>NC_044576.1:13569023-15969023 GCF_901933205.1 Camarhynchus parvulus | reverse complement strand
GTCACTGGGGTGGTGGCAGTGCTGGGGGCTGAGTCCTGCTCTCCTGACTTTGAAAGGTATATGGCCTTCCAGAAGAGGGAAATTTCTTCTTTTGCTACCAGTGCTTATAGGAGGGCTTTGAGAGAAGGGTCTGGGACATGACCCAGTCTGTGGAATCTTCAGTGCTGAGCTGATGGTAACTTTGATAGAGGAAGGAGAGAGCTCTCACTGGCAATCATTCCCTTTGCATTTTTTCCCTGGTACATTGCAGGAAGGGTTAAATACTCAAGGAGGAAATTGACTCTTTTTGGGTGGTCTGGGAAAGAATGAGACCAGACTGTTCAGTCTTTAATTTACCTGCTTTGGGGAGATGACAGCAGTTAGAGAACGGAAAACAGGTGGGTGAAAACGACTGGGGTCACTCCTCAGTGATGCAGCTGTTTGCCATTGGGGAGGCATTTTGCAGCAAGGTAGAGCTGCAGCAGAAGTTTCCTCCTCAAAGGGAAGGTTTAAGGTGACTTTGATTATAATCCTGGCTGAGCACAAGCTAATGGCTCTGGCTTAAAGAAATAATAACCAGCAACCCTTTTATTGCACCTGAGATTCCTCAGTAGGGAAGTCAATGGCCTGGGGAACTGGAGAGCAAAACCTTGTGATCACTGCAGCTTGAGATCTGGGTCTGAAGTCCTTCCAGTGTTTACCTGTCTTCCTGGGATCTGACTAAATCATGCCTGATCTTTGGCACTTCTTGGGGTGTGTTGGATCTGCTTGGCCTGTGGGAGATGTAACCCTCTGCTCCATACTTACACCTTGGGATTTAGCAGTGGGCAGGACAAAAATGGGCAAATTTAGGATAGAGGACTTTTTTTTTCTCCCTTAAAAAAGCCTGGTAGGGTGGGGAAGAGGTGCTTGCAGTTGTCATGGATACTTCTCCAGAGCTTTTATTGAGCTTCCAAGTCTGGGTGCAGTTCACAGGTGTCTGCCCTCAACCACAGCCTGCACAGGTAGGACCAAGGAATGCTGCTTGTTCTTCAGCTGTTCTGTAGGATAAGATTAGTAAGTCACAGAGTCGCAGAAAAAAGCATTTAGAAACTGTGCTTTAAGTCTTCCAGGGTTTAAAAGTCCACAAAGCTGAGGATTTTGGTTGGAGGCACTTTGCATTTGTGTTAGTTACATTATACCTCTGCAGTTGTGCTTGGAGATTTTATTCTCCTCCTGCTCTAACCTGTGTAGTGTGCCTTGCCACTGGTTAACGCAAGAAGTTGCTGCATTTACTGGTAACCCACCTCTTTGTTGCTGCTAACACTGTGCCTGTGGGTGTCTCCCAGGTGAGTGGCCTCTGGCCCAGCCTGGGGAAGAGCTGTGTGGCTGTGGGTACCCACTGCAGCCTGCTTAGGCTCACGCCTTGTTCCTTGGGAAATTGGCAGTGCTGTGTCTGATACGTTCCAACCTGCTTCCCCTGACACTTTCATTTCCTTCTTTTCTCCCCACCCTTCACTGCAGAGACCTTTGTGCTGTCTGCTTGCTTCCCTCTGTGTTTCCTACAGATTCATTTCTAATGTTCCCCCATCTCCCTTTTGCTGAAGCCTTCTCCATACTCTGCCTGGAGAATTGCTCAGATCCTTCTCTGCTTCCTGCCCCGGGTATTCTGCAATTCCCTCTCCCCCAGGCTTCTCCTGACACCTCTTCTCCCGTGCTGGCAGTGGCTCCCAGGGGTCAGCAGATTCTTCTGTCCTTGCTGTGCCAGAGCAGCCCTGCTGTGAGTGCTGCTGTGTGCCCTGCCCAGCGAGCAGCCTGCGTGCTGTAGGGAATGGGCTGCTCCGCCCAGCTCCCCTTCCCTTGAGGAGCAGGAGGGGCATGCAGGGCTGGCTTCTGTGACTCAGAGTGCAGAGCTGTCTGTGCTGAGAGGGTGGTGATGGCTCTGGGGGGACACTGACCTGCCGGGGCAGTCTGTGGGCTCATTGGAGATGGGCAGGCTTGGCAGAAAGGAGGCACCTCTGACGCTGAATGACTCTGTTGTGCTGGATCACAAATATTGCAGGTATTAAGCTGTAACAAAACCACTTTCAACTAGTGCTGAAATGTGATTTCAGTACTCAGAAGAGATAGATGACTAAGCAGAAACTGGCTGTTGTTTTGATTCAGCTACTAGGACTTCTGGGCTTGTTTGGTTTTGGGGGTTTTTTTTCTCCTTTGTTGCAGCTGAGCTTCCAGAAATGCTGATCTCCAAGCATTCTTTGATGTTCCCATTCTAGCACTTCCTGAACGGGAAGGTTCCCTGTCAATAGAAACTGCTAAAATGTGCAAGGAAGGCCTTTATTAAAGAACTCTCAATGACTGATTGCCCCTTCTTGGCCAGTTTGTGTTAGCCTAGCTTGCAATGGAGAGAAATCTCTAATTGCATGTTGAGAAGGAAGCCCCCAGGAAATCTCAGCAACTGGTAAATCCTGGTTTCTCAAGCCTCTGGTTTGAGTGGTACAAATAGTCAGAGACCCACAGCTGCTGCTGGTCCATGAATCAGCCCAACTTTAGACCTGAATGGAAATTCATGTCCTCTCAAGTCTTTTTGTGTTCATGTAAATGCCAGCACTCAAGTAAAAAGCATCTGTTTAATTTTTCCATCCACAAACGTCAATTCGCAGAGCAAACCATACCACAGTGTTACAAGATGGAGATTTAAGTCTGCTCAGTGCTTTATCTCTTCCTGAGAGTTGCTGTTGGGAGTACAGTAGGGTCCCTCTGCCTCCTTATTAGAAGAGGTGATTGATATAGTACTGGGTGCTGAGAATTGCCTTTCTCCCCTTTTCATGTCACTGTGGGTGTTGCCAGTCTCACACTCCATCAGTGTGACTGAACTTAGCATTGCTGCAAACAGCAGTGCCTAATCAGCAGCACTTCCATTTGCTCAGAACTTTGGCAAAATTGGCTGGTTTGTTTGGCATTTTGCATGCCGAGTTTAGGTGGGATCTGCTGGAGGCTGTTAATTTCAGAGAGCAGGCTTTGAAAGAGACAGCTGTAACTATAAACTGTGCCCGTCTCCCACTAACAGTGGCTGTACCTGACAGAAGGGCTTGTCCCAGCTCCAGGGACAGGCATCTGCTGTGAGGGATTGTCCACGCTGCTGTGTGTTGGCAGGATGGGTGTGATGAGGGTATTGGTTCAGTGAGGCATTGGATTTGCTTGGAAATTCCTCAGATATAAAAATCCTTAAACTTACTAGGCTTGCAAAGTCAAAACTCACAGAAATGCCAATATTAGGTCTGCTTTGGAGCTTGTGGTGTGGCTCCTTGGGCATGGAGGCAGATGATGTGACACGGAACTCTGACTTGAACAGCTATCCTGTGCAACAAATCTAACCTGAGACTGCATTAATACAAGTAATAAAGGGGGCTTCTGGCTGCATTATCCATGTCTCTCTTGCAGAAATTGGGTAGTGGGTAGTAAACAAGGAGCAGCTTGTACAGCTGCCTGGCAGAGGTGTTTGAGCTGTACCAGAGTTAAGATGGCCAAACTGAGAAACATCCTTCTTGCAGGCAGTGGGAGAACCCAGCATGGAGATCTACAAGTTCAGTGGCATTGAAAAAAGATGGAACTCTGCGCCTGCATTTCCCTCACTGAGTGCCTTGGACCTGAGTAAATATATTTTTGGGTCACTTGTTGTTAGTATCTCAAACTAGATGTGGGTGGGGGAGTGGTAAAGCAGCAAGGCTCTGTGCTTTATCTGTGGGGCTACCAGTAGGGCTCCAGAATGCAGATGTGTTTGATATTCCAGAGGTCTAATTCAGCCTTCTGTTATCACCAGATCTTGTACCCTGCCATTGCCCAGATTCTTCTTTGTTTTGTTTTGGTTTTTTTTTTCCCTGTGCATTTCCAACAAAGGTAATGATAGATAGGTAAGGTGCAGAACTTTATATAAAAGTGAGTTTTGAGAAGTTTTGGCCACAGGACCAAGAGCTGTCTATGTGATTTGCACAGTGTGATTTCTGGAGTCTGCTCTTCATGGTTCTATTGCAGTTACTCCCATCAGAGACACACAGACCATTTTGTTTTGCCTGTGCTGGCACTGCTGACCCAAGGAGGCAGAGATGCTCTGGCTCTTGGGGCTGACCCTTTGGGGGGCAGGGGTGGCCTGTCAGGCTGGTTTTGCCCTGGAAGAGGAGTCTGGTTTTTGCTGTGCTATTGGTGGTGGAAGAGCGTTGTGCTTGGTGACCTTCTGAGCTGCAGCTGGTGCCTGTGCCATGCTGCTGATGTGCTGTGCAGTTGACTGCTGTCTGGATTTAATCTCTAACCTTTGATTGTTCTTGAAAGCATGTTCTAGGGATTTCATTCCCACCCACACTGCTCCTGTGACCCCTTCCATTTCCTGGGTGTCTAAGTACAGAACAGAAAAGATTCATTAACCTGGTAAGTAACCTCTTTTTATGAGGGAAGTGATTTTCTGTCATGCTCTGTTAGATCCCATTGATTTCTGCTTTTCCCCTTGTTGGCCTCTTTTGCCATATATTCTCCTTTTTTCATGCTCCAGTAGGAAGGTGATATGTGATATGCTGGTTTGGTTTTTTATTCTGTTTCCTGGGCAAAGAGCTGGGATCTCCTAAGGCCACTGCTCAAGTGCCCACGTTTCTGCCTTTTCTTGGAAAGCTTTGTTGTCAAGGCAAGCTGCTGGTTGGTAATAGGTTGTTGACACGATGAGTAAAACTTGTTGGCTGCCCTCTTTTGTTTTGATGTTGAAAAGAGCATCTTTTTCTCTCTTTGCCCGTTGTACAATCCCTCATCTCTTGGCAGAGGTGTGACTCATTTGCCATGGGGTTTGCAAGCATGCATGGAATGGAGACCTCAAACCATCACGTGTGCCTGCTCTTTGTGTCCTCCTGGGTTGTGGCAGTGCCTGGATCCTGGTGCTTTGTGGTGAAATGGAAGGAGCTGGCAGGTTTGGGCTTGTCCCAGAGGTTTGTTATTACAGAGATTGGTAGTGGGAAGTGTGCAGGGAAGAGGTTTCTCCTTGGGTCTGAGTGGGAGGGCTTGGGGGTGTCCCCTGTTTCAGAAGGGTGTCATTCAAAATTCCCCACAGGGCATGGGCAAAGTGTTTGCTTCCCAGCCAGTTCCCCTCCTCCTGTGCACATTTGTGTATTTGTCCCTTTGAGCAGCCATCTCTGTGCTATTGCAGGTATTGCAAAGATAAAATATTCCAAATATTACAATGCTAAATACATGCAGTCTCAGCAAGAAACCTTGGTTTTGAGAGGGCTGTTGTCATTGTTTTCTGATGTACTTGATTTTTAGGCAGAGCCTTTCTGTGATTCAAGGCAGATATTTCAGTAGTTGGAGAAATAGTTTTCTTTCCAAAAGTACACTTTCATCTTTTGTGTTAATTTCTCAACTTTGATGGTTCTTGCTAAATTCCTCTTCCTTATGTATAAATGTTCTGTGCTGGTCCTTTGTTTAACTATTGCAATTGAAGCATCAAAGGCTTAAAATGGAAGGGAGTTTTGCATTATTACAGGACAGGGCATTCTGAAGCCATGGCTGGTCCTGGTGCTGCTCACGTTCAGCTGATCGCAGTGATCAGCTTTGCCCAGATAGAGGAACAGGGCTCTGGGTGGCAAGGGTTGTCATCCAGCTTGTCCTAAAGAAAGGTGCATGAAGAAAAGGTCCTATTTATTTATGAGTCTTAGGCTGTACTTTCCCTAAAAGAGGCAATTAAGCCTGAGGGGTCAGTGAAAGGGTGAGTTCTGTTTGCAGACTGATCCAGGGTGGTGCAGGGTGGAGAGCTGTGCTCTCAGCAAAACAGGGCCTGACTCTGGTGCCAGGCTGTTGGAAGCCTTGCTTTCATGGTTCACTACATTATGTAGGGAAAGAAGAAAAAGGTAATTGGAAGTTTTTTTCTGGGAAAGGGGGTGTATACTTTGGTTGAATACACTGGAAATCTGCTGAAGACCTTACTGGAGCATAGTCTTTTCTGTTAGTTGTAAGCAGTTGAGAGGAAAAACCCAACAAACTTAAATGTCTTAAAATGCCTTTGATCAAACATTTAAAGTTGTTTTCTCTTATTGCTTTCAAGGCTTTCAACTTTGAGTCTGTGATGGTTGGTTTTTTGTTGGTTTTATTTAAGTTTCTACATGTCCTTCAATAACCCCAAAGGGGCACTGTAATCTGTCCACATTAATGCAAGTTGGAGTAGAGAGGTTGGAGGTCTCATAGCACAACAGGGAAGGTTGGCACCACCAGAGGGTGGCACCATCGGAGGAACAACTGGATGTGGGCCTGGCTAGGGAGGCTTGGGACTCTTTAAAACACACTTTGGAATGGTGTGTTGTGTCTGGTGAATGCAGGACTGGAGCTTGGTGTCCTCTTCCTTCAGGACTGGTCTCAGAAAGCAGAAGTGTCCTCTCAGTTGAAGGCTCAAAGCGTTGTGTTCAGGGTCTTCCTTCCCTGTGTGAGGAGTGGGCCTTGCTCTGCTCTGGCTGCTGCTGTGTGATACCAGCAGCTTCTGCCTCCTCGAGGGCTGGTCTGAGGATGCCATTGTCTTCTGAGCAGGGAGACTGGAATGAGCCATGGACTGGAAGTGAGGGACAGGCTTGTGCCTCTTGTTTCCTCCTTTTGCTGGCGTGGAGGCAGGGGGGTGACAGATCCACAGGAAGTTCTGTGCATCCTGGGGCTCTTGTTACTCATTGTCAAAAACTGCTGCAAACTCTGTTACGTTGTCACAAGCCAAGGTCCTGGCCTTGTCTCCATCACCCTGCCTTGCCCTGAATTTTGCTAACATGCATGAATACAGAGTCCTGAAATTCAGGTTCATGGTTCCAAAGTTCATGGTCTTGAGAATAAACAAAAAACTATTGTGGTGGCTGAGAGCTGCATACCCCATTAACCCAGAATCATGAATATTTATCGTGATGGATTACAAAAGAACATAGAGACTATATTGTATTTCCTATAACTTTATTTCCATGGCATCTTTTATTGGTGGGTCACTTTAATGTAAGCTTTGCTTATTTAGTTGCGCACTTTAAGCCGATTAACTTTTTACTAATAAAATGTGTGTTGCCTCCCTTTGTCCCAGCTACCGTTTGTTTGTACCTACACTCCTGTGACAAAGAGTCCCAGAGAAATGCTTTAAGCTCTGAATAAATCCCACTGCTGGAGGCTTGGGCCCAGCTGAATGTGTCTGAGCTGATTTCAGCCTTGCATTTTCCCTTTCTCTCTCTTGCTGCCTGAAAGTTGGACCCTCAAAGCAAGGGTCTTTACCTTGAACACCTTTCCACTCGTGAAACCATTTGTGGTGCTCTGGGGCCAGCAGGAATTATTCAGCCTGTTAGTGCTCTCTGAGGTGGGCTAGAATAAAACTGTAAGTGGTGGGAACTGGGGCTTTCGAGCCATGGAGACTGGTCTGTGGCTCTGCATCTTCGGTAGTTTCCCAGCTGGTGACCATGGTATTCTTTCCTGCTTACAGAATTTGCCCTGTCATTCAGTGTCCAACATACTGCATGTTTTACTGTGACTCCTCTTTGAGAGAAGTATCATCCCAGAGAGATGATTGCATCCTGCCATTTTGTTGAAGACACTCAGTGAAAATTATCCTTTTTCACCAAGATGATTCAGACCAGAACTTTAAAGTTAGTTGGGAGCCAAAAGGCATGGAAAGGCACTTGGAAAATACTTTCTCAAGGCCTTTATTAATCTGTTCTTTTATATTTGGAGCTTTGCTAAAGCTAAAATGATCCCTTAGAAATGTACTGTTAATACTTAAGAATGACTGATCTGCCTCAAAACAAACTCTGTAACCTGTTTCAGTGGGGCAGCAGTAAATGCCAAAGGAGATGGAGAAAAGCAGAGTAAGACAGGGTGGCACATCCAGAAGTGCCCCTGGCTGCTGCAGACTCCACAATCCCCTGTCCAGAGATGGCTCATTGCCTTTAATGGTATTGGGCAGCTTTGCCTTCCACCTGCTTTCTTTTGAACCTGTGTAAGCTTTTAGCATCCATAGCCTGCTGGAATAAGAAGTGCCAGAGCTTACCTGCAGCATCCCTGTGCTCTTTTCTTACTCACCTGTGGAGGAGTCAGAGCATCTGGTGTCTCAGAGGTTTAGTTAGTGTTGCCTACCTGTTTCCATCCTTGTTTCCTTTTAACCAAAGCTTCCCACATGTTGGCTCTTGTCTTGGGGAGATTCAGAGGAACTCAGCAGTTTTTAATAGCAGAAAATGCTCATCCTTTGCTGTTGAAGGAAAGTTCCTTTCTTTAAGAAGTCTAACATTGCACTGGCTGTGGAGAAGGAGGGGAAACATTGAGGGCAGTAGCAGGCAGCTGTGCTCCACACTTTGTGGGAGCTGCTTCGTGCCTCTCTGCAGCACCCTGCAGCAGATCGTACAAGCTTATAACTGGCTTTTAGCTGCTTTGGGATTCTACTTAGGAGCCAGGCGTGACCCAGGAAGAGCAGTTTTAAAGAGCAGTGGATAGGGACACTTCCTAGCTTGTGGAAGTTCACAGCCTGTCATCATTCTCTTGGCACCTGGAGAGCATGAAGTGGCAGCGCCAGTCCTTTGGGTGGCTCATGCTCAGTATTCCCTGCTGATGGCAGAAGCAAGTGCATTTAGTGTAATGCACTGGTTTCCCTTTCCAGGGGAATATTTTGGGGTTTATTTATTGCTTCAAATCTTTGAAGTTCTTTGGGTTTTCTGCCCCAAACTTGGCTGCTTGTCCTCTGTGTAGGACTGGTGGAGCAGATGAGGTTTCACATGAGTCATGACAGATTTTCATCATCAGGTGTGTGGGGGTAACCGGGTGTATTAGCAACAAGCCCAGAGAAATACACGGATGTGTTCCCCCTTTCCCTTGCTCTCCCTCCCATTGTAGCACACTTGTAATCTTTTCTGTGCAGTCAGACCTGGCAGGGAAACAAAGCCAGGCGTGTGAAGCCATCACCAGCCATGGAAATGATGGTTCCCCACCCAGTTCCTGTGTGACAGTTATGCCATGTCCTGCAGCAGGGACGCTTCTGGTATTAAAGAATGCTGTGAGCTTCTCCTGCCTAACCAGCACGTTAGTTGCTTTGTTTGAGGAATATGCTCCGTTGGAAATGGAATTGTTTTCTGAGCTGCCTTGAATATTACTTTTCTCAACATCCTCAGACTGTTGGACTCTGGTAATACTCCTTCTTACCAGCAGATTTGCCTGATTTCAGCTCTTCAGTGTCTGCTGGTGAGGGAGCTCTGTCCTCTTTTGCACCTAGATGTGTGAAGGTTTGCTCCCCACAGTACTGCAGGTCTGTGCAAAATCTGGAGGGGAGTAAGAAAAGCACAGCTTGAACACCTCCATGTTAGGCCATGCTGCTTTAGGGTGGTTTTTGATCTTGTGCAAGGTGTGTGCCATGCAGGGAGCACTGGCATTTGATGGGTGTTGATGTGGCTGCAGGGGGATGACTGACAGGAGGGGGAGCAGATCTGCTGCTGCTAGGTTGTTAGAATAGCTGAATGGATGGAAATGTTTTTTGGTGGGGGCAGCCCTTCTGGAAAGTGCCTGCATTTTGCTTTCCACTGATCCAGAGCTGGCTCTGAGAGGGTGAACCAGAGGCAAATATCTGTCCTCATCCTTTGTGCTTATGGTGGCAGAGAAAAGGGGTTTGCTCCTGCTTCCTCAGGCTCTCCTGCTGAGCTCATCCTCTGTCCATGGCATCTTCTGGAGGAGCAGGTGGGATGGAAAGCCAGCAGCCACTGGAGCAAGCACCTGAGCACCACCTCTTCTTTCTTACCCAGGGCAAGTGTCCTGCAGTAAATGAGCCACTTTCTATTTTGGTGCCTTCCTTTTTTTTCCAGCAGGGCTGGTGACCCTGCCTGCTGCTGATGCTCAGGGTTAAAGCTGTGGGACAGGAATTAGATGCTACTTTGCTGGTCTTTGGGTTGGAATTTTCCCTGACTAGTCTGCCTGTGGCTGGGAAGTGTTTTTAGAGCCAAAAAGGGCTTCATTGTCTCCGAGCAAGGCGAGCACAGAGGCTGTACTGGCACTGCTGAATTCTGGCAACTGCCTCACAGCAGCCCTGGTCCCTCTCGCCTTTGCTCCCTGCCTTTGTCAAGCTGCAGCCTCCCACTTCAAAGACAGGCACACTCCTGACACAAGACTGTGCTATCCAGAGGGCACAAACAGCTTGTCAGGGGAATAACTTGTCCGTGTAATGATATTTTATTAAAGCTGAGAAATGTCAAAATTGAAGTTTCCTGTTATATCTCCAGCCCTACCCTGCTTACATGTTGTCATAGTTGCCAATCATGTGATTGCATGGCACTGCTTCAGGAATAGATCCAGTGGAGGGGCAGAGGGCACTGGTTTGGACAGATATCCTTTCTCTTCTCTTGCAGAGTCAGGGCAGTACACCCAGAGCAAGGATGAAAAAAGATCCTTGCTAGCCTTGTGCTGTACTGGGTGTCTGGCATGGGAGCAGATGGATCACTTGCGAATGTGCTAAGTACTTGCTGTCACAAAGTGGGGAGCAGAGCTTTGACAGAGACTGGGCTAATGCACAGGGTGCAACTGAGGTGTTCCAGAGGGGGATGGCCAGCAGAAATGCTTATGATTTATTTATTTTATATAGTTGAATATTTACAATGTAAGCTTATGAATGTTTGTGAAGGCCTGGGATGAGTATCTCTGAGTGATGCTTTGTATTCAGGACAAAACTGGAAAGTGAGGGCTGGGCACACTGAGGCAGAAGTTCACCCACTGCCTAAGGGTCCAACAGCTGCTCTCTGGCCCAGCCATGTCCACTGATGCTGCAGTCATGGCCACTTTATTCCAATTTAAAGCTGGGCTGCTGTTGAAGGTGGTCCTTCTCCCAGTATCAGTGAGATGTAGGAACTGAATACAAAGAGGGGACTGATCTGGTTTTTACTCAGAACCAAAAGGTTTTTTACTTTCCAGTCTTCTGAATGCTTGTGGTAGCACAGGAAAGTCCACAGGAAAAAGTGACTAGAAAGGAAGATGGGATGCAAAAACATAAACCCAGCTGCCTCTGGGAGAGTAAATGAACAGTTCTGCAAGCTGCATACCATCTACAGTTGTTGGTATTTCTGTTGTGCACGTGCCTGTCTCATCCTGCGTGCTTGTCTGGAGAGTCATGGCTGTAGTTAACTTTCCCTGAGAGACCCTACAGTTTCCATGAGGTTGCAGGGGATTTCATGTATTGACCATCACATATGACTGGAAAGCACTGAGGATGAGTTACAGTTAATGGCAGTGTGAAAGGTAGAGAATATTTGCACATGCATGAAGTGTAAGCCTTGTTGAATATCATCTTCTGCTGGATGCCTCAGGGAGCAGAGCTCAGCTCTGGCCTTCTCTGGGAGGTGAAGGATTAGTGATGCCTCCTTCAAATTGCTGAACATTATATTTCTATGCTGGCTCTTCACATCTGCTGTGGTGTGATACAGTGATGCCATGAAAGGCCTTTAAATGGCAAACAGCTTCCACCTGAGATCCTCCTGATTCCAGAGCCTTTGATTCTGATCTGGACCTGCAATCTACAAGCAATTATATTTTGTATGAGTTCCACCTTCTTGCCTTTGGAGATGGTGGTGTGTTGATTTTAATTCTATTCCCAATCCCCAGTGTACTGATTTCTGTTCATGAGAAGATTTGTATTTTCTGCAGTGATATCCCCAAAAGTGAAGAGGACTCCGATGAGGAGCTTGGATGTGTTCTGAGCACTTTCTGACACCAGTCTTCCATTCTTGTAGGCTCACATGTGCTCCAGACTTCCTGCAAAGTTTAGGGCATGAAATAACTCCTGTAATTTGGACCCATGGGAAGAGGCTGAACTGGAGAGGACCCTGCACTAATGGTGGAGGAAGCAGGGGTGGCTGCTGTTAGTATGGTGAATTGCACAGCATTTTCATTCATTCCAGCTGTTTAATGGGATTACATGAGGAGTGGCTTCTGCCTGCAGACATTTAGTGCCTATGGAAATCTGCAGCTGTCTGAGTCGGTTATGTGCAAATCCCACACCTCCCCTTGATGCGCAGGAATTTCTGAATGATGGAAACCATGTGAATCAATTGCATCAGTAATTTTTCATGTGCTTCACCCAATATCAGATTTGAGGGAGATTTTTTGTTAACTTTGTCTGTGGTCCCCAACAACTTCCCCAAAGAGGGAGGAGATGCTGCAAGGTGGCCACTAGATGTAGGAGTAGGATAGCTTTGGTGAGCGTGGATCCCCTTCCCTTGAGCACTGGGAGACAGCCCCCCAGTGCAAGGCAGTGTGGAGCTGGATGATCTCACATTCCACGTGGTCTGACTGCCCTTTCTGCCTGTGAAGTGGCAAGGAGTGGACACCCTCCACCCTCAAGAAGGGGAGGAGAGCTCCAGCCCATTGCTGCTCGTCTGCAGTGGATGGTCTGTCTAATAGTGGAGCACTGAGGTGGAGATCTGGGACATCCAGCTCTGTCCTGGGTTCTGTAACCATAAAATAATCACTTCTTCAGGACAGGCTGAGAAGTGTGTCTTTGCATGGCTCTTTGAGGCACCTGTTTGGTGCCTGCTCCAGCAAGCTCTGCCTGAAGAGACAATGTGGGTTTTACTGTGCAAGGCCAGTTCCAGCAGGCACTGGCTCTGCACTGCACTTCCCTGGGTGCAAGTACAGCATGCCATTATTGACAAGTAAAATAGTGGCATCTATTTACTTTCCCCTTTGAATTTTTAAATCCTTCTATTAGCTTCCTGACTGTTTCCAAACAGATATTTATTATATGCTTTACTGACTGGATCTACCTCTTGGAGAGCAGTAACCCTGGGTGAAGGCCTTACTGACAGTCCTCCCATCTATACATCTACAGACCATTAGTTTGGATGTGGTCTAGCTGTAATATGGCAAGTGACCTCTTGGCAGGCTGGAATAGAGAGGAAAGCCACTGTGTGTACTTCAGAAGTGAAATGGTAGCTTCTGGTGTCACAGCAACATGTGGAAACATGAAATTATAGCTTACATGCAGCCACAGAGCTTCATTTATGCTTTGAATAATTCCAACAGTTATAGCCTGGTGCACAATGGAAATGTCTGGATAAGGACTGAGCAAAAATGTTTGCTGTTCTGTGAGTAAGTAACTTTTTCTGGAAGAAGGAGCAGGATACCCTGATAGAGGTTAATTTAACACTGGAACAGATTGCCCAGAGAGATGGCAGCTGCCCCATCCCTAAAAGCACTCAAGGTCAGGTTGGGTGGGGCTCTGAGCAACCAGATCTAGTTCAGTGTCCCTGTTCATTGCACGTGGTTAGAACTAGACCTTTACAGGTTCTTTCCAACCCAAACCCTTCTATGATTCTGTGATTTCCACGTGTTGAGGTGTTCAGCACAGGTCTTTTCCAAAGATTGCCACCCTGATCTGTGAAGTGTGTGTTGCTGCAGTGGCATGATCCCAGGAGGAGGCAGCGTTTGGAGTGGTCAGCAACATCTGACTGCAAGGGGCTGGGGATGCCCTGGCAGACCTGGGAACAAAGGAGCTGTTGCTCCAAGATGAAACTTTTCTCTGTGGATGCCAGACAATCTTCTCATTTATTTGCAAGTGGCATTTGGTCACAGCTCTTTGGCAACATATGGAAAGTGTTTAAATTAGCCATGTGAGCCATGCGTGAAACAGATGCATGTTCTTGAGCAGGCTTTCATCGCTGATGTCTGAGCGAGTGAAGGGTGCAGCTGGCTTGCTTGGGAAGTGAGAACATGTCCTCACCCAGATGCACTTAAGTGCTTGAAGTGAAACAGAACTAGCATGTTAAAGAATGTATCAATAAAGACCAACTTCCTATGGGTACCAACTGCATAAATAATGTGAATGGAGGTAACCACGCTTAACCTTTCACTGCTTTTGTGGCTGCTCATAGCTGGAGCAGGATCAGATGTGTCAGAAGAAGACAAGGTGCATGACTTCCTTGCTAGCATCTTTCACTTGTATGCTGGTCTATCAAATCTACTTTAAAACTCTAAAGTCTGATCAGAGCCCAGTTCTACACTTTCAAACCATCTTAGTAAATAGAGTGTAATGAGGCCTTGCTGAAGAAAACAGAAAACTGGCTGCTGTGATTTTTGGGTGTGAATCTTGAGAGCAGTTTTGTATGGTGAGAAGTGGCACCCAAAGCTGATGCTTCTGTAAGTGGAGCTGCAGCAGCCTCTGAAGCCATGTGGAGCTCTGTACAGAGGGAGGGCTGTGTTGCTGCAGTCCTAGATGCTCACTGCAGTGTGCATGGCTGTGACAGTAAAAATGCCCTTGAATATTGAGAACTTTGACTTTATGCATGCCAGCTGTGATGGGACAGACCAAGGTGGGAGTCAGTGAGAAATCAGTGATTGTTGCTGTAGATGTTTGGGTGGCTGAGTTTAACTGATGTGGAACAGTAACACCAGGATACAAGAGCAGAGCATTTATGGCAGGGATACTCAGAAAAGGGGGAGGGGGCAGTGGACATTCTGGGACATCAGAGCCATCTGAAGGAAGGCCACGGCAGGATGCAGACCTGTGAGGGCAGCACTGTGGTTTTGTGTGCTGCAAGGCATGTCTGCACAGCGCAGTATTTATAGAGGGGTGTGCTGCTGCCAGATTTGTCGTGCTTGCCATTGCAAAGCAGACTGGAGGAGTGCCTGCTAGAGCAGGCTGGCTCCATCCTCTGCTCTGTGCCCACAGGTGCAGCTCCAGAGAGGCATTTGAGCAGGCTGGTGAGCCTCATTAGCCACAGAAGGGGATGCAGGAGATCCTGTTTACTCTGTATAAATGATGAGGCAGTCACCTTTTTTTTTCAGGTTTCTTGTAGGGCTTTAAAACAGACAGGGAATGACCAGAGGGGCTTGTGGCACTTTAGGGGTTCTAGAACCAAGTGTCTCTCTGAACCAAGAGTAGTTTGTGCTGTGGGCTGTGTTACACTGAGCTTCCAGCACAGTACCCATCTGGGGCACCACTGTCTCCTGCAGCATTGTCCCTCCTGGGGGAGCCGTGTCTTTAATCACATGGCACTAGAGGGCAGGTTTCAGTGGCCAAGGTGGGTTACTCGGTAAATGTCTGTTTCTGGGCAGACGGTGGTACAGGGGGTTTGCTGAGGTTCACAGTGTGGTGTGAGTGCCCCTTCTCAGACACTGGAGAGCTGAGCCCTTTCCTGGGCTTGTGGACACCAGCAGCCACCTGATGAGCAGGAGCAGCCCTTGTGTGGAGGGGATTCCCATGGCTGTAGCACCAAAGGTTTCATATGTAAAACCAATGCATCTTCAAAATGGGCAGGTGAACCAAACAGCTCTTTGTGAGGACAAATACTGATACTTTGATGGATGAACCTGGGTAGAGCACCTCTTGTGATGTGTTTTGACCTGTCATTTGTTTTTATTCATGAGGTTCTTTGTTTTTGCCAGTGGTGGGACTCTCTGGGAAGCATCCTTGTCCCAGGTGTTACTCTAGGAATGGTGTTACTCTACTCTTTTGGGTGTTACAGGGGGTGCAGCACTTCACTTTGCAAGGTTTTTTTATCCCCTAAATATTTGTGGTGGGGCCAGTCCAGGATGGTGACAGCAAGGAAGGGCTGTGTTCCCTGCCAGGGTGAGTGATTTCCACTCCTCCTGCTGAGAGTGCCACTGTAATTTTTCATGTGTAGTGTCTCCTTCCAGGGAGTGTTTGGAAAGTTTGATTTTTATAAAGAAGAGCGAAGAAAAGACATAAAGTCTGCTGGTCTCATTTTGTCTTCGGTTGTTTGTTTAGGGGGTCTTTTGTTTGTTTTATTGGAGCAGAAATAAACTTTTTTTTGTGCCCCTTATTAACACAACACAAATGCAATGTTTTAAGACTTCATCATAGCTCAGCGTGTGCCTGGGACAGTGCTGATGCTTGCCTGGGACTGTTCTCTCTAAAACTGGAATTGCCTAGTGGTTTGCTGGGCTGTGCTCACCCATTTCCTCTGCTATCACCTCTTGCTTTTTGCTGGTGCTGTGACTTTGCAGCTTGTGAGGGCCCCAGTCCTGTGTGTTGCTGAGCCTTTAATTCCCTGGAGTGAGCTGTGGTCCTTTCTGGTTTGCAGAGTAGGGATGTGGCATTTGTTGTTCCTGAGATCTCATGCAAGGATGACTTTCTCTTGTCTTTCTTGCTGGGGTACCTGTGCCTGGCTTAAGGCACAAACTCCTCTGTGATCTTGGGGTGCCTTTGGTTACATCCCATGCCCCTACCATGCTGTCAGTGCTGCAGCCACTCTGGCTTCTAATCTCATTCTGATCTCTTCATTGTGGTGTTTTTGGCAACCCAAATTCTCCACCCAGGCCTGAGAATTTAACATCAGCACATTTGCATGACTGATCGGATTTGTCTCGCTTCTGTGACGACATTGTTTCTATGGAAAATTAATGGATTCTCACGTTGTATTTTTAATGGCTGAAACCACCTCCCTGCCCACCCTCCCATCCCCAAGCTTTCAGAAGGAAAGTCTGTAAACAGCTCAAATTAGCTATCCTCCATAAATAGCTCTCATTTCTTTCCTGCCTGCTGCCCGTTTCTTTTTTTCTCTTCCAACGGTGCTGCAGCACTCCTCTCCTGGTGTTGGTGGATAAAGAACAATGAGTAAAATGAGCCTATGTTTGCTTTCCTTGTCTGGCCCTTGAATAGATGTGATCTATCATGAACTGCCTCCTTTCATCCAGGACCATGTGGTTTTAAACTGTCAGCCTGTCTTAAAGTTTGCTCCAATCAGGCCTGCTTTGCCACCTTCCTTTTTTGAGGATGCAGCTCAGTTCATGGCTCCTCTTCTGTTCATTTTTGCCATGAACCAATTTCTTCCATGGCTGGGCAGGTGACAGGGAATTTTCTGCCTGTTTGAGGTCACTCATTCCCCTATTGCAGTGCTTGGGGTGAGAACAGTGAGGTTTTGACACCTGTGTGTGTCTGGCCACCTGAAGGAAAAACACCCCTCCCCAAATGATGCAATTTGAAATGAAATGTGCTCGGGATGGGGGTGAGGGGGACAGTGCTTAGCTGCTGAACCATTCTCAATGAAATCAGAACAGTTTTAGGCTTAAATTTTTATTCTGTCATCTCTAAGGTTATGTTTCTCATCTGAATTTTGAAGAATAAATCCAGGGCAAGTCCCATGGTATGGGAATTATCTGAGGAAAAGGTCTGACCTGGATGTCTCCTCCCAGCAGACTGGAGCTGGTGGCCACAAGGCTCAGAAAGTCTTGTGGGACAGCTGCTAAGGGACATGGAATATTTTAGGTCAAGGTCTCCTAACTGATGGTACCAAAGCCAGTAGTGATGGAAAAGAGCCTGAATTCCTGAGACAGAAACTGCTGGAAGCCAGTTTCCATGCCTGTCCTTGAGGTGTGCTGGGGTAGGAGGTGATCCCTAAATGCTCTCATCCTTAAAGGGTTGACTGGTGACTGTCAGGGCCTGGGGTCCCTACAAGGCAAAGGAGAAGTCCCATGAAAAGAGTTTGTTCCATTGCTGCACAGCTGGGCTGCACTTGGTTTGCCTTGTACTGGGGTGTGCTCCCTGCTCAAGATCCTGATTTCAGCCCCACAGGCCTCAGGTGGGATTATTAGGGACCAAGTCAAGTTATTGGGGACCTCAGCTGAGCTTTTTTCCTACCTTCTGGTTTTAGGTCCAGGTACCTGAAGTACCAAAGCAGCCTGGTAGCTCAGCTGGGAGGTCGTGTTTGCCAGCAGAACAGACTTTCCATTAGAGCTTGGGTAATTGAGATGCACAGCTACAAATGGCAGGCAGGAAACCACAGGGACCTGATGTGTTAGTTACTTAGGATAAAAACATTGTCAGTTTTTTAGGCAAAAATGATGAATATATGGAAACGAGGTGGTTGCTTTGAATTTTTGTGGTGTGGGGTGAAAGGGGGCAAGAGAGAATCTTCTCTGTACTGGCAGAGGCTGTGCTGAAGCAATGGGCTGTGCAAATTGTTACTTTTCTGGATGCTATTGTTGCTTGGGGCTTTGGATTATATTAGCATGGAAAAAATGCCTCCAAGGGAAGGGGCACAAATCACAGCATGGCCAATAGGGAGGGAAAGAGGACTATAAAACAGAAAATCAATTTAATACTCAGTGGGTGTTTGCAGCGTGCTCACCCTTCCTTCAAATTGCCAAAGGAAAGATTAATTAAAGTTATATTGAGCAGCAAAAATGATAAAGGGGGTGAGATGGGGCTTGTGTAGTTCAGCTTTCTCCATAATTAATTGACAAAAGCATTCTTGGATTTCATTACCCAGAACCTTGCCATTTCCTGCTCTTAAAGGGCAGCCGAAGCAATGCTGGGTTTCCAAGGCAGCATTGCTGCTTTGCAGGTTGAGCTAACAAGGGTCACTTCATAGGCACCTAAAGAAAGGGCTTCTTCTGTCAGATAGTGCCCCTGTGTTATTTATGGGTCTCATCATTTAGGATCAGACCACAAAATCCTTTTATCTGGTTATGGTTTTGTTTCCTGGTTCCCATTTCTGTATGCACTGTGGGGTGCAGGCCTTGGCAGGGGTGGGGACAGCTGCTTCTTGGGTCTCTTGTCTCTGTCTGCTGCCTTCATTTAACCAAAATAACTTTGAGCAGGGTGTGACAAAAGCTGTTGGAGAATCATGGCCATGGTGGAATGGACAGAATCCAGGAAGGATACCTGTGCCTATCAGGTAGCAGGAGGGGGCCAGATTTGCCTGGTCATTAAAACCAAGTGAGTTGCTGAGCTTGGTTTCACTTGAAAGGGAGCGAGGTCTCCAGGTGAATTTACCTGCTTTGGGGTGGCTTTGAGGATGTTTGTCTGTGTTGGGGCAGAGCTCAAACTGCACGTGTTCATGAGTCCATGATAGCTTCTCCATAAAGGCTTTTTCCAAAAGAAGCCAAGAGGCACTCTGCAGAGTGTGTACAGCTTTCAGGGAGAAAAATTCACAGATGCACAGCCAGATCCCTACCTCATGTCAGCATTGCCATGAAACTTGCACCATCACCTGGAGCAGAAAACAGTGTGTTATGAAACTCCTACAGCTTAATTTACTTCCTATGGAAGTTTGAGGGGCTAAGCCAGGTGCTGGGGTTTGCCCCCCCCCCCCATTAGAGGGGAGCAGATCCTAAAGCTGTGAGGTGCTCTGAGTGCTGGCACAGCCGCCCATCCCGGGCAGGCTCTCTTCTGAAGGCACAGGTGTTTAACCTTTTCAGGACCCATAGAGGGAGCTGCTTTGCTGCTTGTGGCATGGATTTCCAGCTGCCTGGCATGGCTTTCCAGCTCTGTGTGCTTACACATGCCCTCCTGCACGGCTCATTTTACAGGGAATGGGTTCGTAGATTACTGGATTGGTGTGACAAGACCATGCTGAAGTGGAAAAGATGAAGACCTTGAGTGAGGAAGTCCCCAGCAGCAGGAGAGATGTGAATTTTAGAATGAAAATGCCTTTCTCCTAACCTGGTCCTGGCAAGCTCTGTTGCTTGGTTCTCTGTTAAAATAACATGATATTCAGTCCAGGGACAGCAAAGCTGGGCACTGTGTAGGCTCACATGTATGTTTGCAGTTTTGAACAAACTCAAGCCCAAAGTATTTCTTTGTTCCTGCATTGTCACCTTCCAGGACAGGAAAGCCATTGAATATGAATCAATATTTCTGGCAGATCACTTCCCAAGAGAGGGTGCTTTGGGAGCACTACACATGATAATTTAGCAGTTTAGGTTTCTGTAGAAATCTGAATAGGGGTTTGGACTCTGATTCCCAGGAGATTTTGATGTTTTTGAAGTATTTGTTGCCGTTTTGAAGCAGACCATGTTCATAGACATTCCTACACAAACTGAGAGCGATTTCTGAAACAAAATGTGCTCCCTGGACAGGGGAACTTCCCAGTGAAGACAGAATCACCAAGTCCCTATTGCCAGGAAGCCCCACTGCTGCCAGACACCAGCTCTGACTCCAGACAGCCTTGCTGAGTGGAGCTGGTTACCACCAGAGCCTCCATGGCAGCTCATCCCCAAAGCTGGCCAGTGGGAGACTTCTGCTCCTTCTTACTGGGGAGAAACAAATTGATCTGGATGAAAACACAGTGGCTGGATGTGGCAGTATTAATGCTTTTTGTTAACTAGCTGCTTGTTTCCCATGTTCCTTTGTTTTGAGTGTTCGATGCTCATGATCTGGCTCTATTTCCAGATTGCTGGTCTGGGATTTTTTCTCTCTCCTCTTTCACTGGTTTCTGCCTTTTGAGGCTTTGCTTTTCCCTCTGACCCAGCTGTTACTTTGCCCTGAGGAATGCATTGAGTTTTTTCTCTAAGGTATAAATCTTAGCATAGTTCAGAATATTGTTCTGCTGGTTCCTGTGCCAGCAGGAGGTTCAGCAACAGACCTGTCTGCCTGTGAGAAAAGAAATATGGAGGTGCTGGGAACCTGCTTTGATCTGTTGATTTATTTTCTTATTGCTAGACTGCACAGTGTTAGCCCAAACGAGAGCCTGGCCAGCCCTGAAAATGAAATCTCCCATGACCCAGACCTGTCAGGTTGGGAAGCATTCTGCAAATGCCCCAAAACAGCTTGGCATGTTTTTGCCAGTGCCTGAGGAGCTCCTGTTTGCCAGGAGGGTGGGATGTGTTACCATGTCCGCATATGGCCAGCACTCCTTGCCAGGTGCTCCTGTGGCTCAGGTGGGAGGGACTTTGGTTTTCTCTTCTATGGTTTGGATGTCGTACAGCCAGCTCTAGAACAAAAGGAGCTAATTGGTGCCCCAGGACCTTCCCATAAGGTGCCTGATGGACAGCAGAGATGGGGCTGAGGGTAGAGATGGTGCCTTAGAAATGCAGGCGTGCCTGATCTCCTGGGTGGGTTCAGAGCACATCCTGGGTTTGCACGGAGGCACAAGCAGAGGGTGTGGCTGGCTCATCACTCGGGTGACACAGCTGGGTCTGTGCCAGGCAGGCTCTGTCAGCTGCCTGCCTGTGATGCTCACAGAGCTGGAGATGTCAAGGTTAATTGTGCAGGCACTTCTTCCTTGTATATTTTGTACTGGCACAAGTCATGAAGTACCTCTGCTCGGGAACCCAGCTATTATCTACACATGGGCTGGGAATGCTCATGAAAACTGAGTTTGAGTATTGATGAAACAAATCTGAGGCACCTACTTGGTGCTCTTTGTTTAACCTGCCCATTCCTGCATTACCCTGTGGGACACCTGCTCAAAAAGAGCAGCAAAACTGTGTTAGAACTCTGCTAGAAGGACTGAAAGGAAATCTGTCAGTGTGAGCTGTGCCAGTTAGCTGCAAATGCAGAGAAGATCCTTGAGCTGGTGACCCAGGTTGATGTGACCCCATAGCAAGAGGGCCCCTTTGACTCAAACTGGAAGACATAGTCTTCAGTCTAAGTTCAGATCCCATTCAGCACTTAAAACCTGCCATTTTTTAATAAAAGCTTCAGATAGTGAGTCTGTATTTGAGATGGAGGGGGATGGAGGTGCTTTCCTGGCAGGCAGGGTATGCATGTTTCCAAAGTGTCTCTTTCTGTCACTCTCTGTCACAGCTGGTTCTGGCCAGTGCTAGAGGGAAAATGGCAGTGCTCTTCCACAGTGTGCAGAGAGGCACTGCTTTGCTGATCCCTGTCACCAGGATAAACCTGTACTGCTGCTGGAACGGGGGCTTCCTGGCAAGAGTTTGTGACAGGCAAATGGATGAAAGGTTTGCTCCAGCTTGGTGGCTGAAGATCAGTTCAAACACAGACGCTGGGTGGTGTTTTTCAAGGATGGAGTTATATTTTTCCTCTGGCAGCTCAAGTGGCTCTTGTTCTTGTAGAAGCTTGTAGCTAACGGTGGTGAGGGTGAAGGATACCATCCCCAGGAATATATCTTGAAGTGTTATAGATGAGCCTGGTTTTAACAAATTGCAAAAGTACACTTTGGATTGAGATGTATTTTTAGGAACCATATTATTTTGTTTTCTGTCTGAATACCATAAGCTTCTTTTGATTTATGCTTTTCCTTATGTGTCTTTGAAGGAGAGGAAAAAACCCACAAAGTACAAGGTTATTATTAAAAAACCTGGATGAAACACACTTTTCATGGAAAATTAAAGTTTTAAACTGTTGTGAACATTTCTGAATTGAATTCTCAAGAGAGACAGTACAATTATTTTTCTCCCCTGAAATAAGATTGTGCTACTCAGAACCAGGGAAAGGAGAAAATGCAAATAGGAATAGGAGAAGGGTGGTGTTGGGGGGGAAAAGCAAGTTGGAGGTGAGTTGCTGGGAAGACTGGTGAACTTTTTAGAAAGAAGACACTTTGTGCTGTCACATTGCTGGGGATTCCCCAAAATGTTACTGTGGAAAATGAGGACTGTGAAGACATTGATGGTTTTGGGCTCTGGCTGTGGGGGAGGCACCTGGAAAAACTGTTGATGCTGTCCTCTGCCCAGAAGGTGTTCTCCTTCCCAGTGCCACCTGCCATACCTCCCTGGTGTCATGGCACCCCATGCTCAGCACACATTCACATGTCAGCGTGTGGACTGTTTTCCTGTGGGAGAAGTGTGCTGCGAATGCAGACAGCTTGCCAGGCTGCTTTTTTCATTTTGGTGCTGAATTTTTTCGTTTAATACAATCATCCTTCCCCTTTGCCCAGGAAAGAAATGCTCTCTGGTTGCATGTGCTGGGGAGTGGTGAGGTTCAGCATTCAGGTGGTTGGTGCAGGTTCCCAGTCCAGTAGAGGAGCAAAGTCTCTCATGTTGGCTCCATCAAGCTCAATAAGAGCTGCTCTGTTCTTACTATCCAGAGGGATTAATGCATTTTCTCAAAGAAAAGCTGGCATGCTCTTGCACTGTGTGTTAAGAGTTTGCACCTGGGTGTACACTGCAGAGCTCTGCCAAGAGAAACTCTGCTTTCCAAGCTTGTTAGCCTGCTGTTTGGAGATTTATATTTTTTGTTTGTTTGTTTCTTTTTTTTTTTAATTGGAAATCCTCCCACATTAAATTAAAATGGAGAACTCAGTAAAAGAATCCAGAGGGGGATGGTTTCAGATGCTTCGTTTGCCAGCAGTCTCTGAACTTGTGACCCTTTAAAATAAAGTGCTTGGGCTTTCCTGTGGGACAGCTCCCTTGGTGCAGGCAGGCTTGCAGGCTTGCAGCCTTTGGGAAGGGGCCTTTGATGGCACAGGACAAGTTGCAGTGTAGCATTCTCAGCTGGGACTTCCAGCAAGGAAAATTGTTCAGCTGGTTGGGGACTGGGATAAATCATGGTTCCCCTGGAGCACGCTGGGACTGCAGAGAGCTGGAAATAAATGCTAGGGAAATTCTGCTTTTGTAGTGGGCTAGCTTTCAGGATGATGTATTATTTTGTAAGAGAGAAAGAGATCCCTTTGCTAGAACTGGGAGTAAACTGCTGCCTTCCATTGGGAAGGAAAACATAACAATTCCAGTGGTGTAAATCCATGCTGCAGGCTTGCCCTGGGAGCTGTGTTTTGGCATGGGCTGCCTTAGCCTTAGAAACAGACTGTGTGGTGCTAGGGAAAGAGCCACTGAGAGCCCAGGGTGGTGGCCATGAGTTGGGACAGTGGGTGTGACAAGGAATGCTGGTGGCAGGTGGCCAGTACAGCAGTGACTCCCCAAACGTGGCTGGGGAGGTGATGGGATGGCAATGGGATCCCATTTGCATCTCTGCCGCTTCACTGCCACATTGTTCTGGGCAAGTAACTTCTGGTGGATGGATAAAATGTCTCCTCTTCAAACTGCAGTCCCAGCAACTTATGTCACTGCTTTCTTCCACTTCCACCCTAATCAGCTTGGGATGTTTGGCTGTACTGGTAGGCTTGTTACCTGGGGGGGATCTGCCAGTGTTTTGTGTTCTCTGTTCTGAGTAATGGCTTGGATTGCCCAGAAATTGGGGAGAGCCTGATTTCTATGTTTGTGTAGCAAATGGAGGGTCTACCCTAGTTATTGATGATGTTATCTGCTATAGATTTGTCTGCATTAGCTATGTCCTTTTCTGGACCTGGGTTTTGGTAGCAGTTTTAAGGAGACCCAGTCAAAAAGCTGGAACCAGCCTCTCTTGAGACTGCCACAGCCAGGTAGACAGGGGAGAAAGCTTTGTCCCAGGGAAAGGGAGAAGCAGTGGAGTCCCCCTCTGCTCATGCCAGGGCTCTGCTGCTTGTAGCAGGCAGCAGCAAGCAAAGATTTCTTTCCATGCCAACATCCCAGACCAGTGACATTGGCAAACACTATTGTACTGACTGAGGTGCTGGGATGCAGAATAGAGGAATGAAGTCCTGCATCAGAACCAGTACCATGTTGTGTCAGAGAAAACTCTGAGTTAACCCTTCTTAATTCAATTGCCACAGATCTGATTGCAAGTTTCTGATATTCAGGCAAAGGTCCATGTTCCATTTGGTCTTGGCAGTAAAAGTGAGGTGATTGGTAAAGCACATTGGTTTCTCAGGCCTAACATGCTTTGATCAGGTATGTTCCTAGTGTAGCAATGGGATGTTTTTTCCCCTCAAGTAATGTAAATGTTGACTTAACAACAGAAGTAAAAAGAAATTTCATCAAATCTGGTCATTGTTGCAGACAGTGCCTTAGTATTGTTCCTCGTCTGTCTGACTGAGTTCTCTTCAACTGTATCATTGATTAATTTACTCTGTTTTTTCTAATTTTTCATCAGCCTATACAGGCTTCTTGTATGAGTTTTAAGAGCTCTGTTTGTAATGTTTATCTCTGAAGGATCTGCTAGGCTTGGTCAACAGCCTCATTGCCTGTGTTTATTTTGTTCAAATTCTCAAAAGGGTACCTATTGGTACTGTGCAGCATCAACTCAGCCAGGATACTCCAGGGGTATAATTTTTTCCACTCAAATGATTTATTATCTGTTTCTCTGAGTTGTGAATGTCAAGTGATCCATTTGTTTACCTTATTTTCCTGCCTTCTGACTGAAATGCAAAGATTTTTACAGAACTGAAAAATCTGCAAACTTAAATCTAGGGAACTAATTCACAAGGGGATAAATAACTGGTGTTTCTCTAGCTAAGTGGAAATGGTTGGATGGCTCTCAGGTTGGACTGGGACCAGTGCAGTGTAGCCTTTAGATATCCACTGCTGAGCTGGAGTGCTTCACTGCTGTTCTCCAGTCTTACACACACTGTTCACCTGGGGACGGTGCAGTGCAAGGTCTCAGTAAGGATCTGAGCTGTGACTTACCTAGTTCCCTCACAGGAAATAGGACAATGCTGGTGGTTGCCTCCTGCAGGCTTTAATGAGGAGTGGACACCACCTCGTTGGGAGTCACACCTGTGTGAGTGAGTGGCACAAGAGGTCCCAGGTAATCATCTCATTTTGGTGGATCTGTGCTGGGACTTCATGTAAGTGCTGTCCCTTGGCCTCCACTGATGTCCATCCACTGTTGGTACTTCTAGAACTGCAGCAACCTTTGACCTTTTTCTGGTCCACGAAGTCATTGCCTTTTATGTGTGATACAAGCCAGCTGGGAACTGTACCTTCCCTCCAAAATAAAAACTGGACTAACTGCACTTTGTTTCTCTCCAGCTGCCTTTTGGGGAGATATTGCTTTAGATGAAGATGATCTGAAGTTGTTTCAAATAGACAGAACTGCTGACTTAACAAAGCACGCAGATGGCAACGCAAGACACACTTCAGGTAAGGGCAGCCCTGGGGTGGGGATGTCTTCTTTCACCTGCTTTTGTCCTTAGGGAAGGGGGACTTCCATTTCCCTCCTGATGCTGTTCCCACAGCCAGGGTGCTGTGTGCAGAGCTTAGCTGTGGCACTGAGGGTGGGATCCAGCTCTGAACTTTGTTAAATAAAAATCAAGTCACAATTTGATGTAGCCAAATCCTATCTTGTCTGAGGGATATTTTCAGTTTTATAGCACTGGTCTCTTTCTATGAGGAAATACCTTTTTGCTAATTTGGAAGGAGATGTGTTTGAAGTTGGGCCACTCAGTTTGTCAGGAGTTCTGACTCTTATTGTGCTCCTTTTTCTTTCACTGTATGATCTTAACGGAGTAACACATTTTTTCAGCTGTCTACCTGGTAAAACCCATTGCAGTCATGCATCCAGACTGCCCTAGAAGTGATATTCTAATCAAAATAGGTTAGCAATTGTGTTGATTTTATGTAAAGTGTGTGTGCTCAGTTTGTCCCCCTGTGCAACTCTAATGTGTGCTCGGTCTCATGCCAGACCAAAGGTATTTCTTGACTCAGGACTCTGACTGGACTCCAGCTCTAACAGTCTCTGAAACACTGCATCTGATTCAGACGGCTCCCCACAGTGTTTTTCCCTATAGTTCACTTTATGCTGCAGGAGAGAAATTGCTGGAAGTCTGAGCTCTTAGAGGGACTGGAGACAAAGAAGGTCAGAACAAATTTCTATTTTTCTTTGCTGTTCTGCCTCTAGGTTAGCAAGGACGGTGACAGGGTGGGTAGAGGCAAGAATCACTGAAACTATGTTCACCTGACCCCTGTGCAACTCAGCTCATCTATCATTTGAAAGCACTGGTGGCTGGTTCTCTTTCTTTGTAACTGCCTAGCTTTGGCTTCAGAGCATCTCAGTACCATGTAGGTGTGGTTCTAGGATTGAGTGGTCCAGCTTCCTTTTGGGAGGAGAGTGAAAGATGACACATCCAACACAGGCATATTTAATTGTCAATGTAACTGAAATTCTGGATAGAGAAGGGCTGTCCAGTTCTTCAGATTATGGGTAGCTCCCTGGAAATGCCATTGTCCTGCATTGCTGTGTCACATTAATCTCTTTTAATCTCTTTGTTGATTCCTGAAGTTAGATGAGGACGTTACTGGGAAAGCAAAGTCAGATACGTTTGAATGTATCAGTTTTCTCTGGTACCTTTTTTAGTTGTCATGTCTAGCACATTTCTTTCACTTGGCACTGGTGCCAGACCTGTGCCATCTGGAAAATGAACTGGGTTTTATAACTCACATCTGTATCATTTAATGCTGGCACAGATCTCTTACAGCCATGGCTCGTGTGGTGTGTTTGGACCAGTCTCTTCTTTGCACTTTTTACTGATGCATCACACAGTGCTTTGCCTTGGGTGAACAGAGATGTCACCTCACTCACTTTCCCTTGTCCTCATCTCTAGCAGGTTTCATTTGTACCCATCTCTGACAAGTGGGTAGCCCCTGGGACTGGGATGTTTTCTGCAGAGCACACACAGAGGGATCTCTGTGGTCACCTGCCCTGTGAGGGGCTCTTTGCATGGGCAGGAAGGGTTGATTTTTCTCTTGTGAGGCTTGTTTGACACTCTTGTGAATTGTAAGAGGGTGGCCTACTTCAGCATGGTGGGGGATTGGGCTCCATTCTTCCCTGGGAGAAAATCCTACTCCCTGCTTTATTTCCAGTGGGAAGAATGCAACCTCTGTACAGAAACAGCCTAAGAGCCTTTATGAATGGAAGCCCTTGAATGATAACATTTCAGAGTTGCCTAAAGCCGTTAATCGGATTAGTGGTATAGTGGAGGAAGTCCTTGGTACCTATATACAGACACCCAGGCTCTTCCTGCAGGGAGCTGCCCTTCTGACCATGCTGTTAGGCATCCCGGCGTTCTTCTGGCCCAGTGTTGTTCCCTTGTTCCCAGAAAATGCTGTTCAGCTGGAAGGAGAAGGGAAAATGGTGCAGTTTGACACTGCTGGGCTGTTTGTAGGTGTGGAGCATCTGCAGCTGTCAGGCTCTGCAGGAGGATTGAGGTTCCCATGTGCTTAGGAGTGATTGTACACGTGATCCTCTGCAACCAGCATTGTACTGCTTGAGGGAAAGCTTTGCCTTGGCTGGTAAACACAGAGACTGTCAGATGTTTCAAGTTTTACCCTTCTTCACCCTCACCCAGTCATTGTCTACAAAATAGCTAGGTACTTCTCTAGGTCCTTGAGAGAGAGGAGCAGGGAATCAGAGAACTCTTTGGATTTTGCCATGAATCTCTGTCATGGATCTCTGCCCTGAGCTTAGTTTCACAGCGTGAGTGCGCTTCAGGCATGTTTTCTCCATTAATTTCCTGCTTGCAGAAATGCCATGGTAATTTTTCAGAAACTAAATATTTGTGATCCTGCTTGAGAGGGGAATGCTGCGAAGTTCAGTGTTTCCAAGCATTTTCTCAGCAAATATTGGAGTTAATGTTTTATTCCTAGTATCTAAAAGCAATGGACCAAATAGCATTGTCTCCTTGGTAAAGCCACAGAGCAGGACCATGGTTCCTTCCCTCTGAGCAATGCTGGCTCAGAGCTCTCTAGCAATCCCCTCAAAAACTGCTCATGTGGATTTTAGGGGGGGCTGTCTCCTTGGTACCTTGCTTCAGTGCTCCAGCAATGATGTTCATCTTTGGCTTTGTGTGGATTTCTCTGTCATTATACTCAGATTCTTTTGTGTTAGTGGTCACATTGGGAATTGACATTACATAGAGAATTGCATAATTTGTGCTATGTACTTTAAGCCTTCTGGACTGCAGTGTATGACCTGATAGTCCTTATTCGTGTGAGCAGTCTCATTTGCTCCAAAGGAGCTTCCTTCCTAAAAATTTATCAGGACGAGTACAGGTCAAGCCTCTGAAAACTGCAGTAGGTTTTCAATAGCATCTCGTGTGCAAGCATCCTGCGTTAGATTACATTGTACAAGTGGAGTTTCCTTCAGGCCCTGTTCAGGGAAAAGCAGGCATGGTGGTGATCTGTGGCTGAGTGGAACCCAGTTAATCCAAGCAGTTGCTAGAAGTCGGCATGTTTATCTGCAGTGACTTGGTTAAAGCTCTGAGCTGTGTGAGGCTATTTGCATGCAGTGCAGATTAACTGTGAGTGAATGCCAGGAGATGTGCTCTACCAGGAGCTACCAACTAGTTCATTTCTTATCAAGACCCTTCCATGACATCCCTGAAGGTTTTTTTCCAAAGTGCTGTCCTCCAACCCAATTTTAATTGTGATCATTACATGACTTCTGGGCTCCTTTCCACAGGTCTCTCACCTCAGCTCTGTTTTACCTGAAACCTAGTTTTATTCTAATCAGTGATCTGGCAAAAGAGCTGTTTAAAGTTGAACATTTGACCTTTCTTTGAGTTAAGATTTTTCTAATTTTCTAAACCAGATTTTTTTTCCCTCATTGGCTGTTCTCCTTTGAACCTAAGTCCTAAACTCCGAGACTTGCTTGTGATTTTTTTGTTTGTTGCTTTATATTATAAGAAATTTTGCAGACCAAACTATGTCCTCCACATCACCTGCTCATCCTGCTGTCACGATGTGCAATACCATATAAAATCTACCTAACAAGGAATTTCTCCTCTTCCTTAAAAATATTTTCCTGCTAGAAGAAGGCACAAACAATGAGGCATATTGTTAAAATGCAGGTCTTAGCTGCCTCCCTATCTCTGTTTCTGTGGGATCAAGTTTAGATGTTACATTTACTATGAAAATCAGGCGTTCTCATGCAGTGGTGTTGAAATGGATGCCCTTAGGATTTGGACCTGTAGAGAGACAGTAATGGTTCAGAACATAATGGAATTAATCTGTTACCTGGAGATCTGCCAGTGGGTGCTATCTGAGCAAGCCCATGCATCACCAACTCCTAATCACTTTGATGAAAGATTTTTCAAAAAGTTTGCAGTTCTGAAAAGTTTCTTGTATTTCTTTAAACTCTAGTAAAAATATTTGCTTTTACAATATAATTTAGTTTAAAAGAAATTTGACTGAAAACTTTGAGGATTCATCTGCTGCAGTGGGAAAAAAAGGGAATCCAGAGGCAGGCTGGGAAATTGCACAGTGTCACCTCTCTTTTGGACCCAAATGAGTCCGCTGGTGTAAGGTGATTATCTGCTGAAGCATTTGGCACAGGGGAAGACCTTATTTCTTGCCATGCCTCTTAGAAGTATGTGCCTGTTTAATACTAACTGGCTTGATTGAAGTTTTTATGGGCATTTTGGCGGTTATGAGGACTTTTCTGATACATTACGCCTTTACCTGACTTTTGTGTCATGGAGACAGTTTCTAGTCCTGAAAGGCACCTCTGTGAGTAAGAAGGGCAAATTTGTCTCTTCAGGGTTTGGCAGCAGCAGATCAGAAGCTGAGGGCATCTGGCTGCCCTCACTGATGCCATGCTGGGCTTGCTGCTAAGAAGCTGACTCCACGTCCCACTGTGGCCAAGAATGCTTTTCAAGAACAGTCCAAACAAGTTTTCTGTACCTCTCATCCTGAGAGGTTTTAAGGCTCATGGCTTGAAGGCCTTGATGAGCCTTTCACACTGCCACAAATGACTGGCAGAAGAAATTCAAAGAGCATCTTTTCTGCTAGAGTAATGCTTCAGATCACAGTGCAGCTGGGAGAGGGATATATTTGAGCCCAGGCTCTCTGCTGAAATCAGGGGAGACAGAGGCTGCTGTCAGTGACTGGAGGCTCTGACAGCAAATTGATGCCAGTAATTCTCTGACAAATGAGGCAGACAGGAGTTCTGCATTAGACCTTGTCTTAAGAGCAGGGACCTGGTTCATTGGCAGCAGCTCTGCTGTTCTTGAGTGTGCTGTGAAAATACAGTCAGCTGCTCTGCTGCCTCACCGCATCTGCACATGGGCCCATCTGCACCAGAATGCTTTGCTTGTTCTCGTTTTAAGATGCTCATCTGTCTCTGGTTGCATTCTTGAGGAAAGGCAATCCTGTGTAAGCTGGATTTACTCGCTGGGCAGGTTGCTGGAGTGCAGCTCTCCTGCTGAGAGTTGCGCTGCTTCAGGGTGGAGAGCAGGACTTCTGCAGTGGAGTGCTTAAGGTACTGGTGGCAAGCACCAGCAGGGTTTCTGCTGTTTCACTTCGTGAGAGCTTCCTCAGTAAAGGGGCTGGGGCCAGTAGTAGTGCTGCACATTACACCAGAGTCCTCTTGAATGCTACTCATGTGTTTCTAGTGAATTTTAACTTAGTGCAAAATATACTTCTAGAAGACTGCAAAATCCAGGGATTTAGACCGTGACTAAGTGAGATTCCAGGGACGATCTGATTTATGGATTTGAAAGCAAGACTGTTAAATTCAGCTGATTTGACACATGCTTGCCACCTCAGCTGGCTTTCCCACTGTAACTCATATTTGGTGCTCTACTGTAATGTCACTCAGTTCAGGGTAGAAGGAGTGGACTTCAGCATTGCTGGATTTCACAGAACCACAGAATCATAGCATTTAGGGCTTCTTGAAGCCCAACTTTTAATTCATTTAGTCTTAGAGCAAGTCTATGGGTTGTGCTAACTTAACCTGAGCTGTATTGGTCATAATTGGCCAGGAGCAATGCAAGTAACTGTGTACGTGCTGTAACGTAACCCACATCTGTGAACCCTCTGCAGGGGTCTGCTCTTTCCCTGGGAAATCTTTAGTGAAGGTTGCTTCCTCCTGTGTGAGTAGAGGAGCATCTTTGTTCCAGCAGACCTGTCTGAGGGCTCTGTCCAGCTGTCTGCATACCTCCTTTCAGTTTTCCACAACACGTGACAAACACTCTGAGGATGTCTCTGCAGTCCAGGCACATTTTTAACAGGAAGAGGAGCCTCAGGAGTGGAAAGGTAGGTGCCTAGAGCTGGCCTGATGCTGAGGTTTGGTTAGCTGTGCCAGATGATTTTCCTATGACTAGTCCAAATGTTTACCTCTGTGAGTCGATTCACTCAGGGGTTTTACCAGGGCAGACAACCATGAAATGCATTTCCCACAGTTCTGTGGTTTGCTAAGGCAAAGCAGGAGCTCCCCTTTGGAGGAGCTGAGTTAGTCCTCTAGGGCCAAGAGTGTTCTTGTTCCCTCTGCTTTTCAGAGTTATCCCCTGTCCCATATCTGCCCTTCCATGCAATAAGCCAGTGATCTTCTCTTTAAAGAAAAGCAGATACTGTGCTTTTTTCTCCCAGCCCAGAGTCTTACATTCCTATTGCAATCTTCTCAGACTTGCTTGATTTTCTCTAGCATAAAGATAACTAAGCATAAATCTTGATACCCTTAGCTGGTAGACCTTCTAATTTCCTCTGTAGTTAAGACTCTTCCACTAGAAGATGCCTATCTTAGGTTTGATATTTTCACACCAAATGCTTTTCTTTGTGGGTTTCTGAGTGCCAGCTTGAAGTCTTTTCTGGAAATTATTGAGAGGGATTTTTCTCATCTTAGGGATGCACCTTTTCTAGTTGCAGGACTAGAATCTGCCAGTCTGGTGCTTGATGGTAGGAGAGGAGGGAAGATCATCAAGTCAGGATGCCAAAGCATGGAGTGTGTATATGTGCAAAGGGGACAGATCTCCCTTGTAAGGCTGGAGAAGAAGCCCTGAGTCAGGACAGCATGGCTGTCAGGAGTGGGGAAATCAGGATTTTGGCCACATCTGCCTGTTCTCAGGGGCTGTCCAGTGCCTTCCTGTGCAGTGGGTGCTGTTTGAGATCTGCCTGAGTAGCAAGCAACAAGAGGTGCTAGAGTCTTTACTCCACCTGTCCCACCAACAGGCTCTGATTTTCTTTCAGCTAGGGTCTTTCCAGCGTTGCATGTTGCTTTGAAACCAGCTGGGGCTAGTGGGCTTGCAGTATTCCTTTACACACTTGGCTGTGGTGTTCCAGACTTGTGACAAACAGAGAAATGAAATCTGTCTCCTTTTTTGCCTTTGCTTCTCATAAAGGTTCTGCAGGGCAGGGTAAAGACAGTCCCAAGCAATGGTGCTGAGTACACTTGAATGGGCAGAGCACAACCTGAATGACACAGCCCTGTTACTTGCTCCACATTTCCTGTGGACTAAGATGTTCTTTTTCTTCCTGTCTAAGTTCCCAGTGGCTGCTGGTCACATGCTCCACAGAGTTTGTTTTGTAAATGCACTGTTCCCTGAAATCAAGTTTTCTGGATGGTGGCCTTCCACCTGTCAAAATAAGTGGTTTGATTTCTGCTGTGCAGTCAATGTTCAGCCTTACACAGTTTTATTTTAGTGGTTTTATGAGTGCTGCAATATTGCACAAATGAATCCATCCAAGCAATAAAGCTTTCTCCATTGTAACAAAAATCCCCAGCTATTTCAAACACTGCCGCTTACTCATTCTTAGTGGAAACTTCAGTTGTGCTTATCTTGTGAGTCACAATTCATATGCTTCTTTCAGAAATCATCCAGGAAGGCAAGTAACTCAGTATACCCTTGTCAAATGCCACACTTCAGAAATTAAATAGTATGGATTTTGTTAATGAGCAATTAACATTATTTAAGCACCCAAAAACATCTGCAGAAGCTATCCATTGATGCCTTGGCTGAAGCTGCTTCCAAACACTGTTTCTGTAGCTTCTTCCTGTTCAGTGTGGTGCCACCAGCAGCTCTGGGCACGGCTGCTGCAGCTCTGGGCACGGCTGCTGCAGCTCTGAGCACAGGCTGCAGCTCTGGGCATGGCTGCTGAAGCGCTCCTGCACAGGTGATGCCAAATCCCTGCTGTTCCACCCTTAACTATGCCAGGTTTTGGCTCCCAGCCCCACTACTTTCCTCATCTCAAAGGTCTCCTGGGCACATCTAAAGCACCTGGAAGTTGGTACTGGTTGGCACAATTAACCCTTTCAGGAGCTGGGATAATCACAGTGTAGGAACATTTATAACATCTGATTTCTCTTTGCAACTGTCGTGCTCTTGATCGCTCTTAATTAAATTTTCTTTTGCTCTCGTCTACAGCTGGTGTATCACATTTGGAGGCTGTTGCTTTTACTGATGCCAGAGGAGTCTGAATGGTCTTTTGTATCTGAGTGGACGTTATTAAATAGTTTTATATTAATTAACTGTGATGAAGGGAGCACATGGGCAAATGTACTTGAGGAGATCAGTTTATCCATATGGAAATTACATTGAAAGTTAAATCCATTACCCTAATTGTAAAATTCGACAGTGCTTAGCCAATAACTGTGGCATTGACTAAATCATGCATTTGTGCTTCAGAGCTGGGCAAATACCTAATTTCCTTGAATATTTGCTCAAATGAAAAATTGTATTTGCCTCAGTTGCAGAAACTGCCTCGTCATTTCTGAGAGTGTTTTAGGCAAATGAGTTTAGGGGCAGAAACAGTCCCTGAAAGAGTAGGGTCTATAAGCTCTGAGAGCAGTCATTTCAGGATGGTCACTCAGACTGGCTGGGCTGTCTTGACCCTCAGACTTTCTACTTTCAAGCAGGAATCTGTGTCCACAAAATAAAAGTTGCTTGCACTGGTCAGAAAAACGTCTGGAAGGTCCAGGGAACAATCAATTGCCAAAATGGCTTGTTGGACAATAGCAAGCAACAAATAAATTGGAAGTTGTAAACTGCTCGTGGTTGATTCTGAACAGAAAGGGGTTACATTTGTGGAATAAATGTGTTCACTTTGAGCCACTTGTTCAGGCTTAATTTGGAGACAAGGCTGATGCTTGTAGCTGCAGTGGACAAAACCCCTTTGCTGCAGCTCCGCTTTTCAAATGGTGAGGACAAAGTATTTATTCAGCTGTCAAGTGGGGAAAGAAAGCAAATTAGTTTTAGGCTGGAACACTGGGCTGTGTTTGCTGTTGTATTTCTGAGGCCAGATGGTGACTTGGACAGCCCCAGGGAACGGGTAACAAGTTTCTCCAGGGCAAAGATCAGAAGCAAAAGGAAATATTCAGATTATGTTGCAGTTCCACTTCCTAGAGAGGAAAAGGGAGTGTGAGATGCATCAGGCTGTGTTAGGGAGGGGATTAGCCACTCCTTTTCTTCAGTTGTTGCTGAATCCTGGAGTCAGTTTGTGGTGGGGTAGGTTTGAGACCCCACTCCCCCTGCAAAGCACAGCTGTCCCTGGGAGGGACAGGGCAGCTCCTCAGCACCCATGGGGCAGGGAGGGAAGGGAAAGGGCCTCTGCCCTCAGTCCTCAGCTCCCCCATAGCTCTTCCAATGACAGCGAGGCATTTGGGCACCTCTTCCACCAGGGAGGCAGGGATGACCTTGAGGAAGGAGATGGTCTAAGGTTACCTAACAGTGGCTACATTTGGCTTATGCTCCCAAAGTGTTTTAAGTCCCACTTGTCTGGCTCCAGTGCTGGCTCCTGCCTCAGTTTCCCTGGCTTGGCAATTGGTTTCAGGTGCTCTTTAAGTGGGCTGTGGTGGAGTTGGTAGGTAACCAAGCAGATGAAGTGTCTCAGCTGTATCTGCTTAGGCAGCTCAGCTGTCTGTTAAACATGGTTCAGGCTCCCAGGGCATAAGAAGGTACCAAAAACTCTCCAAGAAGCTCCAGGACTGTGAGTGTCTGAATGTCTAGGCAGGAAGAAAGGTCTCCATAGTGGCACAAAATGTTCTTCATGGAAAGTGTTTTAATTCCATTCAAACATAATTTAGCTTCCCATGTAAGTGTTTTCATTTTGAGTTAATTTTTATCCCATGTAAACAAGGTGGGGGGAAAACAAGAGGATTAGGAAGGTTGAAGGGGAGCAGTGGCCTGGCTGGGTTGCTGAGAGCAGCACGCTCTCCCTGGAGCCCCAGCTGGAGCCGGGCAGGGCACTGCTGCAGGGTAGCACAGGGAATAGTGCATGGCCCTGTCTGGAGCAGCCTGGGCTGCACTGAGGCTGAAGAAATCAGACACTGCCGGTCAGAAGGAAAGGAATGTCAGCCAAGGGAGGCTGTGAGGTTGGTACTGTCCACTAGGACAGCAGTGGATGAACCCAAGCCGGATCTTAACAGTTTCCTTATTGCCTGCAAGATCACCTTCCTTCTTCCTTTTCCTTTCTGTTTCCTTCCAAAAGAAAGACAGAGAGGGAAGGTGATTTTTGTGAATTGAGAGGAATGTAATAGTGAAGCAGACACCTTTTAGGAGTAGGTCTTGATCCATCTTGTCCATTGACAAGAAATCAAGTGCAAGGGGATGGGGACAGTTGGTACTATGCATTACTCATTCTATATGCTGGGAGGAGAGAAGTCTTACCCCATGTGTGGGGACCTGGCTAACTAACAGAGACACTCACATGGCCAGGATACTCATGTGCCCACTTTAGTATTTCATTTTCACTTGCCTCAGTGAAAGCACTATACTTGCAGAGCTCTTTCTCACTGGAAGAAACCAGTGAGATGACACAGGCTGTAGGTAACCTTTTTCTTTCTTTTATCTCTCATTTCTCTTTTTTACCCTAGGAAACAGAAGTGATTGTTACAGCCTGCTAGAAAAGACCTCCTTGAGTCTTCAGTCCTTCCTTTTATCCAGAGAGTGTTGATCCCCTTTAACTCTTAGTGAGAGGTTGGGTCAGATTGTCCCCTTTCTTGTAATGCCTTCTTTAAAAACAAGATCCATCACAGTGTAAAAGCAATGTTGCCACTTCCAGAAGAGCAGGCAGTATCTAGGGAAAATACAGAATGTTTGGGAATGGTGCTGCCTGCACTTCTGCTCTGCCTGCCATCCCACTCCAAATACAGCTGGCCAGCAGAAGATTTTGGTCCATTAAGTGCTTTGCAGCTGATGTCTGTGGCAGCCCTGGGTTTGCTTAGCTGTACTCACCTTCCTCTTCTCGTGAACTTCCCTGTGAGGCCACTGTCCTCCTTCCCTGCTCAAGCATTCACAGCTGATGTGTAATGACACATCTGCCTGTCAAGCCTCTGGACCTTGGGACTCTCCTGAATTATTGCAGCTAGTCAGCTTACTCTGAATAGGAAAAACAGATTCCTGCAGGGAATTTGGGGCTCAGAATTCTTCCTTTCTTTAATTTATTTTTCTTTAAGTAAATTGAGGGAGCTTCAGCTATTCCACTGACAGGAAATGCTGAAGGATATATCTCAAATCATTTGCTCAGATCTCCAGGGTACAGGGGTTTATGAAAGGTTTTTGCTATAGACTCTCCACCAGCTCTGGGAAACATCTGTTCTGCATTCTGAATGCATTTTCCCATCAGAAATTATTTTAATAAAATCATCACTTTTTCTGTGCTTAGAAAACCCAGTGAAATAAAGTCTCTTCCTATGCTAAACAGTTCTTGACCACTGGTTAATGAAGTTAAAAACTACATGTTTGCATTGTTGGACTTATCCTGCTTTTCCAGGAGCTTCTCTGATGGTCATAATATGTCAGAACTGACTAGAACTGAAACTCTAAAGAATGACTAATGTTTAATGTTAACTGCACTACTTGGTTTTGTTGGTGCTTCATTGCAGTCTTTAAGCCATGGCATGTGAATAGCCTGTATATTGAGTGAGACTATGAAAGCAGAGTGTTCTAATGCATAAGGTAGGGGAGGTGAAGTCGTTAATAATTTTTCAAAAGTATTTTTTTAATCACTGTGTTGTGTCCCAGCTCTGAAATGGCCTTTTCTCCACAGTAAGATATATTAGAAAACGTCTTGCTGTGGTTCGATTCACCTGAGAGCAAATAATTATGTGCACAGCCAAGTTACTCTCTGACAGATTTTCCAATTTTTCTGATTTAGCAAAGTCCTCAGTGCTCACTGTGGACTCCTTTGTCCTCAGCAGAGGTGGTGAGCATATGGGTGGTAGCTACCTTCAAAGTTCAGCTGTGGAACTCTTTCCCTGTGTGGACAGCAACCAGAAAGGGAAAGGAAAACTCTGTGAACATGAAAAGATTCTTCACTGGTCTGGAGAGGAAAAAGTATCCTGGCTTGGACCTGTTCTGAAACAGGTTTTGATTTTAATGGAAACTTTTACAATTTGGAAAAAAAGGGTGGTGTTGCAAGCTTCATCCCATCCAATTTCCTGTGTAAGAATATTCTGTGTTCTCAGACTGCAATTTTTCAGACACCTATAGTTCCTATTGTCACTTGTTGGGTTTTAGACTAACATTTTAGGTAGGCATCATTTGAAAATGAAGCTTGACTCAGGATAGACTGATGTTTCTTCTTTGCTTTCAGTTGGGTAACTCGTCTTGCCTCAGAGTGGCATTTTCCAGTGCAAGCTGAAAGACAGATGGTGCTAAAATGTTTTGGAAGTCAGCGGCCCCTCAAGCAGCTTTGAGATCTTAAATGGACCCAATAGGAGGGTGGTAGGTATTTCTGGGCCAATTACATGCATTCTGATTCACCAGCAGGCTGCTTCACTGCTTTGCCTGGCTTTCTTCTTCCTTTTTCAGACAAGAACCCCTTCATGGTTCATAAACAAGTGGAAGAAGAGCAGAAGCCTTAGTTGGCAAGAGACCTGATTGTTCCCCTCTTTGGTGATTCAGACTACCTGGGCTTAAGCAAAAAAACCAAACCAGAACGTGCGCAGCAATACATACCTTCAATCCTAAATTGCATCTTGTAGAAGACACGTTTTCAGGTCTGATATATTACTACTTCTCCAAGTCCCACCCTCTCTTACTGGAAGTGAGGGTTCTGAATGGAGTCTGCTTCCTGCTCTTCCTTCAGGCTGCACACCTTTTGCCCGTGCTAGTGGTGCAAGGGAACCACCAACATCATAGCTTTGGTGGCATGATGCTTTGTGCGCGCTCTCTTAATATCTTGTCCTTTATTTTGGTTTCAGCTGAACAACTTGGACTTCATTTAACAAAATTGGTTTTTCATTTTCCTCTCCTAGGAGAGTGAGAGAAACTGCTTTCTTCACAGCAGTGCCCCAGCCTGCTGCTTTCTGCTTTGCTGGGCCCTTACTTACCACCTCAGGCTTCTTCCAGCTTCTGAAAACAATTTATACACCTGTTCTTCAGCCATGCTTGCAGGCATGGTGGATTTATCTCAGATTTGTGGTTCTTTCAAGCTACTGGACATTTCCATCAGTTAGCCAAGCTCCACTGGCAGTGCTGGTCTGTGAGAAACAGAAAAACAAGTTGTTGTACAAGTGCACTGTAGGTAGAAGGTGAAATATTCCCCAGCCTGGGTAGAGAATCTCTTTTGTGTCTCTGCCAGGTCATGCACAGGAACTAAGTTACCTGGTCAGGGAGTCCAGCAGTGTTCTGCTGGGGTTGCACCTGTTAAGTAGGACAAATTATTAGGAAGAATTGAATTACGAAAATGTGGAGGTTAAGAGGGTTTAGAAGATCTAGTGCAGCTCTCTGCATGGAGACATGACCCAACAAATTCTCTATCTTCAGCTGGTTCTGGGAGAAGCATACAAAACTCAGGCTGAAGAAGGATGAGTGCTGGTCTAGCACAGCAGTGGGTGGAAAGTAATGAGGATGAAAGTGATCTTGGGAGGCTTGTTAACTGCTGGAAATCCATTAAAGTCAATGTCATGTCTTTGTGGGATACCCAGCCTGCTTTTATTGGCTTTCCACAGAGCACAATGTCAAACAGGAAATCTCCCTTCTCCTCTTCAGTGTTCCCAATGATAATGGGTTTCAGCACATACATGGGACTTTCATGCTCTGGAGCAGTAACGCTGGAATATGTTCTGCTTCTGGATGTGACAGAGGAGTCCGACAGAGAGGTATCACTTCAGGAATGTGTTGAGGGGACAGCAGGACGACACATCAACTGCAATCTATGTGCAGCTGCTTCCAGATAGAAAGTGCATTTCTTGGCTTCCTTATTTATTGTTAATGGCCAATCACTTCTTCTGGGATCCTACATTAGCCCTCTCTTGGAAAGAATCAGAAGAGGACTAAATGTCTGTCCAATGACTTGAATTTTTGGGATATCTTTAGGCATCATGGTGATAGGAAATGTCTAAAAACTCAAGTGAATAAGAAAAGGTTCTTCTAAAATGTTCACGTTTGTTTCCAAACACCCTTGTGGGACACAAGGCTGTGGGTGCTCCCTGCCTGTATGAGTGAGATTAGAGTTTGAAAATATCTGGTATATATGCACCCCCATATCTGGCCTTTGTGTAGTGCTCTCCCTTTTCATGGGCTACTATAAGACAAAATATGCAAAGATGTTGTAGATTTCATTAGTCACACTAGTTTATTCAAACCTCTTCTTTGCATAAGAAACCAAGGCCTGTGCTGATCTCTGGGAAAGAATGTGCTCAGAGCTTGGAAAAGCCGTGTGCTCCAACGGCACCGGCACGGCAGAGGTCAGCAGCTCGGGCACGCCAGAGGGGCCGGCTCCAGGGTTTGGTGCCATCATTTGCAATTCAATCCCATGCAGCTCCCTCTTAGGAGAACAATTCACTAAAAACAGAGTTGTTCTTTTTCCCTAATTCACCATATAATTCACCTCCTAAGTTCAATTAAGAAGCAATCTGTTTGTGACTGGAAGCAAGCTGCACTTATTTAGAAATACAAAATTATCCTTTGCCTCAGCAAAGACTGCATGCCTTAATAATTCTGGTGATGAATGGCTAGTTGGGGTTTCCTTTAAATGGAATGAGATATTGTGTGAAGAATAGCATACTTTGCAGGGGTGGGGGTGGGAGAAGTCCTGGGGATGTAAAACTGAGGAGAGGAACTTTTGTTGAGTTTGGGCTTAAGGAAGTGACGAGGGCTGGGCATGAAAGAAAACAAAGGGAAATCTTGGGATGGGACACTGAAGCTGGAAAAGAGTGATAGAGTTCAGAGCAATCAATCTTGTTGAATCAGGCTTGTTCCTGTTCACACATCTAATGGCTTTTGTCCAGCCTAGCTCTGTTAAACTGTGGCACTTCCTTTGGGAGACAAACCCCTGATTTACTGTGTCTCTTGGACTAGGAAGCTCTAACCTATAGCCAGCTGGAAGTCTGGGTGTTTTATTTTCTTCTGAATTGTTTTGTAACTATCTTTCATCATAGTTTTCCTGATACTCGTATCAGTTATAGTAGTATAATGTTGGAGATTTGTTACCATCCTCTCAGTCCTTCTCCAAGTTGCCAGAGATGTCCTTTTCTCCTGTCCTTGCCCCGTTGGACGGGCTGGAGAAGGATTTGCTAGAAGCCAGCTCCAGAGCAAAGGAGAGTTTTCCAGCTGGCAAAGCAGGACTGCTTCAGTGACTGGAAGATGTCCAGCTGTCTTGAAAGTGAGACATCCCTCTTGGAAGTGTCTACACTGCATCCAGCAGTGCTGTATGACCAACAGCGTATTCTTTTCTGCATGTGGTGGTTCACCATGCTCTTCATGCTTTATCTTGCCACCAAGACTGCAGAAACTTGCTCTTGCAATACCTCTACAGAGATCAGCTCATTCAGCTCTTGCTCTCATTAAATCTCCATGAAATTAGCCTTCTCTAGAAGAGACTTTCTGCTTATTCAGCATATGGAGAAACTTAGGCATGGTATGGTAATGAGTTGCAAAGTGTCACCATAGGCTAGGAGCAAATCTGGGAAAAGTGCCTAGCTCTATCAAGGGTTTAGTCCCTGCTCCCTGAACAGGGAAAGCAGACAGTTTCTGTGGCCAGCAGACCCCCAGCTGGCATTATTGATAGCTGCTGTCCTTTCCGCATCAGAGGTCTGCCAGCCAGCTCACCAGAGATGAGTCTCTGCTCTTTTTTCCTTTGCAGGAGGCCTGGGAGAAGAGTTGTCAAGTGAAAATGCCACTTCAACTGACCACAGTGACAAAGCAGTTAAAAAGGGTAAGGTGGTACCCCACCCAGACCTTTGGGTATCTTTTGTTTACTTTTTTTACCCTCTGTGAAAATGTACTTTTGTACTGTTTTGTACTTGTGTGTGCCTCCATGCCCTGCCCAGGCATTCTTTGCTGTTGGTGAGCTCTCTGAAGGGGTGGGTTTGCCTTGTATAATGTGGTGGGTTGACCCCAGCCAGAAGCTAAGCACCCAGTCACTATTCCCCTCCTCCAGCAGGAGAGGTGAGAAAGCAGGAAAAGCAAGAGTGAGAAAACCCGTTGGTTGAGATAAAGGCAGTTTAAGTAAGTGCATGAAAGGGGAAACAATAACCAAAGTGATACAGAGGCAACAGCTCATCCTCACCCACAAGCAGCCCCTGCTAGAAGAATGTGTCAGGCCTCTCCAGGGAGGAGAATTTAACAAATTTCAGTTGTAAAAAGCAGAAAAGTACCTACTAAGGAGCAGTCAAGAGCTGCTGTGGACTGGTGAGGAGAACTTGCCCAAGAGTGTGTGTTGCTGGCAAGGAATGGAAGCGTTGTGGCACGGGAGTGTGGACCCAGAGTCCCCTGTGCAGAGCTGCACAGGAAAGCCCAGGGCAGACACCGCCTCACTTGGGTTTGCTATCAGGAGCTGCCCATGTGCAAATCCACAGAGATTTTGGGCAGGCATAGGAGCAGTTTGTGAATAGAAGACAAGACTATTATCCTGAGACCCTCTCACTTCTAGCTGTGGCCCTTTCAATGCCAGTGTTTGTGCTGTTACCTGGTACCAGCAGTACCAGGTGTAGGCAGGAGGGTTGTTCTTCCTTTTCTGGGAGAACCCCCAAGCTCAGAGCATCTGCCTTCCAGGATCCAGCAGCTGACCTGGGGATAGGGCAGCTTCTGAAATGGCAGGAAGGTGCTTAGGAGCAGGAGGAACAAAAGGCAAATTCCTGTTTTTGTCCTGCGGCTCAGAGCAAGGTCTTCAGCAGGAAGGGCTTGACCTGGTGAAGCGGTAGGGAGGGTTTAAAGTTCATTCTTTTCATTCCCTTACACTGCCTGAATTTCCTTCCCATTGTATTGATCCCCTCAGCCTTGACAGTAGTGGTTTGCTTACTGGTGCTTCAGCTGGAGGGATGAATAGGGGAAGAGGCTCTCAGCAGCCCCCCGGTCACTAGAGGAAGATCTTAGCAGGACCTGTGCTTTTTAATAACCCAGCAACCCATGTCTCTGACTTGGGAAGCAAAGCTGTGGCCAGTCTTGGTGATTTACATACAAATTGCCATCCTCTTGGGCTTCACGGCAGTCTGCTGTGAGCCGCTGTCAGTGGTGCTGCTCCTTAGAGTGACAAAGATGTTCACCTTGGAGTGACCCTTGAGGCCAGCACTCTCTGAAGGCATAGCAACCCCTGTACTCTGTTATTCCTTTGCCCTAGTCCAGCTGATGAGTTAGCTGAGCAGCACAGGGAGCTTATCTAAGCAGTGGTGTCTGCACACAGAGGTTTGTAAAGCTCAGCTGGACTGTGGCTGCTTTGGGGGTTTGAGTTGCCCATGGCACCTCAGTTAGGGGGTGTACAACCAGGAAGCTTTGGGTAAAGGTGCCAGCACATTACAAGTGCAACTGATGTAGGCATAGCAAGTATCTGAGCAGATACTGAGCAGCAGCACAAATGCAGGGCAAGGGACAGGGTCTGCCTAGAAGCCTGTATGAATCCTCTTGCAGGTTTCAAAGCCAGTGCTGAGCACAACACAGGCAGGGCTCCCGTACCCTTTGTAACAAGAAATGTGTTCTGCTTTCCCTTTTGTATTTTTGCTCCTTTTCATTAAAATGAAGAGATTCAGCATGAATAGAGATCTGCACTTCTGTTTTTCCCATCCTGAGCATCCTCCTCCAAGAGAGACTGTCCCATCTTTATAGATTTCCAAACCACCCAAGACCTGGTATGTGAAACCAAAGTAATACCTTTCAGTACAGATTTCAGAGTTAGGAGGCTGTCACCTTCTTCCAAGGCCGACTCAAATGAGTAATTGTTGCTGTGAAGCTGTTCATAATAGGACAAACCATTCTCTGCAGATGAGTGGATAGGTAGGGAAGTTGAGAATATACAGTGGCATCTAGGCTTGATTCCCACCTTCTGTTCCTCTTGAGTACTGTGTCCCCATCTGTGAGTTGCTGTTGCAGAGAAGGCATGGCTAGAGACAGGGAAGGATGTGCTTTGACATCTTAATAGAGAACAGCTTTGGCATGATGCGTATGGAGGCTCCAAAACAAGAAGGGACAGTTTTCTATAGATTAGCAGTCTCAAAGTCCCAAAAAAATCACTGGCGAATCTGGCTATGACTTCTGGTTTGGTTTAACACCTTGCTTTTTCTTTCTATCTTTTTCTGAAGCTCCAGGGTATTGCCTGAGGGCTGCAGGTGGAACTAAAGAGAATTTAAACAGTGTTGCCACTGTGTCTTGCAGACAGCGGGCAGAACACAACGCTCGCAGGGAGCCCAAGGAGGAAGGAGCGCACAGATGAGCCTGGGATGGATGCACACCCCTCTGCCAGAGTGCGCAGGGCAACCACGGCCAGGGCCGAGAGGATCTGGCCTGGGGGGGTCATCCCCTATGTGATCGGAGGAAATTTCACTGGTCAGTGGTGAAAACACTGCTTTCTCTTTGCCATGGGGTTTGTCTCAAACTGTGCAGGAAATCTCTGGAGCCGAGCTCTCCCACAGATGACTCAGGTCCTTGGGAATCTGTCTGCTGAGGTAGGGTGGGAATGATTGCACAAGGAGTTGTGCACTGTGGAAGCCTGAAGCTGAGGTGTGCACTGAGATGGTTCTTCTCTTGGAGTCCAAGAAGTACTTGAGTGACTGAGTCACTTTTCTTTAGAGGCCAGCACCTGTGAGCTGTGCTTGCCCCCTGTTTTTCCAGGAGAGAATTCTCTCTGCTGTTGGAAAAGAAGGAGCAGAAGTACTCTGGGGTCCTGACAATAACTTTGCCTTAGTTTTGAGGAGCATCTGTAGCACTCATGAGATTCCTGGGTCTTGAAAGATGGGCATGGTCATTACTTCATGTCATGAGAGCAAATTTGGCACATCACTTAGTAGCTGGTGCTCAGATCAGACCACCTGGCAGCTCTGCCAGAATGGCCTGTACCTAGAAAGGTGACATGTTTTATATCCACAAATATTGATGTACTTAATCTGTAAAGTTTTCTACCTTTTTATTTAGAGCAGTAAATTCATCAGGCACAAGGAGAGAAAAGATGATACGGGAAGGTGATGTTATAGCTGGAGGTGGGCCCCAGAGTCCAAGAGGTGTCTACAGGCATAAGATTGGCTGTTTGAAAGGTTGACTGTTCCCATATCCAGATGAAATCCATTAGAGATTTTCCTGAAAGCCAGCCTTTACTGTTTGCTCCTCTTGGTTTCTTTTCCAGGAACCCAAAGAGCTATCTTTAAGCAAGCAATGAGGCACTGGGAGAAGCACACTTGTGTGACCTTTGTGGAGAGAACTGATGAAGAGAGCTTCATTGTGTTCACGTACAGAACGTGTGGGTAAGTGATGCACGCATTCCCTGCAGCTCTCTATTGCAAACAGCACTTTCAGTCACACCTGGCTTTCTAAGTCTAGCCCAGAACACACCAATGGCTGACTTGGAGAATCTGTCACAGAGATGCAGCTGGTCACTTTCAGAGAGGATTGCTAGGATAGTTTAGTATTTGCTCAGAAGGTGCTAAGCCTTTCTGGATTCTTTTTTCCTAAGATAACACTTAAGTGTACACGTGCTTGTTTATAGACACACACTTTTTTCTTAACGTTTTCCTTGTACTTACCTGTAAGTACATATAGTGTATGCAACTGCTGGCCTGTCCTGAACCCTGCCAGATCCATGCTCTGTTCCTGTGTTTTAGAGTTCCTCAAGTCACTGATGCGCTGATGGGTTTGTGGGTTTTCTTTTCCAGGTGTTGCTCCTACGTGGGTCGCCGAGGGGGGGGCCCTCAGGCAATATCCATTGGAAAGAACTGTGACAAGTTTGGTATTGTGGCTCATGAGCTGGGTCATGTGGTGGGTTTCTGGCATGAGCACACACGGCCTGACAGGGACCAGCATGTCACTATCATCAGAGAGAACATACAGCAAGGTAAAATCCTGCTTCAGGTTATTCCACCTGGCTTTTGGCTGGGTAGAAACCTTTCTTGCTACACTTGTGGGAAATGCTGGTGATCTGAGGGTTGGAATAGAGAACAAGAAATATTGCTGTAAAGTAAGGGTCAAAATAGCTATATGAATAGAAATTTTGGATGTCCAGCTGGAATTGTTGAAACAGAGGAGCATATCCATTTATTCTAGGCTCCCCAGGTAAAAGTCTTCTTTTTTTTTTAGTTCTCTAAGAGTGGTTTGTTTCTTTTTGTTTGTCATCACAGGTCAGGAGTACAACTTTTTAAAGATGGAAGCTGGGGAAGTGAACTCCCTTGGAGAGACCTATGACTTTGACAGCATCATGCACTATGCTAGGAACACGTTCTCCAGGTGATAATTCCAGGTTACTTGTCCTTAGGACCATTTTTGGTAGTTGTGGTTGACCCTGTGGGATATATAGAGCCTAGAAGGAGACCTCTGATCTATTGTTGCATTGTAAGGCTCAAAAAATATTTGAAGAAGCAAGGTGGGTGTAGTGTGGTAGACTCCTGTTTTCCCCTTTCCACTGTATTTACTCAGTAATAATCCTGGTAAACTCAGAGTTTCCAAAGCCTTGCTGACATTCTTTGCAGCCTTCCCAGGCAGCACGTGTGTATTTGTGTGCATATCTGCCCAGGTACACGTTGGGTAATACTAGAACAAGCTTTGAATCTTTGGAGTCACAGTACAGCCATCAGTCTCCAGTGGTTGTGCTGAGGAAGAGTTGAACTCTAGATCATGATCTTTAATTGCTTGGGTGGTTTTTTTACCCGTTTATGCATGAGCTTTCACTCATGGCCTCTGCAGCTGTGTGGTTCTGTGTGTCTGGGTTTTTTCATGGAGGAGTTATCAGTCCTGCCCCAACTAATGCCAGTTTCTGCACAGGCTGTTTGTCCTTGACTCCCATCTCATACCTCCAGATGGAGCCCATTTTCTGATCAGACTGCTCCACTGGATAGAGAGGTGATATAAACACAGTTATGTCCTGTGTTTGGAATGAGAGTTACTGGATGACCAGATGCATTTTGCTGCACTGTTAGAAGTTTTCTCCCATAAATCCTACTATTGCTCTTTCCCAAGAGCTTTCTGTCACTACATACTGTGAATAAAGGGGTTGGAAGGTACAGTGGAAATACTCATACTCTTGGAAAATTTTTGTTGCAAAAATTAAAGATGTCTTTGTGACTTTTTAAATTTTCTTTCTCCGCTGTTATATTGAAGGGCCGAGCCTGTTGTTTTGTGCTTTTTTTTTCACAACTTCACACCAACCAGTGGAAAATTGCTGAAATGCTGCTTGTTGTGACAGGAGGAAATGGTGCCTGGGCAGGGGTGTTTTGCAGATTTCTTTGCATTAGCTATCCAAAGCAAACAATTTTTCTTCCCTTGAAGCATCTGCTGGACTCTCCCAGCATTTGCTAAACTCTTAATGGTTTGAATTGTCTTGCACAAAAGCAGGATTAAGTTATTACCGCCATTTATATTGTGGATGCCTTTGAGTCTGTGTCTCTTGAAAACTCGGGTCCTTCAGAGCACTGCTGGGCCAAAATGGGTAAAAATGGCAAGAGTCCTGCTAGATTTAAATTGGTGCTTGATAGGATTTTTAAGTCTGTTTTCTTTAAGCTCTTTGTCTCTGTGACCCACCCTTACCCCAGTTGCAGTCTTTGTGCAGTAATTGAACTGAGCACTGAGTGCCCTGGTAGGCTGATTGTGCTCTCAGTACAAATAAGCAGGGCTGGAATTGGCTTTTACTTTGCCAAGACCTGGCTTGACATCTGCTCCCCTAAGGGAGCAATGTATTGACCAGCCAGAGAGACTGGTGGGTGTATGCACCTGACCTTCCCACCTCACTGAGGTTTGCTGGCCAATTGCAACCCAAACTGACACAAGCACAGAGTCCATGAAGACTTTAAGTTCCAGGAAGTTTCATTAAGATTAGTGGCTAGGAAAGGCAGAGAGTTCCTGCTTGGGCCTGCAAGGGGAAGGCTGCATTGACTGTGTTAATGCATTAGCAGACACCAAAAGTTAACATAAGATGGTGTGAGCACCTGACCAGTGGAGATGGGATGTGTGAGTGAGCAGGGGAAGGACACACAGTCATGTCTGTGACTTACTCTCTTGTAGCAATTCTTACCTGGCACTTAGCACAACCTTGTTTTTAACTTTTCACAGTCAATATTGATGATAGTAAATCATATGGTGCTCGCCATAGTCAAATGCTGCTGTAAATCCCGGGCCCTTTTTATTCTAAACTTTTTACCTAGGACAGAAAGGTATAGCTTTTCTGAGATTTCTTGAGTCCCAGCAGTGGAAATAATTTCCAGTGATACTTTTGAGGATTGGTGTAAAGTCACTCCTTTGCATTTCATAGCAAAATATGCCTCTCATTTTTGTCTGTGGCTAATAGAAATAGGAGTGTGGCACAAGAGGCTGTAGTGACATCAGGAACAAGTTTTTACCATTGTAACTTCTGTTCTCATCTAGGTCAGAAATTTGCCTGTTGTGCAGAGTGTGGCTGCAGGCTTTTATTTCCTGGTGCATTCCTTACAACATGGCAGCAGTCTAAACTGAGTGTTGCTGTATCATGAAACAATTTCTTTTACAGCTGTCAAGACCTATAAATGGCAACTTAACAAGAAGAAAGTTTAAACCTTCACAAGGCCCTAAGCAAGTAGTTTGTTACCTTAATTCAGCAAGTGGCTTGCTAGTAGACATGACAGCAGAGTCTGGAGTTACAAAACATGACCTCTGCAAAGCTCCTGTTCAAATGAGGGTGTAGGTAGCACTGCCTCCATGCTCAGGAGGCACATCTTGTGTTTGCAATGCACTGTCCTAATCCTGCACAAGACATTCATAGATCCTCCACAGATTTTACTGCATGAAGAGTCATGTTGTCTCTCTTCTGCACATGGAGACATAAGGTAGCTGCCTGCAGCTGGGTCCTTAACTTGCCTTGAATATCTGCTTCCTTGATTGTTGCTTAGGCACCTGTATTTGTTACCCTGTCTCCTGGGACATGAATGTTTAGCATCTGTTGAGATCAACTGATAATTTCCTAGCATTGGCCTGGCACTTTGCATGTTCAGGGTGCTGTGCAGATGCAAATGACTTGTGTGAGTCTCTTGTCACATTCTGTTGTTCTTAGCTGGTAAGAACGGTGGGGTGTTTGCTTGGCTTACACTGCATTGGGCAGCTAATGCATGTTCTGCCTGTGCCTGGACAGCAAGAGAATGGGACATTCAGGATTCATGGATTCTTCTCCTACCTCGGGGAGGAGAGTTTAGATATTTTAGTCAAGCATGGTTCTGGTGTTAGACTTCCTGAGCTGCTCTGTTTAATGATGTCTGTTTGTTGTTTATTAACTTCTGAGTCAAAGTATTTGCACTTTTAGAGGCACTCACCAAATGTGCAACTTTACACTCCAAGTGTTTCTAAGCAGATGAGTTTTGGGTGGACAGCATGAGACTTGTGTGGCTTGGGCCAGACAGATCCTCCTGTTCTTGGTTCCTTTGATGACAAAATGAGAGAAACTGTACTTGCTGCTCTGTGGTTGAGAGTCATGTTCAGCAATGCATGTGAAAGGAGAAAAAATTCAATTGGAGGAGAAAACAAAAGCAAAAATCTTACTGCCTCAGCATAGAGTACAGCCTTCTAGAAGGAAATGTGTTTGGCAGGTAGCAAGGGTAGTTTGAAGTTGTGTGGGTTATTTGTGTTGTGTGAGCAGTGCCTGAGGTATATACTATGTGCAGAAAGCTGAGGACTGTGAGTGCACAGTTGTGAGGGCTGGAATGGGAAAAAGAATCAAAACTTTGCACATGCAAGTGGTGGTTTTTCTATTAAACTCTGTTATTCTTCCCTGGTTGAGCTTGGAGATCTGCAGAAAGCATTTCAGAGGCCACAGAAGTATGTCCCTGCCAAATGTTGAGTTCTTCTATGAACTCCTGAGGAGGCTTGAAAATTTACTGTGATCAAACTGACCTGTTTCTATGCTTGTGGTGTTTCTGGAATTGGAGGATTTATTGTCAGTACATAAACTTAAATAAATTAAGCCCAAGGCATGCAGTTGGTATTTAGAATAAAGAACTGAATTTATAAATTGAAATTTGCAGGACTCACCTCAGGTCTCGTAAGTATTGGTTTTGGTGCTGATCAGGATTTTTTCTACTGCTGAAAAAATGCCAACATCTCCCATGCAATAGCTCATTCCAGTTTTCAAAACAGATTAAATTCCTTTCCTTCTAGTTCTTTCTTCAGTTTGAATATTTACAAAACGATTTCCCCCTTCCCTCCCCACCTCTGGACTAGGCAGCACTAAAATTATTGCTTCTGCCCTGATTTCCCATTGGGCTCTTTGGGCAGTTGTATCCTGTCCTTCAGAAAGAGCAGTCTGCCTCGCTGAGCTGATGCTGAAGGTAGAGCTCAGTGTTAGCCTTGGCATCCCCAAGCCTGTTTGGCATTCAGGGGTGCAGTGAAAGGTTCCTGTGGACTAGACAGCCTGGCTGCAAGAGCTTGGATTTTGCCAACCTGGAATTGAGGTTTCTGATCCCCTCCCTCCTTCCCTACAGTCCTAATGCCCCCTTGGGGTCTCTTTTTGTGTGCAAGCTCTTGCTTGGCTACATGGACTGCATTTTGATAGAAGTGAGGCCTGAGCTTAAATCCTTCACTGGACTGAGATCAGAAGTGCAGTAAAGAGCTCCTGAGTGTGAAGCACATGGAAGAAATAGTAGCAAGTGAAAAGAGGTAGAGACAAGTGGAGCTACTAGCTTGGAAACTCATACAGAACAAAGGTAGAGCACATGGTCTTTTCCTCTTGTCTGTGGCAGACACTGCCAGCCCAACCCCATCTACTACTGGGAAAACTCCCCTTCCTCTGCTTTGGCTTAAACACCAGATCTGTGCTCCAGCTGAGCCAGATGTGCCATGAATTGTCTGCAGGAATATTTCATTGCTTTTTCTGATTTATGGCAAGGAATGTGCTACCTCAAACAGAGGCAGCAGCAATTTTGAGATATCCAAAAGGAATTTGGCTTGGCAGACTTGCTTGTACATTTGGAAGCTGTCTGCTATAGTGAGAAGGCTGTCTTGAGATAGTTAGCAGTTATTAGAAGCTGAACCACTACTGCTTGTTAGCATGGGATATATGGTCAGGGGGATGGGGTGTGGGAGGCCTGCCAGCTCTACTTTCTGTTCATTGTGTCACTTTCCCTACTTCACTGCTCTGTGTGTCTCTGCTCTCCCTTCAGAGGAGTTTTCCTGGACACCATCCTTCCCCGGCGAGACGACAACGGCGTGCGGCCGACCATCGGTCAGCGTGTGCGCCTGAGCCGGGGGGACATCGCTCAGGCAAGGAAGCTGTACAAGTGCCCAGGTAAGTATGGCCTGGGGAGGTGGAACCTGCTTCATCAGAGACACATGGCTTATGTGGAAGGCATTGGAGTTCAGGAGCACCACCCTCTGAGGAATGAGACTTGGGAAACACAGACTATCAAATGCTTTAGGCTGGAGCTGTGGGGGAGAAGTGAACATGCCTAAGGTGTGTCTCCTGTTAGTACTTTGCCAGTATTCTGGTTGGGTTTAGGGCTTCAGATTGCTCCAGTGTAGGGTCTGTTCATAGAAAATTAAACTGATGTACTACAAGGCTGTAGGCAGAGTGGGGACTAGGAGTTAGCAAAATGGTGGAAAGATGTCTGGTAGACTGAGGCCCTGGAAAGTGGTGGATAGTTGGTGTGCAAATCCACTGTTTTTCTGTATCCAACTGCAGGTCAGAAAGTATGAGTCCATAAGGGTCTAGAATGAATTCTGAGGGCTTCAGGGTCTATATGTTTGAAGACTACTGCTTTTATTTTATAATGGGTAGTATAACTTTTAGGTCTATTAGTTCTAACTAACTTTATTTTTCTTTTTACCTCATAATTACATTTTTACCTCATCATTATCCCTAAATTGATTTTGGTTGGATAAAATGTTCTTGCAAAATTATCTCATGGATTAGTTTAGGAGTTCATTTGTTTTGCACTATGTTTTTTGTTGGAGTCAGACTTAATACAACCAGGCTTTTCATTCCCATAGCTGGAAGAATCAATTACAGATTTAGATTTCTCAAGGCAAGCTGAAAAGCCACTTTGGCCTGAGGTACTAACTAAAAGCTACAAAGCAACTTTCTCTAAAATGAGGACTCTTCTGTGAGTCTCAAGTTTTCCATTTGTGAAGTAGAACTTTTCCTACTTTTTATTTTTTTTCACAAAGCTTTACCAGAGGTTATTGCAGTTCAGAACATTTTAGGCAGCAAAATAATTAGAGATTTAAACCTACTAAACTTTTTTTTTTCAAACACCCGTTGTTCTGCTTTGTTTTTTTTTTCTTTGCATCAAAATTTGTACACAAGTTGCATCTTAGGAGAAGAGGTGCAGTATGTTTAATGACATTAACATCTTCTGCTATTTGAATCTGTAGCTTGGAAAGTTTTCTTCCTCTGCAAAATACAAAGCAAAGGGGTTCAAAACCAAAGGACTTCATCTGTGTGTTCAAGCAGGGTCTGAATGAGACTTTAGGATGAAGACACTTTGTTCGTCAGGCAAGCTGAGGATTTTAGGGTAAAATGCAGCAACATAATTCCGAAGTTGAGTGGCAGATGGCTTCCCTTTTACAAAGAGAGTCTCCATCTGAGAATACCTAATAATATCTCCAAAAAAAAAAAGAGCTAGTATGGTGGAGGATGAGTTACAGGCATGCACTGGAATCAGCCAGAGCAACTGCTGTGTCTGTTGTAAGAAACAGGGCTCTCCAGCTCATTAGACTGGAGCTCATGTGCCTGCTACAGTTAGGGCTTGCTTAGCTTGTCCATTCTAAAACCCTGCTGGTATAAATTGCTCTTAATTGCTCAGAGCTTATACCTGCTGGGTTAAAGTTAGTGCCAAACCAGGTGAAATCAAATGAAATTTGCTGAAGGAATTTCTGGAAGGCAAGCTGCAATCTGCTACAGAGTAGTTAATGCTAGATTTGCTATGGCTGCACAGTTGAGGATTTGATGACTACAGTGACTACAAAAGCTTTAAAAAGCTCATCCTGCTGTCTTATGCTGTGCTAAAGGAAAAAGGCTTGTGTAGCTGTGCTAATTGTGCAGGAATGGTTAAACAGTAAATTGAGAATGGTCCTGCATTATATAATTTCCTCCAGTTCTCTGGGCATTTTCAAAAGGAGACAGTGTACCAGTAACCAGCTGATGAGCTGTAAGTGCCTGTCACCCAACTGCTTCATTTACAAATGAGTTCTGAAGCATTCACTTACTGCTTTGCTTTTCACTTCTGTTCCTGTCTACCTGCTCAGTTTCTTGGATCCCAGAAGTGCTGAACAGTTGCTTTCTTGGACTTCTTTGCTACTAAGTGGAGTACAGTCATATTGCTTTTTAGGGTGCTCTGCAAGAGGTTGTGCTCTCCCCACAAAGATGCATTGCTCACTGCTGTGCTTCCCCTGCTCTGCACTTTGCTCTGTGCTGCAAGGCCAGCCTCGCACAGGGGCTGGGGAGTCAGAGTTAGATAGGTCTGCTTTCATATTTCAGCAAAGTAGTCTTTGCAAGTAGACACAATAGTACCTCTTCCATAATTACAGGGTCTTGCCAGTCATTGTGTAATTGCACTCTGGGAGAATTAAGTCTGGCCTGTTGGAAACCTTCATAATCTCCAATCACTATGCTCATGTTGTGCATGTTTCCTCTGATTTTGAGCCCCCTTTATAATTTCATGTTTGTTTAAATGGATTTTTGAGCAGAAAAAAATAACATTTATTTATCCTAGTGAGTTGTGGATTGGAATTCCCTACTTATTTAAAAAAATATATATTGAAAAGCTCCTTTCTGTGTCCCCACATTTCTTCATCTAGTCTGATCTGTCAAGCTGTGGATCAGACTTCCTTAGGGGAATTAAGAAATTCTGGATTAGGCGACTTCTTCTCCCCTGCTTGAACATATTGCACTTTTTCAGTGGAACCTGTCTCCTTTCACCTCTAACTGCACACCTGCCCATCTAAATGTAATCATGGCTGCAAAATTTCCCTGTGATAGCATCAAGCAGAGGAACAACCCCTGGCATTTCCGTGAGAAAGGGAAGGCCTTGTGGATCTTTGAAAGCACTGCTGATCAGTCAGGGATTTTTGGGGGCTGCCTTGCCATCTCTGAGGAAACAGAGTTCCAGGTCCAGTAGAGCTTTATAATATCAGTTGGTTGTGAAACTGGAAAAACAACTGGGAAGCAGGCAAGCCAAGGTCCCTGCTCCTTGCAATTGGCATTTGGATGTGCCTGGTGGGCGCTGTCAAAGAAATGGGAGCCTTGATATTTGTGGTCCTCCCACCCAGCCAGTCAGGTGCTGTGCAGATGTGGATGATCCTTGTTCCACATCAGCCATCCTGTCTGAGAGAGCAGAACTACAGTAGTCACAGCTTTTCCAGATGTTGGAAGCTGCAGTTCCCTAAAGGATCATATGCATGTACATATTCTTTGCTTCCCAAAAGTCACTCTGGGATCTACATTTCATCAACTGCAGCAGGCCACAAAACAGGAAGTTGAAGAGCAATGGACTGCTGTGCTCATATTTTGTCCTGTGCAGTGTGGTGGTGAAGAAGGTGCTGGGCAGCTGAAACATGATGGTGATGGGACTTGCCCTGCTTTTGTTAGGATGTTTTAAGCCCAAAAAAGAAAATTTACAATGGTAACTAAGGAGAGCTTCATTGAGCAGCTTGTAATGAAGTGAAAACAGATTTGCTGGCAGCAGTGTGGGGTTGTGAAGTGGGATGGGGTTAATATTTTGCATTTGATTAGTGAATGAGATATTCCTCAACAGAAACATGAAAGTGCTGGCATGTGGAAGGATGATGAAGGAAGAAGGGTTCTTCTTTAGTAGCTGTTTCATATGTCCTGGCACTGATCATCTTGTATCCCAGAAATTCTGACAAATTTCACACCAGCTCTTTGGCAAGGCTTCAGGTGGTCAGTGACCTCTGGCCAGTACCGTGAATGAGCCCTGTTGGAGTGCCAGCCACCAGCCTGCACACAGCAGCCATGAGCAGTCAGTCTGGTAGACCCTGATGTCTTTCAGAGTCACTCCTTTTGATAGGTTTTTTTCCCTCTCCTGCAGCTTGTGGAGAGACCTTGCAAGATTCAACAGGTAATTTCTCAGCCCCTGGCTTTCCAAATGGCTACCCCTCCTATTCCCACTGTGTCTGGAGGATCTCGGTGACCCCAGGGGAGAAGGTAGGTGCCACAGCAGCACAAGGCATACTCTGCACTTCCCTCATGTGGGTTTTGCCTGTGATGATAGTGTTAGAACCTGCCAGAAGATCTCTGCATGCCTGGCATGCAGGGATGGAGCCTGGAAAGGCTCCTGAGCACCACTCAGGAGAGAGATGGAGTCAGTGATTTTGAGGAGAGAAGTGGTGATGCTGGAGCAGAGCCCCTCACATATCTGGGCTGTGTGTTGATCTCTGATCCTCCCTCTCAGTTTGAGACTAAACCCTGCATGGACATTTCCTGCCGCCTGTTAGCTTTGGCAAGCACACATTCCAAAGCCAGTCAGATGAATTAGATAAAATGTGCTGCAATCTAGGGTCCTGAAGGGAGCTGAGGAGCCGTGAGTGACATCCGTGGCCTGCCCCTGTCATGGAGGCATAATGTCCCTGTCAGGGCACTCCCACTTCCCGCCTGGAAACGCCAAGCCCCGCTGCACATCAATCACCCACCCTGTCCACCTTCCTCCCAGCTCCTTTTGTTTTATTGATCTTCCTGTAGAAATGAAATCTTTCCTTAATCCAGCAACACCAGCCCTTCAGGCCTGTCACGCCATGGCAGGCTGCAGGAATGAGCAGCCCCCTCCTTGGCAGAGTGACTTTGCTGAGGAGCACCCTCCAGACGCGCTTAAGGCTCCCACTCGGACCGAGAAGCGCAGAGCTCGTTTGTTTTGCAGCAGCTGCCGGGCTCCGGGACCTGTTTCTGTCACCTGCAAGCCCAGTCCCATGCCATGCTGAGCTCCTGCCACCAGCTGCAGGGAGAGCATCGCTGGGGCAGGAGGGCCAAGAGCTGTCCAGGTTTGACAACCATAGCACTGAGAGTTTCCTGGTGTCAATCTACTATAAACTCTCCCTTTGCTTCTCAGGCTCTTCAGAGTTGTGTCGGGAAGGATCCAGCATCTAATTAATGCTGAACCACTCGTGTTGAAAAAGGAAATAAAGAATTGGTTTCAGATCAAATGCTTCCATTTACCTGTTTAATTCAATGCAGTGGTTGGTGCAAATTGTTGCACTGAGGTGTTAGTTCAGAACAGATATTGGGCTTATAGCATTCATCTGCATAGAAACAGATGAATCTCCTTTTGCTGTCTGAAGTCAGAACACTGCAAAAATGTGGAAAAAAAGTGAGTGACATCGTTACAGACTGTACTCTGCACACCCAGCCAGTACTTTGGGGGAGAACATCCACTTTAACATAAAGACGTTTCTGTGACTATGTTCAGATTCTGGATGTAAATTAATTACATGGGTCAAATCTCGCCAGAAAAAAAATACAAGTACATGCCAATGGTGACCTCCATAGGTGACCTCCCAGACCAAGGCCAGTGATCCATCTTAGAGAGGAAGGAAACAAAAATAACATTTTAATGCCACTGAATGCAATTGCACCACAGTGATGATGTGAGTTTGATGGTCAGAATGTGGAACCTAATTAGCAAAATTCAAAATTTCTTACACATATAATTTATATTCAGGTATAGACCCCAAATATGTGTGGTTTATGACAATGTCTTTCTCTATGATTTTCACATTACTCAAAATGTTTTATTTTAAAAATCTGAACTGGGCTTTTTTTTAAAGTAACATCTTAGTAACTGAGAAGTATTGAATTTGAATTACAGAATTGATAGTAAAGGGCTCTCTGCTGTCATATACTGCCATGATTTCATTAAAACATCTTGAGAAGCTTTTCTTTTTTGAGAAAAGGTGGTGTACAAATCTTGCAAACCACCCAGCTGTCTTTGCCTTGCGTACTCACTTAGGTAGCACTGTAGTGAAAATGAAACATGAAACAACCTGTAGAGTCTTCTCTTTAAAGTAACTCCCTCCCCAAAGAGAAATGTGTACTCTCTCCTTTCAGATCATGTTAAATTTCACATCAATGGACTTATTTAAAAGTCGCCTTTGCTGGTATGATTATGTGGAGGTGCGTGATGGCTACTGGAGGAAGGCTCCCTTATTGGGTGAGTAGCTATTTAATTTTAATTGCATTTTGTGTATTCTGCTTGATGCTTTGGAGAGTGGGTGGGGAAAACTAACAGAAACAAACTTTCCTTTATTTGGAAGGAGCCTAGGTCCTGCTTGTGCGCTGGCCATCCCTTAGAGTGTCCATCCAGAGATGTTGGTGTGCTGTATTCACTCCCAGTGATCCATGCTCCAAACCCTGTGGTCACAAAGACTTTATTCCTTCCTTTTCCAGCTTGAGAAATGAGGCAGGGAGGGAAGTGAGCCAAGGCCCAGGCTGGGACTAAAAATGTAGTCTCTGGAGTTTTGTTATTGTTCTTTCCTAAGTCCAGGGAAGAACTGTCAGGCAGTCAGAATGAAGCAGCTGCACAGCTCCTGACCCGAGCTCCTGCCACCATTTCTCACGAATCTGTGTTTACAAATGCACAGTATTTGTACTTTGAGCCTCTGTAGTCCTAGCAGGGAAATTGCTAGACCATGCCATGTCAAGTTGTGCAAGGACTCCACTCTGCTTCTGCTTCCAGAGATCTCTACGAAGTGCAGCTCCTCTGTATCCTTCCTGTTTCTCTGCCTCCCACTATCATAACTGCAAGTCTGCTGTCACCTTGAATGGTTCAAGAGTCCCACCTGCTTTGCCACTGCCTCTGATCCTGACCTCATCCCCTAAGCTTAGTGTCCCAAACATGTGACGTGGCACTGCAACAGCCCCTTCTGCCTAAAAGGAAAGAAGCAATCAGGTTGGGCATCATCCCCAGCTCTGTTAGGGGTGCTGCAGCACAGGACTGGGCTAGTGAGCATTGGGTCACAGGGTTTAGGGAGCGTTGGGTGCTCTCCTTGGCCCCACTGGGCATCCTAGCCCTGGTACCAGGTGAGGTGCTGAGGCTGAAGCCATGCTGCTTCCCAGGTTTCAGTGGGCCTCCCTTTCAGGGCAGCTGGTTTTACTCTTTACTGCCTATTTTGGGGTTGGCAGCATATGCTGCTGTTCTCTGCTGCATATGTGTCAGGTGACATTGCTCCAGCAGCTGCAACTTAGCTCCTCGTTATTTTTTTTTCTGCTGAGTAATTTAAAGGTACTTCAGAAGCCAAGCACCTCCCTGTCCCCCTAGTGCAGGTGGACTTGGGAGTGTTTCCATCTGGAAGGAGATGCTGCGTGAGTGGCCGTGGTTCCCGCATGGGGCTGAGCCCATGAAATTAGGTCAGAGGCAGACAGACGGCAATTCAGCAGGGGGTGAGGAGGGGGATTACTGTGAATTGTGAAAGCATGGGCTTCTTGTGGAGAGGAAAAAATACATGTGTGCTGCATATTTTCCCAGGGAAGTGTGTGAAAACCCAGCCTTTAAATGGTGTATAACTTTTTATGAATGGGCCCTTTATCACACTCTGAGGAGCTTGCTCATTCTTGTTCCTCATCTGTGTTTCCTCTTCTTGACACCCTTGTTAAACTCCAAGCCTAAATCCAGGAGGAAGTTGCTCAGTGACCCTAGAGGAAGAAGCTTTGCAGTGCTGATGCTGTTTTTAGCATCCCCTTTGGGAGTGGAGATGGGGGATGCTGTTGATATGCTGCAGGGCTGTCACACTGCTCCAACAGCACTGGCCAGGTTAGGGGCACAATAGTAACTGAGTGAAGCTGGGTCCAAGATAATATTTGGATGAGTACTCTGCAGGGAAAAAAAGCTGGTACTGAAACTGCCATTCCCAGCCAGCTAATGGGAAATACAATGCTGTCTTGAAGGTAAGGCGTTAACCAGGTTTATACCCAGTGGAAGTTGCTCAAAGATGCCTTTGCCTGGCGTTGGAAGACCAGGATCCCTATCACTGCTGTCCTGACTGAATTCACCCTTAGGAAGTGCTCTTTGCCTCTGTCAGATTCCAACTGGGATTCAGTTGGACAGGGTGCCAAGACCATGTTGAATTCAGTGTATAGCCCTGCTGGTGTGAGCTGAAGTGAAAAACCATCTTTGCTCTGTGCAAGCTCCTGACCCAAGTGCAGCTCCCTGCCTATCAGTGCACACTTGGTGCTTGCTCTGTTTCTGCGAGGAGCTTCTGGCTTCAAAACAGGAGCATCAAATTGGGGTTGTTGAGGTTGTCCAGGCTGCAGACGCCATCTGCAGCTGTTCTGTTTCAGGATTCATTCCTACTGGCAAAATCTGGGAGTTTACCAGTGCTGGTACATGCCAGAGAGCTCAAAGCTAGGGTAATCATGGAGCAATATGTCTCCTGGTCTCTTTCTCTTGAAAGAATTTAAATTACTGCTGAAGCTTAATTGGGGTTTGTTGAACAGAGAATGAGAGAAGTGATTTTTTCTCATCAGCATGGCCATGTCCTGCCCTTGCTTTGACTTGGAGTACTTGCTCCTGGGTGCAAAGTGCTGAGGCGTTTTCAAGGCTTAGCAGGTGGAAAGGACATTCCCTAATGCCACATCTCTAGAAGGACAGGGAGATGCTTCCCCACCATGGTAGTGCATTTGCTCAATTACATGATCAAGACAAGAACCCTTTTGAATTTACCAGGGCAATAGAGGCTTCATCTGTAACTGGATTATGCTTCCAGCTGAAGAGAACTTTAATTCGCTTAATAATGGAAAAGAATATGAAATAATGAAGGAGGGGACACAGAAACATTTTCAAAAGCACAACTGATGGGAGTGAAAGGGTGTTTACACAAGCACACTCCTTTACCAAAGACTCTTTGCTTCCCAGAGTCACAGGTGCCCATTATGCTGTGCTGTCCCTCAGGAGATTGTAGAGATCTTTATTGTCACTTTCTTGCCTTCTAGGTAGATTTTGTGGTGACAAGATTCCTGAACCAGTAATCTCCACGGACAGCAGGCTGTGGATCGAGTTCCGGAGCAGCAGTAACATCCTGGGCAAAGGCTTCTTTGTGCTCTATGAAGGTACAACCCTTAGCCAGAAGTCTGCATTGTAGGGAGCAGATGGAACAGGATGCAGGGTTTTATGGGATCAGCAGAAGTTCTGCTGCTGTGGTTAGATACAGCTATACCCTTGTTTTTATGGGAATTGCCAGATTTTGTGGCTTGTTTCAGTAGACAAGGCATGAATTTTCCAACTATATTATCACGTTTTGAGGGGCACAACAAGATGACACAAAGCAATAGCTTCCATACTTAGGCCAGGTTCTGTTTGGTCTAACCAGCCTCTGCAAGCAGCAGTGTATGGAGCAAGAGTTTCTTTCAGTATTTTAACAGGCAAAGTTCTGTTTGGGATCATACCTTTTATATCACTTAATACAGATTGTCTTGGGGTGGTTTTGTTTGGTTGGTTGAAGTTTTTTTTCTCAAGTTCAAACATTAGTCTTTTGTTTCTCCTTTGTATGTTTTACTTCCAGAAAATTGGAAATTAGCATGTCAGATCTTCTACAAGTCAGATATTTTAGAAACTTGTGTAGCACTGAGATGATGAAACCACTTCAGTGGAGGAACAATACTACCAGAGTCATTAAAAATCAGTAACTTCCCTTTTCCATATATGCTTGGGGTTTTTTGCAGTAATGATTCTAAAATGTATTAAAAGCCCTCATTGTTTTCTGGGCAGCAGGCATTTTTTTAGAAATACCATTGCTGTCAACAGTGTTGAGGTTGACTGTCTTGATACCGACATTGCATCATCTTCTTTCTTCAGCCGCAGGAACAAGCGTAGTGTTGGAAGCCCAGTGCCCAAGTGTCCCATAAACTCATGAATAACGATGCTAACAGAGGGAAGTGAAGCAAACATGGGACTGTTGGGGAAGTGCAAATAAAGCATATGAGGATTTCACAGCAGTTTGGGGCTAACAAATCTGTTTCACAGGAGAAATATCTGGTTTCTGCAGGAATTGTTGCCCCAGAGACAGAAGTAGCTTGCCTGATGTTGGGTTTTTTTAAACATCTCTCCTGAAAAGCAGCTGTTGCCTGGAGCATGTGGTTTGTAACACCCCCTTTATGGTGGTTTGTTGGAATTAGAATTGATCAAATTAGTGTGTATGGCATCATCCTTCATATTGCTAAATGGTATTGGAAGAAAAAAACAATTACATTGGCTGCATTCCAGAGTCACTTTGCAGAGTGACTTTGTTTTCCCTTGACAATTTCCCATATTTCCTGTTGATTAATAAGTGATCCCTAAAGATTCAGTAAATATGAGCTTGCTTCACTTGATTTTTGAATAGAGCAACTGAAGGTAGAATGTGATCTAGTGGTCAAACAAACTCCAAGTTCATATTTTCCTGCCTCTTCAGGAGTGGCTTTTTATATAACCCTTTTCTACAAGAAATTTCCCATTGTAAGGCTGCCAAATCCATGGCTTTGCCTGAGAGCAAGCACAGAGTATGACTGGTGTAAACCAGCTTGTACTACAGACACAGTGATGGCTCATTGCAGTTTCGTTCTTATCTCTGGATGATGAAGGGAATGCTTAAGCATTGGATATCTCAGCCTCCTCTTGTCAGAACAGCAGGTAGAGAGATTATCTACATGTCTCTCCATAATTTATTTGCTGAAATAGGGGATTTTCCAAAAGTCTTCTTTAATCCCTATTTCCCTCTTAGGCAAGTTCTGATAATGCCCTTTGGAAAGTGGCTTGCTCAGGTGTTTTGTAACTTCTGTGCTTAGGCAATAAAGGTAGCTTTTATTTCCAGGAGGGATTGCATATAATTGTTTAATTTTCTATCAAATTTGTCCAAAATCTTTCTCTGATGCTGTAAGTTCCTCTTTTTCTTTTGACCTCCGCCCTCAAATTTAGCACTGCTTCTCTGTCTTCTGCTTTAGTGACAGTGTATATGAATGCTCATGCATGTGAACTTTTCTGGAAACTGTGGGTGAGGACTGATTTTTTGGGCTTGGATTCCTCCAAGTCTTGGCCCTAAAGTTTTCAGAAGATAGGAGGAAAGAGGCAGAAGCATGCAGCCACATGACAGTAGAATTACTTGATCCTAAATGACAGTTTCTGTAGTGAAGGTGTCCTCTTAGTTCAGTCATTCTGTTCCCTTTCTTTCATGAGATTTAAGATGGGAAGATGTTGGTGGTTTTGCCCTGCAGCACTGCTGACAGCCCTGAATGTGCTGTCATGACCATCTTCTCAGGTTCTATCCGTAGATGTTCTTTCCGTTTTGCAGTAAGGCTCTTCCAAGTATAGTTGACACTCAGCTGTATGTCAGTGTGAACTTCTGCAGTGGATAGAGAAAATATTATTTGTTGGCTGTCAGTTTCATGGCTCTTAGAAAAAAAAGTCCTCTGCTCTTGAAGGCCTCTTTCTGTTGGGTGGGAGAGTTTTTTAAAGGGTCCTTCAGAGGTTTTCTCAAGCACCACTGGTAGCACTGAATCTGTGAACTCAAATTGCAATCTAAATTGTGCTCTGCTGCTGAATTTTTGGGTGCAACTTTTTGGTGGTGCTTCAGCACTGATTCTGTAAGACAGTGGTTAGCTGCATTAATGAAGCAGTGCTTTTAGTTGGGTTACATTAGCAGCTTACAATGCAAGACCAAGACAGTGTTACCCAATGCAAGCAATCTGCAGGACGCTGCATGGAGACCCATATCTGAATTGCAATGCAATTCCTTGTGGGGAGAAGCCAAGGGTGAGGATGGTTGATATCTGGCAGGTGTAATTGCAGTAGCATCTCTCTTGTACTTTCTGCTGGTGCTTTTTGTTTCCTTGACTTTAGGCACAGCCAAAACATTCATGTGGTCTGTAGATGTGTGTTGTGCGTTATGGGTAACACAGGTTTTAGCCTGTGATCTTACTTCCATTTCTTACATAGTCTTGCAGACAATTTTGCTGAGCTGCTGTTGTCTTCAAGATATTCCCTACTTTTGTATTAAACTAGATTTCCATTAAATTTTCTATTTTGGTATTTAAACTTACTCTTATATTTGGCAGTAAAACTTAATTTTTCATGCACAGCAGTCAGCCTGATGGTCTGGTGGCAAACAGCTCAAGTTGTGCTTGTTAATATTGCCATCGTGTGGCTGGATTAGATTTGCAACTTCTCCCTTCTCCCACACCCTCACCCCCAACTTTTCTTGGTTCTTAGTGCTGGTAGCAGGTTTCAAGGAAATATGAAGGTGAGCAGGAGTATGAATAACAAAAATGTATAAAAAAATCTCTGCCCCAGTGAGCTCACCTTCTGAGGACATTAGGACAGCAAGATAGGAGACACTGTTATAAGACAAACTGTTAAAAACATCCATGACTTGTGTGATGCCTTTGTATAGCAAGCAATACTGAAACAGATTTGATGAGAAAGATGTGTATGGAGTGGGCTTTACCTGGAGAGAAACTTGCAATCTCATGGGTTTGCTGTTTCTTTTTTATGAAGCTATTTGTGGTGGAGAAATACACAAAGATGCTGGCCAGATCCAATCTCCCAATTACCCAGATGACTACAGACCTTCCAAAGAGTGTATCTGGAAGATCACAGTTTCTGAGGGCTTTCACATAGGAATCACATTCCAAGCCTTTGAGGTGAGAAATGTCATTGCATGTTATATTACAGATATTATTTTGCCTCTACAAACACTTTAAAATGAAGAAGAAAATAATAAGAATAAGAATAGTAATAATAAAAAAATTGTTTGACTACTTCAGAGTACCATTTACCTTACCAGGTGTTTGCTCAAAGATTTTGATTTTTGAAGTTTAAAATATGCTGAGTTTTCAAAACCTGTTACTCTAGACAGAAGGAATTAGAAGGAACTCAAAAGTGTTGGTGATGTTAGATAGGGACTCATGAGTCCTTAAATTTTCACTCTGGTCAAATGGAAGTAAATGGTCACAATCAAAAAAAAACTCTTGTTGGTGTCACTGGGAATTGTCAGATTGCAGGATGTGACTCCCCAAAGGAACATTGTGTTCCCAGATGGCAGACAGACTTTGAAGAGGTCACACAAAGTTTTCTTCTCCTGGTTGTAGGATGTCTTACACTCTTAGCTACATGCCAGTGATCAGTCTCTGATTGCTGATGTTAAGTCACAGACAGGAGTGAGCAGGACCTTGGTTGGTGCCTAAATCTCATCCATCCCACCGGCTCCTGTGGCTTGTGTACACTCACCATGCTTGTCCTGTAAAGGGCTGACACTACTGCCTCACCATGGCTATTTCTTGAGCCTTTTTGTTTGCAATTGTTCTGCTCTGTTTCTTACAGCTTCCCTTGCAGAAGCAGTTTGTAGATGGTCAGGGACTGGGTTTCACTGCAGGATAGCCATGAAGCAGTGGCAGAACTGAGATGTGCCTAGGCTCGAATGCAATTTGAGCTGCAGAAGAGCTCAGTGGCAGCCACAGCAAGTACTTGGCTGTAGCCAGTTGTTTGGGGAGCTGGTCTGTGGCCAAAGTCTCACTGTGTCAGTAGCCTGGCTGAAGAACTCTCACTATGAGGTACAGACAGACACTTTTCCCACTGCAGATTGAGTGGCACGATGCCTGCTCCTACGACTACCTGGAGATCCGAGACGGCCTCACTGAGCAGAGCCCCCTCCTCGGCCACTTCTGTGGCTACGAGAAGCCAGAAGACATCAAATCCAGCTCAAACAAAGTATGGATGAAGTTTGCATCTGATGCAACCATCAATAAAGCAGGCTTTGCAGCAAATTTCTTTAAAGGTATGTGATCTAATACCTCTCACAGTCAAAGCTGGGGACAATTCATCCCTTAAGCTACTGCCATCCACAAATCAATTAATTCTATCTATCAATTCACACATTATCATTCTATCTACTTGTACTTAGGATTTTTTTGAACAATTTGTTTGCAAATATCAAATTTATGTACAAATTGCTTTGAGACTGTAGAGGGGGTTGAGGCTTAGGCAGAAACACCTCCTCCCTGATTAGGACAGAAATCAACTTTGCTGGGCTGGTGTCAGCATAAATGTTGATGGAATGGATGGTTGGAATGTCACCTCCATTTAGCCATACCAGAGGACACTGACATTTTCGAAGTACTAATACTGCACAAGGAATGTTAAAAACAGCTCTCTGCTTAAGTTCTATTCCAAAAGAAACCTCTGGAGAGAAGATGAATCTAAATGCAAGTAGAGTCCTAGTAAAAGAATACTGAGACCTTTAGGAGATTAGGAGATGAATGTATTCCTAAACTGAGATTCTCCTTAGGAAGATGTAAGACTAAGATTTTAATTTTTTTTTTTTTTTTTAAGATCTAGACCCTAGAAATGGTCCTTTACCAGCATCCTGGTGACTTCATAGAGGCAAGAACCAGATATCTAACTGCTTGGGAAAATACCTGTGGAGCTGCTGGGGGTCAGACAATCATGTTTATCTTAGGTTCAGTGGCACTTGTACAGAAATAATAGTTGCAATGCCAATATTTGGATTGCATAAATCCTTTATTTCTACCTTAACTTTTGTCTCGTATTAAGAGTATCACGGTCTATTTATGTTTCTCAAATTTTCAGGAGGATATACTCTGTGAATTAAACTTTATTTCATGAACTTAAGACTTAAAACAAACAAACATGTCAGGGCTCAATCCCCTTGGCTCAGACTAGTCAATCCTATGAATTCACTTATTTACCATTCAAAGCATAAAATGTCATCATTTATAACCCATAATTCTCAAACCATGCACTTAAGTGAAGAAAAAAAAAGGTAAATAAAGTTTAATTCGCAGATTATATTCACCTGTAAATTTGAGAGGTCTTAATGGACTGTGACAAAGGGTGATTGCAAGATCACTGGCAAATACTGTCACACTTGATCTCAGTCCCTGGACAGGTCTCACAGCACCTAGATTTCCTTGTTTAAGTTTCTCAGGTTCCATAAAGGCTCAGAGAAGATTTCCTAAAGATCTTTTGGCCCGTTCAGGAGTGAACAGTGAATTGAATGCTATGCTTTGTGAGACCATGCAATGGTAATGTCTAAGTTTTCAGAGAAAATCAACCTGCAATCAGCTTAGAGGGTAAGCCATTGGTCACACCCAAGATGCATTGCCAGGAAGATACGGAGAGCAATTACCTCATGCCCATGCAGTCAGGTAATCCTGGATACCTCCAGGATTATTCTTGTTAGTTGTCTTAATTTTGGCAACAAACTGTTTGTATCATTGAAGCTTATTTTTATATGGTTGAAGTGTTAGTTCATCTACCTGGAGCAGGGGAGAAGAATGAGAAGAAGCAGCAGGGTCATGTACTGCCTGTGGCTCCTTATCCCCTCCTGCCTTTGCACACCCGTGGCTTTGCTGAAGGGGCTGAGTGTAACTTGTAGGGGTACAAGGCAGGGGGAGAGGGGCTTGGAGTGAAGTTGAGCCAAGAAAGGGAAGCAGAAATATGTTTTCTGTAAGTGTTTTAACGTATTTGTTTTCAGTTTTGGTTTCCTCATGCCTAAACCAGCACTCCAATATTTATATTTATTGGCAGTAAATTAAGTTAAGTTCCCCAAAATTGAGTCTGTTTGAACAGAACGGTAATTGGTGGATAATTTGTCTGCTCAACCCAGAACTTTCTTGCTCTTATTCTTCCTGTTTTCTTCCTCATTCCATGGGAGCGGGAGGCCAGGGAATGATCCAACAGCAAGGTGGGAGTTTGGCTGCTGGCTGCGGATAACCCACCACAGCCGTGTTAATAAAACCATCTGTTAAGTGGTGCATGTGGAATCAGGGGTCAGGGTGAGAAGCCAGGGCCTATCTTTGTATTAAAATGTCCGTTCAGGTTGTTGAGATGTGATTGAAGAACCTGACTTCAGAGTCTAGGACAGCAAGAGTGCCTGTGAAAAGGCAAATACTGGCATGTCCTGCCAGCTCATTTGCAGCACCCTGTTCTATGGGGTATCACCTCCCTCAGCTCCATTACTGTGTGGGCCATAGTGGGCTGCTTCCTGGTAGCTCAAGTTACTCAAGAGGGTGAGGAATTTAAAACAAACAGCACAAAGCCCAAAAATGGCATATGAGAACAAAAGGCCATGAGGTCTTTACAGGTGACAGTGTTTTCCTGCTTGTGTCTAGAAAAAGCACTGTTGGCAAGTAGCAGTAATGGCAGTCCCTTATGGTTCTGGTGTTAGGAGTATTTCAGCACTTGTGAGCTTTGCTGCAGTGCCTGCTCCACAGCCTTGGCTCAGCAGTCAGGGCTCTGTTCCTTCTGCCCAGAAGGGCTGCATGAGGGATATCAGGGTGTTTGGGTGGTCAGGAAAGTGCTACTTGCTCTGGTTTTCTCCTGACAGAGATGGATGAATGTTCTCTGCCGGACAATGGTGGGTGTGAGCAGCACTGTGAGAACACACTGGGCAGTTACAAATGCACCTGTGAGCCTGGCTACGAGTTGACAGCTGACAAAAAGAGCTGTGAAGGTAAGTAACCCACAGATTGAACCATCTCACTCTAGGAGAGGTACTACAGCTATAAATGGAATTGAACAGTCTTGCAAGTGATTTTCCTTACCCCTCCATCCTCTTTACTTCACTTTGTTTTCCCCCAGCTGATATTTTTGGTTTTGTTAATAACATCTTCATTGAAAAACAAGTTTTGGTTCAAAAAACCCTGAAAATGCTCTGATTTATACTGCTAGTCATCCCTAAAGCCAGTTGTCCTTCATGGCCAGAGGTTGCTGTTCAGACCAGATCTCCCACAGTGCAGCATGAGGGAAGCAGGCATTACAACCTAACCACTGAGTGCCCCAAAACTATTTGAATCTAACACTGAATTTATTTGTTTTTCGTAAAGAAATTTACTTCATATAATAAAATATCAATGTTTTGTCTGCATGCAAAATAGGCTTTTCCACACTGAAGAGAATTTTCCTCCCTTCCTCTTATATGAAGAAAAAAAACCCCATGTCTATAATAGAAGGTGTTTGTGTCAGCTTTCTAGAGAGTTAATCTCATGCAACAAGTGTTGCTTCTACCAACAATACAGCTGTTGGTGTGCTGAGAATCCATCCATTGTTCTTGTCTCAAAACTCTGTCTGTGGGGACATTTAGGGAACTCCACATGCTATCAGTGTGCTCTCAACATCACTTGGTTTGCCCTGACTTCTGCTTTTGTCAAACTCTTTGGGTAGGAGTGCTGTGGACTTAGTGAGGGCAGTCAGGTGTGTGTAAAAGGCTTCTGAATTTTATTTTTTTTTTTCATAATTACTCGCAATTTTAGCAAGCCAGTTCCTAAGTTGCTATAACTTGGCAGGGTTTTTTCCTGAACTTCACTCTTAACCTCCTATTTTAAACTTCATTTGTGGGCTAAACAGAAAGGATAGTCTTTGAAACTGTAGCAATATACATCAGAGTAAATTGCTTTTTTTTCTCCAAAACCACTTGCTTGCTACTCTATTTATATTGAAGCTGCTCCCGTGGGTTAGGGTTAGTCCTTTTAATGCAGAGTGATGCTGGGAACAAGATATAGAAAGCTTTTATCCCTGTGGGTTTTGAAGATGTGGCTATATCTCATTATTCTCAAGAAACAGCAAGGAAAAAAATGCTTTGTTGCAAATAGAATTTTGCAGCAAATTGAGATTTACTCCTTTGAGGTAATAGTCCTGCGCTCCCACAAGAGGATGAAGCTGAGATGTCTTAAATTTTTAAAGGATATGGGATAATACAGCTAAGTCTTGACTTTGCCTTCAACTTTCCCTAGAGAAGATGCATGCTAAATGTAATAAACCACTGAAGAGTTGACAGGAATGTCTTCCCTATGATTCCATTATCTTGTAATTGTTCCATTACTGATAAACTTAAAATAGTAAGATTTGTAGCACTGTGTGTAGGTGAATTTACCAAGCTGGGCTTTACAACTGTGTTGTGCGTGTCAAGTCAACTCATTCACAGTAAACCCAAGGACAGAGATTAAAAAGGAAATTAAGTCTTACATGGTGGCTCTCAGGGCCATAGCCTCCTTGGGAGGTGATTTACTGCAGGTGAAGTTTGTCTTCTTCACACTTCCCAGCATTTTAAGCCTATTCTGGAGGCTGGGATTTGAAATGTGCCCCCCGCCAGGATCTGGTTCATTTGCTAGTTAACACTGTGGCCCAGTCTGTGTGTCTGAACAGAACCAAGTAAAACTTGTGTTCATTTATTGCCTCTCCAGCTGCCTGTGGGGGCTTCATCACCAAGCTCAATGGGACCATTACTAGCCCTGGATGGCCCAAGGAATATCCTACTAACAAACACTGCGTCTGGCAGGTGGTGGCTCCAGCCCAGTACCGGATCTCTCTGCAGTTCGAAGTGTTTGAGCTGGAAGGCAATGATGTACGTAACCAGTCCCTGCATCTCAGAGGTGGGACTACTGGCTAAATCAGAACTGGATAAATCCTTGGGGTACAAGGAGGAGGAGGAGGCTCTGTCTTACTGGTGGAGCTCCTGGTTGTTTTCCCACCCTCAGTGTAATTACACCAATGACAGTGACTGTTCTTGCAGTCTGGATTTGCTTTCTCTATAGAGTGGAAGGATTAAAGCTGTTCTGTTATAAGTGGTTGCAATGGTTTAACCCAATCTGGCAACTAAACTCCACACAACTGCTCACTCACTTTCCCCCAGTGGAATGGGGGAGAGAATCAGAAAGGTAAAGGTGAGAGAAACTCATGGGTTGAGTTTAACAGATAAGGCAAAACCACTCATGCAAGCAAAGAAAAATGAGGAATTAGTTCACTACTTCCCATGGGCAGGCAGGTGTTCAGCCATCTCCAGGAGAGCTGGGCTCCATCACACATATTAGTTACTTGGGAAGACAGACAATGTCACTCCAAATGTCTTCCCTTCCTCCTTCTTCCCTCTACTCACCCCCACTTTATATACTGGGTATGATGTCCTGTGGTATGGAATATCCATTTGTTCAGTGGGGATCAGCTGTCCTGGCCATGTCCCCTCCCAGCTCCCTGAGCACTCCCAACCTCCTCACTGGTGGAGCAGTACAAGAAGTGAAAAAAGGTCTTGACTCCGTGCAACTCCTGCTCAGCAGTAATAAAATGTTTTGATATTATCAAGCCTTTTCTCAGCACAAATCCAAAACATAGCCCAGTGCCAGTCACCGTGAAGAAAATTTAATCTAGCCCAGCCAAAACCAGCACAATGGGCTTATTTTCTCTACTAGTTTTGCATAATTGTAGGTATTTTCCATCCCTAATAGGTGTCCCGCCTCCCACCTCCCCAGTGCTGCTTTTGCAGGAAAATAGTTGGAAATGAACAATGAAGTAGAGTTCTTCAATTCTAAAGGAAGTAACAGTAAAAGAATCTGTTCTCTGCCATGCACGGTAAAGTTTGAGCAAAGCATTCAGGTCTGAATTTCCCTACTGTAAATGGGGCACTTCCATAACTCAAGAGGCTGCTAAAGTTCATTCAACAGTGTCAGGTTCTTGGGTAAGGTGGAAATAATTACTTTTGCTAAATTCAATGAACCTTTCCTGTTTTGAAAAACACACCTATCATTTAAGACCAGGGCAGCAAGCAAAGGGGTGAGAAAACTGACAGAGGAGGTTTTGGGCAAGTTAGGAGTGTATTTGAGTTCAAGGCTGTTTCTGTTCCTTCTCTGTCCCCTTCCTCTGAAATGCTCTCTTCCAAGGCAACAGAGCTGAGAAATCTCTTCCTCTCTTGGCAGGTCTGTAAATATGACTATGTTGAGGTTCGTAGTGAGCTGGCTTCTGATTCCAAGCTACATGGCAAATTCTGTGGCTCAGAGAAGCCTGAAGTAATCACATCATATGGCAACAACATGAGACTGGAGTTCAAATCTGACAACACGGTCTCCAAGAAAGGCTTTAAAGTTCACTACTTCTCTGGTATGTGACTGTATTCTTTCACTTGCTTACCTGTCTCTGACTGAACCTCTTGATTTTGGTGAACTTTCTTCAACATCCTGTCAGAGCCTGACCTGGTTCATTAAATCTAAAAGCATGGTTGCTCTGTTCTGTGTTACCTTCGTCTTGGGTTCTCAGTGCAGTGTATGGTCCAGTTTCATAGAATGGTGTCAGCAAGATGCATGAGTTCCATCAAAGCCTCCAGTCCTTCTACAGCAGGAAGCAATGTGGAACTTAACCCTGGAAGTTATTTCTGTCCCTAGAAGATAGAGGAAAGCTTTTTCCTCTGAAGCTAGAAGATTTTGAAAATTTCCAGTAGTGTTCTATATAGTAATCATTCCCATCAAAGCAGTGTGTACTAGTGGAAGCTATTAATCCTGTTCTCAGTCCTTTGTCAGTGGTGTACCTTGTTGGCAGGCACTTCTGGAGGTTACCTGTATGTCATTTGGAAGCAGAAATTCAATTTTGTTGTGTCTCTTCAGCAGAGGCCTAGGAGTATTAATGCTTTTGAGGAGAATGATCAGGCAAAATGGCCTTGAATTAGGACAGGTGCAGAGTAGAATTGGGACTAAGGGTTTGATTTATTAAATTGTACAGGAAGAAGGATGAGGCGGGTATGATTCATCTAGAAATATGTTTGCGAGCGAGGAGACAATAATTTAATGAGATCTAGGGAGGGCATTATCCCAAGAAAAAGTAGAGATAAACTTCTCATACATTAAAGTGGACAGGAAACCATGAGCAGATCCTATGCTCAGAAAGTGAGACTGAGGAATGCATAGTCCTGAACACACAGGAGTCAAGATCCACTGGGACATATTTCAGCTTCAGGGAGCAGCTCATACCTTAGATCTTCTTCATCAGCTGGCTGTTTGTGCTCAGACAGAGCTATTTAGAAATAGAGGCTCATCAGAGCACATGAGAACTTGAAAATATGAACTAGATTTTTACCTCGGCTAGTAAATTTGTGTGATGATTTTCCTGGGCTCTATTATTAAAGAATGAGATGCTGCTCTAGGTTTCTTTTAGACAGGAGTCTTTAACCAATAATTTGCATTATAAAATAGAACACATTTGTGATACATCTTATGGAATGTGAGGCAGTTGAAGAGAAGAGGATCTGGGCTGAAAAGATGACTGGACTAATCCAGCAGTAGAGTTGGAGGTTTGCATTGCTATCTGCCAGCCTGGGTATGGGGCTCCCAGCTGGTGACTGTGGTAGCCTGTGTCGCTGTTAACTCAGTATTTGTTGGTTTGATCCTGCCCAGACAAGGATGAATGCTCCAAAGACAATGGTGGTTGCCAGCACGAATGTATCAACACCTTTGGGAGCTATATGTGCCAGTGCAGAAATGGCTTTGTGCTGCATGAAAATGGCCATGACTGTAAAGAAGGTAAAGTCCCCACTCCTGCCCCCGGGAATGCCAAGGTACTCCAAACATAGTTTGGTTCATCTGTTCTGAAAGGAAGTTTGTACAGCTTACTAGGCAAGGGCAGTGGAAAAGCCCCAACTAGCTACAAAACTGGCTAGAAATAGGACCATTCCCATTTCCCAGTCTTACTCTCTATATTCCCACAGGGGATGGACAGGGTGGGGATGAGAAATAAGACTTGCAAAAGGAGCAGTTGTGAGACATCATCATTAGACTGGTCACTGCTGCTTCATTTAATTATTATGTTTGAGTCAGAAGAGAAAGGATGGGCTGATCTAACCATTTGCTGGTGCCAAAACTACCTTTCTTCCTGCACCCCTATCCCTGCTATGTGCTCCCATGGCTTTCCTGTATGTGGTCTGTGGTCCTTGTCTGACCTCTCCATGAGCTAATAAAGCTCTCCAAATTGGCAAAACAATGCAAGGCTGAGATAGCACCAGAGTCAACACTTGTGGAGGGGTTGATATCATGGCCCTGGGAACAGGGCAGATGAGGTGAAGGACCAGGAGGATAGATTAGGGTGTGAAGACATAGGTTAGGTTAATGAGGCCCAGGGGAGTGAGATGGTCCATTTCACCATCTGCCGGGTTAGCTCAAAATAAGTACAGGACAAACCCACCAGAACTCTGGAGTGATACTAAAAGGTCTTGTTTGGTGACTGAAGCCTTCCATATCTCTGCCCTGCAGAGGGTCTCAGTGGGCAGAGAGGACCATGTGGGACACTGCAGGGTTCCATGTGAGACTTGCCCCAATGCGATTTCTCTCTCCCAAGCTGGTTGTGAGCACAAGCTGAGTGCTGCAGAGGGAATGATGAGCAGTCCCAACTGGCCTGACAAGTATCCCAGCCGGAAAGAGTGCACCTGGGACATCTCTGCAACACCTGGCCACCGAGTGAAAGTAGTGAGTAGCCAGAGAGTGGGCATGTGAGGCAAGAAGCAGGCTGGATTGTGAGCAGCTGAAGTGACTTCCCACCGTGTGAGTGGGAGGCTGATGCCCTCAGGTCCTGTTTGGGGCTCTTGGAGGAGAGTTTTCTTGGAGGCTGCCCTGGCTTGCAGAAGGGCAGATCTCAGAGGGACACAAGGCAGAGGGGAGGCAGCTTGGAGGAGACTCCAGCAGATGACAGCTGTAGAGTATTTCCCTCTGTTAACAGATGGCATAAATGCCCTCCCACCCCTACCCCTCCTTGTGAGCCACTCTCTTGGGGCCATTTCTACATAAGGTGGTGGCTGAGCGAGCCCCCACCCCCTCTGAGGTAGAGGTGTCAGGCCCATTTTACAACATGGCCTGATGCAAATGGCAGGACATGCCCAAAGCTGTGCAGGTGGCCCATGTATTGGGGGAAATAATCCTTGTGCTGAGTGGAAGTGATATTACAGAACTGCCCTTCTGGTGTGCTGGGCAGAATTTCCAGCTGGAAAAATAAGTGTTATAAGGCTTGCAGTTGATAACTGTTGTCATGCATCCATGTGAGGGAGCAAGGCTGAGGCAACACAGCACACTGATATGGAGTTCTGATCTTTGCCACCTTGAGATCACTCTTCTCTCAAAGCAAATTATTCTGTTTTAGTGTGTGGGGAGAGTGGGACAGATGTACCATTTGATCTGTTTCTCACTTGCCATTTCACTGTATGCTAAATAGTCAGATTTACAACTGTCTTAATTCTCCACATTCTTGCTCTAGACCTTCAATGAGTTTGAGATTGAGCAGCACCAAGAATGTGCCTATGACCACTTAGAAGTGTATGATGGGCCCAACAGCAAGTCACCTGTCCTTGGCCGCTTCTGTGGCAGCAAGAAACCAGACCCTCTAGTGGCTTCTACCAACAAGATGTTCCTCAGGTTTTACTCTGATGCTTCTGTGCAAAGGAGAGGTTTCCAGGCAAAGCATAGCACAGGTAAGCTTGTTACCTGCCAATACCCCAGTGCCAAAAGATGTCATCAAGTGTCACTACATTTTTTTGCTAGGTAAAAACAGACACATCTTTGTCCTAAATAAGCTTAGCCTAAATGTTAAGTGGTGTACATTCAGTTCCCAGACCACTGCCAGTGTCATACCATAAATACCAGCGCCCATAAACAGCTACAAATTGTCTTGGTATCGGACATTCCTGTTCAGGCTCTTTTGTTAAATTTGAGGTATTTGGTTGAGCAATAATCCCTTTTGTTCCACATCAACCACTGGAAAAGGAGGTGATGCAATTTAGCCCATGTATTGGCCCACCCTCAGAACAGGCCCACATTAGATTGATTGTAGCAGAAGCAGAGCTGTGCTGTGGACAGACACAGCTTGATCCTCCTATCTGTGCAGCCCAGAGGTGGGTGTGTTGTGCTAACATTCATTTCTTTGAAATCCCTGCCACTGTAAACAGATGAAACATGCTCAAAGTGGCCATGCACGTGACACTGGTGAAGAAGTGTCTTCCTCATTGGCTGCAGGAAAACTCTGCTAAAGCATGCACATTCTACACAAACGCAGGGCTACTTTTGTGCATTGTGTGGGCAGAAAAGGATTGTTTTGGTCACCAGTTTTCTGATGTGCTTCTACTTCCTGCTGACAAAATACTTGGGGTCAGAATTTCATCTACAGGACAAATGCAAAGAGCGAAGTGATTACTTTCTAATACAATAAAATTTCCCAGAGTATGTGTCAAGAACCCTATCCTGCAGTCTAAACTGATCGCCTCTTTCCATGTGTGTTCTTTACCAAAAAAAACCAAGTTCCTCCAAACTCTGTGGGTCTTTGGATTCATGGGTGACTGTAGAATTCACTGGTTTATTGTAGTTTGGTGCAGTGTTTAATTACCTTTCCTATTGCACTTCAAGCTGGAGGTCTTCTCTGCTCATGACTGACCCAAAAGTGGGATGGGTCTTTGTTGTGACTAAGAACGTTGAGAGACTATTTTCTGTCCTTTTCTCCCTTCAGAGTGTGGTGGGCTCTTAAAGGCTGAAGTACAAGCTAAGGATCTGTATTCCCATGCTCAGTATGGGGACAACAACTACCCAGGTCAAGCCAGCTGTGAATGGGTGATTGTAGCTGAAGATGGTTATGGGGTGGAGCTAATATTCCAGATATTCGAGATTGAGGAGGAGGCTGACTGTGGGTACGACTACATGGAGATTTACGATGGTTATGACAGCACTGCACCCCGCCTGGGACGCTTCTGTGGCTCGGGGGTAAGCCATGAGCACAGTGATTTCAGAGGGGTCGCTGAGGGGGCCAAGGAAGTACCGTCATACTGTTTTTGGAGAGGGGCAGCTGTCCAAACTGGTACTGAGAATGCTTTGTGGCTGGGTTTTGCTTTTTTCCCTTCCTCAGGAGATCACAACCATTTTCTGTTACACAGTGTTGGCTAGAAAACTCTTCCTGACTGTCCTTTGTAGCCCAGGGCCATGTACAGCAGCATGAGACTGCCATGCTGCGGTGCCGCAGCCCTGCCATCAGTCTTGTGTAAATGTGGGAAATGGCTTCCAAAGGCCAGTTTCATCCTGTGTCATTTCCTGGCTCAAGCCAAATTATGTTGTGGCCATGCAAGGGTGAACGGTGGAGGGACTTAGAGCTGTGTGATGCTTGCTGCCTTTAGGATGGCATCCTGTCTCTTAAACTGTCTCCTGCATCCCCATTACCAGGAGTGATTCTAACATGGGTAATGGTGTGTCGTTTTTGAAATCAGAGGGTCTGTGTTTGATTCCTCTAGGCCTTCAGCAATGAAATGGAGATGTGTCTTATTGAATTTAAAGAGAGACAATCGGGGACCAGATGTGTGGAAGAAGTTCTCACAAACTGGGGAAATGGTCTGGAAACCAAGGCAAACAAAGGCAGAGCTGCTTGGTGTGAAGAAGCTCAGGGCAGCTGGGTAGTAGTCTACCTACCTGCACATTGATGAATGAAAAATGGCTGGGAAAGGGAAGCACAAGGAGATTGCAGCAGGCCACGATAGTGTGGGACGTAACCAGAATTGTCATGTAAGTTAAGTACCTGAGTTATTTGAACCCCAGGAGAGCCTCAGCTGCAAAACAGGTTCCAGTTTTCTCCTGAAAAGACAATGACAAATTAGAGTAAACCTGAAGACTGGAATGAGAATATTCCAGGAGGTCTGTGAAAAAAGCAGCTGGAAGGACTGGGGTTGTAGAGTGGACTGACATCAGTCTTCAAACATAGAGAACAAAGGAATGTGCTTAGGAAGGCAGATCAGGGCAGGAGGTACTGAGCATTCAAGTCTTCATGTTTACTGGCCAGTCTGTCTTCACTGTGGGCTTAAACTCTGGTGTCATGGTGCAGACAGCTATTTAGTCTCCATATTTGACCACTGTGTACTGTCTTCTTTCCTTTTGTGCAGCCTCTGGAAGAAATCTACTCTGCAGGGGATTCCATTATGATTCGTTTCCATACAGATGACACCATCAACAAGAAAGGATTTCATGCCCAATACATAAGTACCAAATTTCAGGATGCATTGCACATGAAAAAATAGTTTGACTGCTCCTCACAGATATTCCCCATATGAAGATTGAGACTTTTAACTGTGATCTTTGTCCTTTTTTTTTGTGCACTTGGCCAAAAGCAGTGTACATTATTTTCTGTAGCTAAAACTAAATCCAGTCTCAAAGGTTTGCCTCTGCAATTATTAGCATGACCCTTTCTTGTTAACTTACCCAGGACCAAAAAATTGTCTTTTAATCATACCTGCCAGGGCATAAACATTGTATTTTGCACAATTTATCATGGGGCTGAATGAAGACTGAACTTGAATTGAGAATAGCCTTCATCTCTTGCGTATCTTGTTTCTCGGTGACATTTCCCAAGCATCCACACGTGAGCTGTCTGAACATGTTTTCTGGAGCAAGTGTTTTGGACAGACATCCAGTAGGATTTTTTCAAAGGACTTTGTGAGCACCCCTTCCTGCCCAAACTACTCTGTGCAATAAGAGAACAACCAGATGGCTGCGCCTGCATCACTTTTTCTGTCCTCTCTATTGTCTTGCTTATTGTTGAGTGGAGAGCAAGGCAGGGAACAGGTCTCTTCTAGCTACTTGGATTCCAGGGAATGAGGAGGACCCAGTATTTTGTTTGTAGTAATTGTCATGGTGTATGTTGAATGGAAATATTTCAATGCAGTGCCCAAGGCAAGGGTGGTGGCTGACAGAAATGTTGTGGTGAGATGCAAGGCAAAGCTGTGTGATGGTGGCAGAGCTTAGTGTTGACAGCCTCCTCTAGTTACACCACCGTGCATGGCAGCTCAGAGGGCTGTGGCAACAGTCTTAAATAAGGAATCTCTCCTTCTCACTCCACCCATGCCTGTTTTCTCAGCCTTCTTTACACTGCTTCCTTTCCATACTACCACTTCCCTGTGAGCCCTTCCTTTTCATAGTGGAGCTGCTCTCCCCAGGGCTCCCTACCACAACCTAGGGGTGCTCTGCAACTTCAGCTGGCCGGAACATCTCGCTGAAGAAAACACTGGGGCAGGGGAAGTCAGAGTGTCCCTGAGGCAGAGGGACACAGCCCATACTACAGGTCAGCTTTGGTGATCTCTGGGAGCCTGTCAAACTTGCAAGCTGCAGGCATGGGGCTAGAAATGGAAGAGTTCTTCTGGTTTCTGCTTCCTCCCCATTTGTCACTGATGCATGGCCCAGTCTCTTAACTTCACGGCAACGGTGCAAGTGAGATGGTGACTTTGACTTAGAGCACTTAGAGCTATAAGGCTCAGACATGTTCTTGTTTGCCTGTGAGAGCTACCCAGCCACAGGCTTGAAGAATTAACAGGTAGCTTGGTGCTTCTTTCAGAAAAAAAAAAAAAAAAAGGAAAAGTAGTTTTGGGGGAACCACTGTAACTGAGCAGTTGACATGGGAGGAAAAAAAATACTTCATTCTGAATGTTTCTTTAGGGCACTCATGGGCAATTATGAGCTAAAAGCTGAGGTATGTTAGCTTTAATAAAGTATTTATAATCCAAGGATTGCTATGTTTACATAACCATTGTGCTGTCAGGCTTTGGAGTGGCACCTCCTCTCTTGTGTATGACTGTGGAGAAGTGTGGGGCCAGTGCCACTGTCTGGCACAAACAACGTTCCTGGAGATAAGGGCATTTTCAGATGGATAATAAATAGACCCAGCCCTCTCCAGAAATCCTTGAACAGAATATGGGCCAAGTATTGTGAATACTAGGAGAAGCAAATGCATGAAAATATTTTCTTGCTTAGATCAAGAAAAGTAAAGTAATTTATGCCTACACACAGAGGATTATATGTGTATAAAATGTGCATGTAGAATACCAGTAGTCAAAGCCTTAATAAGTGTAATGTGAACAATACTGTACCATTGACTATAGCTTTATTGCAGGCTGTATAAAATCATGTTATCTCTGTTTTTGTTTTGGGTTTTTTGTTTGCTTTATTTTAGCTCTGCTTTGTTTATTTTTTCAAATTTTTTGGCCTTTTTACAGGCAAGACCTCTGATCTCAAGCTGTTTGACCATGCAGGTCTGGGGAAGTAAGCTCTGCTAGATGGGGTGTGCGTTTGTCCTTCTCTTCTTTGCTCCAGTTCAAGCAAAATTACAGTAACTCAGGTCTGGAAATAAAAGTGTGACATCAATCCCTGTGAAATGGAAGCAAAGTTTCAGGTGACAAGCAGCAGTTCAAGTTTTCTGACCTTTTAGTGGCAGCAATGATTCTGGAGAAAAGTGACTGTAGCAGGTTCCCGTGTACTTTAACATCTTTTTCTCCATGTTCTGGTAATTTCCCATACAACCCAGACTGGTTTGATGCAGATGCTTGCAATGTGGTTTGACAGATCTATGACACTTGTTAGTGTTCATCCAGGTGTCTTTTGTGACAGTGTGTTCACAAATATTGTACTGTGCATTCCAACCAATGATCTATGTAGAATATTTCTGCTGTACTGGCTGGACTTTACAGTCAATCATTCTAAATGAGTGAAATTTTCTTAAGAAAAAAAATGTCAAACCCTCTGATGTGTGAATATGTATTCTGGTCTTTGTGTGGTTTTACATTTCACTAACTAAAATAATTTTTAGAGGGGGAGAAAAAGAGGGTATGGGGACAATCACAAATGTACCTGTGTCCAGAACAAATCTCTGCATTCATTAAAGACTGTGGATTCAGTTGTACATTCTGTTGTATGCATGCATTTTCCCCTTCCTCAAGGTGAGAAAATTTCTTACTACATTCCTTGTTCTACCAACTGTTGTTTGGGTCTGCTGGTAATACCAGGAAGGAATTTTCCTGTGGGTGTTTAGGTTTGTATTGGCTATTGCAATCAAGGGAGCATTTAGAAAGTGGGGCAGAGAAACAGGTTGGCCAGCCACAGGGCTACATTGTCCCATGTGTTGCTCACACTTTAGGGGGCTGAGATGCAGTTCTGCTGTGTTAAATATCAGGGATCGGGGAATTTGTCCGAAAGCATTTTTTTAAAGGATCAGCTCATTTGCTACACTACAACCCATGGCCTTTAGCAGCAGGTGCCAAAGACCCAGAGACTTGAAATTCCCTGCAAAGAACAGCAGGATGAGGTAGATGTTCCTTACTGCAAAGTTTTAGTCCACAATCCATGGCAGCAAAATGCTGCTAAGGCAGCACCTAAAATGCTTTTCTTCCTCTTTCTGTCCACTCCTTGATGTCTACCCTGATTGCTAAGGACCATGTCCGAGTTCTTTTCCCAACACACACCTAATTGATTAATATTCCACTACCCAGAACAGTTCTGTGGTGTGTGTCACAGCTACCCAAACCTTCATGGTATCTGAATTTCCTCCCAGCTGTTCCCAAAGGCAAAGCAGCAGCAGAGATGAAGTAAGGAATAAGCATCCCCATGTAGCCTCCTGCAGCCGAGTACCATGGCACAGTATGACCCAGTGGCACAACTTACTTCAGATAAAGAATGATGCCTCAGACCAGGCAAGATCATTGGTCTCAGCATCAAGCCAGGAGAAATCTTCCACTTTGTCCTGGCATTTCCAGCAAATGCTCTGGCAGAGGAGGTAGTAGCCTCTGTGCCTTAAGTGCAATCTTACAGCCAGAAGCTACCTTATCTGCCATGCTGCTGGTGGAGAAGATATGGAGGCTCCAGTGCCCTGAAGCCCAGCTTCCCAGGTATGTGCCAGAGCCTGGATGTTCTGGGACCAGCCAGTTTGTCTGAGTCAGCCCAAGAGAAATGCCATCATCTCTTCTGCTTTGCAGGTCCTGCATGTGTTAGCAGGAAAAGAAGCTTATCCTAAAAGGAAGCACTAACCCTGATATTGGGCAGTCTGCTGTTACTGCATGCAGGGATTTTCCATGGAGAAGCATGAAATGGTGAGTGGGATTTGGGTCTTTGGATGGGAGTGGTGGGGGGAGGTCAGAAAGCAGGAGTTAGCTCTGCCTTTCCTTACCATGAAAGAGATGGTTTCAAATACCTGCTTGGATTTTAGCATCTGCCCTCAGCCTTTCTGTCCTGGAGGAATTGGTGGGTCTTGGGGCAGTTGGAGCAAAGAGGAGGTTGTGCCCTAGATTATGAAGAGGACCTCTGCAAGGTCATTCTCCTGGGCAGGTGTCAAGAGGGTGCTGTCATTGTTCCAAATGACACAGCATTATTGCATCCAGCTTAGGATATGTTGAATATTATCCCAAATATTGTCCCCTGTGTGGTTGGTTATCCCCTGAGCATGCCCTGCGTTCTGGAGCTCTTTAGGAAGAGAACATTTTCTCACTGCCCTGTGCTTCTCATGCAGTTGTTTGTGAATTGTTGAAAGATGTTTGTCACGGTTTTGTTCATTGACTCAGATGAATCAGCATGCCAGTGGGCAGGAAGGACATGAATATGAATCATCCCCTCCAAGACCTCCAGATGTAAGCCATTTTTAACTTGTTCTGAACAAAGCACACATGCTGCTGGGTTGCAGGACTGGCTCTAAGGGCAGCCTTAGGCTAATGGAAACGTCAAGGTAATTTCCTCTCCGTTGTGCCTGGGTCTCATACATGACTGCTGTTTCTGCTTGCACACCTGTCCATTTGATGCAATCCCAGATGAGCAGTCAGCAATGGTTTACCATTGTTTTAGAGTACACAAGCATTAGAGCTGCAGTCTTTATGGGAACAAATGGAGGGACAAGGAGGGATGGACCTGAGCTGTGGGCAAAAGGGATATTTCCATCAAAGTAATTCTAAACATTTCCAAAGGGGGGTGGGAATGTGGCCAGAGAGCTTCTGCTACAGTGGGAATTCTTGCACACTGTTTTCTCTGCAGTACTCACATGGTATCTGGGTGCCGTGTGAGAACCAATCACAGAAATTATATTTTGCCACTAGGACTTTTGTATGACCATGATGCATGGGACAAGAAGTATCTATGTAAATGAAGATCAAGACAAACACAACAAACTGAACATCCAGACACAACCAAAGACCACAGGAACAAAGAGCCCAGGAGAAAGTAATCTGTGGTGGAATATTTTTATGAAAACCATCTGGCCTCTTACTGAAGGAATGGCACCAAATTGTAGCTGGAGGCAGAAGTAAGAGACACTACCCTTTTCCTAAATTAATTAATTTTAATAAAGAGCATCTAAATCCCTGCAGTGATACTGATGGTAGAAAAGAGGTGCCAGAGAGTTGGTTGCAGTCTCCAATGCTCAGGTAAGCGATCTCCTTGCAACAGGCTGCAAAAAGCATGAATGCATTCTTTTGATTTGGCAGACAGGCTGCAGGACACCCTTCCCCTCCAGCACCGTGAGCCTTCCTGACCGGTGGTGTGCTGTGACTGCTCTGGAGCTCCTTGCAGACAGCAGCAGTGAGCACAGTGCGTGACAAAGGCAGGATCCTTGCCCAGGAGGGGACAGCCCTTCCCACAGGGTGATGGCCACAGGCTCTGCAGACCTACTCTGCAGTGCAGCAGCCGATGTGGGCACTGCCCCAACCCAAATTAAATAACAGCTCAAATTGTCATAAACAGATTTTTATTTATTGGATCATGAATGTACACACATGCAGCACTATCCATCTGCATAGCCAGGACTTGGAGGGACACGTGCTGTGAGAGCAGCCAGGGGAGCTGTGCTGGTGAGAAAAACCAACAGTGGCTGTTTGATGCAGCCACTGCCCTCAATGATCCTGTGACAGAGCATCCGTGCAAGAGGCTGCAATGTCACCCAGGGCCTCCTGCAGTGTGATGGAGTTCTGGGAGGCTTCAGAGGTCTCTGCTTTGTGCCTTGTGTTTGGACTGCCTTCCTGAAGGCCTGGGAAAGGTGGGCCAATGCTCCTGCTGTTCATTTTAGTAAAGAACATGTAAAGCAATAGCCAGTTTCAGGACACTGGAGAGTGGTTCAGTGCTTTTCAGCGGGGGACAGCACAGAGCTGGTAGGCAGGAGGTACATTGCCTGTCCCACTCAGAGTTGGGGTTATGTTGAGCTCCTGGGGGTTGACAACAGACTTCAAAGTAAAGTTCTGCAAGATGGTGGCTATGAGTAAGAATATCTCCATTCGTGCCAGGCCCTCTCCTGGGCATATTCGTTTTCCTGAAAGTGAAAGCAGCAAATAGAGCTCAATGGGAGTTTCTGAGTAGACCAGAGTTTGTGCTAAGCAGCTGTGTTGCACAGCTTTGTTTACTACACACAGCCATAGCAGTGAGAGAACTGTCAAAGTTACCAAGGACATTTTCAAGAGAAGAATTTGTTGGCAAAAGACCCCTGACAGTTTGGATGGGTGTGTGAAGGAAGAACAGCAGGGAAAGGCAGGGTGGTCACTAGAGGAGGAGGCTAACAGAGAGAGGAAAAGAACAAACCTGTGCCTTACCTGCTGAGAAGGGCATGAAGAATTCGCTCTTCTTAAAGCTGCCATTCTTATTCAAGAAATGTTCGGGATTGAACTCATGTGGGTTTGGAAACTCTTTACTGTCATGGAGGACAGAAGTGAGGACAGGGAAAATTGTGGTGCCCTGGAGTAACACAAGATGAGCAGAACATGAAAGGCTGGCAAATGAGGTCACTCAATCTGACTGCCTGCCAAGTTGAGACTGTGCTTCCCTGTATAACCCTGCATGTGCCTTTGGTTTCCCTTTGGGGACCCTTCTTTAGAGGAGGCAGATTTAGGGAGACCCTACTGAATGTCATAGCAGTTGTTGACTGCTCTTCCTGAATTCTCCCTGTCATCTCTAGAGCATTCATTTTGACCTTGCTGTGGTCATCAGGGGACACCCCACCTAATTTTTGACTTTCTTGGTGTTTCACAATAATGACTTTGTAGATGCACCATGTCCCTTCTTTCTGGCGAGTCCAAAATATCAAAAGCACACAAAGTTGTGGAAAAGAAGTTTCTGTGGAATTCCTCTGTCCTCACATATTTCTCCTGCCACAATCTTCTACCTTCCCACTTCCTGGCCAGCCATTGACAGGGGTTGGAGTATTCAGCAGCAATGACACAAGAGTTCTCTGCTGGTGGCTGAGCAGTTCTCTGGGTCCTGCCTGATGATTTTCACACAGAGAGCTGGAAATCACACCACCAGCAGCCCATGTACTGCTGTTTCCCAGCTGCCCACAGTCACCCAGAAGAGCAACAAGCACTGCTGCAGTGGGCCAGGCCAAGCCATGGGCTGCTCTGGCCCACCAGCCTGCCTCTGGCAGTGGCCAGCAGAGACTGCCTCAGGAAGTGTGCTAGAACAGAGCCAACAGGTTTGGCTTGTTCCATTCAATGCAAACATCACCTACAACTATTTGTGGCTCAGTCTTTCTGTGCTCAATAACCAGCAACTGACTTTGCTCCCAAGCATGCGCACAGGCTAGCCTGGATGGTGGCAAGCTGCTCTTCAACTTTGCTGACTTTTGTATGAAGAATCACTGCACTAGTTTGTGAACCTACTGTGCTTCTGCAAATATGTAAAGCTGCGGAGCAAGGGAACAAAAGTGTTGGTCAGAGCTGCTGTTTTAGTGTTGGCCCATGGAGCATCAAGAAGGGAGTGCAAGTCAGCTCCGGCTGCCTGAGGATAAAACCCTCACAAAGGACTGGGTGAAAACAAAATCACACCACAACATTAACTTGTGGCTTGTAAGTGACAGCCTAAGAACTGCTGAACTGGGGGGAGCTCACCTTAGGAATGACGTAGTCTCTGAAGCTGGTGTCTTTGGTCACGGTATGAGGGAGAGCCAGGGGGATAAGAGAGATGAAGCGCTGGATTTCATGGACCACAGCATCTGTGTAGGGCATCTGGGTCCGGTCAGCCACACAGGGTTTTCTTGATCGTCCTACTACCTGGTCAATCTCTTCTTGAATTTTCTCTGTCGTGAGAGGCACAAAATCATCAAATGGGTAAATAAAATGAAACCCATCTAAATAGGTTGCTGTAAACTACTAACAAATCTCAGATGGCAGGAGCATTAAGTTGGTTTTGATGTTGACTGGAACACAGCTAACACTGCTGCCCGTGCAAAGAAACTTCTATTGATTTGGCTAAATAAAGATGTGGACACAGTCAGGTCCCAGAGAGAGAGAGAGATATGAAAGGAAAATCTGGGAGGAGGATGTGGTGTTGGTCATGTGGCCAACCCAGGGGGAACAGCTAGAGAGGAAGAGGTGACAAACTGGTACCTTGTATCTTTGGATATTTGAGAAGAAGAAGAAGCCCATATCGTACAGTGGTGCTTGTTGTCTCAGTTCCAGCAATGAACAAGTCGAAAGCACTTGTTATCAGGTTCTTCATGTGGAAACTGGAATTGGGACGATCTTTCTCCTAAGGAAAAGGCTTTGTTTTTCCTCTGGCTGACCTGAGAGAAGTGGCCCTTTCTCATATCATCTCAGACCTTTTCTCCTAGAGCTGTGGCATTTCTCTGCTAAGGGGCAGCAGCCATCTGGGACATTGCAATGCAGCCTTGAGCAGTAAACTCAATACCAACCACCTTTTAAGCTGTGCACTGAATGGCACTCTACTGCTTGACTGCTGTGTCTAATGCTCTCCAGTGAAAGAACTGCAAGACCAGACTGAAAAAGTCCCTGTGTTTTGGTGAAAGCAGAGGAAGCTCTCCCTCTCCAAACACCTGCACATAGTGGTGGCTGGTGAGCACGCAGACCCAGAGCTATAAGCTCTAACACAAGCAGTATCTGGGGTATTGTTGCTGTTTTCCCATTGCACAGCTGACTGGGAAGGGGTCATCCCCATGTCTGTGTTACTTATGAGAGGGAAGGACTCAGCATAGGTGTGTTTGGGGACAAGCTGGGGCCATCTTCTCCTTACCTCCTGCATTTTGCTGAGGAAACAGTCAATGAAATCCTGAGGGGAGTTGGGATCTAGGGAGGCTTGGTGCAGCTTCACCTCCTCTGCTACAAAGGCTTTTAGAGCATCAAATTCTCCAAATATATTGTTGTGTGGGCCAGGCAGGTAGTTCATGATATTTGAAAACATCTGGTAGAGCTGGAAGAAAAGAAACAGGAAGGCCCCTAGTATGACATGTGTCCCATCCTTTGATATTAACCAAATGCCCAGAAAAGCCACAACCCTGTCAACTGAGCCAAGCAGAAGGACTATGAGGCTGAGCAGTCTGGCAGGACTTGCTTAGTAGTAGTAGTAGGAAACTTAGAAGTGGAGAAGAAAGTTGTCCAGGGCTATTGGGAACTATTGCACTTAGCTGGCAAAGCTAATTCCAGCTTTGGTGAGGGAGTTTCTTGCTCTTGAATGAAATGCCTTCAGTACAGCAAAGCATTGATGGGCTCCTACTTAGAAGACTGAAATGGGACTTCATTGGGAAGGAGGCCTCCTGCTCCCCTGGGAGAATGTTGCCACTGTGAAATGCCTACTGAATGTACCTGTCCCCAGCGGGAGTTCATCATCTCAAAGATGTTGTTCATGTTGTCCATCAGAGCCAGGAACTTCTTGTCTTTATAATCATATCGTTTCCCAAAGACAATGGAGCATATGACATTGGAGACAGAACAGCTCAGCATGAAGGTTGGGTCAAAAGCTGCTCCTGTGATTTCAGAAAAGTTACAGACTATTAAAAAAAACCCACAAAATGTTGTATGTCTACTTTTGGCTACTGTGGGTAATCTGAACTCTGGTTGTTAGTGGAAATGTCAGATCAGTCTCTGAGTGACACAGAAGGGTCCTCCAAACAGAACAGAACATGATCACAAAATTATTTTGGCTTCGTAATGAGGGGTAGCTGGTGCATGGACCAAATCCATAGGAACTTCATTCCTTGCTAAAAAAGTGAGCTCCCTTAATAGAGCCTACTTTTCAAACATAAAATATATTAAAAATGGATTGTACCCTTTGTTTTGTTGATCTCTTCCAGCAAGTACTCAGATTCCTCCTGTATCCTCTCTTCAATGCTCCTCTTCCCCATTCCAAAGTTCCGCAGAGTGGTGAGAGAAAACCGCCGGACTTGTAACCATAGCTCATTGTTGCTAAAAATAATTCCTGCAGAAGAAGAAAGAAGAGGAAAGACCTGTCTTGGGCATGTTGGCTGTGAGATGAACGGTGGCTCATGGTGACAGTGAATCCTGTCCCTGGAGAGCACTGACATGGCAGCATTGCAGCGTACTGGGGTTTGGAGGTTCTGTAGTCCAGCTGCCTGCTTTTGGCCTTCTCCACTACATGCCCAACATCCTTGTGAATAATTCATACTCACCCATACACAATTTCCCTTGCTGCAGCTGCTGGCTGCTGCCCCTTGCCATTTCCCTGCCCATCTTCGAAAGCAATCTGGCTCCCCTTCTCTGCCACCTCCCACCCTCTGAGTGGCAGTAGCCCTCTCTGGCTTCCCCTGTCCAGGTGGGTTGCACCCACCTCTTGTAGTTTTCCCTCACGCAAGGTACACTTCAGCTCTAATCTGCTGAACACATCCTCAGCCCTTCCCTTCTACTTCAGAAGGAGCTCAGTCAGCAAACATACCTAATCCATTGTTAGTCCTGTCTCCAATTGGCATGTGTCCCCTGGCAGCAAACTCATCTGCGCGATCGACCAAGGCTTCTTTCACCACATCGTATCCGTGCAGCACCACCACTGGGTCAGAGCCCAGGTGCACTGTGAACACGGGTCCATACTCTTCACTGAGCTGTAAAAATGCAAGAGAGAACATGGAGCAAATAAGAAGGGTGGGAAAGTCTCCTTGATGCTGCCTCCCACAGCAGGTGGTTAGCCTCACACATTGGTAACATCAAGATTTGGGTCTCTCATGATAAATGTGGTTGTGCAGATGGGTCCCATTTATCAGGCCCTGAACAACATGACAGCAGCAATGAGGGGAAGCAGCTGCAATTCCCACGGCTTTTCTCCTCCTCTGGAATTGCAAGTCATTGAGCCATAGCCACAGGCTGACCCCACACACAGGTCCCACAGATTTCTCACCCAAAGCAGAACGACAGAAGAAGAAGTGGCCTTACCTTCTGGAGGGTTTTGGCCAAGTTACTTGGTTTCACCTGCAGCAGGTTGCCTAGAATGGGAAGGGGAGCTGGTCCTGGAGGCATCTTCCCCTTCCCAGACCTTCCTTTCCATGCTGCAAAGGAGAGCAGGCAGGCAATGCAAACCAGGAGGACAACAGTGGCTCCTCCCAGGAGCTCCATTTTTGTCTGTGGCTCAGGAGGGAGTGACTCTGGCTGTCAGAGTCTGAGTTTATATCCTAAAGGTCTGTGTTAGCTCAAGAGCAGGTTTTGGGTCACATGGCTGAGTCAGTCAATATTTACTAGTCAATCATTTGTTAGATTGCCCTGTGTTATGAAACTAAGACTTTTATTGGTATTAATTATTCATTGAAGTCGCACCTTATCTCAAACAACTGCAGAAGCCAACAGAGATTAGGAAATCTGTAATGTGCTCACAAAACTTGTTTTCTTTTATCTAGACTAAATTGTTAAAGAAATAATGGTAAAGGCACAATGTCCTTCTGAGGCACTCACAGATATTCACTGTCATAAGAGCATCTTCCAAGTACTTCACTGGCATTTGGGTTTTCTGTTCTTCCGTTTTGATTGTGCAAGCCCTCAGTGGTGTGAGCCATCCTTCATTGTTCCTGAAATCTTCCTGATGTTATTAGTAAAATTCACACTGCATGTTATTTGCTAAAGGACAAGCTACTGTGTTTTCCTCAGCAATTGCACAGCAATAGCCCCAGTCTCTCTCCCTAGGGGTGTCTGGCCTCACAAGAGAGGAGAGTATAAAATGTCTATCTAGCAAGGCTAGAAAGGTCTCCAGACATAACAACAGACAAGAAAGGACTTGCTGGGTGAGGCTAAATGAAGATGTAAGAAAAGGGGACAAGACCTTGAGACTCTGACCTCTTCAAGGGCTCCTAGAGGAGAAAAAGAGAAAAGCACAGGGAAGAGAGAAACCCAGAACTTGAGAGAGTCTCTGGGAAATGGCATCCCAAGCTGGCACAGAGATGCATTTGTCCGAGGCTGTGTATAGGCCATTGCAACCTGGCAGCTTGTCCTTGCACTTACAAAGCAGCTCACCCAACCTACAGGTGGAAGCTGGCATGCACAGGTTCTTGTTTTCTTGATGTCTGACTCCACTATGAGGAACTAGTGCCCTGGAAGTTCCCTAGGTGCTCTGGGAGACAGCAGAGCATGTCAGCTGTGTTGCAAGGGCTTAAAAAAGAACTAGAGGCTTCCTGCCCAAGATTGCCCAGGGCCTGTGTACCAGCAGGGTCCCAAGAGTAGTGACAGGGGCTGGTAGAAACAACCCTCAGGGCTGTGCTCAGCTTGTTCAGTCTGACCTTAACCCTCTGTCTCTCCTGAACTGTGACACATTTGCAGGCAAAACTGATCAGAAGGTGTTGCAAGGATAGGGGACGTGGGACTTGGTGGGAATTAGCAAGAGGCCTGGGTGAACTGAGTGCTTCGTTGGGGCATGCTGTGTTTGCTGCACAGCAGTGTGTTGTGTTTCCCTTCCACTCAGAGGAGCTAGTGAAGATCTCCATCCCTTGCAAAAGTTTTTGTATCTTCCCTACAGAAAGGAGTTCTATGTCATCCTTGTTCTCTTGGATAGGTGCAATAATTTTCTAGTTGTTCATTGTAAATCTTATCTTACTTCTTAGAGAGCCATACTCAATGCTTTGGTGGAAAAACCAAATTGCCAACAACTTTTGGCTAATTGCTGATCTGCTGGCCAAATTCCTGCATCAGCTCAGATGCTGTCAGGGCAGTTCATGAAAGATCATGTAGGTTCATAGACTTTGATCTAATGAAAGGGAAGTTCATGGGAGTTTGCACTTCAACATGAGGTAGCTGCCAGCTAGCAGCGTTCATGACCTTACCACCTTGTCTACAAAGTTCCCTTTTGCCCATGGCACTCATTGATCAGACTAGTGGTCCACAGAGAGGTTTTCTTCACCTACCTTCATCCTCTGCATGTCCTTCCTGTCTGTGGTGGTCTTGGCTGCTTTCTAAACTGGTGCTTACAACTGGGTCACTGGAATGCATGAGAACGATCAAATGGGTGAGGAAAAGATTCTGAGGAAGAGAGACCTGCTTGTTTCATTTCAGCTAGGCTGCTTTCCACTTTCCATTTTCCATAACAACTTCTTTCAAACAAAGCATTTAATTTCCCTGAAGTTCAGGCTCATCTGAAGAGCCTTCCATCCCTACATGATCAAACACAGCTATTTGGTGTCTGTGTAGGAACTAAGAAAGGTCAGTTACCTGAAACCGTTCTCAGCACAGGTACTCCTTGGTGGATCTACAGCACTTCTGGGGTTCTTTCATCTAGAATTATTCTTCAAGTCCATGTAGACATTTTTTTTTATTATCAGAAGTAAAGTATTGATGGGTTAATGTATAATAAAAGTACTTCCCTATAGCTCCAAAGTACTTGACTGATTTTTACCCAGTTATCAGCAGGTAATGCAGCCGAAAGAAGCATTTGGCAGTCATTCAGTGATGATGTGATTTGGGCATGCACAGTGCTCAGCTTCTAAAGAGATGAAGCCTCCCTCCCTGCCAAAGTCCAAATGTTTTCCCTGGTGTCTCTCCACTGTTGCTGCCTAGTGCCCTGGCAGGCACTGTGGGGAACACAGGGTTCATGAGGGCTGCTCAAGCCTCAGCTACACAGGCAGCCTGTCAAGACCCATTGCCTCCGTCTCCTGTTGTGCACAGCTGCTGACAAGCTCTTACACTTTGTGGAGCAGCTATCCTGGTTGGTGCATGAAATTAGCAGAGGTAGGCACAGTGACCTTCTTGACTAGCTGGGATCATGGCATCTTGCACAGCTGTGCAGCAAAGATGGGCTGTGGGCTGAGGTGGAAGGGCGAAGGAAATGCCTCCCTCAGACTCAGCTGCTGCCCACCCACCATGCCTGCGATGAGGGCTGGCTGGGGCCAGGGTACTGATGCTGTATAGTGCTGTGCAGACATCCAGGAGCTGGAGGATCTGCTAAAGGGCAGAAGTGTAAAGACATTCACAGTTTCATGGTGTGAATGCAGAAGCATGCATGGAAAGATAGACTATGAGACATTTGCTTGGTGTGGCTGCCTGATGTGTGGCTGGGGAGGAGACTTCTAAGACACCTTGCACTTACAGGCAGGCAATGGTTGCTGGCAGGCAGTTTTCTCTGGGATCACAGAAGCTCCCCTTGCCTGTGTTTCAAGCCCAGCTTGGGGGCCCACCTGCCACTTTCTGGGGGTAAGGATCCCAGAGAGCATCCTGCCACTTAGCAGCCAGGCCTGAACCAGTCCTGCAACTATCCCCACACAAACACAGCGCAAACAGGGCTGTAAGTCCACAGCCAAAAGTGTTTTTGGGGAATCACCGCTGTTTAGGTGTGCAAGGCCTTCTGAACTCCATGATTTCTCTCAGATTTTATGTGCAGGGCTCTTTCTGTGCTTTTGTGTCAGCACCCTGTGTCTGGCATTTGAACCCATATAATCTTTAAAAGAATAATAGAGCATTGTCACTGTTTCTTGCACTCATGCCATGTATTGAGCAATTACAGCAGCAATAGCGTGCATAGGGAAAAGTAACCAGATTTCCTACATGTCCCAGCTGTGGGAAGAACACAGGGTAGGAAAGAAGCTTTGAAGACACTCCTGGCGCTCTACATTACGAATACAGACCCATCTCTTGACATTAGTTTGACTCTTGCCCTTTGGTTTTCTTCAGAGAGCGCCAACAGACTCTGCTGAGTTCAGGTGAGGGCAATGGAAGGTGTTAAACTGCTGGGCTGGGTCCACCTGGGCACTTCAGGGATTTCTGGTCCCAGCTGGCTTCACAATTTAAAAGGACTAGGCTCAGAGCCTAGCAAGAGAGCAGGATGGGTGTTGTAGGGTGGTCTTGGGCTGCATAAGGAGCTATGCTCTTCTGGGTGTTTCTTGGCCCCCTGGCTTTGGTTCTGGGGCTCCTATCAGTGTTTTTTCTGATCCTACCATGCTGACCTGTGGCCAAAAAAGCTTACAGCTCACCTTGCCACAAGGCTGGGAAGGGAATGCTTCATTTGTGCTGACTATATGGGGTGAGGCAATATCAAGAGGCATTTTTAGCCATATCTTTGCCCAAATGCAGAGGTGCATGGAAGGAGAGGAAAGGAACAGGTTTTGAGGTGCAATGCTGTTGAACTTCACTGAAGTTCTGTGCATCTTGCATAATCTGGGGCCTTTTTATATGACACAGCAGTCAAGCACTTGGTGGAGTGCTGTGCCTGGATCTAGATGTCTTGGCTGTTGGATTCTCTCACTGCTGTCCCAGACCCTAATATGGTCTAGGTCCCTGTTTCCTACAGAGAAGTAGGATTGTAGTGGGTCTAATCTGCAGTGTGGGACTCTGAAGCCCCTGCTATTGTGTCCTCTTTCCCTAGATACTGAAGGGAAGGCACATGTTTGCAGAATGACTCTGGCTGTGGGCTCTTGGTATCTGGGACTCCAGAAGGCTCCAGGAAAATATCGGTCTCTTATGCAGGCTGTTATGTCTTTGAGTGGGTGAGTGGCCTTGGGGATTCTGCTGGGACTGTAACTACTGCTGCTCTGGCTGTCCTGACTGGTGTGGCTTTTCCCTAGGATCACAATTACCTATACTGGTTGGGCTTGAAGGAACAGATTCTGCTGGGCAAAAGGTTCTTCATGAAGAGACTCTGCTCAGGTGCCCTGTGGACCTTCGTGGTGAGATACAAGCACCTGTCAGAATCTTGTGGTGATCAGTACCATTCCTTTCAGATGGCTGCTCCTAGTCAGTTTGGGGGCTAGGAAAGGGGACTTACTGCTGTGCAGAAATCTCCATGAGAAAAGGTTTGGACATAGGAGCCACCAACTTGCTGTGGACTCGTGCCTCTCTGCAGGGTCAGCAGGTGAATACGTACACTGTGTCTCCCAGACATATTCTGGCTACATGAGTTCCTGTAAGTTCAGTGAACTAACTGGAGACTAGGTACAATGATTTCCTTAATTACCACGAGTCAGTCTAGAAAGCTTTATCTCGGCAGATCCAATGTAGATCCAGTTTCCTGTACATGGCCTCAGGGGGAGTCTCTGCTCCATGGAAATGCGGGTCCCTCCTGAGCAGGCTTCCATGCCAGATCCAGGCCATGTGTCTGACTCTCACCTAATGCTCACTTCCCTTGATTTGTATGCAGAATCACCAGGACACCTTCAGCCTGTGTCCTTCATGTCTTTGTCCCCCTGCTCTTGTGCTTTATCTGCAAAGACGTGCTGTTTTTTCCAGCCCTGGATGCTCCAAGCAGCAGTGTCTGTCTGGCCGTTCCCAGCCAGGACCGGCTGCCGTGTGCCTCCCTGCCCATCAGCCAGGGAGACTGTGAAGCACGAGGCTGCTGCTATGACCCCAGAGACAGGATGAAGCCTTGCTACTTTGGTAACACAGGTAAGCCTGAGCACCTGTTCTCCCTCCCTCCTGAGCTGCTGCAAAACAGGGTTTCTCACTTTACTGTCAGGGCAAGCCAGCACTTGGTGTGCACCACTCCTGCAGGTGGCTCAGGGCTATGTTTTTGGCTGCCAAGAATATCATGTCCCAGTCAAGTGTCCAGCATTTTCCACTCTATTGCAACACACCTGGTTTTATGCCCAGCATTGGTGTTGTGCTTGGAACTGGCTGTACTTGTCTTGCCATACTTAGCACTTGTTTTGTAGGTTGAAGGCAGGACATCTTGCAGGACTTGCTGGTCTTCTCTTGGTTGTGATATTAGAGCATCCTTCCCATCTCTCTTATCTCTGAGCTCAAGATCTTTTTCTCCAGTGACAGCTCATTGCACACCAGATGGCCAGTTTTCCGTTGCTCTTTCTCGGGATGTCACCCTGCCAACTGTTGCCCTCGACTCAGTGCAACTGACCAGTGGACACAGTACTGGCTGTGTCCCTGTCCTAGCAAACAATGCCTTTGTTGTGTACCAGTTTCCACTCTCTGCCTGTGGCACTACTTTTCAGGTAAGAGGAGCAGCTGTTGCTAGGCTGGAAGAGCTGGAACAGCCTGACATGGCTTTGGCTGCTCAATGGACATCCTGCAGACTTCCACAGGCCAAATGCTGTTCTCCAGCCTCATACTGATCTAGCCTGACTTTACCACAGTGATGGTTCCTATCTGTCATTCCAGATGAATGCAGACCAGGCCATATATGAGAATGAGTTGGTGGTGAGCAGGAATGTGAAGACTGGGAGCCTTGGCTCTGTCACTAGGGATAGCACTTTCAGGTATTACCTTGGGGCTGATGTTGCTGGGTGTCCCTGGGTTCAATGTCACTAGAGAAATTCCTGCTTGTCACAACCTCTGATTTCACATGAGGGCCCTGGAGTAGGTTAAAGACCAGTGTATCTCTAATTAGTAGGAATAAAGCTGGAATTGATCAGTGACAATCTGCAGATTCTCAAATCTAAACACTAAAGAGAATTTCAAGTATTTGCTAAAATGAAGTGACAGAAGACAGGGGATATAAGTAATTAAAGCAGATGATAGGTTGCCATATTGGAGAAAGGGGATATCAGAGTGGCTTTTCTTATTTGCCTGATTTGGAGCTTTCCTTTCCCACCAGGTTACATGTCCAATGTACTTATTCCATCAGTGGGAGCTCCCTTCCCTTGAGTGTTCAGGTCTTCACATTGCCACCACTCCCTGCTGTGTCCCAGCCAGGTCCTCTGTCTTTGGAGCTGCATGTTGCCTCAGGTAGGAGAGGTTTGCAGGACCTGCTCAAGCCTCTTGGAGCAGGGCTCTGGTCTCTGATGTGTAACAGGGGAGTATTGATGGGTTAACCCAGCACTGCTTCCCTGCCAGGGTGGGAACTTACTGATATGTCTCTAAAGGATGCCTAATGCTGCTTCTTGCTGCTCTTAAATGGCTCTTGGGTTTCTTCTGTCCTAGATGGAAGCTATACTTCTACTATATGGACAGTGACTATCCTGTTGTGAAGACTCTGAGAGACCCTGTTTATGCAGAGGTCAAGATCCTTCAGGGAACAGACCCAGACCTGATTTTAGTTTTGCACCACTGCTGGGCCACACCAAGCACCAACCCCCAGCAACAGCAGCAGTGGCCAATTTTGGTGCATGGGTAAGTGACTTGTAAAAACTTTGGGTCGAGGGAATAACTTGCTCTTTTTCACTGCTTACCTTTCCTCCTCAGGTGCCCTTATGCAGGCGACAACTGTCAGACACAGCTGATGCCTCCAAGTTTCATCTCAGGACTACTGTTGCCCTCTCATTACCAGCGTTTCCCTCTCTACACATTCACCTTTGTGGACTCCACTTCCCATGAGAAACTCTCTGGGCTGGTAAGATCCTGTCCTGCCTGCCTAGTTTCATACTGAAGTAAAATGTGCGAACAATAAGAACCACTTCATGACTGTGAGTCTCTTGGCCTCCTTGGAGGAATGGGGCAAAGACTAGGAAGATCCCCTGCTGAAATAGAAGGGGAGAGGTTAATGCCAAAAACCTCATTCCCTGAAGTGAATGTGATAGAGGTAAGAGACATCACTTTTGGAGTGTGACAGAAAATGTGACTGCTAGAAGGACAGTAGTGTACCTAAACAAGTGCTAGTTTGTCTGGTGAATTAGCTTAGGGTGTGCGCTCTAGCTACACTAACCAATATTCTCTAAACTACATTTCTTGCCCAAAATGACTTGGAAATAAACTTTGAGTACATTTTGAAGCATCTGGGCTCTGAATCTCATTGAGCCCCTCCAGTTAAGTCACACGAAATTCGCCCTGACTTGTACTGTTTGCTCAGCTCACCTGAGATCGACTAATTGGTCGACCCAAAATTGGTCTCAGCTGTACTTAACAAGGTTCCCAGTGAAGTGGTGCCCGGGCAGCAGTATTGCAGGTGTCAGGGAGAAGTGCTGTAATGCTGGATTGACCTGAGCTTGCAAGTGTATGGTGTAAAGGTTTCAAAGCTGCCTTGGAGCGGACAGCAGAGGGCTCCAAGGCTACAGGTTAGATGTGAAACAAGCCGAACAGACCTTCCTGCTTTCCCCCTTAAGGACCAGGCCCATAGTATGGAGCTACCTCTCCTCTTAGCAGCCTATATGGTGCTGTGGCTTTGAATTTGTCCCTAAAACAGTGTTGAAAGCAGATGTTCTTGCTGACTGCTGAATGGCACTTGCAGAACACCAAGACTTTCTCTTCATTCTGCTGTCTCTCAACCCCAAGTGAGTAGGCATGGGACAGGCTAGAACCTGGGAGGCAGCAGAGCTGACTCAAAGTGGCCAAAGGACTATTCCATGCTGCATGATTTTATGCTCAGCAGTGTAGACTTTGGGGGATTTCATCTTCCAGCATAGCTGATGTCCCCACTGCCTGGGCACTGACCTGCCTGTAGGAGCAGGGTAGGTGACTTGCTTTTATATCACTTGTGCTTTAGGTCTTTTCTTCCCTCTCCTCCTCTCCTCCACTTCTTTAACTGTCTTTATCTCTCCAGCTACAGGTTTTCTTGCTTTTGCTCTTCCTATTCTTTTTCTGCCCTGCTGGGGCAGAGTAGGGGGAGTGAAGAAGTGGCTGTGTGGGCGCTTAGCTGCTGGCTGGGGTCAGTGCAGCACACTAGGATATCACCAGGCCCCAGAGAGTGCCTGAGGGATTTCAGGCTGTGCTCCATTTCTCTCTAAGTGTACCTGCACTGCAGTGCTTCCGTGTGCCACCGGTCTGTAAAGGAGTCCTGCATCCCCACTTGTCCTTCCAGAGTCAGCAAGTGTCCTGGCCTTCTGCTCCCTAGCCAAGGGGCAACAAGGGCCTCGTCTCCAAGCTGGGGAGGAGGAGTCATGTAGCCCATGGAGTAATTCCCTTAAGGCATGGACAGCTTAAGAAAGCATTTCCTGCTCCTTTCCACTGACTAAGGGCTCTTCTTTTGCCAAAAAGATAGAGGTCTTCATGGGCTCTTAGCTCTGTGTGTGCTCCCATGGAAACTGTGCCTTCAGCGCTTTCTGTGTGTTGGGAGGCTGACCTGGACAAAGTTTGCTGACCTTCAGGGCTCTACCTCTTCTTACCTACAACCTTCATGTTGCTCTGTAGGGGGTAAAAGGAGTGCTGAGCCTCCTTTTCAGGAAGGTCCTTCCGATGTCTCCAGGAAAGGCCCTGTGATTTTCCTCCAGCATGAGCTAAAACAGGACACAGCCAAGGATGGCCTTGGTAAGTGTGGCAGCAAGGCAGGGGAAGGGGGCTGGTCTAAGGCTTTTCTGCAGAAAAGCTGAGCCCCTCAGGCATCCCTGTGCCTCCCTGGGAGCATTCATTGGGGTGTCTCTCCCCACAGGAGCGGCTGTGCATGCTGCAGCCCCCTGGGCTCTGGGATTTGCTGCTGTGGCAACTGGGACAGCTCTGTGTGTGGTGCTTGTGGTTTCTGTGCTGTGGCAAAGGAAGGCGTCAGCCGTGCATGAAGTCAGTGGATTGCAATAAAGTGTCTGTCAAACCAATTTGTTTGGTGGGACACCTTCCCCTGGAGACCCTAGCTGTAAGAATTTATTTGCAAGGCAAGACCTACCCCAGTGGCTGTGCAAGCTTTCCAAATGCTCTGAATTCATCTTGCTCTGGAATTCTGCTCTGGGTTTGATGTTACTTGTCTGCCATAGACAAACTGGAGACCTTGTCAAGGCCTGGGCTGCAGACTGAGGCAGGATTGCTGCTGGGTGATGTTGGCATTTCTGTTAGTGAATATAGTGGCTTTCAAAAGTAGTGACCTAGGCTCCATTCCAACACTGAGCAGAAGTACACCAAACCTCACTCGACGCAGATCCTGCAGCTGCTTCTCTGGAGATGCAGAGCAGTTATTTTGACTCTGCTGAGGAGCTGGGACTTGGCCACTTGTCCCTAAGTCACTAGGTAAGGTAGGGCTGTGCTCATGTGGCAGGACTGGAAAGCAAGAATGCCAAAGCACTACACAAATGGGCCTTGCTAAAGATGCTGTGCGTGAACTTGCCTTTCTTGCCCTAGAAACAGAAAAGGGTAGGTGGCATTTTTCTGGTGAACGAGAACATGGAAACTTCATATCAAATGGAATAAAAATAAAAGGGCCTAGGTGGTCTGAAATTCAGGGGGAAAAAATCTAACTTTATTTAGAGCTTACTCTTAAGCTTTAATGTGACCACAGGCAGTTAGGAGTCTTCAAAGGTCTTGGATCAAAGCTAATTTGACATTGCTGTTAGCATACAAGTGTTTTTCTTAATTTTTAACTTGTTTCTTTTAGATGAGAAAAAAGCCTTGCCTTTTTGAGCATCAGGGGTGGTTCAGTGTGGTATTTTCAGTCCCAGTAGCTGGGCAGCATCCCTCTTGGCTTTCTCAAGTCCTGGCTGAAAACAGTACAGCAAAGCTCTCCAGGCAGTAGAGGGGAAACGGGGCTCCACCTCCTCCTTCCTGCCCAGCCTGGGGCAGCTCTGGTGCTTGCACTAGCTGAGGTCTGCTTATAGCTGATGGGGTAGTCCTTGAGCGGAAGGAAAAATACTTTTCCCTTTTTTCCTCTAAGGCTTAATTAGAAATTCTTCCTGTTAAGGGCAGGAGAGAAGCCTTAATTGTATTGCTTTGGGGCCTTTAAAAGGGAGGATTAGCACTTACACATGGAAGAAAAGAACGGATCAGTAACTTGCTTGAGGCAGTAGATGTTGTTCTTTTTAATTAGGTTCTGTTGATCCTGTGTGATTGGAGTGTGTTAATGAGTGGTGGGATCTGTGTTTTACTTCCTTTCCTATTCCAAGAAATTTCAGGACCAATCTTATGTTTTTATTTTTCTAGTAGAAGTGCTTTTCCTTGCTACTGTCAGGATAATCAGTGTTCTTCATCTTGTGTGCTTTCAAAATCTAACCAGATGAAAAGACTGTTCCAAGTTGTATGGTGGGAGGGAGGAGATCACAGGCAGGAAAAAAATGTCATCTGAAGACGGGTCAAACAACCTCTTACTTTGGAGCAGGCTTCTGGCAACTAAATGACCTTGGTACAGGTGGAGCTCTGTCTGGGAAAGCTGTACCAGCTCATAATGTGCCTCATGACAAGTCTTTAGTAGCAGTCTGTAATGTTATTTAACTGGGCAATTAGAGGAGTAATATAAACCACACCTTCTCAGTGCACCAGGCAGGGTGCTCTGGCACTGGTCTTAATTGTGTGCGTGTAAGGCAAGACCTAAACACCTCCTGTTTGCTACTGGAGCCTTCCTTTGCCCCAGTAAGGGAAACAAATAATTGCTCAAATAATTGCTTAGACAGCTCAGGTGACTGTGGGGATGCTGAAGGGACTGTGAGAGCCAAGCCTCTGCTGCCCTTTGCTGGGTTACTGAACCATCCCAAAGTGGCAGGGAGCTCTGGGTGTGTATCCTGTGGGAATTGCAGAGTCCCCTGCAGGCACTGTGCTTTTTGGTGCAGAGCTGTGTGTAGGATGCTGGTATGATGCTTAGTGTAGGGTCTGTGCAGTGCTAGGTGGAGGTGGGTGATTGAAGGAATAAACCTAATTTCCTTACCCACTCTGGGGAGTCTTCTGTGTTTAAGGCTTGCTACTTGGTCCTCAGCTGGCAAGAAGGCTCTGAGCAGCAGTGAGATGGGAGTTGCTCTTCTGAAGCACTGGTACACGGTGAAAGGCAACTTGGCGGTTTCCTCCTCTGTTGCACTGGCCCCATGTTCACTGCCTGTTCTCCAATGCCACGGGGGTGTTAGTGGCTCTCATGGCTCCTGTTATTTACTTCTGCAAAGGTGTATTATTTCCCTTCTACCTCCACAGATGCACTTCTGGCTAGCTTGTTTTCTACGCCTCTCTTTAGTTGAGTCTCATTGACTTTTCAACATGACTTTCTTTTGAATATCTGTGTGTAACTTCTTGTGCCAGCAGCCTCTTTAGCTTCACTCCATATCACCCGGTTATACAGTTCAGTTAAAGCTGTTGGGGGGTGCTGTACACAGTGCCTTAGACACATGCCAGGGGAAAGGAAGCTGCTCTGTCCAGGAGGCTGCTGCTGGCTGGGAATCAAGGCTGAGGAAGAGCAGCCTAGAGGCCAGCTAGGATCTGTCATTTGAGGCTGTTGTGCAGTGCTGCTACTGAATCCAGATTTTCAGAAAGGAACCCCAGTGCTGAGCAGCAGCACTTTGTCCCAGTGCCTTCATTGATTTCTTCTTGGAAGTGCTGTGTGTGCTGCCTGTATGTGGAAGCAAAGTCCAGCAACAGCACTTAATACAAGTCTGCTCAAAATTAACATATGTGTTTTGTCATACCTGAACTTTCAAAAGCCTCTCCTCACCCTCTAGATCTTTGAGAACAGCACCTGCTTCCAAACAGCAAACTTGCTTCTTTGCCAAAGCTAAAGAAGACCTTTAAAAGCTTGGAGGTAACAATTCCTTTCTTGACTAGCTATGCTCACCTGATACCCTAAAGGTGTGGCAGTTGCTATACTACAAGCCAGGTGTTCATTAATAAAATATATGAAAACAATTATTATAATAGTGATACTTTTATTAAATTTCTTATGCTTGGATTACAAAGGATCCTGGAGTGGAGAACTATACAGTATGTTACACATTATAAATACATTTATTTCTGAAAAATACATGAACATATTTAACATAATGCTATAATAAAGAAGAGTGCTAGTTTATCTTAGTTAAAAAAAAACTACCCAATGAACTTATACCATGAATAGAGAGGGTTGTAGAAAATACCAGCTCATGACGCTATGTCTTAAAACACTTTAAATTCAGTTTGCACTGATTCACATTCTGTACAGTCACTGTAAAAAAGCTGGAGGCTAACAGAGGATGTAAGTTAAAGCAGGATTTTTGTGCCCTGTATTTATGGAGATATATACAGAATATTCACAGAATAATCAAGTCATAAATCTTTCTAGCTTTGGATGAAGCTAGCAAGATATACAGTGAACAACCAAGTCCTGCAGCAGCAGCTACAGCTGAAACATTAAACACAGCACCTACTTTAGGGTGCTAACCTTGAGTCAGCACAGCCTTTTTTTTTTTGGTCATTGTGTTTGTGGGGTTTTTTGAGATGCTAAGTAACAACAGTAGCAATCCTTCTGAGTACTTGAACCCTGCCCTCACTCATCCCTGCAAACTATCCTGGCCCTGGAATTGCTTGGCTGCGATGCTCTGAATCCCAGAAAAGATCCCGTTCTGGTTTGGAGGACTTCAACGGTTCCAGCTGATGTGGATGAGCAAGGGAGATGCATCTGTTGTGGAAAGACTAAGCCTGCTGAAGCTGATCATTCCTGCCAGCTTGTCAAATCTTGGTTCTCAGGCAAGTTGGGGTTGGGGAGGGATTTTTAATCAGCAATTGCTTGACTTGTAATTATATTATAATTTATGGGGTAGAACAATCCTTTATCAAGAGGCAATGTTAGTTTACTTAAATCTTTACCCCATGTGTATTAATTACTTTGCTAGTACTAATAAGAGCTAAGTGTGCAGAGACCTCTGCAACCATGGGACATTCAGAAGCATGCACTGCCTGTTCCTTGAGTTAGGAAGCAGTGGACATGTGGCAATAAGGCAGCCACCACGCACAGTCATGGTGTTTCACAGTTGTTAGTGTGTCCCAAAAGAGCACCAGTTTATAAAGGATGTATTTGAATTTCTTTCCCTTGTAGCCTTGCTCTCCTCAACTTTTCCCAGTAGAGAGAGAGCAGGCAGAGCCGTACAGCAGCATGACTGCTCCACCTATGGCCTCAGGCCCCCACCTGCACAAACAGAGCACTTCAGTGGGACTTACAGTAGGAATTCAAGCCTGGTGTCCTGTCCCCCATCAAAAAAAGAGAAAAAGATTGATTACACAATGGCTGAGGCAGAGGCTGCCCTGGATGTCCCTGCAGGCTCTTGAAAGGCTAATTCCTGCAGTGCTGCTTACTCTGGTCTTTACAATGAATGTGTACAATGCCAACTTCTGTGCAAGGTAGCACCAGAGTCCAGGGACCTCAGCAGAAGGAGCAGGCCCACAGGACAGGAAGCTAGTAGTGGATTCAGGAATGACCTCAGCTTTACATACTTTGTTTTCCTGTTGGATTCCAGTGACATGGCACAGCTGACTATAGGCTGCTCTAAAGGGAGGAACTGTGCTGGGGACAGAGACTGCAACTCAAGTTCCCAGAGGGAGGAGGCTGTCCTTTCAATAGCCACCTCTGCTCTGGGCAATGAGTCTCTGGCACTCCTCCAAGTTATGCTATGTCCCATAAAGCTAATGTTTATTTCAGCTGGAGATGTCCTCAGACAGTAATGATAGTTTTAAAGCTTCAGTGTTTCAGGTAATTCTGTTCCCAACCCAGAAAAGAGGAAGAATTTCCAAATCTTAAAAGTCCCTGTTGCTTGTGTTGCCAAGATGCTAACAGCAGTTTTCATCTGTGGCTTGACTTTTTAAAGTACACTTCAGATTTGGGAGCGAAGCCATATGTAGTTGAGCATGTATCTGCCCACAGACCCTTCTCAACATCCCCCTTCCAACACTCAATTCAGAGTTGCTCTGTTGACAGTTGTAGGATGTAGATTGCACAGAGTAACCCTGGGGTTCTTGATTTTGTGTCCTTTGCTGTTCTTGCCTTGACTTTCTGAAACAGAAACATGCAGTGAGATTAGAGAGAGTTTCTCTGTATTTAGCCTGTGGGCTGAGTTGGGAAGGTAGAAGATGAAGCTCAGGCTGGTTTTCTTTTAGTCTTTATTAGGGACAGATTGTCTCTTTCCCAAGACATCTTGTTGGCTTATTATTTGGAAGTCTTTTGACTTACTGCAGATAAATGAATTTAGTGCCTTTTATGTTTTGTAAAAAGGCTGTGTGATGTAGCCTGTATGACTATAGTTGCCTTTAAATTGTGGGTTAAAAAAAATACAACAAGCCAAAAGCCGGGGGACTATTAAAATGAAGATACATGGACTAGTTCTCAGTAGACATCAATCTGCATCATTTGAACTTCAAAAATTGGACCTATTTCTGTCTTTGTAAGCTGGAGTGTCTGGATGAAGGAACAGGACTGCCTCATTGCCTCCTTTTTGTGCTGAGAAGAGGTGAAAAACCCCAACCCACAAAGAAACACATGCTGCTTTACTTACTTCACCTTGCTCCATTTGACTCAGGTTATCAGAAAGGCCATAAGTTTTCATTCTTTGTGTTTTGTCCCAGAACAATCATGGAGTTCCTCTCAGTTTTCCTCAGGTCTGAAGACATAATATCTGGCCTTAACAAATGGAAAAATACAAGTCAAGTTGACAGTGGCCAGAATGCATGGCTGTGTTCTTAACATTAATATGCTGTGCATATGTATCTATGCTATACCCAATGCAGCTTCCATCTCTCCAGTGTGAAATTCCGTAACAGATGCTGTCCAAATATTTGTGGCAGCATCCAAAAAAAGAGCCACAAGATGCAGCACTTGGCAAGGAGCCACATTGTAATGGATGGACACAAACATCATTTTGTTCAGAGCAACAAGTATTTTCTGCCTAGCTTGAAGACGGGGGATAGACTTGTGGCTGAACATCATACAGAAGTTAAAATTTCTGGCCTAAAATAGTAATGAAATTAAGTGTTTTGAAGAGCAATACTAGGCTAGCTCCTGTGGACTGTCTCCAGCTTAATTTTTTGTATGTTATTTATTACATATGATTGAAATGAGTAGAATACATCCTGTTTGGTTGAAATGACTTAGTTAGCTCAGGCCTCCAGGTCTTATGACAGACAAACCTTTTGAAACACTTTCTAGACACATCTTTAAAATAGGTTCTGTTTAAGAAAAAAAAAAGCTGTCATTTGTTTTTTGGGTTTTTTAAAGCAATATTTGAAAGTTATTTACAGAAAATAAATAGCTAATAGATATTTACTTCAAATCTTCAATTTGAAAAATTTTCAACTCAAAGTCCTGACTAACGTGGTGCAGACTCTTTATTTTGTGAACTACTATATTGGGTTTTTTTCTTAATGTTGTAAATGTTTATGTTTTGTTCTGCTCCTAGCTCTTTTACAATGGACCAGTCAATCTTCTGCTTTGATGTTCTTTAATTCTTTGGTGGTTTCTCAACCCTGAGCACAGGGCTGAGCATACCTTAGTAATAATCTTCCATGTGAAGAGCGTCATTCAGATCTGAGTCTGATGTTCTTGTGCCCTTTTCAATCTTTACCACACAATATTGAAGATGGGGTTTTGTAATGTTAGAACTGCACTGTCCTTGCAAGCTTACTTCACACTAACCACAAAGTAGGTATCATACAGCAACAAGCTTTTGGTGGCTTCAAACTGAAACTATCATCTTTACCATGAAAAAGACTGTATTTGAGGTTAGCTCATGCCCATACATCTGCATTAAAGCTCCCATAGATATCCAAGTGGGTATATCTGCACTGGAATGTCAGAAGGGGATTGCCTACATTAGATCCTGCCCTGGAAAGTGGAGGACCATGGGCTGCTTAAGTTCACAACACCATAATGAAGTCAGTCATCAGTCTGTTCTGGTCCTTTGCATAGAATAGATGTTGCTTTGCAGGAGCAAATGTATTAGCAGGAAAAAGAAAATGAAATTAAAACCTGAGCCTGTTTAAAACCACTTGTTATGGCAAACCACTGAGTCTTGTGCCAGTATGTTTACCTTGGCAGGCCTCCCCTCTCTCCCGTTGAAAGAACCAAGTTCTCTCTGCTATGAGAATTCTTTTGTGGATGTTTAAAAAAAAGAGACAGAAAAGAAAAACAAAACAACCACCCTGCAGCAGATCATTCATCATACACAGAGTAGGAGCATGAAAGGGGATTTGTTTTGACCTAGTTACAACAACAAAAACAAAGAGACTTTCTCTAATTGCCCAAATGACTCAAGTAGGACTGGGTGTCAAAAGCAACAAATCTCGGACTCCTTCAGGACTGTATGTTAAAACGGGGCACCAGGCTCCAGCCTGTTCCAGTGCAAGACCTGGAGCCCAAAAAAGCCCCGGTAAGCGAAAGCCAGCCAACTCCTTATGTCTGCATGTACAAACAGGACCAGGAGCCAGGACAAACGTGTTTCATAAATTATAACAGTGGCTTTAAATGCTGAGAGTATCAGGGCTTCAAGGTTTGCTTTGCCAAGATTTGCAGATGAGTGAGACTTTATTGCTTTACCATTCTGGTACTGCTGCAGGAAGGGTCCCTCTTACTGTCCAGCAGCATTTACTGGTTTGTCATTGATCCACTAAGCCTAACTTTTTACTTCATAGGAGCCTGAATTATCCAAACTGCCACATGAACAAGGTTCCCAGCTTTTCCACACACCAGTGAAAAGGACAGGGTTTGTGCACTGCTATTGCTAGGTTTGGGGTAAAAAGAGCAAGACCAAATACAGATGGGGTGGGGAATAAGAGCTAGGATAAAGGAGAAAAGGAAATGGAGGGAGATAAGGAGCATGAGTAGAGGCAAGGGTTTTATGTAGATATATGGGAGGAGAACTTAGAATAAAAGGCCATTCATCAGCTACTGAAAACAACCTGCAAAAAGCTCTGAAAATGCTTGGATACATCCAGGCAAAAAACGGTCTATTTGGCATCTCATTGTACAGCATTTCCATGATAGCAGTAGTTGTCCATTCTAGGAGACTAATTTTTAGGGAGCTAGAATTTCTGCCAGGAGCTGTTGGGCTGACCCTTCATTGGGAATACATTAATTTAGGCAGCTGAGGATCTAGCCTTCAATTCTTATGCAGGGACTGCTGGCGCTGTCCTCTGTGCTGTGGAGATGGGGCAAGCAGAAAGTTATACAGACTAAACTAAACAACACAGTTTAGTTCTTTCAGAACTTTTCTGAAACCCAAATAAAAGTGCTGGTTCTATTCAGGTTAGGGGGAAGGTTCACAGGAGTTTGTATTTTTTCCCCAGCTGGTTCACCATCTATTTTAGATGGAACTGTTTGATCTCTCTCTGCTTTGTGTTTCTTTCAGTTTCCCAAACAATAGGAGGAAGCTCTCCTGTTACATGTGCTTGGGCCCCAACCAACCTTTTCGCAGCTGGAAAAATCACTCCATGTATTACAGAGGATTTTCTTTTCCAGCTGTAATTATAAGATTCCCAGTTCCCTTATGCATTTTGTAAGGTAGGTACAGGCTGTCTTAAGGGGAACAATAGGACATTCCTGAGTGCTTAAACAACTGCTGTTTCCCTACCTTCACCCCCTCTAAAACTGGAGGAGGACTTAAGCACATTTGAGCTGTTCCGCTGGAGGTTACTGAGACCTCAGCTGAAAAAACATACAGGGAGGTGCACAGCTCCATATGATGCTCCTGCTTTGGTGACTAAGATACCCAGGCACTTCCTGTTACCTGATTACATGCACAAACACTCCAAATTCACCAGACTAGCTGGGAGGACTTGGCAAGTGCACAGGGAATATCTGTGCAAGCAGAACTGTCAGATGGACATGAACAACACAGTTTAGTTCAGCGGCCAGGCTACAACCAACCTGCTAGACAAACTTGCCCAAGGGAGCAGCATGGATCCCGTAATCAAGACCTCATACTTGACCAAAATATTAATTTACAGCAACAAACGGTTCCACCCATAAGCACACATTCAGCAAACTTCATCTCCTCTTCCTCTGACAAAACCATCCAGCTGATCCTGAGTGTCCCATCCCAACACACATCAGGTACAATATGGTCTGTCCCACTGGAGGAAAAGTGGGAAAGTGGACAAAAGAGAACATTAGCACTGACTGCAATTCTTAGGAGGGAGAAGAAAGACAAATAACTAGGCTATAGAATGGCTCTGGCTAATTGTCATCATCCCCTTGCCCTGCTGGGGAGAAGCGTCTTATTTTAGGGACCCTAATGTTTCCATGATTCTCACATGGGTAATGTCCAGTTGGGATCCTGGAGCATCTGGGCTCTAAGGAAGCAAACAGTACTGCTAGCCAGGACCAGCAAATGCAACAGAAATAAGGTAAGGAGTGGTCTTCTCCTGACAGCAACAACCAGAGCTAAAGCTTCTACCATTTCCTCACAACACTAAGTGAAAATCTCCCACAGCATCCTCTCACCTATATAACTGTGGGCAGGACCTCTTCAGAGCAGCAGAAGACAGCCCCAACTTGTTCTGGTTTGTCAACCTTGTCTTCCTCATAAGATCTCTCATTCTCCTCCAAGCATGGCTTTCACCCTAGGGAGCGAAAAGAAACCACAACTTAAAAGACCAGAGGCAAGTTGCTAGCAGACTTTATCTGGTCAACACATGATTCTTTGGGGTACTCCAGGGTGGTGGGAAAAAGGAAATTTCTTTATTTCAGACAGATAGGGGTCAGGGCCCACAAAAGAATTTTTAACACTGCAGTGATGCCCAGTGGCCAGCCTGTACCTGGATAGGACAAGGAGACAGGATTGATGAACTCTGAGTAATACCATCTTTTTCATATTGTGTTTGGTAACGTTTCTCTGCCTAGAACTCTGCTATTCTTTCTGATTTAGGATTTCAGAGTGTGAGGTGCCCTTACTGGTGAATGCTGAGTAGCTGCCTAAGGGCACGTTTTACTCTATTGTTATGCTGTGCTAAAGGAGAAGATTGGTTTGGTTTCCTACCTACTCACATGCATGCAGGAGGCCTTTACAATGAAACCAAAAAAAGCAGTTTGACTCTCTTATCCTTTCTATTAGGCCAGGTGCATTGGTATCGGCCTTTTTTAAGGTGGTAGCTTTTGTGGAACATGAATTAGGAGATCAAACCTTTGTTTCCCTGTCACTCAGCAAGCCACAGCTATTGGCCTTACATTTGAAATGCTAATAGAGATTATCAGGAGGTCAGGGAGTCTCAGGAGGCCATCTCTAATCTTTGGTCTCTCCAGGCTGGGCTTATCTGGACCCGTGAACTAAATGGAGCTATGAATCCAAAAGAATTTTTTTTCCAATATTGTTTTAAATTTCCTAAAGTGATGACTGGAAAACCTGGGGAACAGAACAAAAATTATCATGTCCCAGAACTAGCATAACAGAGAGAAATTATTCCCATTTCAGTGAATTTCTCAAATCATTGTCACGTTCCTGACATTGTTTTGCCCTGTCCCGAGGTTCCTCCTCACTGTGTGCTGGCGCTGCTGTGCCACCAGCAGAGCCATTACTACAGGAGTTGTGGCCACCTTGAGAGCACAACCTGGCAGCTGCCCAGCCACACTTACCAGCCCCAGCAATGCCTATTGTAATAGTTCTTCTTGGGAATCTGCAAAGTTTTCAGTTCAAAACTTCAGATGAGGCTCAGCTGAGAACTGCAACATCTGATTCAGTGCTATTGAGTTAATTGCCTGTAAGCAAGACTATTTACTCAAGGAAATAGCAAATCTCTGTGTTTGCTGCTAGGATTAATGTGTGCTGTGGAAGGGTTTTGAGGCCTCAGCAGTTAGTCCCTCGTTGTGCTGGTCATGTCTTGGACAAGCAAGCACTGCTGATACTGCAGAAAGCCTGAGCAGCTGATGCTCCTGTCGTCCATGAGAGCTAAACTTCGGGGGTGAGTAAACCTCTTTTGTTCATACAATGGTGTGCACTGCACGGGCTTACTCACTGATAATGTAGACACCAGTTAAATATATTCTGCAAAGGCAGTACATACCGAGATGTTCTTGCTGACGTCCAGAGCCTAAAAACAAAAGGGAAATACATCGGTAAGTAACAGGACAGCGAGACCATCTCCCAGCATTTGCAACAGTCTGTTCTCAGCTCTGCACTGGAATGTACGCATAGCCTTGGTCCAGTATTTCTTTCTTTATTTCTTTTTAGACTCAGCCCCCCACATGTGTGATAATCCCTTCTTTCTCCTTCCACCTCTCACTTCTCTTTTGTATTTCAACTGCCAGTTTATGTGTATAGTACCTAGTAGCCTGGACATGAGTGTAACAGGCAGAATTCCCATACAGTACAGAATTCCTACAATACCTGCTCTGTAGGAATAAACAGGGCTGTTCATGTTCAGGATACAAAATCCAATACTAAGTGACAGTACTAAGGTGTGATGTAACAAGAGAGGATGAGGATTCAGGTTAAAGAGCATGGATCTCGATTCTATGGTCCTGTAAAGTCATCAGAAGTTCCCACATGCTTAAAATACTCCAAAAGCTGGCTGGGCACAAGGCAGAGCATGAGGTACCTTTCAGGCCTCAGCCTTAATTTGGGTTCTGAAGTTCATTGAAGTGTTTGTGACCCATTTGCAACTTAAGGGTGGAAATTTCATGAGGTCTTTCCCATGAGAGACTTACTCCTTCCTCCTTCCTGTTTGCAGGGCTGGGAATACTCTGATTAGAGTCTCTGCTCTGGCATTTCAGCACTTCTGAACCCCACCGGAACATGAAAGTGCTGAGGCAGGCAAAAACAATGGGAAAGAAAGGGAGAGGAAAGCATTCATCCTCTCTCCCTTGGACTTCAGTGACACAGATTTGCTGAAACACATTCCCTGGAACATGCTTTGAGGACTGGAGCTAATTACATTGATATGCTGCCGGTCTGGTAATAAGTGTGGCCAGCTAAGGATTGATCCACTAAATTTTTTATTAGTGGTAATGAATAATTGGTTTAATCTCACTAGCATCAGTAGTGGAGATACTTATGACTGAGTCCACACAGTAAGTTATTTGGAGTTGGTGAGGTTGCATGAGCACCCCATGCTGCTGTCTGCAGTGCTCCTCTCCCCTGCACCAGGGATCCATTTGTGCCTTTCTTGTCATGTAGACATAGTCCTTCTTCATTTAAGGTTGGGAGCAGAGAGACACAGACCCCCCTAACCCTCGCTGGCCCAGTTCCACTCAGTAACAGACAAGGTTGGCTTGCTCTCCTGGCACCTCACTCTGATCTGCCTGAGCAGAACTTCTCTCTGCTTCTCCCACAGGTCCCACTCAGAGTTAGGTTCCAAGCTTATCACTCACCTTTCTTACTGCAAGGTCCTTTGACAGAAAAGCCTGTCCCTCTGCCATACTCCCAGCTTCTCTGAACTCATTCTCCTTGTTGTTCTTATTGTTTGCTGACTTCCTGAGCCCCATCATTGGCTGGCTCTTTCCTGATTCCAGATATCTCTCACTTCCTGCAATGAAATGCAAGGGCTTATTTCTTAGCAGTGTCCTGCTAGGATGGCCTCTGGGCAGTGCTGGCAGCAAGTTATGACTTCAGATGGGATGAGAACCCTAAGGACTTAAAGATGGGATAAGACCCCATGTGATCCAAAGGCTCTGACTCAATCCTACAATTAAGTTGTTCTATGTTTCACGAGGTATTAGAAACAAGCTGAAATCCAAGATTTGAAATAAACTGATCAGGCTCATTTAGTGAGCTGGTTCACATCTAACAGACTTTTCATCTGGCTTTATCATCAGTAGGCTGAGCGCAGTGTTTCTCAGCCATCTGGAAAAGCTGATCTCTGGATCCAAGCTTTGCAGCTGGGGCTTATTTCCACTTGGTCTATAGAATAAGTCACCCTCCAGGAATGTGTTCCATGCCTACTTGAGAGAGCAGAAGACTAACAACAGGTATAAGGTTTTCCATCTTAGATCAAATCCTACCTTGCCTTGGGTGGAGGCTCCACTAATGGTCCCATCCAGGCATGTTAATTTTCCAAAAGACTATTTTATAATTCACTTGTCCTAATCTTTACAGCCACAGCTGCAAAGCAAAAACCTCCAATCACACACATGAAGCAGCCAGTGTTAAAATCCTAGGTACAGAGAGAGCATTTTAAATTTCTTCTCTTGGATTTCAGCTAGGGTTTAGTTCTACTAAAACCTTGCTCTGTTCCCAACTGTCTTTCCTTGGGTCAAGAAAGTGGCTGATCAGCTTGTTTGACCAAGTGGTGGCAAACGGGAGGGCGTGTTAGAGGTATTTGAACTCACCATTGCAGCTGCTCAGCTTCTCGGTGTTTGCTCCTATTTCTGGGATGATGGAAAGATCAGAAGGGTTTCCAGTCTGAACCAAAAGGCTGTGAGGTCTGCTCCTCCCAGCATAATTTGTTTTCATGTCTTGATATGACTTAAGGAAGATACTGGCAGCTCCACAGGAGCAATGCTGCAGAATGTATTCCTGTACCAGACAAAAAGAAAGTATGCAGGCTCTCAGACTGCAACAACCCAAGGTAATGGGTGGTGCAACACTACAGAGGAATTGTAAACATTCCAGCCCAGGGATGTCCATCCTTGTTGTAGGACCCACCAGAACCCCAACAAATTATTTCATTCTCTAAAATGCTGAACAGCTTGTAGTTAGTAATACAGAGCTTTAATGGCTTCATTAGCATTTAACTTAAATTGCCTGATAGTCAGCATCTTTTCAGTTTGTTTCCCAGAAGGAATTGAATATGAGTTTCTAAACAGAGAGCCGCTCAGCTGAGGCATTAGTGTAAATAAACAGATCAGTTATAACAATGACTCATATTTTAAGATGTTATTTGTTTTGGAGCATGCACAGACAACAATATCTTGTATTTTTATTGATGAGATGCCACAGTTTTCTTGCGTGTTACCAGCCAAATGGACTGTGTGTGGTATTTCAGTCAGTGTACTTCTGCTGTTGCTGCTGGTGGGGTGAGGAAGGGGAGATTTTCTACCTTGCACAAGCCTGTTGCAGAAGAGTTTAGTAGGGTAGGAAGGAAGGAGAACTTTATCCAGCTGAAGCAGAAAGGGAACCAAACTGTTTACTGGTGTTGGAACCAGGACAGGCCAACACCAGTTTAGCACCTCTGGAGACCCCCAAGAAACTGACAGTTTCAATGTCACTTCTCATGTGCATATGTTGTTACAGCAGTGTGGAACTTCTCATTATCAATACCTTTGGGAGATGCTTAGCAAATCTGATGAAAGATGCTGGTTTTGGCCCATGGTATTATAGATTAACCTGTAAAGAAAGGATGTGGAGCAACAGTGTTCCCTTTGTGTCCCAGGATCAAAGCCATCATTTCTGTGGTGATGTCTGTGCACCTCTCAAGAACAGCACTGCGAGCATTGGTTATCTACAATCTTCGTGACCAGCTCTTAATATCATGTTAACCCCATGTTTTGAGGGTTGTGTCTTCCCTAACCATGTCTGGGACATGGAAACCTTTCCATTCTCATAGTCTACATGGAGAGTGAATGTGGTTTGTAAAGGAGTTTTTGGACCCCTCCAAATTATGGATGGCAATCTTCATGTTTCACGGCCAGCATTCCTCTTCAATTCAGAGGGGCTATGACTGAAGAACAAAATGATGGAGAGCTGCTCAAATATAGGAGATCCAGGCTCCACAGGATACCCGAGAGTGTCCAGTTTTTTAAACCACGCTACAAGCACTGAATGTTACATCTGAGAATCCAATTCCCCACTGAACAGTATGAGACAAATGCATCTGAGAAGACACTGCTGAGAGACCTTCAGAAGTACCAAAAAGATGAAAGTTTCAAATATTTAAATGAAAGCACGGTGCCTTTCATTTCAGTGGGAGCTGGGGAGGGGGCACGTACACCAGATGATTTTGCAGCTTGGAAGAGTTACTTTGAGCAATGACTCACAGTTGTAAAGCTTCAGGAAATGTGTTAACAATTCCCAGGCTCTATGTAGGAGGCTGCATTCCTCTGAGTGTGAGAGATGGGTACATGGAAATGACAAGCTACTCTGCTCTGCAACCTGACTCAGAACTTGGCTTTGGCTCTGAGGAGGAGTCAGTCACCTACTGCAGATCCAGTCCCAGCAGGTGGGAGAGCAGCACCAGGGGAACAATGAGCTATCAGGAGAATAAAAGACTCACCACAGCACAGCTGGGAAGAAATAGCTGAGTGTGATAAACCCTTTCTGTTCCTTTGGGGAGTGTTAAAATAAACAAAAAGGCAGGGGAAGAAAAAAGATGGAAATCTAGTGTGATGACTGAAGAAGAGGCGAGGTAGAGCTTAATAAAATGTGCAGGGACTAAAAAATGCTGATGGAAATGTTGGAAGACCCTGAAATTATTTGCAAATTTCAGTCAGATTTTCCAGCTACCTCTGGCTGATAAAAATGACAAATGGGAACACTGAAATGGTTTAATGTCAGAGATTTTTCATCTGGTAGCTTAGGAGCACAGGAAGTGAAAAAAAGCATGGAGCTGGGTCATGGTATTGCTGCTTCTCTTTCCCCTTGTGTCTGTTTTGTGAAAAATTCTGGGATTTTGACAGTTTGAAAACAGAAGGAAATGTAAGATCTTATAAATCAAAACACAATTGCTAAGGAGCTCTGTGGATTTTGTTTTGATAGCATTGAGGAGAGGAGATGCATTCTTGGGAAGTTTACAGCTTAGAGAAGAAAAAGTTTCTGACTTAGAACAGGCCATTGTATGAGGTGAGAAGTGTGCTTTTTAACTCAAAAGAGGCAAGCACATTTGAGAAACAAAATTGAATAAGACCAGAAACTCAAGCCCAGCCTCAGGAAAACAAACCCACTGTGGTGTGTGAGGCCTCCCTAAAGACCAGAGTACCCAGTCCAGGTGCGTGCTGGATGTGGTAAATTGGCATCTTCCCGGACACAGAACTTTCTGCTTGGGCCTTGAGTTTATTATTTAAGATGTATTACTCAATGGAAGATACTATGGTATCTGCTTTGGATACTATATTATCTGCTTACCTCTTTTATCTGACTCATCTTCTGCTCTTTCTGCAAGCTGCACACTTGTTTTTGGAGACGCAGGTTGTACTCCTGAAGCTGCCCAATCTTCTCAATCAGTTGGCAGATGTGTTCTAGGTATCCCAGACCAGATCCCAGGGCTTTGCTGTTACTTTGGTTCACCTGCAATGACAATGCATCTTGGACCATGGAGTAACAAGAGAGCAATTCTTACTAGGAGCTGAGAGCCCTGCACGCTCCTTACAGTCATGTCCTGTGATAAAGTCAAGCTTCCTCTTGCAAGGTGCTTTGGTCTTACCACAGATTTGAGCTACACCATTACTTGCTGAAGCTCTTTTCTGGATTACTCAGCAATTTCCACTGTCAGAAGAACTATTCTGACTGATCACAGGCTGATGCAGAGGAAAACCTCATGACAGCCTGTTTCTAGTTCCACCTCCCAGGCTAATTTTTTGGGTTTTACTGGCATCAGAAGCCTTACAAACAAATATGGTTCAACTGTATGCAATGGATGGCTGGGGCTAGTATGGCTCATTAGCCTACAATGCTCAGTGGAGGTCACACTTATGTGTACTGAAGCTGGGCTTAGCTCCTACCCAAAAGCATGTATCTGCAGGTTGCATTGATTTGCTGAGTTGTGACCACCTTGGGGGTACACTTTGTCTGCTGTACTCTGGCCCTCATCACTGGTGTGTCTGTGAGAGAAACGTACTTGAATCAAGCTGCCAAAGTGAAAGAACATGTTTCCACTAATCTTTAGTAGATCCCAGCTTACATCCCTACTGCTACCTTCTCAGTCTTGAAGAGATGCCTGAAGAAAGTTTGCAGGAGCAACTTTGCTGTCTGGCTGTGGAAGGATAATCTCTGCCACTGAGTTCTCTTCACCCAGGACCTGGCAGAGTCTCACTGCTGCTCAGCCAAGGGCAATGCTGGAGACAGAGAGTAATCCCATGGCAGAAGAAAAGCTATGATGCTTCCCAGCCTCCTGCTCTGCACCTCACCATTTCTGACGCCAAGACCTCCCCAAGCACAGCGAGTGTCCTCCCCTGTGCCGTGCTCAGGCTGTGTTGAACGTGCTGCTAACAAACACATGCAGGGACTCACTTCCACCTTGGCGCTGCCTGCTGATGTGCGTGTGATATCAGTGAGTAAAATAAGCCTCGATCTTTACAAAAGCAGTGCTCTAAGTTTATCTTACTTCAAAAAATAAGTTCCCTCTACAAAAGCAGGAAGCTTACTCTGTCTCCTTTCCCACAACAATCTACATTTTTGGGGAAATGCCAGCCCTGGGACTCTTCCTGTCTTTTCATTATGTCAGAAAGCTCATGGTGTGTTAAAAAATAATCAACATTAGGATTTACTTCTTTTTAAACAAATGATGATACAATGTTATTTATAAACAGGTATTATTAAATCCAGATGCTTTTGTGTCTGAAGTTGGGACAGAGGTTGTTGACTCCAAGTCAAGCAGTCATTCATTTCATGACTTTTATTTTCCTCTCAGGCAGAGCCTGCAAGAAGTGGTGGCAAGACAAAAGTTACTCAGCCGTAAAACTGAGTATTTACTGTGGCTGTGCAATGGGTAGGGACACAGCCCCAGGACCCAAAGGGAGAACAAAGCCTGTGTGGTATCTGGTGGGAAAAGCTTGAGTCAAAAGCACTATAACCAACATATCTAAAAGCAGCTAGGGATCTGGGGGTGCCCAGCTTGAGAAGAATAATTTTCAGAAAGTACATGGGTATCAACTTCTGAAAATTTGGCCATTTTGAGTTGTCTCAAAATGAACAGTCATTTTTATATACTGTTCCAATAGACAGTCAGTAGTTCCTTATTACCCCAAAATATAGGCTTTCTGCTACACTGTACCCTCTTTGTGCACATCTAGCAACTCCTCTTCCTTCCAGTATGCTACTGCATGGCTGCTGGCATGTCTGTACTGCCCTAAGGAGACACTGAGCCTAATCCAACCCATTATAGCTGTGGAAACACAACGGGAGGCTTCAAGGGACACACAAGGTCTTGGATGGAGTAAACCATTTGGCTCTAACTTAGCTTGGAGAAAAAGAATGAAGCATTTGATGGTGACCTCTTTCACTTAGAGACCCTCTTTTTGCTCTGTATTTGTCCTGTGCTTAACATTGTACAGTCCTGCTTCATGTCTGTGGCTGCTGGGTTTGTAGGCCAAAATGGGCAGGAGGAGGAGAGAAGAGAGTCCTACTTTTCCATGCTCTGTGTCTAGAGCTGAAGGCTCTGGAAAGCAAAGGTGTGTTTGGGACAAGCATGGAAAAAATGTGGCTTTTAGCAAAAGTTAGAGAAAATGTCTAACTCCTGAAAGTAAATACAGGTGCCCAGAAAATGAGAGGGAAAAGGTGTAGAGTAGTTGCTCCAGGTCTTGGGGTGAGGTAGATCTACCCCTGTAGAGGACCTAAACCAGACTGAAGGTTGGACTCAATACGCTGAAGATCCCTGTTTCACAGCCAGAATTCAGAGGCTGCTTAGGGCTGTTTGGGCTACTTAATGACAAATTAATCTGCATTTTATTGAAGTGATCTCAGAAAGCACAAATCAGGCAGAGCCTCCAGTGCTTGCACATTTCTGCAGGACCAGCCTCCTCTGTGGTCAGAATGCAATGGTGAAAACTTTTAGGGGTGTGCTTCAGCCTGCCACAGGGCTGGTTAGCATTAGGATTGCTCAGATATGGCAGGTGTTCCATACAGAATATTTGTGTAATTTAGCTGGTTGCCCCCAAAACAATTGCACAGAGAGAGTCTCTCTAGGAAGCCTTCAAAGACTTTGTTTTTTCGTAGACTGGAAATACCTAAAGACCCCTAGCTATCTTTTGGTGATGCCAAGTGCAGCACAGACTCTGGTCTGTCATATTCTGGTCTAAATATTTTCCTCTCAGCATCTGAGACAGTTTTATGCAAGTAGTGAAGAGTCAGCAGCCACAAGAAAACTGCAAATATTTTCCAGGATGTCTCTTCCATTCTCTGTCCTCCCAGTTGAAGCTTCATGACTGAAATTTGTCCTACTTTCCACACAGTAATTGTCAAATAGTGTTGGAACAAAAGCTGTGTGCCCATTTTTGAGATGATAAAGAAGGAAAAAGCTCTTGCCTACTTTTCTGTAAGATGAAGATGTGGAGGATCATAAAGACACAATTTATGAAACACATGGTTGAATCTTCTCTAGGAAAGTAAGAATGTAATGTATAAATACATGCCAGATTTTGCTTTTAGGCATGAGACTGAGCCAGACCCTCATCTGGAAGAAACAGAGTTAAAGGCTCCCAGTTATGCCATGCTGAGTTACTCATATTATGGTTTTTTGACTCTGAGGAGTTAAGATGTACTACACTGACTGCACACCTGTGTAGCAAAAGAGGGATCTCTGCCCTTGTCAGTGCTCACCTAAGTTTTGGGCACAAGTTTTCAGTATATGTGTCCCTGGCAATAAATTGTGACGGTTGTGCAGGCCTACAGATTTCTTAGGAACTTTAAAAATACAGGATCAGCATCTGCACTGGGAATTTTGGCTTATTTAGAGCCCTCTAGTCAATATTTTGACTGGCATAAGTCACATCTTCTCCTCTGTGGCTACACGGCTCACAGAGATGAGAGCCTGTCCTCTTGTCTCTGGGGAATATTGTGCTCACTGCAGCATCTGATCACTACAAAGAGTTGAAGTTCAGTGGGAGCTGCACGAATAAGAGTTGCTTTCAAGTCTCTTGTTCAACTGATGTATAATCAAAATCTGCATGTCTGATCATCTGGTCAGCACTTTGTCCAGCCTCATTTCAGCCACTACCTGTTACTTGGATGCATGTGATGTGCTTTTCTACAATTGGGCTCAATGGAGAACTGTCCTGGGCTGGACCTGGCAGCAGGAGCTGAAGATGACAGGCAGTTTGCAGGGGAAGCTTTTCTTTGTTCAGAAGAATGCTCACTGATGTATCTTGCATTGCCTTAGGTTTCTGTGCTTCACGCAGTGCTCTTTGCTTTTCTTGTGCATAGTTTTGGGTTATACCAGGATGCATCCTGCCACCCATCCCTCACTGTGCACTCTGGCCATGTGAGCGTGGCTGGTACAGGCAGCACGGTGGTCACTGCACCACCTGACAGGGAACAACGGAATTTCAACCCTCCCATCCTGGGCCCAGAGCAACCAATTAGTGACACAGCCACAGGCTGAGCTGAGTGGGAAGCATTTGTCACTGGTAGCCGACAGCACCGAAAGGCTTGTGAATAACAGGAAAGAGAGGGATCGTGCTGTGTATTTCTGATGTCTCCACCCTGCTGTCCAGGAGGGACTGTGCTTGCTGATAGCTTCTGGTTTCCTCTGAGCAGCACGCACAGGTTAGGGGGCTGGCCATCACAGGTAGCCCTATCCTTCCCCTGAACTGTATCACTCTGTGGAGAAACATTTTGACTGCTTTGGCCCAGGATAAATAGCACTGCATGGATAATGATTTTTTTTCACTTAATGCTGATGGTGCTCCCATCCTTTTTCTTCTAGGAGGCTGGGCTGGGCTGGGCTGGGCTTGGCTGGGCTGACTTTAAATGTAAACTTTATGGAGCGTGAGGAAGTGTTTGTAAAGCAAAAGCATCAAAAGCTATGTATCTTCAAACTTCAAGCTTAAAAGGAAATGCTTTTATTTAGGCTTCAAAGTTCTTTCTCTTGTTGTTTGACAGCTTCCATTTTCTTTCATCTTTCAAAATGTAGGCAAATTTCAAAATAATGACAGTTCAAAACAAAAGATCAGAAAGCTTTGTCTAAAAATGCTGCACTGAAATGATTTGATGTATATTTTCAGCCAAAGCTATTCACCAACTGAATCCAAGTGGTCAAAACATTTGGTCATTTCCAGTCTCTCTTTTTCAGCATTTTCCTTCCTGTTCTCTTGGAAGTGGCCTCAGCAGTGAGGGATGGTCAGGAGGACATCAAGGGACAACTTCATCCAGAGACTGAATCCTTGTTTGGCTGTGGTGAGCCAGTGAGCACAGTTGGCACTGCCACAGCTAGCTGAGCTGGGGAAACTCAACTGCTCTTCTGTTACTTCAAAGTTCCCAAAACCATCAATAGAACTGAGGAAGATGGTGTCACCTATAACTAAATAATGCTCTCACCAAACATTAATTATAAGCCAGTGTAAGCACTTTTGCCTTTCTATCAACATTAATTTAATGCAGGAATTGATTTGATGGAGCAATTTGGTGTGCCATGTTCTTGCCAGGGTGGGACTACACTGTGCTGGCCTGCTTTCTTTCAGGCAACAGTGATTCATTTCTAGGGATATCTTAGTCCCTTAGAAGACAACAGGCCATAGCAGAGATTGGTTTCTAAGTACCATTTTGTGTCTTGGACAGACAAATGTGAAAACCACAGAGAAAGCCTGGAGCAGATCCTCAGATGGGATGAACTGAGATACATCTGTCATGTTCAGATGATCATCTGGATCTCACTCCTGAACAGGTCTGTGTTGTATGACAGTGACGACAGGTCAGCCTGGTGTAAGCTTAGTGAGGGCAGAAGACTCTGCATCTGCCAGAGGCTGTCCTGGTGCTGTCCTGGTGCTCTGAGGCACACAGTGCAGCAGCTGCTGCAGGGCTGTGCAGCAGCCCATGGGCATTTCTTGTCCCAGTCAAATTCGGTGCTACCTGGCATCCCAGCAGTTTGAGGTGTGGGGCTCTTGAGATACATCAGCCTGGGGGTGTGCTGTGAAGAGGGGCAAACTTCCCCAGCATCTAGGTCACAGCTGTATTTACACAGCTCAAAAAACAAAGAAAAGTGCTCTAGGGCACAGGGCTTTAGCACTCAGCCGGTGAGGATATTAAAAAGGAGTGGAGATAAGCCACCAAGAGCTTAATTTCCTCTTCAGCTTCTTTCTAATTTATTCTCTTGTTTATTTAAATGCTTTGCTTTGGTAAACTGAGGCTCCATTTCACTAAGGATTTAAAGGAATTTCACAGGCATACCGAGCTGTCAGACAAGACCAAATCTGGGTGCAAACTCTCCAGAGTGCAACAGAGAATTTAGGTAACTTTTTATGAAGTCTCCTTATGGTCAGATTCTGCAGCTCTCATCTGTTCTTGAACTCTCTGCCAAATGGCCAGATCTGTTTGGGATCTGTGCAAAGTAGACATCTGTCTTCTGCCATGTGTGAGATAGCTCTGGGGAGGAAAACGCTACTCAGATGGGTTGTATGTTGCTTGTACTGCTTTGATATGCAATGTTAACAGAAATGAGACATCTCTGACCTGCCTCACTGCTCAAGAGGTTTTGGCATGCTGGAAAGGAAGTCCAGTGCCCGATGGTTAAGGGCAGTGAGGTCATGGTTAAATTATTTGCACAGCACACATCACTTGTTACTTGGCTTTCTCCCACCCATCTCCAATTCCAACTCATCACTATTACCACAATGAACGACCCCCAAAAAAATCCCTGCTAGGCACCATTTGATGCTTTTGTGTGTTTGTGACCCTCTTCACCTAGCCTGCCTTTCTCCTTTTTCCTTCCCTTTGCTCATGGGGCTCTTTGGTCTGTCTCTCTGTCAAGAATCAGTTTCCCACAGAGATCTTTGCTTTCCTGGTTCCTGGAACCCACTGCAGTGATCTGTCCTCACTTCAGCAGCATGAGGCTTCAGGCAAAGAGCTGGGGGCAGCACTTACCAGCACATGCTATGGGAGAAGGTGCACAAAAGGGCTTTTTATTCTCTTGTCAGTGGCACAAGGTACCAGCAAGGGGAAAGAGAGGGAGTAAGGAGTGAGACAACCTGCTGAAATTAGGTCTTTGCAGTTTGGTCCATCACAGCTATGCTGGCAAGTTAAAATGGCATCTCCAACTCCAGCCCAACAAAAATCTGAATTTGTGAATTAGCTCCCTGCTCATGCATTATTTGAGGCAGTTTACTCAACAGGGCACAACAGGCCTGGGCAGAAATGAATCAGTGCTTAGACAAGTTCTTTACAAATTTCAATGCCCCAAAAGCAAGCCAGCTATTCCCAGAGACAAGAATAACCTGGTCTTGAAAATAAACCTATGTTCTGACCCCCCACTCCATGTATCAGAGGATGATGACTTCATAATCTTCATTTTGAGACCAGAATCAAGTCCACCCTCTCATCTAGAGCTTTTAGAAACACCACATCTCAATGAGCTGTTTTTCATTCTTACCCAGACCTGATATTCACAAATTAATTCAGAATTTTACTGGTATGAAAAGAAACCTTAAAAATCAAATACCATTTTTTGCTGCTTACAAGTTTCAGGGGAGGTATTCTAAACTCACTCAGATGTGTCTATTTTGTGACAAACAGGACTTGAACACTGACTGGGGTGTTTGGACAGCCCTAGATTTAAGATTAAATTCACACGTTTCTCACCTCACTCAGTCTACAGCATTCATCCATGTATTCATCCAGGCTGTCACTTGTGGGGTACTTCTTCAGCTGATGTTCATGGATCTGAAGGTCTTGCATGCTGCAAAAATTCTCTGGAAAATTGTCAGCAATTGTCTTTGGCTCTTCTATGGGACCTGGGGTGGAAAGAGTGCTTTCCCTGGAAAGGTCCATCTCTGCGGTAGGTTCCTTTTCTGGAGACTGCTTGTCATCCTGGTGAAAATGATCATCAGGACTTTCTTCCTTAGGGTCATTGAAGTCTTCAAGGGAAGCTGTAGGATCCTGCACAGCATCTGCCTCCTGACTATAGTAATCATCTTGCTTTTTGCTCTCTGGATCTTGTAGGCTAACTTTTCTGGCATGTTCTTTACATGTTCTCATTAACTGATGGTCAATTTCTGGAGAAGAAGAGGTGCTAAGCACACCCGAGTCACAAAATGAGTCTCTGATGTGAAGCACAAAGCTCTTCTCTGAGCCCGTAGGCGTTGATGGAGAATTAGCACCGCTTGGCAACTCAACCCCTGAGTCCTCAGATTCAAATTTGGAGAATCTGTGGAGCCGGCACTTGGACTCGGAGGCGCTGAGGTCAGGCAGGGTGGCTATGCAGTCCGTGCTTGCTGGGCCATCCGCACAGTCTGCATCTGCTGCCGTGGCTGCTGCATCTGGACTTCCCAAGCAGTCTGGTGGGACACTGGCACCGGGAAGATGGGACTCCTCTGTGCAGGCTGTGTCAGCTGGAGCCTCTGGGATTAACCCTGGGTTTTGAATTCCTTCATTGCTCAGTATCTTCATGTGTGTTAACACGACTTTGTCCTCAGCAGGTGGGCTCTTCTTACCTGCAGAAAAGAAAACAAGTAGAAGGTCACAGGTGGCTACAAAACTCAGTGTCTAATGCATCCCCTGAGGGATGTGGAATGTAAAACTGCCTATACCAAAGTGGTAGAGGGGGACAGCCCTAATTTGTTTTTCTTGAGCTATGTGAAGCTTTCTTGTGGGCTTTGCTGCAACAAAAGTCTTGTGTTTCATAGCCTCAGAGTCCTCCAGGGGGGCTCATAAAAGCACAATTCTGATTTGATAGGTAGAAAACAACATATGTAGGCAGGTAACTTTTTAGTAATTATCTGCATATAGATGGAGAGATGTACATGTTCTTTCAGCCTGATAGACATTAATTTAAAGCTCAAATATTTTTTTCCAATTAAATGTATTCTGAACCAGCAGAAAAAAAAGAGTAAAGTGAAATCACTCTTCCCAGAGGCTTAAGTGAATTTTGGGTTGCAACAAGCAATTTGAAAACTCTTTGGTATTCTCTGCAGTATTCTCTGCTCACATACACGTGAGAAAAATCAAGTTCTGATAAGAAAAGCAAGTGTAAAAAGCACTGTAGATCTTTTTCACGCCCTGTATGGTTTTAGCTATGAAGTAATGTCTTTAAAGTGAGCTCCTACCTTATTTGTAAAGACAAAAGAGATGGGGGCAGCCTTGCTCAAGAGCTTTTGCACACAAACAAAGAAGACTTGTTTTCAAGTCACAATTATTTTACACAGTAATGTGATAGAACAGTCTCTGGATGAAAGGCTGATCTTCAGGGGTCAAAGATCTGCTCCCAGGTTTTTCTTACTGTTTTTTGGAATATAATATTTCATAGTGCAAACATTTGGATCACGATGGCATGAGAGCCAGTGTGAAAGTTCTGCATCTACCTTTTAGCAAACTGCAAATCTCAGCTCCAAGTACATATGTTTGTGGATTTGGAACCAAGAATTGATGCAGAACAAAACTTCAGTTTCCCTGATATCTTTTCCCTTAGTGCCCAACCCAGAGTGCCTCAGAGGGCTACAATGCATACACTTTTCTGGATGTCTTACTTTCTACTTCGTTCCCCTCTCCTCTTTCTTTTTGCCTGAATCAGACCAGCATGAGCTTCACAAACTCACTGGCAATAATGTAAATGTCCCTAGGTGGCTAGGAAAGCCTGAGATCCACCCCACCAGGAGTGGATCAGGGAGAGCTGTGCTGTGCAGCTCTCCTCTGCAGTAACCCAGAAGCTCCCTGTTTCAGAAATAACCCATCTTTACCTCCTCCAGCTTGCTTTCTGCAAAGTACTTAGATAAGGGAAACTTTTATTCATTAAGGCCAAAGCTAACTCTTACATGGATCATTTTCTACTTTATTTGAATTCCCTTCATTTGATCTTGAGAATTTCCTGGCATACCACTGAAACATGCCCTTTGCTGTTCATAGACACCCACTGATTTAATATTTTACACTGGATTTTTATGAAGGGCAGTCAGTGATAAATAATCTGATGGGCTTCTTGTGGTACATAGTGCTAATACCCCTTATATAAGATTTGTTTATCATATACAGAATTGCACTGCCTCCCTTAGCAGGATTCACAGGCATCTTCCTAGTGCAAAGAGCCATGTTTGGGACAGTCAGTGCTAGACCTCACCAACACAACACCAGGATGTTGCTGTAATGAGGGACAAGAAAAAGACATTACCCAGGAAAGCTCATGAGGACCTGCCTGTGCTGGGCTCTGTTGTTATTCTTCCACTTTTGGGATATGTATGAGGGACCCTGACCCGAGGACAAGGAATAGGGTGACTGGTTTGCAGCTTCACATACAGCAAAACATCAGCTCTAAGAGGGAGCTGGGTGCCAGGGCTTGGAAGGAGGAGGTGGAACTGAGTCACTTTGATTTGGAGTCAAGAGGATCTACCTGCTCAGCTGCAAACACCTCTTGGCAGCCAGACACAAAATGTTGTATCTGCATGAAAAATACAAGGCTTACAGGCTCTTCTGATGGCATCACTACCCAGCTGGCCAACAAAACCACCAAAAGTCAGGAGGAGAGCAGTTGCATTCTTGCAATTACTTTTAGGAACAAACCATACAGCTGTCACTCTTACCAGGAATTACTATATGCAATGGTAGTTCTTTCCCACAGTCTGATTGTTCTCACTTATTAATCATGCCATGCTTTCCTTTGACTGGAGATTCTCTCACTTCTTTCAATCTGTCCCTGTTTTTTCTTGCTTAACTGGTTTCACCCTGGCCTACACAAATATTGCTTTGTCTAAAATCAGGAAGCAGCATATTAAAATGAGGTCTTGCTACTTACAGAAGATGTCAGATGCTTTACTGCATATCTTTTAGGACTACAAAAGCTGCAATGTGAACAAGAAGGTTTGGCTGGAGTAGAAAGAATAGAAAGTAAGATGAAATCTTTGACCCTCTGTGGGATGGCCGCCTTAATGCCAACAACAGTTCTTTGCTCTCCCCTTACTGTGGTCACTAGCAACATGTTTTACAAAAATTGTTTATCCGTTCTAGGCTGCAAACCATTGCTCTCAGCACTGTCAGGTCCTGCAAACCACAGAGCATTTCTGATTTATTCTTCCAATGCCCTGTGATGAGGCAAAATGTTATCATCCCCCTACCACAAGACCAGAATACTGGCAAAGGACAATAGGATTTTGCAACACACTTCGGCACCTCATCCTCATTCATTTAATAATATTTTCCCGTGGTCAGTGAGGTCATCTATGCTACAGCAGAAATATCTCCAGTGATTAAGGCAGTGACCTGAAACTCAAGTTATTCTTGCTGCACCTCACTGACAGAACAGTCTCTCTTCTTCCTCTCTGTTAACTGGATTATAGAATCTAAACCATGGGGCTTCCAAGAGGCAGATTGTTCCTGCTACAGATCTCAAAAGAGGCACTCAGCTCTTTCAAGCATATTGCTAACAAACACCAGAATGGTGCAATTAAAGTTCATCTGCTTAATTGAGGGGAAAAGGAAAAAAAAGAGAAAAAAAGCGACCCAGACCCTCAGCTGCTATAAATTAACTCATTTCCAGGGCCCTTAACAGAACTGTGTCAGCTAATTTTGGCCGAGGGCTTGGCCTGTAAGTGCTTTGTTCAGCAATACCAGGGGCCCTGAGTAAAGCAAGGAAGGGAGATAACTCCTGCCTGGCACTGGAGGAGTGTGCTGCAGGGGTACGGCTGCAAACAGCCCTGCACGGGGGCTTCTGAAAGGAGGTGTGAAGAACTCCAGAGAGCTGAACGGTGGCATTAACAATGGTAAGATGTATTTACTGGTGCTGGAGACCAGCCAGGTTTAAGGCTGCTGTTCCTGGGAATTCAGCCAAGATTTTTGTTGTTGTTGTTTGTTTCTTGTCCCCTGGACCGGTTTTCCACACCCCTCTGGGGTGGGGGTAAGATAGCAATTGCTGTAGTTTTTAGGAAGCTGGCTGCTACGCTGGTGTGGCAGCCAGGGAAGGAGTGGAGTTTTGTGTGCATGCTTCAGAATCAGTACAGGTTCCTGAAGCATATTCAGCATGTGTGCCCAGGCCAAGCATTGTCTCAGGGTAGTTTGTGCTACTTGCCTAGTAGCCCTTTCCAAGAGTTATATGGCTCTGTAATCACCCTAGAGGTATACAGGATTCCCTGGATTGAAATATATGCCTGTAACTGGTGGTAAGTGATCATGTGTAGCCCTGGGAAGCTGGGTTTCCTGTGCCTGTAAAGCTGGAGAATCAGCCTGCTTCCCAACTCACAAGGAGGTGGTGACACTGAACTAGCTAATACCTGGGGGTAATTGGTAGGGAGTGAAAGGAGCAGATGTGTCCCACCTAAGTCTCTAGAACTTTGCATCATGTTTAAATTGCTTTCTAGGATATTTCTATGTTGCAATTAGCATAGCCTAATAGAGAAACTTAAATCTCTCAAAGGTAAATACCCTCCCAATCACCTCCTGTCCCAAGGTTTCACTTTATTGGGACTTTTAAGTCCAAGTTATTTTTCCAGTTGCACAATAACTAGCAGCTGCCAGGGCTCAGCCTGGTGTATTAGTACAGAGATCACTGACCAGGAGAAGGAGGGCAGATATCTAAATATAAAATTGCTTTCAGGCAATTTTTTTATCCCAAGATGCACGAGATGAACTCAAACAACTGCCCAGAAAAAACTCCTTCATATTTCCAATCCTGCTGAAGCCCAATTCTTGCAAAAGCTCCCACCTTTCTAGTTAACTAAGCCAAAGTCTCTATCCAAATTCCTGTGCTCCAAAGTACTGAAGCCCATGTCTGGTTGTTTTTTTTTTTTTTGCATCTATGCCTGTGACTCAAAGTTGTGTTTTACTGGCAATTCCTTCAGTGCAAGACCTGTTAAGCTCTGCTACATCCCTGAGAGGGTCTGTCGCCTCTGATGCACTGACTTAAGTATCATAGCACATGGTTTTCTGATGTATGCAACTAGTGGAAGCCCTGCTGGACAGGAAGAGGCCAGGCTGGCAGTGGAATGAGTGCTGCTACTGGCAGTAGAGAGCCATACCATACCAGCTCTGCCCTTTGCTGCTCTCTTCCTTTCCAGTCTCTGCCCACCTGTTGTCTCAAAATGTTCATCCTGATTTTTAGGCTACTTGGCATGGGGAGAATCTCTGTTAAACATGGCACAACTGGAGCCAAAGCTTTGCTTGTCTCCATCCACCACTCTCTTATAAAGAATAGCAGAGGTAGAGCCATGGCAGCCTTCTCCTTGTCTCTAGAACTGCTGCAAGGTCCGTGTGCAGTGAACCCATCTGCAGGCTTGTACAGGATGAACAGCCCAGAGATACTTGGAGGAAGAGATTCCTCTCCCTGCTACTGTGTGCCACACGTGCCACAAGACATGCAACATCCTACACACTGCAGCTTATAAGGCCAGCACTTTCCAACTTTACTGTGCCACCAAAAATAGAGGGTATCACCAATGACTTGGGTTGTTGGTGTAGCAGGGACTTAACACAGCTGCCCTGCAAAGGAAGACCAAAGCCAAACCACAGCACTCCTACTATTCTGCTTAGCCCTGAGTACAGGAGTAAGGTGCACATGCAAAGTGCCAGAAAAGGTTTTTCAGCATCCTATAGAGGACACAGCCTGCCTAGTAACTCCTCTCTGGCTCCAGCTGCACCAAGGATGAGACCTTGCCATGCAGGACTGGTTCTGTGATGGGGCTGTGGCCTCCAAGTAACAGACTAAGAGATGATTGTCACCTTTTGAAGAATCATTACATAGCAGTGACTAGTGCATTGGAGTCAGACTCACGACCTAGAAATGAAAGGCTGCCTCTCCTATTCAGTCCTTACATTCCCTCATTTTCCTTCCTTCCCGTACAAAAAGACTCCCTTAGTTTTGTTACTGTGCCACATTCTAGCACTGCTGGCAGGATGGCTCAGGTGGTATTTCCCTTTCATTTCGAAGAGGTGGTTTTTTTTCTCACCAGTGATGAGGTCTCAATTTCCCAGCATTTAAGAGAGAAGGGGTCACTTCCTTTCTGAAACAATAGGCATTTTTTGCTGATGACTTTTCCCCCACGTGTGCTGAAGGGTGGGGTCGGGCGCTGGGGCCGTGCTGGCACCTCCTGAGCAGCCCCCACGCAGGGCCAGCGGGAGCCGTGTCACCCCCCCGGCTGGGGAAGAGCTTCCCTAGCACAGCCCTGTGGGCTCAGGCACGGACAGGACCTCAGAGCTCACTAGAATTGAATTACTCTTACGCTTCCAAAAACCCCAAACCAACCCAAAAAACAAAATAAGTCCCCACCCCAAAATATGAGTAACCACTACCAGCTGACCCTCTGTGAGCAAAGTCTATCTCCACAGAGCTTTGCCATGGATTTCCACGGGGTGGGATCACCCGACTACCTGGTGCTTTACTGGACTGTTGATCCCAGTCCTGGCAATGGCAGAGGTGCTACTTGTCACCAGAAGTCTGCAAACTATCTGCCTTCCCTAATGCTCTTCAGGCAGAGTGCTGAGTGTGCTGCCGGATCTTGGGCTGCCCAAGCTCAGCAAGGCTTCTCCTTAATAATTAGGATAATCACAAGCTAAAAAATTTGTACAGAAAGCCTATCACAGGGTCTGTTGTCTTCAGTGCACCAGTTAGAACTTCTACCTACAACAGCAGAAACTTGTGAAGGCATGAAAATCACTGTCGGGGTTTTTGTTGTTTTAGTTTGTTTGGTTTGCTTGTTGTTCTGTTTTTTTCTTTACTGGAGTTGTGACTGAAAAATTCACATTTGCAGGGGAACGTGCTGCCATGTCGTAACAGTATTTGCACAATAGATCAGATTATCTAAACTTCAATTTATCCAGCTGGAGAAGTGAATTGCACGTGGATTTCATGAATATACATATACAATTTGTTTTGCTCAAAATGTTGCGTGCAAAGGAATAGTTACGACAAAGCTGGATTTCAGATAGTCCGTGAACAAAAAGCATAAAGTACTTAGATCCTTTGACTCCAAGGTGGTCTCTAGTCTCAATGTTAGTTAGGTGTGTGAAGTTCCTAAGGATCGTAGTGTGGTAATATAACGTGACCAGAAATGTTCTAGGTCCCCACAGGTGCAGCTGGTAATGATAAATCCCTATAAAGTAGATGCCGAGAGAAAGATAACAGGGTTCAAGGACTCTGAAACTCTCTGAGGAAACATTCATTGCTTTAGTATCTATGTTTTAGAAAAGAGGAGGTAATTATAGCTCTTTTCAAGCATTTGAAGAAGAATGAGAGGGAGATTGTTCGATTGTTTACTGATTGATATAGTTGGGTGAACTAAAGAGGAAATGGATTTCCAAGTAGAGAGGCCACTTGACACTTTTACAGCTTGCTCCTATTCATTCCAAGTGACCTGTGAAGTTTTCGAAACCTAGCGACAGGTCTGATAGATTAATGACCTCTGGCAGAAGGTCCCGGGGCACAGCAGGTCCCCTCAGACCACCTGGTTTATCAGTTAGCTGTGTAGGCTGGCAGTCACCAGTTTCTAGAGCAACACCTGGCCCTGTGCACTGCACCAGCTAAAGCGCTGCTCCCACTCGTTTCTGCATTCTCTCTGCAACTTATTTCTTTGTGTCTATGATCCGGTGGGAAAACCTGGCCAGGGATAATTTTGGTGCACGAGGATTAGTGCCTAAATCCTCCCTGCTCTGCAATGTAACCACTCCTGAGGGCTGGGGGAGGGAAGAGGTTCAGCCCCTACAATCACCTATGGGTCTTCTTTGTGAGATTTTTGTCAGGGAGATGACAGCTGCCACTAAAGACCTGCAAATCCTTCTCCCTGGAAATTCCCATGTGTTCCTCCAAGAGAAAGGTTCAAAACCTTAAATAAAGGAAACAGTGATTTGATGAGCAGCTCTGTATAACAGCAAAAGATTATTTAGCACACAACTCAGTGATATGTCTGAGCAGAAAATTAAAACAATAGAAACAAATATATCACACATTGGCAAAAACTGTCTAATTTAGATCTTTTCCTTGTACATCTGATCTGCAGGCTGCCTCATATCACAGAGGATTATTCAGCCAGAAATTAACTAGGAGCCGGGAGGCCCTTTGCAAGGATGGAACGTGCCCCCCAGGGATGACAGGTATGTAGTAATTCAGGTTTTATTGCCTATAATAGGCTTGGATAAACAACTGTTCAATAGCCCCAAAGACCAAGGCCATTTAGACATCAGTGCTTCAACTGAAGCCAAAGAAACTCGGGAATGGTATTAGAAAGGTCGCTGTTAAGCCATTCTTCATGACAGTCATTGCTGTCCCTTGGTAAAACCCTGGAGAGCTGCTTCTGCTCAAACAAGGTAGCACTGGACAGGCATAACCATGCTCTGGCATGTCTGAAATCTTTTATAGTTGCAGTGAGAACAAGAGCCAAGAATGCTATTTCTGAATAGAGACAGTGTCCAAATCAGGACAGCATAATATTTGGTGTCTTTTTCCTAGCTGAAGTGATTAGAGAGTGATGTTGCTGTTTCTTATTTGGATAAATTCTAGCTGAACCTCTTTTTGATCTCTCAGTGCTCTGTAGGATAACTCTGTTCCCCACCAAAGCTTTCACCTACCCTCTTAAACAATACTGCTGTGTCTAGGTGGTGAGGGACACTTCCATGTGGAAGAGCAATTTTCCTTTCACCTCCTAACCCTGACATGAGGTTTGCACTATATATCTTGGAGGAAACAAGTTCATGGTCAAATTACATCCAGGGCAAAAAAGAGCAGTTTCCACCATATTGCATAACACCCTCCACTTCTTAGGGGGATGCTGGCATGTTCTCACAGCAGCATTGCTCTAGAGCCCTTTGTGTCATTGGGTAGCAGTTTCCAGACTGAGCCTAGGCAGAGCAAGGTGCTGCAGCAGCCTTGCTGGCAGCAGCACTGAACAGTTACCTGCTGGGGCACCTCACAGAGGCTCCAGCTCACACGGAGCTCTAAGTAGCTGTCCCAGACCAGGACAGCTGGGAAGCACAATCCAAGCAGAGAGTACCTGAGTGTCTCCAAGAATGTGTCATTTCTGTGACTCCATGGGAGCAATTGCTGCAGCACCCCAAAAGAAGCAGGAGTTTGGCATAAGGATGGAAACTCGGGACCCCAGGAGGTATCACCGCCCCAAACACAAGAGTTTGCAACATTTTTACCATCCTGCTGTTGCGCTGCAAACTCTGTCTGTAGCCACGTCTATGCCAAGCAAACCAGCCCAGTGCAGCCATGCCAATGAGACAGAACCTGCCGATCTCGTTTACAGCTGCCACAAGCCAAGCTGAGGGGTAAACAGGGATCCTAAGAGAATTCTGCTACATGGGGCTTGTGATCGCAACGCCTGCAGCTCTAGCTAAGGTATAAAATATAGTGGCTCCGTTATACCTGGAAAAGGCATACTGAGACCACATAATTGGTTTGCACGACAGGCTTAAAAATTATAGGTCATAAACTGCAAGACTATAGCTAGCTGCCTTTCTTGCCAGGGTCACCTCATCTGCACAGGAGGGAGCAAGTACCCGCGGCAGTCCCTGTGGGATGGGGATACCCTGCCTAAGAAGCGAGCCGATGTCCGTGCCCGCGCCGTGACAGGCGGAGGGCAGCCCCGAGCCGCCTCACGGAGCGCCGGAGCCGCGCGGTGCCGGGAGCAGCCGCTCTGCTGGGTGCCGCTCCCTCGGCAGCACGGACCGCTCGGAGCCACAGTGCTCCCCCTGCCCTGCTCCTCTCTCCCAAGCTTTGCCACGCTTACCAGGGCGAAATAAGCACGTTTTAAGAGGAAATGAAACCGGTTCCTTAGGCGCGATCTTTGTGCCCAGCAGGGGCTGGCGGGCCGGAGCGGGAGGGGACGCGCCTGGGGCAGCCTTACCTGCGAGGGGACAGAGGCAGCCGGAGAGCAGCGAGCGCAGCATGGGGGGGGGCGGCAGCGGCGCGGGGCCCGTCCGGCGGGGCCCGGCAGCAGGGCGGGCCGGGATGGGCTCGTCCTAAGTATGGTCCGCGAGGCCGCAGAGGGGAAGGAAGGGGGTGGCGGGGGTGCGGGTTTGGGGAGGTGTTGGCAGCCGCCGGCTGACCCGGGGGGGCGGCCGACTCACCTCTCCTCCAGGGCGCTCCCAGGGTGAAGCTCCGATGCCAGCTGAACATCCCGGCGGCAGCAGCCGCCCTCAGGGGCGGGCGGGGCACGGGGGCGGGGGTGCCATCGCTGCCGACCCTGCCCGAGTGGGTGAGCGGGCCCGGGCTAGGGCATGGCGCGGCAGCGCGGAGCGGGCAGCGCTGCCGGCGCGGAGCCTGCGGAGCGGCGGGCGGGCGCCCGGCCAGCAGTGACTTATAAAGGGAGCAGCCCAGAGGAATGTATCTCCTGTGGCTGATAAGCCGAGATGACTGGAGGGGTTTGAACTAACTTTGCAACCCCCGGAGAAGAGAGGTAGAGAGAAGGGGGGGAAAGGACAGCGGAGAAGAAAAAGAAAACTATTTCTGTACTTGCAAAATATCAATAAACAACTCCCCTCTCTAGTGGCAGGGAAGGCTGGAATGTTTAGGGTGGGGAGGAGAGAGAGTAAAAGAGTAGAGTGGATTTGTTGGGTTTTGGTTTTTTTTTTTTTTTTTCTTTTCAGGTTTTTTCTTGTTCTCTATTTAAATTACGTGTTATGTGTTCATCATGGAAAACTGTCTTGGTTATCACTGGTGCTGCAGGCTGTGGGTAAGAGGGGTGAGAAGGAAGTGTCAAGACTCTGCTGAGTCCAGGTTCCCATGAGCAGATTTGCCCTGTCACCATACTGGAGTGAACTCCAAACATGCATGCCAGGCATGAAGTGTTCTGGGATGCCCTGGGCATGGCTGAGCCCACTGGAGTGTTGTCTTGGGAAATGTGTGGGAAATTACTCCTAGGCTAGGTTTAAGGAGTAAAAGTTCCCTACAACAAGCAGCCCCCAAACCTCTATAGGGTCTCTGCTTGCTAAGACAGCACCAGTCCCTGTATTGCTCCCCCATCCAGATTTCTGCTGACACAAGCACTCTCAGGATTGAAAATGTGCTGCTCCACCGGTTAAACCGGCCTAATTGCATGGACTTCAGCTGTCCATAGGATCAGTGGCCCCAAGGATATCACAGAGTGGTGCTACAAATGCCATGAGAAAGTGAGTGAGAGGGGAGCTGTCAGGAGAGGTCAATCCAGTTGCCCCATTGCTTTGCAGGTGCCAGCCTGCAGTCCTGTGCCTCTGCAGCATGCCCTTCAGGTCAAGTATCAACTAAAGTGAATTCACTTTTTGCTGTAGCAGTCACTGGAGTTTGCTGACTGGAGCCAGCCACAATTCAAAGGCAGGGTATCTAATTTGCCCCTTTTCCCACCACATTGCTCTTGTATTTAATTATTAGTTGCTCCCAAATTTGTATCATCAACCAAAAGGCATCTTTTCTCCTCAGGCTGGGAGGATTTTACTGCTCTGCCCTTGCTTCCCACTGCAGTGAGATAGAGTTTTTGGGGGCTGCATCTGATTTTCTTCAAACGCTCCAGGCACCCACGGTGCACCTGTTCTTCCTTTTCTGGGAAACCAAAGAATGTGGTTTGTTGTGTGGACAGAGCCAAGTTTTCCATGCTCTTTGGGCTGGTGAGAAGGCAAGCTGTAGGTTCCCCTGGGAGAGGAGGTCTCTGTTTCCAGCACTGAGACAGTGCTGTGATTAGTGCTGTGTGGTTGGTGTCTGATGTGCTGCCATGCTCAGCCCATGCAATGAGCTCAGCCTCCCCTCTCTGCCCCCAGCTGCTGAGGGCAGATTTAAATTATTAGAGCAGCAGAGAGCAGTTACAGATGCCTCAGCATGAATGCAATAGCACAGCCAAAGGAATTCTAGGGACAAAGAATTAGCCTCTCACCTTCAGCTCTGCTGCCCATACACCACTGCACTCTCCTTTCTTTCTGCCATTGAGCTCCATTGTTTTGTACACTGCTGAGCACACTCCTATACTACCTGGAGACTTTTTATGTTTTTTTAATAACTAGTTTGGAGAAGGAAAAAAGCTACAATGCTCATGTTTATAAATAGCTTCAGCCCAAAGTGTTCTGAGAAGTATCTCATTTGTAGTAAGCAAAGTGTATGATGCAGTCAGAAATGGAAGGTCCTAAGGCATCTCAAGCTGACTCTTTCTAAGCTTGGTTTACCCCCTTGTGTTCAACAAATGCTTGAGGCCAACAGAAATGACTGTGTTACCAAATATAATAAATAAAACAACCCACTGACAGTAAGCTTTTGAACAAGAATAAAATATCCCCTGGAATGTGTACAAGACAAGTACTCTAGCTGTGGGCTAGGGCAAACATGGAATGAAAATGGCTGGCAATGAGCACAAGACTTCAATGCTCTAGGTACTCTCGCAAGAGGGTGTGTTTGTGTGTATGAAACTGACAATTAAATTGGAAATGCCCTGTGTTGACACAATATATGACAATGTTCCGAGTCTAGAGGGCTCGACAAAGCTGTTGTTAGTTGTTGTATGTAATTATTTTTGTCTACACTTGGAAAGTTTTAGTAGCATAATTGTATTTTATATATTTTTTCAACTTGGGTTTATTTGCTATATTAGCATCAAGATGTTTTACTTGAATAGCTTAGCACTGAATCAGAAAAAAATATTAGCATGCTTAGGACTTTTATGCCAGTGTTCATGTACCCAAAGGGAGGATTTTACCATTTTGTGCTTGTATTATGAACAGCAGTGAAGCCTTCTGAAGGATGGACACCACCAATTCCAGCCCTCATCAAAAACAGCCCACAGGCAAGAAACAAAAGTGATGCTTGGTTTTGGTGTCCAAGCTTCAAAAAAGTGCAGAAAAGGGAAACTGATTATTAATGTGCTTTTGTCTAAACCTTGTGAACACCCTTGACATGGAAAGATCGTGTTCCCTGTGTGTATTGAACCAGTTGCTGCTGCAGTACAACAAGAGGAAAGATGTCTGTATCTTGCAGCTTCATCTCTTGTCTGGCAGTGAGAGTATTGTCAAATCTCACCATTTAATTGGGAGTTTTGAGGAAGATCGACTCCTTTTCCCTAAAGTCCAGTTTGTTAGTGAGGGGAGCATGGGGTGCTGAGGCTGAGCTGTAGCAGAGCACAAGGATGGGAAGGAGCCAGCCAGGAAAGGAAATAGAGTTGGGGCAGCCTGGCCTGGGGACTGGGGCTACTGTGGCTTTTGGCACACACTACATCTGCCCTTTCCCTGCAGCTGCCAGTCCTTGTGCTGAGTCTCCTTCCCATTTAACCATGTGCTGAGAGCATGGCATGTGTTCTCCAAATATTAACTGGGCAGGAAATTCCCTCTTGAGCTGCAGAGGATGTAACAGGAAGAGAGAAAACCTCTTAGTCAGCATCAGCTTAGATTTTGATGGATGCATCAATTTCCTCAGCCATGAGAAAACTCTCCACCCAAAGAAGTCCACAAGTGTGGAAAGGTGTTGTGTCTCTGGATCCCCTTGGTGTACAGCTGCATCCTGTGTTTCTTGTCATCTCTGTAAACTTGGAGCTTGTGGAAAGCATCTTCAGAGCAGAGGGTACTTCTCTGCTGTGGGGAAGCCAGGCACAAGCTCACAGGGAGCTGCTTGCACTAAGGAGGGGGGGTGAGGGGGTTGGGCAAGGTCTGTTTGTACTACAATTCCTGAGTTAGGTACCTGGAAAGCAAGAGAGATATATTTAGTGGTGACTCCTAAAACTCTTGTGTTGTTTGGACCATTGTATTGTTGCCTCATGTCCCAATTACTACTGTGCAATCCCAGATCTTTCATAAACATGACTGCTACAGTGTCCCCTGAGACGGTCTGCAGTTACAAAGGAGGATGCCTGTCAAATGTGAGCCTTGTTTCAAAAAACTCCCCAGAAGACAAAATATGCAGTAGCAGGACAGATCCCTGAGCAGGTGCAGCTCTGCACAGGTGAGCTGTCCGGGCTGGGAGAGGTGTTCCTCTGCTGTTTGGCTTTAGGCATGTCCCACATGCAAATAATTTCATCTCCTTCTGCCACAGCTTGTCTGGGAGAACAGGATTTTTGTAAGTAGTTTCAGACCCCATCTTGTTTAAGTTGTGCAGCCCCCAAAGCACAGGATTTCTCATGCATGTTAAAGGTCTCTCCACCTGGCGTGAAGTATTCATGGTGTCGAAAATCACATTCCAGTATCATTGTCACTGTGGTTTTCACACTGAAGCACACAATGAAATAACTGTCAACCTTTCATCATACATACATATTAGACCTTGTTTTCCATCCAATTCCCTGATTCCTTAGTTAAAGGCTGGATCTGGACAGATTGCTTGATTATCTCCTGATTTGTTTTGTACACGTGCAGCATGGCACAAAAGGACTCTGCAATCCAATCACCTTCTTGACTTAAATATGTTTTCTTTCACTCTGGTACGAGCAAGGTTTTGGGATGTAGCATACAGAGGGACATTGAATATCTGTGTGAGAGTGTGGGAAAAGGGGTGGATTTAATGTCATGTTATGGGAGTACTCCCAGCAGCTGAGAAAGGACAGGGAGGATATGTTCTGTGCAGCATTCATCAGGGTTGGCATGGACCCGTGCCTGATGGCTGATTGTGGGGGTTTTTTCTCTTTTAGGTCTTAGCTACCTTTTCCCAATCTGCCATGCCAGCAGTGCAGTATTAATGTCATTTAAGTAAGGCAGCGCCTTCTGCATGAGGCCTCAGTGCCAGCCTGGGGTATTGTGGGGCTGTTGCCCTGCTGAGCCTGGTGCCAGGCAGCGTGTGGGCAGGCATGGCTCGGGGGAGCCCATGCTGCCTCAACCAGCAGCCTCTCACAGGAGGGACAGGTCAAGGGGGAAAAAAGAGGTGTGGGTTCAAAGAGGAATTGCATGATAATTGCATTCCTGTAAACAGAAGTTTCCAAAAGACTCCAGCTTCCTGTGAAATGGTTCTCTTGCTAGCTTGGCAGTGGCCTGCATGCGTACAGCTTGTCCAGGTGAAGGTTTGGGGTCACATAAGAGGAAGTTGTTTCACTGCAGTGCACTATGGTGCAAAAAATAGCTTCTTGGGGTAGTGAGCGGCTCTTGACTCTGTTAGAGGTAATATGTTAACTCTTGCAAATCTTATGTCTTGCTCCAGACATTTGGCATAGTCTAAATATATTTCAGTTTTTGCTCTTCCTTCACTTAATTAACACTTATTAATGCTTAATACTCTAAATGTTTCTTAAGAGTGCTGCTGTCCCAGGCAATTCCCCAAACACATGAGCAGGAGAAAAATTGCCACCTAGCTCAGTACCAGTTCTGCTTGTTGGTGTGACCACCAGCCTTTAAGAGCAGAGAAAGTTCAAATGCCTGGTGTGTTTGGATCCTGGAGTAGGTATGTGGTCCCCACTCCACCCTGCTGTAAAAGGACCCTGGTGAGCCACATGGGAAGTAGCTGCTCAGAACTCTGCCCTGGGAAGTCAGGGTCAGTGGCTCACCAGGCACATTACTTCCTCTGGTGCACAGTGGAAGCACCTTTGTGCTCACTGAGTTGGGCTGAAGGGCTGACTTAAAGGATGTTAAAACAAGTGCTTAAACTCAGTCACTGCTTTCTAGGCCTCCCGAGCCAGGACAGTTTCCCTCATTTTCCTGTCACTACCTGCCCTCAGGGTCCACACTCTTCTCAGCCAAGGGACAAACTGGCGTATCTCATCAACACCTCCTGAAGGTAGGCTGAGCTGCATTGTACTGTGCTGTGCTGGCTGCTTTCTGGGTTATGGCACAACCCAAACTCTCCGTTTTCCTTCTGTGATGCTTCAGGCTGGATGGTGGCAATGCAGGCAGAGGGGGTCTCTCCACCAGTGGTTTTAGGTCAGGTGTCTAAGACTGTATGCACCAGGTCTCAGCCAAGGGAGGATGGTGCCTGGTTTGGGATGGGATGGGCAGCAGAGCAGTGATGAGCTCTTGAGGCCATACACTGGTGAGGCAGTCAAGTATGAGTGGAGAAGGACAGAGGAGTGATGCTGGAGAGGTGGTAAATAGCAGGAAAAGTAGTAGAGGTGCTTGAGGACTGGTGGCAACAAAGAAGAAAGGAACAAAGCAAGCAAGCTGAGCTGAGTATGAGGCGGAGGTGCCTTACTCTTCTGCTGGGACCTTGGTGTCCTGGGGGTGCCAGGGTGTTGCTTCTGTGGTCCTGACAAAGGACAATTCATGATCAGAGTCACTCTGGAAGGGCAGGATACTTTCATGTTCTGCTTTGTCATGGGGAGGCTTGTAAAACTAGATGATAATCCAAGGGACTGTGACAAAAAAGATAGAAGATATGAAGGAAGGATCGAGGAGCTTTCCATAATGAAATTGTGTGAAAAGGTGATGAGGAACTCAAAAGAGTGCTGCTGTTGACCTGGGCGTCCCTTTTCACTCTCTGAGGTGTTAGCAGGCCTGCAAAGCTCCAGCCAGGCCTGGGCTTGACCTGGTTTTCTATCCCTATTATGAATCTGCCCAATGCAGAAAAATGGGTATCCTCCATCCTCGCTTGATCTGTTGCTGGGAAGAAGCCAGGCTGGGCAGGGTCTGCCAGGCATGTGCCAACACTGTATCCTGAACCAGAGATGGGGTGTGAGAGTATCCTGAGAATCCCTCAGCGTCTTTGCTTCTTTGCTTTTAATGCCTGGAGAATCCCAGTGGCTGTGAAAGTGCTGCTTAAACCTTCCAATTAACAGAGCTGAGGGTTTGCCAATCGCTGCTTCATTTACCTTGTTGCAAACGCTCCATCACTGCAAATGTTGCAGTTGCTTTAGTTAGGAAATGCTCACTCTCATTTTAGGACAATCCATTTCAGTGGAGTAGAACAGAAGAGTTAGATGTGACTTGCTAACACATCACCAGACTTTAAGAAGTACCAATAGCACTTAATGAGATCCTGAACAATTTGCATTGCTTTTCCCCTGAATATATGTGCACTCACCAGTAGAACTAAATATTTTTTCTGTATAACAATTTAATTAGAACTGATTAAAGTAAACATGTCCTGAATGCTTGAATATGATAGTAATACTGCATTATAAATGTAATTTTGATTAAATAATGGCTTCTTTGCTTGAACAGGATAACTATCCTCCCAAAACACAGGGGGGAAACTTTAGTTAATAATAAAACCCCCCACCAATTTCAATAGAGCTATATTTCACCTTAATTGCACCCATAATTGCACTTTCACAGTTTGATTACAAAATTTACTGTTTCTTGCTTGGAGGGGGTATACATTGTTGTACACCTTCAAAAAGAAATGGGAACAGAGGATTGTTGACATGCAGTATGTGAGCCTGGATTTCCCCCATTCAGTGAAATGATGGAGTTCACTTGTTCCAGGATTCGACAAAAGCACTAAGAATTGCTACATGGGATCACACTAAAAAAAGATAACTGTAATCTTGGCCTTGAGCAGTGGTTGTCTGTTCCTGTGGATCTGGCTGTTCCAGTACTGAGGAGGAGTAACTGAGGAAAGCAGGCTGACTCTTAACAAATTTAAATATACTAGGAGACCTGACCTTCACTGGTAAATTATACAGGGGCTTCCCAGGCTAAAAAATGTTGAAAACAACTGTCCTTGATGATCAGATAGGTTCAGTAGTCAAGGAACTGTCTGGATGACCTCAGGACATACGTTACAAATAGCATGTGTTTCTGAAAACCTGTTATTTAAAAAATCTCTTGCTGAAGGTAAATCAATGCTCTTCCATTTGTGTACAACTCTGATATCCAGTTCTGGGGTGTGTATTTCCTGTGGACATCCCAGAGGATATCTGTGGCTCCGCTGTTTGTGAACTGAGGTTGGTGATGTGACTGTGGATCTTACATCACAGTCTGTGTATGACTGTGTGCAGCACCAGGTGACTGCTGCTGTGTCCCCCCACATCTGGCATCTCTTCATGTGACAGAATGGGCACAGGAGCTCAGATATGGCACCAGCACTGAGGTGCTCTCCCTCCTCAGCACATTGATTCAGTTGTCTTTGCTTTTCATCTCCCTAGCTGAGAAAAGGGGAAAAAAACCCCTTTTATCCCTTTTGCAAAGCTGCCTCAACATTAAAGTTGCGAGTCTGTGTTAAACTGTTTCTATGAGCAGGAAGTGACCATGGCTTCCCAGTGTAACTAAAGCAAGTTTGGCATGAAGAGACTTTTCTTCCCTTCCAAACCAACCCCACAGCAGGGCTGTTCTATGTCTAGATGGGAAATGCCACTGATATATTCATATTCCCTCTGTGCAGATCTCATGTAAGGCTACTGTAAAAAATTAAATACTACCAAGAACTTTCAGGGGTTGGAACCTTTGTGATTTTTATCTTAGCAGTGCTATTTGTGCTTTTATCTATAAAATTCTATTTCTGTTTGTATGCTTGTTTAGTGTGGGATGACTGGAGACAGTCTGCTGTTTTACAGCAGACTTCCCTGCGCTTACTAATTTAGGACTGCTGCTCAGACTTAAATTTCCAGGTTGGCTCATGATGAATCCACAGTCTGTATACAGCACTTGGGAGATATTTCCGTATCCTGAAATAACAGGAGGTTTGGGACAGATCATTTCATGACTTTGCGGTGTTCCGCAACTCAGGGGATGGAGGACAGATGTCACCAAACTGTTGTACAGCAAAACAGCCACGGCACAACTCCTTTTTGAAAGTCAATACAATTGAACTGACACGCAAGTTTCCATGCCAAGTAAAAGTAATGGACATATGTATTTTTTGTGGTTTTGTATAAAGAGAGCTTTTGCTGGTACCTTCCCCAGAGTTCTTGTTAGTGCTCTTAAAAAAACCAAAAATAAACAAAGCCAAACAAAACAAAACCCCACCAAAAACCCCTGACCTCCAGATGACCCAAGTTTGAAACTTGGTGAATTAAAGTCTGGTAGCACAATTTGCTTGCTCCCAAGATAATTTCAATGTAAAGCAACAGGCAAAGACACAACAAAGTATTGTCCGAAGTTTGCAAACTGAATCAGACAAGTTACAGTCCATCAAAACCAGCAGGGACCAGCTTTACCCTTGCCCTGATAACCTGCATTGTGCAGGCTGAGGGGGCATCAGGAAACCAGGGAAGGTCTCCTAAGAGCTGCAAAAGGCTGCAGAGCAGATTTCAGGTGAGCTTGGCTGCCAGGGAGACACCAAGCTAGAGTCTGACTTTTCAGCAAAGGCTCCACATCTAACTGTTTCAGGGATATTTAAAGTAATATTTTCTGGGTACCATGAAAGCACACCATGACAAAGAGCCCTCTTGGAAGAGCTGGCTTCTCATTTTACTGCCCAAAAATGCAGCCTAAGCTATTCTGAAGACGTAGTTCTGTTTGCTGCTGCTGAACTGTTTTAAAAGCCAAACCCTTTTTTCATATAAACACCAAACTGCCTGATGTCCAGTCAGGTTTGCAAGATAAGATAAGAGTGCTTCAGTGAGGCAAAAATGGAGGAGATTTTATGGAAACTGAGTTATTGTAAATAGATAGCATCAAGAAGAAAGGGGGTATGTGTGGTGCTGTCAAGAGCAGAGGTGGATAGGGAGTGAATACATATTTTTTAGGGCTGTGGCAGAAGACAATGAGTGGGAGGTGAGGGTTCCCCCACCCCTCTCACTGCAGTGGCCAGGAACCCCATGGCACAGGTCTGAGTGAGGGGATCTGGAAGCCGGTGGACAGCAGCAGCACAGGCTCAGCGTTTCACAGGCAAGCTCAGAGGGCGGTGAGAGGAATGGAGGGAATGTGATAAGGCTGGGGGAGGATTCAGTAAGGGAATGAGCAGGGAAAAGGAAGAGGTGTGGGAAGCCAGGAGTGCCCCTTTCCACTGTCTCGCTGTTTCCCCATGCTGAAGGCAGGTTTGGGACCTTCAGCTGAAACAACAGGGAACTGCTGTACTGAGGGATGTCCCTGTTACTCTTATGGATGAAGCAGATACCCTGACTAGTGTCCTTTCACCCATCCCAGATGGCAGGACTGGGGGACAGTGTGCTGTCAGCAGTCACTCATCCTGACCACCAGGAACCTCAGAAATAGCAAGGCTTTGTTGTCATTATCCTTGAAATTGTAGGTGACTTGTCCCAAGCAAAGACAAAAGACAGTGGAAATCCCTAAGCTGCTGTGGATATTCCTGTGAAGACAGAACAGATCTGCAGGATCATACTGCAGAGGGTTTTTTTAATGGAGACCTCTTGCTTTTTGAAAAGATGGAACAGTGTAATTCCACAGCACAGAAAGAAGCTCAGAGGATCACAAGTGGTTCTGCTGGGAAGCTGCTGAGCTGTGCTGGGTGGCCAGGGTGTTCCTGAGTGCTGAGGGCAGAGCAGCCACAGCAGTGCACCCTCACTCCACATCAGATTTGGTGTAACGTTCCTGGCTCCAGCACTAACCCAAGTGTCTGCACATTCTTATCAGCAAGACTTGCAGGTAGCATTACATGTTTTTCCACTTGGAATAGAAATATTCCTTAACTCTGAATATCCCTGCCCTTTCTCTTCATATACTAGTCTCTGTGAGTGGACAATAGATTGATATATTTATATTTTACTTTTCTGGCTATATAAATTCCTGCCTGCAATGACTCGCAACCATCAGAATTCAGAAAAAAGCAATTAGAGAAAATCCATCATGGCACATATGCACATGAGTTTGTAACTCACTTGCTATCCTAACACATGAGACCTAATGACCTGGAAATTTGATATATGAACTTAACCCAAGCCCTATACCTGAACAACTGAACATTTTCAGAGATTTAATACCTATTTGGATTGTGTAGCTCATTAATACTTTGAGAAAGCTCTAGGAGAAAGAGAGGTAATCTTTAAAGCCATGGGTGGAGAAAGAGACAGACAAAATCAGACAAGGTAGACAGTTCTAGTTAGTAGCTGACTGTGGTTTTTTTAGGATATTCTTTCTCAGAGATATAAACTTTTATGGTTAATTGATCAGTGTTAACTGCTGATTTGTTGCAAGCCATTATACTTGTAGCTGAAAACTCTAGAAGGATGGTGCTTACCTCCCTAGAATAGATCAGACTTCTGTGCTGGCACAGAAAATATTATATGGAAAGAATTGTGGTTAGCAAAAGATTTGGCAATGTCAGTAGTACCCAGAGGGAGGAGGAGGTGGAGCTCTCCATGAGTAATATGAGGTTTGGTACCAGCAGGTTTAAGTATCTCTGATAAAATTTGCGATTTCATCCTGGTATTTTGGGGAAGACCTGGGCACTCTGCTTTTTTCTCACAAAAAGAAAAGAATACTCTTCCTTCCTCTGTACCAAGATGCTGGCTTCTGCAAGGGAGAGCTTTACCTCCCTGTTCTCTGTGCATCCCACAAGCCAGCCAGCAGACCAGCCTCCTGATGCTTACAGTGGTACTTCCCAGACATCTCTTCCTGTGTCGAATAGGCACATCTTGGGCAACCTCTACGTTTTCAAAACTACCCTTTTCCTCAGAACAGATGCTGATTCCCACCACTTACAAACTAGCCATGTTCTCTGCCACAAAACCACACTAACAGGGGTTTAAGTCAATGTCAGGTGGGTCCTGAAATGTCACACCTGTCTGAGAAGCAGGCAGCTGAATTCTGTTTGTGCTGCAGCAAAGGGCCATAGAGATGGATCTCAGTGACACATTTTGATTCAGTCAGACAATGTGCTGCTGAAAAATATATGTGATTGGTGTGCTGTCAGTTTTGAGTTGGAGGAGAAAATGGCAAGGAGCCTGAATAAATTATTATTATACCACACTTGGCAGACACTAACTCCTCCACAAAGTATCTGTTGCTAGAGGATATGAAAATATACCTGTTGATTTGGATGGGTGAGGTGCAGAGATAGTGCCAAGAAGCAGGAGTTACCCCAAGACAGTGCAGAAACCAGCATCATGTTCTTGGGTGAAAAATCATTTAAAAGCAAGTAGTAATGTCCATGACTTACAGGCCTCTTTTCACCTGGGCACTGAAGTCAGCTGGTATTGAAGAGAAAATGGTTGGCCTGTTCTAGGCAGGAAAATGCAACTGTGATGCTCAGTGTCTGAGAGCTCTGGGAAAAAAAATATCCCAGCATATGGAAGCAACAATATTTTCCTACTGCTGTTTCACCAGTAGTAGAGTGGTTCACTCAATGTGTTTTGAAGCAGTTTTGAAGACGTCTCCAAGGTTATTTCCACTTTTTTTGTGGGGAGTACAAAGTTCAGGTACCTGAGGCAAAGGGAAGGGAGGGTAGTCAGGCATTGTAGTAAACCTGCATAAACTGTTGCCTTCTTTAGGAACATGATAATTAAAGCAAACATAGAGAGAGCCTATGCCTGGCATGGGATCTCAATAAACTACAACCAAAGTACCTGCAATTTATTGCCTTGATTATGAGACAGTCATTTGAGTGTAAGAGTGAGTCTTGTACAAGAATGGGTATTTTTTTTCCTGTTTACCTCTTTCTACCATGTGAAAACTAGGGTTTCCAATTTAAAACAAACAAACAAACAAACAACGAAACAAAAACAAACAAACAAAAAACCCCAAAAACCAAAAAACCCCAAGGTATCAGTATAGCTGGCAATGGCAATAATTCCCTGGGCTCTCAGGTAAGTCTTCATCTTTTTGAACCTCTACCCCAGTCAATCCTATGTGTGTAATCAGTGTTCATATTCACATTCCCATAAGTTTCAGGAGAAATGAGTGTCACTTCAGCTTTTTTCCCCACAAATCTCTGGTTTTCTCACCACTACCCTAACAAACACTGAAATTAGATCATTAAACCTAAATTGATGTGTTCAATGTTACTGCAATACAAGTAAAGACAATTTCAACACAGCATTAAAAATGTCACCTTCACTGTAGCATTGTACAGGAACTGACATGACTTCTTATTTTGTTTGCCCATGGAAGGGAACTGTCCTTTTCTTTGTTAAAGTATTTTTTCATTGGATGGAAATAATTACAAGTGGAACAAAACAAAATGTTTTGATTAAATACAGGGCTGGTCTTGTTTTTTCCAGTAAATGTTTCATGTTTTCAGTTCTTTTCCCCCTCTCCCAGGGATAATGTAATGGACAGTTAGAGATCACCTTCCATCTCAGAAGATCCTAGATTCCACAGGGATCCCTTCCTTTGCCACTGGCATGTTGGTACCCATGAAGAAAACACCAGTAAGTATTTTTTTCCCATAGGGTACCACAGTGAAGGTGAATCATCTGCTGCAGAGCAGAGGAGTTTTCAGGAAACAAGACTCCAGTTCATCATTTGTGCCAAAACCAAGGGTTAACACTGAAATGTCAGATCTGGCTAGCCCATGGCAGAGGAATGAAAACCAGCAGCTGTCTGAATTCCAGGGATGGTGCTGGGAATAGCTGCGATGAAACAAAGTCCCACCAACTTTGATCTTGGATCTCCTGCACAGGATTAAAGGAATAACCGAGTTTGGGCCTGAGGCACAGACATTTGGGGAAGCAGCAGGGGGAATTTGCTAAGTTTTCATGGGAGATTACTAAGAATATGAGGGTAAAGCAAAGATAATTCTCTTTTATCATCACGATCCATTTCTTTAAAGTGTGAGTGCGCTTCGAAGCCCCAGTGAGGTCACAGCAAGGACATCAGCAGAGTTGCAGTGCTCTCTGCATGGTGCTGTGTTGTTTGGGTTGAAGAGGTGATGTTTTGTTCTGGATCAACCTTGTAAATAAGAGTGGAGCAAGGCAAGATTTGTTAGTGCAAATCCAAGTATTTTCCTCATTCATTGCTTTTTCCGAAGTTTGATGAGATCGGTTCATATACCTGCCATTTCCCTGGGATATGAGCAGCTGCCAGAAACCCCTCTGGCTGCTGCCAGTCTGGCTTAGGACATCTTTGCAGGAGTGGCTCCAAGACAAGAAAGTGCAGTCCATCTAGATACAGCATTCGATTTCTACTATTGTCAGAGCAAGGAATCATATTTCCCTCACCCCTGCCCTCCGGGTAAAAAAGGCAAATGTTTCATGAAGGTACCATAATAAGTCTGCTAGAGTTGTCTTCACAGCCTCTTTCTCCTCCCCATACTGGAATGTGCCTAAGCTCCTTCTGGTCTTTTTATTCCTTTTTTCTAGCAGCCCTTGGGGAAGGTACCTAATACCTTTTTGTAAACATTATTTATGGACTCAGAACGCCAGAAACGTGTCTCTACAAATAGTCTGCACAACATGTCCTGAACCCTCCTACTGACACCTATTTATGTCAGTCCCCAGTGCTGATATTTCTTTGTCTTTTTGCTGTAAGCCAGATTTACCAATGTGGGGTTGTTTCCACATGAGCACTACTATAGTGACTGATAAGCTGCACTCATATGACTTGCCCAGCAGTGTCCCAGTTGTTCATGGTTATTCCTGCTTAGATCCTAGGGCCAATGTTTAGTGTTTCTGGAAGAAATGGGGGTCAGGTGCTAGCCCTGCAGGGCCTGTGTTACATTGCACAGCACCCTAGGATGCACCACAGAGGGTGAGCTCCCTTGATCTACAGTGCACACCTCTTACCCAGCACCAGCGATGTCTGTATTATTTAGATGTAGGTGGGTGTTCTCCCCATGTACTCAGCACTAAGGTTAAAGAACAGGTTTGTACCAGAGAACCAGCTGTATGTACACTTTTCATCAAAACCACTTAAAACCTCTCCTTTGGAGGAAAATCACTGGCTTTGTTAGTATTTCTTCCCATTAGGATCAAAACTACAGCATAAAATCTTCTGAAAGAAGCTTAGTGGGTTTTGTCTCTTCTCTTACCTAAAAGAAAGAGGAAAAGGCTGCTCTTTCACACTTTAATAGCATTTCCCATTCCCTGTGAATCTGGAATTCTTTATAAATGACGTAGATCTTGGTCTCAATATAACAGTATTAAAGGAAATACCTCACTTCCAGTCAAGAGTTTAAGTTTGAAATGGAAAACAGTGTGTTCAACTGAAACCATAGGGCAGGAACTGATCTGAGCAAGAATTTTGTCTGGGTACAAACATTAACGACTCTATTATTCAGTGAATACTACGTGACTCTTAATGACTGTAGTTGTATAAAAACTTCAGTTTTACATTTAAATCCAAGTGCAGCATAGGTCTTGTAGTTTATCCTGTGTTGTTTCCATATCTGGTTTGTACTGTAATAATTTCTGTGACTTGGGGGTTAAAAAAAGCACAGCATCACTAGGCCACCACTTTCAATGGCTTGTCTCCTGCTCAGCCCTTATGTTGAGTCATTCATTCTTGGACTGTACATCCTGAGTGGATCACAGCAGAAGTTCTCATCAACAGCAGACTCTAGAGGTGCAAAAAATTTCTGGTGAAATCCTGAGAATTTTGACAGAAATTTGGTGAGGAAAGAATATACTCTGATGGGGTAAAATCCTCAGTGGGTTCACTGAGGCTGGGATTCCATTCACTTACCCTTAACAGGCCATCTCAGTCCCTCTCCAAGGCTTCACCTGCAGCTGCTCCTGAAGCACTGCACTTCTTGGTTTGCCTTTAAGGTCCTACCTTCTGTTTTCTAGACCAGTGTTTTCTGAATGCTGGCAGAAAGGATGTGACTTGCTGACTTCAGATAAGGTGCCAAAGCATGCAGAGGAGACTCTACTGTAAGCAATCTCTTAGAATTCATTTTAAAAGGAAAAAGGGATATGGGGAGGAAAAACAAAATACTTAAAGATGCTGACTTGCTATCTACAGTCATCCTCCCTTGCTGGTCATTAATCATCTCCCCCTTTGAGCCCAATGGACCAGATACACACATTCCTCATTTGCTCTGTTGATGGAAAAATTTGATTTCTGGCATGCCTTTTGTAGGATCCAAAATACCTTTGTGCTGTGGTGAGTGTGAGGGAAGGGAGTTTCACTTCTCAGCAGATATGCTAAAAGCATGTATTAAGGGCTGGGCTCTCCACCCCACCAAGGTTGCAGGGAGCCATTTGTGGCTGCCTGATCCCACATCTCTGACACATGCTAGACTTACCAGGCTGGAGACTCTGTGTCTGTGTATGCTGTTGCCCATTGCTGAAGATCAACATACTCTTGCATAGTGGAAGCTGCTTATGAGTCAGCAAAAACTAAGCATGGAGGAATCAGAAAGAATTGTATTTTAAGTGAGATAGTTAACTGTACTGTCTGTGTGCTGTGAACTAAATGAATTTTAGGTCCTATATTTCAAAACACAAATAAATCACATTAGTTAGTACAATTGCAGGCTAAATCTAACTCAGCCTAGTTGTACTAACTAAATCACATTTGTTAGTACAATTGCAGCCAACCCTGTACCAAGTAGACTGCCCTGGAGACAATCCTTGGGAAAGAAAAATTCTTAATGACACTGACAGACCCCTCACCACCATGGCTGTGGTTCTAGAAACCTTTGAGAAGGTAATATGAATGTGAATCTGGCCCTCCCATTTGCTAGGGTTAAACCGTGGGTTTGCTAATTGTGTAGCATTTGCTGGTATTTGTAACTACGAAATAAGTAAAAAACATTAGCTGGTGATAAATACTAGCTAGCCCAGTTCTGAAGGAGTTACCAAAAGCAAGACTGATTGTCTCATGCAAACCAGCTGTCATCGGATCCAGCTGGATCCCTGCAATCAAAACCCACAAAAGGAGCTGATTTATTACCCACTGACAGTTTTGTGAACATTGTGGTGCTCTGATCGCTCTCATGTCATCAGCACTGTGTTTGCCTGTGCATATATTCTATCTCCCCACTCTGTGTTCTCAACCTGTAGTAAGATTTCAACATGTATGTTTGGTATACATTGAGCTCACAGATGTTTATGCTCTTCCTTTGCCTGCCAGCAAAAATTTCGCAAGAGATGTTTTTTTTCCAAGCGTGACTTAGAGGTCCTTGTCTCATGTGACACTCAAAAATGTAATCATTCCTGGTTAGAGCTGACTCTATGGGGAGAAGCAGGGAGTTGTCCTGTTCAAATCGAGGTGAGGACTCCCTGAGCTCACACCTAGGTGGGTTGCTGTGCAGCACATGCAAGGCTGCATCCTGTGATCAGCTTTTCCAGATCCCTTAGTTTGTGAATTCCCAACATCCAGTGGGTCACAGGCTGCAGTTGGTGGCTTCCCTGGGAAATTGGCATAAGTGATGGGCAAGTAGCAAACTAAAGCACAGAAGAATTTCTGGCCTCTTCCTCTCCACCTGAGCTGTAACATTTTAATTTCCTGTAGCCAAAAGCAAAGAGGTGGTTTACACACCAGGCAGGAGCTTTGTGCAACATAGTTAGGACTTGGTTCCGCCTTACCTTCCTGGGATGTCTTGAAATGAAGTTGTAAGCTCTGATTCTAGTATGCATACAAGTCAAGGGAGAGTAGAATGTAATTTTGAAGCAGAAGGTATTAGGGCTCATTGTGCATGAATTTGGTGCCTGCGTGGATGCACAGCCACAAACCATTGCAAAGAGTCAAACAATTATGGGCAGAGAAGCTAGAAGGGGATTTTGTGACAGTTACCCAAATGTAAGCCTGGGAACACATTGCTGACAGAAATTATGCTTGAAAGATTTGGATGAGGTGATGAGCTGGATAAAACTGTCATTTCTCAGCAATGTTGTATTGTCAGTTACAAGCAGAAATGCTGAAACATGCAGACCTGCAGAGGTCATGGTGAGAAAACACAAGAAATCTTTCACATAATACATGAATAGAAGTTGTGAATTCAAACACCAGTTTAAGAGCTTGCTGAAACTGTTAGACTTATATGGTAATTATTTTGTCACTTTTGGAGGATCTTTTAAGGAAGGATCCTGCTCCTAAAGAGAACTGATCACCTGCTGAAGCGCAACATCCCGCTATCAATTCTTTTCCCTGACAACCCTAATCCTGCTCTGTCTGGTCTGGGCTGCATGCTGCAGCAGGAGCTAGAAACCTGAGAGCTGTATGCTGGAAATCTTTGGGATGTTGATGAACAGAACAGTGGGTGGTATTATTTAGATGTCCTTGTAAACAAACAAATATGGCTGATCAAAGCTGGACGGCCACAGAGGTTTCTGCCTCCCTGCAGACTCCACCCTTTGCCTGGCAGTTATGGGGATATCAGGTTTCTCAAAAGTCCAGGTTGGAAATGAGTGTCTCAGGAGTTGCTTCACATGTGATTCAGCTCCTGGTGACAGGGACATAGCAAATCTGGAGGAAGGCTGCCCCACCATGGTGTGATATTCCTGTCATTCGGTGGGATGCTTAAGTCCAGCTGTCAGCAAATGCCCATCCTGCAGCTCTGCCTGCCAACTCAGAGAACTGGATTGCCTACTAACACAGAGGGGCTGGCACACGAACACACTCCATTGATCAACACATCCCACCATGAGTATTTCAGGGGCACAAACTGCAAAATCAAACTTGCAGACAGCAGCAGTTTCCTGGAGACTGTGCAGTCATCTAGTGCTATTGCATATACAGCAGGCTGGTTACTTGCCAATACCCCAGACACTTCCCTACTTTTTTCCTACACATCTCCCAGCTTGAGGTATAACTTTTAGTTACAGGAGTTTTAGTTAAACTTGCCAATCCACTGGATTTGATCCCTGAAATTTCTGACCACCTGAAGATTGTGCTCATGGATGGAGAGTAGAATCCTGCTGTAGTGTTTCTTTTACTCATAACCACGTTTGTTACTATGAAGAAGAGTAATCAGTCTCCTTGGCTTCTACTACTGTGTTTTAGCAATCTTTAATTCTTAAGGAAACAAAAAACAACAATCGAAAAAAAGAAAAACCTCATTTAAATTTGAACATCAGTGAGCAAATGCCAGGGATCTACTGCTATCTGCTGAAGTGTTTTTGAGACTCTCCCATTTTATCAGGAGTAGGAAAGCTTTGTACATGTGTCGTGAGGGAATAAGACAAAGACAAAATAGCCTGAATTTGTATGTCTCACTTTTCTCATCTAAAGAAAACCATCTTGTTTCAAAGTGCCTGCTTCCTCTTTAGGCATCCAGCAGACAAGGCAATTAGTACAAGGAACTGCTTTTATAGTTTGTAGTAAATTAATTAGGTAATCTGTGCAGGCAAGGAGCATGATGAAATGACACACATTCTTGTACTGCATACCAGAGTGACAAGTAAAATTCAAAGGTGACAACCCAGGGTTACTGTGACTTAGCAGCAGCCACTCGGCCAACCTGAGAACAGAAACGTCTTTGTTTACAATCTGCATTTTTCTAACTCTTATCTGCTCTCTTGCACTGTAATTTCCCCCACTCCCCTCTGTGCCACTAGGTTCATCTTTTTCTGCACCTTGCATTAGACTATAGAAGCGTCCAGGTGTGTTTTTGAGGGACTTCCATCTTCTGAAACAAAAGCTGATGGACCAGTGACTTTCTGCACTGCAGTAATAAGCACTGATTAATGAGGTAAATAAATGGCTTCTAGATAGAAGCTACATGTTGCAACTTCTTTGCTTGGGCAAAGCAGTGAATGAAGATATTATGCCATGGAGACATATACATTTTTCGATTCTGCTACACTTGTGGAAGGTGCTCTCAGCTCTGCCCATTTAATATATTTTGCTGGAGAAATAGCCCTATTCCAAATTCCTAAGAATCTACCCCATGAACAATTTACTTAAGGACTGCCTTATTCCCCTTGTTATCTCAGGCTTTTAATATCAAATACTAATGTTTCAGTCTTGAGAGCAGCTGGAGAGGAGCTGTGACAAGCAGCACATACTCATTCCCCAGTAGCGGAATCTGGTGGATCTGGAGGAGGATGTTTGTTGACATCACCTTACTCTCGTGTGCTAAGCCAGGCTAATTGCCTTTGTCTGCAAGACTGGACAAGAATCTCTTGCACACTCCCCTTCTACGTGTCTGTCTATCTGTGGGACGTTAAAAACAGACAATGGTATGTGTCCAACAGGTTTCAACCACACTGATTGATGTGGTAGCATTTATCTGAAAGATTTTTTTAAAAGGCGTGTTTTACAAAGCTTTCACTTCATCATGTTTTGTGGGTGTTGGATATATGGATATATATAGCCACCAAAGAGCTAGCTATTTACCTTTCTATCAATTTTTTTTCCTGATGACTTTTAAGAATAAACAGAGAAAATAATATTCTAGAGCCAAATTACAATTAGTTGAACACAGAAACACACTGCACACAGAGGCAAATAAGAGCTCACAGAGCCTCTCTCCTGCTGCAGGGCATAGTGGGGGGTGCATGGGACATGGATGTGGATGCATCCACGGAAGCTGTGATGGGAGGGAGGATGAGAGTCCCTGCACAGCAGCACAGCCTCTCCCTGCAAAACTGAATGGCAATCATGATACTGAGCCACCCACAGGGAGCCACAATGCCACTAGCCACAAGCAAATCCCTTCCCTTTGCAAATTGCCTGCAGACAAGGTGTTGGGCAGAGCAGGAAATGGCCGAAACAAAGCGATCTCATTTAAGTGATAATCTGAGGTAAGGTGGAGTACGTGTGTCTCACAATTCTAAAACTGGTTTGAATTATGTTACAAAATAACGTGTACGGACACAGGAGTGAGACGAAACATTTGTATTCTATTAGGTATTTTACGGAGAGGTTTATTGTCTTTGGATAAGAACAATTTCTGGGAAGGAAAGATTTAATGGTGTTTTTTTTTTTTTAAGTAGTAAAGGTGTTGTCATTCATTTCTCAGATAAAATCTTTGCAATTTTCCAAAGTGCTCCTTAAGTTCTAGTGGCATCTTCATCCCTGCTTCCTGCCTGCAACAGAAGTGTTGAGAACCACGGCAGCCACCATCCTATTCCAGCTTGGATGCCTTTCAGTGGTCATTTAGTTGATTTTTTTACTTTGATGTTATAGTTTTGAAAGCACTTTAGGTTTTACAGAATGACAGGTGCCATAGACAATACGGGGTTTTTTTGTTTATTCACCATGATGTCTTGAGAATATTTGCAAGTGAAACAGAGGCTTGAAAAAGGTGCATTTGATTGCCACCATGCCTATAAAATAACTTTATTTGGGATTAATAACATTACTCCCTGCTAACATTCCCTAAAATGGATGCAGAACCATCTCCAGTTAACCTCTGAACTATGGCTTGGAGAACAGAATCACTTTTCCATAAACCACATTATCCAGAATCAGCCTGTCAGCCTTTGGGAATGAGAAGAATGTCATCCACCTCAGTTATTCCTGGACTTGTTTGCCTTTCTTTGCTTCTTTTTTTCCTCCCCCTTTCCAGGTCTCCCGGCGCTAGTCGCCGTGTGCGTGCAGCAAGTTTAAAATAGCGATTAGTTTGACTAATAGACGTAGACAATTACCAGCACGGCATCTGAAGCGACAAGCCCTGTTATTTTGACGGCTTGTGTGTTATTTACGTGGAGTATAAGTGTCTGTGTTCTGAGCACTGGAAATATTTATTGCAACGCAGAGCCTGGTTTGGGTTTCCCGCGGGCTGGGGTACATGCGCTCCCACCCGGGATCCCGGCGCTCCTTCGCCCTCTCGTGGCGCAGCCAGCAGCGTCCAGGGGAGCCGCGGGCCAGGCTGGGGCCGGGCCGGGGCCGGGCAGTCCGCGCCATGTCCCGCTGTCCAGCTGCCGCTGCAGCCACGGGCACCGGCGGAGGGGAGCAGGACAGAACCACAGAATCCCCCCGGATGGGGAAGCACCCTGGGATCATCGGGTCCGCGCCGGCAGCTAGACCATGGCACCAAGTGTCACACCCAGCCTCCCCACAAACACCTGCACGGAGGGTTACTCCCTCGGCTCCCTTGGCAGCCCACGCCAAGGGGAACGGCCCGCCCGGGCCCGGCGCCTGCCAGGGGCCGAGACAGCCGCACGCGGGCCCGGCGGGCGGAGCGGGCGGCCTCGCGAGAACAGCGCCGCCTCTCGCGCGGCTTGGGCAGCGCGCGGTTTTTGTTCTCGCGAGGCGGGCGGTGAGGCGGCGCGCGCGGGAGCGGGGCCGCGGGGCAATGCCCGCCGGCAGCTCGGGCAGCGGCAGCGGTGAGGGGCGGCCGCGGGGCACGGCCGGGGGTGACCGTGAGTGACCGTGAGTAACCGTGCGCTCGTTGCAGAACCGCTGGGAGCCGAGATGGGGGAACAGGCGGAGGCGGTGGTGGTGGTGATCACGCCGGCCATGCTGAAGGAAGAGGAGCAGCTGGAGGCGGCGGGGCTGGAGCAGGAGCGGGAGATGCTGGAGAAGGTGAGGGGCGTCAGGGGTCCCCGCGGGCTGCGGGGTTTGGCGGAGTGCCTGGGGACCGGGGCCGTGCAGCTCCTTCGGTTTCAAAACAAACAAACGTGAGGGGCTGATAAAGGCCCTGCTGTGGTGTAAAGCGCCTTTTGATCATCCACCGGGGGTCTTTATTTGTCTCTTTGTTTTTAAAGGCTAGCAGGGAACTCTTGCTCTTAGGGAGAACCCTTCTGCCTTTTATATGCATTGAAATTTGAGGTGGGAAGATTACGTCTTTGCTTCTGTCGTTCTGAGTGTAAAAATGTGAGATATAATGCCTATAAAGTGAGCTGGTTTTTAAAAGGATAGTAAGTTCTCATTCTTTTGAATTTCTGTCTGAAACATTAAAGACAAAACTCTTCTGGTTTTGTTTCTCGAAGTGTATGTAACACTTCTTTCCCTTTTTGGTTAATACGAGCTCGCCAGCCAAACAGCTTGAGTAGAGTTCTGCAGATCCCTTCCAGAACAAGCCTGGTTATGTGTTTCGTTCAGTAGCAGGTATAGTTTATGCAGAGCTGATGAAGTAGTCTAGCTGAGAAAGCCCAGCTATCAAGGACCAGGTTTATGCCAGTCCCTGTCTTGGTCCGCACTCCTGCTCTTCCCTGCACACAGCTGAGCGGGAGCTGCCTGTGACCTGGCATCTCTGCCAGGAGAAGCGCACGCCTGAGCAAACCGGGAGGCGATGCTTGGTTTGTGTACCTTGGTTTGCCTGTGTGAGAGGAAATAAAGACTGCTTCGCGGAAATGGTGCCTCCCACCGCAAGTGATGTCATCATTACTATGCTGAGAATGTTTCCAAGCATTGATGTTAAGCACTAGTTGAAACTAACCAGTCTGTTTTGGAGTGAGAACATGAGAGCATGGTGCTTCTAGACCTGTGCTGATCCCTTATGTGGTATTCTGATGATAATTTGTGTTGTGTTTCAGATGTAAGGAGATACAAGCTTGAAGGAACTGTTCTCTTGGATGCTTTTTGGGGAATTGTATTCTAAGGAATCACAGAATGGTTTGGGTTGTAAAGGACCTTAGAGATTTCGAGATGTTCAAGAAACTATATAATAGAGAAATTAGGTGATGGGTTTTTTTCCCTATCTTACATTGACACATTATTCTAAGGGCCTGAAAAATGCCAGTCTTTAAGGCCTGGAACTAATTTTGATTACTCTTTTTTTTCCTTACTGTAAGACAAGTTAGGTTTTAAAAAGGTATGTTTTGATGATGCATTATTTTGTGATACTGTAGTTAGAAAAGAATATCGATTCTCCCAGAAGTCTCATAATATTCTTTGTTGCAAACTGTAAATGATAATGTAGCATGTTGGAACTTCAGGTATTCCTTGATTAGACTAGGAACTAAAAATTTGAAGGTAATACTTCTTGAAGGTAAGGAGGAAACCCTTGTAGAGCAAATTTTCTCATTGCACAGGAACTATTGAGAAAAATACTTAAAATTTTAATTTCTTTCACAAGGACTGCTTCTGTAATGATGCTGTAATGTAGGTTTTTTATATTCTTCATTTCTTGAGAATGCACAGGACTTACCTCTAGCAAGAATATAGCTCCATTGTCCTGTATGCTTTATCACCTTTTCCCTGTGCAGTCAGAAGCCAGTCAGACCAAGAGATTTACTCCTGCAGTTACCACAGGCTTACTGGGGGCAGCTTCTGTGTTTCCTATGCTTGTCACTTTGGCAAACCCCCTGCCAGGTGATCTGTACAGCAGTTCAGCAAAGGAGTTGTCAGTTCTTTTTGAGGGTTAATGGTGAAATACCACTTTGCAAATATGTGTGAATGTAGCGTGGTGACCAAGCGGGGCAAGGTTTTGACCTTTTCAGTCAAAAAGGAGAAGAAAACCCACTCTCATAAGGCTTTGAGGCTTGAGTCAAAAGGCACCATGAGATGTCATTAAAGTGCTGTTCATCTTTGAGTTTTCTTTTTTCCGCTTGAAATTTTTGAAGCTGGTCGAGGAAACACTCCTTCAGTTTGACCAAATAAGAATGCTTTGTTCACTCCAATAAAAAGTGAGCAATAGTAGTTTGCTGAAAAAGTAGGTTAGTTTTAATTATATTCTCTCTTGGCATTGCCATCAAGAGTTGATCTTTCTGAGCTCAAATACTTGTCATCTGAAGGTAAAAACAGGACTGGGGAGAGCAGGAGCAAAGAAAATCATGAGAATGCAATCTCCTCCCCTAGAGAAATTGTGGGAATAGATCTTCCTCTCTTAAAAGAGCATGGTGATTGCTACCTGGTTGGAATTACTTGGAGAAAATCAAGTTTTGATTTCTGGGGGGACAGACATTCTCCACCTTTTCAATTTGTCTCTCAGTTTGTCCCATGGTTCAGGAAATATCCCATTTTCTTGCCTATTAGTGTATTTAGTTTCAGAAGAATCCCTTGTTTTTCTGTGTCTTAGCGTGCCCTTCCCCCTGTGTTTCTTTTGAAGGCAGTGACATAGATAAGCATCTTGTAAAGCTCTGCGTCTCGTGCTCTGAGTTGCTCTTGGAGATGCTAATTTAAAACTTTTCACTCTACAACTACTGTAAACAGTTGGAGAGGGGATCTGTCTCTTCTTCCAGGTAACAAGCAATAGACAAGAGGAAGCATCCTCAAGTTGAGCCAAGGGAAGTTTAGATGGAACATTCTTGCAAAATTTTCTTCACTGGAGGGGTGATCAAGCACTGAGACACTGCCTGGGGAAGCGGTGGAAGCAGCACTCAGAAAGCGCAGAGATGTCACACTTCCAAGGCATCCTTAGTGTAGTGGTTTAGTGGTAACTTGGCAGTGCTGGTTAATGCTTGGACTCCCTGGGATTGGGTCTTTTCCAAACTAAATGACTCTATGACTTGTTTGGTATCTCGGTTTTGCAGGCAATGTTAGATGAATGCAAAAGAGTGAATGTTTTTTACTTTTTGGCGATGTCTTGATGCGAGTTTTAAAGTGTAATTTGCAAACTTCTAAATGCACAGCCCTGACTTATTCAGCAGCAGTTACTTTGAAAAGCAGGTGTGGATTTTGTAAGTGAGTAGAAGTTACTGTTTTCATATTGGCAATTGACTCGAGCTCTGTAAAACCACGTGGTAGTTTTGTAGCTATCTGTATCTCGTTCTTGAGAAACTAACTTGGTGTAAATGTACATGAAGGGATATAATAATACTAGGGAAGCTGTGCTGAAATTTGCCAGGTAGGGTTTATTTCTTCAAAAATTTTGCAGAATACAAATAAACTGAGATTTAATTTTTGTGTTGGAGTTGAGGCATCTCTGAGTCCTTGAATGCCATGTGCTGCTATACCAGGGGTGTGCATGGTGCATGTGCAAGTGAATGCAACCCTCAGTTACTTAGACCTTACAGCACTTCATAGCTATGTGAGAGTCCATACAGTCACAAATCATAGAGTATGATGGCTGAAAGGAAATGGATCTGTGTGTGAGACACTTTAGAGTTAATGCTTTTAACATAAGCAATGGTTCTTCAGTTTAATCACAACTGTATCTGTAAATGGTTGACGTGTCTTTTTGTTGGCCAGGCTCGCACTTCTTGGGACAGGGAATCAAGTGAAATGCGCTATAAGAGGCTTCAACATTTGCTTGAAAAAAGCAACATCTATTCCAAATTCTTGCTAACCAAAATGGAACAGCAGCAGCTAGAGGTAGGTGTGTTCTTCTTTGCAGTGGGGATTCTTAAAGTGCTGTCTCTTTGGGGGTTTTTCCCATCCAACTGTTTGAAGTAAAAATGTTTTTAAGATTGCATTAGTAGCATTAAAATCTACTGGAACCTAGTGCACAGGAATGACATGATGCTTTATGTAGTGTTCAGAATTTGTTCTCTAAATTGAAAGATGAGTCAGATATGGAAGAACATGAATTATAATTTAAAGTCACTGTGTAAAGGTGGCACTGATGCCTTTGCAGATCTTTTGGCCTGAGTGCAAAGAAAGCAGAGTAAGTATTTCAAATAAGAACTGAAGTTTAAGGGAGCTAGAAAACGTAGAGGGAGGATAGAAGGTGCAAAGAACTGACAAGTAGGAAGGTGAGTAGTCTGTTTGTGTTATTAACTGAAAGCTGAGGCTGAGATGTACCTTCAAGATGCCAACTTAGGCCTCCCTCAAACAAATCAGTTTACAGTGGCCTGAGGCCATACTATTCCCAAACAAGAGTTTCCATAAAACAGTGTTGTCTTCATTTTTTTTTTTTTTAATCCATGGGCTGCTGAGTTCATACCTGGCTTGGTCTTGACTTTTTTAACTGTACGTTTATGGACTGTAACTGTAAACTTAAACTGTACGTTGACACTTGAGGGAAAAGAAAGAGAGGGAAAAGCAGGAAAAGATTAAGAACAACATTTTCTGTGAAGGGATACTGATAGACTGCAGGAACCTCCTCGTCAAAATACTTCTCTAGTCGAACTGTCAGCTCAAATTCATGGTTATTTTATTGCTAGAATGTGTATTTCAGTACTAAATCTAGCTCCATCTGATAAATACCAAGGTCTTCTACTCTTTCTTCAGGATCCTTTTGCTTTTACTTCAGGAAGCAAAAATGGTAGATGGAATTAAAATCTTAAGTTCTTCAAGACATGCAAGCACTTTGTTAAAGGCATTCTAGGCTACTTACATTGCTGTCTGTTTTGCAGTGAATATGTAGTATATGCAAGTTGGATAAATGGAAAACTTACTGCAGTAGATTTAATCTTCAGGAGTTTGCAATTGGGAATATTTTTGTTAAAATCTTTCTAAATTACTGTATTTAAGTGTTTAAAGTATTTACTGACAAGCAGTTTAGAGCAGTGGCACTTTCTTCTCCAAATTTTGCTTTATTGTTTTAAGCTACACCAGAACAAACTTAGTGGGGTTGCAAACACAAAGTATACAGAGTACATGGAACTTGGAATTAGCAATGTAATCTGTTGCTTCTGTAGTGGGATAGTACTCTTGTGGGTGTTATGGAATGGTAAGAATTGCATGTGTGGTTTTTATTTTGTTTAGGAACAGAGGAGGAAAGAGAAGTTAGAAAAAAAGAGAGAGATGATGTTAAAATCTGCCAAGGTAAGATTAAGTAGCTTTATGCAACTTTATAAATAAAAGTCTGAGAAATTACAATGTTTGTTTTGACCAAGGTAAGCAAAATAAGTTTGATTGTCCAGTATTTGACTTGCAGGATCTGTCTAATATACCATATTTATTTTAACTGTAATAAGACTGTTTGAAAGGGTTTAAAAGTCGTATACCATGACAGTCATTTTTAGAGGATGTTTTTGACTAGTTGTTATTATTAGAGAAAATGGTTTCAGTTTGTCTTTAAGGAGTTTTTTGTTTTAGCAATGATTGCTTTGTTCAGCCAAAATAGTGAATAAGTAACAAGAAAAAGTAAGCAGGATTTTTTTTTCTTTTGCTGTGTTTTTGAAAACTGTTTAGTAGTAGTAGAAATGTTTCAAGAAGCTTTCAGAGGTAATGGTAGGAGTCTGATTACACCTTTTTGTCTGTGTCATAATAGAGATGTATAAGATGATGAACCTCTTTCTATGGTTATTTTCTAGGGTCAAAACCCAGTTGATGGCAAAGAGGAGAAATCGGGTAATGTATTAGGCTTTGCCATTTTTCAGTACTGGTGGGTTTGATTTCCTTAATGTTTGATGCATTGTATAAATTCAAATATTATCTTACAGGTGCAAAAAAGAAGAGAGGAAGAGAAGATGGGACATACAACATATCAGAAATTATGTCCAAAGAGGTATGCCCTAAATATAAATAAGTTGTCTGGATTTTTGTAGCACTTTTAATGGGTGAGCCAATTTCCATGACATCTATATTTTAGAGCACTTCATTCTCATACATTGCTACCAGATGCTATCAGCCATCAGTAGTCTGTCTGTGAGCAAAGGTGTATGTAACAAGCCGTGTTGTCACAGCTGTAGAGGTTGGATACTCTTTTGTTTTTTCAAGTCTTTAGGGAGGCAAGCTGTGAAGAGGCTATGTTGCCAATTGAATTTTTAGCTACCCTTTGTAATTGAAAAGTATTACCTGGTGTGTCGTCTTGTTTTAGAGTCACTTGTATGATTAATGATTTTGTATGTAAAGCTTTTTAAAGTATATCCAGATTGAAAGATGAATGAAGAGATTACATGAAATACAAATTACAGTAGCCTTTAAGGTTGAAAAGCACATAAGCATGTTTTTTTTCCCCTGTTTGTTTCCAGGAAATATTATCAGTGGCAAAAAAAAGTAAAGTGGAAAATCAGGTATGTTGACACATATTATTGCAGTTTAAGAGTGCTAAGCCCAAAGGGAGGGAGGGCTTTTTATATTTTGTAGTGTATCCCTAAACTTTACTTGTAGATAAACATCAGTGCTATTTATTGAAGTCCTGAATTAAAGTTTAGAAAGGTGGTATAAATTAATGCACTTAAATACTTATTTCAGAAATCCAAGGTGAAAACTTGTTTTTTTAAAAACTGAGTTTGAAGGTATTTATACTTTACAGATTGCTAGTAGCTTCAGAAATAAAGGAAATAGGATTTTATTACAAAGTATTCGTCTTGGTGGTTGAGACTTGAAACCAGTAATTTTTAAGCCGTCAAGTGTGGAGATAACAGGTGAGGTCTCTTTTGCTTCTGTAGTTCCAGAGCTGCATGCACAGTGTGAATTGCTTCCTAACATTAAAACAACTTACAGAGGGAAAGCCCTTCTGCTTACAGAAGGGAAATTGCGGCATTGGATGCCAACCTCTGTGAGGAAGGTTTAAGTCTGTTTACTGTTATGGGTAGAAAATTATAAGCTAAATAGCTTCAATAGCTGTCAATGCTCTTGAATTCTAAAGGAGAGCAAAGTCTACTCTTGAGTTGACAGTTGACTCAAATCTTTGTGTCAGAGACTGAGTTACTTCACTGCACATTAAGGCTAGTGTTAATTGGGAAGAAGTATGTCTTAGGCTTTGATGTGCATTGCACTTGTCACATGCTCCTTGACCTTCCTTCTACAGGATGAAAGCTCTGCTGACAACCTGCATCCAGAAGACCTGCAGAAAAATGGAGATTCAAACAGTGTCATTAAGGACAGGTTGTGTCAAGCTGTACGACACAGTGCCAAGCAATTTCTTGATCCAGTGCGAAAATTTAACGGACAACCAGTGCCTTTTCAGCAACCAAAGATTTTTACTGGTGGTGTAATGAGGTGGTACCAAGTGGAAGGCATGGAGTGGCTAAGGGTATGGATGCAATTGAATTTGATCAGAATTGCTGCTGATTGGAAACTGATGTGGAGGGGAAGACAGAAGTCTATGATCATAGTTGGTACAGGGAAGGTGAAGAGAAGAGAGTTATGATCTTTCATGGTACAAGAATCTGGTGTTATGAAAAAGTTGTCAAGCAGCAAATAAAATGTTTCAGTGTGGGAAGGACATTGGTGTTTCTAAGCCTTTCTTTATAGATTTTCTGGCTCCATCTTCCCTTTTTACATCTATTTTTTTGTTCAACTCAACCTCTCCTTACAAAGATTTTGTGAAAGCAGGACTATACATCCTACCGAGGAACAGCCTTATTTGTTTCTCTCAAGGGCTTCAATACCTAGCCCAAAGGTATTCAAAGACCTGTTACCTTTGCAGGTTTGACACAGATGAATTTTCATTTTCTGTATCTTGGAGTCTTAACTAGTAATACTAGCACAGCGTGTTAAAAATGTTACGTCTTTAGCTTCTGAAATAAAAAACTATAGTAATTTGCCATCAAAATTACACATGTATGTTTTTAACTTCTACCTGTTTCAGCATGCAAGCCAAATTTAAAAATTCATAAGAATCAAAACATTTTAGTTCTGCTACTGATCTCATATCTCTCTTAGGTTTTTTCTTTCTGTTTTTTCTCCCTTCAAGCATACACAGTCTGTTTCAACAGGCTTAGACTCAAGTGAGTGCCACTAAACTTGCTCACTCACTTCTGTTACTGGAAAGTGCCTAGTGAGGATAGGGCCTCTTCTGAACGGAAAACCAGTTTCCTTAGTTGGGCCCTCAGTTATAATAACCTTTTTATGTATATTTGTTGAATAGTGGAGAGTGGCCAAAGAGCAATTCTGTGTGTTTCTGTTTTTTTGTGAGAGGTTGCTCTGCTCTTTGTCAGAGTAGGCAGTGTCTGCACAAAGAACTTAGGCTGGAGCAGGTGGCTGTGTTGGCCAGGAAGTTCACCTTTTTCTTGTGGTGAGGTAGCTACAGGAGCATCATGCCTACAGGAGTTGCTTGAATAGATACCACTGAAATAGCAGAGTCATTTGGTCTTCTGGAAAGCAGAGCTAAGTGAAGTGTCGAAGCTGGGATGAGTAGAGCCTTGGGTAATGCGTGCTGTACTTGCAGTTAATTGCTTTCTGGTGCAACACTAAATTACGTATTTTCTTTTGATACTGTTCTGGTTTTTGTGCCCTAGTCAGGCACTTAGCTGGCTAGGAGTGTATACATCTACATGAGAATATCCAGCATTTACAAGATGCTGGCATTTATTTTTATAAGAGAATCATCTTCGTCTGTAATATAAAATGGGCCTAGTAGAGCATTTTCACAGATGTGAAATTCCTAAATGTCTTTGTTTTTCCAAATGTGTGTTGATTATTTTGCATTTACTTTTTTTTTTAATATGCAGATGCTTTGGGAAAATGGTATTAATGGCATTTTAGCTGATGAAATGGGGCTGGGGAAGACAATCCAGTGTATTGCAACAATAGCGCTGATGGTGGAGCGAGGGGTCCCTGGTCCATTCTTAGTATGTGGTCCTTTGTCTACTCTTCCAAATTGGATGTCTGAATTCAAGAGATTTACTCCAGAGGTAAAAGAAATTAAGACTTTTCTTCTTCCTTATTGTTTAATTTCTGTTCTAATTCTTTGCCTTGAAGCTTTCTCCACATAGAACATCATTTTAATTGTAGTAGTTTATGTGGTTACTACAAACTGTGCTGTGACTTGCTATGTATTTACAGCCATCTTATAAGAGATCTCACTATTTCTACTGTCCTCCCATTAGCTTAAAATGAGCATCATAGTCCTGACTTATAAACTCTTTTTTTACAGATTCCACTGTTGCTCTATCATGGAGCTCAGCAGGAGCGTCGCAAACTGGTTCGTAAAATCCGTGGCAGACAAGGATCACTGCAAATCTACCCTGTGGTCATTACTTCCTTTGAAATAGCAATGCGAGACAGAAGTGCTCTGCAGGTACCCAAGTTCTCTTAGCCCCAGGACTATGTGTGCCTCAGTACTGATAGCAGTGCTTCTGAACACAGAAAAAACCCCACATACTGCCTGTACAATAAGTTTCATACTGTTGCATGTATATTGGCATTTTCTTCTGTTTTCCTGGTAGTAGTAGCTCTGCAATTTAATGCTTAAGTTCTTCAAACAGAACATTATTCTAAAAGCGGATAGTTACAGCATACCTGCTCTTTTTGTTACCTTCCTGTAGGTGATGACTAAGGATGTTTAGAGCAAGAACGATACTTAGTGTATAAATATTATGGTTAACATGACAGTGGTGGTTGCAACTAGATGTGTTTCTTGTAGAAGTTTTGTTTTAACCACCTAAGCTTTCTAAAAGGCAGTCACATGAAGCAGATGGGTGGCATTATCTGTTTGGGTTCAGCTCTATTAGTCTGGCAAAGTGAAAAACAGTAAATAGAACCTTTGTAACAGGCAGTATCAAATAACCTTATTAGTGCTTCTTAATTAATCTTAGACCTGTTTTGATAGAATAGACCTAAAATTTACTGAAATACCTTTTATTTTCATAGAACTGCTACTGGAAGTATCTCATAGTAGATGAAGGTCACAGGATTAAAAATATGAACTGCCGCCTTATTAGAGAATTGAAACGATTTAATGCAGACAATAAACTCCTGTTGACTGGCACTCCCCTGCAGAACAACTTGGCAGAGCTTTGGTCATTGCTTAACTTCCTGTTGCCAGATGTGTTTGATGATTTGAAAAGGTAAGTTGCAGTCTGATGGTGGAAACTATTTCTGTTTGTTCTCTTTGAGTATTATGACTCTTTAATAATTAAACTTATCAGCATGTGAAGAGTTGCTTTATGGTATAGTTGTAACCCAGTATGATTATTTGGTGGCAAAGGCTTTGAAATATGTCTTGCCTCACAGTTAGTTGTTTCAGAAAGGAAGGAATTAATTGTCTCCCTAGATAGTGGAAGCTCAGCTGTGAGCTAAGAAATAAACATTTGTGGTGAGAGATGTTTGTTTTATCACAAATGCCTGGTGCAGCTTTTTGGAGATTCTCAAAGGTGTTGGATGAAGCTGTCTGAGGCTGGCAGACACAGGACCCACAGATCCTTCTCTGCAGCAGTAGGGGATCAGGTGGAAGAGCACTGCCAGAAGAGTCTTTTGACTAATTTTTGGAAAAAGCTATAACCTAGATGGAATTTAATAGATTATAATGAATATTCCAACTAGTACAAGTATTTTTACACATCACATAAAACCTCAAGCTTCTGAATTATACAGGTATATTTCAGAAATTCCTCTGATACACCTTCTATTCATGATGGATGTGAGTGCTTTATTTTTTTTTAATCACAGGATAAGAGAAGAATAGATACTTTGTAGCTATTATTCTTCATTATTTTAGTAAGCTATTTTTCCCTTGCTTTGTTTTTATAGCTTTGAATCCTGGTTTGATATTACCAGCATTACAGAAACTGCTGAAGATATTATTGCTAAAGAAAGGGAGCAAAACATCTTGCATATGCTGCATCAGGTTTTAATTTATCCTTCATTTTGTATTTTTTATTATATAGTTATAACATTGACCATTTGTGTCCTGAAGTGTGTCAAAATCTTGTTTGTGATGCTGAATTTTGGTCTGAGGTTTTTATTGTGGCACTTCTGGACTTCCTGAGACTTGTAGGGTTCTTTTCAATCTTTGCAGTACTTAGAAATGCTAAAGGAACAATGTATCTCTTTCATTCATAGCCACTCATTTTTATTCTTGGAACTGTATTGAGTTTAGTCAAACTTAATTGCAGTTACAGACTTCAATTCACCAAGAGATTTAATCAGTGTATTTATTTTGTTGAAAGATAACTTTGAGGGAACTTATGTAACTTGTAGGTGTTGAGCAGAATACCTTTTGACAAACTAGTCATATAATATGGCTGTCTTCAAATTTACACTTAAAGCTCTTTTTTAAGAGAGTGTGTGGAAGTAAATGCTTACAGACCTATTATCATTTTTTTCCATTATAGTCTGTTGGTGAAGCATCTAAACTGAATCTTCTATGTATAATTGTTGATGACAATTTATTTATTTTGGTTAAAGGTTTTGGGCATTTTCAGAAAAACTTGATTTAAGAAATATAATAAACAAAATGAGCAGTTGTGTATTAAGATTGCTTTTAGTTACTGGAATTTGTAAGAAAGGTCTGTAACGTAGTTACTATTGCAACCCTACTAAGCACTTCAGAATTTTTTAAATGTTAAGGGGCGTGTTTCAACACGTTAGTACCAGCATGTGCATGAAAATGTTGAGTAGGCATAGATATTAAAAACCTAAATATATTTGCAAATTAACTCTCTTGCTTTAAATTGGCAAAATAGTGTTACATCAGTAGGCCTGCTTCTGTGGTTGTCTTGTTTTCTTTGTTTTAAACTAACTGTGTTGACAGCTTTGAGTAATTGTAGCATCTGCTCACCATTTCAGATTCTGACACCATTCTTACTGAGAAGGCTGAAATCAGATGTTGCTCTTGAGGTCCCTCCTAAACGAGAAGTTGTGGTGTATGCACCGCTGGCAAAGAAGCAGGAAACTTTCTATACTGCCATTGTCAATCGCACCATTAGGAAACTGTTTGGAAATAATGAGGTAGCTGCTGATAAGGATGTTAGCAATGTGCTTGCTTGTCATAGTTCATATGCAAAACCATATTGTACTGCTTCATTACCATTGTAACTAAACCTGCTTTTATTCTCAAATTTTTAGTCTGATCTATTTGTTATCTATTTCAATAGTGGCAGCTACTGTGATAGGCCTGTGGCACTGAACTAAAACAGTATAAGTGTAAATATGGTCTTGATTACTTGTAGCTTTGAAGGAAAAGAGCACTGTTTTCATAGAGTTGACAGTTTCAGCTTAGAATAAGTAAGGTATGAATGTAGCTTTCTAAAATCAAACAGAAACTTTCAAAATCTACAGTTGTAGACCTTTACAATTTGGCTGCATATTCTACATAGCCAAGACTTAAGCTGCTGAGTGTAAAAAAGTGTTGCATGATGCACATCACTGAGGCCTCTTTTCAGTTTTGCAAATTCTTGGATCAGCACAGGCCTTAGATTCTGAAGCTGGCTGCTGTTAATGGCAATGTTCTCATTTCCCACAGGAAGAAGTAGTTGAGTTGAGCTCTACAGGCCGACCAAAACGCCGTAGTCGGAAAGTGGTTGATTATTGTGAAGAACATAATGGTTCACCTGATGACTTGGAAAAATTAATAAGCAAAATGCAAGCGGAAGTAGAAAAAGAGAGGTGCCTGTCTTATATGATTTTTATTTCTTGTTGTACTGTCTGTTTTCCTCTTAGTTTGCTTCCAGTGCTTTGCTTACTGAAATTGATTAGGAAGAATGGCATTTAGTGATTCACAATCCTTGTAGCTTTATGGTTTGTTTCTTTGATTTTACCTGGTATTCACTGAGCCATGTTAGCAGTGATTATTAGTACTATCGCTCACTGGCTCATTAGAGTTACAGTTAACTTCAGGACACTATTGTGGTTCAACCCAAGGCAGCAGCCAAGCACCACACAGCTGCTTACTCAAAACTCTTATCAGTGTAGTTGGGGAAAGAATCAGAAGGGTAGAAGCTGGAAAACGTGTGGTTTGAGATAAAGATAGTTTAGTAGGGCAGCAAAAGCTGCACATGCAAGGGAAACAAGGAATTAATTCACTGCTTCCCATGGGCAGGCAGGTGTTCAGCCATCCACAGAAGAACAGGGCCCCATCATGCATAGCAGTTGCTTGGAAAGACAGTGTCACTCCAAATGTCCTCCACTCTTCCTTCTGTTGGTGGCTCTGAATTGGTTGAAAGTCCCTTGGGCATAAGGAGGATCTTCAGGTTGAAAAGTGTTTATTTTGCTAGATTTTTATTCTAGTCTAGTTCTAGTCTAGTAGCCTCTAAGAACAGACAAATCTATGTTTGTGTTGGATTTATGGTATGCATGGATCCCTTATATTGGAGAGAGTACTTAACATGTAGAAGAGCTAAATAGCTGTATTCATTGTGATTTCTGCAATGTAGCCAAAATGGGATAGGCAGACAGCTGATTCTGGAACATCTTAGGTATTGCTCCCCAGGAAGTCTGACCCTGTGGTCTGGTGAGGGCTTGCTTCTGAAGTTCCCTTTTCTGCTGGGTGACTTGCACAAGTCACATTCTGCTTCTAATTACTACTGACTGCTCTTTTAAATTTTAAATCAATAATGGCAAACAGTTATGCCTTTGTTGCCAAGTGTGGTGCTCTAAAAAAGTTTTGTCTGGTAATAGCTTTGCAGACTAGAAGGGATTTTGAGCACGTCACAGCATGTGACTCCATTGCTTGATTTTGTTGTACGGTTTTTTTTTTCTCTCAAATATTTGTAGCATAATTAGGAGACACTTTTGGTACTAATAAGATGTTGTGTCTTTTCAAGGCCAGTGGTAGAAGTGAGCATTCCCATGGATTCTGAGGTGAACCTTAAACTGCAAAATATTATGATGTTATTGAGGAAGTGTTGTAATCACCCCTATCTTATTGAATATCCTTTGGATCCTGCGACACAGCAATTCAAGGTACACATTTTAAAAGCATTAGAGAAAATTTGTTCCAGGCATTAAAAAGCAATAGACTGGGAACTGATGGCAGTAAAGAATGACCTTTTCAATGTATTTGGCATATGCCTGCTATTGAATTCCAGGAGTATACTGAATCATTATTTGAAACTTCCTGTAGCAGCAGTAGCAGGGACCTGCTCAGCTGCTGTGCCCATTCAGCCTTTGCATGGTGCTGCCATGGTGTTCTTCATTGTGACAGTGCTCTTCCACTGGTGGAGAGTTATTCAAAGAGTTGCTGGCTTCCATTGACTCCAAGTTCTTTAGGGTCTGCCTCGAGGTCTCCTCACCAGGGTTATTTTTCAAAACAAATGCTAACCTTGGTGAGCTGTTCATGAAGTAAATTGTACACACTGCAGGAGGTGCAGTGGTAACATTTAAGTGTGAGTTGCTGAAGAACTGTAACAAATATAACAGTTATCTGCTCAGAGAATACAGCATCCTTCCCCAAAAGGGAAAAATCCAAGTTATATCACAAAGACCAGGTAGTAGTTTAATCTACACAAAGCAGATGGAAATACAGTAAAGTATGAAATCATTTGAATTGAAATAATTTTAAAGAACTGGAAGTTGCTTGCACATTCTAAATGTCGATGTAGGTATGTGTGTAGTCATGTTTCCTGTTTGGTGAGTCATAACAGAGTATGCTGTACTCCAGAATATGCCGTTGAAGTGTGTCAATGTAAAGTCAGTGCATAAAAAGCAGATTCTCCAGTCAGGGAGGTGAGGGAAAATTAGTGTGTTGAAAATGGAGAGTGTTTGACAGCTGACACCACCCGCAGGAGTTAGTACTTGCTCAGGAGGCTGTATTCCTAATTACCACAGTGGCTGATGTATGTTTCAGACCTTAGAAGTTTCTATTTCCCTGCCCTTAGCCCATGGCAGGAGTTAGATCTAGCAAGCTCTCTTGAAGAGAGATTTAAGGCAGCGGTGTGAATGAAAAGTTGGTTAACTTTTACCGCTTGGCTGGTGTGTAATAACTTGTTCAGCAGTGCCTCTCTGTGTCCAGCAGGGGGAAGCCTTGTGTCTTAATTACCAACAGCAGCGTAATTCCATGGGGAAAAATTAACAACATGAGAGTTTCTCCTTCCAGAAATGGGGTGAAAACTAATTAGTTTTAAAAAATAATTATTTGGGCATATGAAATAGTTTAGTTCAATTTAGTTTCATTATGATTTAAGTGATCCAATGTTGTTTGCTTAAATTAACATTACTTCCAATAGTATGACTTTTAGTTAAGAAAATGGTGCACACTCGTTTCAGTGAGGTTTCAGAGAGCTTTTGTTGATGCTTCTGAGTTGGGGAAGCCATTGGTCTCCTTCCCTCCTAATATATGATCCCCTCTTCCCTGTTCCAAGGTTGATGAAGATCTAGTAAAGAATTCAGGCAAGTTTCTACTCTTGGACCGAATGCTCCCAGAGCTTAAAAAGAGAGGACATAAGGTAAAGCTGAAGATTATTGGAGGGATGAGAGACAGCCATCTCCTTGGGAACAAAAAATGTTATTAAGGAATCTTTCTGGTTTTGTAGGTCTTGTTGTTCTCACAAATGACTATGATGCTTGACATTTTGATGGATTACTGTTACCTGAGAAACTTCAAATTCAGTCGATTGGATGGCTCTATGTCCTACTCAGAGAGAGAAGAAAATGTAAGTACATGGGCATGCCCTGTGAGCACATCAGCAAATTGTGCTTTTGCTGTGACACTGGGATATGATTTTGCACAGCACTTTGCCTTTAATAGACAAAACATCTCCATGCTGAAAACTGTCTTCTGCCTTAGTATCTGCACCTCAGAAATACTGAAGCAGTAAAGTGTGCTGCTAAGCATTACCTTGAGGTATGCCTAAAATGCAGTGCTTCTTAAAACCCCTGGCAGCTTGTGTTGTATTTTCTGTGATCGTCTTTTTAAACAGGTCTCATTAACCATTAGCTGTGTTATGTTTGGTCCATTTACTTTTTTTAATAGATAAAATCTCTTCCAGATGCATCAATTTAATACTGACCCTGAAGTCTTCCTGTTCTTAGTGAGCACAAGAGCTGGAGGCCTGGGCATTAACTTAACTGCGGCAGACACAGTTATCATATATGACAGTGACTGGGTATGTTGACAGATTGTTAACGTAGTGATTGGTGTCAAAAAATGCTTTCTTTTGCTGCTTTTGATAATCATTTATGACCCTGTTATGGTATAAACCATTTCTATGACTTTAATGAGATGTTACGTGAAGGCAATAGTAGCATGTTAGCACATGGAAACATTTTTTTTGTGAAATAATACAGCCTCACTTGAACAGTCCTGGGTTACTGAATGCAACATTAGAGCTGGTTTCTGAGTTTGCCCCTGAGTTACCAAAAGCAGGAGGTTTTTTTGTGTTGTCAATACATTTCCTTCTTTTTATTACTTAAATTTCACTGTAGGTGGACCTTTTTATGGGTTTCCTGTTTACAACAGCTGCCATGTTAGTACCAGCTCCATGAATCTCTTCTGTGATTTGCCATGTGTGTTTTAGCTGGCTAGGATTCTGCTGCTCCTGTAAATCTGGAGGCTGGGAAGAAGAGAGGTTGGGAAGGAAACGACTGAGGACCTCTGTATCATCACTTTATTTTAGTAGACAGTGCTGCTAATATCAGCTTCAGAAATGGCTGAAAACTTTTTAAATACCATTTCTTATCCTCTAACAAAGAAACCCAACACAAACCTACAACTAAAATTACCATCTAAGTCTGTCATATTAACCATGTCCATCTGTAGAAAACTGCAGCACATGGTGCAGAAGTTGTAGTAGTAGTCTACAGCACTGCAGTCCAAGCTGGTTGGGTTTCTCTGCCTGTGCAGCTATAGCAGCAGAGCTTGTCATGGATAAGCTTAAGAGTCAAGAGTGGTAGAGTTGTATTATACCGTGTCTCTTCTGCTTCTGCACTGACTCTAAACTCCCCATTAAAAATGCTACGTGTGGCATGTCCTTTAAAAAAAGGATAATGGCATAACTAAATTCTTACTGATTTATTTCTTTATCTGCTCAGAACCCCCAGTCAGACCTGCAGGCCCAAGACAGATGTCACAGAATTGGCCAGACAAAGCCAGTAGTTGTTTATCGTCTTGTAACAGCAAATACTATTGACCAGAAGATTGTGGAGAGAGCTGCTGCCAAGAGGAAGCTGGAGAAGCTGATTATCCATAAAAGTTAGTATCTTTCTCTTGAGACTTCATGTCAATACGTGTTGCTTCTTTAAATCTCAAGCTGTAACAAATTTCAGTATCCTGTTTGCCTCTATCCAGTGTATTATAACCACTGAAGTCCAGTCCTGTTAGAACAACTGGCCAGTGCTAAATAGAACAATAGTCCTTGGGTTTATGTACAGAGCAATGGTGATTCTTGTGGTGTTCTTGATTATATGGCTTGTCATACTCAAAAGTCTTTAGTATGTGATTGCTTTGAAGTGTCCCTTTTGGGGATGAGATTTTCTTGTACAGATCCTATAGGAATCCTGCCTTGCTTCTGCAGCTTATTCTGTTTGTGACATTTGGACTGTAGTTCCTTATATATAGCAATTTCCAAACATTAAGCTCACTTGAAGAATTGCAATTCTTATAACTTGGCTGCTGAACAATAACTAGTTTTATATCAAACTTCAGAGGAGGCGAAAAACTTCTCATCATTCTTGTATTATCATATTGAGGGGGGAACAAAGCCTTTTCATGAGGGCATAAAAGGGCAAAAAGGCCACACCTCTTTCTACTGCGCTAGAAAGAGGTGCACTTAGTCCAGCCTAAGCTGTGGTTTGCCTCTGGTTCTGGATGATATCTTTGATAATTACTTTATCCTAGCATTAGCCTTTTTCCCTGTAATCTTTTTGCACTGCTGTCTTGGTGTGACTGCCAGGGCTGCCTCTTTATACTTTCTTGGTTTGGTTTTTTTAATGATTTGATAATGGTCCAAACTGAAGTTAAAACCCAAGCAGCAAGATGAGTGCAGAATGGGCTCTAACAGATGACTGCCATGTACTAAGGCAGCACTGGAGACTGGGACTGCGTGTACTGGAAGGAAGATAAGTGTCAATGCCTTCAGTTTTGCAATAAGTTCAATATTTATCTTGGCATCTATTGGTGTATCACATGTAAATCTTGCAGGTAGGGGTGTCACTTCAGGAGCCTTTGAATTCACTGTGTAAATGTAAAGCTGATATTATGGATCCTGTTATTGTGAATATCTAAAAAGTGTTGGAATTTAGGAGAAGCAAATGAGGAAGGAAAATCACAAAACTATGTAGGTATATACAGTACAAATACTGGAGCTTAAGGACCGGATTTTGTTACAAAATGTCAATTTTTTTTTGGCTTTCCATCTTGTGCTTCTTGTGCTTCTGTTGCATTGAAGAAAGTTGCTTGGGAAACTGTGTTTTTCTTGCTATTATGGCAACTTGAGACCTGCATGGCACTGATTTAATACCATGTGGTTTGTGAAACTCTGAAAGCTAAAAGGGAGAGACAGCATCACTCATAATGCATGAAAGGACCTGGAGCCTGTCTGTCAGTGCTGTGGATGTTAATGGGGGAAAGAATCCTGTAGCTCAGACTGCTCTGGAACTTGAATCTGATTTGCACTTCACAGATAGAGTTCTTGAAGGGAGATGGGGAAAGATGTAGGGAGGATTTCTGAAGCCAAGATACAGAAAGGAACATTACTGTGATGAAAGGAATTAGTGAAGACACATTAATAAAATGGACACATATGTTGATAAAAACTGAGGACACTTGGCACAGAACAGCAAGTCTTGCCAGTGTCATCGAAATGTATAAGACTGAGTTTGATTTCATGCTCAGCTTTGGTTAGGTAATAATCTTGTAAAGTTTTCTACAGTTGGATTGACATCCAGATTTGCTGTAAATAGGTGCTAGCATAGTCTCAAGAAAGCAGTCTGTGTCAAGGGTATTACTTTGTCTGTTTCATTAAACTGAGGCTGTTCTCTCTGCAAACCACATCTTTCACATATTTCCTGTCTTGTGGTTAATACAACTTACTTTGTTTTAACCAGCTTACAATACAAAGGGAACAAACTTCAGCATCCACCATATAACTTTATTTACAATCTTTTTACTGTAAGTAGAACTAATGGCTTTTTTTGCTCTGTGTGTTCATGTGGGCATGTTGAATTGGTGTTTAAATCAGTCCTTCTGCATACTACATATATGTCTACATACATACACATTATAGAAAGTGAAAGGCCTGCATGCAAACCTTCATGTACCTCTGAGTCTATTAATGTAAGATGTGTTTACATGAGGTCTAAAACAATGAAACCTAGCATTAGTTTTGATATTCAACAGTAATTTGTTCTAATCTCTGTGTGCTTTCTTAAAATTTATTCTTTCTACAGATCAGTTTAAAGGTGGCAAATCTGGTCTAGCACAGTCAAAAAGCTGCCTGGACCCTCAGGAATTGTTAGAATTACTGAAATCCAGAGACTATGAGAGGTATGCAGATTTCATATTTTCTTGGACCACAAGTTTGTAACTTGTAACTTGCAAGCAGCTGTCAAGAGCTCTCTTGTCTTATGAAGTGCTGTGTGGATCTTCATAGAGGAAAGAATGTCCTAGGGATTCTGTTACATGGGAAAACTGAGAGACTATTTCTTCTTTAACAGGGAGGTTAAAGGATCTAAAGAAAAAGTAATCAGTGATAAAGATCTAGAGTTACTTTTGGATAGAAGTGATCTTATTGGTAAGTCTGAGTTTTCCTGTTTTCTTTATTCCGTTCAGCAGTAAATTCATATTTTGTAAGAGTTCTTTGTATGTAGAAGGCTGCCATAGCTTCATTTCCCTGCAGCTATGTTGCCCATTTGACAAAGGACCCTTTTGGTCCCTTTGTTGAATTTTCAATATGGTTTGCCGGAGAAGAAATAACAGAATTTAGGAAAAAGTATTCCAGAAAGTCACATTCAGGCATGCTGTGCCCTGAGCATACTGTGAGTGACAAGCATAGATTAGGATGTGTTCTGCAAAGCAGCTTTCAAGGAGAGTTGCTGTAATTGATCAAAATAGAAATTATTCTCAGAAAAGATTTATTCCAGCAAGCTTAAAAAATGTACTTTGATGCTGTCATAATTAAAAATACTAATCTATTCTAATATGTCACTATTCAAAATACTATGTAACATTGTCTAACATTTTTTGGGGAAAGAAGTCAAGTCTAACATTTGGAAGAAAGAAATCAAGCTTTTGAGAGTTCCCATGGCTTATCAGTGGATCGGCTATTTAGCAAAACACCCCAACCAAACCACAACCCTTTTTTGAGGTTGTCTGCAAATTCTAGTGCTTGATCAGGCCAAGATATCATTGAAAAAAACTCTTAACTTTCCTGAATGGAAAAATTATTGTCCAGTCCATAGATCTGGAATCCTTTTGTATGATTAGTAGATGTAGTATGCCTTGTTTCCCTCAACATCTTTAGCAGAACAAGACTCCAAGCATAGATACGGGAAAAAAACCCCAGTCATTACAGAATTTAGAAGTAAAAATTTTAGCCTTAAATAAGTATGCTGTGTGTAGCTTGTGTAAAATTAATTTGCTTTAGGAAACTTCTCCTATATTTGCTATAAGAATAAAATTAAGGCACTGTTATGTAAAACTATTTATTTCAGTTAGCTGGCTGATAATACAGAAAATTATTCTTGATGAATGGGTAATAAGATCTATATCTTTACAAGTTCAGACTGTGAAACAATCTGATTTCTCTTTCCAAGTTGAAGAAGGTGCTGTTTATCTTGTTTTATTAGTGTGCAACTTATTTATCATGGTTGCTTTTTTTTTTCTTCTTTGCTATGTGAATCAAAGTTAATATAATAAAGTTGTCAAAAAATGGTAATACAAAGGTATTAGTCTGCCATTATATACTGAATTTTTGCTATAGCTAACTGCAGTTAGTGCTTTAGAAAGCAAAATTCCAGCTCCCACCCTGGTAAGCCATAATTATTAAATTTATATAAATATAATACTTTTTCATTAGCTTACTAGTCACTGGAAGGGCAACAAAGTGATTGCAATTTCCAGGAAGACAAGTTTGCAGGTCCTTGAATTTTTGAAAAGAATATTACTTATCAGAGCTGTAATTCTATGTTTCTCCTGGTAATTTCACTAAATAGGTTTTCTGGGTATTTCTTTCAGGAAAATGAGACTAGTTTAGGCAGCTTTTAGAACTGCTTTTCTCCATTCACATTTAGCCAGAGATGTTGGAATTTTTGCCTAGAAGCATACAGCTGAAAAATTGTTTTTGCATACAAACTTCTAGTAGCCAACCATTGATGGAGCAAAATTGTTTTATCAGCTTGTTCTCCAATTCTGCAAAATGTTTTTTTCAACTTGTTTTCCAAATCTGCTTTCTACTATGCTTCTTATTGTTGACCTTTGATTTGTTTTAATCTTAGATCAAATGAAGGCCTCTGAAAAAATGAAAAAGGAAAAGATCGGTGTCTTCAAAGTCCTAGAAGAGTCGTCAGAGTCCAATGCAGAATGTGTGTTTTAATATGCAAATGTGGCCTCTAAGTAGTCTTTCAGATCTTCCAGAGATGTCACTTATGCTTGCTGGTCCTTGATGCTGACCTTCCTTAAGGCCTTGTTCAAATCCCTTGTGTTCTTTCAGTGGATTTTAACATGTTCTAGACTATGATGCAGATGATAGTGGTAGCTTTAGTAGGCTTTCATAAAAAAATGAGCATGTTTCACATTTGCAGCTAGTTCTTGTACTCAGTGGTATAAACTGGCAAATTTGTTAAAAAAATCTTCCTGTGGAAGTCCTACACCCCTGTTTTTTGGTTGGGTTTTTTTTTTAAATATGGTGTCAATTATAGTTTTATTTGGAAGGGAGAGTACAGGTACCTTTGTTAAAGCCATTTGTGTAGCTTCTGTTTTTAAACTTCTGAGAATTATTTTGATTAAATAAATATCTCTTTTCTTCTAAAACTCTCTGGATTTTGGCTTCTTAAGCAAAGCTGATCCATTAATTCACACTTTCCTACTTATTTAGCACATTAGCCAATGTCATACATTTAAAGAAAAACAAACTAACCCCACAAAAAGCAGAAAAACACCCACACACAAAACAGAAACCAAAAAACAATGAGCCTAAAACAGCCTAAATCTTTCTGATGCAGACATTTCTTCTGTATTGATTGCTGGTCAGTCTGTGCAGCTGAGTTGCCTATTTGAAGCAGGTGTAGGGAGCTGCAAAGCTGCTGAAGAGTCTGGAGCAGAAGTTTTGGAGTGGCTGAGGCTGTTTAACCTGGAGAAGGGGGAACTTACCACTCTACAGCTATGTGAAAGGAGGTTGCAACGAGGTGTTGGTCCCTTTTCCCAAGTAACAAGCAATCGGACAAGAGGAAATAGCCTCAGGTTGCACTAGGAAAGGTTGAAATTATATATTGGGAAGTTTGTTCACCAAAAAAGTCAAGCACTGGAACAGGCTGCCCAGGAAAGCAATGGAGTTGCCATCCCTGGAAATATTTAAGATGTGGATGTGGCACTTGGGGACATGATTTAGATGGATCAGCAGTGCCATGCTAAGGTTTGGACTCTGTCTCAAAAGTCCCAATGCAATGATGACAGCTAACTCCCTTAGGTTAAATGCACATGTAATATCCTTTACCTCTTGACTGCCCTTCTCTTCCCAGAAAGTGCTCCTTGCCTTTCACACACCCACAGGGACATTCTGCACTTTCCCAGCCAGAACACTTCGTTACCTTCATTACCTTTCTCTGGACACTCTCTGGCCCCTCAGTGTCCTTATTGTAGCAAAAGGCCCAGAACTGGGCACAGCACTGGATGAATCAGGCAGCTTTTAAACTTTCATCTCTGGTTTGTGAAAATGTCTTTTAGGTGTTATTTAAAAGCTGCAGTCTTGGAATTGCAGCTGGAGCTGTCACAGTTGCAGTTGTGCTCATTAACATGGCACAGATAACACAGAAAAAAACCCCTCTACCAACTCAGAGTTCAGAAACCAGTTTTCATTCACTTCATGATCATAATTATTCTATTGGCCTGATAGAGAAGGGAATCTTAGAGTAGCAAGAGATATTTATACTTACCTCTAAGGGAACAGATAAATCTGTTAATGAGTAAGCTGACTTTGATCATTGCCTGGTGAAAGCCCTGTTTTATTGGTAATTGCTAAAGACAAAAGTTTCTAATTTTTCTGTTCAGTTACTAATTACCTTGAATAATACAAAGTCCAGCATGTGCCTCTCCTGGGGATGGCTGAACACCTGCCTGCCCATGGGAAGGAGTGAATTCATTCCTTGTTTTGCTTAGCCTGTGTGTATGGCTTTTGTTTTCCCTATTCAACTATCTGTATCTCAACCTAATTTTGTTAAAGGCAATAGTAAGTGACCGCTGCTCCCACACAGCCTACATAACTTTTGAAGACTGATCTACCCTGCTTAACCTGCAATATGGTGCAAAATTAAAGTAATCAGTGTTAAAAATTATAGACTGTGCTTTGTGCTGTGCTGCCTACCTTTGTGAGACACCTTCTGGCAGGATGCTCACCCACTCAAACTGCCCAACATGCTTCACATAGGAACCTTTTATGTGATAACTTCTAAAGCAGGCAGCTCAGTGTGGTTGCAGGGCTATTTAACCTATTTTGTTATTGTTGACAGACTGCAGATGCCAACTGTTTAACTCCTGAGTAATCTGGAAAGTCAGACTACAATGAACACCTCAGTTGTCAAATATTTTGCCCTACATCATAAAAGATAAATACATTCCTTTTCTCAGCCAGCCACAGCAGAGCGTGATCAAAGACCTCAAGTACCAAATGTGAATTTCCTCGCCTAACCCATTCTCAGGTAATAAATTGGATCAACTCTGGTATCCACTTTAGAAACCTGTTGTCATTATAGTGCATGAGTTCTATTATCATTATATTGCAAGGGTCCCATATTGCTGGAGTTTTGTACCTCTTTGATGTTTCTTGTAAGCAGCTCCTCTAGGCACTGACTCTTCCTTGTCCTCACAGTAGCCAGCTGACTCCAGTTCCACCAATCCACTCTTTTATAACAGTTTTCTTATTGGCTGCAGGTGTGGCTTGTTAACATCAGGCCTGCTCCTAATCTTTAGTAATTGGTTCAGCTGCAACTCTTTAGGGAATAAGATTACATTCTATACCACCTTCATTTACCCATACTGTATTCCCCTACAGAAACTTACACTTCCAGACTACTCCACAAATCTTTGGTAGTCCCTGCGTCCTGTGCCAGCCCCTGCAGTCAGTGTTGCCAGTTGTGCTGCCAGCCTGGCTGCAGGAGCTTGGTCGGTGACAGAGCCCATGGCCCTGCACAAAGCAGGGCTTGTCACCCGTGTGCAGGGTGGCACTGGGTGGGAGGGCAGGGAAATGCCAGGCAGGGCCAGGCTCTGATGCCCTTGCCCCCAAAATCATGAGGTTTTCTGGAATGAGCGCTGTTTTGCTGACAGACGCTTGTGTACAAAATAATGTAGTGACTTTGTAGGCACTGGAGGGCTCAGCCCAGGCTCTGGGGCTGGGACACAGAGCTGCAGATGGCCTCAGCTGCCAGCATTTCCCTGGGGGAGCCCTGAGCCCCCAGCCTGCTGAGAAAGCAGATGGTGTGGAGCAGCCACAGTCCCACTGCTGGGCAGGAGACTTGGTCCACAATACAGCCAGAGCAGTTTTTGCCTGCAGGGTCATTCCTTCACCCCCACAGGGTCTGTGCTTCCCACCACTGCACCCCCTTATTGTGCAGTCCCTCCCGCCAACACTGCCCCACACAGAGCCTTTCCCTATGGAAGTGTCCTGTGGAGAAGTGAGAATTAATGCACCTAAGCAGTAGTGAGGGGAGACATCATCCCAGCAGGAAAAAATCCCTCCGCTCTCACCTTGAAAAGAGCTGCTTGTGTTACTCTGGAGTTTGTGCAGGTGTGTGCTGCTGTGTGCCAGCGGCCCAAAGCCAGGCTTTTCCCAGGGATGATCCAAACAAAGTTTGCTGGTTGAGCTACAGCAGCCTCACTTGCTTGCCTCTGCCCATAGAAGGAGCCTGAGAGGATGAACTAAATTTAGCTGGGTTGGTGAATTAGTCCCCTGCCCAATCTGCCCAAAAGCTGCACTATCTGAACAGCAGGAGGCTTATAGGCTTGGTGTCAGGTCAGCTTTACCTCAGATGAGGATTGGGTTTGGGGTTGTGGTTTGACCTTCGCTGTTTTGGTTTATTAGCTTTTCGTTGTTTGGATTTTTGGTTGGTTTTTTTTTTTTTTTTTTTACAACACAGCTGTGCTGTGGTGTGATTCATTGTGAAGGAGAGGAAGCACAGGGTGCAGCAGTACAGCATTGGTGAACACAGACAGGACTTTCCAGGGCAAGGACATGACCCTGTCTGTAGCTGTTTAGATGCACCCACTAACTCCAGGGACCCTATGCTGGCCACAGAGGGCCTGTGTGCAGCCACAAACCCACCCTGCTGATTTCAACCACTGGCAATCTGTTTTAAAGGAAACATGACACGTCTTAGAAACCATTTATTTTTATATGATTAAGAACAGTCATCATCTCACTTAGAAGTGTGAGAGAAATAACCACTGCAGGCCTCTGTTCTCTACACAGGTTCTGCTCCTTAGGCACCATCAGCCCTTTGTCCAGGGCATGAGGGGCACATGCACCCCTCCCCACATCAGCCCCCAAAGGCACCTCCAGGAGCTGTGCACAGCAGCAGCACGAGGAGCAGGGTGATGCCTTGGGCAGCCACATGTGGTTCCCCCCAGGGGGAGCCAGAACAGGGACTGTGGCCACTCAAACCTTCCCCTCTTCACTCTCAGATTCCCTGGTTTCCAGCAAGTATCATGTGATCATTTTTCTCCTAGAGCTCAGTTTGTGATTGTGGGGAACAAAGGGCCATCTGTGGTGATGCAGTAGCAGGAAATGCTGCCGTGCCCAGTCCCATCATCATGAAGCAGTGTTGGACACAGAGGAGGCAGCTCTCGGCTGCCTTGCACTGGGCACAGGCCACCAGGCTGCTCTGCAGCTTGGCTGTGCCCTCCTGCCCCTTGCTGGGTGCCAGCAGGCAGCTGCTCACAGCTCAGCTGGCAGCAAGACCGGCCTGACTCAACTTTGTAAATCCCTCCCACTATTCTCCAGGATAAACGCAGCCATGCACTGGGCACCTCTTCTGCTGCATGGCATTCTGGGAGCCACAATCCAGTGCACAAGGAAAACAGCAGAAAGCAGACACTTCTACCTTGTGGATTCACCCCATTTATTGCAGGCAAACGGATGGCAAATAACTAGAACACAGAAAAGTTGTAATCTGACTTTGGCCTCTGATTTTCCTGTGTGATTGGCAGCACAATGAAGGAGAAAAAAAATGTTTATTAAAAAAAGTGAAAGAGAGGATGAAAAGAATGTTGAACAATTAGTGACATCTCATGTGAACAGATGGAGGATTAATAATGACAAGGAAATTCAAAGCCATGCCTAACATTCCTTATTGCAAACAAGATTCTGCAGGGGGTAGGGATAATGCTCTCCAAGGAAAATCAGCAGAGGATAAATCATCCCCACTGGCTTTGTGAGCAGCACGTTTACTTTGGGAAGACGGTGACCACCTCATAGCCCTCTGGGGGAATCACCCGTTCCCGCGCGTGCTTCTCGCAGTAGATCTGCTCTCCCACAAAGAAGTGTCCTTTCTGCTTGAGGTTGGTGCCGCAGTCGCTGCACACGTAGCACTCGGGGTGACGCTGCTTGTCCCGGATCTTCACAAACATCCCTCTGGGGAGGAACCAGCACTGCTCAGTGCCCACTGTCTCCCTCCTCCCCAGCCACCTCCCCCCCAGCCCAGATTTCTTTTCTGCTCCTGACAAGTCAAAGTATAGGCCCTACCTCTGGTCAGGCAAATGTTAACAGCACTTTTAGAAGCCTAACATGTGCTGGCATGGAAACTCTCCTCTAGGAAATGTTTCCCAGCATTGACCTGTGTAAGTTACAGTCCTATCACCTGTGGTCAGAAGAATTACTGTGTTGGCAATAGCTGGTGGCTGCAGACAGCACAACAGCATTCAAATGCCCAGGATCAAATGGCAGGCAGTAGCTTGACCATCTGGGGAAGCAAAGTCCAGGTACAAGCCAATTGGATGGCAGAACAAATGCAGAAATGCAGGGATGAACACTGCACAGCCAGCACTGCCCTTTTGCTAGTGCCCGATGTGTGGGAGAAGCACAGACACTAGATCCTTGTTTTAACTTCAGACATGGCTGCTTGGGAGCTGCAGTGAACAGATCCAGCCAAATGTGGGCAAGGGCTTACTGAAGACTTCACAGCTCAGCCCAACAGATGACTAGGAAAACTACAAAAACTACACAGCAGTTTGTTAACTACCATCAGCCCCAACACAACAATTTTCCAGTATTATTTTGTTCCAGCAGCCATCTCTATTTTCTGTAATTCATTAGTTTTGAGTGCTATTCAAGGCCTTGTGCTTTCTCTCCAGACCTACCCAGCTGGTTGAATAATTACAGGGTTTGTCTGTGATTCATATTTTACAGGCTATGCATTGCCTCTCTAATGAATCAGCTGGTCCAGATGCTCCAGGCATTCCAGGACCATGCAATCACAGTGCAGCGGGTCTCAGCAACAATCTGATAACCTGTGGCAGGCAGCATCTGAAAAATCAGAATTCTTCCATGACAATGCAGGTTTGGCTACCAGTACTTGACTGCTGTGTAGTCAGCTGTTAAGGGTGTTGCAGAGGAAGAATTTGAAGAATTTGAGGTTGAAAAACAGAGCAACTCTAAGACATAGTTATTCAATGCTGGGTTCCCCATGTGGTTGCACTTATGATACAGCAGGTCTGTATCAAACACAAACCCCAGGTCTGCTGCAGTTGGATTTTACCCACATAAAGACAAAAACAATATGTCTGCATAGACACAGTGGAGGTGTGAGGTCCTACAGGAGGGTGGGGACCAGAATGCAGCTCTGCAGTCCCCACTGCCTCTGACCACCAAGGCAAGTCTCCATGCCACGCCTGGGAGCACTGAGACAGGAAATTCATTAAATACACAGGCCCTGAATGAAAAGGTCATTTTGTTTCCAAATGGTGTAAACAGATTTCAGGTCAGCCAAACACTGCAGTAACAACTGCCTCAAGGTTTGAGTCACAGGGACTTGCTCTGGTTTCCACTGATATGAATCTGTAGATGGAAACCCAACTCCTGCCTCACTGTAGGGACCTGCAAAGTTAGTGTTATAAAAGCTGGTGAGAATAAACGTGCCTTGAGTCTCCTGGATGCACTGATGTGGGTAAGTGAGGCTGCTTGGGTGCATGACCTCAGCCCCTGGCACAGGCATGGGCTGCTCACCTCAACCCCAGGGACAGGCTTACTTACACAATGCCAGATCCACACTTGTCACACATGGGCAGCTTCTGGGCATTCCCAATCGATGAGGCCACCTTTGTGGTAGGGGCTTTGACGCTCCTAAATCCAGATGGTTTAGTAGGGTCTCCTGGGGGTGGAAGGAGAGTGCTTCAGAGCATGCGAGATGCGTGGCTTGAGCCTGTTCCTCCCAAGCAGGTGCTCTGCTCGGGGCATTATATTCTTTAACCCCAGCTCTGAGGCAGGGATTCATGCATGGAAAGTGGGCAGGGATTTAGGGATGTGTGGGGAGGAAGGAGAGGAGGGACACAGCTGAATCTCGCCCTGGAAATGTGAGGGCTTGAGATGGTGGGCAGTCAGAAGAGATTATTTTCTCATCTTAAAAGCCCATCAGACTTCAGCTGATGTGTCTCACATGCACAGATGCACAAAGCAAAGCAAAGCTTGAGCCTTGGCAGCACTGGAGTCTGCCTGATGTGTCCTGATCACACAGAGTGAAGCTGATTCCCAGACTCGAGCTCAGAAAAAGGTGGGTGTTCTGTTGGAACGGCTGTCAAAGCCCTTTTCCAATCTGTCTGTTTTACAGTGGAGTTCGTTCCCCCAAGACTCCTGGAAGATTTTGTTAACAAACTCCTCCTTGCAGAGCCCTGGGACACTGGGGGTAACCTTGCACTCCCCTGCTGTTGCATAGCGTGCTCCAGGTATCTCCCTATTGCAACTTCTCTGGGGCACGGAGCCCCTTCTCTCCTGCAGGGCCTTTGCAGGAGACATTGTGCTGACCTGGATGCCTAAATCAGCAGAGGATCCTAGATGTGGGATACGAGGCAAGCCTTTAAATATCTGCAGGGAAAAAGGAGCCTTTTATAAAATTACACCAATGATGGGACTAATCTCATCTACATGACTTTTCTAAGGGGTTTGACACCAGTTAACAAGGGAAGGAGGCTGCTGAGACTCCCATGGTATTTCACCAGAAACGCTTTGGACTGTGAGGGACACTGATGAAACCCTTCAGACCAGTGTCAGACCAAGAGCACACTTCCAGTGGGCATTCCCAGCACAAGGGGCAGAAAAACCCTCCAAAGACAGACCCTGGTGACCAGCCATGTCAGGAACTCACCACAGCCCAGGGCAGCACCACTGACAGAAGAGGAAAAGGGGGGGAACTGCCTGCCTCAGCTGTGGGGCAGGTGATGCTGCACTGGTTTGCCTTTAGGGCAGCCTTCAGCTCAGATGTTTGCACCCAGCTCTGTGCAGATGCTGGTCCAGAGGTGCAAGTTCCCTAGCCCTTCACACATGGCAAGAGCCACCTGCCCTCCAAGAGCAGCTGCAAGTGACTGTCACTGGGAAGCAAGCAGCAGCAATCACATTTTCAGACTCTTCCATATCACTTCTGTTCACTCCCTTTGCCTCAGGCAGCACTTTGCTCTTATCAGCAACATCGACAACACGTTTTTAAATCTCTCCTAATCAAACACCCACAGGAGCTGCGGCATGTTCCACCCTGCAACACTCTCCACTTCTGAGCACAGGGTCAGGCCTTAAAAGACCAGCCATGGTGCTTCCAAATAGCCACATTTGACTGCTGTGCCCGGCCCAGGCTCCCAGCTGGTGTAAGTCAGTGCAGCCCACACAGTCAGCGATGCCCCCAGGGCCTTGTCCCAGCTGGGCATGGCTCACAGCTGTCATTCCCAGGCCACTGCCTGGAGCCCGGCTGGGAGAAGGAGCCACCCAAAGTGCCATTTATCACAGGGAATGCCATCCAGTGTGCCATTTATCACACTGAACGCCATCCAAAGTGCCATTTATCACACCCAGGATCTGAGTCGCAGCAGTGTGTGTTTGTTTGCTGCTGGCTGAGCAGCACGGCAGGCTGGGCCATGGAGCATTGTCAGCTCACTGTGGAATAATGCCAGAGCCTATCCCAGCCCCCTGATCGGGCAGGCAAACCTTGTGCCAGAGAATCCCAACAATGCTGCAAATCTTCAAAGAAAGATAAAACAGAGAGGCTTTTGCTTCTTATCTTCTTCAGCACTACTAAGCACAGGGGAGGACCTTGGCTTCGTGAGAAGTCCGGGCTACTCCTTCCACGCAGGAGCTGAACCCTGAGGGCAAGCTGCAGACACTCAATATTTAAAAGATTCTTTCAGGTAGGTATTTAAACAGCATATTAGAGACTCCATGATCCTGGTTTCTTTCTTCCTATTGTTTCCTTATTTCCTTCATGTTGCTGTTTCCCTACGGATCCCTCAGACCTACCAGCACTTGGCTGATCTGTTTCTCTTTGTGGTGAATATCTCAGCACCAGGCTTTTTTTGGATTAAACTGAACATACCACTGCCAAGCTAATAACACAAAAGACTGGCCTGAGGACAAAAACAAAGGTCATTCTTGGAACTCTTTTCCCATTCATTTATTTTATTTTATTTAAGGGGAGAAGAGAGCATGATTTATCTCCCAAATAAGTTAATTGGCTTTTTATCTTAAACTCTATAGCTCCGAATTGTACAAGTCCAGACCTAAGATCAAGAATGCCAAGAAGAGCGAATTTTCAGAGGTTAAAAGCTATGAACTGCTCGCTGTAACCCAGCTTCTATATTTTTACATTCAGCTGCAGAAGGGGATACTTTTTCTTGTGTCGGGGGATGGAGTTCAGAAGCAATAGGACCCACTGAAGAGCACTACCTTGTGATGCCATCCAAAGTCTTGACTCTAAGATGGTCTTTAATCAGTGAATACTATCTTAAAGGGGCAAAACTTTAGAAACTATAGGAGATTTTGTTACTTTAAAAATTCCTTCTTGATAGCTAAATGTTGCAAGTGTTTATTTCTGGACTGCTCTCCTAATGATTAAGCAATGATAGGGACCCATAGACACTGAAGCTAATAAATGAGAGAATATGAAGGGATCAAATTAGTGACAGGGTCTGTAGGTTTCTGTAGAAGCCACCTACACATGCTACCTTGAACAATCAACAGCTAAATGGAAAATAAAGTTTTAAATGCTACTCAACCCAAAGAACAGCAGAGGGGAAGAGCTCAGATCAGGTACTCACCTTTCTCCTCTGACTCCAAGATCTCTTGCAACACAAGAAATGAAGCAGACTGTCTGGGTGGCTCATTTGACTCTTGATTCTCCTGCAGCATCTTGTAAACCTCAGATTGTCTGTCTATGGCAATGCTGCCTGGGGTCTGGTTATGCTGATCTAAACTGAGGAGAGAACAGAGAATCCTCTTGTTAAATGGATGAAAACTAAAGGCAATCCCTCTAGCAGGACTTTCATGAGGCATCACATGACTGAAGAATGAACGTGCAAAGCACACGCACGACGGGAGGCCACGAACACGGAGGTGCTGGATGTGCTCCGGGTAGGACCGGCATGCTGGGCTGGGCTGTGCCCACGCTGCTGTCAGCAGCTGCTCGCTGACTGCCCCCAGCCAGGGCTCTCCCTGCTTCACAATTACCACACACTCCAGCAGCTAAAACCTGCCCAGGAAATCACAGCTCTGTCAACAGGAAAGTAAAGAATTCATGTGCTGGGATGGGAATCCCACCTAGTAGCTGTGCCATCCATGCATGTTCCTTGCATGCATAAGCCACCTTACGCTGCTACCTTACACCACTGTGAATCTCAAACTAAGCAAAGTTTATTTTGTTAAAAAGAAATCTTTGCAAGTACCCTATGAATTGCTTGTAAATGTCACCTTCACCAAGTAACAGCTGGAGGGTTTAACTAGAAGATTCTCTGATTGGAAGTAATTTAGTCTGGTTTTCAAGTGAGTGTTACTATTTCCATTTTCGAGGTGGAGCCCATTTACAGTAGTTTACTAAGGCTAAGCCCTCAGTGCAGCTGCCCTGAGGTGCTGCTGCATGTCATGAGGGACTTGCATCCTCGACTTAGAGCCCAAGGTGCTTCAGGGGCAGCTTTTCACAGCACAGGGTCATGGAAAAGGTGGTCATTGTGCCACTCGAAGGGTCTTTGGGGAATAAAAAGGAGCCTGGAGGCAGTACCTCAGATATACTCCACATGCTGTGGGTAGAGGATAGGCTTAAACTGCAGGAGAACATTTAGAATATCCCTTGGGAAAAGCTTTCCAATATGTCTGTTAACACTGAAATACCAGAGGAGATGGTTGTGGACAGGCAAGGAACCTCCAAACGAAAGGATTTGAAAATAGTCTGGACAAATATACGGTGGGAATTATTTAAATCAGTGGTTTAAATTGCCAAATGAGGGACTAAGGGATGGACTAAAGAACACAGGAAGTTCCTGCCTGCCTTGTGTTCTGTAGCTGCAGCAAAACATATACAATAAAATGAAATAGCTGACAAATCTCCTCTGATAGCTCAATTCTGTAATGCAGTCTTATAAATGTAAATGGTCTACTCGGTTTCACCATACTTGCACTCTGTGATGGCATGAAAAGCACATAAACATCCTGAAGTTCAGACTAAATTGCAGAGGAAAATCTTTTTCTCAAGGAGGCAACCGCATATTTTCAATGCCAATGACCGATTGAGTCATCTGGGAGTTACTCTACATAATAAACTCTTCAAGCATCAGAAGTAAAATCATCACATGAGTTATAAAATGCTATTTCCATAAAAAGGATTTCATAAAATGTTTCCATCTTTAGCAATTTTCAGTGGAGCAGGAAGCACATTAGACATGCAAACAGTTGAACCTTTGAAACCTGAATCTCAGTTACTGGAGCTTCTTACCCAAATAAAAGAATTATGTGCCTTATATTAGACAGTAGATGTCCCATGCTCTACATTACATTCATCTCATGTAAACTCATATACTACCACTGCTGTATCTACCCATAAAAGCATTATGCAAGAAGGCTTTCACTGCAGTTTGCATACTAAGAATGTTTCAATAACATGCATCCAAAAAGCAGAGGCTAAATAATCTTAGAAAGCATTAGAGTCAAACAAAGCCATCACATTTCAACCATGCATTGTGGCAGTGCATAACATACAGACCAGCTCTCCCAGGTACATACCCTATACATCCACTTGCACATACAAGATGTCCAAAAGGCTATAAAAACCATCAAACCCAGATTTGTACCAGCAGAGTAAAATATCTCAAACTGTCAGGGCAGAAGGCTATGCTGCTTAAATGAAACAACATGTCCAAAAAGCATATGTATCTTTTGAAAGGGCAAAGCCACAGGCACAGAAATTGTACCTGCAAGATACTGAGTCTCTGTATGCCAGCTGATTTTTGGCACCTTTTGTTACACAGGTACTTTATCTGCAGCAATCACCAGCAATTGGTGTCCTCTTCCGTGTACACAAGTTCCCTCATGCAGAAATTTTGTAGGGAACAAACCCAACCACATTTACTGGGTCTTAGACTTACACAACCATTACTGGATCTCACTGCTGTTATCATGGGAAACTCGCAACACTGACTAATACTTGATCACTGAGCCTTAAATATTGGCAAGAAGATAGTAATAAAAACCTTAAAGAAACAGCCTTGCACAGAATCTTCAAAAAGCACAGTTTATTTTTTGCTAAGGGTATTTTACTATTTTATGCCAGCCTATTTTGCAAAGCTTACAAGGGTCTCAAAGCTACAGGAAGGCTCAGTGCTTGGAGCACTCCCTTTTGCCATTAAACAGTTGCTGATGTCTGGGGCTCCTTTGTGAGCACTATCAGCTCTCCAGGCCAGCACAGAGAGCTGGCAGTGGGACCACTCCTGGTGTGCACGGTACTGACTACAAGCCAGAGCACTGACTTACAGCAAGTAACTGCACTGAGTAACAAGGCAGGAGTAAATCCTCAGTCTCCCACTATCCCTTGACTCCCAGCACATGGCAAAGCTTGGCTGTGTGCGTCCGGGGGTGAGGATGCCAGCTTTTCTGCTTTGAAGTACATGGTTCCCAGAAGGGAACTGTGAGCAGTCCAGGAGCCATGAGATCTGGTTGTGTCCTTTTCTGCCCCATGGAAGCCCTGGGATTGACCACTGTCCTGGGCCATATGTCACACATCTGCAAGCTGCTTGGTCAAGAGCAGAAGGTTCACAATTCATCTTTGACTGGACTCCTGCAAGACAGATAAATGTGCTTTCTGTTTCACCTGTCCTGACACTAAAGTCCTTGCTGTAAAACCCAGAGGCTGTCACTTAGAGGCACAGGCCACGGGGTTCCCAAGTACCACAAAGACGACATCAAACAGCACCCAGGCCTTGTGATGCTGAGGTTCACCACAGGTCCTGCAGACCTCAGAGCATGCTGAGCATCCTCCACTCCTTTGGGCAGAGATAGCCTGTGCTGCAGCAACCTCTGCAGACAAACTGGCAGGGTGGGAACACAGACTGTTCCTCCATGTGCCTGATGCCTGCCAGGCTGCTCCAAACTGCTGACTGTTGTCAGCCAAAGATGGAGAGCGTGGGTACCTGCTCCAGCCTGAAATGAAACAAGTCCAGCACACATCCATGGCCAATGAAACAGAAGAACAAAGACTGGCAGCACCTGTCAGTCACAAACAACAAAAGTTATTTCAAGTGCAGGAAAAATACCAGCTTTCAGGATAAAGCACTCTCCTACCCTCAGCAAACCCATCTGCTGCAGGTGGCTCCTCCAGAAAAGCCACCAGGTGCTGTCAAGTGCTGCTGTGTGGGTGTGCAGGGGGCAATGGACATACTGACATGCTAAAAACATGTTTTGGTGTTTCCCATGGTGTTGGGCACAGACACAAGACAGAGAAAGCTCCTGTGAAGAGTCATGCACTGACATTGGAAGGGTGAAATGTAAATGCTGTTTTCTTGTGACAGGACAATGCCATGAGCCACAGATGGCGACAAGGGACTCGTGGACACCGAAATGCAGATGAGCAGGTGTGCTGAGCTGGCTGCAGAGGCCATGGGCAGGTTACCTGGGGAAATCAGGGCTAACAGAAGAGATCTGCCCCTGCAGGGTGTCCATGATGTTGCTCTGCGAATAGAGCTGCAGGGGAGAATTGAACTGCACGTGCAGCACTTTGAGTCCCGGCACCTCCACTTCCACAGGGCTGTTGGGGCAGACCTGGGCCGCGTGCTTCAGCTGCTCAGGCCCCACTCGCACCTGGCTGGGGCTGGAGGAGGAGCTGTGCCTGCGCCGCAGCTCGGAGCTCTGCAGAGGGTCGTACACGGAGGCCATGGGAGCCTGCATGGCGCCCACCGGCAATGGGCGGCTGCCCACCCACGCGTCCACACGGGCAGGGGCAGGTGGGCTGTTCGAGGTTTGGTTGGGGTTTACATTGCCAAATTGAGGGCAAAATGCAGAGGAGGAAGAAGGCAAAGAAGAAAGAAATTAATGAAGGGCAAAGCCAAATACTTCAAGCCATCAAGCAGCTGCAGAATACTGTCTTAAGGACACACCACTGAATACACAATTTTACAGGTTTCTGGCTAATGCTGTGCCTCTGGTCTCACACTCCAGGTATGTCCACACAAAAACTAACAAGCAAGCCCTCCACTGATAAGCAAATGCATGGGTTATAAAAGCAATGAAGAAGTGGCAGCAGGGGTTTCATTTTACAGTAATTCCCTGCACACACACTTGTGGTCCCTCTGTCCAGACAAGGAATGCCACCTTCACTGCTGCTCTCCTCAAAGCTAGCCTTGGCATCCTACCGAAGAGTAATCTCACCTCCCATCCCAATCCAGATGTGCTTAGCAGTGGGGCTTCTCTGTCCCCACCTGCTCTGTGACATCAAATCCAATGGACATATTTTCTTTTATTGCTATATGTACTACACCCCTGCATTTATACCACACACCCTCCAAGGATGAAGCATGGACTAGGTCTCCAGTCACATCACCACGTGCAGTGGCAGGATCATGTGCTGGGTTCAGACAGGCTGTGTATCTGCAGGATGCAGGATGGGGATGCAGATAAATGTCAGGTAAACCCAGAGCAAGGCCAGGTATATACCAAATAACTCAGCGAAACAGATGGGCAGGAATTTAAAGGCAGCTGGAAGATTGTGCGAAGGGAGAACATAGACATCCTGTGCTTGTGCACTGGGGAGACTACACTGGGTTTTTAATGGCAGGCTGAGGTCCCTGGCTCTCATTGCAAATCAGCAGTAATTCATTTGCTTTTGATGACTCTGTAAACAAAAGCATGTTAGCATCAAAGCCTCATCCACAGTTTTCCCAGCATTCCTTTGAATCTTGCTGTGTTTCAGCAAGGAAAGGATGAAAGAGATGCCATGTATCCAAGATGGAGCAGGGCTGGCAATGGATGCTCATGCTAGGAGGAGCAGAGTAAGCCACAGCCCTAGGAGGAACCCACCTCTTTGCTGACCCCTGCAAGAGAAAGGGATCAGCTACAATTTTCCAGCCAAATCTACCTGGCTTCCAGTGAGCACTCTCACGTGGAGGGGACACCAGAGCAAACTAGGGATGGTATCTCACTGCCAGATGGTCCCATCAGGTTAATGCAATGTCAGATTTCCCTTGTCCTTGCTCTGCTTTTGCCCAGCCCCTGAATGAGGCTGCTGAGTCCACCAGAAGCAAATGAAGAACAATCTGTCACCTCATCTGCCAGCTGCAGCTCTGTAACTGCCTGGACGGGACCATGGTGCAGACTGGGCTGCCAGTGCAAGGAGCTGGTTTCTCTCACAGGAAAGTTGTCAGGCTTGTGCTAAACCACAATCAGGTCTTTGTACCCTGCAGCTGCAGAGGCTGAAGTTACTTTTGCCTCCCCATTCTCAAGTCAGAAATTTAATCAAGTATTACCAAAAGCACTGATCTTCCAGCTTTTATTATAAAAATAACCAAAGCCTTCTAGGCAGTTTGATACTGCTATGCAGAGACTTAGGGCACTTAAGCATCCTGACCGTCACAGCCAGAAAACTTTCAGGTAGCTTCTGGTTTATTACCACCAATGAAAAAAAGGGGAACTTTGAAAATCTAGGATAAAATAATGTCTTTGGTGAGGCTCAGTTGCAAACACAAAAATGAACAGGCTCTTTTAAGGTTGGGACCCTTTCCAATATCATACATAAAATCCCTCATACGGAATGAGCGCTTCAGCTACTTTTTAAAACTCCTGTGAAAAGCAAAGTTAGATAACAAACCACAGAAATATCCAGACTAAGGCAGAGCCTGGCTATGAATCCCAAGCCAGCTGGGAACAGGGATGGGTGTGCTTCCTGCACTAGCTGGTGCCTTTCCTGCCCAGTATGGCAGCGAAGCAGGCAAACACTAACTTTAGGAAGTGCTTGTAACAAGCTATCAGGCACCTGTTCAGACCAGCGGGCTGGTATGTCATGCTGAACGCACGCGGAAACTGCGTCGGTCTCTGCTGAACAAAGAAACACAACAGCATTAATTTCATGTCTGCACCCATGAAACATTCCCCACTCCTCCGAGCCCTGTCCCTGGGAACAACATCCAGGCTTGTGTGTCTTCTGCTCCCGCTGTCCTGAAAGAGAGCTTGCCTTGGTATAACAGACTGGTATCTTTGCAGAGAACTCGTGTCTCCTGAAGCCTTTCCCTGGAGGCCCAGGGAGGGAGGGGGGTGAGGGAGGTACTTACGGCTTGATAGGCTCCAGGGCCCCGGGTGATGTTTTTGTCTCCACCGCACTGTTGAAGGTCTGGATGTTCTCTGAGGAGTAGAGGCCTGCTGGGCTGTTGTACTGAGCAGTGATCACCCTGGGGGCAGAAGCTGTGGCAGCAGTGAAGGGCACTGCACTCCGATTGTGTGCACTTCCTATGTGCTTTATTTCCTGCATGCAAAGGAGCAGAGGCAACAGTCAGAGGTGCTCAGGCATGCAGGTGGATGCGACAGGGCAGCCCCACAGCACTGCAGTGGTGGCCTCCATGTGTGGTCTCAGCTGAGGAGCAGGTGACCACAACCACCAAAGCAAGTGAGCATCCTCCAGATGGCATGAGGGCCCATCCTGGTCGGCTTCAGGATGACCTTCAGGACATTTCATTGTTGACATACCGGCAACAAAAGAGCTCAGAAACACTGCCAGAGCTATTAGCTCAAGGTGCCACACACCTGGGAGCTCCTGCAAGCCTACAGTAACCTACAGGACCAACTTTCTCATGCAAGACTACAGATTTTAAGCATTTCTTGCAATTCCTGAGAGCAGGGTTGATTTCTATGGTACAGTGAAGATGAGGGGCAGAAAGAAGAGAACTTCTCAATGACATCTGAAAATTCGGCTTCCTTTGGACAAGGCAACCCAAAAAAGAAGGGATTTGTCATTACTACAAGTGCTCTGGAGCATCTCTGCTCCTTCAGCTAAGACCAGGGTACACAGCTGTCACTGATGAACAACTTTGGAATTTCTGGACAAGAAAATCCACAACAAAGGTGTGAATTGCCATTGTCAATACAAAAGATTGCCCACAGGCAGCGACAGCTAACTTTCAGCAACTTCTTCAGTGTCAGAACCACAAAATATCACCCAGGTGTTCTGTGTTTGCTGCAAATTGGAGGCTTCCAGCAGTGGTAGTGTATACTTAGAAACACAGGCTACAATCTAATAAGAAAAAGGGCAAATCCAAGTTAAATAAGACTTGAGCTAGGACTCTTCTTAATCACAGGCAGTGCTAACAAAAATGAGAACATTTCTAAGCCCTATCACCAATTCAGCAGGCTGGGAATTAGCAGCCTTCTGGCAGAGATAACAACATCCAGGGCTTATTTCTCCCCAGAGAAGATGCTTGACAAAAGCAAGAAGAAAGTATAATTTGGCCTCACTAGAGCAGGCATGAGAAAGGACTAACAGCCACAGAGGGGGCTGAGATATTGAGGGCTAAGAGAAGGCACCAAAACACGATTTTTGAAATGTTTCAGCCAGCCATAGAGATTGGGCATGGCTTCAATACAGGGCTAACAGCCAATGGCACAGGATGAAAGGGGGCACTTCTCAGCCTGCTGGGTCCCAGCTCTAACCCAACTAGTTCCCACTCCCACTCTAAACAGGCCCTGACTTCTACAGCAATGACGTGAGCTTTGACTGCGCTGTGAACATCTCACAGTGCTTGTTTGATAGAGATACAGTTACAAGATAAACACTCATTAGACAAAAAGTATCACTTAAATCCCCCTACAGATTTTTCTTTAAATCACTTTTTTGTCTCCAGACTTCCTTAGGCAGCTGGCTGGCCTTCCCAGACTGACAGATGGGAGTCATCTCACTTCATGGCATTCGAATGCTATTTATGGCATCAAGCAGAGCACAGAATCCCTCAGAGAAGAGCGGCTTGGATCCAAAAGCCCTCATGAGTTACAAGCCATTGGAAATCAGCAGGGTAGCTCAAGATGTTCAGGTGTGGAGTGACAAGGCTCCTCTCCCACAGCTTTCTGGCAATATGTATGGATGTTAGCCATTAAACTTTCCCACACAGCAAAGGGAAAATGACCCTGGAGTAACTAGCTAATCTCCCTTTGTTGTAATCTCATTCAAACCACATAACAGGACTTATGAAAATAGTCCTTCCCTTGGCAAAAATGTGGATTTTAGCAAAAAAAAATTACTTTAACCCATACATCAAACCATGGGGAACAGTTATATCAGCACTAAACACACATGGTAGCCCACCATTCAGAGGCCATGAGTGGGAGATGGTTACAGATGTGCACATAAATACTTGGTTTCATGGAAGACCAAGAGAGAAGGTTTAGGCTAAGGGGGGTTATATTCTTAGGTCAAATAGACTCCACACTGAAATCATGTCACAAGATGTGTTGAGGAAACATTTAAGCATTAATCAAGAATGAAGGAAAGTAATTTACAGTTTGGTTGGGTTTTTTTTAAACTCTGGTTTCCTAAGAAAGTAAGGTGTCTCAATTACATACCCAACAGGCACATGGGCATATTGACTCTTTGAATGTGTCAGCCAAGCCAAGCTGAGTTTGCCAGTGATGGAGGCCTCAAGGATCCTTATCTTCCTGCAGGTGTTGAGGCAGGAAGAACAAGGCAGCTACACGGAGCAGGGAGACTGACATCACATTAGTGCCTTGACTCCAAGAACTGCAACACACACTCTGGCACAGAACCCACATAGAAGCTTTTATCCTGCTTTTGGACACCAGGTAGGTTTTCTGCTGTGTAGTAACACCAAGACCATAAGTTAAGCTTTCAAAAGTGCTGGGACAGCTCCAGGAGCTCTCAGGTGTATAGAGGTCACTGGCTAAAAGGGCATTTAACAGTTAAACAGAGAAATTGGTGCAGAACCTGGTGTCTGAAGATTGGAAAAATCCCATGTGGAGAACAGCAGAGAAGGTGAACAACTTAAGAGTATACAGACAAGTATTACAAGAGCAGTATCATTAAAAAGTGCACTTGGATAATCCAAATTCTCCAGCACTTCCTGTTACACCATGCTGTTCTTTCTGCTCAAGCTGTGGAAGGAATTTGCAAAGAACAAGTGCCTTCATGATCCCAAGATCAAAAGATAATGTGTTCTCACTGTCAAATATATTTATCTAGGGATTTTCCAGAACGGCCAACATAGGGCTTGTGCTGTGCAGCAGTTTTGTTAAAGCCCCAGCTCCTGGAGTCATATTTATGTGACAGTCTCTCACTTACTACTGGAAAAAAAGTCAGATAAGTGACACTCCCAAAAACCTGTCCACCAGCAGGCAAGTGGAAAACATTAGTCCAAAAACCCAGCTACACTGTGCATATGTGTGGGGACAGCACCCAGTTTGTGCATTTGAGATGCCTAGGGTTTGCAGCATCTCTAAGGCTGTGGCAATCCCAGGACCAACACAAGAAAAAGGGGACAAGTAGCATTAAACAGCATCCCTGGCTGGAGCACAGACTGCAAGAGCAGTAAGCAATGGTCAGTTTGCAGAGGAAGAACTGGCAGTCACCTAAAAGGACATGATTTTATCCAGTCAGGACATGACCTGCTCTTTCTTTAAGAGTAGTACAGAGGACTGTGATTAATGTTAGATCCCTTTAGAGACACCTTCTGTTGGCACCTGCAGGCAGAACTGGAAGCACTTGCTTCACTCTCCCTGCAAGCTGTGGCACTACCTCAGTCCCCTTACACCGCTCTGTCAGCAGCGAGCAGGGATACCAGCAGTGGTTATTTTGGTCTGAAGCTGGAGTATGGAAGCTCCCAAGCTACCAGGTAGGATATTCAAGGGCATTATTTTACCACTATAAACTGATACCATGGTAGTGAAATTGCTTTGTCTGCACAGACATCAGCCTTGCTCTCCTCCTTCCTTTGCAGGGGTTGTTTCCAGAGGGCCCAGCAGAGTGACTAGACCAAGCTAAACTAGATTAGCAACTGCATGGACTTCTCTACCAGCTTCTTCTTAACTCTCACTTCACTTTGAAATTGAAGCAATTCCTTCAACAGCCTCCTCCCTATCTAAAGCTATCTGCCCATAAGAACAAGCTCAAAATGGCTTTGGAGCACAACCCCATGTGCTCCCGCTGCAAATGTCCCCATCTCACAGAAAAAAGTTATTTTTCAATTCCAAGGACAAACAACATTTGTAGCTTCAGGTCAGACATGCACATCTTCTGCCAGATGAGCTTTCTGGGTGCTGGCTGTTAGTGGCAGCACCCAGAAAGCTCATCTGGGTGCTGCCCCTAACAGGGTGGTCATCTGGGGCAGATGGAACACAGCTGTGCACTGCAGACACTGCAACACAGCCATTCCAGCTGGGTGCTAAGGGGGTCCCACTGCCACCACCACAGCCTGCCAGCAGTGAGCTGCCAGCAAAGGTGCCAGGCTGTGAGGATGGGGAAAGCATCCCTGTGCCAGGGCAGGAAGCAGATCAGCTTTTCCTACTGCACCAGCTGCAGGCTGCGTCATGGGGAATTATCAGGGAAAACAATGGCCCCTTCCTCCCTCTCATATGAGGCCATCCTCAGTGACACTGACGTGCAGGCTGTGAAATCCCCACAGCTACATCAGCTGTCACTGCTGTGCCTGCAACCAGCCAGCAGCTTAGCATGGGAGTTTGCTTCCTCCTCACCTACACTTCCACCACTGGACCCATTTCCACCATTGGGAATGGGGGCATGCAGCTTCAGGGAAATTCCCAGCTGTCAGCGAAGCAGACAGACAGACAGCCCAGGATGAGCTACCTCTATCAGCTGAGCTGGGACCCATCCAGTGGCATAAAGCCATCTGGACACCTTCATGGCCTCATGCCCTTGAGCAGGTTGGGAGCAGACTGGGCTGAGGGTGGGCTCTTGGGTCCCTTCCACCCTGCGGTGACGTGGCCAAGGCCATCCTGTGCAGGGTCTGTATGGACGTCACCACCACCAGAAACAGGAAAAATCTGGAGGCATTTTGTACTCACTGAATAAACTAAACCAAGATGTGCGGGGTCAAGTAGCCTCTCCCTGTTAAGTGGGGTTCTCCTCTCCCCACAGCACGGCTGAAGGCATTCAGCTGGGCTGGGCCCTCACAGGTGCTGGCCAATGCCAGCTGCCACCCACCTACAGCACCCTCACTCCCCTGCCTGCCCCTGCCCCTTCCCAGGCCACCTCTCTGCAGTCTCTGGTGGAAAGAGAGGTCAAACATGGAGCAAAGGGCTGCTTGAAGCCAAACACCACTTTCAGGTGTGCAGTAGTGATTTACAGACTGGCCAGCTCTTGGAGTCAGGGGATTCACTCTCACCTCATGTCACAAACTAAAGAAAAACATAAAAATAATAAAAATCAGCACCCAGACACTGCAGTTGCAGGGAAAAGCAATAGCCCCCACAGGTGCCTGGAGCAGCCAAGTGAACCAGCAAAACGTGCTGCCTCACAGGGCCTCAGAAACGTGGGATGTTTTTGCATTCCAAGTCAGAGCCCAGAAGCTCAGGGCAGGCAATGTTGGATTGCACACCTCGAGAGCCACGCCAAGAGGAAACAAGATGAAACATTTCTCAGTACAAATGTTTACTCAGCTCTAAGAAAACGGGCCCCTGACCAAACCTCAGAGTGTGAGAGCACTCTGGTGCTGTGGGTAGTGAAGGAGAGCAGAGACCAGCAGGCAAACCCCCAGCTTCATCCTCGTCCTTGCAAAGCCACCCAGGGAGCAAAGGCCACACTCGTGACCAGCTGGTGTGTCTAGGGGCAGGCTGCTTGTGCCAAACACACAGCAACAGCTCAGGAGAGGACATCTTCATGGCAAACTCCACCCCATGCTATGTTTCATCAGCTGTGATCACAAGTATAAAGAAGTGCCTTTACTTTCACCTCTCCCTCTATTATTGTTTGGGGTTTTTCAGCTATGGAAGGATTTTTTGCAATGCTTTGAAATCTGATTAAAAATTAGGAAGGGTTTGGGGTTTTGTTATTGTAGGGGGGTAAAACAATAAGACTAGCTTCCCACATCCTCTCCCTCCATGTCCCTGACACATTCCACACCCATGCAGTAATGCCTTTTAACCAAAACCAGCAGGTCGCAATATGCCAGCGCAGTTCCCAGTCCCAGTATTGTTACTTTATATACCTCTTGCTTCATGCATTGCCCACACATGCACAGCCTTATCAAAGGCCAGGCCAGCCACACACCCAGTTTCTATAGCCCCCGCCTGCTTCGTATCCAAGGAAATAAAATACACAAGATGGAAACAATGACATCACTCTGTAAGAACAAGGATGAACACAGGACAGACATTTTTAAGAAGTTTTGGGAAGACAGAAGTGGCTGTCTATTTCCACCATCCTAAAAATACCCTGATTCACCCTCAGAGCTCCTCCAGCTGCTAACCTCTGTCTGAAGGTTATTTCTATTAAAAAAAAAAAAGTCCTTATATTTGAAAACCCTTACTTTTTGTGATTAAGAAGAGCTGAAATATCCATCTCAAACCAAGAGTTTTCTCTGGTATTCCCAAGGTCTGATGTTAATACTTGTCCCTTATTGCAAAGGGAATATATAGTCTGCAGGGAGCTGGATAAGTTTTTGAAGGCAGTCTGGGTATTGACTGTCCTTGAAGCTGGACCCTCTCAGATCTTTCTCTATATTAGCTCACTCAGCAAAAACAGAGACCTGGACCCCACTGGCATCTGTGTCTTACAAAAAAAACCCCAATACAAAATAAAAATACCCAAACAAACAAAAAACCAAAACAGACCCCAGGTCTGACAAGACTTAGCACAGTTAGAGGATACAGAATTGTATTGTTTATTTTACCAAGAGGCAATTCAGCCCCTTGGGTACAATTGGGCCCCATAGGCCCTGTGTGGCCCACGATCACCAGAGGGCGTGGCTGACTTCAAGTTCTGCTGGTCTCTGGTCAGTATCATAAGCATTAAAATTACCGTAGCCATCACATAACTTGTTCTTTCTTGCTGTGACCACTTTTCTCAAGAGACATTAAGCAGAAGGGAGAGACAGACATGTTATTTTAGTCTTTCCCACTGTTGTGAGGAAAAGACCTTGATGGGAAAATGCCACTGAGCTATCAGCCTTAGGATCTGGGTTAGAAGTGCAAGTGAACTAACTGAGTAAATATGCTAAGAAGACTGTCATTTCCTTCCTCTGGTGTTGCCATGAGCACCAAAACAAAGCTAGGTCAGCTGCTGAGCTATCAACACCAACAAGCTGCCGCCCCTTTTGATGAAATGCAATTTTGTCATCACTCTTGCCTCAGTTTAAATTAATTTAGAAGGATAAGGATAATGGCAAGGAAATAATAATAAGACTGTAGCTCTTTCACGGGCAAAGATCAGCTTAGACAATGAAGTCAGTCTTTGGACTCAGGACTTTGGGGAATGCATGGTAGGTTGCAGAATGGCTTTTTATTTTCTAAAGGCAAATAAAAGTATCTTGAATGTACATTCCAAGTAAGGAAAAACACTTCCACAGGCATGATGCAGCATGTCACCAAATATCAGCCTCCAAAAGGATTACAGCAGTAAACAAATAGTCCATTTCAAACGGGGTAAAAAATGTATAAGCAGGGATCTTAAAATACGTAGCTAGTCATAGACAAGCTCTTAAGGACTGGTTCCTGAGACAAACTGAAAATTAGGTTCTTTTGCAAGATTTTTTGCAAAGATTTAGCAGCTACATCAGTAAATATGAAGACAAAAAGAAGGTGGACAAGCATGAAAAACTTCCAAGATACCAAAAGTAGGAGAGGCAACATCTAACAAACTAATTCTAAGAAAGATGGTAATATATCTGAATAAATCAATTTCTACAGCAAGAGTTTTAAAGACTTTTTTTTTTTGAGCCTGAAGTAAGGCTACTCACATGTATGATTTTTTGTCTGTGTTCAAAGGGCTATGTGCAAAGCCAATGAGAACCATTGTCAGAGGACCCTGGACCAGGATTTAAACAAACCACTTGGACTCAGCAAGTCCTATTTTCTTTGGTAAGTGAATTAATAAGTGTTCGGCACTAGACTGTTGCCAAGAAAAGCAAATATACTGTTTTCACTGGCCAGCAAGTTAGAAAAAAAACCTGAACAGCTCAGTTTTGCCTTCAAAGATTCAGCTCTACTCACAGCTTCAACCAGTCATGCTGGAAAAATGATATCAGCATCTTTGTGGTAAAAGTCATAGCAGTTTGCCGTGTTGGTATACACACACATAGCATTTTCTGCACTCTGCTACTGATGATTTGCAGCAGGCCTGGCCAAAACCCCTGATGATGCTGCAAAGACACAGCCCCCGAACGACTTGGCCAACACTTGCCACATGCTGTGGCAGGAATTGGCATGCTCTTCTGAATTCACACTCCAAGCAGAAACACCTCACTACAAATCTCACTTGCTATAGTCAGGTTCTGAAAAAGCAAATGGGAAAAAACTCCCAAACAATCCACCAAACAACAAACCCCACAACCTTACAACTTGATGGTATTCCTGACACTTTGGCATAGCAGTTTAGAATGTTCAGACACTGTTATGCTTTGAGAGTAAATAGGAGCTTGTGGTTTGGAGACATGATGCATCTCCCCTCACACTGCTGAGTTCCTGTCTCAGTATGCAGCAAGCAAAGCCCTTTAAAGTTAAGCCCAGTGCTCTGAACAGCAGCAAGCCCCACTCACATACACAACTGCAAATTATTTAATCTGCTTTAATTTAAAGGAAGGGAATAAGAAAATACAAGACTTATGTGAGTTTAAATGTTCCTTTCACATCAGGAAATAATTCTTCTAGCATCAGCCATCAAAGGGGTCAAAGCCTAATTTTCAGGCAACCATTGATTCTTAGTACAAGATTAAGACAATGGTCACTGCTCAGAGATAAGCTCTGTAACACAAATTTCTCCACTCAGTTGTGCATCAAATTCTCCTGCTCAAGTGAGTTACAGGTTATTACCAATAAATTCAGTTGTACTATACTTACAAACTAGCAGTATCAGGATATCTATCCAGTGGCCAGAGCCAGAACCAGATCTAAGACTTAGGATGGAATGCCTTCCACCACTAGCATTACTGCTAAATCCTGACCATCTATCCAGGCTGTACTGGGGGGCAGGGGGGGAAATGTGGTGGGGCAGTGAGTGACAGGGGAGTTCAGTAGCAGGTTTCTTGCTGCAGTTAACTACAATTAGTAAGCTACTTTAAAATCCCACCTAGGGCATGTATTGTGCTGTGTGCTTGATTTTATGGCATTTAGCTGAATTCTTGCTAATGGCTACATTGGGAAATTGGTCTCTAGGACTGAGTCTCCTGCTGAATTAAATGACAGCTCTCTGCATCACAGCAGCAAAGCCTCAGTGCAGACTCTGCACCACTCCTTTGGCAAGAGATAGCCCCCAAGGCTGAAGCAGAGCCTTTCCAAAATCTGGGCAGCAGAAGGCACAGACCACACCTCAGCTCAACAGTGTCACAGACAGGTGTCACCACATGGCCCCAGCTCAAATGGCTCAGTCTCACACTGTGCCTTGGCAGAGTTATAAATACCTGGAGAATGCCACACTGATTCCTTGGGCCAAGCAACACAGAGAAGCCTGATGTGAAGGAGAACATGGACAGATTCCAGGCCAAGGCCTGGGCATGGTGTTGCTGCACATGTGCTGCTTTAGTCTCAGGTCCTTTCCAACCAAAACAGCCATGTTAGTGCTTAATTAATTGCAGAGTCAAACTAGTTTTATAATCTACTTATTTTGCTAGAAAGACTCACGTGGGATGTGTGCTTGGGCCAGAATCCACTGGGGCCATGTCACTGCCCCACTGAAAATCCAGAGGAATTGCCACTGACTTTAGTGTAGTTATTTTGGTTTTTTTTTGCAGTGTAATCCTCTAAATCTAGCCCAGGCAGTGCCCCTGCACAGGTTGCTGTTATTTCTACATTTACTTGACAGAGGCAGCAGGCCAATGAAGCAAGGCTGTCAACAGGTTACAAAACCAACTTCCTAAACAGAGGCTGCATGATCTGCCACAGAGATAGAGATCTAAGATGCTAATATATTTCTCTTCCACCTTCTCCACAGCTAGACTGCTAAGAGCTTACTGAGTAAGAGAAAAAAAAATCCAAACCAAACAAAGAGAAAACCCCGAGTCAATAATATTCCTCACCCCTTAAGTCTTTTCTATCTATGACAACCAACTGGCTTAGTAGAGCAGCAATGATTTACTGAGCCAAACCTCTACAGTGCCTTCTGTGCTCTGTGGTAGGTGTGAGCATGCAGCTGGCAGGAGACGCCTCTGACCCAAGCAGGTTACCTCAGGCATGGCACCCAATCAGCTCTCCACAGCAGCAGGCTTCTCACCATGAGGGAGGGAGTCCAACTCTCAAGGCCTCCAAGGGCCACATGACCTCTGGTAGTATGGAGCATGATGCTACTCCCAGCATGATTAACAGAGTGGCATACGCTAAGCTTCTTGGAGGATCAGGCCCAGAAGGAGGGAACGAGAGCAGTTATTCCAGGACTTACCTGTGGCTCAGAGGCCAGATTCATCTTATAGGGATGTGTCTTTCCCTCCTCACTTACAAGTGGTGACCAGACTTTTGCCTCCGTTCTGCAACACATAAATTTTGAATAATTAATCTGTTTTCATCAGTGAGAACCATAATTGTTATTAAAAGACTCAAAGTTCATCAATTTCTCAAACATTTCCACAATCTCTCATATATAGCACAGCCCACATCAGGAGGAATCCAGACAGCCTCATTTTAGGTACACAATGTAGGTGGCTTAGATATGTGAGGTCCTTCGAGCAAGACAAGATCTCAGTAGTGACTGTGCTGGCTTACTCTCTGTGACTCCACAGACAACACATCAGGCATGGGCTCCCACCCAGGCTGTCAAGCTGGGGGTTACCCAAAAACAGAAGCTGGAGACATCCTGCAGATGCCTTAATTAAGTGGGACAATTCAGATTGCTATGTGCTTCAGCTTTTATGGGTAGCCAGGAAGAGGAATGATTCTTGTCTGTATTTACTATATAAAGAACATTTTGTTCTTGAGGTTGGACTGCCTTGGAGATAAGCTAGAAATATTTTCTCATTTGGGTCTCCCGAATTTTCTTCTTATTTATAGTGGTATCCATGTTGAACAAACAGAAGCCTTGTGGAATGATGAAAAAAAATAAAATCCCCGCCTACAATGGGACTAAGAACTGAGACGACCTTGTGTGACAGAGAAAGTCTACATAACCTTTTCTGGTCTGTGGTCTGACCCAATTACTCACAGTAGTCTGAAATACAAGTCAAGATCTACAACTAAAACCAACTGCTTTTACCATCATCATTGTGGAATTTTGCTATGTGCCAAAGAACGACAAACAAGTGGTGAGGAAGAAGTGGAGTGCTTGGATTTGCTTGAAATATGTTGTTGGAAACATTTCTCAGAAGTAAAGACAGTAGTTAGCGTCTCAGATAGATTCAACAGTGCCACTTTTCCCAAACATTTGAATAGTAGGGAATGAGTGACTGCTGTTCAATGCTAAACATTGCATCATGCAGCAACCAGATGGCTGATAAACTCTCAGGATGAGGTCTGAAAACCATGTTCTGTCCTGTTGACAGAAGCCCTTTCTGGAATCTGGAACTGGAAGTAGATGTACTTCCTAGGTATTTGTAGGTCAAGGACTAGCTATAATTTAAGTACTTAGTTAGCAAAACAGGGATGCTTCCATTGCAAATTAACTGGATAAGTGGAAAGATTTTTCAGTTAAAGAAGGGAGGAAGAGACTAGAAAAAGAAAAGGCTGACAAGGATGGAGAAACAGGGTATAGAGCTACCCACAATATATTCAGTCTGGTGTGCACCATACCTCTAAAATCCCTGCAACGTCACAGTGTTTTTTAAACAGCCCAAACTTAGCTGAGATGCACATATACATCCCAGACATTTGCTGCATAAATAGTATTTCAATATTTGCACCTAGAGGGTGGCTCAGTGGGAGGAGATGGGAGGCAGCATTCTCAGTCAGGAAAGAAGAATAGTTTTATTGACCTGCTATTCCCTTTATTGCACAGTGGACTTTACACAGAAGAAACCTGAATGAAGGCTGTTGTGCTGTACCTCCTTTCACAGGAAAAGTACAAACACACAGGTCACACCTGATATCCTTTATAGGTATTCAGGAACAGCAAACCTTTGACTCTTGGTTATTGCATCCTGCAAGCCCAGCTGATACCTGACAACCCATGCCACTCAAATGCTGCTGTCTGGCAAGCTGGGGCACACACAAAGAAGTATGACTAACAGCTGCATGGTATCAGATCCACACCAATCTATCATCATCTTGTCACAACAGCTGCTGTTACTGGGTGTCCAACATGTCTCAGGTGAATACAAAACAACCATTCTCTCCTTGCTTCTGGACACCCATGCTTTAAGGTGCCTGAGGAACCAGCAATTTCACCCAGATTATGGCTATCAAGCCTCACAAAATCACACCCATTTCCAGGATAGCTGTATTTTCCATGCCTGAACACTGTTTGCACATAGGGAAGCAGCCTGATGGCCAATACAAAGCCTTATTCCTTGGAAGTGTTTGGAGATCATGTGTGACCAAGTTCCATCTCCTCTGGAAAAACAGGGGACACAGCAAAATGTAGGGAAATGAGACACCCAGCCAGCCAGGCCATAAGCAAAGGGACATTGGCTGGAGATGAAGGAGCAGCTCAGAGAGCATTAAACACTTCTGCTGATTTCCAGCATGAGGCATCCCTGTGCCAGTTCTCACAGCAGTGATTCAAGAACTTTTGAGGTAGCATTTTCTTTCATAGCAGTTTATTATAAGCTTTCAGAAGTATGAGAAGGCTTTATTCACACAAAATTTAAGCCTAGGGCAGGCCAGTGTATGAGTACAGAACAGAAACTTCCCCCCAGGCACTTGTTTTCATCCCACTGGCCCTCAATGCATTTGAGGTGCTGATCACACAGCACTTTGGTCTCCAGAAGAGGGGAGGCAATTATGGCCAACTACTGCAGCCCATGGGGGCTTTGACCAAATTTTTCTTCTTTATTTATAAGCAAGGCAAATAACTCAAGTTTGGTCCCCAGACTGCTGCCATCCTGCTCTGTCTCTGGATATAAATGGAAGCAGTAAGGTCACTCCAAGCTTTACTTTCAATCCAGTCTAGAGGTTATCCAAACAGAAATGTTAAATAGGCCATGCATCTGTCCCTCTGAGGCAGGGAAGATAAAGCTGCCCTTTGTATTCACAACAGCTGCGGAAGAGCCCTTCAGCCACTCTCAGCAGCCCATTTATGGCCCCAGTGAAGCAGAAAAAGGACACAGCTTTGCTCTCCCTGGCTTTACCCAGCAGATCTTTCAAGGCATGTGCCCCATCCCACCTGTGGAGCCCACAGTCTGTGGGTCTTAGGTAGAACCACGATGGTCCCAGCTCTTGGGAAGGGTTTCCTGGCTCTTCTTGTGTCAATGCCTGTAATTCTACTGAAGTGTGGCAGGAGGAAGAAAAACACCACCTAAAGGTTCACCTTCTGTCCCATTACTGGCCCAGGGCTTACTTTCTGCAGTGTTGGGAACTGTGGGCACCAGGCACAGACAGCAGGGCAGATTAGACTCACTGTGTTTGCATCTTATCCATATGGTTCCATATCTTAGCTATATAAGGAGGGAGCAGGTGTCAGGGTAGACAGCTAAACCCAGCCTTGGTAACAGCACCTTCACTTCACACCAGGCTGGTCTTGGTAGTAGTGGCTATCTGGAGATCTTTCTGTCCAACAGCCTGCTGGGGAATCCCACCCTGTCTGGTGAAAGCCAGGGGCTTTGGCATCCTTATCAGATCTCAGAAACTCCTGATAAATGCATGAATATTCATTTTATGATATGGTTTCTAATGCATATTCTTTCAAATGAGACTCCATCAGAGAGCAACACTCAAAACAATGAAGGAGACAAAAACATGACACAAACAAGCCTGAGAATGTGGGTCAGGAAAATTAACTGCAGGCACATCTATATACAAACTCTGACATTCTTGCAGTTCACATTTCCATGTTGCTTCCTTACTACAGGATAGAGAGTAACTTAGATAGGGCCAGGGAATGAGCTATGCATCTCCTGTTTCATCCAGGCAGAAACCAAAACCCAAGATTAGAAAGAAATTTCTCTGATGCTACTTTGGGTGCACAGGTACTGGTAGGAAAAAGAAGGAAGGAAACCACATGCAAGTCAAGGCAGGAATATGGAGAGGTATTTATGAAACAACATTTTTCAAGCAGCTTGTCTTGAACATGATGTAATGTAAACATTACAAGAGCCTGGATTTTGCTATCAGTGCTTTGCGTGCAAAGCTGGGCCATAGCTTCAAGGGAGAAGAGCTGGAAAATGAGGGTCTAATTATTTGTGCCAGGAACTGTGCGGAAGAAAGGCACATCTACATGCATTCACATCTCATTTCAAACACTGGGATGTACACAACTAAGATACCAAGTAGCAAATAAACCCCAAAAGACTGAAAAGTTTCTTGTCTAGCACAAAATTCTTTAGCTGAAAAATGAGGAAAGACCTAAAGAATTTATCTTTCACAATCCTCTCACCAGTTTTCGACAGGCATTTTAATAAAGATTAGAAACTAACTACAAGAGTTGTCAGGCTACCAGGAAGGTACCTTTTAACCAGCCTTTTAGCTGCAACAGCTGTCAAATGCAGGCCTGCTTTAAGCATGAGTAGTCACTTTTAACAAACATCCATTAATGGACATATTCAGTTTGGCAAGCAAAATTGTACTCAGGCTGCATACAGCCTCCTGCCATCTCAAACAGCAATGACAGTCACAACTTCCTGGAGACAGGAGGCCCCAAATGCACGTCTCCATGCCCTCTTGCATTTCAGGTGTCTTTATACAACCACTAAAACCAAAAAGGCAACTCCAATTTAACTTCTGTAGCTTCTTCTGTGTATCTGGAGCAGGTTCATGACAGCTACAAAGGCTAACATGCACCTGACTGCTCAGACACACTCTTCTAACTAGCCAGCTGCAGAGTTAACTCTTACTGCCCCACCAAAGAGGCTGTAAAATCACAACAAATAACAATCTTGATATGCCAAAATTACTTTGAATGTGTTTGTTGTTAGTAAAAGCTGCTGGCATGCATCCACAAGGGCTGGAAGCACCACAGTGGCCATGGAGAGGTTGGGAGCAGCCACAGAGGGCCAGGCAACCTGCATGGCCTTATATAGCTGCACACTGAGCAGCTGGCTTTTCCCAGGGCCAAAGGAATTATTAGTAAGATGACAGAACTGGAAAACTCTTCTTGGCAGGGAAGCAAAAAAGCAAACCTAAATGAGTCAACGGATTCCACCAACTTCCTAGAACAGAAATCCAAGCCTATTGTGGCTTTGTGCAACTATTCCCCACAGCTCAGATCTGGGAACACAGGGAGCAAGCAAGACTGCAACCAAATCTACCTCACAAAATGAAAGGACATGACACATGTGCTCTCTTCTGCTTGATAAGAATCCACACATGATCCTTTCTGACAATCCATTTAACAGTTCCTGGGGGCAGACCTGATTTCCCTGATCCTAGCACTTTTCAAAGAACAAATACATAGCTTCACTCTTTGGCAGCACTTTCAACAAATTAAAAGACTATTTTGCAAACAAAAAAGGTGCATTAATGTATTATAAGCTGGCAGCAGAGTAGCAGAAAAGCAGCTTGAAACTTGAGAAAAATGACAGTAGAAGCAGAACAGGACATTACATATCTGCAACCTTTTTTAAAAAATATTCTCCTCTACCACCCTCAAACTGCCTCCAGACATAAAGGGAAGGACAGACTCACTACAGGAACACCTTTTTTGTTGAAAAAACCCTTATATAAATATACACTTTACCTTTGAGTAGCTCAGGGCTGTACAGTTCCACCACCCATCTAGTGACTACAGCCAGAGGCAAAGAGCCATTTGTTATAGAAATAATTTTCACCTGTGCTGCAATGAACATTTGTCTGCTTTTGTACATCTGCAGCCACAACAGAGCTGCGTGTCAAATTTATCATGAGCACTTCCACTGACATGGGCGATGCCTGGATCATTTGACTATCCTGTGAATTTTGTGGTAGGAGTATCTGTTTCTCCTGCACCTTCTTTGCTTTAAATGCTCTTTTTCAGAGAAAGCATCTTACTCAAAATACACTACATTTCCAAAGAAAGTTGATAGCTGTCTCCAATTTGTTGGACACATCTTGCTGCTTACCCTCATTAATGGAGAGCAATGCTGGGAGAGGCTTAGCTCAACCCTAACACATCAGTGCAGTGGTGTTCACACCCTAATTTGAAAAAATGAAATCACCAGGAAAAAGAAGCATAGCTCTTCTAAAATATTCAAACTTCATTTTTCCTATGGAGAGACTCAAAAATCTCCCTGTGAATTCCTCAGTTCAGCAACCAGGTAGGCTTGAGTTGACTGAAACACTGTCTTGAGCTTGATTTTACACTGCTGAAGACAATAATGGAACCTTTACTTTGGTTTCTTGGTAATTACATTTATCTTGAAACAAAAAGAAAAATGAATGAACAAACAGGCTCAGAAAAGAGCAGGAGCTGCTGGACACAATTTCAGTGGGAATTTGGTATCTTTGGCAACACTGCTGAATATCCACTTTCGAGGCAGAAGACAGACCTTTCCAACTCTGTTCACAAGTCAAACAGCAAAGCACCTGGCAGTGCCACTTAGGAAAGAGTACTCAAAGAAAGCAATTTGTGGCTGGGTTTTAAATCCTAGGAAATTATGAGATTTGCCTCTTTGGGTGAAAAAGCAGACCAGACATGTTTTCTTCAGCTAGAAAGTTGATACATTTTTAATGGTGACTTGTGTTAGACAAGATTTCCTGCCTACAATCTGATCTGAAATATTTTTGGACTGTTACCATTGCTAAGAAAAATAGCAAAACAGGAAACATTGGAATGCTGTTGATATACACAATCAAGCATACAGTGCAAACAGCATTTCCTTTACCAGAAGCATTTAAGTCCTTTCAATTCTCTATATTTACACTTCTCTTAAATAATCATTAGTAAGTCAAACATGAAGACATCTTAACTGCTTGGCTATCGTTAAAAGCGAAGAGAGTTGCCCATTTGAAGAACACACATGTATAAAGATTATTTTGGTTCACAGAAGAGCAGATGAAAAAGACAAGCATGAAACACTCTCCTAGCTTCCAGCTACTTGCAGCTTAAAGGTTTTCTGCAGCAGAGATACCTCTATTGTATGTGTTATCCTTTAAAGATTTGCCTTGCAATAATTCACCCCCTAGGGTCTTCAAACCACATACACTCATCATGTGCACAGCACAGTCACAAATGAAGTCTCCACTGTCACAACAGTGCTGATCATTTGGTGAAACTGAAACACCTGGTGTGAGCTCAGACCTGTGTCTGAAATCCACCTGGCACAACCTTGTTGCCACACTGAACGCAGGTCAAGGAATATTTAGCATGGGTAATCATTTAAATAAGTAATCATTCAAAATTCATTAGCTAGCAATTTAAAAATCACTAAGGACTTAGGCTTTCACAAGACATCTCTCCAACAGTGAGTAGAAAAGAAGGACAGGGAAGACTTCTCACTCCAGAAAACCTAGCACAGCTGGGCACATCCTCCCACCAGCTGTGTAATGTTCCAACCCACAGAGGTGCTGCTCTGTCAGAGCAAGGATCTGTGCCAGCACAGCTCCTTGGTACAACTGATTCAGCTAATGAGCTACAACTGCACAGAGTGGAGACCAGACCCAAGGGCTGCTGGTGTTGCAGTGCAAATTATATACATTCCTTTTCATACTCAGCCAACTATTTACAGAGCTGCTTTGACAGAGAAAAAACTTTCAGCTCTGACCTGACTGTATTGTGAGCCTTCCTCACCAACCGTATGGTCAAGCCTTAGCGACAGAGCTGTGCCCACCAAAGCTCAGGAAGCCCAAGCCATACCACTTGGCCAGGTGGCACTCATTTTCCCCAAGAGCTTTCCAACCTCTCCATCCCCATGGCAATGCCCTTCCCTTCTTCACAGAGGAGGGATCACCACCACACCACAGTCTGTTTTCCTCACCCACTTCCCCTACCTTAAGCTGAGCAGGAAGATGAAGTATGGCTCCAGGCCTTTTAAAATGCTTTCTCTGTCACCCCTCTAGGCATTCTCTCAAGGCCTTTCGTTTTAAGGCCTTAGATTGTAAAGAAGTTCTCCTGCCTCAGCAATAAAGACCACATAGCACTTCTGACCACTGAGTGCAGCTGCATTTAGAGCAACACAGTTATGGGGGCCTAGAAGGTGACACTGGGCATTAGGGATAAAATATTCTCAACAGAGTACAACCAGGAAAGACAACATGATGTACACAGATTTTCCATAGAGCAATGGGTAGTAATATCAAACTCTAAAGTGTAAGAAGTCAGATTACTGCTCTCATATTCTTGCAGTTTTGACACTCTTCCTGGCCTTCTGTCAGCAGAACTCAGTAATCAGTACAGCAGCAGAAGCATCCAACACACACTCATGCTACCTCATTGAAAGAGGGTCTTGAAAGAGTCGAGTTGTGTAAACTGAAAGCCCCTGCACAATTTTACACAGCTGCAGATCCAGCTAGAAATCTCTCCCATGGCAGCTTCCAAGCCCAAGGCCAATGAAATGTGCATAGGGTAGCTATAAACTTAACGACTTTGTAATTAACATTAGCAAACACATTTTACAGACTCAATGATCTGTAAGAGTGAACTTGCCTGCAGGCTAAAAGAGCCCTTGCCTCCCTTCTGCTTTCCCAGCCAGAACCACATGGCACTGGTTTGCCAAGTGAAGCAGCTGGATTTTGGAGAGGAAAAGGAACACTCCTTTGCAGGAAGACAACACACTGCGAAGTTCAAGGCCAGTATAAAACTCTGGGGTTAACAGGCTGCTGCAGTGTTCACTACCATTCACACTGCCTGCACTGTGCTCCATTCTTCCCTCTGTGAATTCCCTTAGGGAACCAACAGGCATTTTTTTGGTCAAGACCCATCACTTCCTCCTGAACTGGGAAATGCCTGCTGAACTCCTGGCATTGTCCAAGCCACGGTAAAGACTTGTGTTTATCACAGAAAAGCCCTGAACAACTGAACCACTGTGTCATTGAAGGCATGCTTTTGCACTCCTTTTGAAAGCACTTCCCCTGCATCTGCCCTGAAACTGATGGATGATCCCTCTCAGGGAAGGCAGGCACAGGCAACACTTGCTCCAGAGCAAGTAGAAATGCCATGCTGCATCTACCACCTGGCTTTGAAAAGCACTGGTACCTGCAGCTGCAATTCACACCAAAAGGAAGGATAAATCCGCAGCACCCCCCAAAAAAACAGGCTCCAGTTCTTTTAAGTAGCAACAGTTCAATGCAAAGCAGAGCCCTGCCTTCCCATCTCCATTTCCTCTCTGTACAAAGATGGCCCAAGAACAAAGCCTTGCTGGGGAAAGGAATGAAGCTGTCCATTGTTCTGCAGTTCAAGATGGTGGGAAGGCTGAAGCCAGCTTGTGCTCTACACTAGTGGCAGAACTTGTGGCTCAGCTGTCACCTGCCTTTAGTTTTTCAGGACTTGGAGAGACTGATGCCTAAGAGGAACTTCATTGCACCCTGGGTCATCACTGTTTAAGGCTGACAGTGCTGTTTGATCAAGAGGCTTCAAAATGTACAACATTTCTGAGTCTGTGCTTGGCAGAAACCAGGCAATTAATTCCCTGGAATAACACATAAGCATATATTTTAACTGCTAAAGGAGTGCAATGGGAAGGAAGGCCATCTCTGGTTGCACCTCCTCTGCTATGAGTGAAGTTTTCATGAGACTATCTTTGGTTTCTTGCTGCCAGGAGCCACAGAGTAAGTTGACAGACCCTGCCATAAATTATCAGCCAATTTCTCACTTGGAAAGTTGTTTTCATAAGGTCAAAGTGCAGCAAATGCAAGCAGCATTAGGATTAAAGGATGAAATGCAGCTCCTTCTTGCTAGCCAGCATCTGCCAGACAAAGTGCTAAGAGGTCAAGTTAAACCAGCAAGACGCCTACTGCCACACCAAAACACAGCTACTGCCCACCCTGCAATCCTCCCTCTCTCCAGCCCCAGCTGCCCAGCTACGTACCTGCTGACTGTCAGGGTCAGTTCATCTGTGCAGCCCTTGATTTTGTTTTGTGCCTCAAGGTGTGTCATGTTGTCTGTGTTCACTCCATCGATGGCTATGATCTGGTCTCCTATACACAAGTTGGCTATTGCAGCTTTGCTGCCTGGAGTCACCTAAGAGAAAACAAAAAGAGTGAATGGACTTTCCAGGGAGGAGATTTACATAGCAACATTTGAAAAGGAGTTGGAGAAGCTGTGGTTTTTCTCACTGGTACCTGGAAGTAAAGAAGGTAAAATTAATTAAAGTAAATTCTAAGAAGAAATTTATCTAGGTCTTTTAGATAAAGGATTTTGTATGACATTCCTCATGAAAAAGGTCCCAGCTAAAACTTGGCATTTTCAAACAAATCAACTAAATGGCTTCTTCATTTTACCCTACTTCTTTTAAAGAGGTGTCCTCTTAACAACTGAGACCTCTTTGGGCCAAAACTATTGCTTGGGCAGAAGGTGAATAACATCATGTTTGTGGCTTTGCAAACACTACATAAGATTTTGTGCAGCTTTAATGAGTTTATGAATGGTGTGTAATGATTTCTATGAGCTTTCATCCATTATTTAGCAGGCAGAGGAAATGAGAAGGGTGGACTGCTCCCAGACATGAGTACAGATTAAAACATGCCTTGCAGCTGAGACATACCTCATTTATGAGTCCATTACAACTGGTATTCATTCTACACATTCATGCTAGGTTTCAGCATGCTGGAAAGCAGCTGAGCAAACCCAGCAGAGCTTTCAGACATAAATACCATTCACAAGATTTAGAAATCCCTCCTAACTAGGGTTTGGTTGGCAAATCATTGCCCTCAGGGAAACATTTCCCTTCTAGAGGTGTCACACATTAGCAGCAATCACTGTTTTCCCTGGGCCAAATCTGAAGCTGTTCAGCATATCTCCTCACAACTGCAGTGGGCTATTTTCCCCAGCCAGAAGAAAAATCATAAGATGCTTTTCTTTTTTCACCTCTCTACTAGGAAAGCATTTAATGGAAAAAGAAAGGACATGGAAGTGGCTCACAGATGTCCAAGCTGACCATCAATCCAAAGAGCTTCAGATGGGTCAACCAATAGTGAATGACTACCTGCCCACCACTTTGAATGCTGCAAGCAGTCTCTGAACTGACAGAGGAAGTGCTGATGAAAATACCAGACAAAGCACCAAATGGATACAGAAAATCTGATTTACTTGTGAAGATCACCACCTCCCAAGCTGCAGCCCTCAGCTGACCAGTGACCTATTGAGGCCATTGAGTGCAATCTGGATTCATTGCCTTGAGAGTACCTCCTGTAAACCTTGCAACAGGGTGCTGTGGTTCAACCCCAGCCAGCAGCTGCTCACTCACTCCCCCACCTGCAGGACCAGGGAGAGAACTGGGAGAGTAGAAGTGAAAACTTCTGGGCTAAGTTAAAGACAGTTTAATAGGAAAAGCAAAAGCCACACACACAAGCAAAGCAAAGCAAGGAATGAATTCACTCCTTCCCATGGGCAGGCAGGTGTTCAGCCATCCACAGGAGAACAGGGCTCCATCACGCATTATGGTTACTTGGGAAGACAAACAACATCACTCCAAACATCTTCCCCTCTTTATGTAATGGGCACGATGTCATGTGGTCTGGAATATCCCTTTGGTCAGTCGGAGTCAGCTGTCCCAGCTGTGTCTCGTCTCAGCCCTCCCCAGACTCCTCACTGCTGCATGGCAGTGCAAAAAGCAGAAAAGGCTTTGGCTCTGAGTAAGACCTGCTCAGCAATAACAAAAACATCTCTGTACTATCAACCCTGTGCTCAGCACAAATCCAAAACACAGCCCCTTACCAGCCACTGTGAACAATTCTAGCCCAGCCAAAACCTGCACACAGGGACAGTTCGAAGCTCTGAAGAAATCCTGAGCACTGATAGCTGCCTACAGTCCCACCAGATTTGGGAGCTGTCATTATAAAATCCATAAGACATATCCCTAAACATATCATTAAAGCAAAACGTGTCTGCAGGAAACACAGTGCAGGTCCTCTCCTGATCTCTGGACCTTATCTGAGTCACTTGGTTTCTTGGGGCCTTTATTTCCTCTGCTACCAAAGGAGGGAGAGAGGCACATTACTCACCCCTCTAAGGAACACCAAGCTCAGTACACTGTTACCATGATTCATTGTCAATCTTGCCAAAGGGTCAAGAACAACAGTGGATTAATGCCAGCACTGGAACACTGCTGGAGACTGAGCCATACAGCTTGCTGTATTTCAAGACAGGTAATTATACAATATGTGATAGGCTGGTAGAAGCAATCATATATCACCAGCAACAGCTAAGCCACAGCAGCCAGGGACACTGAAATACTGAAGCCTCCTGAGGAACCCCCAAGAGCCACCAGGAAGAGCAACTGGCATTTACAGTGACATCTCAGTGCATTGCCAGTGCTTGTGGTGTCAGTTCCCTGCTGTGTCCACTTCAGAGGAATTGGAAATGCAAGTGCTCTTCTCCATCAGGTAAGAGCCACTGGGAGCACAGGGGCTATTCCATGCACTCAGGTATTCACATAATCCTCTCCCCTAAGGACAAGCTACAAGGTTGCACAAAAATATAAAAGAGATGTGTATCTGCCAAAAGTAAACGTTTTAAAATCCAGCTTCTTCAGGTCTGGAAATAACTTGCCCTGAAATGCAGCCTTCCACAAACTACTGCCTACAACATCCAGCTCGTACTGTCTGCCAGGACTGTTCACAGCAAACATGTCTGCACAAGGGCAGGGTATGGAGGGAACCCATCCCCCATCCTTTTAGGATGATTTATAGCTACTAATAATGTTCCCTTCCCCCCTCACAGTAAGGTCTGGGCTTATCTCAGTGCTGCCAAGCAAAAGGCATTTCTCTTATTAAGAGAGGAGCACAGAGCTGCCACCGTGATGTTTTCCTGCTTTTATTTTTGTCACATCCCTGCCTGGTCCATGGGAAGCAGCAAGGGCAGGCATGTGGCTGGGGGGAAAGCAGGCAGAGGTGCTCAGAGCACTGGCAGCTATCAGCCAGCTTACACAAAAGGACTCCAAAAATGAACACAAGCTTGAGGCAAGCAGGGATCTAGTAAATTTTGCACCTGAAACTGCTCTGTTCCTGCTCTCAGATGATCTAAAGCTTTGCCCCAGCCTCTCTTACCCTTCCCTCTTGACTGAGCATGGAGCAGAGAACAGCAGGAGCCAAGGGACCAGCAGGCAGTGCCTTGCACATCTTATACAGGTGGGTGAGGCAGTATTGAGCAGATAGAGCTGCACTTCTGCATGGATAGGCAAGAAGGGCTGAAAGACACTGCAAGGGACAAACCTTGTACAAGTCACAGCTTGTGCAAAGGCACAGTCTCTTGTGTCCTTCAAAAGAGCTCCCTGACTGGTCTGGGCCTCCTCCACTGGGCTTGAGCAGATGGAACATGGGCAGACTCACCAGGCTCCGGGAGCCTCCCAGTTCCAGAGACACCATGGCTGGGTGAGTAAAGCTCTGCACACCTTATAACACCATGCCTAAAGGCTTCCTCTGGAAAGGAGCCGTGCCCTGCCTTGAGGTGATTGTTCCCAAGCAACTGGGTAACACTGCCATTAGGTCATTTTGCTGTTGAACAGACAATGCTGAGTAAGGCAGAGCAGCACTGACTCATACTGTGTCCAAAACTGGTCCCAGAGTGATGCTCTGCTTGGGTGGCGTTCTGTGTAAGAAATCTGGGCTACTAGAGAAATATTCTAGATACTTACAATCAGACACATCAAACCATGTCCTTGATACCAGCTCAGACACATGTGCCAGTATATGGAAGAAGGGAAGAAGCAAAAAATCCCCATAATCTACAGGTTTGATTGTGCACTCTTTATTCATGCAAAACTCAATGTAGTAGATAACAGTTTAGACCAGTTATGGGCTTGGACCCCCCTTTTAAAACAGGTCCCACAGATTCAAGATTGGCCAAGCAGCAAAGAAAGTGCTATGAAATATCAACTCTTCAGAAAGTCTTTGGGCAAGTGCATTTACAATAGAAAACACTTTGATTTAGCAGCAGGAGAAACATCTGGCTGCTTATTCAGCTCCCAGGACCTCTTCATAAAACTTCTGTCTGTCCCAGAGCTTGCCAAACACAACTACATTTTATATTTGATGTAATTCCCTCCATCCGTGCTATCTAACAAGCTCTGAAGCCCCTGGACAGGGGTAGTTGGTGCCTTTTTTCCTCCTGCAGGCAAGGATCCAAGAGGCAGCACTGCATATACTGAGGGAAACTGCTGCCCACAGCAAATGAGAGGGAGGAAGGGTGGGAAGCATTTTTATGAAAAGCAGCATAACTCAGCTCCCTGTGAGTCAAGATAGATGGGTGGGTCTAAAATTCATTCAATCTTTTCTGGCCTTCTCATCCATTCTGGCGCCCCACATGCTCACTCTGTCAGCTCTTCACAGTTTCTCACAGACCCTGCAGCCTCCGGCATCACTCCTCACTCCACACCTAAACACACTGCAAAAGTGATGAAGAGATAAGAAATGAGAAAATTAACATCAGCCAAGAAAAAAGATCTGGAGAAACAGCACCTATGTGTGTTTGAGAGGAAAACCCAGCTGGGTCATTGCTGGAAAGGACAGACATGAAGCAACATACTTCCAAGGCCACCGGTGACAGCCAGACATCTCTGACATTCACTTTAATCCTCCCCACCCACACACACTGCTCTTTTACCATGAGTAATGTCCTCAGCACTGGAGCATTTTGCTAAGCAGTCAAAGTTTCTCCCAGCAAAAGCATGCAGCTGGGTCAGCAGAGATCAGAGGCTATGAGAAAACTCAGACAAGCACATTCCCCACCCCTTCTCTTTAGGGGAGCTGGAATGATATGCCTTACAACTGGCTCCAGGAGAGCTCCCTTCAATGCTGCTCCTGCTCTCTGCACCATCACAGTCTAGCCAGGCTGCAGCCCAAGCCTCACTGGCTGCTCTGTGCTTGCCCAGACCACATCATCACCAGGAGATAAGAAGGAGAAGGGGCTCATACCTCTGGCTGGTGAAACCCTTGAGCACCAGCCCACCCCAGTGGGGTCTGGGCTTCCAGCACAAGCTCCTCTGGCAGCCCAGCCCTGACCCTCCTTCCTGCCTTCATGCCCTACCCTGACAGCCAGAGGAGCTTTGTCAACACAGAAAGGGCTGACCTTGGTATAAAAAGACGTGGGTGAGAGGATTTGCTCAGACAGATGCTCAAATGGTGGTCATGGAGCTACTCAGCCTCACAGCTTCTTTTGCAACATGCCCACATTAAAACAAATAAACAAGAGATTTTTTACAAGGCCTCAAAAACAGCTGAGTCTTTCCTGATGATTTATTTCATCCTCTAAATAAATCAACACATCCAGTAATCAGCAACCATCTAAGATACTGTAGTCCAGAACAACATCAATTATTTATGCACTTTAGGGCTCCTATAATTTCCCTGTTTATACTGAAAAAAAAAATTCTCCTGTTATTTTGATGTTGCACCCTTCAAATTAAATTGATTTTACATAACATATACATTTCTTGATGGACAAAGTGATTTTTGAGAGTGAAAGGTACCAAGAAGCCTCCAGCCATACATAACTTGACATCTGGGAACAAAAAGAGCTTTCTTCCTCCCAAGAAGTCCAGCCTTTGCTTTTGTCACCTAAAGTTCGAGGGCTTAAAGCTTTCACATAACGTTGAGGCTGGTACATTCACTCCAAATGTAGAACTCTCTCTTTAGGCCTTTGGAGAACCTGCCCAGAACAAGGTGGGTCAGACATGATCAGAAAAGATTATACTGGTTGCAAAGAAGAGGTACAGAGAAAAGGGAACTCCAAAGTTTGGGTGACATCAAGCTGCTGCATGGCCAATGACAAATTAATCTGAATGTGTGAACTGAGGAAAAGAGAACCCTGGCTCCTAGCAAAGACAAGAGTACTGCTCCTGCATGTAGCTGGAAAGACAAGAGTACTGCTCCTGCATGTAGCTCTGGTAGAAGGCATTTGATTAGTATCCCAAAAATTGTAAACTTCTTTTCAAGGTAGAACTGCTCCCCCAGATCAGGAAACTGAACTGGGAAAGATCAAACCTGTCCTTGCCCTAAAGCATTTTGCATTTATCCCAAGAAAATTTGCTGCGTTGCCCTTGCTACAATTAAGGAAGATTTCTTTTCATCCAAACCCTGGTAGTCAGGGAAATCAGAAAAGTCTTTTCGTCTTCTCAGCAGCCATTTGTACCTTTAAGCACAGGATTTTTCCAGGAAACTGCCAGGATTGATGCTGATTTCAAAGCCTGTAGGGGCACAGCCTCTGCGCTCTGACAGAGCAGACAGGATTCCCACCAAGCAAAGCACAAGGCATCCTGCCATCCTCTGAACACCAGCCCAGCCACTTCTGCAGGGCCAGAAGCTCTTGGCAGGTGACACCACTGACCAGTGCTCCAAGGCCCTTATCAGCTGTTCTGGAGCAGCCCTGCCTGGTGTGGCACAGCAGGGCTGGTGCTCCACAGCCCCTGCCCCACCCACAGCCAGGTAACATAAAGCCACCTTCCCCTTCCTATAAAGCCCAGCAGCTTTCCCCAGCTGCCTCCCTCTGCCCAGACAGCCCCAGAACAACCTCCCAGCACATTGCTGAGATTTGCAGTCACGGGCACAAGAGCTGGACCTCGTGGCAGAGGAACTGCAGCCATAGGTGTGCACAATGGGGACCAGCCAAGGCTTTCCGGGTGAGGAGGAAAGCCAGCCCAACCCTAAATCCTATCATATCCACCACACCCCATGTTTCCTTTGGCAGAGGGAAGGCCAAAAGGCCCTCTGCCCAGAAAGCCCCAGCTCTCCTCATGTCTCAGAAAAATAACCTGCAGCCAGAGTCTCTTTCCACCTGGGGAAGGGGCTGGAGCTCAGCTAAGGCCTGGCATGCACCAGGGGGAGGACACTCTCCACCCATTCCATCAAGGGATGCCCATTGGCAGGGTGTGCCCTACCAGCAGGGCTCTCCCTCACCACTGGCTCTGGGATGCCTTTACTCAGCTGCTTCCTACAAGGGTTACTGGCTGACAGGGTAAGGATATCAGCTGGTACCAAAGCTAAACCTGGTATCTTTTCACACCACAGGATTCAGTCCCATAACTGATTTCAGACCATCAAGTCCAGTTTTACCACTAAATCAATCTTAAAGTTTATAAAGCTGGTTCAGAGGGCCATGCTTGAAAAGAAAACCAACACACTCAAATATTCAATTATGATCCAATTCTGTATTTTATATAAATTCTCAGTTTTTAAAATATCACAAATAGATAAAATATCAGACTAAGCAGAGATGAATTAATTTTACAGTGGTAAAAATCAGCCACAAGCATCATGTTGGGATTTCATCTTTTTAACGTATTTACATAACTGGGCTGTCTTGAAACCAATTTTTCATTGGAAAACTGGTTTTATAAGAAAATGTCCAGTCTTACAGACTCCAAGAGACATCCTCAATGGAGCTGGGAGGTTTTTGACATGACAAAACGGCAAACATCTGCTCTGCCCATATTTTGGGTCAGATGCTCAAGATCGCTGCCACAAACCACAAAAATCATCCCAATAACAAAGTTTATCAGACAGCTCCATGTATTCAGCTGGAAACAAAAAGCCTCAATGTTTATCAAAATCAAATGCAACCAAACAGGCAACAGCTCATGTTACCTGAGGAACGGAGGGGCATGGGGTCTGTCAACTGCACTGCTTTTCAGGCTGCTCTATTTCATCAGTGGCTGCTTATACAATGTGCTGCTTCCTCCCTCCATCAGCTCCCAGCCTCAATGGGATTTAACTGAGAACTACCCTGTGCACAGGTCAGCTCTGCAGAAACTATTACCCTGTATGTATTGTGTCCATTCATGTCTCAGAAAGAACTTTTCTCAAACTCTACCCTACTGACTCACTGCAGAGTATCGCACAAAGAGCAGTAAAGACAAGGGCCTTTCCTACTCCTGTAAGGCAATCCAGCAGGCTTTGACCCAGAGTTCATTCACTGATCAACACAAGTTTGGGTTTTTTTCTGAGCAAAGACTGCAATAAACTGTCCATCAGAACCCTACAGTTTAAAAAAGAAATTTAAGCCAGAAACATCTGTGAAGCATCCGTCCTAAAGAGACGGGAAACTCCACAAGAAAGTCTCATGAGCAGCACTTGTGAAATCTACATATTCAGTTCTCTCCAGGAAGACCAGTCAACACAACTAAGAAACCAGAAGTGTTCTCACAAAAAGATGCTTGTGATGTATTTGAGCCTGAAGCAGTTTTGAACACATATTTCAAGTGGGAAGTGAGGTAGGGCAGTGACAAAAGACAAGGTAAGAGCAGTTGTGGAAATGCCACAGTCTTTCATCTGCTGCTCCTCTAAGGCACAACCAGACATTGGTACCATGCAGCCACTGTCAGCCAGAAGCCCTTGGCCAGGCTGCTCTGGTGGCTCCCATGCTCATGGCACCAGTGGCCCTCATCCTTCTTGGACCCAGGACTGCAACACCAAGTTTCAATGACTGCCTCTGGAGAACAACCCAAACAGCGCTGCCTCCCGCCAACACAACTACATTCCCGTGCAGCTGCTCCCCAGCTGACTGGGAGCTTGAGAAGCCAAAAGCCACTAGCAAGAAGCTGAGGCACAATGGTGATGAGGGTCATAAATACCAAGAGAAACTCTGAAGCTTAACAGCACAAGCATGATGGTGCCAGAAGCCAAACATGAGCTCCTGGCAGGCAATGCAGGCTGAATTTAGGCAACTGGTTCAAAGAGAGCTTCAAGACACACAGCTGAGGTCTGTGCCTGGATGGATGTCTCTCCTGGCATCCCACCATGCCAGCACATGGAACAGCATGGTGATCCCATCAGTGCATCACTGGGACAGGTTCCACTGGCTACATGGGACAGCGCTGACCCCACAGACAGCACAGACCCCATGGACAGCACACCCAAACTGCAGCACTCTCAGTGCCAGGATGCTGCTGCTCCCCACGCCCAGGGCAGCAGCCCAGCCCTGTGCACCCCTGCTAGCAGCACTGCTCATGAGCACATCTGTGCACCCACCCGCCTCCCACTTGCAGCACAAAGCAAACAGAAGTGCTGAGGAGGGAGAGCTGCAACCACCCAGGCTACCAGGGTAATGCTCTTATCACAGGTCACAGCCTCCCCCCACTCTCAGGTAGCCCCCTCTATCTCATAACACAATAGGACCAAGGCCCTCACAACCCCTGGCAGATGTCAGTCCTACGGCCACAGCTCACCCCATCCTGTGAGGGAAGAAGGGCTCTGTGCCAGAAATGTCCCTGGTGAAAACACAGGTACCAAATAAAATAAGCGAGAATATGAAAAATCATCACACAAGGAGGAACAGACTTTTTAGAACAGGTCAAAACTGGATCAGATCTTTTTTTATATAGTAAGGGGAAGACTTGCCAAGAATTTCACTCCTGAGCCCAGGAGAGAAATCCAGGAGCCTTACGAGCAAACCACAGGAAAGATTAATGACTTGAAGTCTGGGAGAGGAAATTAAAGGTGTCAGAGGGGTCACAAGAGAAAGCCCTGATAAGAGCTGCTAATTGTCAGCATTTACGTCACCACCATCGGAGAGGCTATTTTATTACATTCTAGTCTCTAGGGTCAGAATTTCTCATGAGGTGGTTATTTTTGCTGCTTTGCTGATCTATGTCCCTTGGTATGTGCCTATAAGCATTGATAAAGGTGACCAAGAAGAGCTAAGAGCAGGTAGGGCTTTAGACACCCTTCTGCCTGAGAGCCTTTTGCTGGAAGGAAATGGCAGTAATTACCATAACAATGAAGTAAATATCACTTCCCTTACAGTAAAGCTGCTTTCATGTCCCAAAAATGCTTTAGAAAAATGAAGCATTATTACTGTAATTGAAAGAGATTACACAGAAAACTAGTAACTCACCCCCCAGCCCCCGTGGGTTTAAGAGCACTTGTGAGCTCTGCCCTTCCTGCAGCTGGCAGCTTCCCCGTGGCACCTGGGCTCCTTCAGCAGTGGGATCCCATGTCAGGAGATCCCGTGGCAGGAGGCATTTCTAAAAATTCACAAGTTCGACCGTCCTGGTTTTCTTTAAGGGCAGTAAATTCACGTAAATTCAAGTTATGGCACGTTCCACTTCCCGCAGCCCTTCCTCACCTGGGGCACGCGGGCACTCCAAAATTGTGCAATGGTGGCAGATGCTAGAGCCTCAGGCTAACAGCAGCTAGCTGGATGCCTCTGCTTTGCCGAGGGATTGCTGGAACCAGGAGCAATCCCTCTATTCCTGTTCCCATCGGGGAGACTTGCAGCCAGCCCCGACAAGAGTCTCTGTGCACCCCGCGCAAAGCCGAGCAGAGTTTGGGGCTCGGGGCCGCAGACACGGGCCCGCGGCTCTGGGCGCCTGCAGGGCACGGGGGGCAGAGCCCAGCTCCCGGCCGGGCCCAGCACCTGTGGGGACAGGACAGAGAGGCAGCGAGCACCGAGCACCTGTGGGGACAGGTGGGGACAGGACAGAGAGGCACTGCGCACCGGCGTCTCACAGCCAAACGCTGGGGCAGTGGATGGAAAAGCCATGTACAACGCTAAAATTGTTTCGATGCAAAATTTTTGCCACTTCCTAACTAATTTCTCTTCAAGGGAGGGGGAGGGGGGGCCAAGAAGGACTTCGAACAGAGACGGGCAGAGGCACTAAATGCACCTTAACATGGCTACTGTAAACAAAGGCTCTTAACTATACATGGCAAGCAAAGCAGGCGAGCACTCAGCCCACCTCGGTGAGACGGGTTCCCACAGGCTGGGCTGCCAAACCCGAACCGGGGGCTCAGGGGATTCCTACTGCCCGCAGGGTCCCTATGGACAGACTGAGGAGGGAGGTTCGGTGGGAAGCAAAGACTCCGGTCTGCTACAGGTGAAGGGGTTGAGTGTGCCACCATCGATTTCACCGTAAACATAAAAAACCCAAACAAACTAAAAAACAGGGGGGAGAAAAAGACAAGCCCACCTCCCGCCCCGGCTTTGCCGCTGCACCACCTGCCAGCCCGAACCGACCCCGGCCGCCCCCAGCACCGTCCGTCCGCCGCAGCCCACCCTACCCGGGAGATGGCGAGGGGCTGCTCGAAGTCGCGGCCGCCCACCAGGCGGAAGCCCCAGGGCCCGGGCCCCGAGAGCACGATGCGGTGCGTCCCCATGTGTGCGCTGCACCTCGCGGCTGGCTCCGACAGCCCCGCCGTCCGCACCGGCCCGGCCCGGCCCGGCCCGCCCCCGGCCCGCCCCGCCCGCCGGGCGCGCCCCGCCCCGGGCAGCAGCGCCCGCTCCCCGCCGCCTCCCGGGCTGGAGCCGCTCCCCGGCTCGGGGCAGGCCCGCCCGGGGCAGGGCGGCTGCCGGGGTCGGGAATCCCGGCGCCCCTCAGCCGCTCCCTGCTGGCAGGCAGGACAAGCCTCCGGCAGGCAGCCGCACGCAGGAGTGAGTGTCCCGGTGCGACATCTCCCAGGCAAATACTCTCCAGCCTTGAGCAATGCTAACTCTGAAACCTAATGGGGGCGATGGAATTAAGCTGCCCTGCCTGCCGTTTCCCCGCCAGGATGGGATGAGCGAGGTGGAGCCTGGGAAGGGTGTTACCTCTCTGCTAATTTATCCCAGGTTCACTGATTTAAACAGCGTTTTCTTTATCTCTAGCCCCTTAAGCACGGTGCCACCAATAAAAGGAATTCTTCTATACAGGTTTTTCAGCCAACCTTCTTATCTGTGATTTAGGAAAAATAGTTGTTTCAGTTGCATATTAAGCCCTCAGTAATCTGATGGTGGACAAGTGGGAAAGGTTGGTCACAGCAACAGCATTGGCATTTACAACTAGAGTGCAAGCATTGCTGCTCATTTAGTTAATGAATACAGCTCACCCATAAGCACATCAGCGAGCTGTAGCTGAAGCTGGGATTCAGCCACAGCTGGGGAGCACAGAGCAGGCAGCAAGTGGGAATGATGCAGGTCACCAAGGTACTGGTCCTACAAGACATGGCCACAACTGATCCCATCACAAGGCACACCCTCACTTCTGCAATCTCCTTTTGTGGTTGTGCCCTTTTTCCTGCATTACCTTGTCTTTTCACAGGTTATTTCTTTCCAGAGTCCTTGTGTCCAGACTATTAATTTCATCCCTAGCAGAGAGAAGTAGTTCTTCCACTACATCACTGGTGTGGCACTCGTGACAGTGAAGAAAGCGACTGCTTTGCCACAGCAGTCTGCAGGAGCTCCAGAGGGCTGTCGCACACTGCTGGGTCACCTTCCCCTCTCTGCCTGCCCAGCTTCTGAAGTCACTAGCACCTCTAGCTTCCTTACCTTAGATTAGGTTAGAGAGTGAGTAAATACCAACGTTCAGCAGTCACAGATGAGATTCTCCCCTCCCTGTCCAGGCTGCTGTAAAGCACAGGTGAGCAGTGCTTGTCAGTAAAGCCATGGTCAGGCTGCCCTTTGGCTTTTATATAAAGAGACCTGTGAAACAAAAAAGGGCTTGTGTCTGTGTGCTTTCTAAACACATGTAAAGTAGCCTGAGGCTTTTGCTGTCACGGTAGTTTGGTTTTAGGATCAACTTGTTTACAGTTTGACTTCCTAAAAGCATTGTGAGTGCAGCCATGATGTTTATCTGTCTGCCTGGCCATCCAGTCGCATCATCACAGGGTTTGAATCTGTTGCGCAATTTTGGCTTAGTCTGAGATGGAGGTCTCCAAAAAGTTAAAACTCCTTGTGAAATATCAGTCTTTAGGGTGAGCACAGTCCTGCAAAGGCCTTCCCTCACTCTACTCCTTCAGGGACTTTTCCCTTACACAAAGATCGCCCAGAAAGTCCCAGCTAGGTGTATTGCTGCAGGGAGACAGGACACAATCACCACAGACCTACAAACCCCATGAGTTAATGCTGTAGCCATACCTGCCCTGTCAGGGTGCAGCTACCAGACAGCAGTGTCTTAAAGCTTTTGACCTAAGTCAGGGTTAAAAAGTCATGTAAGCCCAACACCAACTGACATCCCTTCCCCCACAGGCTGGCATTTTGAGTTTCTTGCCTGACTTAACCTGGGTGGTCTTTTCATCTGAGGTCACAAAGACCCTTTGTAAACCCGTGGAGAGACGTGTGTGTACTCCTGACCTCCCAGATCTGCGTGCACGCCACAGTAACTGTACCCTGACACCATGTATGGTGAGATCTGTGTGTAAAACAGCTTCTCCTCTGCCTTTACACCTTGGTTTCTTTAAGCAAAAGTCACAGCCAGCCTCCAGCTCAGGAAGGACTGATGAGCTCAAGCCAAATCACAAGCAGGATCCTCAGGTGCAGGACAGTGGTGAAGCCCATGGCAGACACCCACACGTCAGTATGGATACAAAGCCACAGCGGGGCACTAATACAAAAGTGCATTGCTACATGAACAACCAGAGTAGATTTTATTAATAATTTGTACAAGGAACACAGTAGTAATTCAATAATTCCATTTATTAATTGCCAAATAGTAATCCACTGCAATAAGAAACAAAAAATCAACACAAAAAGAAGTTGCAGTTTGTGTGGATATGTGTGTTGCGTGTGTGTGTGTGTGTTTGTGTTTAACTTAAACTGGCAAGAGCAGGAACAGAAAATTAACTTTTAAATGAGTATGTTATATACAATCAATATCAACATGTTACTTTGCTGGATAGATTTATTTGGTGTTATCCAATCTTACCAACAGGCCTAAACATTGTTGCAAATAACTGGAGGGCAAACCCAAAGCAGAACAACTAACCCATAAATAAGATGCAGGATTCAAGATACCTCCTGCAGAAAATAAACAGTGGTGCTTTGTATTATATCTGAAACCTTTCATAATGAATATTTTGTGCTAAAACTCTTTATGTGAACATACATGGAATTCCATCACTTAAATTAAAGTGGAAAAAAATCCCAACCTTTCACAACTGCCTTTTTCCCCTCCCTTCACTCAATGTGTTTAAATTATTTCTCTATACAAGGTAAGTACATTGTCTGTACAAAGTTAAATATACATATTTACAGTCAAACTTCTGAGACACAGAATCTTCTCTTCCGCTGACTGAGACGGAAGACAAGCCTACTTGATTTCAAACCCAGGAGCATGGCTAGTTTATCAAAACATTGCAAGTCGTGCTAACAGTTAGTTGTAGTTTACTCTTAATAAATCTGTATAAAAGCATCAGCATAAAAATAGGCATTTTATATTATTAAATACGGCTTATGACAAAATAGCAATCTACCCTTTGCTATTTGTACGGCAATTGTAGGAAGCAGAGTCAGATAGAACTGGTTTTGTTTATGCTTTTCCTTAATAACAAAAAGTCTATCAAAAGAGTACTCATAGTGGATTTACAGGCAAACACACAGCCAAGCTATGGGTTCTGGTTTTTTTTTTTCCCCTCACGGAAATACAAATCTATGTAACTGGTAATAACTGCTGGGAACAGCTTTCCAAATTGATTAGACTTTTTTGTATGACTAAGAGGCAGCCAAAATGCATGTATTTATTTGACCTACCATCAACACTGTGACCAATATGAAAAAAAAAGGCACCCTCAGTGATACATTGTTCAGATTTATCAGGGCCTCTAAGATTTAAGGCTGGGAAAGGACTCCCAGCATTTCATCCCAAAGCATACACTGGAAAAGGTGTGTGATCCTTTAGGGCCAGCGACAGGGCAGAGGAGCAGAGAAAGTGAACAGCTGTAGGACTCATAAACAGGATTTGCCCTCACGGATGTTCTGTTTATTGGTTCTATTCTTTGTGCAGATAAATGTCAAAGCTAGGCTGATTTCTCTTTAAAAAACAGGACTCAGCTAATTTTGCACACAATACATTCACACACACACCCCCTGCACAAAAGAAAAAACCCTGCAGAGATCAGTAATATGTTATTGAAGGGTTTGGGATTTTTGCACATTTGCATTATGCTTTGGCTGACCTCTCTGGATTAAACCACCAATCCCAAACTCCTTTTCCACACAGAGCTCTGCAATTCAATTGTATCAGCTGTCCTCTGCCTCTGCTGGGTCTTAAGATGCATGACATGAAGGAAAGGTTTTCTATAGAGATGGAAGGCAGAGAAAAGTGAGTCTTCAGCAAGGCAGAAACTGGGCAGCAAGCCTGTTTCTTGAACTCCTGCTCCTGAACTCCTGTGCCAACCAACGTGAGCAGCTGCAGGGCTGAGTACTGCCCCAAAGCACTACCCTATCTCAACACACAAACAAAACCTATACCGTGTGCTTCCCTGAAGCCTTCTCAGAGGTAAGTACTCCATACAAATTAAGATTATCATCAAAACTCTTACTGGGGAAGGGAGAGGAATACACAAAGGCAGCACTGTAAACTAGAAACTGTCTCTTCTTCAGCAAACAAATCACACCCTGACTCCATGGAAGCAGGGCTACACATTCAACTCAATAGTGTACCACATAACCACATCCTCCTAACACTTCTCATCTCTTGTCTATTACATTCATAAATTGTCTGTTTCTTCACTGTTTAAAAACACCATCTGGAAAGGATTCCCACCATCCTTGTCATGGTGGGATCACTGTTACTTTACAGGTACAGAAGCTTCACGTAGTTGCCTGGGAAGGTGCCAAATTGCCTTGTTCTCCTGGATGTACCTGTTGCAAAATAAAACACAAGGAAGACATAGTAAGATGGAGACATACCTACACTTAAAAAGGTACAGGTGGCAACCTCTTCTACCTGCAGGCATTGATTCCTCATACTAAATAGGAACCCTAGTCAAAGAGTCTTTTGGTACAAACCAGATCACAACTAGTTCTACTACTAATCATCTTTGGTCATCCCCTTTAACAGTTAATAAGGTGCTGGTGAAAGCTTCTGGGCCTATAGGTTAGAAGCCAAACTCCTCTCAGTGTAAATGAGCTAATCTCCCTTAAGAAGAGATGGCAAGCCTAGATTTGAAACACTGAGATAGAGAACACTGTCCAGACTTGCACTCCTTGAAGGTAAAGGATTTTGCTAAACATACACTTGAGGCTGGATTTTCAGGGACTGCAACTCCTATCCATGTGTTGTCTTCACCCGCTACTTGCCACTTTCTGTAACTAGTCATGGCTCCCCTCAGCTTTGGAAATGCTACAGAAATCGTTTTTCTTGGTTCCCTCTGTTGCTCTGTCATCTGTGTAAACAAGAAGGATCTAGAGGAAGAGAGGAATGGAGATACTAAGATAAAAAAGGAAGTACTAGAGACCTAGCAAGGAAAACAAAGCTCCACCACCTTGCAGCCTAATTTTAATATTCTTGGTGGGAAAATATAGGAAGTTGTGGAAAAACTGAGGTCAATTTTTTTCACTATTTTGACCCCAAAAATGAAAGCAACTTCCAGACACTCTACAAAACTGCTCATCCCAAAAAGCTCTGCTCACAGGCAAGTGTCACACTCACCCACAAACCAGCCATCATCACATTTCTCCATGACATCAACAATGTCACCGTCCCTCAGTTCCAGCTCATCATCATTCTGAGGAGTGTAGCTGTAGAGGGCTTGGTAGCTAACTCTGAAAACCAGAAAGACAGTAGATGTTAGCCATTGAATTTCTTTGACATCCCTTCAGGAGGAGATGTTCCTCTTCCCCTAATTCCTATTACATATTGCTGAATGCAGTCTGGACCTATGTTTGCCTTTTGAGAGGTGGAAGCCACCTGCATTGAACTTGCTGTTGTCAAAAGCTCATGGTAGTAAAAAGTGCCATACCTACACCATGTGGGATATGTGGAGAGCTTCTGCTCCCTTTCTGCCATGTAGTTGTCTGCACAAACAACCAGAGCCTTCCTAACATGTAGCACCTAGACAGTGTTCAGTTGCAGACACCCTATTGAGTGCAAGCCAAAACCTGGATACACTCATTCTTGGGCTAAAGGAGACAGCTGTTTCCTTGCCCAGGAACATAGGCAGAGAGAGCCATAAGTAACCAAATAGCAGAGCAAAGGACTTTAGAAAAAGATATTGCCTACTCTACTGCACTCTATCTACATGGATAAATCATGGCTGAGGAGGTATGGTGGAATAAAAAACCCAGGCTGAATCCTGCCCTGAGATGTCATTTGTACCACAGGTACTCTGTATTCACTAGAAAGGGTCCTTATGGAATGGAAACAATCTTTGGGCAAATTTGCAGAGGCTTGGTCCCCTGCCTATGGAGCATGAAAATAGAGCTGATGTGAGATGCTCCTGCTCTGCAAAAAGCAAAAGCTCCTTTCACAAGCCAACTGCTGTGAGCATCAGTCCCTAGCACACAGTGCAGGCTGCTATTCTCAAAACCATCAGTGTAAGGCCCCACCAAGCTTAGTGGCAGCTCCACCAAACAGCTTTGAAAATCTCACCCCGGTCTCTCAGCTACAAACGCACCAGTGGAACTGGCCAGCAATGCACCAAGTGGCATCGGTGTTGGGACCCTCACTGCACTATGAGAAGCCAAGAACAGAGTGGAACACAGTGATCCACATCATATGATCAGGTATAGCCAGTGGATATGAATTTGTTGCCAGCTTCAAGATACAAAGACATTGAGACAGCCTCTGTAATGGAGGCCATGTCCAGGCTCATTGTTGAGGTGCTATACAGGCAACTGAGGTCATTGTTTCAGGTGCTATACAGACAGAAAGGGCACAGTCTGAAACTCATTATGATGATATGTGGCTACTTTTGTTCTTTAAAGCAAAGTTGACATTTTCACATTATTCTAATTTACTTTCTGAAACACTGAGAGCTCTCATACCTCCCTATCTTCACCACCAGTCAGAATATGGGCCCTGGAAAGATGGGAACCAAAAGAACTTACATGTCTCGTGGTGTTTGACTTCGCTCAGGGCTGGCTCCTTGCTGCTGTGCTTGAGGTTGCTGAGAAATGATGAGAGATGATTTATGGTCATTAGAGGTCACCTTGTGGCGAGAGTCAAGAGGCTGAGAAATAGTACTGCAGTAATGAACAGACTTTTCTGCAATGTTTATGATTTCATTGCAAACAGCTTCCTGTGTGGTAGGCAGCATTGACATCCAAGAACACCCAAAGGACAGTCAACAGGGGGAAGGGAGGGGAAAATATAGATAAGAAGAGATGGGACATTCCAGTTGCAGCATATAAGTCCAGTAAAAAAACCAAAAACAAAAGAAGAGTTGTAGATCCAGGTAAATATCCAGGTAGTGGAGTGCAGAAGGGATCCAGATGTAAGCATGGAAAAACAGGCGAGATACAGAAGAATTTGGCATTTAGTTTGAAGATTTGTAACAAATACATTTACACATATTTTTAAAAGAAGCAGCATAAGAGGTTGCAATTAGTTATGCAGTGGCACCATTCCAAATGCTATGAAGTCAGTTCAAGAACGCAAGGTGAGGTTGGGCTGCTCCATTCATGCATTTGGCTTCGTTTAACTTATGCCCAGGGGCTGGCAGCACAACTAGCCCAACTTTTCATTGGCTGTGACAGTTTTTTCTAATTGTTAAATTCCCTTTCTTCTGTTACAAACAAGCAATATATGCAAAGAGATAAATACGTATCTACTTTGCAACTAAAAATAGTGCTGGCATTTTATCTCTTACTGAGGTGTTACTGTCTGGGTGAAGAGTGTCTAGGACTACACATCTGAGTTAAACAGGGGCCTTACCACATAGCTCTTTTCAGACTCTGTGAGATCTGGTCCAGCTCTCAATGAATGGTGGGAAGGCTGTGTGATCACCAAGCAAATGATAAGGAAGACATTTTAGCAGATGTTATATTGGTCAGAATTAAAAAAATGTAAATGGAGTGCAGACAACAAAAGGAAATGAACAACTCCTCCCCTCCCCACCCCAACACCATACGTTTTGGACAGCATGATCCTTAATTTACACAAGAGACATTGAGGCTACGGTAACACAACAGCAGCACACAATGCTGCAAGGGAAAGCAAAACAGAAGGTAGGGCAGGGAATCAGAGTGGAAGGTGATGGACACTGCTACAGCCAGAAATGGTACAATAGTATCATACTGCATTCCTGTAGGGCAAAAAGAACACAGACAGGAACACATACTTGGGAGCATCAAAATTGAAAGGCCAAAAGCATGCTGGAAGGCATCTGTTGCTGTTTTCAGAAAAGTCCTCAACGACACAGAAGAGAACAGCAACTTGCTTTCTTTTTTTAGAAAACCAACAGCTCAGGTCCTCAGAAGGCCCAAGGCTGTGTAGCCCCAAAAAATCACTCTATCCTGTTCCAAGCAAGGCTCTGAAATGTTTTATTGATTCCCACAAGGTACAGTGTTAGGTCAGAAGAGACCTTGACTGAAAAACCCAGCTCCAAACACCACCCACCACCAGTGGACTCTGCCCTGCCTCACCCCACAGTCACAACTCTACACAGGGACCATGTGTCCCAGGACACATAAAGGGAAATCAGTGTTTGAGGCTGGAGGTTTTATGGGGAAAATCACTGAAAAATCCATACAGATATCCACAGCCTGGTTTTGCACATTTTTGCATATTCAAACACCCACCAAAAGCAAGGTGCATCCTGTGAGCAAATGTAATGTCTGAGCTGGTGTACTGCCTGCAGGGCTGCTTGGCAAAGAGGGTTGAGATACAGAGCATGGCCATGCTCTGTGATCATTTATCACAATTTTCAAACTAAATTTCATGGCCTCAATTTTAAGCTTTCTGTCCTCCTCTTTATTCAACTCAGCAGTGCCCTCCAGTAAAAAGCTTGCTTTTTCATGGCATTCTGAGAGAGAGCAGAAGCAGACAGCAGAGAGGTCTGTGACACCTTCAGCCCAAGTGTGCTCGAAGACTTTGGAGAAGTGCAGGGTGATGAGCTCATTCCTCTCAAAGCTCCACTGAACCACATCGTGGACCTCTGGAGCTGTGCCCATCACTGTATTAAAGCAAAGCATCTCTTTTCTCAAGGACTGTGACCCATTGTAGGCCAACCCACCCCCACAGCAACTCCTTTGTAGTCAGCTCTACTCTGGTGCTGGAATCTGGGATCACTGCCCTATGAAACAATGCTCTGTTACTATGTATATTTCTAGAGAAAGAAATTTAAATTTAAATCCAATCTACTAATTGCAGTGGAATTTGCATTCAAAGCGTTTACTGTGGAGCCTGAAATCCTCACAGGATTTCTGGAAGTCCCTCCTGCCTATCATCAGCCCTGAAAGGCAAATGAAAAAATAACAAATTTAATATTGTGCAGACCAACTGGATATAGTGCATCAAATCTGATGAGACTAGAGCTAACTCAGGTGGTTAAGCAGCTGGAAAAAACAATTTTCAGGCTGAGGCAGCTGTAAGAATATTTTTAGATTTTTTTTTTAATTCAAGAAAGTGCTTCTCTGTTCCATACCAATAAATTGACTGCTGAAATTGCTCCATGAGCTAAGACCACATGGTCCATTTCCCACTGATTACTTGTGACCTTCCTGCACAGCTTTTCCTCCTAAAAGCATTAGTATCTATGAATTAAATTAGTTTTTGAAAGCTAAAAAATTGACACCGCCTCTGAATGTTCCACAGTGCAGGTTTGTATTACCAGGAGGTGCAGCATTAGCACCCAGGTCACATTTCCTTTCCTGGCAGGATCCTCACGGGGACTTCCATGAGGCAGCTGGGCAGGGGCAAAGGCCAAGCAGGAACTTCCAGTTCCTGAGAAGACACATGACTAAGTGATCTCCTCTGGCCTCTGCTCTGTGATCCATGCAGCTCCCACCAAAGCACTAACTCCCAGGGATGCAGCAGAGCCCTGCAGTGAGGTAGTGAAAGACCCCACAGTCAGCAACTATGCAGCATTAGCTAAACAGGATGAAAAATGGACCAGATCAGATCCCATAATTTTGGGCTGTAAATGTATCACCACACTAATGTAAACAAGTGACCCTCATAGCATGATCTATGTGGCTTTTTAGCTTTTTTTTTTTTAATCCACCAACCAAACCCTACAGTATTCTTTCAGGGAAGGATGAGATTAAAGGGAGAAAAAGGTGTTATAGGTCAAAATGCTCTTCAAACAGGGGTTTAGATAGTCCAGGTACTACTACAAAACACTGAGCCAGCCCTGTAACTGCTGAGGGTAAGCTGAAGGCCCTAAAAGTGACCAAGTATTCAGAACCTGTGAGGACATCTCAACTTCTACCTGCTCAATCACACTATCTACTTTGTTAAGACTAAGTGAATAAACTTAAACACGTGCTGAGGTCTCTAGTTATACAGACTGTGCACACAAATATGCAGTACAGTTAGTCCTAAAGCACAGCTGGCCAGTGTTTCCACCTCATATGGAGTTTGGGCATGGATGTAAAGAGTGCCACAAGTTTGTAAAATTACCAGAAAAAGGTTCTACATTAAGAGCCTAGAAAAGCCCTAAGGCAGCTTTTAAATGTTAGGTAGAAAGATGCTGGGACTGCTCAGCAGTGCTCTCCCTGCTCCTAGTGAAATTCAGCATCATCAGTGCAACTACCCATTGCAGCTCTTGTTTGTGTCTTCCATCCATTGCGTGTGGGAGTTAAAGAACTACATAAGGAAAGACAAAGCTAAACAGAACAGACTAATAGACACACAAGACAGACAGACAAATTGGTGTTCCCTCAGAGAAGGGGACATATCAGCACTGATGCTCCCACACATGAATGAAGAACCAAGACCAGGGAGGCCTCCCCAGCCCAGGTGAAACAACGGGAAAAACCCTGCACACACCAAGCCCTGCTCTGGTGAAAGTGAATGGAAAGTTGGCTGAAGAGCTCTCACAAAGGACACTGAAAAGGCTGCAGAGTGGAGCAGAAGGCTGCCATAATCAGTGGAAAGACTCCCTGGACCCTGGATCAGAAGTTGAAGGCTGTGTCTACAGCAGAAAAAGGCATTTCCCTTGGAAAACAGGTACCAAATGCCTGCTGCAGGCTGGGCAGCTCTGCCTTGGACAGCAAGCACTCAGCAGAAACATTGCTGTGCTGAATTTGCGGAGTAAGTGAAAGCCACTGGAGGAGGTATAAGTCTACCTTGAACACGGTGCAAAGCAAGGAACATGCAAGGGGAAGCTGGCCTGTGCTGGAGAGCATGGGGTCTGAACATCCACCTCATATGCTCCCCTCTCTACCAGCCAAAAGCAGGTGAAATTACCACCCTGCTGGAGTGGCTGTGTACAAGTGCCAAGGAGCAGCTGGGTCCCACCAACATCCCTCACATCGCTGATATGGGGACCCTTGTCCAGCCAGTCCTGCCTTCCCCACCCCACAGCCACAGTCCAGCCCCAGGGCCAAAGCCACCACACTGCTCACACACTTGCTGCTGCCACTGCTGACTGTGACACTGTGCTAATAGCATCTCTGAGTAGAACAGGAATTATAATGGAAAATTCCTGCAGGTTCCCTGAAATAAATTAATTTGATAGATTATGTTACTCCTTAATAACATATTTTACTAGAATATTGAGACAAGTTATCTGTAAGTTATACTTGAAATACCTTCACATGCTGTGAGGTAATTATTTTTTCTTTTCAGTTTGGACTGGGAAAACAAACAAAAGGGAACTTCAGAACAGTGTAAAGAGCCAATGCAATTTATATTTTTACTTAATGTAGCAGGTAAGAACAGAGTCCTTACACCAGTCCTATACCAAAGGGTCTTAAACCTGCAAAAAACCCTGGGTCAGAATTTTGTAACTGGAGAGGTTATCTATAATGAGAAAGAAAACTAAAATTCAAAATCATAAAGTACCTCGAACACCAGAGATGGACACTAATGGAAGGAAAACCCAAATGTAATGTCTCATTTCCATGTCTGCTAAGTGATTTTCTCATTTGATTAAAATCAGTTGAGAGGTACAGATTTTTGAAAAGCCTCCAGGGTATTACCTGAAGTTCTGCTGAAACCATCAGCCTCTGTATGGATCACACAGATAATGAGAAGCCATTTGCACATATAAATATCACTCCTGCTCCCTAAAGAACTGTGGACCCGCAGCTGAAAATGAGGTCAAGACTACTGCTAATGTCACACATAGTTTTAACTTGATTGTCAAGGCATATAAAATATAAATATTGACTTGACTTTGACTACAAAGAAAGGCCATGGGATTTTATTACAACCAGGTGGAACACCCAAAATAGAACTGTGTGCTAATCATCACTGGAGAGAAACATCTTTGTCTACATGTGGTTCTTTGCTCCTGTTCTTTTGGATCACATATATCCAGTGCAAGAACCAGCATGACCCAGCAGATCAGAGCTCAGGAAAAAGGCCAACACAGGAAACTTCTATGGATTTTTAACTTGAAGCAGAATATGTATTCTATTGGACTCAGGTGTTGGAAGTGAAAGGGAAGCAGGAGGTGGTTGTTCAGCAAAAAGTTGCACAAGCTTCAAGTGGAAGAAAAGGAGTAAAGGTAATAGGAAAATTTCAGGGTTTAAGTTGTCTCTCTCTCTTAATCTAATCAAGAAAGTAACATTGGCAACTATTTCCCACATTCATCCTGTATGACCAATTTGCCTGGTTCACTGATCAAGCTAAAGACTGCTTCCCAATACCCATCATTACAAACTCAGTCCAGTGTTCCAGTTTTTGTTAACTGTGAACCTTCTGTTTCAAATATTGCCATCTTGTGGAAGCTGCCTTGAAGGACTGATGAGGCACCAGCAGATATAAGCATTGCTCATTCCCACATTCTGGGCACCTCAGACACAGTGCTGGGGCTGAGCCATGCTATACAGACCCTACTGCATCCCTCTTCAAAAACATTTGTAGCTCTCAGCAATAGAGTTGAGAACCTCTGAATCCTACCTGAGAAGACCAGAGCAGGCCCCTGGCATTGTGGATACCATGTTGTGTATGTCTTATCCCCAGCTCTGAGATGCTCACACCTTGAATTCTGATCTCAGGTGGTTAAACAATACCTGAACCAAATTTTCTTGTGCTACACCATTCCTACTAAGAAGGGCACCAACACTGCCTTATAATGCAATCAAGCTGTAGGAACTACAGGTCAGAACTAAGTAAGTGCCAAGTTGATCTTTTGGAGGAACCAATAAACAGATCCTCAGCTGGTACAAACAAGGAGAAACCTAAGTTTGACCTATGTAGAATTGCATCAGCTTTTGAAGATTTTGCCCATACTTGCCCATCTGCACAGCCTGGAAGTAATTTTTCTTTTTTTTAATAAAAATTCTAACTTAAGGGAAAATTATCTCATCTGTGTAATCAATGAGTCGCTAAATAAGCATATGACAAAACAATGGCGTGGCATGGAAACGACTGTAAGTAATGGAAGAGTAATCAGCAAAGATGATTACCTGTGGCTTATTGACTCTGCGTGTAAGTCTGGGAGGTGGCTGTGTTGTGACAGTAGAGGAAGAGAGGGTAGAGGAAGAGAGAGGAGCAGGTGAAGAGAAAACTTTTGAGTCTGCAGTCTTTTGAAGAAAAGAAAAATTGGTCAGCTTGGCACATACTCTCTTATCACAACCACTGCAAGTGATAAGAGCATCTACTATCCAGTAAATTTGAAGAACACACAGCAACAGTAACTCCATGCAAGGACAAGCGCAGTTTCCAGTTGGTTTGTCTGAACTGACCACGTCACTCTGTTTTAAACATGCAGGTTAAGTCTAAAAATGCTACTAAAATATATCTGGATGGTAAACAGTACAGTATTAACACAGCTCTCAGTAGACTTCTGGTTATGATTCAAGCAGAAATCAAATTATTTGTCATAAGTTTGCCCAGTGTGAAACATGTCATCTTGGAAACCCTGGTTTCTCATTATTTAATGTTGGCTAGATGGGGTATGTCATGGAGGCTATTGCAGTGCATCCAAGACAGTGTTTAGAATTCTATGATTTCAAATTCTCCAAACTTACACTCCTTGGGGTACTGTAATGTAATTGGGCTGGCTGTACCCCATAATGTGCTCCAAGGCAACAAAGTAAAGTAGATATCCTATACAAAGACTGAGGGCTGAAGATATATTGTAGAAGCTACTGGAGACTTCCCTCTGTGTTTCCTCTAATTATAACATATGGCTGCATATAACTAAAAACTCCTGGGGGAAAGCATCAGTAGGTCTAATTCTCTTTTGTGGCTAAAGCCTTTCATATCATTTTAGAAATGCAAAGGTAATAACTTCTCCTCAATACATACAAAACAATCAAAACTCTCTTAGTCATGCACATCCCAGACTAAAGTTCACTAAACCATAGACTCCAGGATCAACAGGGGACACCTTTTGTGATTCTAGAAGCCAGGCTTATGTTTAAAATACTTTTTGGTCCTTGGTTTTAGGAAAAACCAACAAATTCTATACCCAAAAATGATTCAGTGCACACTGTAAAATCTCTGATTAGCAAGAAAATGTCAGTATTCTGCACAGTGGGCTTGTGTGTTACTTTCATCTGACGTGTCTGGTAATAGCCACTGTCTGGGACAATCCCCTCATTAGATGCGACTGATTGTGTCAGTCCTGTGTTATCTATTCTAGAATAATTTTTTCTACACTGCTCTTGAGCCGTCTTCCAAAACGTTTTGATCTGCTATAAGTGAATGCCACTGGTGACCCCTGAAAAAATATCTTAAGATCATCAAAATGACATGTGGCAGCCACTGGCTCTGCTTTGCCAGCAGAGCAGCACAAACGTCAACCCACCAGTTAAACAAAAATCAGCGATTCAGAGCAGCACACACACATGCAGAAGTACCTTCTTTTCCCCGCTTTGAAACTTTCCTGTATCACCTTTCCTCACGTCTCTTTTGTCTGTTTTACCTCCCTGAACAATAGCCATTAACTCCTGACACAACTGGTTGTCCTCAGAGGAACCCACAGGTCTCCTTTCTGGGCTCGCACGCATGTCTAGTTGGGACGGTTTCAGGCAACGCTCAACAGAGATCTTGGGGACAGCATGAGCGCTCTGCTCAGGGTGGCTGCTGCCCTCTCCTGTCTTTGGGGGCCAGGCTTGGCTGGCAGTGGTGTCATGCTGCTCTGCGAGGATGCTTTCGGGGCTCTCCACTGCCCAGCGAGATGAGTTAGAGTAAGTCATGCTGGGAGAAGAGGAGTCAACAAACTTTTCTTCATTTTGTGGAGTGGCCTGGTAGAAACTGCGGGCAGAGGATTGAGGTCTGGATGAGGAAGAGGGCAATGGGGACCTAATGGACCTGGGAGTCGAGGAGCCAGAGAGATGAGAATGGTGGAGGCTGACTGTGGGGGAAGGGCTGGCTGCAGCAGAAGGCGAGAGATAGTCAGTGTGAGAGAGGGAGGCTTCGGGCGGAGGAGGCAATGGAGGAGTTATGGCAGGAGTGGTGCTGGGAGACACTCCCACGGTCAGAGCAATCCACTCGGATGTGACCGCCTGCACCTCTGGAGACAAAGCACGGCGCGCAAAAGGCAAAGGCGGAGGAGTTGGAGTATGGAGCAGCTCAGAGCTGGGAGACTTGAAGGAGACAAAAGCAGGAGAGAAAAAGAAAGAAATGAACAAAAAAAAATAATAAAGGAAATACAAAACCAAGCAAAAGTAAGAGGAGAGAGAGCAAGTGTGGAGAGAAGCAGATCTGTGACCACATGCATAAGTTTTCTATGGCTGCTCTGCTGTGTTGGAGACAATGCTGTCCACAACTACTCCAACCACAGAGTCCAGCCTGCATCTGTGCTGCTAACACCCTTCTCCAGCCTTTGCCAGTATCCCAGACACAAAACACCTTGTGACCTCTGACTTCATACCATAAGCCCTAAGTCCTTCAGGGAACATATGAAGCCACCATCATAATGGCAGAATGCAGCTTTGGACTGGCCTGGCAGCAATAGCTGGGCTCCCAGCAACTCACATTGTGGATCCAGCCAGAGTTCACCGCTGCAATGAACTTTGATTTTATCCAACTCCAGCATGAGCAATGCCTGCTCCTCAGCAAGCATGCACTGCAGAAGCTGTGTAGGAGAAAGGGATCAAAAAAGCCAGCTGTGGCTGTTAGCTCTTCGGGTGATTAAAATAGGTCCTGTGCTTAAAGGACAGAACACACTACCACGCCCTGCCTTTTACCACCGGCAGCATGGGTGAGAAGAGCTACATTAGCACTTGTCAGATTGTTTCTCAGTACTCAGCCAAGTCAGGCAAAAAACTAGGGAGAGTACTGACTTTATAGGGGAGGAATCAAAAGAATAGGAAAGAAAACTAAAAAAAGGTGGATGTGATCCCTTCCATTGAAGGAAGAAGCTTGCAGGGAGCTTGTGGAAGATAGGGAACAGCTATGGAAAGGCTGCCAAGCTCACAGAAAAGCTCAGCTAACGTCTTTGGCTAAGAATCCCAAACAAGCTTTTCCTCTTAACACAGCGGCTAAGACTGAAAACACTCCTTTTAGGAAAGATCCAGACAGACAACAGGCATGAGTCATAGCATCTTTTTTCCTATCCTTTCTGTATCATATATCCCTTCCTTACAATCCAGTTCTCCCCTTATGTTTCTTGCAGTCTTGACCTCGTTTTGGTCCCATGGGTGAGAGGGAAATGCACCAGAACCTCATGGCCATGACCCAGACATGTATGCTGACCTTCCTCTGGCATGAGTATTTGCAGGATGGGAGCAAAACAAAGGGATTTAGAGACTCACTATCTCCCTGATAAGTTTGCCATGGCAAACATTCTGGCATGCCCATATAATTACCTGCTGCCATTTTGATTTTTTTCTTTGAACTGCAGTATGGTTTGTAGTGAATCTAATATTCATGGAAGATCCCAGACTGACCTGCTCTCAAAACCTGAGTTCATGTAGCAGCACTTTCAAATAATGCAAGCTGTTCTCCTGACCCTCTCCCCAGAAACACTGGTCATGAGTTAGATCATACAGGGGCAGGTATACAGCTTAATTCAAGCTGATTGGGATCAATATAATGACTCTTACAGACTACAGCACTTCTTAAAACCTTACAGACTATGACAGTTCCAAGAGTCATAATATAAAATTCCCCTCATCACAGTAAAGGTGTGTGAAGTGTAAACACATACTCAGGAGAAGCTGGATCACTCTGGATCACTAATTCATTCCATCTCCGGCAATGAAATTTAATCACATGGCTGTGAACTGCAGCCCTTTCAACCTGGCCTGGATTCAAGCTCCATATCAGAGATAAAAAGCTGAGTCTCCAAATCCCCAAATGATCCGTTCATTAACCTTTCTGGTAAATGAAACATCACCTCTTCCTGCAGCTGAAGCTTACTGCAGGGAGCACATGGCTTTATGGCACAAAATTCTAGTCATAAATACAGCTTTCTTTCAGCTATTGCTTCTTGCACAAGAATGGCACTATCCCACTGTTCTGCAAGGTGTTGCACCTGGCAGCATCTAGTGCTAGTACCTGTGGTGAGGCTGTCATGCTGCGGCTGGGGGAGAGGGACACGGGTGGGTCAGGATAGTCAATGGCGTTCTTGACCACTGGCCGTTTGAGCACCTCCACGTACGTGACAGGGAAGATGCCTTGGCGACTGGTGCCAGAGATTCTTCCTTCATACCAGTTCTCATCCACTCGTCGAATCAACGTGATCCTTTCACCCTGTGGGAAGGAATAGCAATGTAGTTCTGATTTTAACACGTTTAATCATTCCAAAGCAGATTACATTTTAAATCTTGGTGCAGCTGACCTAAAATAATTGGTGGTTCTCACCCTGTTTCCAATTATCCTAATCCTAAACTCCAGGTGGGAATGATATTTTTCAGTTCAGAGAAAGAAAAAATTGCAGATCTTCTGGTACTGACTTGGTCTGCCTAGAGATTCAGTTATGCTCACATTTTCAAGACCCTACTTGCTAAAGCCAGTCAAAAATGGAAACCAGCCATTTCAGGCTGAGCATGAGACTCTTAGGCATATGAGGTGCACAGAAAGTGTGCACAGGTCTGCAGTTTAAACTAGGTCTCTCTATGGTCTCCATGTTTTGCTGACAAAGTAACTTCCAGATCCTTAATATACACTGCAAGCCTCACCTTCATATATAATTAAAAGAGAAGACAGAGAAGATCTAATCTCAGCATCAAAACAGAAAGCTGGTCGAGATGGAGAATTTCTGCTACTTAATCTAAATATGGATGACTTTCTTCTGAACAGGCATTACACAACCCCTTCCCACACCTTCACCCTGCAGTCAGTCTAGCCAGTCACCTCAATACCACACAACCGGGTTTGCTCAATGATTTGGCTTGTAGCATGGGGACGGTGAATCCAGTTTCCTTCTTTTCTAAATCACGGTAACTGTGTAGCTGTAATCACTGTGTAACTGTGTGGGCCTCCACTGAATCGAACCAACCTGGAAAGACCTGTCACCAAGTATCTAATTTGCCTAGCAGAGCCATGTTTCCAGCACTCTTGTTCAAAGTATCTTCTCAGCTGGACCTAAGGAAACAATTGGCACTTCTTGATTTAGCCTACCTGCAACAAAAACCACAATGTGCTACATAATGACTTCGGATTAAAAACACGGGTGATGAGGAGGAATCCTTTCTGAATACAGAGTCCATTTTATTGGAGCTTTCATTTGGAAATTGCAAGTTACTAGTGCTAAAAAACATCATCATGTCTGGATTCAATTAATCAACACAACAGAAGTCCTACCTTTCTGAAGGACATTTCCACTTGGGTATCCCCATTGAAGTTGAACTTAGCAATAGCATCTCCATATTCCAATACTTGCAATGGTAATGGCTTTTTGGGTTGAGCCTTCTCAGCCGGTGGAAGGAACTAGAATGAACAAAGAGAATCAGCTAAGTCTCACACACGAAGCCCATAAACTGGTCTCGGGCAGAAAGGGAGCGGACAAAGAGAACACCTGCAAGGAAAGCAGCTACCTCTATATATGATCGTGGGAAGATGCCAACTCTGCCATGGTGTTCACCTTCGAGCCAGTTCTGGTCAATCTGCTTGTAAATGTAAACAATATCTCCTTTTTGCAGAGGAAGTTCCCTGTTAACAACACAAGCACTCCATCAGAACTTCACTGGAGGAGAACAGATGTGTTCTTTTTCTGTCCAGCAATCCCTAGGTACCAAGGTGTCCATCAGCATGTTGATACACATCATGCTCCACCCAAAGCACAAGCTAATTGTTGAGGATTACTTTGTTCATATTGTGATGTGCAAGACTTCTCTTCTTCTTTGGGCATTCTGTTAAAAAAGTTGGCCTTGTGAGGGCCCTAATAACTACATGCTCTCCAGAAGCAATGGGGTAAAGCTCAAGTCAAATATGACACTGGCTACTTTCCATGTTGGATATGATGGGCAGCCCTCAATTCAAGTTTTGAAATAGTCACGTCTCAAACACCTTCCAAAGAGACATATGATTTTAATCGGAGCTAGTCTGCTGATTAGATTAACATACTCACATGGTGAAGTTCATCCTGCAATGATTACACTGATGGTCAGCCTATGGTTGAGCAGTCACTGACCTCAGCTGGGTTAAAAATTGGAATTTCAATCCACAGGCTTCAGTGCTAAAATTATGAATGTCTGCAGCTTGAGGAACTGTGGCCAGCTTGTACTAGGCTCATAAACTTACCACTTGGGTCCCGAGAGGAAAATAAGCAACATAGTCTTTTCCAAGATGATTTTTACAAGCTCTGCTTTACTTTTGTCTGGCACTCTGGTATGTTCTACTCAATGGACACAACAGCTACACCTAATCTTCCTCAGCTTTATTACAGGTGCTGGGGAGATGCTATTTAAATTATTACAAATCATCACCTGTAGAACATATAAAAAATATTCTCAGGACATTAGATCATTCATGGAGGTCCTTCACTGAATTCTGCTCTTCTTTCTTCCCTCTCTAGCAATATTAAAATGAGAGCTTCTCCAGGCTCATGCTGACACAGAGGCTTTTCCAGGCCTTCTCTTCACAGCAGTCTTCTCTAAAAAGAACAAGTAGTGCCATGGGATTCACCCAAAGGACCACAACAGGGCTTGGAGGCACAACGTTGACATCTGAAACATCTGCTGATGTATCCATAGATGCCCGGAGAGCAGTAACCACTCTGCACACTTCTTTGTGCTGAATCAGGAAAACGCCAAGCTTAGAGCTGGGCGTCTGTTTAACTTCTGCCCATGGGCTACCCTGTGCACAGTGAAAAGGATGCTCTTCTCCTGTGGCTCCACCTACCCACAGGGCAGAGCACTCACTTGTTGCAGTAAAGAATGCAGGTTTGTCCTAAAAATCATGGGGGATAGAGATGCACTGAGAAAGAAGACATTTTTCTAAAGGTCCTTTAGATGATATGATCTGCAAGGTTCATATTACTTTTCCCTGCCTTACTATGGACAACTTTGCTTTGGGAACTGGAAAGACACCCTAAAACATGAATCCAATTACATGACACTTCAAAAATGCTGCATCCTAAGGGAAAAAGCAGAGGAAGAACACTCCAGGTAGGAGCAACAAGCTGTACTTACTTTAGTGTCTGTGCTTTAAAGTCAAACTTGGCTCTAGCAGGTCTCATCTGGAGATTAAATAAAAAAAAAATCAATATATTAAAATAATAATTAGGTTTTCAACCCTCTTCTGAGGAAAATCACCCAAACTTTTCTACAGCTAAGATTAGCATGGGGAGGAAATTGAATGCAGGTATTCTGCTACAAGCTTGCGTGCAACTGGTATTACAGTCCAAATATGCTGGATGGGCATCTCCCATCAGGACACAAAGTGCCAACTTCTGGCATAGCAATAATTAGGAGTTCTACAGGAAATGGAAGTAACAGCAGTCAACTTTTAATGTGACTAACCCTGATGAATGAAAGCTGATCCAGTAACTACAGTTACTGGGGCTCCAGAACCAAATTTCTCTTGACACTTGAATGAAAAAACAAAATTTACTAGCTGGGAAAAACAGTAGGATATTATTTGATGTGGCTCTTATTGATTATTATCTGGCCCTGCTGAATACTGCAATGTGACCCATGTACTCTGTATCAATTGGTAGGAAAGAGACAAAGGTGAAAGGGAAATATGAATAAATTTGGCACACATTTAAAAAAAGTCTTCAGTGGCTAAAGAATCCAAATGTATGTTGACAGCAGGCCTGGGCTCTAAAAGGTTCACTTGGCTAATTTTCTAAAGGGCACAGAAAATTCAGACAATTTTCCAGTAAGTTTGGTAAGAGAGCATAAAATACAAAGCAGTCACATTGATGAGGCTCCAGAGCATTTGAAACTAAAGGGCAGACAGGTGCACTCCATCCATATGGTGAGCACCTCACCCACCACCACAGTGCAGTACCTCTGGGGACACAGAGCTGCTCTCAAGAGCCCAGCAGCAATCCACGTGAGGCAGGAAAGGCATTTGGCCATAACACCTGGACACAACATCCAGCCCTCCAGCAAAGTGCCTTGGGCTCATGGAAGAAATATGTACCTCCTCCTTTGTCTCTTTCAGAAAGTCCAGCCAAGTTGAATGCAGTGAAACATGCTGAGACTTTTTTTCTGAATGTTTCTAAAGAACGTTAAGCATATTTCAAGAGAAGAAACAATGTATTTCTAAAAAAACCCACAACTATGTGGCAGCCACATGGCCAGGATCAACAAGACATGAAGTTTCTAAGCATAAGGCACAGACAAGAAGACAATGTAGCAATATGATGCAAAAGATGTAGAATGCCTTTGATTGACTAAGTAGCTGATATTTAAAGGCATGCATCACAGGTGTGCACCAGCAATTCTCAGCAGGCATGCTTTAATATATGCAGCTTGGTATAGAGATATCAATTAATTTACCAGGCATAAAAGTCAAAGCAGATCTAAATGAAGCCAGAATGGGAAAGGGGAAGGTGGAAAAAAAACAACAAACGACATTCTCTGAAGAGCTAATGTCGGCCTAAAGCACAACATTGTGAGAGGCAATTATTGCTTTGGGTCAAGCAGCAGACTGAGGTAACTAAAACAGACCTCTGACCCAGATTTCCTCTTTGCAGTATCGTCTACATTTAGGAGGTCCCCAAATCGTTCATTAGTGATAAACTGATGGTGCGTTGGAATAACCCCTGTGTGCCTTCTAGCGGCAATATCAGCTTCTTCTTGCTCACGTTTAAGCCGTCTCTGGTCCTCTAAAAGTTTCTGCCATAAAATTGCATAAAATGGGCAGTAAATCATCTAGTTAAAGGCATTGAAAAGCTGCCATAAATTTGACTTAAGATTCCTGAGTTCCCTGCAAATACCTGGGGCTTTGCAGTTCAGTATCAAATATTGTTTCTACTAACTAAGCAATACCCTTTGATTTTACAAACACAGAAGGTACATCATCATTATGGCATAACTGAAATCTAGCTCATACAGAGGATCTGATCCAAAGCTGATGGAAGTCAATGAGGAGTTTTTCTAAGTCTTGGGCAGGTGTTAGGAGCTTCTAAGAAGATTGCTGATAATGCAGAGACCTGATCCAAACCCCCTTCCACCAAAAAGAAGTATCTCTCATTGACTTCCAAGAGACCTGAATCAGCCCATTGAGTTTCAAGGCACCAAATTCTCCTAAGCCTTGCCAAGAGCTTGGGAGAGTGCCTAACCACATTCAGGTTCTCCTGTACTTCTTCTGGGCTCATGTAACACACTTTGCAAAATAAAGTAAATAAACACCTAAAAATTATTTTGGATTTCTAAAGTCTCTGGCGCGTTAAATGGAAACATGCATTCTTGTGCATGTGCGCAGAAGGATTCTTCCACTTTCTGGGGCTGACTGTAGGCTGAAGAGTTCAGCTGTGTGCTAACGCATTTGAAACCAGAAGGTCATACTGAATCCAGGATTTTTACCTTATGTGAGTTTTCATGCTGCATTTTGAAGTGGAGAAATTACTAACTTTCACAGGAGAAGACAGCAAAATACCATTTTTCACACAGGAATTAAGAACAGGTTTTACCATATTTCAAAGCATGTATAAACATTATCTGAACTCAGAAAGTTAACACTAAAAGCAAAACTTAGCCCCCGCCCCCCACCAGCAAGGGAAATTAGTTCCATCTTCCAGGAAAGCAAGCACTTCATAACTTCTTTAACTCAGCTTGAATACACTCAGTGCTGAAAAGTCTATGTGGCTTTCCTATTATTTCAGTTTGTCCCACTGTTACCCAGCCATTTCAAAAAGGACCGCTACGTTCTGTTGACAACAATTTCAGACACCATAAAGAGTATTCTAGTTTGCACTCGGGGAAAACTTACCAATTTCTGATAGCTTAAAATATCTTGCACTCACTGTTTAAAACTTGAGGACCACTACAGGAATAATAGTGTTTTCACCAGTTTGATTAATACTGACTCAAGTTGCTAGCATGAAGAACAATTACAGATTACCAATCTTTTTCTGCAAGTACTAGGGTGTTGTACCACTTCTCACATACATTTCCAACATTTTTATATTACTTAAAGCCTCTGTATGTATCTTTGTGCAATTGATAAGAGCTATCAAGTTTATTTGAAACAAGCTGAACTGGACTATACACATTACACAGCAAATCAGTGGCAGAGAGTATTGAAAGTAAAACACACTAGGTACTGCTTGTTACTCTAACTTCCCGGACACAGAGCCATGGACCTACAAGCTATCCTTATGCAAGGCTGAATGCTGTATTTCTTGTATGTGGAGCTGCTACTACTGTTACAAAGCCATAAAGGAGGGCATTACCTCTTTATCATCATACCGCCTGCGGAGGATTTCTTCTGGAGTTTCCATGTAATCAACTGGTGCAAAATGCCTTGGTGATTCTGAATCTACTTCAAAACAACATAAGGAAGTTAAAATACACATGGATTTATCTAGCATAACCAGAAAGGAAAAAAAGAAATATTTTTAAACAATTTGTTTCCATTATGACAGTAAGAATTCTCAATTGTCATTGACCAAATTGCCAATCAGATGTTGATTATTTATCCATTTTCATTTTTTTCCCTTTTGGGCTCTACATGTGGACAAAGATCCAAGAACAGGGAGAAAATAATGATACAGGAAAGAGTAAAGACATAGAAGGACTTTGTGAAGAAAAGATTCACTGTCATCAAAGTATGATTTGGCACTTTACTGTTGATAAAAGTTTAATACACACACGCACACACGCAACTAGACCTTGAGAAACTACTCCTTAAAGCAAATCATCTGGGTTTGGTTTATAATTCCCATGTGTGTAAATGATACAGGACTAGAAATTATCTCATGTTGAGATTCTTGCATTCCCCAGAGCCATTTGAGAGATAAACTGAACCTGATGTGATTAGAAATGCAACAGAAATTGTTTCTCAGAAGTGCAGCTGTTAACGAGCCCTGAACAAAACTGCTCAGCAAGACACACAAAAGGACATTAGACACACTAGGGGGAGAAAACCAGAGAGTCAGGGAATGTAAAGGTGGGACATAGAAATGCAAGGGATGTGGAAGAAAAGAGGAGAATGGAAGAAAGAAGACAGATAAAGGAACACTGGTAAAGAACACAAAAACCACCTCCTAGGTACGTCCCAAGTTCACTTTGCGGGTTGTTGTTTGTGTCCAGGCTGTGGTAGAGGGCATATGAAACAGGGTTCCCATTGTTTAAGGAGTCAGGAATGTCAGCCCGGCCCATGAAGCTATCCCGGCTAGATCCCATGGTGGGGAAGTAGCCAAGCCTCTCCACAATGTCAAAGGAGGACAGGCGCCGGGGAGCAAGAGGACCGCTTCTGGAGCAAGGTTGGTGCAGGGAGTGGTGACTCTTGTTCCCTACACTCCCCTGCAGCTGTATGGGGTCGTCTGGATTCTCAGGGCTGGGCACTGCCAGGCTTGCCAGGCAGTCTGGGGGCGGAGTTCTGCAGGATTTGTGTTGGAAGGGCTTTTTCAATCGGAATGGGAGCGGGCTCATTAGGTAGACATTTCTGGGGAGCATGTGCCTGTCCCCATAGACATCTCCTTTGGAATCAGGGTGCCTGGAGGCCTGCTGCTGTTCATGCCTTCGGATGGTAGTGAACCTGGTGTAGGAAGCTGGGCATGAGCCTTTGCATCTGTTGGTTTTATGCTTCTGAGGCCCATTCAGGTTGCCGCTGCTGCTGCCACTGTCATTGGAGGCATTTGAGAGAAGATCTATCTCATCAGTGCAAGCTGAAAGTGTGTCCATAGGGATGATGTCACTGACATCCGAAGCTGTGTCTTCCACATTGCTGCAGGAGCGGGACGATTTATCTGCAAAGCTGGGAACATCCTTTTCTTCTTGGTGTGCTTTTGACAAATCCAGAAGAATTTCTGCAGAGTATGCAGCACTCAGACAAGTTTTAGACTGAAGAGAAGTGGTGGGTTTGTTTTGTGCGATGGAAAAGTCAAGTGAGGGCATTGATCGGGATCTCTGGATCAGCTGCTCAAAGGCACTGATACGGGAGGAAACGGTGTCTTTGGGGATCTGCTCTGAATCCTCTCGACTAAGGCTGTGCTCCATCCTGTCCTTCGCTTCATTCTCAAACTGAGATGCAATATCCTTCACGCTGCAGGAGGAAACTGTGTCCAAATGGATCCTGGACCGGTTGATCTGGTGCATATCTTTATAGAGTGTTGTAAACTCCACCCCACTCTTTCTGGAGGCAGCGAACAGGTAGCCTTTCCTAGAGTCGGTGCCATACTCCTGCAGGCTCATGGTACTGCCAGATTTAATGGCATACTCTTGCTTCGACTTCATCAAGATGTTTTCTATGCTTTCCCCTATGTCTACCATGAAAGCCTTTTTATTATCAAACAAGGCAGTAGAGCTACGAAGGTTTTCGCAGCTTTGAGCTTTCTCATGAGACAGCAAGATACCCGTCTTGTCCTGCACAAGAATAGCTGGAGCTGCTAGTTTGGGTTTGAATTTAGAAGGGAGGATTTCAGTAATGCAGGCTTTGGCAGCTGATAAAGGCTTCTTATGCTTACATGCGTGACCTAACATACCGGTATGACTAGCATTAAAGGTTCGGCTATTAACTGAAGAGGGTGCGGTCATATGAGCATTCCCACCTTTACGATCCACTGGTAAGCATGCAGAATAAAATAAATACAACCTGTTAGCTTAAGTGCTAGAAAGCTATTGAGAAAGGAGAAAGAACATGCTTGGATTTCATAAAATGCACTTTAAAGAAACAAAATTCCAAAACATAAAGAAAAGCAGGAAGAAACTGCAAAACAAGCCACGCTTAGAGGACTAGGTGAAGTGCTGCTAATGTTTCTAAAATGAGAGACTTGGCCAGAAGCAAATCTGGAGCACTTTTAAGGTACCCTCCTAAAAAGTGCTAAGCATCATGAGCTTCCAGGGAAGCTGTGGCACCATGGAAAAGGGCAGCTGAACTCTGGGCAGGATCAGGGTGTCAGCAAGAATGCAGAGACACTAACATTGCAAAAATGGCTTAATACCAAGCCTGTAATCACACCTACTATGGTCTTACCACAATGCTTGCCAAACAGTTTATTCCTGGGAGGAAGAAAACAACCAGAGGCTGACTGAGCTAGCACAAGCACAGCACATCAGCTGACCTCACCCAAGAGATGCCTGCTTAGAGATTCCCCATGCTAGGAATAAGCTGAGTGTCCTTCAGACAATGTGGTTGGCCATGGTTGCTTTAAAATTGAAGGGGTCAGATCAGGACATGGTTTATTTGGTTTTGGTTTGTTTTTTTTTTTTAATAGGATTCAGTCTGGTTTCAGCATAGACTGCAGTTTTTAGGTCTGCTTCCGATTTGAGTTCAAATTCAAATGTCAAAATAACCATTCAGCTTCAATTGCAGTTTGGGGAACTGTTTGAACAGATTTTTTTGTTCAGATCCAGTTTGACTCCCTGCCCTACAGGCCTGACAAAATGCTGAAAAACAGCTGGAAGATGGAGACAGAGAGACCTTTTTGGTATGATGTACTATTTTTAGGGAGAGCAGTTCAGAAACCCAGCACATTCCTTCTCCAGTCCTCTCCCCATCTCAAGCCATTTTTAGGTTGAAGTTGGCTCAGAGATACATTCCCCAGTACAATTCCCTGATGGGAGTCATGCTCTTCTTTGTCTCTTTTAGAGAGTCTGCAGCAGGGGGAGAGAAGAGGAGGAGATTGGTCTCTTCTGGCTCACATTCCTGGAGCCTGCAGGGCTAGTTCAGGCAGCAATTGCTGGTTCAGTGTCAGTGCATTCTCTGCACAGCCCTGGCAGGCAGGAGGCTGTGCAGCACAGGGCACCAGCTACACCAGGGTAGCCAGGCCAGCAGACTGGTGTGGCCTGCTGAGATACTGCTGTGGGAAGAACAGAAAAGCCAGGGAAGGGCTCTAGAATGGCAAGGCAGTGGGAGCAGATGGATAGCAAGGCCAGCCTAAGCAGCCTTGAGGAAGAACATGAGGGTATGGGCTGTGGCTGAGGTGCTGAATGGAGGGAGCTGATCTCTCTTGAGAAGAGGAACCTGGATCAGTTAAAGGCATCATTAAAAATATTGGCCATTGTGGTCTGAGAGAAAAAAGGAGGGAACATCGGGGATGGCAAAGTGGAAGGATAGCATAAATCTCAATTGGTTTGAATAGGACTCTAAACCTTGCAACAGCTTGCCCACATCACCTGGCTTTTGACACTTGGCAGAACAGAGAAGAGGTTAGTGTTCTAACCACCCACCTTTTGTGGAAGCAGAACTCGAAGGTCGCTTGAGACCACTCAGCCCCTGGAATGGGATATCTCCACCTTCCAGCACACTCTTGTAAATCTGCCTTTCATTCTCCAAGGCAGCAGGGTCCCCCACAGCTAGCTCTGACTCCCTCTTCACTGCATGGTAGTTAGGTGAATAAGTGGAGCTGGAATACACAACAAAAAGGAAAGGGACATCAGGAGGTGACACCTGTTTGCTGAGAGCTTAATGTAAATTAAGAGATAACCACACTTGTAAACACAGAATAGACTGTGCATGAAGAACTGATGCTGATGAAGAGGTTACGAATATATTGCAATAGTGTTCTGCCTTTGGCACTACCAAAGCATCCTCCACTTGAGGGAACTCCCCACTCTTAGTCCCGCAGAAAACAGGCAGCAGGAAAGCACTCCTCTGTTTTACAGATGAGACAACAGTCACAGAGCTGATGCATGATTTCTTTGCAGACACAATGAAATTCACTGGCTAGCTGGAAGTACACAAAACCTTCCAGCTTCCAGTTCTCTCTCCCTAAACACTAGCCATGCCTGTCCCATTCTTAGAAAGCACAGCTGCTCAGGGGGTCATCTCACCCAGTTCAGCCTCCCAGTCAACACTACAGCTCAAGATTCCCTGACCAGTTTCTGAAGCCTGTCAGTGAGGGACTGTGCAGAGAAGCAATAGTAAAGGGATATAGATTTAATAGTGTTTTAATTGCCAGTGGAATTTCCAGATGCACACAATCCTGTTCAGCTTTGCCAGAGGCTTCCACTACAGGGAATAAAAAATCCTGGACTTTAGGTATACCATGCATATATATAAACAGAATGATGTTAAAATTAGTACAATTTTAATTTCTTAGGTTTTTAAAGGATGGAAATTTATTGCAAATCCCTTTTTCTAGTCATGAACCTAAGCACAAGTATGCTCATACATCTGATTTCTAGATTTCCCTGTTTTCTCTCCAAAAGAATAACTGACAATGCCGTGGTATCAATTGCCTTTCCAGGTACAAAAAACTTACTAAGCAATCAGGCAGACTGTTTTCCTAAAAGTTAAGCTAAACTGATACCAGTTCTTGTGCTCAACCAGGCTCTTCAGAATAAGATGGAGTCTCACACAAAGCTATTCTGAGGCCAAAGCACGACTGCTGGAAAATTTGAAAAAATAAAAATATACAGATTTTCCAATTAATAGAAATATTTGACATCCTGATGTCCAAGAGTGATTCAAATTTATGAGAACTTGGAAATGTTTGTGGTTATATCTGTTTGTTGTGGACAAATTTGTACATGTATCTGTTTAGTTTGGATAGATGCTGTACTTCTGGGGTAAAGAGAAAGCCTTAAACACATCAGAGGACTGGCTATGGAGGTGGAATTACACAACGTCTGGATCACAAAGATGACTTTAGTTTCCGGACAAGGAAAACCAGGTCATATGCCGTCTCAAAAATTATTTTCTAGAGGAAAAGCTCATGAAAAGCACCATGAAAGAGAAAGGGAATACTGTCAGTTTTTCAACCTAGATAATGCCCAAACAGACCATAGCTACAAAGCTATTGTTTATCAGGGATATCTCTTTGACAAAGAGTGCATCTCTTTGGCAGGTACCTGAGGAAACCCAGCCACTTGCTGCAGGGAATAATGATTACCCTGAGGTTAGTTGTTAGCCTAGTGGTTAAAAAACAAAGGGTTAAACCAATCCTCCTTTGGGACTAAACCTGGGGGAGATAGAGGAGGCATTTGGTGAATCTCTTTACTAGCTGCTCCCTTATTCAAGCCAGCAAGCAGTACTGGTTTGGAGCCCAAGCAGCCTGCAAGGGCCGGGAAAAACGTGCAACCCCACTGGGCCTCACTCTTGTGCCCCGTTCCCAGCATACTCAGCTTGCTTCCTCTCCACTGGCATTCCTGAATGCTTTGTGTGGCACAGATAGTGCAGCCATGAACAGAAACCCTACCAATTGCTTGCAAACATATGATATTTTTGCTAATCTCTGGGATTTCCATTTATTTTATTGTTCTCTTCCTACCAAAATGAAACAGTTGCAGTGGTTGTGTGGGTTTGCCAGCAGAATGAACACAGACAGAAGGAAACTTTGTTGAAAGAAGTACAAGAGACCTCTAAGGCCCCCAGAGGGGCAGTGAACACACATGATATTAATAGACATCTGGAGGAGAAACTGCCTTTTTTAACAAACCATCCTCATAGAGGGGATCACTGTGCCTATGGACATGGAGCATTCAGTAAAATTACAAGGAGCAGTAGGCTCACAGTAGGGGCTGGCTCTGTGGCTCAAATAACTCAGGATAACTCAAGTAACACAGCTCAGCATTTTGCTCTGGATGTGTGCTCTTCTTCTAAAACAAATCAACTCCATGTACAACTCATTTACACAGAATACACTGTTCATTACATATTCTGCTGAAAAAGCAGTGCCCAATAGATCTTTGAAAAGTATTGTTACTCCTACCACTGTTCCCTTCCTGTAGGCTGGAAAATTACTGCCTTTCATCAACTGCATCCATCTGATCTGGTGCATGCAACGTGGAATTTCTAGCAGCAGGCAATCTATCACGCATGTGTAACAAACAATTTTTGTGTATTCCACACAATAATGTTACTTGCATGAAGATACAGTCAATTTGCAAAATTGATCAGATGAAGTTAAAGGTCTGTTGATTTTTTTAAAGCCACTGCCTAGCACAATCTTAGACAATGCAATCGGTCATATAATCACTTCAAAACACATTCTGGATCAAAAAGCAGACAGTGCACCAGGACTCACCTAAAGCACACATATAATTCTTATGGTACATGCATTTGTCTATATCCATCCCCCAAAAAGCCAAAGCATTTCCAACATCCAACACCCTGTCCTACATGACCTCAGATTTAAAAGAGACATCAACAAGCAATTGAAAAACTTACTAGGAAGAATGGTCTGTGGAAGTTTCCAGAGGAGTAACACCTGCTGTATTCTGCAAAAGTCCAAACAAAGGAGTCATCAATATGCACTTACACGTGAGGAGAAAGAAAAAGGCTTGCTTAAGTAATTTTTCATCTATTACTTCAATATTAGCCTATAGGAGACATTGAGGTTTAAATCTAAATGCAATTTAAGCTGTCAATGTCTTTGCAGAAAAGCAACAATTTTCGTGAGTTCCTTCAGGGCAGTGACAGGTTTTTAGCACAGCCGATGCCTTTTCACAGTGCCTATTCTTTTGTCTGCAAATGAGTCATTGTGAATAAAGCCAAAAGCAAGAAGAGATAACCAGCTGGGCCATGACCAGGAGACACATGCTCATAATTATTTCCCCAAGCTTTCCCCCAACCGGTCACTGCCCGCCTTTGCTTTAAAGGTGTATTACATTTCTGCAGCACAATACATTCCTCAGCATTCAAAAAATATCAAAGCTCTAAAAAGAAAAGCGATGTTTCAGTTCAGTTTCCTTACTTAAGGGAAGCAATGCCAGCTGCACAGGTTCAATAGCAAAAGCCAGTTCTTAGCCTCTTGCTTTAAATCCATCTAACGCTTCTTAGATATGTTATTTAAAAATTGAAGGCAATTTTAGAAGCAATTCTCTATTTGGTGTCCCCTCATCTATGTGAGGATTTCTATCTAGGAAGAAAAAGCAAATCTTGGGTTTGAAAAAGCAGCTTTTCCAAGTCCTGGTGAAATGCCGCAGCTTCAAAAAAATCAGCAACAGGAAAAAAAAGAAAAAAATGGCGTGCTACCAATTAATCTATCATTTCATGATTCGAGTGCTGCAGACCCTCCAAGCAGCAGCAGCAGCTGACCTGCCCTAGAAGGCCAAGGCAAGGTGCAGCATAAGGAAAATTGTGTAAAATCTCTCAGGAATATCCAAAATCTTGGGTAGGCGTGAGCTCCTAGCAGAGAGCGGGGCTTGTAGGAAGGGAGAGTAGATGGCAACACGCTTGAAAGGCACAAGATGATGACGTGACACGCCAACCAAGAATTTTAAGCTGATTGCTGCTGCTGCCTATTCATGTGAAAAATAGAGAGGTTTTTTTTTTGCAGACACTGAACTCTAAACCTGAAATGGGGACTGGGATGGGGGTGGGGGCAGCTGAATGCAGATGTGGTGGTGGGGTGAGAGACAAAATCACTGTATCTGAAATGGATTTCAAGCTGGATTCTCAGCATCACATTCTATTATTTCTGACAGCAACACAGCAAGCCATGCAGTCAGAATGCTCAGAACCATTATTTATCCCAACCTCATTTAATAATCATCCAGCAGTGAATAGATTAGAGCAGAGAGTTTGGAAACGGGGATTGGCAGCATGAAAAGAATAGGAAATACCTTCTGTGGCTTTTTATGTGGTGCTTTATAAAGCTTCTCCATTTTTTCTAAATCTGCCTCTAACTCAGTCTGGTAGAGGTAGAGGTCTTTTTCTAGATCACTCTGGTTAAAGAAGGAGAAGAAGAATGGGAAAACAATGCTTAGGGTTAGGGGAAACCAAAGGAATGTTAATTTTGAAAAAAAAAGAGAGCCTTTTTAATCGAAAAAGAGGAAGGTGGTATGGACAATACACAGAAAATCACTAGCAACTAATCATGTTTCAATCATTATAGAGGAAACAGTTTTAGGCAATTAACATTAAAATCAAGAGATGCACAGGCCTGCTAGAATCTATTTCTACAAACCATAAAGTTATAAAACCCACCTGTAAAGAAAAAAAAAGATACTGTAATAATACGCAATATGCTGTTAGTACAATTATCATTGCACGTCAAGATAGCAAAACAACCACTCTAAATTATGGCTGATTATGATTTCAGAATTGTTTATTAAATCAATTTTCTAGCTACTTAATTGTTAGGCTAATGAGCTCAAGCCCAATTAAAAAAGAAAATCACTCACAAGCACACAAAACCCAAGCAATGCTACAAGAAAAAAAAAAAGAAAACCACATACACACATATATACGCGCTAGACGCTGTAGTGCAACATACGTGAGACACAATTACCTTTCTATCCTCTCTAGTAAGGATAGAGCAATCTCCAGGAGTATAATCCCAAATCTTTTTTGGAGGCTGATGGAAAGCAGAGGAAGGAAATGAGGAAATGAAGATAAGGAAAGACATCACAGAGAATATGGAAATTGGATTAGAACAGAGGGGAAATACAATAGGGAATTTGCATCAACACTGAAAAGAAACTATAAAATAACAACAAACCACAACAGAGAAAGAGAAGAGAAAAAGGGATAAATCTGCTATAGCATAAATATCAAGAAATCATGGGGGGCAAAAGGGAACATACATGCAGTGTGGAAGGGGCTGTTTTCAGTAATGTTTTCAGAAATTTTTTTTTGCAAGGTGCTCTACGGGATTTTGGACTCTCTAGAGGGTGCCCACAGCTGTTGGTTAAAGCATTCTTAAAAAAAAACAAAAAAAACAACAAAACAAAAAGGGGGGGAGAACCACACAGCCATAAAAAGCATTTGTTTTGCTCATTCTCCTTTTCAAAAGGAAAGGGTAAACCAAGGGCCTTTGATAAAGAAAAGGGAAAATCTTTCTCACTTCCATCAGTGTATGAATACATACCATGTGAACAAATGGCTGATTTTCCCATGGTGGCATTGTGGGGCAATGAGAATGCAGAGTTGTTATTTTTTATTTCACTGGTTTGGGGGCTGTTTGTGGGGATTTTTGGTGGACAGAGTGGGACGCAAGAAAGCTTGGGAACTAGCTATTTCAAATTCATCCTACAGCTGAAAGGGTTGATTTCAAAATGGATTTTTTTTCCTGTTTGGATGAACATATTAGTATCAGGCAGGATTATTCAGAGTAAAAGACTGGACTGGACTCCCATTACTGGAGTGAGCAAAGCTACAAAAAGCATGTTCTTTGGGCTATGGCAACAAAGCTCAGAAAAGGCTCGCCAGCTACAAAAGTCTTGAGTTGGCATCCTGAAGTCGAGTGCCTGACACCAACACACTATTTCTGGAGTTCCACATTCAGGAACTGTCATAGCTCCTGGGGACCATGGCTGCATGGCTTCGGAACTGAAGCAAACTCAAGGCAGGCCTTATAAGAGAGCAGCACTTGACAAAAGTGCCCTGAGCAAGGTGGAGAACTTGTCACCAGAACAGATGGTCTGCTGAACATGAGACAGATTGCCCTGAGATACCCTCTTCTGGAATAAGGCCAGGACTGCATGACTAAAAGCACAAATCCACACTGCTAAAGAATGGGTATACCCCCAGACACAGCAAGGACCAAGGGCATAAATGCTTTTCTTTCTTTGACACATTTTCCATTAACTCACACTAACTCAAAGGACCACAGAGATGACAAACTTCCACTCACTGCAAAAGCAGATGGCTATTAATTACATGGCAACAAAGATAAACAGGTTTCTTCTCACTGTGGAAACCTTAAACCATGACAAGTTGTGAGGAGTTAAATCCTTACATTGACAATACTTAGAAGCCTCATCAAAGTGAGATTCATCTGACTTTTACTGCCTAAACATTAGGAGGTCTCATCTCAAACACTGCTGAAAGTCCTTTAGCTTAGGACGGAAGGTCCATAGCTATAAAAAATAGTTTTCTATGAAAGTCTGGACTACCTAACCACAGCACATCCTTGCTTTCCAGCAAAAATTATACTATTTTTATGATGCGATCAGACTGAGCACACACCTCCAGGTAACTACATTCTGTGCAGAGGAACTTTGCCACTTCTGCCAGAACAAAGACTCGATTTAAAGGAAACCTGCTCTCTGGATCCATGTGCAGCTGCCTTTGAAGTCAGTACTGAACCTTAAAAAATACTTCTGTTTTGTTGTACACACATGGAATCTCAGCAGCACTCAAAATTTGTGTGCATGGGCATTTGACTACTGACCTCAAGGGGAAATGAGAAATGAGAAACCATCACTCTGTCTGAATACGTGTGAAAGGCTGATACTGACCGACCCTCTGTTGCAGTAAGAGTAGCTTATTAAACAGTATTTAATAACTAAATTAATAGTGTTTAATCAGTAAGAACCAGGCCATAAAATGCTTTAAAGTCACATTTTTCCCAGTAGCCATGACCACTGATGTGTTCCCTCCATCAAAATGTTCTTTGTTTGATTGAATCATTAAGCTTTAGTTCATCTTTTCCAGAGGGGAAATTAAGGCTTTTTTTTTTTTTGGTCTCCACACATAGCAACACAGGTCCATTTGAGAAGAAAGAACACTGTTCTCAGACTCCTTTGGTTTCAGGGAAGGGCAAGGGCTGTTCAACACAGGCTAGTGCCCTAGTGCCCCCCATTTTATGCAATGGGCAGCTACATGCATAAGGAAATAAGCAGGAAACAAGGTCATGATCTGTTTATGGAGAGCTGGAAATTGCTGACCTACAGTTTATAAGCCAGGGACAGGAATAAATATTTCTCCTTGACTTAAAGCTATCTATCAGCCATCCTAAATCTTGTTAGGCAGAAGGAGAATAAGGGCTTTGAATAAGGACTTTGAATAATGACAGCAGGGTATTATCTCTAACATTAACAACAAAAATGCAGTTTGAACTATGGTGTGTGAAAAAATATTACCTTGTTGATACATAATACTGGAAGGTGGGGAATGTTTGTAAATGGCTTCAAAACACTAAAAGTGGCCACAGAACAGCTGCTTTATGTTAGTACCAGGATGACACTATGTACAATCACATCTTTAAATGAGTAAGGCAGCTGTTTCAGATTTAGGGCCTAGGAAAGAGATGTGACAATCATAAAAAAAAAAAATTAAAAAAAGGCAGGTTGACTTCATTGGTCATTGCAACTATCAAACTTACCGGTTTCCCAAACTCCAATTCCGAAAAGAATTTATACCAAGGTTCATTCTTTAAATCTATCTCTTCTGGGCTTATATCCCGAGTCTAAAGGAATTGGTGATAGGGGAATGGAAGAAAGAGAAGGATAACATTATGCAAAGAATACACGGAAAGGGACTGTTAGAGATGCAGATCCCGTGGCTTCCATTTTAAAATGTAGATATTTAGCCTTATAATTTGGTATTTGTATTGCATGTTTCTCATAAAGGCCATGAACTGCTTTGAAAACATCAGTTAAACCCAATAGCATCATTGGGACAAACATGAATATGAATGAATTGCAGTCTACAGGTCAGGAGACCCACAAAGAGAGAGAGATTATGCAGCTTGCCCAGAGTCACAGGGAGACTCAATGGAAGAGCAGAGAGTCCAGCAGTCTGTCAGTCTTCCTGTCAGACACTTTTATCAAGTCAAAAGCTGCATATACTTTAATATTATTATTTTAAAGCTTCATTTTGTTAAAAAAAGAGAGACTCAGTAAGACCTGAATCAAATACTGCATCTTTAACAGCACATGAACATGTGAGAAACCCTGTTCTATACACTGCAAACAGAGTGAAAGGTGGTTTTCTAAATCATACAAGACACATGTCAGAGAGAGCGCACCCTAAGACCTCTGAAAGGATGGATAGAGCGACAATATTACATGTTTCTTCACAAATAAATGTTAGAATATCAGACAAAACTACAATGAAGGAAAATCGACAGGACAGAAAACAGTACAGCTGAAAAGGAAATTCCCTTTCATTCATACCATCTGTCTTAATGAAACAAAAAAATCTGAAATAGTTGTAGCTGTTTGAAAACACTGCTGGGGAGGTAAGAGAATAAAAGTCCATTGCTAAAGCTTCTGAGGTACCACTCACCAAAAGTGTGGGATAAAAGATATCTAGCTAATTCTTGCATTTCAGTATATCTAGTCAAAGGCACAGTGGATCTCTGTGCATTAAAAATATACACACATTATGTCTGTTGTGCAGGTATGATCCCAAGTGCTCCATCACAAGGAAGAAGGAGCCCCACAGATGCACAATGTCCTCATGGAAATAATTTTGTGATGGGGTTACTGAGGCAGTTGACAAATGTGCTGGACTTGGATGTCCCAGATTCTGCCACAGCCATTAGCATCACAAAAAAAAGCTCTAGGAAAAGAGCTCAGGATTGATGCTGAGTGAGAGGCAATGCAAGATAAATAGTTACATCATGTTTAATGCCTGATGGCCTGGAGAATGATTTGGCTACTTCTTAAAGGCACAAAGGAATCAATACGTCTCTTTTTTATTTACTGCAATCCAACTAAAAGCACTCATCTCATATAACTGCGTTTACATTAAAACCAAGTCCAATGCCATCAACAGCAGGCTATTCATAGCTCTGAAATGGTTTTGGATTGGGATTCTGATAGTCACAGCTGTGGGTGTGATTACCAGGTGATATTCACAAATCTCCTGCACCTCTCTGAAAGATGCAGTCACTAACCACTATAGTACTGTTATATTTAATGAGACTGATGGAGACTGTGAAGCTACTATTCCAACACCTTTTTTCTTCTCTGGTCTATGGCTTCAAATTAAAGCTCATAAAATAACATTGGAAGTAACATAGCTATCACTTTCATCTTGGTTTTGATGAGCTCTGTACGTAAAATGTTTTTCAGTTATGCTGATGATGGTTCTGCTTGTGGCTTTTAGACTCTGATTCCACAGCTCAGTTCAGCACCTGATGAAGTCTGAACATGTAAACAGTGCCACTGGTGATGACAGACCTTTTGCAAATGCTTAAGTACACAGATGAAGCTGGCCTTTTGCCACAAGTTTTAATCTTGTCTGTTTACCGTGAGACAAAATTGATGTTTAAGTCAGCAGAAATCTGGCTCCAGGATGGACTGCAGGAATGGAGGTGTCATACCATGTTCAAACCACTCCTCACTGGCACTTCTCTAATGGGCTGAGCCAACACCCAGTGGTATCAAGAGGGAGTCATCCACCACCAATTGCAATAGGCACTAGGATCATGCTCCCATCAGGAGCAACTTTGTTGAAGTCAATGAAGGGACACAGGTGTGAAAAGAAGTTGGTTGCAGCATCTTCAAAAAGTGATCGACCTTGATTACACTTGGAAGGAAAAAAGAAAACCCACCAAAATACTAAGGAGAAGCATCAGGTCCCACATCAGACTTGATTGTTACATTTCTATTGATTTAAATTGCTATTCACTCTTGTGTAAAATCCTAGGCAGGTTTTTCAGGAGTATTCCTTTATCTATTCCATGCACGGATCAATGTCTGAGCTGTTAAGGTACTAAGTCCAGCTTACATGTTGGAAACTCACATGCAATTAGCAATTCTAATCGAATCCTTCAAATTAATGCTTTATAGAACAATTATATCTTTATGCACTATCTTTGTACACTACTAACAACATTCAGTATTTTGTAGCAGTTACAGTGTCACACTTGCACCACAGAAGGACACCTTTAGTGATCTGTGCTGATTTATACTGGACTGGCTGATGAGGTTAGCATCATCTCTCTGCCTGTCCCTTGTCAAGTATTCTCAACCAAGGCTGAAGAAAGAGACTTTTTCATGCCCCTGGCTGTCACAATTCACATCACCGCTTACTAATTCAGACTGAAATTGGAAACAGCTCACTTAATATGCCAAGTTACATTCCTCCATCGCTGGAGAGCTCACATTGAGTCGTGCCACCTCTGCCACAGAAGTGGTGAGATCCAGCTGAGGAAAAAAGCAACCCAGGGAAAATGGCCATATCCTAATTTACCTCAGAGGCATCCACTGAGGCACACTAAAGGCACTCTGAAAACTAGTTCAGTGTTTAAAGCATCAGATGAACATAGAAACTGAACCTGCCTTCTCTGTTGCATAATGCCTTCAACCCTCCTGCATCAGCTAATGCTGTGCCCTAGAAAAAGTACAGCTGGCAAAACAGCTGCGGAACAGGTCACAGTGTCAAACATGGATTAAAAACTAGGGTTAGTGATCCATACTTAACACGGAAAACAACACGTCCAGAAGGAAAGAAGCCTCTCAATCCAACCTGGATCTTGCTTTAGAGAGAACAAAAGTGTTAGGAAGTTATGCAGAACAGTTTTCAAAAAACATCACACGAGCACTGCAATGTCAGCATAAGGAATCCCATCCAAATAGAACCACACAAGCATTTAGAGAGTATTTCATAATCACAGGATAAAGCCACAAACTAGGATAAATCAAACGTTACCATCTTTTCGTTGTTCAGAACAGAGGACTTCCCTGGCTGATAGTCATAAATGCTCCTGGGTTCTGCACGGTATTTTCTGGTGTCCACCTTCTTGTCTGGAGGCTCCCAGTCAGTCCTGAGGAAAGAAAGATAAATTACCCCAAAATACTGTGGTTTCTGTGGAGATTAACTGATACTTTACCCTATTAATTATGGTTTAATCAGGGTACTTTTTTTAACCTAGGAAAGGAGACTGTTACAAAAGGAACAGTTCAGATAGGGCTCCAGACAGGTATTGGTTTATCAATCACAGGCAGAGTTGGAAATAGCTCAGCTGCTGAAACAATTGGAGTGCAGGGGGGTTATTCTAAGAACTTTCAGTAAACTTCCAGACTTCTAAATCTTTCCCCATTGGAAACACCTTAATGAGAGGCTTCAACTAAGATCACAAACATAAACAAGTCCAAACTTTTAGCAGAACTCAGATTAAATTGCTTTTCCTAAACTTCTGCCTTTTAGCCACATCACTGATTACCTGATTACCACTGCTCTGGATTCTGAGGGCACTCTGGATTCCAAGAGGAGGTTTTTTTTCTAGACACATGAATGAATTATCTCAGGCTCTATTATAATATGGCTAAGAACAGTCCATTGACTATCCAAACCACTATAATTTTGTGCAGTGCCTATACCAACACAGCTGAAACAACAACAGTCACAAAGCATTCAGGGTCCATATGCTACAAGGTCCTGCTTGTCCCAAAATTGATATAATCAGACACCTAATGTAGAATAACAAATGCTCTCCAAAAAGCTGAGAAATCAGCCCTTTTAGGATGATAAACGAATTCTGATTTTGCTCTTGGCATGTTTTCTTTGATTGGCAATGTGTATGTGGATTCATCTCACCCAGAATTCATCAAACTAAACTGAGGCATGTGTGCAAAACTGCTGCTCCAGGTTTCCTCTCCCTTACCCTTCTGGTCTGATTAGGATGGAAACAAACCACTGAGCTGCCTAAACTCTCTCCACTGGCTGAGAAGAGACAAAGACAATCCATTTAATTTTTTTTCCTTTCTAAAGTAAGGCAAGATGACAGCCAAAATGATTGGCATATAAACAGTGCACAAATTTTAACAAGGATGATCTTTCCTGTCCAGACTAACTTGATTACTTAAGACTCCAAACACAAAGAAAATTCTGGTGAGGCACTGGTTTGCTACTAGATCATAGGAAGCATTAATTATGGTAATCCTTTCACTTGCAAGAATTTTCTCAGAGGATAAATACACTATGTCTTCAATTTCTGCATAAGGAAGACACTTTCTATCAGTAAACTTTGTCTCCTAATCCAGTGACCTGAGATACTTACTAAAGCAGATATGTCAAATTACAGCTTTGCTCATAGGAGGCAGCAAATGGAAAACACTAAGAGCATGTAGAAGGTGGTAAAGGAGGGAGGAACAGTTCAAGAACTGGGAAAGTTCAGCAGGACATAAAATACTCTTTGCTCATTCTGCTTTCCCTTCATTTGTACATGCATTCCTTACTGTTACAAAAAGGTTTAAAAAAACCAGGAGGGAAGTCAGCCTGAAGATCAGAAATTACACTGCTGACTAGAACCTACCTCAAGAAAGTTCATATGGGTAAGACTCCTCAGAGATGGAAAATGTAACTAAGTTCTTACAATTATCACAACTTGCTTGTATTCTGAGGTACCTTTACAGAGTCACACTGAGCCAAGAGTTTCCACTGTGCCTATGTGGTAGGCACTGTATAAGCATGACACCCAACTCTTGACCCAGAAGGAGACTATGCAACAGACTGTGTGATGCCTGATGGAAAAGACAGACAGAATGGGGGACTGGGCTGTGACAATGAAGGAGTCCACTGCCACCTAGTAAAAGACTCAGAGTAAAAACTACATATCCAACTGCCAAAAAGTTTAACTGGAGTTGTGGACCTAAGGCTTCCACTTTTAACCCCTTCCCATTGACAGTTTTCAGGTATTCTTCCAGAGCTGATCTATATACAGCTTAGTTCAGATCACCTTTCTGGGCTTGACTTCAGTGATGAAGCACGGTTTGGCAGTGGCAGAGTGGCAGACCTCTTCACAACCTTCTCAGAATCTATATTGTCCATCTCACTCTTGGAGCGGGGAACTTGGGTTCTGCCTGTAGGAGAAATCACATATAGGAATATTGGTGAACTGGATAGGAGGCCAATAAATACATGCTTTACATGCCCTTTCTTTTTGACAGATTAAACAAGAAATGTGAATTACTTACTGTCCTCGGAATAGGAATAACGAGGAGAGAATGAATCAGAATCTTCATCTGAAAGACAAAAGCATTTTGCGAATGAGTTGAAAAAGCCCCAGAGAAAAACCACCAGAGACCCTTTAATTTCTTCTACTAATGCATTCACCATAATTTGAGTGATATGCCCCATACTTACCACAGGGTCCTAAAGAATAAAATTCCAATGAGGTTAAAATTGCATTTGAAAATAATTCCTAGATTAGATATAAATATTAATATACTATTTACACTAATACTTTTCTCCAGGCTCTCAAAGTTCTTTAGAAAATAACCCCTTTTTATCATAAAACTCTTCTACAGCAAGGGTTATAGATCCACTTTATCAAAAGCTGAGAGATAAATAGAGGATCCAAAGTCCATAGTATATGATTAAAACAATTCATTAGGTACTAAACATAATAATACAGCTGAGGAGCCCTGCTGACAATCACATATGGTTCTTGTATTTAGAATATTCTGTATATTCTTGTATCAGAATATTCTGTGATTCTGTGACTGCACCATTTGCATTGCCTTCCTTTGGATGCTATTAGATAGCACAAAGGAAGGCAATGAAGATGGTGAAGAGTCTAGAGGTGAAGCTACACGAGGAGCAGCTGAGGTCACTTGGTCTGTTCAGCCTGGACAAGAGGAGACTGAGGAGAGACCTCACTGCAGTTACAGCTTCCTCTGAGGGGAAGAGAATGGGCAGACACTGATCTCTGCTCTGGGGTGACAGTGACAGGACCCCAGAGAATGGCCTGAAGTTGTCGGGGGGGTTTGGGTTGCACACTAGGAAAAGGTTCTTCACCCAGAGGGTGGTCAGGTGCTGGAACAGGGTCCCCAGGGAAGTGGTGACAGCACCTGACTCAGCCTGACAGAGTTCAGAAAGTATTTGGACAATGCTTTCAGGCACATGGCGTGACTCTAAGGTGTGTCCTGTGCAGGGTCAGGAGCTGGACTTTGATGATCCTTGCAGGTCCCTTCCAACTCAGAATACTCTGTGATTCTGTGACTGCAAAGAGAATTGTGAGCCAAAGTATTACTAATATCTCTGCAAAGAAACTACTCAATGTGACAGAGAAAAAGACAAAAACAAAGAAGATGAAGCTAGAATCAACTGGATTAAAAAAAAAATTTAAGAAAGTGTTATGTGAATTTAGTCATGACAATCAACAGCTTGAAACAACTTCTAAAGTTTCTCTGATGAAGGACATTGATCAGATGCTACAGCCAATCTCATCTGCTGGAAAAAAACAATTTGGCTAACACAGATGACCTGAAGTTGCACTCAAGCCTTCATTAAGCCTTTCAGGAAGGCTCAGGGTAGTCTAAACCTCTAACCTATCTGCTTTAGTTCTCTTGGTGAATGAATTAGAAGGTTAAAGATCCAAAATGATGGTTATTGTGTCTTTGGATGTCCATCATAACCTTCAGGTTAAGAAGGCCAACTCCCATTTTTAAACCTTACTGATGAAAACCAAATACCCATATTACACTGAACTGTTGACAAAAATGACTGGTATTCTTAAATACAAGTTTGATTTACTCAGACAGAAAAATATTTGCTAAATCGCAAAACTCAGTAGTTCCTACAAGTACAGATAAACGAATGTCTAAAACAACTTTCACGGCTATTCACCTCTAATCATCTTCTTTAGTGCTGTTAAAAAATAAAAGATAATTATACTTACTTACTTGAAGAGAAATATCAACATTCATTATAGCTTGTCATTCAAACAAGAAAAACCATACAATAAAAATTCACTTCAGATAATGGCTATTTTCCTATTTCTTATATTCTAATATCTACAATAATGAGGAGAATAGCTATGTTTTGTCTCTGAGTATCTTATGAAGAAGAGTGTCTACATTTATTTTCTTTTTGTACAAGAAATACAGAAACAGAAATCTGGAGTGGTTTGATAACACTAGAGAGTAAATCAGAATTGAGCATTAAAACAACATCATCTGTTTCTCAAAGCTTCATTCTATCCATGGGACTCTACATCTCAAAGCAGGTTATCACAAGTTTGTAACTTCAAAATCTGATTCCTTTAAAGAAGAGAAGCTGTTTCCCTTTAGGTGGTAGAGAATCTGCAGGGTTGGATTTAATTTCATGGATTGGACATATTCTGTATGGTTTCAGAAACACTGAATATATTTTTGAAGGGAGCCCAGATCTTGATGTTTCTAGGAGATCTTACACATCAATCCATTCTGACATTAATTGTATGAAAGTGAGGCTCCAATTCATCTCTGTATAAACATTGCCACTGATTATGGATCTTTGAGTGTTTTCTAAACATGAAACATGTCCTTCAACCCCTCCAACTCTTCTACATCATCAAATACTTTGTATTTCTTATCAAGAAAAGAATCCAAGCAAATATTAGAGAAATGTTTCCCAATATATTGAGAATAAAAATTAGTGTTTAGTCCAATAAAATCTCAACCATATAAACCAGCAAATTACTTTCATATGCACATTTCTAAGTGCATAGGAGACATTTATGGGAGAACAGACTCTTTAATATATTGTCATCATGGAGTTTGAAAACTATGTTAGCCTAGAGGAGTAAAATGGATTTTCAAACCTCATTATGAACAAGGAAATATTCTCTGTAAAATGCTTTTATCCATTAATTACTGAAACAGTGTCTCTCATACCCATACCAACATACCATTCTGCCAAGAGAAAATCACTTAACCTGCATTACAATTTCCAAGACAGGGCTCTTCACCTAATATATTTCACTAAGAAATTATTAAGTATCTTAGATACCTGTATGACACTTCATCCACATTCATTTTAACAGTGAAATACATCTTACATTTCCTTGCCTTCTTTGAGTATCTCAGCTCATACTACATGCTTTCTTCTTACACAATACCCACCAGATGTTTAATACAAATATTGAATAAAATGGTTAATTAATAGTCTCACCAGGGCTGCCTTGAGGCACAGGCTAAGTAGGCAAGTTCCTAGATTGCGGGACCTAAACTGTCACCAAAGCGCCAAGCCAACAAGGCTGTCACCAACAACTTCCCAATCAGGAAATGTCTGAACATCCAACATCTGCAGCAGATTCCAGTGTTTCTCATATATAAATATTTTGCACAGTCACACATTTATCACTGCAACAGGTGCTGTTTCACCATCCCTGAAATATGACTGCTAAGTATTCTGATTTGAATATGAAGTTTAAAGGAATCTGCTGAGCACATGAAGAGATAAGGTAAAGACAGTGTTATTTCAAGTTACAAGATGTGCTGATGAATCCAAACTCTGTCCTTGCCTAGATATGCCGAGTGCACCTAAGACCAGCCCTGAACCTATGCTATCAAGTTATTTTTATTTTAAAAGACTACACTAAGGGACTGATCCAAAACCCACTGAAGCAAGTAGCCTTTTCACTAATATGCTTCAGTGACATTCTGGGTCTGGCCCTAATGCTATGTTAATGTTAAAAACCAAAAGCAAATAATTAATAAAAATTATTGATTTGGAAGGGCTGGGGGGAGAAATCTCAGTTAAACCCATCTTTAAACATAAAGTCAGCAACCTAGACATGTTAAATAATCACTGCACACGCAACTGAACAGTGCAGAAAACCAAGCAAACCCCGAGTTTGCAGCATTAGTCAAATACTAGTTACAAAGCCAGAGGAGCACTGCAAAGCCAAAAAGGCATCATACAGTCAAGGCAATGCTTAGAGTGCAGCAAATCATTATGAGGCAGCATAAAGCTCAGCAACTAGAAAAAACTCCAGGAAGAAAATAAATTGATAAGGCAGCATTTGCGCAGAAAAAATAGATATGGACCTTAATTATTACCTTCAGAGATAGGACTAGGAGTAGACGCAGGAAACTGGTATGTAGGAGAATAAGGATTGTCTTCTGCAGCAGAGAAAAGCAGTGGATTTTGAGACTATCCACAGTGAAGTGGAGGTTCTGCTTCATTCCCCAACTTCTATCACCATATGATTTTATTCCCTACTTTAATAACACTAGGGTAAATGGTATCATACTTTAAAAGAGATTAACGGATTAGCAAAGATTTAGTTATTTTATGCATCACACACAAGAAGGTATACTGGGCATAACTGAATTTCCAGGCAGTGTAACAGAAAACTAGAACCTGAATCTAGTTATTATTAGGGCACTATAGTACAGTTAACTCAAAGCACAAGACAACAGATACTCTGACTAAACTTCTGGTACCTTCAGTTTTTTGCTGGATTTCAGGAAGTTCAGGAAATGTGTAGGTAGGGCAATAAGGGTTTTCTTCAGGATTGTCTAAGGAGAGGAACATGATTTGCAAAAAAGAACAGAGAGGACAGATTTTAAGGGGAAGAAGGGCGATCCAAGAATCCATTCAAGCTGACTACAGTCCCTCTTGTGCTGATGTTCTAGCATGACACAACCTAGAAAGCCTCTTTGTTCATTGCTGCCTTGCATGTCTGGGCCTTGGGAGAGATCCTGGAAGCCAAGGGGACTGAACTCATTCTCATCCATCTGAGCATGGGCTTTAGCTGAGCTAAAGAACCTCTGTTAGGAGCAGCAGGATTAGGAAATAGTTCAACTCCTCCTCATCCCGTCCACCACAGCACAGCATTTATCTAGGCATAAAGCTCATCAGGACAGCACCTGCAACAGCAAATACAGCTCCAGTGTTGCATGCTCTGCATTTGGTTCCAGAAGCACAGATCTGAGCTGTGCTTGCCTGCGTGTCAGGCTGTTCAGAGGGTTCAGCTTGCAAGTGCTACTGCAGCCATTTCTCACACAGAAAAATGTGAATGTATCAGCAGTCAGGCATAGAAGTGCCCCAAGGTGGGAATCCCCTGAGAGTTCACCACTGTGAAGTTTGTAAGTGCTCACCACAATTCTAGGTTTTCAAGGGAGAAAGAGTAGGTTTTGAAAAAGCAGAATTCAGATTCTGAACTCACCAAAAAATTAATGGAAACCCTTCCACTGGTTTCAGTGAACTTCAAATCCTGCTTTGTTGTGCAGGTACTAAAGTTTAGCAGTGTAAAAAGTTTCCTCTTATGCACAGAGAAGTTTCAGAGATAACCTACTGTATTTTAAGAGTGTGTAAATTGGGTTAGTTGGTAAAACTGGAGTTCAGGGATCTATTTTCCCTTAGTATGGAATTATTATCAGCTTTTCTGGTCTCAAATAGTATAGTTGATTTCATGAGGGCACTGCAGTTCACCCTTCAGAACAGCTCAGACCTTCCTTTGGACTCCATTGTTCTCCTACCTTCGACTTCAAAATTTCAAATACATTGGTTGAGTTCCATGGTGCAGAGCACACACTAACTAAAATTAAATGCTTTTATTCAACATCCAGTAAAATTCTTCATATGGATGAAACAAAATGTCATCAAGACGGTCTTTTAAAGGAAATAAAAACCATCTGTGCTACAGTACCTCTATTTAGCTTGTGGATCTGTTTGAACATCGTCTTGTACCAGTCCTTCGATCTGTCTGTATTCTGTTGGAAAAATAAATATACATAGAAATAATCAACATTGACTCTACCAGCCTTTCAAAGTTATCACAAATCTTCCAGCAATGAAAAAAAATTACACTCTATGTGAAAGCTGCATCATATGAATATCCTGAAATATTAATTATTTCACTCAGATATATCATCTCATGTGACATTTCATTCAAGTAAGTAATAATGTAAAAGCTTTGCAGAGGCAGGGTGTAACCTCTCTAGAACTGTAGATTGTACGAAATATTTTGTATATTAATCTGGTTTGACATCCAAACTTAAAAAACTTCCCTTTTAGTCATATGTTTTAGTCATATGTACCAATTTCCTAAGTATTCAGTGGACAGTTAGAAACATTGAGTGTTTAAGTCATTCCAGAAATTAGTTGTAAGAGTAGGTCAATAATTCCTTTCATAAATTCCCCTGAACACTGAATGAATGTAATCACATATAAAAGAGGTATCTGCCTCTAAGATGGCTAAATTGAGACAAAACTCCCCTTCCGCTGCTAGATGGGAAGGAAACAGAGGAGCAGAAAACATTATTTTCAAATATTATAAGAAACACTAATTTTTAATTTTCTTTTTCCTGAAGCAGCTGAAATAGGTCATAGATAGCAAATGGAATAATTCATCTTAAATTATATTGGAATTAGAATTCTATCTTCTCTTAAATCTCTGCAGCTTTAGTGAGTTGCCTCAGTGCTAAGGTAGGCAGAATGTAGCCCAGGCTTTGTGCACCAACCACATGCTCAGTGTTTTACCCTCAGTGGAATTCCAATGTCATCGACAGAGGTATCAGCCATGTAGGGAGGGCTCCTCACAGTGCTTCTCTTCTCCTCCACTGCCCTCTTCTCACTTGGCACAGCCTCCTGAGCCGGCTTGTCCCGCAGAAGTGCTGAATCAACTCTGTCAGAAACTAATCTGTCTGGCACTGAATCTGGAAATGACAATGGGGGATTTTTATCTCATCCCAGCATTTCACAACATGACCATATTGGGCTCTTTTAAGGCAAAAATTCTAGCAAGTAGTTGATGAGACAGACTGTCACTGCTGGTTGTGATTAGCAGCTACACTGAAGGAAATCTCCCAAGAAAATGCTCAATGCCAGCAAAAGCAGACGAGCATCTCTCAGGCAGTTACCATCACACATCTCATGACAGTCTCAGCTGTCATATAAGACAATAATTTTGGTTTCAACAATTGTTTCTTTTGACTAATTAATAACTCTACAATGTCAGTCTTCATCAAAAAGCACCTGTAATACAGTCTCCTGTACATCTTTTTCTGCCAATTGCAACCTAAATGTGGTAGTGGTGCACTACTTTTTAACAGATTGCATTCACCTGTCTGACAGTTCCATTTGTTGCAGATGGTATATGATGTTTCCAATTCATTTCCATGCCCTAATCAGAGTATGTAAGCAAGAAATGTTGTTTAAGCATACATATGACATGATTGCACAGGAGTCTGCATAAAGATGGAGGTAAATAACTAATTTCTTCAGATTGCCTTGCTTCCAAATTGGAATTCCTTGACACTGCCCAACTGACACACAGAGGTAGCAGCAGGCATCACCAAAGGACTTCAGATTGTTCTGATGCTCTGCAGGGCTGCAGCACAGAAATCCTTTTCTACACGGATTTCCTGCAGAGGAAACACCTGCGATTTCAGTCTGCCTCATCAAGACTTTTGCAAATCCTATAATTTTTACATCACTTCATGCACTGAAGAGAGAAAGATATGTTTATTCACATGCACATCACCATCCTGCCCAAAGCCATTAAATGTGTAGAAATCTGATAGGGTCAGACAGTGGAGGAAAGGCTCGTGCATAGCAATGCATTGATCTGTTGGTACCATGAGCAAACACAATTCTGCCCTGCAAAACTCAGAACGAAAGGATTTTTGTTTAAAAGCTCGGTAAATTTTATGACTTAGGACAAACAGATGAGTAATTTAGGTGTTTGGTATATTTCTTTGCAGTTCCTGGGCAGTGTGTTTGCTAAAGGCACCCCACAAGCTATCAAAGCAGCAGCTTTGCTCCAGCAGAGGCAGCAGCTGGAGGGTAGCAGACCTTTCACATCATACCTGCCAGGCTACTAAGCCTTTTTTGCTGTTCTGTGGTAAAGGAAGAAACAAAACAAAAAGAAATACAGGACAAATGTGTGAGACATAAACAGCAAGTGCTCTGGTGCTGCATTTCTGACAGGCAAGAAATACACTGTAGAATGATAGCAGTTGCTGGAGAGAATCTGTTTTCAAATACCCTGCCAAAGTGACAGCCCATGGTCCCTTGTCCACGCAGCAGCCTCGTGGGATAGCATAAACCTCATGATGCAGTGACCAATACATTTGCAAAGAGCACTTGTATTTAAATTTTCATTTTTTTCTTAACATCAGAATAAACATCAGAATATTTAAAGAATAAAACATTGGACAGGAGACAATTTGAAAACCAGTAAAAATTCACATAGTCAAGGAACTTGATAACTAACCCTGTTACCATTATCATGAAGTACATTTAGAAATAATACTGCTGTAGCATTTCAAAGGGATATAGGAAAGGCTAAAGTCATTGTTGGTGCTTGCTGGGTCTCATCACATATTACTGAGCCACAGATTCAATGACTTGTGCACAGACACAGCTTGAAGGCTTTGGTTCTTGAAACAGTCCCCTTGGTTAGAGGCTTTTCATTAACCAGTTCCTAGACTGGAGTATCTGTGGTATCTCAGCAGTTTTCACCACCCTAAAGTTAGTGCTTCCTAAAAGGATGTCCAAATGACTTATCCAAATCACAGGGGAATAAACCAAGAATGCTTAGCACTCTGTTCTCTGCTTTTTTTTATTCCATAGCAATTAACTCTTTTCTTTAAAGCATGAAAGCCATTTAAAGAGAATAAAATATTTTACTGACATAAAAAGCACAAACAGTTTTGAAAACTCATACTGTTAGAGCACAGATTAAAAGACTTTAATACATTAAACACACCTGTTATATATTTATGATAAACCATGCCATGCAATGCCTGAACAGGAAATATCTGTGCTTTGGGGTGGCATAGAACACTTGCCAAGCAAGTCTGCCATAGTAACAAACCTCCAGGTGTGTGCTGTTTTCTAGAGGAACACACCTTCACCACATATTTGTACTAAGTGGATCATCTCAGCAAGGAAGACTGGTATTTCTCCTTGGTGTAGCTCCCTCACCAATACCTCTGAACTTGGATCTTTAGCCCCAGCCCTCTGCTCTGCTGACCACTGATGGCAAGCTGCTCCTGCAGATAATGTTCACCCAATAGCTACCCACATAGGAAAAAAAGCCCTACATGCACTGGGTAAAAGGAAGGGTCAGCACTCTGAGCCTTTGAAAAGGTAAGCCACAGCAATAGTGGGTAGATTCCTGGAGCTTCCCACGTCCACTAGAAATCAAGGCAAACTGGACTGCATCTCTGTGGCCTGCTATAAGCTATGGCCTTTAGTGCTGCACAATGAAATGGGAAGCTGTGGTAATGCCAGCCATCAGGAGAACTAAAAAGGAGGAGCAAAGTTTCCCTCTAAATCCAGAGGTAAAGAGATAGAACTATCTATTCAGCTTGTGTGAGAAAGGTGTTGATTCCTGGGAGTTCTCAAACAAGGCTGTTTTGCTCATTTGCAAATCCAGAGCTCAAGGATTACTGCAATACGAGTTTGAGTTGATCCAGTTACAGGCAGAGGAAAAAATTACCAAGATCAAACTTGTGGGCAAGTAGATTATTTACTATTGAGTAAATTCTGCTATAAATTCAGAGGTCAAATCTCTTCCACAGTAATAGAAAATACAGCTGCCTTTACACTGCAGTAGCTGAGAAGTAGCACATCACCTTTTCAAGCTATCAAGCTACCTTTTTTCTACAGACAGATATACAGGAGCATACAATCCTTTCCACCATGACAAGACACCTGACAGCTGTTACCTTGCAATAGCTTATTCATATGTCCACAGCCCAGTTAAAAACCTCTCCCCAGCCTCGAAGAGCTTCTGACCCACAGGTTTTAATTAGAAAAAACTTACTGCTCTCACTTGCCTGTTTTATGTTCCAGTCACTAAGACTATTTTGAGGCAACTTTGTTAGTTCTTAGTAATCTGGACCCAATTATCAACAGCACACACATTCTCCAGTTCTTTGTAGCATAACAGTTTGCTCATTTTGAGCCAAAATTATCTATATGCAAGTCTCCTTACCTCGATTGTGCTGCAACAGGACAATGGTGGGATTGACGATTGTGGTAGAAGGATAGGCAGAGGCAGACTTGCTGATGGAAGTGATGGAGGTTGGATAGTCAGTGCCAGGCTGAGGCACTTCATTTAGCACAGGACCTGGGTCCTGGAAAGAGGAGCAACACATGATTAGCAGCATGCCAGTGGTGCTACACTGGGAAAATCTGGGGAAAACCCCAACAATTTAGGCTGAACAAGAAGCATAATCACAGCAAATTTTAGTAAAAAAGGCATAAGCACAAGTATTACCCTGCTCCTTGTAAATACCCTGCTCATTGTTAATGAAATTAGTTTGCTAAGGCAGTACTATAGTTATTTGGTGTTGAGTTTCACAACTCCAACCCCAAAGGAGGGCACTAAGTTCATCTAGCAGACACTTTGGAGCAAACACTAGGTGTCAGAAATGAGCAAATCTAATTTGGGGAGTGGGGAAGATGCAGACATCTTTCCCCTGATACATCCACACACAAACATTTGTTCCAAGAGTATTCCTTTCATAGCAAGTCAGACATGCAAAACTCATGCAATTCTGGAATGAAACAGTATTACTGCAGCTGGTTTGGTAAGAAAAGTCTAAGGAATTAAGTTAGCCCTGTCACTTAGGAGACAATGTGATACCTACCTGACTAAAGTAATGACATAAAAAGGCCCCAAAACCGACAGAGGGTAACAAGTAGGACTGTAGTAAGGAAGATGGATTTGCTGCTGGAGCACAGAGAAGGCTGCTCTTGCTCTCCTAAAGCATCCAGCTCCATTATTTGCTTATTTCAAACCCACCTATAATATCACCACTGCTCAGGCTGCTCTGTAGAAATACAGGCTGTGTCTGCAGGGAGACTTTGAAACCTAGCTCACCTTTGAAAAGCCTCAGTCCATGGATATTGGACTTCTGGTGGTGGTAAGGTGGCTAAAATAAAGAAGAGATGATGACTAAAGACTGTGTGTGCATCAGCTTACACTGAGATTTTTCAAAGCCTCTTAAGGAATTTGGACACACAATTACCCTTAATGGGGACTGAGCATCCAAACAAAGAGAATATGCGACAGCAAACCAAATTCCTGCATTCCTGCTGCTCCACTGTTGGACTCAAATGCTGCAAGCCACTGATCTGTAAAATCAGCTGAGCATTCAAGGGTATTTTCATCATTATTAAAAAAACCTCTGAATATGCCCAGAATATTGCTCCAGAAAAATCCCTACTTCCAGCTTTTCTGGCTAAGTGCAACTGCGAGTCAGTGCCCTTCATTCACACCAGCATCAGACGAAAGGACTTACAGCACCAGGCAGGGACTGAACAGGGGCCAAAGTGAGGCCTGGCACCAGAGCTCAAAGATAAATCATAGTGACAACTGCAAGCACCTACAGCCTCTCCAGCCTGGAGGGGAAATGAGGAAGAACAATCTTATTCTGTTGGATAAAGGTGATCTTGCTTCGAGCAGCAGCTGGTCAGGCCATAGACACTTAATGGGAACAGAAAATAACCAATGGTCTTCAGGAACAGATGTCCCCTAGAGAGAGACCAGCCTCACTTTGCTGACTGCAATAATATTCCAAACAATGCAATTAGCAAAAAGGAGGAAGAGTCAGGGAAAAGTGTGGGAATTGGCTTTGAGCTTCACTTTGATAACTGAAATACAAATAAGAATCCCTCAAAGAAGAGGGATGCTGGATCAGGATAGGCTTAGCAGCCCCAGTGAAGTCACCAAAGAGGGTGAACAAAGACCAAAGACCATTTAAATCATTGTGGAAAACAGCTCAGTGACTACATGCCTGAAGTAAGCATGTCCAAAAATGTTTCAACTCTCATCTTGAGAAAATCAGGTACAGCAAAATTTCAACTGCTCCTCTATGATTTGGATGCCTCCTGATTTTTTTTTTTTCTGGAATCTGCAGATAGACTCCATTAAAAAAAAACAAACCACAAAACGTTCAAAAAACCCCTACAAAACACAAACGAACAAAGAACACCAAAAAAACAAAAACCAAAACACCAGATCCAAACTTGCATTCATTGCTCTCTGCAATAAAAACCCTACCAATTTTAATAAAAATAGAAAGGCCAATGCTGAGAACTTTTGAAAAGATCGTCCTTGGTTGTTTTTTACTTTCCCCCAGCCCACTTGCCTGTTTGCTAGATCCCTATAGAGTCAAAGGGCAGAGTAAGTATCATCATGAGAGAATGCATTTTCTGCTGAACTTCTACCTTGTCGCCATAAGCAAGCATAAAAAAAGTTGGCCATAAGCACAAGGAGGTACTTTTTGCCTCTTCTGCAATTTTAACTGAGAGCCACTTTTCCTCCTTGTCCTTGAGGACTTTTTAAAAAGGTGATGAGCTTAAAGAGAAACAAAATCTAACTCAAGAAGAACACAGTAAATTCCAAGTTGCAGCTCTTGTGGACTGAATTATTAAAATTTTTCAAAGACAAGCAATTGCAAAATGAAGAAACACTCTCTGCCTAATCTATTGCATAGCACCTCCATGCCTGGAGGACTCAGTACAGTAACTGATCTTATAACTTGTAGGTCATTGGATACTGGCAGCAATCTTACACTGATTTTATCAGGGATTTGTGTGGAGACCATATGGTCTTGTGGCTCCAACTGGAACAGAAAGCCAGCCCTAACCTTTAACTGGCGTGCTGTTGCTGCTTTAAATGTTATTCAAACACAATTAAGGATGCTATAAAAAGAGCCTGAAAAGATCAGTTAGTTGCAGCTATTCAGTTTATGCAGAATTCATTATTCTGAGCAAATCCTGTGAAGACTCAAGGTGTACATCACCCAGCAGAATGGGCGTAAAGGGAGACAGCCAAACGTTGCAAGAAGTCAAAAGAAAGTTCAAAGCTGCACAAGGCAGGCAAACTGCATGCACTAGTACAGGATGCAAACATGGTTTCAGTTGTCATGCTGCTGGCAGGGAGTGAGTCATCACTCCTCCCTCAAGTTTAGTATTGCAAGGAGAAAGTAATTTTAATCCAGGGATACAAATTTAGGAAAAGGGCGAGGAGGGTACTTGGCAAGCTTACTGTATGTGAGATGACTCCAGTGATTTCAGGCTTCAAGCCCCTGTGCAAAGCCCCCGTGACTGGAGGGACAAGTGAAGGTGGTGATGAGAAGAATGGCAGTTTCGGGTAAACAGAGGGTAATGTGCCAGATGTGGAGGGTGCTTGGTTATGGTGGGAGCCCCTCTGGAGATGTGGGGGAATGAAATCGTCTAGAGTTGGAAAAGTCAAGGGTGAGCCAGGAGGAACAATCTCAGGGAGTATGGAGCCTTGCCCGAAAGGAACCAGAGGCGGTGGTGGAGTGCTGGAACTGCCTTCTTGTTGTCTGTCTGGATTAACCTGAAGGAGGGGGACTACTATAACTCCAGGCTGAGCTGAGGTGGTGGCAGTGGCATCCTGTTGGAAACAAGGTGTTGTTATGCACTGGGGGAGATTGTTACTTTAGTCTAATGCAGCCATATCATGTCATGCAAGGAATGTACCCAAAATGATACAAAGATCATCTTTCCTTAAGGAGACATACTTCTTCAGGCTTGCAGCCCTGGCCTCTATGAACACAATGTTTTTTCACAAAAATATTTATTTCCCCTCACTACCCCTCTTCTCCAGTTCTTTGTAGTAAGGCTAATTCAAACAAAGAACAGTGCAGCATTCACCATCACTTGAGAAGCTCTAACCATTATACATTACAGAGCTTGTTTCTTTTACATGTCCCTAAAATAGAAAGATCCTCACCAGTCCAACCCAACTCCCTACAAACACCACACACACATACACAGACACACAGATCAACACTGAGGGGGACACATATGGGGTGTTAAATATTATCAAGTAAAAGACCACAAGACTCAGGGCAGCACAACAAGTGCTGAGAAATTAAGGTAGGAGGGGAATAAAGCATTAAGGGAATATTGTAGCGAATTAAAGAACTGTTCGCTCAGCTGAAAGAAAACAAGGTTATGGAGAAAACATGTACCATGCTGCGTCCCATTGCCTTGTATGGTGGCTGTCGCTGCTGAGTAAGGTAAGGCTCTTTTCTCATCCTGTCCTCTGTGGCAGCTGTGCTCTGGGGCTCTAGCACTCTGTCCCTCACAGCTTGCGGAGGTGACGGCTGAGTCCGGGAGGGCTGGCCTGCACCATAACTAACTGCGTCTTTGCTGAGGACAATGTAAAAGTACGGCCTGGGAGGAATAGGAGGAGGAGGAGCAGCAGGAAGAGACTTTTCAGTGTCTGTTACAGAGGGAACAATGTTGGTGGCTGGTGCCTGAGTGAGCTCAGCGCCCAAACTGGTGCTGGCTGCTGGGTCATGTGTGGTGCCAGTGGAATTTTGAGCTGTGCCTGAGCAAGTGCTGTTAGATAAACAAGCTACATATAGTTTGCTGACCTTTTTATCCGCCTTCGTCTCATGACTGGAATTCATTCCAGCCTTACTACTGGGATCTGCCCTGACAGGGTTGAGTTGTATGGATGATGCACCTGATGAGGAGTGACTTTCCAAGAGTGGCTGCCCAGCATGCACCTCATCTTTGGGGCCTGAAGAGGGAGAATGCCCTGCTGGCAAGCCTTGCTTCCCACTGGGGACAGCCCCGTAGGGGGTGGGTGATGACAAATAACAGCGTGCACTGGTGTTTGGTGATGCACGCTGTGAGTAAGGCTTGGGTGCATTCAGGTACACACAGTCCATGATGGGCACTGGCAACAGGTTGGTCACTTTAGTGTCAGTGCGAGGACGCCATGCAAAGCTTTCCTCTTTGGGAAGAGGAGGACGGGGAGGAGCCTGATCAGGCAGAGTCAAGAAGGTAGGAAAGAGAGAGGAAGCAGCATCAAATGAAAGGAAAAAGGAAGGAAAAAAATTAAATTCTCAGAACGAATTTGATCATTAGACTTGGGTTAAGCAGGTTTTAATACAGCAAGAATAAAAAGCAAATACAGTATCTGGAAGGCCAGTGCAGAACTCACTCACATCTATCATCCCACACATTCTTTCTCAGCACAGGTCACTGCAGCACACAAACTTAACCCAGCCCTCAAGTCCCTGCCTATGTGTTTCTCTCTTTGCTCTCAATAATTCTCACTACTGTGTTGTTTCAAGAGCCCCGCACAGCTACACTCACCATGCCCTGGGAAAGCCTCAGTCAAGATTTGACATCATGGCTAACTAAATTCAGTCTCATGCTTGCATAACTAAACACTTCCCAGCACTGGGGACATTTGAAGCCAAATTCAGAGTTCTAGGCCATCTTTGCATGTTAAGTGCACTGCTGAAAAATGAATATTGCCCAGTTTCACCAATGCTAATGGAAGCAGACATCAAGCGAGTGCTGTAGCCTACTACAGCTGGCTAAGTAAAAAGTGAGTATTTCTCCATTCTAAAGGCCAGCTCTTCAATTCTCTTTAGGATTTTTCCATCCTGAAAATGCCTTCAGGAAGACCAGAAAAATTACAGTTTTTTTAGGAACTGAAATCATCAGAATTTGCCTCCAGAATCAAGATCACCAAGAGAGAAATCCTGCTTCTAGTAAACAATAAGAAAAGCTTTACTGGTTCTGGTACTTGGCAACATATAGCTTGCTAAGTCCAATTCATCTGCCTACTGCATTTGCAATTATAGTGAATTTTTTCTGAAAACCAAACTGTTTTGAGATAAAATTAAAACACAGAGGTTTCATTTTATTTATTGCTTTTTTTGCCAGTAGCTGAAAACAATGATCTACTGGAAAGAAGGGAATACCCACCTGGTGAACAACAGCTCCCTGGCTTTTTGCAAATTAACCCTTTGGAGACTGTGAAAGTAGGTTTTACAAACACCCCCATTGTCATATCTTTATGGGCAAAGGCTGCCTAAACCACTGCTAAAAATATCAAAACCAGATAATGAAGATGCCTTAACAGCTTGCAACATTCAAATCTGGAAAGAGACATCTTTTAAAAGTCATCCATATAGGACAAGTTGTGGCAAGTACCTATTCTTGTTATACGGATAGAGCTGTAGAAAAGTTTCATAAAATTACAGGTGCTGTTCCAAAATCTGCTGTCCTCATGTTGCCCCTCTGCCCCTCCCACCCTTTCCCTGAAGCATAAGGGAGTGAAGAAGTGGATTGGTTAGTGCTGTTCTAAAGGGCTTCTGCCTCTGAATAGGTTCATTCCTTTTGGAACTTCTTCTGTTTCAGCTCAGTTTGAACAGTAGTTCTCTAGACTTCTGTAAGAAGTATTATGTACGTCAGTGCTCATTCTGTTCATCAACAAGACCAGGAAAGGGCAACAGGACAGCTCTAAGCATTGAGCAGAAATGGGTCTCTCTTTAGGGCACTGCTCCTTTCCACACCTTCATTGGAGCTGTTCCTTCTCCCACTTTCACTTACAGTACCTGGTCTGTAGCATTGCTAAAGGGACCCTGATGATGGGAGCAGTCACACTGATAGGGGACTGGGATTTAAAGGGACTCTGTTTCACACAAGAATCCAGTTTCTAATGAAGGGTTTTCTTACCAGCCTCCTCCAGACTGCTTCTGAGTACCCCCCCACCCCCCCAAAAAAAAAGATGACATTGCACTCCTCTTAGCAGACTGATTTCAACCATTTACCTTCAGATACAAATAACCTTTCCCTTGCTGGCTTCTGTCAGTTACAGTGTAAAAACTGAAAGGCATTTCCCCAATATTTTATTTTTAATGTAGGGTGCAATTCTGATTTCAGCCTGCAGCAATTTCTAGGAAATAAAGCAGCATAAAACACAAAATAATTACAGATGGTTACTTCACCTTTTTTCTTGCAAATAGCGTTGTCCTCCTCCTTCATCCACTGAGGAAACAGTGTGGTGTGCCTGAATACATGAGCTCCACAACACTTTGCTGACATCGGTGATGCCCCCATTTTAAAGGCAGAAAAAGCTGAGGCACAGCAACTTACCCATCTGCAGTCAAGTCTGGAGTTCAGCCCAGGACTCCTGATCATGAATTCAGTGCTTGAACCCAGATGATCACCTCAGGGTCAGAGAAGAAAGGCTTACCTGTGGCTTGCTCTCTGAAGAGAGGTTTGGACGCACACTCCTATAGCCCTTGGCAGCCAGAGAAGATGGCTGGGCATCCCCATTGGCATCAGTGTTAGACGACGACCTCCAATCATCTGTGAGGGGAAAGAAAACTCAGATCACAGATTCCCTCCAGTGGCAGGATAAGTGAAAGGAGGGGACGCTTTTCTTCCTTCCCCTCCCCGCCTTTCTTTTTTTTCCCCCAGGCAACAAGAAATAATTCCAATAAGCAACGGAAGTAACAACAGAAGCAGCCATAGTTTATACCTGTTTCTGAGTTTTCTGGCTCCAGACCTAAGTGTTTCACAGAAAGGAGGTACAGAGGAGGTGGGGGTGGAGGATAGACATAGAGGAAAAGAAAGGGGGAAAAAATAAACCATTACATTTCCAGAAAACATGTACCAATTGAAGTCAAGAGTCAAGCTACTTCATTTCACACATAAAATGCTTTCTGACAGGGCTGTGTAATTACCATAGAGACCAGCCCTAAACATGATGTCCTCCTTGTTTCTGACCTTTGTAAACACAAGGCAATTCATTCAGAGCAATGAAGAAACAATTGTTCATTGACATTCTTACTTCAGAGGCAAAAAGGCTGCCCAGCTAGCTACTTTCTAAAGCTGCAGCTTGACATCCAGACACCATAAATTACTGGAAATGTAGGGACCCTGTATTCAGATTATGAAGACATAGCTATCCTTAACAATATCACTTTATGTGATTGAGATAAAGGATTACCAACAAATAGATCAAGTTTTGCAGGCTAAGTGCATGAAGGGTGTAATAAGATACATCATCACTTTACAAGCCAGTCCCCGCAGCTACATGCAGTGGTCTTATCACATATTTACCTGCTTCTCACTGGGCTCCTCCCCACCCTGTACCCATTTTGCTGCTTAAGTTATATGCACAAAGCTCTTCCAGCTCCAAAGTACATTTCATAAAGCAACTGAGAGAGTCAGCAAAAGAAGTATTAATGAACTGATTTCCATAGTAATGGACCCATTGCCATTCAAGCTCTTGGCAATTTATGAAGCCATCAACAGAAAGGCGAGAGGCAACAGTAGGGGGTAGGAGTGAAGAAAGAGAGAAAGGCAAGCATAAAAAGAGGGTAGGTCATGGGAGGAGCAGAACAGGAGAAGACAGAGCAGAAAGTGGCACATTAGGACTGGAATTAATGGAATTGCCCTTTCTCCAGCAATACAGTCAGAAACAATGTATGCTTTGCTTTCAGGAGCACGTTTTACCCCCTCCCCTTTAACAGCATCTTGCCTTTGGGAGCTCATCCTCTTTGCCAGCCCCACAACACTGGCCAGGTTTGCTATGCTGTGCCTGTCTCCCACAATTAAGTAATTACACATCTGCTATTGAAAGGCAGCAGAGATCTGTGGCGACGCTGTCCGGCTGGGGGACGCTTTGCCCGCTTCCCTGACAACACAGCTGAATGCTGCAGGGGCAGCAGCACTGCTCAGCTTCTTTCTGTTCCACCTCATGCCTGGCGTAAAAAGAGATGACACAGGCTGCCCTGGGAGCAGTGGGGGTGGGAGGGGAAAAAGAAAACTGAGAGTTTTTGGTGCTCCTGACAAATGTTAGTCAATGACTGAGCAGTCATGAAGCCGGCACTAGGAGTCAGTCTCTCTACTGGTCTGGTCCTTGCAAGAGGTTGCCAACTATGCTATGGAATTCTGGGCTTTAAAGCATAATTATAAAGTAAGCCCAAGATCCTGGACTGACCTGTCTTGAGGTTACTGTGAGTAACAGATGTCAGTTAACTTTCCACCACTTACTTTCAGGTTGCTCAGCATCCTGAGGACATGGTGAAGCGACATTCTGATTCCCTTCATAGGATGGAGTTGCCCGGAGAGTTACGGCTCCTTTTCCACTGCAGACTTTTGTGGGATCCATTTCTATAGGAAATGCACATGCACAGAAGAAACACATAGAAAGGGATGATGCAAAGCTATCAGGAGCCATCAGAGTGCTAGAGTAATTTTAGCATGGCTGCCTCCAGGTGAATCAATCTAGTAATGTTTGTGCAGATGAAGATTAGCTCTGTATTTAAAGCATTGAGAAATCAAAGCAGTTTTATATTCATGTAATCGATGAATGCAGCAGTTAATTTCTGAGTTGGTGCAACAGAGCTAAGGGGCGGTGGGGAGAAAGGAGTGTTTGAACCAAAGGTCACAGGGCCATTTGCTATATTTGTTCTACTTTGTACAGAGATACTGGACAAAGAAAGGACCGTCTTCCATTATGCCTGTAGCTCTTCTATAGGGATGTCCCAGTGACATAATGCACAGACTTTGTGTGCCAAAGCTTAAAAATGCCTTTTGTGGAGGACTGAAACAGGAAAAAAACCCCAAAGTTTTGACCACTGGAAGATAAAATCTTCTAATGATGCTGAATACGATCTAAAGGCAAGGCACTGCAAGTCACCTCCCTGCCATCTCCCCACTTCATTGCAGCGTTTCACCTTCTAACAAAGGAACCCAAATCCCAGAAAGTAGGAGATTTAACACATGCCTATTCAGAGCAACCTGTGATCATGATCAGATACCAGATCATGCCAGAATCCTTGCTGAGACACAATTCAGCACAGCTTCTGTGCAGGCTTACCTTTGTGTATTTCAGTCCATGATCTGGGTTTTCTCCTCCTGTCATCCTATTAAGTAATAACAAACCAGTACTTCAAAGCTACTTCTCTTTCTCCTCCTACTTAACATCTTTCTGGAGAGTTGCTTCCTTTAAGATACCTCTGGAAATCATAAGCCTGAAAAGCGCCTTGTTTCTCTAGGCTATTTCCATAGAAAAACACATCACCTCCTCTTCTCACGCACTATTAGTGACCCTGCAGCTGCCATCAGACTTCACTTACCTCCACAGAGGCACCAGCCCTATCATGACTGCACAGGAAGTGTGAAGAGGTACTGAGTGCATGATGCATTACACAAGTGACAACACAATAATTTCTGTTTTTATGGGTTGAGGATCCTTCTATCTCTGCATGGGGAAGGATGCAGCTCTTCTCCAGGAACTGCTATTATAACAAAAATGATGCCTTCAGACTGGAGAGAGGGGGCAAAGGCTGTTGTTTATTGTCCAGACAACAGCCCATACTTGCGCAGATCAGTATTCCCTGGCTGATATCAGCAGGGCAATGCCCCACCAAACCCACGTTAGTACAGTGCCATGAGACCGTGGTAAGACCTTGGCTAAGGTTGCAAACCATGCAAACCACAGCCAGTGAGGCCACAATATGGGGAAACATCAGTATGCCAGATGAACAATGGCAATAAGAAGAGAAACTCAATGAATGCCAGACTCCTGGCTCCCACTGAGACCCCTCTGTTCTGGAATCTCCACTGTTGAAGCCCTTACATAGGCTTCCAATGCTTTAGGGATTTCACAAAAAGCACAGTTTTAGACCCATACTTAGGACTATAATAAGGATGGAGTAAGTAAGAAATCAGAGGATGCTTTCCTATAGTTCAGCCTTTAGCTAACTGAGGTAGCATTGAGGCAGCCTCTGTGAGGGGAAAGACTATCCACCCAGACACATCAAAAGGTGTTTCATCCTTAAATATACCACAGCTGATCACAGCTTAAGGTCACCCACATTCCTGGTGAAATAGAAGTTGACTTCTCTGATTGATTTTTGCATGATTCAGGTAGTGTCAGGATTCCTTTTGCCCAAGAGTGCAGTTCTGGCTATCACAACACAGAGCCCAAGGACTCTATGGACTCACTTTCAAACCAAGGACAAAGGTTTAAGCTCCAAGACTCCAATTTTAAGAGTGCTGTAACTGTAAAGCATGGACACAATGCTGGGAGTCACTGGGCCTGATATAAACATCCACAAAGAGTGCAGGGTCCTCCTACAAACCTATGCCTACATTTGCTTCACAGGCACTGGAGAGAAATGGAAGCAGAGCTCAACATGTATGACATGCCAAAACAATATCTTCATCACAATGGAGGAGAATCAAATTTGGGAATCAATGCTTTTTTTTTTTTCCATACAACAGATTAAAGATTAAACCTGTATACTGCACCAAAAGAATAAGAGTCAGAAAAAAAATGCTGAATTAAAAAAAAAATTAAATGCTTTGAAAATATTCGAAAATAAAATCTTGCCAGACTATCTCACCTTGGGAGATGAAAACAAATGTCTGGAATGATGTATTCCCTCAAAAATGACAGAAAACAAGAATCTGAATTGCTCAGTATGGAAATCAAGCAGCTAGTAATAAACAGGACATGAACACTGTACTAGTCCAACAAAGCACATGTGTGACAGATTAGGAGAGACAAGCAGTATCAGCTACACTACTAGTCTGACTGTCCAGTAAAGTACAAGCATAATCTTGTACTTCTAGTGGGGAAGCATGCTCTTGGGGAGAGGGTGACAGCCTAACATCCTTACTCATTCACATGTGGATTAAATTCCGTGCATGTACAGGAAAACAAAACCATACCATCAATGTTGAACTATGCTTGAACCATTTGTTTTCATAAAAACCAAAGATATGCAGGAAACATTCTTTGGTTCTTCAGGAGTTTGGTTCAAAATGAGTCTATAATAATAATAACAATATTTTTCATAATCGAGCATTAGTAGAAGAGCTTACAATGATCCCAGATTCAAGCAGACACAACTAGGTCTGCAGAAGAGCAGCATAATTGAGAACAGTGTATTGTGCCATAAGAGCTAACTGGATTACCTACCAATGAAATCTGCAGCTCTGGGAGCAGTGAGAGGAGCATGAAGCTGAGAATAAGCCAAAGCATGTGGGTGAAGCAGAGAGACAATGATAAAGGGAGAGAGACAATGATGGCTAACTAAGGCATGGCAGGGGAGGAAAGAAGATACCTGTAGGCAGCACTAGGTGAGGAGAACTTTTCACTTTCTTCACAGGGATTATTTTAACGGCAGAAATAGAACGTGTACATAAAGGGACGTCAACAGCTGCAAACACAAAAGTGTAAATGGCACATCCAAAAAGGAAAGAACAGAGCTTGGGAAGCATGCCACAAAATTTTCTAACGTACTTGGAGACACAATAGCAGGAAATTTCAAATACAAAAGCAGTCTAGAGAGCAATGATGCAACTGTTAAAAATATCCCTTCATTTGCCCTAATTCAGGATGTGTCTGTTTTATGCAGCATACAGAACAGCTTACTGAATGGACTAACTAACTAGTGCTGACTGCCACTATGCTGCAGGCAAAAAGAATCTGGAAGCATTAGTTTTTAGAAGCCATCAAAAAATTTTAGTGTCATCATTTAACTGAGGTACACTACATGCAAAAATAAAAATGTTAAGTCAAACATTAATATGGTTCAGCAAAAACAAAATAAAGTGAAAAAAAACCAAACCAAGTACTGAAAGGCTGAGAGAAGAACATTAAACTAGCCACATTACATTAATTATGAATTTCATGGCTCATTTTTTTACAAGTTCAACAACAGAAGGAAGTAGAATAATCTTGAAAAAGGTCCCATGCTAAAGCGTAGCATCCATATAGCTATTTCAGAAAAAAAACCCCATCCATATAAACAGTAAATTGAAGAGATTCTGCTTGACTTCATTAGCTAGCACACTAATTATACTATATGTGGTAACACTGGGGAAAACCACACATAGCACTATGCAAAATTCTAGCAATTGTTACAAAACTGTTCAAACCAATGGGTACAAAGAGGGGTCAATGCGAAAAAGGCAGGACTATTCACAGGTGAAGCTCAACAGGAGCTGCCAAGATAAACATCTTGTATATCATGACTCTACCAGCATAATTTGAGTAGTGTTCTTGATTCTGCAGAGCCAGGATTTTCTTCTATAAAACCTGTTTCCTGCATGTATTTTCTGGAAAATGATAAATGTCTTGTCATATTTCATGCCATCTCCTGCCTGTAAAATCAGGAGTAAGAGGAACCACATTTCTAATACTTTACAGACTAACACTGAGCACTGGGCCAGCTTTGAGGCAGGCATTGACATCAGGGTGGTGTGTACGCCCCCTCTTGTGGCAGATCTTTTTGATACCCAGCAAAACTGGAGAGCACAGATTTCACAACCTAGAAAAGGGTCTCAAACATCAAAAGCCTGGGCAAAGAGCCTAACAGAAATTTTTCAAAACTCGTAAAATCATTAGTATTTAATTTTATATGTTTGCTTATTTTAATTTTTTTTAATAAAAGAGGAAATCAAATCAATCCCTGTTTTCCATACGTCCTGAGCAGAGACCTTGTGAATACAACAGGACCCAAATCAAACAGCCTGTGGCTTAGGAAACAATCTTGATTCTGTTCTGCTTTGAAACTGACTCAATTCATCCATCCACAATGCAGTCAAAATACTAACCACTATAAAAAGGCATCAAAGGAAAAGAAAGGAAATTAAACCAACAGAAAACCAGTCCATACCCACATACTTTCACTCTGCCAAAACAGACACTGTCACTCCACAAAACTGAATGCTATAAAGCACACTGCAAACTCACTGATGTTAACATGAAGACTGGTTTGTTTAGATTTTTTTCATCAATTAAATGGTTAGTTCCTGCTGTTTAATCCCAGACTCAAACCTTCACCTCCCCTGAAGTTAACACAGTTCACACACAGGCACCACACACCCATGCTGTCTCAACTCACTAAGAAACTGATTCGCAGGCGCTCACAAGTAGTGTACAGCTTTCCTCAACACAGCACTAAAAATATACAAAGAGGCAAGTCCAGCCTGCCACTTTAAAGAGACAAAGAACACTTGTTGAGCTAAGAAATGCTGCTGTTACTAGCATGGTGCCATACAAGACTTTTCTTGTGTCAGTCGCCAAGTGAACTGCATTTGGAAGCCCCCGCTGCAGTGAATTTCTGGGAAAATCAAGCACATCAGCAGCTGACATGCGGGAGGAGCTCGGGAGGTGTCTCTGGAGATCTTAACCCACCTTTTTCTTGTCCATTGCTGGTCAGCCCATTGACAACAGTTTTTGCAACATCAATTTCTTCATGTTCTATAAGAAAAATGGAGTTGTTTTCAGTAAAGATTTTTGCAAGTCTACAAGGTCTTCAGCTGACACGAATAAAACTGGCTCATATAAATTCAGGGAAGCACAGGAGACAGTGCTAGAAAGAGGCTCCAAAGCTCCTCTAAAGCCCTATTTCTGAACATGAATGAAACAAATCTACCTCTGTCACTCCTGACAAATGTTTGCCTAACATGTTCTTACAAACTTCCAGCACCACCCTAATGCAACCTGTTCCAGTGCTTACCAGCCTGCAAGCTTATCAGCACTTACACTGAATTCCCAGGTCATGTTTTTCTGGACTCTTTTCAAATAGTTCACATTTCTTTCAAAATGTTGTGCCAAAACCAGGATATGATACCCCAGTTGAAACTTGCTAAGATGCTAAAATTAAGTAGGAATATTATTCTACAGATCTTACAGATCTTTCTTCAAGTCTGGCATCTGCTTTATTTTTCACCCTGTTTTAGTCTGTCACCCAGACAAGCCCAGAAGTTTTCCTCTACCCAACTAGCTCCCATTTCCCAGTCCCCTGTTTTTCTTTGAACAGCTGATTTTTTCCTATCCATATGTCAAACAATGTTTTCATCTCTACTAAAATATATCAAATTCAGATGATTTTTTCAGGTTATCAGTAATTTTTAATTCTTATATTCCACACTGAAATAAGCTACAGGACCTAATCCAGTTCAAGATGTTTCTGGCTACTTTTTGGGCCAAAATTCAAGTAACAAATGCAAATAATTGCATCAGAAACAAACAGGAATATTACTAGTAATAGAAAGGAACACCAATGAGTGCAAGTAGAAAACAACACAGACTTACCAGAGCTCATTGTGGCAGAGGGACTTGCCTTTTCCACTTCTGGATTTTGTTTATGTCTGTTTAGAGTGAAAGGCAGAAAGATTACATTATGTTTCATGTCTGTCCAGACAGCACTGGACACAATGCTGAACATTCACCACAAGAGTCAAGGTAACAGTCGTAGTTTCTTTTAAAAAATTACTTTCAAATGCCAAGTGGATTCATGTCAAGCATCATATAATTTTTTTTTTGCTGATAATTATCATAAATTAAAGATGATTTCTACCCAATACAAGCACTGCTTCCAGACTTTAAGACTAATCTTCATATGAAATTGAAAGATAGTAATTTAAGTCTAAGAGTCTATAAAGGGCAAAGTGCAAGTCTGACTGGTTTCTAATATATAAACTCTGCATCACCTTTTGAGAGAATTTTACAAAATCAAAGTGACACTCAAAGCTTTAAACTAAAACCCTCAAATTAGAGCTTTTCCACATTTCAAGGCAATCTGGTGCTCATATCAAAGCTAGTCTCTCCTTTGAAAGATATAACAATACAGAAGAGATGCACTTGTTAAAATGCATATTATAACTTCTGCACCAATCATTTCCAGCTGTGGAATGCTGCTGATATTTCCAGGATCAGACTCCAGTAAGTGAAAGGTGAAAGCTGGAAGGTTTAATTCTCCTGTTACCAAAGGCAGTGAAATTGCCAACCCAAGAGAAAAAGTACCAGATGGGGATCAGAAGAAAAAGTCAATTTTCATGGTGATGCCAATCTGTGGAGGACAATTGTGAGGCCTATCTGCCCTCACTCCTCTGGGGACATGATACCTGCAGCAAACAGGTTTCAATGTCACTGATTGGTGGTTAGAATAGCCAAAGAGCATTTCTAAAAAAAAAAAAAAAAGTGTGTTTGACAAGACTGCTCAACTCGCTAAAGGTCCTAGGTTGAATTAAAAGTCCTTTAATTTTGCGTTCCAATCTCCATCTCTCCCCCCCACCAAAAAGTTAGCCCCAAATAAAGTGAGATCAAGTGCAGCTCCAGACAATTTATGGCTTTCATGACACCAATAGAAATATGCATCTGAAATCACAAAATCATGCAAAACCAAGAAGGCCAAACTGAAGAGTAGAGGGAAAATTGCTTGGGGAAACAAGGAACTAAACAACAGAGTTGGAAATACTTTTCCTTTTTTTCCTTTTACATGAATTGGAGGCAGCAGTGGAACATTGTAAGAGGTGAAAATTCCCTTCAGGGAATTGAATTTGTTCTCCTGCCTCAAGCATCTCCTTTCCTAACCAGCATTTATTTCATGCCAGCCAGAATAAAATGAGCATGTTCAACAGACACTCAAAAGGAAAGAAAACCCAACAAGCAAGAATAGTAACAGATGAGTCTATAAAATGAGACAATATCTGGGCTCCCCAGCAAGCCACCCTAGGAATAGCTGCCAACACTTAATTGTTTAAGTATTTCCTTCACTAAAATACTCACATAAGATATACATTGTGGGTTCATGAATCCTCAGCAGGATTCAGCCTAGCTCCAAGCTGATCCCAGTAAAATACAATGTAAAGTGGGGGGTACAGCACAAAATCAGTCAACAACAAAAACTGAGTCCAACTAGAAAGGCTGCCTGATTTTGCCTGCCCATACAGCATCTGCTTTTTATTTCTACCATTTCATATTATAAGCGAGTCCCTGAAATAGTAATGGTTGACACAGCCTGAAAATGTGGACAAACATACTTAGTAATAATGGTCCTTCTGATCTCTGTATGTTTGCATTCCAGAAAGATGCCTTAGTTCAAGTAAATCAAAAAGAAGCAGTCTAAAATAATGTTATCCAGCTTAAGGAGATTTGTAGCAACACTGTGCTTTTCTACCCATAGAAAAATGATACATATTAAACTCAGTGGGATAAAAAACAGTCCTTCCATGGGCCAGGAGAAAAGCACAATAAGGGGCAACACTGCAGTAAATCTCAGCTTTAGGAACAATCTCTCTCTGAAGCTGAGGAGGTTGCTGATACCCAGGTGTTTTAACTCAGCACTGGCCCTCCCCATGGACCTCCTGCAAGTCAATACAGAATTTCTTCCACTCCAAGCATCCCCAAGAGGTTGCAATGCTTTCTTCTGGTATGCAAGATTAAAAAGGAATGGAGAAAAATAATTCAATATATTACCTTTTCAGGGGAGGAAAGAGGATTTACTGGCTACAATGTCTGGGCAAAGGCAGGGTCCACTGCTGCTACAATGCCAGAGCAACACTTCCCCTCCCACAATAGGGAGCAATTAAACTCATGACCACATGCTTCACCCTTTTAAAAAGTCTCATTTGTTTGGAAACAGTGACATCACAACTGCCATAAAACTCTGATTTCAATCAGGCCTTTTTGATTCAAGTCTTGACATTGCTTACAGTGCAAAGCACTGACCTTCACTGCATTAAGAAAAGCATTTAGGAAAAAAATCCCACCAAAAAGAAGCATAACTTTAGCATTAATAGATTAAATTACCTTTTACAACAAGTGATTTGAGGAAAAAAACAAAGCAATAATTAAAGAAGATTGCTAATATTAAATGGAAGATGGGTACAAACCCATTAGATCTAGATTGGATCTGGAAAATTACTTTTCCACATATCCCCACACTTACTAGCAATTATAGAATTCAATTAAAATAACAAGCATCCAGTGTTCACTTACTGTGAAACTAATCAGCTTCCTTCAAGCACTCAAACACGTGCTTAGTGCAAGTTCCCACACACACAATGGATTCAGCATGCTCAGGGTGAGAGTAACCAATCCCAGGTCCCTGCACTGGTCTAATTCCAGAAACTCCATTTAAAAGCTGATTTTGATCAGCTGAGAATCTGCACACAGATCTGCTGCATACAAGTAGAAATAATCCTGTTTAGATTGACAAATTACAGTGCATGTTTGGAGTTGAGAACATGCTGTGGCACCTTATTGCATCAGGGCTAGAGAGTTATTCTACCTGTCTGCCACATACTTGATCCAAACCACAAACTGAAGTGCTATTAGGCCTATCCCAGTCCTAGGGCTGCTCTTGGGATCAGATGGACAGTCCAGCCAGGTAACACATCTGGCTCCACGGAGCCAGTGCAGCCAAGTATTGGCCTGTACCAGCTGGAAAGGCACATGCTGTAAGCCAGGGTGCTATGGATGTTTGGATGGTACATCCTTAGGTAGACTAGTGCCTGCCAGGCTGGGCAGACAGGCTGTCCCTGGAAACAGGTGGGTCTGGAATCATTTGCTGCTCCCTTCAGGAACTTTCACGGCCCAGCTGTTCCTTCAGACACACACAGTATGCACAGCAGTACTTCACAAGGGAGCATTACAAAGGGAACCAAGAACGAGGTCCTTCATGTCAGTGTTAAAAACTGAGAACTCCCTATTGCCAGATCAGGCAAGGAAAGAAAGAAAAATACTAGAAGAAGTACTCCAAAGCAAAACCCCTACATGTCTCCTTTCAGCTCCCTGCTCCAACCAGCTAACCAGTGTATCCTTGCCAGACTGGAATTAGCACCTTTCCTGAAACAACAGACATAGCAACAAAGGCTTCAAAGCTGCACACATGCAAAACACAATGAAAGGTAATGAATTCCTCAGGGCATAAGCCAGCAGCTGTAACCCTGAACATGCCAATGTCCATACGTAACATCCACCAACTCCTTGTCAGTTCAGCCCTACCTCTAGCCGGATGTTTAACTTTTCCTTCCTCCCTTTCACCCCCAACACATTTCTCCAAGGCTGCAGTCCCTTCCCTACTTGGTGTGGAAAAGAGAGCAGCATGTTCAGAAGCCTATTTAGGAGGAATGCAGATAAGTGGCAACCACTTCTGTACAGCCTGTCTGGATTATCTCACATGCTCTAAAGGTTTGAATACTCCCCCTACAAAGGCAGGGGTAACAAACAGCTCATTAATAGTTCTGAGCAAGGACACATGCTCTTAGGTCACTGGTATCTCAGCTAAGAGCCGTGGGCAGCCGTTATTTTTGGTGGTCTAATGTGAGTGTGGGGAAAAGTAACTTCCTTTCTTCCCTTGTTATTACTGACAGCTCTGGTGACTCACATAGCATTTTAAACCAATTGCTATGCATGAGATGAACATTCAAAACTTATTGTGCTTGTCCCTTATATTCCTGAGATGTAGACACCTTTATTTTTCTCAGTTTCAAGTTTTTCACATTTTCAAAGTTTTCTCTCTAAATGCAAGAAGAGCTTTAAGTGCTTTGTGGATGCATTTAAACGAAAAATCAAATTGTTATGTATATTAGTATAAAGTAGGAATTGCGGCTATCAGAAAAATTGCAAGCTTTCAGACTAAAAGGATGATTAGCAATGACAAAACTTACTTTTCACCTGGTTAAGTCTTAGACATCACTGGCAGCACTCACTTGTTTCACCCTGGCTCAGACCCTTTCTCACAATGCCATCAGTGTCCCTGACCCAAATGCTCCTCTTCAATGAGCCATGTCAGCAATATGGAGTCCCAAATCTGGAAAGTGGGCAAAGAGCTCCACTGCAGTCAGTGTCTCCCACCAGCATGCTTCTCTGCTTAAAGGAACTTTCTGGAAAAACACATCTCCTGTGCACTTCTCATCTCACATCATATAAAACGTGAAAAGAAAAAAATAACTTAGAATAGAGCAGGCAGCTCAGGTTAACCCAGGCAATCCGCTCTCTCTTCAACTATCATTATTCTCTTATTCTGGAATACTGAAATATGTTGTCTGTCATTTTTATTTTAAGGGTCAAAGAACATCCTGTCATTCCTTCAGAAGACATTGTGTTCCTAAGAATAAAAGTCATGAAAAGCCTGTGAGTAAGCAAGCAGTGCACATAGAATAATCACACTATTCTATACAAGACAACAGCTTCCACACACTCTTCAGCAAGTGTTAAAACAGCAGAGAGAGAGCACTGAAAGCTTACTAAATGAAACAAATGGCATCATTACGCACCAGCTTGGATAAGGTGTTCTTATAAATAATTGAACTTACAGCTGTTACAATAAACAAACACAGCACATTTCAAATGCAGTACTGCTTCCTTTTTTTCCTTTAAATATAGTGCGTGTCTGTTGCCTTCCAAACGACCAAATTAAATTATCTGGGGCATAGGTGCCAGGTTTTGTGCAATTTATAAGGAATGTGCCTCTCTAAATAACAAAAATTAAATAGGAAATGTAAACTAGGAGCTACAGCTTTAAGAATTCCGAGATGCTTTTGAACTAAGCCATCTTACAGTCGTCAGCTTCAGAGTAAACAAAGTTTACTGCAACCTGAGTTGACTCAGCTCAAGGTCACCACTTGTGGAGCAGGGAGCAGAAAAGAATCTCCTGGGTCATCCAGCCTACTCCCATGCTATTGCAGGCAACTGTGTCATACAACCCTGTGCAAGAACTCTTCACATTCCAGCTTAAAACTGCTAAAATTTCCCGCCTCCACTGCTCTTCCTGGAAGCTTGCTCTAGAACTCATTCCACTTACGGCATGAATGCTGTTTCTCATCTGCAACCTAAATCATATTCATGAGCAGCTGCAGATAAATTGTTTTGCACCAGCACAATTTTTCTGTTTAAGCAGGTCTTCCTCCTTAAGAAGGAGGACTCACCCCTATCCACACATTTTTAGAAAGCAATTGCACCTCTGAGTCTTCCTCAGAAGTGCAATTGTATTCCCAAAGAAATTGGCCAGCATGCTGCTACCCATCTCATTAAAAATCTGGCAAATAGCGAAAGACTTTAAAAGGTCAGCAGGCCAAAGTCTAAACTCCACTGAACGTCACACAGGCAGTGAGCAAAGCTTACAGCTGACATGCCCAACAGCTGAACAGCAAGGCTGAAAAGGTAAATCATCTCTTTTTGTCCATTCTACCTCTAACCTCTATACTAAAATGAATTCCATTATCAGTGCTAGTTCAGATAGCGACTTGATGTCTATAGGAACTTCCCTGCAAAGAAACAGACTGGAATAATCTCATACTAGCCACTAAACCTTCATTAAAAAACACTGACTTATACCTGGAAGATTGTGTGGATGAATGGTGGCTCTTGCTTGAGCCACCAACCTCCTGCTCTGCTGCAGACTCAGGGTTGAAAAAACAGCCATCCAGAAGGTTGTTTGGATCACAGCAGACTTGACATGCACTTTACCACCATTCCTCTGGATAAGAAATTGCTTACATTCCTGCCTTAAAGTCAAAAACATTTCTTCTCCTGACAAAAGACTCTCCTGACAATAGACTCCAAATATACTGTAACTGGGCTTTGACTTCCTCCTGAGTCTGTCATGACTGCCCTCTGTCTTTAGTATTTGGTGGCTGAGACATGGTGACAGTAGCCCTGGCCCATGTATCGTGGGTGTCAGCTGAAGAAACAAATGCCTTTCTGCCACACCCATATGCCCAAGCAACTCACATGAACATTTTGAAACTTCAGAAGGAAAACCAACATTTTCCAGGATATATTAAATAAAGTGTCATCTCCATCTTAGCAAAAGACACAAAGCACAGCCTTTGACAGCAGCAGCAGTTGAGATTTCTGTTCAGATTTATCTGCAACATGTATGATCACATCTCATAGAAGGAAACACTTTACAAACAAGCCAATGTATGTCCTATAAAAGGGAGCTCACTGGGCACAGATCTCAGGCTGCCAGCTCCAGGGAAAGCTGTAAACATTCAACAGCATACCACAACCTGGGACTGTTCAGGACACTTAACTGAGATTCACACAGGAACTGGGGCAAGGAACACCCAACTACTGAAATTGGATTTTATTTACAGGTAGGGGGTAATTAATTCCATGACACCCAATTTACCTTTGTTGCAAAAGGAAAATCTTTCAATCTGCAATGACCGCACCTAGCCAAGATGATGCTGCCTTTGTACTTCAGCTGGAAGAAATGGAGGATTCATTGAGTTCAAGCTGTTGTGAGACTACTTGTAAGAGCTGTGCAGCTGGGGTGCTCTGGGTACTGCACCTAACTCTCTGCAGACCTCTGATATGGGGCCACTTGTGCTTCAGCAGAACAATTGCTGTAAATAAACAGACCCAAATTCCAGAAGCCCTAATTATGTATAACAATGAACTCATTCAGCTGACTGCAGGATTGAGGGACACAAACAGTGCACTGCATTTACTACAGTGAATGGCATTCTATAAATACAAATCAATTAGATCATCTAAACAACATCCAGCAGCTTCTCTTGCATGACTATGTATAACAAAGACTACAAAGGCTGTCTTCACCTTTATCACACACTCTCACACAGTAAAGTAGTAAATAAGAGGAAGTTGCATTAAGTAGAAATACTAATTAAAGAATGACTAGTGTCAAAGTTCAAATCCAGTTTACAAACATTTCATAAAAATTAGAGTAAAGAGAAGACTCTGATGCACCTTTGAGATATAAAACAGATACTCTAGATACTTTAATGCTACAGACCACCTTACACCATTCCAGACACATCCTGAGATTTCCAGTTGTGTAAGGCAGAGGAATTGTGCAGGCCTGAATGAGTGCTCACTGTGGCAGCCACACCAAATGTTAATTACAACCTCTTCTAGCATTAGCTGTTCTAAAGCTCTGTACAAACACTCACTAAGCTAAAGCTAATATTTTTCAAGACATATAGGTGATAGTTTTATTTTATACCAAGATGGAAGATTTGGGCCTCTATCCTATGCAACATCCAAAACTAGCTGATGTGGCGTAGTGTAGCAGGGCCTTATAAGTATCAGTCTTACAGGTTGCTTTTTACAGTTTCAAAATAAGAAAAATCCATTTGAGAGTTGGTCTCTTTTACAAACAACTGCAACAACCTCCAGAGAACCACAGAGAGCTAAGTCTAACCAAACCACACAGGGAGCCAGGCATACAATACTGCCAACATATCTCTGACAAGCCTAGTTGGAAGCAAGCTGAAATGAGACAAGGTCATTTTCTTTAGCCTCTTCCAACCTGGAAACACTGCTATGCTAGCAAAATTGCCAGGGGACTAATTCATCTTCCTGGATATCAGACACAAAATGGTCTCAGCAAAACTCAGAAGACTGGCCACTGGCTTGCTAGTCCTGATGGACTGTGCTGCCTCCAGAGTCACCTACACGCCAGAAAGAAGGACACAGTGACTGCTTCTCTACTCACTACTGAAAACACTTGCAGAAAACCAAACTGATGAGTGAAGCAACAGTCTGACATTCCAAATGCTTCCAGAAATAGCAGAAAGTTACATTCCAGAAGCCAGTCCTCGTCTTTACTTCCCTCTGACTCCTCCTGCCTCAGGTGACAAATTCATATATTGCTGAGAATTCCACATCCATTCTCTTCACTTTCCTCTTAAGTAGCTGCCTCAGAATCTGCATTCAGGAGCTCCTTTCAATTTCTCCTTCCCATTAAAATAATTAGGAGAAAGATCCAGTCACCAGGGTAAGGAGGTAAGGACATTTCCCTTAATGAGAAGTGCCCATTTCCCTTAATGAGAACACAAACCCACGTAATGACTACCTTGATTTGCCTCTTTTGCCTGAAATACCAGCCAGAAATACCTATCCAAATGAAAGCAGCATTTTGAAAATCAGCGTGCACTGCCCTCCAGACCTACCCACTCAGTGTATATTAGCACATGCCAGAGTCATATAAAGTCCTGGGAGCTCAGCTCACAGCAGGTCTAGCAGAGGTAGATGTGACAAACTGTGACTAAAAACCATACTGGTGTCCTTACCTCAATTCAGCCTTTTCAGTCAATGGAGCCATTTTCTTAGTCTCTTGATTTCACTCCATGAGAGGCACGAAAGAGTTAAGAAAACCTTTCACTGTGTTGCCCAGTCACTTGGCTGCTGAAGTGTAAGAAATTTGTGGAGACATCTCTCTTTTTCTCTGGCACCCTTAAATACTTTGCTCCTCCTACTGCTGTGCTTTTTACTTCAATTAGCCAGCTGGTTCTTAGTCACCCCATCCTGTCACTAGGCTTGCTCACCAACAGCCACCCCCACCCAGCCTGCCTGTCACTCCCCTGCCACTGTCATCACCAAGGACACTGTCTCTTCCTGCAGCTCTGGAGCTGGGGAAGGGAAGGAGAAAAAGGTTGGAGGTGACACTCCAGGGTAGCATTGGTATGGGATGCACTTGAGAAGTGACAGAAAGACCTTGAAGGGATGTTAAATTACAGTGAAAGTACTTGAAAAAGCACTTTTCTGTTTTTTTAAATCAGGCAGCATCCACTTGTCTAGGAAGGAAAATTTTCATTAGCACTGGACATGGCAGATCCTATTTCAATGGCTAGGTGCTGAAGGGGCAGCTAAAGTTTCTGCTCTTGGCAGGTGAGATTTGTAGCATAAATACCTGACATGACACAAGGGGAAACCAACTGCTTGTATAGCTATTACGTATTATATGCCCACTCCTTGAGCATTGTAAGAGGCATCAAAGAAGTTTCTGAGCCATCAGCAGTACTAGGGTGTCCCCAGAGTGGAGTGCCCCCACCACAGTGTGGCTTGGCAACCTAAAACTTGCTGTGGAGTGGAGGTGATGGCAGCTTTTAGAAGAGTGAGAGTATCTCACATCCCCAGGCCTGGGCAGCCCATTAGTGAGAAGGTGAACTGCAGCACAGAATCACCCTTCCTTCCACAGCCAATGTCTACAACACAAACAACTGGGACAAAGACTTTCTCAACTCAGACCTTGGAGGCTGCCTCATGCAAGACCAAGTGGTAATTTAATAGTGGAAATAATTTGAAGGAGGCCCCTAAGCCTCTTGGTACTATCCTTTGTCACCAGCACTGGCTTTCATGACTGACACTCCAATGTGTCTCTATTTGCAGCCTGTCCCTGGATTTTGATTCCTCAAATACACATTGATCTGCTGCCAAACGTACAGACTGATAAAATGTACTGAAAATGATTGCAAGACGAGCATCTCAGCATTCAAATGAGACCTAGAAAGCAACACAGATGGCAAGAGTTGCTGATTGCAGAAGGGCATAGAGCAAAACTGATTCTGTAGGTCAAAGCTTACACTACTGATTCTTTCAGTAAAATGTTAGCGAAGGACACAGAACAAAGGTCTCCAAATACCTACACATATAAACCCACACTGACCCTCTGTCAAACTCTGACTCAGCAACACAAGCTCTCCTTTTTCCTCCCCAATAAATCCTTCAGCATCCCAATACTTACCTCCCACCAAATGAAGCATTTCATTGTAAACCAAAATAGGCATAACTCCAACTTGGTATATTGGCTAAGGGGCCAGAAAAGGCTGCTCTATTCCATTTCATTGAAGACCAATCCCAAACCTCAGTGTGAACATGGCAGTGGTAGTAGTTCTAATCAGAGTAAACAAAGGGCTCTGGAGCCCACATTTACTGCCACATCCCAAAGACTAACGCTGGGGAGCTTGTACGTGGGCTTTTGATTTCATCTACCACAGCAGATACCAGACACTATTAGCAAAACTCAGGCCTGCATCTAGGTTTAGGTTCTGGTCCTTTTATATTGAGGTGTGTTTGACTTAGGTGGAGGAAGAGGGTCATTTCAGACATATCAACAGTCAGAATAAAGGGTGATGGAAAACAATATGTATGTTTGAGTGGTCAGACTCTACCCTACTATTTACAAAAAAAAAAACGCAAACCAATCAACCAAACAAAAAACCCTAGCCCCACGTGGCTCTCAAAAACAAACCAGAAAAGCCAACAAAAACCCCCACATTCTCCAAAGTAAGCTGTGCAGTCATCACCCACTCCAATTATTTGAAACATACTTATTTACACAACATGAAACACAGTTTACACAGTATGCAACAGGAGAGAACAGTTTACACAGTATGCAACCCAAAGAGAACTCCCTTGATCTCCATCATGTCTGTTGAGAAGCCTGGATCACATGAGAGCAGGTCAGTTGGAAGCTGTATTTGCTGTGTAACAGGGGATTATAAACAAGCCCTTGATAGTTTGTCTTCAGGTAACAAAAATGACAGAGATTAAAAAAAACCATACTGTAAAAATAACAGCTAGTGAATGAAAGCATGCCACCTAGGGAGAGGCAAAGTAAGGAAAGATCCAGAAGTTGGCTCAGGTCCAAAGTTAGGATGGTCAAATGAAGATGGGGTTTGAAACATTCCTGGTCTTTGCAGAAACCAGTTTAGATGACCTTCAAACAGCTTGGCAAGGAGGGAGGAGTTTCTGTTACAGACCACCACTTGAATGGAAAAGAGAATTTTCACTGAATTCCACCAGGGTGAAGAGCACCAAGCTTTGCCTGGCTGCAGGGCCACAAAGCTTGGTTGTTTCTAAAGTCAACCTTGAGTGCAGGATAAAAAGCTTTATGAAGTGTTGATGTTTTACCATCAACCCACTGTACTAATGTAGTGTGCACTGCAATTTTCCTGGCATCTGCTGCTGCACAATCTCTGCTGTGTTCTTCGCCGTAATACCATGTCTTTGTGAAAGATAACTTGACCGTGGTGGAAGGAAATAGCAAAAAGGAACAGATTCATTTTCTCAACAAAGGAAGTCTTTGGCATAACAGAAGTAGATGCTGATTCTAGGATATTCTGGACACCTGCTCTACTAGCCACTGGACAAACCTGTTTTCACTGGAGGGAGTAATTTTACCAGTTATAAGCTACCCTGGAAAGTTCTGTTGCACATTCCATGCAGGTTTTTTTATTTTGGTAAATATCACACAGCTACACTAGTTCTTTTATGCCACCCCAATATGCTGTGGGACTAGGCTTTCCTGCTACCTGAAGAAGGCAGAGGCGCTGTGACATGCAGTTTAGAAAAGGAGGTACTTTTGATAGATCTGGGAAATGCTAAACAAAAGTGACTGAAGTTACTTCATTCTGCAGATGGAGGAGGAAGGCAAGCAAGCTTACATCATGCTAGTGCTTTTAGTTCAGTTCCAGGGTTTGAATTGCAAAACAAAACTCAGCCAAAATAACACGTTGCTGCCAGAGTTCCACCCAGTACTGTCAATGAGCACAAACTCATTCACCCAACATCCTTGCCCTGCTTTGTTACAAAACAGCCACCCAGGTTGTGGTTAGGATAGTATGACAGCACCCTCCCTGCTACAAAAGATGAGCCTCACCTTGCCCCGAAGCTCCCAACGCATGGACCCCCTTGACCTGAGCCTGAATTCTGCAGCTCAGTCCTGCCCAGCTGAAATGCAAGGGAAGCAGCAGCACTGCAGAATGAAATACTGTCATCAACATCCCCAACAATCTGCCAGGCTGCTCTTTCCAACTGCACAAGGACTCAGGAAGCACTTCCAGCTGAGTCTGCATGGCATGAGGGGTTCAGACTGTTATCAGAGACTGAGAAAAAATCCTTAGAAAGATGTATACAGGTCTTTTAAGAACCCTAGACAGGAACTTAATCTGTCAGTAGGAGCAAGTCTTCAGGACAGAAGTTATGGGACAGCAAGAGGTCCTTGTAACAACAAGGTATGTACTAACCCAGTGAAAGCACATAACCTGCTGAGCATAGAGAGAGACTAGCAGATAATACAAAACAAAGTGCTAAAAAATTTTCTCAAACTGCTGAGAAAAACAAATGCAAAATTTGTCTTCCTTGCTGAAGACTGAAGAACTGTCCTGCTGAATCTTCAACTGGCTGTTGAAAATTAGGGCCGTACTGGATCTCAGTGATGCCTCATTTAAAACAGAATGAAATACCACCTGGTAGGATCCCAGTTTACCTGCGCTCAGGATCTGAAGCATCTTAAGGGAAACCTCAGTGAGAGGCATGGCACCTGCTGCTGTTGTCTTCTGACTGCCAAACTCCACAGGAGGTGGACAGACTCTCTTACATCAGCACAAGCTTGGAGTGATCAGCTGTTTAGCAGGCACCTGAGTAGAACATTTTTTCCAGCTCCTACTGATCTGCTGACCCATTTTAACTCCCATGCATAAAAGAAAGTATAACCGTACTCCTCTTCCTAGAATACCTGCTGACTCTGGTCTGAGCAATTTTGTGGAATTCAGGACCTGCTAACTGCAACACTATAAGGGAAAAACTTGGGGCTCAGCTACGTTTACTCTAAGGAAAGTCCTAGGAAATAAATGGCAGTTACAGAATGAGACTGACAAAGCCTGCATCCTCACCTACACACAAGCATCTCCAGCCCTTTGTACCCTCTGCTGCCAGGTACACACAGACAAAATGGAAGCAAAACTTGCATGCTGGGATTTGTGGCATATGTGCCAAACTGGGGTGTGGGACACAAGGGACTCAATGATCACTGGATTGCTTGTGGCAGGAGAACCCAGGCTTGTGTTCCTCTACTACAAAAGGACAAAGGCACTTCCTAAGTTTACTTTAGGCGAGAACTGTGCTTACTGATCCAACCAGCACCTCAGTCAATGAAAGGCACTGCTGACTGTAAAGGCAACAGAATACACCCCAATCAATATTAAAAGCTTCTTGTAAAGGCACCAGCTGTTCACCACTGCTCTTAACCTTTGTGCTGCAGAGCTTAAATGAACCTCAAGGTAGTGTCAGGACAAAAATCACCTCCTATATGACACAGAAAGAAGCTGAATTTTGCAAAATTCTCTCATTTTTCTTTAGACACAAAATACTCAGATACTAGCATAATCTCCATGCCAGCACCTGACTTTACTGGCTCTTCCAACGACAGTGATTTGTTAAGTTGCTGAGAGTAAAAAAGGAGACACAGCAGTGTGGTAAAGAAGGGAACTTGTAGAAGCAGAAAAGACAATTTAAACTGTGCTCTCTCTCCATCTCAGTATTTTCTTGCAATGCTTTTTCCTGCACCCTAAGTGCTAAAGACAAATGAGTATCAAATCAGGCTACCCACAGCTGATTTTCTGTTCTCCAGGAACAGAACTACAGAGCCAAAAGAAGCAACATATCTTCCAGCAGACAAGCCTGGGCATTCACAGAAACGAAGTCCCAGCAGTTCTGTCAAATGTATTTGCTCTGTGTGTCATTAATAAACAAAAATCCAGCCCAAAAAGCCAGGCTGAGGAGAAATGTAGATTCTAACTTGGCCAGCTGGCCAGTTACATTCGTAACTATGAAAGCTAATGAGAGAGTAATCGTATTTCACAGTTCACAGCCGAAAGTCATTTCCTTTAGGGATTAATGATGGTTTAAATCATTGTTTGATTCCTCTCCCATAAACTGTAGCTGTCACAGAGTTTTGAAGGCCATACTTTAAATCTGTCTTCAAAGAGTAACACTTTGGTAAATGTGCATTGAGAGGAAAAGTGCTTAAATCTCTCTAAGGGGAAGAAGAGAAAAGCTGATCTTCCCTCATCCCTCTGCTCCCAACAACACAAACATTTTTTGTCACAGCAAAGAAACAGCAACTGGATGACTAAATAATGATAATGACTGCTGCTCAGTGCACTGCTGGGCTTTGATTAGATTCTTCTTGGCCTCTAACCAGATTTAAGGAAAAAAAAACCGAAAAACAAAACCCCAAAGAAAATACATTGGCCATTTAGAAGAGGCAGGACTGATCCTAATAGGATCAGTACAGTGCTTAGTTAAGATGCTCCAGGGTCATTGTCTCTGTCCAGGAAGACCAGATCCTTCACTTCAGTGACTAGGAATGAAGTAAACAAAGACATTGCCCATAAGGCCATGAGCTGCTCCCACGGCCCTTTGCATCAAAAGTTCCATAGCCCAAAAACCACAGCTAAACAGGCCTTGGGGAACATCCACCTCTGGAAGCCTGGGGGTGTTGAAATTTTCACATCCTAAACTAACTGCCCTGTGCCAAAGAGGCAGGAGCTATGAATGTATGAGCAGATTGGGAAGACATTAAGGAAAGAGTTTGAAACACACTGTCCCTTCCAGAATCTCTGCCTCATCAACGCTCCATCTGTTCCCAAAAATTCAATGGAAAGAATGAAAACTCAATTTTCCTGATTTCTTTAAATTCACTCTCACTGTTGCTGCTCTGGTTTCTGGCACAGTGCTGCATCATTTAAATCTCTATTACAGTCTCTGATGGGCACAGCCAGTGCAGAGGTGGTGTGATCAACCAGCTGAAACCAGAAGTACATTCTGGGCAACACCTTCCTCTAGAAGACATTCTGCTCTGACCCAAGGGAAAGTTGTGAAAGAAGACTTGTTACACCTTACAGCAGCTTGTGTGAATAACCTTCAGCATTCACCCAAAGCAACAAACTTCAGAACTGAATAAGGCAGCAGGCTCTGGGAAATCTGGCCATCAGTAAGAATATCTTTAACTCTTAGCAGCTCTCCAACAGTTCTGTGTGTACACTAAGGGCACTTTTTTTTAGTTATTGAGCCTTGGACCTACTGTAGCATTTTCCACCCTTCGACAACAAAAGATTCAGTCAATATATATCCACTGTGCTTCCACAGATTAACTTTGTTTCTTGGTGCACTGGCTAGATATTTCCCTTCCCATGCCTTTGGTCCATCTTGACAGTCCTGGAGCGTTTTGCACTGCAGATCAATGCATACTGCATTGATGTAGTATGCATCTTTCTCTCATATAAAAAAAGGTAATGTAAAAACGGCCATTTAGGGCTCCTCCTAAGCTGGAATGGGGTCTAAAGAGTAGATTGTTCTCCTTCAAACTCCCATATGGGCTATTCAGGCCCTGGTACTCAATGCTACGAACTCCCTGAAGAGCAGATGTGCTATGCCTTGATGCCATGTGACAGCCAGTAGGACTAAGCAGGCATCACAAATAAGGGAAGAAAGAGATGCAGACGTCATCACTAGGCTGATGACACAGGTCAGCCATTGCACAAGCATGAGGCACCGTGACTCCCAGGCATGTCTCTGAGAATCAAGGCTTCTTGGAGATGCTCTTTTTCCAGATCAATGCCTGACTGCGTATTTCTGCCTGGAAGAGAACCAAACATTCTCTTTCCTCTAAAGCAGTCAAACTGAGGGGAGGGAGCCTCCATCCCTTTTACAGCCAAAGTACAGGCTCACATTCAGGCTGGGTGTAAAACAGCCTATTGTGCCAGTTCAACAGTGGGGTCAATGTGATTTTGCTCATAAGGCAGTAGTAGGAGAATGACATAAAATTTGGCTTCATACATCCCAAAAGTTTCTCCAGCTTCCTCTCCAACAGTTTGAACTTTAATTCCTTAGAGAAAAGTAATTCATAAAAGACAGCACCATCAGCTAACAACAGCCTCTGCATGTTCAGCATGCGAGGCTGATGCAGCCTCATTGGAAGGGTTGTATATCCCCAAAGGAAATAGACATCAGCAACCCTTGAGAATCATAATGTCAGTATGGCCATGACCCTGGCATAGAGACAAACGCCAGGTAAAGAAAGAGGTAGCCAAAATGAATTGTATGTGTAATTTCTGTAAAGTCAGAAATTCAGTCTTTGGTAATCGCTGTTTTGACCTTTGCCCTCCTGATCACAAATAGGCTCCCTAGAACAGTCATCCTAAAGGGAAATTCCAAAATCCCACCACCTCCATCTGTTTCTGACCTGGAACAAGGCACAGAATATTTACTAGCACTAGCATCAAAATCAACAGAAAAGGATGTCACAAACGCAGATAATAAACAAGGGAGATGTAACAAATGCAGATAGTAAACATTATGGCACAAACACAGATAGGAACACATTCGATGGTGGCAAAGGTGAATTTAATTCTTTATGGGACTACATTTTATCTAATGCATCCATGAATCATCACAAAAGTAGCACTTGGAGAGTGTCTTTCAAGAACTGGAGCTTTTGACTGGCTCACATACAAAAAAAAGCCTCTGTAATACAGTGGTACTCTGGCTACCATTGTGCAGCTTTCTGCTGCACAACCCAGGTAGGTTGCTGCTAGGATGAAAACTCCTTCACTACAAGTGATAGAGGCAGCTGTGATTTTAGTGCCTGAATTCAAGATGAAGTCTCCCAGTAACGCACTCCTTCCCCTCCCTGTCAGGCTACTCACATCAGCCAGCTGGATGAACTTTCAGGCCCAGCTTAGGACAGGATCTTCTGACAACGACTTGTACTCTGTCTTCTCTTCACATGCAACTGCTACATAACAGCTCATAGCTACAAAAGCCAAAGAGAAAGAAAATTCTTATTAGTGCCATTAATTCTGCTGTCTAACACATTCACAGAGAGGGCTGTACTAAAGCAATAATTCATTCATAGAAATAATGCTACTTTTAGATGAAACAATTACCTCTGCTCACCATGCAGGAAGTACAGTTAGTATAAACATCAGTCTGCCCAGATCCACATCCCAGCATCCTCTGTATGAGAACCAATATTTATGGTTGTCTCCAGGGAAGGCTGAAACCACATCCGTTTTCCTGCCTTTCTGTTAGAGATTCCCCCTCGAGCAGCAAGGAAAGCTGAATAGCACAAATATTCATGTCTCCTTACAACCTACAGTCTGTTTACCAATGTAAATCGCTATTGATTTCACTTCATTTGGTATACTAGTTTGCAAATTGCAAAAAGAAGAAGTAAACACACATCTATGCTGCTATCCCCCATGTGTGATTAGGCTTGTCTGATACAGAGCCTGGGCTGGGAACTAGGGATAACAGCAACTGTGAAATGTAACTCACCACTGCCAGGAATAATGAAAGAAGGGTAGATAGTAAACGTATATTAAGAAACACACACATTAAGTTGTATTCAGACAAATTTCTTAGCTAGACAGACACAGAGGCAGAATTCACACAGAAAAATTTAATTATTTTTTGCATGCATTGATGCTTACTAAATGAAATTATTTAACTCCAGTCCAATGTTAAGCCTAAATGGTAAGATCTGACACAGATTTGATAGATGGCTGTGCACCTTTATTGTTTCACTCAATAACATTAACAGCAGTCTGCTGTAGTGAGATGCCTCTGCAGTTAGACTTATAAGGTAAGTATTGACACTCCTCATCTTTAATCATGCCATTTATCAGGCTGAATTAGTCAGCCTGTCATCCTGAGCTCCTGCTGAGTGAAGAGAGGGGATCTTCCAGACAGCAGTTCAACTTTTTTCTACACTACCTTCTTTATACTTCTCTGTACTCAACAACTTTAAGAAGAGATTGAGGAGACCAACTAGCAAAGTTTGATGCCTGTGCTGGATGACTGAACAAATCCTCATATATGTTTTATTCAAGCTCCGAGGGGAGTGAAGTCACATTTCTTACAACCAGCAATGCAGGACCAGGACCTCCAAGGGCCTTGTACAACCAGCCTGTAAGCCTCACCAGTTAGATATTCTCAGTGCACACAGGGCAAAAACACAAAATAGAGAAAGCAGAAGATGATGCTCAGAGAGAAAAGCGCACATAAGGAGTATCAATGACCTTGCACAGGAGCCATCTCAGACCATGCTTACAGAGCTCCAACAATATGATTTTTTTACAAGCCCCAAGACTTCTTTCAAAACCCATGAAGATCCCAAGCAATGAGCCTAGATGAACCAGGATAGTTTTGCAACAAAACTAGAACAGTCCTAGGAAAACGCAAGCTGAAAAAAATTAGAGTTTTCTGTTGAGGATGGTCTAATAGCTTCTCCATCTCCAACGAGTCAAAAGGGATCAGCAAAAGGACGCACATTTGAAAGGCTTATTGCCAGTACTGGAAAGAAAATTTCCTATAAAGATGTCCAGAGTATGCACCAAGAGAGAGTTAATATTCCAGTGGCAAGGTCAAGCCTGGTTTTCCTGCAACACAAGAAGCTGCCCTGCTGGCATTAACCGCAGTTTGTTTGCTTTCCCAACCTGCCTTGTCCTTGTGAGTCGGCAAAAGGCTGAAGCTGGCCAGAGTCCCAACTACCAAAAGCTGCCCAAAGCAGAGAACTGCTATCACAAGGACTAAGAGCAAGATTGAAAGGGGGAGGAGAGAGCAAATGGCACAAAAGCCAAAGGACAGAAACTTCTCTGGTGCTGAGAATTGTTACAAGGCTGTAACCTGGCACATAGCCAGGGAGCTCAGCAAGACAAGAGAATACAGAGGAAGGTTATGACTGGTCTGTGCCCCAGTCTAGAAGTAATAACAAAACATTCAAACTTTCCCCCTGGAAATACGTCCCACTTTAGCTCCTGGAGGACCACAAGAAGCTATTTTTGCTGAAAAATCTATGCAGGACTCCCAGAAAGATTCAGTTTAGACAAACTTTATACCTACTGCTGTGGGAGTACTTCACTTTCTGTCAATGGCAGCAAAATCAGGGAGCTGAGAGTGTCAGAGAGAAAGGACACCCTACCAAGAAGTTTTCAACATGTTTTAATTTTACTTCTGTTAGTAGTCAGCTGTGTGCTGGCTTTATGTATTTCTAAGAGGTTGATTTCCACCATAGAAGCAAAGTGTGATGAAATAGTTTCTAATAATACAAAAGGCACTTGGATACTGCCTGCATAAGGAGCCAGCAACCAGCACCAATGATAACTGAGCTGCTCAGTGAGCTACAAAAAGCAAGTTCCACACAGAAACTCTGAATGAATGCAGCAGGTGAGAAAATCAAGCAAATGGAGAGGAAAAAAAACCCAAAAAAACCCCACAAAACCAAACCAAAATCTCACCACAGTGCTAATAAAGAGGTTTCCCTGCAGAGTGCAAAGTTTTCTTCCTTCTTTTTTTTTCCCCTTTAATTTTTATAACTAAGGGTTTCCCTAACTCTAGACACGTTTTGAGTTTAAAGACAAATAAATCACTGTGGCTTAGTGCAAACTGCAGATTGTGTAGTTCTGATGCATTCAGCAACAGCCTCAGTCTGTCCTGGTACCCAAACCTGGTATAAGAGGCTTTTCAGAATGACGTGGGAAGGGAATAGCAGGAACACCATGGGGATGAGACTAAAGTAGTAAGGTCTACAATTTTACAGATGTTTCTGGAGGCTGTTTTATTCCATGCTAAGGACTGATACACTAGCTGACAATACTGGTAGTGCAGAATTAAGCTCTCTTGCTTCTTCTCCCTTTTTCAGATCAACAGCCAGGCACATCTTAAAGGAGTTGGACACAGGTCACACTCAAACCACATCCCTATGGAGGAAGGGATGCTGCCAAAAGCAAACAGGAGAGGTGAGAAACAGGAGAAAATTTCTTGTTGCAGACAGTGGCCAGGCATGATCCAGAAGGACAAATCTAAGAATACACTTATGAGCCCTGATAAGGACACCAAGTCCCAACAAACCCACTATAGACACAAACATCAGCTCAGCATGCTGCTATTCTTGCAGTTATTTTCCACACTTCACAGCCTGAGCTCACACACAACCAAGCAGACAGCACAGCTTCCAGCACCCCTTAGGCAGCAATGGAAAACACTCTCCAAGTGATCTCACACCTGAACACAACAGGAGGGCAGCACACACACACACACAGCCTCCAGTTCAAGAACTGCAGGTGCCAAGCAAAAGAAACATAGGAGTCTCACATTGTTTTCAAGGTAAAAAGAAAAAAGGCCTGACCCTGCTTGACTTCATCATGTTGTTTGTACAGCACCCTGTGCTTTGGGCACTGAGCTGCAAAATCAAAGCAAGTACAATGGCAATGAAAATATAATCAAACACATCAGTGTGGGACCAGCTTTGCAATGGAAAAGTAAGGAGCTGGAAACTAAGATCAACAAACAATCCTGAGATCTAAAGGCCATTTGGAAAACAACAAATTTAAGCAGCTCTGTAAGACTAGTAGGATAAAAACATTATATTTCCCATTGTCCACATAAGAACAGGCAGTCCCTTTTCAAGGAATGTAAATGGGCAAGAAACACGAAGGGGAAAAAGATGCACAGATGAGGAGTGATTTGACCTGATCACACCAGAATCAGTGCCAGGAACAAACTGTGACTCCAGCTTTCCTAGCACAATGCTCTTCCCATGGTCTCTACTGCCTCCAAGGCTGAAAACTGACACCCACCTTTTGAAAGCATTTTCACAGAAAACTGCTTGTCACCATCCCACCTGCTGGAGCTTACAACTCCCTGCAGAGCTCATAGCAGAGGTGTCCAAGTGAGCACTTCATAATCCACAGAAGGCTGAATCCACCAAGCTAAACTGAACAACCAGTGACAATAAATCAAGCTGTTCTCAATGCTGATCACACAATGCTCACATGGACCCTTCAGCTGGCAAAGCTACAAGTGAGGCCAACCATCAGTATTGGTAAAGCAACAAGAAGCAGTGAGGAAGGAAAGACAAAGATCCCTGTCTTTAACCTGAGCAACTGTTAGCTACGTCGATGGTTGTCCTTGGTCTCAGATATAGTTATGCCCTTCCACTCCAGAAGTCCTAAGACTTGTCATTCAGCTCAGGAGAGATTTGAAGATCTTTTGAAAATTTCTTACCTGAGCCGCTCCATGACAAGAGTTCTAGCTTAAGTATCAAATACAGCAAAAATGCCATCCTCAGCTAGTGCAGCAAAAATCAAATTCTGATAAATTTTTTGCTAACTAAAACTATTAATAATAATGATAGTCGTAGTAGTAATAATAATAATCATCATCATCATCAAACTTACTGATAAGTCATCTCTAATATCCTTGGGTTTGTGATAGTTTATTAGATTTTACAAAACAAACTGCCTATATGCCATGAATATAGACAGCTTAGGGACAGAAGGGCAGAGTTCAGCCTGTCCCTATGGACTAGAATGATTCAAAGCATACTCAATGCTTTGGGCTAACAGAAATACTAAAGACAACAGTGATGCTGTTACAAATCTACATGCAAGGCCAAATCCTGCTAAAGCATGTCATTTTCAGTGAAGCCAACAAAAGAGGCACAAGTGCATTTCAGGGTAGATCCTGATTTCTCAAGATTGGCTTAGATTTTCTCTAATAAACAAATGAACTCTTCTGCCTGGCAGACCTTTCATTTTAGTGAGCTTATGTAAACCAGTGGCTTTCTTCACCCACTGCTCAACAAACACGACCTATATACTATGTGACCTCCAAATGCAAATTCCTTACATGGACTACTGGGGTTCAACTCTTTTGAGAAAAACTGCCAGCACATAACTGATTAGCTCGAGCTGCTTCCTCAGAAGAGGCTGCTAACAAAATTCCTCTTTCAGCTTTGTTCAGTCCATGCCCAAAAGACTGCTTTTACCTGTCCAAATGAGTCAGTAAAATCCATTTCACCTTGTCTCCACCACAGTGCAGGCAGCATACACCTCCATGGCATAGGCAGCAGGGCCAGCCTGGTGCAAAGCACCCCTGTTTGCTCAGGTGTGGCTCTTTCTGCTTAGGCATACCAGCAGGCAGCATTCCAGCAGTACTTTGTAGAAAAAAAAACTGCCCAGAAGCAGCTAATACATACAAACCATTAATACAGGCTTTTCCCAAAAAATACCCATGAAGACATGCAAGAGGCTGGAGAGAATGGTAAAGTGGCAGCTCTCAGTATAACAGAATTTAAAAGCACATCTGCAAACAAAGGAAGAAAAGTGGATATTGGCAGAGCAGGCATCCCTGTTTCTTCTACATCTGCATCTCAAAACTGAGGTCAGGAATAAACAGAAAACAAACATTCAAAGGAACAAGGCCATGGTACATCTCAACAATCACAGAGAACCAAGCTTGTAGATCAATGCTGATCCGCTCTCAGATCCTTAAGATGCAATTTCAGCAACACACATTTAATTACCCCTACAATTCACTTGATACCTCTTGAAAGGGGGAAAAAAAAGGTGTCACCAACATGTAGATGGTGATCAGAAAGAACAGCACAGCAGTGATGCCAGAGCTGAGGGCACATTCTCACTTTGTCGCCATTTTCCATTAGCTAATACTGTCAGCCCCAGAGAGGTGAGATGTGACTCTGCCCAGGGTAACACCATCCACATACAGAGGTTACTCTCAACTGACCCCAACCTAAGGGAGATTAGAGTCAACCCTCCCCCTCCCACCTCTTTCACCACCTCTATATTTAACTGCAGATTAACTCATTTCCCCTATCCACATGTAAGATTAAAGTGCACCAAGTGCTGTCAGCTCAAGCAGAGCCTCAATGCATCCTCATGCAAATCACCACTCAGTGCATGTTTTAAAGTATGTCAAGGAGGAGAATGAGTCACACCTTCGTACTCCCAAAACCACACACTTGCTTCTCAAGAAGTAAAATTGGCTGGCAGCCCAGGTGCCCAGAATAGTAAGAGATATCTCCAATTCTAATCTTTCCCTGTCTGTTACATAAATCTCAGCAACATAAAAAGTGCCACTATTTACCAATGTGTTTGAATGAAATGCGGGTCAGTGACCAAAGCAAAGGGTCAAACACGGTGACCTGGCCTTCAGGCACTGCATTGACTACACTTCTCAAGGAGGAAACAATAGCCTCTCATTCCAGAAGGAGGGGAAAATAATGCAACAAAATCTCACCGAGATCTCATCCTCACTAGGTTTGCTTCAAAGACGCTGAAAACTACAAAACTGACTAGAAAAAATGAAACACCAGCAGGGAAGAGAGAGAGACATAGAAAGCACTGAAAGACTTCTCAGCCCACAATGCCACTCGTGAAGGGCTTTATACAAGGATGAAAATGCTTCCCTCAGACTGTAGCTCTCCACCCATTGTGAGGCAGACTCCCAGGAAGGAGAGATGTGCTCTACACTGTGAGGGGGGCATCAGCCACAGCCCCAGGGCTGCAGGGATCCCACCCTTGTCTGCTCACAGCGCTGCTGTGCTCTCACCCTTGAGGGCCACAGCCAGCACCTGACACTCCCATGGAAAGCAGGTGCCTTTTGCATTTGTACCCTCCCTCTGCATCTCAAGTCACTACACCAGAAGACAGCATTTTATTTCTACCTGACCTCTCTGGAAATCACTTGGAAACCTGCTTTATAAGATCTTTATCACAGCTTGAAGCAAACATTAGGAAGTTGTAAATAAAGCAGGGACTTTAAATCCAGTCACATGATTTAACACCACAGGGAATATAATTTTTCACAGCTAGCAACTATGGTAATGTATTTTACCTCAATGAACACATAAAGGGTGAAGCATGCAAAATTGAGAACAGGAGTAAGTTTATTGCCTTAGATTTTTTATCAGTAATCATTTTAAGTAAAAGCACTTGTTTTCCTCATCTCCCTAATCTCTCTTGGTCTAACACTTCAAGCAATGAGGTTCTCCTTAAATTCTAGTGGCTAAAAAAAGAGGCCTCACCATTTTTGCCAAGAATAATAGAAAATCATTGTGGACAGCAAGCAGGGAAACATGCAGAAGAGCTACTGGCATTTGCTTCAGCTGAACAGCTGGAATAAGTTGTCAATTCCCCTTACTGTATCCTCCAACTGCACTGCCTGGCAAAGGGGGCTACTAAAAAAGAAAAAAAGGACAGAAAATGCTTATGACAAGCTTATAACACATCTCAAAAGCAATCACTGCATCTCCATTATTCAAGAAACTCTGAAACGACAAACAGATGGAAATGAGAAAAGAAACAGAATGACAAAGAGGATTCAGCCATAGATTGCAGGAGCAATGGGGCATGGCAGGCAGATGTACCATTGCCAGAGCAGAATCTGTCTGATCCAACACAGGGAATGTATTGCCTGTGAATGAAATCAAAACATGCTGTGCAAAGACAGACACAACTGCTAATATTTGGTGCTGCTATACATATACCAAAAGAGAGACGAACATATACCAAAATATAGAGAACAAAGAGTAAAGTGGCTGAAACCTCCCATGAAAAGAAATATCTACCTTGAAGGGATCAAAAACTACCAAGGTGGTGGTGATTCTCTTTCAGCTCAGGCATTCCCAGAGGAATATATCAATTGTCATGATTTTCCATTTATTTAAGAATGTACTTTGGAGTGAATGTGCGTTAGTTTTGTTTTCTGGCAGTATGAGGTCACTATATAAAATTTATCGCAAACTTCGGACACATCTAAAAATCAATAGCAGGCTTCCAGTGAGCTGAGAAGCTGAAACATTGAACAGATGGAAAGGAGAAAAAGAACAATGCACTGCATGGGGTCACTATCAGTTCACAGAAAAGACACACAGTCCATGAGCTGTGTAATAGATGTGAAAGGCCTCTCTGCTCTCTCTGTACATTGGCTCCATGTTGCAATAAAACTGCAAGCAGTTCTCATGGAAGCAAGTCACAGTTCTTGCTTCTATCCCTGTCTGCCAATGTGCTTACACACCACCATCCCCTGTGTTTGCACACATGCTTATTCTATTTTTCTGCTGAGAATTTAAAAATGGAGTTCTTTTTGTTGCTCTTGTAATTCAGAAATTGGACCCTGAAAACATGGTCTATTCTTGGCAAAACAAAGGGTAAAAGACACTTGATCAGGTCTACAGGAAAAGAAGAATATTTCCTGTTCTAAAGAACAAATTAATGTTTCATATTTCTTTTAGCCTCATATTGTTTTGATGTCTTTATAAATAACAGAAGAAATGAAAATTGATTGTAACCGCTATGAGACAAATTCTCATCAGATTCCCTTCCAATTCTGTATTTTGTACCTGAACAGTACAAGTGGCCAAGTAGTTGGCAAAGTTACATGAGGTATAATTGTGGCAATGCTAACAGTCAGGCATCCTTAAAATGGGTGAAAACAACTAACAGAGAAACATCTTCTGCTCAGACAGCCTTTCTGAAAGTCTAACCCTCAACCAGTCATCAGCTCTCAGAGGGTCAGGGTTTGGCCCAGGGCACGGCAAGTCACAGCTCCTTCACACTGCAGGGCACTGCTACAGGATGCTGAAGGGAGAACACAGGAGACAATCTCGAGGTTGCTGTTCCTGCTGGATAATCCACCACCCTGCCTAGGGTGGCAGGATCTTACAAACATGATTTAAGACAATTCCTCCTTGTCTTAAGCACAGGAAAGGAATAATGGAAGGAACAGCCTGAACCAGGTATGTGGAAGCTGTGGAAGTCCAGGGACCACACCATTACCTGGGCTGGGATTCATAATGAACCAGGCAAAAGCCACAGAAAGAATCAGGCAGACTCTTGAAGCAGCAGCCCAGAAAACCTGACTTGTTAACCAATGTATAATTAAATAATACCAAGGAGCCTTGTAAGATTAGACAACTGAATTAAATCAATGCTTAAGAGAAAAGGTGACAAATGAACATTGAGGTTACAAAGAAGCATTAAAGGAATATTTAGCTGAAAAAGATGGAAGCATAGAAGAAAAGCTGATTAATTTCAGGCTGGAAGTCAAATAATTAATGAATAATTGTGAAGCAAAACCGGGAAGCACTGATTTATCCTGCTCTACGCTAGAAGAAGGCACTAGGTGTAATAGGTATTATTTTATAAAAATAAATTTTCAAAGTTGGCATGAAAATCAGCCTGAAGAATTTATTACCACAGGGCAAGAAGGGAACACTGTAGGGAAATATCTTTACCGGCTTTCAAAAATTATTAGACAATTATATTAACATAAATAATAGCTACAGCTGGCAGAGCTACATGAAGAGTTACAAGAATAATCAGCCCAAAGGCACCTCCCTCCTCCATTTGCAGCCCTATACTTGTGCCTCCAGGCAAGGTCTGCTATTTCTGAGTCACTGCTGGAATTAAACAGGCTGTAAAATTCCTATTTGGCCCTTACATGGTTAAGTGTGTGATGGATGCTCCAGCCATGGGTTTGGATTCTCAGTGGCTTTGGGATGCGCCCATGCCAGTGAGCAAGGCTGAAGCTTTGTCTGGTAGGACTGGTAATTCTGCTCCTTTAGTGAGCTGGAAAGATAATGAGCACAGCAGCAAGTTGCTTACTTTATCTCAAGCATCATCCCACTAAAGTCTGCCCTAGCTGTGACTCAATCTGCTCTTGTGAATGAAGATGAGCACCAAAAAAAACCATCTTTGGTCTTCATACTCAGACCTCCCTGAAGTCCAGGAGATTTGACAGATTCATTTCTCATATAACGGCCTTAAAAGCCACCCTGTCTTCAACAAAGCCCCCATGCTAAAAGAACAGCCCAGATTTTTAAAATCCACTCTTCCAAAAACTTAAATAATTCCAAAATGTCACTGCAAAAATACTGAATTCTTCACACATAGCTCTAGTTGAGTAACAACATTCAGTCTTTAACCCAAAATCTCCTGGGGAATTCTTGAAGCTTGAATCTACTCAGAATTGCCCTCAACAGAGTTGCTCTATACCATATACAATCCCCCAGTTAGTTAAGGATGGACACAGCACAAAGTGTCACCTCCTGGTCTGATAGCACTGTTGGGCACGGCACATTTAGTGTGGTGTCGTCAGCTCCTACAATGTGTCGTGTTTTCACACAGCCACACCTGATGGAAAGGAGAGATTGCACGAGACTCTCAGCTTCCCTGCAAGATAAATAAAAAAACAACCGCCCAAATAAAAAACTCATGGTGGAGGAAAAAAACTTGGAGAACCAGGAAAGATCAGAACAAGAAGGCAAAGAAAAGTAATTCTAATATATATTCTTGAATATTCGTAGCCCTCAGCCTCTGCTGTCCAGTGTAATTTCAACAGCTCAAAAGGAGGAAGAGCTGAATCCTTACAGGGAAACTTGCTTTTCCATCTGTCTTTCATGAACATACTTGATCAGAAATTCTGTCCTCCTCTGATGCAGGAGGATATGCCTTGGTTAGCCAGAGAAACATGAGAATGGGATGTTGAGCTCAGCAAAAAGAGGCATAAGTGTCAAAGCAGTAGTTCTCCTTGGTCCAGCTCCTTTCACAGTTTATTTTGCAGCAGGCATGAAACAGAATTCGATCCTGCCTCGCAGGAGGGTTTCCTTCCCTGGGAAGTCAGGGGATACTAACCCATAGCTGGTCAAATGTGGACTGAATGCACAAGCTGCAGCCGTGCCAACTCTTGTGCCTTGACTGTGATTCCCACAATAGCTGGGTTTTTCTGCAAAATCTGCATCTCATGCAGTAACCAGGAATCTTAGGTTTCAACTAAACAAAAAACCAAGGTTCTGGGAATGCCTACTCTGCACAATGTGGGGTTACACAAAGACTTGTGAGCAAGCTCTGTGCTAACTGTTAACTGGCTATGGCAGCATCATGCTCCTGGGCACAAGGAAGGCTGCTGCCAGTTGAGATCAGCTAAGTGTTTCATGTGGGTATTTCCAGTGCAAATCTACACCTGGCCTAGGCATTTTTCACCTCTTACATTCATACAGGCTGACTTCCCCTAAAAGATACTTTTTATTGCCTCTGAAGGCCCAGGCTGGGCATCATCCTTCAGAGCCAATAACTACCTTCATTTTCTGCAAAAGTGAGCACTGTGCTTCCACTGCAGAAGAGCCACAATGGCTCCGTCCTCTTGTAGAGTAGGTATAGCCATCTTCCATAAAGGGCTAATAATTTATTTTTCTTTTTAATTAGTGGACCATATAAATGTTTAAGGACCTCAGGCTTCTTTGTGACTACAGAAAATAAGTCTGAAAAACATCATCAAAAAACTCAGAAGAAACAAAAAACCAAAATTACACAGATAGATCCCAGTACTATTTAAATATTCACATACCTAGTAACAGATTACAACCTTGCTATCGCATTGAAAGTCCTTCTATTTATTTGGATTCTATCAAAATGCAGAGAAACATACACTTCATAGCTAAACATCTCACAAAATGTGAGATATAATGGTAGCACAGTTAAGAATGGAGCACATCTGCTCAAGTTGTACAGAACATCCCTTAAAATTTCTCTGTCCACATGAACATCAGTGCCTCCTTGTCCTGCACTGGCATGTTAGCCCATTCACATTTTAGATGGTCAAAGGGTACAACAACAGCATGACCTACTTTTTAGGTATCTTTGTACCTACTCCAAGAGTTACTTGCCAAAATAGATGCTATCCTTGAATTTGAATAAGTGGCCTTTTCTTGTCTTTCCCGTGAGATAATATTAAAGTTCATATCTGTGAACAAGCCAAGCTTTGATTACTCTCCTCTTGTGTACAGCTTTGGATAAAATGCAAGGTCATCAAGTCAAGTTGTTTTTCAAATTCTGTAATCATACTAAAGTTTCAGAGTTAATTCTATAAACTAGATTCTCTGGGCTTTCAGAGGTTCCCTAATATGGTCATTAAATATCTAAGAGATGAGGACACCTCACAAAACCCCAAATGAACTATAAATTCTTTAGACTTCTCATGGAAAAAAAAAGTTAGAGACAAAAGATATGGCAGATTAGAAACTGGCACCAAGACACAACTAAGGCACATGCCTGATGAGAGCAGCAAAGATGTCCAGGATAGCACAGACAGAGCTGTCAAATATGGTTGCAAAATTTTGAAATGAAAAAGGGATACTATTTGGAAGACTAAGATAAGATTATCGAATACCCTGGTGCTTTTTAAAATGGTCCTGAGGTGACATTACTCCATTTTTTCCACATGTAAAAATCAGAAAAGTATTAAAACCTGAGAGAAATACATCAGTAACTCTTTTGGCATTAGCCATCCAGATCAAACTCAACTTCTTTCTTATTTAGTGCTGTATAAGATTCTAGCTATTCATACCGATGTCTCTGCAAATATTTATACATTTAATACAAGTAAAAACTTCAGCCTCAGATAGTGTTGCCATTTATAAGATCACATCTTGATTAGATGAATTTTCTGTTAACTCTGATGGATTTTACACAGAGCCTCTTCTTCTTCAGACCCAGGAACTGAAATTTAACCTGGACGTCATGGAACTTCACTGGATAGACCAAATCAGTGCTGTGGAGAATCAAGTGTCCTTTCACCCTTCTGCCATCTATCACACCTGCTCTTTTTTAACACTGGCTGAGAATTTAGCAGACCCTGCCCATATAAGCAGCTCACCTGCCCTAGTGAAGGGCTGCTTAGCAGAGCTTGGCCCTGCATTCCAAAGCAGAGAATGCTTTGGCTCAAGCAGACAATTTCCTCTGGATGGTAAGGGCTGAAAAGACCTTTGGAACCTGACTTCATAGTAAAAGTGACCCATGTTTCAGAAGACCAGTAACTCATCTGCTTTGTATTTGGCTATAATATATGAAATATTTCTTTCTATCTACCCATTCAGATAAGACAGGGCTTGACTTGATTACAGCACAGCTCAGCTAGTATTGTGATGCTGGGCCAAAACATTTTCAACAAGTTGTTCAAACATTATTAGTTTTGTCCTGAAAGGAGCAAGGTACTCACTTGTCTTGGGAGTTATACACTGAACAGATGTTCAAACACTAAGAAAGACATGCAGCATCCAATTCCTAAGCCAGATCTTGGGAACTTCCATTGCACTGTACTGCTGTTCTCAGCAAGCCAGCACTTTCACCACATTTCCCTGTAACTGGAGTAAACAGAACTGCTCCCATCATGACAGGAGTGGAATAAATCAGGAAGATATCCTAATTCCAAAGATCAGTATCAAGAGGCACAAAGTATTACCAGCTCAGCTGTTTGTTTCTTGACAGCTAAGATCTGTGAGGCCTGTGCACAGTGAAGGTGACTGTGATGAACTGTTATGCTGTCATTTGTAATGTGTGCTCACGGCAAGATACTATTGAAACAAGTTCAAACTTTACAAGAACTATTTAATTCTAAATTTCTCATAGCTCACATATGTTATAGAATTCCAGCTGTATTACATGCCAAAAGAAGCTGAATAAATTTTCATAATAATTCAAAACTTTATCTTAATTTCCCACCTTTTATTGAACCAGATACTTCTTGTGTATTTTGAAGTGAAGGTCAAACAGAATAGTCTTAGGAGTCTCTCTAACATTTAGAAGATGCTTAGACCATCCACGTACATGCATGCCATGGAGGCAACTGCATGAACAGTCTCTGTTGAGCCTTAGCTTTATCCCAAAGTCACCTCCACACTGGAGGGATTTCTTAACCAGGCCCACAGATTTCCATAGCCCCATGAGCCAGCAATTACCATGCTTCTTTGTCTTGTTGATGATGTAGTGACAATAAACCTTTTGTGTGCAGGAGATGAACGTGGCCATGCTCTATGGCAAAGCATCCATTGATTTCAAGGCATTTTTACGTAAGCAAATTCTTGAGCCCCATTTCAAAAGCAGTAAAGGAGCATCTCTTTGTTTAACAGGGATAAGATCAAGGTCCTTGAAAAAGGAAGGAGCTGATGAAATGAAAGTTGATCTGCTGAGGAACTGGTATGAAATATGATCCATTACTAACTTTACCAAGGTTGTGTCAGTGCAGTTATAGCCATGCTCTGGGATCCTGCTGTTTCTTTTTAGAGATTGCGGAAGGTGGAGTGATCTGTGTCCAGAAGCTGCAGTTTTTCCATAACTTACATTCACAGCATGCACACATTTCTGTCACAGGGTACCAATTAAATGCTCTTCTCATGGACATGACATTGTACTAGTTAATCCTCTCTTGCTTTACTATCAGGAAACCATCACGTAGCAAGAAGGAAAGAGGAATGTTGCACGTACTTTGTGAAAAGGAGAATGACTTAACAGATTTTAATGCAGTTTAGATTACATATCTCAGGGTGAGTTATCTCAGTTGTACAGAAGGAGATCTTCCATAAAAGACTGACTGATTCACTGAGGTCTCTGGTACATGCATTTCCTGGAAGGAGAAAATATTCTACAATGCAAACAATTTCTTCTTCTAGTAACCAAATTTGGATGTATTCTGGCCTGTTTTATTCTCCTCATCATCGACATAAATCACAGGAAAGCATTCAGGGAGCCTAACCCTAGACAAGCAAAGGACAAATTCTAACTTAGAGCTTTCAGAAGTCAAAAGTCCATACACAGATGATTCAACAGATTTGATACTGGTAACTAAAATAGTATCTGCAGTTAATTAGCAGTTCCAACAGCACCCTGTGCTCTACAAAACACTGCAGGAGCTCTACTGAAACAGAAGCCCAAGCTCACTTTCATCTTCTACCAAATCTTATCATCCCACTGTGTCACACAGAGAACTGTCCTACAGGCTCGATCCAGAGGTAGGTCTGTCGCCGCCACAGGCTGGCAATAGGCACCTCCTTGGGAGTTCACAGCTTTTCCACTCTCCATTTGCCATTCAGAACTCTGTGCTTTCCTAGCCCCAGGGTTCCTCCTTAGCTCAGACTCAGTAGGATGTATTTCACATCTTTGCTGAAGTAAATCACACAAATGCTTTGCATATTTGGCAAGCAATAGCCTTCCCTAATGTTTTCTATAGCTAGATGCCAAGTCATGCTGTTTTACTAACTCAGCTGCTGAAAATTAGAACAGCACTTTCCATAAAGCCCACACTGCTCCAAGGCCTTAGTTTGAGGGGTTGGACATTGTCTCTTTTATTCTGAGAGGGTGACTTAAAGTTAATTGCCTCACCGTGTGGCCCTTTTGGTGGCATCAGCAGCCTCGAAGCAGTATTTTGTCACACGCTCCAGTCCAAGTGTAAACCATTGCTCACTCTTGGCTCCTGCACAGAGAAAATAGCCATGTTGCAGCATCTTGCAGCAAGTTGCCTTCCACTAGCATTCACTGGCCTGCAGAAGGCAAAAGTCAGTACAGTGCTGTGGTTTACCAATGACCATGCATTATTACATCTTGTAACACACATGGTAATTGCCCAGAGTAGCAGAGAGGCAGTGCTTGATTAGGAATTGCTCCTGACAGGTGAAAACAGTGCTGGCAATTAGTGGGGATTGCCATGCAAATTGCCAGCGGCAGGCAGCCTATTACCAGATATAGACCTGTGAGGAGAAGCACTGTGAAAACAGACCGAGTGCACTGTCACCTCCAGGGCTGGCTGCCAGTTCCAAATGTCAGGACTGTGCTACTGCAGGTCTCAGAATCCTGTCCACTGTAGGAGCCACTTGACATCTTAATAGGCTTGCCAAAACAAGAAGCATTAGCTATTCAAACCCCTGTTTCTCTCTTGCACCAACAAGTCTCTTGTATTTTAAACACTGCTAACAGCACTTACTGACAATGCAGAAGGGTGCTCAGCACTCGGGAAAGCAGCCTTGCTTCTGTCAATGCCGGCATGATAAGTAAGGTGCAGAGGAAACAGAATGAAAATATTTAAGCCTTATTTAGTCTCAGCAAAACCTCTGGTAGTTCAGCCTGATCTACTGCCAACCCTCTACATCTGGACTTGGTTTCTGATGAAAGCATCTACAGAAACAAATAAAGTGATATATTCCAGTCCTAACTAATGAGCAAAGCTTAGAAATAGTCTGTCATGACAAATGGAAACTATTCTGTTACAAATAGCAAGAACTTCCACAGTTACAAATAGCAAGAGCTTCCACAGAGATGGGGTAAGAGAACTGCTGTAAGTGCTGAAGTCCTGAAACTCTGTTCTTAAAGATAATTACAAAGGGAAGGGCAATGCTGCATTTCAGTCAGAACAAAATGATACATTTCTCTAACATATGTCATCTCAACAACTTCATAGTAACTCCCAGCTGAAAAGTCCTTCTTGCAGCAGTTCTCCTCGCTCTGTCAATGGAGACATTCGAAGCACCAGCAGGATGCTTTGTCTCAAGTCCCAAAGGAAACCACAAGTAGCCCAATGAACTGTGTCTACAGCGCACTCAATTGTCAGTAGACTGCTGGAATGACAAAGAGCATCCTTAATAATACAGCAAACCCTCTCCAGGTTCTGCTTCTCTAAATAAGCAAAGTGATTTGGGGTTTCATGTCTACAATAAAGATAATAGGAATTAATTGATATGCTTATACAGCAAAGTGTTGACTCCCTTCAACAGAGACACTCCACAAACATGCCTACAGGAGTATGCAAACAACATAATTAAGAAATTAGATTACTCTGAAAAGAATCACTCTCTACACAATAACTGCTCTATGACAACAGGATCTTGAAGGCAGTCCAGGAGTGAGCAGAAGTCACCTCTATATCACAGCATTATTGGACTGTGTGAAACAAGTTACCCGCTCAGTGTCTTGTGAAGAGGAACTCATCATACACACATGGAAGCACCTTTCATCCAAACAGTCCCTACCAGGACACAGCTCAGGTCACATCAGTGAAGTAATTCAGCAGATGACAGTGAAATCCACCATTGCTAACAGACAAGGACACAGTATCTAACTACAACTCCTTCTTCCCACCCCCCCAATAAGTTACTAAAAACAGAACATCAGCCCTCCTGATGGAATGATAAATTTGGTCTCCTGACATTCTCTATGTTAAGGAAAATACAGTATGACTTGGATACCAGCAGGTACAAGTTTCAAAAACCTGAAAAACAAGAATTTGTTCCTGCAGCTATGTAGCTCAGTGTCCATGACCTCTTTCACTGAACAGAATTAAGTAGTACTGTAATTTTAAGGATGTAAACAGCTACAATTTTGGGGTTGTGAAGAAGGACACCCCTTATGCAAATGCCATTGGACCTTACTAAATAGATTTAACTTTACCTCAGATTGTTCTGGATACTTATATATTTTGAAAATTCATAATTATAAGATTTCAACAATTACGTGATATGCTCAGAGCAGAACTCCTAATTAACAACTGTACACATGCTAAAAGGCTAAATCCCACTCAGGTCTAAGTAACCATTGAAGATATGCACTCAAAGCATTTGTAACACAAAAAAATCTAATATTTTTGAATTCTCAGAAACTCTAGATCTTGCAGAAAGCTGTAGTTTTCATTATCTCTTCATGACCCAGTACTTTCTATTTCCCAATGTGACCAGCTATTCACTGCTTTCCCACAGCAAGAATCCTCAAAAAAACCCATGTTGCCAAAGTGTGGCTTGCAAATCAGCACATACAGGACATTCATAAATCCTCATTCAAGATGCTATCGATTCTAAACATGGATATTTCGCATGAACAAACATGAGAGACAAATGGTAATGGTAGGATCCACTTCACCTAACTGGAATTAGTAAAATGTCAGGCATGTAGACAGTTGCCTCTGTAGTCAATGGTGAGCGACAAAGGCTTTGAAGGGACAAATAATCCTGTCCTACAATGAACACATAAGCTGGCACAAATCACCACATGGCAGTGCTTTTATTTCTCTACTCATTATGGAAAGACCCTGGAAACCTAGGGTTTTTTAATAGAGATGTGACTTTCCTCTAGGAATCACAGCAATAAAATCTCTGTCACAGCCTCAGGTGGCAGTAGCCAAGATCATGACATGTGCATCACAGCACACAGGGAGCAGCATGCATTTGCAGGGCTGTTCTCATTCCCTGCTATGTGGAGACACTTAATCCTTTACAGAAGGAAAGGGAACAGCTGGCACTGAACCGCCCCACAGGTTTCTTCTCCCATCAGAACAGTATATGCAGAGCTGGGTAGCAACAGCTTGTAACAGACTTAAATGTGTGGGTTTTAAAGTTGTGGTTTGTGTTGGCAGTGAGATCACTTGAAGCCAACCATATTTGGGGGAAATACCACAGCTAAAGGGGTCGATTCCAGACTGGAAATATGGTTGTACTTAAAACACAGACCAATATAGGCTATGCTGGAATATTCAGGATCCTGTAGCATTAGGATAACTAACCAAATGGCAAACAGCACAGTTCCTTGGTGAAAGTTGAAGGTCTGAAATGGTAAAACAGCAGTTTCATAACAGGGTCAACCTTTCATCTTCACAAAGTTCCCATGGGGACTGTGTGGTTGCGCATTCAAACTAACTAAAATCCTGGAACCCCTCTCTGCTCTGACAGATGAGGTCAGGGCCCATCTCATAAAAGCTGTATTAGGGTCTATATTCCTCAGAGGAAAAAATCTGCACCCTGGCTTCAGCCATAGTCCTAAGGATAGTCATTAACTACTGGTGATCTCTGGATTCAACATCTTTGGAGTACTGGGAGATCTGGACAGCTGTACAAATTGTAATAGTGTAGCCAATAAAGTGTAATGCATTTAAACATAAGCTGCTTAACATATGCTGCACTGGACACCAGAAATGGTTAAGTACCCCTCTCAGCTAGTAACACAGTTACCAGGAAAGTGCAGATTTACTCATTTCCAACCTGCTTTACTGCTCCTGTGCCAACAAACCCAAGGTAGTCTTCACTGTAAAATCAGGCTGCATTCCAGGAACAGTCAATATCAGCTGTATTTAATAGGCTGTTCTGGTGCATCCTGTTGTCAGATTCTGATGTTGACGGATAAAAAAATACAACACCAAAAGAAAGAAATATAGATTATGTCCATGGAAGTTGTTGTACATTATTGATCATGTAAATCCAGAGAACATTACAGAATGGAAATGGAATGAGGTGTTTCCTGAAGTAACATTTTAGACCATGACCTTTTTTGCACCATACTCATCTATTTAAAGAGATGGCAAAAGCCTTGTGTCACAAGGCAACCCCACACTTGCACAGAATAACCATGCTCCATTTTTTATTTACTATTTGATTTTGCAATTTTGTACACAAACAGCCTTTTCCAAGCAAGTCCACTAACTGCAAGGCAGTTGCTCATGTAGGCAGAGATTTATCTTTCAGGCAAGGGTTTTTAGGCATCTGTTAGTACATGTTTGTATGTTCCAATTAAATTGAATGCTTACTATTGTAGTCTCTGAACTTATATAACAACTATTTCAGCTCATGTAACAATAACACTTAAAATATATTTTTTATTTTTATTCCTGCTAACAGTTGTAGTATAAATTGAGTGATGTGATCCTAAGCTACAGACTGGTATTAATTTGAGCTCTAGAATATCAAAAGGAGAAGAAAAGGCAGTTCATCTGGGTAACAAAATGCTTCATTATCAGTCTGTAAAATACATGTGACATTTAGAAGACAGTGATCCCCATATCCTTTTGAACTTTTGCAAGGATCTGTTACAAAATACCATTAACAACTGATAGATTCTTTTAGCATTGGGACAGAAACAAATTGGCTCCCACCAAGAGTCTCGTGACCTGCAGCATGGTTAACACAGACACAACACCCTCCTGCACAGATACAGTCCTGCACAGCAGAAGTCCTCATCACATGTGGCTCTTAAATTCATGAACAACACATCGTCTTACTAAACTGAATTGCCTGAATTTAGGCTATTTCTCATCGAGATAAAATACAAAACAAAATTTTTATTGATGAGAAGGTTAGTTCAAGTTAATGATGCAAGTGGACACTTAGGTGGCCCTGGACATCTTCAAACAGCTGGACAAACATTTCATTAGCTTTGCTGCATTTGTACGTAAATTAAGTAAGTACATGATACTAGGTTTATTTTTATAGTAGGAAAACACAGAAGTCAAAGCTGAAACTATTGAAAAGCAAATCTGTTTGTTTAATCATTCTTCCACTGAAGTCAATGGAAAAATTGTCAGTCACAGATTTGCATTTCCATGGGATCCCTTTATATTCCTGTGGTAGGGCAAAAAGCCTAGTTTTAAGTATCTTGACCCTGCCAGGCAATGTAATGGAGTCTTAGTGGAAATAAGAATTAGGCCTCCATCAGCTTGAATAGGAATAGACTTACATAACTGCTGTGTGCTTTTGAAAATTCCACCTAAAATAAGCAGATTATTTGACCAATAAGACCAACAGGCTTGTGACAGACAGTAGAACAACTCCGCTCATCTGACTTTAGTGAGCACTAGATCAAATCAAATCCCTCAATACGTTTCTAGCTTGGAAGAGGGCTCAGTTCACAGAAGTCTTTAAATTATTTTAAAGGACATTTTTAACATAGAAATGGTATACAACATTTGGTCCAATGCTGATGACCTATTACCAAACTGCTCAATAAGTGCTGTCCATGACAAGCTGCTTTAAGGGGAGAACAAGATAGATATGCAAAGAGTTCCCACTATTAAAAGACCAATAATATTAACCAAGTTATTTCAATAATATGTGTAAAAGATGGACAAAGGCAGAAAGGCTGAAGGAATCTTGTAGAAATAGGATTCCAGAAAGGAACCTGGCTAAGAATGTGGGCCTAAATGGAGGGAGCATTGAGGTTATCTACCTTCGCTGGATACCAACCCACTGCATGCACTCTATATGGATACTTGAACTCTCTAGCTTCCAGCATGATTATCACTGAGAAATGCCCTACATGTGAATATATATGTATGATTTGGGGTTGAAACTCTGTCTCAACAAAACCACCCAAGTTTGTTTAGAATTCTATCAGCTCAGTAGGTTGTTCCCTCCATCCTCCCCCTTCCCCCCCCCCCCCTGCCATCAGTGGTTACACTTTAACCATGTATGGAAGAGTTTCCAGAGGTCTGAGCCATTAAAACCTACAGAGAATAGAAGAACTTGGCAAATATGAAATAAAAGCATTTTAAATGGCTCTGAGACAGCATGCTTCCCCTTGCTACTGAAAATGTGATAGATGTGCTCCCATTTCTGTGTAGGAGGTCATAATCTGAGGTTTTGGACAAGTCTATAAACTTAACTACAGACAATGTGCCCCCAAAGCTGTTTGAATACAGACTAGCACATTAAAACCTGCAGGAAACTTTTTGCTATTATTTAAAACAACAAAACAAACAAACAAACAGCTACACAAACACAAAAACCCCTACACCCCAACACTTAAAGTAGTAGTGCTGTGTGTTATCTGCAGACAAGCTTTCTGCCAAGCTTGTACATGCCAAAAACTATGGTTATTCTTGGGCAATTTCTTATTTACAACCAATTAATGTGCACGGAACAGTGATGTTCTCCCAGTTTTAAGAGGCACAGGTCACAAGAAAAGCACTAACATCTCCTCTCACAGCACATTTATGGGGAGAACATTACAGCTATCTTCCTCTTCCCTATAGGAAACAGACATTAAAGAAAGAAACAAAAATCCAACACAACATTAAGAAAATATCCAGGACACAGGAGACAGAGTATAGAAGCTTACACAATGATAACACATTACATAGAGGCATGTGGAATTTACCATGGACAACATTCTCCCCCTGGTAATACGGTAAGGTGCAAAGAGAATTAATGAATAAGTTTCCCCTCTTCCTCCATATTTTAGAAGACTACCAGACCTGCCTTTAGAAAAACAGATTTTCTGATGATGCTCCCTTTCAATTCTTTTAGGATGCTCCGATTCAGAGAGTTCCTAACTAATCACAATTCAGTGGAATATCTCCTCCCTGAAGATAATTCAGGGGGACTCACACAGAGCTCATTAAGGAATTCAGAGAATCTAAACTTTATTCCCAGCCTTCTGCAATCACTGCACTAGAAAGCAGCATCTCATTTTCTCAATTAGAAAAAAAGAACTAAAACTGCTGGTCTCCTTGTCAAATGCCTAAGAACTTAATCAATACCCTATAAACGCTCTGGACTTCTATCATTGTATTGAGTACTCAGTCTCTCCATCTGAAACCAACCAGATTTTGACATTTATTTTTCATACTCTCCTGGAATATTCCAGACAACATTTATATCAATTCCACCACAGAATCATGCTTCAAGAACAGACTTATTGACTTACAACCCAGAATAATCAATTTCAAATACTGTTAGTCCAAGTCTCAGTTCCATTGCTGTAAATCCAAGTCAGGGCCCTCATCATGGAATCTGATCAATACCACTACCTGCAGCCATACAGATCTCAAACAGAAAGTGTGCCTTTGTCTGTCCAATCACAAAATAATTTAGGAAGTGTAACACAGAAAATATAGGTCCTAAGTGATTCCCAGTGCCATTTGACTTCTGGCACCATCATTAATGATTCCTTTACTTCTAAGAACCCCCCTTCTCTCCTACCCAAGCTATCGTGACTTTGTGACATGAATAATTTGGGAAGAATAAGAATACTGTATATATTGAAAGAAAAATGCACATATATCTTTTTATTATTTCATGAATGACAGCTTTTCTATGCATTCTATTCCTCAACAAATTCATTAATTTCATGAAATGTTTAAAGTATCACTTCTACATCATGTAGAAAATCATAGTCAAGTAATACTGTCTATAAATCTTTTTCTATTTTTTCTCATAGAACATATTAGGGCCCTGAGTGAGGATGAAAACTCTGAAGAGGTGTCTGAGAGCAAGCTGCAAAACAGATTAGCAAAGATTTGAGTGCCAAAAGCTTCTCATACCCTGGCAAAATTATGAGATATAAACAAACCCTGCCCCAGATTTCAGAGCCTATTCTCTGTGAAAATTAAGTGGGTCCTAGAAGTCTTGGTTGCTCAGAATATACAACTGTGGGAATTCAAAAACTAATCAAGTCAGGGCTGGTTGGGATTTCTTATAAAACAGGACAGCCTGAGTTATGTGCTCTTGGTCCTGGGAAACCTACCACATACAGAGCCAACAGAGTTTAATGAAATCTAAAAATAATTTTAAAAGTTATATTAACACAGAATCATGTGCTAAACATTACTGCAGTGTGCATAGTAAGGGACATCAATATTTAAATCTGTGCTTCCCTCCCTTAAGATATTACCCGAAATTACAATCAAAAATAAGAGACAAATCTCTCATTTCTCTGTATTGATTGAAGAGAAGAAAAAAAGTCATGCTCCATGTGACAGATATGACTCTTCTATAATAAAGCTTTCAGCAGTTCTTTAATTCAGCATATGATTTTATATGGATGAATAAAGATAAAGCAGTTACCTAAAAGGTTTTCATAGTGCAATATTTTTTATCATAGCATTACCTAAAGGTCCAGTCAAATCCTATCCCTAATGTGCTAGGTGTTATAAAACTAGACACCTTATCAGACTATACAGCCAAATGAAGCATCATTACTGCCCATCATTCATAGGCCGGGAAATTTAATGAACACAGATGAAATAAAATGCTACAGATCACACAGAGTTCGATATTAAACTTGCTCCTCTTAGTGAGCCTCAGTTCACTGCCAAAGCTCATTTTCAGCTGCCACAGGGGAGGCTGGACAAGGCTGCTGTGCCCAGTTATGCCTCCATGCAGTTATTTCTCTCGCTTGTTGGCCACAGACCATAGGTGTGCAAGACAGTAAATCATCATATGATGGCCATATAGGGAGGATATTTTACATAAGAGGAGACCATTCAGTCACCTCAAAGGAGTCTCAATGGAAATCTCTCCTGCAGAGCAGGCAGTAAGCTCTCTACAAGATGCTTTAAAAGCTATTAGCCACACTCTGGGTTCTGGCTCTTCCTCTAAACGATTGCCTTTGTTGAACTGTGTGCCTTAGGAAGTTGCAGAATAATAAAATTTGTCATTTAAATGCCAAGAAAATATTCTGAAAAACTTAACAGAAAACTGAGTCATGGTATTCAGGGCTGCTCAGCCTCCTGAGCTCAGACCATTAGAAGCCATCTCAAGTCACTGATGGGAGAACTGGGAAAGCACTTACGGGCGCTGCAGAGTGCAAATCCACTTGGGAACAGCAGCAGGGAGCCTTTTATGTGCAGCAATATATAATGTAGCATCAGTCTTTCAGAGTGACCATAAATTAGTAAGCAAGAGGATGAATAACTAAAGGAAGCATTAAAGTTTAAGTCAATCATGAGAAAGAGACAGGGTTACTATCTTCAGCTATCACCCAAATCTACCTAAACCAAGGTGGTTTTAAATGATCCTGGATCTACTATAACCTCTCTCTGCTTAATTTCATCTTGGTTTTCTCAACTAGAACAGAGGGGCTGTTCATACCCTGGAGCTATGCCAAAATGAAATTAATTTCTTTTGCTAATTTCTTAAACCAGAGCATGTGGAAGAACTCCAGTACCCAAGAGCAGTTGCTGGGCTCTCTCCATAACATAGGCTACTTGTGGCCATACTGCCATGCCAATCTCAGGTGAGGTGAATATTGCAAGGACAGATGCAGGTGATTACTGGAGTAGAATAAAATTGGAAAACGAGAATGAAGAACTTGCCCTGATATCAACCACAATGCTTGTCTCAAAGTCCAAGTATCTGGTTGCTCACACACACGCAAACTTTTGAAATGAAAGAACATCTCTCATATTTATGCCAGAATAACTAAGAAACACCTAACCCTAGGTCTCATTCAAAATGTTTGAAATGTGCTACAAATTATTGAGTCAAATCGCCAAGTTTGAGTCTGGACCTAAATTGTTCCAGCTGCAACTGAGAAATCTATAATCAAACCCAAACTTAAGTTTCAAAGGCTTAAGGTCATCGTTGACCTTCTGTTAAATTAAGACAATAATTTAAGCCACAAATTAATTAAATCATTAAGCAGGATTAAAAATGAGCCCATCTTACTTCCAGTTTAAGTTTAAAAAAATCTCAACTTGAATTTGCAGTTTATGCATGGCATCTCTTACTATTTTTTTCAGGATAATCATTTGGGGAAATTTAACAGGCAAGAGATGCCTGTCTGAGAATGGGATTGATCAGGAATGCAGTTACAACAGAAAGAATTTCAGCAGACCATAAAAGAGAAAGAGGAAAAAAAAAAAAAGAGCCTACTACAAGAACAGTCGAGCAAAACGCAACTGTAGTGAGTTTGGGCTGTTTCCCAGTACTCCAGGGGGAATTCTGCTATTTGCTGAGTTCAGTGAACATAATCTAGCACAGAAGGAAAAAAAAAGTGCTGCTGCTTTCCCCATTTTCTCAGCTCAGCTTCGTATGAGAACTCATATAAAAGACAGAAAAATTATTGTATTATTATGATAGCACACAGAGGCTTGCAAAGCAGATGTTCTCAGCACATATAAGAGGGACTGACTGGACTCTGAATAAAACTACACAACCAGAAAGAAAAAAATTAAGTCATTCAGCTGGCAGAGATGAATCAAGAAGTAGGGGACTCAAAAAGTCATTTGGAAATAACATCTCTAGTGATAAGTCAGTCTCATTTTGTTAAACAGCAAAAGGGAAGCAATACTTTCCACTACACTTAATAGACAGCATATTTGAGTTATTTTCCTCCAAGAATCTCAGTATGCAAGTTTAAGGAAATTAAAAATTGTTCAGAACATACACAAACAGTTAACAGGAAACATAAACTTAACTAATTGAAACAAAATCTACCCCCAAAACCAGCAGATACTCCACAAGTTATTTATAGCAGAAAATTTATACGAGATTGGAAAGGTCCTAAACCCAAACCTTCTGCAGTTTTAAATACTTACTTCTTGCAGCCAAAATCACATCACAGGAATATCCAGCAAAATTTTTTAAATATTGCATTAAGGAGCTTGACTAGCTGAGAACATGATGTAGCCTTTCCTTTGGACCATCCAGCCATAGGCATTTACTCATTCAACAGAAGCACAGAGTGTGATCCTGTGTTGCAGCCTTTTACATAGGGACACCAAAAAGGGGGGAGGGAGGGGAAAGCCCTTCCCCAAAGACTTAGTTCAGCCCACTCATTAAAATACAGAGTGGAAACAGCTGCTGTAGAAAGGAAGAGGATGTCTAAGCATTTTTTGTTAACCTTCATAGGTGCAAACTCATTTCATTCTGGAGTCTCAGTAAGAAAAATAATTTTTCTTTTGAACGTCACTCTTCATCTGGCATTGCTCTTTAAGAAAGTGACTCTAGCTCCGCTGAAAAATAACAGTGTATAGTAAGCTCTCAGTTTTCAAAATCATTACATCTCACTAGGGGAAAACAGATCCCTAACAGGTCTCCCTCTCCACCATGCAAGCTCTAGTACAAGTACACGTGTGCTTTATAACACTTGAGTCTTCACACAATGTAATATTAATCTCAAATGAATTCCCACCAAGAAGTCCCAGGCAAACAACAAATACAAGCTCACTGATAGCAACATTTAGAATTGATAGCATGTCTCCTACAGATTAGCACCTCAAAGTTAAAACTAGATAAAGAACAGAGGGAGGAGGTAAGAACAATGAAAGTTCCTCAAGTGCTTGACCAGGAGACACTGGATAAACAAGGATTCTTCAGTCTGAGAAAGAGCTGGCAGAGGGGAGATGAGAGAGTGTTCTATTCAACCATGAAATCCACCAAAAATGCTAATCTGGGAATGGCAGCCCATTCCTTCTGGTAACAAGAACTAAGGGACACTAAACCTAATATTTAGGCAGAACTTTTAATACAAACAAAGGAAGTTATTTTTCAAATCATTCATAGAATGATTGCAGAGCTTGTTGCCCATGATCTTGTAGAAGTCCACTCTGTGAGCAAACTCAAAAAAAATGAAACTCAAAAAAATGAAAGAACAGTTCTAATCCTAGAATTTTTGGCTTGGGAAGCTATCAACCACGAGTTACCAGAAGATGTGGATATCTCAGGTATGGTAACAATTTGAATTTTCCCTCTACATGAATCCTTCCCCTAAACCAGTGACACTGACCACTGCCAGAGCAGCAGTCTACGTTAGAAGGATCTTTGAACCACAACTGTGCCCATTCTCATACTCCCATTTATCTAGTTTTCACAACACTCCTTAATGAGAAATTGTCTGTATTATTAGGTATATTTCAGAGATGGGGAACTAACTATGTACATCAAGGCCCAGAGTAGCACAACTCTTGGGAAATTTTGACTGGTATCCACAATTCAGAAGGTATGTACTATCCATAAAAGTCATCCTGAAGGGACTTTCTACTTCTAAAGGGCAGCACCCTTTCAAACCTCTGCACTTGTGACTCTTCCCTGTTCACTCCAGTATACCTACTCCACTGTCTACTTTCATGGCCAAAGTTATTTACTAACAGGAGCTTTTCTACAATTATTTAAGCAGCTATTACTCCTATTTTCTGCTCTCTCTTAGCCTACAGCTGCAAAAACTAAAGCATGCTGATCGTGAAATCTTACTGCAGCAAACCTATTTTAAATACATGCGTGCTTTTATGTATTATCAAATAGCATTTTTTGGTGTAAAGCAAGCTGGTTGTTCTTAGAGCAGCAACTAGCAAATAGATTGTGCAATCAAGGTTGTTTTCTGTTGTTTGCTTTTTTTAAAATAAGAGATATATTTTTAAAATACTCTCAGAGTGGCCATTGTGTGGTAAAAGGGTAACTGCCTCCTGGCCTTGCTGGTACAATGGTTTGTCTGAATTAATACTGAGAAACAAGATACCTTTATGCAAAATAAGTAAATTTACTTGAGATTTTCTTCATATCAGGTCTGAGAAAATCAGACAAAACCCCTGTTTCACTTCTCTGCTCCTAATTTTAAACAGAGGCTTCAGAGCTTTTTGTCTCAGTGTGTTTAATGTTTCCTGGAGGCCTGCAAAGGCATGCAAAATATTTTAGTTCAGGGCCTCTATATGGTTGTAATAGGAAATAGACGTCTCCGTTAAAGAGAGGGGTTAGTATAGAAACAGATTATCTGAACGACAGCAGAGTCTTAAGTGTTTATTTCAAAGGGAAGGAAAGGACAGATAAATATTTACTGCTTTCTGTCCACATTGTAAAATACAGACGCTGCCCTTTTTCAGTTACTTCTTGTTTAGTAATCCAGGTTATTGTCTGATCCTGCTCTCTTGGTCAGGATTTGTCTTCATGTTCAAAAAAGTTCTGATGCCATCATTGACAGATACATCCTTTAAGCTGCAGAAGAGTTTCACAAAGAGAAAGCTGCTTTCTAACATGTGGGCTGGTCAAGATCTTTATGTTTGTACGAGATGTGTGGCCACCAGAAATGAATCACAGACTTTTCGGTCTACCTGGGAAAATGCACATTTCCTGTGTGAGGCTCACTGAAATAGCCTTTTGGAAAAAATCTGAGTGTTCCAGTGCTAACAAGCTGAAAAATGGTGGTGACACAAATGTAAAGAAGGGTTTGCTTCTTACTCCAATCCCCTCTCTCACTTGGCCCAACCTAATGGGTAAGTGCCCTCCCCTCCCCAGCAGGGTAGAGCATGATAGAACAAGAACAGATGTTCTCTTTCCTCCTGCACACACCTTAATCAATAATCTTCTGGTCTGATCTTTGATCTATTTGTGACAGGGAGCTTTGAGTCTGAGTCTCCTATTGCTGCCAGGTCCATCCTTTCTCCTTTTCTCACTCTTATGTACCTACTGCTAGAGAACAACAGAAGTAAAAGTAACTTTGGGACAATTACAATTTCTTAGATGCAGTCTTATCTTCCCTATTTCACAACTTGACTAAAATGGATGAGATCTCTCTTCCTTACACCTTCTTTCCCTCTTTTAATTAAAAGTTGCATGGTAAATCAAGGGGAATCCAGAGGGGCTTAGAGCAAATCTTCCCTTAGCTGCCACTACACTCTTATATAAGTAGATATTAAGGAAATGACTGATGGAGTTAAGTGCAGTAGGTGCAACTCAGTGAAATTTGGTTATCAAAACAACAGCCAAGGGGCAATCATACATTCTGTTCAGTAGATGAATGAGACATCAATACCAATGGGACATATTCTGGGATGCTTCTGTATGAACAGGCACTCCTCTTCATAAAGCAACTTAATTAAAATCCCCTAAAATAAGCAGACTTCTGGTAATTCAATAGCTGGATAGGAAGTCTCTAAGGTGTTACAGAGGAAAATGGTCATGCAATAAATACCATTTTCATCTGAACAAGTACTTTAGCACAAAGACTTCAAACACAAGTGGTTTTACAGATCTGGAAAGTTGCTGTCATGTTTGAAGGTGCAAATGGATAACCTTCAGCAGGCCCAGCTGATGAGAGTCACACCTGTATTATGAGCTGAAACAGCATAATCAATTTTTGCAGCACCTGTAATCCAACAAGATTTTCTGCGCAGCTCCTCAGAGTTTTCATCTTGTCTCACTTTAAAAATATATTTTTTTAAAGTAATAAATCAAGTTTGGGATACCAGTGGATTTCTCCCAGTTCTGTTTTCTCTTTACCCTCTTTTCCATGGGTGGAGCAAAGAGATGAAAAGGAAAGGAGAAGAAAGCTATTTAGACCAAGGAAGAGGAAACAGAAGAAAGGAGAACAATTTTTTCAAGAAAAGGAAGGGATTTCAAAGCAGAGAAGTGAAAACTTTCTGTCTCATTCTGGAAACATAATGTAATTATTCCTGACATTAAACCAGAAGATCTTCTTTTGCCACATTTTGTTATACACTTCACATCACCAGTTGTTTCCTTCTGGAAACACACACAATTATTCAAATTCAATACTAAGAGGGAGAGGGGAGTTGCACTATAAATGGACCAGATGGCCAAATGCACCAAAACAACAACTTTAGACTTTTGGTTCTGGAATGGGATGGACTGTATTACTAGTGATGCTATTACCTCTGGAAAATTCACAGTGATTTTATTAATACCTGTAATTATTAACTTAAGATACATAAGATTATTAACTTTGGCTTTAGACCAAAGTTTCTATGACATAATCAAGGTGTCCATGGGATCTTTCCCAAATTCTGCTACATTTTACTTTTTCAATCCACTTCTACAGTCTGTCTTGAAAAACAGCTTTGTGGTTCCACAGAGAAAAAGATCACCAAAAACTGTTGGTGAACAACATCTATCCTGACTGGTCTCTCATCACAAATCCCTAAAAAGTGGTAAAGGGCTACTGCCCTTTAACTAGCATCTGCAGGCTAATCAATGGGCCTGAGAAATCAGACACAACCCTAGATTCTAAATGCAATACTTTTGGATAAGCTCTCATTTCCCATTTTCAGGCTAACATGTACTAATAGTTCCTCAGCAGGGTTACCATTTAAAGAAACAAGCACTTCTTCAACAGAGAGCAGCAAGTTGTCTATGCCCTGCACTTTACATGACCATGGAAGATAAAGTTCATTTTGACTGAGTCACCACAAACTGCGAGGTTTAATCTGAAGTTCCATAGGATATTTTAATTCCCTGAGTAAAGAAGGTTCACATTTCTCAGAATCCATTTAAAAAAATGCACACTCTATGGAACCAAACTGAGATTGACCTAACTCGGAAAACTGGCTGGCTGAGGCAATGTGATCAAGCATCTTAGAAGCTGAGCAGAACCTCAACAGTCTCAATCGGTTCAGTGGATTGTGAAGCCTCTCCCTTCCTGCTCCCTTCCCCACCCACCCTGAAAGCACTCTGCTTTGGGAGTGGCTTTTCTCACCAGAGAAGCAAAACTTTCTTTTAATGTGGTTCATGGAAAGTTTAGCTGGTTTTCTTTCTCCAACCCACCTAGGCTGGAAAAAGACATTAGTGCCAACCAAAATCCAGTATAATAACTGGCCATCTATGGACAGTTCCTTTCAACTTGCAAGGAAGCAATCCCACAATTGCAATTTCTTGTGTCTCATTATGATAATGGTGGTGTAGCACAACCACGGAAAGAGCTGTACTGGAATTGAGTATAATTATTGTACAAGCACTTTCAGATGCCTTCATAAAAAAAAAGGAAAACAGGGATTAGATCAATTCTAGGGGTCCTCTAAGTATAGGAAGAACTACCAACAAATTCAAGGGTACTAGAGGCAATGGACTGCACAGGATGAATTTTGTCTTTAATGATACACCATGGGATATAGAAACTGAGCTGTGCAGTATAAACAGTACAACCACGAGGCATAATGAATGGATTTATTTCTGATCCAAAGTCTGCTGTCAGTAACATGTATCATGTTACTGCTTTCAATGAGCTTTGGATCAGTCTCCCATGAGCACCATGTAAAGAATATGAAGTCAGACAATGACAGAAACAAGGACAGCATAATTTCACCAATGTATATGGGGGTAAAATTTACATTCCAGGAAAATAGGACCTGGGAGATGCCACATATTATCAGATCACTGATTTACATAAAGCAATAGCTTTTATCAGTACCAGAAGCCTCAGGGTCACATACAAAAAACCAATCAGCAATTCCAGGAAAGCCGCAGCTTGGGTATTCTTCCTGTTTGACAAAGGCACATAGCAGCTTCCCCATGTCTGTGAGGCTCCTTTTTTTCTTTGCTGGGTAAATTTTCAGCTGGATTCATTCTCAGTTCACCTGATCATGTCACATCAACACTAGAGCCAACACAAAGTAAGGCTGAATTTGGGATAGGGCCATATTCTTTCAGTAGCAGCCAGGACTTGGATCAGTTTACACCAATCCTGTAACCACAGATCCACAGAAGAACCTAAAAGATCTTTTACAGTCCCATGCAACAAAGTAAAAGCCAAGAGAACAATTCAGGTTCAAGAAACCAGGTATTTGGGAATAAGTAAGCTTGTACTTCCAGAGCAATGCATTTGGCCCTTCTAAAGAGCAAGAAACAAAGATCTGAACTGATTCCCAAGAACAGAGGAAGGTCTCAAAGCCCTGATCTTGCACCATTCCTCTTTGGCTGGCTTAATGCTCTCCAGGCAGATAATTTTCCTCCTGATTACAGGGTGATATCTCTCCCTCCATGAAGGACACACCATTTCTGATAAAAGGTTCTGTTTATTTACCACCTACCCCTTCAGCATAAATCCAAAGAAAGCACCCTGCTCCTTTCCCTGGGATGAGTCTAACTCAAAGGCAGTGCACTACCCACAGACACTCCAAATTTACACTTTCATTCTAGACCAGAGTGGTCTCTTGGTCACAAAGCTGCAGTCTGGGTCCTCCCTCTGCCTAATTCCTTGATTTGGCTGAAGCTCTGCCTCCTTTTCTCTCCTGTTTATCACTGCAGTCCTGGTGGTCCCTGCACACTGCACAGCGGCTCCCCCTTCCTTCCTGCCTAAGTAAACTCTAAAATGCCTCCTTGCACCAGATGTTTTCCACGTGTTTCACTCTCTATTTTCTCCCCCACCCCCACCTATTCCAAGTCAAGTAACAATCTATCTCCTTGAGCCTTCAGATCCAATCCTGGAGTATCCCTTAATCTACTTGTCCAGCTTGATTCTGTGGCAGGCAAAACACAAGTCTCTGCTTTTTCCTCTATGATAATACATGGGCAGGAGACAAAAATAAGCCTTAACCTTGGTACTGCCTTCAGTTTCCATTTCACCTTCAGATGATCAGCTTTGACTTTGGTATTTTTTTGGCTTTCTTTCTGGATTAAATTTTACTTCTTGGGAATATTTTGTTAAGCATGATTAATATCTCTATCACTTGCCACTTTTCCTTCTAATCATCCCTCTGTTTATTAGCTGCCACTGAAGGTTTATTTACAGGTACAAATCTTAAGTTCATAGGTACTTCACAGGTCCCATCCCCCTTCTCTGTGACATTTTCCACTCTCCATCTGTCTTTCCTTGGCACCAGTGCCTGCACTGGCAGTAGACATTTATACAAATTACCATCACTCTGTTTCATCTCTCAAAAATCGGTTTCAATATCAGCCCAATTCAAGCCAGGTTCACAAGCTTTTATTAACTGTAGATCAGACCTAAATCAATGAACTCCAGCTGGACCAATACTGTAACATCCATTTTAAGGTACTACATCTTCCAGCCACTTCAGGTTTTGCAGGAAAGGGATGGGTGCAGCGTTTCCATCCCCTCCTGTGCCATGTAATATTTCTCTGAGCAGGCCTACTCACTATATCCCAAGTCCTGAACACAGTCATCAGTGTACCAAAGGAGCAGTAAACACACACATTCCATAGGCTGGTGGGCCACAAGGAGTGGGTGAGCATCTGAGAACACAGTGCCAAAGCTGCCGAGAGAGACAGCAGCAGAAGACCCCAAGCACCCCCAAACCTGAAACTAGAAACTCAAGTCACACAGATTTTGTCTAAACCACAGACAGTCCACAAAATACTTGTCAATAGGGGTTTCATTTTTTCAGTCCTGGCTCTGGTCTCAGTCAGGAGCAGAGAGTAGCTGGTGGATGTGCAGTTTCTGTCCCTCACAAATGGCCTTGAGCTGGCCAGAGGGGACAGGGCAGGCAGCGTGAGCAGCCCCCTCACTTCACTGGCAACTTTGTCAGAGAACAAAGGCCAGTGGCAGGACATCCCTTTTCTGACATCATTACTCCTGAATTTGCTGTGTCTGGGAAAGCAGCTCTCCAGCATGTGATTTCCCACATATCACCAGGGCTCCAATAAAAGCTGTTGCATTCAGCCAAATGTTTAGTACTCCTCTGATATCTGTATATTAAAAATTACTGTGGGGGTGAGGGAGAGCAAAAAGAAGTGTAATAGTCTGAGAATATTAAGTGTAGCACTGGGTGAAGAAAAATTTTGCTTTCCAAATGTCACATGCAGATTTATTGCAGGAACAAAATGGGTGCGTAGGCACTGAAAAGCCTTAGGCAAAGTGCTGCATTCATTTTCTGCATTACCCAGAGTCCCTCTCCAGGACTTGAGCTGTGTCACTTCACTTTTTGATACTTCATAAACAGGCAAAAGTTTACACTAATGCTATATATTTTTAAAGGTTGTATACTCAGAGTGTTTCACTACACCCACTAAGATGGTCAAGACTGTATGCATTTTAATGATGAGCCTGGCTGGGTGGAAATTGCTGGGGAGTCCTGCTGCTCCCAATACTGCCATCAGACAGCAAGGAGGAAAGTACCAAGTGATGGCAGTTCTTTCTCAGCACCAGCTATCTCACTGCTTCATGTACACTTCCACTTGGACAGTTTTGGTTTTAAAGAGCAGAAAGGAGGGGGTTTGAGTGTGTGTGGGGGGGGTTTTGTTACTTGCTGAGTTTTTGTGGTTTCTTGAGGTTTTTTGTTGTTTTGGTTTGGGTTTCTTTTGGGCTATCTAGTGCCCTAGACAGTTCTACTCAATGCCTGCTCATGTTATAACATCACTATTTCTCTCTTCCTATACAGTTCACTAGACTTAGAGATTTATTGAGATTCCATTTGGCTGGAAGCTCATTATGCACTGTTTCCTATAGCTCCTATATAGAACACATTTCAAGCAACAGATAAAAATATCTGTACCACTCTTTGGTTTTCAATTTCTTGATACTGCTGTTAAAAATTAAAAGGAAAAACTGTGAAAAGTCTCAAGAATTCAGTATATCAAGCTAGGGAACAGAAATTCAGTTCTGGAAGCACTAAACAATAAAATAAGCTTCCCAGGTAGAGCAAGAGAAGGAAAAAAAGAGTAGAGCTCCAAAGACCAAAAGGTAAAAAGGACACTTGCATTTTGATCAGGACAGACCAAAGAAACTACATGTATACTTTTAAAGACAAAGGCTTTATTCTATTCTGTCCCATCCTCAATACCTGCAAGACACTTTCTATCAGATCTGCATACCGAACACACCACTTGAATGTTAAAAAGTGGCAAGAGAAAATCCTCCTATCCATTCCTGGCCATTTCATATTCAAGCTTATCTCACAGTTAACAGCTTCATTTCCATTCTTTATTACCTCCTTATCATCATAAACTCATTATCTTGCTTCATTTCCCATTTTCACTCTTTTTACACTTTCTGATTTGTTAGTTCCTAGACATGCAAATCCCTTTCTCCAGTCATCACCGTCTCAGAAATCACTTTTCCTTCAAACATTTCTCACCCTTCCTCCTATAAGCAGCTGTTCTCTTTGTTATTATCTAGGCAGGATTGAGACTGGAGACTCTACAGTGCAAAGAACAGGTCTTATTTATGTTTGTGAATCCTTGTCTAACTTTATGCTGCTGTGTAAATGTTTAATAGGTACTAATGCATTTGCTGGAACAAGCTGCGTTGCTAATACTCAGTGGACTGTTTGGATACAATCCTTGCTGACTGTCAGAAGCTTCTGGAATAAAACAAAATGCAGTTTTTTGGTGACATTGCAGTTTCAAAGCTAAAGAATCCAACAGCTGAAGTGGTCTAACAAACCATGGTAGTACCAGAAATGGCCTTATCTACTCTTTCCATGTTTGAAACAGGATAGAGCTTGAAAGCTAAGCACTGTGCATGTGAGATTGCATTCAGCTACAGCCACTGTACCTTATCTCCTCTATGTTATCTATCTCCAGACCTCCAAGGTCACATTTTAAACAAATATTTCATATCTTCGCTGTCTCCTTAATGTTGGATGAAGAGAATAGAATGGTCTTGTCCTCTTTTCACACTGGTCTTGGCATGATTTTCCTATGGGCTTGACTGTATCATGTCCTGTGTAGAATTAATTGTGAAATAGAAACCCCCGTGGCAGACCAGATGCATCGTTTTTACTTCAAGCACCAAATAGGATCTGAGTGATTCATCAGCACAAGCACATCACACAAGCAGCAACTGCTCAAGCAAACTGGGAATGAATGTTCTAGGCCTCAGGGCCAATGAACAGTGATGCTAACACGGAAAATGCAACAAGGACAGCAGGTGTGTCAGGCCTATGTGTCATCAAGTCTCATGCTAAAGCTCACAGAGACAAACAAACCATATCACAAATTTCCACAATTTGTGTGAAAGGAAAACTTCGGGGTTTGTTGTTTCTATATCAGATTGTTCCTAATGGTGAGACTGGTGATGGCAAGTCTTATCCCATAATCTTAACAATTTGTGCCCTGTTGCCATGAAATCCAAGGATATAAAGAGTCACTGTTGTGGCATGTTTGTAGGGGGTCTGAAATGAGGAGTGCTGGGTGGTGCCCATCCAGGCATCCACTTCCAACACTGCATCCTAGGATCAGGTTCTCTTTCCTGTTAATTTTAATGGAGTTTCAAGAACAGTACTCTTGATGTCTTAGCTTTGAAAGAGAATTTGACCAAGAAATGAATTGAGAAGGTTTTCCCAAGTGGCAGTATGCATTAGGAAAGAAAAATAGCTAAATCTAGTAGAAGAAAGTTCAAGCAAAAGACAAGTCCATTAGGAAAAAATCCTGTAGCAGTGAAATCTGTTGGACTCCATACAGTTTCTTCTGTGGCATAAAATACATGTCACCACTTCAGTCTTTAAAAGGAGACTAGACTAAGCAGTACAAAAATACATTGCAGAGCCACAGCTACATCAGCATGGCAGTAGAACTGACGAGCTAATAACTACCTTTTCTCTCATGTTCAAGATTATCCATGACAAGATTTCAGTACTAGTCAATATCTATTTTCCTGTAACCAACACAATTTTCAGAGTTCAGATTTGGCATAAATTATGACCTGCTTGGGAGGAAAGCTGTGCATGATTCATCAAGTGATGATTATTACAGATCTAAACGAAGGAGCACGGAGGAGAAAGGTTGCTTGCTGCAAATGAGTTAGGGACAGAGACTTTCAAAAAGATCAGAATGGAAACACTTTAGAAAATCTGCCCCTATATGACTGAAAGCTGAACTCTTTGGAGAAATTCCCACCCAGTTGCAAATGTTCAGCACTTGCACCAAAACCTGTCCCCAGATCTCTACCTGCTGTAACTGGTGTCATTATTTTCAAATAATATTAACTGTTGCATTGTGATCTGGACAGGTGGTACAATGCCTTTGTGCTTAATGCAAACTAATTTGAAACAAAGAGAAGATGGAGATCTGTTCATTGTTTTATATTGCCTCTAAAGAAGACAGTTTCAAGTACCCAAATAAATAATGAAAATAATAGAAAACTGAGCAAATAATCTTACTTGATCAATTCAGAGCTCACAGCTTGTAGGAATTCTAAACGTGTTGCTGAAAGTGTGTCCTTCACCTGTGAATTAGTTTTGTCAAGGAATCCAGACCGAATTCACAACAATGTATTTCTGTAGAAACTATAAAACTGCTTTCATAAATGTTTTGCTTTGTCTCTAGTTCCTTTAAAATCTACCAAGTTTGGACTCAGATATGATTTGACTAATTTGCATTCATTCTGGTATGAACTGAATTATGATGCCTTGTGTATTCATACAAGAATCCTGTCTTCAAAAGGTTTATTTCAAGGATGAACTGGTAAGCCTTGGGGACTAAGAAGCCCTTTAAAATTGGGGTCAAGCTAGGCAGTTAGATTCAAAAATAATAAATAAATCCATTTGGAGACAAAGGCCTATTGTATACCAGTCTTCCAGGAAAACCCATGGGTGGCTGAGAATTACTTGGGAAAACTTAGTGGAAATTAATTCCGACTCATTTTCAGTTCTTTCTTCCACACTGAAAAGAGGGGTCTACGGAGGCAGAAAAACATTGGTGAGTTCTCACAGGGTCAGGGAATATCTGGCATTGCAAATGCAGAGCCAGAAAATGTTCACATTTCCTATACCACTGGAAGAGAGAGCCCACACCTTCCCTGCCTATGGCTCATTGAGAACCCGGGCCACCACCAGCTCCAGCTACAAGAGGGTGGTGTATACTTAGAAGGTACAGAGAGGAATAAAACTTGCAGTCAAAGCTTATGTGGCACAATAGTTCAAAGGAACCACTTCCCACTCTCTGTTCAAAAGGAAGAAAAAAACTAAAAAATACAACTAAACCCAAAAAAGAGTCCCACTGTTCCTCATCATACTTTGCTTTCTGTTACTAGGCAGGCACTGTCAAGCTGACATGTACAGTTCATTAGAAATTAGAATTTTACTCAGGAATTTTGCATATATATATATATTAATCATTAGGTTAGATGGTTCTTTACATTTGTTCAAAAAAAGAAATATCATGCTGTATTATGGGCTTTTAAAGTGACAATTATAGAAAAACACTATTCTTTGCTCTTAACTTTGCCATCATATGTTAATAATTATTACCACATAAGCTATTTCAATTCTTCCAAGTTATACAACCAACTAGACAGCAAAGACAGCTTTGAACCTTTGAACATCCGGTTTTTATTTACCATGTTATCCTATTTTTAGGTCAAAACTTTACACATTTGCTGAAACCACTTTCTCTATGTCAGGCAGTTCTCCTGGTAAAACTCCTTCAGGTACCAAGCTGCTGAGGAGGAACAGTACAGTTTTGATTCAGTGCCAAACTAGAAATCCAGACATTCTTACAGAGAGTGAGGAAGACTCCCAGACTTGGCAAGGGAAGGAGACAGTGCCTCCTTTATGCCATGTTTTTTGTTCAGGAGGTGGAGTATTAAACAGGGAATGATTTAATTAACAGACACTTTGAAACCAGAGTCCACCTACTATTAAATAGCTCTGTTCTTGATCTTCAGCCTCTGAAACACCTATCATCTATTATCAGGCAGCCTAAACTTGAACACCACTTGCAACAGTACACAAACAGGATGATCACTGTTGTATGCATTAACCTGAATTCTCAAACTTAGTTCAGATTCAATGCAACTTTCTGGAGAAGACCTTTGAATTGTGTTTGAAATACTGCATTCAAAAATCAAGGAAGCTGTCATCTCCTGCCAATAAATTTGAATGTCACTTTTCTGGAAATTTCCATAGTGCCATTTAGATGAACACAGAGGAGAATAACAATGCATAACATACCTTTGGCAGAGCTCAGAGAAAGAGAAGCTGCAGCTCTACAGGTATGTTCTGGACTCCTCCTAGAAAAGAAGAAAAACCAGTAAGTGTTATAGAATACAATAATCTAATGCAGCTGTTAGGGGGAAAAAACCACAATAAAATGCTCTCTCAGTTTAAAATAAAAGAAACCACCACCCTGGGGTAAACAAGAAAATTGGACAATTATTTCTAGCCCATCAATTCAACTAGCCTTGTTAGCCTAGCCTCCTAAAGCTAAGAGTCACCATTTGTCTGTGAATTAGCTTTTATAAGACAAGATCCTCCTTGTCTATATGAAAGCCAAGGCAACACCATTTGTGTTTATCACTCTGTAAAGAGAAGCAGTGCCAAAATTCTGCAACACCTACTTTAGCTGCTGAAATCCAGAGAACTGAATGTGCTGCTGTTAGCATTTGGAGACAGGAATATGTTTTGATCTAATACATCCTACACAGACTCACTTGGTGTCAAGAAGGTACCAGATTTTATAACAGGTTAAAATAGAAACAAATATGAAAACACTCTGCATGCAACTTATGCAGAGTAACTTCTACTCATTATATTAGAACTTTTTCAAATATAGGTTCTAAACCTTCTAAAAATACCACAGAAGTCTGCAAATAGCTAAATTCTCCTAGCTTGTCACAAAGAACGACTGCTTGATTGATATATATTAATGTTTTAATATTACTTTGACTATGCTGTGTTTAATTCAGAGTTATGTGAGAGAAGTTCTCATATACAAAGAAATCTGCCTCAGAACTTTGGCCTTTACTACTTAGCCAGGTGCCTTCTTAAGCACTTGCCAAGGACACAGCCTGTAGATACCTATATGTATAGATACAGTGAGTGTGCCACTGCTCCAGTGGAAGGTGTCCCTGCCCATGGTGAGGGGCTCAGAACTACGTGATTTTCAAGGCCCCTTACAACCAAATCATTCTAGGATTCTAAGATTTTCTAACCTACTGGTCCTTTTTCAGACTTATATATGTGTTAATATGTTCTTACGGGTACCCCAGTCAGTGAAGAATTTTCCCCTCCCTGTCACAATATTGCTACAGGGAGTAAAATGCCCTTCAACTTTCATATCTCTTCCTCCCTCCCTCTCAGAAAACAACATGCCTCACAGCTTTCTGGCACCCAGAAGTAAGGATTGGGGCTAGGAACGCCTCACCCCTCTTCACTCTGTGTCCTCAGTTTCTGATCCTTGTTTTCCTCAAGAGTCAATAGATAAACCCTACCCCTCTGGATAGTACAACCCACAGCCATGCCATAACACCAGTGGGCACACCAAATAGGTATCACATGGTACCTTCAAGCCCATTTCACAAACACACATTTTGCCTGCATGCCTAGCCTGGCTCTCTGTCTTCCTGTGTCACTCAGTTCTTAATTTCTCACTTACCGTCAGTAAAGTGGGAAGAGTTCTACCCAAACTGATGTGCTGACCTCCCTGTAAAGGCACTCCAATAATGAAAAAAAGAGAGACACACTACCAGTGGTAGAGCTGTATTCTCCATTTCTGTCCTATACTTACTCTAGATCAGATCTATCCAATGTCTATCTTATGCTCTAATGCCAGTGCTATTATGAAAATTACAGTTTCGCCCCCACCCCATATTAATTTATGAGGGGCAAATGCTGAATACAGGTTGCCTATAATGTGACAAACTGATTGTTTACCTGCACAAAAGCTTTTAAACTCAAGTCATGCCCTACCCTCAGCCACACAAATAAATGGCTCTGGAAATAGAAACAAAACAGGACAAAAAAATTCAGACCTCTACAAAAAATAAAGTCCTGGATGGTTTTTGCTAGAATTTAGAGTCAAAGGCCCAGAACAGTAAGCAAGACACATATGCCAATTCCAGCAGGAATTGCTTAAGGAAAATCATGGATTTTCCATGCACCACAAAATAGCCAAAAGCCTAGGTATAGTGGAGCAAACATTATTATGAACAGCAGGAATAGATAAGTAACTCTGACACGAACCATTCTCATCTAATGCTAATTCAGAGTGGCAAAGGAATGTTCTTTCCATTGGTCTGCAATGAAGGAGAAATTCTCTGAAAGTCCAATTAAGTTCAACCAGTAACACATGCTTCCTACGGATATCCCTGCAGATCAGACACACATATTGCAACTACATTCCAAACAGCTGGAAAGGCAGCAGCAGCAAAATGAAATTCTGCTTTTAAACTGATTTACAGTTTGAAGAAACAGTATCCAGGATGCCAACCATTCCCCGCAAAAGGATCTGGTGAGGGCAAAATATGCAGAGATTTCCTTTCTGGCAAGTGCAACAGTCTTTTTGGTTAGGTGGCAATCATGCAGCTTCCAAACAGCTTGAGCAAGATGACAGCGCAGTATCCAAAGTATTAACTTTTAAATTAAGGAGTATGCAAAGCGGGGCTCAAGTAGATTTTCTAAATTACTTAGAAATGTGAAATGTTTAGATATCTAGGTTGAAGCAGTAAAAATACATATCATAAATACCATCACTAAAAAGGATACAGTACGGGAAGTTGCTGGAGGTAGGAGGAGATATTCTGGGCAACTTTCCCTGCATCTCATGAAGAAATCTCATTCATAACTATCAAATCATCCTTTGCTGTACTTCCCAATTACTGTTCACTGTGAGCATTTCACTTCTCCCTTGTGCACTGTTCAATCTCCCAGGTGATACTTCTGTTAAGCACAGATGATACCTGTTAAGTATTCAAGCATAAACCAGGTAGAAGACCAGGCAAAGAGAATGTATCTGACAAAGTTGGATAAGACATGGTGAGAGCCCTGGAATAATCACTAGAGATTTATGGAGCTGAGCTCCATAGCTCAAACATGCTGCCAAACATGATCCATATTTAAAAGAAACAAACAAAACCAACCCCCTCCCCCCCGCCCCCACACACATTACACAGAATCACACACTTATTAGAAAACAAAGAGCATGTATATCCATCCTTCTACCCACAAGAGTAACACAGGGCTAATTCTTGCCTGCAAAAAGTAGTTTGGCACATCAAAGGATGACTGCTGTACCACTTGAAATAATGTGATGGCTGTCATTTTCCACACACTGCCTGTGAAGGACACACGTGCCTGGCTCTGCAGTGTACATGACACATCAGAGCCAGCAGCCGTGTCTGTAAAACCTGAGTGCTGGGGAGAAGGGAGGAAGGAGATGGAACAGAGCAGGGTCACTGCCTCTGTCATTTTGGAGTACTTGTATCTTTTCTTCACAAATCAGTCCCTGAGGAAGGTACTGAAGGTTTTACTCACAGTATACAATGAGAATAAATAAGTTTCCCAACTTAATCACTAACTTTCAATGCCTTTTTAAACAAAAAGCTAGGAAGAGCATCAAGGAGCACAGCAAGCAGTGTTGCTGTTGAAAGGTCTTAAAACTAATGTGAATATGCCTTTGGAAAAAATTACTTATGTAATGAAAAGAACAAGCAAAGATCCCTAAAGGAAGCTGAAGGGACATTTTTCTTCCTCCTCTAGCCTTATGAGAACTGTAATCTTAACAACCATAGCTGTTCAAAAGTGGGTGTAGGACGACAGGGGGAAAGAAAGGATAGCATTGTTTATAGTACAGCAGGAGCCAAATGAGGAGAATAACTTCTATGCAAGAACGGAAGAGTGAAAGGAAATGGGTAGGTAAAGACAATTGTAGGATTTGTACAGTACAGAAGAGAATCCCTTCCATGTAGGATGCAATTTCTTCCATGGAAAAGATGTTTCATCCATGGAGCTAGCTGATGTAACTCCTCTGGAATAGTAACCTTTCAATGTTTATCTGTAGCTCTGTTACTAGACAGGTTGTGGTTCTTATAATTAGCACTTTATCTGCTAAAAAGTCAAAACATTCCTTGCATCAATGTATTTAGTCTTATGTTACCTTAATGAGATGGGTGTCAATTAAGACTGAAAGGAGTGTCTGGTATGAATCATAAATACTTTAAAGGGTTCTCAAAGTATGAATAATCAACACTTTCTGAAAATAAACTTCCTGGAATAAGCTTCAGGGTCACTCCACATCAGCAAGCCTTTCTGATATCCTGGCCATTCCCCCTCTTTTATAGCTAACAAGATGGAGGTGCATAAAGGCACCAGACAGCTTCATTAAAGGAATCACATGTATAAACCTAAAAGGAGGGACTTGTTTTTTCACCAGCTGTCAAGTACTTCAGATCTCACTAGGAAAATTCCATCCGCAGAATGCTATACAACTGTTTGAAAAGCCATTGAAAGGCATCTAATAAATCCCACAGGATTCAAAACAGTGCCTCCCAAAGCTCCATTGCACTCATCTAGCACCCACACAAGCTTCTCTACAGACGGATTAAGCAAAGTGGTCTGCTTGTTGACCTGCATAAGTATGACATTAAGTACTCAGTCCACATCTGTGAAAATACTTTCTTAACTGAATTGTGTCAAGACAAGAAATACGTGCAGAGCCCTTGTTTTCTGACTAATAGTATTATTTTACCACAATTACTTCTATGTGGACTCCTTCTCTACAGCGCCAGAGGAGTCCAACCAGCTGCTATTTATTCATGTTTTTCTGTGAACTGCTTCAAGGATGACCATGAAGAAAAGAAAGTCTGCTTTCAATAGATTTAAGTCAGACAGGGAGGGATCTGCCACTAACAAAAACTCCTAAAGGATCCACACACAGACAGTGTTGGAAAACAATTATTTAAAATTATGGTACGTTAATTACTGTCCTGGAAGTAATTTCTTGAAGGTTCTTTACACAGTCTAAATAGTCACACTACTATATGATGCTCTCAGATAAACAGCTAAATCATCTGAAAACGCATGTTGCAGCAAGGAAAAAATACACCAAAACAAAGTGAAAAAAGATCCCCAGGATCTGATGGAGCTGTGACAAACATTCAAAAGGAACACATTTCACCATTAAACTTCTTCATGTTATTTCCAACTGATTTTTGACACTAGAACTGACTTTTAATAGATGCGAAAGAGATAAATGTCTCATTACCAAAAATAAATTTGTCTGTTAAGGATGACAGAGAGAGGCAAAAGCACTGCACTGCCTATTATGGTATTGAGCAACGGATTTAATTCCCTCTGCTATATGCCCATTTATTAAAAATGTGGCAAGCTTTATGAAAGAATTCCTGAGCTTCTTTGGTCCTCTCTTTAATTCTTCCATAATTCTTTGTATATATAAACATGTCAGGTCTGGAAAGAAGTGGGGCATGGACATAATTTACCACAGAGCTCTTTTTCTATTCAAATACTGGTAAGAAAACAATAAAAGACAAAAGGGGAATAATGCAAAAAATTAAAGCAATGAAAGAAATGCATCTGCAATTCACTGTCCAATAACCTGATGAAGCTCCTTAGAACAGCAGCAGAAAAGACAGAAAAATTATGTTTTTCTGCCTTTTTGACCTTCTCTCTCTGTGTCAGAACTAGATGCATCAGCTTCCAACGAGCTGAATCATGCTGCATCACTGCCTGTGCTTCATGAACATGCGAGACACTTCTTTAATAGGAAATGGGAGCTGGCTTTAGCACTAGCAGCGTGTCTTGCACAGCCACAAGGCAGCCAGGCCTTTGTTGTCTTCCCAATAGGCTGCCTTTGTAAAATACCCTCCTAAGGCCAGGCAGAGGAGTAGAATTTATTCTCACAATTGATCTAACACAGACAGACCTCTCGTTCTGTCAAATACACACATGCATACATGCTCTCACAGATAGCCATACTCACAGATTTTTGCCTTTCTTCTTGCTGTCTTTTGATGAGGTAAAAGTCACTCCACAAAGCAAAACTGCACATCTGCGCAATCAGAACAGTTTCTGTTCAGACCACTGTTACACTTTAAGTAGAAGAGCCTGGAAAAAATTTATCTGGAGTATTGTTGCTTATGAGGTTTAAAGCTAGACGTACATGTAAAATCAGCAGCATAAAAGCCACATCACACAGAAAATGGGATCCTGTGTTTTACTCAGCTATTCATCTGTCCTTTAAAGCAAGTCCAGCTGAAACAATTCCTCACTGGCACTCAGGAGGGCTAGATAGCCTAATAGGTCTCTTCCATCTCTAAGCAATTCATGCCTTGCATGACTTATTTTTATTGACTTATCTTACTGGCTGTTTGTGGGCAGAAGCATGTGCCTCATGCAAATGCCAGACCACTTTTGCTTTGAGATGCTGTTGCGTAAATGGAAGTGAATCAGACTTATAACAGAAAGCATGATTTTATTTCTGAAGGATTAAGTCCATATCATCAAGCATAATTTTTACATATACAGAAAGAAGCTTCAGCAATACCACCCTAAAAGCATTACTTTAACCAATCTAGCCGTTTCTGGGCTTTACTGCTCCCATTTTACCACAGCTGATACCTGAGCTCTCTACAAAGATTAGAGCTTCAACACCTTGAGAACACTTTGATCAGGGATTCCCAGTGGAATGTGCCCTGAGGCAGAAGTCTTGACAACCAACACAACCAGCAAGACAGAATAAATACATGTTCTAAACATAAAACTATTAAAAGTGAAAGAATCCTCCTCTTCCTTAAAACTATTTCCTTTGTGCACATTTTTTATCTCAGCAGAGACTGGTGGTGACATTTCAAGTCAGCAGGAGGAAATGCTGCATTTGTGGCCTTAGCTGATTAGGTCCTCAGCTAGTACAAACTGGGGCAGCAATGTGTATTCGTAACTCAAGAAGAACACCAATTCTGAGTATGCTTTCTGCCTTAAGGAGCTACTGTATCATCAATCTCAAATCACAACATTTATTAAAATGACATTTCTGACCAATAGAGCAAGAATAGAACTTCTACTTGCAAGACAAAGTACAGAGGGGAGGGGAAAAAAATCAATCTCTTACCCTAAAAAAACTTACTATACATTTCAGCACTAATTCACTGCATGAGAGTCTTCCCCTATCACCTGGAAGCAAGAAGAGGACTTAAGAAACAGAGAATTCCTAATTTCTAGTTTTTAACTTTTTACAATTACCAAGCAAGCTGTAGTTCTAAAAGTTAAGCAGCAAAACTTGACTACAGGAAAGGAAAGTCTGCTTTCACTGCTTGGAAACGTTCCTGATTTTCTCAGTGGGAACATTCAGTAGTGGACGTTAATATTTAACTCTGTGTTTTTCCAGTATTACACCAATCTTTCTCCAGGGATGCAGAGAAGTCAGTGGCATAGCTGAACTGTTATTATCCTTTAAAAGCAAGAAAAGTGACCACCACAGAAAAGAAAAAACAGCAGCAAAAATTCCAAGAAGTTTTCTGAAAAGATACTTTCCACATCACACATCACAGAATATCTTGATGAGTCAGCAATTCACATAGACAGTAAGCAATGAAAAATGAGTTAATAAAAATCATTAACTGTCATATTTAAAGCTGGTCAGAGAGCAACAGTACTGCTTCACTTGGTCACTCAGTCTTTCTGAAAGTGCACTAAGTCAGTCTCAAGAAAATCTTCAAACATAGCCAGTGAACACTTGCTCTTATCTATGCCATTGCTGCTGGGGCAAACACAACAAGCGAAGTGGCAAATGCCCCAGATGTCCTACTGGAAGGAATTCCTACTGTCTAGTTCTCCCTAATCTTACTATGAGACACTCCCTCCTGCCTGCCCACTTTTTCCCTGAATGCTTTCCAAGTCCATTTCCTTGTTTTTGGAGTTAGCTAGAAACAAGACTTCCAAAACAAATACCAAAAAGGAATCTTTCCATGCTCACAGTGAGATACAGGCAAGAAACAACTACATGTTCAGAGATGGTAGCACCTGAGGTCCTCTGGTGAACATGTGCTCCACATCCCCTCTTGTGCCAGAGCACAGGGGCATAGAATACTTGCAGTCCTGTTCTTCAAACACACTGGACAGGAGAACACAGTTCTGACATTTCCTATGGAAACTGGTTGTGAGTGATGGAGGAGTGACCATCATCTTTAAAAGAAGAGACAAGCTGTCTTGGAGCTTCAAAGGCTTTGGACGGAAAATGCCTTTAATGGTAGAAAACACAATGAGCAAATAGAAATTGGCATGTATTTCCAGATACCCGCCTCATTGTAATGAGATGCACAGGGAAAGTTGATACTCCTACAGACAGTAAAAGCCTCATCATATCACTGCCTTCTACCCCCACCATTCTATTCAGCATCTTCAAGTGGGAGGTATTCTGCAGCCTTTCACACTTGACCTCTTAATTAAAGCATGATAAAATTAACATCTCAGACGCAATAGATCTTTTACCCACCTACATCAGTAATTAAACTAATTCTCAAGGGAGCAAGAGCATTTGTTATGTGTAATGTAACTTTAGCTGGGGTATTCCAAAGAAGGAAAAAGAACTGATGTAATAAATGCAGTCATTTATATTTTAATGGAGCTATTGTAAATGAAAGAAGAACACCTGTGACAGCTTGAGACAGCCCCAGCCAAATGAAATCTATTGTGTCATGCAGGGACAGCACACTGCATATGGCCTCCCCATCTCCAGCTGCAATATTGAATAACTTAGTGAAGCAGATAGGTCTTATGCCTTTTCTGACTCTCAGATGCACTATAATCTGCTTTCAAAACCAATGGAACTGTACCAGATACATATATGTATATATGTGTATGTGGTGTGTGTGTATATATACACACACATACATATACATATATATGTGTGTATATATATCACATATATATACATATATATATATATATACACATTTCATATTCACTCTACATGAAAAGCAAGATAGGCCAAAGTAGGTCTAAGGTCTTTCTTATTGGCAATACACACTTCTGCATTTGTAAAAATCCATACAGACCTTCATACAAGACACTACCACAATACAAAGAATTTAACAATCTTATACAAAGAGTTCGTGTAATTAAAGATGGAAATGACACCACATCAGAGTGGTAGAATTGAATATTCTTTTTATCCTGATGTATAAAAGACCAAGCAATAAGAAAAAAGGTCCAAGAAGGTAACAAAAAATGTACATGGAACAAAGAAGATATAGAGGACGGAACATGGATACAGAGGACACTTGAAGAGCTACAACAGCACAGAACACAAACCCCATTCCTTTAGGAAACAAGACTGACTGCTGACATCTCAGATGCATGTTTTAGGGCTTTGGTTTGTGCTTGAGCCCAAAAGCATGACAAACATTTCAGCTGTCAAATCTGGTCCTTGTTCAGAGGGTGTATTTACTCTGCTAAGGCATAACTGTTGAGAAACATGGCCTGGCAAAGGTCTTTGCAGCAATTAGGTAACCTTGCTAAAGATTTGTCTTAATTTGCACACAGGCAATCCAGCCTCAGTGATCTTCAGAATCCTCTCTCCCAAGCATCTTCCCAGCCAGGTTTTAAATGTATAGGGTTCAGATTATGAGCAGCCAGCATGCATGTGACATGCTGTCTCTCCCCAAAACCCAGTCAAATGCACACCAGGTAAGATCACAACTCCCTCAGTCCCTCCCTACTGTATTACAAAGTATACACACAAACTACAAACAACGGTCTAAATGCTCATCTTCAAGTTTAGCTGTCCCATGACTCATTCATTCACAGCTCCTCAGTTAAGACTCATTGATTGCTTGTCAGGAAAAAACCAAACCAAGCCAAAACAAAACATTCCAATATATTATTTCAGAAAGAGACCAGCAACTTGGTAATCTCCCTGACACAAAGGCCATTGCTTCAGCTGCTTGGAAGTCTATCCCTTTGCCTCTGCCTGGGGTTTATCAAATGAGTGGCCACCTCTCCAATCCCAAGGGAAGTATGTCTGATTCTGCCACTGGTATTAAACATCTGTTCACTGCAATCTTGTCAAAGGTCAAGAAAGGCTCAAAAATTTAGCCTTGCATATTTAAGAATTGCTCTATTGCTGCTCATCCAAATTTCAGTCACATGAACAAGCAATTCTGGTTGTTTTGCATTCTGCACTAAGTTACCGAAATATTGAGTCCAAGCAAAACACCATGAAGAAAAATCTATTTCAACTGTATTTTTCTTGGCTTACACTGCTCTCTATGATTAATCTTTAAAATATTGCTAAGGAAATGAGACAGCTAAGTGGTCATTGTCTTAAGTACACACTGAACATCCTATAGCCCAGTCAGTTTATTCCAGTTCTACTATGCAAAGCATCAAATACTGAACACACGACAGCTAAAATAATCAGAGGCATTCAGTTGTGAATAAACAAGGCCAAGGCAGAACATGAATATAAAAAGAGAGGATTAAAAACCTTTAATAAACAGATTCTTATCAGCCCATGGAAGGCAAAATTCATTGGGGAAGTTCCCATCATATCCAGGGTATCATCTGGGAAACTAAGAGAACATTTTCAAAAGTAATTAAGATAACTTATTATGATATTAACAGCATTACTTGGAGTAAGTACAGGCTCAAAAGACTGAATTCTCAAGAAGTACAGATAGAGTACCTTCTTTAGTCAATGGCTTTACACCAGTTTATAGTGTAACACTGTAATAACAATACTAACACATAATTTTACTTCTCCTCTTTCTGTTTTTATTTGCCAACACAAGAATTTCAACCTTTAAACACATCTCTTAGCTATAGATCCCACACAAGCTTCTAATCTTCATTATAGTGCATCCAGTACCTTCCCTCTAAATAGAATTGCACTAAACTTACAGTAGTGTAATTACACAAAATCACAGAATCAGGTTGGAAAAGACCCTTGAGATCATCAAGTCTAACCTATGACCTGACACCACCTTGCTAACTAGACCAAGCACTGAGTGCCACATCCAGTCTTAAAATTTCTAGGGATGGTGACTCCACCACCTGGGCAGCCCATTCTAATGCCCAATCACTCTTTCTGTGAAGAAATTCTTCCTAATGTCTAGCCTAACCCTGCCCTGGCATAGCTTAAGGCTGTGTACTCTTGTCCTGTCACAGGTTGCCTGGGAGAAGAGACCAACCCCCACCTGAAGCCCCCTTTCAGGAAGTTATGGAGTGATGAGGTCTCCCCTGAGCTAACCAACTAAGCTCTCCAAGCTAACCAACCCCAGCTCCCTCAGCCATTCCTTGTAGGATTTGTGTTCCAGATCCTTCACCAGCCTTGTTGACCTTCTATGGACTCACTCCAGCACCACAACATCCTTCCCATACTGAGGGGCCCAGAACTGGACATAGCCCTCAGGGTGGGGCCTCACCAGTGCCAAGTATGGGGGAAGATTCACTTCCTAGGTCTTCTGGCCACACTATTTCTGATATGGGCACAGGAGCCATTGGCCTTCTTGGCCATGGCACACTGCTGGCTCATGTCAGGCAGACCCCCAGGTCCCTTTCTTCTTGGCCCCTGTTCAGCCACTGTCCCCAGCCTATAGCATTGCATGGGATTGTTGTGGCCAAAGTACAAGACTTGGCACTTGGTCTTGTTAAACCCTGTATCACTGAATTAGGTCCATCTATCCAGCCTGTCCAGGTCCCTCTGCAGAGTCCTCCTACCCTTCAGCAGATCAACCCTCCCCCTGAAACTTGGTGTCATCTGCAAATTTGCTAATGGTAGGCTCAATCCCCTCATCCAGCTTGGTTCACAGCTCTCAGCTCACACCCTTAGGGACTGGCCACAAATGGATGTGGCACCACTCACCACCACTCTCTGGGCCCAGCCACCCAGCCAGTTTTGACCCAGCAAAGGGTGCACCTCTCCAAGCTGTGGGCTGCCAGCTTTTCCAGAAGATGCTGTCAAAGCCCTCTCTGAAGGCCAGGTAGACAACATCCACAGCCTTCCCCTCATCCACCAGGCAGGTCACCTATCCACCAGGTGCGTGAACTTAATTTTTAAGACTTATTAAGAATTAGATGTAATATCATTAATACCTGAAGTGTTCTAATTTCTGTAATTCCTTAAATTGTTTCAGGTAAAACAATTTTAAATACAAATGTCCCACAGGAGTATGGCCCACGTGATCTAGATTTTACATTTGCAGATTTCACTCTTTACCCCATGCAATGGAAATGCACCAATGCCAAGAACTGATACCTTCTTTTGTCCACCTCAGTACAGAGTCAATTATTTGTCACTCAAACAAATCCTATGAATTATAGGCCAGAATAATGTAGTCCTTATATACACAACACTGGATATTCAACTGAGAAATTTTGTATTCATATAAGCAAGAAATATAAGTAAAGAAATAAGCCAATTTTTTTTCACTGTAAAAGAATTTTTGAAAGTTTCAGATATGAAATGACATGAAACTTGATATGATATGAAACTTGTTCCTAAATTTTTTGACATAAAACAGTAGCCACTGATTAGGAGACAATTTAACAAATAAAAGAACTTCAGTGCTCTGATTAAGACAAGGCAAATAAAGGTTCACATTAAGCCAGAGGATGACCTTCTCCCCCCATTTATTTACAAACAGGAAACTGCTCCAACTCCACAGAAGGAGGGTACCATGGCATGAAGACCAAAATTCATCTCTTCATTGTGACTGGACTGACTAGTTTCCAGCAGATGCTTCTAAGGTCATGATTTCTGTTAGAAGCACCCCTAAAAAAATGTTAAAAATGAAAGGGAGAGTAATGCTCCAAAACTACATTGGCAAAAATGTTGCTGTCTCCATCCAGAGACACTGGAGTGCATTTGCTTTGAGGTCATTAAATTTCTGCTCTGTTGGAGAAGGAACAGGGCAGGAGACAGTAAATCATTTACTTCAGAAACTCTCCCAGAAAATCTCTCAGGACCAAAAGGACTGAAACTATCTATTATCACTGTATGGAATGCAACGCCCCCTGAAAATATGGTCTGAAGGAAAAATGTCCTGAGCTGGACTGCAGAGAACATTTGAAAAGTAATCACTCTGTACCAGGCATAGCTTAAGACCTGTGAAGATTCTCTAGACAAGTCTGCTTAGGATTTCATACCATCCTCCACTGAAACAAACGACCACAACTTACGTCCTACCTGGCAGCAACTCTCTTAAGCTGGCTGCTCTGGCTCTATCAGCCTGTAGTCCACACAGCCCATTTCCAGAGAGCCCTGACTACTCACTTAGGTCACCAACACCAGCTCTTCTCCTCACCTCCCCATTCTCTTTTCTGTAAGGAAGCCAAAGGACAGGACTCTCTTAGGTAACAACTGCAAACTGTCTGTTATTTACTATCACAGAGACCATCCCAGCTCATGTTTGTTTCCCCATACATGAACCCAGCTATCAGGAGAACAGCACAGTAGGAACACACACCATGTTCAGGCTGCTGGAGAAGGCTGGCAGTCCTGCACTAGGGACATGCTACAGAATAAAGATTATTTTGTTAGTCTTTGAGCACCACAGAATCATAGACTTTTGGTGGTGTTGGATTTGAAGGACAGACGGACTGAACTTTATTCAGTTGTTTTACAATAGTGTAAACTAAGCCAGGTTAAGGGTACTATGATCAGTTCAACCCTGTTATGGAAAGGACAAATTATGTCCCCCACAAAGGGAAAGGGTTTTCAGAAGGGGCTACAACTCCATCAGTACAAAGTGCCTGTATATTACATTTCTGAAGGACAAAGAAGAGGGAGTTGTAGGTACACGTCCCCTTCCCTGATCACTTTGCTAGCACAGCTACAGACAGCAGTGTAGCCACTGGCAGCTCAAAAACATCTGGTAATCCAGGCTGAGAAGTACAATGACAGCTCAAGACATGAGTCCATTCAGAGTGCCTGGTACCCGACCTGCTGTCTGACCTGGACAGGGTCATGGGAGGGGGCACAGCAGGGAGTCAGAGAAACACACATAGTTTGTTTCTCTTCTGGTTACTTTTCTGAATATATTTCATCTTTTCTCAAATAAAAGAGGGGGGAAAATAAAGTCAGCTTCTTGCCACACACATCATCCTTGGAAGGACACACTGATGACATTACACCTGAACGTGATCCTATGCCAATATCATAATTAGATCCCAGCTAATCATCACGTCAAAACAGCCAAAATTGTCAATCTTTCCTATCAGAGACAACAGTTTAGGAACATGAAAGTGCAATTTACAGTTTCCTTGTTATTTCCTTCCTTCCAAATTACAGTTTCCTTCAGTTTCTGAGGCTGCCAGAAACTGAAAGTTACGGTTGCAAAATAGCAGTATTTTTCATTCAAATCCCAGGGCATTGATTACATCAATATTATTATATACTGCATTTCACAGTCTCTTCCCATCAACCTTGCTCGGCCCTTTTAATAATGCACAAGTATAATTTTATTCCCATGAAATGGAGGAAACCATGTTCAGCACAACTACACATGTCCCTGTGAAGTGTTCCTGCAAAAACATAACAGGCATCAACCTCTACACATATACAGTGGCAGAAATTGGCCCTGATTGCATGTTCAATGATATCAGAAAGGATAAAATATTTCATGAACACAAGGGCAATGCTGCCTCAGTCAAGGACTTGTCATCACTTCCCATTAGAAGTTCATGAGCACAAAGCCTGTTTTCATTTTAGAGACGCAGGCAAAATAGCACCAGACTCAGCAATGCAAGTGAGAAATAAAACAAAAACTAAGGGAGAAAAGGAGCAAAAAAATCACCCAATTTGAAAAAGGAGGGCTGCCATGTAGTCACATTTCTCCAGTGAGAAAGAAAACACTGCTAGTCTCCTTTAGGAGCTAAGTGTACAGGCTCAAGAGAATGGAGAGAGTTTTTGCTCTTTTTTTTCCCAAGCTTTGTTTTTCATCCAGATTACAGTTCATTAAGATAGAAGAAAGAGCTAAAGAGCAGAAAGAGGTACATTTCCTCCTCTACAGCCTAATAACTCCTGCCTGGTTTCAATCTTCTGTAACTACTGGGTATCATTACATATTCCCTCAGGAAGTTAGGACAGCTCTAATTAGTCTGTGATAATGAAAGATACCTTTAACTGCTATACCCTTTCTATCACATCCTGGAGGCCATTAGAAGTTTTAACAAACTAAAGCATGGAGGGATTTGACCCAGACCATCCATGCCTGCATTCCTATTAACCCTAGTGCCCATAGCCACCAAATGGGACTACCAAAAATCCAGGCACGGTGACAGTGAGAGGACACTAGACACCAATTAAAATACCAATAGCTATCTATCATCACTGTGAGCACTAGAGCACCTTAGGGAAGGGAAATGCTACTGTAGATTAGGCCAGCCACTACAATGGATGTTTCCTGGTTTTGCCATGCTATGTTAAAGCTAAATAAGAAACACAACAATAAAAAAGAGGTTAAGCTTACACTTTTTTAGTTCAGAAGCTAAGAAAATAAAAGCTTTTCCTACTGCGCCCACATGCTCCATTTTATGACTGAACCAAAGCATATAACAAGTTCCCTATTTTTATAGAAGAAGGAACACAGGAACAGAGCTTCTGATTTAGTTATAGTTCATACCACCTCCCAAACCCTTATCATCACACCCACAAGGGCACCTGGAGCCAGCCTTCAAATGTAAAGAAGGTGATTCCACTTTACAACATGATCTACTCAATTATAGCTGAAGAGATCATCAAATAAACAGAGACTGCTGGCAGCAAGACAGTGGAAGGTGCAATGCCAGAGACCATACTTGTCACAAAGGTAAGTGGGGGGACCCTGGGTGAAGAGCAGAGTTCAGCTTCCTTGGAAGGGAGCTTTCTGAATAACTTGCACAAGTCTCTAAAATATATACATAATGAGACACTGAAAAATGCAGTGCAAGATTGATTCTACAAGAACAACCACCTTTCAACTCATAATTCTATCTGTCCTGTGGCTCTGCATACACTGTAACATGCATGCTCAAGTATATTGCAAATTGAACCACCATAACAAGATGAGGAAAGACTTCCAAATCAATTTGTTTCAGGGGGTTTGGGGTTGAGTTTTTTTCCTTTTTTTTTTTCCAAACCCACAATACATCCAGCTGACTGCTGAACTGATACAACATATTACTTTAAGAACATCTCTGCAGTGGATGGTGGATAGTTAACAAGCAGATAAACTTAGATACAGCATGCAGATGTCAAATAAAGTGAGAATAAATTAATTTGAAGTCTGAAAAACTGACATTCAGTAGCAGCCATTGCTACAGCTTGAGAAAACAAGAAACCACTCAGGAGTGTCATAAGGAAGAATTACACAGCACTGTTTTAGGCTCAGTGAAAATTGCTTTCCACCTCTCAAGCTTTCACTTCATTACAGGATCCTTCAATGAGGTAGATAAAAAAAGATACATTCATTTAACCATTGATAAAATGTTTCTACATTACAACACTTGTTTGAAACGTAAGCTTTTTGGGGCAAGAACTAAATTTACTTTTGTTTAGAGCCTGAAAAATGGATTCTGTGGTTCTGTGTCCTACCAGCACTACTGTAATACAAATACTGTAATAAAATAATTGTCTCCTTTCCTTCTAACTAACCACATCCATCAAATGCAGCTCTATGGAAATAGGAGATATAACATCCTTTCATCCTCAGCACCCTTCGCAGACACCCAGGCTGCAGTAAAAGACAGTTTATCATTTCACTTTTTGCAGTCATAGAGCAGTTAAGTTAAATGACCTGGGGAAAACAGGTCTTGAGGAAGTCTGTAAGCTACTGAGAAAATTAGCGTCTTTGACTTTGTCTCTACAGAGAAGATATCATGGACTTTAAGATAACAAATAAAGTTGAATACCACTTCCTGACTCTGGATCTTGTTCTTGGCACTACTTAAAGAATAATATCCACAGATCTTCACAACAATAGGGCTTTTTTATTGGTGGTGGTGTTCTTTTTAGAAGCTGTTTTTTCCATGATACACGCATTTCCCACAGCTCACACTGAGGTATCTGATCAGGTTTTAGACTCTTATCTTACAGTCCCTGTCTCTTGTTAGTGAGTTCATCTCTGGGAATAGTACTACAAAAAGTGCTGAAAAGAGAAAGACATTGCAAAGGATCTTGTGTGAAAAGCTATTTTGGTTTAAGTGTTTTAAATCTAAAAGGCTTTTCATTCTGATTCCCCAAAAATCATTTTAGTTCATGTTTATGAAAAAAAAATGTTCAAGGAAGATTATTATAGATGAATTGCTACTGTCAGTGAATCATATGAGCTCTGAATAGGAAAGTATAATACCTGTCAAACAAATAAACATAATATTTAGAACACTCAAAGCATGCTATCAAATGGACAGATTGCAACACTGCACATATCACCTAACCTAGCAGACACACACAGGAGTTATTCTGTTCTCAAGCTGCAATGTCATTTACCAAAATACTTTCTTTGTCTGAGCATCGAATATCTTATTTGTGAGGACTTTGGACTAATTCAAGATCCCTACCAACAAGCAACCTGATGCCTGATACACAGTGAGCTGGACTAGTTACACCACAGCACAACCTTTTGTCATACAAAACAGAAACCATCTTGAAGGACACATTCATCTGAGACTTAGGCATTAAAGATACACTTCCATATTTCCAATGGCTTGTTTACCCTTCATCCACCTGTACCTCCATCAGATACTACACAATCTTAATTTCTGCTCATATTTATTTCTAAGCCTTTAATACTTGGTTCATCTCCTGCCTCCACATGACTAGGCAGTAATAAAAGCTGGAATTATAGCCCCTAAAAACACTGTCTTAAAAACTTAAAGCCTAGGAATCAGTCATCACAACCCTTTCCATTATATTTGCTTCTTCCCCATCTAGCATGCTTAATAATCTACCACCACTTTGCCGTATAACAGTCACAATAAAAACCCAGTAAACATGGAGCTTCCACATCTAACCATTTCAAAGGTTACTTAAACTAGAATAAACTGCAAAATATCCAGAAGCAGGATTACAATAAACATCCAGACTTTCAATTTTTAGTGTGAGAATGGGTCTGAAACTTTTATTGTACAATATATTTTCCTGCATAAGAAAAGTTTCTGCATAAATGGAAATTAATTATTAATTAACTAACTGTATTTGGTATGCAAGTAAGCAGAAAACAAAACTGCCTATTGTAGCAAAAAAAGAGGCAGACATACTCAAGAACCTGGAATGAAAAACTTTTAAGGGGATATTAATGGACTTCCATTTAACAGCTTACTATAGAGCTTCAGCATTTTCAAGTGACAGCAGCATGCCATTACAACTATGAATACAGTAATATTTTCCCAGCTGTAGTTACAGCCTTTGCTAATCACTGCTCAAAACAGGTGTTTTGTCCTCTCCATGTAGTACATTCTCAGAAGAGTGTTATTGACTTTTTCTACTCAGTATTTTCAGAGATGTGCAAGGTATTTGGGAACCTAACTGCTATTAAGAATCTCATGCCTTTCAGCACCTGTGAAATTCCCAGTAAAATAAACAAGGGAATTTGTCTTGATATTTCAAACTTAGCTTTTGAGACAAAATAGCTCTTTGGAATTTGGGGCTTAAATTTTATGACATGATGTTCTTCTCTCAACACCAATGTGCCTAACCAATAACACTTCATTGTGTTTTGCTACTGCTTATCCTCCTTTGTTCTAAGAAAAGAATACACTAGGACTATCATTCCCAGACAAAACACTTTAACTTAGAAACATGAATCTCTGCTGCTTCAAACAAAAAGACTTTGTCCACCAGCTCCAAGAACACAACAAATACAAAAAGCTTTACCATGTGGTCCTGCCCTGGGGTGTATAGAGCCACCCTTTATTACTGAGAGCTACTCTACCATTGTTGTAAGTTAATAAAGGTTTCTCTGACTTCTCTTGACTTCTCTACCTTTACCATTTTTAATGATAAGTGTTCTTCAGCATCCAGTAAATTCCAGGTGTATTTGACAATGTAATTGCAGTTGCTAATGTCTGTTGTAAGTCGCTATTCACATCAATAGAAGTGTGACATGGCTCCAGACTAAGCGCAGCTGGTGCTGCAAGTGGCACAGGCCACATTTGTATCCTGTCAGCCTCACATCCACTCCAGCCCAGCACTGAAACATGGGCTCACAAACTGGTGACTCACAGCACTCTGAAAAACAAACATCAGTAACAAATTCAAAGCCTTTCATCTCTTCTTCAGTAATTTGAATTGAATTACTAATTTCAAAAGTCTGCCAAAAACTGTTGTGCTTTGGCTATTGTTTTGCCAAGGCCTTGAGGGATGTTTCCATGCTAGCTCCCAGTATCCAATAGGCAGCTGTACAAAGGTGTTTAGGCACCTGGAGATACATGAAGTCTCCTAATAAGATCTACAGTGTGAATTAGGATTCTAATTTACTTAGGCAATTCTGAAATCCCATTTAGAGTCTAATGGCTCTTAAGCAAATAAATACCTTGAAAATCTGACTCCAGGTCACTTAAAGTATAAAGATTATAACAATGGATGTCAGCAGTCAGTAGTCGCAAGACAAAGGCTGCATGTCTTGTCAGAGGTGCAATTTGCCCTTTAATTCCAGAGACAAATCCCCTGAAAGAAGAATAAAGGACTTTCTAGAATATATATTGAAGAGACTGGGCAGCCTCATTAGTGTAACCATTTGCTACTTAGAGATTCTGCACTTTCAAAGGAGTATTAAATGGCATAAAAGACAACTATTTCTAATTATATTTAGTATTACTATATATAAACACCACTTTTTAACATTTCCTCCAAGTTGATAGATCACATCATATCAATTTTTACTAGGGAGGGTTCTAAACAAACACCGAATAGTGCCTCAAATAGAAAAAGACTGAAAATTATTTCTTAAGCATTGAATAGTGCCAAAATATAAATATAGTCAAACATACATCATTCCCTGACCACCCTCTGGGGATCCTTCCCTTTGGGAAGCTGTCCTGGGAGCAAATGCCCAGCTGCCATTTCCAGAGTAGTACAGTTCTATCCCATATCCTTACATCCGATTTTTGCAGATCGGCCACAATACAGTCCAAAGGATAAAAGTTTTTGATTCCACTGTATAACCAGTGGATCTTCTTCACCCTCCTGTCACTGTGCTCTAACAAGAGAAATTAATGCTTTTCTGAAGGCTGAGATGTGAAAGCTGGAATCAGTGCCTGCAATGGTTTAAAAATGGCTTGGTTCTGTTAAAGGCAATGTTGATTAACACCAACTGGGGATGCAATTTTTTTAGCAGAGTCTCTTCTAGGCACAGAAGGGTTTCATTCTTCAGTAGCTAAACTGAGAATACAGTGATTTCAAGATGTGGTTTTAAAAAAAGTATTTAAAAAACACATAATCCAGTCTGCGCCTAAAAATTCCTGGTTTTTCCCTGAAACAATGCAGAGCAGAATTGCAGAACAGTGTGGCTCCCTCATTAAATTGGCCAATGCACGTAAACACAAATGAAATCATGTCTCACTAAAAAACATTTTCTAGCTACTCACTAAAATAGCTTTGAGAGACCAGGTCCATACATGGAATAAAATGGCTTTCTCTGCCTAAGAAAAGAAGTCTATGCCAAATTCTCCTCTGGAATGACATTTCAACTATTATAAACAGTTTAATAGCAAATGTAGAGCAGAGCAGTGTAGTTTTATACAAACACAGCAACAACACTGAGATTTATTCTGTTCTGAATTAAGCTCTTTATATTGTTTCTACTTAAAAAGGAAAAGTATCAAACACAACAATTCCTACAAATTTCTTTCACAACAAACATTTTCAACTTCTATTTGCGATTTCACCAAACAAAAGCAGGCCCAAGTCAAGTGGCAGAATTTTGGCTGTACTCATCTGAAAACTCTGTAAGCTTTGCCCTTTCTACCAGTCAGGCAACTTAAATAGGGGCAGTCCTCCCACTACTTTTCCAATAAACTTTGCAACAACAGCCACATGAAACTCTTGGAATACGTGGCTAGATACAAAGAGATGCTTTTCAAAATATCTGCTTGAACCCTTCAACTCATATCAGAAATGCAGAATCTTTATACAGAGACAAAAATCCCTTCCTAGCACTCTGTAATGTTCAGAGCACGGTGGGATGAGTCATTAACCCTCACAACTTCCCAGTACACTGTGTATAACCACTCATTTTATCTGGGAGCACAGGGGAGAAACAAGAGAAAAAGGCTCATCATCAGCACACAGCATTCTGACAAATTGTAAGTAAGACTTTCACCTTTTAGCTCCAGTTCACAAGTGGTTCTGAATGTTTGTAAATAAAGCCTAAGGAGGATTTACACAGAAACTGAAGGACAAAAATGACCAAGTGTTACAAAGCCACCTGAAACACAGCCCCTGGCAGACCCTGTTCCCCAGACACGCCTCTCTCCTCATAGTGTCCTGGTGCAGCATCATCATAAACATTCATCAGAGCATGTTTCAGTCCATGACATATGTGTGCGGGTGGATTTGGTGTGACAACCCCTCCTTCCCATTTCACCTGTGAATTCATGAAGGTGTAAAGTGGTGGGCAGATATCAACAGGAGCACAGGGCTAGCAAGGGGTGTCAGGCAGCCCAGGCAAGTGGGGGAGAAGCTACTCAATAACCTGAATCTCAGATGCACCAGAATAATTGCTAAAAGAATGAAAAGTCTGGCTGAAAAAGAAACCAGAACAATAGTGACAAAAGAGAAAAATAAACAGATGGCTACATGTTAAACTAGGATAGAAGAGTGTTTATAAAAAACAGAATGCCTACATTTAGCCAGGACCATAGCAAAAGCAGCAAGAAAGAGTTGCTAAGTATTACTTCAGATAAAATTTCAGAATAGCAGCACTGCCAACAAAGAATTACAGAAGCAGGGAATTTTGACTCTAAGCCCATGGGTGAGGAAATACAACTGTAATAGCTTAAAGGAGAAATTTCACACAGAACATTTGGATATAGAAATTACAATTGCAGGTCCTGACCAGCCTGGGTCTGACATATATTTTTATCATTATCATAGGACAACTTTAATGGATGATTTTTGTGCCTCATAACAGTCACACAGAGAACTACTTGCTTTTAGGACTTGCACTATAGCTCTTTAGAGATACAAGAGCTGCAACAATGAGCTCTGAATTAAGGTTTTCATGGCACAAGTAATTCGGGGCTTCAATTTCCAGAATTTGGCTATCTTAGAATATTTATGTAATAAAAGCTGAGTTTACGTGACCACTTTGAAACTAGGGCTATGGCTAAACATTCACAAATCAGGGCAGCGGCCTTTCCCAACTCAAGAATTTTGTTTTAATCAATTTTTGCTTCATTTTTCAGATAACCTCATATCTTAGACATTTTGAATCTTTATTATATTTCATTTTTTCTTGTTTGGTTCAGAACTTTTAGAAATCCCATTTTAATGCTTCCCTCTGAAAATTCCTTCTGTTGTTTTCCAGAGAAACAATAATCCTGCAATAGGACAACTCAGTATTGTAATGAAAAATAAATCTTCATTTTTCCTTTTCTAAGCATGTTAAGAAGGAGGTTGGAGAGAAGAGTTCATACTTAATCATCTGAAGTACTTCATAAACAATTTTAAGTGCCTGAAAAGTATCAATAACTAATTAACTAATTTAAATCTGAGCCTAAATCGTTCAATTTTTACCTCAATTTTAAAATGCCATATATATATAATCTTAAAGGATGCTCAGATTCTGGGTTCAAACCTTACTCATGAAAGAATAGGAAAATAAAAATGAATTCTGAGAGTGCTCAGAAACTATTTTGGAGGAGAGAAGGGATCAGCTGTAGAGATATCCACATATGAAAGTCACAGAATTTGTGTAGATGCTCTTGTCTATCATTAAACAATCTCGTATTGTCACTGACCTCTTTACTGGTTGCCATCATGCTGCTCAGCAGAGGAAATAAAAAGACCAGTGTCTAATGTTCCAGACAGAAACCATGACAATATATTAAAAAATGCTGAATTTAAATTCTAGTACAGACTGATTAGATTGAAAGACAAGTTAGAGTGAAATGGTGTCAGGTTCAGTGAACCAAGTATAAAGGCCTTTATGACTACATTGGCATTTCTGCCTCAGTTGCAGGCATCAGTGACTATATTACATTAGGTCACCTGAGAATTTAAATAGAATCGCACATTTCTAATTAAAAAAAGGGCCCATGTGGGTAATACAGTTCCATATCACCTTAACTACATATTGTAATTACAGTTATAGCAGCACTGCCACTGGGATGTAATTACTGCAACTAAGCTTCTCCATGCTCCATGCAGGCATTTTCATGGGAGCTTCATGCAGCATCACCTGAACTTGCATTAGAAACTCAGTGACAAGGATCAGAACGTGAACTGCCCAGGCTTAAGGATGGGGCTTTTGCTGCTCTGAGTTGGCTCAGAAATAGAAAGAACAAAACTTAATTTCTATATAGAATAGTCAGATTGCTTGAAGCAGGAGCTAAAAGAAAGCAAAGGCATTTTCCCTTAAAGAAAATGGAGAGTCACTGTACTCTATGGAAAATACACTTCAGTGATCACTCCAAATTCATGATGATGATGGCCCTTAAGGCCAAGAACGACCAACTGAATTAAACTCACCAAACTCTTCTTCCCGTGCTTCTTAAAAAGAGGGATCTGGAATTTTGGGCTATCTTGAAGTACCTAGAAAGACAGCTTTCTAGTCAGTTACCAGCCTTAACAGCACCCAAATATATGGTACTCACCACAGGGTTTCCTTCACAGCATTCTGGTGTGATGAATTTCATACAGAGAAGGCATTACAGTCATTTTATATTAACTTTGCAAGTTTGCTTTCCCCAATTTAGTGTCAGCGTTCACCAGAACCACAGACCTGAAAGATTGCACTGGAGTAATCAAATGCAGCTCTAGTGACAGCAATTTGCTGAAATCCAGGTCAAACTTCTACTTCTAATCTTGCCTGAACTTAGGCATGAATAGTGTAAACCAGTACAGGAAAAAAGTGTCACCCTCCATCCATTTCCTAAAGATAGAAGCAACAATGTGAGGAAGAGCTGAGGCAGTAAAGATTTGCATTTGTCCTCTTCTCTCCTCAATGTCTTCTCATGGTTGTTCTCTCTCTCACAAAGCAGCACTTGAGAGGCACGTTCCCCATGGTATTTATGCAGTATTTATAAACCACCAGTTTGTGCAAAGGAGCACCTTATTGCACTAAGACTGTGCAACGTTCTTAACTATGGAAACCACACGAGTTACCTGTGGCTTCACCAATGGCACAGTACTCATGTCATTCACAGTTCTTCAGCAAGGACAGCAGGCACATGCTCCTGCTCCAAAAGCACAAATCCCTTAACAAGCAGATAATGATTTTCAATACTCCTCAACAGCTACTCCAAATGCAGCAGAGGATTCAGGATAATTCTCACAGTTTAAACAGTTACCATTTATCCTACAGAGCATTGAGTACACAGACATACAAATCAACCAAAAAAAGCCCATCACAAAGCACTAGTAGAATACTTTATAATCCCCAAAAACATCTAAGGGAAAATGCTTTCTGTTCTATAAATTAGTTTAAGAAAAAAGATCTCATTTTATACTGCTCTAAGCTTCTCTGGGAATCAGTCAATTAAATTGGCTAGCTGTGTTAAGGTAATTGAGAAGCAGTTCCCAGAAGACATCACATACCTAGAAACACAGTACAAAGCAAATACATAGAGTTAAGCAAGATAGAAGCAGGACTCTAGTTTGTTTTCTGTCTGGAACTGAAGGACAGAGTGTGACTTTATGAGTTATCTTATTTCCTAGGAAAGGAGGACAATCCTGGTCTGTATTGCCAGAGAGATTGTGCCTAGAAGCATTCTCAGTCCTTCCCTCCACTTCAGCGCTACGCATCTGCATCACCCCCAGCAACACACTCATATAACACTAATCCTTTATCAAAGTCAAGTTTTACACAGCAAGGCACAGTGGCTTGACTAGGGCCTGATAAAAACCAAAATCCTCTGGCAGAAAGAAATGGAATCATTCCCTAAAGCCAGAGTAATTACTAATCATCAATAATAGCAAAAGAAAGATGTTTTCCAAACTTCTCCATGTTCTGTGGAACAGAAATTATGAAGATATATGTACAACTGGTGAGGGGAAAAAAAGTTGCAACTCAGAGATATTTTTTTATGTCCAGCAAACAGTGGCCACCTGGCTGTTTTTTCATACAAAAGTATGTGTTCAACAAATTAGTCAATATTTGCTACCATAAATTCTATCTTGCTTATCAGTCTAAATATATATAACAGAGACTTCCAAGGTAAAATACATAAAAGATGACCTTTTCTGTTCTGTGTCCTCTTTTTTTTTTTTTCTTTTTTAAATCCCTAAAGCCTGAAAACTTTAAAATGAGAGGGAGAGATGTTCAGATTTTTTTATTTTTTTACCACTTGCTCCTTTCATTTAAAATATCACTTCTCTTATGCTGTAGTCTCCTTAGATGTCTTAGACATAAAGCTCCTTCAGCCATCTATTGGAACAAGCTGTTACATTCTGTTATATTCTGGCAAACAGCAGCTTTTCTCCCAAATATTTATTCAGGTGTTCAAAAACTTGGAGATTTTATCTGTTTGTTTTAAACTTTTAAGCAATCAAAATAAAAATATTTCTCCCCTGGACAGTTAGCCAACTTCCATTCTTATAATAACCCTGAGATATTTCTACCAGATATCAATACTGCATATACTCTGGAAGAAATTGGTTTTTTAGAAAGGGAAAATCAAAGGAAATTGACATGCTTTTCTCTAGAAGAAAACCAGAGGTACAAAACAGAGGGATGCTTTCGGCCTGTTTTACATAAAATGGGGAAAAAAAGCATAATAAATCACAAGTGCACTTTTTATCTTTTATAGATTACTTAATGATAGCTTGCAGAAGTCCCCAGAAGAACATTAAATATTTCATACATTTAGCGCATCCTAAATATCAGGGGGTTATAGAAATTAACAACCCTATGGTAGTGGACAAACATCTAGCAGGCAGCCAGCTGCACTGCAAGCCTATCCTACACACAGTTTTTAGATCCAAAATTATATTTTCTTATTAAATATTAAAGTGGCTGAAAGGGAGGTTATTATAAGATTTGCATAACAAACAGAATTGTTTTGGATTAAAAAAAATTCTAAAAAGGATTTTTAAGGTAAAGGCAGAAAAATAGTTGCTCATAAGAGTCCAGCTGAAAGGAGATCGCATGCTAAATCCCTTCTTCCTTTAGCTAACAGTATTTTTCTCTTTCCTTGTGCTCCTTTGCTTTTGTGCTCCCAGCTTTCCTAATTTGGACATCCAAAACTTAACCAAGGACTAATCATGTAGATGCTTTCTATAGTAAATGGAGTAGGACAACTAATGGCTCAGAGTAACTAGAGAAGGTTACGATTAAATAAGATGAAAGGGGCACAACTGATCATTCTGCTGTTCCTTGTCCATGCCCTCCTGTTCTGGCTGGGTCAGCACAGAGCACAAGGGTCTCCTGGTCCACACCTGGAGCTCAAGGCACAAGAGCCCAACTCCCAGCAGGGAGACTGGCCACCTTTATTTTTATAGTTGCAGTGAACTTTGTGCACAGTCCTTCTCTCAACATAAGCCCACATCTGTGATATGTGCTAGGCCAGCTGTCACAACAAAAGCTAATTCTGCCACATCCACGTCCCTGATTGATCTGGAGTTGGCCTTTATAAAAAAGAAAGAAAAGAGCTAGATGCAAACTGATGGACCCAAATACCCTCTAAGTCACTGGGTGGTCAATGTTAACAATGTTAGCATTGTTAACAATGCTAACAAAAATGGAGTAAACTTATGTAAGTATTTTAAGAGGGCTTGAACATGTAATTCACACCCAAGGATGGGAATACGTTGGCATACTGAGTGAATTCAGCATCATCCAGTCTGAAATTCAAGCAACAGAGGTTCTTCTACAGGAACCATCAGGGACCTTGGGAAGATCCATGGCACTTGTTAACTTTACCTTCACACATGAAGTGAGTGTCTGAGGTAGAGAATGGTTGGGGGAATAAACAGTTATTTTAATGCTGGGGTATACAGTGAATTGAATTGTGTGATTAGTGATTGAAGAGCTGATCCTCTATTACATGGTCCATTTGGCTCAGAGTGTCCCTGTGCTATCACTGTTGTGTGAGCATAAACAAGTCATCTACTCTTGATCATCCCAGGACACTTTTTGTGTATGCTCTCTGTTGCATACAACTAAAAAAGAAGTTTTTCTCACTCACACTCAGATCTGGCATCAGGTTAGGCTCCAAATACTCGATCTATGCTTTGGGTTCAGATCTCAGCATCAGCACTGTATCCAGCTGGGTTACAATGCAGTTCCTCAAGCCAGTGTGCCTGATGGCACACAGTACACACACAGAACAACTTCATGGAAACAGAAGATCTCAGTGGGAAATTATAACTTTTAAAGGAACATATGGCCCACAACCACTCGGTGTCTAGAAAAGTGTTTATTTCAACATTTCATAGAGGGGAAAGCAAAATAGAAAGATACATACACTGCTTCTGAAAACCTTGTCACTAGCAGACTTACACAAAGCACTGACCAAACAAAACAAAATGTAGAAAGTTCCAGCATTTAGCGTGGAAGCTTATGGAAGGGAAGATGATTAAATCAACTCCAGCAAAGACTTTTTTTTCCCCACAAAGATAGCGTCTCACAGTTCTATTGTACTTTCCACTCACAGTGACTCAAAAGTCACTCCCATAAACCACACGTGGTGAAAGTTCCGGTACTCACTACAGGGAACACAGATGCTTCTGGGGTAGATTACGACAGATGCTTGGAACTGTGACTCTATGACATATCCAAATTTAGTGGATGTTGCCAGAGTTAATGGCTCTCTACACTTACAAAATGCTAAGTGTTAAGACAACCAGATCTCTTGCTCACATTATCTCTTATGAGTTCAGCAGCTACTTACTGTGGATGGTACCACAGTCAGCATGCACCTAGCAGGGACTGCCTTGCACTGAGCCATCAGCATTGCTTCCTGCAGAATCCATGTTTTCACATAAGTTCACATATTAGATGTGGGCATAACATCCCTCTCCTAATGTCAAAATCATCTTTGACATTAGCACAAATAAACCAGGGTTCCTGCTGCACAGTAGAAGGCTACCATGACTGGGCTGGATCCTTCAGCCATTTTGGAGATGAGAGAGTAGAAGCATAAAAGAATGTTGTGTAATTTACACGTCACCCTGCACTATATCAGTAACAGAGCTGGAAATAGAAACCTCCCCTCTCAGACACTGCATCAAGAGGCGTGACAGGTGCTCCAGAGAGCCCTGTTCCAAAGCATGTGTCAACTAGAGCGTGGGCATAGCACTGCAGGGAGGAAAGGACTGGTGCTGAGACAGACTCAGTGAAGCTTGCTGTTGAACACTTTCCCCTACATCTACCCTGTACTCAGTCCCCAGCTTGCAGAAGGTGAATTATCACCTGTACCTATGCATGTATACGATGACAAGAGGAGTAACATGACTCACTTCTAATAGAGCCTTAATAATGAAAAGCAGTGATCCCAATGCTCCTTATTGAAGCAAAATGGTCTTCACCTCAGTGGCAGCCTTTCCAACTACAAAATAAATTGCATTCTCAGACTTGGCCTTAGTTTATTAAGCCATTAGAAACAGAATTGATTAATTAAATCTGAATTAAAACAAGGACAGGCCATGGCTTGGCAAGATGCCATGTAAAGCAGACTTTTCACAGGATTAAGCTCTGTCTGAGGAGCTAACTGTCAAGCAAAGGCTAGTTCAGGATGAAGGAGTCACCCAAGACAAGGAGATCTGTGACATCCAGCAGCTCAAGTAGTGAGGATTTCTTGTCACTCAATGCTACAAGGCAAACAGAGGCTTTGGGGTGTCCTTGTACTCAGGACTGACAAATTACTTCTGTTGCCAGGTGACTGAATTTTTATCATAGCTGATTTGCCAAAGAAGCAGCATGATATTTTCGAAGGTCATGAGTCTATATACAATTATTATGTTTGATTTTTTTTTAATTCAACAGTAGATTTCACTTCAGTAGGCTTCACCAAATTGACTTATATGAGTGTATAACCTGGATGGGATCCAATTGCCGAGCACTGAGTTAGTATCCACTAACTGTGATTTTGCTTTAGCTTATGTAACAGGGAATGCACTCCTTCATCCTGAACACATGGGTCTTAAAGCCTGTAATCAGCCTGAAATTCCTATAGACTTCTCCAATCTTCACCAGAAAGGTGGGAGACCTCATGGTCTTTGTGCTGCTACCGTACTGCAAAATACCAGCAGAGGCATAAAACTTCTGATAGGCATGAAATCATAAAATTTTAGTTTTCCTGTAAAAGAAACGAAACTCTCTATGAAATATCTATCATATATCTTAGCCAAAGGGTTGTAAATTTCCATAACAGAACAAGGAGATACCATGAATTAGTCACAGGATTTCACAGGGCTGACTACAAGCCTTTATGAACACCAGAGTTTGAAAATTAGATTATATTATTTTTAAAAGCAAAAAACAAACAATGAACAACACAGTAGTTCACCTAAAGAGGCAGCAAGACAATGTTTGAGAAAAAGGAGGAGAAATGTCACATTCAATAAAAAGAAAACTTACACAGCTCCAGTGACAACAACAGGTAAATTAAAATGTTCATTTAAATACATTAAGATTGGGAAATTTTCTGTGTTGGAAGGAAGAGAAAGAGATGCCCACATTGTCTTTTCTTACTGAACTGTGAACTGGTAGTATCTGTGGCACTCTCCAGAGCTCTTCTAGCAACACTTTTTGAGGAATCTATACAAGCTCCAGAGTCACAGGGAACACTGAACCACTCATGATTGGAACTTCCCCTTGTGCTGACCTCTGGAAAATGCAAACATCTTCTCTTCACAGCAGGGAATTTCTGCAGTGGTGGATAGAATCACAGGCCAAACATTGTGGTGTTCAAGAGGTGTTTTTGTCATCTCCAGTGAAACATGTCAACTGTGGTACGGCAGTAATGGGCTACACCATCCACTGAGCCTCAAATGTTGCTCAAAAGCAACTACAATGCCACTGCAGTATTTCCACAGTCTCTCTCATTCTCTATTAATTCCAGACCAATGTACTGAAATTTAAAAATCAAAAGGGAGAAATTATTTAACATCCTATCCTGACAACTCAGCCCAAAATCCTTGTAGATGAATCTAGCTGATTGAAGGCAATGAGAGATTGTTTCCGTCAAGTCCAATAAATTTGGATCAGATATTAAATCCCTTGCGCTGGTAAAGGCTAAATAACAGCTAACAGTTACAGCTTGATGAAGCATGAGTCACAAAATACCACAGCTCACCCAGTGTCTGAGCTCTAGTGAGGCAGTATCAGCAGCAGAACATTTGTTCAGATCAACACAATGAGTCCATGCCTAACGCCATGGGGCACGCTATTCACTGGGCACAAATAGCGTGCATCTGAGCGCGCTCACTGCTTGTTTGTTCTAGTAAAAAACAATGCAAGACAGCAGGAAAGAACAAAAGTGAAGGCTGTGAGATGGCAAAGGGTTGCTGTTGTTGTTCTCTCTTTAATGAGGCCTCACAACATAGCAGGTGATTCTCCAGATGCTATCTCTCAATCTTACAAATGCACACATTAGGACTCTGTAAAACCCTCTCCCAAGGGAGAAGCTGAAGGAGCTGAGGTGAGATGTTGAGGTGCTTCTACTCGTGCCAGAAAACTGATTGCAAAACAAGAAACCTGGATTCTTTTTAATCAAAATTCCACCCAAAGAGAAACAGGCACACAAAATATGTACATTGAGGAAAGACTTACTGGCAGGAGTGCCATGAGTTAAAGCCAGCTGTAGGGAGAAGGAACACCTCTGCCTCATTCATTTCCTGCACTGAACAGAGTGATTTTATGTGGAATGTCTGACTGCTAAGTCTATCCCACTTTCCATCCTTCAGAGCTAAGTAACAGCCTAAGTAACCCTTCTGCCTCTCCATGGCTGCTAACCCAAGGATCTCCACCTAGTCTACTTGCTTGATAAACTCTTTCTCTTGGAGTTCTTACTGTTTGGTTTTACCACCAATACAAATACCAACTAGTGTTTTTATAAAAGATCACAACAATCATGTAAAGATACATCACATCTCTCAACTAATTAGAAATAAAACATGAGTAACATGATTTAAGTCTAATAATCACTCATTCAACACCATAAACACAAAGACTGATGGCCAGTCATTTATCCTATTCATATTCATTTATCATACAATGGGGTGCAGTGACCCAGAAATTGTAATAGGAAATGGTCTCTGAGGGTTTTGTTTCCTTTTTTTAAGTAGAAATAATTTTTAAGAAAACAAGCACAGCCTTGTGATTAAAACAGAGGTATTTTTAGAATAGTGTTCTAGAGACCACGTAGCAAACTAAAGCAAAAAATTATACCTATTTTAAGAACACTTTCATTAAAAGCTTACTGTTAATAAATGTACCCAGGCTTGAAGGTCTGCTCTGTCATGAGTATGTCATACATCCAGTAAGACAGCAATTCCTCTGAGAAGCCATTGTGAAGTTTCTTTTCTTTCCAGTACTTTCAGGATTTTTTACAGATAACATATCTCACAATTGAATAAGCAGTGTATTACTTATGAAAGTCCTCACAAAGGAAATCTCACAAAACAATGTGAACTGCTAGAAAAGAGAGACTAGAATGTCTGTGAGGTTTTTTCTGCTAAGTTTTTCTGCTACCTCATACCTGTCTGAGGCAGGAAAGGACTCACTACCAAGTATAGAAACTCCCCAGTAATGCCAGATCACAGAACAAAGCCAAACTACGAAGGAAAGGAAAAAGTGGAGCCCCCCAGGCCTCTTGTCATTCCTCATGCAAGTGTCCATGTCAGCAGCACTATGCCCCATTGCCTTTTTATCCTTCTGCCAGTCTTTCCTATCCCAGTCTTCCCACTAGCTTAGTCCAAAAGCTGTCTCTGGTGTATTTGCACAAGCCTACTCTTATGAGGACTTTGATCTTTGCTGGTGCCAGTGCTCTTTGAATCCAGGTAGTAAAACAGAAAAAAGGTCTAGAACGATAATACATTGTTTGTGCGCACATATGTGCATTGCCATATGTGTAACTAAGCACCACTTTTAGGAGAATCACAACACAATTTGCACAGGTCTTTGAAACACCTAGATGTTAGAATAGCAAGTAAAGTATTTTCTTGCCTTTCACAAGATATTAAATTCAAATCCAGTGTCTTCAGTGTCTGAGGAAATGTAATTTCCAGGTTTGGAGTCTCAGATTCTATGATTTTTTTGTACAGTTGGCTATAAAGACTCAAAACTCACAGATGTGCTAAAAGATGGTGCCCAATAATATGGCAAGGTAGGACACTAACCACATGTTCTTCATGACTGTGTGTCTATACCAGACTTATAACAGTACTGTTGCTTGGCACATCCTACCTTCTAGAAAGTTAACTTTCTGCCACATGGATTTGCATTTATTGTACATTCATGTATCATCTTACAAGAAGGAAGCACACATCTGCTGGACATATAAGTTCTCAAAAAAGAAACAGTTATTTGGTTACTTACCCAACTAAAAGATTCAGAGACGTACAACAGAGAAAGAGAGAAGAAACTGAAGCAAAGATAGAGTGAGAAAATGAATACTTACACAACCTTTGCACTTGTCAGTCTTTTAGAGGAAGTGATATAAATTCTTAACACATATTGTAGTAAGGTTTCCTCTCATATCGTAATCTCTTTGAAGAAAAGTGTATATAGATAAGATTAAAAAATTAAAGCATGTAAAATATTTAGTGGGTTGTTCTAAAAATTAATCAGCCTAAAAGGTTTCAGTCTAGTTGTACTGACAGCTCAGACTTTTCAAGACAAGAGACAAAACCAAATATCTAGTCACCTATTAAAATGTGTAATAAGAGTACTATTTCTCTCTCTTCAAAAGTCACACTGCATCAAGAGAAACTGCAATACCTAATGATTTTTTCTGGAAGCTGTAACTCTGGGGTATATATAGCTTTTATGTGCCCCCCAACATGTTTGTGTATGTGATATATTCTTTTGCGATTTTGTAGACTTGTGCCCAACAGGTTTGTGAGAAGATATCTTCTTGAAACACATTATACTCGAACAGGGAAGTGAACAGAAATTCATTGCAATTTTTTTTGCAACAAAAGATGTGACTGGTAATTCTAAGTTGATACATCACTGAATACCACGTGCCATATCTTTCACACTACATGACGGAGGGAATTCCACACAAAGAGCTTTTTAAGGCTTCTGGAGACAGAGATTGTATCCTCACAACTGTGTGGAGCACTGAATTCACCTCCTGGAAGGAACCTCAGGATGAGCATTCAGTGACTCTGCTGGCATTGCCAGAGAAAAGCTTAGAAACAGCCAGCACCATGAGGAGACTCTCCACAGTACAGTCTGTAGTCAAATATTCTATGCCTGCAGTGACAACTTCAGATGGGCAAGATGAGGTGAGAATCATCTGAAAATAGCCCACAGTCTTACAGTATCTGCTGCAAGGACTCACAGCCTTTTTAGGCAGCTTCAACTCCCACTCAGTTCAGGCTTTTTGCTGGGAGCAGTATGAAGTCAGACCCCAGGTGCATTACCCAGCATCTAGGACCTGGGTCATCCTCCAAGGCACAACACAGAAACCAACAGGTCACCTAATCTTCCTGGGGTCTCTCCCCCTGCCAAGCACTGGTCTGCCTCCCGTCATGACCATAAAAAACTCAATTCAGAGTTAAGCAAAAAAACTGCCAACCACACTTCAATATCAACTGAGAAAGTTGCCAGTCATGCAGCACTGAGCTCCACAGACACTTGTGGAGCTCAGTGCTGCATGACTGGCAACTTTCTCAGTACAGCTTATATTTTGTGACAGGCTCGTCCCCAAAACACAAAGGGCTTTCCATAAGGATTAGAGGTACTTCACAGACAAATAAATTTCAGCCAAGTTTTCAGAAAAGTAACCATTTATAAAACCAACACTTCATTCCACAAAATTCTACAAAATTGACCAATTGACGGAAGTTACAAGTACCACCACTGCAAAGACATGTCTTACTTGAACAGTTTTTCCCAGTATTTAAAGAGCTCAGTCAGAGCACATCACAACAGAATAAAAAGAGCAGGAAACAGACCTAGTTCAATCTTGTACTCTTTCTTGCTTAAGTAAGACTAATAACAAAAGGATAAATATCTATAAATTTACTTAGACTAGTTTTTTTATTATATCCTTATCTACCATAAATACCATACAAATTTCAGATGGATTGATATGAATATTTTTAAGATAACACCTACTACAACTTCAGATTATGTCGAACAAGATTCTGTGATGATGCAGGGCTCATTGCTTTTTCTTAGCTCCTCTAAACTGTGGTCTTGATCTAAGTGACTGCTAACACTACCTCACATGTAGCTGGGCAAAAGTCTAAGTGCACAGTCCCTAAATCTGGCCTTTCTCTCTTATGGCCTCACATGCCTAACTCACCTTACCTAACTTGGAAAAACCATTCCTGTGATTATAAAAAGGCATTTGACTCCAAGGACCATTAGACTTGGCCTTCCTGGCACCACTGGTACGTCTCTTGTAGTGGCAACACTGCAGACACTGGAAAGTGGTAGCAAATTCACAAAGCTCATCATAATAACTCATCAACCACTACTTCTGATTCTTAAATTATAGGATCGATACAGACATAGAAAAAAAGAAAATGAACTCATATTCTGGTATCAGTCTCCTTTTCCAAACAGTCACCTTCATTCTAACTATGTTCATTCTGCTCTAAGAAAAATATAACTTCTGTTACTTATGTGAATGAATGAGGGTTGCAGTGTTTATTCAAAACCAGAATAGCCTTCTGGTCTTGGGGCAGGTTTCATTCATACTGCGATTATGTGCAAATAATTGATTCTTTGAAAGACCATTATAGCTATAAATCAATTCTGTAGACAAACTACATTTTCCTGCATGCTGCCATTTCCTGTTTACCCATTTTGATGGAGGCATTGATAACCCCCAGCTGTTACAGCACCAAATACTCTTCTCTTACTTCTCCGTCTAAGAGGAAGTAGAATTATTTCAGAAGGTTTCCTAGCAAAGAATAATTTTAGCAGCAGTTTGTTTTCTAAGATAAGGTCACTCCCTTCAAAGTTTTATTGTTTATGAAGAGGGAAAACATCAATAAACTGTTACAAGATTGGCTATGGATATAAAAGATAAATTTTTTTAGAAATTGGTTTACCTCTCCACATCTCATTTCCTTCAACTGGAAAGTGATAGCAGAGTTGCCTGCTAAGCTCACATTTGTAGATAAGAAACAGATTTAGTGCTACACTGTAATTCTGTGGCTAGAGAGACTTCACACAGGCTACGGAAGCAACTTGCCCAAAAATCAATCTAGATCATCTCCTCATACTCTGAATAGGTAAGAAATCCAAAAACCCAGGCTTACATTGTATGTATTAGATAGATGTCAAGATATAAAGAAAGTGAGAAAGAATAAAACACCAACTGACATATGGGCATTTACACACCCAAATTCCAATACAAAGTGTCTGATCTGAGAAGCACATCACAAACCAGTTTTTCTACCTCATTATTCTCATCTAATAGTATTTGTTTTCCTAAACACATTCCAAAGAACAGCATCCATGATGCAAGAATCCAAAATTACTTAATCATGCTTCATTATATCTTAGTGAAACCATGAAAAAGGACATACAGAAGTGCTATTTCACCCAATATTTAAATAGTATTTCTGTCTGTGATGGCACATAGTGTCTGTTTTAGCAACCCTAATGAGAGTGAGGCATGACTGTATCTAAGTTGGCAGTTATCACAAAGTGTCTGACCACCACTGCCCAAGCAGTTTGGCATGGATCAATTTTCATGCAAAAAGAATTCAGAAGTGCTGAGGAACCCAAGCACGTACACTTGGGTGAGCATGACACTTTCTTTGAAAGACACCTACGGTAGCACACTTGCCTTTACTGTCATGCTTGGGTAAGCATTCTCTTGGCTGAGTGTGAAGACATGACAGCATCACTTCCCAAAGCCTCTCCTACAACCGATCCAAGTACTGACTCAAAACCTGCTTATACTGTGACAAGCAGAAGGGTCACAATACAGTCTGCAAAGGAGGCTGAAATCATACTAAAGACTAAGGTCAGGTTCATAAAGCCTTATTTAGATATACAGACTAAGTATCTGTCACCCAAGGAAAAGGAAAAAGTGGAGGAAAGCATCTGGGTATCCAACATTGTTGAAAACCCAGGCTTTTATATTCCTACTTCAGAGATCCTAAGCAAGGATCCTCAGCAAGTAAAAGCCCTAGCATAGTCTTTTACACAATAAGAGTAAAGACTAAACCTACCCATGACTGAGAACTTCAAAGGCCTGAAGTAAAAACAATTTTGAAAGAACACTGAACTTTATCCATGCTGCCAGTGCATTTCCCAATGCTGAATAAATCCAAATCAAATATCTCTCTCACACACAAAAAAAAAAAAAGCTTCTCAGCTGAAAACTTGTCTGTTCTTAAAGGCACAGCAGTTTCCATAATCCTATAGGTAGTCTCTGCTCTAATATAAGTTACACTAATCAATGAAAGTGCTGACCCTGTCTTAACTTGCACCTGCATCACAAACAACACACACTGTACAACCTAATTCCTTAATGCTCATTCACATATATAGCACCACAGCAGATAATGGGATTATGGAAGAGATTGAAGACTTCAGAATCAGACCAACAGAACCTCTGTGGTTCCTTGCAAAGGACTCCACAGAGAGAGAAAACATCACAATTGTTCATCCATCTTAGGAGATAATATATTATAGTTTTTGCTTAAAGCAAACAGAACCAGCAAGGGCACTGTTGTGGTCTCCCTATCTGCACTGTGCTGTCGTAAGACCAAAGGGGCATTTGGCAAAGTCAAGATACAAAAAACTGAAAAATAACACCAAAGAAACATGGAGGAACAGAGAATGAACCAGTGTAGCTCTCTATTGCAGAACACCATTGTGACAAAGCAGTCTGTAGTAGGTTCATCAATTAATTAGCACATTGTATACAGTAACACATCAGTATGTGTAGATTCTGTGAACATCTGCTGCCATGTCTCAATAGTGACCCGAGTGTGTGCACACACACTGCACCCATATACACAGCGCATCCCTCAAAACACAACGTGTAATTTTCACAAACATTTAACATTCCTGTTTTTCCCCCAGAGTCGACCTTTGCAAAAGCAGTAAACTTGTAATTCAACATTTGCAGAGTGCTTCAAAGTTTCTCTGAGTTCTCCTTTCCCCCTACTCCAAATATTTTCCTTCCCCTACAAACAGAAAACACAAGAAGAGACCTGTTTATCACATGACCTTCCTTTGGAGGAACCCTTACATTTGTACCCTTTGAATCACTTATGTATCAAAGGAAAAAGGAAGCTGCTAATAATACTCACATGGAGCACATCATTCTTAGCTCCCTGACTTTTAGATTAGCCTTCTGGGCATGTGAAATTTACTAGGCACTGCTTCTTTCTTCTTCTAAACACCTTAGGTGTGAGCTTGTGTGTATGTGTGTTTCTCTGTCTGTTTACAAAATATCTGATGTATTCCAAAAAAGGCACACGTGCTGTGTTTTAACTCTATAAATATCACTACTTATATCACTACTTTATATATATCATTATGAATCTATATTGGCTTTACAGAACAGGATTGTCTTTAAAAATAACTGTTCCTGTTTAAAGATAATAAGTATGCCTATGGAAGAAAAGAGGATTGCAAAAGAAAAAGAAATGGGATTCATTAGGGACACTCAAATGTGATACATACATGTTTTTGGTATGTCTACCCAGGCAGCAGAACCAATGTGGTCCAGCCTTTAGAAGCCAAGAGGCACCAATCAGTCACTAACCTTGTGCAAGTTAAACCAGCCCTTGCCTTGTCTCATTTCTTAGAGAGAAAAGCATTTGGGACAGATGTCTTTTTATGACCAGGTATCAAGACATACAAGAGAGAACCATCTTCAAGCGGCATAATCAATAAAATAAAATACTAATATACCAAATACTTACCCTAAGCAGCAGCAGTAATAGCAATACCACACAGAATATAAAAGCAACAACTACAAGTAAGGAAACACTGATCTTTGGGCAGAAGAGTGAAGAAAAGATTCTACTTAGAACAAATCCCAGTATCAACCATCTGGATTCCACTCAGGTGCCCTTGATTTGGCAGCTCCTTTATTGAATCCATACATAAAGGAGTAACAACCACAGCACTGACACGAGTGTAGGGCACTTACTGGTTAAAAATCAAACAAGGGTAACAGCAGGAGCCCAGGCAGTTTTGCTGAAATGAGATCTGCACAGCAGGGCAGGCATGGCTTTTCTTCATTACCCTAATAGCCTAATAAATAAATAAGGAATTGTTGTGTCCATGGCAATCATGCTGGTGATTTTTTTCTCCTTCCCTTCCAAGACACCTCAGGAGTGAGGTAGCCATACCCCAGCTGCAGAATCTGATCTGTGAAGAAAAACTGAGAGCTAAATGAAGCCCTTTCTCTGGTAGGATTTGACAAAAAACTACTGCATATTCTCAGACATTTAAACCACCCTACCATTCATGAGGCACTGGTGATACCTGAAGCTGTTGCCAATTATTTTTCACTCCTGAATTCCTTATGAACTGCTTGCAAAAGGTATTTACACCTCTGCAGAGAAGCACACAAAATACAAATCTTCAGAAACAATAGAGTGAGACCAACCAGTAGCCTCTTTTCCACTCAAAGACACAACGGTTTCATACTGTGCCATTCCCAGCTTCTGTTTTATCCAAACTACAGCAAGTGTTGGCTTCCTAAAGTACAGTATTCTCAGCATGTCGCACGCAGGGCAGCACCCATGCGCCGCTGACTTGGTAATTGCATTATCTGCAGCCGCTGATGAATGAACAACCGTAATGCATACATCCTGGCTTTAGCCCTCTCGGGACGAGTAGACACACACTCCCCGCACCAGATTCACTCAGTTTGCTGAGTCCGAAGGTAGACAAAAAATGCCCGTGCGCATTCCCTCTCATTTTAAAAGCAATGTTGTAATCTGCTCCCCCTTCCCCCTGATAGAAATACAGCACTTCTATTTACAAGCACGAGAAGCTCATTCCCAAACCTACTTCTCTGCATCTGCAATCTATTCTACCTGCAAATAATAAGGCTTGAATAAAGGCTCGCAAAAATCGTGGTATAACATCGACACCGTCTCTGGATACTAGGAAAAACAGAGAGGCGCTAATATCCCACAGCATGATGGCCCTTTAAAGAACGACTAGTCCTTATGGGTATAAATAATCTCAAGAATAAAATGGAGCCAAGGCGATTTGCATTGCAGACGGAGGGCAATGACCAGCTGCCATAGCTACGAAAGCCCCGGCCGACCCGCGAAGTTCCCCGCGCAGAGGAGCTTACCTCGGAGCGGCACGGCAGCCTCCGTGCCCGCCCGGACGGGACGCCGCAGCCGCGCCGCGCCGAGCGGCGGCTCCCCGGCAGGCGGCGGCCGCGATGGGCACCGCCCCCCGCCCGCCCGGCGGCAGCGGCGCGGGAACCACCCGCTCGGCGCCGGCACGGAGCGAGCCCCTGCCGGGAGCCAGAGCAAAGAGGGCCTGCGCTTCCCAGCCGGGAAAGCGAGCCCAGGCCGGAGCGGAGGAAGGCGGGAGCAGCCCGGGATCGGGGGGCGCGGAGGGCCCTGCCCGACCTGTTGCGCGTGTGGGGCGCTGCTGGCTCCTGGGGGGTGGAACTGGCCGAGGACTGAGCGCTGGGGAAGCCGTGTCCCGGTGCGGGTGGGTACACGGCTGAGCAAGGGGCGCTCAGTGCAGCCATCGGTGTCTCGATTGTGTGTAACGTAAGTCACTGAAGAATGGGCAGGAAGAGACGAAGGAAGGGGGAAGAAGTCTCTGGTAAATCACTAAATGCTCCATCTGGGGAAGAAAGATCAAATAGAGGAGAGGGGAAATCCCTGTCTCATTCACACTGCTTTTCACTGGATTAATATTACTATTACTATTTTGGTTTCATTAATGCTTAGGGCACAACTCCCAGATCAGCTTGGGTACTCCACAAGAGTGAAGAAAAGGCATTCCAGACTCAAGAGCATATAGACAAAACACGTGAAGGTGCCAATCCACAGATGGCCTGACTGTGCTGCCTCTATGTAAGGAAGAAACACCGTGGACACACAAGGAATTTCATCCTTCTCAGGCTAACATGGCACATCATGTGGACCTTTTTTAATATTCAGATGTTATCATTCTGTTTTTCTTTTTCACCTTCAAAGTTCCTGTTGATTTTAATATACTGACAGCCATAAGAATGTGGTTTGTCTTTTCTTAAATACTATGCATGAATCAAAATATCACCAAATAATTCAAACCAATTGCCAAAATAAATTAATTAGATCTCAATCTGTAAATTTGTTCGAGAAAAGAACAAACATGTTTTGTTTTCAATGGCCAGAAGATACAAAGGAAGTTAAACCCCAAACTTTGTTCCCTCTAAAAGCACACTAACCTCTCAAGGGCAGCTGGAGTAATCTCCTTCATTTCAGAGAGATGAATGAATATAAAAGGCAGGCTAGCTGCCTTCCAGATGGGGACAGGAAGTTTGCAGTGATGATCCTGAGCAGCCCTCTGCTTCTTGAAATCCCCAGGAGAGAAGAACGTGACCATCATCTCAGAGCAGAACGGACAGCTGGGAAATCTCAAATCTGAAATCCAGATAGTGATCTAGCTAGTGAAAATAGATGTCTGTTTCTCTTTCATCCGATGGAGAGAAGGGTGATAAAATTTGTGGCATCCTGCCAAAGCCATTGAACCCACTTAGGCACAAAACCTCATGTTAGCCAGGCTTAATAGCATCAAGAAGAAAAAAAAAATTTGACATTTTATTCATTGGTATTCCCACCCCTCAAAAAAACCCCAAAAACATCCCATCATAAGAATCGCCATCAGTGAGAATAATTGAAAACAAAGCCTGGCATTGACCTAATAGTTGAAATGCTCTTTTTAAATTTAGAAGTTTACTGAAATGCCAAAGGTGTGCAAGTCTATATGTACATCTCCAGGCAACAGAGGCAGAAGCCAGGAGCAATGTAGGTAGACAGTTAAACATTGTAACCTTGTTCTCTTCTGATCTGTTCAGGGTCTGCAAGTATTGTTTGCCTGTCTCTGCTCCTGAAACAGTGCTTCTAAAAGCCAGTTCAAGTACCTTTTGTTAGACTAGGGGACTCACTGGTTCATCTCTGAACCCAGGAATGTCAAGCCACCAATCTAGAAGAGCTATTCTGTTCCAGGTTTTTATGTGAGGAAGGCAGAACTGGTTCATTAGCAGGATAGGCTCATTCTTCAGAGAATTCTACCAGCAGCACAAAGTAAACCTAGTTTTGCCTCTCTAATGCATTAGTGCTTCTCAAAACAAGAAGTTCTGGACTGTATTTTTTATCTGCACTGTTGAAATACCACTCCCACTATCCTTACATTATACAGTTGCTTATGGACACTGTGAAACAGTAAAAGTGTGTTGACAAGATCACAAGGAATGCAGAAATTTAGGTCTTTTCTGCTGGCAACAGAGGAGTCAGGTCTGTCAAAACCTCAGCACTGGCATGGCCGCCACACTAGTCCCAGCCAGACCAGCAGGCAATTGCAAGTCAAACCATGGAGAAACGATGATTTTAAGTGAGAGCACACTTACATCACCCAGTTTTCAAAAGCTTTTGGACATTTCTGAAAATTCACCTAAATAAGAGCAGGTATTTTTCAAAATATGCTCAAACCCCAAGTCTGCCCCATGTAGCTGAGGCAGATAAAAACCCTTTAAACCTTACTTGGGCTATCTGTGAGAAACAAGCATTTCCTCTGAAACAGGAGAGGGCTTTGTACCTCACTGCTGTCAGCAGGTGACTTTACAGCTGCCCATCTGCTATGCATTTTGTAAATACCAAACATTTGTCTCCTGAAATGCCCCATCTTCCTGCTCCTCTCAAAAGCAGGAAGTCTGCCTTCCTGCTTGTGTCCAGGCTGTATTAAAAAAAGCATGTAATGAGCTGTTATCTTACTAGCAGCCAAACTAATAACAGCAGTCAGTCTAAGATGACACATGAATACAAGAGCCTAAAGTGAGTAGTAGGGCCAATGGTTCCAAGAGGAAGCGAACTCAGCCCTTCTTGCAAAGAGCCATGTTACCAGAAGAAGCAAATCTTTCATCACAAAGTTCATGCTCTGAAACTCAGGCTGAATGAATGAATATCCCCCACTGCTAGTGCATCCTAGGCAAACTGCCCCAGAGCAAGGACTGAACCCTATTTTTCTCTTGAACAGTGTCTCTCAGGGATAAACAGGAGGAAACTAGCAGTGCTGATACTTCAGGTAGAGGCTTATAAGAGCAACTAACAGCCTTCACAGTATTGTCAATTGACAGGCATCTCTCTCTCTAAGGGGCTTGTCCTGTGTGCACATACAAAGAACGCATCACACAACTCTGACATGACCCAGGTGCATTGGAATTTTAATGCTAATCTAACTACCCTCACTGAAACAAGATAAATATAATGGCTAAATAACTGGTATGAGAAAACAGAGATAAATGGATTATGGGGCAACACAGACAGAAAGCACTCAAACTTATATCTGAATCCTTCTTAGTACTAAGACTTTGGCTACACTGCACATTTTCACTCCACCCCCATCCCTTCCCATGGAAATTTTGAGCTGTGAGGTTGAAAGAAAAGTGATCCTTCATTAGACAGGGAGTATTTGAGTCCACATGCCATCTCAGGAGCTGTGATACCTCTAGTGAATTTTTTCTGTACTCTACAAACTTTTTAGATTCTTAATGACAAATGTTCATAGGTAATAAGTACACAGGCACAAATACTCCTCACTTACTGAAGTTTGTGGGACTTCTGTGATCATCTTTGCTGATGATGAGAATTTATCTCATTGACCATGAAATTCCTAAATTGTGCCTCTAGATTATGTAAAAGGAGGCACATATTCAGTGCCAGAATGGCAATCCCCTACCTGAGGTGACACAGGAACTGGACAGGACAGCTTCTTAACAGCCTGCTGGCAGTGATGTGAAAAGAAGAAAAATCCCTGCTTGACTCAAGCCAAGATAAACTTTCCACAGCACTAAAGAAACATCACCTTTTTATTTATAAAACAGACAAGTCTTTAAAATAAAATCTGTGACATCACTGATGCCAAATCCTGCCATTTCCATAGCCTGAACAAAAGTGCACTTCACAGTTGAACTACCCTACTTTGTAAGACAGCAGCTTAAACAAGAAAATCAAGTGTATCTCAGGTCAGTGTCCCAGTGTCTCCAACTCAATGCAGGTATACTGACTCCAGGCCCCTTCTCTGGGCTTCCCACCATTCCTCATCACACCATTTAAACCAGACACAAAGTCATGCTGATTCTGTGAAGGCATCCAGACAGACCAACTGCAACATTTTCCAAAGGCAAAATCATAGAGTGTAGTGAAAGGGAAATTGTATTGACCTTTTGCTCTGCTAACAAGGGATTTGCAGGCACACAGGCTATGTTTGTTCAACCAGAGTTGAAAAGAAAACCAGAATCATATGAAACATCCCTCTAATTCATGAACCCAGTGAACAGGATGGCCCTAGCTATTGTGTCAGGACATACAGCTTGGGGTCCTTAATCCTTCAAATTATTGGCATGGTGCACTTGTTCTGTGACAGCTCTTTCAGATCTTTTCCCATCTCTATTGTTTTGTTTTCTGCTTGAGTAAATAGTAGGGCAAAAGTGAGACACATTTGTTTCTGCTGTCATCTGCCAAAATGAGTGGTCTGGAACTTCACCTCCCTGCTTTTTCTGTCAACATTGTATCTTGGCAACTGCAGGTGAGCTATCATCAAGGAAGAAGTCCTCTCCCATTTAGTCTTGTATGAAAAGTGCAGAGTGAAAATGATGGCACAAAGTACAAAGTTGTAAAGGACGAGGGTTAAAAATAGAGATTAAAAATGGAAAACCAGAATCCACCTTATTTACATCACAGACCACCATTCATATACATGCTGGGCAAACACAAAGTGAACAAATTGCCTCCAATTTACAGAAGGAGAAAACTGAGGCAGAGAATGGCAATCTGACCATAATCACCCCCCAAATCGGTCTTATTAGAGATCTCATCTCTTATTTTCTTAGTCCTAATTTCATCACCTATCCACTAGGCAGCACTGCCCTTTTTTGCATCAGAATTATTACAAATTATTAAACCAGGATTATGGTGATTTACACCAACTTGGCACAGACAAACAAGGGAAGCAGAGAAACTACAGTGTGGAAAGGTTCAGCTATGAGGTGATCTTGAACAGCTCAGGGATTTTGTGTCATGGTTTTCAACCTTGGTTGTGGTAAATGCTGCCAGCTCCCACCTGGTATGAGAGGGGTCATGACAGCATTGGCTTCTGGAAATCCTTTAGAATAAAAGACTTGAACTCAATGACCAGTCTTCATTTGTCCTCAAAAGACAAACTAGACAGTCCCCCTATCTTCATTCTTTATAATTTAAATGGAATCATTGTAAGAAAGCATGATTATTGTTGGTGTTGATAGTAGAAAGGGAAGAAGAGCAGCATTCTGTTTGTGCCTGCACTAGAGCCTCACTGGAAGACAGGACAAAGGTAACCTTGGCATCTGCTGTTATGTTCCAAATCCCAGGAGGAATGAGGACTCTTGAATGCTGCTTTAACACTTCTCTTGCTGGGAACAATGTAACAGAACAAGCAAATTCTGCAAACAAAGACAGGTTTTTTTCTGAACAGAGATAAAGTTTGACTTTTCTTTCTCTGCCTTCCATCACAGCCTATTTCTTCTCTCTGTCTGGTAGACAGGGTAGTATAGAGGAGGATGTTTAGATGAAATCAGAGACCAGTCTCTGTTTCCAGCTTTGCCACTACTGCATGCAGCCTTGTACAAAGCATTGTCCACTCTCTTGCATTGCCTGTATTTCCAGCCCTTTCAATTCAAGTAGCAGCTGCCACACATACCAGTGCCTACATATATGTTCTCTGTCCCTAACACAAAAAGCCAAGGAAGTTTTGATTTGTTTAGGTCTACTACAGACCATATGTGCAAGAAATCCATGCTTCCTCAAAGGGAATGCCTTGCTGTGCAGTTGTGACAGGGTGTGTGGGCATATGTTTCTGCTTGCCCTATTTAATCATTAAATGGTTTCAATAACCAATTCTTTGGCAGGCTATGCAGGTTAATTCACATCTGTTCCTACATACGTGCACATATACACACATTCACACAGAAAACATACAGCCATCTTTGCTAGTTAAACACAGCTCATCATTTCAATAGGGAATATTGTGTTCCCTAGTAAGGTATAGGTAATGCTTAGAATAAGATTCTCCATAAAAATAATTTATGAACCTGAAATACTTTCCATAAATAGCATTAATATAAAATAAAAATAATAAAAAGCATTATAATGCTACTTCAGATACTATAGCATTATAATGCTATAGTACTGACATCAGACTAGAAAGTTTATGAGCAAATAACAACAACAACATTAAAAGGGTATGGACAGAGACCAAGCACATTTCAGGTTTTGGTTTGAACAATTTTGAACATGTGTTTACTTTCACTGGTAAGTTCTCATCTCTAATCTTAGGGACATCCTATCCTAAAAAGGGATCAGATCTGACATAGGGAACAAGAAGCTACAGCAGTAGAGAAACTTTTCCCTTCTATCTCTACAGGTAGAAAAATACCTTTATCTAGCTGGAAAGGGAAACATAACCCAGTGAGATGCATAAAGTGTGCCAGGTCTCAAAAGTAAATAGTGAGGAAAATGCTAAGCAATCACTAGGAGTGCACAATGTCCATGACTTCAACCATATACTCCTCAGAATGGATACCTATTCTGTAAACCCACTTTTCAAGATTTGCTATTATTTCTACCTTAAAAGAGCAGAAATAGCCTCTCTCTCAGGACATTTTCTTCCCTTCCATTCATGAAAGAATTGAGTGGCCTCTTCTGCCCATTCTTGCCCCACCCACCATGGAAAAGGAGAGTGAAGAAATTTTTAAAAAATTAAAAACCTTCAGGAAAAGGTGCACTGTGTTTTTTGGAACAGACACTAAAAGTGAAATTGCTGAAACAGTGTAGGATTAGAAACAGATTTAACAGTTTACACAGACAAATGGAAGAGCAAAAAGCACAGGTAATTATAGGGTTTTTTCCTTAATGTAGAACGACTTAGAGCTAAATGCTTTGGATGAAATAACAATACATCTTCCTCAGCCTAATTTTTAATTTATAAACCAAATTGAACCGAGCAGGTCTAGAAAAGTTCTGACATTTCTTCTTTGCATTACTTTCTGCCTGTTTTTATCCAAAAGATAAAGAGACAACCTGGAGATGTGCTAAATCTAAAATTATTTGGAACTAGGGAACAAGAAGCTTAGGGGGACATAGGAACATAAAGCAAAAGAACCTAAGCTTGTAATACTTTGGACCAAGGCCCATCATGAAGTCTCTGACCTGTGGATTCTTACTCAGCACCACTGGCAGTTAAGTTTATTTCTCAGTATGTTCACTTGTAAGACTGAAGCCTTGAAAACAGTTTGGGAGAGGAGCAAAGCACTTACTCTCTGCTGGGATTTAATTTGCTTTCTGTCTTTATTTCTGTCAGCTGCCAGGGAATCTTTACCTACCCACAGCAAGCCTAAAACATTTGCAATGTGAAGGATCTGAGCACAGCAACATTAAACAGAAACAAACATAAACAAAACCAGAAATAAATGAAAGATTGATTTTTTTTTAAAAAAAGTAGATTCCTTCATCTCTCCTGCATCAAGAAGATTTAAGTTTGTAGAGAATGTTAGATCTAAGTTCAGACCTCTCTTGCATAGGAAATCATAGTAAATAGCGGTAAACTTAACACACAGATTTTGAAATAATAACAGTCATCATCATCATAGTCCTCATTTCCATTAAAGGCTCAGAGGGCATTTTGGAACTATTACTAAACTAATATTCCCAGTTTGGCCATTGCACAGGCAGATTTTTTCTCCCAATCTCTTTTTTGTCAAAGAATTAAGTAATATGATATATAATCCCATCCTTAGCCTTAAAATTTAGGCTAAAATAATCTGGAAGGCTCCACTCAATAACCCACCTGAAAACATCCTAGGTGACCTGTTTAAAGCTGCAGAGCTCTTCTCTATTCACAAACTCCCAAAATCTCCATTTCCCACCAGTGCAGTCTCTTATCTTACTGGGTGGGCATTTTACATAAAACCTGTATAATGCCAGAGACAGAGTAAAGAAGTAGTTCCCAGGTATTTGTCCTCTGACCAATCTACTTGCAGCTGAGAAAATGTTAGCTCCTGCTGAGTCCCAGCCTGTCATGGTTAACCTGATTTCAGTACCCAGTTGTGTTCTAGACCTCAGTATCCTTCCTGGCAAATTCAAGTGTAATGCCTTGTTGACTCATCCCCTGTCTCTTTCAAACTATCAATGTAATCCATACTCTGAAAATCCCAAACTATCAATGTAATCCACACTCTGAAAATCATTATTTTCTAGTCTTCTGAGCAGCCACCGTCCCACTGTGGCAAATTCAGTGCTGTGCACAAACTTAAGACATGGACTTGCTTCCCAACAACCAGTCTACCAAGTAGCTTAAGCAAGGTACCAGTATTAAAGTCCTAGGACAGAGCACAAACCCTACTGTGCATGCCTTTGACAGGGTGTTTAATTTTAATAAAGGACCAAAAGGGAAAACTGAGGACAGTATTGTTTTAAAAGTTATCACTAGTCAACCAAAACCCTTGAGTCCTCACACTTGTGTTTTGCTACATAGTCTACGTCTGCCTCAGTCTGAGGCTTAAAACTGATAAGGGAGAAGTAAGCTGTATATACAGAATCCCTAAGGTTCTGAAATGTTAGGTAATAACAAGTCATTTGTAGCATTTGTTTGAAATAAACATACAAATTACAGAGAATTACTGAAAGACATACCCTGAGTCACACAGCTTTTGCTGTCACTTGTCTACTGAATAAACCGCTCCACTCTGAGAATGTCAGTGCTTTCTGTTGAAAACACAAAATATCAACAAGTTGTGTCTCTATGACATATACCTTATAAGCATACAGAAATACTGCTGTTTAATTTGGGATACCATTAATGTCCAAGCAAGGAGTCAAGTTTCCTCTGTAGCTTTCAACACAGTTTCAGATAGAAAGCAAAGCTCAATTATTTTTGAGACTCTGAAAATTAAATGACTGCCACAGTCTAACACCAAGCTGTGAATCTGGGACAGAAGTCCTGCTGTTATGACTCCCATCTGAGGTCCTGTACACCACACGTTCACATCACAGGACACTGGCTGCAAGATGTAATTATTTCTTTGAACACAAATTAAGAAATCTGTCCTGTCCTACCCATGAATTACCCTGAAAACTCCCTTCATTATCTCCAAGCCACTAAAACAGTCATAGTTTTATTTTGCCATTGCAGCACTCCTATTAGGTGTGAAACTTGCGCTTTCCTTTGGGCTTGCACAGCATTTTAGGAAACCTATCTGTGCACAAGCCTTTTTCTGAGAATGTTTATCAATAGAAAACATATCTATAACAAATCAATAAACATTTAAAATGGGTAACATGGTGCAGCTGAAGCAGGGAGATAAGAGCTTCCACCTAAGGATTATGAATGCACAACCTCATTGTGTTAAACGGTAACACAGGTTGTGACCTCTGGGGTATTTACAATATTCTCTTTGTGCTTATACTAGTTAGAGACCATTTCTAAGAAATATGCACCTTTCTTATTTAGCTGGTATCTTGGTTGACTGACCCTGATGGGGTGGACAAAGGAAAAGAGACTGAGTATCATTTATGACATGCTCTTCAGGGTGATGAGAGGATAACAACAGTGGGAACCTACAGGGCAAAGCCTGGGTACTGATTTAGATACTGGACTGCAATGATTAATCTCCTATACCAACTCAGTCTGACTGCCATTATTACCCAGAAGCTTGGGGACAGATTTTCCTCCCCTGCATATTAACTAAGGGAATATATCCAAATGTAACAAGCCTTAAAGCTATCAGTCATACATCTTGACCTTAATACATAAATTTGGATATTGCATCGAGACCTTTCCAGCTTTATTGGCTGTAGCAACCATTTTAAGGACGCTGCCACGTGCCATTTTATCACAATGCATACAAGAAGTGTACCCTGTGTTTTTCTTCCAAGAACTTCACTGTGATTGATTTAAGGACACATTCACTAGCAATTCTGATAGTCAGAAAAAAATCACAGTCCAAGGTATGTACATCTGTAATCCTGTCAGGTACATTGTTGTTTGAAAACCCAGGTATGTATGTACACACATATGTATATTCTTGTTCCCATGCCACACAATGCATTATGTGAAAATCACTATACTTTGTAGCATCATCATCTGGTGATGTTTGAAGCCGCAAATTTAAAGAAATTCCTCTGCCTTCCAGTGGGCATTTAATTTGCCTAAATATTAGCTGCCATTTCTCTATTACTTCATTGCAACTTGAGTCTGTGAAAGGTGCTTGATGGCTATGGAAAATTAACTGCATTTAGTATAGCAAGAGTATTAGTAGCTTCCTAATACTTCAAAATAATAGAGACGCACATCCCTTCGTGAGTTGGGTACATCAGAAGAGTCATCCCATGCCTCTGTACCACATGCAATCACATGTATCCCTCTGCATTCCATGCAAATACAGTGTGGGGCAGAACACCAGTGCAATGAGGACTAATGCAGCAGAGTCAGAAAGAAAAATTTTGTATGGTTTGTAGAAAATGTCAGATGCTAATCTGAATACCCTTTTCATAGAAACAAATTACTAGACTAGATGGTAATGGCTTAGAAGAAGAACTGTTGTCAATGACAGAAATTGTGCTACATTGGTTTTATGAGATAAATCTTCAAAAGTACATAGAAGAAATTGCAATGCAAAAGCATCACCTTGGCTAAAGAACTGGTGATCTGATGGCTACTCTTGAGATCAACCTTCAGCCTCAAGGTAGGACTCCTACCATTGCTGCCAGCATTTTTGATGGAGCAATAATATTTATTAACATATTGAAATCTGATGCTAGCAACAACACACTTGATTATGTTCTGAAAAGTTTTGTCATACCTTTGAGCCAAAGAAGCAGGCCTGTAGGCTAAGCTGTTTACGCTGGCAAAGGTCTCAAGTCTCAGATGAGAGGCAGGTAAGGAAAGGGAACCAGAAGGTTTTCCAAACCTCTAGCACCAAGCCAGCAACACCTCTGGGGAAACACAGAACAGGAGTTACATGCTGAACAAGGCCCTCGTGGGTTTATGCATGTGGTACTGGCAGCTGAGTTTCCTTCATCTGCAGAACTTGAATAGATTGAGAAGACACTGAGAGAAATCACTCTAAAAGTAAGTATATGGCAACAGTGGATTGCATTCCCCTGGGTCCCTAATGGAACATGAAAAGCATATGGTGAAATAGGGAAGATTGTATTGAGTTTTTATTCATTTTAAGCCCACTTCTTTATTTCTCTCCTATCATTTCTAAATGCTTGTAAAGTTGTATATATACCTAAAACACATCAATATGTAGTAAGTACACATACACCAATCTGAGTTACTACTATTAGGAAAGAGAAAGAAGAGTCATCATTACTTAGCAAAAAGTGCATTGGTGACATGCTACACAACTCTAGAATATTTACAGAAACTTATTCCTCTGCAATTCATTGCTTTAGCTTTCAGGAACCCTTAGACAGGAATATAAGTGTATAAAAATAAAAAGTAACTGGGATGTGTTAACAAGATAAATAGTACTGAGATGTCAGGACTCAGATTTTAGGCAAACCACCATCTGCACCATGCAAAGGTCTAGCAGAAATTTTAGATTTTAGTATCTTTACTAGCTGACATCCTAAAACTGTTGCAATCTTCAGGCTTCATCATGAACTTCAGAACTTTTCATAAGTTCGGGGTTATTTTTCTTTATTGTCCTTAGGCAAAGCAATCATAGTAGAGCCTATAAAGACCCAGTGTCACTTCAAATCTTGCTAAGCCCTTCGTCTCACTGATATTCATCAACAGTAAGTAGGCTCTACTCCCTAATTATTATAAATAAATGCTGTGTGAAAAAATATTTCCTTTATAGCTACATCAGCAGGCTTCTCTGTGTCTTGTTGTTGTTGCTCCATCTTTGCTGCAGCAGCCAGACACATACCTTGAGGAACCATGGAAATGAGCAACTTGGATGCTGGAACCAGCTGAAAAGCTCAAAGCAACTACACGCCCTGGTATGGTCAAATAGATTTCTATCACCTAAATGAAGCATATTTTATTTAACGAACAATAGACCAAATCTCTTTGTCTCATGAACTCCAATTAAACTCATGAGCTTAACCTCAAACTGGATAAATATTAAAATAAATTCCTGGGGATGTATTATCAATGGAAACCTGACCTTTAAAATAATCACCATGTAATCAGTTTCTGCGCAGAAACAGAAGTCAGGGTTTCCCCCCCGCCTCTCTCTGGCTGTAAAAAGCTGGTCCATATTAATTTAACGTGTGCCTTTGACTTGTCAGTCTTTGGAGCTCGTGGCTGTGTGTGGTCTGTTCTCTGTGTAGAGTATGACCAGCAAAATCACGTGTGTCTTCTACATTTGTTCAACAACCATGAGTGGCCCAGAGTATCTCTGCAAAGTGAGGCACATATGGCAATGATTTAATGGGGGTTGAGAAGTAAATAAATAAGTTGTGGGGGAGACTTTGAAAGGTGCACAGAATGGAGGAGAACAAAGCATCCCTTGAATTTGACAATGAATTCATAACCAACTGTAAGAGCAAATGAAGAGATTGTGCCTACACCTAGAAGCAAGAGAAAACAAATTAGGCAGACACATTATGAACCAGGATTTATAACACAATAAAAATGAAGACTACAATATCTGGAAAGATCATAATAAAAGCAGCAGCTTCCTGGCAGTTCTGAAACAGGCAGCCGGGCTACTGGGCTATTAGAGATAGCATCAAACAATGGATAGAAATCAAGGGGAGAGCAATAAAAATGTATCCCTTATATTAACCTATAGAGTTCTGCGTTGTTACTTTGCAGATTGCACCCTTAATCAGTAAATACCTACAAATTGTATGTGAAATATATGCATGAGACCATAGAGCTGCACACAGAAATATCTGATGGGATATGAATGTCATAGCTGACAAGATACATAGGATTCAGGATAACTTTTGTGTTGATACTTGAGTATTGTCTCTTTCTCCAGGTCAGCCTAGAAGGATCTGAACTTGCTCAAGATACCAGCAGCCTTATAAGGAAAATATGAGACAAAAGAATACAATAGCCTGGGCCAAACACTGGGGATCAGAAGTCTTCAAGTTGCCTTCACCATGGTACTTTTCTTCCTGCCATGCTCGTTTTTCATTTCTTTGGAGATGTCATTTTTATCTGTGCAATGAAAGGGGGAAAAAGATGCAATTTCATAACTGCTGGGTTTCCTTGCCATGCTGCAAATAGTACAGTACAGCCCAGCTCTATGGCACTACTATCCCACACAGCCACCTCAAGACTAGAAAAAAAAACCCATGGGAGCAGCAAAGCAGCAATCAATCCTAAGGCCTCTACTCTAGGGGCCACTGAGGGCTGCTGGCCTGTCTCTGGGCTTCCTCAAAACAGAAGTGAATATTCTCAAAATACCTCTTCTTCAATGGAGATCAGATTATGATCTATGCTGGACCAGACCAAGTATGAAACACTGGGTAATTTCCTGCTGATTCCACAATTTTCTATCATGGGGGCACAGGGTACCATTCAGACACTCATGCAGTGCATGATGAGTCTCAGGAGAGATGGAATCATAAACCTCTCTGAAGCAGGCTGCCTTCTGGAGGAGCAAAACTTCAACAAACCTGAAACAAGCAAGCAAGCTTTCATGTAACTTAGGTTTTCAGTTTTTTTTTTCCTGCTAAACAATCTCTATACACCAATGTCTATGAGTAATATATATTGCAGGTAAGTAAAGTTCTCAATACATCACAGCCTACATCACTTCACCATCTCTGCTACTGGCCGTCATAAGAAGGATGAGGCCAGTTCCAGGATTTGAGGCATTCAATTTAAGTTTAAGTGTATTTCATCCACCATGTGCAGCTTTCCTAATGCTTAGCTGAGAAGGAGACTGTCAATCATCTGACCATGTGCAATGATCAATTCAGATAGGAAAGAATATAAAAGGAAATGGTCAGAGTAAGAGCTGTTTTCTAGGGTTTTTTCTATTAACATTTTCAGTTAGCTGCATGTTTTTACATCTTTGACTCCTCTAGTTAAATCTGAGTATGATACCACAGAAATAATGTCTTAATGCATAGGATAATGAATAGAAGAGCAATACATACTACATACTTGTGTAAATATATTCTCAGGTCACTGCTAGGCTGATAAAACATTCATATGCTGCTCCTTGGTTCTGTGACATGAGCAGAGCTCCTTTACTGAATTATGATACTGCATTAATTCACTCCAGGTCCAGCTGTTAGGCAGCACAGCTATAGTTCCATTTGGATGTCACGAGCTTTGCACATGTAATAAATCACTGTGACAGCAGAGGGATTTATGTGAACAATTCCTCATACATTTATACAAATTCATACACCTATCAAAGGCTGTCTTGTTTTGCAGCTCATTTCAAATACCACCTGCAAAAATCTGCTAGGTTTCAGGATCTGACATGTTCATTGAGTCAATTTATGAAATGAGAAATTCAGTAAGACCAAAGACTCACAGGACCTTTTGGAGAAATGCTGAACATGGACACTCGTTATTCTTTAGAGCCCCAACACATTCTGTAGGCTCATGTTTTCAAATCAAAGTTATAGTAATCTATGCATTCTTAACTGTCCTCACATTTTAGGGCATTCACCATGTCCCAGATGCACCGGCATGGCAGTTTCAAGCAAGCAGTAAACCAAATATATATTTAGCAAAGCTGATACACAGAAGAAAGAAATACCTTCTGGCCCAGAGTTATGCTGAACAAAAGGGACAAGTCAGGATTCTCAGAAAAGCTCAGGGCACTGGACACACAACTCCCATTAAAAATTGGTTAAGTGACTTCATGGGGTTTTTTTTAAATACTAGCTGCAGTTATTCAAAGAACACACCAGTTAATATATTTGGATGCCATTACTCTGGTTAATAAAAATAGGAGCCTAAATCAGGCTCCTGAAGCCATACTGAGGCATTGAAGTAAGCGTCCTGGTTTGTAAAAGTGCTGAATACCAGCCCCTTCCACTGACTCAATGAATGTGCTCAGCACCTTTCTAGCAAATCAGGCTCAAATTAGAGCATGAAGCTGACATGAAGCTATTAATCAGCCAAGTCTCAAAGCAAAAACAGTTCATCAGGGGAAGCAAGGCATAGAGAAAAATTAAGACTACAGGGAAGAATGAAGAGATTGCTACAAGAGATTTTCTTCAGAAGTTTGACATTATTAATTAACATAAAACAGTTCCACAAACAGAAACGCTTTGCTTGAGTCTGCCTCAACAACAGTAACACCAGTTTCATATAATGCACAGTGCATCCCCAGAGATTTGTACTAAATCAAGTTGACAAGAAAATCAAGACAGAAACCATGCAGAAGAGCTTTGAAAAATAAATCAAAAAGGCTATGCTGATTCTGCAGCATAGCTCTGTGCACAGATAAGCCAGCTTTCTCCAAAGTCATCTCACATTGTTGCTAGGGCACGTGAAAATGTACAGAAGCAGGATAGGAGCAATGTAGACATTACACATCATCCATGGATATGGAGAAGAAATTACCGTCACTTACATGAATTCTGTTGTAACTACTTCAGCACTGTTCTTGTTTCAGCACAGCCAGGATTGGGCCCCTGTTGTTGAATATATCATGTTCCTCTAAAATATTTGAACTACCACTAAATTAATTTCATTATCACTTGATACAGGTTTTCCCAAACAATGTCTCTTCTGATTTTTTGCACAGATTTTGCACAGTTTTCTTTGCACAGATTTATGTGTTTTCCACTTGGGTATTTTCCTATCTTGCCTTGATATTGTTTTACGAAAGGGTAAACTGTTGGTCTCTTTCCAGAGACACGTAGCAGCCAAAAAGTTTTCTTAATGTGTCCCTTGAGAAGTCTCTGGGGCAGAGGAATCCCACATGCAATAGATCTACCAGAAAATTCTCTGTCATACCATGCCCTGGTCTCTGTTACCAGTGCTGGGGGTTTTACCATGTATGAAAAAAGATATATTGCACAAATGTCAAAGCTCTGGTGCATCTTGAGGGGTGTGAAAGACATGAAAATTCAGAAAAGATTCAATGCTACTCTGAGTTAGATGGCAACATGTTAAGGCCTGAAGTTTATGAGATATTTAAGTCACCAAAACCCTTCCGGTCTTTGGCAGGATCAGCGATTCTGGCCTACATATTTTGATAGGCACATCCTCCTCCACAATTAATTTGATACAATCTTGTTTTGACAACTATGCACTTCAAACATTTTTTTTCCTGACATATTTTTTACAAAGCTCCACGTCTGTTTTGCACCTTATATTCATTATTTTAGGCAGCTCCCACCCCAGAGTCCTTGCACTCCATATTCCCAAGACAATAAATTGAGTGACTAAGGGAAAAATGTATGAAAGAAGGTGGCATGAATAACAATGAAGATGGGTGTGCTCACATAAATCAGAAGTCACCATGGTCACAGATGGCCTCCAGCATCAAGACTGCCAGGTGACAGTGATTTGTAGGCAGTGCAGCAAAGACAGGCCTTGAAGGGGGTTTTTGGAAGACAGTCAGGGGGTAGTTGAATTTTGGCAGAAGATTTTACAGGAGAAGATGTCTAAATGGAAAAATGCAGACAAATAAGGAGATAAATGTTACTGGAATAAAGCAAAGGCACAGAAAATCAGGTATTGCATTCAATAGTGAAGGAAGTCTTAGCAATGAAACAGAAACTGCTCCTTTGGCTTTCTTATAAGTACCAAAGCTGGTATTTTTTTAAATGAAACATGATTTTTGTTTGGTTTTAATTGTTTGGCTTATATTACAAGCTTATATTACAAGCTTGTTGGGTCTTTTTCCACTTGGAAAAAATAGTGACAACCCAGTTCTGAAAATATGAAGAACTTTCACTGGAACATTGGTGAAAGGCTAAGTCCATTAGTACATTGTTAAGAAACAAGATACACACAAAATCAATCTGATACAGCAAACACAACTTCGCATCTCTGCTCACCTACATAATTTGGTAGCTTTTTCTGAATCATAACTACTTGTAATTTTACTAGTAAAGCCTTTGAGGGCAAATTTTGTAGGCAAAGGTAATAGCTCTTCCTAAATTAACTGATCCAGGTGAGAAAAAACAGACAAGCTTCTGTACTGTCAGTTTCCTGAGCCTTTGACAGAAACACTTCATCATTCCCTGTAGATTTACCCTCTCTGACCTTCTGACACAAACATCTGAATATGCCATTTAACTTGTTAGTAACGTAACTACAGAGAATAGCACAGTCTTGTGTAAGACCTGGACATGTTCAGACAAAGAACAAAGTGAGGAGTCCAAATAAGCATCGTTCTAGAACAAATTTGCAAACCTGGATTAGGTCCTGACAGAGTCCGTGGCTTTCATTGGCATCTGGGAGTAATTGAAAGGAGGGAGCTCTTGCAAAGACCATTTAATTATTGAAGATCTTGAAAACCATTATTCAATTTCTCTGTATATCAGAAGAGAAAGAGGAGGGCAAAAAAAACCCCACAAACCCAAAACTATGCACCAATTTCCTTAAATTTCTAGGAAAACAAAGAGAAATTTCACACCTTCCTTAGTGACATGTATTGAGGGCAAGTAGACAGACACAAAACATTACAGATTTGGGAGCCACACACTGGCCCATTGGCTTGTTTCAGTATTAGTTATGCTAATATATAGAACCAGCTCTTTCTTTGCAAGAGAAAGATTCTGGGCATGTATCTGACTTTGGAATGTGGCTAGAGACTGAGTGGAGTGCTACTGGTCAAAGAAAAAAATTCAAACAAGCTCATTGTACTTGAAATTTATACAACTGTACAAGGTTACTGAAGAAAAACCCAACAACAAACTGAAACAAAGATGAAGTGCCTAACCATTAGTGACCTGGTTAGAAGGACTCTTCTTAACAGGTATCTGGTGTTGTTACTTAATGACCAAGCCTTACTTCAGGACTTTTCATGTGGGGATAAGCTACATATCATTGCATTGGTGTGTTGCAAGTGGGAGGAAGCAGGAGCTCCTCAGGAGGGTGCCAAGCCATGGGCTGTTCTCCATATCCAGGGGACAGAGCAGGAATGTAGGGAACACACAAGATCCTTCTTCCTCTTGGTGTGTCCAGACTGATGCTGAGCACTTCACAAATGCTGTGCAAGGTTCATAGACAGGCTGGAACAGGACCAAAACTTCTCATGCAATCCACCTCCTTCAGCTATTTTGAGTTTGTGTCAAACAGAAGTTTGGACATGGCTAATGCTTTTTCCAATTGTAGACCATAAAATCCAGATATCATTTGAGAGCAGAGTTATTTTATTGGGATCAAAAAGCAGCTAATGTCATGGTTCATAACATCCACAAAATCCTGCCCCAAATCTCGCCAAAAGCTTACAAAATTCAAATGTCACTTTTTTGGTCTATCCCTGACAGAGACAAGGAAATTAAAGCCATCTAAGCCATGTGAAAAGTCTTGGCAAACCAGTTCTGTTACTTCATGAAAAGGTCTGGACACAGTTGCAGAATGTGTGTTTATCCAAAGCTACTAAGCCATGAAAAGGTGGGGCTGTTACTAGCAGAAGTACATTTAGTGGGAGGTGTTATGCAGCATGGTGATAGTACCATTTAATATATTATGTTATATTATTACTATTAATATTATTGTATTATTATTTAACATTTCTAGCAACATATCAGACTAGTCTAATAATTCATATTTCTGCTCTCTAATCTGTTAAAGCTCATCAGTAAATCAGAAAATTATGATTAATTCTGAAAGTACTGCTGCTCTACTTCCTAAAAAGCAGATTTTTAAACCAAATTCTCTGCACATCACCATATTTGTATAGCAGAGATAATTTCCATTAGAAACGTAAATAAGATGGAATTCTCCAGTAACAAAATAGTTGTATGTTAAGACCTCTGATCATGAAACTCAAGACATGGTTTGAGCTGCAGGTCCAGCATATGCAGGTGGAATTAAAACCGTAACCAAATGTGATTATAGCTTTATTTTGCAAAAAGCATGACTCATAATAGCCTCCCTTTCTCAAAAACTGCATACCAGGATAATTCAATGGCTGTGTTTTCCAAAAATGAGTGTTGGTGACTAAGGTCTTTTACAACACTCACAACTTTCCATAAAGTATTAAAATGAGAGATGTTTATATAAAGCTGACACCCTGAATGTACTAATCAAGCATCTTTGTGACATAAATGTCAAATAAATTAAATCTGGTGAGGTAGAAACACGTCCTGTAGCATTTTTTACATGACATTAGGAATGCAGTAGCATGGTAGTTCAGAACAGAGCTGTACTATGTAAGAAAAAGCAGCAAGGATAAGGAGGAGAGCAGCAACAAGAGTTAAAATTGTTTTAAGTGATTGCTGACTGCAGGTGCTCAATTTGAATTTTCTTGTGTCTGTACTTTTCCCCTCACAAGTGCTGAATGTCTGCAGTATGCAGCATTTTTGAAAACAGTTTTTAAGTTACATGGAGCTCAATTTAAATATATCAGGGATGAGGATTCATTCAAATGTTAGCTTTCTTTTCTTCCAACTCCAACACCAGTGGAGCCATTTTCAGCAATTTCTTTCATTTTTCTGACAAAGAAAAATTAGTTAGAGCTCAATGATATTCTGGTTTCCCTGATGATGTAACTAAATAGCTTTAAAACAAACCAAGGATAGGTTCAGCACAGCTAACATGGAATGGGAAAATGAAGCTGATCTGTCACTGCCTTCTGGGTGACAACAGGAAAGACCTTCTCTGATTCAGCTCCTGCCTCTGCATAGTGCTGGTTGAAATTTATTCCACCTTCATAAAAATTGGGTGCACATGTTTTTTCTTCTCTCCATCCCTCCATAGCTAAAGCTTTTCACACAGCATTCTGTTGACAGATTCTTCTGTTTCAAGGCAGCTGCTAAAGCATACCTGAGGAATTAATTTCTCTTAGCATCAAAAGCTCTGGCTGGTGGTGTCAGAGTGCAGTATTTCCTTGCCACAGCCTTCAGGTCACTTTACATAAAGCTGTAGCATAAGGAGAATACTGAAGTTCCCCCAGAGGTGTCATTTGATCACAAAGCAGAGTGTATGTCTCAGAGAACCATCTTTGGATTTATGGCAAATGCAGAGAAGAACCTAGAAAAAACAGTGCAAACCTATTTTCATCTAGTCATGTTTGAAATTAATGTTAAAGTTATATATCAAAGGCAAAGTCATCCAGTAGCACATTTCCACACCCCTTTTCTCTCAGATGCATAACTTGTTTTCACTCAGATAATTACTACACAAAGACTGTAAGTCTGTCAAACATAATAGGAGTGGGACAGGGGGCTGTTATACAATGTTTTTATATCCCAAATACCACCTAAAGACTGGACTGTACAGGTGAAAGAGTAATTGTTTTTAGCTGTCCTATCTCACACATGATTTCTCACAATACTCACAACCTTCCTTTACATGTAATTGCAACAAAGGGCAGATGAAGGACAAATCTATTTGCTTTTTGCTGATCCACACTTAGCACAGCATCCAACAAAAATCTTACTCTCCAACTGCTGGTTTTGTTACAAGTTTATTTCCCAACCTGAATGAGAGCAGTAGGACTTGAATGAACTTTCACAAGCTGTGTCAGAACCAGCACAGGAAGGAAACTTGTCTCCCAGGTCAGTGCATCTCTGGGGTGATGTTGATGCTGCAGCATCAGTTCTGGAGGGGAGGCTGCACAGTGCAGGTTCAAGTGCATCTAAGTGGATGGTACTGGTCTGGAAGAATCTGGGTTTTCCTCTTAGTGAATGCTTCTTGCAGCTATTCAGGGGTCTTCTACATGTCTCAGCTTCTAGTGCTATGGCAAACACAAGTACCAGAGTTCTCCTCTCCAACAGAAATGTTACAGTCCAGTGTCTTCCAGACAACACCAACCAAATCCTAGGGACTCCAAATCTCCATCCCATTGAGAGCTGTACTATTTATAGATCTTCTAGGAATCAGTCCACATAGAAGCAACCTCATCAGTAATTAAAGTCATAGCATAGATGCCATGATTTTTTCCTCTACAGTTTACATGATTTTGCTAATAAATACATCCAATCTCAGTTTAAAATCATCTGAAGATTTCAAAGCAGTAAATCACTGCAGCATGAGACTGCTGGCATTGATGAAGAGGTGTCAGCCAAATCTCTTTTATGAGAATTCCAGAGACCAAATCTCTTCCTATTGCAGAGTGTCCCAGGAGACTGCAGAGAATGGCTTTTCCCAGCAAAGATGACCCTGGGTCTGCTCAACAATGGTAAGAGTTCAAACCATAGGCAATTTGTCCTGTGTTGCCTTTAGCAACACTGATATGAAAATTATGATAGATACCCTGGTGATAATAGCTCCTGGTGTCCTAGCTGGGCTGTTTTAAAACAGAAACAAGCCTTTCTCTTTTGCTAGCACAGACACAGCTCAAAACAAAGGCTGCAAAAGCAATACCTACCTGCCTGTGGAATGGGTGTGCTGGGAGCTTGCCTGCACTGCTGGTGTGTGCTCCTGTAGCAGCATCAGCCAAATGTTGCCTCACTCTGCTTCAGCTGCCTGGCTCTGGAAATGGGGCAGTGTTTGTGCAGCAATGCCATCTGCTCCCCTCCAGTCATGAAGGATGTTGAGGATAAGCTAGCAGGAGTGGTGATTCACTGCATTCCTCCCACCACCAACAGTGACCTGTTGTCACTGACTTGCATCTTGGTTACAGGCAAGTCTCTTTGCTCCATGCTCACTTCTCTTCCATAGTTCAGAGGAAGCAGAATGGGATGAAAACTACTGCCCTAATGACCTTTAAGATGGACCTGGCCTGGCACAGCATCTCTCAAATGAAGCCACCAGAAACATTCTGCAAGGCCAGTACAGTTTCAAGTAAATGATAGTGTTGTCACGACTCCATACACTGTGCACTTTCTATAGCCACATGTGCTGCATGGATTTATCTACATTACTAGTGTTTTATAAAAGTTTACAGGAATCAAATACCAGAAAATGTGTGAGCATCATATTACAGTTTACTACCACACTAATTTTGTGGCTTGCACTGAGGTTTTACTACTGCTTTCCAAGCAAAGTCTACAGAAACATGAAAGAATTTCCTATGCTTAAGTAAATGCTGTTTAAGGAACAAGAAAACCTCCAGCAGGAAAAGGAAACTCCTGCAGTATTGGATGGGAGAGATGCCACAGTATTTCATTAAAAGGAACCGAAAATTGATGATTGAATACACACCACATAGATAGAAACAAACACTCATTAAATTGGTCAAAACACACACTAAAATCACAACACTTAGCACAATACATTTCAGTTGCTCTGACCAGTCTTCTAGAATCCCTGGACTTGTTAAAGCATATTCCAATATGCATAAATATCCTATCTTCATTACATTTCTAATTTGCACCCAAAGAGCAAGGATGCAGAGGTACTACTAGAGGCTCCTCACTTCTAACAAGTCAAATCGACCTCTTGAAGAAAAAGCAACTGCTCCTGCATTTAATTTCTGCCACTAGTCTTTCTAATTCTTTGTGAGACAGACCCAGTCAATATTATTTGTTTTTAATAAAGAAGAGATCACTGAGATTGATGGAAGGAGAGACTAAGGTGAAATACCTATGTGGTGCATTGTGGATAGCTACTTGTGCCACTGCTAGGAATGAGACAGTCACACAGGATCTAGAGAAGGCAAAGGCAATACTTTAGGTTATGGAATGAGATTGTTTACTTTTAGACAACCTTCAGGAAGAAGTTACAGATTCACACAGCACTCAGGAGGGTAAGTCCTCACTGGAGGATAGTAGAGCATTACTAACACAGATAGTACTCTTTACAAGACACAGAAGTCTCCCAGCTAAGGGTTAACTTGAGAGAACTACAAGTCACATATACAGTGCCTAACAGAACACACAAGAATATGTACTGAGATCCATGAGAAGGGAACATCAGAAAAGGTATCCTAACATCACTTCTCAGAAAGCATCTGTTCTATATCTGCCCTTATCTGTGAAACACTGAATTCTGTAGCCTTTAAAGCTGCCCTATGTGCGGCACTCTGCATGAAGCAGGCTCAAAACCTAGTGAATCCACTCAGCAAGGTCTTTCTCCTCAGAGAGGGAATCCTTTTGTAGCATAAGGCAATTGAAGCTGTTCCTTCCTCAGCTCCTGCTATAGGAAATGCAGCTGGAAGAGTTAGCAAGGCCTGGACAGCAACAACTCCTCTGGTCCCAGCTTCTGGAATAACAAGTCAGCCACTCTTTTATATAACTTTTAGAAAAAGGTATGAACTGACAAATTTTGCAGGAACAAGTTTAGCACAGTTTGCCACAAAAATCTGAGAAATTAGTGTGTTCACTGCACCCATAACCTTGTTTCCAACTGTATTTCCATCCACATTCAGCACTTAATTACATTTGAAAAAACAAGCCTTGTATGATTCAAGTCTTCCAGGAAGCTGGTGTTTCCAATTAATTCAGAACCTTGCTAATCTGCTTACTGTTCCAGGGGTTGGCACAGAGCTCTTTGCTCAACTACCACTTGAGATGCATATGCTGAGATCTTCTGCAGAAGGGAAACAGAACATGATTTAAATTCATGGTTTTTTTCTAAAATATGAGAATTCATCTCAAGCCCTGCAGATAAGCATTTGTTGCATCCTGTATAAAGAGGAGTTGTGTTATCTCAGGCTAGATGACACACTAAACAAAAAGGCTTGCCCTATTACTATTAATTAGACAAAGTGATAGGAGATTTTGGTAATGCTTTTAAAGATGCATTTAAGCAACAGGGAACACACTACAGTCTTCTGTACTCCTTGTCTCATGCCCATCACTTAAATATGAACATTCAACATCTCTCCTTAATAAAGCGTGGTTGTGAGGATTTGCTCAGTTTGAGTTTTCTTAATAGTCTTGACTTGGATACAACTGTCTTGGAAGTACTGGAGTAGTCAGACACCAGTTCAAGAAGGGCCTCATGTCTCATTAAAGTCAACAGACCTAAGTACAGGGGCTGCTGCAGCTTTGCTTATCAGCATTCTATCAAGCAACTATACAAGTAATGCATTTAGGCACATCAGAGCTCTAGCTGCATCAGTCTAGTCATGCTTCTGGAACACTCAATTGAAGTCTAGCAAAATTATCCTCAGACAGCCAAATTAGATTATTTGGAACTCCAAGAGCCTGCAAATTAGGATTGCTGGTTTCCATCCATCTATCTTAGACAAATCTCTTAAGTAATAATTTTCCCTCTACTTTCTTCTCATACATTGGCTGCAATGCAGAAAAGGCCCAGCGTGGGACTCTTTCAAGAGCACAAGCAAAACAGGACAAGATACGTAAGACAAGAAAAGTCAGAAATTTGACTTTTTAAACAATGCTTTCAGCTAGGAAAACATTATCCTTTATTGTATTAGCCATTCTGGACTTAATCAGCCTTTCCATGGTGGCTATGGAAGTTGTGTTCCAGTAGATTTAAGATAACACATGGGGAAAATAGAACAAATTCACTTGTAAAGGAACTCCACTTGTGTGTGAGATTATTCTAGGTGTGAATTAGACTAAGTAGTTTATTCCCAAGCAATTTTCAAACTCCTGTGCCAACTAACACTTTGCCAAAAGCAGAAAACTCACTGCCAAATCTTCCCTTAGAGTTCAGCACAGTGCTGCATCTTGAAAACCCATTCTGGGAGAAGGACTGGACTTGGAGGTGATAAACAGGATAGGGGAGTTCAATGCTATGTGGCCGCTCCTCAGAATTCCTTCCAAAAATAAACTACTACACCCTTTAAAACAAAACGTTGACCATGCAAGACATTAAAGCCCTCAGCTCAAGCACTCTTTGTACACAGCAGGAGGAGATGTTATCAGAAGTGGTCCAGCCAAGAGAAACAACTGCCAGAGCAAAATCCTTTTGTGACTGGTCCATTGTTTCTGAACACCCAGCAAGAAGCAAAGGGTGTACTGGAATGGAACAAACCTGTGTTACAGCAAGAAGCTTTGCAAATATCATTAGCTACTATTCAAAACAGCAAGACAGCAGAAAAACAATATGTGAGGGCTTACATATGCTTTATCACTTCTTTGCACTCCCCATGCACAATTGTCCCAAACAATAAAAGGGCAGGAGGTTGCTGTCTAATGAATGGAAAGGATGTTGCAAGACAGGACCTCCTGAAGCCAGGCTCAGAGTTAAGTGCAAGCTGCTGCAAAATGCACAGCAGTAACCTGCAGTCAGACTGAAGTTCAGGCTTCACTGCTGCACGAGGCAGCAAAGAAATGCAGGAACATTTATCATGCCTTGCACACATAATCTGAGTTTGGAGTAGCACTGCCTCTCTCTGCTTCTGAGCACAGACACACTCTGGCCTATGCAGGTGCATTAATACAGCGTCAAAGGCCAGCCGTGCCATTTGGACGTTACTGCTTCCTCCCTGGGAAGTGTCAGATTTGGTGACTGGTCTTTGGCACATCATCCACAGAACAACCCTCATTCAAAGCACATGAAAAAGTCTCACAGAGGACAAACAAGAATTGTTGTTATAGCTGATACAGCCAGAGCAACATATAAAACAGGAGAAGTAGCTGGTAGGAGAATGTAAGAAGATACGAGATAGAGCAGTCCCACCCGAAGATGTGCTGCCAATATTTTAAAATAACAGCTCCCAGAAGCATTTCCCTGTCATGTGATGGATCCCACACAGGAGGAGTGGCTGTGCTGCAAAGAGAAGTGCTGGGTGGGTCAAGGAATCTGTTTGCTCTTCTCTTGTTTTCCCCATTTAAACAATGTTTTTAATAAACACAACCAAGGAGGGAGGTGGCTCCACTTGGCAGACAGGCTCCTCCTGAGTAAATTTGCTGAAAGTGATTATTCTCTCTGTCCTGAAAGCTGTACTGAGCATACTCAATAGCTGTGCATAGAGCTCAGCAGGTACAACCCAAAACATTGCTGAAGGCTTTATGCAGGGAATTAGATTGATTCTTCCCCCAATATTCCTCATTCACCCTTCTAAAAGTACCTGTTCTTCCAGTACAAGATGCATGTTAAAAGTAACTTTGTTTTACTCCCAAACTTGCTTGCATGAACCTCACACAGGGTTGTATGACTAATAACCAGAAAATGTAATTTGGCTTGAAAAATCACTTTCCTCTTCAACAAGGGCTGGTTCCTGAAATTCCAGTGACCATCCTCCCAACACAGTTGTCCCAAACCCTACAGACTGACACAGATATACGGAGTTTTATAAATATGCTTCAGATTCTTTCCCTATTATTCCCCCTTCTTTCAGGCAATCACTTGCTTTCTGAACACTTTTCAGATTCTCAGAAACAGAAGAGATGTAAAAAGTACTGCAGTGCAGCAAAGCTCACTCCTGTTCTCACTAGGAGATACAGTGTAGGAGGAACTTGCTCTTAAATCACCCATTTCAGTCCTCTTCCCCCACACATATAGATGATGCTTAATTATAACTGACACGTATTTCTGCTGCAGGGATTGCTTTATGTATTTCAGTCACCTAATGCTAAAAAAGCCCAATCTTATTTTAGTCCCAGACTAGGTTCTCAAAAATTAGAGCTAGCCAGCTCATTTTATGCTCAGTCAGAGGGAGACCTTATACACATCTGTCTTTTAATAATCAATAGCCAGGTGTTGAATTGTCCTCTGGGGAAGAGTGTTACGAAGGCTGAGAGACTGAGGCATTACAAAGCTACTTACTTCAAGGCCACTCATGATTTATGCACTATATGATTAGCCAGAATCAGCCTCTAGGGTTAAGCTTGCAGATACTAGTTTGCAATAGACAGAAATAGTAAGTGACCTAATCAAGTATTTTGCTATTTAATACATAGCCTAATTAAGATACTATAATATTCAGGAAGTAACATAAGGTCCATGCCCTGTAAGAGATTTCTTGTAATATGAGAAATTCACATTTGTGTAGGTTTAGAGTAATTATTGAGAGGAAACTGGCATTAGAAAAATAAATAAATAAGAACCAGAAACATGCAAGAATGTTGGCAAAGAAATACAGAGGCCCATCAGCAAGTCAAAGCAGCACTGTGATCTGGGCTGAAAATAGTTCCACAAGCAAATTTAGCATCTTCAGTACATTAATAAATCCATGTGCATGGCATGTAGAGAATGGCACACACGGCTAAAGATGCTGAAAGTAAGGGTAAGGGAAACAGTCTGTGTTACCATCAGGTATTTAAAAGAGCCAGGTTCTTCACTCAAGGGTGAAACAAAGGTAATCTTGCTTCAGAGAAGACAATACAAAAGTGGCTTTGTGCTCTGTTCAGGACAGAATTCATGGTGGTCAAAACATAGTGACAACAGGCTGAACTTGTCAAAAAGGTGTGAATGAGGGTAACAGTCAGAAGCCACTGCTTGAGAAGGCTACAAGTCAGTTCAACATCTTTATCAGAGGATTCAGCCTGCTCCCACTAGAGCCAGAAAAAGGAAACCTACTACGATAACATACTGCATCCTCTCTGCAATGCATGTCTAAATCCAACTCAGTACAGGCACTGAGTTTGCCTTGCCTAGACAGCTTCCCCCCATGCAAGAGCTTACATCAGGCCACAACATCCCTTGTTTTAGGACTCTGATCCCTCTGATCTGTGTTTTGGTTACAAACCACTATTGACAGCTGGCAGCCAAGACTCCCAGAGAGCCCTTAAATCACACAAAAACACCAAACAGTGCCCCAAAGGTATATGATGTTCCTCTGCCTCAAACTGCAGCACATCTATACCTACAGATGGTCACAGGCCAGATAGCTAGGGACAAACAACACAGCTGAATGGGAAGACTAATGCACAGTTTTCCATGGCTAATATCAACTTAGGTAAATAAAAAATTACCAGAGCCAAGTTACAACATTGCTTTGGTATACCATAATCCAATATTCAATCTTTCAAGGATCCACCTTCCTCCACTCCCTTAATGCTGATAGTACCACTGTTTTCCAGGGGTCAGTGTTCCAGGACTGGAACACAAGAACATGCACTTCCTGTAAGGGGAAGGAAGACAATCACAAAGGAAAACTTTAGAGTGAAAGCCAGTCTTGATATAAGGATGTCAAACTACATGAAGCTCACTGTATTCTAGGCACATTTTGCAACTATTCACTTATCCACAGCATTAACAGTTCACCTATCATTTATAGCTTAAATTTGCCAACTTCCATTTACCACAACTATCTCTCTGTGCTTTAATCTGAGCCACCTAGGTTGCTTTTTGTTTGTGAGATATTTCACTATGCTAACTTTAGCTAAAACCATGAATCCTAAGCATATTTCATTATGCAAATTGCATCAGATTTCAGAGCCTTACTGAGAAAGTCATGTTCAGTTCATTGTATTTGTAACAGCAATTGCTAGGAAACCCAACAGATAGCTGAAAAGCAACTGTGTTTTTGTTATCAGGGGTAAATTCAGCTGCATGAACAAGATAGAAACCAAGTTCTGGCTTATTTCAGAGACTGCACCTTCATAATTCCCCCTGAAGGATATTGAATGACTACAAACAGGACAAATTCAGTTGTGATAAAAGCATTAGATTAGAAAATATTACTGACTCCATAACTCCACGCAGTGTAGTGTTATAGTTGTGGGGTGTTTTTTTTTAATACAGTGACCTTGTCTACTAATCATTTACCCTTGAAAATTTCTACTTAAGTTTTTGAATTATCAGTTATATCTTCATCATACCAGTGAGATACTTCCATTTGGTTCACACTTTTCTTTAAATTAAAGTAATCAGCATGATCAGCTTTGAAGCCTTACCCAAAGTGCAGTTTAACACAGTTACATATGACTTGCCAGGTCTTAATAACTCAGTGAAGGTGAAATATTTAAGTCAGTTTTCTTGCTGAGACGTAGATTTTGAGTACATGGTGATTATCATGGCTTACTAGACAAAAAGGAACCTGATCTTAAGTTGTTTTATATTTAGGATTTTACTCTTGAACTGTTTTTCAATGTTTCAAATGCTCAGAAACACAAATAACAGGCAATGGACTGACTTGCTGTTTGAAACATTACAAAAGGCAAGAAGAGTTTTCATTGATTGCACTGTGTGATTTCTACAAGACAGCAGTGAAACATTCTGTAGGGTTGACTTAATACCTTTTGTAAATAAAAAGCAAAATCAAAAATGGCCATCATTTTTACCTTTCTTACAGATCCTGATGTAGTGACTAGTGGTGCTAAGCCAGTCTGAGAAGCATATTGTAGATACTCAGGCCAATCTTAGTGTTATCAGCATCTCAGCATTACCTCACATTAGATATTAAGGTAGGCGTAAGCACGGTAATGGAGTCACGCTTTTTAAAAATATGCATTTCAAGTGTTACCTGAATCTGGTAGGCCTTAAGCAAGTATTCCCTATAGAGAATACTCTGATAGTTACTTCTTGCATTGATGTGGCTAGGCAACACCTGTATCATCCTACACACTAGGCCATACTTGTCCAAGATCATGCAAAGAAGGATGAGATGGCAAAATCATAAGCAGAGCTGGATCAATACACTTTGAAGATGCTGGAGCAATGCAACAACGTGACTGTAAAAGTGTTCTGTGACTGCCAGTTTTTGTGTATTATGTAGCACTTTTTAGTCTCCCATCTCAATTCTTCTGTTGAACTTACACCTACTTGTGCAAGAATGACAGATTTTTTACACAAGGTGTCTCCTGTGAAAAATTTTTTTCCTCTGCAGTTGAGCTCATGACTCTGTTTTTAGGCTTCCTATTCATAGCTGCAAAAAGTTGCTAACAAATGACATTCAGGGAATCTCAATGAAGCAGGTAAGAAAGATTTTTCTTAGAGCTTCTATATCACTCTTGGGCACAGATGTTTTATGACCAACAAACATCTCTGCTCCTTAGTATTCAACTTTAGGGAGAAGAAGGTCAATTCTTAAATTTGAGAAGCAACATCCTAAGACAAAGCAGCAAACCTATAACATTACTGTTACAAGGTGATTTATATTACAAGCACGGACAGAACCAAAAGAGTTTGTAATTAATTGTATTAAGCATAGAGGATGCAGTGTTTACAGTGGATCCGCACCCCTTTATATCTGAAACACGTCTCAGCCTGATGCTGCTCATCTGTGTTTAGCTACAGCATTTGAAACATCGTAATACTGAAGTCTCAGACCCTATATTCAGTATTTTATAAATGATCCTGTTAAATTCAGAGAACCCTTCCTGAAAGCAAAGCCAACCATGCAGAGTAAAAATCTATCTTCAAAAGTTGTTTTAATACAGATTTTCAACTGTGTTCTTCTACAAAATGATATTTTTAAAAAAATTTGCAAAACAATTACATAATTGCTCATGAAAACAGAAATCTTCAGTAGATGTTTCTTTTTTTTTTTGGTAGCAAAATATTTGACCAGACTTTCAGAATTACGCTCCATATTCATTGTTTGAACTCCTAAAACATGAGTAAATTGACAGGCTTATGCCAGTTATCTCAAGGCTGTTTTTCACAAATCACCCACCATCCATGTTCATTCCCCTATACTCCATGGTATCAATTTTTGCCTCATCGCATGACTCAAATCACAGTCACCACACAAAATCATGCACAAGTACTGTGCAAGCACTTCTTGCCAAGATTTTAGTCTTCTCTTTCTAGGAATGTTCATGTAAACAAAAGTTTGCATGGACAAATACTAACAGAAAATGGTAGGATTCAAGGGTTTTGAAGTGGGTTGGTTGGCCGGTGGGGAGGATTTGCAGTTGTTTGTCAGCCTTTATTCTTATGGAAGAGAAGGCTGGAGCATTTCCCTATTTCTCCCATACATATGTTTATGTCCTACATCAATATAGGTATTATCAGATGTCCAAGTGCAAGTTCTAAGTCAGACAGGCTGTGTCAAAGCCTAAACTGGCAATCAGTGCAGCTCTTTTGTCTCACCTGAGGGATAACTAACACCAGCTGAGGATCTGGCCCTTTACATGCTGTCAAAAGAGGAGGGCTGTAGAAATCCACACAATCAGGTTTTGTGTACATTTCCTGCCATTCTTTAGCTCTAGTTTTCCATTGGCCTGTTTCATAATTTTATGAAATGTCACTCCAATTATATTTGGTTTTGCAGTTATATAATTCTCCACACCCTCCCCCAGCCCTGATTACACTACTGCTGATGATTCAACTATTAATAGACTTTATAAACTCCAGAAACAATTCTCTAGTTTTCAGGTACTAAGGAATTACATTCACTTCAATTTCATGGTAACCAGCTGGCTGTCAATTGAACAGCTTGAAACAAACAAACAAACCCCAACTGCAGACAAATAAAGGTATTTGAATCCTCTGCTGTCACAACAATAACTAGTGCAGACTCACTAACTCCAGAAGCAGAAGTGCTCACTGTTATTGCTATGCAGAATATCAGATCCATGAAAATAGCAAAATGCAATGTCTCACCCTGCAAACTGCAGGTCTTCTGCAAGGCTCCATGAAGAATCAAAGACTCAACAGCATCAACTATTTATATAACACAGCCCATTTTTTTTCTTCTGGATTCATGTTCTACATGAACCTATGGCCTCAAAAAAGACTGATATCTCTGTCCATGATATCTGTTAACTACAGCTTCAATGACTTTTAAAACTGTTGTTATTTTACTCTTTTGTACAGACTATGCTATAATTGCATTCATTTGAGGAGTCTTTAGGATTTCAGCCCCTTTATATGCACAAATAAATTTTCAAATTCTCTGACCTAGCAAACTAGCATAATTATTCCATGAACTTCAGAGAAATAGGAAATAAGGCACTTTGGGTCAAGATTAAAATTCCACATGATATTCAGAAGGGCTGCAAAGCTAAGTTCTAGATTGAAGAGAAGTGGCAACTACTTTATGCCAAATTCATCACTAGATCAAATAGATATGATTTCCAAAGTTATGCCAAGTTGCATCCACTTCTTCTGAGAACATAATCTTTTCCATTCCCATTACTCCTACCTCCCTCTGCCCCCAATCCCTTCTTTATTTTGGAATAAGGCTCAAGACTGAGTGCACCAGTTATGTTTTTATAATACTCCACTCTCAGTTTCCACTAAGAGGTAAGAAAAGCCAAAATGCACATTGCAGGGCCCTTATAAATAGTTAACATCTAAACAATACTCCTACAAGAAGAGCAGACTGAAAATGGCAGCAAGATGCTAGGTGTTACAGAATGTAAAAGTGTTGAAAATGCAGTAATCAGAGTTTACCTAAAGAATCAGGGTGCACAAGACAGTACTGTTTCAAATATGATTCTGCATTGATTAAAAGCAATGAGTATATGTGTCACATTTTGCTCAAGCAGAAAGCACTGAGAACTCGTAAATAAATGCTAAATAGCAGGCTAAAAGTTACAGAGGGATTCAGTTAGCAATTACTACACAGAGACTTCAATAATTCATGGAAGCCTCATCCAGATATCTAGGTATCCAAAGACTTAAAGTGTAAGCAAACCAATAGGTCAATAATGCAGGCTTTTCTATTAATCTAATAGGGGCTTTAAAAGCTATCTGCTTAGACAGGCCTAGCTGTCTTGCCATGTTTTAAAGATTTTTGTGGTCTCTTGTCATGCCAAGTCTCAGCTTTCTCCAGGACAGAAGTGCTGAATAGAACATTGAACAAGTTTAGGGCTGCCCATTGCTTGATTTTTAGCACACTTAAAAGCCTGGATTCAAACTCTTGCCTTTTATCCCTTCACTTTCACATGAAAGAGGACTTGATATTCCCTCCTGCAGTAAGTAATTTCAAAGGTCTCCATTTCAAGTGATTTTAGCACAAGTATTGGACTAACAGCTCTCAAGACAAAAGAGCAGGCAACAGAGTGCATATAACAGAGAAGAACAGTAGAGCAGCCTTTCATTTACCTAACCATGATCCAGTTGGTGGTTATAAATGTAGACTTGATATAAATGCTGACTGTAACTTCACCAATATGTTTCTCTGTAGACTGCAATTGTAGTCTCTCTCAAAAGCTACAGATGTCTGCTTTGCAGATGCACTGAGCTGAACAAACCCAAGGGTCAGAGCAATGAGAAGACACCAGGATTTAAAACACTGTTCTAGAAATGGAAGGTCCACCTGCTGTCCATTACCCCTTGAATCAGCTACATGTTATTGCTAATGTATATATAGAAGGTAATTCTAGATCCAATCTAGGAGCTGGGTTGTGGAAGCTGGTGAATTCAGTTATACAGAGCTTGTAAAGAGTGAACAGTATATATATAAATATAGCTGCTAGGTACCTGTACATTCTTGAAATTGGTCTGTTGTTGTCATCTTATTGCAGGGGTTCCATGCTGTTGTCTCCTTATCACAAAGTTTCATACCTTCTTGGTGTTTCTTGTGGGCAGCTCCTCCGAGTACTGACTCTTTCTTCTTCACAAAGCAGCCAACTGACTCCAGTTCCCCTCTCAACCAGCCACCCCACACTTTTATAGCACTCTTTGTTGGTTACAGCTGTGGCCTGTTAAAGTCAGGCCTGCTCCTAATCTTTGATAATTGGCCCAGCTGCAACTCCTTAGGAGTAAGATTACTTTCTACATTATCTTTATTTTCTTATATTCTAACCCACTACAGTCTGTGACTGCCAAACTCACCTGGATGCAAATACTAAATACATAATTTCAGCCTATCATTCTCTACATAATACCTGCAACATCAGGAGTTGGAGTGATCACCTGTATGTAGTGATCCCTAGCAGCAAGAACAACCAGAGCAACCACAGAATTAACCATAAAGAACCCATTTCCAGTGTTCATAAGAGTAAGGAGGCCAAAAAAAGAAACCACACACATAGCTATTATAACAGCTGATATTATATATAAAGGCTTAGAGGTATCAAAATACCATGGGCTGTATTCTTCAGCAAGCTACAGTTCCAGTTTCAGAAGTTTCTATGGTAACTGAATTGCTAATTCACATGGTTTTTATTCCAATTCATGCCACAGATCACATTTGGCAAATGCCATGAGCTCTCAATTTATGGCTAATTGATTCTGCACTTGGGGATATAAAGTCCCATTTGCGGGGTTGCAGGGATTACATCGGTTTTGTATTTTCATACACTGCTTCTTTTAATCACAAACATGAAAACCCAGATATTTTAAACAGAAATTTATTAATGCATTGAAGTACAATTTAAAAGAAGCAGACAGGCTCAATATCTGATACTGAGAGCCTAGAATGTCCCTTGTGTTACTCTCCCCACACATTTCTTGTTGCATGGGCATTAGTGGGCAGGACTTGCCTGCACCTCACAACAACCTCCTGAGGCTCCAGCTCCCAGCCAGCAATGCCATGGGTTATAGAAGTGTGGGACAGAAAACAGGACAGCAAAGGATGCACAGAGCTCACCATGGCCTGGCTCCATACCAAGGTCAGTCACTAGAAGCTGTTCTAGTAAAAGAATGTTTCTTTAAAATAAAAGGTGCTATATCTCTCTTAAGGGATGTTTTATGGCAAGTGCACACCCTTTAAGGAATGTGGTTATTTCTCTCCATTCAAGTGTCTTTATCTGCTTCCAGCTATAAATTATTTTGAACTATAAAACTCACCAGTTTTAACATTCAAAAATGTTATAATCAATTTCATAACATTGCTTAAATTGAAATAAGCTAATTTGAAGCTCAGACTTGAAAAAGAAAAACCAGTATTTTACAGTTTTGAATATTTAGCAGTCTTAAAAATAGGACTTGATTCATTTTTCCAATAATTAGTATTTGTACCATAATTATAGTTTGTCTATAATTTCAGTAATCCTTAAGAGTTTAGCTGCAAATAGAGTGTGCTTATTCAGTGTACAAAAATGTTTCCAACAAGAGGCAAACATTCAAAATCTCTTCATACACAGAGTTTAAAAGATCCCCATGGATGTGGGGATGGATCAAGATAACACACATATATCATTACCAGAAATTCAAAGCCTCCAAAACAAAGTATAATGTGACATCACAGGCTAGTGGCTTCAAAGAGGCCCAAACATTCAGAAAGTATTTGAGGTACTAGTGTTTGGTAATTACTTTGTTCTGAAACTTACAAAATTCCTGTCTCTCTGGATGTTCTCAGCTCCATTTTGGAGGAAGCAATTTCATTTTCTAGTTTTATCACTTAACCCTGAACCTTTTCCTCAGGCCACTTTTTATCAGCATCACACCAACAAGTCTCCCAGAAGTAAAAGTTTTCCTCTGTGATAGCCTTTGAACCCAGCCAAGAATTTCCACAAGACTTCTGCCTAGAAACTCTGACCCAGTCATATGAGTTACTGCAAAACCATGCCTCCAACAAGCTCTGTTATCCTGGACACAGTAGCAGCTAAAAGACTTAAGATACATCAGTGCCTACATGCTGTTTACATACTCAAAGAGCCTTTTTAGAAGTTTGTACACAGTACATAATTTTTTTTCTCTGGGTCACAAGTACAAGATATGGTATTGCCCTGGGCTGTAATTTCAATGTAAAAGTCTCCATTATATACGTGATTTATTATCCATACAATTTCTACTATTTTAGGTGTATTCTTTAGACAACATAAGAGGAATACTTGAACCTAGCACAATTCTGTTAAGATCAAACATAAGCATTTGCAGGTGGTCAATAACTGCATTTCTTAGCTTGCAAAGTGCAAGCTACTGAACACCTAATTAATTAATTTAGCATGTGAATAAGAAATATCCATTAAAATACAGGACTTTTTATGCAGGTAAGCTAAAAACTGAGCCATTGTGAAGTCTGTTCAAAACAGTAGCTCAGTTTCTGGGACAGTTCTGTTCTCATGGAATGGAAACTACACTAAAAAATCCAAAGTTCAGTACTTCTGTTCCTTTCTAATCTGCCATAACTCTTTTAGTTCAATGCCTCTCCAATTTCAGTTACAATAACCTTCCAAAAGCAACATTTCTGTGCTCAGATTTTTTCACACCATATCAGTCCTTTAAATACTAAAATCTGAGTCACACAGCAGAAATGGAAAAAATGTTCTGAAGAACTGAAAAGGGTAAAAAAAAGGAAAAAGATTCCATAGATTGCTTTTCAACAGAGCTATAGAATTTGCAAATCAATTTTGTTGTGTCAGCCACTAATCTGTGTTTTTGTATTGTGATATTATTCTACAGCTGCCAGCACACATAGCAATACAATGCTTTAGCACCTCATCAACTGTGTTAGAAAAATAATGGCACTTATAATGGACAGTAGAGGACTAAGTCTTGGTATAATTTTGGATGTTTCACAGCAAATATTTTCAGTTGATACTCACCCTCCTTTCCCCTTCAATTTTCTTCTCAACATGCAATTACCCATTGAAGACAAGCATTTGATCCTTGAATGCAAAAGAAAACTGGCAATTCAGCGCTCTGTAGACTCTCTCCTCAATCTGTGAGAAATACTTGAAGCCCTAGTAACAGTGAAAATCACAAAATAGAAGGTCTTCTCTATTATAGGGCAACTAGGCAACTTTGTCCTTACCAGCAGTTGAAATACATGCTGCATGACAAGTTTGGAAGCATCATTTCTTGGAATCGGAGATTTTAAAATCAATAACTAAATGTAGTAAGTATTCTTGGTATTCCCAGATACTTTCCCTTTTCTAAAAAGGGAAAGGTGGAGGATTAAAAAAATCCACAGGTGGTATGACTTTTTGTAAAATAATTCAATTTCTAAGAGAATTCAATAGACTTCTGGAAAGTGTTAAATAGAAAAAATCCAAACTTGTAGGACACTGGTAGCTCATAAGTAGAATCATCATTCTACCAGAGTTTCCTTCAAACTGTAGTACCTGAATATGATATTATGTACAACCAAGCTTATGCAACGTGTAACAAACTCCCCCCCCTCCCCAAACTATGAACAACACAGCACCCTTCCAAAGTTCAGACTGTGTTAAGCAAGCACAGATATCTGTAAAGCAACACCATTCGGCATTCAATGCTTAGCCTCTGTTTCTACATTTCTTTTTCATTCCTTTCCCCTGCTCTCTTGGGATAACGTCAATGAAGGTAACCATAAAGGTAAAAGAAATTAAAAGAAAAAGCAAGAATAAACTACCACTTAAGTTACTTCAGCAGTACATCCTGGCAACTCAAGATTTTTCTTAAGATCGTGCCATTATCAACCACCCCAGATCACCACCTTCCTCACACTGGGCCTGCAGAAGGACATTGCAGATATGTACTGATGCCAGATGGTTTCCAGCTCCTTTTGGACAGCACATGAAGGTCACTGAAACTGTCTTCCAAACAGACCTTAGAAAAATCTAGTGAACACTTAGTCAATGGGCTACTCTGGGTTTGCTGTGATACTTCCTGAAGTCTTCTGTAAAGTCTTTCTTCATTTCCATAAAGACAGCTCCATCCAACAACACAGACATTACTTCCTCCAAATAAAAGACCAGCTCGTACTGGGCTGGTAACTGGGCATCTCTTATTCTCTGCATTGACACTGCTTTCAAAATGCATGGAGGGGAAGCACTTCCAGATCTCTAGTTACTGCCCTTTGACTTCAGTTATATCAGCTGTTCTGTAGTCCCAGGAAGCAGTCTGAGCAGCCTGGCCTGAGCCAGCACTCCTGGTATACTAGCCAAAACCACAATACATACAGATTATTCTCTTAACTGCCTGGAGGAACATATCATCTTCTGGCAGAATGCAAAGAATTAACGGTTTTGGAAACTCAGCATAGTAAAGAAGGAATCAAGCACTAGCAAGCTAACAACATAGACTAGCAGGTTTCCAGGAAGTAGCAGAGAGCGTTCTGGTCTTGTGCCCTGTAACACACAACACTGCCAAAACAAACCACTTAGTGACATAAAGCAGCAAATAAACACTGAAAACCATCTTCTCTCTGCTTCTATGTTATTTCATGAAAGTAGACTGTACACAGGTGTTCCATGTCATAGGAAGCATCAAACTACTGCCTCTCTGGGCACACTGCTACCTTTTGTACAAATGCAGCATACAAAAACTTATTGGATCACAGGTTCAAAGGTCAGAAAACACTTCTAGGATGATCTAGTCCAAATATTAACCCAGTACCAATGTGTTCGACCTTAAACCATATCCCCATGTACCACATGCCTTATTGAACACCTCTGGATGATTCCACTACTTCTCAGGGCAGCATATTCCAGTGCTTGTGCATATTCCAGACCACCTTGTAAGTGAAGACATTTTTCTTAATATTCAATCTAAACCTTCCCTGGTGCAACTTGAGGCCATTTTCTCTTGTCCTGTCACTTGCTGCCTGGAAGAAGAGACTAACTTCACTACAGCTTCTTTCAGACAGTTGTAGAGAGCAATGTCTCCTCTGAGCCTCCTTTTCTCCAGACTAAACAACTCCCTCAGCTGCTCCTCATAAGACTTGTGCTCCAGACCCTTCACCAGCTCAGTATAATGTTCTTCAAAAACAGAGAGATTGCCACCATGTGGATCTCCAGCCTCACTGGCTGTCAGTTAATCCAACAAACTCCTGGTCCTACTGCAAGCCAGGGTACCAAAATGCCATTCTGTAGTTCTCAAACATGCAATATGTTTGCTATAGCCACTGCATTGCATGTTTTAGCCCTAATTGGGATGGGGAAAGATTTGCTACAGACATAAGTAGTGTAATCTGTTATATTTGTTGTTTCTAGAATCATACATAGAGAGTTTCAGGCAAATAATGATCAAATTAAAATGTGAATGTCTGTGGGGGAAACGTGATGGCTATTGGGGAGAAAAGAAAAATAACAATTTATTAAATTAGCAATAAACTTCAGAACTTATAAAATTCAAATATATCAAATAGCATTCTGTCCAGATCATTTTAATTCACTACAAGAGTATAACACCACTCTGTGTGGGAAGAATAAGGAGTTGCATCTCAAGACAATTTAAGGATGGATGCTTTCAATCCTAACCCTTGCTAGGAATGGATTCACAGCTCAGAGAGCTCTCGAGTCGGAACATACTGGTTTGTGCCAATTTTGGAAAATATTCTGCACTGCCAAAAGAGAAAGGTCAACCTCAAATACCATGAACTGCATGACAACATTACACAGCATCATCTCTCACTTGCCCATCACAGACCATCTTCTCTGTCTTCCAGGTGACCTGTATTTACTGAAAAAATGTTTAAATATTTAAATACTTTTGACAAATTTCAGACTCATGACTTAAACTGATCTTTACTGGTAATCACCCTACGGGAAGACTAAATGAGGAATGAAGGGAAGGGCTAGATGTTCCCTTGTGTGCTCTGCAGTGTACTTATTTAGTAGCTTTCCATTCTGTGGCTGTTGCTTTGATTTTCTGAAGAAGTTTGTGCTCAGCAGCACATACCTAACTGTGCAGTGCCTGGCAGTGTGCCCAACCAGCTGGGCAGTGTCTGCTGGTATTTATACTGGACATATTCTACATCTCACAACAACTGTCTGTGACCTTCAGACAGGTATCGTGACAGAGAACTTACCCAATTCCCTCTCCTGGCAGTTGCTTTAGCACACAATTGCATGGAAACTCATCTTTGGGGACACACAGGAGTCTACTGCAGAATCACACATAGCATAATATTCTATTAGTATTTATTGTTATTTTCCAAAAATATAGTTAAATTATTCTTAGAAGAACTCCTACCAATATATTCTGAACCGGCAGACACAGGGAATCTAGATGGCAAATTTGCCCTTTTGATCACATGTTAAACTCATGAAAGAGGATCCAAAAATTAAAGTCACGTCCAACTTTGAAAAGTAATTTGATCCAAAAGACACAAATCAAAGCTTCCCAAGGGTTACACTGTATAAATACTGTGTTGTTTCAGCTGGAGGTGGCTTTGAGCTACTTTAATTTAATCAATTATCTTTTAGATAAATATATAATGCTAGACATATACAATGTCAAAACAGAACTGTATATTCCATGTAATAGTTGTCTTTGAGAAGGCTGTTAACTCTGCCAGTGAAAATTGTATTTCCGGAATATTACATTTGAGCTAGGCCAGATAGGCTCTTCATTTTTCCTATTTTTCGTTTTTTAACTTGTTAATGCAAGTATACAATAAAGAGAACATCCTTCTTCCCACCCTTCAAAATCAGATTGGCTGCAAAAAAGAAAAATAACCCCAAAAACCAGCTGAGACATCATAATGTCAAAATGAACAGGTGATGTCAAGAACACCATGAAATAGTGCTTTTTTTATACCAAGACTTCATTTAGTACACAGTACCCGTGAGTGCAGACTCTGACTATTCTGCTCAGCTTGGATAATGAGCCAGTGGCCAAAGACTTAGGAACATTGTTTTGGTAATAGCATTGGGTGCTCAAGGGACTCAAAGGGTCATATGAATCTTGTGAATGGAAAAGTCACCATACTAAAGAGCATATAAGTTTATATATGATGGGAAGAAGGAAGTATTTGTCACATTTTATAGGCAGAAAATCAAAACACACAGTTACAATATGATCACAAGATCGGTGTTTGGACCTGCATATTTAAACAGACACAATTGTTCATATTATTTTGCTGGACTTTTCATTTCTCCAGTCTAACAGTACCCAGTAACAGAATAAACTGCAGACAAATTCAGCAGTACAGATATCAGGTTTAACTTGTAATGAGCATCAGAACCAGCTTCTGTGACCACAATTTGAAGGACTAGAAAGACAATTCAGCAAAAGTTCAAGATTCCAAATGCTTTTCTTGCAAACATAAGATTAGGACTGAAGGAAATAAGCTGGTTTGCAAGTCTGCAGAATTTTCTGAGGAGCAGCAGGAATTCTAATAGAGGATTTACCAAATAGATACACTAAGACCAACTTCGTGTTTCTAAGCAATGTCAGGGATTCTCATATACCTCCATCTTGTATCATTGTACGTTTCCTTCTTCACAGATTTAGCTTCTTGCTGTTTAAAAATTTCCACCAGCAATGAAAACTGGATCTTGCTGTTCATCCAGAATCCAACATAAGCAATCCTGCTTACAAGTTCTTCCATCTCTTTTCTTAGTCTCTTCCCTTTTCCTCAGCACCTGGGTCTCCACTGAAACCAAGAAGAAAGCTTTCTCACCAGATATATTCAGATATTTCACAAACAAATCCCTAGAATTTTGATGTCTTTACACTAGTACCACTACAGCTACCTCAGGTATCCATTACATTGGACATACTCCAATTCCCAGCTTGCTCCTAGCCCCCAGCTCTCCAGGAAATAATTTTGTCCCTTCTCCATACTAAGAAGAGAAATGGCCTTCTAGGAATCAAAATCACAATATACCCCTTCAAATCAATGGCATTGTACATATGAAGTCAACAGACTCCATCATCCTACTTTGCTATCATGCAGCTGTGTCCCCTGCTGTAAAAGCCCTCAAGTACTGATTTTTCATAGTATCAATTACCATCTCAACAAAACTGAGGCTGACTGTTGGTCTCAAATATGTGACAGTACTTTGAAGATCTGTTTAAATATTTCTAACAGTGCTTACTATGGGCAAAAGCAAGCCCCATGAAATGTGGATAAACAGCATACCCTCACACACATAAAACACAAGCTGTAAAAGGTTCTTCCTAAGCTGTGCACTGAACCTTGCAGTGCCTCTGGCTCATCATTTCATCTGCTCTGCCCTGTCACTTTCTTCTGCAAGAAGTCCCTTCTTGTGGGGCCTCAACAACACCACACACTATGGTGTTCCACATTGCTTTGTGGAGAAATTAGAAACCACTCCCATTACCCTCCCTGACACATAGAGAAGGCAGCCAAAGTTCCTGAAAGTGGAAGCAAAAAGGTCGGTGTCCTGAGGGAGTTGATAGTATCAAGATTGCCTATGTGAGTGCCTGCATGCTTGAGTTGTGTAACAACCAGGGAGTGTGCTCTTAGAAGTGGTTCCCTTCCTCTGAGGAAAGCAGAACCACCCAGAGATGTTTGGATTGAGGGTGGATCTATCAGTTCTTCAGATGTTTATGGGCCAGTCCTCAAGCTGCATCCCTCAGTTTGAAAAGGTCACAGATGACATACAGGGGAATGTGTTATTTTCTATTAGTTTTGGTACTTTGGATAATGGGGTTTTTAATTCCTTTGGGAAGACACTTTCATGGCACAGAGTTATCTTCCCATCCCTTACAATAGTTGAGAAGGAATTGCAAGCATGGATTACTGGCTAGTCTGTGAACCAGGACCAGCCAAACGTGGCAGTTCGTATTCACTTGCTTGCTTTGCACACAGTTCCCAGATATCAGGAAACCCAAGAAAGAAAGTCACTTGCACAAATAAATTTCTCAAAATTACTGTAATACAAAGTCATCAACTTTCAACTCATTCAGTCATATGGACAGACATCTACAGAGCTGATATGTAACTCTCATTATCTTCCTGCTACAAATAACAGGGACCTAAAAGTCCCACCACGTGAGATAATTTACAACATAAAGGAACGTTAACACCTTTCTGTCTTCCCTGTAGGACAGAAATTACACTGTTCATCAGCAAAACGGAAAACAGGAAACATCAGTAAAACACAACAATCTTTCAAAATGCAACACAAACAATGCTATTAAAAAAAAAAAAAAAAAAAAAAGGTGCCAAAACTTTAAAGACAAATTCCTCCTGAGTAAGAAACAGCTTTTTTATTCCATGTAATGCCACCAGCTGACTAATCCTGATGATTCACTTAGGCAGGTGGAGTTAAAATAGCTTTTCAGGGAAACACTTTTGCATTTTTACATAAAGAACACTTGTACACTTTTGACTAAATTAGTGCTCAAGGAACACATGTTGAGCAGCCTGATACCAATGCTTTAGAAAATTCAGATGAATGAACCTAGGCTTTCAAAAATCCTTATACTGAAACACAGTACTTCAGAAGTAAGGTTTAGGAGACTGAATCACAACCGGTGTGATTCACAACCTTGTCATGCAACAGCCAAGTCTTAGATCAACCACAAGCAGCTGAAACTTGACTGGACCAAGGACACCTGGAAGTTCACTCCCCTAAAACACATTGCCCTATTCACAACACAGTACCTAACCTTATGCATGTATCTCCAACTCTACAGATATAAATTGCATGAAGATAGTCAGAAAAAATGCTTAGAGGTACATAATTATCTTCTCTTTATGGAAAACAAAGCGGTTTAATTTGTGTCATACTAGATATTTTAAGCACACGCTACCTTGCTATGAGCTGCAACTCTTATTATTTGTTTATGCATCAGCATTCTCACCCTCCTCACTCCTGACCCACACACCAAAAACTGAGTAGAACAGGATCACAGATTCCCAGTGCAAGTGTGCATCCCAAATAAGATGCATTGCTATATTTAATTCTTCTCTAGTTGCCAGTGCATTTCTCTGTGCTAAATTTCAACCCAGTCTCAGGACTAGGAGACCTAAGTACCTCTTCACATAAAAACTTAGTGCACTAACCAGGACTACAGGCAGTAAAGGCCCTTACTCCTCTTCTCCAAGGTAACCTAGAGAACTCAAGACGAAGCACAGACCTTCTGGGCTTCCAGTACTCCTCCTCACATGGCAGAAGTTCTAGGCTGGGAATCGCAAAGCTTCCCAGTTCTAATCAGCTGTTCTGACTTGCTCAACCCTTCATTGTGTAATAAGCAACACACAATTTCATGTAACAATTCCCATGTCCAAGGGATTACATAAAAATTTGCAATTTGCAGATAACTGCGAACACAGGCTTTATTCTGAATTGGGGTAGGCTTGAGCTAAGATTTCCTATGAGTCAGAAATACTTCAAATTAATAATGCTCAAGAATAAACACTGCTTGTAATTTGGTTTGTTAGAGCATCAGTAAGTGTTTGGGGCACTGCAAAAGGCTTCTTAAGGGTAGCACTTAAACACCCTACAAGTACAGAAAAGAGGTTGACCTCAGCAATTTAGGTTTTGTTGAATCAAAGTGTTTCACAATGCCAGAGATGGAGAGAAAAACTGTGCTAAATGATACAGCCATTATTTAAAAGATGGTGTCCTGGATTTACAGATCATCAATTCTGATAAGGGAATAAAGAATACAATCTGAGGTCAAACCAGACTGGAAAAGAAATTGCTTCGTTAGAGAGTAATATGCCTGCTGCTCCTTGAACCACCAAAGTTTTCCTGGCATTTTCTAGACAATAATCAGGATGTCTTGCTTGTTTTGAATTTGTCTGTTTATAGACAGACAACTGGTGTTAGATTATGCTTAGTCCCTCTGTGAGGACAGAGTTCCTTACAGTTACATTAAAGTAAGTATATCTAGCTTCAGCTAGATGAAATCTCAACAGCTTATGTCCTAGACCCCTCACTGTCAAATGGAGAGTCTTAACCAAACTTGTAGGAGTTGTTTAAAATCAGGTATTGGAGGCTTGCTCTCACTTATACAGCTCTAAGTACAACTATGCAGCTACAGAACAACTATAGAGCCATTCAGCTGCTCCATCCCACAGCATGTTGCTATGGTTTCATTAACTTGCAGCTGAAGCCAATACCCCAGTTCTTTAGAGCAACCCACTGAGGCTTCTTTAAATATAGGATGAAGAAAGCCTCCTCTTCTTCCAGACCTCACAAGGTCTGGAGCAGTGAGCAAATTAAAGCTCAAATGTCTCCCAAAACCACCTCTAGCCAAGCCATACAAACCAAGCAGTTGGCAATGCGGGGATCTTGTTCAAGATCTTCTGCCAAACTGAATCCTAGGAAATACTGGGAAAGAGATTTTTGTGGCAGTGTTCTTTCCCAGGATGCATTCTTGGTAGCACAGCTGATGCATATTTAGTACAATGTCAAACTTCTAGGGAGAATCAAATGTTCTTAATCAAGCTGAGATTTTCAATGGCTCTCCCTGGATCCTAACCTCCCAAGAGCTTTGTCTGCTCTCACCATGCTCATACCACCTCATTAGAGTAATATCAGGATAATAATTTACCAGGATTGCGACAAGTCCAAGTCAGTGTTTTTGGAACGCCCAGAGAAGATATTGAAAAAATGGTGAACAAACACCTTTCAAAGTGCTCATTAGGAGTGCTCTGTGGCCACTCATATTAATTTAGTTTAATATATATCACATCACAGTATGCTTTGAGAAAGCACATGCTGAAGATTTTTAAGTGCAAACAACTCTTCTTTTTTAGCAATCTTTCTTCACCTCTATTCTCTACTGGGACCTTGGAATTTTAGATGGCAACAGTTATGGAATGAGATTACCTGTTCCTTGGATTCAGCCATGCTGGAGTTTATGCAAAGGAGATCAGTCATATTGTACAATTTTCATGGGCACAGGCTTCGTGGGAGCAGTAAAGGCAGAGCCCCTTCTGAACTTTGCTGAGGGAAGAAACCCAGTGTCAAAGCCACTCCAAGTAAATAAAGTCACGTATACAAATATGTACTTCTTTGAATTTAGGGATGTATGAACAAGGTTGGTATCTCTGACACTTGCTCTTCTCTCTGCCTCAAGCTCTAGAAAACTGTAATTTCACAAGACATCGTGGTATCAGTTACCCTGGATAGAAGGCCTACCCAGGCAAATATCACAGTCAATGAAACAAGAATCTGTCCCAACCTGTACTGCAGCACAACCAGCATTTATTTAGCTTTTCTCCTGAGCACTGACACTTGGTATTTCTTACCCTGAACAAAGCTATCCAGACTGATTGACTGACACCCTCTACAGAAGAGCAGCATACATCCTGCTTATATCCTGGTGATTTCTGTGATTATAGTCTGACTTAAGAACCCATAATCTCAGTTCTAGTCATGGATCAGGCATCTCTGTGGCCCAGGAAGGCTGTTTAGTTTCTTTGTCCTCACCTTCTCTCACTGTCAGGATCTGGAGAATGACCAAGTGTTTAAGCTGCAGTTTCACAGAAACTGTTATAGAACAGCATCATCAGGCTGTACTTTTAACACAGCCTGAACCAATCTAAACTGCTGGCCACCACAGTTCTGCTCTGTCCTTGCCTCAGAGTGCCACACCCCTTCTTGGCACTAACAGAAGTGACACCAAGAAAGTTATTAATTTTCTCGACAGACCTCAGAGCAAAGATGGCACTCACTATATGAGGACAGATAAAGGCCAGAATTAGCAAATGGAAAGGCAAGGAGAAATGTGTGGCCAATCAGATCAACTTCAGTCATCACAGGAGCACAGATTTTGTAATTCTTGACTCTTATGAGCATCTGAAACATTTTTTCAAGTGCAAGTATTAGATGCAGTATGGAAAGTGTGAATGGAAGGCCAGAGCAAAGTCTCTGAATGTTTAGCTTTAATAGTGAAAACTCAGAGTTTATTGGGAAAGGACTCTTCTGCTATTCTGAACAGAAGCAGCTCTGTTGTTGCCTACAGCAGCCCTCACAGCCAGAAATGGAAGGCCCAGAAGCTGAAGTGAGGTGGCAGACAGACAAGATGGGTCCTCTAGTTGGCAGAGGACTAGAACAGAAGAAGTGCAACTTGTCCACACAGCAAGTCAGAAGCAGAGCTAGGTAGCTGCCCTTCTCTTTTCCTATGTAATCTTTAACAATTTTAGCCATTCAGTCTAACGCTTTCTAGGCTAAGCATCTGTTAGAGCTTATTTTGGCTTTGCTTCAGGTCACAGTCTTGCTCTTGGGAAGGTATTTTGCCAAATGAAATAGAAACCTTTTGGCTCCAGTGCTTGTGAGCAGATATTTAAAATATTGTTTTTGTCAAGGACAACTTCTTTTGATAGGCTGCAAAAGAGTCAAATCCAACTTGATACATTATTACAATCCCTGGAAGTTCTGGTTTGTATTGATTAAAGGGCAGTGGAAATCAAAGATTTCATTTTAATGGAGCAGTTTTTGAGCCTCTGCAGAAGTTCTATCCCAAAACCCAGAACTTGTGGTGACACAAACTGGACATTGCTTAAAACAATTAAGCACCATGTTCCCCTTGCATAGCATGTGTCCTATAATTTGACTTCAGCTGACAAAACAAATGTGTTTAGCAATAGCTAAGATACATTAAAATCAGTACTGCTATGAACCCACAGTCAGAATTATGTCTTAGGAAAAGCTTGCTATTACATAGGAAACACAATTTTAGTTCCCATGCTGAACAAAGATGATAGTGACTGAACTCTACACAACATAAGCCATGTTAAATACTGGACTGTTCTCCAAGTCACTACAGAGATAGTTGTATCTGCTTGAGTACCTCAGTTGCAGCAAAATATTGAAATACTCTTCACATGATATTGACATGCAACACAACAGGATAGAGAACTGCCATGAGAAAGCAGACTGAAAAAAAGGATATAAAAGTTTTCAAGGAAAGTGAATAAAAAGAGAACGAAGAAGTGTTCCAGCCTAAAAATGGTTTCTGCAAACCTCCAGCTGATACGGAGCCTCCTCACCTTTGGAGAGTTCTGTTATAGCTTCCGCAGTCACGCAAAGCTAACAAGCGCTTCAAGGTGAAGTTTTCCTAACTGGCTGTAGCCAAATATCAGCAGCTCTACAGTTCCTAACCAACGACTCATACATTTCTGTGAGCCTTTATATACCCATAAAAAAGTACAAGGCTCCCACAGAAATGAGAAATATGTTCCACATGTTACCTTTTTCCCCACAGCCCTCAGATTTACTGTAGATGGTGGCATGACTGATCATCTGACTACCATCTGTCCAACATCTGCTTCCTAGTGAAACCACCCTGCAAATACAGCTAGCTGGCTCTAGGCTACCAGAATTCATCATGAATACCCTGTTGTATGCTGAAGCTATCACTAATGCTGCTCCCTTAAAAAGATTCAGCATACTGACAGAGCCTGAGCTCTCTGGTGGGGGTGTGTGACAGTGATGCTATATTGCCATTAGCTTTGAACATTCAAATATGCTAACAATCCCCTAAACTCTGAAAGTAGACTACAGTAGCTTGTCTTGAAAGCCAAAAAATAAAAGCCCAGAAAAAAAACCCCAAAACACCAAAACCCAAACAAGCAACAACAAACTCCCCACAAAAACAGAATCTAAAGCCAAACCCAGGAAGCCAGGAATTACTGCAAGATTTGCAATAAAATTATGTGCTTGGCATCATACTTCTGATGGCAAGACAGTAGCATGGCATCTTACACAAGAGAAAGATTTTAGGCTCAGGACAGGTACAAACAGAGCTGAAGGTGCATCAGTCATTTTAATACCCAGAGCTTGCTAAAAATTACATTTAGGATTCCCCTTCTGTCCCCTAAAGGCATAGGTAAGTTGAGCCAAACCACTGACTATTCCTGATTTCTATCTGAACTGTAAACCCTTTGGAGCTTTATATCCTTTTGTGTCTGTATAGCTCTATCTGAACAGAAATAATATATCAGTCTGCCAGAAATCCAGATCCCCAGACTCAAGAAAGCTACTGAAGCTTTAAGGAGCCATGACCCAAATTCTGCTTGCAAAGTGAGTTTCTTGCAAACTCCCTCTAGACTCATAAATATAGTTCTGTTTCCAATAACATGATTCTATTTAATGCCTTCTGCATTTAAACCCATAATCCTTTAAAAACTTTGGGAGTATTTGAAGATATTTAAAAAAAAAAACAAAAACAAACCCATACAACCCAACCAGAAAGCAGCTGGGCATCCCTGAAGTTGATAGTCTGAGTAAGCCATAGGACAATAAAAGGCCAGACTGACCACAGTAATAACTCCCAATGCTGACTTGAAGAAATTAAAAGCAGGCCAGGAAGCTTAATTCTAAATGTGTTTTCAATTGATCTTTGTTCCTGACTGTGTTTAATGGTTAGCTGTTTGAGAAACCCTCTGGGGTTCTGCTAGTTGATTTCAAACTGGGAAACAACAAGCAGTACCACAGAGAGATAGATGCTTTTCTTTTCAAGAGAGTGAATTTAAACACTGCTGAAAGGTCACATACTACTAGTCTCAGAAAAGCAAAAAAGAAAGATTTCTAGGCAGAGCTAGATAAGAGATGTCAACAGGGCATGGCGAGGGATAGCTTCCATAAATGTACCATTGGCAGGAGGCAGCCTTGCTGGTAGCTACAGAAACAAATGAGTGGGATGACACTTCAGTGGTGAATCAGCTTGGTTTTTATTCCAATGCAAAAAAAGAGATGCAAAGGGATGTCATCCAGAATAGCAAATGGCAAATGCCAAATTTTTGAGAGAATTAGAACAGAAAATCCACAGAAAATGTAGAAACAGCTGTGGAAATTCTGAACTTCTCATGTCAAATTACACTATAAAAGCTGTGAAGTTGTAGCTGCAAATAGAAATTTAACTTTTCAAAATGGGCCTGGTAATCAAACCTGAACAGTCTAATTAAGTGTGCTTATGTACTCCCCTCTGCCACAATAACTCAAGTTGAGCAGTGCTGTGAAGACCTGTGATTCAGCTGGAGTACTGGGCAGTTGGAATCAACTCTTTGTTTGTGCAGACCAGTCCAACCAGCCTGATACAGTTTGCTCAGCCAATGCTGTATCATGCTTTCTGATGCAGAAAGGCACATTGGCAATCAGAATATAGAAGGTGAATTCATATGTCAGTGCTCATGGTATTTGAAATCTAGACAGATTGGTTAAGACAGCATTAAGCAAAGAGCAACCCTTGCAAGGTTTGATACAAGATGAAATAAAATTTTGCTGCTGCACCTGAGATCTCAGCAGCATGAACTCATCTCAGCTGAAGAATTATTTCTTATTGGGAAACAGTGTGGACACAATACTGTTCTCCTTAGGCTAGTTGAAGACTTCCTCTCTTTCCAAAGTGCACAGTGTCTAGGTCAGGAAATGCCCTCTTCAGCTGCCTCTCAAAGCTGTTTCCTCAAGGGGTCAGGTCTTTCCTCCCTTCTCTCAGAAAACTGTGCATATCCTACATATAAACCTATCCTCTACAGGATCATCAGTCATGTTTTGCAGAAGTGGAAAACTGAGATCTAAAGGTTAAATGACTCCCCCAAAGTCAGTGGAACAGACAGGGGGATAATACTATCCTAGTTGTTTTCAAGCACGTCACATTGTAAGAGCTAAAGCACTATCCAAAGTGTGTCTCTGGCATTTTTTCAGTTATATGGATGCCTTGCCTTAACATCACCCAAATGCCGGTAACAAACGCATTGGGCCCTCAGGTCTCCAGGCTCCTACACAGAAACTGTTCCCTGGATTTTATTCCCACAGCTCCTATTTCTACATGCAAATCATTATCTTCTTACCTTCTCCCTCACTGCCCACTTACTCATCCAACACATCATGATGCAGCTGCCTCAAACTGGAAAAAACCCATTGAGAGCTGTGAAGGGACAGAAAACACTGTCAGACCCTGGTGATATGAAAATCATATGTCTTCACAAAATAACATTTTTGCCATTACATATCTTGGCAGGCCTCCCTCCACCATCAAATGAAATACCTATTTTCCATTCTAGTTACTTCACTTCTGCATGCAGATTTTGTCTCAAGACACCAAATCAAATGTTTGTGCTGAATGACACAGCAAACATTGCCAGTCTCAAAAGTCTTGTTCAACACTTGAGAGGACATATGTAATTTTGGTCTGGGCTGACATGTACAGACAATGGTCATTTTGACCCATGCCATAAAGGGCACCGAGGAAAAGGACTTGCTTACTGATAGGAGAAATAAAGATGTTAAGTGATTGTATAGGAACAAGGGACTGGAAAATGAGATTATCTTCTCAACAAATAGCACACTGACACATTAGCTGTTAGAAGTGTTAGAAACTTTTAATATTTGAAACCTGCCTGTACAAGAACTTTCATACTTCTCTGCTATCAGTGGCATTACACTTAATTTTATTTGGGTGTCAGGTATTAAAGGACACAGCTCTTCTGTGTTACAAATGCTTTTAAGTCAAACAGTAGCAGCAAGTTCCCAGACAGAAGAACACTATGTTTAAGGCTGCCTGCCAGAGATGACTTATTCAAGTTGATTACATGGAAAGGACAGTAGTGCTGCCACACTTCTATCCCATACTCCCTGGGGAAGAAAAAAAGCCAAGAGTCATATGTAGGTTTTCTTCAGTTCTCACTGCAGAGGTAGGCAGGAAGAATATAATATAATGACACAAGGTTTGATCCTGCAGAGTAGTGCACCTAACTGCTTTGCTAGGTCAATGCAAGCACATTCTATCTTAATTTTAAGTACAAGCAGTATATAAAATGCCTCTCATTTGAAAGCTGACTCTCTCCATGATTTGAGTCAAAAGCAGAAAAGAATCATTATTTTAGATCATCAAGAAGCAGGAATGTCTTGAGAGTTTGGGGAGTTCACGCGCTCATCAAAAACCCAAACCACCTTTCATTGCCATATATTTCAGCAAAATTTGGGGTTATACTATCAGATCACATCTTAAGGTTGTGTAGTCTTAATATTTGTAAGTAAATTTCTCCATGACATTCCTACGAGAAACGAAGGTAGGATTTTATTAATTATGAGGAATTAAGGTACAATTACAATAAAATTAACAAATTCTACCTCATTGATTCAACCTTAATGTTACTAACTTAAGAAATAAACTGCTGCATGAAATACGTGTAATAAACACTGGTGGGAAAAGCTGTATGCACCAATTCCCACTTACGCTACTCACTTCAAAGGCGGCAGGGTGAAGTCAGCAATTAATTAGCAGCGAGCGGCTGGCAGGCTGCGGCGCGCGGGCGGCCCTCGCAGCCCCTGGCGCCGGCCATGGCCCCGCGGCTCCACCGGGCCCCGCGCGCCCTCTGGCGGCGAGCGCCGCGCATCCCCCGGGAATGGGGGCCGGCTCTCACCGGGGAAGGACCGAATTTCCTCCGACAGGCAGCACCTTCGGTAAGATCTGTCCGTGTCTGCACCATAAAATACACTGCTGGCTGCGTTTTTATAGAATATTAGGACTAGCATTTTCAGTCAGGTAACACACCCAGGAAAAGAGGGCAAGCGCACGACTGTACAGATTACAGGAGAGGCATGGTGTGAGGCAACAGAAGGCTCTTTCAGAATATCATAGAATCATAGACTCATTTACATTGAAAAAGACGTCTAAGAGGATGAAGTTCGACTGTTAACCTGTCACTACCAAGTCCACCACTAAGCCATTTCCCTAAGTGCCACATCTACACATGCTACTTCCCTGATCCAATGTTTGACAACCATTTCAGTGAGTAAATTTTTTCTAATATCCAATCTAATCCTGGTGCAGCTTCAGGTTATTTCCACTTTTAGAATAAAAGCAGTTAGCCATGGACCCCAACACTATGCAGCGATTTACAAAATTACAACAAAAAAAGCCCACTACCAAACCTACCTTCTCTTCTTGAAGAGCATGTTCCAAGTTATTACTGATACATTCCCACTAAAGCCTGAGGGGTTATGGTACTGCAACATCAAAAATCTGCCTTTCAAATCAAAATGCCCTTTACTGCAGTTTTTAAAGGTAGTTCACCCATTTTTTTTTTTTTTTGACAGATCTCTCATTGGAAGCAGTGGAACGCTACATGCAAGAACTAAATAAAAACAGCTACAGAAATAGGTATTGGGACTTATTTTGACAATTTAAAAATGTCAACACTTCTCTGAGCCAAACATTTGTACCATTTGGGGTTTAGGATACTTCATTTCCACAGCCATTCCTTAGTGAGTATGTGTTGCCATTTTCCCTTCCTCAGTGAGTAGAAAACTGACCATGAAAGTATCTGTTGCCGTACACATGCCAGCCTGCGGGCATTGCTCTCTGTTAGTTTTCACTGCAAGTTTGATTGTGTACTTTAGCTTGGATCTCTATATTTCCATATAGTGACTAAAAAGCACCAAGCCCCCAGTGTGCTATTTTTGATCACCTAATGATAACTTCCATGGCCACTCTACCTTTAGCAAAGGTATATTCTTTTATCTACATAGCATGCAACTGACAGTATGCCTCGTTATTTTTAGATGGCATTTGGATTTTCACTTTAAGCGTTATCTCAGTAGTCCTATGTGTCAGTGTTATTTCTCTGATAATTAAGGTGGCCCCATAAAACATTACACAAAAGCAGAAAAGGGCCTGAATTCTTTTTGCTGAAATGATGAGGCTGAGTCAGCTGATGCATTACCCTGGGAGCTGGTGGCTGTCAACAGCTGTCTTTCATCTACTGGCAATCTCAGATGCATCAGTATCTAAGACATTTGATGAAGAATAAATAAGGGAACTATTATCTTTTTTTTAATAGGAAAAAAACAAAGACAACCCCCAACAAACAACCCAACCCCTCACAACCCAGAATCTGAAACTATTGCCCATGACTGCATCATGTAGAACTCCTGGATAGAAGGCAGAGCTAATGGATCCTTGCATGGTTTAACCCCAGGCAGCAGCCAAGCAGTGCATAGCCTCTCACTCACAGCTCCTACAATGGGATCAGGGAGAGAATCAGGGTAAAAGCTGGAACACTCATGGGTTGAGATACAGCTTAGTAGGGAAAGCAAAAGCCACACACACAAGCAAAACAGAACAAGGAATTAATTCACTGCTTCCCATGGACAGGCAGGTGTTATGAAGCTGAGTAACGCAGAGTCCCCAGGCAGGTGCAAGAGAGAGCCCTTCATTGCAAAACCCAGGCCTTTTTAAGCAGTTAGCCCCCTATGAGGTACATTCCATTTAAGCCCAACAAATGTAATTCAACCAGCAGCCATAGGCCAAAATGTGAGCACATAATGGCTGTATAACTTGTTTTCCTGCCTCCAATTCAGCTGAGTCACTTTCCCATAGTCCTTTTCTACTTAGCCAAGTAGCAGGCCTGAGCCACAATTTTACAAGGATAGCAAAGGCCTTCTTTTATTAAGGTTTTACCTGCAACAGGCAGGTGTTCAGCCATCTCCAGGGAAGCAGGACCCCATCACCTGTACCCATTATTTGGGAAGACAAAAATCATCACTCCCAAGATTCCCCACTTTATATACTGAGCACGATGTCATATGGTCTGGAATACCCCTTTGGTCAGTTTGGGTCACCTGACTGTGTCTTCTTCCAACCTTGTAGACAGAATGTACAACAAGAAACCTTTCTTATAATAAAGGAATAAAAATACTATATTCAATCCCATGAAACTAACCAGATAAAACTGCATCCTGAAATGATGAATCAAATCAATTGTAGATATTTCACTTTACCTGTAATGCAAGATAACAAACTTCCCCTAGAGCAAGAAATTATGTTCATTTCAGTAATACAAGCAAGATAAGAAGACGGCTACTGATACAGAAATTGCACATCACCAGTGAAATTGCAGCTGACACAACAGCAAATGCAATAATAATGACTCAGTCACAATCAAGGACTATAAAGAGAAAAATTACAACAGCAGAGCTTGGAGATAATTATATTCATCATCAAAATCAGATGCAGGGAAACCTAGCAAGGGACACTGCAAAATCAGAAGGCCCTGAGTTACCATGCTGATCCATGTACACATGAGAGTGTGTTTTCAGTGTCCCTCTAGGCAGACAAATTCTACTGCAGCGGGGTAGTATCTGAGTATCTTAATCATATCAGTAGATGTATGTCAAATTTTTATCAATAGGCACCATGATAAATGTATCTACCCTCCTCTAAAAGTTGTTGTCATCACAGGGGTTCCATGCTGTTATCGCCTTATCACAGAAGCTCCATACCTTCTTGGCACTTTCGCACAGGCAGCGCCTTTCTTCTTCACAAAGCAGCCAACCCACCCCAGCTCCCTTCTTGACCAGCCACCCCACCCTTTTATAGCTCTTGTTCTCATTGGTTACACCTGTGGCCTGTTAAAGTCAGGCCTGTTCCTAGTCTTTGATAATTGGCCCAGCTGCAACTCCTTAGGGGTAAGATTACTTTCTACACTATCCTTATTTTCCTATATTCTGTCCCCTACAAAAAGTAACCTGATATTTTGTGAAATAATATTAATTATAAAGGTCTTCATTTTTCAGCAGCCATTTAGCAAGGAAAAAACAGTTTTATAGCTTGAACACATCTTCTCCAGGCATGATCACATGATTTATTTTCTTATCATTAGGTTTATACAATCTTTGTATTGAGTGGGCTTTGTATGAGCTAACCACTGATCTTGGACTTTTGAGATACAGGCTATCCACCTTCACTCATACATACTCTGGCACCCTGTGCAGCAACTGGACATCAACAAATTAAAATAAGGTTATCACAGTTGCCAGTTTTGAAGCACAACTGCTGTTTCATATTAAGTTGCCCAATTTTAAGGTGAAAACATAAAAGTATAATGGGCTCTTATAGAGCCTTGCTTGCTCCACATGACTCTGCAGCTGACTATGTCAAATTAAGCACCAAGCCCAGTTTGATGCAAGCAAGAATGAGATCAAACAGCTACTCTCTAACAAGAACACCTCGCACATTAGGACTCCTCAATGACACATCAAAGCTCTGGGAACAGAAACGTTTTAAAGCTTCATGCAATTTCACCCAGCCACACCTACAAGAAATGAAGGCTGCACGGGGAAAGCCTAAGAATAGGAGATCCAGTTTTTACTGGTACACAGACCTGGAAGTGCTTTTATGAAGAGATAAAATCTGTTCATGCTCCCATGCATTAGCTCTCCTTTGCAGTTTTGAAAGGTGTTCCCCACTTACATAAGAGAAGCAAACTGCTTCCACATAGGCAGAACGTGTGATCCTTTTATTGAGGTGTTCTTTTATACTCGGGAGCCTTCTTCAATGACATAGTTGAAACTGCTCATTTACTGATGACGTTCAGGCCTCAATTAATGAAGCAGAGAAAACTCCAAAAGCCATCTGTCATGATAAAATTGTTAACAAAGAGAAAGCAAAATTTGGAAAGAATCCAGTCCTCTTAGCAGCTATTGAAAGCATGTATGTTTCATTTCACAGAATATCCTCAGGTGGAAGGGGCCCACTGGTCCAAGAGTCACACCATGTGCCTGAGAGCAGTGTTCAAACCCTTTTTGAACTCCGTCAGGCTGGTGCTGCGACCACTTCCCTGGCGACCCTGTTCCAACCACCCTCTGGGTGAAGGGCCTTTTCTAATATCCAAACTACGTCTCCCTAACACATCTTCAGGCCGTTCCCTTGGCTCCTGTTACTGTCACCACAGACATCAGTGCCCGTCTGCCCTCACGAGGGAGGAAGCTGTGGGCTGCGATGAGGTTTCACCACCTCAGCGGTTCCTTCCCCGCCCGCACAGCGGCGCTGCTCGGGAGGAAACCCACGGGCACTACAAGCGCCAGGCAAGTGGCATCCAGTAAGTGAATTTGCTGGGCAGTCACTAAACCTTGGACAGGGGCAACCAACATTTCCTCTCGACAGAAAACTTGAAAACCATTTAGTCTTCTATTGAGGCAATAAAGACTAACAGCACTTGCTCGTCTCACAGAACCAAGACCCCAAGGGCTGCATAGCCCCGCATACAGCACTACTGGAGCACCTCCCCCGGGCACCGCACCGCCCAGCTGCGTTTGCAGCGCCACCACCTGAGAGCCGTGAGGCAGCCCCGGCCGCCTGCCCCCTCACGGCGCCCCGAGCCCCGCGGCAGCAGCGCTGCCGTGCCCGGCCCGCCCGCACGAGGGCGCTCACCCGACCCTCCCGGGAGCGCGCAGCGCCACACACCAGGCACGACCCCACCGCCTCCTACGCAGCGCTGAGCGGCATCTCCGCAGCCAATAAAAGGCCTCAAAGACGGGCGGAGAGGGCGCTGCTGGCCAATAAGAGAGCGGAAAGTAGGGAGGCGGGGAATGCGACAGCCCAATTGAGGAACTTTCTGGCCCTGGGAGGGTGGGAACAAGAGAAAGGTTCAGTAACAGACGGTGCGCGCTTCCTCCAATCAGAACGTCTCCCCTCATCAAGCGCTCCGGATTGGCTAACAGAGAGCCTCAGCTCGTCCGCCTCGCCAATAGGAAAGCAGCGCTGCATGACAGACGTTCGGCTCAGCCAATTACTGTCGGTACGGAGGACCCAGCCTCTCTCTCTTGCAAAATGGCGGCCACAGCTCCCAGTGCAGCTCCTCCCGCGGCCGCTCCGCCGCAGAGTCCGACGGCGGGTCCCACCGCCCCGGCCGGGAGCGCTCCCCCCGCGGCCGCGCCGACTCCGCCGGCCGCGCCGGCCCCGCCACCCTCCGCGCCACTGTCAGCCGCGCTGTCGGGCCCCTTTCCCGGCGGCCGCGTGGTGCGGCTGCACCCAGTTGTGCTCGCCTCCATCGTGGACAGCTTCGAGCGGCGCAACGAGGGCGCGGCGCGGGTGATCGGGACGCTGCTGGGTGAGAGCCGCCGCCCTGCCCTGCCCGCCGCGGCCTCGGGGGCAGCGCCCGGCCCCCCTCCGCGGCGCCCTCCTTACACCCTGTCCTCCCTTCCTTCCTCTCCCTCCCGCAGGCACCGTGGACAAGCACTCGGTGGAGGTCACCAACTGCTTCTCCGTCCCGCACAACGAGTCCGAGGATGAGGTACGGAGGCGGCCCGGGCGGAGCCGCGCTTCTCTCGGCGGGGCGCGACCCCCGCGCTCTCGCTGCTGCCGGCCGGTGCCCGCGGTGCCCTCCGGGCTAAGCACCCTGTAACCGGCTGTCTCCCGTTCCGCAGGTGGCTGTGGATATGGAGTTTGCCAAAAACATGTATGAGCTCCACAAGAAAGTGTCTCCTAGCGAGATCATCTTGGGCTGGTAAGTCCTTCTGCAACAACATGCAGGTCGTCCTGTTGATTCCTTAAACTACTTAAAATACATAATTCACTTTGTCACAGATGGAAAAGCAGAAGCACTAATGCCTGTGACACTCATACCTTGCAACTCTTGTTACACAGTCAGTGGTAAAGCTCCTGAAGCTCATGAAAAGAAGAGACAGTATTGGAGACTTAAAGGGTTTGGTTTTGTTTATGTTTAGCAAGGTACCACAGAGGAGTGATGTGTTAGAGAATGTGAGTCCAGCTTTGTAAAAGAACTTACTTCCTGTAATACAACCTGTACCATGGAAGTTAATTGGTTAGAAAGTAGGGAGAATACAAAAGAGGCTTTTAATGTACCAAAGGTGTCAGGAGGAATCACTGATACCACTTTGAGTACTTAGTTCTCTGCTGGAAGTAACCTATGTGTGGGACGTGAAGCAAGATCAGTACGGTGTTATGGGAACAGAGTCTGTGTCTGTGTGGCACAGTGTGTTTATCACTTTTTATGCCTACAAAATGGTTTCATTTTCTTTTTGTGTAGCAAGCTTCCTCAACAGCGTTCTTATGGCACAGCAGAGTACAGTTCCAGTGGCAGGAGTTTGCCTGAGAATGTGAGATGCTAATTGTAGAGCAGTTAAAGGAGCTAGATTAACGAGTTAGACCTCCCACAGAGGGATGTGTGATTTGTGGATGAGAAAATTCGTCCAAGTTTGTTTGGTATGCTTTGACTTACATAGATGGAAAAAGCTAGTCTAGAACACACTGACACATAACTGAATATTGGCTGCCTGATGTGAATTTACTGATGTTTTATGGCTGGTACTGCAACACTGGCCCTGTGCATATTTTGGACATGGGTGTGCTCAGCCTATGATTCCTACAATTTTAGGGACAAGTGGCCATAAAGTAAAAAATGCTCCGTTAAAACACTTCTGTTTAGTATGCTACTACAACTCAGTCTTTGGAAATTGGTGGTTAAGGATACAAACCTGTTAAATACCAACAATACAAAACACTGGCACTTGAATGTTGGAAGGATGGCTCTTCACCATGTGTTCTTTTGAAGGTATGCAACAGGTCACGACATCACAGAGCACTCAGTCCTGATCCATGAGTATTACAGCCGGGAAGCTCACAATCCAATCCACCTCACCGTGGACACCAGTCTCCAGAATTCACGCATGAGCATCAAAGCCTATGTCAGGTACTCTGGGATTTCTGGGAGGGCAGCAGTCTGAGTTACTGAGAGATGCCCCATCAGGGTAACAAGGAATGCAGTGGGGTGCAGTGTCCTTTCTTGGACAATATTGTGCAGTAGTTAAATGTAGTGGTGAGCCAGGGATCATGGCTTACTTCTCATTGGAATGTCTCGACCATTGTATGTAGCCTTAAAGACTTCATTAACTAGAACCTCATTGGGGTGGGGAATTGTGACTTAATTAACAATTTTCAGAACATCTTTGGGACATCTCACATGGTTCATGCAGCTGGCAGTAATGTCACTAACTTCTATTACACTGACTAGCCTGTAGGCACAGGGCTTTATTGCTTGGCAGTGCGCTTACACAAGTTGGAGGATAAGTGTGGTTAAAACAATTCAAACAGCATCTTCTTGATGGGTCTTTATTTCCTTTAACCCCATCATTCTTATCAATCAACAACAGAGATTAAATATTAAGAAATTAAACTCTTCCACCTCACTGAATTCCTCCCACTATTGGCTGAGGAGCTCTGCTCTGTAAGGAAAAAACCCTTTTCTTTGTAGAGAAAGTACTGCTTCTTGACTGTGCATCTTTAAAATGGGAACTGTTCCATGAGATCTTACTTAAACCTAAATGGACTCAAGTCCTTAGAATAATAGGTATAATAAAGGTGTTGACAGTGATTTATACTTGAATTTTGTCATATTGCTCATTGTTTCAGTCAATTCTTAAAGCATGAAGTATTTCAGGATGGAAGAGCACTTTCTCTAAAAGCAAGAAGGTACATTGGTTAAGATGATAGTTCTTCATGCATTCATGGTGACGTCAAACCAGCTAGGAGTAGTCCTGGATGAAAAAGAGCAATTAATAGCATGCCAGAACTGGTTTCCTGTCCTCAGTTATCCTTGGGTCTTAAAATTGCTGATTTTAGTGAGAATGAGCAATGTACTCATGTTCACGCTTTAGTGCTAACAGAGATCTTTGAGATGGAAATCTCTTCCTTCCTCCCTTATATATGTCCATGCTGAAGACATTTTGTTGTTCTCTTTTTTTTCCGTAGTGCCCCAATGGGAGTCCCTGGTAAAACTATGGGCGTGATGTTCACACCACTAACAGTGAAATATGTTTATTATGATACAGAGCGGATAGGAGGTGAATGCTTTCTTCCTATTTTGGTTATAACCATTGTTGTGACAATGTTCAAATGTTTCTTTTACCTGATAAAACTGCCATTCTGGGAGTTTTACTGGTAATCAGACTGTCTTGCTGAAGCTGACCTAAAAAATCTTCAACAAGTTAAGGGTTTAAACTGCTATCTGTGGCAGTCAGTTTTTTTCACTGATCCTCCTTTTGCTTTCAGTGGATCTTATCATGAAGACCTGCTTTAGCCCCAACAGAGTGATTGGCCTGTCCAGTGACTTGCAGCAGGTGGGGTCGGCCTCAGCCAGGATCCAGGACACCCTGACCATGGTGCTGCAGTATGCCGAGGACGTGCTGGTAAGGCCAGCTTCTGTCAGCCAGGAAAAAGTCTGATGTTAACTTGTGCATCTGGGTTTTCTTTTTATTATTTCTCTTTCTGGGCCATAAACTTTGTTCCACTTATGCTGAAGTGTGTTTTTCTTTTGCTTAGTCTGGCAAAGTGGCTGCTGACAACACTGTTGGGCGCTTCCTGATGGATCTTATTAACCAGGTGCCAAAGATTTCACCAGAGGACTTTGAGACCATGTTGAACAGCAATATCAATGTAAGATCTTAATTAATTTTTTCTATGCCTTGCTAGCAATTTTGAAAATTTTTCATACAGACATAAATTTGTCTATGATCTGTCTTTTTATACAACATGCTAATAGCTAATATAGCTTTTTTATTGTCAGTAATTTGGTGTTTTAAGGGCTGAGGGGTCAGCATAATCTTGCAAGCAACTGCAGATAAAAGTATTAATTTTTAAGGACTTAGGAATTTTGTAAGTCATCTGAAAACCAGTACCAATTCTTCTTTCATATTGATTGGACAGTATGAATTACCAAACTTAAAAAACTTTTATTTCAGCAATAACTGGTGGCTTGCCAGATTCTTTTGCCCGAGCTGGAGTTCTGTCTGGATATCACTTACAAACATGAACAGGGTTTTAGCATGCTACCTGATTTCTCTAACAGATTTTTAGAAAACTTAAGTTTTTGAATGTGTTGTTCAACCACAGTCTGTAAGACCAGAACTAATTTTTAATTTTGCTTATACCCTTTGACTTCTCTGGTTAACATGGGTGAACTCAGAGTTAAAATTTCACAAGCAGTGTTTCATATGCCAGTAATACCAAAAGCTTCCTGCAAGGGAAGCATTCTTCAGGGTAGGACTTTCAGGACTAAGAATATTTCTTGTAGCTGATTGTAAAATGCTTTACAGATGTTAAAAAAATCAGCTAATGAGCTGTAATTTGTTAATATTTCTGATCACTGGTTTTTCCCCTCCCTTTCAGGACCTACTGATGGTAACCTACTTGGCAAATCTCACACAGTCACAGATTGCTCTCAACGAAAAACTTCTGAGTTTATAAAGAAACTTTTGCCACCCTACACTTTAAGGAGCCTGAAGAGTGAGCAGATACACTTTTCTGTAGTGTTAGAAATTTCCTTGGACTGTAATTTAATGACCTACATGGCTTGGTTTACATCGTTATTTCCATTGCTCTGAAAAGTCCCTAACATGTTGTAGGAAATGAATGGGAGCAGCTGCAGTTCCGTTGAGCCTGGTATTTTAAAATGGAATATGAAAATCTTATGTCTTGTGGATTTGTCTACTTGTATAACAAAATACAACTTTATTGTAAGAATGTATTTGAAATAAAAGTTCCATTGCAGTGGCAACAATGGCTTCTGTCAAGAAAAAAACTTTCTCATTTTTTGTGTAATGAATCCATTTTTGAAAGAGGGTGGTGGGGTAAGATGGCATCAGGAAAGAAAGAGTGGATGGGAGTGAAGTCCCGTTCTTTGGAGGTTTTTTTCCAACTGCTAAAGCACACTGAATGTGTGGGGATTTGTGTTGCATATAATATGCTTTACCATGAAGGACTGCAGAATAGTCTCTGGTTCATTAGTGGTGCTGTGTATATCCCTTCAGCAAGGTACTGACAGACTACGGGACAGTAAATTCAGTTTATGGCATCACTTCTATGCATATAATTATTTTCTGATTGTTTGGGAAAGGAAGTAAGGGTCAATAGCATTAGCCCCTCATAAAAGGGGAGTTCAGAGAATTAAAGCCAGCAACTGAGTTCATGGTGAAAGAGTTTGAAAAGCGTTTGTGGCTAAACAAGCTTGGCTACTGGAGTTTCCATCTTTGCCAAAGAAGAAAAGGACAGCAAAATGACAATCCATGAGATACGAGGTTAAAAGTTGGGTGTTGCCAAATAGGAATTTTCTATGTCATAATGCTGTACTGCTGCTAATATTATGTGAAGAGAAACCCCATTTTCTCCCCAAGATATGTTTCATGTTAACTAAGTTCCAGCTGGAAGAAAGCCAATACAAATATCAGCTGTAACTTTGCACAGTCTCTGCCAACAACGTTACCTTTAGAAGCTGTCTTACAGTTCAGCTGTGCTGAGGGGGCATCCCTCTTCTACTACAAAACTGTTCTCACCTTACTAGGGACTGTAGTTTGGTGAATGAATTTGAAATTGAAGTATGCAAAGAGAGTGTTCTCCAAAACTGGTAATTTGCCAGCTAAATCCAAGAATAAGACTCAGATTACAAATCTATAGATCCTATATTGGTTGTTCCAATCTAGAGGGTTCTCCCAGTGACTCAATGCTAAATTCTAAGTTCTAATTGCAAGGTCAATGTAAGTGAAAAGCGAAGGTCCAGAAAAGATCCTCATCTCATTGAAAATGTTATTTGTGAGCATTAAATAAGTATTAAAACTCAACTCAGTTTTTTTATTAGTCTAAATAAAAATGTTTTGCTTTCCTTTTTTTTAAACTTAATATTCTTAAATTCAGCCATTTAATATTTCAAAATTTTCATATCACAGTGTTTTTTGAAGGAAGTTTTGACATGGCATCAAGTGGCAGAAAAGAGGAAGCAGCAAAGGTGGACAAGTCTCTCAATTATTGCAAAGAAGTTGTGTGGAGAGGGAGGGAAGCAAAATATTCTTTCCCTGACCTCTCCTTTGCAGGAAGCTCTTTGTCATTCCCTGTTAGGAAAATGGAGAAAACATAAAAAGAAAGCTATTCGGCTTTTAGAGTGTTAAAAATCAATGTTGTTTTATAAGCTGGTGTGCATAAAATGCAAAGTTCCAAGAAGAACAATTTGTGATCATTGTGGAATTTGCCAGTCCTTGCAAGTACTGAAGACTAATAATGAAGATATGTGATAAGGGACACACACATTATGCTTTGCTCTGACACCTTCCCAGCACAGTAAGACTGCTATGTTTCTTATAAAAATTAATACTTTCAGGATAAACTATCTTATTTATAATTTATATTTAGGGAATGCCTTCATAAATATTTAGAAGGAGGCGGTAATGGTCCACTATTTTTTAACCGATGAGACTTAGCAGAAAAAAATTCTATATTGTTGGGAATGACAAACCTTATTGTTATCTGCAATTTGAAACTTAAATCCTTGCTGCCAGATTAGCAACTTCATTTGGTGATTATTTCCATGTACTGGGATGAAGGTCACTAAATTTGTGTTTTCAGTTGAGTCACTTCAGTTTCTTGGCAGAAAACTTAAACCTGCTGCAAAGAGGAGGCAGTGTTCTGGTGTGCAGTTTTGTGAACCTGTGGACATACACCACCTCAACCTGAAATTCACAGGTTCAATCCTAATGATTAAAATTGATGTGAAAATGTTAGATACACAACCCTTCTAGAACAGTTAAGCAGAACAAGCTGCTGTTCTCCTGTGTTTTGAGGAAGGGTGAAGCTTCAAGTTCCTCCCAACGGAACCAGAGACTGGTTGGCAGCTCTGTAGGGGTTGTGTGAAACCCCGATGCTCAGAGCAGGGCGGGTGGAGCATTCCATGACTCACAGGCAGTGATTCCCTGGAGCAGCAAACCAAACCCAGGGCCCCTCCTGCCTCCTGAAGCGGCTGAACTCGCTCTGCTTCCCGCACAGAGAAGGTTACCTCAACAGCTACTGGGACTGCAGTCACAAGGCAGTCTAACAGGAGAAGTGGTTTTAGTACATAACGTTGACTTGGGCCACTGCAGTATCCTGTGGGTTTGTTACACTTCGACCTATGGTTCAAAGCTGACCAGTTCTTACAACAAACTTGGGGGAAGTCTTTGTTTTTAATTTAATTATATTGGCTGGAGTAGAGCACCAAAAGTAATACTTTCTATTACTTTAGTGGGAAACAATATTCCAACAAGGACACATAGAGAAGCAGCAATGCTTTAGCTGCCTACATCACCAACAATAAATTCTTCTGGAAAAAAAGTTTTGTTTCAGCTCTTTTGACAGCACTCAGCACAACTACCTAGTTGAGCCAAGTCATTCCAGACCAGAATTCTGTCCAGTACCATGTCCTAGGATCAGATGCAAGAATATTACAAAAGAGAAGAACAAAAGTTTGTCTCTCCATAAACTTGAATTTTCTAATAGTGAGAAGCTGCCTTGACTCTGCATGGGGTTTTAGAAGCTTTCCTAAAAGTGTGGGCTGTAGCTATAATAACAAGCCAAGGAATTTCCCAAAATACAGAGTGAAATTATATGACCACAACGGTTCCATTGCACGCTTTAAAAAAGTAATTCCAAACATTCTCCTTGATATGTAAACATTCAATGCATTTAACAGATTCTTCAAATACATGTAATTTTGTTAAAAATGCTTTCTTCTTCCTTTTACACAAAAAGAAAGGAATTTATTTTAAACCAAATCTTTCTTTTCTTGAGTTGCTTAAGTCAAAACAGTCCACTAAATGAAAAAGATAAAGAACTGTGTATTTTATGAATGTACTTGGTTCCCATGGAAACAAGGATTAAAATATATTCCTGTCCTGAAAGAAATGTGCTTAACAGGTGAAATAAAGTAGACATGAACTCGGAGCGTCAGCTGAAGAATGCTGTGAGGATTAAATTCTTAAAGCCACTCCTGATGTGTTCTGGGTAAACAAGAGAGAACAAGCCCAATTTTCCTGGATAGGTAATGTATTAGATTCATGTGGCTTTAGGTGCTCTTCATTTGAAGCAAGCAAGCATGGTAAATTATTACCCAGCTATTTTCTGCTGTCTGCACTTCACGCTGTTTTATGGACAAAGAGAACACTGGTTGTTATTTCATCTAGAGCTGAAGTGCTGCACCAGGTTACAGGAAGGAACCAAAGCTTTTTGCATTGGAATGGTCTCTAAACTGCTAACATGTTTGTCATAAACAAACAAACAAGAAAAGGGATATTTTGAATAACCTCAAGTAACTGGTGCATAATACTATAGGTGAATCCTTCATAAATTGTATATTGTTCATCAGAATGTCTTATGAATAATTAACCATCAGGTAAAGTACGTATGTATAATGTCTATTCAAAGTAAAATATTAGTAAACATTACAACAGACAGAAACAAAACAGTAGGCACACTCCCCATAATTACATTCAAATTACTATAATTAAGATTTCTTTCTATAAAAGTGTATGTAGTAGTCAGTCAATCTTACCTTTATGTCCTCTTGGGACTTAGATCCTGGTCTTCAGTAACTACAGCAAAAGGAGCAGCTCCTCCAGCTCCTCGCACTTAGGTCTTTTATATTCTTTGCCTGTCACATGCAGTTCTGGTGGCCTGGGTGACTTGATGGACTCCCTGCAGCTACTGAACAATGATCCTGATCTAAAGACGCATGTGTTATTGGATTACAGACTTGGCTTAAAACTACACGCATTAGGGCTGAACTCCATTGCAGTGGTGCTACAGGGTAACTGCAGTGTGGACTTTTCCCTCCCCTTCCTACCGGGCGGAAAAGGGCTGCCCTGGGACAGCATCTCCGGGCGCTTCCAGTGGGAACGCTTCCCTGTCACAGCTCCACTGGCGAGCGGCTCTGCGTTCGTGGCACTTGCGCCTGTGAGCTTACCTCTCGTCCGTCCCGAGAGACAGCCGGGCATCGCACAGCTCCATTCAGCGAGACAGCCGAGCCTGCACGGACAGCAAAGGGTTCTGTGCTGGCAGGGCCGTCGCTGCCGGCACCGTGCGCGGTGCCCCTGTCCGCGGGGAGCGCGGCCCGTGGGCCGGGCGGGGCGGGCGGGGCGGGCTCGGTGCCGGGGGCGGGGCGGGCATCGCCGGCCGCACGGGCTCCATTTTGCGGTGTGGCTGCGGAGAGAGGCCGGAGGCTCCGCAAGTTCCCCTCAGGTGAGGCGGCTGGGGGGGAGGGAGGAGCCCCTCGCCCCAGACCCGCCGGCTCCGCTCGCACCACCGGCTCTGCTCAGACATCGCTCGGGGGCTCGGCCCCAGCTCCGGGGTGTGGATGGAGCCCCGGGCAGCGCTCCCGGAGCCGCGGCCGCCCGCGGTTCGGGGCTCGGCAGGTGTCTGGCCGAGGGAGCTGCCGCCTTGCCCCAGGGAGCCGCACTCCCGGCCGGAGCTGCCTGGCGCTGCGGAGCGGGGATGAGGTCAGGTGGCCTCGGGAGAAGCGGGTACCGGGACACCGGGACACTTGCCTCCGCCCGCAGCTCCACCTCGCCGGAGGGTTCGCCGGGCCGGCGCGGGGCCGGCGGCTGAGGGAGCGGGAGGAGCCTGGGGCGATGCGTGACTGCCCTGAGCGGAGCGGGGCAGCGGCAGGCGGGGCCCTTAAAGGCGGCGGGGGCGGGCGCGGAGCCGGTGGGGCTGCGGTGCGGTACTGGCGGGGGTACGGGGCCGGGCGATCCCGGCGGAGCTGCGGCGGAGCAGCCGCCACGGGGACTTCTCGGTGTTTACCGGCCGAGCTCCCGCCCCGCACACGGGGCGCGGCGCGCCCGCCGATGTTTCACCGCGGGCCAGTGCCGCAGCTGACTCACACCCGGCCCCCGCCTCAACCCGCCCCGTGCCCATCCGCGGACAGCGCGGGGAAACGACGGTCCGACGGAAAAAAAATCTGTTGTTGTTTTGGTTATAAAAGTAGTTATGCCACACCCACTGTTCAGCTTGAGGATGCTTGTGCCAAATTTAAAGTCCATTTTTTCCCCCCCGTCATTAAAAGTTCCATAACCTGGCTAATGGTCTCGAATCTCCCTGCCCAGCTGGTTGGCAACATGCAGGATGGGATGATCTCTACCCCTACTCCCCAAGTCCCTCTGTTAAAAATGTGACTAAAAAAACCCAGTTACTGTCAGGAAATAGAAATTTCCTCCACAAATGAAGTAATCCTGAGGGATTATACCTGTTCTTATCAAATTACCATTTTACATGGCATAGCTAGGGTACTGCTCTTCTCCCAGGAACTACCCCTGTGAGCAGAGCAGTGCAAGGTGATGGATACAGGTTCTTGGTGCAGTCCAGAAACCTGCTTAGTTTCTGTCCTGGCAAAGGGTTCAAGCTCCCTCCTGCTGGCACCTCAAAGTGTATCCTGTATTTCAAAGCTTTCTGGAAGTTTGAGCCTCTTACCATGTTTAAATGTCTGTCTGACCCTAAATAAGAGTGATAGTTAATTACTATAAGTTGAAGATGCTTCCCTTCTGAATTCTGATTGCTATGGTCAGATGTAGGAGAGGAAAAAAAAAAGGAAAGTTCTATATGTTAATAGCAGATTATTCAAGCAATTTAACAGGTAATTAGCAAGCAAATACTTACTACAAACTCAAAGATAGTGCCTCACAGTGAAAATACCTTTTTTATTTTTTCTTCCCCAGAATGTCGTACCCAGGTTATCCCCCTTCTGATGGCTACCCTGCTTTCCCAGGTTATCCTGTAAGTATGGCTCTTGAATGTGTTGCATTCCTAATGCACTTGTGTTCTGTGAATACCCCTTCTGACTGTGCTCCATGTGTCTGTAAATAGTAGGTAGTAGTAAATAGTAGTAGTCAGTTGATGTACCCTGTTCTCTAGCGATTATGGTCTTTGTTTTCCTCTGTATATCTCTAGGGATGACCTTACAGCTGTCACACAAGAATTCCAAGACAGAAGCTTAGTTTTTTTAGTGACGCCCATTGTTCCAGAAAAGTCTTTGGTCTTGTTTTATTTTATCCTGTGAGTTTGGTCTTTTAAATATAGCTGTCTCATCTCAACAATTCTTTTTATTTTTTAAAGTTTCTTCTGTAAATAGGAGGCCCTTTGCATGTAGGGTTAGAAGTAATCTCTGAACCAGTCTGTACAAAAGACTCACATAGCCATATCCCAGGATTTACAGAGATGTTCAACAAGCTTCAGTGGTCACAGCCATCAGGAAGAGCTTGGAACACTGCACTCAAGTAGCCCAGCTTTCATATAACACCAAGTAAATATTTTTCTGAGGATAGAGGACACTGTATCTTGACTACCCTATCCACAGGACTTTTCCACCTTCATCTCACAACTGAATAGACTAAAAACTTGAAGGACACTTAACGGAAGGCTGAAATGTATCAGGTATGGCTGATACTGCAGTCTTTTTGATATTCCTGCAATATTTTTCAAAGCTAGATTAATCTCTGTGCTTTTATGGCACTGGTGATGGCACTTGTCATGCTGTAATTGTGGGAATTTTACTTGTGTTCTGTGTAGTACAGAACCAGACTTAAGCATGGATCTGCCTGAATGCCTTTAAGATACTGAAAAGCTATAAATACGTGCAAAATATAAATATATACATATAAATATGTGCAATAAATTCTCTGATGATTTTGCTTTACAATCTATCCTTACTTCTTCTGAAACACTAAAATCAGTCAATTGAAAGACAAACATGTTAGAAACAAGACTATTAACTCCAGGATTTCTTTTCTTCCCTTAAGGTTCTGCTGAACCCTCATGATTTTAGCTGTAGTTTATTTTTAACTACATCTGAAGATATCTTTTTTTTCTTAGCTAACATCTAAAATTAGCCAGCTTCATTGAATTAATTTAAAAGACCCTTTAGACTTGTTATTAACGATTTCCTAGTCTTATTGATGATAATGTGATAACCAATTTAAAAAGCATATGTGAAATTGTTTTTTTCTGCAGCACCAGTAGTAATCTGAGCAGGGCTTTTGAGGATCCTAGTTTTGTATTTATGAATCTAAATTCCAATAAAATCTTTTTGTTGAGTCAGGCAGAGAAATGTTAGACTGTACCTCTAGGGAAAAAATATTTTTTAGCCTGGGCTCAGGAATTTGGGGGTAGAAATCTTGGGGCAGCCAAACCTGAGAATATTTGAGCTAGGCTTTTCTGCTCTGCACTTTATTTCTGTTTTCTGGGGTCAAGAATGAATGTGTACTCTATGTAATGTGTGACTCGTATTTCTAAAGCAGTAAAGATGATTCCCAGCAAGTGAGTAATGGGTCCATCCATTATGCTTCATTATGAAGCTGATTTTGAATGCCTGATTCCTAAGATCATGTATAATGACTTTTACCTTACAGGGCTTTCCCTTAGAGATCCAGATTATTCAAGTAAATATTTCTAATACATCTAAATGCTAATAGCAACCTTTGTGGTATGGCTGCTAAATCATATATGTAGCAAAACGAATATATAGCTGTTGGACTTGCTCTTTTTATTTAACACCTGTAATAGGTGTTAAGTCTGACCCAGTGATCCAGATTTAATCATTGAATGTTCATGCTTTATAAGCTGGATTCCAAAGGAAATGGGAAAAAAAACCCAAAAAAGTTCTTACCCTGTAACATTTGAAAGTACTGTTTGTGCAAGAGAGGCAGAAGTTTCAAAGCTACTATGCTCTTAAAAGTCTTTTAACAGGGGGTGAGCTCCTAATGCTTCAAAGAGAGCAGGCTGAGATGAGCTCACCTCCTCCTTGTGTGGGATAGAAAGAGCAGCTTTCCAGTACAGGACCAGGAGTCACAGTGGCTAATAAGGTAAGTGTGGCTCAGCACTGTGAGTCTTCAGGGAGGAAGGCTAATGGCACAGCAGGCTTTAGCAAAAGCATCTCTGCAATGCTGTGTCTGCTTGTGGCCTCCCAGTACAACAAAGACATGGACAAAGAGGAGCATGTGCAGGGAAGGCTGCTTACAAAGACATGGACAAAGAGGAGCATGTGCAGGGAAGGCTGCTTACAAAGACATGGACAAAGAGGAGCATGTGCAGGGAAGGCTGCTTACGTGGAGCAGGGCAGGCTAAGCACAGATCTGTTCAGTCTTCTGCTGGCTGAGAAGGAGCAATAGAGACACTGGAGACAGCTCTTGTCAGAGGTACACAGTGAAAGGGCAGCTAGCAAATACAGCTTGCAATTGCAATTTGGTTTGAGGGAAACATTTTTCTCTAGGAGAGTGGTCAAAAACTGGAACAGGGGCCCAGAGAGGCTGTGAATTTGTCATTCCTTGTATATACTGAAAACTTGACTTATCAGGCCTTGCATGAGCTCACCCAACTCCTAAGCTGGCCCTGCTTTGAGGGTGGATGGAATCACAGGTCATCCAGAGGTGACTTCCACCTTGCAGCAGTCTCTGATTCCGTGTCAACATAGGAGATGCATCAGAATACCCAACCAGGAGGACCCCACCCAGGCTTCAGGAATTCTGCTGCTGCTTCAAGCCCTACAACTAATTGTATAATTCACATTGTTATTATACACGCAGACATTGTGGCAGCTTGGGAGTTTTTACTCTAATGTGCTGTTAACAGCCATACAGACATCCCATTTTTGTGTTTCAGCCAACAGGACAGGAGTCTGTCTATCCACCAGCTGGTCAGTATGCCTATCCTGCTGTTCCTGGAGGATTCCCTCCATCAGGAGGAGGGACCTATCCTGCAGCAACACCAAATGCTGGGTTTCCAGGGGCAGCAGGGTATCCTGCACCGGGGGGCTACCCTGCTTCGGGGGGCTTCCCTGGAGCTCCCCAGGCTGGAGGAATGCCACCTTACCCTGGAGGTAAGATCCTTTGTTAGAGTACCAGTCAGGAGTGATCTCCAGTGTAACCATTCCCTGTGCTTGTCAGAAACAGCAAAGAAAAGCAGCTTTGTTCAGTGATGGGTGCAGACAGCAGCACGCAGGCAGCCAGGTTGCCATCCAGCAGTAAATACCTGTGTGCTGCTGGCAGAGCCTTGCTGGTTCTGGGTCACTGCACAGACATGGAGAAACCAGTCTCTTATGTAGTTTTGTTTAATAACCTGGCTTCTGTTGTGTCAAGAAGTCAAGTACAAAATACTAAGTGCGCTAAAGTCTTTTTTTTTCCCCTGGCTCCTCCAGGCCCTGGCTTTGCTGTGCCTCCCACTGGGCCTGGCTTTGGTGGCTATCCACAGCAGCCTCCTGCCCAAAGCTATGCTGGAGGGGGACCAGCACAAATTCCAGGTATGTCATATATAAGAAACTCCAAGCATCCATGGTTAAACCAAGACTCCAGGATAGGTAGTAACAAATTAAGCCCTTACATTTGTTACTTGTAGCTATTGAGGTTTGTATGCTGTGCACCTCCTGCCACCTTTCCTGACCAGGCCACTGAAGGGCTGATAAAGACCATGTCTGCAGGTGCTACATCCAAAGGGGATGGCTGTCCCTGAATAATGGTCATGACGTAGTGGTTTAGGTGCTTACCCTTTTTCAAACTGCAAGTATCTGATGAGAACTGTGAAACCCAGTCCACATTCAGTGAGTATCTAGCAGTTCTGTTAATCTCAATTGCATTTTTCAGATCTGTGTGTTCACAGTGATTCCTGACACACTGGAGAAAGAGGAAAGGAGAATGCACAAATTTGCTTGAAATCAGTGCAGTGTTTGTAATGCTTTGAGTGGTCAGTTGCTATAGAGATAATTTTCTTTTAGAAAATCTTATACAGAGATATATAGAGAATTTGGAGATGATTTTTTTTTTACCTTAGAGATGATTTTCAGTTACTTTAGAGATTATGTCCTGGAATGTATCAGTTGTGTTTTAAAGAAATTCAAAGCAGTAAAACCTTTTTGTTTTATGATTGCTCTGTTAATTCTAGTACTTAAGTTGCTATTAAAATGATAAGGAATGTGCATACATATTATGAATAAAAATAAAACTCCAGTACAAAATATTAGTTTTAGCTTTTGTATTACTAGTGCTTTTGATCACAAAATGAGATTCCTTCAATCCTTTTTGCAGCAATGAATTCTGAATATTTATTGTTTACATGCTAGGCATTTTAAAATGTACATAACATCTTTTAAAGAGCACATGGAACACACATTCTTAATTTGTTTGGGCTATCTTGGCTTCTGTCAAAAATAGCAGAATTTCATAAGGAGAGATCCTTCCAGTTCCCACAGCACCAGTAAGTTTAGTATTTTTAGAATTGCCTTGCTAGTGTATGTACCAAAACGCATCTGTGATTGCTTCTTCCTGTTATCCCCAAGGGAAGAAATTCAGTTACAGATGGTGGTAGGTACCACTAGGAAAGAGGTTGTGTGCAGTGGTAGGTTTGACTTTATATTCAGATTAGATGGCATTTCCATAACAAGAGGAGACCTAATTAATTTCTCTTACCTTGTTCTTTATTTTCATTAGGATTTCCTGGTGGACAAGTACCATCCCCAATGCCTGGTCCGGTATGTGCTGTTTTCTATAATTAATCTTATGTGGCTTCTGTAGTTTTAATGTTTTTACAGCTGATTTCCAAAGGTTTCAATTTTGTTCTGCATCAGGAGTTTCCCTCTAATCTCAGAGTAATGTTGCCCTGATTCTGTGTTAGAGGAAGAAACAGAGAACTAATGGAGAACTCCTTCTGAAGTACTGATTGCAGAGTTGTGATTTTAATTTGAATTTTTATTGTGTACATATCTAGTTACATGTGACTCTTATTTTCAGCCTGCTGCAGTGGTTCAGTATACCCAGGGTACAATTCAAGCTGCTCCAAACTTCGATGCTGGAAGGGATGCAGAAATCCTACGCAAAGCTATGAAGGGTTTTGGTAAGTAGAAATAGAAGCTTTAGTTCTTATTGATCTAACTTCTCAATGCCATTTTGTTGTTTCCTTCAGTGTTTATTTAACTATACTTCCCCCCTAGAAGCTTTTCAAAAGTTACCTTTTCAAAATGGCTGGGGTTATTTAGTAGATAAAGTTACAGAAAATTTGGTGGACTTAAATAGCAGCCTCTTATTATATAATTATGCCCAAATGCAACAGTATAAAATGCACAGTTTTGGAGGGACTATATTGCATTCTTACATGACATTGCCCTTCTGTTTCCAAGGAACTGATGAGCAGGCCATCATAAATGTTGTTGCTAACCGCTCCAATGATCAAAGGCAAAAAATCAAAGCAGCTTTCAAGACTATGTATGGCAAGGTATGTTCACTAGTTCTTTGGATAGGGAAATAAACCCAAACTTTCAGCTGCTGCTTTAACTGCCTGGTTGCATTTTAGTCCTGGGCAATGATTTAAGCATTTTTAAAATGCACTTCTTTTGGTTATATTCCTTATGTATTGGGAGACATCTGGTATTTGATAATAGGGTTGTCCTGATACCTGGCAGAAGGAGGGGTGGGGGAAGGCTGGAGGCTGTCTCTGTCCCTGACCACACAAGAAGCTTCTCTAATGCTTGACAGAAAACAGTCAAGCTTAAACTGCCCTTGTATTAGTGTCTGACACTACTGAGTTTTTTTGCACACAAACCAGCACTGAAATCTTCTTTTTCCCAAGAAACAAACTGAGAAATGATTGAGGATTAGATAGTAAACAAAATTCCAGGTTAATTTAATTTCTTCCCTGTCACTCTTGCAACCTAAAGTGAAATTTTGTAGTTGTGGCATTAATGAGGAGATAATGGAGAAGAGCTGAGCTGTCAGAGATTGGGACAGAGGGCAGTTCTTACTAAGAAATAAAACAAAGCTTTACAGGAAAAAAAGCACAAAGGTAGAAAGGTAGAAATAAATCATAGAAGTAAGATCTAGTTTGATCCTTCTTCTGTATATAATCTATATATGCCTAACACTCTGCAAAGCCCTTTCTGTGTTTATAATTGAACAGGATTTAATTAAAGATCTGAAGTCTGAGTTAAGTGGTAACGTGGAAGAATTGATTCTAGCCCTCTTCATGCCTAGTACCTACTATGATGCCTGGAGTTTACGTCATGCAATGAAGGTATGGTATTCCTGCAAAGGAAACAGTTTTAAACTATCTTAAAATGCTCATCTAAGAATACCTGGTCCCAGCATTGTCGAAAAATCCAATAGTGTCAAACAAATCCTGGGATTGCAGGGCTTAAAATTCTTTTCTGCTGCATCCCCCAGTTCCAGACAATTTCTGCAGGATTAGCCAATTAGCCAGGACAAATATCCATTCAGTAGAGGAGGAAATGCTGCAGGACAGAGCCTTGTTCTCTACCACTTGGGCATAATTTTTGCTAGAACCTAGAAAGGACCAGGGTTAAAACCATAACCCCTGTTTAAACTAAAGGTATATGCCTTTCCTTACTAGGAACAAACCTTTGTTACTGAAAGGTATTTTTGGATTATCCCTTTTTTACCCCCAAAAGATAATGAAAAAGTGATTTCCTAAAGTGAGATGATGGATGTATCTGTTGAAATGTAAAGACACGATTTAGAGATTAGGTGAGCTAGTTGGTTTAAACTTTTAACTCAGGTAAACTGGTACATCCAGTTTACTGGAATGTCTTGCTTGAGCTGCAGCAGCTAGCAAGTGGAAATGAGTAACTTAACCCATGTATGAATGCACACCTTCTAGAGAACGTGGGAGCTTAAATGAAGATCTGCCTTTAATGGGGAATAGCCACTTAACCATTTTCAAAAATTCATAATGTAAGATTACCTAGAAGTCTCACATACAGCTCCCCTCCTATCAAATCCTTCCCTGAATTGAGATGCTCATGCCAGTAAGATCCCCCTGTATACAGAACTTACAATTAACTTTTACTCTGGGGAGAGGGAAGCATCTATAAAAAGTTCCACATTGTGGAAGCAGCCACATTTGGATAGAGAATACACTTGTGTACAGACCAAAACAGAATTTACATGTGTACCTTTGACTTTAATGACTATTATACGGCTTTACCTTCCTTTGGTAAATTTCCAGATCAAGGTTGCCAAAGAATTTCCTTCCTAAGCCATTTTCCCTTTAATTTTGGCCAGTGTCACTGATGTGGATGTATAGGGATATTTTGGGGGGTTTCTCTGAACTGGTGCAGAATGGCATGTTTGAGGAATCTTCATTCCATTTTAAGTACACAGGAGACTTTGTGCTTTCGCACTGCAGGGATACTGTTCTTACAACCTAGATTGTATTAAATTTTGAAATACCAGATGACTGCCCTATTTCACAGTTGAAGGAAACTGCATAGGTAGTGCTCTGTATTTATGCCTTCATCTTCTCTGCCTACAGGGAGCAGGCACTCAGGAGAGTGTGCTGATTGAGATCCTTTGCACAAGGACAAACCAGGAGATTCGCGAAATAGTGAACTGCTATAAATCAGAATTTGGAAGGGACATTGAAGAAGACATCAGATCAGACACTTCAGGACACTTTGAACGATTACTTATATCTATGTGCCAAGTGAGCTTTAATTTTTTTTTTTAATATAAGATAACAGTGTACAGTCTGATATGTTTAGTCACAATGGCTCCACAAATAGCCTGTGCGTGCTTAGCATGAGGCAGGTTTTTAAGGAATTAGCCCATGGTCATTAGTTTATTCCCTAAGATATGACACTTCAGTCCCTCCTCAAGAGATACTTCTTATCTACAAATCCATTATGAATTCTGTGACCTAATTTAGCACCCTCAATTAATATCAGAAGCTATGTGGAAATACTGTGCAGATGCAACCAAGTGGATCCCTAAAACAGTGCTCTACACTGGTGTTAGAGCAAGATGCTTTTTATTTTTTGCATATGTCAACAAAGCAATCTGGGTGAAGCTGATTGGATAATCTCTGTGGTATGCAAAATGCCTGTGAGAATCCCTACAAACAAGATAAGACACGCCACAGGGCAAAACCTCCCTGTCAAGTTGCGCCATAGCCTGCCTTCCCTTCATGTCACCAGATGTAGGGAGGTGCTGCTGTTGAACTCAGATGATCACTGGAACTTTTTTATCCTATATGATTTACTAGGACTTATTTTGTGTTGAAGAATAGTAATTTGCAATTACTCCTATTTAGGAGGAAATATGTAACTAATGCAACTTCCCACATGTCTGATCAATTTGCCTATTTCTGTTAGAATTTCTATGACACTTCTCTATCTCATTGGCTTCTTCCTTTGTCAGAGTTCAGCTATGCTCTAGATATTTGGTTAAAAGTCAAAATCCACAAGAAAGCAAACCTGGAGAAGCTCATGCTGCTAATTTTTATTTTGATAAATCCAGTAGTTTACAATAACTGACAACCACATCATTTAAATAGTATATTAACCTCTATAGATACAACAGCATTGGAGAGAATGTATTCAGCCTACTCAGCCAGTATGTTTAGCAGTGTCCATCCATGCACTGGGCAGCAAAATGCCAAAACAACCACCAAAGCACATAAAATGTCATATAAGCCCTACTGACACAAGAGTAGTAAGTGGTTTCTAAAGACATTCTTACTTGAAATAAGCAATTTCTAAATAAAATAGAAGTGAAACCTGAGATATTTCAGGTGTGCATACTCAGTAAGATAATTCATTAGTTCGTTTGGGAAGAGTCTTTGCAACTTGAAGCCTAGAAACAAAGAAATCAAGAGAAAGCTTACATTATTAAGTAAAATAGAGAATTAAGTACAGTACTTAATTAGAACTATGAGATGGTTTGTAGGGGTGAAGTTATCTGAGTCAGTGTATCTGCAGTTTAAAGCATGTCCTGCAGATAGGGTTCTGAGCCACTTTTGTATTTACTCCCTATAAAGAATATTAAACCAAAGAGAAGTTTTAAAGCAATGTAATGTATTTCAAACGAGACCTCTCTTTCTGCTTCAAGCTTTGAAGATATATGCTTGGGGTCTATGTACACTGCAAGCAGCTGAAGCATAGCTTTCTCTGGGAAATTTCATTTGAAATCTGTTGTCTTTCCATTAAGGGTAATCGAGATGAGAATCAAACTGTGGATTATCAAAAAGCTCAAGAAGATGCTCAGCGTCTGTACCAAGCTGGTGAAGGAAAACTTGGGACTGATGAATCTTGCTTTAATATGGTTCTGGCAAGCAGAAGTTTTCCCCAGCTGAAAGCAACGGTTGAGGCATACTCCAGGGTAGGAGGTGTTCACTGATTTCAAATAAGTTTGGTCAATGTATTTTAAATTAAGGTTCCAGTTGCTACTGCATTTCATCATCCACATATTAATCTCAATTTATTTGTAGATTGCTAATCGTGATTTATTAAGCAGCATTGATCGAGAATTTTCTGGAAATGTGGAACGTGGTTTGAAGACTATTGGTAAGTTACATGTTCTTCCCTCCCCTCTTATCCTTTAGGAATTAAACCTAAATGTAACCAAAGAAAAATCCAATTCAGCATTGGCCATATGGCAACTGATCACATAATCAGAGACTCTGCTAGAACAGAAGCAGCTTCAGTTATTCAAATGATTCATCTTGTACTTAAGTGAAGAAAATAAGCAACCATCATGAAGAAGTCAGTTTCAAATAAGAAAAGGCCACATAGAAACTACTTGTCACTTCTCTGGGAAGGCGGGCAAGTGCTCAGAACCAGGGGTCACTGGTTAGTGCTCATAGCTGTGTAATTCAGAGTTCTGCAAAAGGGGGTACCAGTGTCACAGAGCCGTGACTGGGTGTGCAGCTCCTCAGCAGAGACAGCTGAGCCACCCACACAGATAACCTCAGAGCCAACATGAACCCACTGAAGGCACAGTTCCTTTTCCATCCCCCTCCTCACCACCATCTACCCCAAAAAGCTCAGCTGTGGCTAAGGACAAGCTTAGCAAAACAGAAGATGTTGTTTTGAATTCACTTTTTCCTACTGACTTGCTATAATAAAGCAGCTCAACACAATTCAGCACAATTAACTGATGGTGAAAATCAGTAATATTTAGTAGTAAATCTGGAGACACCAGTCATATCAGTGCTTACCCAAATGACAGCAATTCTGTAGCCATAATGGATAAGCAAAAACTTCCCACAGTATATTGTACTCAAAAATTTAATGGGAAAAATTCAGGTCTGAGAATCAGGTAGAAGAATAGTGGCTTGTCTCTGAGCGTGAACAATCTACTTGAAACAAGATCTATTCTGTAACTACAAGAGTTGCAGAACTACTACAGCACCTTCTACATTTGTACTTTTCCTAGTGAGATTCTAGCAATGGAACATGAGTAAAATACCTTGTGTCCCAATACCAGCTATCCAAGGAGAAGAACTGTTTTTGAATTACCTGTTAAGAATTAAGATTTCAGAGAATTTTGAAAAGCACTTCCAGAGGAGTTAACTGCTACTAACTGTAAGTTTTTGTGTGAAGGAATAACTCATTCGATCAACTTGAAAATAAGTTTAGCTCTATAAGCAAGTCCTGTTATTCACAGTAACTGGATCTTCACTAAGACCAACCTCTAGCTGTCTACAGCAAAAATGCTGCCAAGTTGATCCTGCCAAGTATCACTATATAGGATACATTACTGGAACTAATCCTAACAATATGCTTTATTGCAGTGCAATGTGCTTTAAATCGCCCAGCCTTTTTTGCAGAAAGACTTTATTATTCTATGAAAGGAGCTGGCACAGATGATTCTACCCTCATCAGAATTGTAGTCACTCGCAGTGAGGTAAGAAATTCTCTCCTGTGTACCAGTCACATGCAGCAGAAAACCATCTACCCAAACCAGCTTGTCACTCAGCCCTCCTTTCACAGGTGTAAAATCATGTACTGCATGAAGCTTTTATGGGGCTCACATTTAGATGCATGTGTTAATTAGCTTTAAAGCCAGCTTTCACATAATAATCTAATTAACTCTGCCTAGATTGCAGTTAACTGCTTGTTTTCCTTTTTAACTGTTGTTGCCTGTCTAGGCAACAAGTGAGCACCTCCAGGTGAGAAGTTCACCTGTTCATAGTTAGGACAGCACAATCTTAACAAAGCATGGAACAGCTGCTGCACTCTGCTTTGGGAGCTGCTTCTCTACCCCTGGAGGGACCAGCTGGCTTGTCCACTGCACAGAGTTAATCACTGCACATCTCACCCTTGGCATGTGTTCTTTAGTTCACAAGAGAGGAGATGTGGGGTGACTGTCTAGGATTTAAATCATACACTGTGGTTGAGTTTTCTGCTTTTTTTTTGTCTTTGCATAGATTGACCTTGTGCAGATTAAACAGATGTTCACACAGATGTATCAGAAGACATTGGGTACAATGATAGCAAGTGATACAAGCGGTGATTACCGGAAGTTGCTGCTGGCAATTGTTGGGCAATAGAAGAGGATTATCTGGTTTTTTGGTTTGTTTTTTTTTTGAAACAAACTGAAGGACGTGAAACATGCTTTAAGTAGTACTAACTATCCCTGTAAAAGAATAATTTTAAAGGTTGCCTAATCAAATATGCCTTCTTGATGATTCAGTAAGCTTTTTGCACTTACAATGCCTTAATTTACAGCACATAATATTCTTTATTGTATAATAAAAGATATATCTTGTCTATTAGACCCTAAGCCTTAGTCTTTTTGACCCAGACAAAACCACTTCCCCTCTACTGGATTCCTGCATGCATCTCTGTGGGAATCAACTGTTTCAGCGAAATGAATCTGCAGCACTTAACAAGTTTCTGAAATACCTAAACTGCTGAACTTACTGTAGAAGACAAAGCCCAAGCCTGTGATGTCAAGCATTTTACACCCTGTCCTCCTTTAATATGTTTCCATCATAATGTTGAAAAACATGCAGGTGCACAGTTAAAGTCACAATACACTGACAGTTTAGGGGCCTTGGCAGAATCTAACTGCACTCACCTATTAAATTCCTTAAATTAGCGGTTAGGTGTAATGGTAACTAAGGCAACAATGGAAAGGAGAAATCATCTTGGAACTGATTCTCAAGTCTCTCTTGTAAAGGAGTGGGTTATACAGCAGCTGACCAAGCAGTGAGAGAGCATTCATTTAATGCTAACCTGTAAAAGCAACCCAAAGCAGTTGTGATCTACACAATATAAATGGCTATGCTGATGTTTTCAAAGGATTTAGAGAGAACAGCTTTGAACAGCACATTTGGGTTTTTTAGAAAGATGCAATGAATCTGTCCCCAACCATAAATTTAAGAGAAGCTTCAAGTCCAGCAGTAATAAGCAGTGTGTTCTTTCAGCAATGCTTTAACAAGTAACAATTGTATTATAGGACACCCTCACACAAACAGCACAAACCTATTTCTAGTATTATCAGACAAAAGTCGCTAGGGCTGGTAGAGCTGGTTCCAAGATCACAAGCCTTTCACTCTGCACAGCATGGACATAGAGGTTTTTACACAGCATCAACAGATTATCAAGTGTATCACACAAAAAAGCTTATGTGTTTTACTTATATCAGTAGTCTGCAACCTAAATCTGGTTTTAGACTATAAACTTTCTTTGATACTAACTGAGAAATACAGTTCAGCTGGGTCAGATTAATTATTTCAAATACAAATTAGATGGAAGATGATTTGGAGAGACTAGAAGACATTCTACTCTGCATGACTTTGGTCATCCTTAGTGCAAGCATCCACTGAGACAGACATACATGTGTGCGTATAGACAGCTATCTGTCAATAGCTTTCCAAGCTTGACTAAGATTCTTAAAAGCTTTGGTTCTCATTTGTTCCTGAGCAAACTTCCTTAGATATGAAGCACCTTAACACTTAATATTAAAGCGTATTGTTGCATGTGTCTTTTTTATGTGACTGAAAATCCCTACCATTTCACTTGTCATTCAAAGCAGAATATTGATTAAATCTGGTTCATATACTGTCACAAGGAAATGAACAGATGAGTAGGCTTCTGTGTTCTATTCTATGTGAATGTGAAACATTAACTTGTTTTATGGCAAAAATATTTTCTTTCCCTCCTTAAAATGCTGAAAGCATAAAACAAGTAATGCAAACTACTTACAGTTTTCTGGGCATAAGGAAATATTTTCTTCTCCCAAACAATATAAGAATTAGAGATGGCTCCAGACTCCACCTTACAGAAACACAGAAAATTAGTGCCTACTTTATAAACAGCAACACCCCCAGACACAACCCTGTTAACCTGACTGCTTGCCTAAAGGGTGACAGGAAAAACACAGCATGAGAAATCAGGCCAACAACCCAGTATATTTTCCTTTACTGCAGATCTGCCTTCATATCTGGTGAAAACTATTACAGACAATGGATACTGCAAGGGAGTCCTCACAGAAGTGAACATCATTGCTGCTGGGCACTTACTGCCACACAAGTATCAGAACCTGTTCTCTCCAATTACAGTGAGGTCTTTCCACACAAAGATTGTATCTGTATTTTCTTAATATATACAATTCCAGCTACTCGAAATCCTCATCGCAACCAAGATCTGAGTATCAAATCAGGACAAATAGTTTCTTGTGAGGTTGTGGTATTTTCCACTAGCACTTACAAGGAGGAAGTACCATCACCATATTCATCATAAAATTTCAGTTGTACTTTGTAATAGGTTTCTGTTCTTCTCTAATATGACACTGTATGCACTGTACAGCTCGTGGGGATAGGAGTGCTTCATAAAAAAACCAAAAAACTTACCATTTTTAACTTGATCTTCTGGATTCAAATCTGAGAAGAATTTCCAATTAGAATGCATCTGCAATAAAGTAAAATTGAATATTAAAACTCCCTTACCAACAGTGTGTCACTTATCTTAATTCTCATCCTGTTCAGCAGCTTGTCCTTACTTTAAAAAGAATATGCCAAAAGGCTAATTTGTGTGTCTGTACAGAGGGCCAAAACAAACAATTTTTTACCTCTGCCTAAAAAGCAACCCCAACACACTTCCAGCAGTCAAATGTTTACTTCAAACCAACATATGAAACACAGCTATGCATAAGTCTTTTCTAGAGTCCACTAACCCTGTTCTGACAAGCCTGTACAAACCAAAAATGGATGTCTGGTTTACCATGCACAAAATATTCTTGAGTGAGAACTCAAAAGCAAAAAATAGCAGCAGGAATAAAATTTAAATTACATAGTGAGTGTTTACATTCAACTAGTTCTCTGCAAGCTAAATCTGACCTTTTATGCTATTTTTTTTAATGGCTTAAATATTGAAACCTATTTCTAAAAAATTTGCAAGGCCAGATTAGACCTATGTATGCCAAATAAAACCAATACACAGTGATTGGAGCCGCAGCCCATGCACAAAATTTATTGTGTGCTACTGTTTATAAAATACTTGAATAGTTCAGAACATGCATAAAACTTCCAACTTAGGGGTATGTACAGATTGTAGTTTATGGCAAAGAAAAAAAAAAAAGAGATGAACTCTAGTGACATAAGTTTCAAGTCGTGTTCCAGGGGATGAGAAGGACATGTAGCAAATGTCAAAATATATAACAAAGTACACTGGCAATCAGTACAGTCCATTATTTGTGAACAAATTAGCACAGGGCTTCAATTTTTATTTTAACCAAGCAGTCCTGTAGATACCAAAATACATGCAGTCTCAAGTTTACACTTTCACTAATGCCTTAGCAGTTGAACATAGCAATTGCTTACGCGCTGCTTTGCTTAAACAAAAAGTATGTCCAATACAGGTTCAGTTTCCTTTACAGATTTAAAAATAATAAAAAAGCTTGCAGCTATTCAGCCCAGTGATTGTTAGCTATTTATGCAACCGTAATACTCACAATAAACTAAAAGTACCTATAACATCTAGGTAACCTATAGATGTACATCATAGGTCTATATATTAAATATTTGCAAAATGAAAACATGCATACACAAAATACAATGCCAAGCTTTACAGAACTGATATGAATCAAAATTTACTTAAACAATGTACAAAGTTCAATTAAAAGTACCTTAAAATTAACACTTCCATACTTTTCTTACTTTTAAAATTAGTATATATATTTTTTTTTAAATTCAAGGTGGGGAAAAGTCTTGAAAAAGCTGGGCAAAAAAGTTTCTAAATTAAATATTTGTTTTTTAATCTGTGTTCAAGTAGTAAACATTCCTACATAGAAATCTTCTGATAAGCTGTAACTAAAAAATACAGTGAATACAATATAGAATTAGCAACATCTAAAGGAGTAAACCTGAGGTCAGCATTTTACAGAATGATCAACTGAAATGTTTTGGCATTTTTTCTGTTATTTAAAATACAGTTTTTGCAGCCTCAGATATTTTAAGACCATTCTAATGTATAATTTTAAAGACATATCATGAAACCAATGTCCATTAATAAATAGTTAGCTCTTAGGGTTGTATTTGAAAGTCTGATTTAAACAAACGAACAAACAAACTACCTCTACTGAAAGAAAAATCCCATTTGTAAACTTAAAAGTGTTGACAATGTAAGCGTAAGATGCTAGCCTAGGTGTGCTTTAGTGAGAACAGTCCGGTCCTTTCCCCAGATCTCTTCCAAAGCTGCAGCAGCCAGTGATGGATGTTTGTGTGAAAAGGTGAGGCACACGCTCCTGGGAGGTTGGGTCACCGTGTAAGAGAGGGGCTGTTGTCTCAAAAGCATGATGGTCTCTCTTCAGTGGGATCAAGTCCGATGGTTTTCCACCTCGTGTTAAGTAGTCACTTCAAGTGATCCCCCTATTTCATTTGCTGTCACATCAAAAAGCAGTAATGTAGGAATTCTCAGGCAGGACATGAGTGAGTAAACAGAAGCTGATGTGGTCACTGTGCATTGTTGTTGCCAGTTCCATTGTTTCCATTGGCATTTGCTGTGTTTACAGTATTAATACCATCTTGCTGAAGAGCATCTTTTCTTGGTGGCATTCTCTCATTGATCCTATCCAAACCTTTTGCTTCTTCAAAACTGCAGATTCTATGTTGCGGAGAGAATCCTCGTATTGCTTAACAAAATGCAAATTTGATATGTCAGTAATGGAAAAGTAAGATGAAAGCATATACTTTTTCTAACAAATGATGTTTTAAAAAAGATTAAAAATCAGCCAAAGAAACTTATGGCCCTGCAACTGTATTGCTAAAAGATTCTCTAACCTGCTTTCCTGAAATGTTCACGGCAATCATTGTTTCAGTTTGTTACAAAAAGAACAAAGTATGGCAAATATTCTGCAAGCAGGAATCAAGGGGTTTAAGCCCACTTGATTGCTTCTGCGTGTCCCTGGTGGGGCCAGCTATCATTGCTGTGCTTTTGCTGCTCAGCTCATTGGGCTAATCTTAACATCCCCCTTCTCTTCAGGGCAATGTCAGTAAGATCTAAGCAGCACAGCAAGTGCAGTGGAGGCAAAGCAGCAAAGGGTTACAAAAGTAGTGGCAGATTTACATCCTGCACACACACAATGGCCTGATCCTGCAGTTTTCATGCAGGCAAAACTGCAGGATGTGGTTCACACTGTGCTAATCATGTGGATGATGGAAATGGACACAACCACAATCACCAAGTTAGCACTGTGGTTCAACAATGGTATCATTTAAATACACATGTATTTAAAATATAGAAAATAGGTATTATTTTGCTACTGATTATTTAGATGAATGAGGTCTGTAGTTGAATTTACACCTGAAAATGGCTGACCACATAATAAGACTGAAGTCTTTGGGATGAAATAATTCTTTGGAGATTTAAGTACAGCTTTCCACTCACAACAACAGGACCTCTTGCAGGTGTGTGTGAGAACAGAATATGGCACTTGTTTATATTTTTGGAGATCTGACTTCCTTAATTAAAAAAACAAAGAATACAGTCATTAAATGGTGCTTTGCAACTAAATCTGAAAAACCCCAAAGGTAGCTCTCTCAATGGCTATGCTGTTTCTCATTCATTTCATTGAATTCTGAGCAAGAAAAAACTAAGTCTCTCTGAAAAGAAACAATCTGAAGTTGAATACTCTGAACCAAATAATTTCATGGCATTTTGCTCAATACCAGTAATAGAGGATGTATATATAACTTATTTAGCATAGAAGCACTAATAATCCATTGAATTTAATATGTCTTATAAATACTAGAAATAATTTTGAACAGTAAATTATATTCAAAATCTATAGAAAAAAAGTTATATGTCTTGCACTACCAGATATCACAGAAAGTTTAAAAAATGTTCAAAGCCATTAAATATATTTTATGAGAAAAGGCATGCATAAACAACCCACCTTCCACATATAACATCCCTCCCCACAATCAAACAAAACCTTCAGTTGAATGCAGAAAAAAACCACTAAACACTTCTATTTTTAAGAACTTCAAGACAACATCACATATCACAACATGCTATTGTACAAAAACCTACAGCATATTCTGTAAAAATAAAAACAAAAGGAGACCAAAAACCCCCAACTTCCCTAAAATATTAAAGATAATAATTATCCTAAAGCCAGAAATGAATGTTACATGTAAAATAGATGAATCAATGCAGTTGATTCATCTCTGCTTGTGCAAGTTGAAAATAAAACACACCCACACAGAGTACTTTTGAATTCCCTCCCAGACACCACAGATCTCTGCCAAGGGCAAAGACTCTGATCATACCTTTTTCAGCCTCAATTGCCTCTACAGTGGCTGTACAGAAGTGAGCAGATGCATGCAAAATGAATGAGAAAGATGAAGAGTGTAATATCGCACAGCAGAAAAGGCAATGATCAATTTAATATAGTATGCTACGCCAGATTTGATTACAATTAGTTAAAATGACAATTAAGTTTTTGGGGGAATGTTTTTAAGTCTAAGTGAAACTTACCCTCAATTTTAACTAACAGAGTTATCAACTATAAGTTTGTCTAAGTAACACGAATTGAACTGATGTTATTAACTATATGTTTCTGTAACTTTTGGTTGTGATTTTTGTTTTGGTTTTTTTTAAGACAGCAACAGAAAACTTCAACTAATGCTAAAATTGTGGTATGGTTTAAAAAATACTAAAAATCTATTTGAGACTGCTTCTGAAGATTAAAATGCATTAGTGAGCTTCATTAAATTACCAGGAGTGACACTATAAAAATAACACTACCAGCATTTGAATAAATAACAAAAAATTACTTTTCTCTTTATATTTAGCTCCCTGAAGTTTAACTAGTATTTCAATTTCTCACAATATTTTAGGCTAAAATGGGCATCTCTGAGCACTGAATCATGACATTTAAGCCAAAGAAGACAAATCTAGAAAGTTAGTTAAATCTGAATATTTAAAAAGTAAATTGTTTAGTTGAATCAATGACAAAGTCTACAGCAGGAAGAGGTCTGGATTTAACATAGTTTTAGTGGGTGAATTAATGTGAATATGAAGAACATCTAGCTCACTAGCTATTTTTCTAACTAAATAACTATGACAACTGCTTTGATTTCTTATGTGTAAGAGCTTTCCTTACAATTTTAGCTCTAGATGGCAAAGCTTTAACATAAGTTTATTATTATTACAACCTGAACTGTATCTAAGTCAATCATGGTAACAACTTTTTACCTCCTCCTCCATTTGCCATGCTTCTAATACCATAATTTCAGAAATATTAACAAAAAGTAGCTTACATAGTGGTAAACCTACTTGTGTAGTGCTTCATACATACTGTTAACAACAAAAATCATGGCAGAGTATTCAAGCAAGTGCTGGGAAAATAGGTCTATAAGAAAATAGGGCATTAGATGAGAATAGAATTCTTTAAAGAGATTTAAGTTTATTACTTCTCATTTCCTATCCAACAAAACCAATCACCTACACTGTGCCTACACTATCTTATGTATGAATTGCCTACACTATGTTTTAAGCTCACTGTTGCACAAGCTTCTAATTTTCACTGAGATAGTCTAAAAAAATTGGATACTTGCATTATGTAAGTATCCAATAAATACTATTTTATTTCATAAAATAATATTAAATACTTAAGGAAAATGCAGCACTTTGAATTTCATGTACTACACTTTCCATGGAACAAAAGATGAAAAAAATGTTAAAACAGTTCTGCACATAAATCTACAGAGACAAGGGCAATTCCAGAATTAAATCAAAAAGCCACTTGAATGGATGCTTATTTATGTTTACTTTAAGGGAAAGAAACTTTCTCTATTTCTAAAAATAAATTACTTTAAGAATTGTTTTAGAAAGTCAGCAAATACATATCTGCAAACTATAACCAATTTGCCATACAAATATAAAACTATGTAAAGAAACCACCTCTTTCCACCATTTTCTGTTACCTGTGGAGTCTTTGTTTTCAATCTTTTCCTGAAAAGATCACGAATACTGATTTATCTCTGCAAATTATGTAGCTTGGTCATAAATACAAATTTCAAAATTTACTCCTAGTTCACACTACTTGTAGTACTACTATTCCAAAAAGACCTTGGAATATTAATCACAGTTAGGAAAAGGATAATTTTCAATTTGACATAAAAGAACAAACTGACTGGAAAATACAAGCACTTAAAAAACCTGTAGAGACTCAATTTGGAAAATCATTTTATTGGATTCTCTTTTGCAGGTATATCTAATTAAAACTTTATACTTTGTAGACTTTGATAAACCTCAAATAAATACTGGATCATATTAACAGATAATTCTGAAGTCTTTGCTCTGAAAATTCTCAATAGAAAGCTGATTTTAAGCAACGGGTTTCAATGGCATTTCTATCCTTAATTTCAGCTCTCCTCTTGTTTTATTTAATGGATGTATGTGATAGAAAATCCTTACCAATTTGCAACCTAAGCACAAAAAACTATCTTGACTGCTTTCTGACTAATAGCAGGAGCAGTAGTTCAACTGATATCCATGCAAGTACTTAAAATTTTTAATTTAGATTTCTGTTTAGTATGTTGCTGAATAAAGCTCTAGGTGTTTTGTCAGTTTTTAGCAGATGTTGGCTCAATTTGGAAGCTAATTTTACTGAATTCAATTCACAAAATAAGTCACTAGGAAATGTTATTTTAAATAGCAGTACTTAATATTATCTTTATTGTTTCAGCTACTATAATGCAAGCAACAAAAACAATAAAAATAAATTTACATTTAAAAAAATTAGAAATATACAAAGACCATGGTTTCCCAAAGTCTGTTTTTAACCTAACATATTAAAGCTATCAAAAAGTAAGCTATGATTCATTTTAAAAAATATATCCATATATTCATGAAAAAAAAAATCATACATTAACGCCTCCCATAGGATGTAGGCTTGCATTTTTTCCAGAATTATGCTTTTGAACTGAGCTGTCTTTGTTTAAGCCCTTTGCTGCAGTCTGCATTTGCCATTCCCCCCGGGCTGCTCTGTGCTGCAGTGAGGATCTGTCCTGGTGCTGCCTGGTGGGATGGCAAAGCCACCAAGCAAAAACACCAGGCAAAACCAGCAGGCACTGCTGCTCTGAGCAGGAGGAGGAGGAGGAGAAGGGCCAGCAGCTCACAAACACAGCAGCTGGGCTCAACAAAGTCCTGACAGAACAGTGGCATCTGCTAAGACCTACTATGGAAAATGTTACCGACATTAAGAATTATAATAGGTATAGATGCAAAAATTGCATATGTGTATATATCTATTTGCCCTGATAAAATAATTTCAGCCCAGCTCTCTAGAGAAATGTAAATATACACTCCAATTTCTTATAACTTTCAAAGCTGCTTATTGATTTAACAGCAATCAATGTGCCATTGAAAAATGAGCATCTGTAAGACTGAAACCAGGAAAACCTAGGGCATACTGTCAATACTGTCTATCTTTAAGCCAACAAAAGAACAGAAGAAAAAAATTACTTCAATTATTACTATGTTCTTTTAGTTTTGCAAGCTTACACTAGTTTAAATTATTGATAGTATACTGACCAACACAGTACAAAATACTTCAAAGAGTAATTTAATATTTGTAGTAAGAAATATATACTATACTATCAGTGACTGTATTTTTGCCAAGAATATAAATTCTCTGATACTACAATGGTTTAGAAAATGGTCAGTTAGTGAAGTTTTATTTTATTTTTGGCTTACTACTACCTTTGCAATTGAGCATTAACCCTAATTTGAAAACTACTCTCTTAAGACTGAAACAGTAACATGCCTATCACTAAAAAGAAGTTACTTCAGTTTAAGAACTAATTATTTTATTTTGAACAATCAACATGACTAAAACAAATGAGGAATATTAATGTAGTGCATCAGAGAATATTGCCATCAAAAGTTCTAGTAAAGAGAAAACCCACACCCACAAAAATCCAGTATGGATTTTGCATACTTTCCAGATGTCCCACATTTCAGTAATGGTAGAAAGTCGTATGCTTTATGAAAAAAAAATTTTCTAGTCAGTTTGATCCTCTCTGCTACTTGTAATGCAACACGGATAAAAATTTGTTAAATGAGTGAGAGGAATGCAGACTCATTTTTAAGCATAATAAAATTTCTTATTAAACAATGAAAATTAAAGCTAGAACATATGCTTTTGGAATAGTTGAATGGATTAGGAAACATACACCATTTCTTGTTATAGACATTCACAAAACAATCACATACATACACTGGACATATAAACTTACTTGTAGACATTATATGTCCACTGAAAAATGATTTCAAATGTGACATTTGTGTTTCAAAGCTATTAAAAACCAGCTTTGACAGTTTAATAGAAAATGTAGTGAAAGGCTTTTAAAAAACTACATAGAAAATATAAGGAATTCAAATAAACAGTCTAAATCATGAAATGAGAAAAGCAGCTACTCTTGGAAAATAGATTGTGTAAAAAGTGGTATTCGCATATCACAATCTTTCAATAGTTATAAAATTCAGTGTTCCCACACTAAAGTTTTATACTTCCTAGTAAAGCCCAAAGGTGGCCAGTAAAAAGTCTTTGAATATGTTAAGAGTGCTGCTGATATGAAGTCCAGTTTCAGACTGGTGTTTTTTAGTTATTCACCACTGTGAGGAGAAAACATGGACTTCATTCTTTTAATACACTTGCTACAAGTTCATAGCATCCTCCCTAATCCTAGTTAATCATTATGGGCCTTGTGAAAAATATGATCCAATGATTCAACAAACTAAAAAAGAATGAAAACCTTTTACAAAATATTCAATGAGCCAGATTACAGGTATATTTTGTATAGAGTTCTTTTTATTTTCATGCAAAAAAATATATGCACACTTAATAACACCCTTTTATTTTGATTTATTTACAAGTTTTAAATTCAATCCCTTTATTCTCAACTGATTTTATAACAAATGATTGAATATTTTTCAAATACATTGTTGTTGAAAATGCACAGACAGTGTGCAGCAGCAAATGCAGCAAACCTCAAAAACAAGGTGCTACAACATTGCTTCTACATCAAGAGACAGACAAGTGTCTGGGATAGTGGTTTAATTTTAACACTTATACAGACATACATCTATACCTAGAGAGAGACAGACAGATCTAAGAAAGCAGCTACATCTGCAGAGGAAGGAAACAGCATGTTACAAGGACAATTCAGGGAGGTCAATTATACATAGAACATTTGACAAACAACATAGAGAACAAACTTTGGCATTAATTACCAGGGTACAAAACATAGCACATCCCAATCTGTCAATGGAGTGTAATATGGAACTATGCAGTCTGTAGCTGTTTGTTAATATTAATATCAACAAGTATTTGACATTGTCAATGAAAATACTAACACAGCTATAATAAAACTATTTTAATGGAGAGCACACAAGTAATGATGCAAAATTACACTGCCATTTTTGTATCTGTAATGACTAAATGCCTCAATACGAAATCTATAAGGCCACCCCACCTGAAAAATTGTAAACTAAGGAAGCTCGGAGTCTGAAAAACATAGCTTGACACTGCTGAACTAGTTGGCTTTTAGTTTTATACCCTGGTTAAGTATCCATTTCACATTGCCTGACTAACACATAACACTATGCTTGTATCAGCCGCTAAGACAAGAACTGAAAAGCATAAGAAATTCCCTGCATGCATTATGTGTGGTGTTAGCAAAAGAGTGAGATGTGCCCCAGTCCATCTGAGGCACAGCAAGTTGCATAACATCATTACCACTTTGCAGGGTCTGTCGTCCTCCAGCCAACACTCCACTAGGTAACATTCCAGTGGGAGTCAAACCCTTGAGTGTCAGCACACTTTCACTCTCCTCCCTGGGTGAAAACAACAGTAAAAAAACCTTAAATATCTGCATGAAAACTTGCATTGAAGTAAAATAATGGATGGGGAAAGGGACAGCCCAGTTTTTCTGTGTTTTAGGCACGTCAAGACTGAATGTAAATACAACTTCCAACAATTTAAAAGGCGAAAATAATTCTATTCCATACCAGTCTTTCCTCTGCCTAGGAGTTATAAATGCTGGCTACTTCTGAACCAAATTCTGAACAGTTAATTCATATGCAGGTTCATTAGCTTTGAAATGAGCACTGAATGTTTCATGAGGTACAGAATATGTCTCACTACCATAAAGCAATCCCCAATTTTGTTTTAAATGTCTCTACTTTGGGAAATAAGAACTTTAAAAAATTACCCCTATTTGAGCAATTATATTCTGTGGAAAAACAGACATTTTGGGTAAATAGGATGATGAAATCTCGACATTTAAAGAAGATGGGATATTTTTTAAATAGCTGAAAAGAAGCAAACCAAAACTGAAAACAAAACCCCTGTACTCCTCAGGTTCATGGTACGTCAGAAATTTTCAGAGTCAGTCCTAACCTCCTTCATTATATCCTTGATTTCAGTCTCTCTCTCTGGTATTGCCTTTCCAAGACCCTTAGTTAACAGCTGGACAAACATGTTCTCTAATTTCTTGCAACATGTCTCAAAAATAACTCAAAAATATTCTTCAACACAAAAATTCCATTAACAAGGTGCTCCAAACAAGATTCTGATGCACAGTGATCTCCCTGAAAAATCTTTGGTATTTGTTATCCTGAAACAGAGATGTTTACCTTGCATATGTAATAGGGGTTAAGAAATGCAGAAATCATTCAAGTACCTGAGAACAGAGAAGACTCTTGCCATCTTGCCAATTGCACGGATTTTATTTCTGATTATTTCTTTTCTTGCGGCAGCTGTACCTACTTTCAATAGAAGAAGAAAGAGTCTCAAGCTCATGATTCTTTAGAAGGTCATTGTTTTAAAGTGCATCAAATTTAACAACTGTTTAAGTTCAGTACTCTTCATAGGAGGTCACAATGTTATCAAATTAGAGCTTCAGAATGCCAGCAAAACCACCATCACCTCTGTGTCCACAAAATATACACAAAAAAGTTTAGATTGTTCACAATTATTTTCTAAGCCTAGCAAGCACCTGAACTACCACCACTACAGTGTAGTAACTATATTAATTCATTTGCCTAAATTTTACACTTTAAATTCTTAGTACTGACATGTACTAAGAATGTGTATGTGTGTATATCAACATCTAGGCAAGCAGCCCAATATAGAAGCCAAAGAGATACTAAAGCCACAAAAATTAAACATTTTCTAATTGTTACACAGCTGCTCAAGAGAAAACAGTGGTTTCCTTGTTTTTATGTCAGCTGCCCAAAACACAACTCCATGAAAACCCCTCAGAAAATAAAGCAAAAAATTGCAGTGGTACCTTTCTTACCACTTAAGTCTGTGTTCCACATCATCTTAGGTTTGCATCATTTGCAGAAACTACAAATACCAAAGATCTGGAGTAAATACTGCACATTCCACAGGGCAGAGTGATACCACTTGTGACAGACAAAAGTGAAGATAAAACTCTGAAAGGAGGCTTGTGATTAGGAAGGAGAGCCACCTTTGCCTGCCTTGACATGAAAACAGGAACACCTCTCTCCAACATCTTTCTCCTTTCTCTGGTTTGTTTCAATGTATAAAAGTCATCCTTCTCCTCACCTATCTTACTTTCCCTTTGACAACTCCTCAATTTTATTAAAACAGTAGAGGCAGATGAGGAGGTATCAAAACCAAAATCCTTACTTCTCCTCAGCCACTGGAGAAGGAGAGCATTAATCACATCAAGGTAAGAGCAACTCAGTCATACTGTGAATTGAACCACAGGGGACCAAGAGTGAACAAGCTCAGACAGGTCTGTCAGGTATTCCAGAACTCCATGTACAGTGTTGTTCAGGCTTGGGAGAAAGGCACACAGTAAGAAGTTGCCCACTAAATTGCAAGAATGTAGAAGAGAGGACCAAAGAAGCGGGCAGAGGAAGAGCCACACGTCCAGAATTGGCCTACTTGCACTCAAAAAGGGAGCTGAGCTGTGGAAGAAGCTGTTTTCCATCCCTGTTCACTAGCATGGGGCTTCCCCATGAGGGCACAGACACTCAGGCACAACAGTCACACTTCTGAGACCACAGCTGCAAGGACACAAGACCTCCTGTGGCACAGGACTGGGTAGACTTTCCACCCTGAACACCAAACCAAATAAAAGACAAAAGATAAAGCATGTAAGGGCAAACAACAACAACAAAACCACACAAGACAGAAAAGGTGTAATGACAAAGAAAAAATGGGGGCAAGAGACAGACTTTGTAAGAACACAATGGCAGAATCTTGGGGTATGACAAATACCTGCCAGTCCACATATACAAAGCAAAAAAAACCAGGAACTGCTGAGTAAAATTTTCTTTTAGACAAAGTTACAATTTTAACAGACATAAAACTAAAAACTGGCAAAACAGGTGGCTCAGGAAAAACGTGGAATAGAATAGTATGAAACATTACATTTTTACTGAAAATAATTTCCTTGCAATCTTAACTTCTAATTTTTTAAGTTGTAGAAATTTTTGCTTTCTCTCTTTGAACACTACTGAATAGCTACTTGAGAATCCAGAATGAGAAGGACACTCTTTTAGAGTTTGAAAAGCTCAGGGCTAAGAGGGACATCAAATATTTCTCTTAAAGTTCCTGAATTTTCCTTCTACCTACACCAATTTGCAGGCTTCACTGATGCCAAGCTGTAATGTGCCAACTGGGAAGACTTCAGGTAGTGCTAGTCCCTGTGCTTTAAAATGAGAAAGGTTGCTTTGGGGTGTTTGGTTTGTTTGAGGGGGTTTTGTTTGTTTGTTGGGATTTTTCATTTTTGGTGGTTTTTAAAAGATGATTTCTCATTGGCCTGGCCCTCCAGAAGCAACACAGCCAAGGCAAAAAGCCAAAGGCATTACTCCAGGCTGCAGCACTGCACTAATGTGGCCACTCAATCCTGATTACTTAGAGAATGGCATCTGCTTGCAGAAGGATGTCTTGATTATACCCTAAATTATATGACAAAGAACTCCCCTATTTCCCATTCCCAAGGCCTGCATAAGAAACAAATTCTGAAATGCTGACATGTTATGCCCCAGACATAACTTCTGGAAACACGTCTAAAATGTAACGCATTCCAAAGTATTAGAAATATTCTCTGGAACCAATAAATTTACAGAGAGAGAAAAAATATTATTAGGCAAGTAGTAGCCAGAAGAATATCTCTGTACAAAACCATCTGTCCTGTGATTTCTGAAAAACAAGTGACAGATCAAGAATTTAAGTTGGTAACTAGGCTTCTTTTTACAATTTGCATCTGGCCAGCTTCAAAATTCACAGAGAATCAAAAAGTACTTTTTTTGACATCTCAGTTAAGAAGACAAAATGTACTTCACAAACCAGATTTTGGAACATTTTATAAACACATTCCATGCACAACCTTAAAAAACAGCTCTTGAGGAAAGTATTAAAGAGCAAGACAGACAACTGAAAGCTCCCTACACATGCAAGACCAAAGATAAAATTTTAGAAGTAGATAAAAGAATGAAATTCTACCAAAAAAAGGAATGAAAAAGGAAAAAAAAATCATGCACAGAAAGACAGATGTCTTGAAGTATGACTTCTCATCACAAAATACACTAGTTTTTATAAAATTCCCATTAAAATGGTTAATAATCATAAAATATTACATAATAACTCTCAATAGAAAGGTTATTTTCTCATTAATACTTTAGACTGTCAGGTTCTGTGAAGTCGTATTTCAAAACATTGCTACTCTGTCTGGTCTGTACCTTTTTTATTGCCATATATGAGTCGCTCTTCAGATGGAGAGTCCAGAAAAAAAGGAAGTGAACGATGGAGAAAAAGGTGAATGAGACAAAAAAAAGATATTTAACTTGGCAGTGGTAATAAAGAAGGAATGGAGAAGAAATATGAAAAAAAAAAAGGAAAACTGCAACACTTGAAAATGCATTCATCAAACAAGAAGTGCAATTGTTGAGAATATTTAAAATTCGACGAATAACAAGTGAATGCTTGAAAGTCAACAGTTAAAAAAAAATCCAACCACATAGAAAGATAAAGCATAGACAGTACCTAGGTGGCGTAAGAGATGCATCAAGCAAAGAAATTGTTAAAGGAGACAGAATAATAAAATAATTCAAATCAAGAAACTACAGACAGGGCATATGCAATCAACTGTCAACTGCAGCTACTGTGGCAAACATAAATCCTAATGCCTCAGAATACCACCACACCCTGCTTGGTGCAACTGCTTTATGCTCAGTTTAGGAGATTTACTTGCATAAAAACCAGGAATTGACTGTTGGTAGGATCACTTTTGACACTTCTTCCACGTTTTCACTTTTTTGGCAATCATCTAAATAGCAGCAAAGTTGAAGTGGCTCAGAACCAAGGCACTCCAATGGGAAACACACAGCTGCTTAGCACAACACTACTCTGCTACTGAATTTGAACACAGTAATGCTAAGAAAGGGGTTGTGTCTCTAATGTCTTTATAAATGATCCTTTCATGTTCCTCAAAGGCTGCTGGAAGTTTTCTTCCTCCTCCTCCATCAACAACAATTCACTAGATCAGTTCTGTTATTGGATGAAAGGAAGCAAGTCTGAAAAATGTTTAGGTGTGACATTAAGCACTTCTGTAAAAAGCCCAACAAAACTAAGTGTGATATGCTAGGTCTTCATGTCAATGTTGCTTCCTAATCATCATGCTACAAACCTCTCTTCACAATCTACTGTATCCCAGTTTAAGACACAAAAAGATGTTGCAATTCATTACACGAATACACATAATACAATGTACATAAACAAGTTGCCCTTTAAACTCAAACGCAGACTTAACCTTGCATTTCAGACTTTATTTATAGTACTTTGCCATAAAAAATATTGTATCTGATGTTCTCCAACATCAACTGTTATTGAAGGGCAATAATTTAGAAATTTAGTGTATTAAAATGCATTTATTCTAAATAGTAGCAAAGTAAGTTAGTATGTTTCAAATTTCAAGCGCCAGGACGTTTGGAGAATTTCCCACTAAAAGTCTGTTTTATACTGCAATCACATATGAGGATTTGTAAAGGTTACTATTACTGCTTCTCGATCACAAACACAAATGCAATTCCCTTCTCTGCCCCACCAAAAGCATTGTTTTCCACAAACAAATGTGAAGGCAATTTTGTTCAAATGCCAGGCAATATTACACCAGTCTAAGTTAACTATTGTTTACAAGTTATTACCATTAGGAAGATTTACATATCTTAAAGTAAACCCTACCGTCAAATTGATCTTCTCCCTCTGTCATCAGCTCATCATCAGAGCAAATGCTCAAAACATTCACCAACATTTCTGTTACTGTATAGGAAAAAATAAATCTTAATTCATTCTGTGTAGAATTTAAAATATTTCCAAGTACACAAGATACAGGTAGTCACCAGCAACTTTAGTGAATGAACTTCTCACACCATAGCCACTGCTCAGTAACCTCATTCCAAAAGAATTCTTTATGTGAGCTGTCACAGAATTTAAAAAGCTCAGAAAAATAAGAAGCTATAGATTATACAACTAAACACTAAATAATCAAACAACATGAACATTCCTCTCTTACAAGGAGTTCTTTTAGATAACAAGACTTTTCTTGTAAATTAATAGTTTTACATTAAAAGTCAAGTATTTGAACTAGTTTTTATGCAAACGTTACCTAAATATGAAAAATTTTGATTGCTCAAATTCAAGCTCGAATTGAAAAAGCTATTCTATTCCTGACAGCCGCAGGCATGTAGCAGAAATATTCAAGCAGAAAAATATTAGAACATAAATATGTTAAATATAAATATATAAAACATATATAAATATCAGTTTGTATTTTCAAAATCCCCTTAAATATATTAACAAAGTGGATACAGGGTTTTTGAGACGAGTTTGTGTATTTTTTTTTCTCCAGGAACATTCTTATTCTGCCACTCAATCTTTCCGATGTATATCAGACTCCTTCTTAAAATATTCAAACTTTCCTCTACATGAAGTATTCAGAAACCTATCCAAAAGGCAGTTGGTTAAAAACCCTGTAAATTGCTGCCTACATTTATTCATGACTAATTCATACAACCCCAGTGTTATCTGCTATGGTTGTATTCTTCATTCTTGGGAAAGAGTTACTTGCTACTGTAAAAAAACCCAAATTATTATGATTTTGATCTGATCAATGCAGACCAGACAATACTGACATTAAATCCTTCACCAAAGTGGAAACAGGCATTTGTCCAAAGGCAAGGGTACCTACAAGGGCCATGACTCCAGCAGTCTGAAGCACTGAGCAGAGCAATGAAAACTCAAACACTGTTAAATAAGCTGCTGGATGTCATTACCAGGAACACAACAAAAGCAAAATACACAATAGCAACCCTTTGCTGTTGAAAACATTATCTACTGCATAATCAGGCAAGAGAGATATAAACCAAATCTTCTTTCAAATGTCAGGTCCCTTCATTTAAACATAAAAAAAATTGTTGAGTTGGTTAACCACCATAAGAAGTGTCCAAAGTATTCACATTTAACTGCTCACTAAAGACAACATCAGCAAATCTAGAATCCTATGTTTTTATGTCCTTAAATACGTAACTCCAGGAAACCTAAAATTTAGTTAAATTTATTTTATTTAAATTAAATTTAAACTAAATTTAAAAGAAGTTTTCAAGGAAATCTAAAGAGCTATCCAGATCTCTTTTTATGAAAAGAGCCGTTTCTGTCATAGAAGGATTTTAAACAGACCCAAATAGCCTCTAACCTCGTTGCTTGCCAACTGAGGACTACTTGGGGCCCCAGTGTCCTAGATTCAGAGTTATCATCTCTAGAGGGAAAAGAAAAAAAAAAAAGGAGGATCTGTGCTAAATTACCTTTTTTACAAGAAAAAATTATAACTGAAAAACTTATCTTTAGTGAAGGTCAATCTGTTATATTCATATAGGAAAGTTAACATTTTACACAGATATCTCAATATAAATTTATACCTATAACTACACAGGATTAATAATGCATATAACTTAGCATTCTGTAGAATATGAACAATTTAAATATTAACTTCAAATGCAGTTCAAAGGTGCTACTTAACAATGGAGATGTACATCCCCAATGGAAATTATAATTTCTGTTAACATCTTAGCTATATTAGATGCAGTTCTAACTACCTTGACTTAAACAAGTAAAGAAAACAACACAAAAATAATGCAATTCCTCTTTCGTTGGTAAATATATTTTTAAAAACAAAAATCCTCGCAACATTAATCTGGCAGAAAGAAGAGATATTAGCTGACGCATAACATCTACTAACCTTTTTCTCCAACAAATGGCAAAGACCATGTGAAAACATCCATAAAATTTGGTAGCCAGTAAGGATGAGGGGAACAATTGAACTGACGAATATTCATCACATTGTTTTCATATTTTAATACAGCAGCTAAAATGAAATTCAAACATTTTGAAAAGAATGTTTAAAACTCTTGAGTACCACAAAGGTAAAGTCACAGGCTTGGCTTAGGTCTATTTATACTTTAGACTAAATAATCCCAAAGGTTTTCCATTCTCTTTCTTTCACAATATTTACAGACAAGTAACTAATGGAGCACTTTGGATTTTTACTGTATATGTTTCACTCCAAGGTACTGCTACATGTCAATACAGGTCTGTACTGTCCTATTTTAGGTCTACAATCAACGAAGATTTTTTTAAAGTCCTGAAAAGGTATAATTTCAGTAACTTTAACAAAACTAACTCAGAACAGCAGGACATTCAGTTTATGCAAATTCAGGTTTTATTCTTCATATGTGTCTTCCCATGCAATAAGACTGGAGTAAAACCACAGACATCTTGAAGACGAGGGAAAAGAGAAAGCATAAAGAAAAAAGACAGAAAACCAGAAGCATTCTAAAGCTAAACAAGTAGTTGACCACATTTTTCTATACTTACACTTGCATCAGACTGGGAATAGCTCATGTGAAAAAGGGTTCTATGAATACAGTATCCATAGAGATAGTGAAAAAACTTAAAAAGCCAGTTGAAGATATTTTTACTTCCCCTTTACTTTGCAATCAGTGAAAGTAACAACAGCTCATCTTTTCCTGTGTACAGTTATGCACCCTACAGAAGTGGTATGGACTGTGGGTGGTTCTTTATAGGTGGGTGGAAGAAAATGCAATGTATTTAATAGAAAAAAGGTGTTGGTTTCAAAGGAACACTATTTGAACATTTGGAGATCATTCATTCATCACATACTTAAAATGCCTTACTTTAATATCATACTTGAATTTCAGCAGGCTTTATTTTTAAATTCCATTGTTGAACTTTATTCTCATTAATGAATAATACTAATTCACAGCTAAGCTGTTCTCTGTAATTCTGACTTGCAAATCTTTCTCCACACTATTAAACATGCTTCTCCTGTTCAAATCCATCTTAGCAGAGGATGGACAAAAATGGATTTCTTGTTCTATACTTCCATCTTAATATTTCCAATGGTCATCAGCATTTTGATCACTACTTGCTCTTCTCTGATTTCCCATATATGGCCATTATGGGAATTACAATCACAATTAAGATGCTCAGATGCCACAATCCACAATGCAAACCTCCTTCCTTGCCCACTGAAGACAATGAGAGGAGTGAATACTCATAGCACAGGGAAACCTTGCCTGACAGGATAACGCCAGCAGATTTAATCACAAGTACTAAATAGCAACAACTTTCACAAAGGAAACCTCTGACCACAGTTATGCTTCAAGGTACTCCTCTTACAGGAGGTTGTCATTTATGGCTCTTCTTTATAATTTTCATTAATAGATGTTTTTTTGTCCTTTAGTTTCTTAATTGGCAAAAAGCGGTTGATATTAGATTATCTAGTTAGACAAATTTATTTTATTATAACATACAATTACTAATAACAAGTTCTTACCTTTATTATTGTAGACATCCAGGTAATTAGGTGCTGAAAAAATTGTTATTAAAGATGGGAACCCTGTAGTTTGACTTTTCCTGTACATTCTATAACTGTAAAACCAAACAAATTATATTACATCTTACAGCAAATAAGCAATTAATTTTTATTTTACATTGTGACCATTTCCTTGAAAGATACAAAGTACTCACCCCGCATCTTGTGCTTCATGTGCTCTAATGATTGACAACAAATTATTATTTTGCAAAAATTCACAAACTGCTGGATAGCTGTAAAATGAAAACAATTATGAGTAAAAGATATCCTCTTAAAATATTCAGGAAGAGTCAGTACTAAAACACCCAACTAGATCACAGCATACTCTCACCTATAAAAGTAGGAGCATCCTCTGACTGTGTTATGACTGAAATGCTCTGGTGAATTTTCATTTCCAAAATCTTCTGAAGGATCTGACCACAATAAGTCACACATTGGTCCAAATGCTGGAGGCTCTTTGAATCTATCTAACTGTTTAGAAAAAAAAAGGCAAAAGCACAAATACTCTTTAAATATGAAATTATTAAGTTTTACACATTTGTTAACCTACATATCCATCAATACCAAGCATTTTTAGAATAAATCCCAACCATATCAAAGAGAAGTAGTTTCTGTATAGTTTTTCCTCTCCTCCTCATGAAATAAGGCACAGGCATGCCAAAAGAACCAAACCTGTTAAGAGCAATAAGATTTATTAGTTGTAAAAAGAAGGGAGATGATTTCCAGACTGATGGATATGTGTAATACAAGGTCAAGATACAGACAAGGAACAAAATGGTCCTTTTTCATGCACATGCCACATCTACCAATCTGGAGATACTACCAGGAATTAGAAAAGAGAAACAGTACAGAAAACAGGAATTATAAAAGAAAAGCATGAATAATTAGCACCAACTAGAAGAGACTAAATATATATTACGAAACAACCCTAAAAATCCAAAGCAACAACAGAAAAAAAAACACCCTGAAGCATCCGTCTCCATAATGGATCATTTAACAATGTAATGAAGATGCAACTGGCCCAGCTGGCTAAGGCTTTTCCATACAAGCTTTATTTGTCAGCTCTATCCCTGATGTAATGGGCCATAAGAATTTCAGCAGATTTTCTCTCAGTTTCTCTCTTGCTGCTTCTTTATTGATTTTCACTTGAAACACCTATTTTAGCAGCCTGCAAATTTCCTAGTAACCACAGTCAAAGGGGCAGAAAGAGCAAAGTGCATTTGTTAACGTAAAAGGAAAATGCCCTGCTTAATTAAGTTATAGGCAATCAATCTCTGATGTCCCAGAAATGAAAGCAGATATCCCAGGTTCAATGTAAAGTTTATTTGGTCTTTATGTAGCTGGAGTTTGTTCACAAGATGATTTTATCCAAGAAATGTAGGAACGGTTCTTTGATGGACAGTGCATTTATCTCACTTCACTTCTCATACCAAAGAAGATGACTTTGATGGTACTAGAGAACACTTAACTCTTCATGACAGGCTTGAAGGGAGGTTTGGTGAGCACCTGGTGAATTTGAGTCTAACGGTCCATAGGAATCCATTCAAATATGGAACCAGCAGTAGTGCCAAGCTCTCTCATGCCCTGGAAAATCAGAGCTCCCGAGGCTGCCACCTGTAACATAAGTGGAGAGGTCCAGATCTTTACAAATTCCTGCCAGATAATGGTAAGGCAGGTATTAACTGAAGTTGTTGTTGGAATTTATTCAATATTAAAATCCTGTGGTTTAACATTTCCCACACTGGATGATAAACCTGGTATGGAGTATTTCTTCCAGATTGAAGAAGTCAGTCCATCAACTTCTGCAAGTACCTGAATTTCTGTAGATTAAACCATCAAGTTTCTAAACCTCCAGCAATAAATATGGGTCCGGAAGCTAACAGAGGCATTCACATAAGGAAGTTTCAACTGTTTGCTGATTGATGTTTCCTGCAATACAGAAGGCTGAAAGTCTAGAAAATATTTCTAAGAATTTTTCTTTAGTCTTCAGGGATTTTCCTTATGACTTTGGCCAAATCGATAGAGACATTATAAACAAAAAGTTCTGGCTGCCTGCAATTAACACACCTCTCTCCCAAAATAATTTCTCACAGCATTGAAACAATAATGCAGCTATTTCCTGAAGTAAGGTCAGTTTGTAAAAAATAAATATACTTACATACACCTATACATATAGTATATATACTTACTTACAGACACCAAATCAATTTCTTCTTCACTAGAAAATCTACTAACTGGCACGGTTCTCAGGATATCTCAAAATTTAAGGAAATGTCACTTCAAGCTACTCAACCCAGACTACATATATCAAATCAGAATAATCAATTTAAGGGCTTCTCTACTATTGGCACAGCAAGTAAGTTAAAGGACACGAGTAAATTCAAAACACCTGTTACTGATTAAACTATTTTGAATGTGCTTTGACTACAGCAAAACAGAATCTCAATACAAACTGGCTTAACATTTTTCTAAATATGATTAAGGTAACTGAGAAAGACAATTTTCAAGAATAAGAATTAATACACCTGGAGTTGAAACTGAACTAGGTAGTGTATTTTTTAATATACTGTAAAACATTTAAATCTAAATTATTTTCAAGGTAGTATGCAGTCAGGAAAACCAACGTGACATGTGTTATACCTCCACATGGATGTTTCAATTCAGAAGCACCAAAACCTGAGAGGCAATTAAGGTATAGCAAATTAAAACAATTTTGCTTTTGAGGCAAAAGACCTTCATAGAAGTTTCATACACAGACACCAGTTTTAATTAATCTGTCCTAATTTTCTTGAGAACTATCACCTAATAAAGCCTAAAGAACAATGTGAAGGCCAGTGAAAAGTGGCAGCCATCTTACATATTACTGAACAAAAGGAAATTTCAGCAGGCCACAGAAAGGAAGCAAGGTATTACAGATTCCCAGTTGTGCTGCCATATATTTCAAGGCAATCTGACCAAGTCTTAGTACCACCAAAAGCTAAACAAAAGAGTGAGTATCTGCTGTAAATGAGGGGAAAAAAAATTTGTCCCTCTTTTTTAGAGTCCCCATAATCTTATCTGGATACTTTCTTCTTTCTAAAATGCTAGGTTTGAAAATGACAATTCCTGGCATTTTGTTTCAGTAGAAGTCTTGGCAGTGTAAATGAAATCAACTAAACATCATCTCTAAGCTGATGGACATGTGTCTGAAAGAGACACTCTTTACCAAGACAACCAGAACATTCATGGAATTGATATTCAGGAAAAAAATCAGATTACCACAAGTTTGACAAACTTCCATTTTGGCAGAAAAATGAAGCACCTAGAATAACCTTTCTGGTTAGGATTCATCGTCATGCCTAGTATGAAAGCAGTCCTCTTCTGGAAGTAAATTTATGACAGCAAAAATAATAGTTTAAATTGTGTAGTTTATTCACCTTCCTACATATCAATACTGATGAAAGGCTTCATCCAGAAGAAGCTGCACCGGGCATAGAATTTTTCTTTATTTCTTAGGTGATTCCTGCACTATTTATAGAGCTGTAATTTCCCTTTTATGCCAGATAATTATGTCCTTGCAGCTAAGACCTCTCCTTAGTAAGAACTTCTGCTAATAAACCAGAAGGCCTGAAGTATTATTCAATTGTCTTGATTGTTTACAGAATTAACTTCACACACCACACCTGTACCCCAAGTATAGGATTTTTTCCTAGATATAAAGTGAGCACTTCACATCACCCATTCAATTTAAATACATTTAAAATATCAGTGCATGCCAAGCTCTAATGCAGCAACTGAAGCCACTGCCAATCTATGACTAGCACCTTTTTCAGGTTACCAGATGATTCTTTAAAAACGAAGAAGGCCCAAGGAACAGTTCTATTAACACTGCCTTACATTTATAAATGTATGTTCTGTGTTTTTCACCAGAACAAAATACAATGCAGATTTTCATATATGCATATAAACATTTCAGCCTAATGTAGCCTTGAACATTACAGAAGCACATCTGAAAGTAAAGGCCAAGACAAGAGAACTACCTTTTAGTTAAATTTACTTGATACTGTGAAACCTGATCAGCTACAAGACTGAGACTAGCAGAAAAATTAATCACAATCCTGTTATGAGAGTAGCTTTGAAAATGTTTTTCCAGAATATATTTTCTATATTACTTTCCAGAAAGCCTTGACCATGCTTCTTTCCATCTGTAGAGTGAGAAGCGTTAAGGCTTTGTGAGAACGGCACTGTTTAGTCTCTTTGCTTTCTTACTTCCCTTTCCCTGCACAATGCATTTGGATTTCTGTACATGTTAGTATTTGCTCTGACAATGCAATGTGCCTCAGTACATTTTCCCACTTACACCACTGATCTGGTAAATACACTTCCTCTCTGTTCCTACCATTTTCTTCTCCTCTCACATCACTCTGCTTGGCAGTGTAGTATCTGTAAGCGATATAAACTGACATGTGAGGCTCTGAAATGGTCCAATCATTACAAAAAATCCCTAATGAATAAATACAGTGGATTCAAAAATGAGAGTCAACTCGATGGCCTATAAATTTGAGAAAAGGGAGAGGTAAAAAAGAAAAATAAAGGAGAAAATGCTAAGAAAATGAGAAATGTAATTAATGAAGATAAAAAGACAAAATAGGCTGCAATATATACTTTTATATAGTACAAAAGCAATTTAGGAGCATGCTTTTACTTTCTCTCTGACATTTAGATCTTGTTACAAACAGGCCCCCATATACCTTCTTCCATATGTGGATAAACCACGTTTTTTATTCCATCCTTACCTATAATCCCAAGGCTTTCTTAGAACCACCTACATATATTTTAAGCTGAAATCATCTACATGTTAGCTGTTCCTAATCATAACAGGAATGGTTTTGAGTTCCAAGCACAGCAGTCAAGATGTCATCTAAGTTAACTTAAAGAAGCCTAAAATGAGTATGCAAAAATGAAGGCAATGGAAAACTCCATTTTGATTGAAAATTCCCATCTGATACAATCTCCACCTGACAAGCTATCCATGCAAGTAGAAACCACGTTATTAGAAACAGATACCTCATGTTATCATAATCTTCTGCCCTTTAAATTGCGCACCACAATTTAGTGTTTCCATTGTGTACTACTTAAAAAACCTTTTAAATTCTTCTTATTAATATACTCAGCACATTCACCACAGTGAGAAGTACTCCTCAACTGTTAACTCAAATGCCTACCAAATTTGCCATTTTAAATAGCAACCTGAATTTCTGTTAAATACTGCAAAATGTCACTTTGTCAAAACTAAAATCCACATATTTGAGACAGTAAAAGAATTTTCAAAGAAATTTGAGAATAACTGAAAAATGACGGTAGCCATAGGAAACAATTTTAAGACTACAATTAATTTCAACAAGTTTTCTCCTGGAAGCCATGAGAACACTAGCTCTTATCTAGAAAGAAACACAATGTATTACTTGGAATGGATATGAAACTCTTCACAAGTACTACCTGTCTCAAAAAACTATGTGGGGATTTTGAGGTTGCTTCTTTGTGTGTGTTTTGTAACAGTCCCAGCTGTCCCAATGAAGTCTGCTAATGGAAAATGCACTAGATAATCCATGAGATTTTAATTATGATACTGCTTAGCCTACATTTCAGCTCCTGATTTACACCTCAACAAGAGACAAGAACAGAAAATATACTGACAACTTCATAAAGACGACTTTGTATAGCATCATATAAATATCTCTATTTTCACTTATTTTCAAATACACAAAATACTCACTCTCCTAATGTCATCTAGTGTATTAATTTCTGGTGAAAGTCCACCATGAACACAAAGAAACTGTTGATTTAAGAGAGCAGCAAGAGGGAGACAATCAAAAGCTTCCATACAAGCATCATAGACTCTTTCAGAGTACTTTATTTTACCTGCAGGAAAGAAAATAGATATCATTAAAAAACCCATAGTATATGGATGAAGTACTCTAGTGGATCATGGTTATAAGAATATATATCAAAGTGAATCCTTAAAAAAGGTGAAACATGAGTATTTTGGGGTTTAAATGAGCATTTCCAAACACCTAAACAGCAAGCATGTTTCTAAGACATATTTTCTTCCAGAACTATAAACTGTTTTCACTTCTTCTGCTATCTCAAGTGTGAAGAAACTATTGTTGTTTTTAAAATCAACTTAAAAATTTTTGTTTTTTAAAAAATCACTGTATTATTTAATATTTTTATACAATTATACAGCATACTTCAGTATAAAATGCTACTAAGAAATTTGTGAATTCTCATTCACAGTGAAAAGCTAAGAACTGATTATAGATTATATAATTTTTACCTACATGAAAGAGGGTTTCACCAGGCCAAATGATCCATTTATCAAAGGATCAATACTTACACAAGCTTTCAAATGGAGAGGTAGCTTGTATCACCAAAGAGTTATCTTACTAGTTTCTTACTATGAAATCCATCATCCAAATGGAAAAATTATCCCACAGTAGGACTTTTTGCTAGCTTCACATCACTTCTCAGCAAGTTACTCTGCACTCCTGACTACAGCAAAATTATCTTCCTCTCAAGGACTTTAAAACCAAAATTGTTACATCAAAATTTACTCCATAATGTATATTTACAGCTAGCTCTCTTCTTGCACTCCAAGGCCACACTGAACTGCAAGCAATTCTACAGAAGTCAGTGGTGCCTCCAGATGTTTGCAAGGCCTTAATTAAACTAATCTTTCAAGCACAATGACAGACTACAGATCAGGTTGCAAGTAGCTAATTTTACATTCTTAGACAGTACTTACATTCTTGCTTAAAGGTAAAATACTCTGTTAGGTGTCTGCATTCATGGTTGCCTCTCAAAAGAAACAATGTGCTTGGGTAAAGAATTTTCAGGACCCATAAGTACAGCACGCACTGTTGAGAAAAGGATAACCAATAAAATACACTAGAGTTTACATGAACTTTAAAAATTATTACTGAGAAATACTGAGTAAGGGTGTTAAGAGCTTCAAAAAGCAGGTACTGCTTAATGTGCCATTTAAAAATAGCACTACTTCCGGGAATCCAGTTCTGGACATGAGTTATGCAAATTGCTTATTACTTTTCCTAATAACAGCCACATAGAATACTGGAAAAAAACTGTATTTGCTGGATATTCAATACTAAAATAAACTCAGCAGAATTAAACTGTAGAATATTTTCATCTAGACAAATACTGTATGTGTTTCTGCTTACAATCTGGTATAATATATGATTCTAAACACTGGCATAAGAAGAAAAGCAGACATTTATTAACAGAGACTGGGAAAAAAACCCTGACAAAATAATTTCCCTTAAAGTTAGATACATCATTTGGATATCATTTTTAAAACTACAAATGGACAGAGTAAATCATCCTCTCCCCAAACGCTGGGGAAGCTGACTGCTTTTTCAGTGTACAAACAGCAAAGTCAAAGAATTATAGTAATTTTCTATCTATCATTATTACTGCAACAAGAGCAGCAAAGCCTTAAAAAGAGTCTGTTACCATCCAGCAGTCCTGAATGCCCAAAATGTATTTCACAAATTTCAGATCTAATTCTTTTATTTTTGACTGAGCACAGAAATCTCAAAACCCCACAAGTTTCGGACTTCACTGAAGTCACCTACAAACTCTTATTATCATTGTTCTTAACAAATTCCAGTACCCTGAAGCTACCATTACTCAAAGTTATTTTGCACAGAATAGCAGAATACATGAAAAGGGAAGAAAGAAAACAAATGGACACTTTAAAAAAACACTACAAACATTGAGAAACACATCAAAGACTTTTATTGCGAAGTTTAGTTAAACTAATTACTGAATTTTTATATTCTTAGTAAAAAAATGTAAAACTAATCTTTGTTCAGAATTTTTTTAAGTGTAGTGGTTGAAAAGCTTTCATACCAGATTTTGATATATTAACATATAGAGTTGATATGTAAATGCCTTTTTCAAGGACCAATACATTATTTGTAATCATGAAAAACAAGCAAAGATCAAATTAATAAATAGGGAATATCTACTGAAATTTTTCCTTAAAGATGACTTTGAGGCAATTGTTCTTGCTGCATCTCCTGTTGGTCTACCATCTCTAACAACCCCAAAATGCATTGTGCATGCCTTTCACAGCACATACCCACACATTATCAGAACTGCAACATTTTAATACAGAAACAAAAGAACTACACTGGGACTTGCAAGACACTATTTCAAATGGCATGCTATTCCATTAGATTCAGTATCTATGAAGAGATCCCAAGCTGAGGCACTTCCCAGGCTGGTTACAGAAGAACACTTAACTTAAAAACCATGCTCTGAAACTAATCGATGTGAATATGTGAATATCTTTAAAATGCAGCACAATTAAGAAACATGCTGAAAATAAAAAAAATTATTTGAATTCAAAGCAACTGAAAAATTAATGGCAGAAACACAGGTCATCCTTAGGGAATATCTGTATTTGCTCTAAGAATTTTTGTAAAGAAAAATATTAATAATTATTGAAAACCATTTGATTATCTAAATAAAAATAGTTTCTTTTATAAAAATAAACAGATAATAATATTATGAATAATTGAAAGACCTTGCAGTCATGACTCACCTGTTGTCCACAAACATACAAACATATTACCAGACAAGCAGCAGTACATATAATAATGTAACAGAATTCAACTTTTAGAAAACCAGCTAAAGAAAGAGGAGAAAAAATGAGTAAGTGGCGATTTCAACAGGACAGTCCAAACAACTGGTCAACATCCACCTGTCAACAGGCCTTTATCACAGGAGAAGGCACAGCAAGGAAGAACGCATTCAAACGTTAAAGCAGACCTAAAACTTCATTTGAAAACCTAAGTGAAAGTGTGCTTATAAAAAAATCAGGACAGAAGAGATTAATATATTCAGTTACCTCTATACTAAAATAACCTCTGTCTACATAGTCACCGAGGAAGAGGTATCTTGTGTTAGCAGGTGATCCTCCCACTTCAAACAGCTTCATTAGATCAAAGAACTGGCCATGAATATCACCACACACTGCAAGCAAAAATTTTGTTCAAATTAATTTTAAAAAATCTAATGGAAAAGTTACCAAGTTATAGTTAACATCCACAAAGTACTTCTAATTAAGAAGAAAGACAGGTATAAAGCAGGAATAACAGAAATTTTTGAAGGTTCCCCCTTTGCTTTTCATGAAGATGCTGTCTTCACTACCTGCGACAATACTGATGATATAGCTCTGAGTCCAGGAGACTGGGGGGTATTCTCCCAACACATTTAATGCACTGAGCATTGAGGTCTTGAAAGCAGTCAGCACCTCTTTAATGTCCTCCCCAGCTTCTTAGGTATCTAATTCTCCTTGGCACGTGTATTTGAAAATGCCTGCTGCTTCACAACAATTTGCTGAGTTCATGTGAACTTGAAAAAAAGGGAGTGTACTTTTGTTTCTGAGTCAGACTAACATACTTTTAAATAAAATCATATCTTCTCCTTGCTGAGTTACTTTTCTCCTTCAAATAACCATGTTCATTATTTCAACAGTGGATTTTTCCTGTGTTTTTAGAATATGAGAAGGGACAAGGCCAGTGGTCAGCAACCAAAGGCAGAAGTGCCAAAGATAGCAGCAGATGGGAAGTCTTTAGGGAGCATACAGCAAAACCAGGTCATCTCACAACCTTAAAAAAGTAATTAAAAATGCATGGAAGAGACAACTGCTTCTATCTCCTCTTTCCCACAGGAGTTCCCAGTTCAATGGAAGTCAGAAGCTGCCTTCTCACTTCTGCATAAGGTGTCACTGGTAACAACAGGAATTTGAGAGACTACGCCTTTCCTTGATGCAAAATGTCACCGATCAATTGACAAAGAGCGTGTCCTGACTTTTTACAGTTTATCATTAAAATCTTTGGAGAAAAAAGTTGTCCTAATTTTGGAAAGAAATACTGGATACGGCACACCACATTATAAAGGTTGTTATTCCCTTAGAGCAGACCATTTGTCATCACAATCTACAAAATATGAGACTAAATAGAATGTGCACTCTTTTATGTCTCTTTCCTTAATATTTCTACTCAAACACTGAAAGAACTTCCCTCCTTTTTAAATTGCCAATACTCCAATTACCTGTATATACAGAAATATAAGAATGCTAAACAAACTTTAATTCTAACTTTATCTGGAACTTCAAAGGACTCTGAGCTCAGTCAGCCACTAAGTAGCTTCCAACATTTCAATCATTCATTTTTTTAAAAATGTCAGCAATAATATGTAAAGTTTTCATTTACCCAATACTAACAAATAACAAGCTGATGCCCTAAAAGAAGCTTGCAGACACTAATTTAATTTATATAAGTCCATTTAGAAGAAAACATGTTCAGATTAAAGAAAATGTGATTTGAACATAAAAAGCAAATCTACTTTCATTGTCATGAATAACAGACATGCAACAGACAAGCTACTTTCTATGAGTCTCGACTGTTTATAAATAAAAGTATTAAATGACATCAATTCTATGTTTTACCAGGTCAAACAGAAACAGAACTGTTCCAACTATGAAAATACTCAAGTAAACCCTAGAAGTCAGTTTTGTATCCCAGTGGCTCTGGCCCTTGTGTTTAAGATGCCAAAACAATCTTTATCAGTACTACTGCTCTCACAAGAACGTGGTTTTATGTGCAGTCACCAGTCTCACTTATAGAACAATATAAAGGTGTATTTTTCACTAAGAATCCCAGTTCACAGTATGTTTCAAACCACAATTATGAGCTTCTCTTCACATATTTAGATTTCAGAATTATCCTGAGCTCAGGCAGATGCCTTTATTCCTATGTATAATATTGAAGGAATTAGAAATTCATATTTCAACAGCGTTTAACTACTTCCTTCTTTTTTCCCAATTTTAATACCAATCCTACTAGTTTTTCAATAGGTTTAATGCCTTCATTTGATAAGCAAATGCAGTTGTGAGGGATAATTCAGAAGGACTAACAGAGAAATTTTCATTCAGCAATTTGAAGACAAATTCTACTACTGAAAATATCTGTCTTTTTCAAATTTAATTATGTATGAAATTACCTAGAAATATTACCTGTAATTGGAGCTTCAACTTCTATCATAGTTTTTTCCCTCCGTAATATTGCAGCACCCTCATTGATGATTCTAAGTGCAATTTCTTCATCCACTCGACCTTCCTTTATCAAGTGGTTCTTCAAAATGTCAACCCTTGGTCTTCCATCTGTGTCAAACACCTCTTCAGATGTCAAGCGATGAGTTGGTGGAAAAGGGACAGCTAAAATTTAAACAGAAGAAACAGTAGTCATGACACTCAATTTGAAAAACTGAGTCCATCTAGGAATGGGGATCCATCATAGAATAGCTGCTAGCCCAAGTAGCAAACTTGTCTTTTCACCAAGGAATTTTACGACATCATTAAAATCTGGACAGAATACTGCTGGGTTTGTATTAAAAAAAAATAAACACCTCTACTATGCAAGGTTGTAGAAACTACAAAACAGAGTTAGAAGGCATAGTAATATGTACAATATCTGGAAGAGTCAAAACTGACTTTGCAAAGGGAAATAATCTCTCTCCATTATACCACCATTCCCTGAAGGACTCATGAACTACTGGTGACGCAGGATTATCCATTTAATAGCTACTCAGACTTTCAAAATTAAAAATTATCCCATCATCAAAGCCTCAGGTGAAAAACCCCACCAAAAAACCTCAAACAAACAAAAAGAACCACCAAAACAAATGCAAAGCTAGCAAGAAAAGGATCCAATGCTATTCAAAAGACTAGAAATAAAAAGAGTCAGTAAGCAGTGGTTGGGGACCAAAGCAGGCTCAGCAACTGCCCAGACAGCACATCTGGCAATCTGCAGTTCAGTTACTGCACAAGTGAAATATGGATGTGAGCCATGGAAAAAGACAACACTTCAAAATGCCACTAAGCAATGTCATGGCGCTCAGGATGTTACAGGAAATAAAACTAATCTGACCCTGTCCTCTCCTCAAGCATTCTACTGTTGAAAGAATGAACTACAACAGAAGCAAAACCATTCTGTTTCTCACCATTTAAATACTCTGTGTTAAAAGAGAAAAATAGGAGGAACACATCTATTCAGAGATAAGAACTACTGGCATGAATACACTTGTAGATAGAGTATTCATATTTCTTTTCATACTCTCTGAAGTTAAACTTTACATTCCAAAAATCAATGCTTAGATATTGAAACATTCCCTGACTTCATTTAAATCATAAAAAGATTTCTAGATTACTAGTAACACATTGCTACCCTTCTGTTTTATGGAGGAGTAAAAATAAAACACCTGAAGCACAAATCATATATATATTCACTGAAATTAAAGTTTTCTGGAAGATAAACTACAGATATGTCTACTATTTCTCTTATAAAAGTTTCTATGTAGCAAAAAGCTGCAAAATGTGCCCCTACATATTGTAGAACAAATTCACCACTTTTCTGTGAACATAAAGTATTCGATTAATGAAAGGAAAATTTTATGCCTTTCCTTCAACCTCCTCTATCAGCAATTCAGGTTTCACTCAGAAATGCTAAAATGCCATGTAGTCCAAATGTTAATAAACTTAACTTATTTAAGATATCAAAAGACAATCACTTCTATTCCACGCACAACTATTTAAAAACATAAATCTGGCTCTGAGAAATTAATTATTCTGACAAAATAAATTTATCTAATTTTTAGAAGCATTTAATTGTGACCAGGCAAGCATCAGTTCTAATATTAACTGCTTTTCTGAACTTACTTTCTAACCTTCAGATTCTCTTAATGTTATTTTTTACATTATTTGGAGGTTTTTATCAATCTGTACCTGAATCAGTTTTAGGATCTTTCTTGCCCCACTTTTTCTAATACATTATTTGTGGGCCCACAACTGCCTTCAGCAATTCAAAGTTGATCTTGTCTTTTCAGGAGAGACCAGACAACTCAAAAAGAAGATTTCTCCTGCTTTAATTCCTTCAAAACCATGAGAGATCTCACACACCTTCCCACAACCAAAGTCAGTGACCTCCAACACACAGTTTTTTAAGAACTGTGCTCCATTAATCCTAGTATTATGCAGATCTACCAAGGTGAAGATGACTGTTTTGTTCTTTTTGGAAGCTTTTTTTGGTAGATGCAGGGTGTGGCAGAGAATGGTCTGTTGAGATGACCAACCATTCTACATTCTCTTAAATGCAAATCATTACTAACTTACTACAACTACCAGTGGCTGCAGAATTCAAGACCTCTTCCTTATGGCAGTTCAGATATTTCAGGGGTTTTAAGTCTGTGGTAAATGAAATTTTCTTCTCTTAATAAAGTTCTTGTACCTACTAACAAAATAAAGCTTTGAGTTTGTCTATTGAATTATATTCTCTAGGAGGCTAAAAACCCAGCTGTTTTTACTCCAGTGACAAGATCTGTCTCAAATTATTTGAATTAATATACTTATGAAGACTCAGATTTAAAACCCTGTATCCAGGGGAGTGTTATCCATAATGCCCAAAACACACAACTGTGGTATGAGAAGTAATTAAGGATCTCTGAAGTTATATCTGCCTCATGAAAAAATGAAGTCTTAAAACTAGTTCCTCAGAGTTTAACAAAATCCTTTTCACATAATACATGTATTTTCCCATTGCTCAAGAAGGATTTCTTAAAAATAATTTTCAGAGAAGGCAGAATAAAATATGGCTAAAGATTTTAGCCATGATCTGCATCATCCAGTAAATAAAAAGTAACACATTTTAGAAAAACTGCTTCTTTCCATTTTATACTTTGAGTTTTGTTCCAGCAAAAGTTAACACTCTATTAGAGTGCATACCTTTGAAAAATATTACAACTGCTTTTAATAGGTTAAGGATGAGGATTTTTGAAGCATGTAGACAATTTCTGCAAACTAATGGGTTTAATTAAAGCTTTGATGAAGTAGTCATAGAATGTTATAGCCTAAGGAAAAAGAATTGCAGCATGATGTGTTCCAAGACACGAATATAATCCATGTTTCAAAGTCTTTGTGCACAACCTGCGCTCTTGGGACTGCAACAGAATGGTAATTAAGAGGAGTTACCCTAAGGAAATAACATGGTGTTGGGCATTAAAGGATTCTCTTCTTTCATTCCCAGCCAAGCTAAACAATAGAAAAGTATCGAGAGATGAATATCTAATACACACCGCAATATCTTATTAGTAAAAGTATAGATGTTAATGACAAATGTAACACATCATGATTTACAACCACAGACAAGACTTTCTAAAACAAACCATTGCTTACTAGTCACAATTAATCAACTTCACTTTAAAAATACATACAAATGATACAATTTTAATAAACTGATCAAACAATGTAAAAAATAGAGCTGAGGAAAAAAACAGTTAATAGCTTTTGGGACTTGTTAATGAAAATACTTTGATGGCTTTTTATTGCTAATTGAATATACATTAACAAAAAGGAAAAAAATCACCTTGCCTTTGTACTGCAGTATCAATAAGAGATATAGAAAGCAAAACCCCAAAACTTAATTCTACACTGACTTTCTACAAGCCTCTGGGTACATGGATACCTTACAATAAAGCATGCTGTGGAGATTCAAAGATTAGCAGCAATCTGAAGGATGAATTCCCATTACATAGCAAGAAGTTCAAAGGAGAAAAACAACATTAGTGTGGCACTTTACCCAATATAATAATCCCTGCTGAGAGGTGCAATATGGCAACTCACCCAAACACGCTATGTCCAGACCCAAAGCAGACCTCACACTGCCTAGTAACTAAATACAACAGTAGCTGCTAATAAAATTTTACATGTAGATACTGTAAATTTAAAGCACACTGATACCTATGCCCATTGTAATAACCTCAGTTAAATCTGGCTTATATCAAGAGACACCCTGTTGGAACAGGCTCATGAAACAAGATGAGATCAAGGCCCCTAGACTAATGTAAGAAAAAGCATCAGGGATCAACTGCAGAAGGTACTCTACTTTCACAAGCAAAATTGTTTCTGTTCTTATGGCTGTAAAAATTAAATAATTCTTTTTCTGTCACAGTGAAAGAAAAGTAGCCATTCTTCCTCTATCACCAGAAACCCATGGCATGTTTCATGAATTTAGTTTTGGCTGTTAAAACCTGCTCAATATCCCAGACTGCATTTTCTGTTTCAAGAATGTTTTTGATTTTATTGATGAAGTTTGTCTCACCTCACATTACTGAGGTTACTAAACACAGACATTCTGTTTGCAAAGAGTTTGTTGCTTTGGTGATAGGTATACATTAAACTGCCTATATAACGTTTGTCTCCACCAAGTGTATCATGGAGCAATACAAGCATGGTGCTCTGTGAAAAGGAAGGCCAGCATTCTTCACTTTCTCAGCAGGTTTATTACCATGATAGCAAAATGGTCTGTGGTTTTTCTGTCATTTAGCCACCTTTTGTGGTCTTTTGGTTTTATAAATGCATTGCTGTCTATGTATTGTCACTCAGAAGAATCACAAAGCCTAACACTTGTTTACATCTTTCAATTTGTCCCTGGAGTTTTCACACCTCTGCCAGCATCTCTACAGAAGGAAAATATGCAGCATCCATAACTGCTATGAGGACAGAATATATCTAAATATTCTTCTGCATTGGCAGAACAGATTTGAAAAGAAAGAGCATAAAGGCATCACAGATGGTCTGTGGACCAGCAACTTTGAAAATACTAGATAAGCACAAATACACAGCCACATCTATTGGAATCAGAAAGCTACAATCAAAAGCTGACAAAATCCGCAAGTAACCCTATTCACCTCAAGCAAGAAAGCACAGACACAGCAAAGTCAATTTCTTGCAAATTACCAAAACTATCCCTCAATTTCTTTGTATGCAAGGTTCCTGCTATATTAACCAGCACCCTAAAAGCAAGAAAAAATGGCCCTGTAAACCTTGAAACCCTACAACAGCACTAAAGGTATTATTTATTTCATCCTCACTTATCATGTACTTGTAGTCCCAAAAGTTTCATAGAATTTTAGATCTCAAATGAAACTGGCTATATCTTGTATGCCATGGTATATTCATTCATCTTTTATACTGTGTAGTTTTTCAATTAACTTGGCTGACGTTTCTGGATGTTCCTCACAGGAAAAAAAGAATTATTTCTTTGAAAAGTATTTAAAGATACTCCTCCCCTTAAAATGGCCACATGGTGTTATATAATACATATATATGTTAAAGATTACTTAGTGCTTAAATGCACTTCTGGCAATGACGGATGCATAGATCTTTCCCTCTCCATACTCTGTTTTTGAAACAGGGCGGTTTATGGATTTTCTCTAAAGTTTCATCCAGACCACCATGTTTATGACCACTGCTGGAACTGTTTTCCACTATTTTGTCCAGATTCTGAAGAGACATTTTCATCGCTTTTGCCTCCACTGTACCTTATAGCTACTAATTCCACAATCTGAATTACATGTTACATGAAAAGGTATTTCACATTTTCTATTTTGTTTGGTTCTGCATTTCTTGTTTTCACAGGGTGACAAGAATTACAGTAGCTTCCTATTCAACTTTTCCATTAAATACCATTCATAAGGTAAGAAATATCTAACTCTACCCTCTATTCAACCACTCCTTTTCCAAGTCAGAGACTTGTCATCTTTGTCACTCCACCTCGCCCAAAAGCCACTCTCTGCCTCTGAACATATCTTCAGATAAAGAAAAAAATCAGGAAGATGGAACAAAATTACATGTTGCTGTTCAGGAAGCACATATAACACAACATACAGATAATGGCATGATGGTGCAATCTCTTTTTTCTAAATTGGTCATCTAATACTCCCTGAATTCTTATCAGACCAGTTGACTGCCACTGCATCAACATTTTCACAATGTCATCCATACAGATCCTAATATTTATTTCCCAAGTTCACTGCCTGCTATGTTTAAGAAGGAATTGTTCTGTCCTTTGTAGAGTCTGCTCTGTCCTTCTCTGAACAACATCTCCTACAACTTCTTTACCAAGCACTCAGCCTAACAAGAGCTTACTGAAGCATCTCTGGAAGTCTGCTGTCCTGGGTAAGTGTTACTCTTTGCCATTCACTCTGTTTTCTAAAGAACCTGTCAACACATTTAAAGAGCACACATGACAGATGTTAACCTCCCTCCACCATGGGAGTATATCACCTATTAACATCCTTTCTCTCCTTATTAACTTTGATCCAGAAGAGGATATTTCCTCTTCTGCTTACTTTAAAGACTTCAGTGAAGAAACATGATGAATAGTTTTGCCTGGATCAACAAGCTCACTGGCTTCTTCAAAATATTCTAAAAATTTCTCTTGATTTTCATCTATGAAACCTGTACCAATTCCTCTTTAACACTGTATTTCCTAGGTATATAGCTAGGCCACCCTTTCTTACAAGTGCTATGAATCTGTTTAAATTAAACTTATTGATTTACAGTTGTCTAGTTAATTCCAGATTTTTTTTTACATGCAGCCATGCTCCATCTCTCAGACTCAGAAGATGAGTTACGCCACAGACCATGGAAAATAAACAATTTTGTACCCAAAACTCCCAAGGAATTCCTTTAGAGCCACCAGACAAATATCTCCTGACCTTGGGATACTTTTTGGGAACATATATTTTTCATTGATGAATTTTGAAGCCTCTTACATTTCAGTGAGAGAATTCTTTGATCCATTCAGCAATAAAACTGACTCATGTGTGAATGAGTCCTTAGTTCCTTATACAATAAGCACACACGTGAGCAGCTGTCAGATTTTTGTCCTTTGGCCTTACCTTCCCAGCCCGCAACTGCCAATTTGCCCTACTGAAATTGAAAAAGGCTTCCATTTTTGGGTGAGTTTTTTTTGGTTTTGTTGTTGTTATTTCAAGATTCATCCCCTCTAAACATCCCCTGAACAAAAAAAAGACCAAACACTTACTTGCCAAAACTCAGTTCCATTCCATCGTCTCTTCCCCAAAACAAAATTGTGATTTTTAAATTTTTTTTTAATATGACCCTTTAATACTCTCTTCATGTTGCTGCTTTTCTGGATCATCTTAGAATCTAGAGAGCAGCATAAGCGCCTTACAAAATTTTTAAAACAGGCTTCATGCTGCCAGTCAACTTTTAACTTTTTACCTTTTTTTAAAACCAGACTCTGAATTATAAATTTAAATACTCCAATGATTTCTTTTTCTCCTTACATGGGCGTAATTGTTCAAAAGTAGCTATTAGAGCCTTTACTTCAGAGCCTGCTTGCTCAAGGATTTGAGTTACATTTCTTTGGGTTTCTCTAAAGAGTTGTTTCAATAAGCTTCCCTTTAATATCTAAATTACTGTCTGCCAATCAGACTGTACCATGACTTCTATCCAAAACAAAGGAATACTGAAATCTTTCCATTTCCAGAAGAACAGACATAATCTCCAAATTTAGCATTAGATCAGCATGACAAGGTCCCGTGGATTGTGTCCCAAGGCCTAGCAACATCCACAGTGCACACAAAGTAATGCTGGGAGGATGGGAACTCCCAAGAACAGCTCTGGGCTATAACTACCCACAGGAGAGTCAGGGAAATCCTGATCCTTTGCTCTCAAAAAAAAAAAAAAAGGCTATGAAGGCTCATCCCTGCCACGCTCAAGACCACAGTACCAGTGTGAGCTTCCAAGCTCTTCTTCATCCCTACCAGGGAAAAAAAAGTACCTTACTACAAGGCAGGGAAACAGCTGTTTCAGGAGAAAAGATACATCGACAAATTTAAAGTTTGAAAGTCACATGGCTGAAAGGTGAGGTGAGCTGACTGAAGTCAGTGAATTTTCATCTTAAAAACAGGCAAACCCAAAGAATCAGATACAGTATTTAAGTATCAAGAACAGTTTATTGAAAAAATATTTTGACAAAACATAATGAAGGGAACTGATTTGTTTCACGACACACTAAAACATTAAGTATCCTTCAAAGATGGACAGGGTGCCTTAGAAAACAGTCAATCAGAACAACAGGCACATTTTCTCATCCCTCTTTGGGAAAAAAAGTATATAGCAGTAATAAAAGCCTCATCACGAGACACCTTTTGGGAACCAAATGCCAAAAGCTGACTTTAGACAGTTTTTCAGTTCCATAGCTAACCATTAATTTACAGGAAACTCTGTAAGTACAAATTACTTAGGCAATTTAACTAAGCCATGTAATAGAAAATTTAAGCTTTTTATACACTTCAAAAGCAATCAATGACCTTTGATGAGAAAATTCGTACTTGGAAAGGTATGCTAGACAACACAGCTAGACTGCATATTTAAAGCTATTTTTATGTTTATTTTGTATATATCTATCTGATATGACACAATAAATCTGTCAGCCTTTCAGATACTTCTCTACATATCTGTACTTCCCATCAACTGCTAAATATACAAGTCAAAATATGAAGGGGGACACATCCTAATCATTATCCTACCTTATCAGAAAAAATGACTTACTGATGATACAGTAATCCAGTCATTTCTTCTTGGGTGAGCATCTCTTGCCCACTTTTGCTAACATATATTATAACTGGTAAAGAATTCAATTTCTCACAGCCACTGAAATTTAATGGATTCTGTTCTTTATCCCCCTCTTCCACTGATACAGAGGAAGAAAATAAAACTTAAATAAAATCAAGATAAACAATGCAAATAAAAGCAAGCTTTAGGTCCTGAATTCAAATTTTCTCCCCAAAAGACACAGTATATAGAAAGGCATGGAAGCAGAAATACGGACCAATACACAGATACACCAGATAATATTACTACATTTTCTCTGTGGCTTTTCTTAAGAATCTGAGACATTATAAAAGACCTATTCATTGTATAATAGGAGAGAGTATGGTGAATGTTTCTTGGTATGCAAGAGGCAATGCATCTGTTTGTGAAGAGGGATGTGACACAGTTGTCACATCTTAGCACAGTTTCAACAAATTGCACAGATACTCCCACTTAGGACTGACATAACCTGCAATCTTGCACTTCTGGGGTCACTGCCTAAAAAAAGTATTTCCAACTGCACTGCACCTAATGGGGGAGGAGAAACCAAACCACCCTGTCCTTTGTATCAATAACATAGACAGCTTGGCACAACTGGCCAGGCTTTCTCCAGCAGCCAGTGATTCAGCATGATAGGGGTGGAGAGGACAGGTCAACAGAAGGTACAGAAAAATGCTGCTATATGAACTGGTTGTAATTACGTCAGATGAAGCCATCAAAGACTGATTACCTATACAATACAATATTACCTACACAAAGAGGTATACCTACACCTATTATCTATACAAATTACCTATACAATAGTTCTGCATCCTAACACCCAGGTTCAAAGAAATACTGCAAACTCAGGCAATAATTCTGCTTAGAATGAAGTAAGTCTTAAAGACAATTTAAACAACCAGATGCACAGGTTACATTGTGACAAGCTGACTTATTAAGCGATTGGAAATGAGCAGGTTTTCCATTGTGTTCTAAAGCACCTGATCACTTACTATTAGTTTTTCCCATTGTTTGAAGAACTTAACTTCCTACCACAAATTGCAGTAAAGGTACAAAAATTCAGCAGGTCTAAACACCACACACTGAAGTACACTAAGGAGTACAGGTTTCCAATAGACAGGTTTTAACATTTTCTACTTTTACCCTTGCAATTTATTCACACAAATCAACAGGTTAAGCAATTCAAAATGAGTAACAACTTATTGCAAGTAAAGTTTTCCAGTTTACTAGAAAACATGCCAATGTTCAAAATATCCAATGGGATTCCAAGGCTCTAATTAACACCTGCCGAGGACAAAGGCATCCTTTTCATTTCTCAAGGCCTCCTGTAACATAACAAGTTAAACAACCAGATCTGCACACCTTCGACCTCAGTCAGACCCTGTGTTCCTAGGAATGTCAATGTTAAAAGCAGACTCTTGTGTACACCCGAGATTTCCAACCAGGCCTGCCATAACAATTGTCCACATTGACACCACCAAATACAGTGCAACACAAAAACCACTGGGATCAAAATAAAATGATGTGCAACTTCAGTAAACATAACATAGGAATTCTTTGAAGCACTACCTATGCTCCACCCTTAACTATCAATTTAGGTCTATCACACATATTTCAGGATGCTCTGTTTGCAAGGGATTATTCTCCCCATAAAAACTAAAATGACACACTTCACAGGGTTCAGCGAAAGGAACTGTTTTATACCATTTTGGCCGCTAGACCATCCTAGTTTTAGATGGATGTATCTACTACAAAATGCTTTACTTTTTCTCCTAAGAAGTATAACGTTTGACTTCTAGCGGCTCCCCACGAGATTACCAAGGCAGGCCACAAAGAAATAGATCAAGGTGAATTTTCTCCATCAGAACTGGAATCTGAGAACAGCAGCCAATAGAACGGGCGGCAGCACCTTCCCATTCGCTCTTCCCCGGCGCTGTCAGCGGCTGCAATTACAGGGCTCTCCCCTGGCAGGCAGCGGAAAAGCCCCGCAGAGCCGGGGTCCGGGAGGGCCGGAGCGCGGCGGGGCCCCCGGTCAGCCCCGCACATCCCTCGGGCAGCGCATCCGGGCGGGACGCGCCAGGCCCGCAGGCCCCGGCCACCGCTTCCCCCGCAGCCCCGCCGCCCTCACAGGCCGCCCGCGCCCAGCTCAGTCCCCTCGATGCAGCAGCGCCCACCCCGGATACTCCCACGCCCGTGCAGGCATCCCACGCCTCCGGCAAGGCGCCGAGCTGCCCTCCCGTCCCCACCTGCAGGCAGGGCAGCCCAGCCCGCACAGGGCACCGCTCCCCACGGCCGGGCCGCCTCTCCGCGCCTAGGCGGGCCCCGGCGCTCGGGCGGGGGTCACGGCCCCGCCGCGCCGCGCAGCCATGTTCCCTCTGAGGGACAGCGGGAGGCTCACCCTTGACGGCGCGTTCGCTGGTGGCGTGGGGCGTCAGCAGCAGCACCTTGCTCCCTTCCTTGGCGGACATCGCTGAGCGCTGCCGGGCTCCGGCGGCGGCTGCTGGGCGCGGCAGCGCCTTCGTCCGCCCCTCCGCCGGCGGCTGGTGGGGCGCGGCGGGGCGGGCGGGGGCGGCTACAGGCGCCGGGCGGCGGCGGCCCGGCGGAACATGGCGGCGGGCGCGGCTCGCGGCTCCTGGCGCAGCGCGGGGACGGTCCGCCCCGGGCCCGGCATGCACCGCGCCGCCGCCCGCCGGGCACCGCGGGAGCGCGCGGAGCTCCCGGCCCCGACCGGGACCACGGCGAGACTCCGGCCCGACCCGGGGCGGCGGCGCGGGGCGGGGCGGGGAATGCGGCCCGACACCTCCCGGCGCGCCCCGGACAGTAGGGGGAGGCGGGCGAGGCGTCCGGAACGCCCCCGCCCCAGGACGGGCGGGCTCCAGGCCGGGGCTGAGGGGGAGGTGCGGCGGATGGCCCGGCCCCCAGCGAAGCCGCGCGGGCGAGGGCCGGCGGCCACCATGGAGAGCTCCGTGGGGCCGCCCCGGGGGCCGCACAGCTGGGGAGCGGGGCTGGGGCGTGGCGAGGCCCTCGCTTCCCACCGGGAACCAGCGCAGAGCGAGGGGCCGCGCCCGTACCCTCGAGGGGGCCAGCACGACAGAAAGGGACCCAGAGCCGCCCCTGGCAGGAGAGGGAGGAGGAAGGAGAAGTTCCCCCGCAGTGAGAGTTTGGGCAGAGCTTGGGGCAAACTCCCAGCGACAGATCATTCAGCCAAATTCTCTGCCTTCTCCCTGGAGCTGAACAAGAGTAGACCAAAGAGCATGGATGGCCCTGGGTACGGCGGCAGGAGCTGCGCCCCTCATCCCCCAAAGCTGCGCAGGCTGACAGCGGGGCAGCATCCCTTCCATCGCAGCCCTTATGTCCTATACAAACCAACAAACAAAGTTCACATGCCTTATTTACACCGAGCTGTGCAATCTATTCCACACAATAAACCAGGAAGTTAAGAAAGAAAAGCCATTCAGAAGTTCTGGTTTCCAGCAAGGTCTTGGTTCTTGCCACATTCAGGTCCAAGGGAAAAGGATGACACCTGAGATGAGGATCTGCCATGCTGAGCACAAAAAGCTCTTTGGCTTAAGCAAAAAAAAAACCATTGCAATTGACACGTTACACAAGTGCTTGGGTTAACCTTGCTTTTCTATTTTACAGCCAAGACAGTACAAGCAAGAAACTTTGAATGAAACACATAAAAACACTCAAGGAAGCAGATAAAAATTTTAAGAGAATAATTATAAACCCTTGGAGTATTTATTAGTACACTTGCAAGACTCCGAAGTTTTGGAAAACCAGAGTTCTAGTAATTCCATGCCCACAAGTAAAATGTGTGCAAGCATGCAAAAAGAGAGCTGGGATACATTAGAGTATCATGGAAAAAAATCCTGGATGACTACTTTAGATTTAATTGCTAAGCTTTCCAGCAGCAATAATTACTACTTTATACCACATGTTCTGTAAATGTCTGTCATTGTATAATCAATTTAAAGGGCCTGGTTTTTAAATAGGACAAAAGCTCATTTCCTTCAACAGCAAGCATGTGTATCAATTCAGTGTATGCAGGGAGAGCACAGGACAGGAAGGGCAGTAAGTAGATGTCACTCCTGATTTTAATGTTAGCTTAAAGGAGATCTGCTGAAACAAGAAGCAGGGGGAATGAATTCAGTCCTGTATTTAAAATCAAGATGAGTCCAGTAATAAATGCAGTTTGAATTTCTGACAGCACGAAACAGCAGAGAATCCCATATTATAAAGAAATTCATTTATCCATGCATTTCCAAACACACAGGGAGCCAGAGACCTTGCTGAGTGTTGTCAGGAATCTCCTCTTCACCTCACCTGAAGTGCAGTTGCAAGAGAGAAGCCTTACTTATTTGAATTGTTCTCTTCTCCCAGGAGCCTGCAGCCATGTTCCCTGGGGTGTGAAGTAAAAGGGGCTGATGCAGTCAGAATGCTCACTGAGGAAAAAGCACAGCATAATATTATTTTGTTATGATGCTGTACCAGAAGGGGACATTATCAGCCTCTAGGCAGCATACCTAGTGCCCTGCAGGCTGAAACACTTCCAGTTACATCCAGGCATTACCTGAAGAAAAGGCACATATGGAAGAAATCTTGCTGGCTTTGCTCCCCCAATATCAGGTTGTTATGAAAAATGGTATTATGTCTCCCTACAAATGACACATCCAAACAACATTAAAATAATTATCTTACCACTTTCATTGATAAAAACAGCTAGAAAAATAAGCTGACTAGCACAGTTACCTTGGCATTTCACTGCAATTTTTCTGACATATTCTATATTACCTCATTAAAATGCCGAGCATGTGTGATTCTCATTAGGACAATACAAAAATCTTCATTAGGTAGAAGTATGTAGTTGTGTCTCTCCCTAAGCCCTTTATTGAAGCTTTTCCATGTGGTATTGTCTCTAAATCTGCTACCGACTCTGGAAGGGACATTTACATTGTCCCAATTTGGCAAGCCTCATGGCAAAGGCAAAGATGATTGATTGATTTGATCCATCCTGTGTTCAACAAATCAAACATCTTCCACCAGCACCACACGTAGCATTATCATTGTAGGAACTCCGGAACACATTACAAACAGAAATACAGCCTTGCAGGTACAAGGCAGTGTGCCTTTATAATCCTGTGAGTTTCCCACAAGTGCCAGACAAATCTGAAAAGCAAAGTCATGTTTTACTTCCTGTTCAGCTTTGCCACCAAGTGGCCATTCCGTTCCAAGGAATGGAATGAAAAGGAAAGGGATAGGGAAAGGGAAAGGAGAAAAGAGAAAAAGAATCTGATAAAGTCCTGTTCTCATGGGATATTCCAAACCATTACCTAGCTGCTAGCACTGGACTGCTTTCTGAACAACTTGCTTTCATAATGAAAAAACAGTTCAGCAGGAGAAACACATGGAATAACCAAACCAATCCATCTTCTTCTGTACCATGGGGAATAGGACCATTTGGGATGCAGATACCTGATTTCCTTCTGCTCCATCTCAAGGCAGTACCCGCTGAAGCAGCATGCAAGAGCTGTTTAAACAAAAAGGTGCTATGTTAAAACCTTGACTGTTCTGACACCTCCCCTGAATGGAGGGCTGCAAAGTATAGTAGCAACTACATTTTAGTTAATCATTGCCTGAGACAAATGCTGTGTATTGAATTTCAAGCAGAAAAAAGTCAGACATAAAAATGATTATGTGAAATTTTGTAGCCATCTCACACAGCAGGGCAGATACCAGAACAGTATCTTCTGACTCTAACAGCGACATACCTTAAAAACTGGCACAATGTCCCAGAATCATCTAATTACCCAACAAGAACTTTTTGAAAACTAAGAAGGAAATTGATTCACAGGAGAGAGAGATATATTCCAGATCCCAAGAGAAAGATGCACAGAACAAATCTTGCAAAGATAAACCAGGTCTGAGAGGGGAAGATGTGATATGAGCAGGAGAGTAAGATGAAGACAAAACTTTTAAGAAGGTGTTCCATTTCATTGACTCTCATTAATGACTGACTGAAGCTGTACTTTCTTAAATGCCAGAAATTATACTTAGGTTGGTAAAAACTATAGGACTGCCTCAAAACAAGGCACATATTATTTTAAATACATCTTGACATACTGCTGCACTGAGTTTAAATATCAATACTTGAAAGTTTTCTTCTAAAAGGGCACAAGGTTTCCTTGCTGTCCCAAGTCAGCTATTTTATGACAAATCTTATTATCTGTAACACAGAGGCATTTTTCAGAAAGGTCGAAAGCATTGTCTTAAGCCATTTTCTCCAGCATTACAAAGTCATTATCACTACAATACTCCAGTTCCCAATGTCATCCAGTACTGAGAAGCTGCACTGACTTCAAAAGAGAATAAGCAAAACCAAATTATTAGATAGTATATATATTAGATAGTGCTGGTATAAAATGACAAGCTACTTTACTATTACAGTGTATCCTGTCCCACTCCCCCGCACACATTTCCCTCATTGCCTGACAAACTCCGTGAATGAGCTGAGGAAGTACAGGCTACATTTAAAAAGTTAGTCAAGGCCATAGGCATTACTTGCACCATACCAGAACTGTAAAAAAAAAAACATGATAAAGCAAGCCAACTCCAGAATTTAGGTAACTTTTACATACCAAACCCTACCAGACACATATCTGATTTAAATTTCACACCTCTAGAGTGATGGCACCTCAAACCCTCCCTTAGGTTCCTCAAAACATCACTTTCTCTGCTTAAGCCATTCCTTCCCCTGCCCTTATTATCTAGTTCAAACTTTCCCTTCCTTAGCCTTAAGCAATTGCTCTTTCTCCTACCATCTGAGACCAACCAATTCCCTCTCTTCATTTATCTTACTACCTTAATGATATTAATAGACTATTAATAGTCACCTCTACTCACTCTAAAAATTGAGTTCACTCTGCTTTTTGCTGCCCTCCTTTGTGTTCTCTCATTTCCTCAGCACCTCCAGAAGCAAGAGACTTAACTGACAAAGTACTCAAAGTAAGCAGGTCTATGTATAGGAGCTTGCAAAACCCCCCCAGACTTCCTACTGCTCTGCAACAGGAACTATGATAGAAAATAATGTGAGATCTGTTTTACTATTTTTTTTAAACTTTGTTGATCCGTGAACACAATGTCCTACAGATCAGAGAAATCCCATTAATCAATTTTAAAGGAAAGCGTTGGGGCAACAAACCCACAAAAAGCAGATATGACAACTCAGTTGCTGAAGAGTTCATGCACTCTTTTCTCACAAATGCATCTGACCATTGTGACTACAAGATGAAAGTGCAACTATGCTTTCAGCTTATGTCTCTGCATCTTTGAGACCAAACACCATGAAGTACTAATAAGAATTAACTGTTATATTAGGATTGGGTAGGGGTGAAGAAAGGGTTTAACAAAAAATGACCTTCGTAACTGGGCAACCCTGAGGTCACGAAAAATGAATGCAGAAAAGGATATCTCAAGGAAATATCAAAATAACCCACATAAATATTTAAAAGCTCTTCTACTATGTATTCTGTCCCTGTAAATTTTTAAGCTAATAGACAATTCTGACACTACTGGAGAGATGTGGGCTTCCTCCCAACCCACCATGAGTGGTCATTCCATGAGAAGTCATTAACATTTTATTTTCTCATCTGTACCACTGTGCTCCTCCCATGAATTTCAACCCTGTGCTCAAATCAGCAGCTTACTGATCAGTCAAGACTCCCACACACATACCTTCTTCTCTCTCTTCAGACAAGTATGGTGTCAAAAACCTGGCTTGATTCATCTGCCACATTAAATAGCTTTTTTTACGCCTCTAAGGGCAGTTATCCAAAACCAGTCCACAGCACTGAAATGGTTGCTTAATGTCAACTGAGTTTTTTAATCTATCAGGAGAAACCAACTGAATTTCAAAAAAAAAGGGAATGCATGCATTATTTCATCCTATTAGGAACAATTAATACATACCGCCATGAACAGCTGGTTATTTCTTCTTAAATGTACTTTTAAATACATACCTGATTTCTGAAAACTTGTAGCTGAGTTAACAGTAATACAAGATTAACTTCCATTTGATTGACATATTTTAGATCTTAAAAGTTAGTCAGAACCTTCACAGAGATACAGTCTGTTAATGTGCTCATGCTTTAAGGTGCTTTCAGTAATTTAAGACAACCTTGAAAAGGTTTATTCCCTTTTTTGTAAGCAGCAAAAGTTCTATGCTTGGAGCTCCCTCAATTGACAGTCACATAATAATTAACTGGTATAAATTGTGAGTAAAACCCTGGAAGGATAGCTAACCCTAAACTGCCATCAAAATAATTTTGCCTGAGCAGTGAAGAAGTTAAAATTTAGCAATATTAAATGATTCTTACAGTAATTACTGAAGTACAGCTTATTGTATTCACTTTTCTCATGCGTTCCTATTTTAAATTATTTTGATTAGTGATATATACACACATAAAACTTCTCAAGCCTATGATTAACTGGTGAATCATCTGGGATTAGGCCAGTCAAAACTTACGATAATGTAAGATAGTTTACAGACAGACACTTGACCTTCTTATTCATGACTATATTCAGTGTTTACTCACTCAAGAATTAATATTAAAACAATTCTATTGATGCCAATAAAGAAGTTTGTATTTCTTCAGCAGAACTCTTTCACTTGTATCTGCTTCCACAAACATGCTAGTGAAAATATGAGTGCTCTCAAGTGACTCCATAGCTGGTCTTAGCATTTTTCCATTAATGAAAAAGCAATCTTAAACACCTTTCCAAGCTACGTTGCTTTGGTTTTAAAGGATAAAAAATTTATTCAATGAACTAGAAGAATAATGCAGATAGCAAGAGAATTACAAAATAATGGATCTAAAATGCTTTTTTTAAAACATTTTCTGAAACTTGAAAGGTAATTCCATCAGCGATAGCAATGGTGAAGAATTAGCCTTTAAAAAGCCGTACAGATATGTAAGTAGACTTGAAAAGATTCGGGACTATGCAGTGATAAAATGCTAGAGGCCTCAAGCACAGATGGATGAAAATATACTTTTGTTTTTGACCAGCCACAGCACTGAACAAGAGACAGCACAGTGGCTGGAGACTCCAGAACACACCTAACTTCAGTGAGGTGTTTGTAAATCCCAGGCACGTTTTTACCTTTGTCCAAGCTCACACAAACACTGACTTGTCCTACACTGTTTGTCCAATGTCTATTTATACATACAGCAACAGTACCTAAGTGCTTCTGCACAGTTTCATTTACCACAGCAGGAACATAACCAAAGACTGCTACAAAGAACATTGCCTACTCTTTCCATCAGTCAATCTTCCCTTCTCAAAAGCTTCAGCACCCCACTGCTGATGAGGACCATCTCTGTACAGGAATCTATCCACTGAAAGAAGGAAGGAAAATTTAGACTGATTACTGAGTGTTCCTTAAAAAGAGACACATCTGAGCGAAGACACGCACACATTTCCTTTCATTCTGCCTTTTTCACCTATCCATCTGTTCCTTCCTATTCCAATCCACCATTTCTTTTGATTTCCTCCTTCTCTTCTCCCTAAACCTCTGCCCTATCCCTCTCCCTACATAACATTAGATCCAAACTCTTCATGAATTCCAGTATCCTGGAGTCCTGGCTGTTCTTTCTATGTCCTACCCAACCATCACTGGTAAGTCCATTCCAGCAATGTTAACAATCAGGGCAAATTATCAGTAAACAGTTCCTTCCCTCTTCCCAAATTCCCCCATCTTAATCTGGGTGCAGTAGCCTCTGTTAAAAAGAAACAGGCACGTCCCTCTTCTAAAGCAGAGCACATTCTGGTTAACTCCCAAGTGCTGCACGCTCCATTTGAGCACATGTGCTGCTCAGCAGGTCTAAATATGATTTCCACAAACAGCAGGTACAAACCTGGTTGCCTTTGAGAAAAGGAACTGTGCTAGGTAGTTCCTTTTCCAAACACAGAAGGATCATACTTACGTAATTTCGCTACTGCTAGGACACCAAGTTACTCTTCATTTTATGATTGCCTTCTTTTGCTCCCTGCACAAGGTCTAAATGCATATTACAAACAGAATGAGCAATCACAGAAATACAGGGAGTAAGAATTTTATATTTAGAAGAACTGACATTCACTTATTTTAAAAAGGTGAATTTAAGTGTGTATGGCAGTCATTTCATTTAATTCCATCCAATAACATACTTTTCAGCCAGGGACAAAGAAAAGGTTATATTGCATCAAAGCTTACAAACTGTAAACTCTTAAGAATTCTCAACAGCTGCTTGATTCCTGTGGGAACCCCCTCCTCACCTTTCCTATAGGCAACAGTGAACTTTAACAAGCTATTAAACTACTACATCATTGATTTTTGTATGGTATAAATATCACTAAAAAGACAAGTTAGTCAAAAGAATTACAAAGTAAATATTATCCTACTGACCTTATTAAAATTTGTAGACACAAGCTGAAGTTGAAGCAACAGTATTTTTCCAGCCTCACATTTCCTCCCATGTTAAATATATTGTTGACAGTACTTCCGTTTGTTTCTCTTCAGATGTACTAATATACTGCTTGGTATGGACCCAGTTTTTCCTTTTCAGGCCTCTGGTTAACTTCATACAAAGCAACTGATATACAAAGGACATTTAAAAACAGTTTTGAAACTTGGTAGCTAGAACTGTAATGGAATAAACACAACAGTTCTCTTTAAAAAACGCACGTGGTTACTACTGATTATTTTAATAAATTTCATCAACTCAGAATTATTCTGCAGAGCTTTATGTAAGTATACTTCCATTCTTTCCTGGTCACAATGACATAGGAAAGCTAAAACATGCATATTGTCCTCAGTTGCAGAAGTTTCACACTTTTTATATTGATTCTTGAAGTGATGACTTTGTACTTTACTTTGGCAGCTTGTTTTCTTAGATTATCCTGTCATTCACAGGGCAGCAATGGAGCAGGGCAGGGTAGCCCTTCCAGCAGCAGTGGCACTGCCACAGCTCCAGCCTTGTTCCCAACAGAATCATGTACCAAGTCAAGCATGGAACAGAAACCCCCATGCTTCTGAGCACCTCACAACCACCACACCTGAAAGCATCTGCAGGAGCAGGAGGACAAGCATGATTAAAATGACACTTCTCTCCACACCAATAATTTCTAATGATTTTTCTGTAGCTCTGCATACTACCATCCTGCTTAAATGTAGTAGTTTTTCTTAAAACAAGTTGTCAATCTCAAAATACTTTTTGAAGGACACTTAATTATTGTCCATCATGAGGAGAAACTTAAGTGCTGAGTAGTAATGAAACACATCAAGTCCTGAGTCAAAATTTGGCATGTCCTCCAATCTAAGTCTTTATTACATAAACCTTGTTAATGAACTAGAATAAAAAACTTAATTACGTTTGTTCACGTGTAAGAAAAATTAATTAGAAGTTTCCAGCCAACTGAAAAGTAAAGTTAAACAGAAAAGAAAGCTCAAACACAGACAGGTAAATAGAACTATTTTCATAGATTTATTTGAAAAATACTTACAAAAGCAAGTATGCTTGACACTAAAATAGTTAAACTTATTCTGTGTTTACATTGGTGTAGTTAAGCGTGCAGCATTAACAGTCTTTTCTGTCTGAAGCATCATTAGTTTGCTTTAAAGAAGTGGAGAAAATTGGGGTTTACTGTGAACAATGTCTCCCTGTCACTTCCTCTGCTGTGATCTCTGTATGAGATCTCAGAACATTGAAAACCGTGCTTGTTTTACTAACTACCACCTGCCAAGCGCAGATTTACTGGAACCTGGAAGGTGAATCAGTTTTTTTTTTTTCCCTAGGAAGGAACAGGAGAGAGGAAGGAGAAGAAAACAAAAGGATTGGTTTCTTTTTGTGAAGAATTTACCAAAGCTACATTTCATGAAAAAGAGTCCTTAAAAATGTCCTTTTGTTAGTTGCCATCTTCCTTCAAAATGTGTGCACGCTTCTGAACTTACCCGTAAGCAAATTACCATTCCTATAGCACTTGTTTGCTAGGAGAGGCCAGGACTAAAATAGTTAAGATTCCCCATCCAGACAGCAGTCCAGTAGTGTCAGAGACGAAATACAGTGCAATTAGTTTCCACATCCTGTATAGCTACATTTTAAGACAAAACCGGCACAGATACTGTTTGAATGACTCTCCTGTCTCCATGCAATCCACACTCTGGCAACAACCATAGTCCACAGAGTGGTGTACTGGGGCACATGGAGTGATTGGGATCTCACCAGCCATTATTTTGCATGGTGCCAGTAGCTGCTGCTGCTCGAGCCAGCATATTTCTGTGTGTGTCAGAAGCAGAAGCAAAAGTCCCATCCCTCACATGCACTGGCAGCATTCGCCTTCTGCCAGGCTGAGGGGTGTAGCTGTTCTCTCGCCAGTCTTCTTCTGGAGGCATGTCCACTCTCCTTGGGCCCGGGGCCTTAACACAAGAGGGGGGCACAGGGCAACCTTGAGAAGCACCGGGATCCCAAGAAGGCTCACGTGGTATTCTTAAAGTGCTGTAGTCTGTGCTGGCTGGTACTCTGCAACCCATGGCATGAGATTCACGCATGTGATGTTGTGAAGGCTGCTGGAGGAAGCCCTCCTGGAAACCCTTGCCTGGCTGGCCAGCATGTTTCCCCCAGAGCATTGTCCGCTTATCTGGTAACGTGGCTGTTTGTGCAGCAGGATGATTTGTGTTCAGCAAACGGCCAGAGACTCTCGATGCTCCACCTCCTAAATGCAAATTAACAGGAGGCTTTTGCCCCTGGGAGAGGGTGCCTTTGGGTACACAAGGGAGACTCCCATAGCTCAGTGCCACACCTGGGTAGTCTTCACCTTGGAAAGCTTCACCCCTGTCAGGCACAACCAGAAGTTTCTGGATGATGTTCTTCTGATCTCCTGAAATAAATTTTTTAAAAAAGGTTTGTTTAGTTATAGTTTTTGTTTCATCCTCTCTGAACTATCAGCTGTGGCCAGCAGGTGACAGAAGAACAATGAAATCACTAGTACATCTAGTTACTGGCTGACATGCAATTCTGAATAAAAGCTAGCTGTACCTTTTCCAGCATTCATTTTCCTCACTGCATTTCCTCTCCTTATCCTACTGCAGCTGCTGTCACAGATTTCTTTACTAGCCCCTTGTTTCATCATAGAGGAGCCCAACAAAGTATTCCAAGGCTGGCAGATCAAACTGGTTTTGATGCTGTCACAGGAAAATAATTCTCATGCAGGAAGTAGTTATTTCTACTGGCACATGTGTGACTCGTGGGAATGAGCAATTTGTGGAAGTACTCTTATACATGGAAACAAGGTGGTGGGTCTTACTACTACTTTAACATTAAAGAAAATAACTCATAAAAATATTGATATGACTTTGTATATAGCCATCATAATGTTTCCATAAAGGTCATTGGCTTTGGTTACGCACAGTTAGCACATAACCACAGAAAAATTCTGAAGGACAGAGAAGAAGAAATGTGATTTGTCCTTCCAGATTTCTGGAGGAATTCAAGCAGATAGTGAAACTCCATTATGAAAGACAAGAACTGAGGAGCTGTACTTCAGCAATATTTCTGATCACCAAAAAGGATGAAAAGTCCTGTGATTATTACCTGACAGTTTACGTGCCTTGCCCACCATGCTGGGCATCAGTACATCATGGGGTGGGTGCTGCACCTGGTTTGGGTTGTGCTGGGGATCAAAGGGAAATACAGGAGGATCATGGGGGAAAGGAAGGGAAGTGGAGCTGGAAGAACGGTGGCTGGTGTCCACTGGCATTTTCCTCGTATTTGGTGCTTCCTTTTGTAAAATGAGAAAGGAGAAGAACAGAACATAAAATGATGAGTAAACACAGAGTTGGGTTGAAACAAGCAAAGGTGGTGCTGATCCAAGGAAGAAAGGGATGAGTCACTGGAACAAAAACATGCATCTGTATGTGAAAAAGACAGACAGACAAAAATTGCATCAATCCAGTAAGGCTCTTACTGAAGTGGTGGGTTACATAGGATCATTAGACTGGAATTGTAACAAAAAGAAAAAGCCAAAACAAACACAAACCGCTCCTGGGGGTTTGGCTGACAAACTGAATACACCAAACAATGTCAGACCAGTCAGCATTGGAAATGGCATGCTACACAAGCCATCAAATACAGTATTGCTGATTCATCTTTTCTATTTTCTACCAGGCTTTATTGAAAGCTCTGATTCCAGACTGTGAACAGATTTACCTGCCACAGCTGAAATATTTACCTGTGCTGTACCATTTGCCTCTATTAGGAGATACCTACCCCAAAAAGCAGGGACGGCTGAATGGCACAACAACAAACCATCACAGACTTGAGTGCAGTGATTTACTTGAAACAGACAACCATCTACTGGCCACTTATGTTGTGGGGATAAAAACCTTAGCAGAAAGGGCAGGTCTTGAACAGCTAGAGGTTTGTAATTCCTTCTGCCAGCACTGCCAGGTATGTCAGAGTTCTTAACTAAAGCATGCTGAGAAGCAAACTCTTCAAAGTTGACATATACTTAGTTTATGGTACACAGCAGAGAGGTGCAATTGGAGCAACCGGTCTAACTGATTTCATAACTGAGACTCTTCTATACCTGTTACACAGTTGGTTTCAAATAAAAGTTTGAGCAGAGTTTGCAAAAAATTCAGTCCAAGCCAAAACTTGACATTATATCTAGCTGTGTTGCTAAACACTCTGTTTAGTTGTTTTTCTGACACTTTAAAACAGCTAAAGGAGATTTTTTCTGACACTTTAAAATTGCATCTAAGACTACTTAACAGAAAGGACAAAGGAAAAATCACTCACCTTACTTTTAGTTATTTTCTGTATGTAACTGTCTGCACCAAGTCTTGAATTGCCTCCCCTTTAATGTTGACTTTTACTCTCTAAAAATGCTACTTGCTTAATAAACTCACAAGAGAGCAGAAACTTTCCTATTGGTACTGGTGGGTTTTTTTGGAAATTATACGTGCATCAGAAGCTTTCTTAAAAATACTTTAAGTCAACTGAAAAAAATGTTTATACCAGCTGTTTGTGCATACTGACAAGTAATGTTAGCTGACATGCCTATCAGCTGCAGCAGCCACCACTCTGCAATGATACCTGAAAAAGACAGCTTTGCTACTTATATAAAAGTTCATTCTTCTTCCAAAGACAGAACAAAAAAGACAGGCTTTTATCATGGCTTATTATTGAGTTGCCTTCTGTCTTGTTTGTTAACTACTAAATGAAGACATAGAAAACAGCAACCCTACACACAGATGATAGCTCTTTGGAAAGCTGCACATCATTCTACTTACAAAACTGTGAGAAGAGACCAAGGTCTCTTCTCTGTTTGAGATAACTGTCCCGCTGAGACTGCGAGCAATGCGACGGAAATTCTCTGCACTGTAGATTTCCTCCTCTTCTGGTTCCCTGCTATGTCCTCTGGTAAATGTGACCTGCAGACAATATCCCACATTTCAAACAAGGTTTTTCATAACATCAATTTTGTACAATAATTAGAGGCAACAGATGAATAGAAATATAATGGAGCATATTTCAATGATATTTAATTACCTTTCTTTCCTAAAATCCTTCACTTGGGTACTACTTGGAAAACTTGAAATAAATGGGCCTGTTTGGATCTGCTGATTAAAAGTATTATTCCTTATAGTATTTCTTACCTTAGCAAATATACACAGATTGATTTGTCTAAATGAGATACATTCTTTTATAAGTATCTAAAGCCAGGACAAAATGCCTTTAGTGGGATGAATCCACCTAAAGGATTGACTGCTGCTACAGGCATCACTGCCCCTGGAGAGATAATCATGGCTGCAGCCTACAGTCATCTTATGATAAAATACTACAGTCTCCTCATAACCAAAAAAAAATATCTAGGATAATTTGATGAATGCTGGAAGCTTGTTAATCTTATGCTAGCAAGGGAAATGTTTATTCTGTCTTTCCTTTCTTTTGTTCTATAAAGGAACAGATTTTGAGCTCCCTTTAACAAGTACAGAGACATTACAGGAAATGTCATTTCCCCCTGAAAATACTTTCATGTCTTCATATACAGACAGTGATATGTAACTGCCAGTTATTTAAACAGTTTCTTCCCAGGAAAAAACAAGAATGAATGCTCTCCCACTCTGAGGTGACTAACTACCAACTGTAGCAAATACCAAATTATCACCCATTTTAAAAATATGTAGTGACACAGTGAAAAAAAAAAAGAGCCTGTGCCCCTGCAGTGGTAAAATTAAGAAGCAGTTATCATCAGCTGTGATGCAAGGGAATTCATGTCACTAAGTTGAAAGAGACTAGATCTTAATGTTTTCAGGAGTGTCTTTCTCCAAGCCAGAATTTAGATCATTTGACCGCATGCAGTGCATGCAGCATGAGTCACTCATATTTTAGCCAGTTAATCCTGAGCTAGACTGCACTTAAAATTCTTTCTAACATTAATAAAAACGACACCGGTATCTTTTTCATAATGTACTTCACTTATCCCACTGTAAATTCTTTCTTGCACAGGGAGAGCCCTTCCCCCTCTAGTACATCTTAAGTACCAAAATATCACCTTGGAGACAGAAGAGACACTGGATCCACACAGACTGCGCTCGATCTCCGCCGTTGGGGTTTTCGACAGCCCCATACCAGCTGTAGCAGGCAGCTTCCTCACACCCGGGCTCACAGACACTGGGAAGGAAAACACGGATTACATTCAACACCTGATTGCATGTTATGGCACATTTCTGACTACTTTAGGTCTGACTCCAGCAAAGACAGAGGGACTATACACACAGAACAAGAAGTCACAGATCCTTGGAACATGAATACATCAGCTAACACCCAACATTTCAGGGGAGACAGCCTATCAGGATACTATGCCTACTTCCCTTCTGCAGGCTTCAGGGGAGTAGTTAATTGAACTATTTAAGATTTAAATTATTTAACTGCACACTAACACTTGCCTGATACAGAGGTGAGATTGTTTAGAGGGCCCAAAAATACAGAAAATCAGCTACCAGAAGGAAGTTCCCTAAAGTAATTTGAGATAAAATGTCAGCCTCAGATTCCCTCCCCACACATTCACCTGCTCCTTCCCATTCAATGCTACCACTTCTCAGCCATTTGCTGTGCTGGTTGAATACTTAAACGTGTTATTTTTAACTAGGATTGCTACAACTCACTTCAGTGCAATCCCCATCAACCACTTACAATCCTAAAATTCCTCATGGAATAGATAGATCAGTGGCCTAATTTAAACTGGTCACAGGGAGTTAGTTCCTCTAAAAAGGAAGAAAGGTGATATGCTGATAACACGACCTTTTCTGCGTTGAGGTGGTTGCATTTGGCTTGGCTTTAACTGTGCTGTAAAGCCCCTCTAATGAAACAGAGGCATTTCACCAAGATTCTGAATGCAAAGGTCTAACAAAACCAGTGGATATGGGTCAAAGTTTCAACAGCATTTGAAAATGAATATGTAATCCAAGTTAAAAGAAAGAAAGAGCAGTCCTAGACCTACGACTAGGTCTAAAAAAAAAATCAGGTGATTTTCATCCAGTTCATCACAGAAGATGCACTGGTTTAAACTTTTCAGTTTTATACAGAATTTGCAGGACTTGGGAAAAAACAACTGAAAGTTACAGCAAACCAGATGATCTCAAATACAAACTTCACTTTAGAAGAATGTCCCTATCTCATATCAGATATGTGGTGGGAAAATAGGCAAGAAAAGTCAGCATAAGAAATGGGTCATTTGATGACAGAACTCTGAAACTCCAGCTACCACTAAAGCAACTGGGCTTTATGCTGGTAATTTCCAGAAAGAACTTCCAAAATCAGTCAGCTAAGTAGGAATTTATAAGACCTTCTGATTCAAGCCCATGCATGACAGTATCTGCAAAGTTGTGAAGGCAGATCCTGCCTAACTCTGAAAGTAAACCAACAGGACAACAAATGGTAAATGGCCACATTTTGATGTCTTAAGTGGTCTGTGAGCAGACTGCAAGATACAAGAGTTCCAGAGAAAACTCAAGCTGTTCAACAAAAATCTGCTCAAGACGTTACTGCAGTACTCACTCTGGTCACAGCCAGGTCTCACATTGTCAGGAATGATGGGGGCTCCACTGCCATTGCTGCAGGGCAGGGGAAAACCTGTCCTGTGTATGTACTCATTGCAATATACATCAAATGTGTACAGCTATATCTGTGTCACCTTGGTACCCATCCAATTTCAAGCTGCCTTGTATTTAACCAGAAAATTCATAACTTTAATGCTATGACACAGATTATAAAGAAATTTGCTTCACTTGTGAAACAGAGAAACAAGGTAGCCCTACATCAGGCAGGAGATTAGATCAGTTTAAGTGGAACCATTAAGATTGCTGTCATCAGACTCTAACTGAATGTCTCCAGCAACATCTGGATGTCCTTACTGACGGAATTTGTTTGTTTTCTTTCGGCATCCACTAATCCACAAGGTCTCATGGATCCTCATCTACCCTCAGTGCTGCTTTCACAAGTAACTTTCCAGAACTTAAAGCAGGCAGTCCTTAGCAAAACACAGGTTCAACTTTCAGATCTTGATAAACTTTTAGAAGTTATTTCCCTCAACCAGATACAGACCAAATTCTCAATTACAATACAATCAGTTAAAATTCACCAATGTAGAGAACATTAGCATCAGGGACAGAAACAGTTTAATAAATTCCAGAGGGGGTGCAGGACTTTCAAACAGCAAAATTCATTAGCCTGACATAAGCAGCTGGCTCTCTACTTGAAAACAGGATCAATTATTTCTATGTTACTCTTAACAGATGTCTGCCATGATCAACAGCTACTCGGCAGCCACCCCAGGCAGTGCTACGACACTGCTTTCTCTAGTTAGCTGGAAAGTTTCCAGAGTCTACAACCTGAATTTTTCTGCATCTGTGCACAAATTAATACCCGTTTAACTAAATCGACTGGAAAATGCATCTTCACCTACACTGGAGTACATAGGCAGGTCAACCAAGAAAAACAACTGCAGCATTCTTACCTGATTGGTCAAATGGATACCTAGCACTGTCCTGTCTTCCCAAGAAAGGCCTAGTGGCCTGAGATGCCTGCAGACTAGTCTGATAGAGGGATTCCAGTTCTGAGAGCTCCTGTTCTGTGTCTTGATTCCACTGTGGATGCAGGTGTACTGGGATCCTGCTCAAGTCATCTCCAACTGCTCTCTGATCAGAAAGGAGTGGACTCCTCCCAGGTACAGGAAGCCATTCAGTATTCTTATTAGCCTTCTGAGAACTGTAACACCTAGAAACATTATTCACCCAACGGTCCACAGGCATAGAGGCAACCATGCTACTAGCAGCTCCATCATCCACCTCTTTCATTCCTCCATCATGACAGTGCCTTTCCACGTAGGGTACAGGGTCTGCCATATTCTGTCCACCTCTTCTACACAGTTCTTCACTGTGAGAACAAAAACTCACAGAAGCAACATGTTGGGCACTAAAACCCTTCAAAGAAACTACCCCGTCCCTAATATCCACAGTTGAGTGTAATTTTTCAGAAGACTGGGTTTTATTTTCTTGGCTTTGATGGATTAGCTGTCTGTAACCGGAAGATGAATGGTTGATGATAGATTTTTGTGTTAACTTTGGAGACTTCTCATCCTGACACACTGCAGTAATCCAGTCTTTTTCACGAGTACCTTTTCTCTGGGAGACCGCATGCATTTTCTGAAACTGCTCTGCCAAGGAGCGAACGTGTCCCTTTGTACTAAAAGCCTCAGATTTAGAACCGTCTGCTGTGCCATATTCACCCTGTGAGGGAAATAAAATCTCCTGGCTGTTTGCTCTGTAGTACTTATTGCTCTGCAAAGGATCCGAGGAGCACTGCTGTGTAGGGGATGAAGTTGCAGGGGTCACTGCATGATAGGCCCCTAAAAGATCAATGCTGGGCCGCACTGGAGAGCTTGCAAGTTTGGAACAAGGACTGTGCTGGCTGTCCTTTTCAGGAGATGCTGCTTGTGGTGGATGTGGACAGGGAAACAGTGTAGGCAAAGACTCAGAGTTTACTGTGTTAGCCTTGGATTGGTACTGAGGTGTGAGAACAGGCATTACATTATGAACCTCTTCTAACTTGCTGCTACTGCAGCAATCCCTATAGTCTTTTAGCCCTGTGGCTGTCGTGTCAGCAAATTCCCCACTCTTGTGGGCTTCATTCTCAGTTCTTGCAGACCTCTCTGCCAACCCTTGCCTATAGGGAAAAGAGGGAACTTGGTCATGAAAATCAGCAGAAGCAGACTGGAAGTTTGGAGAGATCCTGTTGGATGGATTGCTTTCAGAAGGGGGTAAGGAGGAAGACTCTGGATATAATGATGAGTGCGATTCATGGCAGGAAGCAGGTGGGTGGAAGAAAGAACTGGACCCAAATTCCACTTCTTTGTTGGGTTCCAGTGGTACCTCCTGGCTCAGCAGTACTTGGAGCGGGCCAGTCTGTTCACTAAAACACACAGAAGAGTAAATGATTAGCAGCAGTCATTGCTTACATTTATTCCCAGGGTACAGACCCTGCACTAGCTGACATTCAGCTCAACACACTCTGCTCACTGTATTCTGATGAAGACTTTGCATTAATTCACTAGACACATTTGTGTTAGTCCTTTGCTTCTAACTTTGTTTTCCTACTCTAACAGTCTAACTGAATCAATTTAATATTTTTAAGAGTATTTTGCTACAATTAGGCTCTATATGAAGTATTCTTGCACAGCACCAGAGGCATTTCAACAGGTATACTTGAGTATGTGAGAAGGGATAACTGTAAGAAGAGTAAGAATAGCATTTATATAAAATAAAATAACTGTTCTCAACAGTAACATCTTTGATATCTCTTAAAATACTTTGGGCATGTTTGTGATCTGAACATGAACTGACAGTAAGATCCCCCCTCTCATTCTTCATGAAGAATGACTTGACAAATGGAAGAACAGGTTGGAATTCTTCTCATATCATTTTTATAGTCTAATTTTTTGAGATATTTATCTAAAGCATTAAATAAGGTTCAAGTTAAATACATAACTCTTACTCTGCAATAATTTGTATCCTAAGCATATTTGTAGAAAATAATGTTCATTCCTTTAAGTACCAATGCAAGACAGTTATATTCTTGAGTCATACATGTCCCTGGCATTTTTTCTGCATTTAGTCAGCATTTTAATATACAGACAGAACAAACAGTAGTAAGTCCATAGCCTATGAGAATATGATAGGCTACATCAGCTCCAGCAGAAAACTTAAGGCAACTGTAAAATTACTGCTTTGTTTCCTCTTTGAGATGCATGGAATGAAAGTTATCATGAAGACCTAGTTGATGCGTGTAGCAATAGAATATTATTTGTAAGGAATTGCAAACTTTGTACTGTCTACAATGTTATTTAAATCAAAGCTGGAGTACAGAACTCTGGCTATGAAGAGGGGTTCTTTTTCCTTGACTGAAATATTAACATTCAGTTGGATATAACATTTTGCAAAAGTAATGCTCTTTTCACAGAGCAGCCATGAGTTTAGCATTAGCAAAACTAGTTAAGAAAGTGCTTTTTATTTTCTTAGAATCTGCCAAAATACCTAATTTGAGCTCTGCATTTCTCCTGTACGAGAGAATATAATGGACCCCTGACTGACAACAAGATCAGCTTTCATTACGTGTAATTCAGGTACTGCAGGAAAAGAAAAGAATGTTATGAACTATCTCCTGGCAGGTGTGCAAATTAACTGGGTTTGGATATAGCTATACCCGGCATTTTGCAGAAAGAAACAGAAAAATGATTCTCATCCAAGATTTTATCTAAGCTTCTAGTAATACAACATGTTAGGAAGGAGAGAGGGAAAAAAAGTAACAGTTCAAGAAATAGCCTAGAAATTGGATAGGGATGGTCTAGTGCTAGGAGGGAATGGCATGGGAAGAAAGAAGGATTTAGCTGCATGCTAAAGACAGTAGGAAGAAAGGATCAGTTATAGCAGAGAGTTAATTATGCTGTAGTTAAAGTCAGTATGGAAGAAAGAATCATGAAGAGACACTGAGGAGGGCTGGTAAGCCAGGCTACAGGATGCTGAGAAGCACAGAAGGAAAATGAAGAATGATGGAGTAGTCAAGGTGACAGGATCAGGATCTGGATTCAAGAGTTGTACCAGTGCACCACGAGAGAAGTGTACTAGAAAGAAGAGATCAGGGTACTCAACAGTTTTCAAACTACAGAGCACTAAACATACTGGCTGATATTCCCAACATAAAAGCAACTACAGCAAAATTTTGACTGCAGTAGTCTTTTACTGACTGAGTCCTGAAACTGCTCCTGATTACAAACAGTCACATTTTATCCTAACGTATTCCCACTTTTTTTAGCCAGATTATTGTCTATTGTATTTTTTCCCTTGGTGCATGAGACATCAATGCTGCCAGGCACTGACTGCTACAATTCTGTGTCACAGATCACATTTTGAACACATGCACATTGGACTGTTCTATAAAGACTGGGAGAAAGGGTGGTAGGGAGGGGAAAAATGGGGTAGTTGACTGTTTTACAAAGGACTGAACCTAGAGAAGAGAAGAATAGGTGTAACACAGTAGGACTTGGGACTATCCAGGGAATAAACATAGTTTGCTATTTCTTTCCAGACTGCACTGCTCACAGATGCAGCCCGGGTGGTGCCCAGGCGAGGTACTGGCACTACCTTGTAGACTGGGCCATGGTGCCGCCCTGTGGTGGGTGGCAGGCTGGCGGAGGCAGCGGCTGCGGTGGCTGTTGGTGCTGCATGCGATCCTGGAGGCTCCGGGCTTTTCGGATACTGATTTGCAGCTTCTTATCGACTAGGGCTCTGCTGTGAGTGCTAGCGCTGGCATCATGCATGGCAAGTCTTAGTTTAGCTAAAATGCAAAAGAAAACATAGCAGAAAACAAACAGAAAAAAGGAATAAAATTGAAAAAGAAAAAAACAAAAAGATGCAGCAGGAACAAAAAACATGGACCATGCAAATACTGCCACAAAAGAATTCACAAGGATGCTACTGTTTCCATTAATGCACATTCAGCTTAGCCAGGTGTACAAACACATTAATTCAAACTAAACCAAAATAAAATAAAAATATCCTTGTCTTAGTCCAATTTCTCATCCCTTCACACAGGCTCTTTCCAGGTCTACTACAATGATGCTTCATTCTGTCATGTACTTTTCTCCTGCATCCTCCATACCTGGGACTACCTTTGTGTGCAGGAATACCCAGCTGGAATTTGAGATTCCTTGCTGGAAAGAAAGCTAATAGAGCTGTCACTACAGCTGTATGCTGCACCCTTTATTCTGCAGTCCATAAAAGCCAATTTCTAAATGAAAACAGCACAGGAGCTACTCACCCTGTCTGCAGCCATTCTACACAGACAGAGGGGAGCATGGGGTGAGACAGCCAGCCAGTCATAATGGAAAAACACCAAAAATAAAATGAAATCACATAGCACACATTCTCAAAGGTCACAATGCATTTAAGCACTTCAATGTCCTAATGCTTTTTTCTTCATGAAAGTTAAAGTACAGCATAGTTCACTTCTGCTAATCCAGAAGACTCTAGAGTGGGCTACCATTTTCTTCCTATGCTACACCCTCCATGAAAAACAAGCGAGCTTAATGGCCTTTGCAATTCGGCCTGACAATGGAGAAAAATTGTGAGGACTGAGTGGGAAGGGGAACCACCTACCAGGTGCTTGCTGAAACATAACAGCACCAAAAAGGGCACATCAGTGCTGTTACTACCTTAGCACTGGAGAGAACAACAAAATGAATGTAAACATGAAAAAAACGGAGATGAAGAGGAATAGGACTAAAACCCCCAAATAGGAATGCTTATAAAAATGAAAAATTCTCTCCACTTGCATGTTCCTAAAGAGCAGCTGGACCCCCTATCACGACCTGACCACTTACTGTGACGTGGCGTTTCAGCCTCTATTCTGTATTAGTAACAGTCAAAGCGCAGTAGCTCAGGCAGTTATGGTTACTTACATATAGCTTCGTTACAGAGAGCCAAAGCTGCAGCACAATCCCCCTTCTGCTCCTGATTCAGCGACTCTTCAAAGATTGAGTCTGCCTCCTGCATCGACTTCTCAAAGCCATCACTCCTCCCTGCAAATGGGCAGCACCCTTCATTTTGGTTTCATTATTGCAGAACCCTCACTTACCCTCATCCCACATTTGGGATCACCAAACCCTTCCACGCACAGATTCTTGCAGAGGCTGTGCGTATCCCAGACTGCACCACCTAAACCTTCCCTAATATCTTGAGCACCCTGATATGCTTGACATCCACACAGTAAAACAACATGAAAGGGATTTTTTCCCTCAAATTTTCTTTAGTTGAGAGAGTTGTACTGGCTTATTCTACTATTTTCAACACTTTAAGTCAGTATAAAAGATGGTACAGACATAGAACAGAGTCAGTTCAAATTACTTCTGTCAAGAAGGAATTAGACTAAATTTAGAACCAAAATGTATCACTAAAAGAAATACAGCAGATTAGGGTTTTTTCATTGTATGTTAAATTTCCTGACAAAATCCATCTGCCTCTTCTTCATCAAAATGGAAACAAACTGAAACAACCAACATGTCTGGGGAAGAAAATCTGGGAGTCAAGTGTGAACATAAATGCTTGACTGAAATACTTCTATAAATTAGTTTAGTGCATACACTTAACTGCTGTAAGTCAGAATACAAAAACCCAAGAGTCTTGCAACTTCAAAAACAAGGTGGTGGAAGCTGAGAAGAAAGGACAATTGTCAAGAATTCCTTTTGCAACAATTTGGAAAACAGTGCTGGAGAAGGATAAATAATTTTGGACACAAAAAGAAACTGCATTCTGGCATCATAACATCCATTTCTGAGAGGAAGAAATGCCCAAACTATTTTGTGTCATCTATTAGGCATTATGCAAATTATGCACTAAAATGCAAATATTCAAATGAGGCAGGGAAAATAGAAAATAAAACTTGACTTTTACTCTGTTCTGGGGTGGGTCTTTTTTAATGGAACATCTCTGTCATTGTGGCAGAGAATGTGAGTACCTTGATCAGCCAACAATAAATTACAATAAATTACATTCTCTCAATCTGCATAATACATGCTGTGGCCTGACCTGCTCCCTAACATTGCTGTGCACAGATGTAAATACAAACTCTTTTACCATAAACCCCAAAGAATCTGCATTAAAAGCTAGTACTGGAGAAAGAAGTGAGAGTTGTTAGAGCAGTAAGTTAATCAAGCAGCACCTTCAGTTTCAAAATCAAGGCAACTGAGGCTTGTACTCAAGGGCAGAATACTAAAGTTAGCTTTCTTTGCATGAATTTAGCAGTTTACTTGAGGGGAAAATGAGTCACAAGTGTTCTGGAGTTCTGCATACAAGCAAGCCTTCCAGGCAGTCCAGCAGTCTGTTAAGCTATTATATCTCTGACTGGGGTGGGGAAAGACTGGAAAGGAATAAACAAAGACTTCCCTAGATCACAAGTCAATGCAGCTGGACTCCTCAAACATTCTACTAAATTCTTTTTTGATTAAGCATTAGTCTAGTTTACTTTCTTTTCAACAAAGAAAATCCAAGCAATTTTTGCTTCCATCAACTAATAGATCAAAAAGGGGGGTAAAGGACTGGAGAATATGCTGTTTTCTTTCATGCAGGAGAAGCAGAGAAGACAACATGCTCAGCAACAGAGGTTTACTTTTCAGTTTTTAAAACACTGGCATTTATGGTACAAAAGTAAACACTGTACTAATAGAAAAAATACATTTATCTGCTCTGGTACATCAGAATTTTTCACCTGGTTACCAGCAGACCATATACCAGCAGACCACCAGTATAACTGATGGTCAGTAAAATTATACACACATTCCCAGTCAGACATTCTCATGGAGATCATATTGTTCAGCTGCCACTGGCACTGGTTGCTCAGTGTCATTCTGCCTGCTGAGCAGTTGGCATGGCTGTAGGTTGCAAAGCACAGTTGGGATCATGTTCAAAACTGCTGTGGGCTGCCCCTCTCCTTCCTCTCCTTGAGCAGCAAACCAGCAACCTCAACTCCCTTCTACATCAGGTTGGAGGAAGCAGCATGGACATGCCAGGAGGTCTGACAGCACAAGATACCACAGCAGGACTGCCCTAATCATACATACATTAGATAGACCAGAGCCCATGTGTTCACTCTTCTTGGCTCTGCTCATCCTCCAACAACCCCCAGTTAAGTGTTCCAGCAGGTTCCAAGGTTCACTCTTGACCAGGTCAGTGCACTTTATCCCACCTTTCTCCTGAATCCTCTTACTGGCTGATGGAGATCCAGGGCTTCACAAAGTATTACATGTGAATCCTGTCATGTTCCCTCTGTTCCAGCTGCATCCTTCCAATTAAACCTGTTTTGCTGCCATCTCCTCCCAGAAAGACGAGGAGTCATGGAAAAGACAATCAAACTTCGTATTTGGTTTTTAATTTTTTAAAAATTCTTTTTCCCCATAAAAGATAGGCAACTAAACCCAGCTCAGATTTTCAATTAGATCCAGCCAGAGTATTTGTCCTGACACCTGTGCCCTGGGTCCACAGCCAGGCAGGGAGAAACACTGCAAAGCACAAGGGCAGAACAAGCAGAATTGCTCAGGGCTGCAAAGGTACTAAAATCAAGCAGAATCAGAACAATGGTTTATGTTAACCACCTCTGCTGCAGGTGAAGCTGAGGTGCCTGAAAGGTAAAAACAGTCCTAGTCATTCTAAGATGCTGGTTAAAGGCTTACAGCTAAATCAAGGTATCAATACTATCAACAGTGTCTATCACTGAAAAAATGGAAAAATGCAGATATATTAAGAATATCTCTACGTTACTTTGCTTTTTCATTTAAGAAGAAATTTGGACAAAACACCAAACAGTTTTTTTACTCTCTACAGGCTTGAAATGGACAGTATTTCACTTCCTGAAGGCACATATCTGTAATGGGGGGTGGATGTGGTGAGAGACACACACGCACAATTAAATGAGGAAATCACATTCAAAGGTTCAAAAAACTTCAGCACTACTATCTTGCAAAATGTACTGCATTCAAAGGTTACCCTGATTCTGCAGTTCATCTAGATCCATAAACCTGCTGGGACGGGGATTAAAGCCCATTGCTGCCTCCATTTCCTTTTCTCTTTTTCTGCGTAGCTCTTGCTCATGTGCTCTCCTTGCCACCTCTTCTTGCAATTCATCCAGCTCACTCTTTAAAGGAACAAAGATGTCTCCACCTTCAAAACAAACAAGCAAATGTTTTTGATAGCTACATCTCTTAAAGTATCCCTTAAAAGACAAGGCAATATTATTGGAGAATAAAATTAACATTAGGTAATGAGAGTCTGAGACCACAGAATTGCAGAACATAAATTTTATTTTGTTAAGTTTTATTTATAAAGATACAGCAGTGCTTCAAGCTCCCCTGCAGCACAGTCCATGGATTCACTGACTCACAAAATCAGCATATGGAACAGAAAGAACCATTGGAAGAAATAACCCTAAGCTGGTGATGAAATCTTGAGGCTTCTTGCTGTGTTTATAACTTGTAAATAAAGCTATGTCAAATTAGCCAGATCACCAGCTCATGGAAGTTAAATGGATTCCAATGAGATGTTTTTCATCTAACTGCATGAAGTGGATGAAAATGGGAGGAAAATAAAGCACCTCAATATCCTACACAACAGAAATCCATCAGTTTTCATTCTCACTCCAACTATTAGTGGCATTCAGAAAGTGTCTCCCCTGCTGCCTTTCCCTTCCCTCTCTGGAATAAAGTATTTGCTTAGAATGATATATAAGCAGAAAAGCTTAGCCTCAGCCCAAACAGCTTGTAAAGAACATTCACAGTTCTAACAGTTTTGAATTTTGTACAGAATTACAAGCTGGTTTTCAGAATTCTACTAAGTTATAAGCTATGCTTGGGAAGGTTTTTTTGATGGCAGAATATTGAGTTGTAAGAAAGAATAGGAAAAAATAGTTTTATTTTATCATTTAAGTCAATAGACAAAAGACATGCCAGAGCAACGTGATCAAAGGAATATTCCAACAAGTTTTTTGCAATCCTCTTTGGTAAATCTTATAATTATTTCTTATAAAACTGTTATGTTCTTCAAAGTTGCTTCTCCCTTTCCTTATAATTTCCCTGTGAACATAAACATCCAGAAAGAAAAGAACAACTCAATACATTTTACCTTGCATAACCACCCCTACAAAGTGTACCTTACCATTTCCCATGGTGTGTGGGCTGTTTGTCCAGTTCCCAATTGAAGCTGACTCCACTTCCAAGATGCTGCTACTGTGAGACTTTGGGATGTTGCGCCATGCAGGAACAAAGGCACCTCCTCTCTTCATATGAATATCCCTCCAAGAAGAGAGTGATTATAATTTACCATTTGACTAATTTCTCCAGGAGAAATTGTATCTACCTTTTTTGTATCCACACAAACATATACTTGCATTTTAATCTAATTTTTAAAGAAGTCTACCATAAGAAAATCTTGTGAGAAACAGGGGAAGAGAATGCTAACAAGGAGGACGGTAATTCTATTCTCCTCCATAACATTATGCATTTCATATTAAACTGTGGTCCAGGAGTTGTTCAGAACAGATTCTTACATATTGTTTATTGGCCATAAACAGCGCCAATTTGTGATTACCTAAAGCTTCCTAAGTCAAGGAAAGAAACACATTGTGCTATTTTTACATACAAATATTACAAGTATGTCAGGAAACAAAGATTTCTATACAAGGCTACTGATTTCTCATTTTCTACAAGGTGTCTATGAATCAATGGCCTAATGCAAACAAAAAGGACTATGAGTTACTCAAAGTACAAGCTTTTAAATCATAGACTAAGGGCACAACTATTTCAGATGCATCACTTTAGACCATATTTCTCGCTCACTCAAGCCCCGTTTTTTTCTCTGCTCACCAGCAGGAAGTTTTCAATATACTGAGAAGAATAGGCTCCCATTTCCCTACCATTTCTCCCCTGTTCCAATATAGCTATGTTTAAAACTAGGACCACTCTTTTGCAAAATGTTCTACACCATTATGTAACTACAAAAAAGAAATCAAGACTTCAGTCATTCCAAACATGAATTTTGTTGAAATGTACCTGTGGGTGCTTGAACTTTCAGACAAGGGCATGTCCAGACTAACCGGGCTGTTGCTGTTGCGCTCACTGCTTTCATAGCCAGACTCCATCCTCTGTATTAGGTGAGGATGTTGATCCACCACATGGTGTTGGGTGCCCCGGCCCAGCACACCACGCTTGTATCTGACATTTGACTGGCTTGACCTTGTTTCGTGAATAGTGTGCTCCTTCACCTCATTCTCAGGAAGTTCTTTACCTGTCAAGACAAACAACACAGCTTGATGTAAGACATAAGCTTCAATACCAGCAAAACATCCGTACATGTTAGCTTCTCAACTATGTTTAAATCAGAAGCACCATCCTTAATTTTGTGTTAAACCTGCAATATTAAGCCAGAAAAATGCAATACTTTTACAGCTTTCCTAGCAATTTTAAGCAATAACCTGTACACAAATTTATCTTTGAGTCTTTCCCCTTCAGTATAACTTACATATTCCCCCTGAGGTAACAAGTCTGGAATGAAAATCCTTTCTTCCCAAAATAATTTTTATTTGTACAAGATAATTTTACAGTCTATCCAATTGTATTTCCAATACTGTCACATCTATTTCAGATGATCTCATTTTTTACACTGTTTATTTTGCTATTTATGATTTGTTGTGGCTTATACAGAGGACAGGAAAACTTGTTTTTTTAAATTCTCCCTTATACATTTCACAGTCTTTCCACTTAATTCTTGTTTGCGTTCCTTCCTTCCCTGGAGGTGTGTTTTATTCCCCTTCACCTTCCCTTTGCATATCTCTTTATGCTTCCCAATTCTTTTCAATTGTCAAAACCAGCGAAGTCTCCATGTACAAGCTGCATAGCTGTAAAATCTTTCCAGATAAATCATCACTGGCTTCCAGGCTCTTACCTTCACAACAAGACCTCTGCACTAATACAAAGGGTATTTTCTGCACCATACTCTGAGCCATCAAGTAAAAATACCATGATGAGCCAGAGGAAAAACCAGAGCAATACAAAAGCTCACTCCAAAGGACAAACTTGGGACACTCAGTAATACAGCCTGTGTCCATTCAAGCAGGGTAGATGGTATCATTTCCCTTAATTTTTCCTTAGACAGGAAACACAGGACACAGAAATGAAACAGAATTACCACACATGCAATATGAATACCCACACAGGATTCAGTCTTCACAGACATGACTCACCACTGACTTGAATTCCATGTTCAAAATTTCACTTCCCACACATTCTGAAGTAAATCTTCTCAAACTCTTACCTGCTTCTTCTGAGAAAGGGCTAAGCTGAGTGTAGCCACAATGTTTCCTCTTGTCTTTACTGAAGATGCTGTCTATATTCAGAGACTCTCTTTTGGGTCTCCACGTTGGCCGGTACCTGCTAGATGAACTGGACTTAGACTCACTGCTGGTACTCTCCACTTCCCAGTCTCGGGTGTGTGCAGAAAGGCTTTTTGAGGGTCGTGTTTCTGCCTGATCCACGTTATTCCCTCCGCGAGGGGAATTCTGGATGGTTTGGGAAATCTGCTGTGGTCTGCTGTGGATCATATTGCTCACTGTCTCTTTAAATTCCCTCAGCCTGCTGGTGCTGCTAGATGGTTTGGGGGTAGTTCTGGGGGCTTGTTTCTCCTTCAAGGTTTCCCCTGCAGTTTGTAGAGACAGCAAAAGCCACAAAAATAACTTCAATTAAACTAGCAGCCCTACTTGCAGCATCTTCATGCAGACTTTGAGAAGTACAATCCAAAACAACAAAATTATAATATAAAATCCAACATTCCCTAAACAAACATCCAACCAAAACAGACCTAAATATGAAAAAGCAAAGAGAGGACTAAATAAAGACAAAGATAGAAGAAACAATGAAGGTAATACACCTGAGAACATTAAAAACATTCAGAAAGATACTGATATTTAAAATAAAGTAACATCTCTTGCCTTCACTGTGGTATCCTGATGACTGAGCCTCATCTCCTTTCCGCCTAGACCGGCTAGAACTCCTCTTGCGGTCTGCCAGCGAGCCCTTCTTTGAAACATGCCTCTGATTGCACTCACTGTCAGTCAGGTGGCCTGGAAGGAGGAAGAACACAGCAGAGATGACAAGAGCCTTCAGATCAAGTGTTCACTGTGCTAAGAGCAGCAGGACTCTTGCTCCTTAGGAACCGCAGACACTCCAACACTAACTGGCAAGTTTAGGTAAGGTTTTGTATCCATAAGGTTTTGGTTTTGTCTTGGAGAGGATGTTGCATTTTTAAGGTCATAAAAGAACAATACAACCCCTCCAACGACTCTGGTTAATGACAGCTTATCCAAGTGCCAAGGCAAAGGTTGATTCTGCTTTGTCTTCTAATAGTCTAAGGACACCACTTTCTTGCTGTCAGTTTTAATGATCATGAACATGAAACTCCTGAGGACAGCTTGCCAGACATTACTCTGTTGAATAAAGACTCAAACACATGAACAAGTTACCATCTAATAATAAATGACTGCACATCACCAGCTGCTCTGCACTAACTACTCATCTCTTTGTTTGCAGCAAACACTAAGTAATCTGAGTTAGCCTAGTCTACAGTGAAGAAGCCTCACTTGGCTCTCAGGGGCCAAGCCAGCCAATTCACATCTGCCACAAGCTAAGAGCACACCCACAAACTATGAACATGGATCAGCTGACACACAACACTCCCTTACTACAGCTTATGTGTCTGAGTGTCAGTATTTTCTCTTCAACACAATTTACTCCCCATTTCCTCACATCAAACGGGAATTAAGACTATTTGACATCATAGGTTTTCTGTATTGCCTTTGTTCAATTCTACGGTTCTCACACAGTCACAGTCCTAAACCTGCAAGCACAAACACACGCATGGCTTTACTCACATGAGTAGTCCCAAGAAGAGATGCAGGATAAGAAGGGAATTAATGATAAGCTACAAAGACTTTTTTTCTAGCCTTTACATCAGAAACTTTTACCCCTCACAGGATGATAGGAAATGAACGTTCCTAATAGCAAATAGTGGTCTAACAGCCCCCAGAGTGCATGGCTGGCCCTCCTAAGCCTTCTCCCAGCTCTAGAGATCAGCATCAAAAGCAACAACATTAAAAGCAGATTCTACATATAAAATTGTACCTGCAACAGTTAAAAACCAATTCACTGCAGCTTCAACTGCTACAAAGATATTACAATAAATGAGCAGGAAGGAATCCAAACAATAAAAAGCAAGCTACACAAGGCTCACTTTTCATTTGCAAAGGAAAGAGTGATTTTGTGGCTAATTTTTTAGAAACAAGCAGACTACATAAAAGAAAACAAATCAAGGAAGCAAAAGAGAAATTTTGGTAATGAAAATAAAAGATGTGCAGCATTTTGGTACATAAGTCTGTACTTTGATGGATTTTTTTTTCCCCTTCACAGCATGGACTGCCACTGCCACGTATCTTTAGGAACTCCAAGAACAATGTTATTGTTGTAGTGGCTCCCCTCAAGACAGAAGACAGTGATGTTTCATTCAGCATGCACGACTTCTCTAGTTAAACATTCCAATCTGATAAAGATTCTTTGGTAAGCATCCTTAACTACCATGAGAGAAACTATTTGACAGTATTTAGTGCTATTAGCACTAGCTGAGGGTTTGCATTGAATAAAGCCCAGCTCAGTCTTTTAGAATGAAAGCTGCTAGCTTTGCATTAATATTTTCTTCTCCTTTAAAAGACTGCAAATATTGTCCCACGGTCATCAGACATTTAATTGCCATGGAGGAGATGTCAGAATCAGAAGTCCGTAGGACACAGGCTTTGTTGTCTCTATTTGGACACTCTGATACAAAGACTAAATCCAACATCATGCATGAATATAGGAACTAAAATCCCAAGGATATTAGCTGGCACTTAATACTCACTTTTTAAAATTCACTAAAATAACAATCCAAGACTTTTGAGTGCCTAACAATGCTTAAAAGTTGTGTTTTGATGGATGTATCACTTAAATACCTCATCCTCTAGACTCAGGGTGGCTTCACAAGCAAACAGCAATATTCAAAGGAAAAGTTTGGTTTTGTAGGAGTTGTGCGTGTGTCTAAGAGCATGTCAGAGAAGGAAATTAAATCAAATGGGTTAAGACAGAACACCCTCTACTCCCTCCCCCTGAAAACTCAGTTGCATGAATAGGGCAGGCAGAATACGCACATTTTTCTCAGCAGCACAGGTGGGTAGGAGCAAAGAGAGGGCTTGTGCCCCACTCTTGTGCCCCCGTTCTGAAGTACCCAGGAGCCTGAGGTCATGCAACCCAATGGTGGAGCTTCCCTGGAGGATGATGTGGGATAGGGTCCATAACTTTCTGGGCTGGAGTAGTGGGTAAATGGCCATTAAATGAAGAATCCTGCTCTTGCCCAGAATGATTCAGTTGACAGGTCAGTGTGGATGGCCTCTTTATAGCCCCACGAATCGCCATTTGATGACAGAGCAGTTGTATTAGTTGGCAGACTGACTTTTTTTGGAAAGGTAGTGGGTAGGTAAAAAGAGAGGGGAAATGCCCAGACAAGTGGTTAGCTAAGGGGACAGACTGACTATAGCTAAGGCTGAATCAGGGAAGATAAGGACAACTGAATTTAGGTGGAGAAATGGGCTAAGCTGAAGGGAATAACACAGGATAGAATCAACAGGAGAAGAAAGAAAAAGAAAAGGATAAAGTCACTAAAAATGACAGAACAAAAGGTTACATGCTGAGCTTCATGCTTACATGTTTGCGACCATCCCCCTTACTCTCCTTTTCTGCCAACTTCTGCATGGCAAGTTTTGCAGGCAGGAACCTAATCCAATAAACTCTGTGCCATTTTTGCACACTATTTAAAAAGTATACCACTATCGCTTTCAATGTTGTCTTCTTTGTACTCCAAAGACAAACATACATTTTGTTCCCACATCACTCAATTTCTGCTCCAACTTTCTTTTCTTTCTCACACCCTACCTAAGACTATGACTGGTCCCTACAGCATTAAGTATTTGCTAAAACACTTGAGGGATTGTTGGGCTATCTTAACCTGTGCATTACAGTTACTCAGGCCTCTGTTGAAGAATGAAAGAATACTATTTAAAATCAACTTGAAACATTCTTCTCAGATTTTGATGTACCATAGTTTTTTACAAATGAGCCAATAACGATACAAAAGAGGAACAATTTTACAAAAAAAAGGACAAAGCAGTCTGACAGCCTTGACACTCTGGTGCAACCTAACAACTGCTGATTCTACTCTTAGATCTTCTTAGAAAATCTATTTATAACACAATAAAGTAACTTTTCAAACAGAAATAGCAGATCCTATTTCTGATGCTACAGAAGTCTGACCTTAACTTACGCACTACTTTTTTAGAAGTGATGTTAGAAGTTACTGCATGCAGAAACAGGCTGACTGTGGACACTGGCCATCAATAATTGAGGAGATCAAGTCTTTAGACTTCCAGTTAACCTCTTTTCAACTAAGGAGTGTGAAGGCAGACTGTTCAGTTGCCCAAAGGAACATATGTACAGACAGTCTTCTCACTGGATATTCCAGCTTAACTTGCTTCCATGGCACAGGCAGGAAATTATCTTATGCTCCTCACTGGTGCAGTAAATACTACCAGCACTCACACAAAGTCCTTAGTTCCCAAGTATGAGGGACTCTGGTGATGAAAGCACCTTTTCCAGACAGCTGCAACTCCTGAAATGAAGTAACTGCCCGGCCATGAGTAAGTAGCTCACACAACAATTACCAAACCCTACAACAGGGCCATGCAGATTCCAACTCACAGAATTATATAACAGAGCAGGCAGTATTGTGGATAACAGAAAGACAAATCTCTAAATGCTTGTCTGGCTAGACACAGGTCTACAGAAGCCAACAAGACTTTTAAATCATGGGGTTTTTTTGGTGAATGCCAACTGTTCATTACAAATCAAAAACTCGGGATATTAAACACTGTTTGCTATTCTATTAAAGGTTGGGTGTATATATATCGAGATATTTTCAACTGGAATCCACTGCAGTCATCTTATCTAGTGACAATGATCACACGCAGATGTAATGGTATCTGCTACCTGTGTCCCTGCTGCTTTGTGAAGCGGCATCATTCTCCACATTGTAGATGACTGTCCCCTGGGAGTCAGAGGAGAAGTGACTGACCACAGACTCGTGGTGTGTCTGTTTGTAAGGATAGCTGTCTGTAGAAGAATCTGTCCGGGTATCACTGGAGATGGAAGGTTCTCTCCCTGGAGAAAAAAGTAATGTCAAGGAAGCAATGTCAAATTTCATTTTTTTTTCTGCTATTATAAAAGTCAAGGAAGACTAAGAAAAGAAGGCAGGGGCAACTATACAGAAGTTAACAGAAAAACAGAATACCAAAGATACCAACTCAGATTCAAGAACACCAGAGATTACGGGAAAAGTTTGCTCCTTTGGAAGCAGGGAGACAGTGTCATTCCTTCTAAAAACCTGTTTCTTTCTTTCTCTTTTTTAAGTCCAAGTTTACCAAATCTTTTTAATATGCAAAATTAACCTACATCCACTGGACTGCAAAGTACACATTAGCACCATACTGAATTACTGTTCATTTTCAACACTGTTGAAAATGTTTAGTGCAATTACAATATGAAACACTGCTTTGGGGAAAGCAAAAAAAAAATTACTCAAGTACAAAATATTAATAAGTGTAACAAGAACATAATGTTATAATAACTCGCAGGTTTCATCTACTACGACTCAAAAGCTATCTGGTATAAACTTAGTACTAAAATACTTTTATCTAAAGCAAAATAACCTGCTCCTTCTCAAGAAGCCAGCATTGATCCCCTACTGAAAAGTATGAAGCATCATGATTCAGTTTCAATACAGTAATACTTGAACTCATTAGAGGTGAAAAGGGCAATCTCCTCCCTCCATTTTTTGGTGAATAAAATTTTAAAAAAGTAAATAAAAGTAAAATCTAAACAGTTTGAAGACTATTGGTAATTTTACATATGTGATATATACACTCCTCAATACACAGGATATTAGTTTCATACTCATTTATCCATAGAGAAATTAAAGAAGAAAAAAATACAATAAAGAAGGAAGTCGTTCTTATGTTTAACTGCAAATGCTGACCTTGAAGGCACTTTGCATTTTTGGTGAGAACAAGCCCTGCAGTAAATGCCCTATTTAAGGACAGTTCAGATCTTTTGAAGTCAGAAACTGCAGTTATTGAAGTCATCAGTTAGTGCTCCTTTCTACATCCAAATCATACCAGGTCCTTCACTTCCCCTATCCCCCAATTTCTTTCTCCAAACTTTTTTGGAAAAAATTGCTATCCAAACAATCAACAGTCTTAGACAAAGAGAGAAGTTCACATATAGAACACTGGAAATCCTCTTCAGAATTCTTGATCAGCTTTAACAAGCAACAAGGACCCCTGCTGACAATAATACACTCCAAAGAAGGAAAATATTCCACATGCCACATTTCAGTATGAAGGTACAAGGCCCAGGGCCCACACTGCTTACCTGAGTCCTCACTGTCATAGCAAGTCCTGCTATATTGCTGTAAATCCACCTGAGGGGGCAAGTCTTGCGTTGACACTGGAGTTCCTCTTGGATCTGCATAGAGCAGCAGCAAAGGCTGATAGTGACCCTTAATGCACTTTGTCACAACATCTTTCCATTTTGGACCAATCTGAATTGACAACAAGAGAAAAAAAAAAAAAAAGAAAGAAAATTAAGGTTTTCTGTCATCATTTTCTCTAATATTTCTCTAATAAGCTCTCTTTTCCCCCCATCACAATTATTTCAGAGTTTGATTTTCTACTGACATACTTTAACTCTTTTATAGCCAGCATTGACCTGGACTCAGCAAGAAAGTTCCTGAGCCAACCTAATTAAAATCCAGGTATTCATCATCCTGTGGCTAAATTGATTACAATTCCTGCTAAAAATACAACTACAAAAATAGTCATTCCCTTTCAGATTTTTTTCCATAAAAAACTTTTCATCCTCTGGGATGTTCTAACTTTGCATCAACCAAAAAGCAGAAGAATTTTTAATGAACAAAATGAACAACAAAAGATACCAAGACAGTAAATTCAAGTCAAAGCTAAATACTTCAGGTGTGCAAATCTTTCTGCTGTGACAGAACCTCTGCAAGCACTGATAGGCCAGGCAACTAATTCACATAGTAATACTAATCTCACAGGTTTCACCTCACAGACTGAACATTTACTCCAACAAATTTGCTCCTTATGTGAGTATTCTACTAAAGCACTGCAGTACCTATCCTTGCAAATTTTTCTGCTAAGAAGTATGACTGAATATATGAATTAAGAGGCTTTCACCCATTGAGACTGTGTTTGGCATGACTACAGGAGAAAATTTTCCTCTCTCACCTTTGTGATTCCATGACTAAAAGGAAAAAAGGAGAGTGGCATGAAATAATGCCAAACAATCTAATAGGTTATAATGTCCTGCCAAGATCCCAGCACTGGTGCCTTTAATGTCAAGGACCTCATGCTTGATGAAAAGGCTAAAAAAAACACTAACAGAAGAGCGGAAAATTTGTTGTTGGCAGCAAGCACTAGGGAAGACCGGCATGTAGACACTCAAGCAGAGTTCAACAACAGACACTAAATAGCAATACTGCTTGTCAGCAAGGAAAAGAGATAGGTGTTAGCTGTATGCACATGCAACTGTACATTTTCAAACAACAGCATAAAAACAAGACTGGGAGCCAACAGAACAGAATTAAGAATAGGGCTTCTGAGATTTCTGGTATGCTTTTTTAAAAAATATTTCACTTTGCTGAGAAAAAAGGAGGAACAAATTTGTGAGTGGAAAATCAGCAAAAAACCCTCTCAAAATCTGTAGAAAATAGAATGGATTTACACACAAGCAGCTAACAAATTTCCAAAAGAGTGTTTTCCTAAACATTTTTTTCTCACCTCTTTGACATGAGCATCATCAAAGTACATCCACTTGCGGATTTTAGTCTGGAAGAAGAAGGTTGAATAGTGTTTTCCATAATAACAGATCATTCCCACCAAATACAGCTCCGAGTGTTTTGCTCTGTCATCAGTTACTCTGAAGAAGAGCTTCAAGAAGGGAGGTAAGAAAAACAGAAGGAGAAATTAATAAAATTGTCAGAATTTTACATACTGCTTTATGTTCAAAGACCTCAAAGTACTATAGAGAGGTGTCAGGCTTTTATTTCAAAAGATAGAGAAAACAAGGCAATAAGTAAGTAATCATGCAATGTTTAAGGAAACTCAGAGACACAGACCAGAAATGGATTCTGACCAACTCAAGAGATGCTCATAAATTGAGTTGGATTTGGAGTATGTGTATACTTGAAGGAAGACATTTACAACAATGATAAAATACCTGTTACATAATTTGAATGTGGTTCTATTTCTAAAATTTATATTCTGTGTAATGCTTGCTGATTATATCAAATACTGTTTAAAACACTCATTCCTTTTTGCAGAAACAAGGTGGTTTGGACAGTAAACAGCTGGCATTTATTCTGACTTGAGCAAGGGCTATCCAGAATATAGATGGACCAATTTATGATGCTAACACATAGAAGATCAACTGAAAACATCAGCAGATCAAAAGAATTCAGCACACAAGAAAAAAAAAATCTTTTCTATTTAATTGAATTTTGTTAATTTGAATTGCGCAGGTCTCATGTTTTAGAGCATTACTGCTTTACTACACAAAGACCACACTGTTTCATAACCACATTTCCATCAGCTCAAACTGATCCTGGTACATTGTGCACTGGACAATGCTTTTTTCCTTTAAACATCATGTGTATTTAGATATTAACTATTTTATGTAGTATCTCAATGCTACAGTAAGACACAGCTACAGTTTGGTATGCCAATAATTCAGCTCTAAAGCATCAGTTAATGCAGAATAAGTGAATCCTCCAGGGAATCCTATTTAATTCAGTCTGTCATTCAATCACACAGTGCCAGTCACCATCTCTTAGAGACTGTTCAGTCACAAATAACTCTTCAGTGTTATGACCATACATTTCACCAAAAAGAGGTAAAAAAAACCAAACCAAAAAACCCAAAGACCACTAAACTACATTTTGTCTTCAAAAGAAATAGAAATAAACTTCTGTTCTTTAAAATGAAAGAGCACATATGTATTTTTATAGAAATAGCACAACCCTAATCCAGAATTTCCCTTCACTTGAAAGTATTTTTGCAGTTTCAGACATTTCAGAAACTCAAGAATATACAGTTCACAGGTTTTTCTAAGGCTTTCAGAGACAGATCAGATCCTTGGTTCTGCCCTCTATTCCTCTTTTTATGGACACCAAAAAGGTGAAGGTGGTGACTTTATATTTTTCTCCATTTGCTACTATAGACTACCATGAAAAAGACAGTCTTTGTAAGTAGTGCCAAAATAAAAAAAACTCACATCTCCCAGTTTAAGGCAAGTTCCCAGACTGTGAATCACATCCTCAGCCAGATCAGAGTGGTCTGAGTCCCAAACCAAGCCAATGGTGATGATTTGTGGTGAGTTCATCAGCACACGACGAATACGGATCTTTTCCCCACAGTTACTCTGAGCATATAAATAAAACAAGACCCTGAATATAATTCTTCACTTATTATAATGTTAGGGCAAGGTACTAATAAATACAAGTCTCAGAATTACAGCTTCCAAAGAGGAGGTGGTGAAACAGAGCAGATATGCTCAGTGCCAAGGTAGGAGCTTCTCATTTCATAGATGAGATGTGCTATCAAGACTATCCTGCATTCTCAAGCTTTGAAGTGAACACTGCCAATCCTTCCTCCTGCTATTGATAATGATTAAAACATAAGAGCACAAAATCAAGCTTATTTAGGAAAAGATAAGCAAACATACATGAAAGATCCCAGTAACATCCTTAGGAATTGGACAGAAAGGTCACTTTCGATCAGAATCTCAGATTAAAAACTGCTTGTACAGAGACTGATGCCTTATATGACAATGTTAGGAAAAATTTTCTGCTTTGCTGAAAAAGCAGAAGTATTCCTGCTTTGCTGTTAAATTTGAGTATTTCTACAGGGTACCTTAAACATCCCATCTGAGAGAGTAGAGGTAGGTCAGTATTCGTATAAATATGAGAACAGCAACTGAAAGATGAGGCGATTAAGAGTTGTTTTAATAACTCAAAGGAGTTCTACAATTCTTATTTCCTGTTTTGATTTTTCTTCCCATTTCTTACTTTTTAAATAAGTACCAGTGAACTCTGCAGGGGAGGGGGGTGTCAATAATGCAACAGAGTGGGGGGACATGACAAAAGCTATGACAAAGTCCATTCGCAACATTCATTTTTTCACTGAGGCACATCACAAAGGTACCCCTAGAAAACGGTAGGAAAAACATTTTCATACTGAGAATAATTTCTCTTGTCTACAGAGTCCAGTTTCACAACTGGATATAATAATTTCTGACACTAAAACCAGGGAAGAGATCACAAAGCACCTCTTCCCCACAGCAAACTAGAAAATTTAATCAGAATTTCAGTCCCAAACATCATGGAGAGACAAAAATGAAAAATTAAAAAAAAGAAAGAAACTGCAGAGGACTCTGATGTTTAAATGTAGATAGGAGGTTTTAACATTAAGATGACTTTTTTCACACATATTTTGAAAGCGTCATTTATAACACAAGCAATTCTGTTTATTACTTCCCAACCTATCTTACTCTCAAATTGTCTTCTTTGCTTCAGCATTTTCAGCATGACAGCAGGAACACGTCATCCTGATAAAAAGCTTCCTTAGCGTAACTTTGAGGCCACACTTAGCTAAACCTCAATAGAAATTTTTTTGAGTATAAAAAGAAAGGGGCAGCAAATGCTGGTATGCAATTTTATTCAACTGATTTTTCACAGTCAAAGAGCAGTTTTCCCTGACCAAGAATGTATTTCTATTAAATTTCACATTCTTTGGTTATTAAATAGCTGAACTTATATGCACATTTTAAACAACAATAAAATATCTTAATTTCTTTTACTTAGATAAGTAAGCCAGTACTTGCCAATATTAAAAAGTATATATTTCAATGGAGACTTTTACTGAAAGTTTCAGAGTTATAAATTGGGAAGGGAGCCAGGTATAAAATGGAAATACACTGGCCCCAGGGACCAGGTACACAAACCCTCCTGTTAAAGGTAATGCATCTAACAGTAGCATTACATGAAGCAGCAACTCTGCAGCTGTTTCCTGCCCTACCTATTAATCAGCGTGTAAAAAAAGTTTGATGGTAACTCTTTTTGCATATTCATTAAAAGGCAGAACAAGACACTGAACTCTTACTTTAGAAATCTAGCACTTATGATATACATAAAAAATAAGCATCTATTCCTGTTTTTAAAACTTCTGGCTAGTTAAAGCAGCACTCATCATCACTAAGTTTTCCCTTCCTTCACTGAGTACCTGTGAGACACTGAATTCACACCCAAAGAGAACCAAGGCTACTCACTGGGCAGTTTCTCAGGTCCCCCATGGTGCTGGCATTCTGCAGCAACTCTCCAAACATATCTGGAGTTGGCTTCTCCCGCCTCTCCAGCATACAAATAGCTTGATTGCTTCAGTATAGACAAAATACAGAAAACAAAAGTTCAATAATAAAATAAAACCACAAACCCACGCTAATCTAGTATACATTTCACCTAATTTTTTTAAAGAAACTTAAAATACAGAACACTTTTCATATTTAATATTGTAGTACATTAAAAAACCACATAGTTAATTGTGAATTACTACATCTTCCACAAAAATACTGCATAAAGAAAAGAAGTAGGACTGAAAACAGAAATGGATTGTTTGGTTTAAATTTTGTATCTTAAAAGAAAATTTAAGCAATTGATAAATACTTGGTTTCAAAATGGAATATTTGCTTCAAAATGTGCCTCCTTCAATAAGCACAATTATAGTAAAGAAGCACAGAAAGACACATTCTGAATAAAATTACAAACAAAAGATAGCATGGTACCCAATTGATTTCACTGTCCAAGTTGAAAGAAAGATATGTACACAAGAGTATTAGTGCTCAAAGCATGTTCCAGCTTAAAATGGCTTCAGAGATGAATTATATATTAGTATGTATTGGTATTTCTAAAATAATGTATGACTTAGGATCTATTGTGATATTTCCTAAAAAATACTGAATACCATTTACATAACTATTTTACCCTTTTTCTAATATACAGTGTCTGATGGAACCTAATGAAAATCTGCAGTTTGATGGAACAGCAGGCAGCAGCCACAAGGGGGATGCTTTACAGTACTCTTGCTATGCAGGTAAAGTGGTACCTTTTAAGAGATCTGCATGTGAAGAGCAACTAGCAGTTTTCGTGACAATCTTTTCTGTAACTACAGATATCACTGTACCTACGTATCTCACATGCCAGACATAAAGCAAAGCAAAGTTCTAATCCTAATAAAGATTTCAAGACAGAAATAAATAACAGATTCCTGCCTCAATCAGATTTTAAAAACTTTTAACTGAGCAGCCTTCTACTCAAAGAAGACTCCTCCACTCCTCCAGCATTAGTTCAAACAATCTGCTACAGACTGAGTGCTCATGCTCTGTGTACCACCTCTGAAGAAAGGTCACAGTGACCAGTGAAGTTCCCCCATAACTAGATTAAACAGGAGCTATATATTCATCCAAGAAAAGAGGATTTGAGGAACTACAGGCTGGTCAGTCTCACTCCACCACCTGGGGCCATGACAGACTAAATCAATCCCCTTGGAAATCAACCCCATGCATGCGAAGGATAAGGTGAGTCGGAGCAGTCAGCACAGATTTACCAAGGGCAAACCATGTCTGATCTCCAGTGAGAACTTCCCTTTCTGCATCTTCCCCTAGTTACTGAGAAACTGTCCCGGTCACCATGAAGGAGGAAAAAACCTTCCAGTTCAGAACTGGAACAGGCAGCCCAGAGAAGTCATGAAATTTTTGTCCTTTAAGCACTTTCAAAACTCAGCTACACACAACCCCCAGCAGCCTGATTTAGCTCTGAAGTTTGCCCTGCTTTAAACAATAGGATGGAGTAGATGTCCAAAGGTCCTTTTGAATGTAATTTTTTTGTTGTTTTTCTTATCTGTCTTCTTAAATCACCTGCTCACATTTTAAAGTCTTTCAAAATGTACGTGAGTCCTTGTTACTACAGTTGTCAAGATTCAGAATCATAAACAAGCAGACACAGTGATCCATGCCTAAACTACCATCTTCTGCTTCACTAAAGCCTCATGTTCTTTATCACAGTTATCAAAGCTCTGCCAACTTTGAACAAATCGTGTTCTAGGCATTTCATCAGTAAAGATCACAAAGATCCAACTGCAATACCAGGACGGGAGGAGAAAAAAACGAAAGAAAAAAGTGGGGCAGAAGGGGAGGATACCTGTCAAAAACTCAACTCACCAGAGTGAAGTTGTGGAAATATAATGTACCATCTGGATGAAAGGTAACGGGTCAGAGGTGGCACCACAACTGGTACAAACACACTAAAGAAAAGAAAATATAATACATTGACAAGAATAAACAGGTATTTACACTGCAACACTTCTGCCTGTACATTTCTTTACTGTGGCAATGCATGTTTTAGGAATGAAAACATAAAACTTGAGAACTGGCCCTTGGCATAAAGCATGTATCTTTACCTCACCTGCTCAAATAAAGTCATTGCAAACTTCTGGTGGGAAACACAATGTGGGGCAGTGCAAATGTCTTCCTTTGTCTCATCTGCAATGTGGAAGTGAATTCGCATTAACAGGTTTTCCTAGCCAAAGGAAAAAAGGAAAAAAATGCATTAGATAACATTTGCCTGCTGTTGAAATTAAGATATAAATCACAAAAGCATGCCAGATGCAATAATGCTACAGACAGAAGGCTCCTGCAAATTCACGAAAGTTACTTCAAAAACAAAGAAGTTGATATTTCTTGGATAAAAAAGGAAGTGCCCTCCACTTCTGATTTGAAATGCTGGATCAGGTAACCATTTATGTTATTTTTTAATAGCACTGCTGAAGACTCTGCTGCTGATTTTTCTGTCCAGTTCTCAAGCATCCATGGATATGACCAAATGTAACAGAGTACCTATGCAGTTTTAAAAATCAGTGGATTGACACTAATTTCTCGTCAACACAAAATAAATCAACTTCTACATTCCATGAGAGCTTTGAAATATGCCACATCAACTACATTCTATCAAAAAGGGGGAGAACTAATAAATGAAGAGGCAGACTAAATTCTGTATGAAACAAAAGGACCAAACGTTTCCTAGATATTAATTCATACAACTGCATCTGTTCTAAAGTTCCCAGGAATCCTTGTCCCAAGACCTTCTCTCCTCCCACTGTTGCCAATATTCATCTGTGGGTGCCAGAAATCTCTTGATAACTCTTCCAGCATAACACTTTTCACTAACACTACTAGCTGCCTGGGTGGTTTATAGGCCTGCAATAAACAGGTCAAGATTAATTATTTGGCAAAACATCTCTAACATTGTACAACTTTCCTTGAAAAATTTTCCTGTGGAAATGCAATTTCAGAAAAACTGGCAAACAAAATGTCCTTTCACCCTTTTGAGGAGATCCTTAAAACTAGAATCCTGGATCATTCTTTTAGTGCAATTTTTTCATAATTCACATCTAAAGCACACTGCAGAGGGCAAGCAGCACACATGCAAAAGAAACTGTAAAAACGGTTACCAATGCTATTACCATTTCCAAATCATTAGTCTGGGGATCCCTCCGTGCACTTTTCCAGGCCAGACATGCAAAGTCTGTTGCAATTTGGGGAAAGAAAAAATAGTGGGGAAAAAATTAAGGGGAAAAAAAATCGGGGAAGATTGGGTAGTGGTGGGCCACATCTCTGCCTGTCAAACCACCTTTCAGTTATACTCACAAAACATTCAGCAGCATCATCCATGATGCCCAGCTGGAAGCGTTGCTCATCCTGAAATGTCTTTGCAAGAGCAGTGCGCAGGGCATCAGAAGGCAGTACCTTCTCACTGCTACATTGAAACTGGTTGAATATACCCTAGCAAAAAACCAGAAAGATGGTTAAGTTACTGTATTGTTCAGAATATGACTCAATTTATCTGAAAACAAACAGCAAACATTTAACTTGTTTGGATCCTGCAACACACAGATACTTGTACAGTACACTGACCACAAGAACAAATCCCAGAAGTTCCTCCTTTGAAATCATACGCACCTTTGTGTATTTCTTCCTTTTCTTTCACAGATACAAGGGAGGGTTAGAAATTTAGGATGAAATTTCCCCCAGCGTCAATCCCCCCTGGATCTATTTGTCTTTCTCTAAATCTGATTCCTGAAGCAATGAACACTAGAATATCATACTTTTTATTTCCATCTCTCCCTCTCCATTTAACTTTCTCACTTCCAGCTTACCCATGCCACCTTGTTCCCTCTTTCAATCAACTCTTTCCGAACATCTCTAGCCCTTAAACAGCCACAACTTGATACTTGCACGCTTTAAGAAATTTACCTTTCCTAAGTCCAAGTGGGTAAGAATTAGATGATTTTAGTATCAGCATGCAGGAGGGAAAAGGCACGACGCGAATAGGAATAGCAGTTCCCATGTACAGCCAGCTGTTCATTTGCTGCCATAAACCTGCATTTTCATAACTGTAACTCACACATCATCTGGGTAACAACCATTTGCAAGGATGAGTAGTTCTAAGAAGAGACATTATTTTGTGAAATGTGGGTTATATGCATGGAAGTTCTGTACATATTCCCAGCTGATGAAACACCCACATTTATTTTGGGTGCTTGCGTGCGCATGTGTGTGAAATATCCAAAACATCATCTGAACAGTTAACTTGCACTGTGCCCTTCCTACAAAAACAGGAACCTAATTCTGTATGCAAGGTCCTCATTTTAAGTAAAAAATTTCTCGTCCTTATTTTAATACAAGACAACTCTCCATCACCACTGTGCTCTACTTTCTACCTCATTTCATATGACAAGCAACCATCTTCATCAGTGTCAATCTCAAAATTCTGCCTGTCCTTTCCTATAAAACTGTCCTCATAATTTCTCTAAAGACTGTGGAAAAGCTCAATTCAGACTGCAAGAGAGGAAAAAAGGATCACCAGTCTGCTTTTCTGCATTCTAAACTTAGTAAGACGAGGAAAAAAAAATCAAATTGCCTGTTTGATATTCTTTCAAATCTATATTAATCTGCAGTGATTCACAATTCATATAGCACTTCTTCCTTTAATTACAGAAACCTTCTCCCCAACATACTTAGGATCTACAGTAATTGGAAGTCATCTAAATCTTTCTCTCCCTTAACTATATTTACTTGTTTCTCATCAGGAAATGGGAAAGGTAAGCTGGGACATTTGCCAAATGGTACAATCTTGTCTGTTTTGAGGGCATTGGAAAAAGTGCCAAGCACAGCTGTCACTGCACAGGCAGCAAACGACCCTCCATGCCCCTGCCATTTCTGCCCAAAGGAATGGTACAATTTATAGTGTTGACATAATCTAAAATAGATGTAATATGCCTATATCTCTTTACTGCAACTTTTATTTTGGTGGTCCTCAAGGTGCTCACTGATGGAAAATAGCCCATTGTGCTGAAGCTCACAGCTCTTCTATTAGTGCCTTTATTAGAGCATCACAGAATCATGAGAAAAGGGTAAAGAGAAAGACATGAGGCAGTATTATACTTCAGGACTACAGACAATACCCCCTCAGTTATCTTCTATATATACATACATAAAACAGAAACAACAACAAAGTCTCTGCACTTAAACTTGATTGCCATTTCTGTCACTCTGATAACTGAGCAAGTTTCATGTTTCATTAGTGAATTTTCTCATTTCAGTGACCCTTAAAACAAAAAAGGCAGTGAAACACAACTCCACCCTGGTTCACATTTTGCATTAAATCATTTAAGAGCACTCCAAAATATTCCAAAGTGTGCTTCAGAAATGTGTTTATTCAATTTATTCAATCTCACTTCATAGATCTGAGACTTGTCTAGCAACTGGTCAACAACCTCACTGCCGTGAGCTGATGGGCAGGATCTGGTTTGCTTCAATGAGAGCCCTGAAATGGCTTTGCACTCCTGAGGGGTGAGAAACAATGCAGGCTCTAAACTAGGTAAAAGGAGAAGCAAACAAGGAAGCTGAAACTCTTCTTTTAAACTTCTACCTTTAAAGAAACAGTATACTTACCATGGAGCAAAAAATAATTAAGCAATGTCAATTCTGTGAAGAATGCAAAAATCAGGATGTAACAGATCCCAATATTACATGGAAGAATGCTTCCTCAAATTTGTAATGACATAGCACACAATGGTATATTGTCCTATTTAAATTACAAAAGAGGAACAAAAACTTAAAACCAGTGAGTAATTGTGCATTTTAATTTAATAAAGATCAAATCTTATTATGGTATTGCACAACGCAGTTTAGAGCACGTTGGAACCCAGTGCTTGTAGGAAGTCCCAAAAGCACCTCAAATGGAGTCAAAAGTACTCTGAACACAGGGAAGTTTGGTTTTTCTTAGGTTTCAGTCACTGGGGTTGGACTGGGGTTTTGGGGAAGGAGATGGGGTTGTTGGGGTTAATTCCCTTTCTTTTTCAAGATAGGTTCTTTTTTTTGCTCCCCTTCAGAACAAGTCTATCTTGTCTCTCAAGCTTAGACTGACAGGTGTGGCATTTCCTGCAATTTCATCACTTCACATTATCTAAGTCAGATCTCCCTCCTTAATTTAAGGTCTTGCCTGTGAGCAATAGTGTTAAGTGCTCAAACATTGGTTCCCTACACAGGTATGGAAGCCAGCTGGGTGCAGACCAAGAAAGCACTCCTCGTTCTGCCCCAGGAGTTCTCATGGCGCCTTTCTTCCAAGGGACCATGGAACATGAGAACTTCATAAATGAAACATTCAAACTTCATTCTCCTCCAAAAACTTCTTCAACTCCTTCTGAAACTGAAGATCATGGAAATCCCATCAGCGTACTCACTGCACTGATGATCTCTTTCAATGCCTACATTCCAACGCAAATGAGCATGTCCCTTAACAGTGGCAATAAAAGCCCCATGAAAATGCAGTTTCTTCTATTTTACCTGTTTTCAGTAACTAAAATCAAGGAGGAGATTAAAAAAAAATAGCTTAACATAAAATCTAAGAATTGCTAATACTGTATTAATAGCAGTACTTTGATTTCTACACTGAGGAAATGATTCTTGGCATGTTGGTCAGTCTACAGGCTAGGACAGAACAGTGTGAGCAAGGGATTTTTAAGATAGCAAGTCTGTGTTCTCGTTATACTGCATTCCTATGAGAGGTCTATATGGAAAAGAAGCCCATCTCCCTTCACATCCCCTTCCCTACAGCTCTTCCTATGTCTGGAAATGCTAGCAGAGAATAAAATTAGGAAGTGCATGTGCTCTTTAAGACCAATAAATTCGCCAAGTCCATCTAGTTGCATATAGTCCTTCCCCAAATATGAAGATCAACTCCCAACTACATTGCTCTTTCACCAGCTTGCTCTCAGATGGGTCCAAACCTGGAACTTCCTTAACCATCTTACATTATCAATTGTAGGGCCTCACTCCATTTTTTACTATTCAGCAGGCTTTTTCATAGTTTTTTAACTGAAGGCTTCATATCCTTTCTACTACTACACAGCTGGGCCTCTGACACACATCAGTCAGTGGGCTTCCAAAATAATGTCCTCCACTTTGGGAACTGTGGGAGTGGGGATCAGTATGAACTTTCTAGATGTACATTGATCAAGGATCAAATAAAGGAAAACAACCTAAGTTTTGAGACAAGGTATATTTATCATACAGCTCTTCAAGAAACCTTGAAGATATTTCAGAACACTAAAATTCACATGCATGATCATAAACCAATTTTTTTTCACCTGGTTTACTAATTAAATATAGTAAGTACTCTTTTAGGTAATCCATGGGCTTGACAGGCATTCTTGGGAGCTCTTTTAAAGATCTGAAAGTTGTAATCACTGCAAACCCCCTCCTACAGTTTATAAGATCTGCTCCCAATTATCTTTAATAGTGTTTGGAATCAACTTCCTCCCTAGGAAAGAAGTATTCCATTTATTTGGGGTAAACTGACATCTGCAGTGTGTAACTAACCATACTGATGAAACAAACCAAACTTGATACACATTCACATGGAACTTTTTAATCAAGCATGCAAAAGTAGGCTGACATAAGAATAAATTGATGGGTTAAGACAATAGGGAACAGCTACTGAATCAGAATAGTGTTTATGCACTGTAATTTTGAGTTGTGTCCTTGGCAGCTTTCTGGGAACTAACCCTTACAGAATTATAAAGAAGCTTCCTTCTGTATAAGGATATCACTGCAGCACTAGTGGTATGGTATTTCAAAGAACAAAACATGCTCGCCTCACCTTAGTATTCCCTACACTAATCAATTGTTTCTGGGTTTTGGTGATGGGATTTTTGTTTGCATAATTTTTTAAGCTTTCTCTCCATTTTAGTAGCATGCCCTTCTCACCCTGCTCAGCACACCTTTTTTTCTTGCCTGTAGTACCTAATCTCTCATTCAGAACATCACACTCTCCCACTGAAGCCTCATACTCAGTACAATAACCTGTTTCAAATGGCCGCTAAAAATCATTTTTCTCCTATCCAAACACATCAGCCTCCCATACCCACAGTATTTTCACTAGCTCACATTTCTTCCCCACATTTCCTCGTGTTATATTCGCCTTCAAGGCTGCAACAAATTCTACGTCTGTTTGGTTTTGTGTCTTTTGATCTCTTTTCAAACCTCTAAGTCTGGTGACAATCAAGCTAGATTTCCATTTATTCCCTTCTTTTTATGTATCTTTCATTTGTACTCACACTGTACCCTGAATATTAAGATCAGGTCCCCAGTAGAGACTGTCAAGTCAGGTATTTCTGGCTACTACCAAAATCAAGTAAAAATAATACTTTCCACAAGTCTTGTTTAGGAAGGCGTCAGGAAAAGAAATTCAAATCACAGAATGTGGACATCTATTAGGTAACAATTCATTAACTGCTTGATCAAGATCAAAGCAGCCAATTGTTATTTGGAAGCTTCAATTACCAGTTTATTAACTCAGGGAACTGTACTTGCTGCTAGTTTATTTGGCAGGCAGTTAACTGCAAGTGCCAACTGATGAAAAACATTCAAACAATAGAAGTAATTATTTTATGTGTTTTGACTACTGTTTTACCTGAAATACTGCTGTCATCAGAAAAAGAGCATAAAAAAGAGGATGAAATCTTTGCAACCAACTTATTATGGTCTCAACTACATGATGAATATTTAATAATAAATCACTCAATTTCAAGCAAGTGGCTTATGAGAACCAACTATAGTCATTCCACTTTTTTAAAGTGCTGCAAAACCCTACTGTTCTCCATTTACATCTTAAACAACATCATCTCTACACAGAAAATTCACATTCTTCCTGCTTTTGTTGCACATGACAAAAAACCAGAAAAGACCAGCCCTATTAGAATGTATCAATCAATAGAACATTCTTCTTTGTGACCTACAAAAAACACTCTGTCCTGTATCTTGGCACTATGGAGCTCCCAGTACAATCCCTGGAAGGAGAACAAACTCTCTGTGGCATGATCAGTACAGTGGACGGATTTCCCCCTTCCTACCCTCTTCCAGCTGTGATAAACACCAAAGCAAAGTCATGCTGAAAAAAAAGGAATATAAACCAAATCATAGTAGACTTCATCATAAATAATAAATCAAAAAGCTGTTCCAGTGTTATGGCAGGCAAACCACATAGTGGTAAGGACAGCTTGTGTACTGAAAAAATACTTAAATAATGCCACATTTTAAGGGGCAGTGTTTGGGGTTCCAGCACAGAGTCTGCAACTCTCCCTTTTTATAGCTGTTGATGCAAGGTAACTTCCAAATAACCAAGGAATGCATATCTGGAATGATTTCAAGGTTCATTTTCTAGCTACACAAACACAGTCAGGGAGCACATCAAGTTTTAAAATGACTTCAAGAATTTGTGAAATGGAAGTCTTCAACGTGGTACAAAAATAAAATGTGATTTGATTGGGTATGACATCACTGTCCTGTGATCCCATATTTGAAATTACAAGTAATATTTAGAGAGCTAACTGAGCAATTACAGTAAATACAGTGCATGACATCCAAATTCCTAGAAACAGTTGCAACAAGCCAAGAAAGTGTGGAAAAAATACTTCTTCAGTGTTATTCCATGGCTAAATTTAGCTTAGAGAAGACTATCTTCCTCTAGAGTCAAAAGGAAGAGGATGTCACCTTCAGAGCAACATTTCAGAGCAGGAGAAGAGCATGAAGCATCTCTGTACAACACAGATGATGTCAGGTATGCTGTGAAAGGACCCTGAAGTGAAGTGGGGGAACGTGACATAGGCTCCTCCCCACAAGCACTCTCCCTTTCCCAGGCCAGGCTGGAATCTGAACATGCCAGCATGCTCTGAAGAAGGGTAAACATGTCCTGCCTCCACCTTGCTTGGTCTGGACACGTATTTTGGGCAGATCCACCTGACAGCATGCAAGGCTAATTACCTCTCCCCAGACCCTAATAGGAGATTTTCGCATGGTATAGAGCTCCAAATTCTGGTGTTCCCACTGGATGCAGCCACTTCTTCTCCCTCATCTTAGCAAAGCCTAAGGCAAGATTCAAGAAAAAGAGGATGTCAAAGACCTGGAGGCTAATCCAGCATTACTCTGGCAGGACAATAGTTAAAGGCTTCCAGAGCAGAAAGGAGAGCTGGGGCAGGGGAAGAGATGGGCACAGAAGGGAGGGGATGACCCTGCCGCCCTGGAACACAAAACATGCCCTTGGTGATGCTTGCAGTATTAGGTGCACATTAAGCACATAATCCCACTTGTCTTATGGAAGTTTACACATAACACGTACCAGACAGACTTTTACAGGAGGAAGAAAATAGAGCGCCTTGAAAACATTTATCCAGAGGGCAGCAGAGAACGAGTAAACACCTTGAATGGCCTTTTTCCCCCTTCTACTGCCTGCTTAAGGAGAACATGAAGATGAATGTGACCATCTCCATGGTTTGGGGCTGTCCCTTGTGAATATCCCTACCTTTTCAGCTGCTTTCAAGCAAGACAGCTTACATTGCTGGTGCCCAGAGGTTTTTTGTGGGGATTGAAGGGAGGTTTGCACCCCCAGTTTCACTTAGAGTCAAGTGACAGCCCTTATAACTCACCTTTATAACAGTATTTGACTTGACAGCAACACAAAAAGGGGAAGGGGGGAATTTTCAAATACTTATGTACACACATCAGCATTTTACACAAGATAATAAAAGTGAAAGCTTGGCACAATATTACCCAGAGAAAGAGTTTCTGGAACAGGCTTTGGCAGGATGCACAGCAGTCTCCCATGAAGAACAGACTGCACATAGAGTAGATGCAAACTTTTTGATTTGGATCCAGTTGGAATCTATTTACTTTTTCAAGTTTTGGTTACTGCCCACTTTCATAAATAATTGTCTGGGTAATTCTTCAATTGCTTAGGTGTTCCTTAGAATTTTTGTGAGCTCTAGGAATTTTGCACACAACCAGACGCATGTTTCCCAAAATGTGCAAAAGCAGTAGAAGATTTGGTGCAATATTATTGTTTTATTAGAAATTAAGGGTTGTAACAAGTGCCACCTAGGAACATTATTGCTAAGAACTTCAGGTAAAAAAAAAAAGAAACAAAACCAAAAACACACACACAATCTTTGCAGGTATCTGAGAGTGAAAAGAGACAGCAGCAAATTTTTCAAAAGCTGCTTATTAAAAAATAAACACATGGCTGCATGCATAGAATTTGTGAATTCCACCACACCACCTGTCATTTCCAAGTTTATAATAACACAGTACACAACTCAAGACATCAAAAACAAGGATTTTACCAACAAAACTAAACATTCTTTGACCCAATGTCTGCTTTTAATACATATATTCCAGAGATCCTGTCATTTTCCAGTTTTCCTGTAGTGCTTTCCCTCTCATACCAGTACTGCAAATCCACATGCATCTTTGTTATCAGTTCATCTTCCAAGACCAGTACCACAAAGGTTCGTCCTCTCCTTTTTCCTGCAATTTTCTTTCACATCCCTCTCCCTCTTTTTCAGTATTCTATACAGAAAGGCTTTTTACTGTTATCTCCATATTAAAACCTGGACTCTAGTGCAGAGTTGAGAGTCTACTTTCATTCATGGCAGAAACTGTCTGATCTCCTGGTATTTCCTTGATCATGCTTTTCAGTTAAACCCCAGAATAGCAAAAGCTTACATTCATGGTAAATTCCTAAATCCTTTTCTTTCTGACTTCATCTTGGCTAACAAAGAGTACCAACAATCACTTGACATTACTCGAGGGCATGATCCAAAAAATACCTTTAAATTATCCCACTGAACTTAATGAACTCAAACCAGATTGTGACTAAGTCTCATCATTCCCCTTTAAGGAAGGGGATGTATTTAATACTCCATCTTTTCTGTGTCTGAAGAGCTGTATCTCACTTTGGAGGCACTACCTTGCTCCTAAACCCACTGTTACATCCTCTTCTGATGATACTGCTGTAAATATCATCCTGTCTCATCATTTCAATAGATATGTCTTGAGACAAATTTCCCCTCCAAAAAAAGATAAATTCTCTTACTTCATGCCTTTATAGTCTCCCGTTTACTGTTCATTTGCCAGGGAAAACTCTTCAACAACAGCCCAAAAGCTCACTACATAATTCATTTCAAGCCTGTCTACCAGAGCACCTGTGACATTGCTTAACAGCAGCAAGACAGCTGTTATATCATAAATATTGCCTGGGAACATCAGATGATCTTAATTTAAACCTGCACTCTCTATTTTACCATTTTTATACAACATGGTGTCTGCCATTTTCATTACTGTACATAGAATTCATGACACAAATTCTCTACAATTAGTTTATATATTTAGTTGGATTTTACAACGCATTTGTGATCAAAGAAGATGTTTAAGTCTCAATTTCAGAAAGGAAAATCACTGCTCAGGAAGATTAAAGCTGGGTATTTTCATCATGTTTGCATCATGTACATTTCTCCCACAAAAAGCCAGGGGTTTGAGCTAGCAAAATTTAGAAAGGGCGTCACAAAAAACCCCCAGAATGCAACAAATTAATTGATAGAGACAGACAGAGACACAGGATTGCACCATTTACTCAAGTACATAGCAGTACTCAAAATCAGAGCTAGCATCTAGATCTTACTGTCCAGGCAGCCTCTGTGACAGTCAGTTATTGAATCTGCAGCTACAAACAGAATTGATGTTTTTTAAAACAGAGACTACAAAGAGCTGAGCCATTTAATGCAGACATCAATATTTACAGTAGAAAATAGCCTTTTAGTCTTACATAATCAACAGTTTTGAACTGTTTGAAGAAAGGCTTAGCTAAATGGCTTTCCCTATCCTGACATTTAAAGTTACTCTGAAGAGAAAGGTAAATGGTGATGAGCACACTGACTGCCTACAGTATTATATTTGTATACCAAATGATAAATAGGAAGAAATAAAGCAAACTTGTATTTTACTGGCTGAACTAATGGAGACTCATAATGACCTGCACACCATTAAGAAGAGTCCTTGTAACTGAAACTTTACCAACATATTTGAACACATTTTAGAAACTGGATCTTGGACCACTAGCTATCACATCTACCTTGTTCTCACATATTTTCAGGTGCAAGTTTGATTATAAATATTAATTAACTATCATAAATATTTCTGCTCAAATTTTTAAAGAATGGTTTTCAATATATTTCTAACTTTTACCTTAAGAGCACAGAAGATGCAAGAATCACCCATACATTTGTGCGTTGTGATCTGACGGAAACTGCGGCGAAAAATGTCCAGGTGCCAGAGAACCTGAAACAGAAAAGGGGACACAGCCAATTTTATATAACATAAAATACTGCATAAGCTTCTGCTTAAACTGCATATGCTGAATAATCTAAGAAGTATACCAATGTCAGCAGTGATCATCTCCAAAGGGATGCCTTTTATCTAACTGCAAGTGATGTTTTCAACTTTCTTCTTTAGCTGTAACCTTCACATGCTAACTTACAGTATGACCTTCCTCTGAATTTCTTGCCTTGTGCTTTTAGATTAGAAAACTCACTTATTCATCCATGTGGCAGTGCTGGCTTAAACAGCACCTGCTCTGACTGCTCTGCTGTGCTGGCACCAGGGCCGGCCACTGGGCAACTGCACCCTGAAGCTGAGCAGAGCTGCTGAGGACACCCCCTGGACTGATGGGGATGAAACTCTTCCTTTCTTCCAATCCCACACAGCTTTCGTGTTCTGAGCAGAAAGCCCAGATTACGAAGAAATGAGCACCAACAGCATATACATGCACGAGTCCGTGCAAGAGGAAACAGCAGAATGCTAAAATCCGTTATGCCCAATATTATCATTACTAAGTGTCCTGACAGGCCATGATTACTAACCCCAGCCTGTTAGGGCAGTTACAGCTTTCTCTCAGGAGAATTATGGTGGTAATACCAGCTGTGTGACTAGGTAGGGTCATAGCACAGAAAAGCAAGTGGGCTTTCACATATTCTGCTAGCAACAGTGAGAGGTGACATCTGCTCTAACAGCACCATGTTTTTTTATTCTTCACTTTTACCACTAAACCTGTACACTCTTGGGAAATTATTCAAATTATTCAAATAAAAGAGCAACAATATCCACCTCTGAGGCATTCTACAGTGAGCTCTTTACGTGTAAATGTGGTCAGGACTGGCTATTTCAGCTGAAACTAACTTTCCTGCAAACCTCAGTCACCAGCCTTCCTGAAGGCAGAAGTCTGCACTGAAAGAAGCCCTGACCTAAATCACGTCCTACCAGGTTCCGGACGGAGCAGCAAGGTCCAGGCCGACATGTGACTAGCTAAATGCTTCATTAGCACAAACAGAGGAACCAAACTTCTTATTTCTGATGGATTTGCCTCAAGTAACTGGCTAGAAAAAATTTAGCACCCTGGCAAAATTTGCGCTGGTTTCAAGAAGTGTTTTCAACTGAAACGATCTGTTATTTAAACCATACTAATATGTAATATTCAGTAAACGCATTTTTAAATATCATCTGTAAGTTTCCCAAAAATTCATAATTGCCATGGCTATGTTTATACTCAAACTATCCCTGTACTTAAGGGTCTGGGAGGAAACATAAGCCTTGAAAACATTTGATTACACACAAACATTCCTGAAGAACTACTGCAGACTTTACAAAAGGACAAAAAAATCATGTTTAGGAATGAGTCCAATTTTTTTATGTAATTGCCTTTGGAGTTTAGCTTGAATGTTTACAGAAAATGGTAAGAGTGAGGAGCAACAAACATTCAAGAGCATTTCAGACTAAGTGTTAAAAAATGAAGATATACCCCAGAAGTATGTATTTTATGAAATTATTATCATCTTGCCTTTTTTTTTAAATTCAGCTCTGATTTTAAGTACTTTCAGTATCCTATCTCTCTTCAGCTTTAGAAGAAAAGGATTTCTGTAGCAGATTAAAGACCAGGTCATATGCTTTCATCTTCATGTATGGTATGCAGCTGGTATTAGGATCTACTTAGTCCAGACCTAGGTTTACTAACTCAATATTAGGAAGCAGCTGGTCCTTACACCTTACAGCTTAATAAAGGTAATTGATACAGAACATCACTAGAAACTTCTCTTTGCCCTGTCATTCCTAACATATTAAGCCTATTGAGGGTCATAGTTATATAAATATGTATTATTTACACTAGGGGTATATGGAAGCCTGAAGTTAGTTGAGAACCTGATTATGCCCATGGAAAAAAAGCTAAACAGAAGTCAAACCTACAGTGATACAGTCTGTTCTGCACAGACAAGTCATATGAAGGCATGGAAACTGATGTGAAGAGGTTTTAAGCCCTGCTGCTAAAATGACTGAACCTCAACCATCAGATATTCAAAGCATCTAAATGGTGACAGCACCTCTATAGCAGCCATGCCACTTCCACTGAATTTGGCACCAGAAAAGGCTTTTCTTCTAATTCTACTAAATCAAAAGGCAAACACTCAGTCATTTAAACTAAGCTACAAAGCAGCAGCCAGAAAGAAAACTGAACTACATAAAATGGATCTTGTATAGTTATTATCAAACCTTGACTGGTTCAACAAAAAAAGTTTACTTTTAAGGAGTATGCATTCTGCAAGCTATGCAATATCCTATTATTTTAAAATACAATTTCTATGTATATTTTTAGCTTGGGTTGACATTCTACAAGCTTACACATACAAAACATTCAAGTAAATGATGACTGTGTAAATGCTATTGAATTTACTAGGAAAACCTGAAAATTAAAAAGCTGCTCAATAACTCAATCTGCTTTTCCAAATGTAGCTTTATTCTATATAGGCCCACCAACAGCTATGTACTCAAGTTTGGCTGTATTGCACAGTGCCTAGGAAAACACTGCAACAGACAGAGGGCAAAACTAGAAACATTCTTTATTCTGTGCTCTTACCTGCAGCGCACTATTCAGGAAGCAACTGTTCTGTCCTGGTTCATTGCTGAGACCTTTACTGGGTGCTATGGAGGTGGTATTTCTTGGAGTAAACATGCCCTGTACATTGCCCCGACCCACAGAAAAGTAATTTCTTTTCCAAGACATCTTCCAGTTTCAGCTGCAGAAAATGCAGGTTTAGGCTGGCAGAATATTTGACTTGATCAGATGCTTCCTTTCAAAATATTTGAAACTGGAACAACACCCAGTCTTCCTTAAAATATAGTTTAAACTGTATTTATCCTTTTGCCAGGACTCAAGGAGCTTGCTTCTTTTAAATCCAGTCTGGGATGCTATTCTTCATTTGCTGCTTATGCATGCAAAAACCTCCTTTAAAAGCAGCCACACAGAACATTTGCAAAGGGATTGAATCCATGGTTGTGCAAGTTCATGTTAAGCTGCTTCTCCCTTTTCCAAATAGGCAGCAACTTCAGAGAACAAATGGCAAATCAAGGAGGTCTCAGACTCCAGATGAGAAAAACAACAATTTCCTCCCACACCCCCAAAAACACAGCTTCTGTAATCCTTCTATAATCCTCCAGAAGAACACGGGAAAAATCCAATTAGTAGGGGTGGAAAGAAACCAAAACACAACCTTGGCAGCTCTCTTTCAGTTACATGTATCTTGGGTGATGAAAGAGACATTAGCCTCACAGGGGAAAAAGAAGTAACTCCAGAACTTGAGAGCGAAGAGCTCTATAGAAGCGAGACGTCTCCGACACAGCTCTTCTAATTCTGCATGCGATCTTTAGAAACTTCTTCTCCCGATCCTCCTTTTGCAATCGGAATGCCCAGCCGTGCCAAAAAGCTTGAGAGAGAAAAATAATCAAAGGCTTGCGTCATTTAATTACTCTTGGTTTTGTGGTGTTCTGCCAAGACCAGTGTTGCCTCACCTCCCACAATACACTGAATCTTCAGAGACAAAGCAAAAAATATAAATGTTCCTCCACCCAAAAAATAAAATAACATGGAAAAGAACAGAGGATTCTTAGAAAAGCATGTAACAGCAAGGAAGTTTGGAGTATGTTGGCAAGGTTAAGAAGGAAACTAGATTGAAAAAATAAACCACAACATTCAAGTAAACCCCACGGCAGTAGTCAAACATATCCTTTACAATCTTGTAGTTCTTTTTTTTAAATAATATCTTATTCGTTCAAAGAGTTATATGAAGATTTGTGGTTCTATGAACACATGCTAGCATGTTCTCCACCCTAGAACTGGGATTTTGCACTGAACATGGAAGGCACAAGGCTCATCCCCGACTCGGCAACCCACTGCATTCTCCAGGGAAAAAAGTCTCCAAATTTTCTTCATCAGAAACGATGTCTACCTCTACTTAATCTAGGTACATGGGATATATGATGTCTTATAAAAGGCACAGAAACAGGAACAAGAAGATTCATGACAACACATTTTTTAAAAACTCTCCTAAGTGTAGTCCACCTATATTCAAAGAAACTTGCATAGTATTTTCCAGCGACATTCCCAATGACATCTAGAATTCTACCAATTTTGATACACATAACAACAATTGAAATTACCTATTAGGGCTAGTATTAGCAAGATAACTCTAATCCAAATGTATTTAAGTATTAATTGCAGCATGAAGTCACTACCAAATAGACATAGGTAGGGTTTGTACATCAGCAAAAATTAACTGAGAGTATAATACCCTACAAAGATACCCTGGGTATCTCTGAAGGCATGTTCTTCATCTTCCACACAATTATAAATTCTTCATCTCCTGTCAAAACACACAGAACTTCCTAAATACCTCCAAATGTGTTACAGCAGCCTAACACATTCCCTTCTAGTAATATTTCATTTGTATTTCTCTTAAACTCATTCTACAAATATTAATGAAGTCTCAGCATTGCTGTAAGGCAGGCAAATATCTTCTCACAGATGAGCAGTCCTGGTTGCCAGTGTGCCATGCAAAATTTCAGACATGCTTGCAAGCCTGCAGGCACAGACCATTGCCGTGCCCGTCACACAACATTCCTGAGTGCTGAACTTATATAGGAGTCATTTCAAAGTAATTTCAGCCTCAGCCCCCTTTCTTTGCTCAACCCCTTAATGAACCATGAGCCAACCATATTGTGTGAGCTACTGAGGGATCAATTTAGGGATCTCTGCAAAGCAACACTACTTGCGATAGGTGCAGGGGCTAAGACTGTGTCACAGACAGAGCAGTGCTGAGTGTAACAAACTGAGACAGGCAGGCTCTGTGCTGCCTCACCAAAACCACTGAGCCAAACACCTGGTCTTCTTTCCAAAGCACCTACAAACAAACAAAAAAAAAAAAAATACAATCCAAAACATGCCCAAGACACACAGCTAAGAGGTGCACCTATTCAGTGGACTTCAAGTTCAAAACACAACTCTGCTCTCAAAATGGGCTGTAAAACTAACTTTTGAACAATTTTTGAGCAAAGCTACATCAGATATGACAAAGTGATTACATTTTTTTTTTTTTTTTTATTGTTTTGGAACGAAATTCAGGACTAGAGGCTTTGCAGTTCTGCCATTGCAGCAAGACTACTTCAAACTGGCCTGAATCCCTACAGTAGCCATGTAAGCTTAGTACCTGCACTGCTTCTGCTCAGGCTTAGCGGAACTGCTTCTTACCACCATGACTGCTCACAGGAGCACATTCAGTTTGCTCATTTGGCTACACGGCCTTTGCAAAGCTAAGAAGAAGCAAAAAACACTTAAAGCTGGTAACCACCCAGGTAGAACAAAACCAGATCTCCAGATCACAGCTTTGTACTCTGCCAACCTCTAAAAAACTTGCCAGTGACATACAACAACTCATATTAAATAAACATTATACAAATGCTTTAATAAGGAGTAAATAAAATAATAATAGATAACATATAATAAAAAAAGCCAACCCAACTTCGTAGATCTTCCTGCTGCTTTGTAGCAGCTTCCTTTGGGAAGGCAGGAGGGCTACCAGCCACAGAGACAGGCACAGGGCATCACTGCAGCAACACAGCCCCAGAGCAAAGCTGGTCATGGTTCAGAACACAATTCTGGCCTGAAGAAACCAGAGTCTGTCCTTTGAGAGCAGAGCACAACACTCTACAAGATGTACCACAGAAGATTTCAAGACCCTGTTTATCCTCATATTCCCTGGCTAAATCAATCACACAGAAACATAATATCTCAAGTTGCATCCTTTATTCTCTGGCAAGGGCTCACTATCATTGTTCATTTTTGGGGGTGAGGAGGAGGGGTGTGTGGAATGTAACACCCCTCTCCCACTGCAGTCTCATGTAGCCAAACATTCTAGGCTATTGCTTGAACTCTCAATCCAAGCATGTGGGTGAATTAGAACAACCCTGTTTAGGAACAAAGATGCTTCCATATAGCACTAGGCATGGCTGAAACCACCAACTAAATATTTATCACACTATTAAATAAGAGCAGAAGTCTGAAATTCAGTGTTTATTACTTACATTTCTGAAAAAAAACCTTTCAAAACACAGAACAAAGTAAATGCTTCAATGTGTGAATGTGTCTGATTTTAAAGAGACTCCTTTCCCCCAGGTATCCTACCACCTATTCTGATGGTAGGGAGAAGATTAATGGTGTTGAGGGCAAATCCTGCCTTCACATGCTGCAACACCTCTGAAACCCAAAGAGGTGAGAAACAGCTTTGAAATCAAGATCTTTTGATAACAAAAAAAGACAGAGTTGTCCAAGACAGTTGATTTTGATGAAAGTTTTCACCCAGATGGCTCCTGAGTTTGACTCAGTGAAGAGGCACAAGAATAACCCCATGGCTGTTCTCACCTAGATGGAAAGTTTGTAGAAATAGAGGCTTAAGAACACACTTTCTCCATGTACCTGCAATGATGAAAGTGTTTGTGAATTTCTGCATGGATTAAATTATATTTAATTGCAGAGATATCAACATTAAAGTCTTAATTTAATTTAGACATCCCAAAAGATAGTCAGCTTTGGAAGTCAGTTTAAATTCAATCTTGAAGGCAATGAAATAAAATACAGGGGTGGAAAAACTTCCCAATACCAAATAACTATGAGGCTGGATGAAGAAAAGAGTGAAGAGGGCAATGATCTGACAGAAGCAAAAGAAGATGATTTCCTCCTCTTGAGGATGTCTTCTTTTTGAGATTCTTAGCTAGCCAGAAATACGAGACAGATGTATTTGCTCACCTAGACAATAAAGTGCAACTACAAAAAGGTAAGATTTACATTCATCTCTATTGCCAAGAATTTTTTCACAGTACAAATGGGACAACAGAGGGGAAAAAATTTCTGCTTTATGCATGCATTTCTCAGCCTTGATGGCTCTGCTGGGAGAAAGGGGCAGGGAAGAGTCTGTAACACTTCTGCCGTCAAGCTTGCACCCATCTGTCAGTCTTCCTATTAAATGAACAACCTGATTACCTGGCTCTGTGCTACCTGTGCCAACTGGGAGGAACCAGGAACTGCAAGTGACAGCACCTCACAGTGCCATTGGTGCCCACAACAGACTCATACTGGTCTTCCTTGTTTCCCATGTGCTATTGCACAATTCTCAGTCCCTGAAGCGTTGTAGAGACAAAGCTTTGAGTACCAGGGACCTTAGGCTAACTTCCCAGAGCCTTTTCAGAAAATAGATTGCTAAGGTTATGATAAATACTCTTTCAGACACCAAAGAAATCCTCCTATCTACTAGAAGCAAATTATCCGAATGTCTGGCTAAAAGTAGCTGATAAAGACAATCAAAATTATCTCAGAGTGAAGACTAAAAACATGCTTCCCAAAATCCATGGATGTACTTCTGCGGAGAGTACTGATACAGCAAGCCTGATCTAACACCACAGGTTTCTCCAGAAGAGACAGTGAGGCCATTTCTTAGAGATTACCTCAAGATAATGCAAACAAAAATGGCTAAGACTAGACAGAACAGCAAACAAAACTAGCATAACAAACATTATTTTTGGTCATTACCACTGTATTTATGCAGCCTATCAACCAATAGAAGAAACTGTAGCCAAAATACTGATGGGTCAATCACTTTTTAGGAATGCATTTCCCCAGGGCAGCAGTGTTGCCATTTCTATAGATAACTTAATACTTCTACAGTCATAGGAAAGAAAAAAAAACTGAACAATTTTATGAAGAAAAAATATGTTTTTATACCAACTTTTGAAACCAACAACCAATAGACCATGAAACAATGAAAACCAACCCACTCAACATTCCTGTTAACTGCTCAGACCAACAAGAGGCATGGAGAGATCACATTCTGCAGAAACACTCCGAAGTGAGACCCTGTAAGCTGCTGGGGTCAAGTATAGCTTTATATACTGCATGAAAACATTCTTTACAGCAAAACATTCTCTAACTTCCTCATCCAAAATGCTAGTAGGTTTTATAAAACTCTGGTGGACTGCCCCTTAAAGCAGTGTAATGAAATCTTGCAAACACTTACCTAATCTGAATCATTTGATTTTAAGCCTGACAGTCAGCCAAATCTATTTAAAGAGCATCTTTCACAGTTAAGAAAAAAAACAACACCAAAAAAAACCCCAACCACCAAAACCCAGAAGAAAGCCATTGGCTTTGAAATGCAGAAGATTCTCCTCCAGGGTTACAGTTTTAGCAGCCTTTTCTGCAGCCCCTTCTGAAATAAGGATATCAGCTGATAAACACCTGTGCTCTGTGCTGACAACCACATAGACTTCTGTTCAGAATAATGGAAAAGTACGTCACTTTTCTATACAGCTATTGAGACAGGAAGGTAGCTGTGTCCAGACTTTCATAAAACATCAAAATATCCATCTGCCTCTCAAATAATGAAAAAAGCTATTAAAACCTATCTGGTAAGGAGCTCCAGTACAACATGACAATTATTTAAAGGCAAATATAATTAAGAAATAAATTTAAAGCCCAAATGCAATTCTCAATATTTAAAGCCAGCATTACAGCCTTTTCTGATCAACAATTACTTAACCTGTAAGATGACCTAGAAGTTTCTAGAGTAAAGCATATCTTCTTAAAGACTGCAATTGTCTGTTCAAAGGCAAACAATGAGAGAGTGGAGGTCAGACCTAAAGATGCAAATGCCACATTATTTACTTTCTGTGGGGTTTACTGCCAGAACACATTTTGCTCCCCAGATAATGGTTCTACTGACAGAAAAAACAGTATATTAATAACCATTGATCTCATGCATCATGGTACTTTCAGCGCATGAATTTGCTGTGGAGGTTACAGGGAATGGAGGCAGACGAGCCCACTGGTTTTACTTCCAAAATCCTTTGGAAGCAGCAGCCACCTTTACATTACACGACCCTTTTGTATCAGCAACTTTTCTCTGATAGTTGGAGAGGCAAGGAAGATATATAACATTAAGAAAGTCTGCCCAATCCTAAGTAAACTCAAACCCTTTCAAAACCATCTGCATTCCCTTCAGATCTACCCTTTACAGTTGGTCAACATGATAATAAAAGCCTACATTTTAACTCACTTGGATTTCCAAAGTGCTTATCCTCAAGTTTTCTATTTCTTTCTATATGAAATATAAGTTTATTCTCCCAAGCCTTTATTTAAAAAACATTCTACCTCACCCCAGGCTGGTGCTAGACATTTCTCAAGGAACAAGGGTAGAGTGAAATCCGCTTTTCATCCCACTCTGCATGGAACTTGTGGAATTTGGATAAATGGAAAAACACAGCAGCTTCAAATGTTATGCAATTGCTCAAAAGTAGTTAAATATCACTAATCAATCCTGTGTAAGACAGGAAAATATAAAAGTAGGCAGCTGTCAACCCTCCGGTGAAATGGAAGGTTCTGGTTTGACTCAGCAAGAGCTCAGCCAGCCTCCTGCTACCAGTTATTCCCTTTCCAAATCTTTACCTTGACTTTCCAAAGCAGAGCTTCAAGATTAATTTAGTATTTGATTCAGTATCCAGGTATAAACACTTTGATTGCAAAATTCTGTATTTTACAGCCATCAACTATTGCCAAAAGCTTTCAAGGCCCATTTTCATATGGCACCTTATTAACAAAAAATCTCATCTCCCCCTGATAACACATACCACTGATCCGAAAAAACAAGGGATTTGCACTCTGGCTTGTGAATTCCAGTCCAACAATGACTTAAGAGCCCTAAAAGATTTCAGAAATAGTCAGCAGTATTCAACAACATATGGCTTAATGACTGGTTAACTTTTTAAATCCTAAAATCCTGCTGCCATTCTTTTCCTGACCTTGCAGATTTTCACTGTTGAACAGAAAAATTCTTCCTCATCTGTAACTGCTACCTTGTTGTAACTGTGAGTTCTCCTGTCAATCTTCACACCCCTTTTTTTGCTTAAAGCAGAAGTCAGTAGCAATCAACTCCTAAATCATACACTGTTCACATTACAGCACCACAAACCCCTCTGTTCTATTAAACTCTGTTATAAACCAGTGATTTCTGATATGTTTGAATGTGGAAATACACACATCCATACAGAATAACAACCACACAAGAAACAGATTTTGCAGGAAAACAGAAGAAGTCTGGCTCCATTAGTACTTTTGATTTTAAAGGAAACACAACAAAGATTAAGCAAAGGCAGCAACACATTGAGAGCAGCAACAAACTGTGATCAAACAGATGGACAGTTTGGGTGGAAAAACAGCTCTTTCTGCTGATGTGCTAAGAATCTCAAAGTCAAATACTGCAGTGCACTGTTCTCTCCTGGTAGTGCTCAAGGGGAAAGATGACATCCAGGGCAGAAATCAGTTTCCTCAACACATGCACATGATGGACCTTTTGATAACACTGGCTAGTGAAAACTTCCACAGAGGTGGGCAGACAATTCCCACCTCTCTTGTGATCAACAGCTGGGGCCAGATAATCTATTTGTTAGTACCATAAAAGCATTTATTCTCTCCATCTTTGCTAAGGACAGTATTTGGTATTAAAATAATAGTTCTAGATTAAAGTATTAGTTCATTGTATTTTGTGTTTTATCTATACCACCATTATCATGTACCAAGACAGATTGTAACTCTCAAGTTACACCAAGGTGCAAAATTAAAGCTGTACAGGGGAACTCACAAAAACAGAGTAAAGGCAGAGTGAGCAGCAGTTTATAGTTCCTTTGCTAGGTCCCAGTATTAAATGCTTACATCATTTTTTTCCTGTTTTACTAAAACTGACAAGCAGAAGGAGCACTGCTGCACTGCAGAACATTATATAGATTCATACTTCACATAAAAATATAAAGCAAATGCTCTCAGCATGCACAACATGCTGATTATTCTTCTTTTTTAAGCAATCATCTGTGCTGTATAGCTATAAATAACATTTCAGCAGAATCACGAGTGTGCACACATGCATAAGCTGAGTTTAAGACCATTACTATGTAGTTTCAGAAGAATAAGTATAACTAATAAGAACAGGGAAACTAATTTTTGCTTCATTTGGCTCTGTATAGAGAAGCATTTGCTGTGAAACTCACTGAAGACTTCAGAACTTGAGTAGGAAAAACACTTGCACACACCACAAGAAAAAGCTTACTTAATCAGAACATCCCATATCCAACAGCACTTAATAGCATATGGAAAAGTAAAACAAACAGGTTGGGGGAAACATGCAATGACACCAAACACCTCACCAAGAACCTGGAACAGACAAGCAGGGGTAGTGGAACTGTACAAGTAGGAGGCCAGCAGAAGAAAACATCTGACCAATGCATTGAGGGAAATCAGAGGAAAAGACTGTCTCTGCAAGCTGATGAGCTGGGTCCTGTCCTTTTCTGAATATGAAGCAAATAGACATGACTATACCTCAAGACTTTTCAACCCAAACTAGCAAATAAAGTGTTTGGATTATGCTGCCATGGCCTCCCTGTGGCTCCTGCAGCCCAAGACTACACCTGGCCAACCGGTCCATCGCTGGCTGATCCAACAGCCATGGACATAACTGTGCTTCTGCCCAGCTGCAGACTCAGTCCACCACAGACCTTAAAAACTAAAGAGCCATTTCACAGGTCTCTGTGAGTTCTGGAAAAAGAGGATAATAACAACTTAATGCACAACAATCCTGAACTCACAGTTGAACATCAAATATAGGTGAAGTCATGAAATGGTTCCTACAAACACAGGAAAGGAACCCTTGTATAACAGGACGTTCAGCTACCTCCATTACTTGATATTTAACTTTCATTGAGAAGCCCCTTTAAAATAGATAAATTGCTTGAATTCTTCTGGTATAAAACATCTTCTGAAAGATAGTAAAAAAAGCCTTAAAGTCAAGTTTAACAGATCTTACAATGTGAAAGCTGGAGTAGATAGCTAAAACAGACAAAGGATACTTTCTTTGTCAAACATTTCAGAAACTCAAACATTAGAGAATATGCCTAGTATACAAAAATGAAAGCTTCATGTGTGCAGATTGTTGTACAAACTCGTCTTCTGAAATATGTATCTTTTACTTTATGTTAGAACTAATAATAAGGTGAAGCCATGAGATTGCATACGAACTTTCACAAAAACCTGGCCTCACTGAATTCAAAATACAAATACAAATTTTTAAGTTATTATTCAAAATAACTGGTTGTCTAAGTCTTAACAGACATTACTGTAAGAAATTTCTTACATACTGACTTAAAAAACTTATAACACCCTTTCCAAGATTTTAAAATATTAAAATCTGTAAGTAATGTGCTGGGGAAGAAAAACCCAAACTAACTGTCGTTCATTTTATAAGATGCAGAAACAATGACACAATTTCCTTCTATCAAAATCAGGCTTATGGAGATGATGCTATTGTTTTCATTCAAAAAGGTTATTTTATCTTCACCAGAAAAGTACTGTGAAACTACCAAATGCAAAAGGGATTATTTTGTGTCCCGCTGTGGCCTGGAGAGATCCACAGAGCATGAAAGAGACTCTTGTTAAGCACAAGCAGGCTCTGTCCTAATGGGTCACAGAAGCAGAAGCTGTGTAAATGCAGTATAATAGAAACTGAACAGATCAGTTGGGTGTTGGGGTAAGAAAAAGAAGAATGATGTCAACAGCTTTGATTTTTTTTCTCTGCCTGGCAATAAAATGACCCAACTGAGTGGCACCAGAAGCTCCCTAAAAAACACCCAGCAAAAAACCCCAAACTCATCTAAACAAAAAACCCAAATCCCCTTACCTCTCCAAAAAAACCAAAACATCTCCCAGCCAGAAAAAAACCCAAGCCCCAGGAAGCACTCAAGAGGAAGTTATATACCCTGAAAGGGGCCTTTCCAGATTATTTGTGGGTTGCTCATTGGCAGAAAAAGATCATGAAGAGGTAGGTCACAAGAGCTCTTTTCTTAGCAACCGAAGAAACCTGTTAAAGATAAAATTAAAACTATTCTGAAGGTGCCCAGGAAAGTCATAATACATTTAACCAACTAGTACATGTGGAAAGGAAAACACCTCTAATGAAACTTCTTGCTGTTGTTATTTTAAAACAGACTGACAAGGAGCAAATTTAAGGATATGTACACATGCTTTCATACACAAAAAGGAGGCCTGTTCTGACAGGACTGCAAAGTACTCAGCCAACAACAAATGTTAAAGCCACTAATTTCAACATTGAAAGAGTACCTAGAGAAAACTGCAGTTTAGCTCAACATCAGACAATAAGATTTTAACCTGCTTTGTACAAAAAAAAAAGAAGTATGCTGTTACTTTAGAGATTCAGTTTAATTTCTTTCAGCAGTAATTCAACTTTTTCAGTGCTTCTGTGGGTCTGAGCTCTACAAAAAAGCAAGCAGCTACCTCTGTTTCTCTCCCAAATCTGATCTTGCACTGGCTGAAATCACATGTGAAACTAAACACAACGTACATACCCTTTAAATAGGGACTCCCAGGAGTGCTGCAATGTTAAGCACAAAGGATTAAGCAGTTTCTGGCTTAGTGCAGCACAGAACACATGAAATTTAGAAAGTACAGCTTCCTAAACTCGTGTCTTCTACTCTGTGTACTTGGTTCATCTTTTTTCTTCCACCACAGGGAAAAAACGCCCAGCCTACAATGATGTGTGCCACTCCCTAAGCAAAGTACCTCGGGGAACAGCACTGCAGCACAGAGAAGCTTTGGGGAAAGGTCTCAGGCAAGAGACAACAGCAGCTTTAGGGGTTCTTCCACTCCATCACACACAGCAGGGAACAGGAAAGTAACTGGGTCTCAGGATGATAACATTTATGTAAGCATTTGGTTCCTGGCTTCTAATTATGGGTGCCATACTTTAAGAGTGTGGCTATGCCATGTAGCACTCCTGGGGGCAGAGTCCTATCCTGTCCTCTTGGGGAGATACCAAGGCTGTTCAAAGATGAAAGCTCCAGGGATTGTGTGGTATGGCTAGTCTTAGCACAAAATTTCCAGTAAGACATTTGGGACCATTCAGTGACTGACAGGCTGGGCAAGCAAGACATAGCTGGTAACAGGAAACTTGCACACAAACCTATTTCCATTTTGTATTCTCTAGATTTTTTTTTCTTTTTAAAAAAGTAACATTTCTATTACTATTTAAATAAAATATGGCTTTTCTGATGTTAAAATACTATCAGTCTTTTGGGAATTCACCACAGCAGAAGGGTTAGACACATCCATCTCAAAAACTGTGGAGGACTCCATATCCTGCCATGGCAATTCAAAATAGTCCCTAAGGTTTGCTTCTTCCTGCAGGCTCCTGTACAGGTTACGCAGGCCACCACTCCCCACACTGGGATCCCCTAGAGCTGGTCACAGGACAGAATCTTCATCTTCCAGTTGCAAAGCAGTCACATGCTGCCCACACCTTCTCTTGCCAAATTCTGTTAGTGCCAGACCAGCTGATATTGCTCCAGGCTCGCATCTACAAGCATTGTAAGGCTGTACAATAGAACTTGTTTTCCTCAGAATTCCCCAGACAATACGCTGGCAACATAAGAAGCTGCTCAAGAGATGCAACTGTTGCATTAGCAACTTGGCGCAGAAAATAATTCAGATCCAGAACACCAGCAAGGCAATAAGAGGACAAAACCAAACACTGTCCTGTTTAAAAGTCCTCTCCCCTTAGAATAACTGGGCTTCAAGGAACAATCACCTGACATCTGGGAAAGCAACATCTGTAACAGCTATCCTTATCAAGAAGGGTTACCATACCACAAAGGTATTTTCAGTTATGTTATTACACCAAGTTAAAACTTTTTTGAGAAAGAATTTACAAAGTTTTCCTTTAATACTAGACAAAAGCATTCAGACACACTGTTACTATAATTATTATCCATCGCTTAACCAGCATTACAAGTCTTATACAACACTTCCTTATACACACACCTGTAAGGGAAACAGGAAAAAATAAGAATATTTTATCCAGATTAAGAGTCTATGCATCCTTCCTCTGTGATTAAGAAAATAAAATAAATCATGCACACGTGTGCATGCACACGTGCAAGTAAGTGGATGATCTGGAAAAATCTTACATTTTTTTATCCATCAGAACTGAGCTCACTCCATTTGAAGTTAAACTGCTCTGAGCTTGAGCAAAAAGGTACAGTATTAGAGGCATTTTCTTTGCTAAACTAAAAGGAAGTTTCTCCAGCTTTTTCAGTCACTTAAAAAGACTATTAATATGACTGTAATCTGGTCTCACATCTTACATCTGTGTCAATTTCTAGGAGAAGCATCAAGGAAATAATATCAGTTGGAACACGGTGGAGTTGAAAAATGGCCATACTGAAAAAACATCTTCCAAATGCATTTGTTTCAGCTCTCTTAATTTTCTTCTTGATTATGTTTATGTCTACTCAGAGGGGCAGTATGAGCATAAATTTCTCTAACACATTGCTTTGACTATATCCAACTATTCCCCCTTCCCATGGTAAATCAGTCTTCCTGCACTCCCTTCTAAGGGCCCTCAAGTTTAGCATAATATTGACTTCCACATTTCTAAGTGCATTATTAAATCCTGCCCCAAAAGTTTATGGTCCCAGTCTTCAACCAGCCATTAGTAACATTATAAAGCAAGTGCTTCTGTTTTCTCTCCCTCAGAGAAGATGGAAACATACCAAAAACATCTACAAAAGTATCTGGTTATCCTCCAAATCACTCCTTTCCTGCCAAGCACACAGAGAAGCTCAGCAGCAAAGCAGCAGGTGTGCCAAAACCATTGTTCAACCTGACAGTCACCACAGTCTGCTTCCTTCACTCCTTAGGCTGTTTGCCATGTTTCTCTGGCCTTAAACAGAGAACTCTTTAACCTGGAATCATCCTGTTTGGGATTTTAAGATACCTGAAACTCTTGAGACCACTGTCATAGCCTATAGGCATAACTACATCAGAAATTAACAACTTCAGAAAACACAAACTTCTGTATATCCACTGCAACACTTCTTCATCGAAAAACCCCAAGAGGTTTCTGAACTGTCAGTTATAATAATAGTAATAAAAAGCCTACAGCTTCTCCAACTCCCATGAAATACAGTGTTCTAGGAAGAGGATGTATAATCTCAGACAACCTCTGAGAGGAACCTTATTAAATAACCAAATGAAGCCAAAATCTTGGGGCCACCAGAGTAGTGTGGAGAGGGCACTTCTCCCTCCACAACTGCTCAGGGGCAGGCAGTTCACACTTAGGCTCACAGAAGCAAATTCAGCTCACAAAATTAGCACATTTGGAGAGATGGAATGAGGGGAGGAGGGGGTTTGCTTTATTTCCTACTAGGTTAGCGATGTGAATCAGCTTATCAAGAAGTTATAGTTAGGGCAAGGCCATTGGGACTTCATCTTCCAGGTACGGATCAGATGAATCCTGCCTCTGAAGATTATAATCAATGTATTTGTAATTCTCGTCTGTTTTAGGCTGCCTGAGAAGTCATTCCTTCAAAACAATCTGGAATGCATTAGAACAGGCAGAATGTTTATTATACTGAATGTCAAGTATGGGAGCTGGTACATAGATTATTCTCCTCTCCTTCACCCTCTCTGATGACAAAGTCTAGAACCGGACTCATAATTTTGTGGAATTAGAACTTCTGCTTAGTGTCACCAAATATATCAAAATAGTGTGAGGGTTTTTGTTTCTTTTTTTCAAATCTAGAAATTTAAACAAATACATACTTCTTGCTAAGCTGAACTGCAAAAAATATGAAACAGTACTGACAGACTTAAAACAATCACAAAACTATTATTATTTTTGAAAACAAGACACTTGATAGAAGGCAGGGGATCAGGAAAACAGATAAAGCAAGTTGACTTTTATAAATCAGTACATTAAAATAACAGAAAAGCTCTGCATATGTTTAGTACCTCATTTCATTATCAACTTTCTTACACAGGATCCAACAAGTAGAGGGAAGAAAACCACATCTAACTTATCAAAAAAGCAGTCTGGAGCCCTTCTGACTAAGTAATTCTTAAACTGTACAATAAGTGGGATGGGAAATTAACTGCCAACATCCTTTTCAGCTATAACAATTGATATGGTGAGAAGAGATTCTGATGGGTTTTATCTTCAAATTTATCATGGATACCATTAGACAAAAAGTTATGGTATGGTAGACCAGAGGCAGCTTATGTCTTAGAAAGTACCTTTCACAGAGGTAGAACATCATAAACAAAGTGTACACATATGAAACACCATTAGCTAGCAGGACTGGAACACTGAAAAGCAAACTATTAACTAAGTCAAGCAATACTCTTTCTTTGTATCTTAGAAACAGAAGTCAGCCACACTGAAAAGCAGAATTTTCTATCTTTCGGTACCATATGCAGGAGAGAATTCCTATGACAACCTGAATTCAATCAGAAAAGTCACATCACAGTGATGGTGATGCTGAATTAAAAATCAGAAAGACCTACCTTCAAAAGCTGCTTTCTGTTTATTGCGTGGACTCCACACTGGTATCACAACAGAAGCTGGAGATCAGAGAGATTTAGGAAAACTGAGGACTCACTGTGAGAGTAACTGCTCTGATTAATACTTGCAAGAAAAATTATTTAAGGGAGGAGGAAAGAGCTAGAATAGCATGGGAGGGGATAACCTGCTGTTTCAAACAATAGGAAGCTGTTAAAACAAAAAAACAAGGGCCTCTCTAAGCACAGGAAAGTCTCATTTGAAAAGCATTGCCCCTGCTGCCACCTACCAGGCAGGCAGCCCTGACAACAGAGATAAGGCCAGAGGCCCAGCCCTGCTCACTCCCCTCGGACACAGGGCCAGGCAAGGAGGAAGGTTTTCCAAATCCTTTTATAAAAGAGACCAGACCGGGGGCAGAGGAGGGGGAGACAGGGCTGCAAGGGATGACTTCATTTTACAAGCAGCAGCCTGCCTGTGCAAGGCAGGGCTCCTCTCAGTGTGACAAGTGGAGAGGTTCCTGCAGACTCTGCAGTTAAATGTCAAGGATTGTTTTCTTGTAGAAGAAATTGATAACCAGGATCAACATGTCACCATTTAACAGAAAAAATGGAAAGGACTCGAAAGACAGATTCAGTTTTGGTCTCTCAGTTTACAGCCCTGCAGTTGCAATACAAACTTAAAAGCAGTTTTTCAAAGAACAATTATTGCAGGACACTTCCTGGAACCATCCCCAAAGCCCCCAAAGATACAGATCACAGAAAAAGAAATTTGTTCAGAAAAACGGCTTCCTATCCCGAAAACCCCCCATCAGCTCCGCATTAGCATTACTACACAACTATTCCCAGACACTCCTACAGTACAGCTCCAGGACAGGGCTGCCATCTGCATTCAGCATCAATTTGTTCTAACATGGTCACGTTTAGAGCACAGACAGGGAGACTTTTTACATCAAGACCAAAATAGCTGTAGAGAAAACTTTGGTTATGTTACCAAAAAAAACCCCAAAGCAATGCACACCATTGTCTTGCTGCCCCAGCACAATATACTGCTAACAGAATCAGATTGAAACATAATAATGCTGTGGACATACAAGGAATTGAAGATACTATCCCCACTGGGACCATTTACCTAACAGAAACAAACAATGCAAAAAGGAAGCATTTGGAATACAATTAAATTGGTTTGCCTTAAGAACAATTTAGTCTTGCAGGATAGAAGGGGCTGAGCCAAGTTTTAACTATGTCTTTCCATAATGATAGACTTTTGAAAGGACAAAAATAGGAGAATAAAAAAGGAAAAAAATATAGCAAAAGCACAATACCCTAAGCAGTTTTACCTCATGATGCTTCTACACAACTTTTTTTTTTAAGATTCAGTGTGAGCAAATTTCAAATAAAGTAATTTTCCAAAGTGCACTGACAGTGCCATAATTGTGAACAAAAAACAGTCCAATGTTCAGTAATCATGCTGGGCTCAAAACCTCCTCCACAGCTGTGCGTGGTTAAAGCAGCATGCTAACTCTGTAGCACTCTTCCCTCAAACAGCTTGTTTCAAGGAAGCCAAATCACTTAAAAACACAGTTTGCAACACCAACACAGACTTTTGCCAGGCAAAAGCAATATGCCAAATACAGAAAGAGCGACCAAGTCTTCCAGGTGTCTCACCCTATTTCTTGGATCTGCATGTTTACTCTCAAATATCTGCAGAATTTTACCAAGAGTACGGTGGCATTATTTCCACAAAACAACAACCCAAAGTTGGTAAGCAGCCTTGCAGAGAAAACACTGGTGTCTACACTCCTTTAGTCCTCCTCCTTCCAAAGCACAAAGCATTTGCCTTTCCTCCTCAGACACAATACCACATACATCCCCCCCCCATGACTCCACTGCCTTCTTTGATGAGGTGATGCCAGCCAATGCTCACGAAAGGGCAGAAGCATCTAAATCAGTAACATCAAGAGTTTTGTAGTACTCATGTTTGCAAATTCCTATTTGCTTCTGCCTTAGTTTCCATAATTTTAGAGCTCGATTTCAGCTTTTTGATAAAGTGCTTCAGGTGTCCACACATACTTGAGTAACTGCAAGGAATATGGATCCAATGGCAATTGGATCCAATTGGACATTTTCAAACACCTGTTTTGACATAATTTCGCACAGTCCCTCAGCATGTGGATAGTGGAGACTACCAGTTACCTGTCTAAACAATAACCAGTTCTTCAATATTTCAGTGCATGAAGAAAGCATGAAAATTATTTCTAAATGCTCTCTTGAAAGCAAGATCACTTCTGCTTCCATCACACCTAAAATTAAAACTTTTTAGAATCACAGAGCAGCAAAGGACAATAAGTGTTTTACTACTGAAACAAATCCCTCTGCATTAGACAGAAAATAAGAGTTCACTCTGTGCTGATGAGGGTCTGACAGTTCAAACAGCGAGCACAGCTCCATGCCTTGAGCAGAAGCAGGGGTACAGGCCCCCAGCTGAAGAACAACAGTGCTACTGCACTCACAAAAGAAAACTCTGCCAAACATACCAGCTAAGAATCTGACTCACTGCCACCAAACTATGACAGAATTCAGAGCAATTACCACACTTCTGCACAGAACAGGAAGAAAGGGGCGGGGGGAAATAATTTCAACTCTTCTAACATTTCATCTAAAATAGTACAGCACAGCAACCCTCAAACTGTTCTGGTCAAATACTGCAGCCTTCAGGGCAACTGGGAGAGCAATGGTAGCAGCAATTATACAGCCATCCACACAGCTACCTCAGACAGCAATGAGGCAGGAAAACCAGGCAAACTAAACCAACAGAGACAAGCCCGAAATCTCTGCCTTCCTTGCTTTTTTGCTTTGGTTCAGACATCAGCAATCTGAAGCAAATGTATTTGCAAATAACCCCATCTGTTAGAAGCATGCATGCCAACAGCATACCTTCACAGCTGGCGAGACAAAGAGAGATAGCCAAGAAAAATGACAAAAACATAAATTAAAAAAAAAACTGAAGAAACAAAGTATAGATGAGAGAGCTGAAACAACCATTCTCTTAAGACTGAAAAGAGTTATTTTCCAAATGTCTGCAGAGTCACATGATTTCAGCTTCCTTCTGCTTTTGCAGATCTTTTAGCTTCCTACCTAGCAAAGGCTATGCTAGCCCTTCCCTTCACCTTCACATAATTATCCACCACAGCACTCCCACTCACAGAGCTGTAAATGTCAGCACACTTAGTACAGTTTAAATACCCTAAGTTTGTCTACATGGAGAAGTTTGTCAGGAATAAGTGCTACATGGTAAAGATGAAGTTTCTTGACTGCCAACAAAGATGCTGGTTGCAGAAGATCCTGCCAGACTTCCACAGATGAGTTCTTACTATTCTCATCGATGCTCTGTTCGGCAGGTGGCAACCAGTGTAGGACCACATTACAAACTGCCTCATGAAAATAATGTAGGTTAAAAATAACCAGAAGATAAAAGTATGAAGTGGGCTACTTTTAAAATTTCAGTTATTCAGAATACAGAGTAGTCCTGCAGTATGCGCTTGTAACTGGCACAACATAGACCAGCAAACTACAGAGCACCACAGAGCAGAGAAACAGTAATTACAGCAGCTTCTTTATGAGCTTTCCACCAAAGTCAAGACACCATGCAGATGTACTAGCCACTAATTCCTAGCACAGGTAACTTACAGTATGTTTTATGATACAGCTGTGTCAAGCTGACAGCTGCTACCAGGGTTGATCTGTTCACCATCACATGCCCCTTCCACTCCCCTTATGCTAACACTGGTAAGTTTGCAAAATGACGTATAACAAACAGGACAGCAAAAAACAGTTGGCAAAAAACAACTCTACCAATGGAAATTTTATTTTTTCATTAGCTTTCTCACTCAAAAGCAGGAAAATAGGCCGAGTGAACAATGCTTCTTGACAGTGGCCCGTAGTTAGATCCTCCCACCCAGCTAACAAAGCTGCCCCTCCATCTGCAGTCAAAGGCTGCGCAGCAATCGGGAGCACAGACGGAAGGCGTGGTCTCATTTCACTGAGGGAAACAGCAGACTGTGTCACTCTGTGTACTTTCCCTAGCCTCACGCTCCCACTGCTTCCAAGAACTGCACGGAGGGTGAGCCACTTCCAGGAGCCACTTCATCTAAGAGCTGAAGAGGGAGAGAACAGGAACACCTACTCCAGACCCAGCCACCTGCCCTGCCCTACCATTAAGCAGCCACAGTAAAGCTGCACACCAGGAGACATCAGCTCAAAACAACTGGCGCAAATTAATCCCCCTGGTTAACGTTTTCTAGACTCTTTAAGTTAGTACATTGTTCTGGGACCTTAGTTTTGAACTTGGAGAATGCATCCCCTGGACTTTTAAGAAGTCTGAAAACAGATGTTTGCCCTCTTCACTGAAAATCTCTTGAGGTCAAAAAAGTTAATTCTGTGACTGGAAAGCAGTGACCATCTATAATTTCTTTTTTGGGGTATGAGGTGGGTGAAGAAGGTGGCTTAAGAAAGAGAAGCTCATGTTGCCACATCAGCAGTGCAATTTTCAAGAGGATGGAAAAAAACCCAAAAAATCTAACAACAGTCTTAACAAACTTTAGGGCAATGTGTTCAAACATATTGGGCAAATATATATGCTGTACTCAGCTGACCTTTTCCACATGACAAGACAACTGTTTAAATAAGGTCGGGGGAGTGGGGAGGCACAGCAAAATCTTGCTTTTACTTACTCAACATAGCCTTAGAATCAAATGGACTCATATTTTTTAAAAAAATCCATTCTGTTTTGTCTTACCATCTCAGTTACTTTTTTTTTTATTAAAGTCAGGTAACCCAGAGCTATTCAAATCGCTTGTAAATTACAAGATGAACAAAAATCTTTTTTTGCCTTTTGTCATATAAAAGAATAACCAAACCAAGCTGTTTTGATAGCTACCAAAAGAGAGTCAGAATTATTTTGCAAGACTACTCAGACATTGACTAATGTGAGGACAGAGCTTTTATGCTCCCCCACTTTCCTTCAGCCTCCCAACTGCTCATTCTCATCCTTGTGCAACCCTTCAACATGGCAACACAACAACCTGGTCAGGGTAAACAGCAGCCAGGCGGAAAGACAGGCCAGGGTGGGTTAAAGTCAGATCTGCTCCTCAATGTTCCCTACATAGCCTCCACAAGCATTTTCTGTGTGGAGCAACTTGGGGTGCTAGAACCAGTTAAATCAGTTTAGACTACATCTGTTCAAATAAAATCTAAACTGGCTTTAAAAACAAGCTTGAGAGCAATGAAGTGGAAACAATTCCTTCATAGGTGATGTCCAGTCATCACTATCAGGAGTACTATTGTCATAATTCGATTACAAACCTTAGACTTGGCAAATGAATCTGGCTCACTTATAATCTTAAGAGTAAAAAATTGGTATATTCACTCAATATTTTCCCCTTTATTGATAAAAGTTATTTTACTTCTTATGTTTATGTGCTACAAGGCAGAGTGCTCCTCATCGAAACTAGTCTTTCTTTTGGCAGATGACTCAAACAAATAAAAAATAAATACTGGGAGAAAAACAAAGTGCTAATACCCTCAGCACATTACTATGAACATATCCTGCTAGCAACTTGACTTTCTACATCTAGGAACTCTTAAGAGTGACTCAAACTAGTTTTTCCTGTAGCACTGGGAAGTCTCAAAGACTACAAAAGCCAGGGTTTAAAAGTTACCAAAGACAAGCAAGAATCTAAATACCACTCTTTACCACAGAGGTAACGCCACAAATACCACAAATAACTGCACTTCTTGTTTCTACTACCCTCCCAAAACCACCACAAAAATAAGAAAAGCAATTCTATTGCATGCTTACTCCCAGTGACTGCCAAACACAGCGCACTGCATTTAATCCATCCTGCTTTTTGTAACTTCCACCTCAGTAAGTGGACCCAAGCCAAAAGAATGTTTTATAAATACCCTATCAAAAAGAGAAGGCAAAAGGTCTTCTTGACTGCAAGTAAGACACCAGGTTGTAGATGCCTGTTAATCAAGCAAAGCACTAAATTAAATTTCTTGGTCAAAGCATGAGCACATTCTTTGAGTGACTGTGATGCCATGCTGTGTTGAAAGCCAAAGACAAGTCTCCTGTCACCTCTGCAGCTGGGAAAGACACACATACACACAGAGTTTTATGCCTTAAGAGCCATGGTACAAAATCATTTTCCTGTAGAAAAAGGAATTTCCTGTGGTTTAAATATGATCACACATTATTGAGGAACTAATTTATAGTTTGATTAAGTCAGGAATCAGGTAACAACTTTTCCTACATAAAGCACACATATGGCATAGAACCAGTATAACTGGAGTGATAAATCTGTATCCATTTTTCCTACACTAGTCAAGAACTTACATAATTTTGTGACCCTAAATTACAGCACACAACCTGTAAACCTTGAATCTTAGCAATGCTGTGGTACTTGATAAAAGGCTTGCAAGAAGTCTTGAGAAAGGAAATTGTGCAAGTTGGTTTCACCTGCCTGCATCAAATAAAACCAGTGCTTTTCAGCCTCTTATCTGACATAAAAAGGAGATGACAGGTTGAAGGTGTAAGATTCACTTTGGAAAATATCTTGCATCATTGTGAAACCCAAATGAAAGTAAGCTTGGCTGTTGGACTTTATTTTTGTATCACTTAATTTAACAGAAAAAACAAGATCACAAAGCCATAGCAATAGAGAAGGTAATGAGACTCATAAAATATTCTCTTCCACAATTCCACATTCTGCATTAATTGTTTTCTGTTCTGTTTTATTTTTGTCCTATGACTGAACCTTGGCAGACTGATATGCAGTCAGGATGTACATATATAGCATGGAACTCCCAAGAGCATTTAAATCCATGCCACAATATGAAGAGCTGAAAATAAAAGTCAATGCCACACATGATTCCAGGAATCCTCCCAGTCACAATGGGGGAATTAGTATCTTAAACAAACTTTTATTTGCAATTCATAAAACAAAGTCCTCTATGAAAATGTGCCATTAGAAAGAAGAGGGGAAGTAACAACAATTCTTGAATCAGCTTTCTTTTCACCTTGAAATATTTTCTAATAATTTCATTAGAACAGCCATTATTTCTTAAAATTTTATGCACCTACAAAAGCTGTTGCAGATGCTTACATTTCAGTGACTTTTTCAACAGTATACACAATCACATCTTATCATGACTATTGTTTATTTCACAGCCAGTGAAATTAAACTGGCTTAAGATGCTAAATATGAACAAGAAGGGGAAGAAATAGGTGATGACATCCAGAGGAAACAAGTAAGCCACTTGCCAAAAATCTATGGAAAGTCACATCTGTCACAGTAATAGGTGCTGTAATGAAAAAATATACTTAAAAGTTAAAGAGATTTTAAGGTAGAAAAGTAATTGACTGGATTTCACCCTGTGGACTAATCCTGCTATGCCCTGGATTACCTACTTGTTCACCTTAGCCTGGTGTCCCATGGCTGGAACATCCCACTGGACCACAAACCTGCTTCTGACACAACATCCATACTGTCTGCATAAACATGGGAGAAAAAAAAGAAAAAGGAGTAGTAAACACTAGCAAAATGTGTCATTCACTCCCTTTCCCCTCCCCGAGGTGTAAGGCACAAGTATACATTAACAAGATACAGACCTAAAGACTCTGCTGGTCTTAAAGCATGCTAGATTAACATATTCATCCCTTTGAACAGCCCACTGTTAATATGTCATTTGGGATGATGCATTCTCCAGGACAAAGGCCGTTGGGGCTGATCTATCTATGCAGGATGCCCTCTACAAAGACCAATACAGAATACCAAGTAGTATATAAACATCAGCAGCTAAATTTAGAGAGCAAAAACATCACCCATTGAATACTGATTAGACTGAAATGCTATCAAGACAATAGAAAAAAGAAACCTGCAGAATGATGGCTTCAGAGGTGTGCATTCAAAAGCAAAAATAGCACATTTCTGAACATATACATACATCCATACAAGTATTTTTGTTTATTTAAACAAAGACCTACTCCAGAACCCTGCTCTGCAAGATTAGAAGAGACTAAATCGACTTTGGGATCTAATGCAAAAAATTAGATGTGGTAGAGATGGGCATTTCCAAATCAGGACTTCAAAGGGAAGTCTCAGCCTACATTTTTAGCATAACAATGCCCAAGAGACTTTTCTCTAGTCTTAAGAACCAAGCCTGCTACAGCCATGTTTTACTTGGTCAAATCCTTCTGCCACCCAGAAAATTACAGAGGTCCTCCTGCCAACTTTATCTTCACATGATGATTTCCCTGAGCAGGGATTTTTTTTAATTTTTTCTGCCAATTTTAACTTATCTGGTGAAAAGTGAACATATTAGCCAGAAATTAGAACTACAAATATAGAAGTCTATTTATCATGAAGATTAAATGAATGTTCAAGGAAAGGTTTCAATGCCTCCCCTCCCCTTACAAAGAGGAAAAAAAAAACCCAACCAACCAATAAATAATACAAAAACAAAAGCCCCCAAAAAAGCTACAAGCAATCCCTTGCCTTTCTTTTCCAGAACCACCAAACACAATTCCTGTGCATACAAATATTCAGGCGGTGTAAATTCCACATGGGCTTACACATTCCCACCTAACTGGCAAAAGGTCTAGTCTCTGTTCCATACAGGGGGGATATAATCTTCCATTGGCAAGGGAGGAAGAGCAGCTCTGTGACATCTGACATCCCTCCTCTAGTCCAAACCTGAGCGTTTGGATTTGCCTTAATTTACCCAAGCATAAAGAGTCAAATTTCGCGCAGCACTTTCTATCAAGGACAGCAGGTACACAGCACAATTCATCATCATGGACAACACAATCAACTGAGGCAGTATCTGCTGTTCACTTACTACCTAAGCAACAGTTTCAACAAGTAAACACAAATGAAACACACAACATGATGGATAGCTATATTACAAAAAAACCCCAAAACACCAATTAAGTTTGCAATTAATTAAACACGCTGCACACAGCACATTTTTCCCACCTAGCCTGCTGCAGGAGAAAACCTTTCACGCGCTCACAGGGCAGGCAGCCCCACACGGACGGAGCCGACACCTGCTGCAGCGGCCCCGCGCTGAGCCGCTCCCGCCGCTCCCGGCTCCAGGCGCCCCGGCCCGCGCGGCCCCGCGCGCTCTCCGCCGCCCCGCGCACGTGCGCAGCCGCCACCGCCCCGTCCCGCGGCGCGGGCAGCGCGAGCGGGAGCCGCGGCCCCGCCCCATGACATCATCGCTCCGGCCGCGCACCTGATCCCCGGCAGGTCGCGCCTTAAAGGGGCCGCTGCGCCTCAGCCCCGCGGGGAAGGCCGGCAGCAGCCACGGCCGCGCTCCGGTAACAGCCGGCTTCCCCCGCGGGGCACGCCGGGCCGCCCCACGGCTTCCAGCGCCTCTCCGCCACCTCCCGGCACCGCCGAGACACCCTTCAGCCGCGCCCTGCCCTCGCACGCCCGCAGCCCTCCTCCCCGGAAAGAACTACCCCAGGGTGCCGAATATGGAAATCATTTGGGCGAGCAAACCACTCACCTGGTGGATTTTAGCAACACACATGAAATCCTTTCCCATTCTTTCCACAGCTCTTTTTAAGAGGCGGCCGTGGCCATAGTAGGATGTGCCTCTCTGATTCTTCCCATCCAAGAACCCAAATAGCTACAGTTGCTAAGAACTTGAAGGCCACAGCTTTCCTCTTTTACCCCAGCACCACAATACCAGTCTGCCCGTCCGTAAAGTACAGCTTGACCATTCTCAGCATCATGTTCAGAATCAGACACAGAACGAGAACTGCTGTATTTCTGCCAGAAGCAACCAGCCAATGTAACATGGTACAAAACTGATAACCACTTAGTTTGTATCAACAAACAAGATACTCAAAATGCAATTGGGGCAAATCAAACTTATCACTGTCCTCTTCCCTAATCAAAATCAATTGTCCTCTTACCCTGCTCAGTGATCCTCTGTACTAAGGAAATTTGCTGGAGGACAAAAGACCTTTAAATCAGTATCTGCATCACTTCAACTCAAGACAGGCAAATAACATGAAATGGGGAAGAGAGGATAATGAAATGGAAGATACAAACACTAAAAGTTCCTATTCAAAACACAAATTTAAACAGAAACATGGCAGTTTCTATACTGTCATCCTTCTATCTACCCACATCTATTTATATCTTATTTATATCTAATCCATACAAAAAAGATACTATTCTTACATAGCCAGATGTGAAAATATTTCACTGTCACCTAAACCTCAAGGAGGTTGCTGGGAATCTCAAGGTGCAGTCACATTTTGAATTCTCTCACCGCTGTTATCAGCCACCAGTCTAGACAGACTAGCAGGATTAACCATCATGTCTTCCAACTTTCAGGGCAACTTCATGCAAATTAATTCATCTCTGTCTGCTCCAATTCCTCACCTGTAAAATGGACAAATGACACTATCCTAATTCTCACGCATGCTCACAGGGATAGTTCCTCCTTGTAGATATCAAAGATGAAGTAATAATAGAGCACAGTGTCACTCATCATCCAACTACTATCAAAATGCTTTTATTTAACCTTCTACAGCTGTTTCTAAATAATTATTTGACTCTGCAAAAGTTTCCCTTTTTCTTTGTTTCTGTATATGGGTTCCATCATCAATTACACCAACTCTCAAAAACTGTGTTGGCCATTGGAAGTGCAGCATTCAGAAAAGAGGAGAGACAATTCTTCTGTGCATATGGGAACAGGCTGAATTGTACTTCAACAAAATACATTATAACCTCATACATAAGCTTTTGCTTCTTGCTTTGTTAATAAGGAGATACCATAAATATATATGTAATCAGATACTTCAATTCCATTCAACTCTTGTATTCCCTTATAGAGATTATGGCTCCCCCCTCCCATGACATTTGCAGACACCCAGATGTCCAAAAACATTTTCTTTATGTTCAGACCCCTTTCTTTCCCCCTCCCCCATTTCCCTGAGTACTTAAAATCTTTGTTTCTGCTTTAGTGAGCTTAGTTGCCTAAGATTACTATACTAAATAATCCGGACTATTTTCCAGAAAATGATGAATGTGATACGGCATGTTTTCTAAAATAGAATTTCACTTTCATACTAATCTCAGATTGCATGTGGACAGAAGTTATACAATCTTATTTTATTTCGGTACTAAAAAAAAAAAGTAAATGCTTAATGCTTCTAGAACTAAGGCACCTCATCCCCTGCACTCCCTAGGCTATTATTTAAATGTGAACATTTTTTGCTTTTTTATCTTTCATTCTAAGGTGAGAAAGTGTGTGGAACAATCAAAACAGTTATACTACACTATAATTAAAAAACTCTACTTATTGTCAAAAGCTAGGCTGCCAGTTCATTAGTGCTAGTTTCAGTTCAGCACCTCATTTGCTAAAATTTTAGTGGCAAACACATAGCGGGATTTTATTTTAAAGTATATTCAGAACAGACTTAATTATTGATAAGAATAAGTGTGGAATTTAAATACACTCAAATACACTTCCCCCTAAATAAAAGTAGTTTTAATCAGTTTAAAATGTCACATTAAAAAAAATAATTCCTTGTTTGATTGTTATCCATCCTGTTTGGTGTCTTTGTGATCACTGAGCTCCCACCCTTAAAGAGATGTCTGTGCAACTTCAGTTGGAGCCTGGAAGTCAGCTCTTCACAGCTGACAGATTGACTATTGTCTGTGACATGCTTGCAGTGCTATTGCTTATCCAGACTATTGTGTGGCCTTCCTGTTGCCTTCCTCTAGAACTATTAAGTTAAACCAACATATTTACACATATTACCATCCAACACAGCTATCCCACTCACAGTGTTGAATAAGCAAGACTTAGTTGAATAAGAAAAATTACAGCTCAGTTCTGACTTGCACAGTGAAATCATGACAAAATCACTTCTGGACTTTATTTTATGTATGGAACATACATTTTATAGAACATAAAATAAACATCGGATTTTTGCCCACATTTCAGCAGCTTATATAAATTCAGTTACTTTTAGTCCTCTAAATAAATTGACGTCACTTAGGACCACTTAGCTACTAAGTTTCTAATGTAACATGAACTTCATTTAGGTCTGTTGCAACAAGATAATTCAAACTCCACTTTACAGTGAAAGGGGCTGCAGCTGTCTCACTAAATTTCAAGTTTGGATTGTAATTCTGCTACAGAATCTTCATAACACCACACTTGATGCTTATAAATAAAGCTTCTATTATGCTTTTTAATGTTATCTTACAAAGAGACAGACAAATACTAGGTACTATGACATCCAATAGCCTAATCCAGCATTCCACAATGAGCAGCATTCTTCCTCCACCAAATAAAGCAATGCAAAAGTAATTTTTGTTGGCCCAAAGTTAATTATCTTCATTAAGTCAAGCACAGAAAGTACGACATGATGCAACATAAACAGTAGGTAAGACAGGTCTGTGCTTCCTCGGTAGATTTGCAAATGCAGCTAAACAAGGAACTCCAGTTCCAGAAACCTACATTATTTAAAGCATGTACATTCCAAGTCTAAGAAAAAATAAAGCTATGGGTTTTCTGATCTACCTATGGCTTTCAAAAACAATAGAGAAGATACAACATGAAATTATCCATTGATAAGCAGCCATTTGCTGCTGTAAATTTCATTCCAACCATGCAAGGGAAATGCAACTGTAGTGTCCTAACCTCGGGCACTGGCATCAGCTCAGCTCCCAGCTCAGCAGCATCACAGCACTCCTAAACCCCAGGCCTTCTTAAGTACATCATTTGAATCACACCAAATGCTGGTTTGGCCTCCTACACCCAGTACTTAGAGCTGGTTGATGAGGCTGCAGCATCCTGCAAGTTCCATACTATGGCATCTCTTTATTACACATTCCTCCTACGTAGCAGTCTTACCCTCCAGTTCCAGTGGCAGATGCTATTGGCATTCTCTCTGAGGCTTAGTATTTGGGGCATATTTTTCAAAGATTATTTTATCACTAAGTCTTCATGGACAATAACTGTCTTACTTTGCATTCCACTACAGTAAGGGTCCTCCTATTTATTCCTAGTATCGATATCACCTACTAGATTCATACAACTAACTCTACATTTTCTACTTTAAAGCAAGAGTTTCTGGCTCTGGTGGTTAAAAATAATACCATTAAAATATGACCAGAGCTTGAAAAAGCACCAACCTATGAGTTTTCCACATAGATTTGTCTGGAAATTTGAAAGCTTATTATCAATATTTAAATAATCAATGTCAACAGTAACTTTTCTTGCAGACAATATGAACACAAACATCCATCTAGGAAAGCAAGGTATGTGATGCAGTAAAAATAATAGAACTTAGAGCACTTAGCCCAAATTCTCTATGTGATGGAGAAGCAAAACAGTAGCAGAGGAGAGAGAGAGGGAGTTCAAATGATCCCCTCAGAACCAAAACAAGTATTTTTAAGTCACCCTGATCCTTTCTGTAACATGCAAAAACCTCCACCTCTTAAAAGCTCCAGTGTCTCCCTGCAGGATGCTGAACTCCTAATGCTTCCATACCAGACTGTGTGTGAAGACTGCCCATGGGAGAAAGGAAGGGAAATAGTAGGCATTGAAAGCAGCTCTTAATAAGTTATTAGAGATAAGGAATACTGAAATGCTGGTATTTCCTTCACATTTACTTTAACAAGAAGCTCCATTAAAAACTGCTTGGAGCTGTGACAAATTCCATTCTCAGGCGCAAAATTCAGGTTTGGCTGGCTACACTGTACAGAGGCTGTTGGCTTTGACTCACAAAACCTCTCTGAGCAAACAGAAACTAAAAATGCTAAGTAAGGTAATTTCCAACTGCGATGATTAAAGACACATATTCCAGGGTATAACAATGCAAATACAGGCTCGAAGTATACTAACAACATATGTTACACCCCCAGGTAACTGAAGCTGTATCCATTTCTTAGTGGAGAAATGGACAATGGAAACTGAGAAAGATTTTATAAACAAAACAATTACCAACAGTACACTCCTTGTTTTCATATGCTAATAATACGTCCAGTACCCAGAGTGCTGGAGAAACAACTGAAGTCATTATGAAAATGAGAAAGAAATAAAAGTTAACTACTGACAGGCTTGTTAAGGGCCCTTGAAAAGGAAAAAAGAGTTGAAAATCTCGTGTGGTACAACTCTTACTTGCATAGTGAGATATCAACAAAAAAAAAGATTAGGCTACTGAGTTAGAGGCTGTTAGAACTCAAAGGACTGGCAGTATGGAGACTGATTGCATCACAATTTTGTCAAGCAGATACTGTCACAGGGTAAATTGTCTCCACGAACAAAGTGTTAATTTTTTACTCAGTAACATTCCAAAAGGCTATATGTACTGTTCATCAATCTTAAAATAATGTTGTTGTTCAAAAAACAGCTAAATAAAATTCTTGAGGAGAAAGAACAGTCAGCTATCTCAGCAACCAGTCCTTTGCTCGTGATGAGACCTAAGCTACGGTTTTTGCAACATTTTAAGATCACTCATCTTTCCTTTTTTCTCATGGATAGGCTTTGTACCAAACAACTTCCTCCCTTCCTGAAATTGCCTACCACATACCCACAAAATTATGCCTTCTGGTTCTCTTTCTGGCACTTGCGCACTCACTCCTCTCCCTAGTTCAAATTATTTCAGTCTTTCCAATTAGGCCTCATTTTCTAGAACTCAAATTATTTGATTACTCTTCTCCCAAACTCTGCTCAGGTGAACTCTATTTCCTTAGGGCATTTGCCCTAGCGAGATGCAACACTTCAGGAGAGGACTTACACATGGATTAAAAAAAAAATAATAAAAAAAATTGTTTTGTATCTTTTTATCCCTCCTGGTATAACATTTGGCCTTTTACATCAGGAATTCTGGAGAATTATAATCTAACTACTTGTTCCCTATAGTCTAATCATGTATTCATGATTTCTGTTAAGTGTAGAACTTCAATCTGTCACTATTTATCTCCTAAGATTTTTTTAAATTTCTCAAAATAATTTTGTGCTCATAAAATTGTGTCCTATGTATGTATATATTCCCTCCAAGTTCCAGGGGCGTTTTTAGTGAATCAATTTTGTAAGCACACTCTCTATTCTATCATCAAGGTCATTAACAGGAAGACTGAAATGAAGCAGAATGAGTACAGACCCAACAGACCGTGGCAGATCCGCATTCAATACAACCATTTCATTCTGACAGACGATCATTAGTAACCACCTACTAGGCACAGTCATCCACCAAGTCTTGCTCCTACTCTGCAAGAGTTTCTTTCAGGTCACATTTCTTCCCTTGTCTGCAGTATTATAGCAAGAAACACTGCCAGAGAGCTCACTAACATGAAAATTACTAACAGTCACACTTTTCCTGTCAATTTGCTGGCCTTATTGTCATATTACAGAAGAAACTGTAAGGACTGTAAGACTGGCAGGACTATTTACTCTTCCTAAATTCATCATACTTGTGCCTCATTCTCCTGTTGTCTCCCTGAGGCTTATGCTTTCTGCAAGAATTTGTTCAAAATGTGGAAGACAGGAAATTATAGACCTTTCCTCTCTTTACCCACTCTCTTTACATTTTCAAGTGTTAAAGCATCTCAAAGGGCAGCTAGCTATATTGAGAAAGCTTCCATCACTTTTTTTTCTTAACCAATCAAAGGATGCATGTCATCAGGATCCAACCTAATAAATAACGTACCCCAGTAGATTTTGCATACTAAAAAGTATGTGTTTTATTTCCTCCGTGTGCTAACTGCTGCTCATTTATCCTCCTCTTAAAGGTATTTTCATAGTTCTTACTTCTAGTCCATCTTACAAAACTGTGCTGCCTATGAAGAGCCATGGCTCTGTGGCTGCTAGGAGGGCACTGCGGTGAGTGCAGCTCAGAGGGCAGCGATGCTCCAGGGCTGCCCCAGGCTCTGCAGCCTCCGGCAAGGGCAGGACAGGGCCCTGCAGAAGGAATGGACACTTCCCACTGGGATGGCCACCCCTAGTGCAATGCCAACACAGCAGAGCCGCACTGAGACAGGAACAGAACCAGAGCTCTGCAATCCACTTAGCAATCACACCAGCAAGGGAGAACAATTACCAGATCGTTTGTAGCAGATTAGCGTCGTTTCTGTGTCCATTATGAAATCTGTCTCTACAGCCAGCCGGGCAGACGGAGCTGGGTTGGATGGGACACACACACACACACACACAGTACTTTGTTCACAAAATTCATGCATATACCCTGAAAAAGGGATTGCAGATTAAAAAAAACAAAACAGGATTAAGCCTGACACAAATGATCCTACAGATATGATGGCTCTCACAGTGTTGATAGCACAGCACACAAACCCAACAACCCTTTTGTACACTCCTACATTGTTGTACTATTATTTTTAAAACGTTAGTAACTTGCTGTCCCTGCCCAAAAATTAAACTGCGTAATAATACCCTTATTATAGTACATGTATATGTGGCAGTTTAAGATGTAAATATTTGATTACATTATTTTAAAATAGTAACAAAGAACAGGAAGAAAAAAGTTTAAAATACATGAGTTAAAGATAACTAATTCCTATGTTTTCTTAAGCATATTGTAGGTTATTCACCATGCACCCAAATTGTTTATTTCCTTTTCACAAGAATTATACAATGATTACATAAAACAGAAAAACTTATCATTATCTTTCATGTACACTAAGCGTACTCATAGCCTTCTGGCCCTTCCCTTCATTGAAGTTTAATCTTCCCAAAAATATCAGAGACTAAAGGAAGTAAAATAGTGCAATACAACTGTAAAATAATAGAAATACTTAGGATGCAAAAGTATCTACAAAATTAATTAGTTCCCTTAAGATTATCCAAAATTAATCTGACACATTGTATAATTTTATGGCAATACTTTATAAAACAACAGAGCAAAATCTAACAAGTTTAACATTAGAAGAAAAATAATAAAAATACTATTTGTGTAGGTGAATGTAGCAAATGAATGCTTAGCTGTTGGGAAGTATCTGACTTTATTTCATTAAAAGCGCAAAAAAAAACATTTTTGAAGAGGAAAAAACACCTGACATGCCTACTTTATCCCCCTCACAAGGAAAAGGCTAAAACACTGATTTATCATGACTTAACAAGATACTGACCACCAGCTGAACTGCATTAACCGACTAATGCATTTCCAGTCCAATTACCCTGAGAAGCAAAACAACTTAGTATAAACCACTAGTGAATTAACTATATATATTCTCAGTGAAATCTCAGACAACATAACAAAAGAAAACTTACACTGAAACTGGTCAGTCACCAATTTACATCTTACCACATTTTTTCCTGATGAGATAAAGTAATTTACAAGGACAAATATTCAGGTTTCAACTGGTGGGATTTTGGAGAAGGATTTTGTTTGCTTGCTTATTTGCTTTTTTTATTATAGGCACACTAAAGGGTTAATGTTTAGAAGATAGTAATAATGTTACAAATTATATTAATCTTGAACACTAATATTAATCACTAATCACAACTAAATCATTAATGAGATAGCAATTTGAAGTGGGCTGGCATTCAGTATATTTTGGAACAGATATTAAATACTAACTGTTTGATTTTTCTTTTACATTAAGTAGACTGATTACTAGTTCCCATAACAATCATTTCAACTCAGAGCTCAAGAACTTAATGTGTTTAGGAAAATTTTCATAATAAGAGGCACATCTCCTTGCAGACTTTGTACCACTGCTTCATATATGTGACAGCTATTGATAGAAAAAAAATCACATTGATGCAGGCTCCTAATACCACCTTTAAACTTGGAAAGAAGTAAGAACTCTCTCCTATTTAGTTCACTGTCCGCTACATGATAGTATGTGAATATAACACATCTGCTCTATTCACATTCACACTGGAATTAAATACAAACACATATTTAGTTTGAAAATTCATTTAACATAACTTGAATAGTTAGTGCAGTCTGTATTTACAATGCTTGTTTACGCTTAGTTTCAGCTGCAAGCTCAGTTGTATCCTTTCTATATGGTCAGGACCCATAACAAGAAATAATTCCTGCTGATTACTGTCCAGAGAAAGCCTGTTCTGTGAAGGTGATCTTTGTAATTAAATCCAATTTTTGTCTCTTGTGTATAGATATGTACACAAGTTACACTAGCAAAATCATTTGCTAACTCAAAAGAATTCATTGTAATGTTTCATTATGCTACTTCACATATCCTCCAAGAATTTCCACCCCAGTAGAATGTAACAGATTCTAGAACTATTTCTGTAAGAAGACAGACAGTTCAAGATCTGGTTCCTCTTCTCACTGAACTGGGAATGTGACAGCACTGGAACAGCCAGAACACCCAAATTTTATTCTGAGTTCTACACTAACATCTTCTGACAAGCCAAGCCTCCGTGCCCATCAATTCTGGCTACTTCTGATACGATGCCAAAGTTAATTTTGTTGAAATATCTGCATTGAAAGACTCCAAACAGAATTCCAGTAAAAAAGAAAAGCTAAAAAACATGTCCAGAACTGAGTTCTGGACAAATTCAAATTAATTTGAATTTTCAAACAGTAAAAAGAATTCTGCCTGCTTATGTAGCAAAGACAAGAAATAAATCTTCAACTCCTTGCTTTTCAGACGAAGCCTTGTTTGTGGACATCCCTCACAAGCAGCAACGAGTGGTGCCGTATAAAGCAGCTGACCCTGACTACAACACATGCATCACCATGCCTGGGTAACAGCTATGTACAATTTGACAGGGAAGGCTGGAATGGACGCTGATGCAATAAATACTGAGTTGAAACTAATGCAGGCCCGGTTCTCATTCCTCTGAAATGTTAACTGTCATCATCTTTTCCACAGTACCAGCCCACCAAGAGTTCCTATTTGAATGAATAAGCTAAACATAAAGACATTATTGAAGCAAAATAAATTGTACATACTCCTTTCTTAAGTATTTACCAGTCCACCAACCTCCTCTCCTTTGTATTTGCTTCCCCTTTGATAGATGAACAGCTTTGCAACTTAAAAACTGGTTGCAAAACCTGCAATGAGCAAACTCGGTATTAAGGCTCACAAATGTCTGAAATCCAAACACCTAACTCAAGTTCTTCTGAATTTTCCTATTTTAATTCTCCTTACTGCAAAGGATACAGAAGAGCTGAGTAAGCAAGTGATGTCACTGCACTTTTCAAAAGAGGTAGAAATTGCATAAAGTGTAAAGATGCAATGCACATAAATTTATTTCCCAATTACTTACATAATAGATATTGTTGCTTTTTGTTATTATATCTTGCAAATTTACACCATTTAAAACATGCACTCTAATACTTTGCCTAGCAATTCTACTTGATTATCTACTAGGTAGAGTTATATTTCTAACTAAAACATAACTAAATATGCAATGAAGTGACATATAAAATTTATGTCATGCATAACACAAAGCTTTCAGTGTTGGTATCCTGGCTGTATCCCAAAATCCAAAAGTACCAGTAAACATATCTTTCTGTTATACCATTCAATAGGAATACAAAGCTTACAAGGCTGAAATTTAAACAACCTAAGAAAGCAGGACTGATTCCAGTTGTAAACATGTCTGCAATTCCAGTCATGGATTGCTGCCTAAGGCAGCAACAGCCACTGAAATCACAGAAATTCGCTCCTGGTAGAAACTTCTGTCAGCAAGAAAGAGGCTACTCTAGTTGTGGAAGCAGAACTGACATCATTAAAGTGGAGACAAATCCTGATATACATTATCTTTGTCTAAATTCCAAATAATTTTGGCAGCGCCAGTATCCATTTAAAAAAATCTTAGTGCAACAGAGGAAAAATTTCCCTAACAACCCTTTTAAAGAATCTCCAAAGCAATTCTGCCCTGAAAATACACGAAGTATTTCCTCCAGCACAGGTTTCTTTATAAAAATGTCAAACGGAATTTTGGCAGTGATAATTTTCCTACTTCAACTTTCAATTTTCAAAACCATGATTTCAAGATCTCAATCTGCAAATGGGGTAAGTTGTGACATTAAGTCCAGGTAAGTTTAAAGGAAGGCACTGGATTTGGCTTTGCATTTCCCAAAGAACATGGAGACGATAGGCAAACACAGACACATGCTTCACCCTCTGTCCCCAAATTCAGAAACCAAGACATTTAAGTGAATGCCTTTGAGGCAGAACATTATTTTCCTGCTCTATAATCAGCTGGATAATTACACCCTGCAAGTAGTGCTAAACACTTGAAGGAACTACTAAGTAATTAGACTTTGCAGGTGTGCCATTTATTTTGTAAAGCCCAAACAGGAGAAAAAAGTTGACACGAACACCTGTTTGACCGTTAGCTTTTTCGGGAAGTTCTGAAAGTTACAAGTGTCCAAAGTTACAAGTGTTTCAAAAGCCAGAATTCCAGTGATTGGCTTTGTGTAGACTTATCTATGTAGTGTTACATTAATATTATTATGTTTCTCTCAGATCAATAACAAAATCCTTTGTGAAAGCTGATTGAAAAACCACAAAGAAAGACCTACTACCAGCTACTGTTGCAAACACACTTTTTGTTCAAGGAGTGAACTTTGTGCTACTTTTTCTATTTCTTCTGAGTAGCTAAACTGCTTATGAGAGGAAGAGTTAAGGACAGCACTAGTAATAAAGAGTCTTCATGCTGTCCTGAGTTAGGGCACCCAGGGATAACAACATAAAAAAGGTGGCCTTCATTAAGAGACTGAGGGTTTATTAAAGTCAAGAATTTTTCCACAACCTCTTTAGAGCAGGCCAGAGTTGGCCTTCACTAGCTCTTAACGGATTCAAAATCATGATCACTGCTTCTCATTTATGTGGGAATATTATCAGTTGATGGAAAATTCCTTTGGTAAGCAGCCAAGGCAACTTCTCCCCACCCTGACAAAGAAAAAATAAACATATTTTAAAACCCACACAAACCAAACCAGTTGATATTAATAAAAAGGGAGAGAATTGAAGATCCTTTGTTTCATTTGACGCCATTTTCCTCTATATTCAGTAGCTGTTTGGATTTTTATTTTTTTAAGAAAAAAGAATGTTGGCAGAATTAAAACTGCGTGACTACACACCTAAATAATGGGAGTGGGCAGAGGAAGAAAAATTCAAACACTAATTTATGTGCTAAAATTCTATTTATTGCCTATAGTCATCATGTGGGAGGACAGATATCAGATCATTATTGGGGAATGTAAGGGGCAAGATATTTTTTATCTGTTTTTCAGTTTGTACCACCTGTGTGCAGTCCAAAACAAGCAGCTGGATCTCACTTTGGCATTCACACCAGAAAGCACTGCCATCACCTCTTTCTGTGGAAGTGATCTGGCAAAGCAGACCGGCAATGCAGAACATCCCCAAGCAGCACCAGCAGTTCTGCTGGGGCAGGCAGGCCCTCAACCTGGAGATCTCCTTAAAAACATGCACATGAGAAATCAACTATTTGATCTTCATCCCACACCAAAAGATTACACTAGAATCAAAAGTGGGTATTTAAAAGAAAAGTGACCCGATTAAAGTCTAGGACCAGTTTTTTAAAAAAAATATTACTATTAGATAGAGAAATAAGACTTCTTCCTCCCCGTTGTAACTTATATCAGGTATTAACCTCTTCATAAAATGCTATTAGTTATACTTACAGGCATGAATTATGAATGTTTCTATATTTTTTCCCATCTTATTCCAACTCTGACTCTGAAGACAAAGGGATTTTTCATAGTCTCAAAAAAAATCTCCCAAAGAGATTAGTTTTTAAATCTAAATGCATCTTTCCTGTCTTACCAAAGAATCAAAAGTAACTGACAATGCTATTCTTGAAAAACATTTATGCAGTTCAGTCTGCTCAACAGTTGACAGCATTTTAACAAAATTTCTTTTTGGCCTTCTTCTTTGTTTATATCAGTAACAAAAGAAAAAAAAAAAGGAAACCAAACACATTTAGTCATTTATTTGCAGCAACTATCTCAGCAACAGGCACATTATACAATGCTTCAGTGACTTCCTGCTTAGGAACCCTACTAAACTCTTCTGAAATTCTGTCTGTTTTATTAGAAGAAACAATGTGCTGGCTCCCTTGCTCTAATTCTTCTTGCCTGCATAATATCCAAGTTATGCTATGTCCTACCCACAATTACAACTTTTTCTGAATATTATATAATGTGTGAGAATCATCTATTTCTTGTACAAAAATTTATGTTTGCTTAGTCAAGGTCCTGCATAATTTATTAAAATTTAGAACAAAGAATTTCATCGTTTGGTTAAGTCCTCTTAGGAAAATGGTTTAATCTAGACTAAATCTTCATAGAAATATTCTTTAAGGCAGGAGTTATCTGTCCACAGCCGCAGCTGCTTATCAAGACAGTTGGACAGCAATTTGCTGCACTCCCTTTCCCCCTGAGCTGATGCCTCAAATTCTCCAGTCTCATGTGATGCCATTCTTACCAAAGGAATTGATTGAACACTCCAAATGAACAGCTCACGCAATTAGGAAGAAAGAATGCTGAAAATGAGTGTGATCAACAAGTACATCAGAGCCACAGAAAAACTGAGGCTAGAAAGGATGCCAGAGGAGGTTTATCACCTAACATCACACTGAAAGCATGACCAAGAGGTCAGATCAGGTGGCTATGGGCTTTATCCAGCTGGGACTTAAAATCCTCTAGGGATGTAGACTGGATTGCCTCTCATTCAAATGTACAGCTGTCAATGGAGTGGAGAAAAATATCTTCCTTACCACCAGTCAAAACCTTTCCTATTTTAATTTATGTCCATAAATTGATAATGGACGTCACATGCTTCCTGAGGAAAGTTCCTATGTCATATTTATGAGTGATTTTCAGAAACCAAATGAGAACATTAGTTTGACTGGACAAGTGAAGACATTTTTATGTCCTATTTAAAGCAGAGACATATTGGCAATCCCATATCAGCTCAATACGCTGGCATTACACAGAAGGAGTGAAAATTTAGTATGCAGAAAACAAGAAAATGCCACTGAGAATTCACAGAATTCACCTCAAGAACAGTATTTCAATTGTTTTATTGAAGTAATAATCTCAAGTGTTCCTTTGCAGAATAATCCTGAAAAATAAGATTTTCCCAGTACTGTTGCTTTTGTCTAGAAATGTTTCTGCAGCTATGCCATCAGAAAAAGCAACTTCAATTTGAAAACGTCCCTCTCTATCCCTGAGCCTGGAAAATTGTCTGTTCTAGTGGAGATAGCAAGGCTCTACCATCTTCTGCCTGTGGTTTCTGCTGGTTCCTACCAGGGAAGAATTGAATACAGTGGAGTTGCTCAGTTACCTTTCCAGGCTGCAGCTGCAATAGCAGACAAACAGGCAGAGGAGAATCCATCACATGCAGAAAGTGAACAGAGGAAAGCATAATGGGGAAGTGGTAAATATCTTCATTTGTGTGATAATTATACAGCTGACTGTCACTGCTACAATTATTAACAACAGTATGTGGACTGATTGAAGAAATAAAATACTAAATTAATTAAACTAACTTTTTATCTCTCCCAAAAATGAAGAGCCCTTAAAGAAAACACATTTGCACAACAGAAGATATTTCGAAATAAGGTGGCTATTTCCATAATAAAACTACAGTCTTAAACCCAGCTAGTTTTTGCTAACAGGAAAGAGATATTCTCTCCTTCTCCATCCTCTTCTGATGCAATGCATTTTAAGAGAAGTATCTAAAGCGAAGTTTTGAAAAGCTTCCCTGAAATATCTGTGGAAGTTGTCTGTCTTCAAGAATTTAAACAAATTAGGAATATCATAAAGGCACCACTTAAATGAAAACAACATTGCCAAACTCACACCACAGCATTTTTTCCTGATTTGCTTTGAGAAAAATAAAAAAAATCTCTATTTAAAATCTATCAAGTATCCATAATCAAAGAACGCTAAAGTTTTTGCTGGCAATGCCTTTTTTTAGCATACTTCAAAAGTATTTACATAAACTCCCTAGATATCATCTGTTACAAGTACTGCATGGATTGTTGTGGTAAGTGTCGAAAACAGACATCAGAGAGAGTGCTGCAGTTTACCATCCCAATGTTTATGAAGTTTTGCTGTCTATTCATTAGCACACTTCAGATGCAGCATAATGAAAATGTTATAATGAATAGGAAGAGTAAAAAAAAAAATCAACCTTTTTTTTCTTTTATTTTCCCTCCCCTTCCCCTACACCATGACCTATTTTCTTGAATAACATGCAGATCTACTGAGGACATTAACCTGTTTCCATGTCACAGTAACAGCCCATGTATCAACATGCTGAGATGCATTAGCTGTTGTTTATTGATCAATTTATAAGTTCACTGTACTGGGAATACAAACTGGAGGATTAGAAAGTCTTTTGCTATCCTCTGCTTTGTGACACACTTTACTGATTAACTATTTCCCAGAACACATTTATTTCCATGTTTTGTGGAAATACTTACAGAAGATTCCTCCTCTTCAAATACTCTCCCACATCTGAATCACTCTTACATATTTTTAGTCCATTCATTATTTTCAAAATTCAAAATGTAATAAATCACATCATTTTTTAAAAAATTAAACCATATGCATTACATCCACCAAACAATATCTACTACAAATACTGATTTCCATTTACCAAGTATGAGAAATAAACAAGCAGGTAGGATAAAAAAAATAAAGAAAGCTAATTTCCCCTTGATTCCCTGCAGGCTTCTCATATGTGAACTGTTCCCACCATACACACAACATGCAGCATGTACCTCTGCATAAATTTTGGTGAGCCAAAGTGTTCCATAAGAAAAGCACTCTAGTCAAGACACTAACGTGTGACCATTGGTTATGACAGTTCATCCTACCTGCTTCTACCTTTGAACCAAAAGTTACGTACTGCCCATTTGCAAAGCACACATTCAAACCTGCTCTTTTGTGCCACTTTATGGCACTAAACTGTTTATACCATCTAGCAAGCTTGACTACATTCTAAAAACGGGTATCCACAATAAACCCTCATTCTACTGCTTCAATTTAAACAGGATGGGAAAGCAGTTCAAGTTTAACTGCCTGAATTTTCAGAGTTGTAAAAGACAAAAGGGAAAAGCAATTCCAAAAGCCAGACTTCTACCCTTCAAATTCGAGGACTGCATGCATGATCAAATGCACACATCAAATCAATTATGGCAGAATGTAAAAAGCCAGAGTTTATTGCAAAATAATTAAAAGATCACCAGGGTTCACTTTCTGTCACACTTTTACAGACAACCACAATTTAATGAAGTCTTATCTGTATTAAAAAAACACCCAAACCACAAAACAAAAATAAACAAAACAAAAAAAAACACCCAAAGAAAAACAAAACAAAAACAAAAAAAGGTAGAATTTCAGGTTTGGAGAGATATCTGAAAGAGGGAAACATTCATAAATTGTATCTATGAGTTTTAAAACCCTAATTTCTACAATTCTCAAAAACCCTCAAGGATTCAGATATTTTGCTTTCAGCAACATAACACTTGGAAGATGAGTTCAATGCCATCAAAGGAGTGGGGGGAAAATTACAAAAGAGATACAGCTCACATCCTGTCTACTAGAAATTGCTAGGCAAAAAGGAAAATACTGCCCCAAGAGAGATGCTCTAGCTGATACTCTCTAGAGGGAGAAAACAAATTGCACCAAGGATACATCACACAGCATAATCATATGCCTTGTTTCACTAGTAACTTGGCAGTAATTTTTTTTTGTTGCCCACAGAAGCATATGACCAAACAGGTTTCCTACCAATACCTTTTGAATCAGTTGGCCAATTTTCAACATTTTGAAATAAAACCCCCAGAGATCTCAAAAATAACTTATATTCCTCTAAACTACATGAAAATTAATGGTCTGGGAGTGGAAAAAGACCTAATTTGCTCCCATAGTGAGGGGACAGTAGGATATTCACCTCTCGATATTTGATTTGGCAGCAGATCAATCCATACAGAAACAACAGTGTCAGTTGATATGAGGTCAAATGAGATTAAGGATTGGAGGAGACGGGATAAGGAGATAAAAAGACAATCCAAACACATACAAATGCTAATTTTATTATTTCACTAGCTCACAGAAACTGTGACTTGTAGACAGTAACTTAATAGCTTTAGAAACTAAGAATCACTTGCCCAAGTATTTACGTTTGTTGACCTCCTCCTGCTCACTAGGTTGCCTAGGAACATCTTACCTCAGACTGAATGGGAAAATAGTTTATGAGCCGTCTGCACATTCCAAATACTTTTTGAATCTATTTTATGAAATCCATGCAAATGGTTTTCCATTAAACTTTTTTACAGCATTAAAGATACTGAATGAATCAAAAAAGTAGAGGAGTAATAAAGATAATATACTCTGAAAAGGCTTTCATAGATAAATACCAACTTGGATACAACATGCAGAAGTGTTGGTGGGATGACTCAGATCCTAATGATATTTTATTTAAGTTCATTTTCTTAGCAGTAGCCTGATGTTGTTAATAACTCCCAATAGGCTACTTAGAGCTGTAGATTCATTTTCCCATTAATGGCAGCAAAAGGTTCTTTGTTAATGGTTTTAGGATAATGCTGGGTTTTGCCATATGGTTGGATTTCTATGAGGGTTTCTCATGAAAAGCCAGAGAGTGTAAGAAATTGTTACTATATTTAACTGCAGTGTCCTCACACGCACAGCAGACAACTGGAATGGACACTGTTCTAATATTTACAAGTGCAAATGATGCTCAATATTTACTGCATGTTCTGTTTAAGAGGACTACAGGGACCTTAAACAAGAGATCATATGGATAGATCAGAAGATTCGTAATACAATACTGAGCTTTTCACCTCTAGGTCATTGGTTCAAATCTAAACTGGTCGGTAATGAAGGCAAGCTATTATCATCTGACGGCCCTGGCCTTTGCATATTGATTTGTCAGGCTCAGTCCTGCTCCCATCAAACTCAAAATTCAAAACGTCAATTTGCATTTCTGAAAACAACCCCAGCAACGTAAGAAAAAAATGAACAAACAGAAGTAATCTCTTCCTCCTCAGATACCATCTCCAGACCAGAGCCTCTGGAGAGTGCCAGAGGAACAGTACAAATTATAGCACTACTATAGCACTAGCACAATGCATCATTCTGTGGATAAAGGTTACTTCTGACTCTCAAATACCCAATTATAATTTCCTCTGTACAAGTACAAAGCTTTCAGAGGTTTCATTAGTAAAAAAAAGACAAGAAAGAAGAGACTAATATGCAGGTCTGATATTAAAGCTGAAATTTCAGTCTTGCTTAAAGATCTCTTCAGATACCTTGTTCAAAGTTACGTTTCTTAAGGTTGAAGGTTTTGAAGAAAATTATCACAGTACTCTATAAAAAGAATATCAAATTTACTTTCCATGTCATTATGATGTATTTGTAGTCAAAATGTTTAAACACCACTTGTAGCAGCAAGGTTGTATTCTATTACTTGAAGACAGCTTTAATTCAGAAATGGATTTATTCACAAGTTATCATGAATAATACTAGAGAAGCCATATTTTTAAAGTATTTTTTCAAAATCATGTTAGAAAAAGTATGGATTATGTCATAACAGTACATAATTTTCCACATGCTTTCATAATTTGAACAAAAATGGTCTTAAGCCTCAAAACCACATCCGGCCCTTTCCTCTGCCTTTTACTAGCTTGGGAGCAATCACAAGAAACACTCAGCAGGTACCACAATCCTCCATCTTACTAGGCAATCACTGCTACAGGACTGAATAGACACACCAACTTTTAATGCAGAGCCTTTAAGATCATCTTTACCTCACAAACTTAGGGCACTAGACAACAAAATCTACTGAAAGTTTGACACTCTATGAACATAAAATATTACTCCTAATATTTGAGACTACAACAGAACACATACAACTCACAAATCTTGGAAAGTATCAAAAAAGTAAGAGCCTCTTGCAGGTTCCTTGGTTTTTGCTAAGGTGCTGATAAACTGAAGTTTTTCCTTCCTTTTCCAATAACTCTAGATATAAAACACTCTAGTGTAACTTCAGGAAAGGCCCAACAGGTTAACTTCCCAGCTGAATGACTGTACATAGGTTCTGCAAGCTGACTAACCGAGCTGTATACAGACTATTGCTGTAAAACCAGAGTAGCACAGCCCAGCCGTATCCTAATCAGGCCAAACATTAGACCCACAGTGTCCCACAGACAGTGGCTGGTGAGATGGACCCAAACCCAACCTTCCCCTGTCCTAGAACAAGAAACCCCATGCATCAAATGACACAACAGAAAAAGAGAAGAAATGAACTGCACACTAAACTTGTATGTCAAGAGACACAATAAGAGACTGACTACATCATTTGTCTTAGAAAGTGTCCAGACTACACCAGGAGATGGCTCCTCTCAGCAGCCTCACATACAGAGCATAAGCCTAGGCAATGAAGGGAAGAAGGCAAAATCCTAAAGATTGAGAATTGCCTATTACTTGACTTGCAATTAACAGGATGAATAGAAGGATCCAAGCAAGCCAATCAAAATTCTTTGACAGTCAGTAATAAAATTTCATGCTGCTCCTCTCTGCCATCAAGAACTGCATGTCTTTTCTAGGGAATGACCTTCAGTGACAGAATATAAAAAGGCTTTGGAATTGTGCCTGTAACCACTATTGACAAAATAAAGAAATTTAAAAGCAAACAAGAAGTATTTCAGAGAACAAATTAAAACAAACTGTTTGAATAAATGTGTGTGGAACATATGTCAGGAAACTGAAGGATGTGTAAGGTATTCAGAAAGCTGCATGAGAAAAAAATGAAAATACTAATAAGCTCTACAGGTATCAACACTTATGTTAATTATAAGACAGTTTTGTTGGTTCTGAAGTTAGGTAAGCAGATTAAAAAACAAAAAACCAAACAATAGCTGTGACTTTTTATTATTCTTTCATCCTCTTACCTCATTTTTCTTTTATATCATCTGTTGCAATTTGCACAGTTGGACCAAAAGTGATTGTGCTCAGGCACAACTGTTCTTTACAGAGGTATGTTCATAGAGTCCTCAAAGTCAATGAGCCTTCAAGGTAACAAACTTTTTGAAGCCCCACAAACTGGGAAATAAACACACTTTCTCTTCTATGTACTGTCCATGAAAACTCGCCTAAGAAGGCTTAATCCCTAATAACATCTCCAAGACTAGACAGAGAAGGATTTAAATTCCCATTATCCTTTTTAACGAACTTGTGACTACAGTCTCAAAATAGACACTTAACCCAGAACTGAGAGAAGAACTGGCATATTTCTTACCTGCAATGCCTGAAAGAAATTAACTGAAATGTTTTACAGTTGCTTCCAAAACATCTAAATTCTCTGGGATAACTGTAAATTTATAAACGCAAATTTGAAAATTTGTAAATGAACCGGACAAATCAGGCACACCCTTACTCCTCACTGCACCCAAAGAACACTGGGGCAAAAGACTTCAACGGTGACATTACCAGGTGAGAAGGAAACAAACAAGCAAAAAAATAAAGCTCCTATTTAATCCAGCCTGAATGATATGCAACATGCTTGATTAGATATAGTTTTGATTAGGTGATGGAATAGAACTTACAGACTATCCTATCTAATTTAACTGTTATTATTCCTATCACTTCTTAAATGAGAACAGATTTCAACAGGCTTACAAATATTTTTCAGCCCATAATATATTTTTCTAATTATTTTTAAAAGCTGTCATATTCAAGTCATGTGTTATCTCACCATTTGAGTTCTCAGCACAGCAGGACTTTCCCTCACTCTTGAAGCAAACACAAGAGTATCTGTATCTGTGCTGCTGCTTTTTTCCAAAACTGCTACTCAGTGTCAAGTATATTGCAGCACAAAATCTTTCCGTTAGAGAATTATTTTTCAAGTCTGAAAGGTAGCACAAGCTTAGATAAAATTTTTTCCAGTACACACGTCTTTCTTTCAAGCTGCATGAGAAACACACAGCTATTTTCCCTCCCTTTTCATATGCATCTTTTTTCCATGATTAAAACCTTCAGAATTTGTTCTGAAATCTGAAAAGCTTTTTGAATTTTTTTAACACACGATCAGCCATTACAATACCCACAAGAAGTTCACGTAGCTGAAAGACCAGAAAGCCATTGTGCCTGCAACTTTTTGAAAGCAGAGGGTGTATATTGTTATGGTTTCTATTTATGGCTGTAATCCTCATGAATGTCCACTCATAATCCTTCTACTCAAAGAAAGATTTTAAGAGAAATCCGACTCTGGCAAAGCAAAGAGCTTCTGCTTTCTTTTAAAAGGGGGGGGTGGGGGGGGGGAAAGCACATGGTTTTAACTACCTTAGACCAACACAGTCCATTAAATACTGAGGAGGTTCTGCTAACCAACAGCAGCTCCCATGCAAGTTTAACTTTTGACGGCAGCGATCACACCTGGGTTATTAACCAAGATAATACAACATCTCTTATTATTTCAAAGACCCCCGCTAATAAAATACCTTTTTAGCCTCTAGCATTCTCTTTTTCTCGTACCTGCTACTCCTTCTCTCTTCTGCGGGCGTGCAGGGCAGAGGGGCCTTTCACGCCCAGTCCCGCCGGAGGTCGGGCCGGGATTGGGGCCCGGCCGAGTCCCGCACGGACCCCGCTGCGGCCCGGCCGAGGCGGGCGGGGGCTGCGCCACAGCGCAGGGCGGGGGTCGCCACCGGCGAGGCTCCGGGCGCACGGTCGAGCAGCCAGTGAACAGCCGGGTCTGGCCGCGGCTCCTCCTGAGGGGACGGGACGGGAGGAACCCCCCGCACTCCGGGAGCGGCTTCAGTCCCCACCTGTCCCCGCGCGCGGGTCCCGCCGGGCGCGCTCATCCCCCGCTGCCATAGCTACGGGCAGCCGCGCCGCCCGCCTCTCGCGAGAGCCGCCATCTTCCCGCGAGAGCCGCGGGCTGCGCCGGCGGCGGGCGCCTCCTCTGGCGAGAGGGCTGAGGGAGCGCGGGGCGGGGCGGCGGCGGTGCTGCTGCGGTATGGGCGCGGCTCTGCTGGCCGGGGCACGGCTGTGCCTGCCGGGAAACACCTCGGGATTGCCCACACCTGCAAAGCCTGGGCAGTGCTCGCTGCCGTGAAACGGCTGGAGGAAACAGACACGTTCGTGTCCAATAAAAGTTTGCTTGTAGTTCATGTGAGCTGAGTTAGCTGACGGGCTAGAGCCGAGACGTGGGGTGTTCAAACACCGTGCGCACCTCAGATGTGAATTAGACCGTCTCAGGATGAGGGAAAATTGAGTAAGATATTTTAGAAATTTGTAGTGTGATTTTCTGAATACTAGGCAATATGTAAAATTATTATAAGTCTCGTATTCCCTGAACTGTGTCAACTGTGCATTGGAATCTCTGATTTTCCTGTCACCAGTGCAGACTGATGGTAGTATTAACTCTGGTGTAATAGTATTGGTGTAATCTTAGTGACACCCAAGAAACGCTTTTCAAGCCCTCTGATATAAATAGGTATTTCCCTATGAATTCAGGATCATACTTACAGAGAGAATCTGAGGATAACTGTGGTGACCACCATTTCCATGACCAGTTGGTACCTCAGTGCCATGTGGATAAACAACAATAGTAATTACTCAGGCAGAAACATGAAGACATGAGGGTTAATACTTTTTCTTTTCTGCTCTTTTATTTTCAGTGTTCCCAGCATCTGAGAGATACAGCTTTTGCAACAATTCTTAGAGAAGTGCCACCACCTCTGTAAGTGCACAGGAAGTTCTTTCTATTTAATTGTTGAGCCCATTTTTACATGAGAGAAGTGAGTTAATGCATAGTGTTCTGTATCTAAAAGATGTATGCCAGAATTTGCAGCTTCCAATAATTCAGGTATCCTAGTAGTGGTGTACCAGATGCACAGAGTGTGCCTGAGGGACTGGGACTGTTGTTTGTTCTGCCTACAGCAAACAAAGCATAGAGTTTGTGAATATGCCTCTGCAGTAGTGTTCATGCTGCTGTTAATATGGCATTTCTAACACCACTAAAAATAAGTTTGTGCATTTGGGAGAATATTTGTTTACTTGTGTCTTCCAATCCCATTTCAGTCTCTTGCTTTGGGAATCTAACCAACCATAGTGGAAAAAAGAGCAAATGAGGAAGGCCTCAAGCCTTTCTTAGGGACCAAAGATAATTAAGAGGAACAGTTAGAGAGAGAGTAGATATAATGAAGCCCTGAATAAGTGCTAGCTTCAGGCCCGTGAAAGTATGGCTGTTTTTGTAATAGAATATGGAACTAATTGCATGTCTGAGCCAGCACTGTGGGGTTTGACTGAAGCACTCCTCAGTGTAATTGAATTTGTGTAGCATCTGTGAGCAGGGGGGGGTCCTGTGCCACAGGGCCCATAGTGTGTCCTTAGGCAGGCCGGCAGAAAGTTGCTCGTTTGTTTGTCCCTCCTTCCAGGGACCACTTTGTTTTCCCCGCAGTGAACGACATACGATGGGATCGTTGCTTCAAGCAGGAACTTCTCCCAGTAAGAACACAAAGTCCAAGGAGTCCTTGTTTACCCTTTTGTGTAGAGGGATGTTTTGGAGCAGGAGTGCAGCATTGCTTAGTGGCCAGCTTTTTCACTGCCCTTTGTGTCCTCCTTGTATTTTCTTCTCCCTAGCTTTTCTTCTGCCTAGCTGCAAAGGCAGGAACCTGGAGTAAAACAATGATGTCTGAGCCTGGGAAGAGTTGAGACCTTTGTCAGCCTTCTGTAGTACAATTGTGCTGTCTCTATCTGAATTTCTAGAAAATATTTGTTCCCAGTAAGCCCTGTTACAAGAACCAAGAAGAATAACTATTTTGATTTGGCACCTGAAGAACTTATAACCATAAATTTATCTCATCTTATGCATTTATTTGTTCACTCTGGATTTTTGAAAGGCAAATGTTTGTTTTCATTCTGGCGTGAGCTATACCTAACTTCTTCTGCTCCAATTTCTTTAAAGGGTAGTTTGCAAATTTATTTGTATCAGTTCTCTTGGAAAGTATTTCAGATGATGTTTTGTTTAAATTAAAAACAGACTTTTAGAATTAAAACTCTTTGTACAAAACATTGTGTTTCTTTTATTGTTAATCAAAAGATCAAAATAAACACACGAAAAAGAACCCTGCAGGTTTTCTGAAAAATAGTTGGACAATATGCATTAAAAGTTTTGATGTAAATAATGTTTCTAAAAAGTATAATTGAAAATCAAAGTAGTAGTTTATATTTGAGAATTTGTTATTAAGCTGACTGAAGTTTAGGTTGCATTTTAAAAGCACTGCTTCAGGGTTGTTTATGTAGTTCTCTTCCCTTTAGTGCATGTCTTAATTAACACAAAATATATCTGAGCAAGTACTTGTATTCCTTAAAGCTTCATGTAGGTTGTACTGCAAGCAGAAGATGATCATCAGAGAGATAACACCTACTGTGTGCTAAATACTTAGAGAGCAAGAACATAAAGGCACTGCTAATTAATTACATTAGCTGAAGAGACTTTTACTAGTAGATATATGATTATAAATAATTTCATTAATAATGTTTCAAATTCCACATACTCTCAATTCACAAAACTTTTGGAGTTCCACCAAATCTGTGTAAACTTGCTTCTGTGACTGCCTGCAAGTTCTTCTTGGTTATCTGTGGCCCTGGTCAGGCACATCTGCAAGACAGAATAGGCAACTTGTCTAAATTAGTTTATAACCTGCAATTTGGCCATCAATAAGCGTGCGTATAAATGTCTCAATGTGCTCTGAGCAAGCAGGATGGCTTGAAAACTTGTGATACTGGATCAAGAGAGACTCTTACATGTGCTGCTAGCAGGCAGCAGTGGCCCCTGTAAATTGCCAGAGCCGTGTTAACAGCACTGCTGTGCCAAGGGGCAGTCCCTTGGAAGGAGGACGTTTTCCAGATGATCACATCTGTAGCAGCCTTCTGTGGAAGAGAACATGTACTTGCAGACAAGCCAGTTAGGGGGAAAAAACCTCAGTGCAGTGAATGTTCAAGCCTTGTACCACAAAACTGTACTTCCCATGGAGGGAAGTACTCTGCTCCATAACAGAAATACCATAGGCTGTCTGGTGCCTGCCATCTTGTAATAAGAAAAATGAATACATTTTTTATATTCACAGCATGATTAAACAAAAAAAAGTCAAAATGGCAAAGCACATATTCTCTTAACAGCCTGACACTCTCCCAGATTTTATTTCAGAGAGAGTAAGTCTGATGCCAAAGCCATCTCTTCTAAATGATTTGTCAAACTGTTCCCTTTGATTAGGGAATACATTGCAGTCAAATGGAAACTTCTACACAACACAGAGAATCATGCTAACTGTGCTACTGCCTGTGGAATATTTATGCAATCAGCTATTACTTCAGGCAAAGTTTTAAAACATCTGAGACCATATTTCTGGATAATATGGTTGAGAATTTTTTAATGCTTTTTTTTTCTTTTTACAATAAAATGTGGCCACTATTTTTTTAATGTGTTTTTTTTAGCATAGCTTGGATTCTTTATCATAGAATTTGTCTTCATGAGAGAAACATTTCAAAACTTGGAAGCTGTAAAATAGCATTACTAGAAATAAGAGTGTAAATAACTAAAAATGTGAAACCATTTTGTTTTGAATGAAAGATCTGAATGTCACAAAATTCTATGCAATCCATTTTTCAAGGGTGAGCTCCTCCCTATTAAATGGATTTTCAGCTGTTGTTCCATGGAATATAAGCTTAATATCCAGTATATCCTATATAAAGGAATTCTAACCTTTTCAAGAGGATGAGCTCAATAATTTGTTCTTTTTTATCCTAACTATGATCATGCTGCTTAAAAGCAGATGACTGACTTTTCGTTCTGTAGCTTCTACTATGTGGAAGAAAATCCACTGTAATTAAATCTAATAAAATCCTCTAATTCCCAGTATAAACAATTCTCTGACATAGACAATTCCTCTGAGTCTACATCACAGCCCAAGGAAAACAAAGAACAGGAGCTGTTTTTACTTCCTTTTAAATATTTGATCATTATGGACAAACTTCTGCCCTGATTAACAGTAGCTGAAAGCCTTCTTCAAAGTAATTATTTTTGAGACAGAATCTGCATTACTGGTTTTTCTCTCACTTGTAATGTTACTTTGCATGATGACTAAACTAACATGTAATTTAGGCTGTGTAAACAACAAGACAATAGTTGTCTGAATTGTTCTACAACATGTAGTGTTGTATTTCTCATTTTGTACTAGAAACAAAAGCACATAAATCCTGCTTGACAGGATTTGAGATTGAAAGTGCACTGCAAAAGAAGAGCTATGTGCCTTATTAAGCAAATGTACCAAAACTGAGGAAACAGCTTACAAGTATGAATCACAGGAATATTATTAATACTTTTCACTGATGCAATACTAATTCCAAGGACATTGCAACGTCTATCTCCATTTAGGGTTTGGGTTAATGGAGTGTGTTGACAAAACACCTTGTCCAGCAGTATATTGTGAACCAGACAGAGCTTTGGGTACATGCCCAGCCTTTTAGCTACCTGCAGGATCATGCTGCTTTCCTCGTACCTGGGAGCTTTGAGACTACACCACCAGAGAGCACTGTGCTATTTCTGCATGTCTTCCTTACCTGTCTCTGTGTGTTTAAGGACCTATTTTATTCAGTCTTTTTTCCTGTGATACAGTAAAAACTCAAGTGGTTGTTGTGATTCTACTGAAATTCCCAAACATTTTGCTGTTGTTGTCCTGTGTCCTGTGTGCACCCTGTGTGCAGCCCTTCCTTGACCTGACTAACCTCATCTGGGACCTTCACCCCACTTATGGCCCAGAAATCTCCTTTAAGCTCAGACTCAGTCCTGGGGTCCTTTGTGTGAGTGATGTTGTTCAGGTGCTGGCCTGCACTCTTGAGTCCTGGGTGGACCTGAGACCTGTGCTGTGATTGTCTGGGGCAAGCCCTTCTCAGAGCAGCCAGTCCTTTCTGCAACTTGACATTCCTTAACTGGCCCGTGACCTGAAATACCTGCTGCTGAAAATAGATTGTGACATATGGCTACCAGTCTAGTTTCTGCTATTCCTGATGTATTTACCATGAAAGCATAATGTATTCCACTTTAAGAAAATATATAATTCTATATTGCAGTAGGATAAAATCTGTGTCAGAAAAGGGGAAGCAATAAATGGCTTATTTATTGGGAGAATATTTTGCTTAATGTCACCTTGTTTTCTCTGAAATTTCCTCTGACTTTCTTAATTTCTACCTTTGTCATTGTGGACTGGATTGTTGTATTAAAGTACTTTAGAACTGAAAAAGAAATCCATCCTCCTTAATTACAATGCAATTGAAAAGATAGATTGATTTGAAATATTGGAAAACAGCAACCTTATCTCCAAACAGAGCTCAAACAGAGCTTTTTCATTTTTGTTGAAATGTTCTCCAGCTCAAAGTAGCACCTTAATATTTTTTAGTCACAGATCTGAGTTATGGATACGTATTAATAATATAATAGGATATATAATAAATGTTCTTTAGCCATTGCTAAAGACCATTTAGCAATGCTTATTATTAGCACAATTTTAAAGACATCTCACAGTAGCCCTGTCAGTAGCTTTACAGAGGCGTGTAATAAAGCCAACCACATAACTATCCCAACAGAATAAAAATCAAATACATGGTTGCAGGAATTCCTAGACAAGGAGGAAAAGCTCCTAAATTAAAAGTACTTCAGTGGAAGCTGTCCCCATGAATAAGCTGTTCAGCCCTGCTTACAGGAGGAAATGTTGAGGCACCAGAACAGAATTCCAAGCCAGTCTCCAATCAGGAATTCTTTAGTGGTTTTCCACAGCGCCTGCCTTTCTTCCTATTTGTGTGGCATTGCTGAAACTGCTGCAAGAAATGGAACAGACTTTCATGGTGTGTATTTGAATAAGTAATGCACTGTGGTAGGTGTCAAATTAGCTCTGTTGTTATTAAAGCATTTGTTTGCTTGCTCTGTCACTATGGGCAAGCCATCTCACTTGGGTGTGCCTCTGTTGCTTCCCAACCTATTAACTTTATGTTCGCTGTAAAAAAACAGAAGAGAAAAAAAAAGAACCAAAAAACTGCTTAAGCTGTCACTTAGTTTATACTCTGGACAACTGGGGGATCTTAGCTGACAGTGAAATACTTTAAGCTGTTTGTTTTGCTGACAGGCTGACTTGCTATTTCACTTCTGATGTTGTTCTAATTTCCTCTGAAAGTCATCATCCTTCCCCATCACTTTGGCAGTATTTTTCCTGGATGTATATAAATCTTATGACCATCCCTGTTAGTCCTTGATCTTTCCTCCCAGGATAATAGTCTCATTGTGAGATTGAAGCTTTTGTTTCAATTTGCTAATCACCAAATTCTTTCAGCAGCACTTTTTAAGTAGAAAACACAAAAGCTGTTTTTCATCTTGGTGTTTTATTTTTTGTTAACACATGACAAAACAGGTTTATTATCAATCAGACAGGCAGCATGCAGCATTGCTAAACAGAAAAACACTTCCTTAGTCTTGGCCTCTTATGTACTGGTGAATAAAAAGCTCCTTTTCCTCAAACTGTGTCTGATTTAGATTAACAGTACAGTGAAGAGAAGTTTAGAACCTGCTTGTGACTTGTCTTGGCTACAGGCAAAAGAAAGAGCTGACAGAGCTAGAGTTGCACTTTTCCTCATTACTATCAACTTGCATATAGAAAGGGCTGAGAAAAAAAGGGAAGGTCTTGGCACTGGGGATTTACAACTCTTCTGTTTCACCACTCATTGGCACATTGACCGCAGTCTGGTACTCTGAGAAGTCTCCTGAAGGCATCCAAGGTATTGGGGTTCTGTTGAAGGAGGGTCTTTTGCTGAAATTTTGATTATATATCATGAGAGATTCTGGGAGCAAAGGGCAGATATCAAACTGAGGCACTTTGAAGGTCATTCGTTTGGCTGCTTTTTCAAAACCCCCATAAGGCATGGCAGTCCTGGCATAGGGGAATACATGGAGTTAGCAAACAGAGCACAGGTAAACAACAGGATTTATAAAATAAATCATCAAAGTTATCATGATTCTAAATTGTGCTACTCTTGCAGTTGGCCAACAAATCCTTAATGAGAACATAGACGTACCCATTGTCCGTGTACTAAAAATTATGTAAACACACACATATGCTGCTGTGCACTTCCTTCACCCTTGTTGCATCAACCTCCATCAAACCATGCACCTTTCACACCTGTTAGTTTTCTGTACATGTAGCAGGCAGAGGCTGCATTGTTGCAGAAATGAGTGGGATGTGGGTTTGTTCTTGGTACTGATGACCTGAGGCTATGGAGGTGGGTGGCAAAATTGTATAGAGAGGTTAACAAAAAATTGTTGCTGTCCTAGAAATATTTGTAAAACCTTCAATGATTATCATAAACAGCAGAAACATCCTGATTTGTATATGAAGTGCTGTGAAGTATATGGCTGCTGATCATAAGTATTTTTCATGACCTCTTGAACTTCAAAGGGTTGCAGTAAAAAACAGTGGCAAGCTACATCTCCTGGTCAAATGGGGAGAGAAAAAGAGGCAAATAGGATTAAAGTCCTCTTATCCAACTGCATTGGTTTTCTGTGCATAATCTGAATTAAAATCTCTAGCTCTTAATGTATTTTGTCTTTGTCGTCTTCCAAACTTGCATCCAGTGGAGACTGTGCTAAGCAAAATGAAGTGCAGCTAAAACTTATTTACAGTGCACAGGACAAGAGGGCTATGATCAGCACTACTGTGTTTTCTCTTGCTAAATAAACTGCACTGAATATCTAAGAGGACTTACCGGTTAAAAGACTTGTAGTGGGGGAAGTCAGCTTTGGGGCTGTATGACAGTAAGTCTGTGGAGAACTGGCTTTTGTCCTCAGGGCTGATACCCATCGCTCGTTCCCAAGGGGAGATATAAGTTTTAAATATAGTAACTTTTTTGCCTCCTGACTTCCCATCTGTAAACAGAGGAAGGTAAAGCAGTCTAGTTAGATGGCACTCAACTGCATTGTGCTACTATCTCCTGCTACTGAAGTTGAAGCACCAGCTGTGTTTCCATATTCTGTAACTCCTACATCAATACAAGCTTTTATGGTTAGATTTCTGTTTTGAAAAGACAATCATACACCACTTCTGTTCTTATCCACAAAAGTAGATAGTACCATAGTCTAAGAGCCACTCAACAAGGAATTTGCATTAAAGCATGTATTTGGAATTTTTCATTCTTCTTTTTGTTTGCTCATATAGAAAGAGCCAAAGTCCTCACCTCATCATCTCTTCCACTAATAGGAGGGAAGCTTTATACGAGGAAAGAGGCAAATAATTTCTTCATTTACTTTTCTTTATTTTCTGTCAGATCATAGCAGACGTGACTTGGCATTTTCTTTGTGATTACATGAACAGATATTCATATTTTTCCCCTTCTGAACTGGGATGTTAGAGACAATCACCTAAGGATGGCTAAAAGCAGTTTGCAAATATTATGTGGTATCTGACTTGAAGTTAAAATCCTATCAGTGACTAGAGCTGCACTTTGTTGTAAAGTCAGACACTTGATTGCTTGCAATTTTAGATTAGCTTCTAGCTGCTCCATTAAGCAAATGAGTTTAGACAAGGGATTTCATTCTGCGTTTCCCTTCCCTTCCCTTCCCTTCCCTTCCCTTCCCTTCCCTTCCCTTCCCTTCCCTTCCCTTCCCTTCCCTTCCCTTCCCTTCCCTTCCCTTCCCTTCCCTTCTCTAGCTGTGTATAATACCACCTTGCTAGTAAGAACATAAGTTTTGTATTGATATGTAGCACACTTATAATATTTTCATCCTTCATAAACCTTAAAACCCCTGAGCAATGATATCTGCTTAGCTTGATTAGGGCAGATGAGAATAACAGATTAATGGAGAGAGACATTCTGGTGCTTTCTTGGTGCTACATTTTGTGTAGAAAACAAATCCTTATGAAATAAGTGGCAAAGAATGGACACTGTTATCTGAATCTTTCTTCTTTATCACACGTCCTTTGTCTATCTTGCTTATTGCAAACCATGCCAAGTCTGGGGGTTCCCTGCTTTCAAAGAATTGCAGACATATACAAGAATCTCTTTTTTAATTTAAAAAAAAAACCAAAAGAACAACTACTCCTCTCTTTTTTTGTGAAGTATTTAAACTAAGCAGTTTACCAGGAAATTGATTGCTAGAGTTGAAACAAAAGCAGCTGGGATCTGTCTCTGTAGTGAAAGCTATAGGATGATATTAATCCTCCTTCCCCCTGCACACACGATAACAATGAAGAAAAATCTCCTGTAAGAAAACTATAAGAGTCTATAAAGATTGCTTTTTCACAGGAAATGTAAAAGCTGATTTTGATATAAAATGCACATTATTCCAGAATGTAAATGAAAATACTTGGATTTTACAAGTCATTCATTTGGTTACTCAAGGCAGTTATTCCTGGTTCCCAAGCAAATTTGGTTTTTTTTTTTTTTTTTTTGTTTTTTTTTTTTTAATCTATAGGGACTGTTAAAGTGATGATTTCATCTGCTGATTCTTATACTAGGTATTTGTTTTTAGAGATTTCTGGCTAAACTAAACAGAGGATAAAATCAGGCAAAGACTAAATTGAATTAAAACTATTTTGACTCATAAAGATACTGCCTCAGTGGCCCAGTGGTGGTTACCAGATAACTTTTAGAAATACTGCTGCTTTTTTCTGAAGATTATCCAAAAAGTGTTCTTTTTTCAGGTAGAAGCTTTGATTTGAAATCAGGGCTCAGATATCCAAGTCTGATGCTCAGATGTACTGATCTAAAGAGTTAGTACCAGTCTCTCCAGTAGTGGTCAGTGTGAAAGCCTGGAAAGGAAGGAGTGCCACAATGGCATGGCAGAACTGTACTGGCCTACTGCTCTACCAGCCTTAGAAGTTCAGCAGAAAAGTTTCTTGTAATTTCTGTGGTCCAGCCAAGCAAGGTATTTCTGCCTCCTGCACGTGGTTGAGCAACATAGAAGAATACAAACAAAACCATCAAACTAAAAGCAGTCCAACTCTTCTCGGCTTTACACTGGAGCTTTGTTTGGAAGAATCCAGGAGTTAGATTAATTTGTTTTTCCTTAAGAGTAGGCTTGGCATGTGGTCTGATAGCTTTAGTTTCTTATTGTTGCAGACAGATACTTGCCTTTGTCAGTACCATTGCCTCCTTCTCCAGCACTTCCAGACGATTTCCCTGCATGCTCCCCTTCACCATCTCTGGCGCCTCCTCTGCTCGCAGGCCTGGGAGGGGCCCCGGGCTGCTGCTGCGTGCTGGAGCCGTGCTGCCCGGCTGCCGATCCTCCCACCATCCGCCCGTGGGCATAGCCATGAGCATCTTCCCCATAGCTCCCTCCTGGTGGGATGAACTTCTGGAAGTGATCCTAGGGGAGGAGAAAAGACTGTGCTTGAGTCTCTGCTACAGGACATGGTGTATTCGTGTTTGTAGGTCCCAGAATGTGAACTCCTGAGTCTCTGTGATCTGACCAGTTCTGTGTCTCTGTTACAGAGCCACTGGCAGAACTTCATATGAGTTATTCCCTTTATTCGGTATAGCAGCAGCCATGGAACAGCAGAAGTGGCGATGGAAGCACGCTCGCCTCATAGTCATTTTATGTGATCAGGGTGGTGTTGTCCCCAGCAATGATGACTATGAAGTAGAGGAAGAGGTGAAAGGAAATTTAGCTTTTGCCAGAGCAGGTAGAAGTCCAAACAGAGATAAAATTGGCTAACCTGTGGGAAAGCAAGCTGGGCAAGAAAGTGTTTGCATGTCAAAGTTAACATAACCCCAGCTCAATTACAGTGTGGAAATTAAGTGTTACCGGCCACCAGAACAGCACGGTATCTGTGACAACACAAAAGTCAGGAAGATATCTGCCTTTTTGCCTGTTTTCTGTATATATATAATACCATTGAAGGTCTATATGAAGGTCTGCTTGGGGAGGAGTATTTACATGTTGAGAAAAACTGAAGAAATAGCAGCCTGGGAAAGCAGAAAATACTTCCTGGGGACCACAAGAGGGAAATGACAAAAAGGAAGAATTTTGTTTGTAGCAGTATGTGAATTAGCAAACCAAATCTAACCAGCAACAGGGTAAGAAAGAAAGAAAGTTGTATCCGACAATAAAATTAAGTTGGTCTTATTTTGCAGACCATTCACTCTTCCTTGGTCAGGCTAGAAGGCACGATCTCTGCAGTATGTAGTAAAAGAGCAAACAATCCATGCAGGATTTATTGACCTTGTGGTGTACATTTTGGCACAATATCCTGTCTTTGCACACAGAAACTTTCATAAATGCTTGTGTGGAATAGAAACTGATATAGTGTGTTTAGAAAAATGTTTCACATATTGGTCATAAGTGACATCAAAACTAGACTCCTATCAGACTTTAAAAGTATCTCTTGTGTAGTGCAGCCCACACAGCTACAAGTAACCTGGGTTATATATCATGTACAATCTTTCCTTTTGGACTAGGAGATTGGCTATTAGATGCACAAAGATGTAACAAATACACATTAATGACACTGAATGAATCTGTGGTTCCTCATACTGCTATTCTACATGTATAAATTAATCTCAGGGAGCCTCAGAGATGGCTCTCAAAGGGTTTAGTTTTTCTCAGGGCTCTTACACCTAGCACAGTTTAGCAAAAAGAAGCTTTTCAGGCTGTAAACAGGCTTCCAAGGCCAGCTGTTCAGTCAGCTAAAAATAGTTGAGAAGTGCAAACCCCACAAGGCTCAAGGCAGAATTAGCTAACCCTCTGCTCCCTGTGTCTCCCACAACAGTGTCCAGGGTTTCACAGCAGGTCACCAGGCTGCAACCCAGGCAGGCAGCCAGCTGCAGGCTGAAGTGGCAGAGCTGGTTCCCCCAGGGCCTTTAGGGACTGTCTGTCCTTCTCCTAGCTGCAGGGAATTCCCTTTTTAGGAACACAGGAGATAATGTTCCCGTGAATGTCAGGAAGCACTGAGAGGGGAGAGGATTGTGAGCATTAAGCTGTACACAGGAGCTAACTGGGCACTCTGCTCAATTATGCGTGGCACCTATGTAGCTGTAAAAAGGCAAACTGAAAAAGGGTATTTTGAGGGTTAGGGGTCAGAATGAGGTTATTTTCAAAATGTTAATATATATGCAAGGGTAATGCTTCTACTGATTTGCTCACTATTTTCAAAACAGAATTTGCATCTGTTTTCCTTCAAGTTTCACCCATGCTGTGTGCCCTTTCTGAGAATTACGTGCTCATTTCTCCTTTCCTGTGGTTACTTACATGCTTCTCCTGCAAGAGAAAAAAAAGTCCCAAAGCATCAGCATAACATGAGCTGCAGTAAAATGGACTGTTCTGTTTCTGCTCACAGCAGTATTTGATGTGACTAGGGAGGGGCATCGTTGTCATCTGGTGTTATTTTAAATTGCAGTATTATCACTAAGTAGGAATGAAGTTTCTCTGGAACAGAAGGTCTGTATCAGGAAAGCCACTCCTAAATCTTATTTAGCTGCAAATTAAATTAGTTTGATTTGCCTTAAGCTAGTTTATTATTCTTCATGGGCCTGCTGAGAAAACATCTGATCTGCTAAAAGCAGGCAACTCCATTCAGATAGGAAAGACATGTTTTCCATGCAACACCCCAGTTTACTCACCTGCTAGAACAAAAATATAATTTTCCTTAGTTTTGGTCACAATTGTTTGTCTTAGCTCAAATTAACATGAAGCAAAGAGAAAATTATCTTTTTGAAAGATTTTCCAAGACAGTGGAGCTCAGGAAAAACAGCCTCAAGCAGGAGTCTCAACATAGTCAAAGCTGCATAGGTACAGCTTTGTCTCCGGTACTTAGAGCACACCTCTGGTCAGAGTTTTAGAGTGGAGTTTTAGAGTTTTGGAGCTCACACTTGAGGAGAATGCATGTCTTGGGCCACTGCTAACAGCATGTGGAACATTTACATATATGCATATTCACATCATAAAACCAGCCTCTCCGTTAGTATTGATTGACTGTGTTGAATGGAGTTCCAGGAGAGAAGTCCAGGAATGTCAATTGAGATGGCTGACAACCTCCTGTTGGGTCTGGGGACAGATCACACGGCTCCTCCTGTCTGTGCATTGGTGGAGGTAGTGGATATTATCAGTCCCAGGGCATCCTTAAATCCACTCTAATAAGAGAGCACTTGTTGCAAGTTCATGTGATGGGTCCCCTGGGTTGGCTAAACAAATTGGGCTCATGTCTTTCAAGTCCTTAGTGCTAGCAAGCACCTGCACTTTCAGGCTGAGTGCTTAGGTGGACAAATTCTGAATTCTCTAGAGCATGTGCCTAATAAAAACTAGATAATGAAAGATGATCCAACTAATGGAGCTGAGATCTCTGTGTATCTCAAGGCCCTGACGTCACTGCAGGCAGTCCCCAGGAGAGACACTGTGTGCTCCCCTTCAGCTCCTTGCTGTGCCCTAAAGAAAATGATTGAGGCCACCAAATGTGTTTCTATTTCCACCTCCCTGCAAAAGAGCTCCCCAAATGTTTGATGCCTATGTAGTTACTAACACTTCTGAAGTTACTGGACTGCATCGTCTCTGTGGCAGCCACTCAAATGCTCCTTAATGGTGAGATGGGAGATTTAAAATTCAGACACTTGGAGAGTCTCATAGACTGCCTGCTGTTTTTATCAAAGCGTGGGCCTCAGTCCTTCATTTGGAATTGCATAGCCTTAAACCTATGACTCATTTTTAAAAAAAGGGTGAAAATAAGAAGCTGTAGAAGCATCTTAGATTTTTTTTTTAAAACTTGCTACCCTGAGAGGCACAGTGGATTGAGCTCCTGCTTTCTATTTCCAGGTCCATTTCTGACTTACAGTGTAATCTTAGACAAAATATTTTTTGCTTCTGTGCCTGAATTTACCCATCTAAATAACAGGAATTTTTATTTAATGCTACCCAAAATTAGATATATCTCATTTGTATATTTTATATCATTTTTGTCACATTTACTTTGTGGATGAAAAAAATTATGTTTCAGAATTTTGGTCCAGAGTTTTCTCACAGTGCTGCAACAAATTGGAGCACTGTGGAAAATAAAAGGCTCTTTTTTTCTGTTACTCTGTTTTTTCCACTCCAGTCACTTCTTGAATAAGAATGCATCAGACTCCATGTTCACTCTTCCACAGCTTCGGGTATAGTGGGACCTCTAGGTCTTCTGCACCAATCCAGCTTCAGTGCAGCAAGACTCATTTTGTTAAAGAAGTTACAATCTCACCTGGCTTGGTCCACTTAGGTCATAACCTGAGAATTGTATCTTAGCCTGCAATTATCCTGTAATGCTTGTTCAAGAGATTTAACATTCTATGCAGAACAGAACTCCTAGAAAAAATATTTTCCTAATATTTCCCGTTTAACCTTACCCCTGCTGATCTTGACTGACATTCATCCAAGTACATTAAGGGGGATACAGAGCCAGCACTGCATGCTCTGTAATAAACCAAGCAGCTGCATGATGACATTTCTCCATTGTTGTTTTCCTTCAGACACTGTGTCATGCCTGGCTATTCATACAGATCTTTTGCCTTTCCCTGCTCAAGAGCACCCAGCTCTCCCAGACCATGGCTCAGTTGCTGTGATTGCTCAGCTTTCCTTAATGGTCTGACTGCAGCAAAGCTGCTCACTCGTGGGGCCTGCGGTGATGAGAACAGCTACCCGCAAAGGCAGTGGGTGCAAGCAGCGAGCTCCTGGAGCAGTCAGAAAACAGTAACAATTATGTTTTGTTCTTGCTAAACTGACCCCAAGCAAGGGCTGTAGGCAGACCAAAGTCTTCCTGCACTGACCAATGCAGTTTTGCTGTCTGTTGTCTCTCTATCGATGTGGAGAGAAGGCCTGTAAGTGAATTATGGAGGATTTTAAGCAGAATGCCAGCTGGTTTGGAGACCGTGCCATGGTTCTCCTACAGCAAAGCAGCAAAGAAAATCCTAGCTTTTTAGAGGATTTTCTAACCCCCAACTACATTTCCGCATGGCATAGGATCTTTACAGACATGCTGAAAGATCTTGGGAGCAGTTGTGTTCTTACAAAAGAGAGAGATCCACTACAGAAGGGGTATGGAGTGAAAGTCAGGCACAGATTAATAAATGAAGTAGGAAAAAGCTGCTAACAAAAGAGAAGCAATTGTCATCAGCATTTGTAATGTTAGTCATGAAGTGACTGTGCATGTCCAGTCTTGAGTCAGTTTGTCACAACTTTTTTGTTTTGGATTGTTTTGATTGGACATTCTTTAGTGACACCCTCGAATTTTTGACACTTTGGACTCTAGCCTTATTATTCCATCAATTTGTTATTTTCTCACTTCTCACCGCGGCAGATTCTCACATATTAACTTGGCGCTCATATGTTTTAGGAACTCTGAGATTGCTGAGTATTTATGAAAACAGCATGCATTTCTCTAGGATATTTATCTGTGGAGTCCAAAGTTCAATATAGCCTTCATTCTCACATTCTTTCTAGGAGATAATTCACTGAAGAAATGAACTACCTAAAGCACAAAGAGGTGAAGAAACCGACATCACAGGATATGCTCATTATATCTCTGGTCTGTCATCCCTCGTCTGTAATCTTACTGTTTAATTTTAACTTTTTTTGTTAGGCATCTTTCCACACTCTGATTTTTAAGTTGGCATTTCTAGAAGTGAACTGCAGATATTTTCTTATTGCTGCTTTTGAAAATATCAGAATGCTAAAAGATAGTGTGTTTTTGTTTGGCAAAATATTTTTCTTCAGTTTAACTTTTATTGTTTTCCTTGAGTTTCCTCAGACTGGAAAATAGATGCCATAAAGGGATAAAATGTCACCAAACCAACTTTAAAGAACATAAGAAGATGAGGTGGTATATCAAAATGCATATGAACCTTAAACATTTTCTATTTGTTTTACTGAATTCTGATAATCGTGTGAATAGAGAGTTTCATTTGTAGAAGTTTAGGTGTCTTCAAAAGACTTTACACCTGCAACTAGCTGTAGAAAGGAGTTTAAATAACAGTACCAATGCAAAGGAAAGGGAAAAGAAAATGAATGTCTATATTTATATACCATATCTGAAAGGAAAATGTTTTAGAGGAAAACAAACTGGGCTTCTAGCAAATTAACTGAAAATATTTCAGAGTCAGGTTAGAGGTTTCACTTGTGGAACTTGCAGATACTAGCAGAGGACTCTGTCCAGCAGAAAGCATAAAAGTATCCTAGACTAAAAATAGCACTGGTCTGCTGGAGCTGGATGGCTCACTGCCATCATGCAAAGAAGAAATGGAATGGGTACAAAACCAATTAGCCCTGCCCTGAGTTCTGAACACTTGCCAAACATGCAGCCTTCCTTCATCACTCAGTACTGAATTTTGTCATGCTTCTGTATGTGTGATACCAAATATTTGCCAGAGGAGACTAATGCTGCTGCCAAAAAGAAATAAAACTTGTGTATTTATGTAATTTTGTTTTCTTCTTTCACTGCTTTGCTAGTAGACTCCCCCTACCCCCTGCCCACCCACATTAAAACAGAAGAGAGCTTGGGCACACTCCATTCCTGTTTTCCCTGAGTGTATGGAGTAGCATTTTAGTCTTAATCTTCAACTTACCACAGAATTGTCAGTGAAGGCATCAGGGTTATTCTCATAAATGAACTTCTCCACTCTTAGCTGGCGTAATTTGAACATCTTGGATCCTTTGTTGGTGAGGAGAGAAAGCTCTTCTAGCATCACATCTCTGGGGATGCTGATCTTCTTCCCCAGGTTCAGCTTGGACACCTCTTGTGGCATAGCTACAAAACATACAGTGGGGCACTTTAGGAAGCACTCTGGTCTATGTCTTTTGTCTGTTTCTTCCTATCATCAGTAGTGACTTCAAGCACCCAAATTATCTTCTAAATTAAGATTTTAGGACATTATCTGTGCACCTAGTTTTTACATTGAAGACACTCTGGGTATAGATCTTTGGTATTTACTCTGGACTGCAATCAAGGCAAATCTGCAGAGAGAAGTTGCATAGGGGTGGAGCTAGATGGGTGTCTGCCACATCTGAAGCATCTCAGTCAGTGCAGCAGGATTTCTTGGCACTGCTTCAAATGAGTACTTTTCCAAACCTCTAAAACCTTCCTCATGCTGTCAAAAGTAAAGAAAAGATAAGGACATGATGCTTATTTAAAAGTTACCCTACCCAATACACACATATTCTGTAGAAAGAAAAATGTTCCAGGTTATATTCTTCCTGCTCTATTAACTGCTCTAAGAGATGTCTTCTTCAGCTAATGAGTGCTGGAATCAAAGAAACTCTCTCACACAGAGAGAAAACAAGTATGAAACAAATGTTGTAAGAGAGAGAGAACAGCATAGAATAAATCTAGGCACTGCAATATTGACCCCTGTAAAAGATCATGTTTTCTGTCCATTTACACTGATCTGCATCCAAATTAATGCTGCAAGAGAATACAAGTTTGCAGAGTGCAATCTCGGTTGACGTTTGGCTGAGTGTGTGCAATGCTTTTCAGCTGTAAGGTAGAAAATGTGACATGGTTGAAGGCTGGGATCAGTAAAATTTGTGGCTCTGCTTCCTGGTATGTTCAATGCATGTCTTGCTTTGGGAGTTCAGTTAGGCAAGGTGTGAGATTTTAAAGGCCGAAATTCAGATTAAAGTCCAAACAATTTTTATATGTGCAGTTTTGCATATCTTACCTTCATGTGTCAGCTTCCCAATGAGTTTAGTGGACTTTTTCCTTTTAAGAGGAGCAGGAGTCCCTGCAAGGGGCATTCCCACAAAGGGTTCTCTGCTTTGCTCTAAACACACAAGGAAATGGAGAATGAAACACTGGAAATGTATTTCTTGCCTCTCTTTTAGTTGTCATCTACAGGTAAAAGATATACAGCCTTCCTTCCCCACACTGTTTTTTTTCTATCCCTTCCCCATGATGCAGCTAGTGGAAGGTATCATCCCATACAGGATATCATCAGCAGGCCATTCTGGAGTTCTCTGGAGACTCAGCATTCTGACAAAATATGGTAGCAGAACCCAGCAGAAGCATTGCAAAGGTGCCCTATAGCACTCATCCAAAAGAGGCAATTTAATTGCAACAAGGCAGTCTCTCAGAATCCACATGTGCTGTAAGGATACTCTGTTATTATCTTGTGCCGCAGTAACAGGATGTCACTTGGAAAATTTGCTGTATGATGCAATGTTATAACAACATGCAGTTATCATTAGATGGCAATATATATTTTTGGATAAAGGTTTCTGGTCTGTCCACGAGTTATTTGGAACACTTTGCATCATGTGCAGTTCTGGTTTGGATATTTCAACAGTCCTTTTAGAATTAGAATAGGTACTCAGAAAGTCACCAGACTGCAAGTCTGGAAGGGAAAAAAAAAGAAACAAAACAAAATTGCAAGTAGTTCTGTCTTTTATGACTGCTACTGTTTTGTTACAGAAGGGCTAGAGGAGGAAGGCGCAGGAAAACCTGTTAAAATTGTTCACCCAATTTGTTTGAAGTCACTTGCATCTGTATCTTATGTATTGATCTTATCCAATACCATTTTGAAGGGGGAAAGAGAAGAGGGAGATTTCTTCTGGTACAGTGTTCCCCATCTCTGTCCCCAGATAGGATGAGAGATCTGAACTGCAAAATCAGGAAAAATCAGGAGCAATCTCAGCAATTGCATTTCAGGCAGCTTTTGAGAGTCCTTCTTAGGGGTTATTACACATAATGTAAGTAGAGCAAATGTCTTGCCTACACTTCAGCATTGTCCATGCCCAAACAACAGCATACAGGGGACAGATCCCCACCTAATATAATGCAATGCAATACAAAGAAAAATGGGCAAAGACCCATTGGCTTCAGCTGCAGCAATAACTACAATCTCTGTCCTTGTGATTCTTTGTACTTTACTTGCTTAAGATTTCAGAACTGAAAAACTTTGAACTGTGAGTTATATTTTAAAACTAGCAAGCAAAGAGCTGTAACTGGAAGTTTGTATACTACTCTTCTGATCACAACTTTTATCTCCTGTGTATTCTGAAGTATCATTCCACCGTTACTTCTTTTGCAACATAATTTTATATGATGGAATTTTGATAACTGTTAAAAGAAGCCCAGTCACAGCAAAACAGTGCCAATCACATTGGCAGATACTCCCTTGGAGTAGTTTTTCTTTCAGATTCGCAAGTTTTTCCTTTTACTGAGATGCTGCCTGTGTAGTTCACATCATCTATGAGCCCATCCTGGGGTATTCCCAAAGCAAGTGTGAGCAGGTGCAGCCATGACGCACACGCTGCACATTCTCTTTAAGCAGCCAGACATCTGCTTGGCTGTATAAAAGAAGCAGGCCCTGCTTGACAGGAAAAGGGCAATGCTGCCAGGAAATAGCAGAGGTGAGAGGTTATGGCCCATCTGATGGGTCCTAAAACTCACAAAACAGAGAAATCATCCATATGCCGCAAGCATGGATTTCCTGGGGCAAGGCAGAAAGGGACAGCCGCAGTGGAAAGCTGTGCTCCTCACACTAATTCTCAAGCAGCAGCGAGGACAAGTCTATTCTGTTCTGCTGTCCTTCTTTACTAATCCAGCAGGACTGACAATTGAAAAACCCACTTCATGCAACTGGTCTAGCAGAAGGAAAGAGACAGCAGTCTCTCACTATGGACAGGGTCCAGAGTTACACAGTACTGCTGCTCTCTCAGCCCTCCCAGAAGCTGCTGGAGCCTTAAACCCCATTCTCCTCTCTATATCATACGTAAAGCCAGGGATTTTCTCCCTCAGCTCTGTATTCTTGTTCAATTCCTGTGTCTTTTTGTGCATTGATCTTTGCAGCAGTCATTGGTGCTGCAAGCCAAACCAGTCTTTACTTCTCCAGCACCTGCACTATTTTGCTGCCCAGTCAACTCACCTCAGGCTTGCAGGGCCAGGCTCAGACCAGCTCACACACCTGCCCCAGAGCTCAGCAGTGGCTGCTTCCTCCCAGCCTGTCTCTGGGTGCTGCCTGGGGAGGCTTGTCCAGCAGCCCCCTCTCCCAGGGTGCCTGGGTGCGGGGAAGCTCTGCCCAGCACAAAGTGCTGATGCAAAGTGCAGTGAATTTGACTCCTGAAGGCTGCTCGCACAGGCATCCTGCAGTTATTAATAACCAAAGGCCCAGAGGGCAAAGTCTCAGATAGCACTGCTGCCATCCCTGAGGAGAGGAAAAGAAAAGGTTGCACCTCAGGTCTCCTGCAGTCACCGTCTCAACGTCCAGGAAGACCAGGCACTCCCTCCATAGGCGGCTCACTTCTTCCTCCTCTTTGTTCAAATAAATATCAGTTCCTCCTCCTATTGCTTCTTGACGCAATTCATAAAATCTTCTCAATATCCTGTTTGTCAGTAATGCCTCAAAAGCTATCTTGGGTCTTGCTGTGTTTTACACCTTCCTTCTGCCTCTTCTTAATCGGTCATCCCAGTGTCCCCTAGGCTGTCATACATATTTCCTAAAATGCTCAGAAAATACAGAAGCAAAATAATAGTATGCATGAAGCAAGAAGTAGTAGGAAAACCCACAAAGTCTGGAAAGCTATTTATAGAATTCTAGGAAGTAGGTATTTAATATGTATGGGAAACCCAACTGAACCAAAGAGCAAGGAAATTAATTTCCTGATTAATGACAGAAATAGGGTTGATAGTCTGCATTTGGTTCAGCTTTGTACATTCAAATAACTCCCCTTAACTCCTGTTCATTATGAGGCAACTCTCCCTCTTTTTCCTGCTTACCCAATTGGGTTCTGGTTTTAGGATGAAGAAAACATATCTCATTTTACTGGAGTACTCAAAGATGAACATACCTTTCAGTTTCTGAATAAGGCAAAAATCCTCCAGAAAACATTGTCTTACTATTTCACATTGGAAGATCAAACCCCTAGTGGATCAAAATCAAGTTGTCCATCAAATAAACCTAGAGTCTAGTGAGGAGAAAAAAAACCAAAACACAGTTGTGATTATAATAGAAAATCATTTGGACAAAGAATTGCAAGCAAAGTTGATATAAAGGAACATCAGGACATAGCCACTTTCCTTTTTCCCTAGACTTTGCTGCTGTTTTTTGCTGCACCAAATGCATAAAAAACTTTGCAGTGTGGTAACTGGGTTGAAGGCACTACGTGTTAATCCCCAGTACTGTTAAGAAGGTCCTGTAGAAGACTGCTGTAACATTCCTATGGGCAATAGGAAAACAGCTTTTATATCCTGCTTGGAGTTAGGGCACATATGGCATTCTCCTGGCCTAAAGTTTCCATTTTCCTCTTGCTTGCATCCATATAACCACTATGTATACCTTGCATTGTGTCTATTTCACAGCTCTGATCCTCCCTCATTTATGTCTACTGTAACAGCATGATGTACACTTCCCACTGCCCACGAGAGCACTGCATCCTTCACTGAGCTGGGCTGAGACACCAGGGTGATGTCCAGCCCAGATCCTGCCCTCATGCTTCCATGCCAGTGATTCAGGAGCAAATCCTTGGAGCAGTTCCAGTGTAAAATAAGCACAATTAAACTGTAAACACCCACTGCCTGCTCTGGGCACCATCACAGAGCTTCATGCCTGTGAAGGCATTTACATCTGCACAAAGCTGGAGGGTGTCAAATGCTGCAGTCACAGCTGACCATCTGTCCACACGTCACACCCACTCTGCACAAGTGCAAGTGGCCATAGAGGAGCGGGTCTCTTGGTGCTGCCAAGCCCTCCTCACTGCAGATTGTACAGGAGGAGTGTTTTTCTCACCATGGTAATTCTTCTGGATTGGTTTGGCACCATGCTTGACATTTGGCCAGAGTGCCCAGTGTCTGCTGTGACATCCAGTTGTGCTCCTGGAGATGCTGCTCTCCTATTCAAATTCCTGTGCTCTAAATACTCATTCATCATTCATCAAGGGAGACACTTCCTGCCACAAGGTAGTGGCATATGGAGGGACAGAGTGAGAACAAACACAATGTGCTACTTTATGCTTAAAATCAGAGCCCTTTGCCTCTCCTTTCCCAAAGGCATGAGGTAGAGTTACATCTAAATTTAAGAAGTTTCTAGCTCCATTTTGATAATCATCTGAGAAATTAATGTGATTTATATCATCAGTTGAGAAGCTGAGAAATGCAGCTACCATTATATGGCAGCTTTTTGTGGTAACTAGGTTGATGCTAAACTCTGCCTCCTCTCTACTTCTTGCAGCAGCTGTTTTCAGACCATTCTATAGCTGTTGTGTTATTTCTCCAGTCATCTCCTGGGCCTTCCTGAGCACAAATTACATCTTAGGGGAACAGTTTGTGCCAGCTGGATATCATGTGGAACCTGATGGGTTGTGAGGCATGATGTAGCTCCAAAAGATGATGTAGCAGGGAAGTATGTGATTGCTCTTCCCTGTCACGTGACCTGGTGCACCTCTGCTTCCTCCCACCCCAGGCAGCTGCAGAGAGAGAGAAGCTGAGCATGCTGGAAGGGAGCAGAGTGCCCCTGGTAATTGGAAGTGAGCTGGAAACAGATGTGTTTCTTTATCAGTTCCTCTTATAAAACTAAAGAGAGACAAGGGAAAAGCAATAGCAAGAAGAAGGCATGTCTAGCATGGTGTGTGAGGATCTCAATCAGACTGTGAGCAGGCATGTCCTGCAATTAGGACCAGGAACAAGGCACTGACAGTTCAGGATGAGCCAGCTCCAGGAGACAAGAGCCTGCTGTGGATCCCCAGCCCAAAGGGCAAGAGGCAGGCAGGATCAGGGTCCGGGCCAAGGATGCCGAAGTCCAGATTTAAAGAATGATGGGAACTGTGGTCTGATGGGAACAAAGCATATGTTTGTCTAGTTAAGGTCTCATGTGAGAAGTACACATATACCAGGTGAGAAATGGGACCTGAGTGCATCTGGAAGGAACTGAATGGAGCCTGAGCCCTGAATCCATTAGTATGGCACCAGGATTTATCGGGTGATTTGTATAAGGCACTCTTGTGTCTGACACTTAAGCACCAAGACACACCTTAAACTGAGATTCTTACCTCCTACTCTACCTTCAAATAAAATGATATGTCTTTATTTTCAGTTTCCACACTGAGAACTAAATCCTGCTTGTTTCTCCTTTCTATACACAGTTTTTCCTGAGACATAGGAATGTCTAGTTCACAAGTCTATAAATGTCAATTGTGGGTCTAACAGAGACTGCACTTGTGTCCTGCCACAGTGCCAAGTTCAATGGCTTTTTTGTGCTGGAATATTGTACCAATCTTCTATCCCTGCCATAAATAATGCAATGAACTCAGAAGAAGATACCTGTTATCTTACCCACTCATACTAGTCAATGCTAAGGGGTTTTAATCACTGCAAGCTGTACTTGAGGTGGTTCAGTTTTCTTTAGGATGGAAGGATTTACCTGGACCATGGGGTGGTTTGGAGGCTAAATTCAATCCTTGCATAAGTACATGGAATTTCCATTAACGCCAGTGGGGTAGTATATGTGCTGCCTGTAGGACTTCTCACCACTTTAGAGAGTTTATAATCATACAAGAAAATGTCTTTATTTCACTGTGACCACCTCCCTCTTTCCAAATATACCTTTAGTTTAAGTGACCTGAGGAACAGCCTAAACCAACTTTGCTTTCTCTGATGTATAGCTTCAAAATTAATTTATTTTCACTCTGCATTCTTGTACACCTAATTTCAAATAGTCTGACTTCAAGTTGTCAATGCCTACAAACTTATTTAGAGAGTAGCATATGAAATCTGCCTTATTATGCTGCTAGATGGACACAAGCAGTACTTCAGTGAAACATCAGCAGCAGAACTGTGTCCAGAGCACATTTTGATCATGTAGAAGTCAGGAAAACAGCATCAGTATTCACCACTTTAATTTTTCCAAGATGGAGAATTAAACCTTGCCCTTGCTCTTCTTTTTCCCTGATGCCCAGGACTGATCTTTCTTGAAAGTATTCATAAACAGCAGATTCCAACATTATTCAATCTGTTCTGAAAAAAAGTTGCAAGACTCTTGATTTGGTGCTTTTATCCTGGTTATTGTTATGGTGATGATGATGGTGAAATAAATATAATTTTTGTTATTGTAAAATATTTCATGTGTTCTTAACCTGTTCCAGTTTACACAGACATCAGGGAGACTTGTAGCGCCAAAATAGGAGAAATAATAAATGCCAGGCTCTTTTGTGCCACTAAGTGGGCTTAGTGCACGGTAAGACATAGGACTGGGACAGAAATATGTGGGATTTGAGCACAGAGCTGGAGTGTGTGTGGAAATAGCTGCCATTCCCGTGGTATGTTACTTGCTGGGCAGCCTGTTTGTCTGTGTGACCCAGGAATCCCCTCCAAGCTGCAGCAAGCCCCTGGCTGCCAAAACTCTCCGGTATGAGCCTGACCTTCTCCTCTGGTATGTGGGACTGAGCAACACCATATGTGAACGTCAAAAGAGGATAGATTAGGAAGAAAGGACTTCCTAAGATTTTAAACCCTCTAGACTTAACACCACATCAGGCGAATGCCAAACCCGCAGGTAACTCAGAGCAGAGCAGTGGCTACATCTAGTGGCCACGGAAGCTATAGGTCTGAGCTGTCGGGGAACAGCCTTGTCTTCCCTGTGTGCCACGCACTTCCCTGCTGCGCTCTTCGCTGCACATTCTCCTTCCATCGGGTGTGATTGTTTGGGGGTAGGTATCTCCACTAGGCACCTTACTATTTTTTGGTTTTAAACTTCTCTCTAAGATGGATACTGAAGGCCAGGTTAATCCCTAGGCTGCTTCATAGCTGTTTAGTAATCCTTTGGCTTGGCAGGCTCCTGTTCCACCTTTCAAAGTCTGTTTGTCTGGCTCCTTCTGACATGATCTGCTCTGAAAGGAAATGACTCTCACTTGAGAAGGTTGTAGAGGTTAACAGGGAATTTAATTAAGAGCCCTAGATACAGTAACTGTCCTGCAATGTGTCAAACCATCTGGAGTAGCTCATAATCCTACTAGGTCAGATTTATTAAGCAAAACAAGATACAGTCCTAATCTGCAGCCTGTGCATCTGTATACTCACTTTTCTGGGAGCTGTGCTTCTGCTTGGACATAAGCTTAGTTTGGCGTCAGCAAACATTGCTTCCCCTTTCTGCATTTTCTGATGGCAAGTCAATCAGAAATATGCTGGATAGTCCTACAACCTACCTGCAGACCACTGCAAAAGGAAGCTCTCCTCGCAATTAATCTGACAAACATCCACAAAATTATACTTGGACAAATGTCCAGAGCCTGCAGTCTAATCCTACAGCTGATCCCAGAGTCTTTTGCAGCGCTTAGGATGTGCCATCTATGAGTGAGGTATGTCTGGGAAAGGCAACCTGCTAACACTTGTCCTAAACTGAACACAATGAACCTCACAGGACCCAGAAACTGAGTAGACTTTAACATGAATTGGGTTAAGTTTAGAGTTAGAATTAGATTTGGAGCCTGGGAATACAGTGGGATATATTTGATTTTCTGACTGACTTGTTTTTCTGATATCTTGGCTAATATTAAGTTGAATTGTTCAATGCAAGTTTCTATTTGGATTTATCAGAGATGACCAACTTCCACTGATACTACCTTCCACAGAAGGTAGAGTTTATGTTAGAACAGGCTGAGGGGCGGTGATGGGGCAGGCCAGCTCAGGCTGGTCCACAAATGTCTTCAACCTGTCAGTGAGTGAGTGTTTTATAGTCTGTAGTATCAGAATTTTGGATCTCACTTAAGTTTTTGCTTGCATGGGGCTTTTTTAATGTATAGAGGCTTTAAGCCCAGCCTAGGTGTTTTTTATTGCTGAGACATCCCATCCTTTTTTGAACTCCTTATATTTTCTTGTCCTTAGCAGTTTGTAGTAGTAGTGCTAAATGCATGTGCTGTACACATAGCAATTCCTCCTGGGTACCAAGCAAAGAAAGTGACAAAATGCCACATGTAAAGTGCATATCACAAGTTTATTTCTCTGCACAAACAAATAGAAAGTGATTGTAAATTGGAAAAAAAAAAGACAAAACAGAAAAGGAAAAAAAGTTATTTCCATAAACAAAGATGCCAACTCTGTTCATCTGGGGTCACATCTCTCACCAGACAGAGCACTGCTGCTGGGCTCCCATTTTCAGAGCACTGATGGGTCTCTTCTAGGAAAAGGGTTTAGTAGGGGTGCTGGATATTATAGCAGAAAGGGAGCATATTCTTTATGAGGAACAATCTTGCCTCACACTGTGCTCATGTCTGGCATCAGTGATCCCTCATCACACCAGTCTCTTCTGAGATGCTTCCTCCCAGGTGCTGCAGGATCTTGAGGTTATCTCTGGTATGTGTTCCCATATATTGAGAGGGAAGGGACTGTTACTTCTGAAGCAAAGATAAAACCCCTGAATTGCCAGAGCTGCAATGTGTAGCCTGCAGCATGCTAGAGAGGAGGGATGATAGGCAGTTTTAAATCAGAGCCCATGAAGACATCTTCAAATACTTAACAAGGGAACACTGGGGTTTGACCTACCACTGCAGCTTACAACTTAGCAGGTGGGAGCTAAAACTTTCAAACAACTGTTTATGTCTGTGCTTGTTCAACAGCTGAGGAATTAGACATTTGGAGAGGCTCAAGACAAGCTTACATATTTCAAAAGTATTCCTTATAACCTCACCTGTGACCTTTTTAACAGGCCAGTCACAGTGTTTTCATGAGCAGACATTAGCAGAGCTGCTTAAAGCCAGCAGTAGTTCAGGTTTCTTCTTTAAAACTTAACAGATGCATCTCAGTATTATTTCTCATCTCATGCTACTTGCAGCTACAGGCCTTATTTGGGATACACCACGAGCACTGTAGGCCTCATCTGCAACAGCCTCTGCTTCTGCAGATCAGTCCTGTGTCAGCATAGGATCCAGAAAAGTTTGTGAGGGGCTTAAATCTATTAAGCTACTTCGGTTCTGCTTCTAAACATAGCTTTGAAGCAAGGATGTAAGTAAAATGCAGGATTCCCAACCTCCTGGTTCTTTTCCTTGCTCTTGTATTTTATATTTGTTTTCCAGTCAAACCTAAATTTTTCATTTCCTGCCCATTACATTATCAGAAATGGTGGGGCAAATGCATTTATTCCACTCACTTGGATCACGATATTTAACATTGAATGGTGTTTGGCAATCACTCCTCAGCAGAAATCATTGTCTCCCAGAAATCTGGAGTGGGATCACTAAAATACTAAACCCATGCAATCTCCCGTACATACTGAGGCCAGACTTCTCTATTTTTCCAGTGGCAAAATGAATTTCCTGAGGCTTTCAGGCCCTGAGAGCACTTAACTTTAGGGGCCTGAGGGAAAGGGATACTGGAGTAAGATTCAAACTTTCTGAGGTTATTTCTTGACTGCAGAATTATGTTGAGCACCCTTCTTCTGGTCCACACAACCCCTCTCTATACCTGAGTTTGGTAATGCTTTCAGCCTGGGCTAATTTGTCTGTCTAAGGCTAATGGCTTAAATCACTGGCCAGGGACAGACAACACTCCACAAGATGAGAGACAAAGCTTTTGGAGCACTGCTACTTCTTGAGTTCCTTCTTAGAGCTTTCCTAGATCAAACAGAAGATTCCTCCCTCCATGTTTGGGAAGAGTCACAGAGGTTCAGTTTGCACACAGGTCTTCTTTTTTTTTTTTTTTTTTTTTTTTTTTTTTTTTTTTTTTCCCAGAAATGCTGGCAATGCAATGCAGTACAGGATGAGTGAGAAAGCAATCATCTGAGATAGGTTTTATAGCATGGCTGCTCCCCTTCACTGGAGCTAAATGGATTCTGGTGATCTGAATTCACTCTGAGGTGATGATTTCTCCTAAGACATCCTCTCTGGGGCTTTTCAGGGACACAGTCTCCTCATCAATTCAGGTTGGCTGCTCCTATGTCATACAACCAGATGCAGCATCTCTTCTGACTCAGCCTCACCTTTGGCCATTAACTCAAGGTATTCCCATGGCTTTTCTTACAATCCTCGCCCATGCTTGATAGTGTGCCAAGTAAGGTGTAAGTTCTGTCCTCCTCTCTTCCCAGCATGCTCATGATATGTTTCAGGCCCACCAGGAATGTGCACTGCAAACACAGGCATGCAAAAAAGTCCAGCCAGAGTGTGAAGGATTCAAAGGCAGAATTGTGAATTACTTCTTTTCTCTCATTCTCTCTCTCTGAAGTTTGTCCAGGATCAGAGGTGCTGGCTAGGTTTTCCAGCCTTCTTTTTCTTCACAGGAGAGCACACATGAAAAATCTCCAGGTGCTCACAGAGAAAGACTTTCAAGCCTCCAAGAAAAAGTGGAGCCCCAGCTATCATGAAAAAGCTGCACATCATAAGCTCTTGCTGTGCAGAGGAAGGTTGGCTTAGATTTAGTATGAAACAACACTAGCTACACTGCATACAGACTGCTTCAGACCCACTAGCATCCCTTTTTTTTTCCCCCCAGAACATATCCAAAGTTTGTGCTCAGTCCAGTCAGGGAATGGCTACTGCTTGAAGCAGAGGAGCAAGTCTAATGAGAGGGAGACTTGTCTCAAGGAGAGAGGGCTTTGAGACCCTCATTCTGCCTCCTGTACACATTCCTCTGAGTTTTGCAAAAGGCTGGGCAACCCTGACCCAGAAAGAGGTGGCAAACCCCTTCCCAGCAGCTGGGGCATCTGCTGTGTTTGGAGCCAGATTTCCAGGAGCAATGCTTTCTTGGTGTACTTGTGGGATCACACTGGAAAAGTGGCTGCTGGCAAAGGAGGATCACAAGCAGAAAGTAAATGGCTGGGGGTGTGTAAACCAGAGTATAGATGACATGCACACACACATGCACAATCCCTACTAAAATGCTGAATTCTTCCTTGGGAAGGCAGTGCTTTCTTCCTGTATGCCTATAGTGTAGAGATGAAGTTGGAAGCTAGCCTGGGACATTCAAGGAATAACCAGTACTGTTTCCCCAGCATCACCAGCAAACTGAACTCTGTATATGTGTATGAATGCAGATCCTCTGGGATTCTCAGAGCACTTCAGTTTTTTCAAATAAGCCCCACAATAATACCTAAGTCGTTTTGTATGAAGTTTTACTAGTGACTTTCTGTTTTCCTGACCTTCACTTCCATGCTGAGAATGTCTGTAAAGGCCCTCTGTTTTCCCCTCATCACAAAGCTTTCAGCAAGTTTTATGTCATGACCCATTTCTAATTTAGTCCCACTTCTGTCCTGGACTAAACCAAAAGATCATGAATGCGTATTCATGATGTGCGTATTCATCATGAATGCATATTCAGTCCTGCCTCATTTTAAAGCCAACTGTACCTCCTCCCATGCAATCCACCTTTCTACTTACAGCATCCATATCCTGTTCAGTGGGACTGATGCTGCAGGGCCTTTCTTTGTGCCAACCAGACACTGCCTGAGCTTAGCTTTGATTTTGTATATCCTTAAAAATGGATACTTCCTTCTGCAGTTCCCACAGGTGGTGATAGCCTCATCAAGTCCCCTCAAAGCCCCTCTTTGACAAACTATTTCCAGACCTGATAGTGGTAATTAGAACCAGCTAGGATGACTCTCCTTTTTAGCCCCAGCCCTGGTGACTGGAGGAACAGGCACACATGGGCACTCTCAGGCGCAGCCACACTGCCCACATGTGCACGGGCAAACACCACTGCTCACTCTGCTCTCTTGTCTTCTTTCCCATGCCCCCACAGAGGGAATTCTGGGAGAAATGTCCCAGGTGAGGCCCCACTTGTCCTTTCACTCCCTGCTGAGTGTTGCTGTGTGCATGTGTGTGTGCACACACAAGTGAACATGACAGACTGGGAGGATCAGAGAAGAACAGTCTCATGGGAAAGTTGCAGCTTCTGCTCTGTAATCCCACCTCTCACCCTTTCTTCCTGGAAAGCTCTTGCTTCCTACTTTCCTTCCATGCAGAGGTGACTTCAAAGCCCTTGGGAAAGGAAAACTGCTGCTTCATGTGTGTCTCCATGTGAGATAATCTCTGTCATTCACCCCTCTGGAGGTGGGTTTTGCTGCTGTGTACAAGTTCCCAGTCTTTGTGTACCACCACACACTTGCCCTCTCTCCACATTCTTCCTCCTACAGTAGCCACAGCCAGTAAGCCTTTCCATGAAGCATCCCATCTGAGACCAAGGGGAGGCTGGGGAAGGGGGTGGTGCTGAAGGGCAGTAATTTTTTGAGGGTTTTTTTTCTTCATTTTGTGTCACTCATCCCAATGTACTGAGCTGACATGAAAGACAAAACAAGCGCTATCTCTGTGGGGCCACAGACAGGATGGGAGGGGTGCCTGCCTCAGTGATGGCCAAAACTTGGCCTCCACACATTGGCCTGCATGCCTGTTCTTGCTGCAGAGAATTTGGGCCTGGCCACCTGAAACCGAGAGGCAGAGGCTGAGTTTGGAGGAGGTCCCTGTCCCACCTGTCCAGGCTCTGGGGAGCTCTGATATGGCTTAGGGGAGGGGCTGAGCTCCACCTGGAAGGGTGCTGGTGTAGCAGGGGCAGAAGAGGCCATTTCTGTTCTCCACAATGGCTCATCCAGCGTGGTGGCTGAGCGGGGCATGAGCACAGTGGGTGCCAGGCTGCTGGAGGCTGGCATGGGAGCCGGAGTGGAGAAGCGACGAATCTCTTGGGTCTTGGCTATTTTCACAGGGACCTGCTTGGCTGCCACAAAGGATGAGCTAGCCTGTGAGGTTGGCTGACCAGGAGTAGTCTGAGTGCTGGGGCTTGGGGGATCCCCAAAACAGAACATGGCTGACTTCAATTGATAGGGCTGGTGGCGCATTAAATCAATGACCTTGATCCCTGATTTCTGGCCGGGTGCCTTTTTCACTTTGCTCTCTGCTTTGCTAGCCTGAGATTTGCTGGCTGCCAGAGGATAGAAAGGGGAATGCATTGGGTTGTAAGCTATTGGAGGGGGAGCCCGGATGTTGGGTGAATATTTCCAGCATGAGGGTAGAGAAGGGGATGGAGAGGGGGTCCTGGGCTTGTACTCTGGCTTCGGTGTTGTTTCCACCACATATTTGTCCATGCGGCTCTGGCGTTTGGCAAAGAGCTCTGCCCCCTTGCCTTTAAGCTGAGGCATGTCCTGGGCCCCATTGACCAATCCAGCATCTTGCTGAGGCTTGGGGGCCACCGGAGGTGGGGTCTTGAACTTGCGGCCTGAGGACTGCATGAAGTTGCAGGCCTCAGCACCCAGGCTGAGGAAGTCCTCCTCAGGCCCAGACTCAAAGCCTGCTGCAGGGTGGTCACCCTTTGGCTTCTCATCCAGGTTCTGCACCAGAGACAGGAGCTCAGGGTTGGGTGAATTCTTCTTCTTCTCCTCAATCTTACTGAACATGGGTTTCTTGTTGCCCCGTCGGCGAGCCTCCTGCAGGATGCCTGTGCGGGGAGCTGGCACAGCAATCCTCTGCTCCCTGGAGGTTAAGGGCTCTGAAGGAGGCCGTGGCATTGCTGGAGTGATGGCAGGAGAAGGCTGCTTTGGCACAGGGGAACTGCTTCTCATGTGCTGTGATGGTGCTGGACTAATATACAATGAAGAAGAGGCTGTTCCAGGGACTCGTGGCTGGGATGCTGTGGAGGCCACATCCCCTCCTGGCTTTGAGGGAGCTGACAGAAAGATAGAGGTGGTGGATGTCCGCGCAGTGTTGGCAGAAGGCTTGACCTCTGAAGCGCTTCCTCCCCCTTTTGGCTGTGACTCCAGTGGTGATGTTGGTCTTCCTGGTGCAGGAATATACAGAGATGTGGAGGAGCTGACTGCACCACGCTGTGTTGGCACTGGTGCATTGGCAGGTGTTCCTGGAACCAGAGGTGAGAAAGGGGGAACCACTGTGCTTTGCCCACCCAGACTTTCAGTGGGTTTTTTGGGTGCTGGTGGCCTAAAGATGACAGAGGATGTTGCTGGACGCTGGCCAGAAAAGCCAGGAGTAAAGGGCCGTGCAGACCTGTTGAACATGCTTGTTGAACCTGCAGAGAAGGGGTCGGGGGTGCTTGGGGGAGGAGGGAAGAAAGTGGGGCTGGGGGCAGTCAGGAGCTGAGTGGGGACAGTGGCTGGCTGCTTGCTGGGCACTTGCACAGCTTCCAGGTGGATGCTGAGGGGCACGTTGTCTGCCTTCTCTGGCACAGGCATATCTCCGTTCACTGTGCCCTGCTTTGGCTGGGCAGCTGGGACAAGCTCTGGGCTCTTCTGCACTGGAGCTTTCTCAACTGTGTACTTCCCAGCCCGTTCCCTCTGCTGCTCAAATAATCGTGCTCCTTTACCTGAGGCCTCACTCAAACCTTTTTGCTTCTCTTCCTTCTGTTCAGAGTCAGATTTGGACTTTTCAATGTCTAGGTAAGTGTTGTCCCAGTCTGAGTGATTAGTTAGGCTTCGGGCATCAGAGAAAGCTTCCTCATCAAATTCAGATTCACTGGTTGGAAAAACTCCGTCTTCCTCCTCATAGGAGCGGTCTTCATCAACACTGCCAAAGCTTACCAATGTATACTTCTTAGCCCTCTGCCTGCGCTTCTTAAACATCAGCACCCCCTTGGAGTGGGGGTTGGGTGCATCTGTCAGCAGGGATGCAATGGTTCTGCACTTGGTTTTGGCTTCCTTCACATTCTTCTCCTGGATGCTTTCGTGGCGGTGGAGCTCTGAAAGAGATAGAAAGAGGCACTCTGAGAGATCAGAAAAGGTTGGGTGGGCAAAGGTGGACAGTGAAATGGCTATAGGTGTTCTAGTGCACATAAGGGGAAACACAGCCCTTGCCCTTTTTTTCATTCCACTTTTGCTGATTATATAAACTGTCTTTATAAACTGTGTCTTTATAAACTGTTGGTAGAAAATCAGGAGCAGTTTTCTCTTTCCCTGCAAACACAGTAGAAGTCAATGCAGGTGTGGGGAGGGAACTCTTCCCACTCTGATGGCTGGTCTAAGTTTCCTCATCAGACCTGGGATTTCCCATTTCTGAAGCATGTGAACAAGAGTCCCGGACATTTTTACAGTACTTCCCTTGCTTGTGGAAATTTTTACCATTTATTTTTCACCCTGAAGGTGGAGCCCTGCTTTCTGTAGATGTTCCTTCTACCATTTAGAGGACTGCATGTGTGCAAAAGGAGAGGTGCTCTGCAGGCACAGCAGGGCTGCTCCTGATCTAAGCCCTGCAATGTCAGCTCCAGTCAGTGTTGTGCAGCAGCATTGTGTGTGGGCTGTTTGCTGCTCTGCAGCAGCCCTGCCACTGCAGGAGGCAAAGGAAGAATGATTTCATCCTTGCTGCAGTCTCTTCCCTGTGCCCCATGCCTGGCAAGGAAGAAGAGTATTTGCTCCTGAGCAAGAATCCCAGATCCCCACAACTGATCAGCCAGACCAGAAGGAAATCCACTTAGACAGGCTTGCTTGGAAAAGACACCACCTGTTGGGACACTGGCATAAAAGTGTGGGATAATCATTTTCCACCTGCTCTGTGGTCAGTAAAGCCCCAGGGAGGAACACTGTATCCTCTGTCTTTGTGTGCAGGGAAAGCAGGTGGTGAACAAGATTCAATAATAAAACCAGACTTGTCTGCCCTAATGAAAGAATGGACATGCCTTGAATCACTGTTGAAGTGACAGAAGAGAGAGGAGAGGAGAGGAGAGGAGAGGAGAGGAGAGGAGAGGAGAGGAGAGGAGAGGAGAGGAGAGGAGAGGAGAGGAGAGGAGAGGAGAGGAGAGGAGAGGAGAGGAGAGGAGAGGAGAGGAGAGGAGAGGAGAGGGAGAGGAGAGGAGAGGAGGAGAGGAGAGAGAGGAGAGGAGAGGAGAGGAGAGGAGAGGAGAGGAGAGGAGAGGAGAGGAGAGGAGAGCTGCAAGGCAGTACTGAGGGATGATGTTAGTTCAAGAGATGATGGAAGCTGCTCAGTCCTCTCAGGATCTCACTTCTGATCATTTTATCACAAAGCATTCATTCAACATGAACCTGTTAATGTCAGGGTAACCTGCAGTGAGGGACAGGGAGCTTAGTTAAGAAGTTTACTAGTTTTCCTGAGGGCTGCATTCTCCCAAAACCTTTCTAGTCTACACAATTGTGGTGTCATCATTCCATACTGCATCAGTGTAACCACAGCAGAAAGAGCTTCCCTTTCCCACCCCATGCTGAAAATGAAGTGATGATTTGCAAAGCAGTTATCCTTCCAGGAAGCTCTCAAAGTTTGCAGCCATTCCATAGCACATGCTGCTGCTTTGGGACTTCAGCAAGGGGAATTCTGTGGTTTGAGATCACTTCATGTGGATGCACAGTCCGTTCCTCTCCTTTACACCCAGAACTAGAAACGGGAAAAGCAACACTGAAATGGCTAATTATTTGTACTCGCATTTGCAAAGTGAAGGCTCTTTGCAAAACTTTCCTTACAGAATAACTCCACCTTGCTGAACCAAGACTGAGGTAGTGTCCAGGTTTTTGTGTAGATTTAGTGTTCTCCAGGGCAGTCACAGATTTGCCCTCAAAGACCTGCTCTCCATTGTAGAAACAAACGACAGTCCCTGAAGGTCTGCCCACTTCATTTACAAATCTGCAGCCTGTGTCTCTAGGGGTTGTTGACAATGGAGAAAATAAGGGAAGTTGCTACAGACAACCTTACTAAAAGCTCTACCTTACCTGGTGGTATTTTGCTTCTAAATTTACAAGGAGAAAGAGCAGCACCACAGAGTCTTAGTCAAGTGCAGAATATGTAAACTCTGGCCTGAGTGACTCACAGGAGGATTTCTAGCATCAGGAGTTACCAGATAGGGAGCAATACCATTCAAAGTGATGTCTGCACAGCTCTTTCTGACAGCAGACTACCGTGGAAATGCCAACTCTAAACTCTGGGCTAGCAAATACTGTCAGAGAAAATGTAACAAAAGATGGTCTTTAACTCCACCAGCCTGTAGTCCTAGCTCAGCATTAGGATTCATGTACAACTTCCCTAGAAAGTTGCTCTGAACTGTCCTGTGCTCTGAAGGAGCTGGCAAATAGGGTCCTCTGGGACCTGCTTCTTACCTCCCTCTTTTCTTCTTCCTACCATTCTCCTCATCAAAGGCTAAAGCACACAACTAATTACACCAGTCCTCCCAACAGAAAAATGGTCATGCTATTCAAGCTACAATCTTCCACAACAGTTTAAGAAAAAACAGGAAGAGAAATCTCCCTAAGATGACTTGTAGAAGGTAAAGAGCAAGAATGAAATCAGAATAGGCAAAAGAATGAGGTAAGGAGAGTAGACTAAAAAAAGTAGAGGAAAGGAAAGAAGAAAGGAAGAAGAGAAGAGAAGAGAAGAGAAGAGAAGAGAAGAGAAGAGAAGAGAAGAGAAGAGAAGAGAAGAGAAGAGAAGAGAAGAGAAGAGAAGAGAAGAGAAGAGAAGAGAAGAGAAGAGAAGAGAAGAGAAGAGAAGAGAAGAGAAGAGAAGAGAAGAGAAGAGAAGAGAAGAGAAGAGAAGAGAAGAGAGAAAAGAAAAGAAAAAGAAAAAGAAAAAGAAAAAGAAAAAGAAAAAGAAAAAGAAAAAGAAAAAGAAAAAGAAAAAGAAAAAGAAAAAAAAAGAGAAAAAAGATTTGTACCTGCATAAGGCTGATCCAAGCTTGAGAAAGTAGAGTCCAGACCTGGAGAACTGGGCATGTCACAAAGCCCGTTTAATTCACAACTCCCCATAAACAGAAAGAGAGGCAATGAGAGACGAGCAAAGCAAAGCTCTTCTGGAGCAGAACCAAAACTCTGAGATGTCCAAGCTCTTTGCTATCAGTCCACAGGCCTTTTAAAGCCTCTCTTTTGTCTCGTAGGCTTTGCTGCTGAAAGCCATGAGGTCACTTTGTCTATTTTTGTCCTCATAGCTTCATCACTGAGCAGTGTGATGGACATTGTCACCTGGCACTTAAACTTATTCTTTCCCCCTCCCTGTACTCCCTGTAAGGAGAAACTCCTATTTTTTATTTTAAAATAACAAAATATACTCTATATTATCACAGCTTCTATGGTGTAAGCTTCAGGTTAGAAAGGTGCAGGCTTCAAGTTAGTGTTACCAATGCCTCAATGTCCAGCATTTCTGTGCCAAAAAGCCCTTCAGAGAGATAAAACTAACACAGTGTGCATGTCCAACATGGAGAGGCAGAAGAAACCTGCACAGGAGAAAAATAAGTTCCCTTGCTTGAAACTCTCAGAGAGCACTCAGCTCCAGGTAAAGAGGAAGAAAAGAGAGCAGGGGCTTTCCTGTGTATATCAATTTTCTTCCATGTCTGAGGAGAACCTGTCCACAATTCAGATTTCTGTTGTGTACACAACTGAGGAACATTTAACAGAGGAGCATTGGGATTCTGGATGTGTGCAGTCAAGCTGTTTAGCTGAATTAAAACAGCAGAGGCTGCTACCTACACTGAAAGCATGGTTGTGCCCAGGGAGGGTGACAGAGTGTTTGGAAACCAGGGAGTGGTGTTTTGGCAGCACCATTCAGAGCTCCAGCACAGGAGACTGAGAGGTGTTGAAAGATGACATGATGATAGTGAGGACTGTGGTGGATGGAAAGGAAGGGAATAGATGGTGCTGGGAAGTCTGTAGATCTCTGCAGTTGTGGTCTGCTCAGCATCTCTTCACACTTCATCTAGGTCCTGTCTTACCACTCCTTTCTGTACTCCAGCAATAGCTCCTGTGAGACAATCCCAGAGCCGTGCCCAAGGGACACCCTCCCATGACTCTCCCTTCCAGCAGCCCCAGCCTTAGCAATTCTGTAGCCTTGGCAGACAATCTCCAGTGTTAGAGAGACTGGGAAAATGAAGGTCTGACCATACATGCTGAAATCCAGCAGCCATCACTGCACACCAAGACAACTCCCACAAGGCAACACTGCTGTAGAGAGACCTGTCATGTGTCGTACAGAGGCTCTTAGAGCAAGAGCCATGAAAGTGGTTCAGTCTCCTCTTTGATGAATATTTACATATATAGGGATATATGTATATATATATGTGTCTTTGGGGAAACCTTTTAATATTGATACATATCACTGAAATGAAAATACAGCTCAGTCTCTTGTAAGAACATTCATATGGAATAGATAAAAGAGTAAAAGGAAGGGTTATAAAACTCTTATAAATTCTGTTGGTGTAGTGAATAATTTCTATAGAAAACCTTTTGTTAACTTCTGAAGCACTTATGTCATGTACACACTGAATTCTGTTGGAAAAAAATCCACAAAAAGGAAAAATTTCTATTAAGCAAAACCTATGGAAGCTTTCCTCTTAAGTTTCACTGAAATTATTTTTGTTACCTAATTACAGTAAAGAGAAGTATAAAAAGTACAAATCTTTCCAAGATCAGACCTTATTAAAAGAAAGCATTTTAATGCCCAGGCAAGCTACTGAACAAGCAGGCTTACATGAGGTCAGATACTGTTCATGTTCTCTAGGAAACAAAAACCAGTAAATTTTATTATGAAGACCGAATTCTAGAAAAGCCATTACTATAGAAAATAAGGTACTCTGCTGCTTCTAGAGATAAAGAGCCTGTTCCTCTGTGATGAAATACTACTTGTCAATTGCTTTTTTCATATGGGGTCACCTCGAATTTTGTTCTTCCAGCTATTTATGTTAGACAAAGTCATTTTTCCATGGCTAATGTTGCAAATATCTCAGTAAGTCATTAGAGGCTACAGACATCTCATACTTTACATACCTGAAGTCCTTTCAAAATAAGATTTGGATGGGTTATATTGACCTTCTAAGTATTTCCCTTGAAAGTTTCAACCTTTCAAGCTTTGATCCGTATTTAAATTGCAAACAGTTAAGCAGAGGAGTATATATTTTCCCTCAAAGTAAAGCTAAAACTCTTGGGATAGGAAATATTTGTCATTCTTGGATATTTTCACACTTCCATCATATAACCTGTGCATAATATAAAACACAGATATGGCTTCAGCTCCAATTTAGGATGCTACAGACAAATGCTACAGTCCTACTCAAGTCTGCAACACTTTAGCGTGTATCTGAAGTTAAATAGTTAAAATACTTGTCAAACCAGTGTTTCTTCTTAAATGGCTAGTGATTTTAAATGTGCCAGTGAGACACTGCCCCACTGCAAAATACTGGTTTTGGAAAAACAGAAAGAAACAGGCTTTTCTGAAGGTAAGTTAACAGCCCAGGGAAAGGTAAGTTAACAGCCCATTCATTTTGTAGATCTTTGAGCATTTTTAGCCATACTGCTATTGGAGAGCTCTGTTAGGCGGAGAGGATTTAGAGACATCACTGTACATGGCTGCAATATCTTAGTCTCATGGTATCCTGCTGGAGACTTGAATAGCCTTTTCATTCAAAAAATCTCTCAGCTCGGTGACAGTTTGCCCTTCTTTCTGAGCTGGATGGAAAAGTAAGTGCAAAAGTGCAAAGGGTAGCACACATGGCCAGTTTTTCTGTGCTGACAGCTCACACCTGGGCCCTGGATATTCCCTACATAGCCCTCTCCCAAAGGAGAACTTTCTTTTGCCAGGATAGCACCTGCTTAATGCACTAGTGAATCTGTCTTTTGCAGTTTTAGCCCAATTTCCTTTGAGAGGTTTATGCAGTCAATGCTGCACGTCTTTTGATCTTATCCATTTCATGCTAATAGTGTTTGAGTCCATTTGCTAATTTTAAGAGTCTGAAGTCACAAAGACACAATGCTCCTACAAGTTTACATGGAAATAGGAGGCTCAGCAGAGGAGAGACCCCACCATAGGAAGCAAGAAGCCTGAGTGCAGTCTTAATTTGGCATCAAAAACTGAAGAACACACACACACACACACACAAAAGCTTTCTCATTTTGAATGTGAGAGACAGACATCAGACAGATTTGCATTTACTAGACATGAGAGAATGAGTTCTCAAATACAAAACATAAATTAAAAGAATGCCAGGATCTGCTAAGTCTACTGCTTACAAAATTGATGTCTGACAGCAGGATACCACTGATTGATCACATCTTTTGTCTTTCAGTCTATCCAACATCTACTCCAGTAATACTGACAAGTATATGCTCACCATCTCACTATGTGGACTTGATTAATCCACTTGCCATATAGTCTCATTAACCAGTTGATTTTAGTCATTTTCTGCAACTATTCAAGCTCCTGCCACATTAAAAATTCTAGCCTTTCATGAGACAACTGTATATCTTCCATGTGTTATGTCATCTGCCAATTAATACACAGCAATCTCCACTGAATCCCCGTGACACCCATTGAAAATGGTATTATTGCCATTTCCTGTTACTGCTTGCTAGGTACAACACCCAAGGGAAACAAGCCACATTTACAAAGCTTCACTAGCAGGGATTAGCATCTGAAAAAAGCAGATAGGAAGACAATAGTGGTGTACCTGGGAACACTTTTGAGCTCCTCAGTCCAGGTAACCCCCCTCCCTCCCCTGTGTCTCCCACACACCTGGGTTTCTCTGGGAAGAAAAACCAGAGAGAAGCTGCAAGGTGTCTCAGCTAGGTTCCAGATCTGAATAACAGCAGTTTGGGGGCTGTGGTGTGCCCCACAGTACATGCTGCTTGTTCCGTCTAGGTGCAGCCAGAGGATAAGATCCACTGACAGAAGAGAAGAGGGTTGGGATTTTTTATCATCTGTCTCCTTGCCAGTCATATAAGTCATTGAGTTGGAGAGGACCTTTGATTGACGTTAGTGTTTAAAGCTCTGTGGGTGAAAATATAGAGGTAGTCCTGTTGGATTCAGAAGGCCAGTGAAACACTACTACCAACTTAGCCAGTTAGCTCATCTGACATCATGAGCCATTAATAGTGATGTTTTCTGTTCTATTCTTAGCCAATTGTGTGGTCACCTTATGGTAGTCCTATCTCATCCATATTTCTCTCATTGGAAAAGTCATGTGGAACTGTATCAAGTATCTTATAGAAGCCAGTATATACTGTGTTCATGTTATTCCTTCAGCCATGAAGTCCTATCTTACTGAGCAGGTCAAAGACTCTTTCTACTTTTTGTTAGTCCATGTTGATTTTACTTTTCATTTTGTTTTCTGCAAAAATGCACCAAAAAATCACTTCACGCGCCTAATTGAAGCTAAATAATTGTTTTTTTTCTTATTGTCACAGCCTATGTCGGCTAGAAGGGTATATTCTTCTCATTATTCCAAAGTACTTGGCAAGGACTGAGGACCATTCTGATACAAGTTTCGTTAACTCCTTACATTTGACCTCTACAGAGAAACTGACTGAGCCTTGTCCTTTCAGTATAGTCAGTGTATCAAGATAAGCTGAATCTACTTGCCCCCGTTTCTGCTCCTGTTTCTTTCTGCAAAGAGTGAGATTCTTAGTTAATGTAAGTGGTAAATATTGATGACAGTAAAGCTTTACACATTTCCCAGCAAACTGATGTCCCATCCTATGATGGGTTTAAGTGAAACTGAAGAACAATTAGCCAGGTATTGGTGAGGTTGACAGTTTTCTCCTTCCTAACTATAATTTTCTCTCACTTCTCTTGAGTAATGCTTGTCAAAGTCCTTTTATGCCTCACCCTTTTATGCCTCTCCCTCATCCATCAATATCACTTTGTCTCAAAAACATTTCAGTGTTATCCCTGAGCAGACTTGTCCCTATCTTGTCAGAAACCTTGTCCCATATCACTTTCAGAACTGATGGAAACAACTGGATGGGGAAAGGATTCCTGTTGTCTGTTTTGCATTACAAATTCTTTCAACTAATATGTCAAAACCCTGGAATCTAAAACTACCAGCTTGATTAAGACAGTCTGTGGGGTTATATGTGTAGCTGTTTCAGTGTGATTATTGCTCTAATCATCTTTGTGATCTGAGCTATTGGCAAAATTTTGATTTAATGCCATTGTTCCCCATCAGCCTCACACATCCTAAGTCAGAGTAGACATGCATGTGCAAGGCCAGGCTATGTTAACACATGAGACAACACAGTCTGAAAAATCACTAACTGGGGCTCTGCAAGGACCATGGAAATGTCAGCTTGGAAGCAAACTCTGACACTGCTTCACGAGCAGCAGGATGATGAATGACCTCTGATCATGTCTGAGGAACTGTGACCCAGAGTCAGAGTCCCTGTGCTGACAATAATAACATAGAAGTAATGTCTGAGTAACTGATTGTTTAAAAAAAGGTGCTTCAAATGATATCTCATACAGTAGAAGTACCAGGACAAATGAGAGTATACACCTTTTCATTTCAGGGATCACATAGTTTTCCTCCATACATCTTCAAATGCTAAAGATCTTTCCCCTCCCAGAGAATATTATCTGCAGCTAGATTTATCTTGAGCTAACACATGTTCAGCTAAATTTGTGTCTCTGTCAGGCTCTGGGGCAGCAGGATTGCAGTGAGGTGCAAAGGTAGAGCAGAGCAGAGCTCTATCAGCTTTACTTCCAGTGTTGCAACCCACAACATCCTCACTGAAATGCTGGACAAGAGTGATGCCTGAGGGAATGGTCCTGGAGGTCTCCAGTAAGAATACCTGAGGAAGATGGCAAATTACTTGTGACAATTATGGGATGACTCAAGAAAGAATGAAAAAGTCATCCACCCTAGCTAAGACAGACAACAGTAGTTTATAATCTGGGTTCTGCCCCATTAATATATCAGCCTGAAAATAGTACCTCTGCTTTCCACAGAAGGACATAAACTGAAGGAATAAGAACAAATGTCATACTCAACCCTAAAGGTGGAGAAATGGAGAACGAGTGCTCTAGATGCCTGGTGTTTATCTCTCTGTAGTCTTTAATAAATGCCTTCCAAGTGGCAGAGAATTCACACATGAATGACAGTTATTAAGTGGGGTTTCTTAAACAAACACATACAACTAGACTGCTACTGCAGTGTATGGAAACGGATTTCCCAAGAGGAAGCAACTTCCAGTTTCATGCATGCTGAAATGAGATCAGTCTCTCCATCTGTGGTTCAACCATGGAAGCTGTTGTCCTTGTTTCCTGAATAGCTGGCTGCTCATTGAGTGGCAAGGGCCAAGGGTGATTCAGCATGGCTTCACTCTGCTAGGAACAGACTTCTGTAAGATCAATAGTTCAGGAATTAATTTTAATCTCCTGGTCTAAGCAGAATACTTTTCTATTTTACTTTAAGGCATGTAGGATGTAGTAGTAGTAGGCTACTATCCTAAACCTATTGGTCTCCTAGACTGCAGTGAATAACAAAACCAGTGAGTTAGTCTAACAGTCACATAACTGTGATCATTAGAGTTACAACTGTCAGAGCTGAAAGCCAAATAGAAAATGTGGTGCAATAACTTCAAACTGCCATTCAGACACTTCATCTTGTTCACAGCCCCTGTGGCCTATACCAGTTGTAACAGGTTGAGAGATGGCTCGCTGCACTCACCCTCTCTGCAGAGAAATGTGACTGCAGTCACTCTTAGAAGAGGTAATCTCCATGACCTGCCAATGAATAGGCCACTTATTTATAAGCAACCTATCTTTTCAAGTGATGCTGCTGTACATCCGCTTTAAACAAGAAGGATTTCCTTTTCTGATATGGAATGTAGTAACTTTGATGACTCTGCACAGGCAGCCAGGCCCATATAAAGCAGAAGAGGAAATTTCCCCACCCAGTTTTCCCTCCCTTCCTCTACCATACATGGAGAGGCTCTTGAATCCTAGGAACTAAAAATAGTTCAGCAGATAAGTTTAAATTAAGATATTTTGAAGCACTTCTTTCACTGACACAGTGTGATAGCAAGTTAGGAATAGACTGCTGTCCTGGTATGTCTGTCCTATTTCCAGTTGTGGAAAAGGCTGAGCCTTTTGTCCTGTGAGATGATTTACAATGGGGCTGAAAATACAGTGCACCCCAGAGACCACAAGCGGCTGAGAAGAAACAACCCTGGCTACAGATGGATCTCAAGCCTCCAAAGGTGGGGTGCGAAGAGAAGGACACTGCAGAGCCTGTGAGAAACCAAAAAAACCTCACCTGCAATTACTTGTGACAACTATAATCTGATTCTCCCTGCCACAAGCTCCCACTTTCCCCCTGAAACTGATGTAGATTTTTTAATTTGTATTTTCTGTCTAGAGATAGGAAGTAAAGAACAAAGCTACAGAAAACCCAAGAGCTGACAGCAGTAGCAGTGTTACTGAGATCCTTGCAGGGCAACAGAGCAGTGAAGAATGTCAGTTGCTACTCTTGGTGATATGCAAAAGAATTATAATGTATCTCTGTTCTTTTTCTGGGATTTCAGTTATTTATATAGGGGTTTGATGTTTCTAAATACTCATCTAGAAATAATGTACCCTCAATTCTGTTTGCTTGAGGTGCAGGGAGAAGTGGGAAAAGGAGACGGTTTCTGGAGCTTAAAAATGACAGTGAAAAGTTAGAAAGAATTAAAACAAAGGACAAGAGAAATACCCCCAAATTGAAGTACACCTCAGAGCAGACATGAGAAAGTAGTACATTCTAGGAAGAAAGAATAAGGAACCACCTGGGCGTCAGTCCTAACAAAACAGTTTTTCACATTCTTATGGTGCAGTGGTGGGAGCTGAAGAAGGCTGTGGCAAGGCAAGGAGGGTGTATTAGCAGATGCACTGGGAATGTATTTAAATATGATTCAAAAGGCAGCCATCTGCATAGGTATTCGCAATGGCTCTTAAATGTTTCCTGCCTATATATCGATACTTAGGCTCTCACAACTGATAGTCCAAGTCACTTCCTGGAGCTAACTCAGGTTTTAAAACCCTGCCTGACTTTTAAACAATTATTTCACATTCCTGTTTAGCAAAACCCAGGAGTGTCTGTGTCCCAGAGTAGGGACACAGTGTCCCTACTGTGCTGTGGATATTGCTAAGGAAAGACAGAGGAACTTTAAATGCTGCTGTCTCCATGGGAGCCTAGGACAGCTGTAGGAGCTGGAGCAATGATAGCCCAGACATCCTTACCAAGGCTACACCTTTCTGGCAAGAGATGCTCTACCATGTCCTCCCATGCCAGTCCAAGCAGCCTCCCATGGAGCCAGTGCAGCTCAGCAATCCCCCATCCTCCAGCTGTGTTTATACCTGTATTTATTCCAGGTATAGGTGTTCTTTGGCTCTGCTTACCACATAATGAACACCTTCCATCCCTCCTCCTTACTTGCTTGCTTCCCTCACAGTCACTGGCTGCTGAACTGGACTTCTGGTTTAATGGCTGCTGTGCTCCAGCATGATCAGTAGAATTTTGCCTTCTCATTTACTGGTAAGATCCCTAACACAAGAAAACATCCTGTGAGTTACCATCCCTGGCAGAGTAACTCCTACAGAAGGACACCCCTGGCCAAACATAAACCAAAAAGAGGGTGAAGGAGTGATAGGAGAATAAAATATTACCTCAGTCTGCAGTGCTTCTGGGAACCCTAACTCCAGCTGGCAATACTGTTGCATCATCTCCTGCCATGGGATATTATCTTGCCATCAGAAATGCTCTGAATTAAATACATAGTTTTTCTGGGATCCCTCTGTACTGATGCAGTCCATGGAAATAAGTATTGATGTAAAGTGATTGCTCTTGTACTGCTAGGACTATCGGGTGGCAGGGAGCAGCTGAACATGCCTTTCTCAACATTCACCTCATGCTTAGACATCATTCACAGGGGGAAAAATAGCTTCATCTTTAGGGAGGCTGAAATTGCTTATTTCTTTCCTGTCCTAAGGAAAACAAGAGCTAAAGACTAGGAAGAAGTAGAACAAGGCATCAGGTCAGGTGCAGTGCCCAGCAGAGCAAGACATAAGGGACCCAACTGAACCTCCCCTCATAACACTGGAAAGAGCAGTAGGACAGTGCCCTGTCTGAAGGAAGCACCTAGGTTTGAAAGTTACTTCTACAGGAGTCCTTAGGCAGAACAGATAAAAGAATATTTAGCCCAAAGATAAAATAGAGGTTTAATAATTGCCTTGCAGTATTATCTGTCCTGGGTAAAATGTCTAGCATTTGAAGCAGAGGATCAGAAGTTAGAATCCACATGTTTTCTTTCTGATTCAGTCTAGTAACTTTTCTGTGTCTCTGTTTTCCATTCTGCCACTTTTTTAACGTCACTTTTTAAAAACTTTATTTCCAGGTTCACAGAAATGTAATGAGTTATAGTACACTGAGGTACATATATGAAGATAAATTTATGCTTACCTTATTTTTAATACAACTAGATAGATCACAACTGTGAAATCAGATAACACTTTGTTCTGCCCTCATATTTGTGCTTGAAATACTCTATGTGTAGCAGAAATCAGGAAAGATATTCACAATCAAGGTCACTTCAGGTCCATCACCCATATACTACACTACATTTTTCAGTATTTTATTCCACATGGAAAGGTGCTGACTATCAGGGATGGCACTACAAGGAACTGTTTCAAGAGCTAATTTACTGACTCCTGCCTGTCCTTGCTGGCAACCCTGCACTGCCAACACCTAAAAAATTATAAATTCTACCTGAACTCATCAGCTGCTGCCAGCCAGACATGAGCATCCTTGCTGGAGCAAGTGCCTACAGGGAGAGCTGATGTAGAAGAGTCCCTCCCTGAGCTGGACAGGGTGAGAGAAATAAATCAGTTTCTGACAAGACTCTTTTGCAGCTCTGCTGTCTACAAATTATCTTTCATCATCCTTAATTGTGTAATACTGTAGGCCTCTGTGTCCATGGAGAGCTGAAGTGAACAGAAGGCTCCTTGGGAGCCTCTTGAAATGAGTGTTCTGTGCTTAACACACAGGCAGCTAAGGAGCAAACTGAGTTGCCGTAAGATCTCTGGAAAGCCAGGGAAATTTAACCTCCAAGTTATTTCCTGACACCATCATGTCACCTGAGTCTTTTCAGCCCAAAGTGTTGAAGAAACTGATGGCATCCATCCTTTTTCCAGCACATAGAGGTACTAGAGCACATCTGGTTGAACGGCTCCCAGATCCCTGCCCGCAGACTCTTTACCTTATCTATTTCTTAGGATGCCTTGGGTGAGGAATACCCCAGGGCCAAAGCTGCAGCAGGAAGCCCTGGTCTCTGCAGGGCTGATTTGACTCCTATGTAAGCTAGAGGAGCTAACCCACCTGGCGTTTGCAGGAATCAGGAGCATCCAGCACAAGGAAAAGGAATGGGTGAATGGCAGTTTAGGGGACTTACTGGCCTGCTTGGCTTTCTCTGTATAAGTGGTGGTTAGGTCTTCATCAATCGGGTGTTCCACCGGCCCCACCATGGGGATGAGGTGGCGTTCCGCTCGGATCGCCTTGGTGGAGTGGGGCAGGAGCATCGCCTCTGGAGAAGGCTCCCGCCCCTCTGCTGACGGTGTACGCAGCTGTCCCTCGCTGTCTGAGAACGGCGTGTCCGTGCGACTACCAGGCAGGCAGACAATCTCCCTCTTGGCCACCCCGCTGGAGCTGGCCGGCTCTGCTCCCCCCTGCGCCGCAGCCTCGGGCATGCTCTCGTAGCCGCTCTGCTCAGACAGGGACACCTCGTCCTGAGGCGCGTCCGCCCTGCCCGTGGTGCTGTCCGGCGGGGAGCGCGGGCTCTTCCTGCGAGCGCGGCGCTGCTTCTCCTGCGCCACGTTGTCAGCGTCGCTGTCTGTCTCGCCATAGTAGGCCTCGCTGTCCGGTGGGGACGTGAGGCTCTCCAGGTTCCTCTGTGACCTCCATGGCTGCGAGGGCTGAGTGGTGGCTGGGGCTCCTGCTGCTTCAGAGCTGAGTAACCGTGCTGAGGGGCTGGGCACGGATGGTGGAGAGAGCACTCGCTGCCCCGGAGAAGGGGAGCGCTGGAGCCACGGGCCAGTCTGGTCCCCACCAACTATCCTGTGGGGAGAAGGAAAAGTGGTGAGTGAGGTTTGGTTTGTGCAGCTAAACTGGAAGGAAACCCTGGAGTGAGAGAGGGCTATGGACTGGGACATACAGGTGTTATAGGACAGTGTTACAGGTGTTTTTTGGATGGTACAGATACCTGAAGTGTAGATGCCAAGGACAGACTTATCCCTGACATCAGCTATGTGCTCTCATTCTCATTTTCCACCTCACGGTTCTATGGAAACCAGGTGTTAAACATTCAAAAATCAGAATGCCCTAAAACCATAAAAAATCTACTAAGCTTAATCAGCTCCCCAGGCATTTCTCCTGGAGAGCTGAATTCCTGCATAGCAAGCATTCCCCAGGACAGTGAGACCTACCCTTCAGCCTGCAGCTTGTCAGCAGAGAACGGCTGGTGCTCAGCTATCACACTGCACTCCAGCTGCTCCTGCAGCTGAGACTGTGTCAGATCTGCAGATCCTGGCACCCCCAAACTGCTTTAGTTCAGACTGGGCTCTCAAGAAGTCAGTGCTATTTGTTTGCTCTGACCTCTATGTGGGAGTAAATAGCAAATACATAGGATATAAAGGCCCAAGCACTTTTTGGGGATAGGACTATGGTATCTGGTAGGAGGAAACCACTCTAATATTTAGCCTGCTCACTGTGGGGCTGCTTCACAAGCTATCAGTACCTGGGTTTTGACAACCATATGCAGTCATGCTGGCCAGCCCAATCCATGGTGGCATTTGCCTTTGGTTTAGACATAGCAATTTCAAGCCTCTAAGACATCTGGAGGGATGGCTGGAGTAGGTGCCAGACAGACTGAGGCAGTTAACCCTGCTGCTGGCTTCCAAGGGGAAGGAGAATTGGCTGAGCTGACAGAAAAAGAGCCCATTCTATCTTCCCTCTCCTCAAGAGTGAGTCTGGATTTCCACAGCAGTTTGACTCCAGCCTACACAGATGGAGCTGGGAATTTGTTCCTTCTCTTGTCAGACTCACCAGGGCTTATAAGAGCTCTAAAGTAGTCCTAAGTATTTGCCTTCTGAACATGCATACCATGAAGCCAGGTAGACAGCATTGCCTCTGTAAAGCTGTGCAACTCATGACTTGGATCCCAATTCTAAACTGTGAAAAATTTTTATTTATGTCAAATGCAAACTTTTGTGGAAGCTAAGGGTGGGAGAATTTCTCTGGCAGTTTATTTTTTTAATACTATTTGCCATTATGAAATCTCACTGGGGAGCAACGGCAACATTCCAGAAGCAAAACAGAACAGTCCCTCCTCTTCATTAAACACTTGATCAGGTAACTGAGAAGCATAACTGCTTGTAAGCCAGTTTATCATGTTCTGTACTGTCAGGTCAATGTCTCTCCCTTCCTCTTTTTCTGAAATACACACACCCCAGAGTCATCCAGCTACCTCTCCTTTCTGAACAGGAATAATTGGTGTTTTCTCTGGGAATGTAAAGATGAAGTAGGAATAGACATGTGATCAAGAAAGCAACATTTGATGATTTCTCCACTACTCCAAATGAAGCCATCTGATATCATTATTTCCAAACAATTCAGTGTTGGCTCCATCCAGAGGGATGCAAGAAGCCTGCCTTTGTCACTTTGTTAGTTCAAAGTGTGCTGATCTTGACCGATTAAAATTTGCCCAGGCACCTGTTTGCTGCAGATAGACTCCAATGGGGTGAGGTAAGGCCCTGGCAAGGGACCAGGAGCTATTCTGGACGCCTTGTATAGAACTTACCCATCCCACTTACTCGCAGTTAGGGCATAAAATGAGCACATCAGAAGGCACCGGCGCTTTTTCTGAAACCAAGGGGAAGATCCTCCATGCTCAGGCTTTCCTTCTCTGAGCACTGCCCACCTCTGCTCCTGCTTTACAGATGACAGCAACCAGCGTGGCTGTCCCTTCCCACTGCTCACAGTGCTCTCTCTGTCTTTTCAGGGCTGTAGAAGATCACATCTCCCAGTCCCCTTCACCAGGGCCTGATTTTCTGAGGGTGACTTCTGTTTAGGCAGTAGTGTGGACTAGCTAGGACCTCACACAGCTTTGCTGCCTTCACCTTTATAGGATTACTCATTTATAGCTTGGGCTGCATCCAGCATGCACTGATGCACTGGGTTAACTTAGCACAGGGAGGACAAGGAGCATTTTTTGTCTATAAATTTGAGCCTGATCTCCAGTATTCCCCTGAACTAGAGACTGGCACAGATATTTCTTTCCATGAAGAAGGGACCTAGCCACACATCTCTCATCTTTGTGGGAGTCAGTATGCAGACTGTTGGACTACAACAGCCCACTGTAACACAGGGCAAAACATTGACATGTCAACATGTTAGCCAGGTTAGGACATGGGTAAGTCCTCCTAGTACACCTTGCAGTATGGTGAAACCAAAGGCTTCCTGCCTGCCTTGTTTCTGCTGGATATGGACAGCTGGTGTACTGGATGAAACCACCCTACTGCCTGCACTGTCACAGCACTGGCACTTGGGAGCAGGTTACCTTTTCACACGGATGTTGAGCATGCCATTGGAGGAATCGATGATCTGCATGGCATTAGCATGGGACAGGCCAGCACATGACTTCCCATTGATAGATACTAGAACATCATTTTCCCACAGGCCTCCACGGCATGCTTTGCTTCTCTTTCGAATCTGAAAAAGCAGGAGAGAGGATAAGGATGAAGGGAAGAACAGCAGCTATTTAGTGCAGTTGCTGGCTCTTCTATTGCTCCATTTCTCAGAGAATAAAATAAGCCCTAAGACTTACTGTGCTGACAGAGGGGAGTTGGATGAGCCCTGGTTATGCCTTTTGGTCTCTGTATCCCTGTTAATTCTAAGAATCACTCTGCAGAGCCTGACCTGATCACCAACCAAGTTCAAGTTCATTAGTGCAGATGAAAGACTCAAGAATATCTACATGCTCCTCTTGTTCCTACATGCTCTTCTCCTCTTGTTCCTTGTCTCCTAAGTTGGTTAGGGAGTCTGTGTTTCAGAGAAGGAACAGACTATGCCTGCAAATGTCCATGTGTCCTTCTGCATGCCTCTACTGTACTTCCTTGGTATGATCCCTGACTCATGCAGAGCCTCTGCAAGTACCATCCTCAGGGAAGCTGACACTGGAAAGAGGTGGCAGTTCTGAGGCATATTCTGGAGTTAAGCATTCCTGCTCCAATGGCTTTGGTCAGTGTATTTCTGGACATCTGCATCAGGCTATATGGTGTCCTGTTACACAAGTGTAAACTTGGAATAAATCTTTAGCCTTAACAGGAGTTGTGCAAGATATGCATTGCTTTATCTGAGAAGGGAGTCAGAGTCACTGGCTCCAGGCAAGCTCCTAGATCTGTCCTCTCATGGCTATCTTGCACCAAGTGTTTACTCTCCCTTTCATTCCATCATCCATCAGTTAAACTTCTAACCAACTCAGCCTAGCCTTTCTGCTAGGGCAAGCAAGAAAGCATATCCAAATGCCCCCTCAGCCAAAAACCACTGACCTCTCCCATATAGGCAAGCAATGGGGATAGTCTTGTAGGACAGCTTGGCACCCATAATGTACTCATTTTTCACATAGAAGAATAGCTATGTAAAATCACTGGGTCAGAGCAAGTCAGGAACAAGGTACTATTACACTCTATTTGTATATTCTTCTACAATATTTCTTCAGATCTTGCAGTTAAGTGAAAGACAAATCAGCGCAGAGCTGTTTAAAAAAGGGTGCAGTGAACGGGCTGTGTCACTAATACTCAACAGGGCACCTTTGTCCATATCTCACAGCCTTGCTGCTTGAGGCACCAGACTCATCTATAACATCATAAAGCTACTTTGCCCACACTCTCATGGCAGCTTCAGGAAAGAAAATATGGTAGGATTGCTGCCCTGTCATTGTTCTTGCATGAGCAGCAGGGGAGCAGGAGAGGAGAGAGCTGGAGCCCTAAGGAAGTCCCATGGCCTGACTGGCTGGTCTTAGTGGCCCAGGCTCCCTGCACCTATGGGGTGTGTGAGTGCCTTGGGCTTGACCCTGCTGCCCTGTGTTGGGCAGACAAGAGCAACACTCCTCCCAGGTCAGCCTGTCAGCAGGACTGAGAGGTGTTGGGGAAGAAGATGGAAAGAGGAGGGCTATGCTTCAAGTTGTTTTTGTGTTCACTGGTACTTTATCACTCTGTAGCCTTTCCAACTTGATCCCAAATCCTGCCTGCATGCTTAAAATAGGGACTGGCTCATCCCAGCTGCCACATCCATCAGCCTCTGTCATTTTAGTCCTTTATCTCCCTCCTTGTTAATATAAGCCTGGAATGAGCATGTGTAGGTCTGTAATGAACCACTGCTGAAGAGCCACTGTTACAGTATAAATGCTGCCTCCTGATACTTCATCCAGATGCAGCTGTTAACTGAGAAGGTAAAGAAGACACCAGTGCTGCCTACTGACACAGCAGCTAATTAAAAGAGTTAGGAAGTTGAAAAGAGGTTAAAAGGAAGGTTTCCCAGTATTTCCTAAAAGGCCAACTGCTGCTCCATAGCCAAGTACTTGGTGCTTAGCACTGGATAGGAACATACTTACTGAGTATCTCTCCCAGTTGTAAAGTGAGGGGATTGGGGGTTAAAGGCTGTCAGCAGGTGTCAGAGCATTCCTCACATGCCATGGTATTCCCCCCTGCTCACTGGAACCAAGGATGTAGGCTGGTGACCATCCAGAACAGCAACAGCAAATTTCCTGCAATTCTTTAGTCCCTCAGTACTGCAAGTCTTTGCAGGCAACTGTTTGGGGTTCCCAGGAAGGAAGGATCAGGCTGTGCTCCCAACACTGCCTGATGCTGTTTCAGTGACCTCTACACCAGAGAAGACTGATGGGACTCAAGCAGGCCACGTGGGCTGATAATCATGAGCAAGCAATGCATTTCTCTCATGGTTAGTAAGGATGCTGGGTCTGGCTTGGTCTGTGCTCAAATCTTACTGGACTGACAGAAAGCATATGCAATAAAGCGACTATTGGTATTTCAGTGCTCTACAATCCAGGAGGGACTTTTCCATGTCTCCATTCCTTTCTGGGAAAACAGGACCAGGTCTCTTCTAGTGCAGGAAAAGACCTATAGAGTCTGAAAGTAGCATGTGTCTGGCTCAGTCTTCCACAGATTTATAAACCCTCCTTGGAAGCTTATGAATTTGCTCCTGGGATCAGAGGGAAATGAACTATCCACAGCTTCATTTTTACACCAAACCCCTACCCCACTGCATTTGCCAGGGAGGAAGGCAAAGGGGTTAAACACAGAAGAGGATTGTGCAGAGAAAGAAGGACAGGACAGGACTTAATCCACAGTCATGACAGCAGGGTGCAGTGTACTGGAGGCTGCAGAGCCTCTGGACAGAGACCAACACAAGTCTGCCAGTTTTTACATGACTGCCAGTTCTGTGCTGTAGAGACTTTAATGACAACCCATAACCTGCTCATCTTGAGTACAGCGAGGGCAGCACTGAGCCTTTGGGGCCCCAGGCCAGGGTGGCTGCCCAGTCCAAAAGCCAGGCTCTCTGCCCATCCTGAAGGTCAGGCTGCCCTCAGGATCAGCCACTTGTTCCCCATGTCCAAAAGATGCCCTCTCCTGGGCACCCAGTGAGCCACATGAAGTATCACTAACAGGGAGCTTCTGCTTAAGCTGCAGAAAGCTTGGAAGGTGTCACCCAACAGCTGATCTGAAGAGGTGGGAAAAGTTGGAAAAAGTGGTATTTCAAAGAGAAAACCTGTCTGCTTGCTGTAACACATACCTGAAGAGCTTTCTTGTGCAAATGAGAAGCAGCACTGACAGACTCTGACAAGTGGTAAGGGTTGGTCCCAGACCTGGCCCTGGGGGATTGCACTGTCCAACCTTCTAGCACATTCTGGTGAGGATTGACCTGTCCTTTTGTGTGAGGAGCCCCACAAACTCTGTGAGCCTCTTGTAACTGACTGTTAGACTTTCCACTCCATGCCTCAGTAGACACACTCTCCCATGGCATATTCATGTCAAGGTATGTCCTGTTTAGATTTCAGATGGGTTTAGGAAATCCCAGTTTCAGTCTTATGGATTTATGCTACTGGAAATATAAATCAGTGTGAAAAACTGGAACACATACTCAGAAAATTGTCCATCTCCCTGCCCTCTCAGCAGGAGACATGTAGTGACAAAAGAGCTCTTGTCAGAGAGGTTTGGGTGTCTGCAGTACTAGGTACATGCACATACAAACATGTTTCCTTTCATTACTTTGCCTGCTTCCTCCCATTGATCATGCTCAATCAGACAAAGGACAGAGGCAGCTGAGACAGAAAGAAAAAAAAAAGAAAAGAGTAAGGCAACAATTGAGGAGGAAAGGAATAAGAAGAGGTGTTGAAAGGAAGGTCAGTGCTAGGAGAGGCCAGGAAGGCCAGGGCGGAGATCAGGCTTTAACAGTACAGTACAGTTTTCCTTGTACAGCCCTAGGCAGACAAAAGGACATGCTGATTGTTGACGTGTCTTGGGGAATTCAGCCTAGCTTTCAGGAACAGAATGCAAGAGAGGAGAGGGTCAGATGCAACTTGGCAGCATCTGTCCTTCAGTAGGGACTATATTTAGATAGTGGTATGTGGGGGCTGAACACATGCTGGGATGCTAAGAATAGAGTAATCCTGATAGTAACTCAGTGGCTTCCCATCTTGCCTCAGTACAGCCCAGGGAACCTGTCTTGAAACTTTGCAACCACTCTCCCTGCTGGCCAGCACAGCTTCTCTGTAATGAAGTAGGCTGTGGGTAAATAGAAGTGGTTTGCAGTGCAGGCTCATGTCATCCATCTCTCCCCTTGCCCTCCTTGGTCACCTCCCACTTCCTCTCACTGGGAGAGCTCAGCCTATAAGGTAGGAATATAAATTTTATTATCAGTCTTCACTTAATCTCCTACAATCTTTCCAGCAGAAACCTTTTAGCCTCAGTCTGAGATTAATACTGAATACAATTCACCTTCCCACCCAATACCCTTCCACTCTCTGACTGCATCTCTCAATGAGCCATCCCCTTCCCCTAGAAGCTACAATGACATGGGGTCCAATACTCCATACAACCTGGCAGTGTTTAAATTTCATTCCCAGCCTTCTGTGATATGCAATCCTGTCACAGGGTTCTCATGGAGAGATAACAAATTACTTTTTGTAGTACAAAGCATTACCAAACTGGAGTGACTCAAGCAACAGCCAGCCACCATGTAGGCCTGCTCCTCCTAGAACTTCCTGCTCAAACCACAAACAGAGCAGTTGCTAGATGCAAAAGCAAAAACAAACACCCTCCATGTCTTCTTCTTTCTGAAGATGTGTATTCATATCATTTTGCTTATTGGGCCAGTTTGGTTTTCATTCAAGGCCAGGGTTTACTCTTTTTATGTGAGGAAGGATAATCCTGTGGCTTGAGAGAGGAGATGTCTAGAGTGGTATTCAGATGACCTGGATGATTTTTTGTGTGACCTCGGAGAAGATACTCAGACTGAGAGCCATAAAAGGCAGTAGCCTGGAAACAGGACATTTTCCAACAGTCTTTCTTTATCTCAGTTGCCTACCTGAACATAGAGATCCAGTGAGATACTTTCCCTATGCCTTATCTATTAAGTAGCAAATAACATCACATCCTCATGTCAATGCCATGTTTTTATTGGAAGCTATTTTACAGGAGAATATCCATAATAATTACACTAAGCATTACAACTACACAGGAAGTTTGTTCCAGTAATTTCCTGATGAAACATCATGTTCCTTCTTAAGAGATGACACTGGAAGACTTGCCTCTTGGTAAAGCAGGTCCAGTGTCCCTGCAGAGCTACTTCACAGGTCATCCATGGTGAAGCTTAATTAGGTAGTCTTTATATAAAGAAAGAGGGAAGAGAACACATACTTTGTGGGATGGACACAGCAAGGGAGAGTGGTGAAAAGATGTGTCTTAAGTGGTAGGACATACTTGGGTGGCTACTGGGTTTAACAATGACAGCTGGTAGTGGAAGAGGATGCTAGTGCTGCTCAGTTGGTTAAGTTCCAGTAAGGATGAGTGCTATAAAAGAGTGGGTTAGCTAGCCAAGGAGAGCACTGGAGTTTGTTGGCTGTGCTGTGAAGACAGTGCTGCAAGGAGCTGCCCACAAGAAATCACTGAGAAAGTACAGAAGATTTACAATTAGATGCCAACATTCCAGAGCAAGGTGTTCCCAGCCTTAGCATTGCATGCTGATACTGTGTTCTAAGGGGCCATGAGCATTTGCAAGACCTGAATAAAAACCCTTCTCAAAACAGAAAGCTCTTTTCAGCTGCTACTAATTGTTGAACAGCAACAGTCTTAAGTATATTATGCCTCCACAGTATTTATGCTGAGAGAGGGCAAATTAGAAGAAGACATACCTGCTATTATTTCGATAGAATAAGAGTCACTTTGGTTTGCAAAAAAATATCGAACACAGCATTCATAATATTGCAAGAGTGGGCTACTGCACCGAAAGACAGCACTCACTAGCCCAAAAGCAGCCTCTCAGCAATAGTCTGAGGAGGATAAGTGCCACTGTTCTGCAGCAGCAAGGACAGGATCAGCCACAAGTATGGATTAAAGAAGTACCCCATTCACCTGAAGGATCTAGGGCACTTAGGTGCAGAGAGCTTCTTGTGCCTTGCAACATCTTTGTAGTCATCTTGTAGGTATGAATGTGCATCAGAAACCAGACTCAGCCTCCACAGATGTATTCTGTAGTTCTAGCCAGTAGCAGGCTGAATAATATCAGCGAATGAACCTGACCTCTAGACTGCAACTACTGTGGTAAAATGTTGAAATGATCCTTGGCACATCTTTAGCTGAGACTGGCTATTGCTGTCCAGAACAATTCCCAGGCACAGTTTGGGAGCTAGAACAGACCATTCCCAGAGCCACTGCCTATGGGCCTGTGGCCATTTTGTTTGGAAGAATAGAAAATGTTAATTGCTGGGCTTCATTACAGTCTGTAGCAGCTGGCAAAAGTGCCAGAGAATGGTCCCAGGTACATTTAATGCACTGGGTATAGATGGAGCATGTATGGTTTCACTGCAACTTCTCATCAAAAGATTCTTCCAGAACCTCGGAAAGTTCCACTGGTGCCACAGCCTGCCCTCCCTCTCTAACAGCCAAACATAGCCCCTGCCTAAGTGCCAGCAGGCCATAAAATATGTCCAGGAGTACTCCCAAAGCAGCTTGAGGCACTCCAAGACCAGCATTAGTGACCGCTACAGACCAGCAGTGTTTTTTTAGGTGTGACAGTAAACATCTGCGAAAACAGATAAAGAACAGGCTGCTCACTGAAAAGGGGAGAGGAAGAGAAGGTGCTCACAAATCTGGAAGCCATCAGGCTTATTTGGGTTAGAGCTGGCACCTCCAGCAGGAATCATGTCACATGAGCATAGGAGAGTGGCACACAGCAGCCAGGCTGTATGTCACAGGGAGCAGGGACACGGCAAACAGGCAGCAAGGATATCTTGCAGAGGAGACAGTAGAAACAGTGGATTATCAGCAGAGAACCATAAAGGAAAAAGAGGGAATTTGAGAGCTAAAAAGGAGATTGTGATGAACTGCTCTTAAACAAAAAAACCCCAAACTTTTGGCTTTAGAACCAATACAATGCTGTGTTACTGCTTCCCCTAACAATTCCCCTAACATTGCTGCAGAGCATTTGTACAGAACAGCCAACTGAAAAGAGTCTCTTGAGCTACCAGGGCCAATCTTCTGTAGTTTTCAGAGGCCATATTGTTTACTCCAGTTCATAAACTGATTCAAAAGATTATCAGTTCTTTTTCTTGATTGGAAATTCATTGCTGAATCTTCCTGGTTAGTTGTTCTGTGCTGTCAATCCTGTCACCTATATTTGAATAGCATTGCTGGTATTTGCTCAACATCTACTTGTAGATTGCAGTCATCTCTTTCAATATTTTGTCAGGTGAAAGAAGCCTTCTCTTCTCCCCTGCTTTTCTATGGCTGCTCTACCTTACATTTATTTTCCTTGAGAGGGGCTGATTCTGTATGGTATTTCCAGTGAATTCCCCCTTGTGCATCAGACAGTAATACAACGCCTTCCTATCTCTGTTAGACATGTCTACCTGAGGCTCATTTGTTTATGTTTGCCTTTTTTTTTCAGAGATTCATAATTTTGCTGGCTTATTATTGGTGATGCACTAATATGCCCAGGTCCTTTGCCTCTACTATCAGTACCAGCTGTAAAGACTCAGTTCCCTCTATTTTATCAGTATTACTAGTACTTGTGCTGGAGGTAGAAGTGCCTTCCTTGCTTTTTATAGAAAGTAACCATGTTTGCCTCTCATTGAATAAATCTTGTTTTGTAGCAGGATCCCTAAAGGCAGGTTTGCATGTACTTGCACTATCCTAAAACTGTCCTGTTCATCTTCATAAAAATTATTTCCATAATATAATTTCATGTTAGGTTTCTACTTTGGTTGATTAATAGCATTAGTGCTTACAACTTTTCTCAGACTAGCTATTTTACATTTTGTTTTGTTTTGAAAGCATTTGATGCACGTATCCTTATTGCAAAGAAATCCTCCAGGAACCTGACAGTACTGTTCTCTCTTACTCTCTTTCCAGAATGGGTTAACTTTCTCATCAGTTACAGCTACATGTGAGGACCATGTACTTTCCCTCAGCCTTTCTAAAATAAAAATCTTGCTATCTATGGATCCTTTTTGCTTCTTGTGTTTATGTTTGTTCTCCTTCTTTCCTAAACACTGTTTCTGGTCAAAGATCTTTCCTGCACTGAGGACCCCATAGATTTATGCAGTGCTCCAAGTGGGCAGAGGGGCAGAATCTCCTCCCTCCACCTGCTGGCCACTCCTCTTTGGATGCAGCCCAGGATGCTGCTGGCCTTTGGGCTGTCAGGGCACACTGCAGGCTCATGCCCAGAAATATCCAACCCAAGAGACTGTCCACAAGGATGTAATTCCAGTGTCTTTCTCCAGGTGTGTCCCTGAACCCATAAGGCACAGGGAGTTGTTGAATGACACAGCTGTGGCAGCTGCATCCAGCATGTGAAGATAGAGCTGCTTTTCTACCCCTTTCTGGCAGCTGGACTGAGGTTTAGAATTGATCCCTTGCTTGGAGAAACAGTTGAAACTACAGCTATGCATCCTTTTAGTCTGTAGAAAAATGGGTTCACACCCCACTTCCACCATGTTCATGTACTTTATTTTGTTACTGCCAGCTGAATACTTTGAACTAGAAAACAGTTTCAAATGCATACATTCACTGTACATTTTGAGTTAATTGCAATTTGAAAAAAGCCAATAATTTAAGCCATCCTTATGAACACCTTATGAGAGAACAACCAATTAGAGGCCCCATGGGAAGGGAAGGGAAGAGAGGGGAAGGAAAGGACAAAGGAACCATGCAGCACACCCAAAGAATTTTCAGGAAAACAAAACAAAACAAAAAGATACCAAGAACAGCAACCAGTGGTTAATTTTATCCTAAAATCCATAAAGAGAAACAATAAAAAGGTGATGGTGATGTAAATTTTAGAAAGCATAAAGGCAAGAAGACTATGAACTGTGTACATGGGTCATGTAAGATGAGGAATTGTGAAGGGCTGTGTGATACAGCAAGAGCGACTCAAGCAGGAAATCCCACTTAGTGCAACCTTTAGTCTTTGGAATGCCTGGTTGCTCGGTGTTATCAAATCTTCATTAAGAAATCACATAAGACTTCGACAGGTAAGGTATGAGTTGTTCAGAAACAATTTTCTGTTTATCTGTAGGTTGAACCACTAGGACTGCCAATTCTTAGACACTTCCCAGGGCATGCTGATAACTACCTGAGGGGAAAGGACTTCCCTCCACATTGCATTACACAAAAATTAGATACATTGTGAAACTTACAACTTCCTCTGAAATACTTGCAGGAAACACAAAGGAAGCAGGACAAGAGGTGATTCAACCTAGTCTGGCTTGGCAAATCCAGCATCTCTACCAAAGTAAAACATGTATCATTTATACATAATGTTATACTTGATTAATTTCCCAAATTAACTTTTTATCACTTATTTATCATTTGACTCAGCAGCCAAAGGTTAGGATCTTTCCTTAGTGTTACTACTATGACTTTCTAGCCTAGAAGTTGAAATTGTCTAAAATGACAGCACTGGAATCTCTGAGACACAAGCAATGTCCACTCAGTTATCTCCTGGCACCTATCAGCTATTCATGGCTGTACTTTCCATCACATGACACCTGGCAGTTTGCTCTCTTCTAAGCAGGTTACATTCAGATATGATCTTCCTGAGTACCTGGTAAGGACCATCCATTCTTTGGAGACTATTTAATTGGTGTTGCCTTTAAGATACTATGTAGGGTCATTAAATTCTAGGCAATAACAGACAAAAAAGATAATTATAAAATGAAAATCCTGCCTAAAGAATGATGTCTACTTTGAGCCTCAAATGGATTTGTATAAATTGTATTTTTCGTAATTATTTTTAATACAATATCCAAGTATTGTAAAATTATATATATTTGTATTGCTACACTTAAAGTACAGCACCCAATTCTGGGTAAAAGCTGCTTCTAGTTAATACCTTCCTGCAAATGCTACTAATCCTTGAGCAATATTCCATTCACCTTAAGGTGCAACTTAGCCTGGGTAATGACTAGTTCTTGCTGCTGTTCAATCCTGAGTAATCTTTATAGACATTCACAATCTCCTCCCTCTTTAGTATCAGTTTCTTATCTACTGAGGGAAAAACAAGAGTCAAAATAATCTTAGACTATGCAGAATTAATGTAGCCCCTGAAAATTCAATTTTCCTAAGAACCACTGATGCCAGACACCTGTTTAAAGGATATTGATTGTTTCTTTTTAACCTGAAACTCTATGAGTTTGTGCAGAAGTTGTTTTTCTGGAGAAAAATCATCTTTCTCCACATAAGAAACATTCACTTCAAGGCCAAGCTATGGGATTCCAAACAATTTGGCAGAAGTTACAGACAAACACTACGTGATCTGGGATGAGCCAAGTGACACAGAACATCTAATTTCAAAATTCTGTCAGAGGCATGGTCTGCTTAAGGAAACAGAAGGAGCTGGGCAGAGCATTTTTTCATTTCTGCTGCTGGGTGCTTTCCAGTGAGATATCCCAAGATATCATTGTGTCAAGGCTAATGCAGCTGTCTTGAGCTTAATAAAGAGGACCTTTTTTTCCCCTAGTTTCCAATATATTCAGTAGTCTTTCTGAAAAGACAACAGTAACAGCTGTTTATCAAAAGTAGTGCAACACAAGGTTCATGTTTATTCCATTTTTTAATTTCCCATTCAAACAACTGTTTTTCTTTAATTCTTGAAATTAAACCAGTATTTGCTGCCCAGAGCATCACAAATATTCACTTCAGACAGTGTGGAAAAACTTTCACCAACAGAAGAGGCACTAAGAAATGTACATCTATTTTGAAAGCTGGAATATAGTAATGAAGTGTTAGGGACAAGTGAATTAAAAATATGGCTTTAACTGCTTCAATTTATTTTTTCTTTAGTTGGATGTCTTACATGAGTATTGAAGTTTCCATATTTGAACCCTTTTCCCTGCACTGTCACTATGGTTATAGCTCTGCTGACAACTCAGGAGAGTTGTACAGCCAGAAAGTGTCTGAGCTGTACAGACCTGCACTGAAGCAGATCTTCACCTGACACTTGTCTCTACCTCAAGTGCATCTATTCCAGGATTCACAGCCCACCTCACACCCTGCTTGAGCACACCACCCAATTTTTCCTTTTAAGATCTGCTGCCACTGTAGGGAGTTCCTGTATTCCTTAGCAGTGGTGAAAGATGCCCAACTCAGTAGGGATATCTAGTTCAGCAGAACAACTTTGCTCTCACAGTTCACACCTCAAGGTCCTACCTTTGACACTTGAAGGGGTCTTTTCTGCTCTGAACCCCCTTGCAGGCGGAAGCCCCAGGGGGCACCTCCAGACAGAGTGATGAGCATTTCTTCTTCAGCTCCCATGATTTCTGTGCTTTAGATATTTTGTCTTCACAACTTCAGTACAGACTCCAGTTCTTAACAGGCAGAATCTTCTATTCCCATATTCACAATTCACACCACCACTCTCCAGTCCCCTCAAGGCCCTCTGCTCACTTTCTCCTTGAAGTTCACACACACATAAGAGTTGAGACTGTCAAGCCCAGCCTTCACTGCTCTTCTGGACTCTCAGCTGCTGCTCTGCCTATGATTAGACATTTGATTCTGCCCTTGGTAAGGGGCCAGAGTTGTCCTACACACGTGTCATGTCAATCTCACCCTCTGTGCCCCCCCGCATACATGATGGATCTCTCACCGGAACGTGGCTGAAAATAGCACACCTCCTGTCTCTCCAGAGCTTTGTCTGACACTTTTAAAGCTGGAAGCATTTCAGTAAAATTTTTATTTCCACTTTACATTCCAAATGCAAATCTTAAGAGTCACTCAGTACTCAGGATCCATTAGTTTGAGTTTCAGGCAAGGACATGGCACAGGCACAAACGTGTACAAATCAGATGACAGCACCTGACCCTATGAATTGAACAAAACCAGCTTGCAATGAATGTGCTCTCCACTTCTATTTTCTCCAAGCAGCTAGTGTCATTACACAGCAGCACTGTGTGCGTGCCCTGAAAGCCACAGCAGACTGTACATGTACTGTGCTCCCTCTGCAGTGTGCTGCTCCCTGACATCCCCTACATCCACTTGTAATACTAGACACTGGGACCAGAATAGCTGGGATTAGCAACACACACAGGATTCACACAGTTCTCTGCAGGGCACTGCTTACATAGACTCAATGGCCAAGAGAGCCCAACCAGGTCATAGAATCAGAGAATCAGAGAATAGTTTGGTTGGAAGGAACTTTTAAGGATCATCTAGCCCAATCTACCTGCAATGAGCAGGGACATTTTCAACTCTATCAGATTGCTCAGAGCCCTGTCCAACGTGACCTTGAGTGTTTCCAGGGATGGGGCAACTGCCACCACTCTGGGCAGCCTGTCACAGTGCTTTACCAGCCTGGTAGCAGAAATTTTTTTCCTTATATCTAGTCTAAATCTACCCTCTTTTCATTTAAAACCATTACTCCTTGTCTTGTAACTATAAGCCCTACGAAAAAAGTCTGTCTCCAGCTTTCTTAAAAGCCTCCTTTAAGTATTGAAAGATCACAATAAAGTCTCCTCAAAATGTTCTTTCAGGCTGAACAACCTCATCTCTCTCAGCCTTTCTTAATAAGAGAAGCCTTCATCCCTCTGATCATTTTCTTAGCCTCCCTCTGGACCTGCTCCAATGGGTTTATGTCTTTCCTGTGCTGAGGACCTCAGAGCTGGATGCAGGTCTCTGGATGGGGTCTCACTAGAGTGGAGCAGAGTCTTTCAGTGGTTTTTCTTTAGGATCAATGCAGACATGACCTCCTAGCCATCCCAAGCCAGTGGTTTTTCTTTAGGATTTTTCTTCAGGATCATGACAGACACAACCTCCTAGCCATCCCAAGCCAGGGAGTTACACAAGAGTTAAAGTCCATGTTCCCCCTTTCCTACAAGGGATAAACCATAATTTTCTGTTAAGGTTCTGAGGAAAAGCTTACCCTTACCTCTTCCTTATTCTGCATGTGCTTAGCTCTCAGTGACTAATATCCTTATACCATAATATCCAGAGGATGTACTCTTGCTGTGATGCCATTGCTTGGTTGACTACTTCATTGCCACTACTATAGCACCACTCATCCGGTGCCATTCATATTTCTGGTGGGCACAAACCAGCACAATCACAGAATCATCAAGGTTGGAAGAGACCTTTGAGATCATCAAGTCCAACCATGCACCCAGCACTACCACTGTAACCCCTAAACCACTAAATCACATCACCCAGCACCAGACTCTGACGCCTCTTAAACACCTCCAGGTTGGTGACTCCACCAAATTCCTGGGCAACCTATTCCAATGCCTGACCATCCTAACAGCGAAAATGTTTCTAACATCTAATCCGATTCTCCTCCGTCTCAGCTTTAGACCACTTCCTTTTGTCCTCTCTGTAGCCACAGAAGAGACCAGTCCCTACTTCACAGCAATCTCCTTTCAGGCAGTTGTAGAGGGCGATGAGATCACCTACGAGCATCCTCTTCTCGAGAATAAACAATCCCAGGTCTCTCACCCATTCCTGTAAAACAAGTTTTCTAGACCTTTCACGAGCTTGTTACCCTGCTCTGGACACACTCCAGCATCTCAGTGCCCTTTCTGAAGTGAGGGGGCCAGTAGAGCCTACTGAAGGCAGTACTTGAGGTGTGGCCTCAGCAGTGCCGAGTACGGAGGGACGATCACTCTGCTGCTGTTGGCAGGGAGTGAACAACTCTCTGCACCTTGGTGCAGAACTGGCCCTGGTTGCTCCCCTGTCGCGGTCTTTCACAGGCCGCTGGTGGGACAGGCGGCCAAGGGCACCGTGGTCAGTGGTGATCGCGGCTCAGCAGCCCTTGTGGGCTCAGTTCGGCCGAGCCCCGCTCACGCCTCAGTGCCCGTGGGGGCAGCGCGGCTTTGGGCCGCGCGAGCAGCAGCCCCGCAGCCCTCCCGCAGCTGCAGCCGCTGCCCGCCCCAGCCACAACGTCAGGGGCCGGGGCCTCGCAGCGCCTGCGCCGCATCCGGGCCCCGGCGGGCGGAGCGCGGACGTGGCAGCGGCAGGCGGGGAGCGGCGGGGCGGGGAGCGGCGGGGCGGGAGCCGGAAGTGGGCCCGGCAGTGGCGGCAGCGGTGGTGAGTGAGGCCTGAAGGGGCTCCGGGTGGCCGGGCCCACCGGCGGGGCCGTGCGGTGCCTGCTGCGGGCGGGCGAGCGGGTGGGCGGCATTGAGCCCGGCACCGCGCCCGGCGGCCCGGCCGCGGCCCGGAGCCCAGGCGGTGCTGAGGCGGTGCCGTGGCTGCCGCTTCCTCCTCCGCCGAGGCCCGGTGGCGCCCGGTCGGGTGACGCGTCGGGCCCGCCGTGCTGCGCGCCACGGGAGGCTCTACAGAGCCCCGGGGCTCCCCGGAATGCGCCCGGCCGTGAGCGTCCGCATCTCCCGCGGCCCGGCCGGTGCCGGCGGCCTGCGGGGCCGGGCTGGCTGTCGGCGGGGCCTGCACTTCCAGTGCCTGGGCTGCCCGGGAGACCCGTCGGTGTCCCGGTGCGGTGCGGCGACACCCGGCGGCTGCGAGTCGGGCCGTCGGTCCGGCACGGAGAACCGAGTGCTGCTTTTTGGTCGGGGTGCGCCGCGAGTCAGATACCCCCCTCTGCAACCTCTCTAATCTCCTGTAATCCGCGGATCCTTCCCCTGGCGTTTGTGCTGCGCTGTTCAAGCTTTCATTCATTCGAGCTTTGCAGAGGATGGTCATTCCTGGCGGAGATCTGGCGACTGAGATTGGGTGGATTTGGTAGTAAAACTTAGTGGTCGCGTGGTTGTGAGAAAAGGAAGAAGGAAAGTAAAGGAGATGGCATGATCGAAATACAAGTGTAGTCTTGAAAAGGTGGTTATGCAAGATGGGACTCTTGCTTTCCATGTAGATGGCGCTTTAAATGTGTTCTCTGTTGTTGGAATTTGTTTTCACTCTTTCTGAGAAATGCTTTTGATGGAGTATGGTGAAGCTTATTTTCCTTTAGTTTGTTTGGTGGGGTTTTTTTGGAATGTATTGATTTCTGAGAGGGACTGCAAAACCATCCAAACTGGGCTGTAGTTGAAGTTCTTTTTAAACTTACTGGCTAATAGAAAGTAGTTGCTGGGACATAAAAGAATAGCTTACACCTATGTCAGAAGTTATCCACAGGAAGTAATGTTTATATTTCATTGTCATTGAAAATACATATTTTTTTTTTCCCGGTTTGGTACTCAGTTGATTGTTAGCTATTAATGTGATAATTCCTTAAAAATATTTCTGGATCCATTTCTGTTACAGGATTATTATGTAGTCGACTTTACCAAATGTTGTGAGGAATGTTGGACAGAAATCGCTATCTGAGGCATAACATGCAAATTCTTTTTTGTTGTTTTTTTACAAACAGTGTAAAAATGGGAGATGACTATTGATTTTGTTTCAAAGTCTTTGTTTTTTATTAATGTGAAGTTTTCATGAGTAAATTTAGGGAACTCTGTCTTTAACATTGTTTTTCTCTTTCCCACAACGTTCTCCTAGTTAAGGGACAGATAGAAATATATGTAGCCAAAAACTTGCAAGCTTTCCTCTTTAAAGGAGACTTACTTTCAATCACATATATACACTCTGTGAAAACATAAATATTTCTATCCATTTTTATGTGGAACAGGTTCTTGCTAATGGAACTACCCTTTTTGGCTTGCAGCTGTGCAATTCAGGATTCTTTTACTGTTGTAGACAGAGTATGAAGAGGACATCAATATAAAGAATATATAATTGCTTCTTAATATGCTGTGACACTCACTCCAGGTTTTAATTTCATGGCTGAAAGCTGACTTATAGCAGTGAACAGCTATTTAAAAGATTATTTCTTTGATGAGTGGTTTGGTGCTTGTACTTCTTTGAATGTTTTTTCCTGCTGTGGTAGGACTATGTTATCTTCCTGTAACACTTATTATCAGAAGGAGGGTCAAAAGCCAAAGGAAGAATTGATGGTTGGCTAAAGAAGGGCAAGGTACAGAGTCACCAACAGTAATCAACAACAAGGTCTCTGCAGAAGAGAGGTGGATGTTTCTTTTTCTTTAGATTTGAAAAGATGTGTTAGGAATGAATTGGGAAGATAGAGCTTGTTTTATATGTTCAGCAGGATTCATTGTTAACATAGAAAGCATTAAAAGGCAGTATAAACTGGAAGTAGGTATTAGGAAAAGCTAATTGTGACTTTTTGTTCCTTGCAGGTGATGGAAATTGTGTAATGTGTATTTGTGTAGAGCAAGTCAGAGCACAGAGATGGCCAGTGTTACAATGTATGTGAAAAAAACTTCTTTTTTAGTCCTATTCTATGTATTCCCTTTCTTCCTTCTGGCCTCTTCCCTAAATTTGAAACTGCTCATGTAGCTTTTTCTAATCCATTATGCTTGTGCAAGATTCACAGAAATGGTTCAGATTACTTCACTCATTGTAACGTCTGTACACATGTATGTGGAGGTAGCTAGGAAACAGAGGTCCTTCGCTGTGATTTTGTTGATGCTGTATTGTCAGTGACTTTTGCCTCCGTGGGGTTGCTCTTCAGAAGCCATGCTCATAGCAGAGTGTTTTTCAAATCTTTTCCTAGAGCTTTATTACAGTGTTAGAGATGTGAATCAGTCCCACTAGGAGACTTGAGTCAACAAAGTATAAAGTGTTCTTGAAGTAGAAATCTGGTGGTGATGGCAGGGGTTGGAAGTATTGGTAGTTTTAAGGTTAGGTCAAGACTAAGCTGGGCTTTGTTGTATTCAGTTTTTAATCACTTTCACTCTTGTAACTTGTGTACTGTATTGTACCTCGCCCAGGATGATGAATCAGCCTTACAAAACTAGGTTTAATGTGGCCTTCTTTAGAGTAATATGGAAGTGATCCTAGCTTAGATTCACTTTGAAAACTGTCTCTTATACTTTTTGTGAATTGTTTAAACAAATGTTTCTGACAGTAACTCAAAATGCGTAGATAACAAGTTGAGAATCTGCAAAAGAAGGAAGAGAGAGTGCCACACATTACAACCAGATTGGAGTGGCTTCCAGTATTGCCTTTTGGGTTGGTTTGGACAAATGTGTGGGAGGCATTTGTTACAATGGCCTGGGAGGTTACAGATTAGTTGGCAGTTTCTGACTTCTAGGACACAAGTTTCTTTTCCAAGATTTTCTACAGAAAAAACCCCGCCCAGTAATTTTTTATATCTGAAAAGAACCAAGTGTTCCATGCGTGCTTGGAGAAGACCTAGTCAAGCTGTCAATGAAACAAAAGCAAGGACATTTCCCTTTCTGAAGAGTGTTGTTAGCTCCAGAGTCTAGGTCTTTGAAAGAACAGCAAAACCTTGCTGCTTCCAGAAAGTTGCCGAACAGAAACATTAAAACTAGTGTAGGCAATACTCTGAATTACTGGTGGTCTCCTTTTATCCCATCTTTTGGAAATAGTTTTGATTTTTGTGTTAAGTAAAATATTTCCTTCATGGCCATGTGTTTGACTTGGGTTGTGTATTCTTTTTGTTGTTGTAGGTTTGGGGTTTTTTTTAAGGTATCAGTCTCCTCAGAAGTTGAAACAAAGAGGCTTTTTCTTTCTCTGGGACCAGTAAAAAAAATTTACTTTCTGAAGGAAAGTAGTTTTGCTGTATGACTTTCCTTTAGAAAGTGAATAAGAACTGATGAGATAAAGCTTTTCACTTTCAAAAGGGAGTTAACAATGAATGCAGACTATAAAAAATGATGAATATGAAGTTTTCAGTGATTTGGGAGATTTGCTGATTGAAACAAGCTCATATGAATCACTAGGTTTTTTTCAAAGCATGTCATAAAAACTTCACTGTGGTCTGATTTGTTTGGATACTAAGTAATCTTGAAGCTATTGTAAAAATTTAGATATTCAGCACCTCCTACATTATTCCTGTGTATTTTCCTCCCATCAGTTCATTACTGATCCTCACTGCTTGTCTGTCTTGTACAGCAGCCTTCTCGTGTAATTGTGGCCTTGTAACTGTGTTGACCAAAACTTCATGGTCAGCTGCCTTTATACAGAGGAATAGGAAATGATATAGAGTGACTGCTTCCTGCTTTGCAGGAAAATTGTTTTTTATGGTAATGACCACTTGTCATAGTTTTTTTTTTCACTAGCATCAGTCCTGCTTATTTGAGCTTTTTATTGTAACTGCTGAGTGGTAATATGGTGTCCAACACCATGTGTCAGTATTATGTTTGGCTTAGTTTCAGTAATGTGTTGCTACGTGCAAAGGAATATCCTCAGCATTCTTATCCAGTGAAATGGACTGTTATCTCCATTTCTCTCTACCTGGTATATGTATTATTTCTGCCATTCTCCATCCCCCAGCCACCCTTCATGTCATAAGACAGAGCATGAAATTCTCCCTTTCTCCATATCTCTTCAAGTGACCAGGTTCTAATTTACACAGAGATGTTTTTTGAGTGGAAGCAAAATGAATGTTTGGTAGAAATAACTTGTACTGGGGAAAAGGGAAAACAGACTCACTCAGTGACAACTGTCTTCCACCTTCTTAGAGGTAAATACTCTTGCTCCTGCCTTATGGTATTTCACATCAGTGATGATCAAGTGTGCCACAAGCCTTACGTTCAGAGCAAGTTGGGCACCAAAACAATGAAGCAGCCTTGTCGACAGCTTCAGCACTGGACTTGTTCCTAAGTCTCCCTCCTTGACCCTTTGCCAGTGTAGAGAAAGCAATAGCTTGTGCTGTGGTGGAGGTGAGCCTGTGCTGGCTGGCACATGGGCTGGCTAAAGGTCTGAGGTGTATCTGTCTTTTAGTTGGGACACTGAATTAGAGCCATCTTGTTTGTGTAGCTACTTTTTCCACAAAAGTGTAGGAGATTATCTCAAAACTCTTTTCTTTTCTGTAAGATATGCATTAAATCAGCTCACCTCTCAGTTTTGGTATTGAGGAGAGAGCAACAAGCTACAGATATCACCTGCTCAGGCAGGAGGTACTGATATTCACATGAGGGAGGGAAGGCTGAAAAAGGAATAGTAAAAGATCATCAGATGAGATTGCTGGTATGCACTGACAGCAGTAAGTCACAAGTGGTTTACAAGGGACGAACTTGAGTTCTTATCCTGTTGTGCTTTAGAAAAACAGGAGAAAAAGCATGAAAGATTCATCTTCTGCCCTGTAGTAATTCCTAGTTCAAGCATTAGATCTGTTCAGGGATTTCTGTAAGTCTAACTTGTGAAAAGCGTCTTAGTGGTTATAGCTCAGGAGCTATCCTGTGGAATACTACTACTCTGCAGCTCTTCCTGGAGGAGAGACCTGTTTGCAGGAGCAGTGACTAGAAACCAGGTTTCTCATCCAATCCAATAAGCAGGGGCAGGAAGAAGAGAACACAGCCCTCCTTCCTTGTCAGAAAGCCCTGCCCAGATGTTCCAAGATGTGCAGGTAGAAGAGTCCTCTCATTGTGTTTTTCCTTGCCTGTACTGCCCCCTTTGCAGGAGGCACTCTCTTGCTGTACTGTTTGTACAGAACAGGAGGTGGCTGCGAGCAGGTCTGTCATTCCAGTGTGGTCACACTGATTGCTTGCCTGGGCAGGAAGAGGTTAACCTTTCAGGGAACTTGGGAGGGGAGCAGGTCCCAAAGTCCAGACTTCCTGCCCACATGGCTGGTCAGGTTAGACTGTTTTGCAGAACTAAGTCAAAGGTAGTGTGGGAAACCAGAATTTTTAGAGATTACACGTTATAAACGTGACAGTAAGAGAGTAATCATGTTTAAAACCACTGCAGGCCGATGAAAAATTGTCATGCTCTTGTAAGCTGTTGCAAATTACATGTTAACTTTCAAGAGCAAATTACCTGTAAATATTTAAGAGGAGATCTTTTTCTAAACAAAAGCCCTATCTTTGCCTTTATACAGTTTGGAGAATAACAATGTAAAACTTAATTTATTTCCTTTCATAAAAGTTTAAAATCTCATTTCAGAGTAAGTGTTAGTAATCTTAGCATTGACATTTGTCATGTTTACTAGCTGTAGGAGGTTAAATGTAGTTTTTATGTTTTGTGCTAGCTTTCTTTTGTAAGTAATTAAATCTCTCTATTATGAGATATGTATTTTCCCTTTATGGTATATATGAAAGAATTTCTTCATGTGGGTGATTCTTCAGAGCTATAGTTCTTCCAGTAGCTTTGCTGTACAGCTATGGTGTCAGTTGCTGAAATAATTCTTTAGCATCATATTTTTGGTAATGTGAAGAAGCAATCTTAGCGTTGTTTGGCATGTGCTAATCAGAGTGTAGGCAAACCAGCTTGGAGCTTTTACAACTGATTGAGTTAAGCTACAGATTCCTGGTCAGGCTTTGCTTCTGGTGGCTGTTGCACCTCTGTCTCCTCTGTGTTAAGATTTACTTTGTATCTTTAACGCACAAGTTCATCATAGAGTTTGGAGAAAAATATAAGAGCAACATTAGTTATTTATTTTACTTTTGCTTTGCATTTTTATATAAACTGATGGTTTTTAGTGAAGAATTTAATTGCCCTAAACATGTTTCTTTAGTGTTAGCGTAGGTAGTCTCAGCTGAAGAGGCTAACAGTGACATGGAGTGTCCAGAGAAGTACAGGTGATGCAAAGAAACACACCATGAGGGAATCTACTGCCCCTGAAATAATCTCCTTGATTCTCCACAAATGAAAGGCACTGTGGGTTATTTGCCTGCTTCCTGTTGTAAAAATTGCCTGTTTGGTTTGGAGTCTTACAGTAACAGTTTTGGTTTTCTTGTTATAAAGCTAGTCAGTCTCTTTATACAGTTAGTTAGGGGAGTTGGGAATCTGTTGAGCAAGATTTCTTGCAAAAGTTTGCTAAGAAATGTCTCTCCTGTCTCTGACACTCTGTTTCAGGTCTTACACTTTGGTAAAACTCCTTTAGTGCCATCTTTGCCTGTAATTATTTTCCATTTTTAACACCTTTCCTTGGTGAAAATTTTGCTTTTGGAATATCTTTGTTTTCTGAAATGTATGTACATAGCAAGGACTTTAAATCATCTATTGCTAATAAAAAAGGCTATAGCCCCCTATGCTGGTCCAGTTCTAGAGTCCATCAAACACTTCAAGCAGCTGCATTTGTGGATGGTGGAGCTTGCTGTTTGTAATGAGGAAACATGATCGAGTAAACTAACACAGAGGTGACAGCTGAACTTATTCAGTGTTACCGAAGTGTTATGTTAAGGGATCACTCATTTATATCATGAAATGTATTTTCTGTTGGTCTGATTCTGTGAGGTGGAAGTAGTTTGAAAGGCTTCTCAGGAAGCCTGATAATAATCTGCTATGGAATAGCAAATGATGGTATTTCTAAGGTGATGATCACAGGTCTAACCAGTATGAAATGCTGACTAGAAATCATAGTTTCTGAAAGTACTGTTTTAAATAGCTCTTGTAAAGCATTTATCTGACTTGCTGTGCAAGAGTAAGTGATCATTCATGTTTTAGCTTCCCAAGTATCTTAAGATCTCACACTTATTTGAAAACAGTAGGGAAGCTGACCAGTTTGGTTTTATATCTGCTTAAAGTCATTTTTCCCCCCCTTTTTGCAGGTGAGGTTAGGTTGGGGATGTGAATACAATGAGTGTAAACCAGCAAGCTCACACGGGGCCTCCTTACGGGCAACCTCAGCCTGGATATCAGGGATTCCAGCAGCCTACCTACGGAGGACAGTCATTGCCAGGGGCTCCTCAGTCGCAGTACGGAGCTTATAATGGGCCGGTGCCAGGATACCAACAGCCAGTCCCTCCACAAGGTACTGCTCGGGCAATGCTTACTGATTGATAACCTGTGAATTATGGCGTGCGTGGAATTTTTGCTGTATGCTTACACAATGTCCTATTGCTGTATACAATATCCTATTGTAAGTTTTTGGGGTTTTTTGTGGTAGCGATTCTCTCTTTTTCTCTGTGTAATTTGCATGATGCTAAAAATCATGTCATCCCATATTCTGAGGTTATTGTGATGTTTCTTGTCCAGTTTAGTAGGGTTTACTCTTTTGGTAGGTCATAAAATTAAGATGTTGAGAAACAGCCTGCTTTTTTTCTCTATGTCCGTGTCCCTATGTTAGTGAAACACCTGACTAGAAGAGTCTTCCCAGTGAGGTTATGTTGAGAGGCAGCAGTTAGGGACTGTAACAGATTTATAATTGAGGCTGCCTTACATTATTATATAGAAAAATCTGCACTCCATCCTGAAAGACTGACATACAACTCTATGTAAAAAGCGTATTTCAAGCTATGTTCTCTAATGCCTTTAAATTCAATATAAAGTTTATGGGCATGGGGTAAGCTAATGTATTCTAGAATTTCGCTGATTCTGCAGGATCCTATCCCTTGTTATTTTTGTCTGTTAAAAAAATAAAAGTAATTCAACTTTTGTTTTCCTTTTTTCAAAAGAAAGTCTGACTCTGATAAAGAAGTCTGTGAGTCTTGGTTTTCAGTTATGTTGATTGCTTTGGGAAATCAATAGTGACTTTAACATTTGAAATGTAGAGGAGAAAATACCATTGCTTTGAATGCAAGTATGTCTGCCTTTTCAGATCACAGGAATGAATTCAGTTTTGCTGAAATAAGCACAACATGAACTTGAAAATATTTTTTTAGGTTTCAGATAGGTGTTCTATGGTAATTAGGACTGTGCTGGTCATGTTAATTGTCTCTGTTCCCCCCTGCAAGTACATCTTCAATCTTTTACAACTTCTCAAATTTTGTCTCAGACTCAATGAGAAGGACAGAACAATTGAAGTGCCTCTAGTTGTCTTGAAACTAACAGAAGTGGGGGACTGAAGTTTGGGTGCTGAATAATTGCACTGTTGGATTTTTGTCTAGAGTTAGTAGAGTAGCATAGTAAAAAAGTTAAGTGTGATGTGATAAAGAATAGGTTATTCAGGTGCTCCATCATCCTTTTCTTTCCTTAATCCTCTTCCTCCCATACTCTCAATAAATCTCTTCTAACAGCACTTTTAATCAAAGAGTTTTCAACTAATTTCACAAGGGGTTTGAATTCCTGTGAAAGTGATGAAAATCATCTCTGAGTGGAGGAAAGAAACGCTGCTTCGTGGGAGAGCAGAGGCAGGGCTCAGCCATTGAGAGCTCTGTCTGGCTGCTCGCTGTAGCCAACAACCAAATCGTGTTTTCTGTCCAGTGATTGGGCTTGCTTTAGTGAGGGAGAGAGGGGGATTCAGGAAGAACAAAAATTGCCACAGATTTGGAAAAGTTGCATCAGTGCAGCTATTTATTAAAAGAGGTTTTAGCTGTAACCAATGTGAAGAATGATTAGAGTGTTTGTGAAAAGAAACTGATGGGCATCTTCTGTCAGATACTTCAAGAATTTTCAGACTTCACAAGCCTGAAAAACATTGCTTTTTAAGGGAATTAACTTTTTTCTTCTAGATTATTTATGGTTTGCCTTTTTTCATTTTGGGACAGCTCCGTATACCTAGATACCTTGATAACATTCAAGTCTATACAGATTTTGTGCCAGTATTGATTGAAAGGTGGTGTGACACAGAGGACAAAAAGGTGGTCTCATTTGAACAACAAAACTGTATTGCACTACTCCAGTAGTATCTCATGTACTTTATTGCTATTATCAGGCAAAGGCCATCCACAGTTTGTGGGGATTTTTTTCCATCTTTTTTTCTGCGACCATCATTCCTGGGCTTAGCAGGCTGTATTAAGGAAATCTCAGTTGTCAGGCTGTGCATTTTGGACCTGCTGTTTAGGATTCCTATCTTTAGAAGAAAGAAATGTAAAATTCAGAGCCTTACACAACAGCCAGAGGTTGACCTGTCAGTGGCTGCTGAGTATGAAATCCCTGTGGAAGAGGGAGTCAAATGAACGTCTGTCATTATCAGAGACAGCAGACAGGTTATAGTAAAAATAGTGACAGTATAATAAAAATAGTGACAGTTATCCTTTCCACCACCACCTCCAGCACATTATATTTACTGCAAGTCTTTGTGGCAAGACCTATTGTAGCTGTACAATAGAGAGGAGAGAGAATTAATTTCAGAGGCAGAAATTTAGGAAAGACTGAGGGGTAAAGGGAAAACTGCCAGTGTTATTCTATAATTTCAAAGTAGTTGTCTTAGGGATTTATTTTTAAAATAACAGTTAAATTGCCTGGGGGACTGAGTGGAAAAATGTTGGGAGTCGGTACCATCCTTAGTCAGGGAGTGTTTTGCTACTGATTTATGTGACAAACCCTGACTCTAACAAAGTGGAATCATGGGAATGCTATGGCAGTGATGATAGTTGATGATAGTCTTTTTGAGGATCAGAAGTGGAGTGCTGTGGTGCTAGCTGAAAGTAGCTGCTTCTTGCTATGAGAATATTGAAAGAACCAGGACAATTTTGCCCCAGTCCTTTCGTCAGTCTATTGGTTTCCTTCAGATGAGGTTATGCAGTTGAAAGTGCAAACACAATTATCTGAATACCAGTAACCATTAGGCTGTAGATTGTTTTACATAGGCTTGCTTTATGAAAATGTTAACACTTGTATTATGTAAAGACTGCATTTGTAATATGTTGTGCATGGTAGAAGAGAAGGGGGTATAGCTTAAGGAACAAGGTGGTAGATGACATTAATTTTGTGTATGAGATACTTTCTGGACTGCAGACTGTTCTTAGCATTGGAAAGGTTGTCTCTCAGTGCTTTCTCTCAGGCTTCATTTACTGGTGTATTCTGTCTTTCCAGGTTACTTTCCTTCCTTGGGGTTTCCTTCGAAGGGCTCTCCTGTAGCTCTCAACTCTGACACTTCTTCTCTTGCACCTAATTTCATAGGTAAATGGTGTCCTTTCTGTGGGAGTGTTTGTGTTGCTTCTTCTGTGCCAAGTTCCCATTTAATATGGATACTTATCTCAAAGGTTGGGTACCTGATTGTTTAGGCAGAGGTGGGTGGGACATTTCCCAATCTATTTGTAGGCAGCATTCCAGAAGCATAAATAGGAATGAAGAAATAACCCTAGTAGAAATCCCTTATGCATGCAGATTCATAGATAAAACTTGTGACTAATGTTTTCTGAAGTCTGATTTTAAAACTTGAATTGAGCCATTCAGGTTTTGTCAGGTGCAATCCTTAGTTTAAAAGAATTCAGTCTCACCCTTGAGAGGGAAGGTGAGGTTTGAAATGATAGCATTGCAAAGAAGTAAAAAATCTCTGCAAACTACCAGGAGATTGTTATAGGAAGTCATGAGATTTCTGTAACTTGTGCTTTCGTTTAGGGGGAAAAAACAAGTCTTTAACTTCCTTGGCTATACTTTGAATCCAAGGTATATGTTAGGAATAATTATTTTTCCAAAAGCTGTGACTTGAAGAATGAAATATCTTTTTGCAACTAGTAATCAAAATGTAAGAAATGCTGCAAGAGACCATATTGTACTTTTCCTTTTATCAAACTAGTGATATTTTGGAAGAGCTATTTCTGGAGGTGTTGATTTGTTTAGAAGGGTGTGAAAAGACAACCATATAGGCTCAGGCTTTGAGGAGAATCACAGGCATTTCCCATTTTGCTGTAACGAGTAAGAACATCACAAAGATGTTGAGGATTTGTCGAGAATAATGAATCTTAGACTAATAAACCACTAGATAGCTTTACCTATTCTGATGATTTCTTTTTCAGTGACTGTTTGAGCAGTCTGTAGTAGGTGTGATAGAAGTATATTTATGATGAGGACTAGGAGACAAATACTTACAAAGCTTTTTCTGAAGCACATATTTGTCACATGGTATGCCTGTTAAATTTGGGGGTGGGGGAATTTAACTTAATGTATATTAGAAAGTGTGTAGGGTCCCGCCAGAAATTGGATTAAATATGCCTTCAAAGACAAAAGATAAGAAGACCAAACAGTTCACATGTACTATCAAAGAAATGCATTGGAAAATAGATGAGAGGTATCACAAAAGAAATTAAAAAGAAGTAACATACCAATAGCTGGAGATCAGGAAGTGCTTAGCCAGAAGAACAGTAAGATGAAGATGCTGTAACAGTAGTTTAGAAAATATGAGATTAATGAGATAAAAGTATATAAAAATAATAAATGTCTCTAGGAGTAATTTAATCCTGTCTCAAAATGAAGAACAGGAGGAAGTTTAGTAATAAATAAAAAAACCCAAGAAAAATTATCAGTTATTCATACAAGGTCTAGTTAACTCCTTCCTTGAATTTTCATTCCCAGGTTTGCTAAGAATTGGATGTAGTAGATAAGATAAAATATATGAGTTAAAACCTCATGCTTTAGGGTATGTATGGTACTGTACTGTAGAATTGAGAAATGGCTCCCCTTATTTCCTATTTTATAATGATTCCTCGCAAGGTTTCAGAATCCCTTTGAAACTTGCCATGCCAGTTACTGGCAGAGTGACACAATGTGTATGTGTGGGCCTGGTCTCACAGGGCACTTCTAGTCATCTGTACTTAATGATACCCTATATGTGAAATAGGTTCCCTGGTGGTTAACAGGCATGGTCAATTGTTCTAATTACCAGCATTGTTAATATAGTTTTATTAAAAGGGATGTTTATATGCTCTTTTTTGGAAGTAAAAACTGCAGTTGGTCTGCTGGTATTGTATCCAACATTTTGTGGTCTGTGGAAAGACTGGTTTCTGAGACAAATATATTTGGGCTGTGACTGAACCAGCTCAGTCTGAAAGATGGGAAAGTATTTGTGTTAACCTCCAAGCTTGAGAGGCTGGAAAGAATGGTCTGTGGTGGCCCCCATTATGCTATATATAGATGCAGTAAGCCATGTAGTTTTTGAAGATGGAATCTGCTTGCACAGCCTGCTTACCTTTGAGGTATGGAAAACTGACCTGTAATGGACATTAGATTCCTCTGAATACTCTTGGTTTAGATAAAAATAATTGGACTTGGAGGGGAAAGGATTCAGTACATTACTGACAAGATAATTTTTTTTCTTCATAAAAGATGAAGTTGTCTTTTGAAGACCTTCCACAGCACGTATTTTCTGCTTGATCTGTATGGAGATGGTAACTAGTGACACGGGCTAAAAATATTTGTGCATAAATTATTTGTTGCTCATGGACTATTGTTATAACAGTTCTGCACTTGAATTTTTCATGGTAGTTGGTTCAAGCCCTCATTTCTATAATTTGTGATATTGTAATTTTTTTCCTTATGTTTGTAGGTTCATTAAGAGCCCCACCAACATCTGGAGCGCCTCCTCCAGCCTCTGGAGCATCTCATCCTTCTGGCCATGTGGCATACAGTCAGTTTGAACATGGAGATGTGCAGAATGGAATTCCAGCCTCAGCAGCCCCAATGCAGAGGTGCATATGAGAAGAGTGAATTGTAACAAAATCCCACCTTGACATACTCATGCTAGGTCTAGACGTTTTAGATCTAAATCAAACTAAGCACTTCAGGGTTTTGTAGCACATTGACTTTTTTCCTTGTTATTGTTTTGGAGCAATGTTTTGCCACAGGGGTGTTCATCAGACAGTGAATATATCTGAAGATGAAAAACTTATGAAAGGATGTGAGCAGATGTCAGTGACTGATGAAAACCTCTTCTCCTCCTAAGACATTCTTTGTGGTTTTCATTTTCCCCTAAAAAAAATCAATTGCATCCACACAACTGTAGTATTAGTTCCTTGGCAGTGTGAAATGATCTCTGGAGCATGTGTCAGTCTTTAGTGAATAATTTTTTTGTATTGATTCTGGGCCCTCTTCTGTCCCTTATGGATCCCTGAGTTACTGTCATCTAAGGCTCTTCAACATCTTTTCCAGAAAGATACTGCCCTTACCTCTGTGGTGAAAGTGGCAATGGTCCTGGAGAGTTCAAATGCTTTGAGTGGCAGAACATTCTTACGTAGGTGTACAGGCCTTACTGTTGCTCACCCTATAGACTCTATGCAGTGTTTCTGATTTGTTGTGTAAACTGAATTGGAATTAATAGAAATACAGAATTTGTATTTTAAGAGCTAATGGATTTTTTTTTTTGTTTGGAGAAAGGGATTCAGATACAGGCAGAATATGCAATTTTTTTTCCAAAACTGAGCTGCAGTGTTTCATGTAAATATCTGAGACCCAGATAGTGTTTATGTGCTAGAACAATTTTAAAAGGCACAGGGAATTGTAACTTCTTCTATAATGTGGAATCACTCAGTTTGTCATCTTCCCTCTCAGGCCACCTGCTTCTCAGCCGTTTCTGCCAGGCTCAGCACCCACGCCTGTCAGCCAGATATCTACGTTCCAGCAATATGGGCCCCCCCCAGGCAGTGTGCAGCAGCTCAGGAATCACATGGCAGGGATGACAATTGGCTCTACTGCAGCCTCTGCTCCTCCCCCAGCTGGACTGGGCTATGGTAAGGTTTCCTGGCTACTGAACTATGCTATTGATTTTCATTTTTGCTAGTAATTTCATAAAAGATATTTCTTGTCAGTGATTCATTACCATATGGTTATGGGAATTCTCTGGGTGTTGATGTCTGCCATAGTAAACAGTAGTTTTCTTAACTAATAAGGTCATAATTGGGGAAAACAGGACTGAGACTATTGCAGGGAGCAGTGCTGGCACTGCTGGACGTGGATAACAAAGGAGAGTAATAGCACTGGTCCTCGACTAGGTGAATCTTGTGAAACACAGAAGAGTCTACCCCTAAGTCAGCTGTTGGAAAGTCTACATGTCTTGCCACTGATGTACAGCAGCCCAACCAAAAGAAAGGAAAAAGGGCCCTGTAAATGTAAATCACAGAGGGCTGAAAATACTCTGAATGATTGTGTATAGGGCTTGCTAGAAGTCAAGAAGACACTCACTTAAACAGTAAAAACTGAATTAACAGTAGAAAGTGAATTTAGATACTTTGTTCTGTGGTATTAGTTCTATAGTCTCATTGCTGTAGATTAGGGGACTTTTTAAATTGAAGACTAGAGTTTTGTTTTTATTATGTGTAAACTGGTCTATTTAAAAATTATTTTGCTAAAGTACTTTTTAACAAGCATCTTGTAAGACAGATTTTATAGGAAAATTAGGAGTAGGTAGGGGATACAGATTTCCTTGGCCTTTTGGTAGCACGTTTGTCAAAAATTATACTCAGAAATAGTACAGTGCTACATAGAAATGGTGCTAGTGTCATGCTATTAAAACCACAAAGCTCAAAACCATTCTTGATCTACAGGCTCCCACTGAGTTTAAGGGGCAGCCTGTAGATCAAGAATGGGGTTTAAGACAGAAACTTAGTTCAGAAAATCTATGGATACGCTTGTGGTAGTTCATGTTTTGCATATTCCTGGCTTTGTCCTTTTTTTTCTGGCCCTGAATCCTGAAATATATTCTGATTGTGTAAAATAAGTAGCTCAGACTTTGAGAGAGAAAGCAATGAAATAACTATTGAGTTTCAGATCCACTGAAGGAATTTCAGCTCTCTGATGAATGTAGGAGAATGGTCATTTAGGATTTGTCTCTGCTAGTACTGATAAGCTCATCTGAAGATGAGAAAGTGGTAGATTTACTCAGGTGATCTGGAGCAAATGGGTTTTTCTTGCATCTTTTCTTGCATCCTTTGTCTTGAGGATAGAAGAAAATGATGTTTTATCTTTTTTTTTTCTTACCGGGTCCCCCAGCATCGGTTCCTCCAGTCTCAGGAAGCGTTAGTGCAACGGGATCTGGTCTCTACACACCTTACAGTGCAAGCCAAGGACCCCCTCTTCCCAGTGTGTCCCAGGGCCTTCCTGTGGCACAGCCTCCATTTCCTGGTCAGACAATGCCAACTCAGCGCCTGCCTGCTCAAGTTCCTGGTTTTACCCCACCTCCTCCTTCTACAGGGGTTGGACCTTCCTCTTACCCTCCTACCACAGGTGCTCCAAGGCCACCTGCCATGCCAGGCCCACCGCTGCCTGGGCAGACAGTTGCTGGACCACCATCATCCCAGCCTAATCATGTTTCCTCACCACCACCTCCATCAACTATGGCGGGGCTGCACCCTGGGCCTCCCATGAGTGGTCTTCATGGACCACCTCCTCCCACTCATCCTCCTCAGCCAGGATACCAAATGCAGCAGAATGGTGAGTATTCTTAGTATAGGAATTTTAAGTTAAGTATTCTCTGCATGCTGCGAACTAGATTTCACGTTGTCACCTATGGGCTCCTGGCTGCACATTAGAACTTCCCTCTTGTTTCCCTGTGCTCATGTCTGAGATAATATTGTGTGTCATTCTAAGGTATTTTACGATACACGTTTTAATCGGATTAATGTAACTAAAAAAATTCTAGCTTACATGGTCAAAAGGTGTTTAGCAATTAGTGCCATAATACTACCAGAATTCGTGATCACAATTTTATTATGGACTCCAATTTGTTGTCTGCAACTTCACCTGTTCAAAAATAGACATTGGAAATACTGAAAAGCCTTATTTTATATTTTTAACATTTGTGGCCACTGTGCATATGCAATGCGTGTGAAAGGAGTTGTTAAACTTTGAAAAAGGAGTTGCTATGTTTTCTCCTTTAATTTGCATAATCGTAGTTTTCTCCCTTGTAGAAGTTTGCGCATCTTAAAAGTAAGACCAGTTAAGCTTTCTGAATTAAAACCAGTTTTGGCTGGTTTTTAATCAATAACACTTAGAGATAGCTGGGATAAAGTAATCATGTGCAAATGTTAGCACTGAGAATTCCATCCCCCATGCAGCTTTGCACAGCTGGACAGGTAAATTACTTTAAAATATCAGTTAAAATTCCTATGAACTGTAAAAATACTAATAGGTTAAATCATGCTCTTACTCTGTAAGTGATTGGAATGGTGTAAAATAATATGAAATAGCTTCAGGTAGTTACCAAACAAAACAGAAAATCACACCATAGCCTATTGCTGTAATTTCAAACAAGCCAAAACTGCCCAAGGGAACTCCTTGCATACCTTAATTTGAAGAATTAGGGATCGCCCACTAGCTTATTTGGCTGTTCTGTGTGCACTTTCCATTAGACAGTTCTGCAGGTAAATATTTGTAGTGCATGATCTTAATGTGCATTATAATCAACAATTACAAACTCTAAAACTATTTACAGTAGTGTGCTGGTTTGGGCTGAGGTGGAGCTGATAGAGTTCAGACTAAAAGCCTCTGTTTCCTTAAGTCTGGTTTTGTGGACTGTATCTATCAGTTTATTGGATTGTTGATAGAGATGTACCAGTCTAAGCTGAAACACTGCGATAAATATGTTTAATCATAATGAACTGAAAAGCACCTGACTTTAATTTTCTTGAGGGTTTTTTTTTTAATAGTGGCAGGAAATGGAAGTGCCAAATGAAGAAATGCCTAGTATTAACGCACTGTTTGATTTTTACGTTCTTTTCTTGCTAAGGTTCCTTTGGACAGATGAGGGGTCCCCAGCCAAACTATGGAGGAGCCTTTCCAGGAGCACCAAATTATGGAAGTCCCCCTGGACCACCACCTCCACCAAAACGCTTGGATCCAGATTCCATTCCTAGCCCTGTAAGCTTACTTGTTCTTACCTGTGTCAACTCTTCTGTAGTGTCTTGACATAAGACAACTGACAAAGACCAAAGCTGAAAACAGGTTTCTCATTCCAAGGAACATCAGTCTGTTTTCCTGCTTGTGTTTCTCTCTCCTATGCACCTTCAGTCTTCTGTGATGAATAAGCCCAGAGGCAGTATTTTTCTTGGTGACTAAAGAAAGGCACTGCATATGGAAATCACTGCTCTAGTTCCTCAGGTCTTTTTTGTACTGTGTTATCTTTTGAGGATCCTTGAGGGCTTTGATTAAACATGTTTCTCCATTTCTGGATTCTTACATAATGACTTTCCAAGGTGAACTAATTTTGGGTTTTGAGGTGACAGTCTGTGAACTGTGTGATCTATGTTTAAAGTATGGTTAGTAGGAGGTGATTGTAGTGCTTTTCCTATAATCTGTCAAAAAGCTGGTTTGTGGTTTTTTGGGTCATGAAGTCATGATGCTACATTAGTCAAATATGGACAGCTTCTCAAACTGGGATTGTCTTTCAGAGTGGAGGTTCTGAGGCAGGATAAGCAGTTATATGTAATGGTTACCAACATTGAGTAGTATTAAGCCTGGTGGTATTGTTGCCACTAGTCTACAGTGCTGTTCCTTCCACTGCTCTTGATGCTGTTTCAAAACTATGAAATAATGTAGTCTTGAGTTAGATCAGAACTGATGTTATTCAGAAGGTACTTCTATTTAAAAAGATTACCTATTTAGATTCCAGGTTTATGTGAAGCTTACTACTGGATTTTTTTCATAGAATATAAGTCTTTAATTGCTTGTCTGCCTCTCTTCCACTAAATGAAATCTCAAATGGCTTGTGTCAGTTGCCTTCATGTTAGCATGTTCTTAAAGCATAAATCCTCAGTTTCTAACCAAAATTAGCAGGTGAGCCATTGCCTTCATTAGCAAGGTGTTCAGAGCCAAGCCCAATATCCTGGCAAGACTGGTTTTGGGATCAGTGTATGCTGCAGAAGATGATGTTCTGTTGCCTGAACCAGTATCTAAATCCATCTAATTCCAGTGCTACAGGTTTGGGTAGAGAGAAGTAACAGTTACTTTTTGGTTTATTATTCTCTCTTTTTTTTTTCATACTCTTTATTTCTTATTAAAAAAAAAAAAAGCAACTTAATGAGCTGCCACCCCAGCAGAAACCCAGGCACAGAATAGACCCAGATGCAATTCCTAGTCCAGTAAGTGCTGTATATATGTCAATTGTAGACTGTGTGTTGGTGACCATCTGTGCATGCCTGAAACCTGAACTTCACCTTGCTAACCCTCCATCATTAATCTTTTACCCTTTCCTTGCTGTCTTCTGCTTGCCTTATCAAAATGAGTAACATTACACCACATGAGGCTGTTAAAATCTACTGTGATGAATGGTGAGGCAATAGAAAGCAGTGTTTCAGAAACAGATCATGAAGAATGTCTCCCCTTCACTTTGTCTGAGCTTTAGGCTATTGCCTTCACCAAGATTCCAGCTGGCATTTTCAATGCAAGCCAGTTGTGTAATTGCCCATACAATGTGTGTCTCATGTCAGTATGCACACAGCATGAGCTGTTGTAGCCATGTTTTCTACTGTGTTTTTATCAGAATTTGATTATTGTTCTTGCTGATATACCAGTACTGGACCAGTGCTCTGGAGTTCTAAAATTGCAGATGAACTGGAGTTTTTTAAATGTTAATTCCTGATACAAATCTTCTAATATGAGGCATGGGGAGCTATAAACATTCTCTCATTATCTGTGCTCATGCATAACCATTAAATTTTGAATTTGAAAATTTAATGTTTATGTTGGAGAATCTTATCTAAAGAAAGAAAAAAGCAGCTACCTTTTGGATTGGAAGACAAGAAAAAACTTTTGGTTTTTGTTACCCTGTGTCACTTCTTTCTCATGTAGTCAAAGTTCATAATTTAACAGGTAGCAGTGGTGAGATCACCAACATCAGTCAGCCTGTAGACTTTTGTAATGGGACTACATTTATTCTAGAGTAGTCACTGAAGCTATGGGAGGCTCTCTGCTTGAAATCTGTAGTGAGAGGATGGAAGTTCTACCATACAAACTTCTGAATCTACTCTCTCAGAATTTGCTCTAGGCAAAGGCAGGTGTATTTGATGGCAGAATAAGAGCAGAAGAAGTTTGCTAGCTTTAATTCTTTCATTCAGTCACCACTAAGGAAATGTAGTTTGAGCTGTGTACAGCTGCGTACAGCAAAGGTCCATGAATATTTTAGTTAAGGCAAACTATTACATTTCTGTTATCTTAAGCAAATTTGCAGTTGTGAAGAATTTGAAATACCAAGAAATTTAAGATTTTTACAGGCTTTGAAGTTTGATTCATTGACAAGTTATTGAAATTTCACTTTCCGCATTCGCAGAATTCAAATCACAAACCTTTGAGCACCACAAAGTAATGAAGACTTCCACCTTGCAAGCCATCCGTCTTTAGGCCAGAGTTACAGTGGTTAGAAATAAAGGCATACTATGGAAACAGGGGGACCATAATGGAAAGAAAAGGCCAGGTTACTTATAGGACTTCAGCTTGAGGCTTACAGAAGCTTCTAATTCTTATTTGACTAGAACTGTACAGGGGAATACCTACCAAAAATTCCTTTCTTGATCTGAGTTTGGCTTTTACAAGTTCGGGTCAGACTTTAAAACCCAAAATGTGCTGCTACTAAGAATAATACTTGGGGAAAAATATTATTTGCAACTTGTAATTTATGTTAGTCAATAAGTACTATTTGAATTCAAACTGAGAGGTGACTGCTTGACAAAATTCACTTGCTCTTCCTATTTTTAGAGTAGTAATGTTTGCCTCAGGTCCCCTTTTTACTGCCTTAGAGATTTTTTTATTTTACTTATTTTACTTTGAAACCAAGCCTCCACATAATAACATGGTATTTTCCATCACAGATTCAAGTGATTGAAGATGACAGAAATAACCGTGGGTCAGAACCATTTGTCACTGGAGTGAGAGGGCAGGTCCCACCTCTTGTTACTACAAATTTCTTGGTCAAGGATCAAGGTAAACTATTTTTCTTTTCCTAAACAAACAAACAAAACAAAGAGTCAGTGACAAAACTGTGTCTTTGAAGGAAACGTGTTTTACCAACAGAAGCTTAGTTTCAAGTGCTGTGTTGATTTGATCCCAGTTTAGATTCTCCTGATTGTTTGGTAGCTAGTAACCAATATGCAGGTAAAAAATGTTTTCCGAGGCAGATACCTAGGACCAGCATTAGCAGAGATATCAGAAAGCAGCAAATGGAGCGTCTTCTGTAGAGCTTTATAAAAACATTTAAGAACTGAAATCTACTAGCAACATAATTAGAATTGGCAACTGTATTTTTTAAAATTAAGTGGGATGTAAATTGGTCTGAGGGCTCTGTAGAGAAAAGATATTTCATTTTTTAATTGCTGACACTTCTTTTGAGCTTTAAAGTTCCAAAAAAAACTTCAGAATCTGATTCTATAATCAAGTAGTTTACTCTTCAGCCCAAATTACGAAACAGTAGAAATGTTTGAGTAGTTTTCTGTCTACATTATGTTTTAGTCTGCGAATATGTGAAACAGAAATGCTTTTTTATAGCTTTAGGTTGACAGGGAGTCAAGTTAATTTGTTTTAAGGTCTTTTATTATATATAGTTAATCATGAAGAGGTATTTTATTGGGAATTCAAGTTTTCCATAGATTAAAACAATATTTAGCTAAGCTCGTAGTGTCTGTGGTATACCGACACAACTTAAGGTATCTTTATTCCTGTTCTTGAATATAAACTGAATTTGTACTGAAATTTGTGGGGCTTTTTTATTTGTTCCCCAGGTAATGCAAGCCCCCGCTACATCAGATGCACATCTTACAATATTCCCTGCACGTCTGACATGGCCAAACAATCCCAAGTTCCCCTGGCTGCCGTCATAAAGCCGCTGGCTACTCTGCCGCCGGAGGAGGTGAGTGCCGTGCTAGGGTTACGTGTGCCATGGGCACGCTGAGGTGTCAGCATTTAACAGATTTGTTTAGAAGCATATTGAGGTGAAGACGTCCAGGTAAACATTGATTCTCCAACAGGCGTGTGATAGCAGAAGCTTCTGCTTCTGTAAAGCAGAAGAATGTTGTGTTCCAAACATTTAGTATTTTGACTGCCATGATAATTTCAGCTTTTTTGCAGTAACTGTCAAGCCCTGTGACTAAGTGACCAAAATATTAGGGTGGTCACAGAGGCGCTTCCAGTTGATCTCAGTTTCTTTCTTAGTCTAAAGTATTTAAATGGTTGCTAATCATAGGTATTAAGTATTTTCTAGAATGCCAGGTTGTGAAATTGGATGAGAATGCATGGAACAGCACTGGTTTGGCTGTCTTATATGCATGTATATGCGCAGCACAGTGTGGGATGACAGTACAACACTAAGTACTGAGCACTGCTGAGCTGCACTTGTATTTCTTCCCTTTCTCTTTCAGCACTTCTTTCCTTCTAGGTGTAATGTGTGGCTGTTGAGCCTTTTACTCTATCGTGTTTGGTTGCTGAGAATGTGAAAGCTCAGAGATTTTTACAGAGTTTGACATTTTTTAAAGTAGGCTGAATACTCTGGCTATTGTGTAGTGTTAACCTGCTTGCAGCAGTGACATGAAGACAAACAAGCTTGTTGAATTTGAATACACAGGTCTGCAGTATTCTGTGCCCTGTTAAACCTAAGTGTAGCATCTGCTGAGGAAAGCAATTTCCTCTGGTCTTTTAAGGGTGTTTTTCTCCAGTTGCATTTCATTTGTGTCCCTAAACTATGGTTTGAATTTTAAAAACTGGTTTATGATAAAACTGATCTGTGGCTGAAGTTTAAAAGGACCATAATAGGAGAATAAGGTCTTACTTGATAACTTGAAGGCTTGTAGAGTTACACATTTTTAGAGACACTTTACAAATAATAGTTGTTTGGTCTCCTGGTGTATTTATTCTTCAAACAAACATTCATAGTGTCCAGAAAAAAAAAGGCTACGATTGGACAATTACCCAGGAGACCAGTCAGCTTCTAGTATTTGGAAGTTCCTAATGGCAAGGGCAAACTCACTGTGGAGGGACCCTTCCAACAGATGAAGACTCAGCTGTTCAGAGCAACAAGACTGTAAATAGAGCTAAAGCTTTACATAGCTAGGTGGGATAGCCCATTAATGACTCTAGCCCTCAAAATATTGCTGTGCTAGGGCTTGAATTGAAAAGCACTTAAATACTTGTTCAGGCTTCCCACATCCCCTGCACTCTCTCCCACAGCTGCCAAATGCTAAATCCTATGCAGCGTACAGGGAGATAGCAATGACCACACAACGCAAAGTTTAAAACTTTCTCATCATCATGAGACCTTTCTTTTCATGTTTTTTTTCTCTTGCTTCCACAGACCCTTCCTTATTTGGTAGACCATGGAGAATCTGGTCCTGTCCGATGTAATAGGTGCAAAGCTTACATGTGCCCTTTTATGCAATTCATTGAAGGTGGAAGGAGGTTCCAGTGTTGTTTCTGCAGCTGTGTCACTGAGGGTAAGTTTTCTTCTGGAAATGCCTCTCTGGACTCTACTGGAAAGGTCTTTGAACAAGATGCAAACAAATAAGTCTTGATCATGTTATGATCATTTATAATGAATACTGTGATTTATTATGTGTCTAGTCTTGTAAAGAATTATTGGAAGGCATGTTCAGTGTTCAGTTCTGAAATTGTGTTCAAAAAGGTGCTTATGTGTTGTAGTATTGTAGCAAATTTTTAATATGAGGTATTTGTAGCAAATGCCTGGTGGTTTAAAAGTCTATTGTATTTTCTTAGGGTATTTCAAAAGTACAGGGTTTTTTAACAGGTTGAGATACAGGTCTAGTCAGTAGCATGTGTTAGGATTATTTTTTTTGTCACAGAGCTTTTTTTGTCTCACTAACACTCCTTTGAGATGGGATTGCAGTTAAATCTGCTACAGCTGAATAAGAGTGTTCAGTACAGGCCAGTTAATATTAGTTGCTTTTCTAAATTAGTACAAAACATCCTTCCTTTTAAGCAGAAGTCACAATGAGCTGCTCATAGCATGACATTTGTAGATTTGTTTTGAAGGCACAGAGGAAAGTAAGGTACAACAAACCTTATGATGATGTTTTCAGTGTTCCATTTGATAGCCCTGATGGCTTTTAATGGACTATTCTTACCACCTCAGTTATGCTGTACAACTATTTGTACTAACCAAAATGGGGATTAGAAGTGGCCAACTTTAAAAACCAATTTTGTCTGGTGATTTTCTGCCTGCATACACTCCCTGTCTTGCTCACTCAGCAGCTGTATGAAGGACTGTACCTGTAACAATTGAGCAGAGGCAGAAAAGGGAGAGATGCTGAGAGACTGCTGATGAAAGCAATACTGTGAAAACACAATGTAGTTGTACCTAAAACCTAATAACAATTTTTGTTTTCTCTGCAAATACCATGAGGTATTTGTTCTTTGCAAGTACCAAATTAACTTGTATGGGATGTGTACTTGGAGACAAGAGTGATAAAAGCTTATATATAATCTTAATGATATCACTTTGTTTTCTTTTGAACTTTTGAAACTTGGAATGTTTAGAATAGTTTAAATGTGATTAATAATGTCATTCCAGGTAATCTCATTTTAATCTCCCTTGGGGCTGTATAGACAGCTATATAGAGAGCTATAGCTGGAATATTGTCACCCAAGCAGTTCTGCAGGAGGGTGTGTCTGTCATGGTAGTTCTTGGGGCACAAGGGAAATGCTTTGTTTCTACAGCTGAGTTTTGTAGGCAAAAGTTTAGCTTAACTCCCATTTTATTTTCTTATGCCTTGTACCAGCACAAAAGTACTGGGTTATGGGCATGTGATTGCACTTCTGTTCCTCCTTAATCCACTGTAAGAAGGACTTTGTCTATTCTGATAGAAAGATTATGGGAGTCTCTGCACGCGAGAGTGCCTGGAGGCTTCACTCTTGTGCAGCACAGGAAGGGAAGGAAAGCCTAATTTATATAGCAAAACAAGGAGCTCAGTGTTTTAGTAAGCCTGACTTGAGTCTGTAATGCTGTAGCCTGTAGTTTGCCTCAAACTCTCTTTAACGTAATTTGTTACTACTTATATGGGATGGTTATATTGTTCCTTTGGAGTAGATCCTTCAGGATAATCCTAAAACTGTATTGTAGTGATGTTTCTGATATGAAATGGAAAGGAGCTTCAAGGAAAGTGTAACAGTAACTATACTGTGTGCCATCTGGTGCATGAGACAAAATGGAATAAGTTTGTATTGTTTTGCTTTAATGATATTCTTAAATTGCATTAATATTTTTAGTACTTGTGGGCTAACCCAGAGTGCTAGTTCACTTCCCTGAGTTTTGTTTGAAACAGTTGTTGTCATGTTGGCTCTCTAATTACAGTGCTTATTATGGGCATATCACTGAGTTTAAGGATTTTTCCTTTCCCAGTTCCACCTCACTACTTCCAACATTTGGATCATACTGGAAAGCGAGTAGATTTCTATGACCGACCTGAGTTATCACTGGGCTCGTACGAGTTTCTAGCAACAGTTGACTACTGCAAGGTACAGTAGTATGTTTTTATTGCTGTATTTACTTTGCTTTTAAGTAAAAAGACTATTTCCTTCAAAGTAAGAAAGACATTGATTGTCTGGGGCTGATTTCTAGCTGAGAGAGATAATTAACAGCATTAATCCAGCCCACTTTATTGTGTGAAATAACATGCTTGTTTGCTTACTTACAAAATCAGTAAGGTCCTGATCACACATGACATAATATAATTTAATAGCTGTCTCTGTATTTTTTTTTCTGGAGCTATATAAGCAGCTATAGCTGCATTTACCTTAAGAATTCTGCAGAAGGGATTCTTGTGCAGTAGACCTTGGCAGAAAAGAGAATTGTAGGAGAGGTTCAATGCAAGTACAATAGTAACTATGCAATGTGCCGCCTGTTCCACAAGGCAGACCTTACCTATTGAACTTCAATTTCAAATCCTGCCATAGTGATTAGAAGCACAAAAAAATGTTGGAAATGTGTATTTCATAGCTGGTTTGCTTTTAAATTAAAGACTTAAACAATAATTGCTTTCTAAGGAATAGAGAAACTATGTGCAAGGTATTTATTAAAGCAACTTATATCTCTGCTGAAATATTATGCTGAGAAAATAGATGCCTAAATGTTGTGAGTTGATACTGGTTGCCTTCTAATGCCTCTGCTTTACTTTGAGTTAAGCAAAAGTCCAATTACTTTCTAACAGCATAAGAACTTCAAACAAGATGTGATCTTCACAGCTTTTTTGAAAGTTCTTATGTTTTGCTTTTGTTCTGAGTGCTTGTTCTAGTATGACCTATAGGATTCAGAAAACTACTGGCTAAAAGAAGTTTTTCATTCCCAAAGAAAGCCTGATTTTTAAGAAGGAAAAGGTTGTAATCCTTGGAGAGGAAAATATTTTACTTTATATTGATGGAATCACCTATGATAAGTCTGGTCAGGGTCCAAAGTTTTGAGAACTGGCAGAAATCTTCCCTGTCTACTTTTCCAATCTAGCTGAGTCATGTAAATGGATTAGTTAGTTGTAACTGTTCTCTGATCAATGGTAAAGTCAGTCTAGGGCATTTAATACCAATCCATTTCAAATATAGTATGATACCATGTCTGTTAGTTGGAAAAGGGTAGGAGAGAGAGCTTAAGAAACAACTGCTGCTCATGGTTACAGAGGTACATGAAAGCAGCTAAGTTTTGACCAGCATTGATTTGTCTGTGTTATGGAGCTGTTACATGAGCTGCATTACATGGCAATAGTGTGATTTCTTCCCTCTCTTCCACAGAATAACAAGTTCCCTAGTCCACCTGCTTTCATTTTTATGATTGACGTGTCTTACAATGCTGTGAAGAGTGGCTTAGTGAGGCTAATATGTGAAGAATTAAAGTCACTCCTAGATTATCTGCCCAGGTAGGTATATTGTGAACTACTGTAGTCAATGCAAATGGGGAATGCTGTTATTTTTTCTCTTTAAAAAATACTAGAAGTTTAAATATTACCTTATAATCCTTCAAGCTTTTCTTCAGAAAAAGGCCAAGCAGAACATCTTTTTTGAAACACTTCTTGGTGAAAATAAATTCTGCTTCCTTTAATTTTTCCCTTTATGTGTTGGTTATATGTAATGGTTTATCTATCTTCTTGGACGTGAAGGCAAGTATATCTCTTACAGGGAAGGGAACATGGAGGAATCAGCCATTCGAGTCGGCTTTGTCACCTACAACAAAGTTTTACATTTCTATAACGTAAAGAGCTCACTGGCACAGCCACAAATGATGGTGGTCTCAGATGTGGCAGATATGTTTGTGCCACTCCTTGATGGTTTTCTGGTGAATGTGAATGAGTCCAGGACAGTTATTGCCAGGTAATATCAATTGATTTACAATGTGTGTAGTAAAATACTTGTTTGGTAAATTCAAATGTTATGTGCTTAATTGTCATGTCAAGTCACTCCATGTACTTTAACTTACTATACTCTCTGAGATTAAGCTGGCACAGTAGGATGGGGAAATTGAAGGGCTAAGGGATTATTTGGCTCATAGTCCAGCTTGGCGGAAAGTGTATATAAAGGGATTTAGTGCAGAAGGGCATTTCTGGGGAGAAAAAAAGGAAAAACAAACAAAATCCAAGCCAAAAAAAAACCCCACCTAGAAAAAAGCCACAAAAAACCACAACCAGGATGATACAGAGTGAAAGCTGTAAGAATACCAAATCACTGTCTTTAATTCAACTCCTTAAATAACTGCAAACTGAGACAGCAGGGGTGTCCAGTTTTGGTTCTGTAGAGAAAAAAAAAGTGGGATAGAGAAGATAAAATCTGAAAGGAAAGAAGGAAGTTAGCAAAGTTTAGGCAAACTGTTTACCATGGAGTAAACCCAGTAAACAGTGTAATTGAAGTGTAATTAATCTATGGTGTGTAGCTAACTACATTTTGGGAAACAGACCTGGAATTGCATGTTTTTAGAGAAAATTTCTAGCCTTTTTAATGCATTAAACAAGCCTAAGTACAAAACTGTGGATTACACCTATTAATCTTTGAGTAGTACGCAAGGTGCTTTGCAAACAGAGGCCAAATGTCACTAGTATTTCCTAAGAATTTACTTACCTGTGTATATTGGAATATATTAAAAGATAAGAAATACAGAAGAGCTGTGGAATTGGCATCAATTGAGGCTATACAGAAGGCACTGAGGATATAGTTGAGAGAAGCCAATGGAGAACAATGCAGCATTTTTCCCACAGATGAGATGCCGAATACTGTAAAAGTTATGCAAATTTGAAGACATGTTAGGGACTTCTGTTTAAACCACCTCAATCCTATAAGTCCTCAACTTCAGCTCTGTGGCTTTTCTTATTAAATAGGATCTTGAATTGCTCTTTTTTTTTCTTGTTCTTTGCTAGTTTGCTGGATCAGATTCCAGAAATGTTTGCAGACACGAGAGAAACAGAAACTGTCTTTGCACCTGTGATTCAAGCAGGGCTGGAGGCACTGAAGGTTAGTAAATGCATTTTTATGACAAATTGTTTTAAGCCCAATACTCTGACATTCATCTTCTGCTAACACACACTATTAAGACAATTCTAAAGATTTTGTAAGCTCCTTGTAGTAGATGCACTACATGTAGGGAGTACTTGGCTCATTCTTGAAGTGCATGAACCTTTTGTTTTGTGCAGCTATCTATATGTTCTTTACACAATTCTTTTTGAACTCATTTTTTTCAAAGTGCAAGAACATGGCTTACTCTCAGTTGTCTGTCTGAGTTTTGCTTTAAACAGATCATAGAACCTACGAGGGGGAAAAAAGCCCTCCAGCATTAAAAAACCACTGCTGAAGTCTGTTAAATCTCATGGAGGTGTTCCATAGTTTGGTGTCTTTTTAATCCTGTGCTCTGGTAGAATCTTAAATAAAAGGAGAGGATATCATCTGTTGAAGCTGCCTGCAGTAATGCGCTAACCAAGCAAACTTTTCCTGAAGTTCTTCCATTCTAGTACTTCATCCAGACATAATTACATGCATGGTTTAATTCTGATTTGTATCTACTGATCAAATTGATTGCCTGTATGACCTCACCCCAAACTGGTGACACAGCTCTATTTGTCTGTCACATCAGTCAGCGAATCATTTTAGTTGGAAAACTTTTATATGTCCAACCTTTAACCCAGTACTGCCAAGTCCTCCACTAAACCATGTTCCCAACATCTTTCAAATACCTCCAGGGATGCTAACTCCACCACTTCCCGGGGCAGCCTGTTCCAGGGCTTGACAACCATTTCCATGAAGAAGTTTTTCCCAATATCTAATCTAAAACTCCCCTGCTGCAACTTGAAGCTATTTCCTCTTGTCCTATGTCATTATACATGGGAGAAGAGGCTGACTCCCACCTGACTACAGTCTTCTTTCAGGTAGTTGTAGAGAGCATGATCTCCCCTGAGCATCCTTTTTGTCCAGGCTGGACAACCTGAGTTCTCTCACTCACTCCTCAAGCAAGAATTGTGCTCCAGACCCTTAACCAGCTCCATAGCCCTTCTCTGAGCTTGCTGCAGCATCTCAGTGTCCTTGTAATGAAGGGCCCAAAATGTCAAGGTGTAGCCTCACCAGTGCTGAGTACAGGGGGAATGATCCTTAAAAGTCTCTCTTAAACTCAGTTTTTGTTACAATTGTTCAATCAAGAAATAGTAAAAATTGCTAATTGACTTTTTACATACTGCATATGTCAGAGAAAATAACCTATTAAACATTAGCTAGTGTTGGCATAGGGTGTTGATTTAAAATTACTGATCTGTTGAAGCTCAGATTAGAAAATTCTTTGCCATTTCTGTGACTTTTTTCCACAAAACCTTTTGTGTCTGGATCCTGCTTACTCTGTCTCCTTGGAGAAAGTCCTTTTCTCCCTGCTGTGGAATTAGTACAAATCCAGTAGAACTCAGTCTTGCTCTTCTGTAACTGACCAGTAATTTGTGCTCCCTCTGTTGGACACCAGTCACATAACCAAGTGACAGTGAGCCTGTGTGTCTGGTAGAATCACTCTGACATTAAAAGAGTGATGAGGTTGCTTGAATGCTTGTTCTTGAATCACAGCTTCCCTTATAATTTTTGTAAGTGTTTCTGACCTCTGTTATTGCACTCACTTTCCTGCAGGCAGCTGAGTGTGCTGGCAAGCTCTTCATTTTCCACACCTCTCTGCCCATCGCAGAGGCTCCAGGGAAGTTAAAGAACAGGGATGATAGGAAACTGATCAACACAGATAAGGAGAAGGTAATAATGGTTTGCATAATCTTTACATAATTTGCTTTGTATGGAATAAAATAACTGAAACAGTTTTTAAAAAATTACAAGGATAGCACATACTGTAACTGTCCCAGCTAATATCATTTAACATTCCACTTTTATCTTCTGTTCCCAAGCAGGGCTATGGAGACTTGACATCATAAGGACAGCTCTAGTCTGAGAACAAGAAGAGTTAGCTCTAGATTATTACACAGGGTAAAATACCAAGATCTGGGTTAAAGTAAATGTGCTGAATTTACCATTAAAGCAAAATGTGTAGTAATTTTCATAATAATTAACAGTTCTTCAAAGGCAGAGTCAGGGAGAACTTTGATGATTCTACTTTCCCTGAAGAAAGATTTAAAGTATAAGAGTATTGACTGGGATTATAAACTGGGTCTCACTTTCCTTTTCCTGGACAAACTTCTGATGTCATCTCTGATTTCCTTTCTTAGACTTTGTTTCAACCACAGACGAGCTTTTACAACAACTTGGCCAAGGACTGTGTGGCCCAGGGCTGCTGTGTGGATCTATTCCTGTTTCCAAACCAGTATTTGGATGTGGCCACGCTGGGTGTGGTACCTTACCAGACAGGAGGCTCCATTTATAAGTATGCCTATTTCCAGGTAGGAGTGACATTGACTCAGACTGCTGTCTGATCCAAGTAAGAACTATTGTTTGGCTGAAAGTTATGTTTTTCATAGTGGAAACCATAGTGAAGAAATACTTCTTTGGAAGTAAATGGCTGCTTAAATTTCAAGATAATCAGCAAAATTATTTGGTATCTTTGTGTCTTTATACAAACATCTCTGTTAATAACAAAACCCAACAGGAAGAGCTAGGCTATTACCTCTTAGCACAATATTTTATTAGCAGGCCACTGAGCCTGATATCAGTGACTTTTAAAGTAAGACCACAGGAGGTAGTATCTGGTTTTAAATTACTTTATGGTTTATGAAGCCAGTCTGAATTATGAAAGTGTGAAACTGTCGCAGACATCTCTTTGTGAAAAATCCTTTCTTTAGGATTTTTCCTCCTGAGAAGCTGCGGCCTCAGAAACAGAATGTAAACTATAATTATCTGCTGCTATGGAATGCAACAGGTCCGTCTAGATTGGGCCATCTTAGATGTTTATAGTTAATGGCCAATCAAGGACCGAGCTCTCTCGGACAGAGTCTGGGAGAGCTGCTGTGTTATCATTCTTTCTTTTCTATTCTTAGCGTAGCTCAGCTTCTAGAAACCTTTCCTTCCTTTTCTTTTTAGTATAGTTATAATATATGTATATATCATAAAATAATAAATCGAACCTTCTGAACATGGAGTCAACATTCTCGTCTCTTCCCCCAATCAAGAACCCTTGTGACCACTGTCACATGAAACATCAATTACTGCTTGCCTTCTAGCTGGAGACAGACCAGTTCAGATTCCTGAATGACTTGAGAAGGGATGTCCAGAAAGAAGTGGGATTTGATGCTGTAATGAGAGTGCGCACAAGCACAGGTGGGTGTTAGCATGGAAGAATCTTAATGAATTGACCACTTCAAGCATGTCTCATGAGAAGAAAGAAATCTTACTGGAATTTAAAACACATGGTGACTAGGCTATCCCAAAAGCTCTGCTAAAGCTTTGGAATTCTAAGACTTTTGTTGAGACTGCAAAGATCCCTGCTGAAATCTGTCAGGATAACTTGGTGTCAGGGTCAAAAGGCTGAATATGTTGGTATTCTGTTGAAAATGGTGGTTCATGTTGGGTTTTTCCCTCTTCTAGGTATTAGAGCAACGGACTTTTTTGGAGCTTTCTATATGAGCAACACAACTGATGTAGAGATGGCAGGTCTGGACTGTGATAAAACAATAACAGTGGAATTCAAGCATGATGATAAATTGAGTGAAGATAGTGGTGCACTGCTTCAGGTGAGGGGGGAGGCTTTGTAGAAGAAGTGAGTTGGTAATTGAACAGAATTATTAGACACTTCTTCAAGGAATTTTTTGTTCTTTCTTTCTGCATCTTACCATACCTTTCCAGCATACTTGTTCTGAGGGTGACCTAGACTGCTTCAAACCACTGTCCTGTCTTCTAAGACCAGGTCCCTTAATACAGCTGCTAAAATTGCTGCTTGTTACCTTTCATTGACCCTGATTCTTAGCATGTACTTCTAGCTTATTGTCTAAGTCTTTTATGTAGTTACCTTATTTGTTTTTGCATCTGAGTCCTAGCTTTTAATAAAGTATAGTGTAACCCTGCCCTTCTTAGTGTAGCAGGACCTCATTTCTGTGTCTCCTGGCATTTTTGTCTCCTGCAGTGTGCTCTGCTGTATACAAGTTGTGCAGGACAGCGACGGCTCCGCATTCACAATCTCTCCTTAAACTGCTGCACGCAGCTTGCTGACCTCTATCGGAACTGTGAGACTGACACCCTCATCAACTATTTGGCTAAGTATGGTAAGGGTAAACATGGAAATGAGAATGGCAGCCTTTAACTACTGCTAAAATGCCTGTTTTGTCACCCAGTGACACCTGTTTATTCCTCCTGCTTCAAATGTCTGGTGGCAGTTCTGACACTTCAGTCTGTTATGGGAAAGAGCATAAAGCTGTGATGATTGTATTGCTGCTTAGGACGAGAGGTACAGATAGAGAGTGTAGACTTATTCTTCATACAAATTATTTTCCATATGTTTTTAATAACAGTTTGTATTGCCAGCTGTCTGAATTCATCCTTGTATTTATTTTTGGGCTGTTCTAGTTCGTTCCTTAACTGTTGCAGAATTTTGCTTTCGCAATAGGAAATGGTGGCCCTTGTTCATAGATATGAGTTAAATATCATTCACTTATGCACTGTGCCCTATTTACCGTTTCTACCTTGCAGTAAAAGCCTAGAAATCCAATAGAGATTGAGAGTTGTGTATGTTTATTGCCATTAAAATTAAGGAAACAGTCAATTTTCAGACCATTAATAGAAGATGGTCAGTCTATAAAAAGAGTTTTTATAGAACGCCATACTTTCAATTATCATAAGTATATTTTAAGTCATAGGCGATAGAGAGTTCAAGACTATGTAATAAAAGGGAGTAAATGAGCTTCTTCAGGTTTTCAGTAGGAATATATCATCATTTTCCTACAAGTTTTAAGTGGGAAGAATAAAGGCTTCCATAAACAATAGTTGTTTAGATTTCCTTTGTGGAAGTACTGTTGGGGTTTGCTGTTCTTGAGCAATCACTTGACAGCAGTCCATCTCTTTCCTCTCTCTGTGCAGCATATCGTGGAGTCCTGAGTAGTCCAGTGAAGACTGTACGGGATGCACTGATCAACCAGTGTGCCCAGATCCTAGCCTGCTATCGAAAGAACTGTGCTAGTCCCTCTTCTGCTGGCCAGGTAAACTCCAGTGCTTTCACTTGAATCCCAGGCTTGAAAATTAAAAGGTGATGACTGCTTCTTCTTACTTAGCCTGCTCAAAAAAAGTCAATTCCTTTCCTCAGCAGAAATTTGCAAAGAGGAGACTCAGGAAACTAGATACAGTGCTACAAGTAAAATTATAGTTGAGAATGGCTTCTTGGACATCTGTCTGGAGCCCAGGGAGCACTGCCTGCCTCAGGGAAAGGTTTTATGTTTCTTTTGCAGTCCATGATATAAGTAGACTATCAGCTTTCACTCCTCATGGCTGTACCACACTTTGCTGGTTCATGCAAGTCTCTTTTTGTCAAACATAAGCTTATTCAGTGAGACAGCTGACCAGCTTCTGTCTGCTTGTGACTTTTAGCTCATCCTCCCTGAATGCATGAAGCTGCTTCCTGTGTACTTGAACTGTGTGTTGAAGAGTGATGTTCTTCAGCCGGGCCCAGAGGTCACAACGGATGACCGTGCCTACATCCGTCAGTTAGTGACATCCATGGACGTGGCTGAAACTAATGTTTTCTTTTATCCCAGGCTTTTGCCCCTGGTGAGTAATTCAAGATCTGCTTAGCACTTGAGGCTTGCTGTTGTCTCACTGACTCATCTCAAGGAATGGCATTTATATTTTAGCAAGGGAAAGTGATTTGAGAAGTATTTGGGGATCTGCCATCTGGGCTATTTCACTTAATTTTGCTCAGCATTACTGCACCTTGTAAATTTCTTGGAGGATACTTTTTTCCTGAGCTGTAAGCATATGACTAGTGACAAATAAGACACTTTTGACTCTTTCATAGTCTTTTTTAAAAGTCCTAAGGCTTACAACTTTGTGTAGTAACTTTCATTATTTCAAGGTAATTCCACATACTGTTCAGACTTTTCATTACCATAGTTGCTGGAATAACACTAAAAACTGATTACATTCCTACTCCAGGGGGTGATATTTGAACTTGAGTCTTTCCACAGAAGCCTTTTGTTCTTTTTTGCTGACCAAGTCTCTGAACTGCTTCTGTGTCACTTTGAGTAAGAAAACTAAGGAAAATTCCACTTCAGTCACAAGAGTGACTACTTCTTGAGAGTCCTAGAAATGAGAAAATCATTGCTGTCTTTGTGGCAGAAATTTTCAAGACTTCCTAAAATGTTCTTTTTTTATAACTTTTATTTTACTTTAATTTTTATTTCCCTGTAAAACAGACCAAAGCAGATGTTGACAGTGATTCCTTGCCAGCAGCCATTCGGAACTCCGAGGAGCGTCTCTCCAAGGGTGACATCTACCTGCTGGAGAATGGGCTGAACATCTTTGTGTGGGTGGGAGTCAATGTGCAGCAAAGCCTGATCCAGAACCTCTTTGGAGTGTCATCCTTCAGTCAAATTAGCAATGCCTTGGTGAGCTGGATGGCAGTGTGGAAGCTAGAGTCTGTGATAGTCACTCAAAACTTAAAACAATGAGCAAGCCAGCAGAAAAAAGAGCATTTAATTTTCATTAATAGAAATGAGAGAAGCACAGATGTGTGAAATGTTGATAGTCTGGGCATGTCAGGCACGCTTTTGCCTAAGTTTGTTTGACAAGTCATATCATTAACAGTGAAGAGAACAGTTGATATCTAAATGGAATAAATAATTGATGTCTAATTCTGATTTCATGTTATGTTCTCTTCTAAGTAGTCGAAGTCCAAGAGATTGTATGCTAATGGGGTAGATATTTCTCTACCCTTTTACAGTATGCCAAAACTGCTGACTTCTGTTTAACATTGCTCTATTTCCCAAGACTAATGGGGATTGGATATCTTTCATTCCAGAGTACCCTGCCAGTCTTGGAAAACCCCTTTTCAAAGAAAGTGCGGTCTATTGTTGATATGCTTCAAGGGCAGAGATCCCGCTACATGAAGGTAAAAAAGTCCCCCATTTACAGCTTTAAATCCCCTTCCCTCTTAGTAGAGTCAGGTGATGCCTGGTGATGCTGCAGTCCTGAACTTATTCTTCCCAATCTCATAAATGTTATGCAAAGTTTTCAATAATCTGGAAACAAATTTCACTAGTTTTGGAGTTTTATGCTTACCATAGTTCTAAAACTTCCTTTTTTCAGACCTATTACAATACACTACTATATAAACTACATATATGGTATTTTCCTTCTATTTAGAAAGGATTGAGGCTTAACCCAACTAAGTTACGGAAGTCAAAGCACATAAGCCATATATGCTGTGATTCTGGCTGGCTGTCTTTGGACTTTTGAGCATTTAGCTTTTTGCTCCATTTTCCCCATGAAGATTAATTCTAATAGCTACTCACTGTTGGTTTTGTTCTTGTTTTGTTTGGTTTCTTGTAGTTGATAATTGTGAAGCAAGAAGATAAGCTGGAAATGCTGTTCAAACACTTTCTAGTGGAGGACAAGAGTCTGAGTGGGGGGGCTTCATATGTGGACTTCCTGTGTCACATGCACAAGGAGATTCGGCAGCTACTGAGCTAGAGGAGTGAGTGGTGCTAGAACTCAGCAGTGACATTTCAGTCTCCACTAATGACCTGATCAGAAGGCCCAGCACCCTCAAAAAGGACAACATAGAAATCTGTACAATTCCATAATTTTTAATACACGTTGCATTAGCAGAAATCCTTTCAACCTTTCCCAATCCCATATGAGAGATGAAATATTTTCCTGGTGAGGGCTAAAAAAAAAAAAAGGCCTTTGATACCAGGTCTTTTATTTGCATCTAAATTGTTTCCTGTGCTTGGCAGGAGTTCACCCCCCACCCCACCCCATGCTCGCTAATCCTGTTGTAATGAATGTAGGGTTTTTTTCAGTTCACTGTACATGATTCAACATTGGGTGAAAAGCGATAACTCTTCAAAACTTCTGGTAGCTGCTGTGCATTTGTGTGGGTGTGTGTGCATGCTCCAAGTGTGAAGAGGATGCACAGGTGGGGAGGGCAAGAGGCAGGTCAGGTGATGGGAGCTGGAGCAGCCAAACATTTTGTGTCTCCTTTAAGGAGGGAAACATGATCTGTCAGAGCACAGATGTATCATGTGGCTGTCCAAACCAGAAAGCCATGAAACATGAAATGAGTGGTAAGCCAGGAGGCAGCAGGGCAAACTTCTCTCCACTATCTTCCCCGTACTATAAGTTGCTGTGCAGAACTGTAATGGAGTAATCAGTAGTTAAGTGGGCAAAAATCAACAGCTTCTGAACAGTGTAGGGGTAGAGACGGTACTTCCTATTGTTTGTGTGGTGACTCCTTTCCTTCTCATTGCACGGCTCTGTATTGTCCTACTCAATCCATGTTCCATGACCTCTCCTGCAGAGTTTACCTGTCTGTCAGATGGTGGTGGGAACAAAAGCTTCTTAAACTTAAGCAGAAAATACCTTTAACAAGGTGATGAGGGACTGTGTAGGAACTGAATGATAAGGAAGTGGCCATTTTCAACCATATTTTTGTGAATCATAGCCAACAAGCAGGAATTTGATTTATACTGACATGAATTTGAGATTGCTTTGTACCCTGGAACACAAGGAAGGGGATACAAATCCTTAAGATTTAGACTACTGTAATAGGTATTGCAAGTACCTGATTTTGGCTATTGACAGCACCTGGGCCATAGCAAAGAGTTTCATTACTGGGTGTTTATACCCTCCACATTCTGTCTACTGATCAGCTTGCACAAAACCTTTTATAAGCCTGTTTGTTAAACTAAAATACCTCAGACAGATTAATCCATCCACTTTGGCTGCTCTGCTGCTCCATTTTGCAAGGGTGGATGAGAAGACTCCTGTGAAGAGGGAGCTAGTGTAATCAAATTCAGAATTCTAAGGGCTTTGTTTATTTACTTGTGAAAGGGGGCTTGTATATTTTAACTTGAACACTTAACAGGTGTTCTTCCAGTACCCAGGAGTTTAAGCTACCAATAGCACTGAAAGTGAAAGGAAGAATGTGGATGGATTAGAGAACATGTTATCTGGGCTTGATATTTCATAGGAAAGTCCTTGTTAAGATCAGAAAAATATCTGGCTGTGGTTTTAGTTCTATATCCTGTAGCATGTATATAAATCCATTTTTCTTCTAATGCTGCTAGTTTGTCTTCCCTCCCATCACTACACAGAAAGGGGAACATGAAAATTGTAATGTAGACACTCTTTCAAGATGTAGTTGACAGAACTTTCAGCGGTTTTGTATGAATGTGGCTGACTTTTTACTCCACATACTGCCTCCAACCAAAAAATCTAGAGGATTTTTAATTAGAGGGGAAAAAAAGAACTTCCCAGGAATATAATGCACAGCAACCACAGACTTCCACAAATACTAATTTCTAGTATTAATATTGGGGGGTGTGGGGGTGGAAATGAAATCATGAATGAACCTTTCATTTTCTTCACTTGTTTTTCCAATGCATCTTTTAATTTGTAAAGAAATAAAAATATATTAAGATGTATTTTATGTCATTGTTAGTAAATAAACACTGCTTATTTTTCCAAACACTGTATTTTGCGGGGAGGGGGAAATGGGAAGGGCGGAAGTCTAGCTCATTGATCCTTTACAATCCAATCTTCTGCTAACCAAGTTCAGTCTTTCTTTTTTTGTCGTTGTTGTTATTCGCACTGAATGATAAGAAATTCAACAAGAGTCAACAGACAAAAGGTACTGTTTAATCTCAGTGTTCCTTTATTTAGCTGATTGGTTTTTTACTTTCTGCCCTGTCTGAACTTCCATTTCACAAAGAAATTCCCTTTTTTTGCTGACACAGCTTGAGTCATTGGGTGGGGGGTTTTTTGGTCTGCTTAAGCAAATACTGCCCTTACTGTGTGACAATGTCAAGTTAATGACTTCAGCAGTCTTAAAAGAGCTCATATTTCAGAGTTAAAGGTACCTGGATGAATTGGTTGGGGGTTTTTTTTGTTGTTGGTTTTGGTTTTTTTTTTTTTGGTTTTTTGGGTTTGGTTTTTTTTTGGGGGGTTGGGTTGGGTTGTGGTTTTTTTGCTGGGAGTGTTGCTAATTGCAAAAATAAAAGTTCAGAGTGAACTGGCAGTGTTATCTTGACTGTACCCCTGGATATTGCTGTTGTACAGTTTGCTGATAGCCTTATAACAAATCTGTATGAAAGCACAAGACAATCATTGCTAAATATCCAATAATACTAAATTTGCTGTTGAATATTTTTGAGATTCCTCTCCTATAGAATGTACATTATGTCCAGAATCTGCCATGGAACTGGTGTGATAATGATGGGCCTTGTGGATCTTGTACATTAATTGCGTGGAGTAAATTGTGCAGCGCATTCTGATGCTTGTGGAAATTGCTGTGGAGAGCCCATGTCTGTTACCTTCTCTCCGGGCCCAGGTGGAGGACACTGTGGTGCTGTTGGAGCAGGCCCAAGCAGTGTCTACACCTAACTTTTCAAAGGAAAGGAAAACTACTCCCTCTTTAACTTGTTTCTAACATAGCTGAAAATACTTCTTTGCCTTGTGTCCATACTAACTAATGTCCTGTATTATAACTGATAATTCATTAATATTACATTGTCTCTTAAGAAGTTAATGTGAAGCTTTTAGCAATTATGCGAATGAGCAACTGAGTGGTAATTCTAGAATATGTCTGTTGGATTTATGTAGTGTAGCACAAACCACTTTCCCATTTACAGAATATTTTAATACTGTAGGAATTATTCAAGGTTTGTATAGAAAAGCAGCTTTCAAGGGAGCTTTAAAATTACATGTAGATATTAAAAAAAAAAACCAAACCAACAACCAAAAACCCCAAAAACCTTAACATAAGATTTCTGTTAGTAAAAGTTGTTTTCTGTTCCTTCCCTTTATGGTCTCCAACAGGAGCTGAGCTGGGGGCTCTTTCTTGTAACAGCTGACCGCTTGCTTGGTCCAGGAGCCCTCTCTCTGCAGGTGCGTTCAGCCGCGGCTTGCTGTGCCTTCGGGGAACAGCTCGGCTTTATCGCTGTCAGCTGCAGGTACTGCGTGGCCCGTGTTAGCGCAGACGGATGCAGGAGCGGCAGAGAGGCTCGCAGCAGCTTCAGCCATTGTACAGTGGGGTTGGGAGGGAGCTGCCAATAGGTCACCGCGTCGGGCCGCTGCAGCAAGGCTGACGCTGCCGCCAGAGCAGGGCTCCGTGTCGCTGCCCCTCCGAGCCACTTCAAAGGGGCGCTGACAGTCCGCGCTGAGAGGGGCGGGAGAGGCGGTGCCGCTCCCGTCCGGTCTCCCTCGGCCCTTCCCCGCCCCGTGACGGCACCACCGGGGGCGGGCCCAGCGCCGCTTCCTGGGGCGGCGGGGCGGGCCCGCGGCACGGCCCGGGACTGGCGGGCCGGCCATGGGGCGCGCCGGGCCGGGGTGGGGGCCCGCGGGGCTGTGGGTGACGCTGGCGCTGGCCTGGAGCGCGGCAGTGGCTCTGGCCGCCGAGGAGCCGGCCGAGCCGTGCGGGGCGGATGGGTGGGCGCAGGACGCTGTCCCGCCGGGCGCGGCCTTCGTCGCCGCCGCGTCGTACCGGGGGCCCGGCAACAACGACACGCGGAGCAACAAGGCGCTGCCCATCCTGCTGTGGTGGAGCGGGAGCCTCTTCCCGCACTTCCCCGGCGACACAGAGCGCATCGACTGTCCCCGCGGTTCCTGCCTCGTCACCCGGAGCCGGCGGGTGGCCCGGCACCGCCGCACCAAGGCGCTCATCTTCTACGGCACCGACTTCAGGGCGTACGAGGCGCCGCTGCCCCGCCTGCCCCACCAGACCTGGGCGCTCTTCCACGAGGAGTCCCCCATGAACAACTACGTGCTCTCGCACTCGCCCGGCATCCGACTCTTCAACTACACGGCCACCTTCCGCCGGGAGTCCGACTACCCGCTCACGCTGCAGTGGCTGCCCGGCACCGCGTACCTGCGGGCCCCGGCCGTGCCCCTGGCCGAGAAGGACGCGTGGCGGCGGAAGGGCTACGGCCCCGTGCTGTACATGCAGTCCCACTGCGATGTGCCCTCGGACCGGGACCGCTACGTGCGGGAGCTCATGAAGTACATCCAGGTAGGTGGGCTGAGTGCACGGGGAAGCTGTGGCGTGGGGCGGCTCTCGGAGCTGGGAACACCTGGCTGCTCCCCTCTACCGCCTCGTTTTAATGGGGTTTGTTTGTCCTTGTTTTTAGCAAAGACACGAATCTTAACGGGATGCATGCTGACTACAAGCTGGACAGAAAAACTAGTTGTATTCCTTCCCAAAGCGTGATCTAGACTACACCGCATGTCAGTAGGTAGGCCTGATGCAGATGTTAGATGTTGAGTTGGCGCACTCGGGATCAGTCACAAGCTGGGCAAAGCCTGAATAAGTTCGGTCTTGAGGATCAAATGCTAGAAGCTGCTGAAATCTCTGGATTTTGAAGTTAGCATACAGGAAGGCTGTCGCTTTACAAGCCTCGCTCCCGTTTGAAAGTACAGGAGTGAAGTTAAAAGGCAGGTTGCTCTGTTGTGAGAATCTGCTCCTTACCTGTGTTGTGGTAGGACCATATTGTTTCTGTGATGGTTTGTTGTGCTATGGTACAGCTGATGGTGAGTAGCTTCATAAAGTAAAATAATGTTTCTTCCAATCAGGAAAAAAATGCATTTTTTCTCTTAAAAAGTGTGAAGGATATTAGATTGATTTTTAAAAAATAATCTGTTTTTAGACTTTGCCAGAGACTTTTTTTTTCTAGTGGTTTCTGTTGTTTCTATTGGTCATGATTCTGTTACTGTTCTGTGTAAGGTCATCATGTATTGAGTAGTGAAGCAAAGGCAAAATAATTTTTAAAAAATTACTGTCTTCTCAAAGTGTGGTGCAGATTCCAGCTCAAGCATGTTGTGTTATATTTTTAGACGGTATTCTTTTAGCTCCCTGTATCAGTTTTTCTCAGTCTAACAAATGGAAAAATTCTCTCAGCTTGCTGAGACTGGCTGGAACTCTGTGTAATAACTGTTTGGAAAAGCACTAAGTAGCACTAGTAGTACTTTCTTAAGTAGAAAGAGAATGTTTAAATTGACATAGAGTCAAATGCTGTTCTTTACTTGTCAGTTTCTGATTTATCCAGTAATAAATACATATTTGGGTTGCATCTGCTCTCCTCGCCCCTCAGTCTGTAGTGTGGCTAATGTTGCTTTTGGAACTCAGCACTTGGTTTTCTCTAAAACTTGTAGAACATGGACTCTAGGAATAGTCTCTAGGGAAAGACCTTGGAGTGAAAATGAAGCTAAATTAACATAGCTACGAACCAATCCAAGTTAGGAATTTTACAAGAACTACAGGGTCTGAAAACAAGTTCCAGCGGAACAAATCACTTTGTAAAGATGCTGTTTGTTATTTTAGGTTGACTCCTATGGTAAATGCCTGCATAACCGTGAGCTCCCCAGTGAGCGACTGAGAGACACTTCTACAGCCACTACAGAAGATTCTGAATTTATGACTTTTATTGCCAGGTACAAGTTCCATCTGGCCTTGGAGAATGCCATATGTGATGACTACATGACAGAGAAGCTGTGGCGCCCCATGCACTTGGGTGCTGTCCCAGTGTACCGAGGCTCCCCAGCTGTGCGGGACTGGATGCCAAACAACCTCTCCATCATTCTTATAGATGATTTTGACAGCCCCCAAGAGCTGGCAAAGTATCTGGATTTCCTGGACAAGAATGGAGAGGAATATTTGAAGTATCTAGAGTATAAAAATGCCGGTGGAATCAAAAACCAGTTCTTGCTAGAGAGCTTGGAGAAGCGGGAGTGGGGTGTGAATGACATGACTCTGCCCAATTACCTGAATGGCTTCGAGTGTTTCATCTGTGACAAGGAGAGCACCCGGGTCAAAGAGGAGCAGGAACACAAGAAGTCTCACGGAAAAATTCCAGCTCCCAGACCTCATATAGCTCAGTTCAAGCACATGGGATGTCCTATGCCAACCCCCGGGTTTGGAAGTGTTGAAGACCTCTCTGGTGGAGACAGGTAACAGGCCAATATTATGCTTTTTGAAGGAAAAAAAAGCTTCAAGTAACAGGAGCTGTAACTTTAATAACTCTTTGTACTTAAAGCAGCTCTTGTTACTTCTCCAGTTACATTTTGTATTACGCTTGTGGGTGGTGTAGGGGGTTCTGCTAATACTGTGTAACGCTGAGGCTGAACGGGAGGCTTGGACAGTGGTGCTAGCAGTTAAAGTGGAGTGTTACACTCAGAATGTTCTGTTAAAATGCTCTGTTACGTCAGGCAGTGGGGTTATCCTTTGTCTATCTTAGCCTCTTTGCTTGAAGAGAGGGATGTTTTTCAGTACAGTGATGGTAAAGCACTTGGCAGCCCTCAGGCAAAAGCAGCTCTGTAACTCCTTACAAAGTACTGGGGTTGCCAATGTTCACTGCAGGCCTGGTTGACTCCTGTAGACTTCAGAGCAGAAATTAGGCTCACCCAGAATACAAGACTTAATGCTGTTTTGTGCAACAAAACTCTTGCTGTGTTCAAGGATGGTACTTATTTAGGAGAAGGACTGTGCAGAAGAGAAAACAGATTGAGTAGCTTCTTGTCCCTTGTTTTCTGTTGGTTGACTGATTTACTGGAGCTTTTTTATGGTAATGCCTTTTCTCAGTCTCGGTAGCAAAGTGGCTTTTTTATTTGAAGTATGCAATGCAGCACCCTACTCTGGAGAGCTCATAGGAGGTCCACCTCCATAGGTTTTCGGTTTGAGCATCAGGTGGCAGTAGAGAAGTACTTGTGGAGGCACACACAGAGTTGCTGCCGGTGCCACATGCAGGCCGAGGTGCTTCCATCATTCTTCACAGAGGTCTTCAGCAGGGAGTTTTGAACAGCTGGTCCATAATTCAAGCTACAGTTTCATCCCAGGGAAGTTTCCGCGTCTCATTGTTACTCTCCCCATCTGTAGGCATGAGATGTGTCTGGAAAAATTGTTCAGGGGAAGCTTTTACACTCACTGCTATTTACTTTATAAAGATATGTGTCCATAGTTCCCAAGGCATGATCATGGGCATCTCCTGTGAAATACATTGGTTTCTATCTGATAAGCATCTAAGCTTTACCCATTTTTATTTGCAAAATGGAACATGACTACTTATAATTCTAACTGGTGTAACAATAGCATAAAGTTGCCATCAAAACATTAGCTAAGCATGCCCATATTTTTGTCTGAGTTTGTCTGACAGTAATGTTATTTAACAGTGTGATCAATTTAGATGAATGCTGAGCCAGTCTATGGAGTGTTTCATTAGTTTAGAAAAACATTATTGTGGAAAAATGACACAGATCTAGTGGGGATACAAGTGACAGACTATATGCAACATGCAAGGTCTGACTATAAACACACATTGTGACTTGTGGTTCTGGAGCCTTCTGAACTCAGAGGACAACAAAGGAGTTTATGTTAGAGCATATACCCAGTTACAGTAAGGTTACACTACACATTTGCATGCTCTGTAACCTTTATTAATTTGTTTTTAGGGTTGATAGATATGCTGAATTGTCAGAATGCTGCTGCAATCAGAATCTCTCTCTGTGTAGGTATATGTAGCTGGAACACTATTACATGTTTAGGTGTATGTGTGGGGATGTGGTTTCTCAAGCCTTATGCTTGCAGCTTCACTTGTATTTGGGCTGCTGGGTTTCACAGCCAAGTAAGCTTAAGGAAGAAAGCTGTAGAACAAGCAGTTGTATGTGTCAGGTTGTGGTCAGTCACCACAATCTACTCTCAAAATTATATAAGTACTCTGTGATAGATTTTATTTTAATAGAAGTTTTTATTCTCTACAATTAGTAATTTAGTCTCTGTGGTTAACATGATAGTGATATACGCTAATACTTCTAGAATGTTGTAAAGCTAACAGTGAACTTGTATTTGCTACAGAGAATTTTCAAAGCAACTTTCTGTAAATGACTTAGAGCACAGTGGCACACTAACAACATACTTTGTTATGACCATCTCTGGGCCTATTTTCATCTTAAGGGAAAGAAATGTTTCAGTGCTATTACAGCTGCAGACTAATTTGGGTTTTTTAATTGTTTGTGATGGTGTCTCTTTTTTTGTTTCAGTTGGAAAGAAATGTGGCTCCAGGATTATTGGCAAAGCCTTGATCAGGGTGAGGCCCTCACTGCTATGATTCATCGCAATGAGTCTCATCAGGGAAGATTTTGGGACTACATGCATGAGATTTTTCTGAAGAGGACAAGGCAGCACTGACCCATGTTTGTAAGGACTTGATTTGAAATTTGCATTGAAAGTTGAGACTGTGTATTCTTACTCACTTCAAATGTTTGCCTTGAAAAAACAAAACCAAAAAAAACTCTTACAGAGACAATTTTTTCTGGTGCACGAAGTGACTAAGTTTCTGTTATGATTGGATTTCAGCAGTGGAAACGTTAGTAACTGCTTTGGTTTGAGTTTCAGCTCTGTGGTGTGAAGCCACTCCTGGCTTGCAGGTGTCAACATGTGGGGCAAAAGAGGAATTTATTCTCCTTTTGCATTTGCTATACTTATATTGTAATATGTCTTACATGACTTCAGGCTCTTGCTCAAGTGCCCTAAGATATTTCAGGGATTTTTTTAGGTCTTCAGAATATTAGTTGTTTTTTTTAAGTATTTTATCAATCACATGTTTTCTTCATTAAGATGTACTTTTAGTTGCTATTAACAAATGGCTTTTCCAGTGAAGGAATTACAAAAGACAATTCTGTGAAAAGCAATCGTGCCTTATGAAATTGCTGCAATAAAGTCTCTTCTCCCCAAGTAACATGCCTCAAATACTCCTCCTTTTCAAGATAACTGAGTAACTATAGGGAGGTCACTTAACTCTGCCTAATTTTCCTCTTCTGATGACTTAGCAGATCATATGTACAATGGGATGAGAGAACAATTTAAGCTGCAACTTTCAACAAAGTATTTCACACCAGAAAGTGTATTTCACACCAGAAAGGTATTGTGTAGAACAAAATAAAATTCTACACTTTGGTTCTTTTAAGTTTCCATCAAATCTGAAATCTGTAATCTCAATTTACTGTTATCTCCTTAATGCTAGCAATTCAGAGGCCTTGGATTTTTTCCTTTTGAGTATGTGCAGCTTTCTGCAAAGACAAATACATTTTCACAATGGTGCCTTTGCAGTGGTCTGTGCAGTTTGGATACAAGTCTTGAAGTCTTTGTATGCTGAAATGGGTGATCAGAGCCAGGTGCACTGAGGTGGTTTTGTATCTCTGTCGACCTTAACACATTGTGATCCTGGTCTGTGACCAGAGTTCCTGAGTGACAACTTGTGGATTGATCTTCCTTGCTGCATAGCCTGTATTGCTTACAGGTATAAATAAACTCCACTGTTCCCTGCCATAGAGGGTATCTTTCTGAAATAATTGATCTTGCAGTGGAGGGAAACTAATTAATTCAGGGTCAAAGGTTTAAATGCACAGGCAAATATGGCCATATGCAGTGATGTCTCTGATGGTATAATGCTATTTTCTTTCTTCGTTTCCCCTCCTTCAGAAGTTAACTACTGACTAAAGACCCAGAGTTTATCTGTTCTTAAGACAGTTTGTTGGTAATGAAAATTGTGTAATTTGATTTTGTAAGACAGTTTTGCGTTGCTATGGGAAGTCTGATGTCTGTCAGTAAGTTAGTAACAGCAGTGACTCTACATTCTCTTCCTAATTACATCACTGTCTATTGCGTAGTGCTGCATGGTTCACCTAATATCTTTTTATTTCCCCTCAAATTCCCCTTCATAATGTTATAGATATGGGATTACAGGTATAATACCAGTATAGGTAATGATCATTTCCATGTTTGCCTCTCAGGTGACGTAACAATATTGCCATGTTAAAATCAGGGCACGTGACAGTAAAGACTTCAGACCCATGACTATCACTGGCTTTTTATAAATGTAGAAAATGCATGCAGTGTACATTGTTTTCACCTAATTGTTTTTAGGAGAAGAATGGTTTTTTATGTCTCTTCTCTAATAACAGTAACAGGTGATTCTTCAGCTAAAATGCATTTATCAATTTAAGTTCCTTTTTTTCAGTTATTCAGGAGACATGAATACCTAAGAGAATATATCTTAGTTAATTGTTAAACTGGATTACTCATATCAGATTAAAAATTATAGATGTGTATTCAGGATTGATGAGGCCACTTGCTGGAGAAGTAAATTAAGATAAAACAAATTAAGGCTGCTTTAGTTCTGAATATTGACTTCTACTAATCAAGTTAATGATATTTAGGTAAATTGTTTGAATTAATGCCTTCAATGACTTAATTTCATTTTTCTGTATAGAAAATAATTCAGTCTTCTTTAACTGCATTCTCTTAATTAGCTATATCTCAAAACACTTTCTTGTTCAAATGTTTGGTGGACTAGCCAGGAGAAATTGTGATCTTTCTTTTTGTACTAAACATAAAAAATAAGAACCAGGTACTAGCACATGCTACTTTTACTATTTTATCCTGTAATTTAAGTAGATTTTTCAGAAGTGCAGCATTTATAGTAATTTTCAGGTCTTTAATATAACGTATCTACTGTTGCCAAAATTAGACATGCTACATTTAATGCATTGTCCTTACATGAGTAACAGGAGGGAGTACCAGTATAAGTATGTGCATCAGCACCTGCTTAGTCCTTGCTGAGTGATGTCCAAAGCCCCATTTTGTCTTCCTGCTCAGCAACATGAGCACGTTTCTCAACTTACAGTAGCATTGAAGATGTGGTGGTACAAGCTGAATAGTAGCTAGCAAAGTAGGTAAAAACTCCTTCCCTGGGGCCCTGATTTGTTCATTAGCTGTTTCACAACCGAGTATTCCTTCACCATTATATACTTCCTGTAGTCAGTATATTACCATCAACAGCCAACCAGGTTATTTTGTTAGTCCTGCAGGGTTTCTTTGTTGCTTTGCTCTGTGTCTATACTACAGAAGGCTGTTGCTTTGAGCTTGATGACCGTTGCCGAGCATGAGTATTTCTGATTGTCTTCTACCTTCTTAAAGTGTGTATGGAAAGAGTACGGATCTGAAAGTAACTTGATTACAGATACTCTATGGGTTTTGTCTGGTTTTCAAAGTACAATTTCCAGTTTGTAGTTGAGTCACAAGTCATTTGATAGCTTTCTTTTCTGAGTTTTTGGTGTCATCCTAGGTTTAACTGTTTTTTACAGTCTTAGAGGTGGTGAACTTCTCAAAAGGTAATGAGTATTAGCTACCACTCTTAGCTGTGAAGCTCACCCAAGCCTTGTTTCTTTTGTATCTGCAGTGTTTTTTTCTGTAGTCGTAGATCATACTAGCTTTCATCTCCTCTATGTCACAATACTTCCATGATTTATAAACCGTGTGTCTGTGGCCTCTATTAATATAGTAAATTTATTTCACTTTTTATGTATGGTGTGTAAGAATTAAGGCCGGAATATTTATTCAGTGCATGGTATGAATACTTTGTGTAGCTGCCAGGCAAACTCTGCAGGGACAGGAGAGGTGGGAATTCTGCCCAGCTGGATAAAGAGTTGTGGCTGCAGTTGCGTTCGATGCTGCCGACCTTCACAGCATCTACTGCTCTGCACAGCAAGGACTACAAAACGTTGAGTAAACATTTTGCCATGGCTTTGCTTTCACTCTCTCCTGTTATTTGGAGGAGACAGGAGGAGAAGCTGGGTCTCACACCCTTGAACAATTTGCAGTTGATTTACTTAATAATGCATTTGAAAGGGTTGCTGTCTAGTGCCAATGTGTACTGCTAGTCGTGGCCAAAGTGAATTCAATTTACCCTCCTAGCTGTCTTTCTGCTAATGCAAGCGGGTGAATGCAGACAAGGAAGAAGGTCACTACAGCATTATTATTTTGGAAAAAGCTTCCTGATTTCTGTTCTTGGCTAACTGGATTTCTCACTACTTTAAATACAGACCAGCAAGATGGTGGCTGAATGTCATCACTCATATTGTGACTACTGGAAGGCTACGTGATACTCAGACTGTACATGATAGATTCAACAGTGCAGGTTCAACAATTCAACAGTTCTTACAGTGCAGGTACCCATATTCATAAAAACTGATACTAATAAGGAATTTATCAAAGATAGCAAATATTGAAGATATTTACCCGTGTAAACGCTTTGGCAGGATCCTGCAGACTAGGGTGAGTGGCTTCACTGCTTGTCATGCATTGTGCCTGTTTACTGTGTGACTAGAGGGAGGCTTTCAAAGCTGTCAGGATAGCTTTATTCACTAGCATTACTGTTCTAAAAATAAATATCTCCTCATTACTGCTCACATGAAACACAAGTGGATGCTGTGTCTCAGAATTGACTTGACAAGCTAGAATAAATGTATGCCCTCTGAGAGGTGAGAGACGAGAAACAAATAACTGACTGAAGGTTAAAAATCTAGCAGTCCAAGGCATTGCATTGATTGGGCAAGCCACAGTTCTCATTCTTCTGCCAAAACTCTGATACCACGTGTTGCCTATTTTTTCAGTTAGAAGTTGATTATTTAATTTACTGAACTAGTAGTCTGCGTTTTCTGTCCTTTAGCAAGGACTGCAATTTGTAGGCTCACTGAAAAATATTCATTTGATACCTAACATTATAATTTCTAGAACTCAAAAGGAGTTCTGAAAGAGTTGCTTTTTCTTATCTCAGTCACTGTAGTAATTTTCAAACTGAAAGATCTCTGGGTCCTCTCTAACAGTAAGTGGAATGAGATCCAAGCAGCAGTAGTGGATGTTTAGAGGGAAAGGAGAATGAGCTGCTTTCTCTAGAAATGGTCTGCAAAGTGCAGCAGCAGCTGGAGAATCAGCAGAAACGCCCCTCTTGCATTTTGACTGAGGGTAGCTTTAAGTGATGTGGAAGAACAACTTCTAAAGGACTGGGAACAGGATAAATGGAATTGAAACTCAGCCATCAGGGACATAAGACTTTTAGCAGGCATTGCTGTGTTAGACAAGCAGCCATCTGCCTCACTTACTGTCCTGCCATACACGCTCTTCAGCCATAGTCCCAAGAGAGCCACTCTCTTAATCATTAGTTGTCATCTATTTGGCTGTATTTAATTAAAGTTATTGATGAATCTCCAGGCACCTTCTGGGAAGTTGTATTAATTGGAAACATACAGGATGCCAGGTTCCTTCATTCTGCCTAGAGACCAGAGACCTCTACTGACAGGTTGACATTAATCAGAGATAAAATCCTTTTAGTGATATGACCAACTGAGCCAAAGCCTGCGTCAGGCTTTAACAAACTGTACTTCTCTTTATGGTCCATTGTCTCAGAGCTGGCAGGGAGAGATATATGGCCCTGCAGAGGGATTAGGAAGGATAGAGGGGAGTGGAGCTACAGGATTTGTTCCAGAACTCTGACACCACTAGCATCTTCATTTGTGTGCTGTTAAATACATTTTTACCACAGAAAAGACCCATTTAATGTGCAAGTGTCTCAGCTAGAGATGGTTCTGGGGATCTTGGAATGGATCAGAGCAGATGATAATACTTTGTGGCATCTTTGAGCAAATAAGGAGGCACAGGTAATTTGCAGTGGAAATGGGCTGAGTTTCCTAGATCATGGGAATTAGGGATGGCAGCTCAGAACTACTCAGGTTGACAGGAAAATGCAGGGCAGCTGATCTGATTGAGATAGCACAGGATAAGGGTTGTGGGAGTTGGGATGGGGTGTGACACGTCTAGTTGTGAGTGCATGAATATATTGTGCTAATACTTTCCAAAAACAATAGCTCAGCAGGCAGGACTTAAGTCTGAACCACCTGGAATCTCAGCAAACTGGTTACTTTCACTGCTAAAGTTAAAGCGGAAGTGCTTTAAATTTTAAGGCATCTCTAATTAAATTGGTTTAAGGAGGTCAGGGTGAGACAGATGAGAATGAAGTGTGCCTGGTGAGGGCATTATGAACTGGTATGGTGCGTTCAGGGTACGTTTGTGTGAATATAGTGGAATTTACCTGAAAGCTGGATCCAGGCAGTCAAAAAGACATGGATATCAACTCTATTATTTTTTGCCAATACAGCAGATATCTTAGCCTCATCCCCTAACTGATTTTTAGGTAGTATCTGGACATTTTACATAACTACACCAGAAAGTGAAGAATACATGGCGTAATTTCTCATCTCTTAAAGAGGTTTTTAAGATAGCAGTCTCATTTTAAAGGGTGTATTTTATCACAGCATTGCTAGCATTGTTTTTAATTGTGGCATAGCATTTACTGTAGCATCATATGTGGCCCTTATTCAGTTGTGATATACATTCTTTTCAAATCTAATATTAGTAGTTTAAGCTCTGTGGTTCATTTTGGTTTTGACCAGCTGAAACACTAGCTAGGATTCAGCTTTAAATGTGTCAATACAAGAAAAAAAAAAGTTGTAAATGCTAATTAGTGGAAGTTTTACATGGCTTTTATAGTTGTACATTTGAGATTCACAGTAAAACATCTCTGGGGTTCACTGTTGAGGGAATTTAGTTTCTGACTGTCCCTATAAAGTCATCACTTCTGTCCCATCCATTAGTGACTTGGTGCTATCTGCGATACAAAATACAGGCTGTAGAGACATTTGGCTATTCAATAACACAGCCTTTTTGTAGTTCTGCATTCTTCCTTAAAATTAATTTGTAATCGTAAAAAATAATGTTTAATAATAAAACTGTGTCCTGCTTCAGACATCTCTGCATGTACCTTATTCTGTCTGCTTGGGAATCTCTTATGCTGAGGCTCCAATATGGGACTGATGCCAAAAAATTAGTTCTAATGCAGACAGCAGTAACTTACAGGAAGCTATTACAATTCTCCTTGTGTAGTTTGTCTTTCTCTTTCTCAGCCTCCCCTCCTACCCCACCTCATTTTTCTTGGAATTACTTAAATGAGAGATCAACTTTTGAAGGTGAAAGGACTTGAAGGTGCTGCCACCATTAGCTAATGTAATTTGGGAAAAGGGAGGCTGATTTACAGGGAGTGCAGTTCAGCTTTTCTTATATCACAATACTTTTGTCTTCCCTTGTTACTGTTTCTTGCCCATCTAGTTAGACATTGCAGGAGGGAAATGCAGCAGGGGAAGATGGGTAGCTAGCAGTACGGCAGGAAGGGTAGCTAGAAGAGGCAAAACCAAGAATAGCTGAACCTCACATGAATGGGAATACTGAAATGTATTTCATGTCCCTGTCTGGGATTTTCAGTCTCCATTTTTTGGAGTTGTACAGTGCAAGCTCTCTGGCCTAATTTGAAGGTGTCAGCCTGTTTCTTTCTTCTCTGCTGGTAGTCAAGCTCAAAGGATAGCTTGTTTCCTGTTTTTTCAGAAAAAAATGGGAATACAGAAACATCCTGCTTACCAAAATGTTTCAGAATTTCCAAAGTGTTTGAATTTGGACCTTAAAAGATGAAAATGCACTCCCAGAAGAGAGCTAAAAAAATAATTTGCTTACTTGAATGTCTTCTCATACTCTTTAATTTGGACTCTAAGTATATACTATTTTACAAGTAACACAAAAATAATTATAGAATTGGATATACCAGGATTTCTTGTCAGCAGATGCAGTAAATTCTAGTGACCATCTTGAGAATAATGTGGTATAGGTCTGGTGATGTTTAGCTCAAGTTAACAGAATTTCCAGAGTCTCTAACTTCCTTGACTAGCCAATGGGGTGTGCTTTGGGTTTGATGTCTAGGAGGTTGAATATATTTGAATCCAAATCAGTGTCCTGTGGGGGAAAAAAAATTGCAAAGAAAAGCATTTTTGATGTAGTCTTCTGTATATGGTCAGAGGACTCCAGCAGTTCCTGATACAGTGGTAAAATGCCATATTCAGGAAATGCTCCATGCAAGGATCTGAGTGCTTTGTGTCCTCAGTGTTCAGCATCTAACTCCTCGGTTTTGTGCATGTACCTTGTCCCTCCTGCTGTGCAGAGACCTGTTTGTATCCCAGCCTTTGGAATGCTCCTGTGCCTTCTGTATTGCCTGCCTTTTTCAGCTGGGGACAGAAGCACTCCAGAACCTGCCAGATCAGTTGGGGACTTCCAGGACCTGGGGAAGAAACTTCTGGGAACAGGAGGTTTTCCACCAGAGTATGAGGCTGTGGAACAATGCTACCATTTTGGAAGCAGCAGTTTCAGTATCTTCTTGGAAGGAACAGTGGGAACAATGCTGGGGAGATCGAGCTGTAATGTAATGGAGAGAAATGAGGGGCTGAGAGCTAAGTGATGAAAGTTTGGAGCACCAAGAAGAGTTTCCATACAGTTGCAGAAGAACTTGAGAAGAGACAAGTGAGAGGGACCTCAGCCATGTCTATAGTATCTGAGGGGAGAGTGTCAAAGGGATGGAGGGATCCAGGATCTTCCCTGTGGTGCTGTGCACCAGGACGAGAGGCGATGGGCAGAAACTGATGCACACGAAGTTCCATCTGAACATGAGTAACAGCTTCACAGTGCAGGTGACCGAGCACTGGAACAGCCCACAGGGGCTGTGGAGTCTCCCTCGTTGGAGAACTCCCTAAGTGTCTGGATGCAATCCTGTGCAATGTTCTCTGGGACCCTGCTTGAGCACAGATGACCCCACTGTGATCCTTTCCAGCCTCGCCCATTCCGTGATTCCTTTAATTCCGTCTGAATTACATGAGACAATCATGATTTCTGCTACTCTGGCTGAGAGTGTTCGCTCCTTCGTTATTTTTGCCCCAGAAGGCGTTGTGGGTAGGAGATTGCTGGCGCAGTGTCGCACCGGTTCCGCCCAGTGCGGAAGCTGAGGGGAGTTACTCGATTTCCATGGCCTATCCTCGGCCTGACGGGCAGGATGGGGCGGGCCAGGCTTCCCGCGCCCGGCACCGCCCTCAGGGCGCCCGCGCGCGGACATGGCGGCGCCCGCCTACCCCGCCTGGGTGACGCGCTGGGTGTCGGGGCAGTGGCGGAACAAGAAGCGGCCCCCGACGCTCCGCCCGCCCCGGACACTGGCGCTGGCCGACAAGGTGGCGAACCGCCGGGAGCAGTCGACAGGTGAGCTGCCGGCGGCGGCGAGCTGAGCCGCCGCTGTGCCCCGGGAGGGGCCGCGCTGCTGGCAGAGCTCGGCGGCGCCTTGCGCTCCGCAGGGCAAGAGGGGAGGGGCCCGTCTGGGCCATGGAATTCCGCGTGGGTTCTGTGGGAAGGATCGCTTCCTCACACTGCAACCCTAAGTTAGTGTCGTACGTGAGTCAGACACGTTAAAAATTCAGTCAGATGCTGGATGGCTGCAGCGGTTTGCTTTCTGTTAGGAACAACTTCTCTGCCCAAAGCAAAGCTGGGATCTTGAATTATGGATTTTCTCACCTGCCTTTAACCTTCTTTGGAGATGTATGCACTGTGGAGGTTGTTAGCACGAAATCCTAAACACCTGAGATTTCTGGTTGTGTCTTTCCCTTCCAGAGGCAACGTGCATTACGGAGATGTCAGTAATGATGGCCTGCTGGAAACAGAATGACTTCAACGACGTGCCTTGTGCCGAGGAGATCAGGACGTTCTATGACTGCGTGGCCAAGGCAGAAGTAATTAAGGCCTCTTTTATGTTCTTAAAGGCTAGTAGTAGGAAAGGAGGAAGCCTCCAGTCATTTTTTGTGTGCCAGTAAGAATAATGTTCTCTGAAGGATTTGATTGTGACCCATTTGAGCAACTAAGAGCAATGAAACTGGTGAAGGATCGAGAGGCTCCTGCAAGCAGGGGCTGAGGTAGCTGGGGTTGTTTAGTCTGGAGAAGAGGCTCAAGGGAGATGTTACTGCTCTTTACAATTTCCAGGTGGGGGTCAGCCTCTTCTCTCAGGTGACTGGTGATGTGACAAGAGGACATAGCCTTGAGCTGTGCTAGGGGAGGTTCAGACTGGACATATGGAAGAACTTTTTCAGTGAAAGGGTGCTGAAGCATTGGAAGAGGCTGGCCTGGGTGGTGGTGGAGTTACCATGGTGGCATTCAGGAAATGACTGGATGTATGAGTTAGTGCCATGGTCTAGTTGGCAGGGTGGCCATCGGTCAGAGGTTGGACTCAATGATCTTGGAAGTCTTTTCCAACCTGTATCTGACTTTAAAGGCCAGACATTTTTGAAAAATAAATTTCATACTGCTTGAAAATTAGGGGTTTCTGATTATATATTATATATTGACATATTATAATAATACTTTATGATAAGCTTGAAATAAAATAATTTTCAAAATAGACTAAAGGTAAGTATGTGTACTAAACTTGTCCTTAAACTGGTTTCAGGTTTCCATTTTCTTTCAGTAACAGTGTCATCATTTAAATAGTTACTTATTGTTGCTGTTTGACAGCATAAGTGAAAAATTACCCACAATTTATTTGGTAGATGACAAAGAATCAAACAAAGATGAAAAAATAACAGAAAGTAAAAAGAAAAAATCCAGGTTGTTAACAGAGGTTTATATCATTGTTAACTAAGAATATGGAAGGATGTAATCTTCACAAGATGTCAGTCATTAATTGCATCATTTAAAGGTCATCAGCTTGTAATTATTGAGCCAAGTGCTATGGTAAGTGTTCCTTAAAGAAGCAGCATTTTTCTGAAAGAAACAACCCCTGTACAATTAGTAGTAGTCTCTGGGAATGATCATCAACTCTGCAAATAAACAGCCATAAATATTTTGAGGAGTTTTCTTCTCTTTCAGAAAGAGCGCAGGAATCAAAATGAGGACACCCTGTCATCCAGGGGAAATTTGCCTTCAAGCAAAGTGAACAAGCTCCTGAAGAGGTTTCCTCAGATCACACGTTACGTATAATGTACTTTATGAAAGAGACTGTGGACAAGCAATTAAAGTTGGGGTCTTGGTCAAAAAAAAGGAAAGTCAAGTTGAGTGATTTTTTGATGTCAAGGGATGTGTGGGTCTTGACCCTGGTTTTGATTCCAGAGCAAAAACCACCCATCTTGAGTATCAGCTGATTTTGTTCATGAGACTCTTGGGTCTTGCAGTGTTGGGATTTCTGCAGTGTGTTGTTCAGCTTGCCTACTCAGGTCCTCACTGTTAAATAAAACCTTCTAAGTATTCATGTAAATGCATTTCCTAACAGGGCATGACTTCATCACGTGCAAGCTTCTTGCCCAGCTCTGGAGCTCCTATCAAAAAGTGCTTGGGCTCAAACACTGAGCCAAGTTAGAATTAGTAATGATAGTATTGATGGTAGTAATTGATGGTATGATGGCTCATACTCTTACATGGGTGTATACACAATCTGGTGCTCTTGAAATTTTTAAAATTCCCACTACTGTAAAAAAAAGGCTGTAAAATTTAGAAAAAATCTCCAGCAAAATACCTTGTTCATACATAATACAATGGTAAGTATCAAATATAACTTTAACATGGAAGTTTGTGATTTAGACCCTCTGATTTGCAGGTGGGGCAGGTATGGTGCCACATAAGTTTGATTATTTTATCTGTACTGTAATAAAGCAAGACTGTTGTTTGACTTGGGCAACTCATAATCTACAACAAAATGTTTCATTGTTTTTGGGTAAAAAAACTAAAAGGGGGAGAGAAAGTTAAAGCATGGAGTGATAATTGAAATACTGTAATTCATTTATAGTTTTGATTGGCAGGGGAATGGGGAGTGGCAGTTTCCACTGCAGTACCACAAAACTACAGGCAGATTCTTGGGAACAGTACCTCATTGGTGGGGAAAATGCAGTGTCTTGGAGAACTAATGTTATAACCATTTATATCAATAATTCTTTGGGGCATGTAGAAGAAGCAGAATAAGAGGAGTGTCAGGCACACACATACTGTGTGATTACCCATGGGTGGCTGCAGAGTTTGCTGGAGCTGAGTCCTCTGGAGCGCCAGGCTGATACCTGTTTATCACAAAAATTTTGGTCAGGTGAAGGCTTTCAAGTTACTGAAGCAACATTTGCTTAGTGGTTAATTACAGTGGCTTATTAGTGGATAATCCAGGGTAGCTTATTCTTTTGTTGCTATTATGACATAATTGGGTCTTTTAGAGGACTTGGGGTCAGTAAGAACACAATATCCACATGTGAGTTTGGGAAAACACTTTGGTTCTGTGGCATTTTGCAGTTTCTGTCCAGAAGACATTGTGAAAAAGAATGCTACTTGCTTTTCCTTCATTTCTGAAGGATATAAGCTACATTGGGAGTGAGGAACTGATTTACCTCTGTTGATGATTATTTTTCTTCATATTAAAACTTGGAATAAAAGTGTTATGCGTCTCTTAAGATAGCACTTGTGCTGAATGTACCAAATTCTAGTGTCTGTGAGGAACAGTCTTATGTAAGAGGCTGTAACAGAGACACTTAATACCTTTTTCTATTTTTACTTTTGAAATTTTGCACTACTCTCACTAATCTGAACAGCTATTTTTGCATTATACTGCTTCATGGTGAGCTTCACAAATTCAGTTGTTTGGGGTTTTGTCTAACCTTTGATATATCTACTATAAGCTTGGAATTACTATGCTAAGGTTTTCCGATCCTTTTATTTATTGTGAGGAAGGAAGCAATGCTTTTCAGATGCACCCAGGTTTTACAGTGCTTCCTTTAAAAGTACTTGAGGAATTCTTTTGCTTCTTTCGTTGTAACCAAAAACCCTCCAGTTACTGATTGTCCTTGGCAATTTCAGCTGCTGGCCGTTTTCCTGTATCTCACCATTAAGCTTATATTAGGTGTTTAAATGCATTCTGTGACATGCTTGTATTGAGGATCACTCCGTTAACAGTTCATGTGTGTACCCACAGGGAACAGCACTGTTCTTTCTGAGTTGGGTTCGCACCACCCCATGATGCTGTTGCTGGGGGGTAAGGAAAAATCTGTTCTGGTGTGGAGCCCGCTGGTTAAGAACATTGCTGCAGAGACCTGTATGTGATTGCGTGGTGAGGAAAGAATTAAACAAAAGCTGACTAGCTGTTCTACCCTCCTAAGTCGGATTTACAGGATTTAAGCAGATCTGCTGGAATTCCTTGGGTCTTATTCCTGTACCTTATAGCTTGACTACTATACCAGCTCTGGGTATGATTGCTGTTAACTACTCCTTTTAGGCTTTCACCGTGGATGTAGCATTAATATTTCAGCTGGTCCTAATGAACAGTTGTCCTGCTAGTTCAGGAGAAATAGGTAATGTAATTGTAATTCCAGAGAGCCAGGGACATTTTAGAAGGTGGCATTTCTTGTTCAGAAGGGTCAATACAGGAAAATCTGGCAAAATCAAGACAGACTCTGTAGGGAATCACAGACTTCCTGTAATAGAACTATGCATATGTTATGGTGAGAAGGTGACTACTGTTAAATAGCAGATTTAGATATTTACAACTACTTCAAATTTGCTCATACAAGAAAGTTTAGGATGTTTTACCTTACCTGTAGATACATTACTGAGCTAAACTGCTGTAGTTATATTGGTATAGTTCCCTTTTAGGTCTTCCTCTCCACCATGGAGAGTAGTCATGAGAAGCTTTTTAGAATCTAAGATCCACCTCTCTCAAGGAATGTCATTACATGTGTGAGTAAAACAAGGGGAGTCTTGGTAAGAAGGAAGTAGTTCCAAAACAGTACCTGCCAGAGAGGAGACAACTGGAAAACTCTCTGTCTTCACAGTTCTTCATTCTTGCAGAAAGCGAATACAGGCTTGGACTTCTGTTGCTTTTGGTGTACTGGTCTGTGTTTCCTTTAAAATTACTTTATCTGTTAAATCACTTTATTTAGGAAAACTTTGCCTTGACAGGGAGGCAACTTAGAAGGTACCATGAGAAAAATCCAGTGCAGACTTCTGTTTGAGGTGTGAAACCATGTACATCAGAGGCCTGAACAGGGAGTGTCTCATGGGATGGAGTTCTGAATGAGCATCAACAACCTCTAGTAAGGAGCTAGTTTTCTCTGAATGCTAATAGAATTTCTGTTCCTGTTTCCACTATGTCCTTTCCTTGTGTGTTCAGTGGAGTAAGTGGTTCTAAATTCTAACACAGTCCCATATTTTTTATTTTGTGCAGCTCATTTGTGTTACTGCTGCCTGAGAGTTACAGTGTGATGTAGCGTCTAAACTATTTCGATCCCCTGCTGCCCTGATCGTCTGCCTCCCTGACTATGAGGATATAGGAGATTTGCTCCTGATTAACTGAGTGTAATTCGTGGCCAAATCCACTCCAGAAACAGCTTCTTTTTACCACTTAGTGACTCCTGTAAAAGATCCAGCATGGAGGGAAATTTCCTTGCCTTTGATGACTGACTGAGGATGAGGCAACACAGAACTGTCACATGAAGTGAGTAATGGGCAAAAGTGAAGGAAAAAAAGAGGCTTTTTGTCAAGTCAGTAGATTTTTAGCAGCCTGTTCCTTGTTTTTATGCTGAAGGTATCTTTGGAAGTGCTATTCAGCAGACTTGGCCAGAAGTGAGCTCATTTCTAAAGGTGACCTTCATATTTCATGCTGTAGAACACCACGAATTCATTGCTCCAAAATCAGAATATAAGAAATGCCCATTAGATTGAGCAGAGAAGCTGCACCAGGAAAGCGTCAAAAAATTATTTCCAAGACTGAATAGCTTCAAATGACCTAATTGCCTTCTTAGATTTAATAGTGTTTAAAGCTTGTAGCCTTGAACCCTAATTCATATGAAGGACCCCCATGGGATAGGATTGTTCATAGTAATACCATAATGATTAACCCTCTGGAAAGCATCCTAGGCAATTGAGGGAAAATATAGCTCAAGGTCAAGGAGACTCTCGATGGCAAAGTTCTCTGCTGGCAATACCCACGATGGCAAGATGGAGGGCTGAAAATTGGGAGCACCCTGGAGAGGGCTGTGCCACCTGTGGGTTTTCCGAGGGAGATCTGGAAGCTGCTTAACATAGAGTTTTCTGGGTCCCATTTACCTGGGTTCAAATCTGAGGAGAGCTGACCTCGGGAAGCTGCAAGCTGCTAATCGAGGAGGCAGCGGTGGGGGGGGATAAAGTCCAGATTCCTTCCAAGAAGTCTAATCTCTGGCAAATGTACGCGCACACGCCGTTGCCTTTCCCAGCTGTTGCTGGGGGCTTTGTAATAGGACGCAGCTCCTTGCCGTGCTGCAGCCTCTGTGCCTTGGGAAAAGGAGGAAAAGGCAGCTGGGGAAGGACATTGCAGGAGAGGAGAGGAGAGGAGCGGCTGGCCGGCCCCGCCGCTGGGCAGAAGGGGCGGGGAGGCGGAGGCTGGCCCTGCGAGCAGCGCGTACCTGGAGCACGGGGGAGGCTGCGGAGAGGAGGGGACAGCGGGGTGAGGAGAGGGCTGTGCCCCAGCGCTGGTGCTCGCCTCCGAATGTGCCAGAGAAATTCGGGGACTTGTTCTGTTCCCTTATTTCTCTCCTCTCTTCTTCCCCTTTCTGAAGAGAAGAATCAATGACAAGAGATGGGGAGAGGAACGGGAAAGTGAAATTCTAAGATGCTGCGGGGAACTTTGGTCCCTTTCCTCACATCCCTTTCCATGCGTAGCAATGGAAAAGGCACCCCGCTCCCTCCGGTGCGGAGCGGCTAGCGTGGGAAAGCAGACCCTGACAGCTGAACCAGAATGTGATGCTTGAAGAACCTTCTGCTCACTTTGTACACGAGGGATGGAAATCTCCGAAATACTCGGGCTCCTGGTAGAGCTCTCAAGTCTGCTATCCTGTCTCAGATGTGTGGAGGTAAGAAAAGGTTGTTTTTCTATCTGCTTGTAAGAAGTCACATGGCTCTTTTAATATCTTCACTGTAAGTGAATCTTGTTATACCTTGGAAATGTTTTCTAGAGCATTTAGGAAGTTGTGGTCTCTGGGAGGACTGGGGGCTTGGGGAGAGATTTGTTTCATTGTGCATATAAATCCAGAAAAAGAAATAAACCGGGAAAGCAGAATACACAAGGGCTTGCAGATGCTTTGGCTTAGGTTTCCAGTGTTTCTCATGCACTGCAGTGACCCTGGCAGGAAAGATCCTTTATTTCTGTTCTTTGTTGATTGTCTCTCTTGCTTGTGGACAGATGATTTATAGCTGCACAGACCTGGGACAATGCCTGCAGCATAGGCTGTTTGCACTGAATTTAATTGGTGGCGATGGTCAGCAGTTGGGTATTTTGGAAGCTGCTACAGAAACTGGCAGCAACTAATTTTTCAGTAGAAGGGAAGCTTATTACTTGGACTGAAGTACTTTTGTTTATGGTCCAAGAAGAGCAGGTTCAGCCTCTCATATTTATATCACTGGCAGGCTTACACGTGTGTGCAGGTGTGCACTAAAAGCTAGGGATTGAGGGACCTGGATTGTGGTGCAGTCACAAAAGTACAGCTTAGCTCACTTTCAACTCTCTGCAAAGAGCTTTGAGATCATCAGGTAAGTCCTTCAGTGTTGTTGGTCCAGAAACCCTTATGTGGGCTTGCAACAGCCTGATACATGCAGACAGATGAAATTTTTGCCTGAAAAGTGTTTATCTGTGCATCCCTTTGTGCATATGAACCTGACATCTGATCTGCTACTACTGAACCATGTCAGGAATTTATCTTCCATATGCAGTATCCCATTCTGACTTCTGGGAAGTGATGCTGGAGCTTGGCCATGGTTGTCAGCACCTTCTGCATCATATTCATTGATTTGAAAATTATATCTGACATGAATAGGTGTTGTTCTTGTCACGTTCTGTGAGAATTACCTCTGCTTGTTCCAGAAGTGAATTTGGTTTAATTCCAAATATAACTTTTCCTATTTTCCAGGAAGAGGTGAAGCTGAGAGAGGCAAAATTACTGTATTTTGAAGAAAACCACAACCATTACCAATAGCTAGTATCCTTTAGCTATCCTTTAGCTGCACATCTCTGCTCTCTGAATTACAACTCTTTCTTCCTATAAAAGTATTAGAAATGTTCATTTAGAACGTTTAGAAACCAATTAAACTACAAGGAGCTAGCAGAAGCATGTACAGTTTCTTCTTTTCACTCTGAGTCTGTGAAGGTTGAGCGGAGATCTCTATCTCTCAGCCTATAGTCACATTGCAACCAGAAAAAACCTGCCTATAAGAAGAAATGCAGTTGTGGAGCCAGACAGGATGCTAGAATTCTGAGGACTTTGTTTCATATTTTTTTGGTCTTAGCTGTTTAACCCCATTTAGATAATAACAGCATAGGCCATATGATTTCTAGTATTAAAAACAAAATCCTCAAAAGGCCTTGGATTTTCTTCCTTGGATGTTTCCTACTTTATACATGGATGTTTATTACCATTTTAACAGGTATTCTGGGGGCATCATCCTGTGCCTCAAGTAAATAAATATCTGCTACTATAGCTGTAGATGACTTGCCCTATAAACAGTGAGAGAATGAGTAGTTATTATTTTTCTTAATGATAATAATTATTTTCTTCTAGATTTCCTTTCCATAGGCATATCACTCAGACTTCCAATTCTGTTGGGAAAAAAAATCAAGCAGAGTCCAGTAATGTAGTGCTTAGGTCAAGGGTAAATCTCTGCAGGCCAGTAATAATTCATTTTATTGTTAGTGGACAGAACTATGGTTGTATTTGAAGAGGAGCAATGGGGAGACCAGGGAAGAGGCTGGTTACTAGGGTGTATTTGCCTGAAGCTGAGCTGCTTTTAGGACATGCCCATGTTTATTTCATTGGATAATCATCTCTCTGCCTTTGCTCTGTTTCTTTTCCCAGGCTTTCCTGGGATCCAAGCCCAACCAAAACCATTTGCAGAGTGCAGGTAAGAACAAGAAGTTATTAATTCAGTCATTGTGCAGACTCTTTCCTGCAGTGGTGATCTGAGACCATAGGCATGATGAACCACTGCTACCTGGCCTTCTTCCTTTCTTTTTATCACTTCTTCAATCTTTTCTCTTGTCCCAGTGCCTGTTTATCTCTTTCACCAACATGGCCAGACTACTTCTGTTCCTTCATGTCGAATGCTTTTGCAGCTCCCTGCTCCTCCCACATGTTCTTTTCTTTAATCTCTTTCTTTGCCGTGGTCTTTTTTTTGTGCTTACCTTTCCTCTGCTGTAACAACTACTGAATTCTCAGACACCCTCTCTGAGGGTCCCAGTCAATGCCACACATATGATTTGTTGTCCAGGCACTGACTTCCAACTGCTTCTCATTTTTGTACCTTGCATTTAACCTTCAGCTGTCACTTACCCCCTCTGGGCCTGGCGGTGGCTAGAAGGCAATTGACATGATGCAAATTTACTTTGTACCCTTGCTCTTTGCCCCAGGTGCAGAAGGGTTTTCTGAAAGTGTTGGCTTCTTTCTGTTTCCTTAGTGAGTAGAGCTGTAAATGTCCCTTTCTCAGTCTACTCTTCCCATGTTATGGACTCTATAAAGCCCACAAAACCTGGGTGGTTTTTCCCCACTTTGTTATTTCAGTGCCATGAATGGAGAGTTTTCTCCTTTGTTGAGGACCATAAAAAATTAATTATTGGGTATTTTTACACTGGATATTTCACATGGGCACCGAAACATTGGCACTTCCCACTAAATAAATTCGAATATATTAGCCAAGTCCGGATAAGCCAGGTGATCTGCTCATGTGTATAGGGAAACTACATGCTATGAAATACAGTGTCATTTCCCATCTTCCTGCTTTGTGCAGTTCTGCTCCAAAGTGAGTACCTGTATTGCATGTACAGTAATGGGAACCAGTTCAAATTGTCATGTTTGGGCCCTAAGTTAACACTCTTCAAAGGTCTGTCTGGGCAGTTCATTGCTTCAGATCAATTTGTGGTTTAGACAGTGAGTATTATGAATATTCTTTGAGCAGCACCTTGGAGAGTGATAGAGTTTGAATCAAGCAAGCAGCAGCTGAGACTGCAGACACCAGCAGTATTTCTCATGACCATGGTGTCTCCCATGCTGTCTGAGCTTCAGTGTGTGATGGTGATGGTAACCCCCTCCCTTCCTGTGCCCAGTGCCCAGCGTGTGTCCTGTGGGACCTCTTGGCTACTACAATGGCTCACTGGCGGTCACCGAGGCAGGGGCAGAGTGTCTCAACTGGGCAGAGTTCCCTGATTATGTCCAGCAGTACCCAGACCGTGGCCTGGGGGACCACAACTTCTGCAGGAACCCAGACGGGGGAACGACGCCCTGGTGCTTCTACAGGCTCGTGTCAGGGGCCATCGGCTGGGCCAACTGTGACTGTAACCAAGGTAAGGGCTCTGCTGCCTCAGGGCTCAAGCCAGCAGTGTGTGCTGCACAGACTTGCAAGTGGCAGGTGGAACACCCTGTGGAAAAAGCACAGTACAATGGCTGTTCCGAATTGTTGAAGTAATTAATACTAGAGGCTAGCCTGTGTGGGAGAAGAACGTCTGCATATAGTAGGGGGTGGATTTAAGCTGCTGTAGCTGTAATGCGTTGTATGGATGTTTTATTCTCATACAAGGAGACTTGTTTTTTTCCTACTGCTAACTTATGCCACTTTGAAAACAGTTTCAGTTATGTAGAAAATAACCCACTTCTTCTTCTTTAGGGTCCATATCAGAGCATTCCTGATGTAAGTGTAGCAGTTCGAATATAAACTACTTCTTCAATATAAAATCTTCTGTAGCAAGGCAGGTCATAGGCTTGTGTTAAACTTCCTCAGTGCTGGCAGAAGGACTACTGTTTACTCTGAGGCAAGCAAGGAGCTGAGCTCTCTCAATGCATTGGCTGCTGTGCAGCATTCTTGAAAATGTCCTGTTTTCTGACCTTCCTTGCTTTTCCTGCATTTTGCAGAACAGTTGAAACACCAGTTTAACAAATGAATTGACAGTAATTTCCCTTGCCAGTGGATGTTCTTTCAAAGATGGCTTCATTAAAGAGAAGAATATAAGTATAGTGGTGCTGTGTGCCGGTACTGAGGTGCTGCAGACAGATGTGTCCTTTGCAAGTACTAAAACTGAGTGAGGAAATGTGCCTTCTAAACAGTGGTAAAATTTTTGGTGGGGTGGGAATTGAAAGGGTATTTACACTGGCACTTCCTTCTCTTACAGAAATTAAAGAGGATTCATCTGCTGTTGCTAAACATCACACTGTAGCAATAGAGTCATGCAGGTGAAGTGGTTGGTGGAGATAGATCAGTGAAGTGTCAGAAGTAATTAGATAGATTTTCACACACTCTTTCAAGATAGCATGTAAAATCATCCCCATTCACAGAAGGAGAATCCAGGAGCTTTTGCAGAAGCCAAATTTCCTGCTGGTGTTACCATGGATTTGAAAGGACCATAACACCAACCATCCTCCCAGTCAGCCATTGCTGGGACTGGGAAGGTGCCCCACCCTACACTTTCATGCACATCACTTTAGTGCCAGCACAGGTAAAACAAGGATGAAAGAAGCCAAGTGCAGTTCAGCTCAGCTACCTGCAAGTCCAATACTTGCTGGTCTGAAACTCCTATCAGTAGATAGCAGCTGGGTTTTGGTTGGGTTTTTTTTTCTCTTTGGAAGGTGCTGTGCGGTTGGCTGAAGACAGTAGTGTGGAGCTGTACTTCAATGGACTCTGGGGTACCATCTGTGCTGACCACTGGACTGACTGGGATGCCAGTGTTGTCTGCAGGCAACTAGGTCTCAGGTGGGAACCTCAGCCACATGCTCGTGTGGCTTTTGAAGGAGCAGCCTCTGTGGTCTGGCTGAAAGGAGTTTGTTTTGTGGTCTAATTTCCCACTTACCAGGGTCCTGTTTTATTGTTTTCTTTCTGTGGTTACCCCCAACCCAATAATCATTTGCAAGAATTTTTTAAAACAATAGTTTCTGCTTCATGCTCCAGGCTGTGAAAAGTGAGCTGTGAGATCACTTTCCCTTTTTATAATCATCAGCTGGAGTTACTATAGTGATCTAACAGAAATTTTAGGAGTATGAACTCAATTTGGGTATCTGGAATTTGGACACTCAAACTTTTAAACAGCAAGGAGATAAGGTCTACAAAGAGGGAAGGTGATTCAGATAGTTTGGTGTTTGAGTCTGTTGATGGGTTTGTTCGTTGCTTTCAAATGAAAGTGCAATTTCTGACTACACCAACTCCTCTGCAGTAGGTGGGCACATAAAAGGATTAGGAAGTGCTGTGTGCTTGCTTGTGCTTTCCCATTAGACTGTAAATGGTCACCCCTTTATACACTTTCAATTAACTGGGCACACTGGGGTGTGAAATGCCACAACTGGCCTGGAGAGTCACAACAACGGCGGGAACTTGTAAGATCAAGTTGTGCCGTGGCATTTCATTCTCTGTTGCATCCTCTGTACCAGTGAGATCGGCACAGCTGGCAAGAAGAGTCATTCTGGACCGTGGCCTGTTCCCCTGCACTTGCAGTCAGCAAACTGCCATGGAGATGAGGAAGCCCTGCTGCAGTGTGGCTATCAGGAAGATCTGTCAGGAGCTTGTAACCAGGGAAGTGCCGTGGTAACTTGTGTTCCTCCAGAAGGTAAATCTCCAGGGAAAGATCTCAGTCTCCCAAAGATGGCTGATGCTTATGACCACATCCCCTTTTTATCAAGCCAGGTTTTTGTCTGCAGGCAGAAAACTCCTGGTCACCACAGCAGCCAATTAAAGAGACATCTCTGGACCAGCAGTATCCCACTCTGGGGCTGCAATCACGGGTACTTGTGGGGGGTCTAGAGGGGAGAATGTGGTAAGAGAGCATCAGGAGAGCTCCTCTGGCCAGAGAATGGTTCTACGCCCTAAACTTCTGGATGTGCTTTGTCTCTGTCTTGTTCTGTTGTGCTCTCTTTCCATTCCTTGAAGCACAGGTGTAGGTGCCCCACTTCGTATAGTTGGGGGGAAGGAGAGCTTTGAAGGGAGAGTGGAGGTTTACCATGATGGCAAGTGGGGAACCATCTGTGATGATCAATGGGACGACCGGGATGCTGAAGTAGTCTGTAGACAGCTGGGACTCAGGTAATTTCCTTGCTGTATGTCATGGAGTAGTAATAGAAGTAGGCAGAATGAAGAACATGAGAGCATGTCCCTTCACTATACTACCAGCCCTTCCTATAGAAAATACACAGAAACCTTGGGAAACATAATTCTGGACTGATCATCCTATAAAGGGATTTTGTACCCCATTCTTGTCCGTTTTATGGGTTTGTGCTGTGTAAAAAAAAAAAAAAAAAAAAAAAGGTACATTTCTGTCTCAGAATTTTTGTGTTTACCCCTGTTCAACATTTTTGCATATATCCTAATACAAATCTTGTTGGCCTCAATGACAACTTGTCATGGTGATTTCATATGTGAACTGCAGTTGCTTACTTGGTTAAGTTTAAACACCTCCAGTTTCACTGGCTGCCCTTATCTTCTTCAGACAGGAAAGCAAGAGAGACCACACCTCATTTTTCTGTGGGCTATTCAATGCTTAACATGGGAGCCATTGTATACGGAGCATTCTTGAAAATCACATCAGTACAGGCTTATTTAAAATAGATTGTTCAAATTTGAGGTCCCTCAATCTTTAGGAGTTTTGCCTGTTATGAGATTGTAACTGAGACTGATGGTACATCATTGTCTGCAGAAGTCTGAACTGTTTGTGTTGTAATAACATTTTTCTTATTCGCTGGAAGGGCTCATCACAAACTTTCCAATAACATATTTCAATTAACAGTTGGCAACTCCACTGTGTCAAAAATACAGATGATCTATGGGAGGACAGTGACCTAGCATAGGAGAGTCCCTGTGCAAGGCAGAATCAGAGGACACAGGACTGTGGCCTTCCTTACTGAGCATACATATCTGTAATGTTTACAGTGGGACCCCAAAAGCCTTGTCATGGGCTCACTACGGACAGGGATCTGGCCCAATCCTGCTGGATGAAGTGCAGTGCTCAGGGAATGAACTCTCCCTTGATCAGTGCAAGAAGAGTGACTGGGGACAGCAAAACTGTGACCACATTGAAGACGCTGGAGTCTCCTGTGACCCTTTCACAGGTACAGATGTACAGCTCTGCCAGTCACATGCGGTCAGTCTTACTCCCACATTACTCAGCTTGCTCAGCAGGTAAACCCCCTGGTTCAGGATCCTGCACAGCTTCCATATATGGCTCCCACAAGGGCTGCTGGATATGGAGGCAGAGAGTAGATCAGAGGCAGACTCAGTGGTGTTCTCATGATTTTGCTCAGGTAGTGTGGAAAGGCTGAAGTGAATCCTCCCCTGACAGATGGGTATGTTTGGAAGCAATGAACGTTTGTATTTTGAGTACCCACAGACATCTGTCTCTTTTGTTTCTTTCCCTCATGGGTGGTACAGAGACCCAGTGGTGCACAGGCTGTTTCTTTTCTCCCCTGCTGAGTGCTGCCCTTTCCTTCTCCCACCCCCTGCAGAGGGCATGGTCCGGCTGGCTGGCGGCCGCAGCCCCAGCGAAGGCAGGGTGGAAGTTTACTACAATGGAGACTGGGGCACAGTGTGCGATGATGGCTGGACAGACCTTGCTGCCCAAGTGGTCTGCAGGCAGCTGGGCTTCAGGTAGGACTGAGAGTGTGTAGTGTCTGTGCTTCCTAATTTCCAGGATTAGATTCCATCACCGTTGACTGGGATAGGCCGGATCTTAATCCTTCAATGCTGTTTTTGTTAGAAGGCTTATTACCATTATACAACTTATTAAGGAAAGATTAATAGGTATCCACATCCTTTCCAAGGGGCAAAAATAAATCTATTAGCTCTTGCCTCAGCCTCTTTTGAAAGCAGATAACAGGCTTAATACTGTCCTTATGAACCCCTCAGCAAAGTCAGACAATTTTCTTTAACACTTCTTAAATTTGCAGGTGTTACTTCTACTTTGTCAGTAAAAGGATATTGCCTATCTGCTCCAAATGTATCACCTTCAGTAGTTGAACAAAGACCATCAGGGCAAAAAAGAGTAGTAATAGGGATTTTCAGCCCATTGCTGAGCTGTCATCCCTTCAGGTAGGAGCTGGGAAAGATTTAAAATCAGGATACTCTTGCCTTTGAGCTAGTAAAATGGGGTTATGTGGCTTTTTTTTAACATGATTAGGGTTGTCTTCTAAAATTTCAACTTTATAGATGAAAGAAAGACTAAATTCTTCCCTCTGAGTTCAGCTACATACTATGTTTGTCATCTCTTTTAGTGCCTAAGTTTGCAGCTTTCTGCTGTTCAATTCCAGGTAGCTGTTTCATATAAAAAGAAGTAGAATTACTTAAATGTTGACATTTTTGATGCCTCTTCTGCGTGCCCCTCCTCAAATTGATGTACCTGCCATAACTGCAAAGCAGCCTCTGCTTGTCTTCTGTGCCTTTGAATGTGCCTTTGACCAAACACTAGAAAATTGACTGGTCTGAGGAGGCCTCCCTGAAAACTGAAGCTGGCAAGATATGAGGGTGCTTGGTTACCATCCTGTGTGTCCACTGAGTGGTTTAGGTCAGAAGGCCACCAGTACCATAGTTAAGCAGGGGAGTTTCTCTTTGGATCTGAGCTTGGGTCCTTCTGTGGCATTTAGGAGTTTCAGTGTTATTTTCTGTTTCCTTCCTCTAGTGGTCCTGCTGCCCTGGCCTCTGAAGGAGACTATGCTGCTGGCCAAGGCTTCATCTTACTGGATGATGTGGCATGTGTGGGGACAGAGCTGACTCTCCTGGACTGTCCCCACAGCAACTGGGGGCAGCATGACTGCTCCCATGCTGAGGATCTGGGAGTCCACTGTTCCCCAGAAAGCAACACAGTCATGGATGGCAGCCTGGGTAACTCACCTTGTACTTGCCCTGAACAGTGGGAAAGTTTCACTTTCTGGTCTGTTCCCTTGTAAGCTCTGGCAGATGTGGGAGTTCTCCCTGTCCTGTTTCAATAAGGGGTCTGCTTTTTGAGGAGGAATGAGCCATGGTTGAATTGGGGCAGAGCCGCAAATCTGTGCTCCACCAGACCTACTATCAGACCAGCAGATAAATGGAAACTGGAGAGAGTTGTATAGGCAGTCTCTGAAACAAACCTCAGGGGCTGAGGGACAGCGGCTGCTTTAGTGTGCCATTGCCCTTTAACTAGACCTTTTAGGAAACTTAGGTGTGGTTACATTAATGCCACACCTAGCCAAGACAGGAGGATTTCAGATGCAAGGGGTTGCTGTTTGGACTTCCTTGTGTGGATGGCACACTTCTAATTAAAATTGTGAAAGTATTTCAAGTTAGCATAATTTCCTCATTTATATAATGCCTGATATTCTCCCCTTTCCTTACTACAGGAGACTTTCCAGTTTGTCAGACATTTATTATTGAAATAGTCAGTATCCAACATTTTTGTTTTTCCTGGATGTAGAACTCTTCTCTTGCTTAGAATCATGTAATAGTTTTATCATTCAATTGATTTTTTTCCCAGGCATGTTTAAGCTTGTCTAACTCTTGCCTTAGGAGTTAATAACTTTCTTTCTGTTCTTATTCTCCTCTTTACTCAGCTTTCAGAGTATGATCCACTGATGATTTCCAGTATGTATTAAAAAAATTAGTATGTATATAGTGTTCTGATTCAGCACAGAGGTAAAATGTCTTCATACAGACACACTTCTCTATTTTCTTTATTTTTTCCCCTTTTTTTCTTTTAGTTTTAAGCTTACTGATGTCTGGGATTCATCTTTTTCTGTAGAGCCCAAGTTTTGGACACCTGACCCCTCTGGTTGATTTGCTTGCAGCAGCCCATGTGTTTTCTCCTTCAGGGCCTCCTGTGCGTCTGGTGGATGGAGAAAGCACCAAGGAGGGCCGGGTTGAGGTCCTGCTGAATGGGCAGTGGGGCAGTGTCTGTGATGATGACTGGACAGACAGAGATGCTGCAGTGGTTTGCAGGCAACTGGGATTCAGGTAAGAGCTGTGATACAGGCATCTTACAGACAGAAACATCTCTCAGGAGCACTTCTGGACTTGTTTCTGGGGGTTTAGTTTTAGTTTTGGCACACCCAGATATGCTTGAGGGAGTAGGTTGCTCTTCTCACTCTACTACTGTTGGTGTGTGGAGTGACACATAAATATTACTCTGCTTAAAATGTACTGGTGCCTCAGGTTCACTAGGCTCCTGCTCACTGCAGAATAGTCACCCTCTCTCTAATTGCAGTGGGACAGCAAAAGCCAGGGCAATGGCTTATTTTGGCGAAGGCCATGGGCCCATCCATCTGGACAACATAGAATGCAATGGCATGGAGGACAGCCTGGGGCAATGTGCCATGCCTGACACCAGGATTCACAGCTGCTGGCACAGTGAGGATGCTGGAGTGATCTGTGACTATGTGGAAGAAAAGGTCCAAGATTTCAAGAGAACAGGTGACATTCCCGTTTCTTCTACGCAGGAATCTGGAGTTCTGGTTGTAGGATCTCTGCATGCTTTTGTGTTTTTTCCCTGTCATTCTTGTCTTCAGCTGAAACTTCACCCACAAAATAAGCATGTCCTGTCCTGCACCTCCTACGTTTTTCTTGTTTTCAGTGTATCTTCTTAGCAGCACAGAGTGTTCCAAATTAGTCTGAGGCGCTCCACCCATGTCAGGCCTTTGAGCCTGCACGATTTCCCCACAGCCAAGTCACCATACTTTTCCTTAGAACAGCAATCATAAGCAATCTTTGGGGTTTAGAGTACTGAGGAAGTATAAGTCTAGGTCCCACTCTTGGCATGAGACTATAGAGACTTCAGGTAAGCACCTCCGGTGAAATTAAGGAAACCTATGGGATCAAATGTTCTATGAATTCCATATGCACAACACAACACAGTCCACAGTCCATTAATCCACAACCTTGAAGATTAATGCCCTCAGAGAAGCTGAATGGTATTTGGCTCTGTGACAGCGATGCTGATACTCTAAGGTGAAGGTCCCTACCCAACTGCTCTAACTTTGCCATGCAGGTCCAGAGTCTAGTGTGTGTGGGATGCGCCTGCTTCACCGTCGCAAGAAAAGGATCATAGGTGGAAACAAGTCTCTAAGGTACTACCCTGTAATTAATGAGTCAGACTGGTTCCAGCTTTCCTTCAGGCTCTGGAAATAGCCTGGCAGATGCATTTTCACTGGTGATTTTTGAACTTGGTTTGAACCAGTATCTAGGGAAGAATACAAACCAGCTGATCCCAGATGAGGCGGAGTGGATGGGAAAAGAGGAAAATGGCTCCCATGTGTGTGAGACTGCTTATTCCTGTTTCTCCTTCAGAGGCAGTTGGCCATGGCAGGCCTCACTGCGGCTGAAGGGTTTTCGTCGAGATACTCGTCTGCTGTGCGGAGCAACGCTGATCAGCAGCTGCTGGGTGGTGACTGCAGCTCACTGCTTCAAAAGGTGTGTTTGGGAGTGGGGAGCCCCAAGGGATACTCAGTGACGGACAAGATAACCTCATACAAGTTTATCCTCCTAGCCCAGTGGAACTACATGAGCAAAGTTTCTAAAGTAAGACCTTCAGGTTATGATGTGTGTGATTTTGGAGTGCTTATGGGGATAACTCAATATAGACTTGCTTTTTCCTTCACTGCTTACACCTGGCCTCTTAACTCTGAGGCTTTACAGCATAAAGGGAACCAGCATTTTGACATTTAAAGTGCTTTAAGGAACTGTAAACAGGTCAGTTCACAAGTCTGTTGCAACTATAATAATCATTTTTATAGAAGCAAAATTCCTGTGCCTGGTAGATAGTGATTTGGGACACCAAATCTGCAACAGCTGGAATGATCATATCTGCTAAAGAGGTCCCACATTCCTGCAGCTGGGACTGCTTTACCACTGTGGTGTGAGGAGGTGGTTCAGTCTCATAGCAACTGGAGACTTGTGTGAGTCTGCTTTCCTCTTAGCAGAAGTATTGAGATCTTGAGTCTGATTTTCTCCAGGTTTGGTGTTGATGTGCGGCGCTACCTCCTGCGCGTGGGCGATTACCACACAGGTGTGAAGGATGAGTTTGAGAGGGAGCTGCCCGTGGAGCGGATTGTCCTGCACAGGAACTACTGGGCTGGCAGCAATGACAATGACATAGCCCTGGTCCGGATGCGGGGCAGAGAAGGGCACTGTCTCTCCTTCAATCACCACGTTCTGCCCGTCTGCCTGCCTGACAGGAGAGAGAGGTCTGACATCAACAGGCAAGCCTGCATCATCTCTGGCTGGGGAGACACAGGTGAGTGATGGGGCTTTGAGAGGCAAGAGAGGTGAGGAAGTCTGCATTCAGAAGCCTACATGGACCATTAATTTATGTCAATTCAAGGCTATGTTCTCACTGCTCCCATTGTCTGTGCCAGTGCATGGTGCTAAGGAATAGGAAGATGAGTGGGGTTTTGTGGTATTGTGTTTTCATCTGATTTTGAGGCTTGAGTCTGCTCAATATTGGTGAAAGCTTTGGTCTCCATAGCATCTCTCTCAAGCTGTGGGAGAGACCAATGCTGTCATCTGACCACAGTCCTCTCTTTCTTCCCATTTCTACACATGTATTTGCCCACAGTAGACCTCTAAGGGAGCAGCCTGTGCAGAGCTGCTATACCAAGCCCATGAGAGGCCCCTATGTTTCCATGGCCTGCCTTCTTTGTGGTACTGTCATAGTGAAGTGAGGATTTAGAAGTAGAAGGAGCCCTCAGTGAGAAATCTCTCTTGGACTTCCTTGCTTAATCTGCCTGTGTATTTCTGCAAGGACAGATGGACTCTGAGTCTGGTTTCTGCCCTGGGTTCAAGACAGCCTGGACCTGTCCTCTTTGAGCATATTGCTGTGAAGCTTCCTAGGTAAAAGGGAGCATGGAGGCCTTTCTGGGGCTCCTATGACTGGAGAAAAGCCATATGTTTAGAAAGATTTCCTGCCAAAAGCCCCAGGAGCTCATCTGTTGATTTTGGACTTGCCCGTCCTTCTCAGCTGTTTCCCTAGCTATTACTGCAGCTTTTTAACTGCAAGTACATATTTGCCTTTGGAGTCCAGTTGTGCCAGTTGCACGTGTCACTTCAGGATATTTGGGGTGGATCAAGGAGCAACTTAGCCATGTAACTACCTTAAGCTGTACTGGAGCTTAGTGGCTAGAATCCTTCCCACGCACCAAACCCAGCTTTCTCAACAAGGAGCAGTTACCTACTACCTTGTGAACTTACATAAACCTTGGGCACAGAAAGGTCATACTCTAATATAGCACATTAGCCTTACATTCTCAGCAACCCTGGGCTAATAAAGAGATGTGATCAAATAGACTCAAGTCTGGCCAAAGATGAAGGGAATTCCCTTTGAATAATATTTGAATGCCTCTGAAACATCATCTAAAACTTTTCTGAGGATTGAGCACTTAACAGATACTACTGCATTTATTTTCTTGAGAACACACTGTCCTTGCTTTACTGAGGAGAAAATTGAGATTTGGAGAGGTGAGATAAATTGAACAAGGTTCAAGTTACTTGTTGACAGAATCAGGAGTAAGACTCATCCTTTGGTCTAACCTTTTTCTACAGTCCTCTTCCCCACATCTTTGATCTTACAGCTTTTTGTTTTGTGGTCTGGCTTGGCATCACTGTTTTCTGAAGTTCTTGTGGTTTCAGAGATGCTGAGCTCAGCCTATTTCTGTGCGGCAGACTTGACATGAAATGTAGAAGTGTCTGGCTTTGTAGGGAGCACTGTTGCACCAGGTCACTGCTGTTGCTTGTATGTGAATCAGTCTGGCTGGTCTGTTCTATTCCAGGGAAGTCCTATTCCAGAACCCTGCTGCAGGGGGTGGTACCCCTTCTCCCACGGGAAGACTGTGAGGCCCGTTATGGGCGGAAGTTCACCAACCGCATGATTTGTGCTGGGAACCTCTCTGAAGACAAACGGGTGGACAGCTGTCAGGGTGACAGTGGAGGGCCACTCATGTGTCAGAGATCAAATGGACGCTGGATCATCTTGGGCATCACATCCTGGGGGTATGGCTGTGGTCGGAAGGATTCGCCCGGTGTGTACACAAAGGTCAGCAAATTCGTACCCTGGATCAAGAAAGTGACCAAGCTAAAATGAAAATGACTGAGCTCTTGGAATTTCAGCACATGGTCCTTTTGCTCTGCAGCAGCAGAAGGCTGTGGCTCCTGGTCTGTGACTGATGAAGATTTATTTTGACACTGGACACTGGCAAAAGATTTTAATGTAGAACTGGAAGGAAAGCACTTATGACTGATTCTTTAAAGTCTTTGGTTTCACTTTAGTCTGTAATCTGTAAGCAGAGAAAACAGGTGCACAGTGGTAACAATGATCAGTATACGTTGCTCTAAATATCTGAATCCTTTAATGCAATCACACTTATTCCTTTGCCCTGGCACACAGAAATGGTAGAGGTAGAGAGATACCTATTGCTGCAAATCTATTCATGATTGTATGTTTGGACATTGAAACATGCTGCAAGGAGAGGTGAAATGCTTGGAAGACGGCACCACGTGCTGGCATAGTGGAAATCTTCAGATTCTTTTTTTCGTAACAGCTCTCTTCAGTTCCAGGAATCAGAAGATTTGACCTGAGTTGAGGAACAGGCCAACAGTTAGGTTTTTTAGCTTCCCTGATATGTCTCTAGAGGGAACCTTTTCTCTTCTGAATAGTACGTCTGCTCCCATAGGATCCCTTTCAAGTGTCTGCCTAGGCTAAGAGATGCTTGTCCCTCCTGCTGTAATCCTTTGTCACACATTTCCAGCTGCCAGATGCTGTGGTTTTATTGCTGCTTTTTTGCTATAGTAGTTTGTGTGTGTGGTTAGGCTTTTTTTTGTTTCCTCTACGTAGCATGTTCTAGAATCAGTTGTCGGTGTGAGAGGCAGTAGCTTTCTTGCCCTCCTGATTACTATGAAGAACTTAAAAGACTGACCTCAAGTGGCTGAATAGACATATAATTTTTCTTAGACCCAAATGTAATGTTAATCTCAAACATTCAGGCATTGAATCATGATTTAACGGCACTGTGGGGACTTCCTACTGGTCCCCTATTCATCATAGTTATTAGCTGCCCTTTGTTTGTGCTGCTAGTCTTTAGTATTTCGCTGTTCACAGTTTTCCATGAAACATGGAATTACTCCTGGGGTGTAGATACACCTCAAGCAAATTACTCACTCCTTGTGAAAAACAGTAAGTGTGCTGCAAAGCAGCTTCCCACTTTGGTTAAGTGTGTCCTTGAAACCTCTGGGCCATGCTTCCTTTTTTCTCTTCTTTTCACTCTTTTCATTCCTCTCAGTGGGAGTAAACTGGATTAACTTGAGGGTATGCAAGCACTATCATCAAGCTGTAGTTCTCAGCCTGAACAGATACAATGCTGAGAGAAAGCAGGGGTTATTGATATTACAATTTCTTCCTTCTGTCTCATCCAAACAAATGAACAGAGTTCCCTCTTATGCCTTAAGCACTTTTTAAAGTTAATATATTATTCTTGAGTAATAAAAAAATAAAAGTAGAAAAAAGGGCTAAGTGCCTTAATAGCTGTGCAGTGCAGCATCTTCTCACTGTGTACAGATAAGGCAGAGAGGAGACAGGTCTGTACAGGAGGAGGAGCAAAAAGCTTTGATGTATAACCAAGGGCTCGAATGTGGAGGATTAATACAGGATGGGACATGTGGAACTTGTGCCAGATGTGCATGTTTTGGGTAGGCAGTAACTGGGTCGGGCACTGACCTTCTGTCTGGAAGGTTTGCACTCAGGGCATTGAGGTGTTCAGTGTCTGGGTATTACCAATGCAAGAACAGAAGGCAAACACAGTCTGTGGATTAGCAATGTCATATTACAGGGCATGTGGTGACAGAATCCTAGAAATTGCCTTGGGTTCAAGAAGCACTGATTTCCTAAAGCTTTAATTTGTCTTCTATAAATTAGCTTAATGTAGAGGTGCTGACCTGACTAGGTGGCTGATTTTTTTGTGTGAAGGCTAAACTAAACTGTTTCATGTACCTTTTCCAGGCATTATAGGATAGTTGGACCAGTGTTGCAATGGACTGTTCTAAAATCCTGCTTGCAAACTTTATTTTAATGAAGAATTGTCAGAATCTTTAAAATATGCAATGTCAGGACTCCTGCAAACTGGCCTTTGAGACAAACCTGATCTGTTTGTGCCTCTTCTCGAGGTGCTGAATGTCTTCAGCACAGCTTTGTGCTGATAACCCTGTTTAAAATGCCAGACTTGATTCCTTGGCAGCACTGTGCTTGGCTCCATGTGGGCTGTGTTGTCCTATGGCTCCTGGCAGAGTCTCTAAAATGCAAGCTGCAGACTGCTCCTTATCTCCCAGGCATTAAAATGCCAAGAAGACCAAGGGCAATTATTCACAGACCTTTCATCTTGTGCGGGATTAAATGCCAAGTTCTATACTGGCAGGAGCAGTACCTGTCTGGGAAACATGGAGGGATTTGACTTTTACCTTCAGCTTCCCCTGAGCCAGCATGATACAGGAGCTCAAATGGAGTTTCTGTGCCTTGGGTGCTGTCACACCAAGTTTAACCTGGTTTATCTTTCAGTTTATACCCATAACCCCAAGAGGCATAGAAACACCCAAAGGATGACACTGTGAGGTTATTTCCCTAAGCTTACTTAGCAAGTGGCCATTCAGGAGTTAGCATAAATTACCATGTAACACAAGTGAGATGTGGGCCTGGCACCGTCTTCTGAAATTCCCATGTTCTAGTTAAAAATATTTCTTTCTCCTAGATCTTGTCACTATGAAACCTGTGAGAATCCTTGTAATTAACACCCTTTGAGTCCTGCATGAGCCAGGAGGAGGGAAGGAAGTATCCAATCTCCTTTGCCTGCTTTTATACCTTACTTGTGCTGTAGGCAAGCCTGTCAGTACTCTCCCATGTTGACCTAGCCTGTTTCAGGATACAGCTGTTGCTCTTCACTCTTTAACCTGGGACTGTGGCCCAAACCAAACTCATGTGCTTTGCCACTGAAGCTTACTGGAACTGCCTGGTTGGATGAACAGCACTCAGTCACCCTAGGACTGTATTTTGTAATGTTGGACAGCAGCAGATGTTTCAAAGGATAGTATATGTGAGTTGTGCTGAACAAGTTTTAACAACCTTTCCTTCTGGGGAATTTTGTTCTTGACCCATTTAAATTAATTACTTGCATTACTATTATCATCATTAAAAATGGAAGTACAAATACTTGATCCTCTAGGTGCTGTACAAACACTGTGCACTATTCTTTTGTTGTTCTTTTATTTTCTGAAAGTGTAAGAGTTTATATCTCTAACTTTTGAAAACTATTTAATGTAACCAGCCTTCATCTTCCATATAAATGTTTAAATTTTTTGGTTTTAATCTAACTAAGCTCTCAATCCCAGTATTTTCTGGTAATGAAAACCATTATAATTTAATTCTCCATTGCACATAATTTCTTTTTATGGTTCCTGAATTAATTGCCTTTTGTTTTCATTAAGTACCATCTGTCCTTGTGTTCTCAGCCACGAGAGGAAATAAGGGGCCTGGCTTTATATTCTCTGTTATGCATTATTCTAGAGATAGTTCCTTTTCTGAGATTGTGGCTTCTCTGTCTCCCTTCAATCCAAACTGTCTAGGTGTCTGATAACATGCTGACTGTCTCTCTGTGTCTTCTCTTTCTGATGGATCGTTAAACTTTGGTAAATAACTGAATACAGTTTGCCAGGGGAGGCTGTATCCCCTGCTGATTATTTGAGTACAGTTTTCTATAGCAGGCAATTCTGTTAGTGATTTCAGTGCTGTGTCTGTATGCTGGAGCTAGTTTGAACTTGCTAGTGTAGTCTTGGTGGCAGCCTTGCTTCAAGGGGATGAAAACCCACTGAGGTTAGCTCCCCGTGTGTCTCAGGTTGGAGCAGCAGTCCCACTGAGCTCACAGAAATTGTTGTAGGTCTGCCTGGGGAGCTCTGGGCAAGGAGAGCTGTGCAGACCTTTCCCTGTGCTGACATACATGGAGGGCTGAGACACTCCACCTTCACAGCATTAGTCCTTTGGATAAGGCTCATGCATGTGCACTGGTTCCAGGAGCTGACAGCTCAGTCAGTGTTGCTGGTGGCCGCACTGTGCCACACGGATGCTCTGAGAGACCTTTCCATGGCAGAGTGGCACACTGTGGTCGTGTGAGAAAGGGAACATCACTGTGAACGGCTTACAGGAGCATTGGCAGAAGTACAAACATGGCTATGGTAAGGATCTAAGGAGCAGCTCTTGGTGCTGCTCCTATCCTTCTTTGAGAGAATACTGCAATCCTCCAAAGGCTGCCCCAGTGTTCCAAAGGGTGCCTCAGTGCTGGGGTCTTCCTGAGCAGCAGTGCCTGCAGTGGTACTATCTCAAGCCTGTTCACACTTTAGCTACCTGAAGCTGGATTAAAGATTTATCACTTTCTTGTGGCTGAAGACTGTTCTGATGATTTCTATGAATTATGGTCTAAGCTATAATTAATCAGGCAGCTGTTTAATAACCTGGACATGATGTCAATTATCCTTGTAATCTCTGGAAACCTGCAGCAGAAAATAACAGATCAGTTTCTCTGAGGTATGACTGGAGGCATTGGTGAGGAACAAGCAAAGTGGGCATTTGCTATCTCAGGGGTAACAGAGGTAGATCTGCCTTTTGTCTATCTTCCTTTCTTTCTGAAGCCTGTATCCTGAAGTCTTTTCACTCCAAAAAAGCTGCAGTGATTCACTGACCACTTGAAAAGAGATTTTGATGTGTATATTCGGAAATCAGATGAAAACTTCAGAGAGATGAAACTACACAGTGGTATTTAACACTATCCTGATAGACTCACTGGGAGTTTCTTACAGTTAGAGAGAACAGAATCACCTCTGGTGGTAACCAAGTTGGGACTACTTGTAAAACAAGACACTGTGACCTGGACTAATGAACATGTCCTGGGCTGCATTTTTCCTTGTTTGGAAAAATATTTAATTTTCCACATCAGAAACTTGTTTGTGTAGTAGCCCACTATTAAATCCTTTTCTACTAAGGACTGAGTACCTCTGAAATCAGTCAAGTGCCAAAGCTGTTATGTCCCCTGGATCACCACCAATGGCTCACAAGGTATGCTAATAAATGGATTATACTGTGACTGTGTGGGGCTTTGTCTTATTTTTAATAAAGGAATCTGTTCCAAGGGCAGATTTTAGGGTTTTTTTTCAGCACTGAGTTAAGTTAATTAAATTTTTAAATTAACATTATTTTTTACAAGTCTGCCAAATGTCATTTTGTATTAAAGCACTTGACCACTGCCTTCCTATGGTGAAAAGGCTGGGGATGAGTGTATGGCATGAGCTTACTTGTTTCAGATGGGCTACTCTTAAGACATCTTTGGATTTGGAAACTGAAATATGAATGAGGAGAAAGCTGAGCTTTACTTCATGTGGTTTTCTAACTAGGATAGCTACCATATTCATTGGGAGAGAGGAAGAAGGGCATTCAGGTATCACCATTGATATAAAAAATTCTTTCTTGGGTACAGTTTCCTCTTTCTAGTGGAGGGAGACAGGGTACTGCTCAAATTGCCTTGGTTTGCTGGGCTGAGTCCTGTGCTGCTCTTAAACTGGCCTGTTTAGAATGGGTTCCTGGCTTTGGTAGGGGTTTCTATGGAATTCTGTTCATGTGCAAGAGGGAAAAGAGGAAGCAGAGCCAGCAAAATATGGATGCTCCAGCTGGAGTAATTTATGTTTAAAAAAACCTTTGGATTTAAGACGTGCTGATGGAGGACAGGTGTAGGACAGCCAAATTCATACAAATCGGTGAAACCCCAGTGCACCACTTGATCTTCTCCTCCCTGCTTTTCAAATCTCACACATGCTGCCAGAAATAAAAGGCACTGTTCTCTTTGCAGATTTTCAAAACTAGCCTGTCACCTGAAAGGAAGAACCAACTTTTTGGATCAGCTTTACTAATGAGAAGCTGTGTCGCTCTGTCAGCTAAGCACAAGGCCTTGTTTCTCCTATCCCTTCATATCTGCAGTGGCTTTCATTCACACATCAGGGCAGCTCAGGCTGAGATGGGAGCAGGGGGAACTCAGTGCTGTTCAGTTGCTGCCCAAGAGAAGAAACAGGCTGGCAGGAACAGCAAAAGTGTATACTCTTCTGTCACTTTCTTCTTGGAAACAGGACAGGACAACTTCAAACAACAATGAAGCCCTTTTCTTTGCAATTTAACTAATCTGCTCTGTGCAAACCAGAGCTGTAGGAGAAGAACATGTGCTTCTAAAGGTTAGTTCCTTGCTCTTTTTCCCCCTCCCCACTTGCACATACAGGCTTGCTGCAGGTAAAGTAGGATTATAACCTCTGATTGTCGGATTCTAGAACCAGTAACCAAACATACCAGAGAAAAACTCCTTAGCTTCAGGTGTATTATTTTGTTATCTCTTGCAAGACTAAGAAGCAGATTCTATTATTCAGCACAATTATACTGAAGTCTCAACAGAAAGCCTTTTAACTCCCCACATGCTTTAGCCACAGCTAAGCTGATTACGACTTGAGACATCTTTATTTTCCTGCAGGGCTTGTCTTCAAGTTACATGGGTTTAACAATTTGGTTAAACTGATGCAACTTTGTGGTTGAAACTTAGGGATGATGCACTATTTGAATCAGATGCCTCTGTTTAGATGAGTCAGGAGTGACCACACACAAGATTCCTGAAGAAATAAGCAAAGAGCATGCCACTAAACTCCTACTGCTGTTACATTTAACCATCCTAAATAAATACAGTTTGCTAAATTTAACACTAAAGGTGATGACAGAATTACACAAATCCAGTTACCTTCCCCCAACAAGATATGTGAAATAATTATATTGGGGAATGCATTAAGGTTTTGGATAGGAAGTTCTATAGGATCTTGTCACAGCATTTTGCAGGAACATGGCTGAAAATGAAGATCTGACTAAAATAGCTGGTAGCCTTTGAGGCAGTGCACAAAACAGCCACTGTCAGTACCTGCTAAGGGTTGGTCACCTGCCTAGAGAAGAGAGATGAAAATAGAAGCTAATCAGAGAATCTCTAAGTCTTATAAAGGAGGATCCTTTTGAAAGGAGCTTGCCTCCTGAATATACCAGGGATATGAGATCTGCAGGTAGACTAGGTGAACACTCTTTACCAATAAGCATTCAGATAATTTTAAGGCTTGACTGATTTTACAGAGTACCCTGCAATAAATCCTACTTGCTCAAGTCAATAGGCCTAGGGAAATATTTTCCCCCCCTCACTTATTACAGAAAAAGAAAAGTGACTGAGGTGTTGTCTCTGTATCTAGCAGTCCAGGTAGTTTTCAGTCATCATGACATAATATCATGGCATCATATCTTTGTTAGCGTCTCCTGTTTCTTACACAAAAGAGGCCAGTTAAACATATGGAACTGGAACAGCACTGACCCTTACCCACACCCATGAGCACAAAACTTGTCAGGTGTGTTTTCTTAAATGAAGCGTTGCTGCGTGGTTGTAGCAACCACGCTATTTGTAAGAGAGAAGCTTATCTTAGATTGACAATTTAATTGATGATTGAATTTCCCATTGGGATCTGATGAGAGATAGCATGAACTCAATTTTTCAAATAATACCCCTCACATCCCTAACTCCATGGTTAGATTATTTTTCTAGGGAAAGGCTGTAGAGAATGCATACCATTTTACTGTCCATAATATTGCACACAGTTGTTCTTGCATTTTAGAATCACCTTTTCTTGGCAATCTTTCATCCCTATATTTAAGTACTAATGTATCTGTTATTTATATTTTGAAAGACTTTACTGCTAAGAAGCAGCCAGAGTGCAAATTTTGCTATGGTGAGTTTCATCTGAAGGAGCAAGTTCCATAGCACGGGGAAAGCTTCTGCTCCTGAAGATATGAGAAGCAAATAAATACAGCAAAGCTTTACTTCACTTAGCCAAGATGTGCCTGCATACATTGCAGAGCAGTGCATGTTGGCCTTGGCATGAACAAATGGGCTACCTATATTCCCCAACAGTTATTCTTCACTTACCAGCTGCCTGTACCCTCAAAAACAAATACAGAAACCTGTCTTCTGCAGCAAAGGTGTGTTAAGGGTCAGCTACTGCAGCATTTGTTATTTTTAATTACCAGTTTTGATTTCTAAAATTGTAGATTGATAGAGAAGGAATGTCACATTTATCAATTTTCCTTTATTATTTTTTGGTGAACTGAAAATAAGCCAAGGAACTATGTTTTGCTTGCATCAAAAGAGTCTTGGAGTACTTAGGAAGCTTTCAACAGTATAACATTGCTAGTTAGGGTAATACACTCTCTAGGCAAACTGAGTTATCAGTTGCTGACTTTCCATAAAGGATGTATCTAACCTGCTCTCTGGACAAAGGAGAGAGCTATTATACTGCTTTCACAATCTTTTCACACTGGCTAAGGAAATGTCCAAATGTGATACTGACAGAAAAAAGAGGACTTGCAGTGTAATAGTTGTTTTCTTTCCCCTCTGCAAAATGGTGAACTTTTCAGTTCCCTTTAGCTTAGTGCTTCTGTCTGTGAATGTACAGTGCATATTAGACCCTGCCAGACTGTCAGCTTTGGTAATGGCAGAAGAAGTGTGAAAACAAAAACAAATGCTCCTGTAGGTTAGTGTGAAAGGAAGAGGAAAATATATTTGTATCCTGTGAAATACAAGATGCCAGACAACATATGCTCAGTAATCCTTGCAGGCAATATTATCTGTAAATGCTATCTTCTCTTTCTGAAGAGTAGCAGTTATGTTCCTACATGAGGTCTTAGCCATAATTGTTGTCTCCTGCTGTATAACAGTAATTTTAGCAGCTGTTGCACAGTGTTTCCCTCCTGACTCTATTTTCCATGTGTGTATATATGTATGTACCAGTCACTTATCTCACAAATGGTGAATTTAGTTTTGAATAAGGCTTTATTCAGGCATGTGTTCATGTTCTCTAATATCCCAGAGACAGCACCTTGGACAACATCAGTTCAAAGTCTTCTGTGGCAAGGATTAGTCAAAGATTGGAAAATGCTTAATCCAAAGGGGGGAAATTTAGCTTGCAATACCTCAGGACAGCTTTGCTTTCAGCTTCCTGGTACGCATTGTCTGGAAAAAGCTCTGTGCATTTTGTACAGCCGTTTGCCTAGTTAGAAGCAGAGCAAGGAGCAATGAGCTGTGTGCTGTCCCTTCTTTTGTGCTAAAACAATTATTTGCTCCATCTGTTGTACAGATCTAATGTTTTGAAATAAATAATGGTGGCTGGTTGTTATGTCCGTGGAGATGTTTAATATCTGTTATTAATTATTATTAGTTATTAATTAAGTGATCAGTATAGCATGAAACAGTGATCATCTAGGAGGAACAGGAACTTTTGGCAGTTTGCCCTAGTGCCATAGTTCTAGAGCACAAAAATCTATTACTCTGCACATCCGATATATTGCTTAGACACAAAGCCATATGTGTGCTTTAAGAATTTGCCTTTGCTTGTCATTTCTGAGTGCATTATCACATGCAAAGAGACAATGAAACCTTTGTTGAGTCAGAATGGAGCTGAACAGCTGGGTCCCACTGCACTTGCAGTGAAAATCTCTGGAGTGCTGTATTTTGTTATTGAGAATTAGAATCAAGCCATAGCAAGGATGTGTTTTACTTTCCATGCAATCAGAAATAAAAAACATGCTGGATATGACTTGCAGTGTAGCACATGACTCACCAATGAAAAGCAGACACTTCTGAGGTGCAGTGCAGACTCATTGACTTTTAGTCCCCAGCGAGAGCTTAAGACAGGAAACAAATGTAAATGTTGCAATGCTGCTTTAGGGTAGGCGTGCGCACTCATATGTGTCTCTCTCATATGGAATGCTGCATTCTGAAAATTGTCTGCATTGGAGGCAGAGGAATTCTCAACAGCAATTTCCTTTTTCTGAAATAGGAAAAGAAAAAAAGTACATCCCTGCAAGCAAGAAAGCATCTTACTGGCAACCGTGTCATTTCTGCAGGATTTCTTACTGAATTTCTTTCTTCCTAGCAGAACACTGCTGAAATTAGTCAGATATTACATGTCAGATATTACTTTTCACAGTCTCTAGTTTTTGTCAGTTGGAAGATCCACAAGGGGAAATACATACCTGTCTCATGCAATAAGTTGGCTGGGATAAAAAATGGAAGAGTGTTTATGAACTTGTGTGCCTTTCTAAGCCATGAGGACAAGGAAAAGTAAAGCACTCACACCTGCACGCCCTCGTTTTGGCCAGGGCAGCAACACACCCAGACCTGCTCTGCATGAGACAGAAGACACATTTTGACAGGGTCTTGTAATGCATTTAAGATGAAAGTGCAAATGTTCACTCTGCTTTGTTTGTCTCATTATTTTCATCACCTCTTCCATGCTTTCAGTCCATGATGTTTAAGAAAGTGAAAGCAAGATTTCTTTGAAAATCTCCATAACTTGTGGTATAGCAAAGCTGGAAGAAGGAGGAATGGAATGGGAGTGAGGATTGTTACAATTTAATGGACTCAAACACAACGTACTGAAGCCCCCTTATAATTAGTACTGTCTAATATTCCTCCTCTCCTCTGCCCTTTCTGGATGTAATGTGTGTTCTTTACTGGAATTAGGTAAAATTTAACAGTGCTGTGTTGCACATAATGTTGTCAAAAGATATTGGTGAGCAGCATCAGCCTTATGGCATCACTGTGTTTCCCTGCCCATTTCTGTCATTTCAAGTGCCACATCATCTGAGTCGGGGTGCTGAATTTCACCTGTAGTTACCGCTACACTCCTTGGACACAATGCATTTAATTTCTTTTTTCCTGAAAATACTCTTCAAAAGTATTTTTGAATACAGCCGGTGCTGGCTGTATTTTTTTATTATTGTCTAAATACTTTTCTCTTACTAGGGAAACACCTTTCCTAAGGTGAAATCCTTCTTTAATGCAACACTGCACCAAGTATTACAATGCCTTTGTGTAACTTTGCTTTCTCACGTGGCAGAGATTCTCTGCAATGCCCTTGACTCAGAGTGCTATTGATGTAACCCACCAGAATTCCCATTATCAGGCAGGAGTGTCTCTCTCCTGAATTACTGCTGGCACCGCACTAACAGGTTCTTTGGCAGCACAGATTTGATCAAGTCAGGCAGCAGCACAGGACAATTTAGGTGTAGGATTAGGCAGCACAGGAGCCAGAACCTGGCACGTTGTGCTGTGGCACATTGCCTCCAGCTGCCTCCTGCCCAGTGCACCTGGGGGATGTCTGCCTTGGTAGCACTGACGGTTCAGTGAGTGACCTCTTACAACTGAGGGACACTGCAGCAACGCATCTTTGTGTTTGAAACTTGAACTGGGCAGCATTATGTTTGTAAGGACAAACCATGCAGGAAGCTTCCTTTAGGATCGCAGGTGCATTGCTTAGGACCCTCTGTGAAGATTCATCAATTAATATAATTTTTTTGGATCAAGGACTATAGTGAGAGGAGGGAGATAGTGAGTGTTCCCAGATGCATTTCAGTTTCTCCCAGCTCTACATTTACTATTTCTTAGTATGTTATTATGTAATTATTTTTATTATTATGTTTATGTTGTTATTATGTTATTTTTCCCCCCATCATTTGCTTTTCCCCTCTGTGCAAACACAGGGAGGGAGGAGTAGGTCCAGCTGTTTGGCTGACATGTACTCAAACAGCAAACTTATCCTTTGGTACTTAACCAGTCAACTCTCTCAATGGAGCAATGAACTAGAAGAACTCCAAGAAATAGAATTATAGAAAAAAAACCAAGTCACTGCTGCTTTCAGAGTGGGTAGGATAGGAAGACCTTAGCTGGCCAATGCAATTCCTCATGGACCTGGCACATGAGTTATCTCCTCTGTTTGAGTTTTGGAGCTGTTCAGACCCGAGCAGCTCCTCAGACCCTCCTTCCCTTCGGCCTCTGACAGCGAGGGGCTCTCGGCCGAAGGAAAGCGGTCACTGCACTTGAACGGGACTTATTCGCGCCACGGTCTCCTCATTTTATTTCCTTTCCCCTCTTCATCTTCTTTACTGTTGTTCTTCTTTTTAAAAAGAAAAAACTGTTACTGAGAACTCCTATATTTCTTTCATCTCCAATCAGATGATCACAGCTGAGTGATTTCTACCTCACGCACTCATCTTCGCTGCGTTTCGGGGCAACCCCCGCATTTTAGCACAACGAGCGCTCTCCCGCTGCCCACGGCGGCGCGGGCAGGCGCATCCCACAGGCCTTTGTTTTGTACCGGCCCCTGCAAGAGTCCCGCTGGGTGTCTGGCGGCGGCAGGTGCCGGCCGAGCCCCGGCCCGTCCCCGGGGCCCGTCGGGCTCCTTCCCCGGCACGGCCGGTCGGGGAGCGCCCGGCCCGCCCGGCATGCCCCGCGCGGCGGAAGCCGGAAGCGCGGCGGCGGAAGCGGCGCTCAGCTGGCGGGGGGTGTCGCAGGTGAAGCTGGGAAGCGCGGAGCCATCTTGGTGCCCGCGCCGGGCAGGGACGAGACCCGCCGGGGCCGCGAACCGCCGGGGCCGCGCCGGGCTTGGGGGCGTCCACCAGGGCCCGCCGGCCATGGGCTCATAGAGACACCGCGGGGCCACCGCGACCGGAGCGGCGACGGGCTGCCCCCACCCTGCCCGCCGGGACCAGCGGCGGGCGCTCCCCGCCGGGCGCCGCCCGCGCCCCCGTGAGGCCGGAGCCGCCGCCTGCCCGCCCGTGCCGCTGCCGGTGCCCGTGACGAGCAGCCGGGAGGTCGCGCCGCCCCTCCGCCGGCGCTCCGGCCCCACCGGGCTGTTTTTAAGCCCCCGCGAGCGGGAGGGAAGTTGTTCCCCCCCAGCCCCCGCCGGTGCCCCTGCCCTCCCTCCCCTCGGTTCCTACGCCGGGAGTGAGACAAGCACAAGCTCAGGGAGACCCGGCCCTGCGCACGGACACCGGCGGCCCCCCCACGGCAGCTCCGGAGGAGGAAGCCGGCCCCTTCCCTCGTCCTGCAGCGCCGGGAGCCTTCGGACCCTCCGTATGCCCGGCGCGCACCTGTCCCGCCTGGAGGCAGCTCTCATGGACTAACCAGCTCCCTCCGCCTCAAGTACATTCTGTGGACATAAGCATTTTTTAACTTTTTAAAGAACTTTTTTGTTTCCCCCCATGGAATTTTTACCGGCTGTCCCTTAGTTATTTCCTGCTCTCTCATCTCAGACAGCGCTGACTTTGTTTTTTCCTGGTACTGTAGTATGGGGATCAAATCAAAACCGAGATTTTAAGTATTGCAAGAGCCCTCAAGTCCATTCACCTCTTAAAAGTGAGCAGTGCTGTTCCTGTCTTTCTTCTTTTCCCCCACGTCGCCTGTCGGATGTGATGGAACTCATGTTCGCAGAGTGGGAGGACGGGGAGAGGTTTTCATTTGAAGACTCCGATCGCTTTGAGGAAGACTCTCTTTGTTCCTTCATCTCTGAGGCGGAGAGCCTTTGCCAGAACTGGAGAGGATGGAGGAAGCAATCGGCTGGACCCAATTCCCCCACGGTCAAAATGAAAGGTGAGGTCACCCGGTTTAATTGGGATGCTCTTTGGATTCGTGGAAGTTGTGGGGCAAGGGGGGTGGTAGGTGAGGAGATCTGCAGAAGGAAAGTCAGAGCAGCAGAGAGAATTCCTATGTATGATTCATTGTCGGGATAATTTTTGTGCAGAGATTAAAACTGTGAGTTCACCGGGGTTATTAAGGCAATGCTGTCTTTCAGGTGAGTTTTCACCTGGGTGCACTCGTAGTATCGTGGTGCCGCTCTTCTTAGTAGATTCTGTGGGATTGCTCTTGGAAATCTGAAAACTGTTTTCTATAAACAAACTGCAGACTTGGCTGGGAAAAACTGCATAGGTTCCCACAGGCTTTGATTGAAGTCCACTAAGGTTTCATAGAGGTTTTTGTTACTTCTATCAAGTTACTCATGTAAAGCCATGTAAGCCATCATTGTATAGAGCAGTCCATTTTCCTTGTCTGATTCTTGGCATTTCTCCTTTTTCTAGTAAATTAGCTCTTTATTTTGCAGTAGTGGAGCAAGAAGGCCTTACCACTGCCACAAAGAAGTCAGTGAGCAGCAGTGTGCCTGCTTCAAGAGTTGTTTTATTTCTTTTCTGCTGACAGTAATTTATATTTAATAGCAGACAGCAAAATAGGCAACATTAGCAAATGAATTTTATTTTTAATTAACATATACCTCTTAGCTCTTTGCTTGTTTTTTTTTTGTCTTTTTAACAAAACTTGATTTCTGTATTATTCTACTGCAACACGACCCTGGAATTCAGGTGATGTTTAAGCAGAACCAGACACACAATTAACAGAAATTACACAAACTCTACTTTTCTTTTTATCTTATGTTTCTTCAGGCCAGTGTCAGTACTTTTCCTGATCTTTAACCATCACCTGCCTCATTGATATCTCCCTGTCTGGAACTGTAAAACTTTATTCTCTTCTGAATATTGCCCTTACATGAACAGGAAATGCAATTTATATTGAATTGAATTGGAATCTGGCCATGTTGTGCTATGGACAAATATTCAGTTTTCACTGGTTTAGTACCATAAAGTACACTTCGCATTAACCACAGGCTTTCCAGAGCAGATTAAGTTTTAAATTCTACTGCTATAAAGAAGGGGAACTGTGTTGGCATTTGTAAAATCTGTGTGTCCTGAGATGCAGAAGTAAGCATTGTGCATGGGGCAGAGCATATACAGATATATTTATTTCATGTTTTGCATTAAGTCTTGTTGAATGTGTTATCTTACTAGAAAGGAGCTGAATTTTTAAAAACATACTGGTGTGGAACTAAAGACATCTTTAGTTTGGCAGAGATGTATGGCATTGGTTTGCATGGCTCTGCAAGTCAGACTGTTGTTTGCAAAGATGATTTTTTTTTTCAACTTCTAGATGCTTTTAGCCAACTTTTCTCCACTGATTCAGTGTATGAGTGCATGTTCTTCTGGGTCTTGACCTAGTTCCTTGAGCTCTCTTGACTGAATTAAATCAAGCAGCAGTTGCTCTCTCTGCTGACACCCACTTGTTGCATTAAAAGGAAAAGATACTTCAGTAGATAGTGCATATTTGCAATCTTCAGGCTCTTTTCTGACATGTAAAATACAATAGCTAGTGTTGCTGTGATAATTGTAATTATTTACATGATATTGAGATGTTGTCGTTCTGGGTTCTGCAGACTTGCATAGGCAAAGCTTTTATTGCTTATATTTGGTTCATATATTTCAGGTTTTATTAGACACCTAATTCTTTTGTATGAGAATCTTATTTTAACAGGAGGGACATTCTGAAAGGATACTGTTGCCTCCTGTAAGGCCCTTACTGGCAATTCCCAGGCTCTGGTTAGAGTTATTTTTAGAAGAATGTGAATGTGGATTTGCAGCTTAAATAATTATTTACTCACGCTGTGAAGTCACATATGATACTACCAATGTGGAACACTTGCAGGTACTTTACTGTACACACTTGTGTTGCCAGAAAGTCTGGTCTGATGTGAGATCTGTCATTGTCTGGAATCTCCTTGGATTTCAGAACTCCTGTACCAGTTTTGTTGTTTTTAATACCTCTTCTTGACAGTGTTTTTGAGTCAGAAAACACAGAACTTGCTGGGTCCTGAGGTTGCTGCTTGTAGTGAGTCATTTCAAATGTGATAATTCAAAACTGGGCTGTGTGTTTTTATTTCCACAGTTTGCCATTTTGCTGTTGCCTATGCAAACAAAAAGTGAGGTTAGACACTAGGTTATTCTGTTAAATGCTAAGAGGAAACAAGAGGAACTATATTCTGTTAGTCTTTTCCTCCAGTTTGGAGCTCAGCCTGTATTTTGGTGTGGAATTAGTCAGACAAGTTATGTAATAGAAAGGATTTCTAGCTTTTTCAATTGTTTTCAGTTTGTCCTTGTAAGTGTCCAGTTCTTCTTTAATTGGTTCAAAGAGAATCCCCCTAAGACTGATGGAAGAGCTCTTAAACAAACAAACTACCTGCATACAGGTAGTTATGGCTTTCTTACTTTTTGTAAGTTTTTATTTTCTTCTTGAGTGTCTTTAATATTACTGTCATGCTTATTGGAAATTTCATAATAAGGCTTGGGTTAGCTTGTTGCAAATATATACAGTATTCACTACAGAGGGTTGCCAAAAAGATGAGTTATTCACTTGTTTGTGAATCACCCCATTGGTTTGCTAGAAAGATGGTGGAAGGGGGAGAGAAATGTTTGAGTTTCTCTAATATAATCCTTGGAACTGATTTCTTTATAAAATCAGGTATCTTGAGTAGTTACATCAGAAAAATAAATTGTAATTGGTTGATTTTTCTCATATTTGATTTCTGCTATGCTAAAGTCCTCTTATAGTCTTCCTATACTGCACTCTTGAAAGGAATTTTCTCCTTGTGTGTAGAATTGCCACTGTGGAGAAGGAATGCGTTGTGTCCACGTCATGAATGCCCTTAGATTTTGAAACTACTCTTCATCTCCACTAATTCACCTGCACTGAAATCCTGGAGGAAACCTGTCAGTTTTGGGAGTACTGGGAGTCCCGTGATGATTTGGAATGTTTGTTTTTACAAATGCCTTGTTCTCTTGTTAACTGCCTTGATTACTTGCTTTACCGCTTGTGTTTTTAATTTTGAGTGGTGTAATGCTTCTAACTGATATTTGGCCAGTTGTTACCTGTATGCATCATTGATTAGAGGCTTTCACTGAACACACAGACAGAGGATTCTGCTCTGGAGTTAAGGTGAATGGATGTTTGAAAGTACAGTGTCCTTGCAGTGTGTCCAGAACTATCTGGCTCTTAGAGCTGGTTTGTAACTCCAGCTCCTTTTCTTACATATCAAATTACATTCCACCAATTTATTACCCATCTACTAACAAATGCACCCACCTGCCTTTTCTGCCCTTTTCTGGACAGTCTGTTCTTTCCCAGGAGCCATTATGATCTTCTCATGCCTTTCTCACTTTTTATAGCAGTTGTATTTTTCATTGGTAATTGAAGTAAGTGTAGTCTTTCTGCAAATGTTTAAACATCTAATGGTAACTTCACATAAATATTTTTGTGATAGATTTTGTAAGAATAAGTGTTCAAGTACACTCATTATCTCTTCAAACCCACTGTGCCTTTGTTTCTTCCTGAAAGCTTCTAAGCTCTTTCCCACCCTTAGTCCTTTGTTTCACAGTTTCTGAAGCATAAACATTTACCAAACATTTAGAAAGCTGGCATTAATACTTTAGGATTGTTAAATAGTGCCTTCACATATATTTACTCATTTTATATTTATTCATTCATGGTGGATTTGGTTGCAAGTGTGCTGAAGAGTTGTGTTGAATCTGTATTCAGTAGGCAGCTAGTGAGAAAACTTGACTTTTTTTCCTTTCCTTTACTGTAAACTTGAATTATTGTATACTGTATTGCAGAACCCCCTCAGACTTGACTAAGAAACAGTGCAGGTAGTGCTCTCTTGGAAAATGTTCTCATTATCCAGCCCCAGACAGTTTTTGTTCTTTCAAACTGTTAGGAGCACCCACATTGTGAAGTTTTGGGCACAGTGCCTCAAAACTACAAACTGTATAGAGAATATCATTGGCAGAGAATATACAGAGCCTGAGCTGAAGGTATGATGAGTTTAGAGAGCAGAGTCGGAGCAGTGTCTGTGCTGGTAAAATAACAGTGACTGATTTTCATTAATTTACACAGGAAAAGAATAAATGGTATAGAGAGCACTGTTTCTTCCTCACAATTGCCACTAACTAAGAAATTCAAGTTAATCCTTGTTCAAGCAGTAACTTCAGAAAACAGCAGAAAGAATATTTAGTCTCTTTCAAATTCATACTGTGTGCTCTTTGGACTCTTGGTATAATCAGAGAAGAATGCTGGTATCATCCCAAAGTGTGTCCACTCTTTGAGCCTAGTGAAGCTTGAAATGGAGACTCTCTGGTTTGCTGCTGTTTTGTTACTGGCCATTACTGTGTATTACAACTGATTTTTTTTTTATTTTCTGCTTTATTTGTGCCTCTCCTATGAAGAGGGAGATTTTGTAGTCAGCTCACACTTCTGGGAGGCACAGGTGTAATAAGGGTTCAGGTTTGATCTAGACTCTGAATTGTGCTCTGCCTTTGTTTCCCATCCCTTTCTTTATCTCCCCCTCTCCCTGTTAGGGATTTTTTCCCTGAGTTGATGAGTTCACAAAGCAATGGGAAGTTTCAAGAAACCAGGCAGGCTTGTTCAGTAGGTGGTGTCCTCCTAGCTTCATGAATTGTGCTGGGCCATTGTACATTTTGTGTCCTCTTGCTCTGGTTTGATTATTGTTTCTAGTTGTACTATGGTGAAATGATCTGTGTGTTTGAAGACCCAGCAGTTAAGTGTGATTTAATATGCAAGTCTACAATTTTGGAGTTCCAGTTCTGTCTGAGGAACAGCACAAATCCATAGCATACCCTGTATGCAGAAAAATAGCACCTTCTGTACAGTCTATATTGTTTTAGTGAGGAAGGAAGAAATGAGAAATCAACTTAAGAAAGTTTGTTTAGAGGTATTAATATAGCCAGAGTAAAAATCATTCAGCATATGAGCTGTGGGAGTAGATTTCACATTGCTCATGTTGACTTGTGGCCAGGCCCTTTTTTTTCTACTCTCTGAAGTCAACCTCTGTTTTGCAGTCTTTTAAACAAACACACAAAACCCCTCTTCTCTCCCTTCCCCAGCAATACCTTTGAGGGAACAGAAATGGACATCAGTGACTTGAGCAGTGTCTCTTATGCCAGTTACAAACCAGGAGCAAAGAGCATCTCGTCTTTAATTTTCTGTGTCCTAGGTAATACACAGTACTTTGTTCCAGAGGAAAAAAAAGAATGTACAGCTTCAAAAGATGTTTACATACTTTAATGAACTCTGGAGTAAATGTTTGTCTATTTAGAATATCAATAATTGATTTGGAAGCTTTTGTTTGTTTGTTTTTGTACAAGAAACTTTACAAGGAGTCAAAACCTGTTTATTCTTTGGTTCTTAAAGTTGAATAATGTCTTTTAAATTTCATTGCTCCTTTTAGACCAACAACATTTGGTATTACCTATCTAAGTGTAAGAGTGTTAAGCAGTTATAAGACTAATATAAAATAGTGTCATGGCTAGAAGTTATTTTTTTCAACTTTATTTTAATGCACTTTATGTGTAATAAACACTTTCCTCCCTCTTCCTGGTTTGTAACAGCCTTCTGAATTCTCCAGAAGTGAAAATCAAAGCACATAGGTGTCAATTAGCTAAAATATTACATTTAGAATTTTATTTTTTAAACATTAAATAGCAGTGGTGCATAATGTACAAAATACTTGAAATACTGATTCTAATTTCAAAATACCATATGTCACATTTTAAAATTGCCTCCTCTGATGCTGCCTAGTCTTGAGCAGTTCAGTGTAAGATTAGCAATCAGAAGTTTCTCATTCTTCTCACAGTTTGTGTGTTCTTTGATGCATCTTTTCTTCTTTATTTCTGGCAAGGCTGTGGGTAGTTGTGTAGCATGTTTAACAGAAAAGACTGGAAGTGATGTCTTTGACCACATTTCCCCATATGCTTTAGACATTACGGGGAAGGCTTGTGGAAACTTTGCTGTTTTCATTATTTGTAGTTCATCTATATTTGCTTCCATACAGCTGGAAAGGTGCTGTCTTTGAAAAGAGTGAAACAAAGGAGCTCTGTCAGGTTGCAGTATATCTCTTAATTAAAATCTTCTGGAATTATGTGTTTTGAGAAAAGTGATGCTGTGAGAAGTACCTGGTTTTAATAAAACATTTCTTCTACCATGAATCATTATTAGTGTTTCTAGCTTGCATTGGACTTGAGATCTCTAAAGGTGCTCCCCAGTCAGAAGGAAAGAAAAAGTGAGTCGACCTTAAAAAGTAGTCAAGATACCATCTAGCCTCCTTCTTAGAGCTATTCATTAAAATAATGCCTATGTGCATTAGGGCCATTCTTGATGGCATCTTGTCAATGTGTGTGACAAAATGAGCTTCTTGGTTGAGTACAGAAAAGTTTCTGAACCTGTGAATATTGGCTATTGTATGACCTTATGGAATCTGTCTGTGTCTTGTTTCAGGTTTACTGGTCTCTGCACATGCTCCCATTTGCCTGACTTTGTGTATCACCAGTTGTGATTCTTGAGACTGATTCTTCTTGTGACTGATTTTTATTTTCTTTTTAATATCCCTGTACTGGAATTCTTCTGTGGTAAAATCACATCTGTCTCATCCTTTGGATAGTGCACCAACACGAAGTCTTGTTAATCCATGCTCGAGGCTAATTGAATAGCCTAATGATGGCTTGAATGCCTAAGTTCCATGTTTTTAGGAAATGATTGTTAGTGTAAAAGTACCTGGTCAGGGTTTGACATTGAAGCTTCACGGTAGTCCTGCAGGTAGCGTGTAATTAATAGGTGTACAAATGAAATTACCATTTTCTGAGAAGCTAATACATTTATGAAGCCTGTAGGGCATCTTTTAGCAATTCTCCTGAGCTCTTTACAGTTCCTATTGCATATTTCTTGTAATTTCATTTCTTACCTCATATTTAGGTCAGTGGATGCTGAGATAGGAGGAAGAAAGAAATGTAACTGGTAAATTTGTTTACCAGAGGTCTGGACAAAAATACTTGTAATTTAGGCTTTTTATACATGTTTTGCAGAGAAGGTTGTATTTGACCTAATATCTCTCCAAGTTTCATTGACTACTTGCTTGCATTTAAAGCAGTAGTGCATGGGGACATTTTCAGAAGATGGTTGACTTTGCTTCAGTCTTGTCATGTTGGGAAGATCTTGGGAGATATTATTCATTTGTCTTGCAAAATTCATGCAATGGACTGCAGTTAATCAGTGCCTCACAGTTTTCAGGGATGCTTTAGATATTATTTTTGTGCACTGGAAACAATAGACATGCTTGTAACTAACCCTTCCTCTGTAAACATTCTGTAGATGCCTTCTTGCTTCATATGTGCCTTTGTACCCAGTTTTGTTTGGCCTGTTTTGTTCTCCCTGCAGGTGATGGGAGAAAATGGAAGGGAGTTTATTTCTTGTTAGAAGAGGGACTTGCTCCAGCTGTAGGTTATTAACATATGATCACATGAATACTTTACCTTGAGTAGGAGAAAATGCAATTGCTGGGAGCTGAGAGCTCAGGGCAGGCTGGGTGCTGCCAGCATTGGAAACTTGTGTCCAACAGGGGGATTCAGACAGGCTGGGACTGCTCTGCTGTGCCTTGGGACTGGGGGGGACAGCCTGGAACTGAAGGTCATTGCTGACTGAGCTCTGTTACCCTGCATGAAGCCTGAGGTTAGATTTGGGGAGATTTTTACCAAACCAAAGGAAAGAAAAAGGAGTCAGCTAAGATTTTTTTCAAAAGAATTTAGATATTTAAGTTCTTGTATTTATGAAATAGATATTTAAACCTCTGTTGGTTTCCAGTTGGTGATATTAAGAGATGATACCTTCTTCTAGTTCCTGACAGTTGTTTAATTTTTTTTTTACTCTAGAGGTGAGAATGCCTTATCCTTTATTCTTTTCAGATGATAACTTTCCCATCAACCCCCCAGAAATTGGCCTCCTGACATGCTGATACATTCAGTAAATGCACCTCTTCAGTGTTTGCCAGTGCATTTGTTTGGAGGCCTAGTGATACTGTTCTGGCATTTATTTAGACACTTGAAAAAAGCTGGTTAGGAATTAATTTTGCATGTTATAGTTAAGGATGGTTACTAGGGATGGTGCTGTAGAGACCGGCACAATAAATAGTGGAGGTTGCATGGTGTTTTGTATGACTTCCTTTTGTGTCTGAAAACATATCAATACTTCTTGATAGAGATTGATTCTCAGCTGTGGTGAACTCAGACTTTGATTTATATTTGTGTTCCATCATCTACAATCAGAAAAATATTTGGTCTGTGTTGGTCTTTGTAGCCTTTTTTTGGTCATAGGCCACTGGAGAAAATTTTGAATTCTGAGCTTTTGAAATACCTTGTGTGGGGCAGGAGTGGGAATAACTGGTAATACTGAGTCTTGCATCCAGGAGGCAGGAGCTGTTTGATGTCTGTGCTCTGAATGCACAATCCTGGTTGTGCAGAATTCTTTCTGCCCAGGGTGAGAGAGCAAGGAGTAACAGTGCAGGGGAAATGACTTGCCTGAAGCTAATCTGCTTCATCAGCTGTAGACTTATTTTGAATGCAAGCTGCCCAATTTGTCATGAAACCTTGGCCAGCACTGGCATGAATACAGTGTTTTGTAGCACTGTCTGTCTTGCTTTACAAAAATCTGCTGTTTATTTTAGGATTTCTAGCAGCTGTCTGTTGCTTGCCCAGGCTGCTCTTTTTATTAAATGAATTAATTTTTAGGGAAGGAAATGGAAATGTTTGAAATAAGAATTTTCTTGTCTGAATTTTCAGAGGCGACTGTCAAGTTGTGAATGCTGCATTACCTGCCTAATACTGGTATCAGAGTTTTGGGATCTCAGTCATGTTAGAGTAGGTGAGAGTTGGAAAAAAGGCCCTAGAATATTCCAATTTCATCAACATAGCCTTGCGCAGATTTTCACAGTTATTGCATAGGATTAGTAATAAAATTAGATGGAAAAACCACCTTTCTGATCTAGATTTGAGTTGTGTTTGAAGAGCAGATGTTTTCTGTGGGTGCACTGTATGCCTTTGCAATAAAATCTTGAAACATTAGGCAGAACATAGGTGAGTTGGGTCTTAGGACTTCAAGTTAGTGTTGGAGAAATGTGCTGGTGTTTCTGTCCTGAAGTCATGGAATCAAAGAATGGATTGTTCTTCCTTTCCCTCATCAAACATATTCTTTGTTACCAAATGTAACTTGTAGCTTTCTACATTTTCCTTGAACTATAGTTCTGAAGGTGTTAATAAAGTGATCTTCTTTGTAGAGATCTAGTTTCTAATATAGTGAGAATGTTGTAGTTATGATGCTTTAAGGACATAACGAAGAGAGCTTTTGCAAGGGAAGGGGAATCTGTTCTTCAGCCAGCTGACCTTCAGAGTGCAAAAAGTTTTCAGACATGCACCTCTTTAAGTTCTTAGTGTGTTAGAAATCTTAATGTTGGATTAAACAGACAGCATGCATCTTTTGAGTTGTAGTTCTCTGGTCAGTTATTGCTTACCATTGTAAAACATAACCAGCTTTATTTTTCTAGGGCTTTTTTTGACTCATGAAGTCAAGTGAAGGTGTTACCAGGAGTTGGCATGACACTGGAATGCTTAAAGACATAACTTTAAAAATAATGACCTGAAGATAAAATAGTATTAAATCAGTCTAATATTGAAACAGCAGGAATTGTGCTGAGTGTGGCATTCTTCCTCTGTTAGGTGCTCAGGTTCATTAGCAAAAACTGTTTTGAGGTGCAGTCTCTCTGATCGGTGTTAACACAGTGGTAATGTCACTTCTCCACAGGTGAGCAAAGTTAAGTCAGTTGTTTTCAGTTGTGGGGTTTTTTAACTCTGTATACATAGAGTGAATGTAGAAAACCGTAGTGAAGTGGGTTTGTCAGAAATGTGCAGAAGGGAACTGCAAGCCTTAGCAGGTTTAGAACTACTGACACTTGAAAAGATCCCCCACCCACTCAGCCCTCTAAATCTGCAATCATTTGTATTCTGCAATTCTGCAGGGCTTGTGTGCAAATAAAATACAAGTATAGTTTTTCTGATATTTTAATGTATATTAAGGCCTGCCTTATAGAAGGAACTAATTATAGCTTCCTAAACTATCTTAATCTTGGAGGCAGAAGTCATGATTCCAGGAGATATGTATATGCTGTCAGCCAAATAATATACTTCTCTCATTTTGAAGGGAAATCCAAATCCAGCAACCAAAGATAATTTGAGCTATTAAATATTTTGACTTACACGTAGGAGCTGTTTGTGATGTAGTGTTAAGCAGTTTTCAGCAATTGAATTCAGATGAAATTTGACTCTGCTATGGCTTTTGCTGCAGGTAGCAGAGACTTTGTGGGTGAATTGGACACCCTCCTGTGATAAAACGACCCTTTTTGCACTGGCTTAAAAAAACTGCCATTCTTAAAATGTTGTGATGTCTGTAATGGAATTTGTGCAGTAATAGTGCTGCAGTTTGTCAGTTAAGTGTGAAGTTTCCTACTCTGGACTGCAATCTGCCCATCTGGGATCTGTTTTTTTAATGGTTTGTGGCTATGAATCTCATCAGTGTTATCCATTAAATGCTAATGAAAAAATTATGTTGCTTATTCATCTTTTCAACTGTTTTATACATAAAAATGTCATTGTGTGGCTTAGGGCTGATGTAGGCCTCCCCCAAATTATTTTTGCTTTCAACATGGCCTTACATCTCTGCATTTGCAACTCATTGACATAATTTTCAATGTCATTTTACTGTTGCAAAATGTTTATGTGATCAGATAGAGTTGCATAACTCTGGCTGAGGAAATAAGAGATATAAGAAGGTCTTGTAAACACAGATCCCATTAGGGTTTTAGTGCTGTTAGTAAGCTTATGGGGGTAGTAGCAATGGAGAAGGAGAAAGATAAAAGCAAATAAGAGGAGTAGATTTGTCTGTAAATTTAAAAAAACCCCAAATTTTTAATTGAGAGTTTACAGGCAGTAAGAAGGCTAATGTGCATATTTAATGAGTGAATTGCATAGACAGAAAAATAAAACCAAATAATCCTGCTAGTTTCTTGTTTGGTTTCTTTTTGTGAACAAATTAGTGTACCTGTGATTCAAAGTGACTCTTGCTTTGTTCTCTGGAGTGTTTTGCTCATTTGTTGATCACTTAGTTCTCTCTATGAATATGTTTTTTGATTTTTAAAAAAGTGTGTACATGTGTGTGTGTATATAAATACTTTCATTCTTCCATGATGAGAATATCATCCTGCCATGCAAGTCTCTTGGATAAAACCAAATTTTTAGAGTTTTTCCTGTGGCTAGTTGCCTGAAATACTTGAGGGTTGCATTACAGAGTCCTGTCCTTGCTGCTTTTGCTAGATCATTTGTTTAGCTGTGCTTGCTTGCCATGAGTATGTGGATATTTTAAAAGTACAGAAACATTAAGAGAAAACAAAACCAAGGAGCCCTCAGGTCAGAATGATCCCTCTAGTCTGTGTTCTGAGCAAGGTTGATTACCAGCAAATCAGCAGTAGCATGTGTAGTGTCCTATCTCCATCACTTGATCCCTGTTCTTGTCTTGTCTAGCCCTCTTGATCTGTCACAGTGTGTGAAAAATTCACACAGATGAATTCCACCAAAGGCTGTTGTTCTCCATTTGTTGTTGCAGCTGGCTTTGTGAATGCTGAGGTGTTTTTGCAGGGAATTTGTTTGGAGTGCATAGTATCTGAGAAACAAGTAGCTGAAACTTTATTATGGCTTGGTACAGCAAGTATTTCAGTGTAGAGAAGTTGTTTATTTTCTTAAGATTGATGCTGCACAAATAGTTGGGGAATCAGGAGCCTCTGCCTTCACCTTATCTCCCTTAACCTGTGAAAGAAAAACTTCTATTTTTTAACTTTTTAGCAATATTGTGGTTTGCTTGGTTTTTCTTACAAAGGAACATTGTGGGTTTTTTCCCTTTGTACAAAATGGCATGGAATTATTAATCTGAAGCAGGGGAACTGAAAACAGCTAATTGAAGACAGCTGGGAGTCAGTATTTGAATATTGCCTTGTGTCTTGTGGTTTTCAGATGCTTCATTCTGCTTGTAGTCAAGCTAGACTAGGACTGGGTGCAGCTGCAGCTCCCTGTGTCCATTCAGCTGCCAGGTTCTGATGCAGGAGGGTCTTGGTTCAGCTTCAGGGTCCTTACCCCTCGGCTTGCCTGTTGGTTTTGTTCCCTTGTGTTGTATTTGGGACAAGAAAGTGGTACCTCTTCTTGGTGTCTGTTCAGTCCTTGTGTCTACTGGGCTGCTGAAGAACCCAGCATCTCCAGCTGAGCTGAAGCAGTCTGTGATGAGTGTGTTCTCTTTGAACACCACTGAGACCAGCTGGGGGATTTGAAGAGATCATGTGCAGCTGAGAGATTGGTGATCTTTTAAAGGGAAATTAATCCCTAGTTGTAAGTATCTGAATACTGGCCTGAAAGAGGCCATCTTGAATCAGGTTTTCTTCATTATCTACAGTGTTTCTTTGAATGGTCTACTCTCAGCATATGTGTAGCTGATCTGTCTTTTGCTATATGGTATAGCTTCAGAGCTGCTCCAGCAGTTCATCTGTGAGCATTTACAATGGAAGTTTCTTATGTTCAATTTAGTCGCAGTCTTCTATTCCAAATCCTCTCTCCCCTTACTTTGACCCATTTTGGTATGGGTGTTTAAAGGTAAGTAGTTAAATTGTTTTCAGTGCTTGTATGTTACCTCTCTTTCTTTCAAATGTTTAAATTTATGTTGGTTATTTCAGTTATGTTTTTATGTTAAGTATTTAGTTTTCTTCTGGAGCTTGGTGGTTGTGGTTCAGTACTTCCTGTGTTCCAAGTCTTACAGGCACAGAGTAGCTGAAAAATCTCTTCCACTTAGGTGGAGAACTTTTCCTTTATCTCTTTGAAAACACAGCTGTCTTGCTTGTGACTGGACCATGAACCTTAATTTAATTGTACTTAGTCTGATTTACTCCCAGGATTGTAATCCCAAGACTGTTCAAGGATGCTCTTAAAATTCCATCATCTCTATGTATTATGTACTAGTGCATTATAGATGGGCTGTGTTTTTTAATAATTTAATAATTAAATTTAATAATTTAAAAAATAAACATTTTTTAAATGTTGCCTGAGATTTGGGGAACTGTATAGTAAGTATTTACTACTCATCTCACAAGTCTGTGCTTGAAAGCCACAGAGCAGCAAGCAGACATATGTGAAGCAGAAATGTGTCTTGTGACCCTTACTGCTGATGTATGTAGGCTGCAAGGATGTCAGTTCAACCCTTCTGATATTCCCTTTTTGTTGACTTTGTAGGGCTGGAACTTAATGAGGCAAAAAATTAGTGTGATAGAAAACCAACTATGGTGGTGTGTCTGTGACCCATTTATCAGTTCTGCTCTTAATGAACACCTCTTTGCATAGTGAACTAAAATTCATGTGCCTTTTGGATGGTGCTTTGCATGAGAAATACCTTTAAAGGAAGAGAAAGTATCTTATTTTCAGACTTTTGCAAAATGCTTCTGGTACATACTATGTGGCTTATCTGCAATTCAGAGATTAATTTTGTCTATTTTTAATAGACTTGTTGCTTTTTATAGGATGTTGATTATATGGTGAAATGGAAGAAGAAAAAGAAATATAAATGGCCTGAATGCCTTGGATATAATTTATTTGCAATAACAAGTACATCTTTAATTAAAAGGCTTGTGTTTCATTTTGCAATGTTCACCTTGGGAAACTGTTTTAAAAATACATTCACAGCATTCACCCTCAAGTATTACAGAGTTAAAGACAAAGGTGATGTTTTCTGATATTTCTTGCCAGGTCTGAGCCCTGAAGGACTGTATTTCTCTGGCATCTACTTCTTAAAGACATCAACTCAGAATAAATTTCTAGAAAGAAAAAAAAAGAGCAAGAGAATAAACTAAAACCAACAGCAGAATTTTAGAAGGAAATGTACAGAAAACAGTAAGAAAACAAATCTTTTTAAAGAGTTGGTTTATGTATGTTATGATTAAATGCAATGCTTCCTCTGCTTGCCTGTTTGAGAATTCTCAGCACATTTTGGTTTTAAGTGATACCAGAGAGACAGTGTATCACTGACTTAAGCCAAGGGGCATTTTACTGACAGGCGGTTAAATTAAACAAGCAGAAATCCTGTATATGCATTCTACAGCAACAGTTTTATGTTTCTACATGGGAAATCCTGTAAAAAGCAATTATTTACTATTTTTAAAACGAGATTTGTAAAACAGATTTTGTAACAACCCCCCATACCTCCTTCTCCAGTCAAGACTGAACTCTGCATATTTCCTCTTAGTTTTGTTGTTCTTCTGACTAGCTTTTGCTATCACGGGCGATTCACTTAATTTTCTTCATCTTGTTCTGTGTATAGTTATATTACTTTGTTACTCTTTACTACATTTAGGAGTGAAGCCAGTGAGAAAGGTGAGGTGAAAGGTCAGATGGGGACCAGGGATTGCTGTAACATCAAAGCTGTAGACTCATCTCTTAAAAGAGAATGTAGCCTAAAATGTCATTTTTCCAAAGTCAGGGAAAGCCATGTGTCCTGTCTTTGTACTGTGTCTTATCTCTTGCTGTCCGTGTTGTTCACTTGCATTGTATTCATTCACTTGTATGTATAGTTTACTTTTAGAATGTGTATCAAATGAAAGTAACTCAATGGAAATAACCTGATAACAGATACATTCAGTGTTTAGCCCAGTTGTTTTTTCTTTGTTGTGTTTTAATAGCACTTTGATATTCTCATGGTCCCTGTTCTGCTGATTATTCCAGCTGTTTCTTTTCTGTTTTTTGGTTACTGTGCTGAAGGAATACTGCCACATCATTTTGAACATGATCTGTTTTTATGAGTAATTGTTGGCTGCACCTTATTACAGCCTACTCTCTCATAGGAAAGGTTAAGCAACTGCTACACATTCATCTCTGTGTGGGAAGTCCTGCTGGCACAGAAGTTGTTCTGCTGGTGAAATTGCAGGTTTGTGTGCACAGCTTGTGTTAGCTGTTTTGGGGTCAGGTGTTTTGTTGTTGTTGTTCCAGCAGGAATAATTACATCTATGCAAGGTTTCAGCTTTTAAAGAATGGCTGTAAAAATCAAACCTGTAATTCATGCAAAACAGTTGCAAAAAGGGCAGGATAGTCCTCATGAAAGCTGCATGTTGTGTGATGGTAAATATTGAGGTGTGATTTATTCAGAATGGTTCAGATATGCTTGATCTTGCATTTTAGTTAGGAGATATAGATTAGATCGCTTCTCAAAATCCCTTCCAGACCTGGGTTTTCTTAGTCATTTAGCCTGTGAGAATTGTTGTTTTAGGTTGCTTATGCTTTACTTGTGACTCTGTTCTTCCAAGATTTTAAATGTACTTTTTCTTCTAGTTGGGTCATGTCTGCTTCCAAGAGCAAGTAGTGATTCATGCTAATTTTGCTCCACAATTTAAAATTATCTTCTCCCTTGGATAGTTTTGTCTCAAGAATTTAACTTCACTGCTGTTTAATTTTTGTAATATTAAATTTGCAGCCTTCCTTCCTCCCTCCCTCCCTCCCTCATTTTTCCTTTATGAGCAGAAGCTGTGGTGCTTTCTCTTTTACTTTTTTAGCAGACTTCCTTTTTCTTCTTTGCTAAAAAATATTTATTCTAGAACCTGAGTGTACCTTTTGTCTTTTTTATTGATAATACCTCTTACAAGTGGGTATGAATCTACCTACAAGTAGATATGAATCCACCAACCCAAGATTTGTGTATCCAGAAATAAACTTCTTGAATAGATCTCTCTTTGTTTGGGACTCAGATGAGAGTATTTGAAGTCTAGTTTTAGCACCAAAGTAGGACTGTCCAGCTGACTTTACAGGAGTAAAAAGGGAAAAGACCCTCTAAGACTGCTCTGAGCCATATTGCAGGTAGAGTTGTCTCAACTTGGCTACATGGGTGACTACCTCCTTGAAACTTAGGGCAGTTTAATGTCTTCATTTTGGCATTTACATGTGTGCCAGGGTAGCTATTGTGAATTCACACACCCTTGGAGTATGATTGAAAAAATAGTAGAAATTTACTGAAAAGTAGAAAACAATTTGTCAATCTCTCTTTTTCCTTATTGAAAATTCTGAATGTTAGAACCACGCATGGTCTTATAAGTAAGATGGTTTTTCCCCTTCCAGGTTTTACTGCTTTCACCTTATTCCCAAGATGTTTCAGCTGTGTGTTCTCAGTTATGCCACATAATTGGCCACCTGTCTTCTGCTCATTACTACTAACACAGTACAGCTGATGAATCAGTAATGGGTTCAGTGCCAAGTCAGCCTTACCTTACCTTACTTTGTACAATTATTAAAGTCAAGCTGGCTGACTTGTGCTAGACTAGTACTGGAGTGGATGAGGTCTCATGTTGTATTTCTAATCTAGCCTTCATGCCCAGCACCAGATCTTTATAAAAAGGAATGGTAAAAAGGAATACCATCCAGGCTGAAGGCTGGCAGCTCTCAAAAGAATGTACAGGCGTTTCAGTCACTACTGAAGTTGTTTTTTAGCCTTTTACTTGTAGACGTTGTTTAGTTTACTCTTTTCTAGTATTGTGTAATAGAGTACCTCCATAGAAGAAAGACATTTTAAACCATGGAAAATACCTCTCCTTTCATTGCTCAGAGTAATTTCAAGTATGAAAGTGCCTCAATTTGTACTTTCTGCAGTATCTACTATTACTGTAACAGCAGGAATGATATTAGTTTGACTCTGTTGCACTAATTAGAAACAATACACTTTATAGGGACTAATTAAAAGCAGTATATTTTTTAGTGACTTGATGAAAGCTTTACACCTGTTTTGGTTGTCGAAAGTGTAAATCAAATTAGTTTTCTGCTAAAAGCTTATTTATCTGCTAGCTGTAGAGAAAGGGGCACATCTTTTTCCGATTTCACTCATTTTATAATCTGCTTCTCTCACATTTGTGAAGGGGATTATAGCACTGTAAAATAGAGACTGGATCTATAACATAGAATAAAAATCATTGGTGGTGGAGAACCAACCCCGATGGCAAAAGACTGACTCTGTCTGGGAGAAGGGAATAGTAACTAATGAATCTAATTTCACTGCAAAAAAATCTTAAATGTGGATGTTTGAAAGCTGTGGGGTTTTTCCATACTTATGTAATCCTTTTGCTTGTTGGGTCTGCTCAGTGCTGGGGGAAATGTTGGCTGCTTTGCTGTGTGCATGCACTTTCAAAGTCCTCTCCTCTCCTGTCTTTCCCAGCAGCTGGGACTGGAGGGTGTCTCTAGGCAGAGGGTGAGAAAGTGCTGATTGACATCAGGGCTTAAGTTTTCCTTGGATATGCTGTCTGGAGGCCGGTGTGGAGGGGAAGCTGAATGCCAAGTTCGTTTACATCCTGGCTTCCAGTGGTGTTTTAGTGGCTGGAGGGAGGCAAAGAGACATAACATCAAATATCTGAATTAATTAGGGGTTTGGCATCAGGGTTTGGAAGATGGGGGAACCAAGGTGCTGTAGTGATGGGTCAGGACGTGAGCTCAGTACAGCAGGGATGTATGTACCTGCAGATATGACAAGTCTGGCATTTTGTATAAAGTGTAATCTGGGTCAGAGCAAAGCAGAAACACGAGGGTTCTACAGTCTGATGATAAGAAATCTTCATCTGCAGTTAAAAACATAAAAAGTGGAGTTAGTTTGGCAGAAAGGTGATGGTTAAATATATTCATATAAAGCTCTTACTGCCTTAAGATCCTCATGAGCTTTGTGTAGTCAGCACTGCGCTGACACGTGAAATCCCAGTTGCTTCTCTAAGAAACTTGAAGTATAAAGGCAGATATCATATGAAAGGTGGTGGTGAAGGAAATAAACCAACAAATACTAATTGAAATTAAAACCTTGTAAATAGGTGAATACTCAGTGTTGTCAAAAAAAGTTAACACTATGGTTCCTGGATAACCATTCCATTGCTGCTTGTGCATATATGTTGGACTAATTCTTTGTGTAGACTACTGGAATTCATGGGATGTCACTGCCACATTGTGACAGAAATGTGTGGGAAAATACTTGGTTGCATTAAGTCTTTCTAAACAATGTCAGTTTTGGCAGGAGACAAACTGCTAGGCTGATGCAGCTCTTTTGGCCAAGGACTGTTTTTTTGGGATTTGTGCACTGAGTGGTTGAAAACAATCATAGAGTTGAGAGACAACTCTTCAAAACTCTTCAAAAGATTTCTGTGCTACTTTACTATCTGTCAAAAATGGTCTTTAATGAGAGATAAAAGAGAAGGTGGAAGAAGTGAGATAAAAAAGAAGCTGGAAGAGCTTTGACATCTTTAGCCTCTCACAAGTTTTGTTCTCTGAATGGCGAATTGTGTTTTGTTTCTTGTCTTTCTAGATGGGCTGGTGATCCCATTGGTGGAACTCTCTGCAAAACAGGTTGCATTTCACATTCCATTTGAGGTGGTGGAGAAAGTTTATCCTCCAGTGCCCGAACAACTGCAGCTTCGAATCGCCTTCTGGAGTTTCCCAGAAAATGAGGAGGATATCAGGTAATAAATACTATTTCTTTTTCACTGATGCTTAAGAAAAGATTTTGTTCACTTGAGGAGAATCATTGTCCTTTTGATGTCCTGTATATTTGGTGCTTCTGTGGCTCTCATGTGCCTTTTGTAATACATGGATAGATTACTGTGGGATATGCTGTGATACGGGGTTTTATTCTGGGGTGAGCTGCCTTGCATATGTGCCAGGAAAGCCATGTAGATGTCTAGGTTCTGTGTGAAGGATAACAAAATAAATGCATCCTTTAATTTGGCTAACAGTAGGCTAGGCTAGCTTGTGGAGTTTTGTCCTTATGTCAGTCTTACAAAATCATCTTTCCAATTTGAACCTGTTGCTGGAGTCAGAGCTTTAACTGGTTTCAGAAATTGTCAGAGAGGGCTTGCTTAGTGTGCTGTGCAATCCTTTTGTTTGTGTAAATAGGAGAACCAGAATTTGCTGAACACATCAGTGATCAGAATTGATATAGTCAGATGACTATATTTCTTATGTTTCCACATTAACTATGTGACTACATAGTCAAAGATTTTCTGCTTTTAGATCTATTTCTAAGCTTTGCTGAATCTTTTATATTACAGGAGGTCTACCCATGTAACTGTGCATTCAGAATTTTGTTGCAAAGTAGTGGTACTACACTCTTTTAGAAAGAATCTTGCTGAAAGTTCTTGGATATGTTTGTCTAAGGTTCAGGTATCAGTTGGGGGAGGTAGTGTCAGGAGTACTGATGTAAGATCACCTGCTTGGGAGCAGAGTGAACCAGCTGGTTGTACATGCTCATTATTCTGATGAACACAGATATAAAGAAACCTCACAAGAGCATGCAGATAATTAGTCTAGAAGGAGTTTTTACTGTGGCATGCTAACATTAGACCTTGAACGATACTATACTATATGAAGGCTTAATTTTAGACTATGAATGAATTTGTATTTCAGAGCCTTAGGTGGACATCCCTAAAACTGCTGGTGGCTATTCACAAACCCAGTTAGGAAGAGACTAGTGATTTTTGTGGTGGAATTGTAATGTTGAAATGGCAAGACTTTGTATTCAAGATAGCAAGGGTTTTTCAAAAGCCATGTCAGCCAAGAGGATAATACTGGGAAGTTTCTCAAAAGCAGATGATCCTGACACGTTGTGTTTGTGTCTCGCAGGTTGTACTCGTGCTTGGCGAATGGCAGTGCAGATGAGTTCCAGCGAGGGGAGCAGCTCTTCCGGGTCAGGGCTGTCAAAGACCCTCTCCAGATAGGTAAGGACAGTGCAGCTCCACGTCTCCAGATACTTCAGAGTCCCAAAATCATATCTGCAATGGGACAGCAGTGCTGTGACCGTGTCTCAAAACAAGCTTGTCTGGCATCTTAGCTGAAACTCCCTGCCAAATGTATTCTTTGTAATGTGTTGAGCTAAATGCTATGTTTTATTTTGGCCTCAACCAGCTCAGCTGTGAAACGGACTGAAAGGTCAGAAATGTTCTGATCCTTAATGTGTCTTAGCATTTTCCAAAAAACTGTATAGGATACCTTTTTCTCCATAATGCTTAAATTCTTCATTGCTAAAGAGAACTTGACTTTCTAGCTGTCTGATCAAATGACCAATGCCTAAAGTACCTGTATGGCACAGAGGAAGTTTGCTAGGTTTATTCTTGTAACAAAAGAGTTTTATTAATTGTACAGTTATTCATGTAGTATTTTGGCAGATGGAAATCCTTCTTGTTGGACAGTAGCTTTTACAGCTTCTCCTACTGTCTTGTTCTTTTCGTGTATTTTGGCTATAGAAGCTAATTTTATCTATACAAAGAATTGGATTCTGTTTTTTTCATTAAATCCTTTGAAGCAAAGAAGAATATTGAGATAGCTTTTTCAGTGGCAGCTGTTTGACCAGAAGGCATTATGTGAAAGGAAGGTACTGCTAGTATGTCAAGGTGGGCTGTGTCCATCCCATGCAGATTTTTTTCCTGCAAGTGTGAGCTTCAGAATCAGAATATTATTCAGCATGTGGGAAGTGAGCCTGTTCTAATAAGAAAAATGATAATATAAAAAACTGTATAATGTTAAGAAGAAAATTTAGGAAATTTGTTGTATTTTGATGTGATGAGGGATAGAAGCTTCTGTGGGCCTGTTTAGTTATTAGAACCAGGAATACTTAACTCTGAGTGATGAGGGAAATGAATAAATTTAGGTAAAGAGCCCTCAGAAAGTGAATGAAAGGGAGGTGTGCTATAAAAGTTTGGGGAGACCAAAAAGAGAAAGAGACGGCCTTTGAGATAGGCAAACTGCATGAACTGTTACCTGAATACAGGGTAAAGCTTCTGAAAGGGTATTACCTAGGCCAGTGTCTACTGTAATAGCAATAGGAGGAATTCTTGGAATGGAAGTGAAGAGATTCCTTGTACTTAAGTCAGATTGAGTTAAAATTACCTTGCATAGTGTCAGTGGGACCAGATAGTAACTTTGGAATGTCAGCATTGAATTTGAAAAATTTGCTAAATAGGATTAAACTGACTTTTGAGGTCATTAATAATCTTCCAATGTCATGACTGAAATGCTGAGAGAGGCCTCTGAGGAGCCTGCTAAACTTCAGGAAGCCAAATGTTTGAGGCAGAGAAAATGAGTTAAAAAGCAGCTTGCTGAAATTCAGCGATTCCTGGGACTTTGACAGTAGAAAAGAGCAAAATATTTGATAGACAGTAAAAGACTGTGGTCAGCACTTGTTTCAGTAATACATTAAAAAGATGAGGAGGTGTAAAGCAATGTACATGAACAAAGGCTGGGAATATTAATGCAAAACCTGTGTTTGGGGGAGCAGAAGAGTAGGGAAAAAGAGGAGGTGGTGAGTGATACAGGGGAAAAACTTCTCAAGTACAGATAGAGGCATCTGTGATTCTTGACAAAGGAGTATGTGTGTGGAAGGGAAGGAAGAAACTTTGTTTAAATAGTGAGGTTGCCTTGTCCTTAGGAGAAAAACTGTATCTAATCGTGGTTTTTTTTCCCCTCCATTGATAGCAGCCCAGAAGCTGGGCAGCAGAGGTGGGGGTGAATGTATTTTCCGTTGTCCACTGCAAATGGTTTTAGGTTGTGTAGTTGCAGTATTGAGTTTCATACACTGACAAATGGGAGAAGATACACAGGAAATGAAGCAGCCCTTGAGGGGGGAGTTGATTTGGAGGGGGATTGAGCAGTGCATTGTGATACTGTGTTCAGTAGGAAAAATCTTGACTTGTGCTTTGTGTAGTTCTTGTCTCATTTCCATTTGTAGTCTAAGATTTATTTTTTAACCATAAATAATCTTAGTCATTTTGTCTACATGCATATTCAGATCTGTGATTTCTGAACAGTAGCACCTCTTCACTACATTTCAAACCCCCAATTTTTTACAGCTTTCTGCTGTATATACACATGGAATTGGCTTTTGTAGACCTTCTCCCTCCATTCTCTTTGTAGCAGTCATATACCCACATTGTTGCACTGAAGACACTATTGCTGTTCTTAAACAGGTGCGTTGTAGATTTCAGGGACTTTTTTATCATAGTCTTAGTTTCTTTTTAACAGCTGAGGAAGGCAGCAGCAGGTTCAGTTTGGATTCTAACTTGGCTTCTCCTTCAATAGTGTCTCCACTTTTTAGAGGTTCTCATGTCTTGGTTTAAAACAAACAACTGTCCAAAAATGCCTTCCATGTAAAAACTTTTGTTCAGCTCTTGTTTTCCCTTTTTTTTTTTCCCAAAAGTTCCTAAATTCTAAGCAGAGATGTGTGTTTTCTATTACTGTTGTAGAGGCATCAGAACTGCTCCTACATCACAACAGTGATGAAGAAAGCCATGTTGCAATGACTTGATGTGGAACATGGGGGCATGATTTAGTGGTGAATGTGGCAGTGCCAGGTTAATGCTTAGGTTGATGATCCTATGGGTCTTTTCCAACCTCAAAGATTCTGTGATTCTTTTCATTTTTCCTGGTAAAAGAAACCATTAATTATAATCCAGATTGCTTTCCTCATATACTTTCCTGTGCCATCCCACAAACAATTAAGTACAGCAAGATTGGTGTTGCAAAAGAATATACAGGGCAGTACTGCTTGAATTAGCATTGTAAGTGTCAGACATGTTTGTCAAGCTACAGATTGATTTGAAGCTTGTGATATGTCATGTTAAACTCCTTAAATTTTGTCTTGTTTTGTAAGTGTTCTTCCCTTGTTGTGTTATCATTTAACTGTGTTTGTATACAAAAAGGAATGTCATGGAAGGGGCTTGGAGCTGGAATCCAGTCTTCTCTAACACCTTTTGTATATTTCTTTTGTTGCAGTGTAACAGAATTGCTACAATTCCGACTCATGAAATTCCTAATTTGCTTATGTGAAAGTCAGAGCTTTACTCTGAGTTGCTTTTAGTATAACAGAAGGACTAGCTGAACTGTTTGGGTTGTATTAACCAAATGTGGAACATAAATTAGAACTGTATCTGGTAATAAGCAGTGCAGTAATTTTGTGTGAATGCCTTCCCTTGTTTTGATTCTGTTCCAATTGCTAAAATGGCTGAAGAATTTGTGTGGCATTATGTGTACTAATCAAAATAATCACTCCCATCAGGGAGAGGATTTGAATTGTGGTGAACAGGACAAATAGAAAGGTTAAGCAAGGTAAGAGCAAATTTGTATTGGTGTGGGGATTATATTTTGAGGAGGAGAATGATGCACATTATTTTAAATGGAATAAATTTAGCAGGTCATGTGCACTCCTGAACACCATTGTTTTTATTATCTCATGATATCATAATAAAAACTTAGTGTGGATTTATAATCTACTTCCTTGTCCTCATGATGGAAAAGCTGTTATCTATCCCAAGCCATATTTTTCCACTTAAGGTAGACTGTTGGACTGAAGTTTGGTTATGACTTTGATGCCCCGCTGCTTTCTGTGCTTTGTGAAAACTGAATTCCAGATTAGCAGAAAGGATCTGAGGCTGATACTCATTGCTGTAGAGGATTACTAACTGCTGATGGGCACCTTCAAGACAGGTAGAAGATCATGCTCCTGCTGGCCGTTTCCTTATCATACGTATCCCTCTGGATGAGCAACATCTCCAGAGGAGGCTGCATTATGAGTACAACTCATAAGCACTGTTCATGAGTTTACATGAAGCTAAGCCTTCTTAAAGTCCTTTGTCATAATTTATTTGTTTATGGTCACTGATTAATGGGGCTAGATTCAAGTGTTATTTCTAAAATTTCTCCTTTACGTTGTTTTAGTCTAAGCAAGAGGTTTTGGTTTTTTCTCTGAGGTCATGATTTGTAAGAAAGGGATATTAACAAAATTGCAAGGAGGTGCATAATCGATGACAAATGGGTAGTTTCTGAAGCCGCAAAGTGAAAGTGTCCAGGTTAAGTGCTGCCTTCTTTGGTTGACTGTGAAATTGTGAAAATTGATTGACTTGAAAATAATTCCAAACAAGTCACTTGGCCCGTTCTGCACTGCTGCCAGAGTTAGCACAGAAGTTATGCCTAAAATGTGTATGTATAGTCTAGCTTTGACCCTGTAAACAAAACCTGACTGTTTTCAGGGATGACTTTGTCCACTTCCACTTTTCTCTATTAAATAATAAGAGAAATTAATTAATGTACTGGTATGTTGGGGTCTCTTACAATGCATTATGCTTCTCTGCTAATGTTTAGGCATAGTTGGTGAGGACAAAAGAAACACCGGAGGCTATAGATGCATGTCCATCCTTACATGGATGATGTTGCCAGACATATTGTTTCAGTGTTTAAATAGCATTCACCTGTATTTCTGGTGAACCTTTTCCCCAAACACTTGAAGAGTAACTTTGCACTTGTGAATTTCCACAGGTTTCCATCTGAGTGCCACCGTGGTGCCCCCGCAGATGGTGCCCCCCAAGGGCGCGTACAATGTGGCGGTGATGTTTGACCGGTGCCGGATCACGTCGTGCAGCTGCACCTGCGGCGCCGGGGCCAAGTGGTGCGCTCACGTCGTGGCGCTCTGCCTCTTCCGCATCCACAATGTAGGCATCCAGCACAGCTCCTCCTCCCTTCTCCTCAGGACAGTTCTGTGCACTACACACTCTTTAGGGAAGTCGCTCTTGACACTCCTTTTGGTTGCAGATTGTGCAAATGTCTGCTTGCAGTTGCGGTCTGCAGGCTGAATTGTGTGAGGCCCCTAAAATGCAGACTGTCTTTGGTAATGTGCAGATTTCTAAGGGTAGATACCGAGTGCATTTTGGCCCCTTCCTATTTCTCATTTAAATGCTAAAATCGCTCATTGTTTCTTCATCTCTGAAAAGAGTGGAAGGTCACGAATAGTTTCTTTTATGAAAAGTCTTTGTAAGTACAGGATTTGAAAGCCCACTCTTTATGTTGCTTGATCAGAGTGCAGAAGGAAAGTAATTTTGATCACCGTTGGCCTTTATGTTCACCAGTTCATTTTAACACTTAACTGTTATTTGACTTGAAGATTTCAAGCAGTCAGGTTTATGTTTTTATTTTACTGCTTTAATCTGTGTGGCCTTCCATAGAGCAAAATGTAGGCATTTTATATCCTAACCAACTTCAGTTGAAAATGCGTAGAATCAACATGAAATACAACTAGTTGAGAGTTTGGTCTTGCATAAATTGAATTTGGGAAACTGAGAAGCACAAAGGATTAAGTTTTGATTATGGTAAGCACAGAAGATTTTACAGCTAACATGCTTATGATCAACTCTAGATTCTTTAATAAGTTCTAATAACTTGCTGAAGCTTGTTAGTATTTCACAATGGACAAGTGTAATTGGCTTGAATTTATACTCTTGTGAAATAATCAGAATATTGGTATACTTTCTGTGTTTAGGACTGGACAGCTGGCAAAAAACAGGTTCTGCTTTGAATTTTTAGTTTGAGTTTTAAAAGGTGGATATGGAGAATGAGGCTAAAAAACAAATTGTCATTTATATTATTTACACTCAAAGTTTGGACCCTGTGTAAAATAAAAATCATTCTTTTGCCTCCTATCCTTTCTTCACCTGAAAAGTGACAGTGAAAGTATTTTTAGGTTTGTAGAAACTGACTTCTGACACTAGCAAGTTACAAGGGAAGGTATATTGCTCTGTGTAGACAAGACAATATCAGAAGTGTCTTTATTATCAAACTGCTCTTGACTGTGTATGGGTTAAATTTTAAGTGGGACATTTTTGTTATGTGGAGTGAAAAAGGTTAAGAAGCTAGTGGTGAGGTTTTTTTATAATCTAATTTGTTCTAAGATATGGAAAGAGATTTTTAGACTGAATTAAGAAAACTCTAAAGAGATAAATGAGATGGTGGTGATTCTGTGAAACAGTCCCCCACAGAGCTGGTTCGTTTGCCAGAAGCTTAAGGGATAATGTCCTATTTTAGAGGTTTGTTTGTGAAGTCTCTGCCAGTATTTCTGCAATTGCTAGCAACAACAGATCTTAAGCACAGCTGTTACAGCACTTTCCTTGAAAAAAACACTTAAAACCAGTTTTTATAAAGCCTAGACAGCTTATTTGCATCTTATCTGCAAGGCACTACATAATTCAGAGAAAAAATAATTGGCCATCAAGACCAAGCATGGTATGCATCAGCATAGCAAGTGTTTGTGACACTTCATCAGTTTGGTGGACACAGCTTCATTAATGGTAGTTTGTGTGTCCTTTTCTTTCTTCAGGCATCTGCAGTGTGCTTACGAGCACCTGTTTCTGAGTCTTTGTCTCGGCTACAAAGAGACCAGTTGCAAAAATTTGCTCAGTACCTAATCAGTGAACTTCCACAACAGGTAAGTGGGGACCATCATCTGATTGACAACTTGTTAAATGCAGTTATCTTTATTCTGGGTCAATTTATGTGATGTCTTTTGTTGCAAAATAACCAGTTATGCTATTCAGTTGTGTGCTGCTGGGAAGGCATTCAGTTCTTGCTCTTTTCAGTTTTGCTATTCTATTATTCGACAATTGTCTGTTGCCAAGTGAAAGATTAGAAGTGTCTGAAAAGGAGAAAGAAGAGTAGTGGCTATTCATATCAGCATGAATATATGCTAAGCTTGTGAAAGATCAAGCACAGTAAATCAGTTAATGACTGTTGAAAACTTAGGTCAACCCAGATCAGTTTGTTTCTTTTTTTGTGTGTTTGGTTAGCTAAGTGGAGAGAACTATCCAGATAAAGTACTGTATGTGCCTTAAGTGGGCACTTTCTAATGCACCTAACTGGTAACCTTTTGACTTCCCCCAGTGTGGCTTCTTGGTGATTCATAAGAATCATTCAGTATAATAGGCATGACATTTTTTTAGTCAAAGGCTAAGTCTGCTCTCTCATTCCTTAAATATCTGTGTTGTTCAGGGTCAGGTCATTTCTATCATCTGCCTAAAATGTTTGCACAAAATAGACAAGAATACCCAAGTGATTGTGAAATGGCTGCTTTAAAATTACAAGAGCTTGGCAACTTTATGCTGGTTCAGCTAAAGGAGATTGAGAAAAACTGACCTGCATGGGTATCTGTCACATTTCAGCAGTGCATTTGTAACACACTCCTTTTAAGTAGGAGTTAGATTACTGGAAGCATGTGCCTAAAATTCATCTTATGGTGTTTTTGCTTAGGACACTATGATATTCTATTGCTAAAATCTCCTATAAATTTCCTACGGAAATACTGATCTTCTTATGAGAGGAAATAGAGGAATTGTGTAATATGAAAGTGATAAAAAAATACTGCTTTTTTGTTGCTGAGAGATGAGTGCCAGTAGTGTGTGCTTCTTGCTGCATTATGTAACAGGCAAAGCTTTTTTTCTCTTCTCAGACTAAGCTTTATGGTAGAGTCTGGTGCTTAATAGGAGAGGGCTGAGAAAGGCTAGTAGTAGTTGTGGTTGTTTCCTGAATGGCATGTGAGTTGGCATGTTTGCTTTCAGAAATTCTGTGTCTGTCTGCTCCTTTCTGCAGGGTTTATTTCTCCTTTGGTCACGTGTACCTGCTGTGCATCAGGGACATCTGGATTAATTAATTATTACGATTTTGCCAGATAATCTGATGAATGCTGCCCAACAGAAAAATTTGGGGTTTATTGGGAGATATGTCCTAACCTATGTGTGTAATTCCTTTAAAAAGGCAATTCCTTTAAAAAGGCCAAATTCTTTCAACAGTCTTATTCCTGGTCTTCAAGATTTCTGGGTGGAGATAGATACTCTGTTTCCTTGGGACCCCATATTTTGACTACATGATGTAGAATTAGAATGGGCTGTACACATGATTTTATTTTATCCTTATTTCCAGTTGTGAATGACGTGATACAGTATTATAATGCTGAATTACTTTCATGTGTAAGAGAATGATGGTTTACAGGAATGCAGCTAGATGCTTTTCAGAATCTCTGTAGAAGGTGTTTTCTGTATCTAGGAAAATCATGGAAAAGCAGCTGGAATTCATTACCTAGTTCTTCGCCCAAGAGCTGTTTCCCCTTATGAAACCAGTATTCCTATGCCAATTAAGCATGAATATTTTAGCAAAAAAGACTAAAGGAGAGTAACTGCAGGTCCCTGGTACTTCAGCCTTAAGGCGTGACACTGCTGAGACTTGTGAATTTTCTTAAAATATGTAGTAGTGGGAAAACAGTACAAAATAGCCTAATGCTGAATTTGTTTAGGTGATTGAAATGCAAAATATCCTTATGAAGCAATTTTTTCTTCCATCTGTTTGAGATGTATCTGTAGTATTTGGAAAGATAGGTGTACTGAATGTGCCTTTCTTTACAATAAGAGTGATCTTTTACCTCAGCTGTTGTATGGAGAGAACTGGGGGATATCAGACACTCTGTTGCAAGTCATTTTAATCCTAATTATGTGGATTAACAATTTGCATGGTCTGTGCATACATAGTAAAGGCTAAATGGATCTACACTTTCAGACTTAGCGTGGGGGAAAAAAACTCTTTCTACTGTGCATTTTTCTTTCAAAAATAGCATTTTAAGGGTATATCTGCGTAGGATTTTACAATCGGTGTGAACCTTCTCTACTTATGCTTTGAGTTGGTCCAGAAGTTATGATTGGTTTAGTGCTGAAATTGCATTAATGTACTACTGAATCCCTTTCTTAACGGGATGGTAAATAAGCTAAAGTCGACCCCAAAAATTATGTGTACATGTATTTTATAGTTTGCTCCCTGCTCCTGTTTGCTTGGGTTTTAGACAAATGATTTAGGAACAAGAAGTAAAGATCTTTCAAAGTACAGGAAAATGGTGACCTTGACAGCAGTGGCTTCCCTAACTCTCAAAATTAGTTGCAGTATCTACTTTCTGTAGGCTCCTATTCCACAAGAAATGAGAGATGAGTTAATAAATTGTGATGCTATTGCTAACTTCTTAGTGTGTGACTGCAGAAAGTGAGCCTTTCATGGGCTGTGAGAGAGGTGTCACAGCTCGTGGCTGTTGTGTGATCTTTAGCACCCTCTGTCGTCCTTTCTGAAAACGTAGCTCTCTATTCCATACTCTTGAAATTGCCAGAATGCTTCAGTCATGATCTTTGGCTAGGTGTAGCAGGATAAGAAATACTGTGTATATTCAAAGTTTGCTTCATGTTTTCAGATTCTTCCAACAGCTCAGCGCTTGCTGGACGAGTTGTTATCTTCTCAGTCTACTGCCATCAACACAGTGTGTGGAGCCCCAGGTAATTTTAATACTTCTCATTTCAGGAGTCTGTATCACAGATAGGAAGAGAATTATTCCATTGCTTCAGGTTTCTGAACTGATTTGTTAGCCAGTGGCTTGGATTACAGATGGAAATAAAGGAAAAGGGATGAGTATTGGCACCTACATGTATATATGGCACAACAAGAGGCACCTCAGAGAGCTTGCAGAGCAAGGGAGCATCAGGCAATGCACTTTCTAACAAAAGTGGGTTTTTTAAAATTTGTATTAAGTCTAGACTCCTGGGAATGTTGATTGGAGGGGACAAGTTCCTGTTTAAAACTGGACTGTTTACAACACTAGACTGGGTTAGTTGAGATTTGGGGTAGCTTACATAAGTGTTGGTTACCAGAGATGTTAGAGCATTCCTATTTTAGTGCTGAATTACCCTTCTGGTCAAGAAGAATCTGCTAATTGAATGTCGTTAATGTTGAAGGTAATGTTACGGTAACATTTAAAGATAATTCTGAATAGGGTGTTCAGCAATGGGTGAAATACCTTGGGTAGCACTGCCTGTGTACTCTGTGATTGGGCACATAAAGTATCTTCAAAGCTTGCAGACTGTAAATGTGTTTTTCATTTGTAAGATCCCACTGCTGGACCTTCTGCATCAGATCAAAGCACCTGGTACTTAGATGAATCTACTCTGAGTGACAACATAAAGAAAACCCTTCATAAATTCTGTGGACCTACTCCTGTTGTTTTCAGGTAAGCTGTTTCCTATTGAAGGGGAAAATGGGATGTTCATGTGATCTGTAAATTCATTCACCATATAGTCTGTATGCTTTGGACTGAAGGATGCTCAGTTTCATGGTCACTCTTCTGGACTGTATCTTTGTGTAGCTTTTGCAGTGTTATTTCAGTAGAGCAGACTGTATTTGTACAATATTTTGCTTGTGTGGTGTTCTTTAGCTCTTTATGCATTCTGTCTTTTAGGTTACTCGTGTCTGTGCCATTGAAGGGCAAATATATTTCTGGATGTAGATTATACTCAGGATTTTGTATGACTGTGCTTGATTTAATTTTTTCTCCTTATTCTTCTGCTTTATATACAGTGATGTGAATTCAATGTATCTGTCTTCCACTGAGCCACCAGCTGCTGCTGAGTGGGCTTGTCTGCTGCGTCCCCTGCGAGGGAGAGAACCTGAAGGAATCTGGAACTTGCTTTCCATTGTGCGGGAGATGTTTAAGAGGCGGGATAGCAATGCAGCTCCTTTGCTGGAGATTCTGACTGACCAGTGTCTCAACTATGAGCAGGTATCTCTTTGCTTGGAGTGTGGGGATGTTTTGGGGAACCAGGCAGAGACAGTAACGGGTGCTTTGTGTCTGTACAACCCATGACTGAATACAATTATTTTAATAGCCTATGTGCGTTGTAGGCAGGTGCTTCTCCACACTGAAAGGATGTTACAGTTTGCTCTTGTTCTGATTTAGTGATGTCCTGGTAACACTGTATTCCCCAAATGCCTCAGTTCTTCTGCCATGAATATGTAGAGTCTGAGTTCATTTGTTCACCATATTTGATTTGATTTCTTCCCAATCAAGGTGATTTATTTTACAGTTGTTCTGTTTGGTTTTGTTTAAACAAAGCACATCATGTATGAGCTGTCATGTTGATAAAAACTAAATAATATATGTTGTGTGATAGAATCTCAGATTCTTTTGTTATCTTCACAGAAGATATCTTTTGGTGGATTGAAGCAGTACTTCTTTTTTTATTTTGTTAAAATAATATCAGAAAAAGCTATTTCTTTCGATAGTTCAGGACTTTGACCTCAGTCTGTAATATAAATTATGGTGTAAGTATCCTTATTGCTCCATCCCATACCTCGACTTTAAGCAAGGGAAAGGAAATGCTCCATTTTTCACGTTTGTTACTTTTCCTCTCCAAGTGTGAAGACCTCTAGAAAGTGAATGTCCTGTGAGTGTTTTGTTCTTTGTGCATGTGCCTTCTAACCAGAGAAATTTTGAGGCCCTTAGTTCTCACAAGCCAGTACTGCTTTAGTGGCCATAATTATTTTGGAGTCAAATGAAAACCTGGTATTAACTACAGATCCCGTTTCCTTGGGATTATGAGATAAATGAGAGCAGGGGATGAGATGGTGGCCACAGCACAGCTTTACTGAACCTTTTCTTCTGCAGATAACTGGCTGGTGGTACAGCGTGCGAACGTCTGCGTCGCACAGCAGTGCCAGTGGGCACACGGGACGCAGCAATGGCCAGTCAGAGGTAGCTGCTCATGCTTGTGCAAGCATGTGTGATGAGATGGTGGTTCTTTGGAGGCTGGCTGTCCTCGACCCAACTATTAGTCCACAGAGGTGAGCTCCAGAATCAGTTCCTGTCTCTCTTTAATTTCTGTGATACTCAAGCACACTAAACAGTTTCATCCTGTAGATTTCTTGTGTTTGTATCATTACCTCAATACCTGTTCAACCATTAGTCCTTCTGGACTATGTGCTATGTAACATTCAAAGCACTGTATTTATTTTAATTGCTATTGCTGCTTACTTTTACCAATATCAAGTAGTGTGACTAATTTGTTTTCTGAGAGCCCTTTCTTACATATGGGTGTAATTCTGCATTTTAGTGTCCCAGTGGAGAACATTTCTTTGAATGATAGCACCAGCTACCAAGTAATTTTAAAGGTTTCTATATTTAACCATTCAGCAGTTTAATGGAATTCTGTTTAGCCCAGTCATTCACTATTGTATATTTCGAGATGAAGCAGTTCTTACTTTCTGTGCTCTCAGGGAGTTGTTCTCTGCAGTGTATTGGTAAACAGTGTCACCAGTGTATGATTTTCAGTCAGTGTTTTCAATTGTCTGAGAAAAAATTGTGTGGCTTCTGCAGATTTCTAAACCATATTGTGCTCTGGTAAGTCACTGCCATCTTTATTTAGCACCATCTTTATTTAGCACCAGTTGAATAGCAGAGGAGGTACTCAGAGCTCCTGTTGAGATACTGTGGTTGACATCATAATAGTTTGTTTTGTACATCTTGTCCTACAGAGTGTGGTGTATAAAATGTATTGGATTAGTTTAATGTGCTATAAATTCTCAGAAGTTTCTCAGAGCAAATGAAAACAGGATGGTAATTTCAGAACAATTACACATTAACAGAATTAGCTTTCTCTGAATTGTGTAACATTAATAAAATGCCCTATGAAAGGCATATCAGGGACATTAAAATGGATGCAGTTTCTGTCTTGTACAGTTTACAACATGAAGTAGCTAAGTATAGGAGTTGAAGACAAAAACTGTAGGAAACTGGGAATGAGGCTTAAAATAAACACAAACATCAATCAAATCACACAGAAAAAGCATGAAGTCTTTAAATAACGTATGAAGTATAAAGTATTAATAACATATGAAGCATAAAGTATTTTAATAATGTATGAAGTTGTGCTGTCTATAGTCACATTTGAGTTATTTGATGCAGTTCAGATTTGCTTAGATCTCCTACTCGAGCTAATGAATAATTGAAATGCTCCTGCTTGATTACCTATTCTCTTGATGTTTGAATAGTCTCCAAGGACCCTCTTCTTGTGCTTCCCAGTCCTTACAGGGAATCACAAGGAGACTTCACAGATTCTCATCCTTTTGTTACCCTTCCCGAGTAGTTCCTGCTCCTTTTTTCTTCTGAAAATCATGTTCTTAACCAGTATGTTTCCTGGTTAATTAATTTCTTGAGTGGACAAATATAAGTAGTCCATCCATTCATTTAGTCCCTTTTGCCCCAATACCCTTTGCACCTAAATTGGGTCACCTCAATTTTTATTTTTATTTTTTCAACTTTTATTAGGAAATCTGATGGGATTTAAGTGTTGGGATTATACATCAGAAATGCGTGGCAGAAACAGAATGGCAGTTGATTGAGACACCTGGTGACATTTCTAGAAATGTCTTTTTCTCTTGAATTAGATCACCATTTAGACTATTTTGCTCAAGTGCATAGGCCCTATGTGAGATTTGGAGCTGGAAAATGCAGAACTGTTTTGTTCTTCCCGTACTAATATGGGGGCATGGGACTAGCTGTGTAACATCAGTCTGTGTAGTCCTGCCAGCTTGCTGCTTCTTCAGAGTTACTTGAACATCAATTATTGCTGTCCCTATGGTTTGCAACAGTTTGTTCTCCTGAGGACAGCCTGCTAAAGCTTAAATTAAGTTGTTGGCTTCTATATAGGCACATTAGGGTAAAGAAGTAAATGCCTGGGAGGGAGATTAGGTGGTCCTGTCTGTCATTGTGCTTCCCAGGGTAGGCTATTTAGGTTGTACTTGTGAATATCTTAACTGGAGTTATTCACAGGGCTGTTTCACAGCTGCTGCAAGCTGTTTTATGAGTGTTTCCAAGGGCAGTTCCCCATGGAACTGAGACTCTGAGACTCATCTCGTTCATCTGAGGTTGCTGAGACTCAAATCACTAACGCCTTATTTAGGGCAGATAAGCAAACAGGGCAGACAGTGTTTTATTTTAAACCTCCCAGTTTGTATTGTGCTTTCATGTTGGTGATGTTCGTGTTTTGTTTCTGGATCGTGAACCTGTCTACAACTCAGTTGTTAATATATCTGTTTGCTTTTTTCAGCCTGTCTTCTTATTACTGCTGCCTGTATTTAGCATTAACTTAAATCAGCAGACGATGTTTCCAGGCAAAGGAAGGAAGTGTTCTGTGGGTTAAGGAGTAGTTTGTTGTAGGTGCTCTTTGTGTCTGCTTCCTAACCTGTCCCCTTTCTTCTCTTAGGCGCAGGGATCTTTGCTCACAGCTCAGACAGTGGCAGCTGAAAGTCATAGATAACGTTAAGAGGGGTCAGCACAAGAAATCACTGGAGAAGCTCTTCCAAGGTTTCAAGCCAGCTGTAGAAGCCTGTTACTTCAATTGGGAGGAAGCTTATCCCATTCCTGGGATTACATATAGCAGCACTGACAAGAAGAACTCGTTCTGCTGGGTAAAGGCCATCCAACAGAGGAGCTGCCGGTTGCAGTGTGCAGAAAGTGCCTGTGAGGCTGGCAGGACGCACGGCCAGGAGCCCGGGGGCCCGTGTGTGCAGCCCGGGGACAGGCTGCGGCCCTCTCCCCAGGAGCCAGCCGTCCGTCCAAAGGAGCTCACGGGGAAGCGCAAAGTCATCTCTGAAACGCCGCAGAGGGTTCTGAGGCGGCTCTCTGCAGAAGGGGATAAAGCTGTCTATAAGACTGCAGTGAGCAAAGCAAAGTTGCCAGTGAGCAAAGGCTTGACCAGTAAACATAGCGGGAAACGCCGTATGAGCAGCGAGGACAGCTCTCTGGAGCCAGACTTGGCAGAGATGAGCCTGGATGACAGCAGCTTGGCACTGGGGGCAGAAGCCAGCAATACCTTCAGTTTTACTGAAAGTCCACTGAGCAGGAGCTACAGGGATGCCTTTGAAGAGGATGGTGGAGTGTACTTCTCTGAGGGACCTGAGCCTACTCTCAGGAGCAGTTCCATGGTCAAGAAAGCCCCCAAGGATCCTGTGGGGGAGATGGGTAGTGGTGATGATGACTTGCCTTCTGCAGATGAGAACTCTGGTGGTGTGAGTCTGAAGCCAGAAGAAGTGGGAGAGAATGGTGCAGCAGGGGGAGGGGATGATGGAGAAGAGGAAGATGATTACCAGGTATACTATCTGAATCCACAAGAGGTAGCCAAGGAAGATGATGACAAAGCTGAAGGGGGAATTGAAGAGGAGCAGGATATATTTGCTGGTATAAAGCCTCTGGAACAGGAGAACCGGATGGAGGTGAGTTGAATCTAGTTCAGAATGCTGTTTTGCCATTTTATATGTTTTATAAATCATGGTCTCACCACCCTCATAGCTGTCACACTTAACCTAGGATGTTGTTAAATCAAGTGCTTAATTACAATGTTGTGATAACCAACTGTGTCATAAGGTATCTACACGCTTAATGCAGTGGTAGGATATGTCTGCTTCCCAGTAGCTTGATTCCCTGTTTCTGTGCTAACTGCAAGTGTGTCCCAGTTTTAGTTAGTCCCGTCTCACACTCCAGGATTTACAAATGTAGACAAAACAGTGTGTGCTTTTCACCTAGTCTCACCCTTGGAAAAGGCAAAAATTATCTGAAATTAAAAATGAGAGTGAGACATGCTCAGAAAGAAAAATTTAAATCCAACCATTTAAGCAGAAGTTCTTTGGAACAGAGAAGCAGTCTAAATAAACTGTGTCTTATTCCTGTAATAACCACAAAATGTGCTGAGAGGTTGCACCTATATAACCAAGCAGCCAAATGGCAATGCATGGAGACAGTGGTAGTTTGAAGTTTAGTGTTTTTTGAGCTATTCTCTGATCTCATAACACTTGGAAAGAGGATGGAATTAGATCATATAAGAAAAGGCTTTTTAGGGGAGTGCTTCAGGAAGTGGTGGTGAAGGACTAGGCAAGGAGGACTCTGAGAATACCTGCTGCTGAAGTTAGTTGAGAATTGTGCTTGCAGTCTTTGTGACAGGTGGTTTGAGCAGGCTAACTCTAGGCCGGGGTGGTGTGCTTTGAACATGACCATCTGTTCCTTCTTGCAGGTCCTGTTTGCCTGTGCAGAGGCCCTGTATGCTCACGGATACAGTAGTGAGGCGTGCCGCTTGACTGTAGAGCTTGCCAGGGACCTACTGGCCAACCCTCCAGATCTCAAAGTGGAGCAGCCACCAACTAAGGTAGAGAGATGGTAGCAACCATCGGTAGTCTTGCTGTTAATACAGCTCTGTGCAGGTGACCCTGTTTCTTGTGATTCTCTCCAAAACTTAGTCTCCTATTTCATAGTGTACATCACTGGAAATGTTAGTAGTTTTGCTGTTTCAGGATAAGAGGGTCGGACATAAGCATAAACTTCTGGAAACTCAGTTGTAGTGACACTAAGTAGTGTTTGTTGTATAGAAGGCTTCCCTTGGAAGGGACAGGTGTGTGACATCTGCCTGCACAGCATCAGTCCAATAGGTAACATGTGTCTTGTCCACAGGCCAGCTCTTTCACTGTGTTGGGGTGACATAGGGGAAGCAATGATGGTCAATGGTAACCACTGAAATTGGAGATTTCTCAGCAGAAGGAACAAAATCTAAATGTATTTTATTCTTTCCTCTGTCCATAATTACTGCAAAGGATAAGAGGACAAGAAAGTCATTTAGGATGTTTAGGAAAATGTCTGTGACAAATTCCTCCTCAAACAGGGCAAAAAAAACAAGGTGTCAACCAGCAAGCAGACATGGATGGCAACCAACACCTTGTCTAAAGCTGCTTTCTTGCTGACTGTCTTGAGTGAGCGGCTGGAGTACCACAACCTGGCTTTCCGAATAGGAATGTTTGCTCTGGAGCTGCAGAGACCACCTGCCTCAACCAAGGCCCTGGAGGTAATGAAATATCTCAAAAAGGCAGTATCCATAAACGTTGTTCTCTTGGAATGTGTTTGCCCACATCATTTAAATTTCAGTGCCTGAAGTTTGATTGTGCTTTTATGTTTTTTTAAAATGGATTGCAATAGAACTAAATAAATTGAGTGCACATCCCATTAAGACATGTTGATCTCCTAAAAAATTTACTAGCAATATCACTTGAGTTGTTGTTACCTTCACTGATAGGAAGCTCAGACCTCATGTGTCAACAGGTCTTTCACATGAAGCTATACGTCTGAAAATATTTAAATGAGTACAAAAACTTTTTGCATGTATTATTTGGATAAGAACAGCCTAGTTCTTATCTTAAATATGTTTTCATTTTGCTTCGCTAATGTGGGGAAAACAAAGTCATTTGTAAATACCCATATTTGTCCATATTTGCATCAGTCAAATGGTTTGAAAGTTATTCCTTAGGGTGAATTGGTGCAATTGTTATGTGTCTGAAAATTGTTGCTTTTGCTGATACCTCATTCACTGGCAAGCAAGCGTATGTACTGTACAAACATATTATTTTGGACACTCCTTGCTTACTGTGAGGATTCCTGTTTTGAAAAAAGTGTCCAGTGAAGACCATGTCTGTGTGATGTACAGCTACCTTGCTTTTCACTGCAGGGTTGTTCCATCCCTTAGAGTGTGTGTTGTTGCTAGTTATCCACCAACTACAATTATTACACTAATTATCTGTACTTCTTATGGTCTGATTAGAAGATTGTGAATTTGGCAGTCACTTGCTACCTAAAAGAAAACTATTGCTTTCACATGTTAAGAATGGAAGGAATACAGGCACAGAGCAGTGAAATGTATTCATCCTGAGGACATGTGTGCTGCAGCTGTGCCCATTCTTCTGCTAATCAGTCTCTGGTGTCTCAAATGGGTCTATCACTTAACATAGCATCCTTTCTTCCTACAATTACAAGTAACCACCTTTTCCACTGCCTATCCAGTCAGATACTTCTGCTGATGTGCTTGGGAGAGCTGATGCATTTCTTCTGTATGCAGCTGAAAAGTCATCATTTGAGTAAAAAAATTTTGTGTATAAATATGAAGCAAGACTCTTGTTAGATTTGAAAACCTTTTTTCATTGTGGAGAGAATGGTAATGGTGGCTAGGCTGGTAAGCACTGCTGTCATTTAATAAACTAATAAAAACTATTGCTGTGCTTTATGTATAGGGGAGAACGGTGTGCTCCCCACAGGGGACTGTGCTGTTGACAGCTTTTTTTCTGTTTCCTTGTGGATACTACCAGGTGAAGCTGGCTTATCAGGAATCTGAGATTGCAGCCCTCTTGAAGAAGATTCCCTTGGGCACCAATGAGATGAACACTATTCGAGGAAGAGCCGAAGAACTGCGAGAAGGGACCTTGTGTGATTACCGTCCTGTCCTGCCTCTGATGTTGGCAAGCTTTATATTTGATGTCCTGTGCACTCCAGGTACTGACAGCATTGGCCCCAGTGTGTGCAGGGCATATTCTGAGATGCCAGGTCTTGAGGGATTTTCAGAGAGAAACTGTCTTCTGTATCAGAACAACCAAAGTTTAATTCTTAATGCACTGTTGCTTGCACTTGCCTCTACATTGTTTTAAAGATATTTTGTTCCCCAGTGGAACAGTTTCTCCTTCTACCTACATTTGAAAACAACTGCACACTTAAGGCATTTCAGCACTCTATGTATGTTTGTAAAATAGTTAAAAATTACTGACTTTGCTGCTTTTACTCTGGTTATATTTTGAGGAATCTAATACAAATCTAGAATATAATAAGAACACAGCAACCTGGGATTAGAAGACTGACTTGGCAATATACTGGTTTGGAGCCTTCTGAGCTTAGAGAGAGAAATGGGAAGAAAACCTTGTAAGGTGCTGTGATCTTGAAGCTGGTATGAGGCTAAGAATAGGACCACAGGAAGCTATGAAAATTCAGAAAGCTCTCAGAAATGTCTTTTGCTTTGAAGCCTTAGCTTTGAAAGATGAGCACTAATTCTATTGTCTTCTTTCAGTGGTTTCTCCTACAGGCTCTAGACCCCCAAGCCGTAATTGGAATAATGAAATGCCTGGAGATGAAGAGCTTGGTTTTGAGGCAGCTGTTGCTGCTCTTGGTAAGAATCTTTTACAAGGAAAGTCTGCCTTCATCCATGTTCTGCATGCTTTTCCATTTTGAATGGTGAGAGTGAGTAGTTCATTCAAGTTTGGTGCAGAAATAGAAGTGTTTGCAGAGTTTGACAGAACCCGGTGCAGGATTCTACATGCCAGGGTTGAGGTATCATTGCAAAGCTGTGAAAAAATGGAAGGAGAATATGGGACAAGAGCTCAGTGTTTAGGCAGTAACATGAATTTTAGCTTTCTGCTTGCTCTTTTGTCAGGAAATATGTATTGCCTGGACTTCAATGAAATGGACAGTTTCAGAGGCAATCAGGACAAAAGGCAATCGTTTTCAAAGAGATCAGACAATGATAGCAAAAGATTAGCTGAAGTACTCTCAAGTATTATCATATCATTCAGGATCTTAGCATAGTACTGAATTCTTGCCTCATTTGCTTCAGCAACAAAGCAGTGATTATATACATGTTATGCGGACAGTACTGTATGTGTGTTTTAAAGCAGTATGCAAAAAGAAATTAAATGGATTAGACAAAACCTGGTGTTTGTTGCCTCATCTCTGAAATCAGGTGAGTTTTTATGGTGTTGGAATGCTGGCTTGTAGCATCTGCAGAAACCAAAAAGTTTGTTTCAAGATAGGGTTGTAGGCTTGCCTGGACTCTTCCTGTAGCTTTTTAGTATCTGGTTGTTCTGACAGTTGTGGCCAACTTAGTATTCTAGGGACAGACTCCAGCTTCTGTTTATTCACGGCCTCTTTTTGAAGTTAACAGAAAAAATCTTTTTTTTGCCTGTAACAGTGAGGCAATTAAAACAGTCTGAAGTATAGATAGCGCTCAGGATGTTGTGTAGTCCCATGAGCTCACTTGTCTCTTCATGCTCTCTTTGATGGACTGCAGGTATGAAAACAACTGTCAGTGAAGCAGAACATCCGCTGTTATGTGAAGGCACACGAAGGGAGAAAGGGGATTTGGCACTAGCCCTCATGATCACTTACAAGGATGATCAGTCTAAGCTGAAGAAGGTGAGTTTTGCTTTGAAAGGGGAGAGGGAGAAGGAAGGTTTGGATTTTGATGGATTTGATAGTTTTGGCCGTGAGTGTAAGTTGCTGTCTCACATACTGATGTTTTACAAGCTATGGTGTGGTATTTATATTCATCCACTGCTGCAAAACCGGATTGTATGGAGTGTGTTGCCCTGGGAGAGGCACTCTTTCCATAGGTTTCTTAAGATCCAGTCAGGACATGTGTTGTCACTGCTAAGACAAGTCCACTCCTAAAGGTTTTTTGGTGTGCAGTCTGTGTGTGGTCTGGGAACTGCATATGTTTTGCTGCAGGGATATTGGCTTGCAGAACAGTATAGCTAGCAAAAGCTCTGTTTTTTAACCTCTCACCTCTTTGATATATTAGTTCATTACACCAGTCTTAATTTCCTGTGCAAGAGAGAAACTCTACCTGTCCACCCCAAAGGAAGAAAAAAAATTGAAAACTGCTGAAGCTTCAGAAAGGATTTTATTAATCTTTTATATTCAGAAATCCTCCTACACAGCAAGAACTACATTATTAGTGTCTTTTTGTCTCCTAAAAGAGAAACATTTTTGCTATACTCTTCTCCAGGGAATAACAGGGACACTGTTATTCAATCATCTGTGCATAAATGATCTGTCAGACTTGTGGTGTTGATTAAATATAGAGAACAAACAGTAGAAGTGGACAAACCCTTAGAATGTGGTGATGCATTTTTCCCCAATTACATAATAAATTATGACAAGAAAATGTTACTGTAGGCCAGTATAAAGCAGTTTCTCTAGTGGCTTTGCCCGTTTCTCAGTAATGTATGACAGGATTTTCTGAATGGTGAGCATGGAATTTTTCTGACTTAAACAACATCTGACAGAACTAAATTTAGAATTCTCCATTCTGCCCTTGATATACCAGAATTGCTTATATTTTGTGAGTTTTGGGTGCTTTTCAAGTAAAGCCAGTGGCTGTTTCAAGTGAAAATGTGATATTACTGAGTCTTTGCCTCCTCGAGTAATGCAGACCACATGGCTCTCAGCTGTGCATTACGTTGCTCTTTGGTGCAGGAAGATGATGCATATTTTCTAGAAAATAAGCATTTTCTTTTTTTTGTCCAACAAATAAAATTTGTTGTCCACCAGGAAATTGATTTGATATTTTACCTCTTTGTCTTAATGTAATGCCTGGTCTCTTACCCTTCTGCTGAGTGCCTTTTTTTTTTCCTTGTTGAAGATTTTAGACAAACTCCTGGACAGAGAGAGTCAAACTCACAAACCACAGACGCTGAGCTCCTTCTACTCATCCAGCAAGCCTGCAGTGGCCAACCAAAAATCTCCTTCCAAACATGCTGCCCAGTCTGCTGCAGCTATCCAGCAGCTTCCAGGGACTTCTGTCACTCAGCAAGCTGCTGTAAGCCCTGCAGTCCAGAGCAGTCCTGAGAACTTTGTGGAGAAGAGTACACAGGGTAAGAAGTGGTTTGTAACAGCTATGCTAAAATTTTCTGCAGTTACAGCCTATTTTCCAAGTCTTGAGTTAAATGTTGTTGGCCTAGTGTCAGATGATCTGCTTTATAACTGAAAGAAAACTGACATAATCCTGCTCATAAATAAAATCCATTTTATAAAAATCCTTTATCTGTTGTTACTTGTATCTTTTAAATGGCCATGTCTGATTTTAGAGATACAGAAACAAGATGGTGTTTACGTTGTCACTGTTCTGTTTAGCAGAGAACTCTCAGAGGTCCCCCTGTGAGCCAGCTGCAGAGGCCACTGTTTTGAAACAAGAGGGGAAGGTCCCCAGTCGTCTGGCCCTTGGAAACCGAGGTGGATACAATGGGAGATGCTGGGGCTCACCTGTCAGGCAGAAGAAGAAACACACAGGTGGGAATGGACTAGCTCATACAGCATCTAGTGCTCTCTTAGGCAGTCTGCTGGGAGAAGAGCTTTTTACAAGGACATGTAGTGATATGACAAAGGATAACAGCTTTAAGCTGAAAGCTGGGAGATTTAGATTGGACATTAGGAAGAAGTTCTTTATTGTAAGGGTCATGAGGCTCTGAACAGGTTGCACAGAGAAGTGGTGGATGCCCCATCCCTGGGAGTTCAAGACCAGGTTGGATGGGACTGAGCAAACTGTTCTATGACTCTGGGATTTTACTTGTCAGCCTTTCCTGTACAACAGAAGCAGCTGAGTATCTCTGAGGTGTTTGACATGGACAAATGAGATTTGCTCCATAAATTTCCTGCCTTTCTTGCACCAGTTATGTTCTGTGTGATGGATTAGATACCTGGAGCTGAATGACTGCTGACTCTAAAAGTGCAGCACTGTGCTCCTGGATCCAGAAACAAATTCAGAGAAGCTGCTGCCTCTGCACTTCTCTTGGGAAGGGTATAAGTTAGAGGCAGAGGATGTGAAGGTTGTGCAGCATGTATCTGAAGGGTTTTCTTCCTATTTGTATAATCTATGGAACTTGACTTTGTAAGTACATTTGCTTATTATTATTATACTCTGCCACAAAACTTGGCAGGTGGAGTGAGGGGCTGTGATGGTGTGAAGGGGGAAATAAAGATGCCTTGTTCTTGGACTCTTCTGCATTTTAATCCAAGAATTACAAAATGTCACTGATGTCTGTGGCCAAATTGATTTGATTTAACCTCTCTCAATTTACAATGAATGCCTGTCAGCCCTAAGACAGTCACTGACACAGCTGATCTTAGCTGGTACTGCAGGTGATATGGTTCAGAGTTTACCTTCCTGCATTGCATTTACCAACCCTGGTGACATTTCTGTGTTGGTTCTGGTGTTGTAGGCATGGCTAGTATTGATAGCAGTGCTCCTGAAACCACTTCTGACAGTTCTCCAACACTCAGTCGGCGTCCTCTACGTGGGGGCTGGGCAACAACATCCTGGGGCAGAGGACAGGACAGTGACAGCATCAGCAGTTCTTCAAGTGATTCACTGGGATCTTCCTCTTCCAGTGGCAGTAGGAGAGCAAGTGGGGGAGCCCGTGCAAAGACTGTGGAAGTTGGCAGGTAATGAATAATACCAATGCACAGAGGCAACCTCTAGGCCTGATGTCGGGGACATGGCACGCGTGCATCGGGGAAGTTTATGGGGGAAAGTTTGCTTTGCTTCCTCTGGACCCCTGAGACAGGAGTGCCAGCTGGCAAACTTGGGATACTTACGTGAAAGATTCCTCTGTCTTTCTTCTAGGTATAAAGGGAGGCGGCTGGAGAGCCATGCTCCTCATGTCCCAAACCAGCCCTCAGAGGCAGCTGCTCACTTCTACTTTGAACTGGCTAAGACAGTCCTTATCAAAGCAGGTGGAAACAGCAGTACCTCTATCTTCACCCACCCTTCCTCCAGTGGTGGGCACCAGGGACCACACCGCAATCTTCACCTCTGCGCCTTTGAGATTGGGCTGTATGCACTAGGGCTGCACAACTTCGTGTCTCCCAACTGGCTCTCTCGAACTTACTCCTCACATGTCTCCTGGATCACAGGTTACAGCAAAGCTTTTTTGGGAGGCTGACTTTGGGGCAGGAGGGTGGGGTAGGGAGGCAAGCTTGTTCCTGAAAATGGTGATACTGATGTGCTGTAGGAGCCACGTGAGCAGCTCACACAGCTGCAGTAGTAGTTACTGATCAGCAGTGATTTGCACAGTGGTGGTTACTTTGGCCTGGAAAGTTCTTGTCACCTCTTTCTTGTTTGAACTGCAAAATGCTTCAGTCTAAAAAGCCCGCTTCTTACACAGAGACTGGTCTTTACTTCTCCTTCAGAAGTGTGTGGAAGAGACAGACATTTGTCAAGTCTGAACATGCTCTTTGGCTGTGTTCAGTTCTCACTTTCCACTTCCTTCTGATTGCACCCATACCTACTATCTATCCATATGGCTTTTAGAGGCCTAAAAAACATACCTTTGAAAATTCATGTTTTCCTGATGTGAATTACTAGACTGGCAGTCCAGAGTGGTTTGTGGGTACTAAAATCAGCTATAGCAAGTACTTTTGCTATTTCCAATGCATTTTAGCTTAAGTAATGGTGTCCTCACTCACCACTTGCTCATTGAGGGCTCTTGTTTGTCCTGTGTTTTGGGAGGAAGCACCTAAATTTGATGTGAACCTTAAGGGAAGCAACTGGGCTGTGTCACTGCTGCTGAAGGAAGTGAAGAGTGCACCTGCTGTTGAAAGAAAGCTGACTAACTGTGCTGGGCATACAGTGGTGTGAGAGTCTCTCTCACTCTTCTTCTTAGGGCAGGCCATGGAGATTGGTAGCGCAGCCTTGAACATCTTAGTGGAGTGTTGGGACGGACATCTAACTCCCCCAGAGGTGGCATCATTGGCAGACAGAGCTTCACGGGCCAGAGACTCCAACATGGTGCGGGCAGCTGCTGAACTGGCCCTCAGCTGCCTGCCTCATGCCCATGCCCTGAACCCAAACGAGATCCAGAGGGCTCTGGTGCAGTGTAAGGAACAGGTGAGCATTATATGGCAGCTGCTAGTGGAGGCTGATTTCTAGCATCAAGGATGTGCTGTTGTTACCTGGGGGGTTGGCTTCTTTGCTACTGCCCAGCCTTAATCCCAGTTCTCTGGATTTCTTATGTTTCATGAAGAACACTGGTTATTCTGCTGCATAGCATCTGGCTGGTCCCCATAGTATTAGTCATTTTAGAGTGCCTTGTACTTCTCCCCTCTTGTAGTTTTTCCTTCTTGTGTTTCTCATTTTACATTCTTAACTTCTTCTTTTGTTTCACTGCTCCCAGGACAACCTGATGCTGGAAAAGGCCTGCATGGCAGTAGAAGAGGCAGCTAAAGGAGGTGGTGTGTACCCAGAAGTCCTCTTTGAAGTAGCTCATCAGTGGTACTGGCTTTATGAACAGACTGTTGGTGGGACCCCAGCCCAGAGAGAAGGTGCCACTGGCTGCAGTGGCGGTGGCGCGCGGGCCGCGTCTGAAGCAGCGCGTGGCCTGGCAGACAGCCGGGTGACCTCAGAGCCGACCACGGTGACAGTGGCAGCTGCAGTAACTGCAGCAGCAACCGTCATGCCAGTGATCTCTGTGGGGTCGACCATGTACCAGCAGCACACGGTGGCAGGGCCAGCAATGGCACATACACACACGCAGGGTCTCCACCCTTACACCACCCTTCAGACTCACATCCCCTGTAACCCCCAGTATATCGGACACACCATCCAGCACATGCCGCGCCCAGCAGTCTTCCCGGTCCCTGGCTCGGCATATCCACAGGTGAGTTTTGGCTGTGCCTTGTTCATTTACTGTGACCTTGTGGGCTGCTTCTGGGGGAGTATGTTGGAGTGGGGAGAGCATGGGGCTCAGACCTGTCATGGCTTGAGATCAAGTCTCTCTTTCTGCTCTCACTTCCCAGTTGGTGGCACTTATTTTGGCCCTCCAGCTCAGCATTTGCCCAGTAAGGAACCTTTTGTGGCTGTGTTTAAAGTCTCAAGAGAATATAAAATATCATACATCAGTAGTTCTTAATTTCTGTTGCTCTGTAGTTTCTCAGAAGGCACTGGACAGAAAGCTTGTTTTCTTGAGAACTTGCAGGCTAAATAGAGACTATGCTCGGAAAGCCAAATAAACGTTATTTTAACCTTTGCCTATTTTTGAAGGTCTTGGAGTGGTTTTCTGCAAAATGATTAGGTTTTTAAAAGGAGGAGGAGCAAGCAGATATAATGCTCATGTGGTGCAAGTTTCCTCCTTTGCTTCCTTCAGACTGGACGTTTCAAGCTCTGGGGCTTGTGTGGGGACATGATGTTTTGATTGCTTGTAAGTGGTCAGGTGAAGCAGACATGACTGTTCTGTACCTTCTGTTGCAGGGTGTCCACCCAGCATTCATAGGGGCGCAGTACCCTTACTCAGTGACTGCACCGTCCCTGGCAGCTACAGCAGTGTCCTTCCCTGGCGTGCCCGTCCCCTCCATGACGCAGATCGCCGTGCATCCCTATCACAGTGAGACGGGACTGTCGCTGTCTTCCAATGTAGCGCGTAAGTTACACCTCGGGGCTTGGGAGCACTGGAAGGTTCTGGCCAAATGAATGCCATTTTGAAGGTATGCGTGCTCAGGGATACTGAGATTCCCAAGGGGGCCTGATACAGCTAGCAGGGAGAAAATTTTGTTCAGCTGAATTTCCAGTACGAGATTGTTTTGGCCTCAAGACTAAATCATGTTTGGAGCCCTTGTGGTCTTTCTGACTTCTAACCTGTAAAAACTTAATTCCTGCTCTCCTTGGGCAAGGTGAGCATAGATGATCTTGAGCAAACTCATGTAATTCTGTTGGGTCAGGTGAGCAGAGTGTAGGAAGCAGGCAGACTTCTGCTACAGAAGCACTACTAAATGTCTTTTTCTGCCTGAAAGGATTGGAGGCAGCCAGTGCCCAAATGTGGAACTATGAGAGATGATGGATGTTTTGTCAAGAGTCATATCAATAGCATTTGGAATGGTTGCTCATGTGTTGTGCTAGGGGCTCAAATGATGGTGAAAATCCATGAAGTAGCATGTAGCACTGGGACAACAGATGTTTACTGGATTGTGGACATGCTGTCATTGCCATGGAGTTCTGCACCAGTGGGTCATGCTTGACCCCAATCTCCGCTAACCCCACATTGCAGAGGCTATAATATTTCCCTGCTTTCAGTGTGTTGCAACTCACCAGGTGCTGGAAGGCTGGTGTGTGAAAAATACTGAAGAGTTGTGTTGATCTCCTTCATATTCAGAGTATAAGTAGAATAATTTTAGTTTTGTTTTTTTTTTATCCTGTATTTTGATGCTAAAAAGCTACCACAAAAGCAAATAAAACAGTCTTGAAGGCCTTAGGATCTGATAGCTGCCAGCCTTAGTCACAATCTGATGCTGTGACTTTTCATTGTGAGAAACCATTTCTGTACTCCTCCAAAGAGCTATGAATCTTCCAGAAGTGCTAATTCATCCTAGAACACTTAAAATATCAAAAGGAGAAAACAACCCCACCCTTTCCAGTTGCCATTGTTTATGGCTTCCATAAACTTATTTTCAGTTCTTACAATGCTGTTTCACTGTTCCTCAAGTACAGAATCATGTGGTGAGGCCTGAGCTCTGGCAATAATTTACCTCATTCTTATGGGTTATTCTCCTTGACCAGACTTCAAACACAGTATGAATTTTGCCCTGCTTTGTGTGTTGTTTGGCACCCTGTGCCTCCTTGGTTGAGGAGGTTAGACAGGTCTTTCCTGGGAGACACATTGTTCTCAGGTATTCAACTGTTCACTAGCAAACATGGAGGGGGAAATTAAAAGGAACTTAGAGCATTGCTCAAGCTCGTGTAGTAGCATCACAGAGAAACTGTGAAATAAGAGCAACAGTTTGCACACACCTAATGGCATCTGTGCTCTGGAGTTCTCAAGCAAACCTTGCTTTTTACTCTTTGTACCTTTCTTGAGAGGGACAGGTAAATTTGAGTCTCGTAAGAGTGCAGCTTAGTGACTCAGTGTTTCCTGCTGTCCGTACAGTTTAGGTGGTACAATGCAATGGGTTTGCATTTGAAACCTGTCATTTCCCTTGAGTTTGCTCATACTAGTTAAGTGTCTGAAGGTGACAACTTCTCAAGTCTCCCTGCTGTTTTTACTGTTGGTACATGCTGCCAGTGTGTGCAGTGACTGTTCTTTCCAGGGATGATTGGAGGTCAGCCTCTAGTGACGGCCTTCCTGAACGGAGTGACAGCTGTTGTACAGCCCAAGTGGAAGAACCTTGCACTGTTGGACTTGATCTTTGAGTGACTTAATTCTGTTCCTGCTCAGTAATTTTCCTAGCAGTTTCTCATCAGGTGTAGGCATACACATGATTGTTTCCTTGGACAAGAAACCAGAACCAAATATTTTATTTAATTGTAGCAAATGCATTCAAATCAACATACACGTTTACAAGTAAAACATGGATTTTGTACATGTTCACGAGATACTGCAGAAGAAATGGACACACATGTTACTGACCCTGTCAGGCCCACCTTGCAAACAGAATAGGGCTATTCCTGGCCCATTGTATTTCAGTTGTAAGCCTGTGGGTTTTGGTTGCTTTATTGTTCTGTTTAGGGGAATATAACCCTACACTGGCAGGGGGCAGTCAGGTGAAGGAGATGATGGCCCAAGTAAACCTTCTTTTAGGCTGGTGCTGGGTCCTAATGCTGCTGTTTTGCTCTCTTCAGTAGGCAGTGTCCATGCAGGATCAACGTTCCCAGCGATTCAGGGTGCTTCCTTGACAACTCTGTCCTCACAGCCCAACTCCCTCGTTACGGGGGGTTTTCCTGCCGAGGATGAGCAGCACAGTCAGCCCGTGAGCCCCCAGGGTCTGCACTACCTCCACTCTGCATACCGAGTTGGTAAGGATGGCCAAGTGCGTTTCTGTAGTCCCCTTGAGAGGGATTCAGGGCAAGGCTGCAGGTTTTCACTGGCAATTTGGCAATTGGCTACTGCACCTGTTGGGGGTGAATGCACCTGAGGGACATGGGAAAAGCAAGTTGATGATCAGATGTGGAGTCTAAAAATGAAGGCAAAGCATTGTAAGATTGAACAATTGCTTTTCAGGACCATCAGAGCAGAAAAGAAAACTAAGTGGGTTAAAGCTGGGAAGAGTCTTGCCTTTCAGCAGATGTAGAAAGGAGCCTGAGTAGGCCTCCAAGGATGTGACTGTGCAAGTTGTGACTATATGATAAAATGATATTTGGCTCCTGCTGCTCATGGATGGAGAGGGCACACTTCTAGTTTAATACCAGCTGAGTCTTCAGATGCACAAAGGAAGTGCCCTGTGCCTCTCCAGTTATTTGTTGAAGATAGATGCAGGAGGAACTTATATGTAGTGAAGAGTGGGTATGTAATTAGCATTCCTTTCCCAGTCACACTGGTTGTGAGAAAATAAGAGAATCTGCCTGAATTGCCATTGGTACAAGGATAGCAGTCTTAGGGTTTGGGATGAAGCTTAGATTGCAGTAAGCTACTGTACTAGTAAGTAGTAAGCTACTTGTACGTACTCATGGTTCAACCCAGTGGATGCTTGATGTAGGATAAGGAAGCCTCTAAAATAAGCAAAGGAAGAGAAACAGCAGGGAAATGGAAGGAAAGCTTGACTTTTTTGTTGAAAGTCAGAATAGAGAGTACTTGTTAGCTGGAAAGGTATGCAGGTGGCTTTTAAAATACCAGTGGTACATGGCATGCCATGAAAGATGTTTAATAACCTGAATAAGAGAGAGGCACAGGCAGGGAAGATGTTCTGGAAGATCAGAACATGGCACATGTTGGTATTTGAATACTGTTGAAATGGGTAGATTTGTCTGAAGAACTGTAATGGCATAAGTGAAGTGTTTGCAGATTGGCAATACTGCAGCTCCGTGGTGGCCTGTTGTCTTTGCTGGAGAGCAGGTTGGTTTGGGTAGCTTCTGTTGCAAAATTTAGATCAAAAGCTTTGCTTTCAGGACATCTCTTGTAGTGCAGCCTTCGGGGCTCTCTGCTTGATGCTGCTGTGGGTGCTCGAGTGCTTCTTTGCAGCTCTGGTGAGGGGTGATGGCTGTGCAGGTTTCCCAGCTTGGAGCAGCAGATCCAGATGTTCTTGCAGATAGTTCCTGTGCTGGCTGACTCCAAGGCTGGCCTTTTGTTTCTGTTTGGACTCTGCAGCTGTGGAGCTTTCTGTTGGTGAGGGGCAGGCCAGCCAGGTTGTGTTGCAATGAGTGAAATGCTAGACTCAGCCTTACTGGGCAGAAGTGCTGCTTGACTGTGGCTGCCCCTTTCTCACAGGGATGCTGGCTCTGGAGATGCTTGGCCGAAGAGCTCACAACGACCATCCCAACAACTTCTCCCGCAGCCCGCCCTACACTGAGGATGTAAAATGGCTCCTTGGGTTAGCTGCAAAGTTAGGTAAGGCTCAGAGCAGTACTTAACAGAAATCCACTTGCTGGGATTTGGGCCATGGTGGGAAAAAGCTCTTGGAGTGAAGCATCAAAGATTGGGTGAGTCTGATATCAGTGCCATTCCTGAGAGAAGATCCCTACTGCTCTTTCATCCCCTTATTTGTCCCATTTTTGGGTTCAGTAGGCATGCTGTTGAATTTTGAGTCACTGGATGAAGTACATGAGATTGGACAGAGTTCAGAGCTTGTATCTCTTCCATTCTGTAATATTGATTATCTCTTTTCCATTTGCACTGTATTGTAGGTATTTCTCTTACGTATATTTATACCTTCTGTGAAGACTTTTTATAGCAATAGATGCTCAAAACACCTATTTTTGGGGGGTTGCTTGTTTTTACTTCTGTTTTGCTCTTGGATCTTTTTTGTCAGCTCACTTTCTAAATGCTTTCATAAGCAGTAAGCTAAAAAAATCTTTACAAACAGCCTGTTTAGTGGGACAGCTTCTGCTGCTCTTGCTGGCAGAGCTCCACTGTAGGAAGTGGTGGGGAAGCTTGACTTATGTCTACAGCCTCCTTAAAGCCCGAGTGCTGAGGCATCTAGGTGCTTCCTTGATGGGCAGTCAGGAAACAATGGAGAAGGCAGTGTGTTATCCTTGTATTTCTAGTAACTTTGCCACATTAATTTCCTTTCATATCTCCTTTAAAGAAAAGTGAATTTAGGAACACCAGTAACTGAGGTGGTACGTGGTCTCTCCTCAGACCTGATGGGTATAGCAGAATCTTCTCTGTCCCATGAGTTTGCTAGACTGTCTCCCCCAGGCCTGCTGAAGGATGCAGTACTGTGAGAAGAAGGTGCTCCAGATCCAGGTTCTTGCTGTGAAGTGTGATTTCTTGTGTGTTACCTTAGCACTGTTGTTCTGACTTCCTCCTGTGCAGGTGTAAACTATGTGCATCAGTTTTGCGTTGGTGCTGCGAAGGGGGTGCTGAGCCCTTTTGTGCTCCAGGAGATCATCATGGAAGCTCTACAGAGGCTCAACCCTGCCCATGTGCACAACCACCTGCGCACCCCAGCCTTCCACCAGCTGGTGCAGAGGTGCCAGCAGGCCTATATGCAGGTAAAGTGTGGCTTATCTTCCTGCCTGTCAGAGCTGCCAGGCCATTGCCTGCCTTGGAGATGCTGCCTGTGTGTGCATGTGCAGAGGGGAAGGGGCCTTGGGCACTGGGAGCTGGTGGTCCATTCCTGATGCATCCTTCTCCCTCAGCAGGGACTGGAATAGGCATCACCTGCCTGTATGGGGGCTGCATGCAAAGGATCTCACTGTACTACTTCTGCCAAGGCCTTCCACCTCCTGTGCTCTTCCATGAAGACTGGGGTGGTTGTCTTCTTCCTCACTCTGAATGCTATATGTACCTTTTAACTTCTGAACTTTCTTTATGTTTTCAAGCCTCATGTCCACCCCTGTCCCTAGTCCATCCTTTTTACTTTCTTGTTAGTAGTAGCCTGTTTTCCCCTTCTCACAAAGGCATGGCTGTCTGGTGTGCCAGTGCTGAGACCAGCAATGGAAATGGCTTGGTCAGCTACCAGCACAGATATCCCTCCCAGGCTTTGTTGAAACCAGTGTTTCAGTGAGCCAGCTGGAATACCAAAGTTGCCTGTTCTTTAAAACAGTGCAGTCAGGACACATCACATATACCTTCTTCTTGAATAAATGACCAAAGGGTGATTCTGTAGCTATATTGTCAAGGTTGGATTAGCTGTTCTATCATCCTAGATGGTATTTTTGAGACATGACAGCTTCTTCATTTGGCCTTGAAAGCTAAGCCTGCTGGTTTGGGGCCTTGTTTGAGAAGCTGATAGAAGTGACAGTTACGCCTAGAGATATTTTGTAGCAATTTAGTGTAAACTTAACTCAGCCCATGTCCCTTAGCAAAGGAGATGTGCAGTGACCAGGCTGGGTGTAACCTGCAGAATGAAAGGTTGTGAGGGTTGGATGCTGGTGGGGTAGAATATTACCTGGGCCTTTAGTGCTGTACTATGGCTCAGTACAGTGCTCGTGACATAGAGGACACTTGCTGATGCTGCATTTTGGTGCTGTGAGGGAGCACTGCCCTTGGGTGTGCTGGGGTGCAGGATACAGCACTGCTGCCTTTGAGGTACTCTTCTCTGTCAGAGCTGCCAGTCTTGGACCACTGGTGGGTTACAGGACCATGTGACCTGTTGCTCTGGGAGCTCAGTCTTGTGAGTTTCACCAGCAGGAGGGCGGTGAGCAAATGCCTTAAGGCTCTTTCCCTTTTCCCATCCAGTACATCCATCATCGGCTGATCCATCTCACTCCAGCTGACTACGATGACTTTGTGAATGCCATCCGCAGCGCCAGAAGCGCCTTCTGCCTGACTCCCATGGGCATGATGCAGTTTAATGATATTCTCCAGAACCTAAAGCGCAGCAAGCAGACAAAGGAGCTGTGGCAAAGGGTCTCTCTGGAAATGACCACCTTCTCACCATGACATCAGGTGGAGCTCCACGGACACACAACCCTTTGCCCAACATAGTTGTAGTTCCATTTACACCATCCTTCCTTCTGGTGTCTTTTTTATTTTAGTTTTAACTTGTTGGAAACCACTGATCTGATGTATTTATACCATGACATTCCTCTCCAGCACTGTTGCGTGTTGGCGCTCTGCTTTGCTCGCTCTTCCTCCTCCTTCTCGGGGCTGCAGGCTTGAGAAGCATCAGGAAATGAGAAGGAAGTTGAGCTGGCTGCCCTGTGGTGTAGTCACTGCTTTTCTCCCTGAGCCCTGGAGGCTGTCCTGCGAGCAGTTTGCAGTGTGATTGCGCACATGTTAGAGGGGTTGGGGATTCTGTCTGAAGTATTTATTTTAGCATTTATAAATATGTAAACTTTTTTTTTTTGTATGGGCTTCTCTTACTCCACACACCATCTCCTTTTGGAGAGTGGCTGGAACTGCTGTGCACAGCAAGTGCTCCCTCCATCCCTTTCAGCAACTCCTGGTGAGAGAAGCTGAGACTGGAGTAGCAGGGCCAGGGCCACCTCTGCAGCTTTCTGCAGCAGCTGAGGACAGAGGCTGGAGCTCGGGCAGTGAGTCCTTGACTGCACTGAGCTGCCTGGAGACTGCCAGAAGTGCTTGAGCTCTTTCTCAGGAGCGTCCCTCACTGGGCACTGCTGGCTCATAGAATGTTTTGATCCTGGTTGTTCCAAGTTGTACAATCCTGTTTCTTTTGGCTGGGGTATTACTCTCCTGTAATCACTTTCTTATCCCTCGTCTCTTCTCGTTTCCTGATTAAACACTTGTTTTCTTAGACTGACTCTCTCTTCTCTCTGCTATGATGTTGGCAGTCTGAAGGAGCTGGCCAGCTGTGTGTCAGTGGGAGCTCCTGTGAGCCCTGGTAGGTGGCTGCTGTGCTCTGGGGAGCAGCAATCCAGCACAAGCTGGGGCCCAAAGGTTTCTTGCCTGATACTGCTCTGACAATGACCTGCCTCTGCAGAGGCTGAGGTACATGTTTGATGGGTGTTGGGAGAGTTGGTGGTAAGTCTGGGATGTTCTTCCTACAGTTCTGTCAGTCACTGGCTTCCTTTTCTAGCCTTAATACTGTGTGATAATGCAGAGCCTTGTATTTCCCAAGTGTGTAGAACACCAGCTGCTCCCATGTATTGGTGGTATGAGAGGTATGTGGTGGACTGTGAAAGGTATCTAGTAGGGATGGCATTACAGAAAATTAAGTTTAGATAGCTTAAGTGTATAAGCACATACATTTCAGGGCTTTTAAAAGTGGAAGTTAGATGACTTATGAATGGATGTTAAGAATCCCATTTCTCAGCAGTAATGTCTTTTGCTTCTTACTTGGGTTCAGCCAATGAGTTTTAATTTCTGCAAGTTAGAAATATGTACCTGTTTGATATTTCCAATGATACTCTTAAAGAATAAAGTAAATCATAGGCACAGGGCAAAAGAGATGAACAGGCTCTTTTGGTTTGGCTTTGTGTACTGCACAGGCCAGAGAGTATGGCTTAGGTTTCTCTACTTCTGATTGTGCAACAGTAACTATTTAAAGATCTCCTTATAGCTCCTTGTGTTCCTCCATAAGGTGTCTAGTTTAAATGCTAACTAGAAATGCAGGTGGTGATAATAATGGGTTAGGTTTTGTGGTTTTTAAACTGAAGTCTGTGTTGATTATGAGCTGCCTGTTATTTTGCAAAACTTCTGGATCTGACTGGAGAGCACAGCCTGATGATGTGTGGAAGGTTTGGGTTCCTAGAACACGTTCTGTGCTCTGGTTCTTGCATGTTCAGAACTGTGAAAGGAGCATAGAGAAAAATGAGTTGTCTAATAAGGTCTAATATTTTCTAATGCTATAGGGAAAAATCTGTGGAAGAGAAGGGGGCATGTTTTAGAAGGAAAGAAGCAGAAGGGAAATGGGTAAAAGAGCTGAATATTAAGTATCAGGAGCAGAAGTGATCTGTAGCATTAAGAATTTGGATTGAACAGGGAAATGAAATGTCAGAGCCTCATCTGTGATGTTGATTGGAAAAATACACTTGATCCTGAGCAGCTGAGTTTTCAGACCACTGTGTCTGGTAATATGTTGCTGTTCCTGAGCCAAGTCCCATGAAATATATCTGAGCAAGGACAGAAGAAAGTGAGGAAAGAGAGGATGATGTTTTTTACTGCCATGTGGCTGTGAGGTTATTGAGGTATTTTTCCTTCATAAGAGATGGGATGAGGCCTGATGGCCCTAGAAGCATTCATTTCCTGTTAAAAAAAAACAATTATTACCCACTGCAGTCTTGTTAGTCACTATTCCAGGAGTGGGAAAAATATATAGGCTTAGAAATTCTGAAAAGACATTTCAGAAGAAGACCTGTAAAAGAGGTTGCAGGCAACTCAAATTTCCTTTGACTTTTAACACGTGTTTTTTCACTTGGAGTTAATGTTCTCCAGGACTTTGCCAGCAGCACATGAAGTGTCTCCATCTCTGGACATGTTCACCTATTACCATCTTTCTTGCCTGTGAAAATTTTCTTTTGGAGGCATTTTCCAGGAATATGAGTTAACAGAACAGTGTTTGCCTTTGAACTTCAGTGTCTTTACAGCCCATGAACAAGGTGAGTTTGAGCTGTCCTGTAATGAAATGACGTGCCTGACAACAGGTATGGCTGTAATTAGCTGAAAAGCCCCCTGTCTAGTTTTTCTTTACAGTCTGTACAATTTATTTGGGATTTTTATTTTGGTTTTTGGAGAGTCTATTCAGAACTAGCCTTCTGGAGAGCTGTTGAAACTAGTTTTAATTTTTTTTTTGCTTGGGTTTGGTTTTTATCAAGCCTGGAACTGTGGTATTTTGGAGCACAATACAGCTTTTACTTTCCCAGCTTTTTTAGCACCAGCTTGGCTATTGCTACACAGTGCTGGAGTGCTCTGTGGAACCGTGGAAACTTCAGTCAGTGGAGATGGGGTAAGCATTGAAGTACCCATGAAGTTCTTCACCACCTCTGGGTCAAAGTTGTCAGCTGTAACAACATGGCATAAATTTAGAATAGTTTTCTATTAGAGGCAGAAAAGTTGTATTTTTCTTACCTAGACATTAAGAGACAGGCAGGATATAAAAATGAATTTTTCAGGATGTAACTGGGAAGAGAATGTGCCAAAAGAGATATATGTTCTCACAATGATCTGCTACCACTGACTTTTTTTAAACTGAGGTGTAGAAGGTAAAAGCTTGGGCCAGCAGGACTTCTCAGCATCTGCTCACCATGACTGTTGCAGGAGTTTTCTTTTAAACCCTTTTAAGCCATAGATCAAATGGCTCTCAACTAGAGTTTATTTAAAATACTTTGTGTTCTCTCTTTCTGTGCCTGAATTTAAGTGCCATTGACATGATTATGGTGAAGGCAGGATCTTCTGGTTGGTGGATTTTTTTTAAACTGCCTCCCCCTCACTATCTCCTTGCCTCCAGAATTATTCAAATGTGGCTTTTGAACTCATTTCTGCTTCCTGTTTCCATGTTAAGGGTATTCGCACTTGGGGCAGGGTGGTGGAGGCACCTCTCCCAAAGTAGCATTAATTTGTGGAAGCTGGAAGTGCAGCTGGGGCTGTTCTGGGTGAGGGTTTTTATTTGAGCTGAGGATTTGTGAGTGCTTTCCCTGAGGGCACCATGCAGATGAACCATGTGTGCTGTCAGGAGCTGCCATTACTGAGTAGTGTTTCTGCCTCTTGTAAAGACTGATTGTGCTCTCTAAACAAGTGACTTTTTATCTTGAGGGCATTGTCTGCTCCCAGTTACAGTATTCATAACTACTCCATGCTGTCCAGGCTGCACTGCACAATTCCTTTTTTGCCATGAAGGAGTTGTGAGTTTTAAGGGGAAAATGGTGGAAATGCATTAAATCCAGTACATATCTGGTATATGTATGTAGCATGCACTGTCCCTGACATTTCCTTCCATGTCCTACTTAAATTGGCTCATTTAAGTCAGCCGAGAACTTTTTCTCTAAGTCCTGAAAAGCACCTTTTGCAGTGACCTGGGGGTTATGGCCCAGCCTGATTTATGATCCTGTCACCCTAAGTGACATAACTACAAGCTGGATTCTGACTGCTGCGATGGTGTCACCACTATGGACCTGCTGGTTTTCAAGAATTGTGGAGTGATGTGAGAGCTGACAATGCTATGGAGATGAGAAAGGTGAGAAACCAAGTCTTGGAAGAAAGCCACTTTCTAAAGCTAAAAATAGATTCTTTATTTCTACATAGAATACTGGAGATAAGTGTCAGGAATACTTTTTGTAGCAAAACAACCTGCTAAGTGTTTCAGAGGTGAATATTACTTGGTTTATTGTGTTTTTTAACCCCCACAAGCCTTTAAGAAAAAAGGAACAAACAAACTGATAAATGGAGAGATGGTACCAGTGTTCCATCTATGTTCTGCTATGTGATGGGGGATGCGATTCCTGGATTGAGGCAGCCTGAAAACACTTGTATGTGCTGGCTGCTACTGTATGTGGTGGTGTCTTGTGTGCAGTTGCACCATGTCAGCCAGGAGTCCCTCAGGATTCACCACTGATTCATTTGGCACGTTCAGACCTGTTTATCATTACTTTTCTGGCCATGTTACTACTGATACAGCAAAATGATCAGCAAGGAATCAAAGGTTTTTCTTTCCAACTGCATGTAAGGGCTGAAAAATGTCAGGAAGAGGTTGATCAAGTGGCTTGTTAGATTCCTGTGTGTCATTCTGAGTTCCAGGAGCTGCAGGCTTCTGTCAGGGATATTTGTCTTTGCAGTGCTGTCATCCAATGAAAATTGCAATTTTCAGTGATCAGCTTTTTATGTAGAATTGATACATGATGCCACCTACAGAGAAATTCTCTAGTTCCCTTAGGTCTTCACCCTATAGCTGAGATTCATACCAGTGCTCCCTGAATGTTGTGCTGACTAGAAAGAGGCAGCAGACAACTTTTAAGTATTTTCCCAATTGAATTCCTGAGGTGGTTTGCAAGCACAAGATCCAAAAGAGTTTCCTGTTGTTGTTTTGCCAGTTCTCACCTCTCATGCACCTGGCTATAAGAATTACATGGCCTTCTGCTTCCTGGCCAAATGACTCCTTTTTAAATGGGAGTTGCATCAGCCTAAAGAATTTTTTAAAATACATTATCAAAAAACCCCTTAAGGTCCTGTTTCATGCTTATCATTTTCCTTTGCCTTAGAAGTGAACTGGTTACCATGAACTTCTCTGATGCAGTAGTGAGGCCAGAAGGTGAGGTTTGTTTCTACTATGGAAGGGTGAGGATCTGGAATGTTTTACTGTCAAATGGGTCAGTATCTAGTACCCAGTGTCTCTCACTGAAAAGATGGGGTTTGTTAGCTTTTTTGTATCACAGAGCTTCTGATATTATACATGCTTCTCTTAGGAGGCAGTGTTTGATTCCACAGCTTTGAAGAGATGTCTGGAAGGCAGGTAGCTTCTGCATCCATGTGCTGTCAGAGAAAGGTAGCAGATTGGAAAAGCTCTTCATCGGGTAAGGATGTCCTATAGTTGGAGCTGACCACAGCAGATGCTTTGTCTGTCATTAGTATAAGCAGTAAGAACTAGTGCAGTACAGAAATTAAGCAACCAGGGGAAGAAAGAAATAGATAATGAGACTCCACAGTTGCCATTTGCTGCCTTGAGTGACAGACTATTACCAGTAAAGTAACACTGACTTACTGAGCTCCTCCCAACATTTATTCCTCAAACCACATTTATTTTTACTGGGCCTCTCCTCAAAGATGTACCATAGTCTGAGGTAAAGCATGAAAGGTTGTCACATAGTCTGTGTGACAACCTATAATGAATTAAGACCAGGAAAACATTTAAGGGAGCAGCACAATCATTGGTCCTGGGATTCTTCTTGCTGCTGCCAGGGTTATTTGTGAAGTGTCTGGTGGAGGGAGAGCTGTAGGACTGTTTTGCAATGCTCTCACAAGCATGACTATTCAAACAATGTTTTCCTTCCAGTTTTTACTGTGAGGGCTGCTGTGCCAGGCACACCTGGACAGGAGCTACACAGCCAAGCTCTGCTATGGGAGGCACAGCAGCTGGAAACAACTGCAGTAGCTAGGAATGGCCCCAAAGTCACCACTATTGTAAACCAGTAAGAATGAGTCTCAAACTCCAGGCTGGCTGCAAGTAGCACATTCCTTCTACCTTGTTTCAAATGTAAGTTAAACGCCACTGTTGCCCTTCCAAATACCAGGCCTAAGGAGGAGAATTTCCAGTTTTTCTTACCCTTGTACCAGCTTAGGGTCCATGACACCACTCCAAATCATCACAAAGAAGAAAAATAAGTAGTACATTTATTGAATCTCCACTTACTTCTACTTCTAGCCTTTATTGAGACACATGTGCTCAGCTTCGAGAGCCAAGAATTTCTTCATTATCATTCAATGTGAATGATGCTATACATGAATCAAGTGCAGGAAGTTGGGCTTTTCTCTCTAAGAGGAATGAGAGAGGGGTTTCTAGTCTTTCCATCTGTTTTTTGGCTGCACAAAATAACCCTTTCCAAGGGCACATGAAATAAAATACTATATTGCATACTATATACATTTACATACAACGGTAAATGCACCATTCATTCAGAAATACACAATACCTAAGGCTCAATGGAAAAGCTCCGTTGAAGCAACTTCTCTCTGGATGAGAGAGAAGTGGCTTGTGACAGTTGTGAATGTTTCCATAACTTGTTCATGTGGATCCTGCCCCACTGCAGCACTCTCCAAGGACCACCTGTGCCTGGGAAGGAGGGCTCAAAGAAAATATGTACAACCATGATGGAGGATTTCCTCTGAGAATAATTATCCAATTATCCAATAACTGCAGGAGGAGGCAAAGTACCTTAGTGTACTTTGGAGAAGCAGAAGCCCTTTTAGGCATAGGAAACCACTTCTGGTGCAAAGCCGCTCCTTTATATCTGAACCATAGGCGTGCAAGAAGATTAAAACAGTCCTAGCACCTGGACTATGTGGTAGGGGTGTTGGAACTGTTGGAAAGGGATTTTTTTTAAGCTGATCAGGCATGGGGAACTGAATTACCTGCTTTCAGCTGTAACATCAGCCATATTTTACAGTACCTGAGCTTTGCCTCCCCCTGCTGCTGGGCTGCACTTACACACACCTCCCAAGTGCTCTACAGGGACATTACTGCTCCTTGCTTATCTTTTGACATGTGTTAAGTCCCTGCAGCGAAATACTTGCCCCGTTGCCACATGTGGCAAACCTTTTCTCTAAGATCACAAAGCAATTCATTGACCAGAGTTAGCAGACAGTGTGTCCCACCCCAAGCCCTGCAGATAAGGAGGGATAAGTTACCGGTCTGTGCCCGTCCCCGCAGGTGCAGTCCCCACCCTCCCCACGCAGTGGCACTGTAAGCAATGGGCACGGGCAGAACAGCGTGTTCTTGGGCCTCGCTGTGGCCAATACACTACGGATAAAAGCTGGGCTTCACTGCACTGGATTCCCCTTTTATTAGGCTGCTGCTCTTTTCTCAGCAGTGGGCTCAATTGTCTCCCCTCTTCAGCCTTTACTTCCAGGCTCAGAGGAACAACACATTAACTCCAGCTCGTGCCTGTTTCATAGACTGAGAAAAGGAATTTAAAAATACACAAAGTGTTAACTCTGCTCTCTCCCCTGCTCTAAGTAGGGCAGTCATTTCAAATCCTTCCTGTAAGTAAAAGTCAAATTGTAGTAGCACACCATTAATACTCAAGAATGTGACTTGCACTCTATGCCCCAAGGCAGTGTCAGGGCAGCAGCCCTTTCCAAGGGTGGGGCGAGGCTCCACCTGCACATTCTCTGCTCCTTTGTCCAGTTGTTTTGGCTTGACAGGAGATGGCATCATTGCACACGTTGGAGCACCACACATGCCAATGGCAGTGGGGCCAGGGAGTCCCTCTCAGCTCCAGCTAGAGTTTTGCAGCTCCTCTCGGAGCCAGGTTGGAAGGGGCTGCCCCAGTCTGTTCATCAGCTTGGATAATTCAATGTTGTGCTCCCGGTAGAAGTCTCTTAGAAAGAGCCGTGACTGTGGAAAAAAAAGACCACATGAGCATGAAAGGTGTTACCCTCAACACGTGCTCCACAGGTCATCTGGGACAGATGGTAGGAAAATCCATGTGGGTTTGCTGGGATGTTTCTACTTCTCTTGTTGCCAAGAGATTTGAGACAGCTACTCACCAAGGAATCCATATCGGGGTATTTCCTTCCTTTACTCTTTCCTAGGCATTTAGTCTTTCCTCCATCTAGCAGCTGGCACCAAAATCCTTTTGCTTCATCAAATCTGAAAAAGACATTTATCTTTGAAAGATACAGCCACATACCCAATTAGCAGTAGCAGCAATTAAGTAACTCCATAGTTATTTCCTATTTCAGTGCTTTACCTATTTATTTTGTGGTATTGGTTCCTTGGATTTTTTTAGCACTGGACTACTTTGACAAGAAATTTATTACAAACATGATAGTTTCAGCTTTGTGCAAATTTCAGATGTACCATGGTTACACAATTTGCCTGTTCAGCTGGGGGAAAGATAATAATCAGTTTTCTGGTGCACGTAAATTCTTTTAAGTCTCCTCACTGTAGTTGAGTATTAGACAATCCCCTGACTGTTTATTAAGTGTCAAGTGTTTCTTTTCTTGCTAAAACACAGGCATGAGGCAATGCTGGGAACCATGTCTGGATCTAGCCTGGTCTGTCCCTTCAGCTGGCCAAAGGTGAGCTTGAGGTTTGAGCAGGTCCCCTGAAGAAATTGGAGGCAAGCTGACAAATCCCATCTATTTTCTGACTTGGCTGAGGGGTACTGGCAGTACCTCTACTGTAGATACTCCATTCACCATCAGCACATGTGCTGCAGCAAGTGAAGCTTTCAAGTAACCCGACATTTCTCTAAATCTGTTCTCCCCTGAGGAGCTCTGTGGGAGAGCTCTGGGGGAATCCTTTGGAAACAGCTGTAGGGGGAGAACTGAATTAGTTGTCCTCTCTTTACTGTGAAAGGAAAGGGCAATTGTTTTGTGCCTGCATGCATGCATCCCCACCCACCATCCTCAGATGGCATAGGCTGTGACAGCAGAGAAGATGGGAAAACATGTTTCAGCTGCAAAGAACAATATTCAGCATCTTCAGTGGGCTTGCAGAGTTGCCACTGAACACTGGTATGGCCACAGTACACCTTCAACAGCACTTAATCTATTCAGTTAACTGTACATGCAGTGTGGGCAAGATCACAGTCAGGGCTCAGAACATCCTGTAACTGTAGCAGTGAGGTGGTGCCTCTGCTAATGCTCTCTCAGACAGCTCTGGGCACCTGTCAAATCCACATCATCTCTAATAACAGGCTCTTTACCTCAAAACTGTGCAGTGCAGCCCTAATCTCCATCTGGGTAAAGATAGGAGCAGATTGTCACACATTTTTTATCATACCTCCTCTACTTTTTGTCAGATACAGCTATAACAGAAAGCATAAGGAGTACTACTAATTCCAGCACCTTTTCTGAAACACAAAGACCAAGTGGAAAAAATATCATAGTTACTGCTGTGAACAACTTCATTCTTCATAACAGTGTCAGAACCTTGTCCTTCCCCTATAATTTCAGGAAACACCAAGGTGTGATTCCAGTCTCCACAAAGCATCTCATGCTATCTGAATCTAATTTTAGGGTTAGGCATAACTGTGAAACCTTGGCAGATCTCCTGATTAAAGACAAGAAGTGTTCTTTCAATCACAGGCTTCCTGGCTGAGAAAGCATTCTCCCAAAAGGGAGCTATTTCCTTACCTGAGGGCCTGGGTGTAGTTGAAGAGTGGCGTAACTCCCAAGAACTTCTGGATATTGTCCATTACAGAGGCAGGGTTGTGTCTCAGCTCCTGACCATCCACAATGAGAAGCTGTAAAGAGAACAGTTGCCTTAGCCTCTGCCAGCTTGTGCTGACTGACACCTGTGAGCTTCCTTCATCTCCAGCTGCCCTGGCCTGTGAGTACAGGCAGCCAAAGTCTGTTTGTTCTAGAACGACACTGTGGGGGATGTGGCCCATTTGTCACCAGAGATAGAGAAGTTATGATATGGTCCACAAGTACCATGTAACAGTACATCATGACAAGCTTTGCTTAATAAAGTTGTCTTTGGCCAAATGCCCTGTAACTAAGCACGAAGGCCCAGCAGCAGCATGTACAGATTGTCTCTGGAAACCCTTTTTGTTTGGATATCAGCAGCCATTGTGCTAGGTATTCTCCTGTTACATGTCTCATAGACAATGAACAACATTTGTGCTAATAAATTATCTACTCCAAATAACAGAATGGAGCAATAGTCACATGAACTAAAGACTGACCTGCAGTAAGAACAAGGAGGTGTGTGTTTAGCTCCGTCATTCCTCAAGCAATAACCTCCAGGAATAGCAAGGCAATGAGATACAAGCCTAAGAATGCTTTACCATCTCTTAGTCTTGACAGATCTGTCATGTACAGTTCAGGCTCTGCTGCTTTGGCAGAGAATAACAGACCAAATGGACATTATAACCCTCTGCTGGATTACAGACTGTCTTAAGAATAACCCCAGCAGCAGAAAGAACTTGAAAAAACATCCTGACTCACAGTAATCACATATATATATATATAGACAAAGATCAATAGATAGATAATCTTAGACAGTTTAGAAACTTCTTCAGAATTTAGAGACCGAAATAGTCTACACTGTCTATTCATTTGCATTTTTGCAAATTTGTACACAAAACACTGAATCCTGACATCTCTGCAGTGAACTTTCCCTTCAGCAGACAGCTAAAGGCTTCACAACAAGGGAACTAACAAGAGGCAGAGTCCACAAGCCTCTCTGTAAAGCAATAAAACCACAGCAAGTGGCTGAAAGACCTTCTGGGCCTGAAGAAGGTCCCTGGACTGCAGACTGCCAAGATGAAAGGAAGGGAGTGCTAACACTGCTGTTCTTGCTGAAATTCCCAGAACTGTGGAGCATTCTAGGAGATCACAGTATCCTCGTGCACTCATTTTCTTTTACAAATACAATAAAGTGCAAAATTGGAGTATTCAAGCCTAATTTCTTACCCACTCATAACAGGAGAAAGGAAGTAGTGGCTTTTGTTGCAAAAGACAAGAAAGAAGGTAAAATTAAAATTATGGGGGGTGCACATGCTCATGAATCAGTTTGTTCCCCTCTCCTCTCCACTAAACCTGCAGGGGGCTCCACAAGCAGCTCTCCTACCTGCCCAGAGGGATAGTAGGTGAGCCAGCGCTCCAGGTGGGTGGAATACCAGCCGGGGAACAGGCATCGGCTCTGCAGGGTGCGCAGCTCCTGCGGGGCCTGCGGCTTCGCAGAGATCACTTGGTAGAAAGTGTAATTGAGCGCCACAGGGTCGTTGTGAGCACGCTGGTGCTGAAAAACACAAGCTGGATTCAGGAGCAGCAACAGGATTCTGCCTTACGCTTCTCAGTGCAGATCCCAATGACTCAGCACAGCCACCCACCAATGCCTCTGTATGTGAATGTGTCCGCACCCTGCAGGGAACCTGCCTCCTCTAGGAAAGCACATCCCTTTCTACCTCCCCCACTGAAATATCTCCGTGGCTGTTACCCCAGCCCAGCGCAGGGAAGTTACCTGATACCACGAATAGGCTCGGTCAGCAGGGTTAATCAGAACAGTGATGATTTTGGCTCGAGGCAGCAGGGCTGCACCACGTTTTGGTACCACCTCTGTGTCAAAGTAATTGGCACTCTTCTCAAACATGAAGTCTGTGCTGGCATTGGAGGGAATGGGAAAGAATTCCATGTACCTGTCAAACAGATGAGATGCTGGTGAGCAGCATGGCCCAACAAGAAAAGGCACAGCCCCACGATGCCCTTACTCCTCTTCAACAGACACAGCTGCAGCAAAATTCCACCTCCCCAGTAATGCAGGGGATGAGCAAAGGAGTGCAGATGTAGCAGAGGTGTGACTCAAAAAGGGGTGGTGGCACATGACAAAGAAAGTTGAGAAATGATACCAATGTAAGGAAGTATTTTGCTGAGAGTGTGTTCCCCGAGTCCCTGGGCATTGGAAGGAAAAACCTGAGAGTAAGGTCCCAGTTGCAAGCTTTAGCAGGAAAGAAAGACATTTTGTCCAAGAGTAAGGTCAGAATCATCTGCCTGCCTTGTCACCAACCGCTTAAACCTGTCTAAAGCATTTATCTCTTTGTACCTCAGTCCATAGCTGAGGTACAGGGTAAAGAGCTCTGGCCTGACTCACAGGAGCTTGTTGAATGAGTAACATGGAAACTCTAAGGTATTTGATTAACAAGGTAAGAGGGTAAGGTGAGCTGGGGACTGTGAAGCACTGGAAGGCTGATCTGTGCTCAAATCTAAGCTGTGCAACAAACCCAAATTCCGTGTTAAATATAAAGATTCTCCCCTTGCATGTGACGCCACACTCTGATCAATCTGGAGGACTTTCCCAGGGGATGCACATAGAAGCCTTCACTTTCTAACCTGTCAGCTAGTGCAACTGCTCTGTAGTGGTTGACTTCCGTGAGCTCTGCTCAAGTACTAACCATCTTCCAGTATCTTTTCAAAAGTCCCCTAAATGATTAGAGAAGTCAATCTCCCACAATTCGTGGATAAAGAAATCCCAGAATGGCTTTGTGCCACACAGCCATCCCTCAGAGCCATGCACAAGGGAGGCCAGTGCCACTGTCAGCCAAAGTTACTGCTTTGAGTAAGAAACACCTTTAAACTTTCTCTCCCTGGAAACACAGTGGCATAATAATGCCATGGTGACACTAGAATTTGCTTGCCAGTTGGAAACTTCTACATGTAAACACCAAGGTATGCATATGGATACTGGAGCCAGCACAAGGAACACAGTGGTTGTTCTAAGTGTCAAGGCTGTTGAGAACAATAGCAGGGAAGTTGTCTCCTCCAGTATTGTGTTTTAATTCTGAAACCATGAAGAACTTTGTAATGAGAACATTGCTGTCTGTTTTGCATGTCAACGTAACTTCATGACAGCAGTGCATTCATCAAAGACTTGCTGAATTTTTAAAGCTAATTCATACCTACAGCTCTCCTGATGAAGAGTCAGTAAAATGAGAAACTGCTTGTGCTGCTCCTGGGACTACACAGCTGGGTTACCAGGAAAACAGAAAGCATGCACTGAGCAAAGCAAGGAAAACAACTGTTCAGAAACAGAGAAGCTGCTAAGGGGGATGAGGCAGACATACAGAGAGACTTGGGAGAAGGCAACATGGGTGCACCATATCACAGAAGAACATGTGTCAGGTCTCTTACCAATCAATTCCTTTGTGATAGTTGGGGCCATTAAAAAACTGGATCTCCTCAAAGGTGGATGGACTTGGGAAGTTACTGGTCACAGCTGGATGCATGGTCAAGAAGAAGTGCACAGCTGTTGTGCCTGCAACAGGAACCAGTTAACGGGACCTGGGTCACACAATGCTTTGGCTGAATTAAAAGCTTACCTACACTGCAAGAAACTGTTCCCAGATGGGCACACTCCTCTCCTTGTAGCTGACTAACCCCATAACTCACGCAGTTTACAACAGCAGCGACACCAAGCACTGCTCAGTCAAGTTCAATCCACATTTTAACTCATGCAGCTGATTGGAATTGCCTCCTTTGCAAGACATCTGCCACCCATCCAGCTACTCCCATGCCAGTGGCACAGCCACACCGTCATGTGGCAGAACACAAACATGCCACATGAGAGGTGGCCTGGGCAGGACGTGTGCTAGGGACAACATTAGTGTCCTGGGGTGAGAACTCCACCAGAGATGCCTTGTCCTGCCTTTGCTGTAGATGTTTTCCCTTTACCCTGCCCTTACTGAGCCACCTGCAATTAGCCTGGGTCATGATACAGGAGGCTTCATGCTGCACACACACCATCAGAGCTTCCCAGTGACACAGCCAGGGGACAGCAGCTCTCCTGGCACAAGCTTTGTTCCAAGTCCAGGATTGCCATTTGCTGTGAATAGTTGGTGCTGCTGTTGCATTACGCAGAAAGCCGAGGCTTGAAGACCTGGTCTTAGATGAAGAGATTTTGCTCTCTTCAGCCTAGAAGGGAATCATCAGTACAGTATACACAGCTATGTCACTGCCAACCACAATGCCACAGCAGTTTAAAGGTGGTGACAGAGATCAGACAAAGGAGTTTCTCTCCCTCCCAATGACTGTGACATGGAGCATGCAGTGGGTACACAGATCTGCAGCAATAAAAGCACTAGGGGACATTCATTGTAGTGTTTGCTAAGTGTGTGTGCTTAGTCCTGCTGACAGCCTGTTTGTGACACACCAAGGTCACAGGTTCTCTGAGCTTACATGGAAAGCCGAAACAGGCAGGGCAAGCCAAGCACAGTGCCAGGGGGAAAAGTACTGACAGACTTGCCAGATTTAGGTTAGAATATATCTGAGATTGTCTGAAATGTCCTCTGTGGCCATTTGGCAGCTTGTGCAAAGGGCAGCCATACAGAGCTATAGCATGGACCTTTCCAGTTCTCTGCAAGAGTGAGATGGAAGCCACGGTCCATAATAACAGTGTTCACATTACCAGTTTTCTGAGGTCCCACGATGAGGAACTTGGGGAGTCGATCACATGTTTTCTCTTTCGACCAGATATCCTTGTGCCTTTTATCATCACAGGGATTCTGTAGCACAAGTGATGAGATTAAGCATTACCACAGAAGGTAATGGCAAGGGGAGGAAAAGCTGGAAAGGCCAGTCCTCTGGGGAAAATGCTATTAGCATATGAAGAACACTTCAGAGCCCCACTGCTGCTCTGCCAGGCATCAAGTGTTAAGTAAAAACACTGGGGACTATTTTCAAAAGCTCCAGTGACACGGGATCCAAAGTCCCTCTGAGAGTGTTAACCACAGGCCTTGCCCTATGTAGCCATACTGGGCTGGGCCACCGTGACAGCACAGCTCAGCATCTGTGAACTTCTGGCAGACAGACAACTCTATCACCTTCAGTTAATTTCATCTGCTCATTACCATGCAGAGAGCTGCTGCACTGGGATAAAATGGAATAAGTGTGTTTTTATTTAATGAACATGAATTCTGCAGTGTGAAATTACTTTGAGATTAATCACATTAACATGCCTGCAAAGCTCCTCCAGCACCAAACAGGGCTCTTGCTTGCACACTTTACATTTCACAGCAGCTTGCTCTAATACAAACCCTTTAATGACCCAAATGCCTGCAAGCTGGCCCCTGGTCATGTATGACAGTCAATCCCTGTCCCTAAGCTCACACTGTGACTGTGTCCTACTGCTCCTACTCCCCATCCCTTCCACCTTGCCATTTGTCACAGGCAGCCTGAAGCCACAAAAGTTAAACCTAAAAGCTTTATGCTTTACCCCTCTGCACCCTGGATCAGCAGTCTTGCTACACTTCAAATGTGCGTTACACCCCTTACAAAATCACTAGGAGCAGTAACAGCTGCCTTCTCACCTGCCACAAGGGATTCTTCTCCTGTGGGAAGATTTCAAAGTACTTTTTTGCAAGCTGAACTGGAGGCAGTGTTTGCAGGCGAAGGTTGGTCCAGCACTGCACAAACTTGACCAGGCTTTCAAAAGTGTACAGTCCCAGACGGTCATTCCCATAGTTGGACAGGTGTGTCATGAAGATGCTGATCTGAAAATAAAAAAGACATGGGATACTGGTAAATCAGGTAACAGAACTATTTCTGCCTAGCCTGATTCCATGGTCAGCAAGAAGCTGTTCACAACTCAGACTGCCATGGCTGTCTTGGCTGACAAATGTGCATCTGTCAGGAAACAGTCCTGGAAGACAAGAAGAACTCAGGAGAGGAGGAGCATAGACCTCTCATTGATCCCTGGGAATGATGCAGGGTCATGGTAACTGAACCCCAGATCTGTGTCCAGAACAGTTTCAAAATCCCATTCAAATGGCTCTAGGACATTTAGGTGAACAAGGCTTAGTCAGTAACTCCCTACTAGTCAAAAACCTTGCAAAGCCACTTTCATGGGAAAACAGGGGCTTCCCTTTCCCTCCCCAAGGCACAACCAGGGCAACCTCTTGAGCTGCAGTCTGCTACAGCAGGGCAGCAGGCCAGGGAGGGGGCACCACGCTGCAGGTCAGGCCACACAGCACAGGGATGGTTGTCACAGGAGTCCCTCCTGGGCCCACAGCCCATCAGCTTTCATTCTCTTTGGAGCTGACATCTCAAATGTAAAGGAACAACTGGCAACTCCCACTTTAAAATATAAACAGATGTGTCTGGGGATCTGAACAGGGACTGCAAAGAGACACTGCAGTAGGATATTGTCCTAGAAAGAGACACCGGCTGGTAAGTTTTAGCCTGCAAGAACCTTCAGCACAGGCAGCCCCTGAAAAATGTCCTGCCAAGCTTTAACATCGATGGGCAAAGTGGTACTCAATAGCTATAGCAGCTGCCTCAGCACTGCAGTGCTCAGGAGGTTGTGCACTCTCTCTGCTGTGCCAAGCCATCTCTTCCCTCAAGCAGATACATTTTCTTCCTGTCAGTTTTTCACTATTTTAATTTTTGGAAAAGAGTGTGAAGCACTCTTGTCAGCTTAACTCTAGTGTGTGGTTTTGATATGTCCCATGGAATTCAGCATCCCAGTAACATGCCCATAACACAACGGCACCTTGCCAGACATAAACCACACCTTGGCTAGAAGTTGGAAAAAGAAAAGCAGAACACTGAGGCCAGTGGAGGAATAGCTGATTTAGCACTCCTTGCCCAGTGTCTGCAAGTGCAGGGAGGGAAAATTACCTCAGTCACAGTAGGGGCACCCATTGCTGTACAGTCCTGGGTTCAATTCTGGTGACACCAGGTAAGGTCAGGAGGCAGTGACAGGCTTCCCTGGCAGGGGGCAGGAATGGCTTTCCCACTCACAGCAGGAAAAGAGCAAAATGGGGAAGCAGGAGACAGATGGTCTTGGGATGAAGACATTTGCTGGCACTGAGGAAGTCTGAATTCAGTTTTCTGCCCAGTGTCACCATGGGCTGGTCTCAGCAAGAGAAGAGCTACTGATGGAAAGTAGCTCTTTGTGCCTGAGCCATCCCCAGGACCCTATGGAACAAACCTAATTCTGTCCATGAGGTGCTCACAACCCAGCATCTTTGGGTAGGCAACAGAAAACACTGGTAGGACTCTTGGGACACATGGAAAGTAAGTGAAGATCAAGATTGATCATGTTTGTCTGCCTGGGAGTTTTTCACTTCTGGTTCCCTACTGAGCTGACAGAGAGGCCCTGCCAGACAGGCTCTGGTACCTACACTTCAAAGAGCAGCATGTGCTCGGTGCTGTTATGTAAGGATGTGCTAAATACAGCACAGAGCAGAGGACAGAAAGATCTGTGTAACTGCAAGGCATGATGGCAGGAGGATCTCATGTTGTATTTTGCCCCCTTTCTTTGGGAGACATCAGGGAGGTTCTGTGACAGCAAAATATGCCTCATCCCTTTGACTTGCTGGTGAAATACACAGAGGAAAAAATTTCTGTATGAGGAGTCTGGCTCACTGGCACATATCAAGTATCGCAGCAGGAAGGACAAAGGACACCACCTGGGACCCCTTCAAGATTTCCAAAATAAAAAAAACCAGCCTGCATGAGGTCCAACTTAGCAACTGAGTCTCAAGACTGACTACATTTGGTAAAACGGCTCACACAGCTAATGCTGCCACCTGCAAACAGTCACAAGCAACTGCATTTGGAAGAAGACAAACCCAGCCGATGAGCCATTTCCCTGGACTTTTGAGTGTGCAGTCACAGCCTGTAACATGTGCACTGTATAACAAGGCCTGGCAGCCTGCTCTGCCCCCTCACAGCTATTGCCAGAACAGCTCCAAGCACTGCTTCTGACATAAGCTACACTCAAGGGCCATCTCCCTCCCTTCCTCTCATCCACACCCACTGACTCTGCAGACTGACTTGGAAGTAACACCTCTCTCCTCTCCACTCCCTTCTGCTGTCAGTGTGCTGTGATTTCCCTTCTTTCACACTGAGGAAAGATGAGAGCAAAGATCCCAGAGAGCCTAGCATACAGAAACAGAAGGGTATGAGCACCCTTACAGTAACAGCAGCTGTGGGCACGGCAGTAACTGGCCGGCGCAGCGTGAGCAGAAGTGTTTGTGAGAAGCAATCAGTCTGTGCTCAGGATCAACAGCTATTCTGACATCAGACCTTGTTCACTAGTCAGAAGATCAAACATCTCCTGTTTGCACTGTGGAGTTGATCACACACATACAGGCTTGGAGACTCCTCCATGTCACTTAATGGGAGCTGGAAGTGCCAGAAAGGACTGGAAGAACATGGGCCAAGTCTGCTATGGATCACTGCTGGGGCTGCAGAGCTGGCCAGCTTTCTATCAGGCCCCTGAGATGGCTCTATCAGCAAGGGGGGGAATGCAAGGTCTGAGTCACTGTGCAAACACCAGAGGAGCTTAGAGCACAGCACTCTGCTCTGACACAGAGAAATGCTACACTGCCAAAAGGAAGCAGAAGTGTAAACATGGGAAGCATCCAAAGGTGCCTGAAAGAGTTTTAAGTCACCATGAAGAGCCAACAGTAAATCTGGCAAATAAGCTCATCCTGTATCAGAACACAATTTTCCTAAATTGTTTTTGGATCACAGATTACTGCCAGCTGCTATGACCATCACATCTTATCAGTAAATTTTAATGGATAGTTCTAGATACTATGTTTCTATTAATTCTTTGGCAGGGCCTCCTAGATCAGTAAAGATCTCTGGTTTACAGCCTAGCAACTGGTTTTCCTGGAGAAACCTATAGCCTTTACTTTCACAGAGGCTATTTCTGCATGCTTCAATATTTGACAATTACAGAGTGGGGCAAGGTGCAATTCACCCAGCATATGGGAACACAAGCCCAGAAAAGAAATGGTCAAGAGAAAAAAGCAGTTTCTTTCCATCTGACTGATCACTCCATACATAATGCAGAGAACAACCTCCCCCTTACTCCAGAATTTTATCAAGGAAGGTTTGGTTGTGGTGTGTAAAGAAAACAATTTATCTCAATAGGCAATAGAGACAGAAGGCTGGCTTCCAGACCTGAAAGTATAAACTCCTACAGCTTTTTAACTGGAACTGTCATAGACCCACAGCTGCTGCACATCCTAAACAAGCCAGAGCTGGTCACAACAAGATCTAGTCCTTTCCCATATCAGACACTGGGACAGCTGTGCATGAATTCCCCTTTCAGATGAACTTACTGGGTTCAGAAGCACTGTCAGGAAGAGCTCACCACCACGAATGCTCTTGTCCAACTCCTTTGAGCCACCAGGATACTCATTATAGAAGATAGTGTGAGTAAAAAGACCACAGGTCTGTCGAGGCAGAACCTGGCAATATCAGAAAAAAGCAAAGTTAGACAAGAGGCAGATGCAGCAGCATCTGTGTGAGAATGAGTCAAAGCAGCACTTTATGGATCAATATAAAGAGTAAGGGGTGTAAGTGACATAGGAGCAGAGGACTCTTGCTATTCCTCTCAACCACCTAACTCATCACACTGTAAACAAGCCACTGGGATTTCCATTTAGTCTGGATGGGCTTGGTTTTGCTCTCCATTCAGTACTGATCCCGGAATTGTTCTGAGAAACACAGAACTGGCATTAGCCAAGTTTTTCTTCTTTGCCTCACTTACTGATTTTGGAAACACTAGTGATATTAAGATTAATGTCTCTGATGCAGGTCATGAGAGATTCCCTGGGCAGGCAAATGGGCTCTGCTGTGCTTACCATGATTCCATTATGGATGAATCCACGCCGGTACCGGGCAGGCCGTAGGTGTGGGTATTCCTCTGTGCTCGTTACTTGGATGCTCCAAACAGATTTCCATGCCTCATAGAGCTGTGTGTGGACAGGATAAACCCCAGAATGATGGGGGGCTACAGCATAGCCCAAGTCTGTGGGAATCCCATGCTCCTGGAAGCAGAATATACAGCTTGATAATTCGGTATTTAACTAATAGCCTTAATAAGGATCAAATTTAGCAACAGCATCCAAGTTGGAGCAAGATGACAGAGATGAAAACTCTCTGGATTGGGAAACCTGAAATACTGCTCATACTTCTTGCTTTTTGCATCTGTAGAAGTAGAAGGGCGATTCTGTACCAACAAGGACATTCAGCACTGGTAACAGCTGCTGTAAGAATGGTCTTGTAGCTTGCAGCTGTGACAGATCAGATTAATTCAGAACCCCCAGGTCAGGCTCCCTGGTTACTACAAACTAATCAATGCTGTTAAGTGACACATCTCACTCCCACAATGCCTACATGTGAGCCACTAGAGACGGAGAAGAGAATTTCCTTAACTGATATAGAGAAAAGGAAGATGACTGGGATCTGTATTTTCTCTGGCAATTCAAAGAAAAGCAGACAAGGAGCAAGAGACTATTGCAGGTGAGGAGATGGGGCCTGGAGCTACATTAAAATGACAGGAAATTTCTGAATTTCTTGGGTTTTAATTCCACTAAATGGTTCTGGTAACAATATCAATGATGACAGCTCTGCCCTGGTGTTGTATGATAAAACCAGAGACCCTAAATGAAGCAATAACCTTTTCTGACTGCTAGCCTGTTTTATGTTAAATATGTGTAATTGTGTTCTGTGCTTTGTCTCTCTTTGCAAAAGACTGCATTGTTATTTAACCAGGAAAAGGAGGAGCCTAAATTGTTTCTATAATGCTGTAACTGTGCTCTGCATTCATGATCATTCCTAATCTATGTGTGTCACAGGAACACAAGACAGCAGCCTGTTATTCCCAAGGGGATTACCATCAAAAGAACCAAACTAGAGGTGAATAGGACATTTCTTTTCAGTGAAACATGTATGCTATATTCAACTCTGAGCTGTAAGAACTAAACAGACATTGTTCCATCAATGCAAGATGTTCAAGGCTTCCCTCTCCTCTGCCAAAACCCAGGGAATTTCCTCTGTGCTTCCTAGATAAGTAACTTCCTTCGACATTGTCTGGAAGACCAGAAGAAGGGCTGTTAGCAGACAAAGCATTTTATACTATCGACCAGGTGACTTCCTTACAGAACCACACTAAATAAGGATGGAAAAGGAAATGCTTGCTCACTGCCAGCGTTTGTAAATTAATTGCATTGGGATGGCAATACTACAAGTTCACACCTCAGGAAACAAGAGCTTTGGGATTTGCACCCTGGAATGTAGCAGAGCTGCCTGGGGCCATGCAGGTGCTGGGAAACATTTCCCATGGAACAGGCAAGCATGTGAATGGTGTTTCTTGCCTCAAGACAGCAGGAGCTACACATCAATTTGAACTTCCAGAACTGCCTTGCTTAAATGCAGCTGAAATACTAGACTAGTGTTTGGGTTCAGTGCAGTCCAAACAGCTATTCCAGGAGAAAAATGTTTAAGCATTAGCACTGTAAAGTAAATAAACTGCAATGCTCCCTACCACAGCAAACTGCTTGTTCAGCTTCATCTGCTCAGCCAACACAGTGACATTGTGGAAAAGATGAGGCTGCATGTGACTCCACATGTGAGGGAACCACCAGAACTCTTTCCTGTGCTTGAGCAGCATGTCATCCCCTTCATCTTCCTCATCTGTACCTACAGAAAGGAGAAAAGGAAGTGCAAAATCAAAAGGCAGAAGAGGGGCTCAGTGTTTAAAAGCAGTGGCTAATCCCCTTCCAAGAGTCTCTCTACTGCATTACACAGGACACACACCCCAAGGTAGGGGCTGTATGCAGGTGCTGAGACAAAGAAGTGCCAGGGGCTTACCTGTGTGGTAAAATTTCCCTGAGAAGCCCAGGTTGAAGGTGAAATTTGGGACTAAAGTTCTCAGCTTATTCTGAGTGCTCAGTAAAGCCTGTTTGAACAAAAGGAAAAAGAAATGTTCATATTAGTACTTTTTCCTCTGTAACATGTCTTTGTGTTCTACTGGTGCCCAGTTGAGTCTGAAGAGGTATCACAGGAGATGGGGCTTAGGCATTGTTTCCCTTGGAGTGGAGCAGAGCAGATAAGTGCTCCTCATACACAGCCTTTACTTGAAGTAGTTCTGCTGTACTAAATGATGCCTCTTTAAAACCACGGTCAGGTCATGCTCTCCACTTCAATGTGAGGGACCCGGAGTGTCTGTCCTAAGGCAAAAGGACAATAAACCTCACTTGAAAGCAATAGATTCTTTACACTTTACAGGTTCAGCCTCAATGCTCCCTTCCTCACCCATGTTGGCTGGGACTTTGCTAATGAAATTCTGCCCCTTCTCAGTCTGTGTCCTAGTGAAAAAGAGGATGGGGCAGTCTATGATACACAGATGAAAGAAAAGAAGTCGCTATCATGAACAGTAAGTGATCCAGAGGGAGGGGGCTTTTAATTAGAGAGGAAAGGTGGATTCTCAGAACTACCTATGCAACGAGTCCTGCCACAGCAAAGAGGCAGGCAGTGACTTTTCCCTGACTTTGTGTTCCCTTGAAAGTGCCAAAATTTTGTAGCGGAAAAAGTTTCCTGGATTCTGAGAAGAAAATCCGGGAAAGCCAACATTCACAATCCTTGCATCTCCTACAGGTTCTCTTGTGCTCGCTTGTGATTACTTTGAATGTCCAAAGTCATTGCTTTAACCAAAGGGAAGGTGCCTTGTGCCACGAACCTCAGGGGCCAGCAGGATACAGAGTAAGACAGCACACAACCTTGACAGAAAAAAACCAAACCAAAAACCAAATCCCAGAGGCTCAGTGTGTCACAGGTAAGTAGGACACAAACGAATTCTAGTCAAATTTCTTCAGCTGGAAAACAATAAAAAGAGAGCAGCTGTGAGATGAACACTGCTGCTACCTGTGTGCTTCGGGGAAATGTCACTGGTGCATCTCCCTGTGGGAGAATTCCCAATCAAACGGGATAGCAGGAGGGCTGTTGGCAGGTAACAGACCTGGTCCTTTCTGGGCTATTTAGATTTTAATAGCTTTTCTCAGAAAGCAATGGATCTGTGAAGGTGATGACCTCTCAACAGCAGACTTCAGTTGGATGTAATCACACAGGAGACATGGACTATAACGCTGGGGAAAGCACACAGACCTACCAAACCGTGTAGGGAAGGTGGACAGATCTTCCTGCATCAGCTGCCCTTCCCCAGGCTCAAGGAGCAGAACACAGCGCCACAAGGTGCCCTCACACAGGTCACACTCCATAGGCACTGTCTGGGTGCACCACTCCCTCAGTGGTGAACGTGCACTCACAAAGGCAGATTCTCATTCCATGGAGGTGCCTTGACACCAACTTCTTATGGATAACCTGACAAATCACTGCTGCCACTGACAGATCAACCAGTGTTAACCAAACACTGGTCATCACATTAATTTAAAAATGGCTTCTATAATTCACTTCAATCACCCACTCACCTCAAACACATGCTGAGTGGTTTTACACTCAAGGCAGGCAGTCCATTACCATGGCAGGATGGGAAGACAGACAGATTAACATGTGCAGTGCTACAAGACACTCTCAATGCTTCTCTATGAGGGAACCAAGCTTTCAGACTTTTCCCTACAGACACACTTCGCTGCCTGTTCCTCATTCCCACATCCACACAACACCGACACCAAATGCAGCCTGGGACAGATTTCTAAGATTTCAGCTTTTCCACAGCCACTTGCCTACCACATCTTTACCTCAGTCCCCACCCAAGAACAGTAATTTGATAAATGCAAGGGCATGTGACATCTCCAGAACGTATCACAAATATAGGCAGTGCTTTTAAAAAGTGACATGCCAGCAAAACTGATGGCTGAAGCTTACTTTGCAGTACAAGACCCAGAGCAGGCAATGGGAGGTCAAGTTCCCTTTATGTAGCCCAGCAAGACACTGGGACTCACCCCACACATCAGGGAGCACAGACTAAGAGCTGTGCATCCCTCCTCAGAAAAAAATCTGTCTGTCCAGATGATGGTTTACAAGATCACTTCAAATTTGGGACCAGCACCTTGAAAACGTCACCCAGTAATTCAGACAGAAAAGTGCCACTTTCTTTCTCTAGAGCTATCCCAAGCCCCAACATTTCCCTCTGCTGCCCTGAAAGGCACATCCAGTTCCCCAGGCTTGAGTAGGAAAGTGGTGGGAGGAAAGACAGCGGTTAAGAGGCTTAGCATTCCTCTGCACAGAAAGAGATTTAAAGCCTGGCTGGGGTTACCATGACAACACATCTGTCTGAGAATAAATCCCAAAAAGCCCTGCTCCAGCAGGCTGCAATCCTTTGTGTCTGGGGAGGGAACAGGGAGGAACTATGGGGGCCCCAGAAATTCAGAGACTATGGAGTCCTATGGAATCCTGCTTTCTGGCAAGTTTATTGTTAATGGTGCGTCATCCCTCTGCTGATGCTGGGTCCTTGTCACAGTCACAGCTGTGAGGTGGCACAGCACAGGTTTGATGAAATGTCTTTCCCCTGAAGAGGATAAAGGAGACTAAGTTGCCAATATTTGAACATTTGTTTCAACACATTATGCATTCCATGTTCCCTGGTTTCACATTGGTTCCAAGAGGTCTGTAAGCTGTAGTAAGGTGCAATAATACAGGTGTGGGAACAGGCTGGAAATGGCACTTCTCTCTGCACTCTCTTTCATAAAGTAAGATGAATATGATAGTACTAATCATATCTAACAGGTGATTCAAGTGGTATTTCTTTTGTATCCATAATATGATCTAATACTAAAACAAAAGGCAATCAAGAGTTGTGGAGCAGGCTACCCCTTAAGAGAGAAAACAGCCAGCCAGATGTGAACAGATCTTTATTAGCATATTTAAGAAGTTCATTGCTCACATGGTATGAGAGATGGCTGGCATTTAAGCTATCGCCCACTTCTAAAAGGCAGACTTTATTCCCCTAGAAAACTGCCCCTCCATCCATCCAAGTATCTCTTTTTATCTGTTTTTATATTTTATTGTTATCTTTTATTTTGAAAAGCCTTCCAAGATACAAGCCTGCCCACTAACTAGCCAGAAAGGCCCCTGCCCCAGCTGTGCTCCCTGCTAAAGCTCTGTAAGGCTCACCCCAGCAAGGCACTGATGGGGTCCCCAAAGAGATTCCCAGCACTGGCCACTGGAACTCTTAAGCCAAGGCCAGACTGCTTCATGCTTATCTCAGTCTATCAGAGCATTCACTGCCATGCACAACCTGTATTTTTGGAGGCCTTTAGTACTTAACTGTGGCACCCATGCTGCAGGCCCAAGTGACAGAAAACCACATTCCAAGGCACACTTCTGGACACAATGGTAAAAATGTCTAAATTTCACTCTGATGTTCAATAACCATCATTTTAAAAAAGCCTTTTTAATCATATCAAATTACAATAACTATTTACTTCTAAGTAAATGTTAGGGGAAAACCATTTAAAATTGTGCCTTTTGTTGCAGTACATTAAAAATCTGTATCTCACTGACAGATCTGCAAAGATTTCCTAAACAGTCACTACAAGCTCTTGATGTCATCCAGGGAAAATAAAATCTCTCCTCATTCTAGGAGTGAGGAAAAAATTGGGGAAAGTCACAGTACTCTGACTGTATTGGGAGCTTCTTTAGATCCAAATCCTTTTCTAAGATAACAGGGTGTCCTTGGCACTGGTGTAATACAGGGCTAAATCTTAATGCAACTTTGCTTTTTGAGCTAAGAAATGTTTAACTTTCAGAAGTGTTTGCAGAGAATTTAGTTGTTCTACACAAACCCTAAATGTTACCCATCTCAGCTCCCTCTAACAAGAGGCAAAAGAAAATAGGTAAATAAGGCCGAGAGTCAGATGGTCAGAAAAGAAAAAACCACGACTCCAAGAAAACAGTACATGGGCAAATGAAGAGAAAGAGATGATAAAAAAATGGAGGAAGAAAGCTGAGTGCTTTTGCAGCCTCTTCTCAATGCTCATGCAAACCATACCAGGAACGTGTGGCAGAAACACATTCTTGGCAGATAGTGCCCTGGGCAGCGTACAGTAGCACTGGCAGAGCTCAAAACAACACTGCCAAAAAACAAAGCTCTCATGGTACTGCTATGTCTATCTCCCCTGCAGTCTTAGAATCAGGGAGTTAAAAATTGCTGAGTACTTCAATTGCAGGTAAGATCATCCTCTACAATTTAGAAAGGCAAGAGCTGGCTGACAGTCACCTCACTAGGTTCTCTCTTCTGCACCCTCACCATTCAAACTCCAAAATGAAATTACTGTTCTTGATTTTCACTTAGCTTGCTCTCAGACTCACTTGCAATGATTGTTCACTATTTATGCCCTTGCAGAGATTACCAGCAAAAGAGGCAAAAACTCATCTACTTAATCTTCTTTCCTCATACCTAAAGATGACCAGAAAGGATCACAAAAGCCAGATCCTTTTGCATTAGAAACGGCTTGTCTTTGTTGGCCAGTTCCATGGAGGTTTGGTAAATTCCAAGGATTATGATTTTAGAAGAGACTGAATGTGGAATAAATTGAGAAGAGAAGGGATTCTCTGAGATTTAGTTTTGTTAATTATGTGCAGCTCAAATCTCTGGTAAACTCTACAAAGGAAAAACATTTTCTTTGTGCAACTTCCAACTGTTCCACTTCTATTGAGGACTGCAAGCTCCTGCTGCAGCCTTTCAGCAGAAACAGGAACTCAAAGGTTATCATCTTTAAAGTAAAAGGTAAAAGCAAGCACAATTCCTTTTTTTCTTGTTAAAGAAGAAAGCTATTCAGCTCTCCTTTAAGCATCACTAATAAAAACATTTCTCTTGTGTAAGACATGTACTATGGGCATGCATTTGATCAAATTATATTCACTGCTTTCTTTTAATAGTCGTTTTGTCTGGGAAGGTCTCTGAAGGTGGAGCAGAGTCAATTTTATACCTTCACACAACATCCAGTCTTCAAACCGCTACCCTGACCACTGTAATCTAAGCTTTGAGATAAGGAGTTGTGTGTTGAGATATCAGCCCTGAAACAGAGCTTTCATATAAAAGGCCAAAGAAAATGCCAGCTGTTCTGTTACTGTTATATCCCCTTCTCTCCCCATGGTGAGAGACTATCAACAAATCCATGTAGTTATTTCTCGCTTTTAAAAACTAAAAATTCATTAACCTCACGTGGCTTTGCAATCAGAGAGCTTCTTTTAAATGAATAAATCTGGGTTTTATCTGCTTTGCCTGAGATTCTCTGCTTACTGATCACAGATTATTCCTCCATTTTGCCCTGTTAAAACCCAAACAAAGCATCTTTTGGAATAATCTTGTCTGGGTTTGTTTTTAACGTCACTAGAGCAGCCTTTGTTCCCAAGCAGCCTTTGGCCACCTATCCCACCTTCCCACATGGGTCTGTAACCTCCAGAAACACTACAGAGGTGAGAATTTCTGAATCTCTGCTGGTTTGGACTAGTGCGTGTAGGGCCTTCTTAGGACCAAGATAAGATTGTGATTTTTCCTTCACAAAAGGAAAAAAAAAATTCTCTTTCAGAACATTTCAGCACTTCAAAGCACAGGGACACTGAAGTGAAATGAAGAAAATTTTAGCATTTTCCTTAAATAAATACTCCATACGAAACATAAAATCTTGAAGTCCTAAAACCTTGGAGATGAACCAAGACATATGCTGCACAGATGCATAAAACATGGTAAGACTCCTAGGGAGGTGGAAGAGGGCTCTTGGGAACATGGAACAGACAAAGTTTGGGTAAGGGGCCAAAGTTCTACAACAGTATTCTTACACCTTTGCCTCAAATATTTTGTGCCTTGGATGTAAGCTGAAAGGGTACTTCACCTTGAAGTTGTTCTGGAAACATGCTAAAGCAGTTGCTGTCACAAGCTTGCCACCGTCATGGCTGGTACCATCCAGGGCTCACCTGAGGGCAAGTGGTGAATGGGAATCCAGAGTACATACCCATGGAAAATCTCAGCACACCTGAGAAACAGGCAGTGCACCTCCCTCAGTGGCTACAAACCACAACTGATGGGGAAGATACAAAGGGAAATCCTTGGCTCTATGAAACATCACATGCACACGGATCACAGACTAAACAGAACACTTCATCATTACTTTCAAGGACACAGAGAATCAGAAGGAGCACTTAAGTTTGTTACCTTTTTCCTACTTTTTATCTTTGCCCGTCTCAGTTGCCTCTCCTCCACAAAATCTGTCTCTTACCCATAAACTTTCCTAATAGGTCACTGTATTATTTCAGGGAGTGCCAAGGAAAGCAAACCACAGAGCTAGCATGTCTCTTTTTCAGTCGTGAGGCCACAGAGATGGTTCTCATGAAGGCTTGGTCTGACCATGTTTCTCTGGTGAATTTGTTGATATTCCCTCAGGGAAGAGAGTTGCTGGTGGCAGACATGAGGAGGGTGCAAAGGGTAAGAGAAAACCCTTCCTTTCCTGATTTAGTTGTGTGTTGAAAAGCTAGATGGCTAAAATACAGACTGTATGAGTTTACACTGCATGGACTGGCCTACACTTTTGCAATATAATACATACAGCTTAAACATATCCCAAATAATAATAAATACATTCTTCTGTTCTGTTCTAACACAACTTGCTTTTTCCTTTTGAACAGCAGAGTTTACAGCTACAAATAGGTTGGCATAGGAAACCTGCATATACTTGTTCCTTACATCAAAGAGGAGACAGGATAGACAACCACAGGCACCTTCCTCTTAAACAGAAAGGCCAGCTCCTAAAGTGCTCCATTTAAACCTGCAAAACTGCTGAGAGCATCACACATGGTGCCTCAGCATCTTTGCAGGTTAATTCTCTGTATAAGATGAGTATGACTGCAGCAATCAATGCTTTCCCTCAAATTAAATGCCATCTTGACTTTCCCAGTACACCACACACACCAGAAATCTGTCTAGAACCTCTGGAGGTATCTACTCTAGGATTTTACCTCTACATCAGACACTTTCATGCGAGTGCCCTCTTTTCCCACAAATATATCATCAATGTCAACAAGGATATAGCGATCAAGTGTCAGACAGAGGCGTTTGCCAGTCAAGTACGCAATGGCATCCACGAAAATGAGTTTGTGCAGCCAAAAATTGAGGTTATTGCCGAAGAGAACCCGCTGGATCCCATCATGCAGACCCAGGTCCTGCATCACTGTGGCATGCAATGCTTTGTGAGTGGCCAGGTGAGGAATGGACTCCGAGGATTTCGTGCTGGCTAACAGCACTGGCTCATAGGTGCTGTGGTTTGACTGAAACACAGTCCAGTCATCACCAGGCAGAGGACCCTGCTCCACCTCATTAGCCCGGGTGACATAGAGCAGGGGAGCACTAGGATTGATGTGATAGTCCCGCAGCCCCAAGTTGGAATGTAGGAAAAGGGGGAAACCCTTGAGCTGTGCGCTGAGCAAGCTGTTCTCGTTAGCTTTAAAAAAGCCTATAATTCCCACTCCATACTCTACACAGTATTTGTCTAGCAGCTCTCGGTTCCAAGCATCTAGATTCACATATTTCAGGATGTTCTCATAGATAATTAGAGCATAGCGTCCTCTATCTTTGTCTGTCAGGGTGGGCATATCCCCTTTGCCAGGGGCGATCTCTGTCCTGTATTTAAACCGGCTGGATTCCAGGATGGCCACTATTTCCTGCCCAAGCTGGGAGTAAATGCTTTCCACAAAGACGAGCACCACGGGATCTGTGCGCGATGTGTCCACAGACTTGGTGAGCCTCCAGCTGGCTTGCGGTGGGATCAAGATGCGGTGCTGGCTGCTGCAGTCACTGAAGGGCAGGGGCGGCGGCTCCTTGATTTTGGGACTGTTAGTGACGTAATAAGCCAGGATGCACATGGAGATCAGGCTGAAGGCAATGAGCAGCAGGATCAATCTGTGCAGCTCCAGCTGTCGCACGTGCCGCACCACTTTCCACAGCTGAATCATGGTGAGGCGGGCGGCTCACCCCGTCCTCACGCTCCGGACCCACGGCGCGCTTGGAATCTCCAGTGGCGCCGTGGCAGTGCCCAGCAGCGGCTCACAAAAAAGAAAGTGCAGCTGCAGAGAGAGAAAAAGCTAAAGCAAACAGCTACAAGGAGAGACTCCCAGAGATCTGCCATTTATCTCAGGTAACCATGGCCCTCAATTCCCATCGCTCTTTTGTGTGCTTCCTCGGACTCCTCTCCTCTCACTCAGAAGTCTCTGGAAGAACAAGGTTTCCAGAATCTCGTCTCCAGTAGCAAATCAGTCTGTCATTCTGTGCACAAGCAGTTTCAGCTCAGCCTTCCCATGCGTCCTGTTTCTCATTTAGGTGTTTCACATTCACATGATGGCACCTTCTTTTTGCATCCTGCAATTTAAAAAGAAAAAGTCAATTCTCAGTATGACTCCAGCATTTAACAGGCTCGAGATGAAATGGCAGGACTAGAGGGTGATAGGGTGGCAGCATCACTTGCCCATCTGCAGGTCTGGTCCCTGGGAAGTGTCACATCCCATTTGTGTGAGAGCTTGACAGAACAACCAAATGGCCTTTGGAAGAAAGGTCCTGACAGTGCACAGCAACTCAAGATTCACCTCGGGTGAGATTCTCACACACTACGGCAAACAGAGCCAAGTACCTGGCTTTCCCCCAGCCCTCTGCAAGCTGCTGGACAGAAAACACGAAACCCTTTTATTCTAGCCTGTATTTCAAAGCTAACAAGAGGAGGAGAGAGCACTCTCTGCAAGGCTGTCCCTATTTGTCCTGGGAACTCACTTTCTTCCTGAGGTAACAAAATACAGCTCTGGAGAGGCATCATCCCTCAGGCAGCACAGAGGGCGAGGGACACACTGCACACTTAAAGGCTGCCAACTGATTCAGTGGCAGTTGGAGATGAAACATCTCCTGAAACCTTCATCGCCTTGTCTCATATGCCACTGAAGAACATGAAGACAGTTTTAAATCACCAACAGCACAACATAAATTTGGGTTGGTCTCAAATACATGAAAGCCTCTTGTTATGAAGCTCTCTCACCTCCTGCTTTGTGTTCATGGCAGCAGACTATTTCACCATATGTTGCTATTTTTCCAGGAAAAGTGCCTAACAAAGCCAACAAATAACAAATAATCCAAAACAAACACCACAGAAAAGAACTAAATTTCTCCTTTCTTTAAAAATAAAGTAAAACTCACAGTGGAGTTTTCTCCCCCCAACAGCAGTGTGACTTACCCATAGCAATACCCTGGTGCCTTTCCTGGAATACAAGCACATTTTTGGGGCACACCTCCTGCCTTTCCCAGAACAATGCAAGAGCACCCTCAATGCCAGATGTTGCTCACCAAATCGGTCATGCTCATGATGAGTTCTCTGTAAAATTTAAACCACCTTTTTTCTTTAAAAAGCTTTTTTAGTCACCCCCCCAACTCCTGCAGATGTGCTCCACCATATACAAACCCTCGAACCACCTGCTCAACTGGCACAGCTTGCAACACCAGGAGGCACAATAGCAAATAATATTACTAAAAGAAATCTTCATCCTTTCTCCATTCCTCCCATTTTGAGTTTTTCTGTTACTACCATTCTGATAATAAGAAAGAATATGAGAAGACTAGTTTGTCTATGAGTTTAAAACACACATAAGCTTCTGATATAGTAAAGCCAGGGGTTTCTAACGACCAGCTCCACCAGAAAAGGAACTACTTGTGAGACAGATGCCTATTTTGTAATGTGTATTACTAGACAGAAAAAAGTCCTTCTGAGTCAGGGAAAATATCAGTTCATAGATGAGGCCAAAAGCCCCACTCTAAAGACTCCCACCAGGTTGTTTTCCAAACTGCTGGTGCAGCTTGAAGCAGAGACAAAAATCACGAACAGATTTTATATGAAGAGATATAATACTGCTAACTTTATGACAGCAGATGGAAGAGAGTCAGAGTGCTCTTTACACAAGCCTTATGATGATCATTAAGTATTATCTCAAACAACACTTCTGCTATAAGCTCAGCAGAGCAGGGACTGGTTTGTGTAGCGCACAATGAGACCTTAGCCCTGATGAGCTTTTCAAAATAGCTGTAGACTATCAATATAAAGTAGATCACACAAATAATTTTCCACCAGAGAAACTGAGACACTATACAACTTACTGAAGGTTGCACTGCAACACAGCAGATGGATTAGGATTTTTGGTAGAATTATCCCTGTTCCCAAGATTCCAAATGGATTGGGGTTTCCATTCCCAAATGGCCCTATGTAATGACAAAGCTGACTTTGGAAATCCAGCTGAATTGGCAACAATAAGCTGTGTTTTCTTCATCACAGACTGTCACATTCACATTTTCTGAAAAATCCCTTCGCCCAGGATTTTTCTCCTGGGAAGCTGAGAAGACTCAGAGACAAATGAAAACAATAATTATCTCATTTGCTTCTCCTCCATTTGCTCATGTGGAATGTGTTTGGAGATTTTTTATCCAACAGGTGATTGTTTCATTGGTTTCTGGTGTGGGTTGTTTTTACACTTTGGCCAATCAGTGCCAAGCTGTGTCAGGACTCTGGAAAGAGTCACGAGTTTTCATTATTATCTTTTTAGCCTTCTGTAAGTATCCTTTTTGTATTCTTTAGTTTAGTATTCTTTAATATAATATAGTATCATAAAATAATAAATTAGCCTTCTGAGAACATGGAGTCAGATGCATCATTCCTTCCTGCCACGGGGGTCACTGCAAATACAATATACAGACAACTTATCATCTTTCAGTTTTGTCTCTACATACTGTTAACTTTTTACTGGAAAAAGGGCAGGGGAGAGAAAGTGAGAAATAACTATGTGAAGATGTAAAAAATAGAACTTGTATAGTGTTTTCTTTTTCTTGCTACTGATTTTGAATATATGATTTCCTGGACAGAGCATAGAACATGACTTCTCAAGGCAAGTTCATTCCCTGTAATACACCAGGAATTCAAGCGTATCAGCATAGTACGCATAGTACATGTGCAACCTTCCAAAAGCAGCCAGGAAAATAGCCTTTCCACCTCCACAACAAGCCCTTCCCATCTCACTGACTCTGCAGGGAACACTCCAACGTTACCACCTTCCTGCTTGGCATTACAGTTTCAAAGCTGCAGAGAGGCAGAAGCCAGCAGAGGCAGAATTCAGCAGGGCAGAGAGAGGTAAAAGACAAACATACAAAGAATGCTGTATCTTTTTTATGAGGTGAATTCCTTGTAAAACAGAGTAATACACAGCTCCATGCACATCACAATGCTTCATGTATGAGAAGTGATCTTCATTCTACTCCTGTGCAACAAATTCATGCTGAACACTTCACTCAGATTCCAATTATAGTCAGTTTTGATGGAGAAACCTGAGAATTCCAAGTTATTGCTGCCCCAAATAACTCACTTCCTTTTGCTTGTCAATCCCACTGAATAAAACAAACATAAAAACTATTTTGGATTTAAAGATTCACTATCTTAACATGTATTAGACACAAAACTGGTTTTGCAGGAGAAAATAATGTAAAGAGGAACTCAGGAGCCCAAGTTTTACTTCTATGAATTTCCAAGAAAGTGTTTCTGGGGTAGAATTTGTAATCTAAACACCAGGGTAAAGGTAAGACAATCAAGATGATGTTGATTTATGCAAAAGCCTGGCAAGGTTCTACTTTTACAACTCTTTATCCCCAAAGCATCAACATGGAAAACACTTCTCTGGTTGGACTCATTCATCTCTCCAACTTAATTTTAACTTTTGAACTGACTCTGTTTTGTAAGGAACTGTAGCTTCAGTTTCCCAGTTATCAGTTTAAAGATGAAAATCACAGGACAACTGGATTATTCCATAGAATAAGAATGAAACCAGAGTTTAAGCTAGGCTGCCACACCTGCAGTGCCCAGCTGAGGGGCACCAGGGAGAAGAATCCCCTTTGCTGGGCACTTCTGAATCACTGCAGTGTTTTGATAACAATGATTCCATTCAAGCCTCTAGCGAAGCTCCCAAACAAGCCCCCATTTGTTACAAGGGTGAGCTCAAAAAAGCAAATGAAAAAAAAAGGCCTGTATCAGATTGCTGCTCAAGAATCTGTCAGCTCCAATCTCTTTAACAAGACTTCACAGCCAGAGGGCACGCCAGCTGGCACGGGATGCATTTCTTTCTTTGGGGACTGCATCAGCTGGTTTAGGTTCAAACTAAAAGAGAAAAAAAGCAACAAACAAATACACTGAACAAAATCAAGAGAACTGTCAGAAACCAGTCATACCCAAAAAGCTGTGAAATAGCTATACTGGAGAAAGAAAAAAAAAAGAATTACAGTGAAAATTATTCCCTCTTAAAGGAAAAGAAAATACCTGCGTCCTCTTTTGACATCAAACTCCTGGGAATCTAACACCACAAAAAAAACCAGGTTTCTAGATAAATTGAGGTCCACTCTGAACTCCTGCCAGGACTGCCTCAGTGTGAATTGAGGGAGGTGGCAGTCAGAATGCACAGCAAGAATGTTCAGAGGTCCAAGGACGCAGGCTCAGCAGGCACCCATCCTGCCAGAAAAGCATCTCTAGATCAGAGAGCATCAGCTGTAAGGTCAGATATCCCACAGATCACCAGCATTAAGACAAAGGCTTAGATGCTCTGTTTCCTAATGATACACAGTGTTAATGTGAAACATAAACTGCTTTTTGAATTATCACCTGCTAAACCACATAGCAACTGATGTGATATGAAAGCAAGATAACAACCTCAACCCTGCAGTTTTAACATCTGATCTCCAGATATTTCCAGTGCTTGGAAATGATTGTGGGAGATCAGTACAAACACTCAGGACCAGCACTTACCCAAAACCACTGACCAGAATATTAGTATTTGGAGCTTCTGGTACATTCATGCCAAGGCACATGGAAGATATTGGGTACCATCTGACACCTTTATCAAGAACTGTCAGTGCATTCCCAGCTGAGCTACAGAAGGTCTTACCACCCAAACCCCAGTGTCACCAGTACAATTCCCCAGCCTTTTTCATTATTCATAATATAATCTTTCTGTCTGGAATGCATAGCAGCAAGATCTTGCCTTTGTCCACAATAGCTCTATTTCAGAGGCCTTTCTTCTGCGCTTCCTGTGAGATGGTTGTTGCCTTGGGCCCTAGGGAGACTGCAGTAATTGAGTTACACAGTAATCAGAGAAGGAATCTGATTGATTTTCGAACCCATTCCACTTTAATGGTGTCATCAAGACACAAAATTCCTCATTAGTCTGCTCCATTCTGAGATACCAAAGCCCCTCTCTCTTTGCCTGTGGTGGTATCTGTATGCCAGACCTCCAGGTAGAGCCCCTCTCTCACAAAGATGGGGAACCTGGTAAGTAGTGTCAGCAAAACACAGCAAGCCACACAGCAAAAGAATTAGTAGAAAGCTCAGGAGAATGAATGCTGCTTGTATTTCACATATTGGGTAGAAAAAATATTGTGAAAATTACAACCACATTGCAATGAAATTGCCATGCTCATTTTTGGGCTCTAGCCATGTGTTTCAGCTAACATGCACTGCCAGTCAAATCGTGCCATGAGAGACTGCCTAAGGAATACAAAATTCAGATCAAAGACGCAAGAAACACTAAATGGTGCCCATGCTGCTCTGACAGACAGGGCTGCAGCCTCCAGCCAGCTCTGTGTTTTGCTTGGGCAAGTCCCCATGCAGGGAAAAAGCCTCTCAGCACAGACCTGTGCTGAGCCAGAAAGCTGCCAGCTGGCCAGCAGGCTTGAAATGTGCCAGTCTGAGGTAAGAGGAGATGACCTGTGTGATGAAGTAATAATTATTTTAATTCTTTTTTTATCACCCCTAGACAGGTAAGTAACTTCACACCTTCTGCAAGAGCAACAAACTGCAGTCCATGCTAAACACATCTGCATATACTCCTCTCATCCCAGCCTGGTGGAAACCCAACTGCAGCCATGAATTTACCCTTGTGCCAGTGCAATGAAGTCTGAAGACAACATGAAGGCAGAGATCTTGGAGAGGCTGGCTCCAGGTGAGCTTTGCAGAGGGCTGCACAGACACCCCAGGACTCCTGCAAGGTTCTTGGTGTTTGGGTACACAATAGATACCTTTGTTTGCAGCAGATCTTTGTTCCCTTGCTCTTTTATATTACAAAAAGAAATAAATAACAGGTTTACTCCTTCACATGCCAGTGACAGAGGCATGGCCCAGCATTGCCTGTTAGCAACCAGTCCCTTCCCCTGAAAACAAAAAGATCCTCCTCATAAGAGCTTCCAGGAAATCACGTTTTCACCTCCCTGCCTTCTCCCCATCATAATACACTCACTGCTTAGGGTCATTGCAACTGACCTCATTTTCCAAAGCAAGGGAATTTCAGACTTTTACACTGGTGCATTCCCTCAAGTTAAATGTCAGAACCGCCAGCCTCCACAAGTTTCACAGCCTCAGCATAGGACAAATTTGGGAAAGGAAAGCAGTTTGTTGCCTTTTGTTTTCAGCCTGCTTAAAGATCTCCAAATAAGGAACCTGAAGAATTGTTAAAAACCAAGTAAATAAAATTTCAGCCTTCAGCAGTCACTGATGCTGCTTGATAGAAATAACAGGTAGCTTGGCAGGAGCACACATCTGCTGAAATGAAAAGGAAAGACTAAAGGTATTATAGCAGTGGAAGTCTTCACATAAGTCAGGGCTTTCCACCAGCTAAGGGGATGTAAGTGCTCTGGGGATGCACAGGTCTCTGTAATGCAACTGCTCACCGGAGAGGAAGGAGGCACTTTCCTCAGAGAGAACTGAAGGGAAGGATCCATTGCTCCATTTCACATGGTACTGAGCCTTTCAAGTCTAGGAATCAGGCCACCAGAAGAACAGCATTTTCATTCTGGCCATACCTCTCCTTCTTTCTTTTCCTTTCCTGACACATAAGTCTGTGCCCACTCTGACCCTCACCCTTTTCCCACAGCATGGGATAATGAGACAGCAGCTGCTCTCTGCACCCAGACACACAGAGCTGTGGGACACAGAGCCAGAAACACTGCAGGCTAGAGCCTTGCAACACAAGGGCAGTCCAAGCTGCTCTACAATCCCCCCACCAGGTGGAAAGTAAATTCTTCAGTCACCCCAAAGGGAGGGAATACACCATCTTCAGCCTCCTGCTTTCATCAGGAATCAACACGTATGCTCTATCACAGCAGAACATCTCCAGCTTAGCTGTGGGAACAGGAAATAGATGCAGTTCCTTCCGCATTAGATATGGACAAGAATCACATTTCCATTCTCTCATGCTCCTTGCTTGTCACAATTCAGATCAGCTATTCTGCTGCAGAAAGCAAAACGTCTTCTCTGGTGATTTCTCCTAAGTAACTTAATCAAGTGGGGAAATACAGTCAAACTGGCAAACCCAAGATAATTCAGTGTCAGTCAGAGTTGAAGTATCTTAATATAGAACGTATATTATGAAAGTTTATCTGTAATTGTTACGAAAGCAGCCTAACCATTTTTCCTATGAGGACTTAGAAAATTTCACCTTAATTAACAATAGGATGATCTTCTATATTCAGTTTCTTCCTCCTGTTACATAACACATAGGAGATAATCTTTTACAATCAGTTTTACCTAGGAACATATGACATTAGGGAACAGGTTTAATACTATGACACTGAAAGTTTATCCAAACTGACACCAGAACACCAAGTATGCTCTATGAAATCTTAAAACCTCAGGAAAGCTCTTGAGTTCTTGTGCTCACCTGTTTCTGGTGTATTTGCACTAAAATTCAGGGTCAGAATGTGCTGGGCTCATAAAAGAACAAGTTCCCCAGCTGTGTACAGCAGCGCCCTCCTGCCTGCCTTCAACTGAGATGTTCTGCTCACAAGATCTCCACCCAGTGTAATGCTCATGGCATATCTCCCAGCCTTTGCAGTATCTAATTATCCAGTTCTCTTAGTGTGATTGAAATAAGTCTCCAGGACTCAGAAAACAAAAAAAATGCATTTTTGCTGGCTTGTCTATTGCAAGACAGCTCTTAACAGAACACAAACTCCTGTTAAAAAAAGAAAAAGAAAAAAATTTAAAAAAACTTAAAAAGGAAAAAAATAAGGAAAAAAAAAGAGAGAGCCAAAAGTGATATAAGCAAACCATAAATCTGCCCAGGCAAAAAGAATAAAAAAAAGACAATGGGAAGAACAGTAAAATGAGTGTAATAGGCATGACTTAAGGTCTTTGAAGATTACCCAGGCTGGGTGAGACAATGGTTTGGAGGCCTGGTTTTTACAAGACAGGAGCAAATCCAAAGTGCTCTACTGCCTTCTCCAAGCCTTCACGGCCATCTGGGCAATGAAAAGTCATTATTTGCTTTTTCACAAGCATTATGGCAGAAATAGATCTCAGTAGGGGCACTGCACCCACCAACAGCCTCTGAATGCCCTGACCAGCCTCCACTTCCTGAGCTGTGAGCTGCACCTGAGATTAGTGCAGACCCAAACCAGGCTACAAGTATGCTCTACCTTGCTGACCTGACTGATCATTGTGCACTCACCTGGTGATTGGAGTCCAGGCTGAACCTGGCAGCCACCACTGCCTGCCTCTGTAGTTGTGCTCTTTGGGTGCTGCTGCTGAGGGTGCTGCCTGCGCCAGCAGAGGGTGGATGGAGCCCCCTGCATGGTGGGGTGAGGCAGCTCCAGCCTAGTGTGGTCCTTATGGCCTTGATGGACCCCACAGCAGCTTCACACGCTGTTGTTACTTTTCCATAGACAAAGGATGTGTAAGAGACAGGAGGACAGAGACTGCTAGAGAAACAGGGTGATAAAAAGTTGTGACTATTGTTAGACTTCCCTGTCTTCATGTGGGAGGAATTGTTTAATTTTCTCTCAAACCATCTGTGTTTGCAATTGTTACAAAATCACAGGCAATGCACACTTATTTCCATACCCTACACTATGCCATGCTCACTACACAAACAACAATAATTTGAACCCCATACCTTCTGTTTCCCCTTGTTTCTACCTTGTTTTTAGATAATCAACTCACAAAAAAGAAACTCTTTTGAAAAGACATACATCTCAAAGATATTAATTTTAAACTGTACTGTAATTACATGCCACTAGCTTTTAGTCTTTCTCCCATTTTCTAGACTTAATTACTAGAGTGGGTGCTATAGTCTTACATTTTTAATTAGTCAACTGTTTACAAGTAGGATTTTTTCTGCTATGAAGTACTGCATCCTTAAAATATTCATTCATGCAGAATTAAGTCCAGGACCTCATTAACATCTTAATTAACAGTACTCAGGACAACTCAGGAAAAAAGGTGCCATTTTTGCAATCAAATCTCCCCTCTGATAAAACTGAAGTTTTGTCAGAAAAGTTCAAGAGTTCTGAGCAAAAGACAGACCTCTGCTTTGGACTACAGCTGAAGTAAAAGTGATCTGGGTATTGAAAACTGCAAGATGCTCAATTATAGGTTTCGGAGACTAACGCTGCTATCTTGGGGACTCTTCCCCCAAATTTACAGGTAGTAGTAAAATACCCAATGAAATGCAATCAATTACTGAAAACTGGATTAATTTTTTATTATTAACATGGAAACTGTTTATGTGTTGAAGAAATTAAATATTAAGTTTACTTACAGTTTCTGATAATGAAAAAAACACGTTTAACCTTACAACAAAATTATGGAGTTAGTCTGTGCCATTTTACAAATTTTTATAAGTATTTACAGGATAAAACAATTATGAAACTATTTCTGTTTCACATGTAGCAGTAAGAGACAAGGACAGATGATATCAGAAGCAGGACTTTTTTTAAAAAAAAAAGAAGCATTCAGAACACTGTTGATTATGAAACTTAGTCTAACACAACATTAATGTTGTCAGGGATTCTTTGGCTTTCTTAATAAATTTTAAGCTTAGTTCAAATAGGTGAACTGAAAACAGCATATTACAATTTTATTTTTTTTAATCAGTGATCCAATTGCCTTATCTCATTTGGAATAGAAAGAAGAGAATTGCCAGAAAATAAAAATTCTCTCCAAGTAGGAATGTGCATCTGCCTATCTGGCGAGGTCTTCAGCAGGACAGAGAGCACATTTCCTTCAGTCTAGTCTGGTACAGAGTACTCAGTCTGTAAAATGCACTGCAGAAAGCACAGTAACTTGATCCACCACTTGCATACAACAACATAATCACTTACCAACATGTATTTCTACTAGTATGGTGGGTCTTGTGCTTGTTTTTTTGGAAAGACTTGTTCCACAAAGAAAGAGACACAAAATGGTTTAAAAACAGTAAGCAGATCCATCTCGTGCCTGCCTCTGTGAGCTTGTCCATGCTAGGGAATGACAGCCATGGCAGCATAATTACCACTGCAGTGAAGCTGAGCAATGACAGGAGTACTGCTGAGCCCCACCCAGCCTGCCCAGAGCCTGTGTTTCCTACTCCACATTCCTACAGGTTGATCAACACCTGAACTTTGCCTGTGCAGACAGGCTAGCTGATGGCATTTGCTGTAATACAGACAGTACTCCCCACAACCTGGCAATTATGTTAGGATAAAATGTGCCTGCTCTTTAACAGGACACAGAAAATAGCGAACTATATGAAAAATCCTGCACTCAAAATGAAAAGGGGAATTTATAACTAATCACTGTATGAAGATCTAATGAAAACAATGCTCAAAATAGGGGAAAATACACTCCATCTTGCCATATGTACTATCTCACATTAAGAAACATGACCCAGAACAGTAGATACAAGAAAGGAAGGCTACAAAAGAGAGACAATTTGTCAAGTAAACTATGTGGGAACGATTTCTGGAATAAAAGGGTTAACAAGAGCAGAGAAAAGGGAGGGAGGGTTTGGCAGCCAAGATTGGGAAACTGTTCCAGGAATACGAGGCAGTAGAAATAAAATGCAAAGCATAACCCTAACCCTAGGCAGAGCAGTAAAAGCAGCCTTGGGCTAAGGCTGGTTGAAAGGAGAAAGCAGTGGAGGAAGCCATGTTGGGGCAGCTCTGTGTTCCCCTTGGGATGCCTTTTGCAGCTGCAGTGTGCCTGGAACTCTGGGCTTTGTGGTTTTCAGGACCCTAACCCTAGGGGAGTGGGAGGGTGAGACAATTGGAGGGATACACAGTGTGTCAGAGGGGAGTAAGAGAAAATGACAGCTCACATTGCTTAAGGAGGCAGAAACGTAGAGGCTAAAGACAGAATTTTCTTATGACATTAGGTCTAGCTTGCCTGCATTTAAAAAAACATAGTTCCTCTAATAACCAAAAGAAACATGGTCTAAAAGGCTCAACAACTCATCTTCAAAGACGAATTCCACCAGAAACAGGCCAGCATGCTTACAGCTTATGCATTTAATGCTGATAGAGGAGGGCTCATACAGTCTGGACCCCTGAAATTCACCATGTCACACAATATTCCAGACACACTGCAACATTACTGCATCCATATCCTGACTAAAGACACTACTGGTTTGGTTGTGAAAAACCTAACACGCTTGCTGTACCTGCTGCATTCATCCCTCTCCTTTGTCCAGAACAAAACGTTCTGGAGCAATGGAAGGCTAGAGCTACATTATGGAGAGACTAAAGTTGCCTCAACTACATTCCAACAGTGCTTTCTGCCCTTTAAATTGTGAACCATGTCCCACACAGAGACAAAAGTGGTATTAGTTAGCTGAGAGTTTCGATTACCTGAATTAAAGAATAATCTCAAGAAACATTATAAATGCTGAAATCCCAAGTTCAAATGTGCTAATTGATGTTACTGAAGTAACAGGTCCTTTATAGTTTTCAGATCACTTAACACTATATCTTGTGCACGTATGCGATGGGAGAGAAACAACTGCATTTAGCATTCAATTAATTCAAACTCAACTTTGCAGCAACACTATAACTAAATAATTAATGCTTTCTCATAGCCTCAGATTAACACCATACTTCCAGACATGATGTTTTCCTCCTTTTTCTACTCAACAGTGTTGCAAGTGAGAGAGCAAAGACAGTTTGGATCCCAACTCTAATGTTTCCTACCATTCTTCACAAAACACCAGAATAAATAATTTTTAGCTAGATAGCAACTTTGAAGAGCTATGTTACTGAAATATATATAATGATAAACACATTTTAAAATTTTAGACATTAATTTTAGAAGGTAAATACTGAAATGAATTTTAACTCTAATGATTTAGTCTACTTAACTCTCATATAATTAATTTGGTAGCTAGAATATAGAATTATAGAATATAGAATTATAGCTAGAATATAGCTACCATATTTCTATATGGTATATAGAAATATAAAGGTAAAACTTTTTTGGAAGACATACTGTTTTCTTATACAACAAAGAAACGAAGCCTGTAAAATTCAGTGTTCATTATGAATCTGGGTTAGCCTTTCTGCAGTAATTTGAAATGGTTTGACTTTGTCCCCACTCTCCCGTGAACTGCTAAGTGACTTGCAGAATATCTGTGACTGCAAGTGTTAACAGAAAGCACATTCAGAGGACCTGCTGACATCTTGGTACCTATAGCAAGAATCCTGCCCTAGTGGTTTCATGTTTATTTTTGCCCATATTCCCCACTGCCTGCCTGAATTTTTCCAAACAATTTAGTTGACACGACCAGGCAGCATCATGAGGCAGCTGGATGGAACCCAGCCTCCTCCCTGCTTGCCAGGTGCTGGCTTTGCTGCCGGACCTCCCTCTCAGCTGAGAGGGGCATGGAGAACTGTGCAAATTCACCAGTATCACCCCACCCCTCCTAGGAGAGCAGACCTGAACATCATTCTCTTCCTCAGCCACACAAGGTGACAGTTTGACAAATGCATTGGTCATTTCAGCCTCAGGAAACCCAGGGACACGGCCCTTGGTCTCAAGCCCTGGTGTCCCCATGCTCAGCCAGGCTGTCCCTGGGCAGCAGTGCCACAGGGTGTGGGTTAAGGATTATCAAATTTTCAGCCTGAAAATGTGATAACTTTCAGCTTTCTGCTGCCCTCACTCAGCTACTCCAGAGTTAGACAGGACGACTATTTTCTAAGTCCTGCATACATAAACTAAGGGCCCAATTATTGTCCTCTCACCTGAATGCCAATTTCCCAAAGCATTCAGAGAGGAAGACTCCACAGATGAGCTACAGGTGAGGATTCTGTGCTCAAGAGACCAACATTAGAAGTTGCCAGAGAAACTTCAGTGCCCTGTTTGGTTTCTGTCCTTCAGTTTTTGTAGGGTTAGAAGAACAAAAGGACAAACAGCATTATCACGGGAGATGAGACAGGGTGGGACATTAAAATCTCAAATTTCTCTTTGTGCACTGGTCCACAAACAGAAGAAATGGGTTCAAAGAATCTTTGAGACAGTGAGACTTCTTCATGTACTCTCTGGGAGGGAGCCAGACATCATCCTAAATGCTAGGGAGTTCAAGGGTAATGAATTCCCTAGCTGACTTCAGTCCTTTACTCCACTTTTACCTTGATGTGGTTACACATTCCGGAAATCCATCCGGAAAATGGGAATCATATTACACAAAGATGCTGAGCATCAATGCCTCCACAGCACTTTGTGAATGTATCAGAATGAATTGGTATCCTGGTGTTAGCTGGGTAAAACACAAACTTCAAAACAGTGATAAGGGTGGGATTGCCACCACTTGCTGCTCTACTGCAAACACTCCAGAGAACCAGATCTGAGACAGACAAAGTCCAAAATTCTCCATCAGTCATCAATTAGCAGAAGGACTGTAACTCAGCTTGGTTTGCTGACAACAAACCAAGGAAGGGGTGAAAATTCTCTTCCCCTCCACTGCATTTTCCAGGCTCTCATACATTTCCTTTCCTTCACTGCTGTTATTTGCATCAAAACGGGAATCGCATTCATTCAACAAGAGCCACCTTGGAGGTTAAACTACAGGCAGTGACATTTAATTTATTGAGAAGGGGGAAGACAGAGAGTTTATTTTAGGTCAAACTGCTGATATGAAGAATCACCTTAGACTCTGCAAACACTCTGCTAAGAATACAAATAAAGAGGACATATAGGAGGTCCTTTATTTCTATGGGAGAGTTCCACTTCTCTCCACAATGCTAAACAGAGTAGTCCACCAACTGATGGAACATCTGCAGGCTGAATCAATGCCATGAATGCTTCCACCTCAGAAGTAACACCTTATCTTCTACCCCCTGCTCCTTAGGGAAATACAAACCAAACAATCTATCAGTGGGAGACTCTGGAGGTTTTTATTATGTGCTCTCCCCACATTCCCATCTCTCTCCCCAGGAAGACTCTTTGGCCTTTACAGGAATATATTCTGCATTTGAATTTTCAGTATAAAAATTATTTACTTATTCTGAAATGAAGCACACAATATAGAGTGGTCACTAAGCACCAGAAAAAGGCTGAAAAGCTAGGACACACTAAAGCAGAGAGGGGTAAACATCTCTCTTTGGGTTTTTTCAGTTCCAAAAAGGAGGGTCTCTGCATAATCTCAGTTCATGTAAGGGGTATGAAAAAGCAAGACTATGCTGTATTCATACAATACCTAACTTCACAGCCTTTTGTTTGGAGGAAGGCATCACATTGACTGAAAGCAGTTTTTCAAATAGCAAGCTACAAAACCAAATTCCTTTGAGGAATATTTTGCATTAAAAGTGGCTTCATACTTGCAATGCAATATTCCAGCACCAGCCATATTCTAAGAACAATGTGTGCTCCCTCTCCACAAGCCCCTAGGCTGTGCTTGCTGACTCTACAGTGAATTTGTTATTGCCTTAAGAGAGCATTAGATAACGAAGAGCTCAGAGTTTTCCTTTCATTTCGTGCCTGGGCTCATCATAATGTGTGCAAGTAGGATTAGTCTGTAGACCTTCTTTACATGCTCCCCCCCTCCTATTTTCCAACAACCCAACATTTTTTACAAATGAGTACTATTAAAGTGTCTCTTTTGAAACAAGGTTATTGAAACCATCACCTTCTTTTTAGTGTTGCAGAGAATAAGACAAAGGTCCCAGCTTTCAAACATAACTGAATGCTTCTACTACTGCACCAGGTGACTCCTTCACAAAGCATCAGAAAACAGGCACCCCACAGAGCGATAACTACTCTAATACCTGCTCCTGTCCAGCTCTGCTCTACAAGTGGCACTTCACCCTGCTGGAAGAAAAATTCAGCAAGGTCCAGGTGTGAGAGGAGGTACAACAACAGGGACATGTCTTTATACACCCAAGTGGTAACGCCAGGCTGAACGGGGGCCTTGCAATGTGAGCTTAACTGTGCCTTGAGGCAAACGGCTGCTGTATTCCTGAAACACCTCTGACATGCTGCAGCATTTTACTGTGCCTAACATTGCTCTTCCACAGGAAGGACAGCAGCAGGGTTAACAACTTTCTGTTATGTTTCATCTAAGGTGAACAGTTAATACAGCATTTCCAATGGTTTAGAGAAAAGAGAATGTTTATATTGAAAGATCATTTGTATTTTTAGTAATTTCCTTCAAATCATCAAAGCTGAAAAGCCACATGGGAGGCTGCCTAACAATTCCAGCAGTGATGTAAGATCCAAGATTTTTGTAGTCAGCAGCAACCCTTCAACAGGGTTCTTTGGCTCTCTTGTGGTTAACCACGCCTATCAAAATACACCTTTTCTTTATATCTTTGGGATTCTTGAACTGGATGGCTTATGGAAAGGCCACATCCTAAAACAATATGGAAAAAAATTCACTGCAATTTTAGCTAACCTGAAACATATGACATCACTTAAACAGAGACCATCACCCTTCCTCATCCTTAATGAGCTGAATTTGGGGAGTGAAGGGGAAGGGTAGAGAAGGTAATTGAAAACTGTCTCCTCTTCCATATAGCCACATTTGTGAGGGCAGGTTTTAGATAGCAACAGTCTACACTGTTGCTTACAATGCAGGCTAACCACCTAACTTATTTTTGTTACTTTAAGATGAAAAACCAAAGACCGTTAAGAAAAGAGGCCTGGTGAAAAGTCTCAAGTCTATGCTCCAGGCCATGCTCTTGCTTTCTACATCTGCAGTGTCTGGCCAAATTTCAGAAGCATCTGTACTATTGACATGAATGTCACTGGTTAATAAAAGAATATTTTCAAAGACTCAAATTCTGTTTAATGTGCCTTGACCAGGAGAATGTTAGCTACATGTCAGCTCGAGGATCAAGAAGTTTCTCAATGACCAGAAAAACCCTCAATGTTCCAAGTGAATCTCTTTTCCAAGAAACTAAAAAATAATGGAAATCAAACACAGTGTTAACCACAGGATCATCATTTACTAGTCTGTGGTTAAAGGAAAAATAATATGTATAAAAATTTCCATTTCTAAGCTTTCATCTTGCTAAATATTAATTAAGCAGAACTACCTTTGCTCTTCAGATGCAAACAAGAATTTAGATTGCTGTGTGACAAAACACTAATAATTGTGGTTTAGTCCTCAGAAAACATGTAAGGCATCATCTGATTTTTAAAATGTTCTCTATATTGGGTCTGATCTTTACAGTGATTTCATCAATTACCAGTATTGCTGATATCTCTTCATCTACCAGTCTAGTAGCCAAGACAATGAAGGTTCAAGGGAGTATCTATTTATAGTGCATCATGAGGAGCAGCCTAGGCAAAGGCGTGCGCAGCTACAACCACCTTCCCCCCTGTGCTACTCAAGTGCATTAATGAGCCACCAGTTCATCACAGGCCAGATTTCATCCTCCTCCAGCACATCTCAGAACATGAATTTAACCCAGCAGCAAGGTTAGATGCAGAGACATTCTGTGGGGAGGGAAAAGGAGAGCAGGGGGAGGCAGAGGAGAAGGAACTAACAAAGAGTTTAATGAGCAAGGAACTAAAGCAGGCATATCAGTATGAGATACAAGCCCTGCCAACTCCACTTAGTGCACTGCCTAATACAGTCACTGAATAGCAGCTCCTCTATCCTCCTCTCAAAGCATTGTCCTTGCAGATAATGACTGGTTAACAAGCAGTCAAACAGCAAGGCATGAAAGAAAACAGTGTTTCCTTGTAACAACCTAGGTACCACTTAGACAAGGAACAGTGAAGATAGGCACGAAGATTCAAATTCCTACCTTTAAAAGTGAAATCCTTACATGCAGTTACTCTATCCAAAGAGGTCAGACAGTCAGCAACCCAAGGAAAGACACAGAGCCAAATGGAAAGCGAGAAAGCCTGAGAGCTGGTCTTCACAAAAATCATACAGTGAGTTGGCCTTTCTGGGGAAGGGCAGCTGGGCTGCACAGTTGGTAGATGGATAAACCATTAGTACCAGCAGCTGCCTTCCTTTTACTCAGTGTTGCCAAAATCTCTCACATTTTGTCAACCTAAGGATGCTGTAATTTTAAGCACAAGCAAAAGGAAAAATATAAATAAATTCATGCTATTAAAAAGAGCACATTAGTGCTGAGCATAAGCACCATTAAATACTAGCTGCTACACCATACTGCAGCTACAGGCAGGTGGTGGGCAAAGCACAGTCCCACATAAACAATCCAAAAGCACAGCTCCCTTCCCCCCAGAATCTATCTTGCCTTGTAGCTCCTCTCTGAAAAGCTTCCATGTCACTCCCTGAAATCTCAGGAACAATGAGAGGAAAGAAGGAAGATGGTGTGCAAAGGAAGGCATGGTCCAGTGCAAAGGAAAGCATGGTCCAGTGCTCAGCTTCTCATGGCACACGGCAGATTCGAGATGCGACTCAGGGTGGGAACAGCTCCTCCATTCCTCTCTCCTCTTACACACTGTGCATCTAATCACAGTGGGGCGTTGAACTCCATTTGCACGGCAGACAATGGGATCTGGCAGCAGTTCAAAGGCATTTATAGCAAAGTGACTGAACAAGCTCACTGCTGGCGCAGGCAGGCAAGCACGCAGAGCGCCCCACTTCCCTCCCTGTCACTACTCAGGCTGCAAAGGCAGGTGCTGCACCATGGGCAGCCAGCTCTCCTTTTGTGGCAAGAGTGAAGGAGGAAACCAAAAAGGTGCCCCCACCAAGAACAGCGGCACCTAAACCCACATCAATAAGGTACAGGGAGGTGGGGAGTGAGTGGGGGAAGAGGAGGGACAGGGAGACAGAGAAGAGAGAGGCTGGCAGGCAGAGGGAGAGCAAGCAGGCAGGCGAAGGGGAGAGCGAAAAAAGGGAGCCCACAGACAGCAGTGCCTGGCACCCTGACAGCCGGCTGCCAGAGTTCATCTTCTGAAGCTGTCACGGGTTTATGGATGCCTCTAGACTGACAAGATGACAAGATGAGAGAAACTACACTCAGAAAATGTATTCAGCAGCAGTAAATTGCTTCTCTTGCCCTAATGTGGTTTGCAGCTTCACTCAGGGAACTGATCTCATTTGGGGCGGTGCAGGGAGCAAATCAACTATGTATATTCAGACACTATTATTGGAATCTGGAGACTGGAATAAATCTACAGAGGGACAAAGAAAAATCACCTTCTTGTGCACCACTAATAAAAAATTAACATGTTAAAAGAACAAATACATAAATCTCAGATTATGCTCTGTCCCTGTGTAAGCACTTTTGGTAGCAATGGTTGGGGGGTCGGGCAGGAGCTAAATTCCTGAAAGCCTGGCACAAGAGGGGCTCTCTACTTCAAAAGGTGACAGGAAACGGTGCTGTAGAGAAGCAGAGAGACAGGCAGGAAAGGAGGCACTTCCTACCACAGCAGCATACTCTGCTCTTCAAAGATGCAATGCCCCAGGTATGCTCAAAGTTGTATCCTTTCCCAGTCAGGGTTTGGGAGTAGAGGGTTTTCAGACAGGATGACATACTAGCACACATCTCTAGAGGGGTTCCTATAACAGGAGCTGACAGTGCACAGCAAACACTTCTGTAGTAAGACAGGGCAACCTTAATGCAATGGAATGTTACAGGGTAGTAGAGAGCACTCTGGAAGAGCCCCGAATCTCACTGATTCATCAAGTGCCATCTCTGTTGTAAAGTGAAAAAAATCAGAAACAAGGGTCAAGTACCAGGCTCTTGGGTTTACCTACTATGATTTAACCAGCTTTTGTAGAATGTCCAGCTTTAAGGTCTGCCTCAAAGATATTTCCTACTGTCTCATTGTTTTAGCAGGACAAAAAAAAAAAAAAAACCTGGAAGCTAAGGTAGAAAATGTTTTTAAATGCTTATTAAGAGTAAGTTATTTTCCTTTTGAATTAACAATAAAACTCACAATAGGTTTTTTTTCTGTCCTACAATGGCACAAAGATTTGCTCAGTGTTTTTTAATCCTAGAAGATACATTACAAATACATTACATTACCTTATATTACAAAAAAAAAAAAAAAGCACAAATTCTTCACTGAAGTATTTCAGAAAGGAAAGCACATAGCCACAAAGATATTTATTCCTAAGAGGCAAATAAAAGACGAGGTGCTGAGGGATAAGGATTACACACATAAAACTAGGGCTGCTGTTCTAATCAATCAATTAAAGATAAATTGAAGTTGAGCACCTTTGAAAAATGTTGTTTCCACATCTAAGAGAGGAGACAATTCTCTATTTTGCTCATTCAAAAAAAATCATCTCACATACATGTCATGCTACAATGCAGCACTGCGAATCTGCAAGCCTTTGTGAACTGCAGATGGATAATGCTGACAAAAATTTTCGAATAATCATAACCTAAAACCATTACATTTTTTAGCTCCCAGTAAACAAACGCTTTCCATTCAAGCTGCAGTATGCAAACAGCAGATGTTGGAAATCTCTTGATACTCCACTAATCAGAAAGATGACAGAAAATTCTGACTCCACACAACAAAGAACCAGTTTTTAGAATAACTGAGATTTTCATGATGGGTTGCCACTATACACTTAATACACCTTTCTCCAGTCTCCAGTGTTATAGAGATTCAGGCTTACTGGACACTTGCTGGTAATCTTTTCAAATCTATTAGTTTAGAAAACATTAGAAAGAAGAATTACTACTGATCCATATACATGAAGACAATTAACTTTTGCTCACTGCCTCAAGTCACAACTTCAGTATTTCTCTCAAATGCTAGACTTCCTCTTCTTCATCCTCCTTAACCAAACCTCCTGCCCTTTCCCATGCCCCACCAACTCCCACAACTATTCCACAGTGTCCCCTAGATCAATGGCAACCAGAGGAATAACTTAGCCCAACTGAGGTTAAGCACCATTTAGGGGCAAGTACATGAACTATGTCTTCGTGCTAGCAGGTAGTTCTGGTGAGATTTCAATGGTATTTTTCTACACAGTTCAGTCCTAATTACCCTGCCATAACACAATAACATAGCTCTGCACAGTGTCGGTTTGTGGTGATCTTTTCCAAAGAGCCCTGGAAATAAAGGGGGAAATTACGAATATTGCTACCAGTCAACAAACAGTCTCTACTGCTGCTCAATTTAAGGACAGTCTCCCCTTGCAGGCAGCTTCCCAGTCATTGGGATAACCCTGTAGGTCTTTCAATAACATGCCCAGTGCTGACTGTGATATACAAGGTCTTTCTGACACTACTGCACGATCTTTATATTTGCTACTCAATGGATTTTAATCACAGATACAGCAGAGGCACAACTGCAGAATTATACAACACCAGAGCAGTGGGTCTCCACCGGAATCAGCAGATTACTTCTGAGGGGTCCAAGAAAATATTACCTAGAAAATCAAGCCAATCCTCAGAAGCTTTAATTCTGTGTAAAGATGTCAGTATCTTCATTAGGTAATATTTTTTTAGATCTGTGAATTAAAACAGATTGAAAAAGTAATTTTTGTGAGGGTAATGCCCAGAAAAATGAAAACAAATTCAAAATATCTAGTCATGATTCAGATGAAGTCTCTCTTCTGTCACTGGCTGAAATTGTGCATGCTGCAGTATTTATGGACCAGCCAGTATCTTTCCTCTACTTCTAATACCTGGAAATAATCTGGAAAACTCATCTAAAAATCAGAACTAAACAACTCAAAGAAATAAAAGTGTCTTTTAGAGTCCCTACACCTTAAGAAACAATCATGGTTTTTACAAAAATGTCAACAGTATTTGCAGTATTTCTACCTCACCAGGGTCATACTATATAATGGCGTAATTTCTAAGATGTTGATAAAACCCAAGCTGTTTGCTGTGTTTTGTATCAGCTTAAAAGAGCACATGATACCAAGGTAAATATGTTTCAACTAAGTGGCCTTAGATTGTAAATAGCCCACTCTTGAAACATTAAACAAAAAAACCAGTAAAATTCGACTGTCCAAGCAAATCTGCTTACAGACATATACTGAAATCCTAACTTCATGAAGCAGGACACTTGATAATCCTCTTGGATGCCTCTCATTTACTGAGCTATACTGCAATGTTTACTGGAATTTTCATGAAGACTTTAAACAGCTGGACAAAACACATTTTTCATGCCCTGCCATGCTCAAAGGGTATGTTTTTCTGTTACATGTTTTCCAAAATACCTCAGGTTTATTATGCTTTTCACACTGATTACACTTGAGAAACAGTCAAGGCCTAAATGGTTCTGGCTTCCATGACATAGGAAGCCATGTGCTTGTTTAGCTTACATTATTTGAAATTTTTTTCTTGATCAAGTCTTATTTGTAAGCCATCATACACAATAGCACTAATATTTCTATCTTAAACTCCAGACAGAAATACACAAGAAATCTAGAATGGTTTATGGTAAAGTGCCAAGTAAAACTTACCCAAGTTCTTCAGACACACACACACACACCTTCCCCATCCCCAGTCTACCCTGTTCACAGATCTTGTCACTCCAGGGCTCTGTCCACCATCTCACTAACTCACTTTACCATATTTACAGCTGAAGATAACACACAGGATATAATGTAGCCAGTCCCATAAATCTTGAAATTCTCCCTGAAGCCAGTGAAGACCAAACACATTTGTGTGTAAATTTCCCTGAAAAAATACCAGCAAAGATAGGTTACTATTGAGGTACTTAAATACTGCACCTAGTAGCTGAAAAAAAGTTTATTTCCTTTAAGCTTCTCCATTCTTCCTCACCCAAATATTGATACAGAATATGTATTACCTTAGCTCTTTTCAAAAAGATAGTTGGGCACAACTCAGACTTTCTAGGGATCACTAAGGGAGAAGGTAAAACTTCTCATGCACCTTAGCAGCTATGGAAGGGATAAAAGATTCAAGGATGGACTTAACCCAGCCAATATCTGCTTGTTAACAGAAGAACAGTTTCCTCTCCTGAATTTCCTCTTTAACTAAGCATAACAGAGATCCACCCCAAAGCACAAGGAAGACTACAATTAAACCCAACAAGCGCTTATTGCCTTAACATGCCATGTGAACACTGCCAGAATGGAGGCCGGGATTGGGCTGAGAAAGGAGATCGACTTTGCAGACTTGAGCAGGTAGCATCTCTTCAGCTTCAGTCAAGTCATTTTATTTGCACATATTTTGGTAAATTTCTAGCTGGCTTGAATGTTCATGTCGCCACTGGTGAAATCTACCCTACCTGAAATTCAATCAAAGACAGTAATGTCATATTATCCTTTTTTGTACTGGCACTGAAATAGAAAACAAGAGTGGTTCTTGAAAAGGTCCTTCTTGCCACTCTGGTTGTAGTTGATGTTGGAATTAAGAGTGGAAACAAAACAAAGCAAAGCAAACAAACAGCAAAAGGTTTGTATCCTAAAAATACACCTCTGTCTCTAACAGCAGGAGACAAGTGAACCACTATCCACCCCATTTGGAATGAGTGCCTATCCAGCAAGGCAACAGTTTCTGAAGCCAGAATAAACATGTGAGTGAAAACTCTTTTCTTTTTCTTCAGTGGAACAAAGAGGCTTTGTAATTGATACCAGTTATATAATTAAAATTCGTGTGAGATGGCAGTAGAGGGAACAAGCAACCTTTCATCCCATTAAGGAACTAAAGGTGTCAGTACCTGAGGGCACCATCAGCCTTTGACGACATGGACAACTGTCAAGTGGACTCCATGCACTCCCTCTGCACCCTGATTTAAAGCTGGGCCTGGCCCCCTGCTCTCTGCCTGAACTTTGCTGCAGGTATACCTGTCTGCAGCCCTGCCTCTGGCTTCAGCTCCTGGATTGACTTAGGCTGTAGGAAGCTCTTCTTCTGGGAAGATCCCTCATATATATGGTGTAACTTGAACCCAGTTCTGTCCTTGGCCCTGTCCCTGGGTGGCCTTTGGACCCACGATGCTTCTCTGACTCCAACCATGTCTTAAACTCCTGGATGGAACCTCATTGCTCCCTCTTAGGTGGGAGTGTCAACAAACTCTGTCACTAGGAGCCAGCTCTGCCTGCCATACTCAGACCCTGTGGAACTGTGCCCCATCAGTGGCGGCACTGCTGCACTGGGGTCACCCTTGCCTTCTGACTTGCCTCAGCTCCTAGCTCGTGCTGTGCCCTCACAAGAGGCTGATGCATAGCGGTCGCAGGAACAAATTTAAAAATCAATGGAAGCAATATTCATCTCTTAACTGTCAGCCGCCCAGGTCTTTTCTGGGAAGCCCTCCAAGTTGTCCGTAATCAAAACCTAAGTTGATTTCTGAAGCCTTTAAGCATGGCCTTCAGACAGACCTTGGCAGTTTGGTGTGGGCCTTGGACCAACACCTTTAATACCAGATACAGTAAATAAAATCTGAGAGACTAACAGAGTTTTGCAATATATTAAGCACACGAATAATTCTGTGAAAGAAGGTGAAATAAAGGAAGAATATGCATCTGCATTTATAGAAGAAACCTAACAATAATGTGTTACTTTTAATCTTCCATGTTAAGGGAGGGGAACAGCTCTTAATATATTGAACGCAGCATTCCCCAGCTATGATATTCATTTAAAATGCATGATGAACAGGGTAAAAAGGGTCAGAGTTAAGCCATTCAATTGACAAATAGATGATACATCCAGAAGGGAGGAACATGCCCTCACAAAGGACCCTAAGTCATGCCCTTCTGCTTTGTAATTAATTATTTGTTTCTGTTCAGCTGTGCTCACATTTCTTATCTCACAGATCTCCAAAGCCCACTTGGGGACAAAGCATGTTTAAATGGAGGAAAGGATAACGAGGTTAGTGGGTATGGCTATGCAGGTTGCTAGTCTTACATGGTCTTTACCCTTCATAGTGCTTACAATTTCAGGTAGTTAATTAATTTTTGTATTAATCTTTAATACTTGACAGACTCATCTTCAGCAATGGCCAATCCTTAAAAATGATGTAAATTGCAACTGGCAAAAATCCACTATGATTGTGCCAGTTCTCAAGCATCAGACCAATAAGCTAATTAAAATGTTTAAAACTAAATCCTGTCCAAGGACTAGAATTCATCCCTATTGAAAAAATGTGGCACAATGTCATGAAGACACACTATTTAAATAAACTAGCACACCTCCAGAGATGTTTCAATGACAGCATCTCTTTGATAATATCAGGTCAATTCCACAAAGTTTCAGAGGAACTGGCTTACTGCAACCTGCTCCAGACATGGAGATGAAGAACTGGTGACTGCAAAGGTGACTGACCTGGCAGACAAATCCTTATTAGAACCAACTAATAAAACAAACACAGTTAGGAACTAGAAAAAGTTAAAATATAATAGAAGAGAAAAGAAGTTATTTGCCCCTCTATTTCTGCTACAACTGAACGGAGCTGAGATATCTCACAGGAAAATAAAGACTTTTGGGAAAATAAATGTTTTTTGAAAAGTATGCTACAGGCATTTTGGCATTCCCTTTCTGTAATTTAACTGTGGGATATTGCTGGCATAGGCAGGAAGCATTAAGACATTAGTCTTAAGCAGTTAGTAAGTATTGCTAAGGATGAACTAACCATGTACTAGTACAAGGAAAGCCTAAATTCCACTTTTAAATTAATAATAACTTTAATTTTCCAATAACTCTGCTTTTATGTAGAATAAAATGGATTCTGCATGGACTACCTGGCTGTATATTCTACCTGCATGGTCCCCTTTCCATCTCCTATAATTTCTACATTTCTGCTGTCTTTCCCATTTTCTACCCTTTGTGTCAATGAAATCAGTGGTGTAGTAGCAATTTACTGTGGCTCTACCTTAAGTCAAACATTGCTCTCCCTTTGCTCCTCTAGCCATGTTGTCACATACACATTGACACTAGCAGAACACAAGAAGTGTTCCATTAATGTTTTGACTCTTTAACTTATTATAAATATCTATCAATTTCACATGTGAAAGTTACACCAAATGCTCTGGAAGTACATCACTCTTCAAGCTGAGTAGAATGCTAATGTGGTCACTACACTCATTCTACTCCATGTCAAATTTTGTGCAATTTATTCTTTTTAAAATCTTGAGTTTGCAAACTTAGCTGCAGCTTCTTTTACCAGTTTACTCTTCACAAGAATGTACTGCAAGTATACAAACATGTATCACACATTTCAAGTAATTTTTGTTCCTTTACTAGTCTCTCTGCAAATATCACCTGCAAAACTGATAAAAAGCTTACAGGAGACAAGATTAAGTACTTGAATCACACTGGAATGAGCTATGATAACAGGGTCACACCACCTACATAGGTCATACCTCTCTTCCAAAATCCTTTTATCCAACCAAGGCCTAAGGAATCTTGTCTACATGTCTCTAGAAAACTCAGGGTTAGGCTTGTGAAAAAGCATAAAGCTGCAGTGTGAGTGGCTGCCAAAAGAAAGTGGGACCTGGGTGGCAATCAGCCTGGGAAGAAATCTTTCATTTGGGCAACAGTATCAGAGCCTTAACAGGAAAATTCAGTAAAGTTCAGCTTCTGGTCGACATACAAAGGAATTTAGAATTGTAGCATACGTAGGGCTCGAAGAGCCCAAAGTCTTTGTTTCAGCATATCCACCTTGCCTTTCCTCACCACCTCAGCTACTGTACACTGGAACTCAGCACTAAGCACCAGCTCTGTAATCTCCTTTCTATAAACCCAGGCTACATGCCTAAGTCATGAGCTGTTCCATCCCCCCATCTCTGCCCCACATTTTCTGCACAGTCAAAGCCATAGTGGTCTACTCATAAAAAGTAATCTGAGAAATCCATACAACACTCTTTAAGGCATGAAAAAGTATTTCAATCAGATTTGTTCAGAACAGATACAGAACTAAACCGTCTCTGTTCTTTCCAAGAAAACAATCTAAGAACCTTTCACTGGACCACATCATCTGTCTTTCTACTGCACTGATTGTAGGAACTTTCACTTCTAAGACAGGATTAACACTTCTGTAAGTACATTAGCACCCGAAAATCATAAATATTACAGGAGGCTGAATCTCTGCAAGTTTTCCATCAGACAACTTGGCAGAACAGTGCTTTTTTTTTGCTACATTAGAGTGCAGTATTCAAACATATATACTAAATAAACTCCACAAGAATAACCTTCCCTCACTATTCATCCAGACAGAAATGAGGGGGGAAACAAAGTAGGACTCCTTTCCTTCAGCACAGAATTTTGACCAATCCAGTATTTCTATTTTTAATTTTTAATTACATTTATGATATTTCCTGTGGGTTTAAGTCATGAATGCAGTTCCAGTATGCTGGGAGCAACATAAATAGTTATTCCCAAAGGGATCTTACAGCTGTTATGCACGGGTCAGAGACTCTGTGAAACGCAAAATCTGAAACTTTAAAAGCTTTTTAGCCCACATCCTTCCCATTTCTTTTCAAAGGCAGAGTTAATGGATAATGAATGACATTGCCCCAAATTTTGCCCAGAAGGTATGGAAGTAGTAACTCTATCTAAATAAAGTAATATTTAGCAGTAAGCAACCCAGTAAGCAACCCAGTCGTATCACAGTATTGCAGTCCCAGAACTGCATCAGAAATTCCTTCCTGATCTAAATTAACTCATCTGCCACTTTATGCTGACAACTGTACAACTGAAGACCAGAGACATGAAATTGTTTCCTCTGCAACTCTTTATAGAGGGGTGAAAGAGAGTGCAACTTTACTCTGCAACAAAATAGTCTAGCCCCCTCCTAATCCATAGCTATTTTCTGACATGAGACTGCTCAGGAGGACCTGAGGCCTTCCCCTCACCAAATCTGAATATTTCAGTCCATAAAAATGCAAAAGATTGTGCACTTACCTTTGATCACAGCCGGGTGAAGGAAAATACTCATCAGTTGCTTCACTCAGGAACAAGGTTCTGTTAAAAAAAAAAAAAAAAAGAGACAAAACAAAATTTTCCCTCTCCCTCTTCCCTAAGTTAGCCTTCAGCAGTGTTGGTAAACATTTACTTAGCAGGAACACCTTCGCTCTCCACAACCAAGGTAATGATTACATTACACTAAACAGGGCATGAGGACAGATGGAGGCCATGACAACAGCCATGTTGGCAATGACTAGACAATGACACAGGGCTGCACTGCAGCAACCTCAACTGTGCATGAGTGAGAAAGTGTGGGGCAAGATGAGAAATGAAAAATGCAGGGGGGAAAAATCCCCCAGTCAACAAACCAGGAATCTGGATTTAGAACCACAAAGGAAAAAGAAAGCTCACAGAACAAGCAAATTCAGTATGAACTGAGAGAACTGGAAATGCCAGCACAATCTGAATGGGATTTCTCACACCTGTTCATTAATACTGTCATCTTTGAAACAACCAACAAAGCAAATTATAACATGTTACCTTCTTTTGTCTTAGCCACAGCTAAATCAGTTCAGTAAAACTTCAATGGTGTGACAAAGTTTGTGTAGTTTATTCCCAAAGCCTCCAAAATTAGGTATACTGTGAAATAAAAACAAGCCACCCCAAGGAGGGAGTCACGCCCTCCTCCACACCTCTGCCTGGCTGGCGATCACAGGGATGGCAGTGCTCTGTGAAGCAGCTGAAGCTCAGGAAATGTGTCTGTGTACACATACACACCGAGACAGGCACACAGAGCAGCTGGCCAGGGAGGGCGTCTCAAGAGTCACCAACACCCCCAGGGAGGGCACAGACTAGACTGCTATAATTTTACTATACCTGTTGGACAGCCTCTGAAATTGGATCTTTCACATCAGGTACCTCTGTAGCCTTCCAGTTCACACTGACCCTGATTCAGCAAAAAGTTCTGACCTTTGAGTTGCCAATAATCTTTAATACCTCTACAGCCAATTACTGAACAAGAACCACACTTGCCCTGCCTGTAAATATAATGAAGCACACCCAGCTCTCTGCCTTCCTCACATAATTACAAAAGCAAAAGTTTCTCCTTTTTCCTGGTTAGATAAAGATTAGTTTAGTAAAAAAACCACCTATCCTTTTGCAGGATACAATTTTTCTCTTTTCTTTTGATCCATAATTCTTATCTTCCTTCATTAAATAGTTTGAGAAAGCAGAATAAGAAGCCCTTCATGCCTGGCCTCCGCAGATCCCAAAACACCAGGGTAAACATCAGAACAGCCAGATGAAACCACAAAACAACTAAACTACAGAAGATGTGAATGTTTGATTCCACTGTAATAAGAACTGACAACTAAAGAAATGTTTTTTTCACAGTACAATCCCGTGAGAATCATTGAGAAAAACAGTCAAATTAGGAAGTTAATTATTAGCAGAATCTATAAAATTCTACCCTAATGGTAGTCGGTAAGACCCACACAAGCAGATACATCAACACCCAGCTACTAGCATTTAATAGAAGTTTCCCATAGGGGTTGGCTCTCTGTTTCACTGCAAAGTATCTTGCACTCTCTGGTGTAAACTATTATCAAGATGCTGATTTGGAACAAGATACAGTATCACTCTGATCTAGTTGATTTTACTTTCCAGAATACAGAAAACTTGAAAAAACCCAAAAGGATTAGCAGATAGCAAATGCAGGGGAGATGCTCAGAGGGGAACATAAGTTTCAAATAATTTTGTCTTCAGCTTTTAAAAATTCAACTTACTCCTGCTTACAGAAACTCAGAAAACTGTTATAGGAAGGAGGTGAAGAAACTGCTCTTTGTGCCAATTTTCCACTAAGGCATGTCAAAACAGATACAAGTAGAAATGCAACAGAGCCTGGTAAGAAGGGGGCAGAATTTAATGCCGGCTGAATGGTGTAACAGGGAATTTAAACTGAACGCAATAATTGATAAGTGATTAAACACAAAGAACAGAGCAATATTATCAACCAGACAGAAAAATCTATCAGTAAAATAGACTGGACTTGGCCAAATCTGATTTCATGACAAGATTTATTTTACAGAACCTCAATTAAAGGAGTGGTTTAATGCAAGATGAAAGGGATGACACTGTTGTTGTTTCCACAGAAAGCCAAGTGAGGTGGCAAAAAACTTACCTAATGATTTCCCATTTCCCTCCTCCATACATACTCTTGTGCCTATGTCATCCCTGAGAAGCAAACAGATCTGTATGTTTGCAAAGCCCTCAGCACAAAGTGAACATTACACCATTATCAACAGCTGCTTAATACCAGCTCCCAAATGCTGAACAGAAGAGGCAACCCCACATTTCATCTCTAGGCATCAAAGCATTTACTAATGGAAACGAAACTCTGCCTAGCACACAATCAAGTGATTTTGGAAGGATGTCATTAACTCTAGAAGCATCATACCTTTTCCCATGTTTGTATTTACTTGCAAATTCACCAGCCATAACAGTGGAGTGGGAAAGCTCAGGAGCTTGTGTGCCAGCCAGGCAGGCTCCTGCAGGAACTCCTGTTAGTCAGGGTGTGTACCATACAGAGACTCAATAAGCAGTGACATTTGTATTTCTGACAGCTTTATTTCTTCAAACACCAGTCACACTGGAAGTTTCACTTTACTTTTTTGCTCCAGAATAAAGGCCAAATCTCAGTATAACAGATGCTGCCTGAAAATCCCATGACACATATGAGAGCACGTGTGTGGTCCCCCTTCACCATTACAAGATAAAACGGCTTTCAGGAAAATGAGAAGGCTGTTTGGTTTTTTTAAGCATAAAAACCTTAATATTTACACTAATCAAATATAACAGGGTCTTCTTAGTCAGAAGAATACCATTCACATAGCAGCCCAACCAGGCAGAACTATTTTCCCATTAAGATCGTATCCTCAGTCTGGGCAAACAATCCAAGTCACACTAGACAGACAACACTTCTACCCTGTATGTCTCTGTAGTAATTACACCAAAGAAACACAACTGTCCTTAGCTTAAAAATATTAATCATTTTAAAAGCCCAAAGCACAGCAAAAATATACAATGATAAAGCATACATGGGGAAAAGAGAATATAGCTTGATGTAGTGAAAACATGCAAATATTTACAGGAATATGAGAATAGAAGGAAATACAGAAATAGAGAGTAGGACACAGAATAGGAAGCCCTACTTACAAAATGGTGGAAATTTTAGTTAATTTTCGCCAAAAAATAGAATTCAGAATAGAAACCACAGCCACTTAAGGTCTGTATTCCTTCAACAAATACTTTATAAGAATTGTGCAGTTTTACAGTTCAAAGCTGCAAAAAGATGAGCAAAGACAGGGTTGGCTTTCCAGTGGTTATAGGAAGTAAGTATGGATGGGCTGCAGCAATCAAACTGGAAAAAAGGAAAATATACATAGAGAAGGAGAAGAGGAAAGACAAAGCTATCTGGGAATGAGTGAAACCAAGGAACAATTATCAGAAAATACTACTGTCTGAAACTGCAAATGCTCTAGAAAAAGGACCATGCAGAAAACTGCATTCACTGCCAGAATCTCCAAACAAGTGAAAGAAATGGAAAATAGGCAGCAAGGATATACTTGAAATAGTTAATTAAGGACATCAGACAACAGAACACATGTATACATCTACCTTCACATATTTATGTGAAACTACACCTGAAATACTGCATCCAGCTCTGGAATACCCAGTATAGGAAGGACATCAACCTGTTGGAGCAAGTCTAAAAGGTGGAGGACCACCAAGATGATTAGAGGGTGGAGCACTTTCCTGTGAGCAAAAACTAAGAGAATTGGGACTCTTCAGCCTGGAAAAGAGAAGACTTTGGGGTGACCTAATTGTGGCCTTCCAGTACCTGAAGGAAGTCTATGAAGAAACATGCAGAGAAATTATTTACAAGAGAATGTAGTGACAAGACATGGGGGAATGGCTTCCAACACATACTAGGAGGAAATTCTTTACTGTGAGAGTGGTGAGACACTGGAACAGGTTGCTCAGAGAAGTTGGGGATGTCCCACCCTTGGAAGTGTTCAAGGCCAGGTTGGATGGGGTCCTGAGCAACCTGGTCTAGTGGAAGGTGTCCCTGTCCATGGTAGAGGGGTTGGAAGGAGATAATCTTTGAGGCCCCTTCCATTCTGTGATTCCATGATAGTTCCTTTATTACTCATACACATACATCCAGCAGAACTGGTTTAGAAAGGGAAATGTTTTCTGAGACACACTGAAGCTCTCATGTGAACTTGTATTTTTCATAAGAGAAAGCAGTCTAATTTTCAGAGTTCTAGATCTGATCCCTTAAATTCCTCCTCTCCCTCCTGTATGAGGGCTGTCTTCAACATAATTCACCAGCAAATTTTTCACAACAGGAGAAAAAGGCAGAACCATCTGATGAGGGAGAAGCATCAAGGTCACAGCACCCAGCCTGCCAGACTTCATAAGTGTCTGGCTAATGTTCACAGGCTCTATGATGTGATTCTTGAGGCTCTCCTGTGCAGGGCCAGAAGCTGGACTTTGATTATACTTGTGGATCCCTTCCAACTCAGAATATTCCAAGGTTTTATGATCACTTTGATAATGTTAAGCAAATGGCTTAGTACAGTTCATCATTCATCCACTGCCCTAGTTCAGATCTCGCATGTCCTTTCGGGGCATCACCTTGCCTGTGCACAAAGGAAAGGATTCCTCCCTATGAGCCCATTCACGGCACGAAGGGCAGGTGGCCCAGGCCCTGTCTGCCACCAGCATGGCTGTGCTTGCTTGCAACCATGCTGCTCTGAAATGCCCATGGCCCTGACTGCTTCAGCAGGCTGATTTTCAGAAAGGCCAATACAAGCAGCGAAGTGTTCAAAGAGTAACGCTGTCTTTGCCTCTGCCCTTTTCTCTCCTGCTATCAGCTTAGCTGCAGGCCACTGGACAAGCAAAAAAGCAAACCAACTGCAATCAAGGCCAATGGGGAAAAAGCTATCAGTAGCCTTCTTCCCAGTGCTGCAACCTAGCAGCTGAAATCACCTTTGTGAGAAGAAATTTGTAAAGAAAGGGGGAATGACTACAATATTAATAAAAAGATCTCTCCTAGTTCTCATTTGTTTTTGCTCTCATCAGGTGGTAGGAGGGATGCAGCATTCTCAGCTGATTAAACTCCATTGCTACTCTTCCCCCTTCCTCTCCACTCCCACCCTTTGTTTGTGACTGTTGCTTAACGAGCAAAGAGTCTTGAAGAAGGAACAACTATGATTTATGTATTACATAGATACATGTTGAATGACTGTCAGTTTCCATCCTGCCACAGAGCCACTGCCTTCTGGCAGCAATGTTGTAATTAAGTTGATAGCATTGAGTATTCTCTGAATTACTGGGTTAAAGTAGTACAGCACTGTATTTAAACCTTTCACCCCATTCAGATAATTTAAACAATTCTGCTAATGGCTTGTTTAGGCTAACCCTCCTCAAAGCATTCCAAATTAAGAGCACCCAAAAGGACTAAAGACACCTAGTTTGGTACTTGTCTTTTCCTGGTCCTAGTAAACCACAGCTCACACAGTCAAACCAATGCCTTATCCCTCTGCACCTGTCACAAACCCATTGCTACCTTAAGAAAAATAGCATTAAAAAAAAAGCAGCAAACAAATAAACCAGATTAATGAAAGACAATCATGTGTTATGGTTCCAGATATCCTGAAAATGCCCAGGTGCCCAAATCCCACAGGAATGAACTTAATGTCAACCAAAAGCTACTTAAAGGTTTTGTACCTAAATGGTGACCCCCAGTGAAGCTGACAGCTACCATGGAGAATTTGAAGAGGAAGAGAATAATTTGCTTCTCTCATTTTATTCTTCTATTAAATAAAGAAAACTAAGCCAGAAGCCTGTCAGCTTTATGTTTTTCCTTTATCACTGTCAGTATTTGATCTGGACAGTGTTGCCTCTTCAGGCTCCTTATGCCTACTTTTATCTCTGTCTTTTAACATAAATGACATGCACTCTACATTGCAGAGCAGATTCCTCCAATATCTCAGATGCTGTTGGGAAAAGAAGTATAAACAGCTCTTTGCTTCACTTCACCCATGAGCCTACAATGATATGAATCTGCAATTCTAAATTACAACTCACCCCCACTAAGAAATGAACTCAAACTAGAATTAACATTGTTCATTTTTATAAAGGAGGAACCAATTAAGCCAAAAATCTCTACACAAATATAACATAGAAAACACATTTTATATGATGGTAAAGAGACGCTGAAATAAAGAAAATGGAGTTTTGCCCATAATTCAATGTAAATCTGCTGTTTAAGTAACTTTCCTCAATCTGCTGTTTAAGTAACTTTCCTCCTATGAACCTCATTGACGTTCATAGTAGTAACCTCCAAGATGCCCAAAAAGTGGCAATACCACAGCTGGCTGTACAGAAAATAATATATAATAAAAAGAAATACTCAATCCAATAAATCAAGTAAAAAATTACAGATAGTTTTCCTGGATACAAACACACAGAGCTGAATGAAATCCAAAGAAGAATAAATATAATATCTTGAAGCCAAATTGGGCAAGACTTGTTGCAGATTGCCTGTATCCACACCTGCATATTTCCATACATGGAACGGAGAAAACAGGTTATAAAAAAAAACCCATGCTTTTAGGGGAGTGAAGGAAAGAAGAAATTAAAACTTCCTACCCAATTACCTTTTACATGCTTGCTTAGTGTTCAGCCCCAAATTCAGCTTAGCCAATGCTCAGACACAGACATATCTTCAGGGTTTTCCTCACACTTCAGGAATGATAGCCTTCTTTCTCTTTCCACAGAGTCTTCTCAAGCTCTGCTCCTCACTGCTACTACTTTCCAAAATGCCCAAATACCTGATTGCTGATGATTAAGATTGCAGGTGCAGTCAGTTGATGAGGAATACACAAATGTTGAACAGACTGTTCCCTCCTCCCTCGGGGCTCCCAATTGTCACTGAGGTTGACTGTATAAATGCTCAAACCATCACCAAACCTTCCCACATATGGAAGCAGATACCTGATATACCCAGAGAAATCTCCACTACCATATATGCTTGTTTGGCAAGTATATTTAAATACACTATTTTACTCAATCATTCCCCTTCCTTTATGTTTTCTGGCATGCAGAGGTAAAACAATCTGCTGCACAAACATATTTTGAAAGATTACAAATGATGCAGTTGCTTGATTGTACTGTACATTATGCCTGGAAAAAAAATCTTTGCATAAATCAGTAATCATGAGACAATAATACAGATTATGGATACTGAGAGAGCAGTGCCAGAACGATCTGAGGAGAGCATTATCAATTCTTTCAATGCTAAAGGTACAAGGACTTAGCTGCCTAATTTTACTTGATTTTATGAAGTCAACAATCTGACTGTGGTTGAATTGTAAGGAAGAATGGCATCTGCAAAAAGGTACACATGATCAACCAACCTGAGTTCAAGGAACACCACAAATGCTTTGAGATTAGCAGTCAGAAAAGCCTGCAGATTCTCTAGGACACTGAGTTATGATCAGGGAGAAGACTGACTCATGGAAACACAACTAAAGCAGCTCTGTGTGGCATTGTTTGAGAGCCACCGACCCAGAAAGGCACTAAAGTAAAGCTGTACATAACACTCTCAATGCAGACAGCACCCAGCTCTGTGCTCTTCTGCTGGAAGGGAAACACTGCATGAAGCTCCACAATTTCATAGCTCACATTAACAGCTAAAGGAGCTTTGGGCTTGCAATGAAATAAAAATTTCTGCTCACCTTCTTAATTTCCTTTCATGTCTCAAGTTAAAAGCTCTCTGCTGCCATCCTTCTTTCTCTTCCCCTCTCTTACTCTATCCTTTCACAGTAATTCTGAGTCAAGCAGATTAAACTCCCCGTGTTTTCATGCAAACATCTAACTTTCCTGGCTTCACTGGAATCTCAGCAAAGGTCCCCCTCCCACTCCTCTCATCCCAAGACATTGAGGCATGCACAACTTTCCCTGAGCATCATTTCGGAATAAGGCCACACTTGTATTTTTAAGAGAGGCATCCAGCCAGCTGGAGGTTTCTTTATGGTTTCACTAAGTGAAAAGCCTTTTAGACTTGTAGACTGAGCCAAAACTTTGACCTACCATGCCCTTGTGGGGCCAACAACATTCTTCCACTACTTGAGAGAGAAAGTACATGAGCTGTCAGTTTGGACAATGCACTCAGGCACATGGTGGGATTCTTGGGGTGTCCTGCACAAAGACAGGAGTTGGACTCGTTCATCCTGATGGGTCCCCTGTAAGTCAGCATATTCTGCTGTTTTATGGTTCTTACTCTATGCAAAAATTGTGCAACATGGCAAGGGAGTATTATCACTGTATACTATCAGTGTTTCAGTAGAAAAAAAACACAGAAAGGTCCCATGTGCAGGGCAAATATTTTTTAAGACTTGGAATCAACTCTGCTCCATTTTAAGGCAGTTAGAAAAAAATATTCTAAAGCAGAAGATCTGGTTTGAGCTTCAGAACACATTCCAGTGTCAGTGTGAGAATCTGATCAAATGCTTGTCAGAACCATCAGAAGCATTTCCACTGAATTGAACAAGCACTGGGTCAGGATCTAAATTTATGTTACGTCAGTATTTGTACATACATTTACAGATATATACACCATGCTGTACACTACTATTGTAATTTTTTTGCATGTAATTGTCTAAGCATTACACATGAATCACAGCAAAGGGTTGGGTTTTTTTAATAATAAAAAATTCCTTCTCCTTTGGGACCCAGCCATAACCCATTCTTATCTCTGTAATAACACAGATTTTCATCTCACTAATCTTCTTCCATCCTCAATACAAAAAGAGAATTTGCAAAGTGGATGACTAACCAACCCCCTTTCAGTTAAGCATCACTTTGCTTAGGTGTTTTGACACTCCTAAGCTATATTTTTCTATTCATTTTTTTGAAAATGCATGTTCCTTTTGTTTCCCTAGATTTACAACAGACAAAGTCAGAGACAATGCTTCATTTGAGTTACCTCATAAATCAGCAAAAACATAAGGGGAAACTGCCTATTCCATCTTAGGAGTGCATACAGAAATTTGTCCAGCCTTAGATAACAAACCATCTTGCTGGTAAACTGCATAACCCTCACACTGTCCTGAACACACTGACACTCCCATGAACTAAGGCATCTGCAGATTATAAGGCTTTTCATGGGAAACAGTTCTTTTCTCATTCCTTCTCTTCATCTTAACTACCAGTCTAACCTGAATTGTATAAACCAAAGGAAAATAACTTCCCAACTGCCAACACTTAAATCACTTTGTACTTCCAAACCACCATTTTCACCAGGCAAAGGCTCTGCCATCTCACCCTCACCCAGACTCAAGTCTGACTCAACTGTCAAAAGAAAAACACAACTGTTCAAATACAACAGCATTTAAGCCTTCTGTCAACAGAATAGCAGAGCTCTCCCTAAAACAGGCTAAGTATAGTTTTTCTGATCTACAGGACAGAAAAACTGAGAAAGAGAACACAAACTTGGACATTTACCATGTCAGCAGCAGAACTGGGTACCTGAGGACACATAACAGAGTTCACAGTCTCTAACCATTGCCTTTTTGCCTCGGGAGCACTATTTTGTGTCCAACCAGAGCATTCCCCTAATTTTCTCCTCCCATGGAACACAGGCCATGTTCTCTGAGGTTCCTGGCATAGGCCAGGGCTGAGACTGTGATGCTCTCAGGGTTTTATCTTCCAGGTGTCATCCTAAATCACCACAAACATTAAATATCCAATATTCAATACAGGTCACCTCAAGTGTTTACCAAAGCAAAAAGGCAGATTTTGATGAAAAAAATAACTTCCCACTAAAAATCACAGTTCCTCCCTTTTTCTTCCTAGCACCTTGTCTCCTATTCCAGCTCACCCTCAGTTTTAATAGTTTCCCTACCAAAGAAAATCCCACACTGCCTCACAAAATTTAGAAAAAAATTTCTGCAAGAAGATTAATACCTTCTTACCTATAAGAGCATAAGTAATTCTAATAAAACCAGATTTTAGAGGTTATCAGAGCAATCTTTTCCCATTTTCAATGGCAGCTGGATGACAGTTTTCTGTCTCTTTCTCTGCCTTTCTTGTCTATCTCTGCAGGACTCAAGCTAATAAAGCTTCCCATTAATGAAATGACTATGCCAAGGTACTGGCAGATGGTCCTGTGTTCCAAGCACATCTTCCCATTCCCTCCCTCCCAGAAGTCCTAATCTATACACAGTGTAATCGCCACAAAAACATATGCTCCCTGACAGAGAGCTTCCCTCCCATTATCTCTGTACTCCAGGGGATTGCCCCGAAACCTCAGTGACACAAAGCAACTCCCTTCCTACTCAAGTCTCAGTTTCCTATATGCCTGAACACACATTCAGCAGGTCATGGCTGAAGTACCTGTACAAGGCTTAAAATCCATATTAATCTGTCTGTGATACTGCCCATAGCCTAGGCTATTTCTAAGTAAAATGCACAGACACAAATCCATACCTTCTTTTTAAAGTAATATATAGCTGATATTTCTAATGTGCAACACTTTGTTACCTCTTTACTTACAGATTCCTAATAACAGTGCACGAGCCTTTCTCAAAGACAAAAGCCATAAAGGCTAATTTATTACATTGGTTACCAGGAAATCTCTTGAGCAACACTTTCACTTAAATGCTGAGTCAGTTACTAATTGGGTATCTCATATATCTTAAAATAATCTGTTTGTTTCATCTGGTGGCTCCCTCTCCCCCATCAATTTAATCAGATTATTGTGATTGATGAATTCATTAATATGGTCATTGTATCCTGAGAGCAGAGCAACTTCTAGAGAGAAAGCTTTAGGAAGGAAGAGCAAATATCTCCCTTTTGCACACACAGATAGCTTCACGCAGAGGAACAAAAGAACGCTATCAGTTTCCCAGCTGTGGTCAGGGCTGCACAAAGGATATTTCTAGACACTTCAGATCACTGTGGCTGGCTCTGCAGGAGCCCCTCAGAAAACATGAGGGATATGATGGGAACAGACAGGTCTCCATAATATGAAGGGTTGTTTTAGCTCTCAAAATTGACTCCAAACCTTCTGAAACATCATCTCTTTACAGAGGAAGAAAAAATTTTTATTGTCACTTCTTCTCTGCATTTAATCCCAACAGTACTGAATAACTTTTCCACACTCCAGATAGGGAAAAACCCCTAATAGAAAGTAGAAAAGCTTCCCTTTAATCTTTGCTGCCTCCTTTTCAACTTCAAGTTGAAAGTCTTCAAAGAAAGACCTTTTCTCATACCTCCTAACCCCTCAAGTCACTGATTGTCATAGGGAATAACCTCAGCTTAGTAACTCCAAAACTATCTACCTTACAAAAGGTGAAAGACTTAAAAAGCTTGCTCATTTTCAAGTGAAACAACAACAAATAGGTCTAATGCAGGCAACAGTGGACAAGAAAAAAATAGTAAGAAACATTCGTTAGCCAGGAGTAAAAATAAGATAATTGTGTTTCTGTATCTATTGTCATTCAAAAAATAAGGAAGCCAAAACACATCGACAGCACATTCCCCCAGTCTTGCCAAACACTACAGGAAAGGGAAAAAAGTAAAGAATTTGGCACTTACCAGGAAAATCAGTAACTACAGAAAAACATGCAAGAGCACAAGTTCCCAGGAGCCATCATCTCAGGAGCTGAGGAAGATTACATAAATGACCTCTACTTGGGCTTACTAGATGTCTGAAACTGTATTCACTCTCCCTTGAGCTGTAACTTTATATCTTTCTACAAACTTCATAAACCAGATGAAAAATATGTATCTTAAAAACATCGTAAGACACCAAGTTTCTAATTAAGAAATCTAGACTCTATCTTCCGCTGTCGGTCAGGGCAACAACCAAGGTGACACTGAGCATTTGAAGATCAAAAAGGCTCTCGGTGAGCATTTCTTAAATGAGGAATTTGGATGAGGATTACTTTGGGAGGATAGCCAGTCTGATAAACAGCAGCAAGCAAACAGGAAAAGCTACTTGTGGCAGGCAAAAATGCACAAGAGGCTTCCAGAAACTAACCGAAACTAACCACACCATACATAATTAAAGCAATTCATTACAGTTACATGGCTTCACACATTTGGAAATGGATTTTCCCATTCTTAGTCTGGGAGAAGTGTGCTTATTCATGAAAATTGAAAGGGAATGCGTAGTAAACAGTTTGGAAAAATTCTAGAACAAAGTGTGAGAATGGAACATTTGATATGGCATTATCTTGCAAATGCCTCCGGATTCTTCTCTGGTCACTGTGTGGGCAGCACATTCCCAGGACAGAGAGCAGGGTAGGCAGGAGAAAGGGGACTGTAAAACTATTCATGAACAGAATTTTGTCTTTACCCGCTGAGGTTCACTAGGGACCAAGTGGAGCTGTCGGGAGGAGGGAGGGAGAGGGTTGTTTCCCTCAGGAAGTGAGGGCACAGGGGCCGGCACACAGAGCCTGACACCGCCCGCCTCGGAGGAGGCTGAGCCAGGAGAGTGCAGGCCCCGCCGCTCCGGGCCCACAGAGCCTTCCATGGCTTGGCTCGGGCTGGGCCCTCCGCAATCGCTTTTGGATGTGCCAAGAGCAATCCTACAAGAGGAAATTTAATCCATCACAGTGGAGTTCTTACAAAACAGCCAGCCATTTCCCCATCCCCCGCACAAATAAAAAATGTCTCATCACCTAGACTTCCCCTGAGCCCAGCAAAGCTTAGGGATGCTCCCCGAGGCAGACAAACCAAAGAGACCAGTGGAGACCCTGCGGTCGCTGCTGTGCTGACAAACGAGGCCTATGGCACCCAATGCCTGCAGAGTCAGGTCTCCACACACGTCATCACTCACCTTGCTGCTGCAAGCACTGGAGCCATCCTACATCTTCCTGCTACAGGAAACATCAGAAAATGCCCCAGCACACAGCACATTAACTCTGACTTAGAATGCTGGTAGAAATAGAAAATGCAGACTTCGCACTCTCTAGGGAAGGACTCTGCCCAGTATTTTGCTTCCAAGCATCTTCTGCCAGCAGATCCTCCTTTCCCCCACTGAGCAGTGCCCTCTGTGGCACAGGGCAGCTCTATAACCAAGGCAATGTGAGAAAGCAAGGTCTGTCTGGGGCTCTGACCACGAGGACAGATTTTGAAGCTGTGCTATGAAATAACATGCAATTGCTGACAAGTGGATGATAAGCCCTGAGTACGTAGCAGACAGCTACTAGTACAGGCTGCCTATGGACAGAACAGCACTGAATAGTGCCCACGAGGCAGGGGGCAAAGGAAAAGGTGGGGGAAACACAGCTGAAGAATCCTGATAACTGGTTTATCTGCGCAGCCCATCATTACTCCAGGTATCCCTCACAGCTGAGGGACATGGAAATCAGAGTCTGTGAAACAGCCCTGGCCCCTTTAAAAACGTTCTCCCTGTGAGAGACACAAGATGCATTCATACATGGTAGACTGCAAAAATGGTAAAAGTGAGTGTTTGGGGTCTTCTGAGTTCAGGGTTAATTTCTGTCCCATTTTTAGACCAGTAACATCTGGAGCTCAAGAGGCTGATGTAGGATGAAGAATGATATAAAAGAGAGAGAAAATTACTCTGCCATGCAAGAAGAGAACGATCTAACAAGCAGAACTGAAATGCAATAGAATGACAGAAGTCAACAGGCTGCAATCACAGTGGGCTACAAACCAGAATACATCACACTAATGAGGTAGGAAAAGATTTGTCATATGCAGAGGATTACAGAGAGTCTAATAAAAACATTTTCTATTAGGAGAAAAACAGAATCTAATTTCATATGGAAACAACTTTCATATCATACAAATCATGGTACAAAATACAGAACAGAAATTCAGAAAGAATGGCATGTAACACTGATATAAAACAAGCTGTTTGATAAAATGATAATACTGATGATAGAAAATACAACTATTTGAACTAACCAAACAGAACAGTAGAAAAATATTTCAAAGATTTGAAGTCACAAATGCTGTACTCTAAACACAGAAATGGTAGTGCAATGAGTTTTAGATTAATAAATCTGACTTCTGCAGCTTACAAATGAGTTCAAATGAAGGATTTGGGCTTTTGTGCTGTATTCATGCAGCATCCAAAATAGCTAGTACCTGACCTGTGGAGTACTCTATGCACTTTGGCAATATAAACAAACTGTAATCCAAACAGTGACTTCATATGTAGATGTATTTCTCTCAGAAGAATTTAATTATGTAGAGGAAACATGAAGACACATATTTAAGCAAAGTACTAAACAGTGAAAATTATAACCACTCATACTTCTTGTTGACCAGGGTCATAAATAAATTACTAGCTCAAAAAAAGAGGAAAAACCAGACACCTTAATGAAGGTCCACTGTGTGCTCGATAAAAAAATGACAATAAAAATACACATTAAGTTATATTAAGATGCATAAGAAACTATGAGTAGTACAAGAACTAACATGTGCATTCCACTGTGAAACCCTGTTCAGTTCTCACCAGTTGATCCTAAAACAACAGAAGAACATTTAAGTAATGGATTGAAATTACTAATTGACGAAAACAAAGACAACCATCTGAAGTCTGTTGGGATTTTTTTTGTTGGGGCTTTGGTTTTTTCTTTTATAAAATCTAACATGCATTTAAGAAGCACATGAAAAAATCCTCAACAGTGAAGAGGTGAGGCTGGTCAGATTAAGAACTATTAATTTAGTTTCCTAGTAAAAGAACAAGGGAATACATAATGCTACTCAGGGCAAAAAATACGGGTAATTTGAGATTATACAGTTACACATCATACACAATTATCCTGTAGTGCTTACTGTAGCAATACACTGATGATAAGAAAATTATAAAATACTAATATTCGCAAGTAGAATATTTGAATTAGAACAATAAACAGCAATCTGAAAAAAAAAGGAAACATGTCCATTTCAAGGAAAAACATAACAGTAAACACCTAGGATAAATGTAATATAATAATTTTCAACAGAAGTTTTTTCTTAAACAGAGCTATTGCTGACAAAGGAAAGACTTGGAATCTTGATGGACAGATGCTCTGATCCATTAAGGAAAATGGAAAATACATACCAGCAGCAGTTTCATCTGCAGAAAAAACACATATACATAAATGATATCACTATAGCTAGAGTGATTAAAAGTCTTATGAAATGTGCCACAGAAAAGGCAGAACAAAGATCTTCTAGTTTAAGCTCAAGAAAAGAGACAACAGGAGGACATACAATCAAAGCTGTAATAGAAGGTAAGATAAGAGTAATCAACAGTACTGGGCCAATCTTTTTAAAATCAAGGAGGTTTTGTATGCATTTTGAGCATTTTTGGAGATTTTAAAAATATGATTTAAGGATCAAGACCCTTAAATATGAAGGACAGACCACTGTTGGTCCTGCAGCAAATATGAGGAGAGAGAAAACAGAATTTTTGTTGCATGCCACATGCTGTTTACCAGTAGTGTGGGTGGCTGGTGTCAGGCAGGAACAGCTTTTAAAAAAAAAAGACACTGAAATACCACCAGCAAGGAAAGAAGCATTCTAACCCACTGCTCTCACATTTTCATATTTCCAACTATTTCAGCATCAAGACAAAGTGATCTTGCAGGTAGTTTGTTCCATCACTTGTGGTTACTTTTTCTCACCTAAAATGACTAAGCTGGCACCATGTCTTATGGTCTCAGGGTACCTCAAGGGCTGGCTGTCCCAACAGAAAGAATTGAAAGCCCAGGGCACTTAAGGGCCACACTCCCACACTCATATCTGAACACGGTGGGTAGAGCTGTGTGTTGGTGACAAGGTCCATGACAATCCCAAGCAAGGAGAGTGACAGACAGGTCTAAGGGTCACCCGAACGTCCAGTTCATAGCAAAAGGAGATGGAGCCAAGGACTGAACAAGACCATGGGGTCCATCCAGGAAACAAGGCTGGAGACAGAAGAGGAGACAGGCACACCTACCATGCCACTCAGGCTTGGACTGAAGACAGGCTTGAGCTGGAGGAACTCCCTGGACTCCTGGGGAAACAAGGGCACAGGTAGAGGCCCAGAATGAAGGTTTTCAGGACATTGGTGCCTTCAGGGCTGATGCTTAGTTGCTTTCTGCAACCTCTGAGTGCAAGAAAGGACTGAGAACATCTGAAGGAACAGACAGATGATGTGCCAAAGATCAAGGGTGGTTTATATCACACATTCTACTGTCCCCATGGGATTATGCAGAAAATTACAGATCTCTGAGAGTTTTTTTACTCCTGGGACTATATATAAAATTACAGATATTTGAGAGCAGTTTTCCTACAAATTATGTAAACATATTCGCGCCAAAGAGGGTGGGGAAGGATGGGAGGTGTAGGGAGTTGGGAAATACTTCTTTCCCACTTCACCACACTGGAGTGCTCTTCTGTAATTGCTCGTTCAACCCACACTGGCCTCTTTATACCAGTGCAGTCTCCACTCAACTATATCTTAAAAGCTCTGAAGCAGCATTTTGCCTCCAGCAATCACCATCCCAAGTGTTCTAAATGCTCTTGACAATACAGGCTATACAGCTGCACGCCCTTCTTCAAGGCTCTGCTAGCCAAGGCTCTGCTAGCGTCTCTCACACCCTCCTCAAACACAGCTCAGGGAAGGGGAGCCTCACCTGCAAGAGAAGGCACTCCTGGGAGTTAGAAAGGCAAGAGTGAGGAGGTATGACATGAACAGAAAACAGCAAACCTAAAGAGAAGATAAAATCTTGTGGACTAATTCCTTCCACATGAGCAGTGCTGGGCTTGTCTACATCGATACTGTTGTTTAAAATTTCCTCTGTTCCAGTGCTGCCAGTGCCCGCGGGGCTGACGCGTGAAGCGCTGCTCTGTACCAGTTTCCCAGGCACTGCCATTATTACACAGCCTCTCTGCTGCTCCGAATGGGACCTATCCGTTCCTCACCTTCCTGGGATTTCCTTGCTTTAAAACACTTGACAAGCATGGTTTAAAATTTAAAACCATAACAACACGCTTCTCTGCATGTTGGAGGAAAAATCCAGGCCCAAGGGTATAATTTCATACATTCGGTTAAGCCATGAAGAAAGGTACTGTGGATGCAGAAAAAAAACAGCCTTCTGTGATTTGTTGGGGTTTGCCACATAAAACTGCAAACATTGAACTTATGATTTAAAATCATACACCTAGTTTTTTTTTGGTCAAGAAGCTTAAAAATGTAAAAGTACACAAAGTTGTTAGCAATGTTCAGCTAACAGTTACAACACACTGACCTCTACCTTAACTCACATGGCTCTAACTTCAAAGCCTGCTTAAACTATTTAAATACCAACGTTCTTAAGCACAGCAGACATGCTGCACACTCAAATGGAGCCAGCCTGCTGCATGTGAAAGCCAGTTTCTGTAGCTACTCCCCCTTATTTCCCAGGCTAAGCTTACCTGTTCTCCAGAGCAAGAGTTTCCTGTTACATTTCTGACCGAGAACAGTGGTGTTTCCCTGCTTTATCACCCTTGGACTACTACTTTTTATTTCCCTGCCATGAGCTGACCCTGGCTGGATGCCAGGTGCTCACCAAAACTGCTCTATCCCTCCCCTCCTCAGCTGAACTGGGAGAGCAAATATAATGAAAGGCCCATGGGTCAAGATAAGGACAGGGAAATCACTCACCAATTAATGTCATAGGCAAAACAGACTCGACTTGGGGAAAAAATTAGTTTCATTTATTACCAATCAAATCAGAGTTGGATAATGAGAAAGAAAACCTTATCTTAAAAACACCTTCCTTCTTTCCAGGTTTCACTTTATTCCGGATTTTCCCTACATCCCTCCAGCAGTGCACAGTGAAGGGGAATGGGGGTTGCAGTCAGTGCATCACACATCACCTCTGCTGCTCCTTCCTCCTCGTGGGGAGGACTTCTCACACTCTTCCCCTGCTCCAGTACAGGATTCCCTCACTTGAGACAGTCCTCTACAAAGTTCTCCAAGGTGAATCCTTCCCACAGGCTGCAGGTCAAGAACTGCTCCAGCATGGGGCCCTTCCAGAGAGTGCAGTCCTTCAGGATCAGAGGGGTTCTCTGTGGGGTCCCAAGTCCTGCCAGCAAAGCTGCTCCAGCATGGGCTCCTCCCCATAGGTCCACAGCCCCTGCCAGGAGCCTGCTCCAGCACAGGCTTCCCTCAGGGCCCCAGCCTCCTTTGGACCCATCCATCTGCTCTGTGTGGGGCTCTCCACGGGCTGCAGGTGGATGTCTGCTCCACCATGGCCCTCCATGGGCTGTGGGGGCACAGCTGCCTCACCACAGTCTTCACCTGGGGCTGCAGTGGAATCTCCACCCCAGCAGCTGGAGCACCTCCTGCCCCCCTTGTGCAAGGACACTTGGTGTCTACAGAGCTGTTCTCTCACATCTCCTCACTCCTCACTGGCTGCAAATGCTGCTGCACAACTTTTCCCTCTCCTTAATTCCTTTATCCCAGAGGTGTCACCACCATCTCTGATGGGCTCAGCCTTGGCCAGCAGCAGGTCCATCTTGGGACCAGCTGGTATTGGATCCATCAGACACAGGGAAAGCTCATAATACCTTCTCACAGAAGCCAGCCCTGTAGCCCTCCCACTAGCAGAACCATGCCATGAAAACCCAATAGATTCCCTTTTTGCCAACTGCAGTGGAGACTAGCACAGAGCTTCTTTGTTTCAAGTGAAAAGTTTGCACCCTTTCCCCAGTGACTCTGCAGGTGCCCTTTCAATTGTGGATGGGGAGGAACCAAAGGCTGCACTGAAATTCCAGTGTGGCTCTCCTGGTGTACCTGGCAGGTGTACAGAGACTCCCTGCTATGACTGACTGAGCAGGAAGGGCACTGGGGAGTCCACCTGCTCGGGCCATTATAGAGGCTGTAACACTACAGAGACTTCTTTAAATAAGAAACATACAATGAATCTGAAAGTATTACAGAAGGACAAAACAGCACTGGAATTTTTGCAATCATCCATAAAATTAACCAAGAACAGAGCTCTTGTAAAAGCTTGTGTCTTATAAGATGATAGCCAAGCAGTAGGGAAGCCTGGTCTGCTAAAGCCCTTCAACACAGACTTTTTGGAACTTCCAGCATCTTTTCCACTGCATTTGTTACTGATTCTGTGTCTTGAAGGACACTGGAGCAAAAACACCACATCAAGAAAATTATCTGCCATCAGCAGTGATTAAAAGGAAATGCCATAGTTGAACCAATGTCAAAAAGAGTTTAACTGCTTAACTATCAAATGCTTAACATACTTTGAGCAGAACTTTCAACCCAGCTTCTCAATCATCACTTAAGGCTGCCATTAGTAACATTTGGATCTCCAGAACATTCTGCTGATATCTGCTGGCAAAAGAAATGTTTAGTAGCCTGAAGATTGTCCAAGGGGTAAAATTGCAACACCTCATTTCAGATGCAGCTATGAGGCTGCAAAATAAGAGCACAATCCCAGGGCAGCAATCTTCACAAGAATGTTGTTTTGTTTTTTAAACTCTTCTCCTTTCTGTCTTTTAAGGGTCCTGAGTGCAGTTATGATACTCAAACTAGGACTAATCACTATGTACCCGGTAGCATTTTCCCCTTGGCCCTTACTGCTGTGGCTCAAACGTTTTTAGCTTCTCTTGAGAACCAGAGCATAGAGAGACACACCGTTCACAGAGACCTTTTATTCCAGACTGCTGGACTCCAACACACAGTCTTCTAATCAAATTATTTTTAAGACTTATGTCAAGTCAAAAATGTACTAAATTCCTGGCTTCAACAAAACCAGAAGTACTCTCTCCAGCCTAGAAGACACATACATTCCAACATAAAATTTTCAGAACTTTTAACTAAAAGCCTTAGACTTTGTGCTTCTAAGTAATAATCTGTTCTCAAAAATATTACCCTTGAACACAGTTTTCTTTAAGGATGAAAGAAAAAGGAGGAATGTAGATTTAAAGATTGTGTGAGCACATGGAGAAATAGGTATTCTGTGCTTATAAATTAACCAGTGCTTGGCACAAGTATTGCATTTTTCCATGTGTTATCTTCCCTGCCGCCAAAGGAATATATTTTAGTCCAGTCAAAAAAAGGTACATACAGCAGGTTGAAATTACACATCTTGAAGGTTACACACCAGTAAAGGACTTCTATATACTGTCACCTTCTCCACTCTACCCCCAGTGTAACTCTTAGTTTCTGAGTGAGGTCATTTTCCAATAGCCTGCAACAATCTGTTCTACATTCTGGATGCTTGTAGTGAAACCTCAGAAGAGCTAGGGAATAGACAGGGAGTAAAAGCTGGATATGAGAGACCACTCCAGCACTAATACCCCAGATCAATTACCAATACAGATCCACTGCATTAAAAATCTCCTGTTTCTGAACCCTTTTTAAAAGCCCCCTTGAGCATGCAGTCCTAATGTACATAATGATGGGATCAAAAATGGTAGGAAGGAGATGAAGACAAAACATCCTAAACATAAGGAGGTTATCTAAGAAAAGGTAACTGTATTCAAGTGAACAATCACACGCACAGTAAAATCTACAGACTCAAGCAGGAATTCAGATACAGTTCTGATACCTGATCACAGAATCATTGAGAAGTCTTGGCTACTTCTGTCAGCCTTAACACACAGAAGCCTGCTACAGCAAATCTTTCCATAATATCACTGGAAATATTTGAGTACTAGCTTATCTTGCAGCTTGAAGTTATACCTTCTTTCGAAACTTAGAAGAGGTACTTTGATGAGGAAGGCTAAAGCAGGAAGGGACCCCAGGCCTTGCATTTAGGTTTAAGTGGTCTTCCTACTGGTCTATTGCAGAGTACCCTGCTTGAGCACTTTCTGAGATCAGTTCAGAGCTGAAAGCAGTTTTTTTCTCTCAGACATGCTTCTATCACCTCACACAGTAAAAATTATTGCCTTGGCAAGAAACTTACAATGCATCACTACAGGGTTAACTTCCTTTTACCTTCTACTACTACACTTGAGTGCAGAGTGCTGAGCTTGGCTAAAAGCTTAAAGGCCATGAATAATATAAGAGAACTCCACTGGGAGGACCCCTAATGCCTCAGAAAGCTTCACTAGATCTCACAGTTCAGTTCTCACTTGCCATATCCTTCATTTCCTTTAAATGCTACAGTCCCAGTGATAAATCCAGCTCGAACTCAGAGCTCCAACATTTAGCACCTTCCCAGCAGCAGGCAGCCAGCAGATTACAGAGGCTTCAGGATCAAAGGGGGGCAGGAGGGCTAGGTCTGCAGCCTCCTGGCTATGCCACCTTGCTCCTCCACCTTCTCAGCCTCTGTTAATTGCTCCTCAGATTTAACTTTTGCCTTCAGCACTGCACCATTAATCCTTCATTTAAGCAAAACTCCTTCATCCACCTTTGAGTTCTAGAGAACCCTAACAAATTCAAGACATCATTTTCATATTTGGAAAATGTACTCTTTGCTTTCGAGGATGGCTGAAATCCAAGTGAAGTATTTACCTTGTAACATAACATGGACATCAACCTCATGAGATAGCCCAAGAAACATTAAACTTGGGAAAATTTGACAATAAAATGAGTTGTAGTTACAAGAAAACCCAGACAGGTGCATGCTGGCGAGTCTGAAAGTTATCTGATGAGCCACAAACTTGATACATCACACATCTATGAAATTACATATAGTTCATAATTGAATCATTCCAAATCAAATCAGGAAAACAGAACCAGAATTACAGGAAATACTGGGAATCTCAGGCAAATTGCTTTCAGTGTCTGCACTCAGTTATGCTATCTGTAAAATACAATCAATAAGCATAACCATTAAGGAAATGCAAAACGTAGTACATCTAATTCTTAAGCAGAAAAAATTAGGCAGGTACTTGTTAAGTCTCATGTGCCAGATATCTGCTTTGCACTACACTGCAACTATAATCCAATTTCCAAATACTGGGAAGGCTGGAAAATGGGAATTGGAAAAGCACATTATAGGCAAACAATTTGAACACAGAAAAATCCTTAGATTTGCATATGCACAATTATGATTTGTATTAGCTTCTCCTGCACACATAAACTGAAGTAACAAAACACACAAAAACAAACTGTGAGGACTAAAGGAGGAGTGTCTTAACTCATAGCTATGAAGTAACACTGCGCACGGAAAAAAATGTCCTCTGGATTTCAGTGTTTGGTTAAGCCTACATAACAGGAGATTTAAGTGAAGCTGCAAGTAGTCACCAAAGAATAACTAAAGGTAAAGATGAGAAATCACAAGCCTGTGGTTCTAATTTTAAAAGAAAATGAGAGAAAAGAGGATTGAAGGGCACTGATGATTCTAAGACTGGATGAAAGCATTACTTAAAAAGTAGTTTGAAGCTGCGAGTTGAAGTCCCTTTTATACAGAGAAACCTCCAGAGGGTTAACTCAAACCTTCTTCTGCAAGCTATGGAAACTGAGTTTTGGGTTAGAAACCACTAGACAACTACATTGTGCTCAACACTAAAACTGTAATACCAGACATCTGCTGGAAACGTAAGATGCCTTTTAGCTCTTTAAAATCTATACATTTGCTTTGGCCATTGGATTATCTAACACATTTTCCCAATTCATACATGACTGTGTGAAATGCTTTGAAATGAAAGATGCTATGCAAGTACCAAACGTTACAGCAATACACTAACTTAATTTGGACATGCTCCAGCATCTCATGTCAAGAGTGAGCTCATGTTAGAGTGAGTTCCTTTATTGAGACATCTGCTAGGAAACCAATTTAGCCAAATCAGAGTGTGTGATAATGAGTGCTGTTTAATCAAGACAGTATTAACATAAATTTTAACTTGTGTCAAGTAGCTTAATAGCAAATTACTGAATGTTAAACAGACATGGAATTTTTTACTCTGGTCTTTTAATAAGCAAATTCTTGAGTAAACAAAAATGTACAGTTTCTTCAGTGTGCAGTCAAAAAGAGCTAGATACAACCAAAAAGAATTGAAGTGAAGCAATGCAAACCCTGCAATCATAAACTTATTTTCAATTTTAAAACAGTTCAGTACTGGAATGCTCTTCATCTTTCAACTAAATGTAAGATTTTTAACAGGAGAAGTACATCCAGATGTGCTTACAATGAAAAAGTAATAAAAGGTATTTTTATTAATTTCTGGTTTTTATATGTATATGACATTTCTGATTTGGACACTTAATCCTGAACAGCTTTTAACATTTTATATGGATAAGCATTATATGGACAAGTGCATTTCTGGCCTTAGAACTGTAAAGATAGCTATAAACAATGTGCCTTTCCAAGATAACCCCAGATCATGAGGTTTCATATACTTGCTGTTTATTTTCCCAGTCAACATATTCACTTACTGTTTGTCAGAGAAAAATAACAACTTCTGGCATCCTGACTCAAAACTGTTAGGCAGCAAAATACTGATGGTAAAGAATCACAACACGCATCAAGCACGGGTCTCTACTGCAAAAGCCATAACATAGTGACAGATATTGTTTAAGATATTCACTCTTAAAGGAATGGAGATTCCCAAATTCAGTATTATTAATATAATTGACTTGTCTGAATTTCAAATTATTCCACTATATAGTAGGTTAGTTAGCATGTTAAAAAGCAGAACAGCACTTACAGCAAGAACATGCAGTTTCTAAGAAAGGGAAGAGAAGTAAAGGAAGAACAGAAAAAAGGAAAAAATCACAGGGAACAGCTCAGTACCACAAATTGTATGTTCTGCAGGAAAAGATGACAGCTTATTTTTTAGGACAAGGGTACTGGCAAAGAGACAAAATAAAACAGTTGAAAAAAATAAAACAATTGTTTTTAGGGTTGTATTAGGCACCCATATAAGAGGAAACTTTCTAAACTGGTGAAAAAAGTCAACCTCAGCAAGAGATTGGTATCAAGTCACATGCTTGTGTTCTCGCCCACCTTTAAATGGTAAGAAAAGGGGCAGATCTATGGAACTCTTTCAAAAATTTGAAAGCTTCTTAGTCCTCCACACTGCAGCAGATGTTGATACAGGCATGTGTACTTGTTTGAAAGGAAGTGTCTCAATACCCACAGCAAGTACCGTACCCAAGACATGGCATAACATCTACATCCTACTTCAGTGGAGCAAGTGAATCTCTTCCCCACAGTGCTAGGACAAACTGTGACAAAGAGCAGCATTTTTAATGTGACATGCACACATGAAGTATCTGTGGGTGGGGACAGGAGAAGGAACACGTGGTTTCACAGAGCACATGAACACATGCATGAAATGGATGTGGGTTCCAAATGATTACAAGAGCACATGCAAAGGCCTATGGTGACAGTCACTAATGACCCAGACCTTTCATCTGCAGAGCTTAGAAAGAGCCGTGACTTTCAAAACCATCATATTATCAGCACTAAAGCCACAGTTAAGTAAGACTCATTACTTCCACTGTCACTTCATAATTACACTGTCTCTGCCAAGAGTCACACTCTCCCCGTCCTACTCCTTCCACTCTTCACCTGTGCAAACCAAAATCTCAGTAGAGAACAAGAGGGCCAAGCTTTTCCATGTATCTAATTCTCAAGGCAACAGTCACCTTGAGAGGAGAAAAAAAGGGAAAATGCTGTTGCTGTGGAAACAGTATGAGAGCACAGAAATACTCCTATCAGATCAAGTACCTCTTGGAGGACCAGGCACAGCACTGAACAGTTACTGGAACTTCCCCCAATGTGCCTGAAGGGTCAGGACAGGGAACCCAGCCAGGCTGGATGTCTCCAACACCACCCAGATTTCAGATCTGGAACAGCTTTTCAAATGTGAGTTCCTTGCTATTCTTGGTGAAAACAACTACCACTGTCTGAAGGCCCTAAACTGAGAGGTGGATAAATTGTACAGCCTTCTTAAATTCCTGAGAGATGTATTAATACAGAATACAAGATATGGTGTTTAACAGAGAACTGCAGAAATGCCTGGGCCCGATCCAAAGGTTTACAGGCTAAATTCAAAAGCAATGCTGATGAATGGTAGAGAAGAAAATAAACATACACCCCAGCAGAATTCTTCTGTTCCTTGTTCCCTAAGAAATGAAAGAGAATAAATAGAATGTGATCGTGTTATTATAGATTACATGATAATTAACAGTCAAAAATGTCTAAACTGAGACCATGTGGGTGAACACAATATCAGACTACTCTAATCTGAGTGACTGGAAGTTAAAATCCCTCATGTATAAACCTATAGTTTTATTCCTCTCTCCATTCCTTTTGAGGTCCCTTAACTGAACTACTACATGAAGAGTCTAATGCAAATCAGAGAGAGCAATGTAGTTAAAAACAGTGTTAATGAGAACACCATAGGCAAAAAAGCCCTCTAGGTTTTCAAGAAGTGAGAAATTGCCAGGTGTCAGTATTCAAACTCCTGGTATTACCGAAGATTAGTGAAACCAGCAATCAGAAGCAATTTGATAGTCTCAACCACTGATTTCATGAGGACATTTTAAACACCAAAGAGAACAGGGAATTGGAACAGGTTATAAATTTGTTTATAAACACTGCAATGCTACCAGACATTAATCCCCACAACTGCATCTTCTACCTTCCCTTCTCATCCCTGCAAAACATCTCATATTAAAAGAAACTAGACCATTGACAAGCTAGAATAATGACTTATTTCACAAGGGTGTTGTGAAGCTTAATTCATGTTTGTAAAGCCCTTTGTATTATGCCTTTCATCTACTGTGGGAACCTCACAGTATTATCAATAAGGTCATTTCCTACAGTAGAAGGGCTTTGCTAAAATAGCTATACTAGCAAATCTGCCTAGTCAAGATGTGGTTTACACAGGCAAAAAAGTTTTTTTGACTGAACAGCTAATACCAGCTCCCTGTAAAAAACATGCTAAACTTGCAGAAGCACACTTTTGGTGGTATCTAACTGAATCTAGCATAGGATATTGTATGTCAACTAAGGGTGATTTCTGCACAATCTTAACAAAACAGTTACGTTGAAAAATCCTGAGGGCAACATAATTTGGAGAGTGCAAATGAAGGGTGAGTATTTCCTGCTTTCACACTACCAAGCGTCTGTGCTCATTTATTCGTGTGAACAAGCTAGAAGCAAAGTCTCTGTAAACAGATCCCATTAGCAGTAAATGCATATGACATAACTATTTTATCCAAAATAATTGAAGGAATAGAGACAAAGCCACACTCAAATATATTCTGCCAAACAGAAAAGAACAGAGTATTAACTGCACTAGAATGAATGTCTAGAAAGTACTTATACAACTGCAAAGAACAAAGACTGTGGTACAAGAAACTAATTCATGTGCTAGTTCTTTGAACTGTGCTGTTATTATTATTTTCCATTCAAATCCCCAGTTTTCTCACTCAAGTTTAAAACAACAGTAAATATCCAACTGTTATTTGTTTCCTAACAAAGGTGGAGAGGCACCATTATGCCAGGTTCCCAAATGACTACTTGCCATTTTTCTAGACATGTTTGACCATATTCTGAGCTGCTTAGGGTGGCAGCCTGAAGCTACCAGCAGTACTGCATCTGCATTTTGCCTTTCAACATTTCCTCTTCTTGCTAGAAGCCTGTAGCAGATCTTATCATCTAAGGGCTTGCTTACAGAAGGAAAGGCAACTCATCTGTTTCACATCTCTGGAAGGCACTTCTCTGGTAGATACCTGTATTTATTTTAGAAAGGCATCACTCCATATCCATGTGCAGTAGCATACAATTTTCCAACATCCAACAGACCAAAGTAATGCGCTAAAGTGTAAGACTTTGGCAGAGTCAGATTTCAAAACTCTGGTGGGTTACAAATTGGCTAAACATTATTCCACAAACAAATCTGGATCAGGCATGATCGAATCCGGAATGGAGATCAAAATCCAGACAGAAATTGCCATATTTGACAATATTTATTTTTCATATGAAGGATGGTTTCATAACCAAAATTTAAGCAGGTGTATTCAGCTGCTTTCCACTGAAAAGTGAAGCTAACACTACTTTACAGCAAAACTAACAATCTTCTGCTATTGAGAGAAATTTGAAAATACTAACTACTGTAAATTAATCAGTAACCCAGTATTTAATGACATGGGACTGTAGAATACACAGCTCACATACCAGCACTACCTGATGTGCTGTTTTATTCCACCTATTTATGTGACCTCCAAAATGATAAGCATAATAATAAGCAGCAATTTATAATTGCTGTGTGTTCTTCCAGTCACCGATGCAGCTGCCTACGTAGCATAAGAACAACACTGACCTAAGAAAACAGATTTGGCAATTTTCGACTAGGGTTAAGAAGATCAAGGTTCAATCTTTTTGCAGAGTTGCTAAGATACACACCGAAGCTACAGCACCAAAAGGCTGGGACCACTTGCTCCCTAAGATGCACTTTCTTGTCATGAGAGTATTAAAAAAAAGCTGGATCATGTTTTCTTTTTCCACTGTCATACATTTTGCATGGAAGCAGCTGATCCTAATTAGTGAGAGTTTGATATTAACACCTCACATGACAAAATTTTTTGTCACGGCCTTGTTTCAAAGACATATGACATTTGACTTTAAGACAAATTGTCTATGAAGACATTTTCCTCATCAGCTCTATGCCATAGGCCAGACAGTACTCAATTTACTGTACCTACAGCAAAACAACCATGCAGCCTTACATGCTTTAGAAGGCTTGCGTGAAGATGAAGAAGAGACTATAGATGGCCATTAGACAGTAATTACAGTTCCAGGTGTAGAAGTTCATTCTTGCCTTTGGGATACTCAGCAGGCAAATTTAAAGTTAGCCATCTTTCAGGACAAGGCTATCTTGCCCCTCTGTTTCTTCCCATCCAACTCACTTCTCTGCTTTAGCTCTTTCCCATCCATTCTTAACTGTCAGCTCTCTTGAGCCTTTGATCACACTTGACTGATTCCTGCATTTGTTCCCAGGAGGAGAAGTCAGGGGGAACTTGTAGATTTCAGCATGTAATCTTCCTGTATGCCTTGGGTCCTGCCTGCACAGCTGCTCCCTTGCTGCCTACGTCCTGGCAGCAAAGTTTGCTAAAGCACTGGAAGCTAAAGCCTAGGAGCAAGTACATAGAGGCTGAGGCCAGGCTTCCCACTGAAAGGTCCCCTGCTCTGAAACATCCTTCTATCACTGACAAAGATATCCCACATTTATAACACTCAAGTTCAAGTACACTTCAAGGCCAGCTTCATTTCTCTTAAGCAAAAATGGAAGAAATACACTCAGGCTGAGGCTTTTTCCCTCCTAGTTTTCTGGAGTGCTGCAAAGTTTCTGCAGGGGTAGAAATGAAATCTGAAGGGTAGAAACAACAGTTACTCAGCACGATCAGCTGTTCTTTCCTACACTTATGCACGAAGCCACAACCACAAAAGAAATGCAGTTAAATGATGAGGAGCTCACATCTGTTGAGCCAGCTAAAGCACTCTGAACAGTATGGGAAGACTGAGGGTATACATCTTCATCAAGCCCAAACCCAAGCTGTTTCTTTTGACCTTTAATGTCCTTCATGATTTGTGCCCTGAACCACTAAGAATGGGAAAAAGTCTAGGACAGGTTAAAGATTTAGCCAGCAAAGAGCATGCATATCTCAGTGATGAACTTCCTCTTTCTGGTAGAATGGAAGTTCACCAGCTTTCAGAGCACACTGGGGCCTCTGTGCTCAAACTTCATGGGGATGATGGAAGGAAGGATAACTACAGACGGAAAAAAGATTTAATTTCTTGATATGCAGATTTTGTAGCTCTTGAATAATCCATATAGGAGTAGTTTAGAATTAGCTACAACAATACCTAAAGATATTTGTTGTAAAGAAATACACAAGTTGGACAACAACAGGCAGAACTGAAGACATACTAATTTTGCACAAAGGGCTGAAGTACAATCAAAATCCAGAAGTTCTAGCACAGGAAGTATGATTTAAAAAGTCAACCACAAATACATAATGAAATGCCTTCTTTACTCTTTTTGCAGTAAAGAAAGCAAAGAAAAAGCAGAACTGTGGGTAGTCAATCAGCCTGCCTAGGAATCCATTTGTGCATGCTATTTCTTTGAATGTAGAACACAGGCTTCAAATGTAGCTGAACAATTCACATCACCTTTTAACTATAAAGGCAGCATAACGATCTCTGCTTATGCACAAATAATCTGTGACAAACCATCAGCCCTAACTGACAAAAATACTTTAAGACATAACATTGAGAAAATTAATTGCCTTTTGGTGCCTGAGAAACAGCACAGAATTTCCAACTTGTCCTCATTTTAGGGTATGTCTGTACTTAAACATAACAAACCTGGGCACTGTTCTGGTGCTTCTTTCACAAAGGAACAGTCACTTCTCAGCTGAAAATGAGTCTGAAAAAAGTTATCTTAATATTGAACATGCAAGACTAAAATGCAGGTTCTTCCGCCACCAAAACGTTAACACTTTCCACACCACTTTTCCAGAAGATTTTATTTATAAATTCTTTCATAAGAGGTTTTTCTTGAAATAGCTGAAAAAAAAACAGTTGAAAAACAAAATGGCATGTGTGCTACATGTCTCCCTGCTTTCCAGAGAATGTCAGAGCCAGTGTCTCATACAGAAGAGTATTTCCAAACAAGCAAAGCCATGATACCAAAATCTGAAAATGATCTAATAATAGATGATCTAACTTAATTTTAGAATCCTAAGATTTGAAACATAAACTTAAAAAAAAGCCCAAAAACAAACTAACACCACAATCCTGGATAAACTTCATATAATAATGTGAATGGTTCTACTGTCTCTTTCGTCACGCTAGAGTTTGCTTTGTTGTTGTTGTTTTCATCTTTCCTTTTAAAACAGCCTCCTGCAGCTCTGAGCTAAAAATCTTCCTGGACTTTCTATGTGACAGCTGCAGTATCTTAGCCATCTGTTTAATTTATATCTGCTAATGCAGCTCCTGCTGTTTTCAACTGACAGGTTTTTTTCTCTCTTATTACCCTCACACGGGAAATCATTGCACTTGCCAAACTTTCTCTGTAGTCTCAGATGTCAAATCAAGTCTGGTGACAAAAGGTGATGAATGAGGCTCCTATACACCTCCCTTTTATGTTTTTTGGGTTTGTTTTTGTTGTTATTGTTGGGAGAGTTTCTTAATTATGGAAATTGTAAGGGGCTTTTGTTACTTCTTTAAAGAATAATTATAAGCAAAAAGGAAGCAGTACAGAAATAAAGAGAGCATGTCAAGGGAAATCATATTCCCTTACTCTCAACATGGTAATTCTGTAGAAAGGTTGAGGCTGGGGGATCTCCAAGATACTCTCTAAAGCAGATTATCTATTATCCATTCCATATTCAGTCACTAAAGCCCTGATTCAATCTCTTCAGTCATCTATGGTCACCTACCAAGCTCAGGGTTTGTCTGAGTCTTGACTTTCCCTCACTTGCAACCAACATGCCTCCTAACTTTTCTGGAGTGCTCTGGATCTCGGAAGTATTCAGAAGTCAAAGGCAAGTGATGGAGCCCCATGGTTGAGCATGTTGCAATGCCAGTACTTACTGCCATCTTGTAAAACCTCGTGCAGGAAGATGCAGTGCCCACACTGCCTGTGCTATTCAGAGACACTGGATAAAAGAACCAACTGACTCGTGAAACAGCTGTCAGCCTTGTACATCAAGCACAGATGTTACTGTCTCTGCAACTTCCCTGGGCCATGGTAACAAGAAGATTAAAGAGTCTTTCACTGCTGAAAAGTAACCTCAGATTTAACATCAAACTTTGCAATGTAACACAGATACCCTCATCCTGTGTAAAACTCCATCCACTGAATCCCAGTGAGCCCTGCAACACCTGTCTGAGGTGTTGCACACTCCTCTGCTACAAGGAGCACATTGCAGTGGCCAGTCCCAGCCCAGAAACAGGTAGTCACATTAAACACAAAGAAATCAAGCCCAGAAAGTGTGACCACTCTTCCTTTCTAAATTCCCCATTTCAAAACAACTTTATTAACTGGAGAGACACACGGAAACGTGAAATGAGCAGCTGCCAAAGGGCTGGAAGATGTGTGCTTTCTGGTGCAGAGTAGCTGAGAAAGAGTTAGCAGGGATACATGTTTGAGGGAATACTTGGGAGACAAGAAGTAATAATCCCTTATTACCACTGTTTCCAAAAGGTGATGATGAGAAAATAAATACAGTGCTCTGAAACAGTAGAGTTTGCTCCAGCTCCCAACATCAAAGCCACCCACTGGACTGAGCTTGTGACAGCTCCCTATCTTGTGCAGAATCATCCCACTGAGCTCTGGAGGATAAAATCACTTGAAGCAAAATGAACGATTCTGCTTTTAAAAGTACAGCAAGCTAGTGTATATACGTATGTATATGGATATCCTGATGTGTGCAAATGCTGATGTACTTCACTACAGTACTATTATAAGGTACATAGGCTAGATACTCAGCACAAATTCTAACACTTTTATAACTCAGTGCCAATACCAACAGGGAAAAAAAGTAATTTCTAAGGGTACACAGGCCTGAATACCTAAAGAGTCACTACTCAGCTTCATTACTTGTACTTTATAACATTTCTAAAGTAACACAATAAAGAAAGGGTAAAGATTAAATTATAACTAACACTTTATTCTTACCTTGGTCAGAACCACTTGACAGAGCCGTCCATAGAGCACTAGCATACTAACTTGGCTTTCCACTGTCCAAGAATAGTGGGGGGTGGGAATAACCAGATAACCAGAAAACCTGAACACACTGCTGCAAAGAGGCCAAAGCCTTGGGCCCTTGCACCATGTTGTGCAGCACTCCAAGTTCTGGGACAATTCAGCTGAGGTACAAAGGCAGCCCCATAAGAAATCCCATCTGACCAATCTCTCAAAGCAGAAGGGATCACAGTAGATACATGGTACCCTTTCACCAGTTATCCCTCCTGAAACTGCTGCTATCATCAGCTCCACAGCTCTAAGTCTTGCAGAGCCAGAGCTTTAGTCTATATCTGTGAGTTGTGGGGCAAGATGACTCCTGAATGCTCCTCCAGCACCTTCAAAGCCAGCTTCCCAGCATCCCATGTTTCAGAAGCACAAACAGAGACATCAGCAGTAGCTCTGAGCAAAGTTGGTGAGGGTTCAGCAGGTGAACTAGCTTAGGGTCTGAGCCACACATAAACCTATGTACTGCTTCCAGGTCTGAGCCCAGGATTTCACCTGAATAATGGATCCGTGCAGAAGGAAAGCAAATTTCTGTGTCCACAAAGTCATTCTAAGGTCAAAAATTAACCTATCGAGCTAACAAAGGTTATTTGCAACATGTCCCATACAGTGTTTAAAATCCTGTCCTCTAAAGCTTTGCCTGAGTATATTTCTCATCACTTGCCAGCAACCTCAGGCATTCCCCAAGACCCACTTTGCAAAGAGTACATAAAGATTATACCCTCAAGGAAATCCTACTTAATTCTCTAGGCTGTCCCATATATGCAAGCAATGTACTAGGTTAAGCATCACTGTCCATACATAGACAGTATTTCAAAACCAAGCCACTACAGACATTAATACTCACTACCCTGAACTGTAACTCTGAGCTCTAACAAGGAGGTCAGAGCCTTCCCCAAAATGTTAAATGCTAGTTTACTTTAAGTAGAGATGCAACAGCCTTCAACAAACTCCAACAAATTTTAAAGTTTCACCTTCCAGAAAAATGAATTTTGTTGTTTATCTGCACTTAAAGTGTCAGATTTAAAACAAAAAGGCAAGTACAGCTGCTCACAGCTGATAAGGCCTCATGCTTCTGGCATTTATTTATATCCATGATCCAGAGCAACAAACCCATGTACTTTAAACAACTGAAGCAACTCTTGGATAAAATATGGAAATAGGAAGATGAAACTAGAAGCAACCTCCTTTACTGTATAAATCCACTTATTCACCATAAATCAAGAAAAAACACTTCTGGATGAAGGTAATAAAAGATCCATACTGTCTGAGAAGATCAACTGCCAAGGTAGAGTGTCTCAACAACAATTTCCAAGTTAGGGCACAAGAGCAGCTCTTGATGACATCTTGTTGGTTCTCATCTGAACAAGGGGCCAGCAACCCTGCCAATGCAGTTAATGTTTTCTGGCTGAGGTCACTAACATCTGGTTTGTGTACAGGCAGCTTCTGCTGCTCAGTGGTGCACAGGAACAGAGGCATCACAGGATGTCACAGGGCAGCACAGGTTTGGTGCTTGTGATTAAACTCAAGCAATGCCTGATTTGTGGGGGTGCAAAACACAGATGGAAACTCAAGTTTGAGATTCCATGAAATAGGAAGAGGTAGTCAGTCCTATGGGGCAAAGCCTAAAAGAGAGCAAATAAAGAGAGAAGACAGAAGAGGATGGGACAGAAGTGTGCTTCTAGCCATGGCTGTTCCAGCGAGACCCAGGGCTGACCTGGCTCCTGCAGATGATACCCAGCCCAACTGAGTCTGAAAACTCACAACTCAGTACACACAGTCCTTATACTACATCAAGATACTGCTTATATACTGCAGCTTGTCTGTACTCAGCTGCAACATAATATTGGGTTAGGGTTAGCCTGTACTCAGTTATCCAAAAGTGGAGGGTTAAGAGCTTCAGGGCACAGCTCTGCAAGGAGCATAAAGCAATTTTAGTGGCTGCCAGCAAAAGAGGTGGACCCACATCCCCAGCTATTCATAGCACACTCATCCAAATAACTAATTCACCAAAGATTTGTTATCAATCAGTCAGACTTAGGAGCTTATCAAATGCACCCTATAACTTCTTGACTGCAGGAGCTGGAGACAGGAATGTTGTAACTGTGGCAGATGAGAGCAACACTGAGCTTTCCAGGAGAAGCACAGTTTGAGATGACCTCTCACAAAACAGTATTTTTATATACAGACTAAAGGGGAAGGCAGGAGATAAAAAGGCTGTCTAAAGAATGCCCTAACCCACTAGACAATCATTTTTCATGTGTGTGTCTTGTCTTATATCTCAAGAATCACTATGGAACCGAAACATTGGTTATTTCCATATAAACTTCTAAATTCTAAACTGACAACAAACTTTGAACATGTTCTAGTAGTCAAAACCCTGAACAAGACTGAAACACAAACAGCATTTTCAAGAGCTCTCCCTAGTGTGCCCCTCCTGTTTCTTCTATAGTATCTCTCTGCTATGAAAAATGTTAACTTTCATTTAAAACAGTAGCCAATACTCATTTCAGATATCCCTTCCCCTGCTTCTCTCCTACCATTTTGCCCTACTGATAGAATAACAATCCAGTATCACAGCCAGGGAAGAGCACTGCAGAGCCAACAGAAGATAACCAGACTGGCTAGAGAGGGATGTGCTGGAGTCAAGTGCTACAGCTCTGGAACAAGACTAAAGGAGAGGATTTCACAGGGACAAATCTGAAAGAGTCAGCAACTGGCTGTGAGGCACACGCTACACAAATCCACTGAAATACAAGGGGCATCTCTCATGTTGCACCCAAATTCGACTCCATCTCAAAACAGTTTGCTATTCTTGGTCTTCACAGTAAACTGTCATCAACACTCAATCAGAAATCCAAGGCTAGAGAAAATAATATTTACATTACAGAGATCAATCCCACTTCTTGTCATGCCTTCTGTGCTTTATTTTGTTTTGCAGTTTTTCATTTGAATTTTGTGTTCCAAATTTGGGTTATGGCCAAGACAACAGGAACTTGAATTGCTATGCATAATATAAAGTAAATAAAATAAATTAAAAATCCTTATCTCTGAGAAGCAAATGCTCTTAGATATCATTAGATAATGCCAGCATCAACACTATGTGCCTGATGCTTAGGCACAAAAAAATTAAAATCAGTCTCAGACTCTGACCATGTTAGTTTTAGGTATGAGGTATACCATGTGCAACAAAGTGACTTGGACATGGATAACAGGCAAAAAGCAAGTATGTCAGTACCTGTAATTGTCACTTTTTTTTCAGTCAAAACCTCACAACTATTTAGTAATTATTCAAATGCCCCCTTCCTTGATGAGCACTAATACTGCACATCTGAGTCTTTCAGCTAGCAGCCCAAGGTTTGTGAAGCAGCCTCTCAGCCAGGTGAGGGGAAATGATAGCCTGTTGTGCTGACCTAGCACTGACACACATTTCATCCACCTGGAAATTGTTCTTTTACAACCAGTGCTCTCAGTACACTAGAAAATAGTTTAGATACCTGATGATTTAGATTTTAATGTTCTTACTGTGGATATAGCCATCAAAATTCCCAGCACCTCTCATTCCTCACACACTTAATATGCTGATTTAATTATATGCCTGTAATTCAGTTTACGTTTTACAGGAGGCAAAAGGTAAGGAGATTCCAGTAAATGACACTTGAGATAACAGAAAGAGTTACCGGAGAGCACAATGTTCATTCTTTGCATATGTACCAGCCTATTATAAAGGGCTTAAAAATTCACTCAAACAGAACAGGTAGGAAGCCTTGGCAAAAGCTAAACTAAAATTAATTTTCCAGATTTTAAGGTTATAAAGGTAACTTACAAGGTACAAATCAGTGAAGACCTGTCTTTGTAAATCCATGGACAGATAGCTTCAGTCTGCTGCTCGATCAGGTTTTTCTCCCCGCTGCCCTGAACAAAGCTTTGCCCACACTCACTGACTGGGGCACCAGGCAGCAGGGACAGGAGTGGAACTGAAGCAAATGAGGTCAGTTCCATGCTGCACTGCCTGGGGAAGCAATGGAAGGAAACTCAGGCACTGATCACTAAGGAAAAGGTGAAATAAAACATCTAGCAAGCAGAAAGAGGTTTAGAGATGGATTGTTCTACAGCTGCCCACATTTAAATAGCAAGGACAAGATAAAAAAATTACAAGCTCTGGCTACCATTAAGATAAAAAAGGAAGACACGAAAAAGGAATCAAACGACTCTGAATCTAAAAAGAGTGGGACATGAGAATTTTTCCAAGAATAATTTAACAAAAGACCAGATGGAATGAAGCAGCGATATGTCCTAATTACAAGTTTATTATGTCAGCCTCAGAGAAAACATAAAAATCAAAAGACCCCAATCAAGTAAAGGTCGATCTTGGTGATGGGAAAAGGAGGAATTTCAGAAGGCAAAGTGAATTTAAATACATTCATGTTGAAAACTGGAAGATCTTCTTTCAGAGATTGAATCCTGTCAGTAATAGTCAGAAAAAAATTTGACAATCTCTAAAATTATTAGCATAACAATCCCCACAGAGTGTGAAAGATTTGGGATTTTATCTCATGCAAATCCATAAGCTTCTACGAGTATATTTTTTTCACAAAGAACATAATACTGAATCCAAAAAACTCCAGCAGGTAAACAGAATAAATGGAAATACATATGTAAGCTTTGATGCAGATGCTGTTGCTGTTCACTCAAAATCACCAGGTTAAAACAGATGCTCACTCTTTCCCCATCCCCTAGAAATGATAACATGAAGCTGAGTTCCTATCAGGAAGCTAATCCCAATGGACTTCCCCTTTTTTCCTCTCTGTAACACTTGACCTCAACTCCACCCAACATGTGTGATGTATTTATGGTAGAAAAAGCGGCTACAGTGGTGTATTTTTTAAAATCTATTTTTTTCTGCAGTAGCCTAGCTGACCAGGAAATCAAAGCCCTGCATATTACCATATATTATTTTGTATGACTGAAGGTCACAGGCAGTCAAATCCTCTGTGTGCACATCCCTCTAGGAAATCCTGATCTCTGGGAACAAAAATACTACTACAATCTCTGGAATAAACTACTTGAGGAACTGGATGGTGTGTTCAGATGTATTTTAAATACATGTATTTATTATTTTAGGTACTGACATACACACATGCCTTTCTGATGCAGGAGTTAAAAATTGCCTTCTAACACACCAGTGGCCAAACAGCTAACATAGCAGCATTTTGGAAGTGGCTTGCACAACAGGAAAAGCAATTGCACAGTAGGAAAACTCCATCAGGGAGACAACAATCCAACAACAAACAGGACATAAAGCATCAAACGGAAAGTGAATTCTTGAGGAGCTAAGACAGATGCAAAAGCTGTTGGTGGTAGTGTGGAGAGATGGATTGGTTAGCAACTTTAGGAATACATAGAAGGCATGGAAATATTTATCAGTGCAAGGTGCTGAAAAGATGTATTGAAAGAAAGTTCACAGTCACTTATCAAACACAGCTGTTCAAAATCATCCAGGACAAATTTTCACATATGATCTCAAAAACATTGAAATGCCACCTATCAAGGTATAACACCAGTATTAATTCTTTGGCTGGTACAGTCCTGACACAGCAGGTTTTAGCAGAAAACTCACAGAAATATCTTCTCTCAACAATTATATGTTTGTGAAATGCTTCTACTTGGAAGCAATGTCAAAATTTAAAGACATAACATTTACTTTAACTTCCAGATGCAAAATCCACACACCTATTAAACAATGCCAGGTATACACTTCTCCCAAGCCATCACTACTAAGTGGTCATCAGTCAAAACAATCCCTTCTTTAAAAAGGACAGGTTTAAGCCTTTCAGCATAGGCTAAACATTTTTCTTATACCCTCTAAAACTATAGTTATCTGTATGAAAAGTAATAAATAACAACAAAACAAATGTTTTCAGTATAATTTTACAGAGCTATCATTTTAATTTTTCTGCTTTGCAGCTCCATTTCTTGCATGTCAACAGTAGCCTCAAACCCATATTTCAACCCCGGGCCTGGCAATATCCACAATATTTGTTATTGAAAGGTGCCTTATTCAGAAAGCTGCTTTGACACTGCACTACCAATGCCACATGTATGCAGTCAGCTCATACAGGGACTACTGGAACCCCACTAAACACAGAGACCCCTGCTAACTTCAGCATCACAGCCAGGAAACCACCCAAGTCAGACTGCAGCAAAGAAATTCCACTTCTGATGTGACATAGACACAAATAAAGAAGTATATATGAGAGAAACAGATCATGTCAGAGCATTTATTGTATTCATTCATTCCTTACCTTTCCCTTTACACTGAAGAGGTTACCTCACCCCTTGAAACACAGTCATAAGCAGCAACAGGTTTCACATATGAATCCTTTTTTCCCTGGGTGCTCTGGGGAAGCAAGAACATTCACTCAAGTGAGCATTCATGCCCCAGCTTGAGGACAAGGCTCTGCACCGAAGCCCTTAAGACCTTCTCACGGCTGCTGATTTCATCCACGAACTGAAAGAGCATCTCAGCAGGACACTGCCAGCCTCCTTTTCAGCTCCCACTCACTGATTGCCAGTCTCTGGCAAGTGAAATGTCAAGAAACAGGCAGGGGCGGTGTTTGGAGAAGGAGGGATAAGAGATTCTCACCATCCATCAACCTCAAAACCTATTCAGCCGACAACTTGAATGGAACAGGCATTTCATTCTCCATGGTAACAAGAGATGGAAGGAGGTTGAGGAAAAAAGGGAGAGAGTACAGACCCGGGAAAATCCAGTGTTGAAGATGCAGGGAAACTTGCAAACTTTGCAATTTCTCTCTGCTGTCCAAGTTGCATGCAGAAGAGAGAAAAGCCCTTTCCTTGCCTGCACAGTCTGAGACAAGCCATGGCCACGATGAGGTGTCTTTTCTGCAGGCAGCATATTTATCTAAGGGGAGGAAATCCCTTATCCTGCACCAGTCCTACCCAGAGGAAAGCAAATGCCTTCTGAACACTGGAAATTTGGGAAAAATGCAGATTATTGCCCCCCAGAAAAAAGAACTGTCTGAAAGGGAAAGATACTGTCATTCCTTGTACAGTACTTCTTGTCTACAGATCAAAGCCACTGATGCCGATTCAGTCTGTGTGCCAGCACTGACCAGAGTGGAGGATTAACATCACTCTTTGTCTGCTTTGCATCTTATGTGGAAGAAAATGTTTGTTACTTCTGTTATCAAACAACTCACATGCACAGATAAAAACAAGGAATGAATTTATTCTTTTCCAAGGCACACCAAAATGAAGCATGGAAGGAGACAAACTTAAAATTCAGGCAGCACCTTTGCCAGCCTCAAGGGATCTCATGGTAAGTCAGTTCTTATTAACATTTCAGGCCTGGCCATCTTCTGAACTTTTTTTTCCTGCTATTTTACATTCATAACTTGAGCTGTCACAGCCAGAATGTGCACAACAGGGAAATTACATTTGGATTCATGCACGTTTGTGTTCCAAGCTGGCCCCATGCAGCTACTGAAAAGAGTCTCTGGCTAAAGTACTTATGCAAGATAACCCAACAAAGGCCTGAAAAGCTCTGCAAATCCTGGCTGCTGCCATCTTATTTTTTCTCAGTTTTGTACACTGATTCTTTCCTGAAGAACACATTTAAATCTCTCTCTCCCATCCAAACCCACCACCTCTCAATTTGGAGTTTGTTCTCACTTTTGTATTGCATATGGGACATGCTGTTGGTGTGATACTTTTTTTTACCTTATATTATTATCTATACACTGAACTTTTGATAAAGGTGACCTGCAAAGTTATTTTGAGTTCTTTCAGTAGTCCTTATGTATAAACAAATATGCTTCAGATTATAGTTTTTTAAAAACTATGAGTTTTTCTTTGTTGTACTTATTTGAATTTTGGATAGACAACTTTCATTTTCTTACATAGATCTTTACTGTTCATGACATTGCAACCCATAAGGCATGTTAATACACAATCCTGCCCAGTGAATTTCAGCCTTTATTCTCACTAATCATTTCAAAGCCACGTGAATACATTCTTGCTTTTGAAAACCACTTTCCTCCTCTGAAAAAAAAAATTGTTTTATTTTCTCCTTTGCCTTCTACGACTGACCAAAACAGAATCTCAGCAGGAACAATCTTGCAGTCACTTGCTACTTGTTCTCCAACTTATCTTCCCAAGACAGTCTTTTCCTTAGGCAAAGGAGGGCACATTTACCTTTTGAAATTTACTTCAGGTCCATGGCTTAGAGCTATTTTCCTTTTTTTTCCTGAAGACTTTAGCAAGAAAATGAGAAATTAGACTACTCCATTCTCTCTTTCCCAGCTAAAGCCAACTAAAGTGGGAATGACACACACTTCAGTTGGAAGATGTCAGCCTCCTACAACTCTACATAAGCAAATAAATGTGGTTAAACGCACTTGCACGATCAGATGAACTCAGTTCTTTTCAGCTAGTTTTGAAGACACTTCAGAATTCCAAGGAGATATTTCCAGCCCATTTAAAATATATTCTACTGACATCTATTAAGATGAGGGTATTTAACATAGAAAGCTTTTCGTGTTCTTTTCATAGAACAATCTCAGAGCACTTTGTTATTTTGCTTTGTTACAGGAGCACAAAAAGGAAAGAATGTATTTTTGCCAATTGCCATAAAAGCAGAATCATCTTCCCTGCACTTGCTGTTCACTGCATTTCACCTTGATCCTCTTGAAGGTTTGAAAGCATTGTTGTTTATCTGGAGCTGAGGGAAAGGGATTTTCTTTCTCTCTGAAGTTGATTCTAATGTACTTCAAAGAGTTGCCATCTATTAACATTATCCACTTGTCTTCCTATGATCCAAAAACTATACCCTTAGAAATTAAGAGCTTTCCCAAATCTGTTCTAGCAGCATGCTTTAGGCAAGAAAGAAGACACTGACAATGTTACCAATATTCAGAAATGTGACAAAAACCAGTCCAAGAGCATAGAGTAGTACCAACCACAGCGCCCACTGTGTGTTCCTTTTCAGCCGCCAGATGGGAAATGTTGATGTGTCTCACCAAGGGCAACACACAGAGATACACATTTTGGAAACAAATCTACTATGAATTGGCTAAAATAGTATCTCAAAAGGCACCCTACCAAGAGGTACTGAAGTGAAGGGTGAAGCATGCCCACACAGAATCAAGGCCTTATCCAGCTTCCAAAACAGAAGAATAAACAGTACAGTACAGCCAAGATTCAAAGGACTGCCCACCATGTGTGCCTGCCAGGCAATAATAAAAGCTGAAATGCATCAATAGCTTCAGGCTGGCTGAGAACGAAACGGACTTGAGTTCTGATCAAGTTTGGTGGTCTCCCCACAGCTCCTGCATTACAAAAGCTACCATCTCTACTGACAGCAATTTCACAGAGAAATGAACCAGTGGGAACCAGTGGTGAACCTCACTGGGACAGCACTGGCAGCGGCACATCACAATATCCTGAACTGCACCTGCCCAGGTAACAAATGGTTTCTGGGAATAAAAAAGGCTAAAAAACACGATTGGAAAGCACACAAAAATCATCAAGGCCGCAAAAGAGTCTGAGAACAGCACCTAGGAAAGCCAAAGCATCTTGGTTTAAATTGACAACCATGGCTGAAATATCTCTGAGCCATTCTCAATAGAAATGATTTCAAGCTAGGAATGAGTACGGACAGAGTACACAGGGCTGACCTGACAACACAGTGTGTGTGCCATCAGTAAAAGAACATACTGTGCCACTGAATTACCAGGCATTGCCCACTGCAGACACGCCACCCCAAAACAGGAGAGGTGGACTTCATGCGTGCAATTTTATCAAAACATATTTCTCTAATAAGCAAAATTATACTAACTCAATAGTTTCCTATTTTCAAGTGTGCCCCAAAATTAATCAAAGATAAGACTTTAATAAAAAGCTCCTCAAAAGAATCAGCATTAATCACCACAGAGGCGAAGACTGAAATTTTAACCTACTTAAGGTCATTTTTTTTTTTTACTTAGTCAGAGCTTTAAAAACTTCTAATGAAATAGGAACTCTCCACTACTTTAGAAACAAAAAGAATAAATGCAAAATCCTTTGGATCACAAAAATTTCATGTTTCATAAGAGAAAAAGAGCAAATGACAGCAAGATTCCTAACAATTTGTTTGGCAAATGCCATCCAAACCAGCACACAGTCACCTCAATCTGTTATCCGAGAACTTGCAACAGCAGTAAATGTTAATGACACATGGCAAGGTAAAAGCTATCAGCCAGTGAAGGAACAGCTTTTAGGAGAGCATTAGAGGCTTATAAATTTTGAATTCTAAAATTTTGTATCTGCAGGAAAGGTTTTCAGTATTTCACATGCAAACATTTTCATGCAAATAAATACATTTTCTTCTAAACGAAAGGAGTTTAAAAGGGCACAATTAGCAGTTTTCACTGAGTATAAATCAGACAGCTGCCTGTAATTGGAACCAGGAGCAAAAGACGTATAAGAGATGCTTTCTTCCTTGCAGATGCTTTTCCAAGATCTAAGGGAAAGTTCTACATCAAGAAATTAATATAATACTATCTAAAGCTACACAGTCTATGGCTTTAATAGGTACATTTACATGTGAATACTTAGTTTTGGTTTGTTTTTTTTCTTTTCGTTCCCAATTTCTTTTTGGATTTCATCTATTTCATATAAGATTAAAACAGCTACAAAGATGCAGCAAGCCAAATGAAGCTCACTGTGATACCTCTGCAAATAAAGCTGTCTTTTAACAGGGAGCAGACGGGTCAACACCAATGAATCAGTGCTAACTGCTATCACTAGCAGTGCAAGGAAGAAAACCACTACCCCTTCATTCCAATGGGGATCAGAAGAAGCTGCGAATTTAAAACTGTAAGTTTGAAGAAACTAAATATGTTTCACATGACAGAGGCATGTTTAAATGTCTACTTCTGTCTACATTTCATAATGCTACTGAAATACAAGTGACATCCAACATATGCTTGGGACACAGGACACTACTTAAGACAAAGCACTAAACAATGCCTTAAAACTTTACCAGCAAAAATAATACAAAAACAATGGGTTGGAGATTTTTTTGGGTGGGGAGCAGGGGGGGGCATAGAGATAACACCAACTAACCAATCTTTTTTTCCACTAAGTCAGCATTTCAACAACTCAAGTATCTATAAATGTACCAGCTCCTTAAGAAAAAAAATTATTTACATTTGTATCATTCTGCAAATAAGAAGACATTTTTTAGAACAGATGACACCATTTTCTTCAGCCTTTCTGCAACAACTAACTGCTCCCATGATTTCTTAACCACTTCCCTGTTTTACACAGTGATCCCAGTTGTAAAAAAATGGAAACTTCCCCTTCCTTCAGGTCAATGGAAAACCAGAATCAAACACTTTTCAACAAGCTGATCAGAACACTGCAGATAAATATAAAGAAGAACCATAAACTACATATTTTTATACACACCACTCCCAAGACACCAAAATGATAGAAGAAGCAGCTGAGGTACTAATGCAGATGTGACCTAAGAGGCCTCAGGCACAGATAACCAACCAACCTGTGCAACTTAAAAAGCAACACAAACTCCCAGCTGCCAGCTTCTCTTCCCCAGTGTAATAAGATGTAACACATATTCAGTTTACAGTATGATGCCACATTTTTGCTGGAAGGCATAAGAGGTATGAATTTAACAATGTGTTAAATTGGAGCATTGCACCTGTGTCTTACTACCAGCCACTTGATTTCCCCAGGGCTGGAGGATGTGTCTGCCACCTGGAGATGGGCAGCACAGCCTGACTTATCCTTTCTAAGCTCTTTCTAGAACCACCTGGACACAAGGTCCCCAGCCTGACCACAGATCCAAGGCACTGTGATAGGGTGGGCAGGAGAAGCATGCTTTGAGTCACAGAATCATTTGGTTGTAAAAGACCTCTAAGATGCAGTCCAGCCATCAAGCTGGCACTGTCAGGTACACCTAAATCAAACCAAGTGGTAGACTTGGCAGTCCCTAAGTGCCATATCTACACATATTTTAAATACCTCCAGGTATGGTGATTCAACTAGAATGCTAACCATAGATTCACAGAAAAAAGTTAGCCCCCAAATGAAAATATTTCACATAGTTTACAAACATCTCTCACATTATCTCCTCTCACTTGTCTGTGCTGATATAAAAACAGCAGGCATATATTGTATGTCAGGCAACTGCTTCAAGTGACTGCACCACAGGAAGAAGCATCGACACCAACGACAAAAGGGAATGTTAGGGAAGCTTGTGGCTCCTACAAAATGCTTTGAAAAAACCCCTCTCTGTTGCAGCATGGACTCTAAACAAATATGCCTACATTCTCTCAAGGTATCTTACTTTCAAATGCAATTAATATGATGTGTAATGAAAGGGAATAAAGCCTTGTTCCCAGAATATAAAATAAAACTAACTGAATTTACCAGAGGACAAAAGAAGGTTGCCTTTGTGTCTGATTTTTATTACTAAAAGCCTCCCGTGCTTAGTTTACGAATTTGGAAGGGAGAAATTTTGAAACAAAAGTATGTAACACATTTTCTCACAGGCATATTGACATCTACCTTTTCTGTGAAGATAATCTGCACATTTCGGTTTTCTGCATTTCACGATTTTATCATCTTTTGGAGCAGCAAGGAAGGAGACGTTGCTGAAAACATCTCATATTACCTAGATTAACCTTGCGCTCACTACTTCCCCCCGCAAATAAATGCCAAAATAGCAAGCCAAATCTTTCCTCGCTGACCTCCAAGTAAGTACTACTGCTTGAAAAAATATATCCTGTTACTGCTTGAAAAAACTCTACTGTATTGCCACCCCCTCAAACCATTCTTCTGTAAAACAGTTCATCTTAAAAATACAGAGCTGTCACCTTCCTTTTTCAGGTTTTTGCCATTGCTGTCACTATGGAAACAATCAGATCATCAGATATGTCAGTAAGCATGATTTATAAAATACAAAAGCACCAAAGGTAGGTATTTTACATAAAACCCAATCAAGACAAAATTAGCATGTTATCAAGGAAACATTGGTTTTAAAGAACTTTCAATTTCATATGATTTCCTAGAGCAATGCTGCAATGAGCTACAGCCAAGGAGAGAGCTGCCAGTGCAGAATCATGCATGAAGTCACACAGCCAAAGGCTGCAACAAACCGCCAGGACAAAGGGCTGTAATCAACCCTTTTCCATCCATTTAAAACACAAAAATCCTACAGTAAAGGGAAGTCAGTATATCCCCAAAACATTACACCAACATAAGAAATATGGCAAGACATACAGATCTTTGTTTCTCTGAGACTTAGAAATAAATGAAGGAAGACCCTTTCAGTTTGTTTTGCCTGTATCTCAATAGCGAATTCAGTTATATTCCCCTCTGCTTGTCACCTTTGTTCATATCTGCATCAGAAGCAAAGGTGAAGCCAGTTACTCACAGCTTCCCAACCAAACAAAGATTTAAAGTTCTTAGAGAAACATCAGTTATAGAGCTTGGTTGGGCAGCTATTCTGTTGAGTTGTAGTTTCAGCAGTGCAAAAGCAGAGTGCTTATTATTGCAGGAAGATGGGGTTCATCCAAATCTGTATGTGCAGAAGATGCCGTTTTCCCCTGCTCCCAAAGCTCAGGACATACTTCAATTTGACATGTTGACTCAATTATAGCACTCGGGAGCCTCAAGAGAACAAACACAGCTTTTTGAGACACCTCCCTCTCTACCACACACACATTCTCCCTGTGCCTATTTAGAAGCTCACTGCCTTTCATCATCACACTATTCTCTCGTATATTACACTGATGCACCTACTCACATTGCTGCTTTTCCTCACCCCTACTATCTTGGAAAGTAAGCAATTTCCATACTTCAAATTCAGCTACTGAAGTTACAACATAGATAACAAAAGCAACAGAGACCTCTTTTTATGGCAAGATAAAACATTTCAGCTCAAGAAAACAGGTCAAATACAAGAGCCATAGAGCACTAGGAGAAGAGAGAACAGACATGAAGCTGTAAACTGCTTTTAAAACATTGTGGAGCCAAAAGAATAAATATGTACTTTTTTAATAATGACATGGCAAACAGTAAGCTCCAGGTGCCATTTCAGGTTGAGAAGACAATCTGCCAACTAGTCAGTGCTGCACAGCTGACCCTGAGACTGCTTGCTGTCTTTAGGACTTAGCTGAAGGACTTCCGCACATTTTCTGCCTTTGATGCTACATGCACATACAGCAAAGTCCCTTACATTCAGAGCCCCTCAAGTGGCTCAATAAAAGAAACAGTCTACAGTATTCTTGTCTTAAAAGCTCTGGTTTTGACTGGCTATCTTGATGACAGATAGAAATTTATTAGATTATTCACTTTTTGACACAGGATGAGCCACTTAGGACTGCAGATCAGGTACTCTGAGATGGAGATAGTCCCTTCCTCACTTGAAACATATGCTTTTGATTCCTAATTTCCAAAACATAAGATTACATGCTTTGTCTAAGATTTCCTCTATTAGACTGCATAAGTCAGATGGAATGAGTTCAGACAGCAGCTGCAAGGAGAGAATGACTGAAGGATTTGGAATTCTGAACTATCAAGAGGGCAAGGAAGAACAAAAGTTATAAATTACATAACTGAGTGAAAAGGTAGAGTAGAGGGCAAAGTAAGATAAATTTACTAAGTCTTTTGTGGGAAATCCTCTTCCACAAAAAGCTTCTAGAAACAGAGTGAATTTTGATGCAGATTCCCTGCAATTATTTATATTAGTTCATAAAAATCAGGAAACTGTAAGATAGTACAGAGGACAATTCAGAGCTGGAGTTTATGTTGCTCAAATATTGGACATTTGTGCAAGTTTATATCTGTTTTCTATCTGGCTCTTTTTCTCCTCTTTTCCCTCAATTGTGCATGCCGGAGGGGTTCCAAATACCCTGTGCTGAAGTATTCAACACTTTAAAAAAGTTAGAATCATATTTATCTGGTACTGTGGTACTTCTCACTTGTGTATGTAGCTCTCTGCCCCTGCTTGTATCCTTTCCTAGGCTTTAAAGTGACTAGAAAACACTGCATGTTGAAGTCTGGGTAACAAACAGTATCTACACAATATTTTCAGTATTATCATCTACTGTACATTCGTAAGCACAATTTCTAGTACATTTCTAAGACCACAGGTCACTCCAATTAGTCTGATATTAATTATGACATGTCCTCTAGCAAAGATTGCTCTTAAGACTCTGAACAACCACCAAAGTCAGTGCCACAACACCAACATGAAGAAATCCAAGTGATTAACATAAAGAACTTTTGCATGTACTGTATGACTTCTGAGGAATTGAATATGTCGCTGAAATCAGTAGGGGAGATCATTACAAAATTCCTTGTCATATACAGGAGCTTTCATTCTTCAGGTATTTAGAAAGAAAGCTAAAGACACAGCAAACTCAGGCAAACTTTTTTTCTAAATAATAAGTCTACACCATGATTTAAGGTACTTGTTGGTACTTGAGTTTACTACATACTGACTTCCTAGCTTTAAAACATTGATTTTACCTTTTCTCAATGCATTCATGCAAACAAGTCTTCAGTCAACACATTAAACTCTTGCCCTCCACATGCATTGAGAGTAACTCTGGGGCAGGAAAACTATTTCAGTATTTCCCTATGATGGTGAATGTAACAAAAAACCCCCTGTTTTTACCAGACAGTAAAACAAGTACTTTGTAGTAATAGAGAGAAGTACCTCTAAAGGGTCCTTAACCTCACTATGAATACCATGCCCTAAAACTCGATTTGGCAAATCTGTGCTACATAGAAACAGAGGAGTTTCACTATCTGTAATTCCATTGAAAAAGACAGGATTATTGTTTATAAAAGGGTAGACAACAGAAGCAAATATAGATCTGGAGAGGAGAAAGCAATCCTGCTTAATGGAAAAATACACCTGAAGTCTGAAATATATACACATTTAATCTTCTTGGGCTGTTCTTACTTAGCATAACCAGAAAATAAAACTGTATCTACTACTTCTTCCCTTCTTTGTTTACTGATTAGTGAACTGAATATCATCTTCTTACTCTGGGTTCTTGGAGCTTTCTTCTAATAGATTAACGACAATAGAAAAGCCACAACATTGAATAGCAAACATCTGCTATTTTCTTGGACTCGCATGCATTTTCTAAGAGCACCCTGAACTAGAAAATACTCTTCATACACATGCCCAAGGTTGACCGGCATTATAATCCAGCTACAAGTGTTCAGACTGAACTTGCTTCCAATATTCTGATACTCTGTAACAGAGCAACAAGAAGGCAAATAAGTTTCAGAAGACCTATTTATTTTGGAAACTGATAGTGATTCTCAGTCACTTAACAGCCGTCTTCCAAGAAAATAAACAAAATTGAAAGGTTCCTACTGATTCTGGAAGAATCAGTGTTGTTCACTAGCCAGCACTTAATACTGCCTACATTCAAACACTGAATACATAAGCTCTATAGCAGACCAGCAGGCTCTCTAGAGGAATCACACACTATCAGAACAACTGTCAAAATCAACATGTAAAATCACGTCCCCATTGTACGTGGTATGCTCCAGTTATTTCAAATATCCTTCCATGTTACCACAAGATAACCTGCTTGGTAAAAATGTCAAGATGCAAAAAAGACAGGATAAAATCTAACTTTTCACTCAGTAAATAAATTAATTTATGAATGAATTGCATCAATGACATTTGTGCCCTTTTTCTTTGGCATAAATAAAGTAGTTACCCTGCTGAGAAAACAGAACCACTAAATCCAAATTAAGTTTGCCATCCATTCAGAGAAAGAACAAGATGACAATCATGTGGCATACATTTATCACATATTTAATGCAGTTCTGGAAACTGGAGATTGTTGGCAATAAGTACAGTGGAAGAAGCTAGACAAAACAAAAGGAAACACCTGAGGAGGAGTTATTCCCAAGGAAGAGCTGAGGAAGTAAGGACAGCATTTCTTACAGATTTTTTAGACCCAACACAACTTCAAAGCTACTACTTTGAATATGGACTCTCCCTCCTGCTCTTGCTAGTTCATGGGAAATTTCATCTCTGCCAAACAAATCAAGAGAAACTGAACTGCAGATTCCATTCACTTGAACTCTGAGACAGCAACTTGGCTACTGTGAGTCACTGACAGCTGGGAACAACCCTGCCAGTCTGGGAGAGACACCAAATTCAGTGCAATATCCATCCTCATACACTCGAATCCACAATGGCCAGCACATCTGAAAGGAATCACAAGGATGCTTACTGGAGGGGGAGATGTCTGGTGGAAAAAGATTCCTCAGCAGGAAGTGTCTGCTTCAGGCAGTTGCTGATAATACAGCCCTACACGCCCAGATATCTCAGCAGAACACAACTCCATGTTCAAATCTGGTGTTTTCAACACAGAGGTCCAAAACTTTGTCCTGTGCCTGAATTTCTGGTGTGAGTGAGGATCTCAAAAGGGATCTTAGAAAGTTTTCCAGCAGTAAACCTACATACATACAACCACTTCCAAGTCATCCATTCTCTTGGTATGGAAAAGGAAGTGAAAATGCAGTATGCTAATTAAGGACTCCAAAGATCCCTCTACAGATTCTACATGTATGAAAAAAGATATTCAAGCCTTCCTGCATCACAAATCAAAGTACAAAGAAACAGATATCACCAAACAGGAGGGATGAGCAATCAGCTTCTTTTGATATCTAAAACTACATCACTAAATCCAGTGATGTTTGTATCACTGGTCTCATCAGGCTGTCTCATTAAAAAACCTGCCTTGTGCATTATATATTGCTTTTGTAGCTGCACGAAGCCACTGCACGTCCACAGTTCAGCCAGTTACATGGCTATGGCAGAGGGCAAAGAGTAACTTATTTAGAAGAGTGAGAGAAATGACAGGAGGAAAGAAGCAACTTGATGCAGATTCCCGAGACTACATATTTCATAAAAGCATCACACTGAGAAATAAAATTAAGAGAGTTGCTTGGGATGGGGGAAGGTTTGCCTCTTTTCAAGGAATCCATGTTTTCTAGAGGACAAGCACAAAAACACATGGCTCGTCAGGAAACTGCCCTTACAGTTTTCTTCAACATGTAAGATTTACTTACTTCTAGAGCCTTGCCTACAACAGCAAGCTTTAGAAGAAAAAAACCCAAAATGCTATTTCCAACTCAGCTCAGTTGTATCACTAAGTCTCACATGACTTAGCCACTAACAGTAGAAAGACCAAAAATGCTTAGCCTCAAGAGTATCATCGTAATTGCTAAACTCAACCTTATTAGAAATGATTATTCTCTACAAGCCCCTAGGTACACAGAATTATTCTTTATGATTATTTAATAAAATTACAATTTCATAACTGTAACTTCTTCCAGGACAGATCCTTACATCTACCTGCCACCTCTTAAATTAAACTTATTTCTTGCTTGCTTGCTAATCTTTCTTGATATCGTATTCCTCATGACTGCATCTCACCACTTCCTGACAGAGGAAACATTGCAAACCAAATGGAATTTTAAATTCAATGCATACTGTCATGTCAAATGTCAGCCAGGGACATATTTCTGCCACACAGAACTACTTCTGGAATTGTATGCAGTAAACTACTGATTTTAGTGTCCTTCAGTCAGGAGACTGTAACAGTCCTTGGTCAGATAGGTTCTTCTTGAAATCACAGAGCAAGATAATCACAGAACAACATCTTGCTTTACCAGACAAATTTATCTATACACAAAATGAGGAGGAGAATCTTGCCTTGCCTTTCATGGTTTCAAAGATACATCTTGAAATTGGGTTGATGGTTAATGCAGTCTCATGGAAAACAGAATACAGACATTACAATATCACATACTTACTTTCATCCACCCTTCTTCAGAATACTAATAACTTCCTATAAACAAAGTTTTGTTTATTTCCTATAAACTAAGTTTGACACTCCCCTTAGTCACTACACTTCTACATGCCTGGCACACTCAGTATTTCACTGACTGAAGGGGAAGATTTTGAAAAACTCCTGATAAGTACTCACAGCAGAGCAATGCCATTAAATTTATTCCCCAACTTATAAACAGTCCTGTCGATTCGATGAAAACTGTTCAGTTAATGCTCAGGTACCTCAGCTACCGTCAGAAGACAGCTGATATGGTAAACATAGAATCTTAAGAGAAATTCACACAACTACATAGGAAATACGTAGTCATGCATGCCCCTCTCAGCCATCCCTTCCCACGCAGATGACAGGCTGAGTATTTCATTTGTATCATTTATTTTCAGGGTCTCAGAGATTTCTCTAGCTCTAAATTCAGATCTGTTCAACAAATGAAACATGCCTACCTGTCAGCTTCTCTGGTCTCCAGTGCTGCTGAATGCCACACAATTTACACTAAACCAGAGTCTCACAGTGTTTTGATGGCTGATGCTTGCAATTTTATGAGCTGGTAGATTAGACTTTTTCCATTGCAAACCTAGATACAGTTTAAGGTGACAGGTTTGGCAAGTCTGGATTTATTAGTTCCTCTGAACATAAACCTGCATCAAAGAGGATGGAAGTTAAGCACTTACCTTTTCAGCAGTGCCTTTGTTCACCAGCCAACACACAGAGCAAAGTCAACAATGCCTGGCTTACAAGCACACCCTCCAGCTGGGGAAAAAAAATCCCAGAATGAGTCTAGATTAGAGATACACAGGAAAGAAAGATCAAAGAGTACTTTATTTTATACACATATGAAGAGCACTGCACACAGGCTGTGCAACCAACCGCTTTGTTCTAAACAGAAAATATTCAACAACACAGTGCACACTATTGTGGCTCCCTAAAAATATGTCAAGTGAAAGCAAATGCAGTATTTCTCAATCATAGAAACCAACCCCCAGTATATAGAAGGAAAAGGAGGAAGAGAAAAAATATGCTAAGAAGCCCTTGGTTTGTTTTAAGAGTTAACAGTCCACTGGGCAACAGAGTTCTAACTTCCTTGACTATAACTGGCAGAGAACTTGGCCTTAAATTTCACATAACAACATTACTTTGTAATGAGAAAGTTAAAACATGCCTCCATAGGAAGTCCTCAATACCAGAGCTCAGACAGCAACTGAAATTCTTCTGCAGACTGCATAATAGCAGAAACACAGAATATTCTGAGCTGGAAGAGATCCACAAGGACGGTTGAGTCCAACTCTTAAGTGAATGGTCCATAGAGGGATCAAACCCACAGCCTTGGTGCTATTAGCACCATGCTCTGACCAACTGAGCTAATCTTGGGGATATGGAGAGACCCAGTATAGAAATTAAATGGAGCAATATAAATTGCTGTCTCATACTTGCGTTTGAAAACAAAGATTCAGGGTTTTTTGCTTTGCAAAGGGACATCCCCAGACCGGTACACTTTCCAAATTCTTTAAATAATCTCCTCAAATTAATTCCCAGGGCTGCCTTCCAGCCGGCAGGAATCACCCAGCAAATGCCAAGCATAGGCAAGTCCTTCCTCCCTCAAGTTGGGGTCTGGGGCAGCAGCTCCACATGATGACTCCTCATTGTTCATTTCCACCACACCGGAGCCCAGCAGGCACCTGGCACATACCCAGAGAAGTTACTGAGGGGAGTGGTGAACCTGAACACCTTTTACTATTTGCCCTATGGCACCACCCAAACAGAGCAGCTTAGGGCTGCTCCCTATTCGTTCAGATGCAGCCAAACTGACTTTCTGAATGGAATTTTAAGACGCACTTCATTTCATTAATGAAAAATTCTCTGCTGCCTTCCTCTACATTAAAAAGGTGTCAATCCTGTTCATACCATCCTATCATGTGCAGGTGGCCACACATAACACAAACAGTAATTCACAGTCCAGGTGCTCCCTTAACCTTCCCCACTAGATGCAAACAGGAAACTAGATGCAAACCAGTGCAACTAGACCTCTATATCTGGTACTGGTTTGCTCCCATGTATCTGCAGCTACAGCTCTTAAACAGAATGCAGCAGGACACCATTCTTGACATAATTCCTGAAACTTACTCACCTTTTTTCTCCCCCTATACCTTTTCATACTGTTTGCCCAACTGTTCCTTTTTAAAATACTTTTTTCCTGAAGAAAGGCAGTATCTAAGACTGGTATGCAATAATGTAGATTTGAATCAGCAGGAAGCAGTATGGAGGCAATATTAAAGAGTTAAGAGAGTCTGCCAACTTGTCCTCATACCTCAAAAGCAAACATAAATTAAAGGGATAAAAGATTTCCAAATTATTTAATCTATTTTCATTAGAAAATTGAGTCTTTGATGTTAGAGTATTTCCTGACTATTTCTATCAGTCTTCTGTATTATATATTTGTTTTTATATATTTGTTCTTCCAGTCTTTCCTTTGAGCAGACTATTCCATACTTCAATATATTTTATAACCTCATTCCCTTATTTCTAGCTATGCCCCTTCTCACTTTACTAATTTAATTAGTTTCTATCTTTCAAGTCTGCACCTTTCAAATATTTGTAGACTCTTATCACATCTCTCAGCTACATTTCTGGTTATCATATAGCCAAGAAGGCATGTGTGCCTGTAGGTCCCCTGGTCTGTACTCCTTTGCCATTTGTCCCTCTAATCTCTTCAGTTCAGTTTATATCTCTCTAAAAACAAGAAGTGTGAGCCTGGTACAACTTGCAAGTTAACTCTCACAGTTGTTCAAGAAGGACCTTCTCTTTAATTTTTGTAACTCAAAACTGTATTAATTTACCACCTGCTACCATGACACATCTGTAAACTGATTTATCTGCTGTGCAGCTATTCACTCCAAATGTTTCTGGTGCTTGAAAAACCAGTGCTTTTCCAGTTTCACTCCTTCCCTGGAGCGCACACAAACACATTTCTTGTTAAACCATTTTGACTGAATTCTCTCCAAGGCCTCCCCACAAGTGGGAAGCACTTTATTTTTATATTCTCCAATTAGTTCTACTATCTCTAGTTCCTCTGTTAGTGTCTCCATTGTTAATTCACTTCTAACATTTGGCATCTTAGAAGTTTAGAAAGACCCCAGCCTCTAATAAAGGTGTAAAACCATACATTTTTCAGTAAGATACAACAATACAGGGACTCCACATGGCTAAATAGAGTATTCTTCAGCACTACCACGTTCACATTTCTGTGACTTCCTGTTGAGAATTTTCTACTCTCAGCCGGAATTATCTAATGCAAGAGACCAAAACACACAATCTGACGTCTCTTAAGCCAGTTACAATACACGGTTATGCCAGGGGTGCTGTTAGAAGGCAGCAGCTGTCTCCCTTCCCCTCCCCACACATTAACCAGCAGCACATTGCCTTTGTCATGCCACCACTGCCCTGTGGTTAGCCAGGTTACTTTTCTGTTTTAGATTCAGTGCATTGTGCATCTGCACAAATACTCGTAATGGCACTCTGCACAGATTACGCAGGGACAGGAGAGCGGGGCTGTGTGAGAACTTATACACAGAAAATGTCCATCGAGTCCTGTACTGAATTCCCACTTGTAAGCATCACCTTAGTGTCAGAAAGTAAGCCTGGTATCCTGTAACTGGGAAGTCTGCAAAAACCCAAAGACTTTTCAGAAACAAACAGAAGGAGAATCCTTAAGACCATGGGAACGAACACTGAAGATTTCTGCATAGTTAAGGGGACAAGATGAATTGAACACAAGGTAGATTTGTTAAGGAGCTGAATTCTTTCAAGGATTAAAAAAAAACTTGATGGAGTAAAGGAATACAAAAACACATTGTTTATTGGAACTTCCTCAAAAGATTTGGTATAGTCCTTCACAAAGGGCTACTCAAGTCACTGTGCAGGCAAGAAGAACAAAGTACTGTCACAAGCAGGAAACTGGCAAAAAGAAATGAAACAAGACTCACTGATCAGTTTTGAGCATGGATTAAGGGTATTTGTGGAGTTCTCAAAGATCAGCATCTATTTTTTTCAGGTTGTTATTAAATAATTGCCAAAGGAAGCAAAACAAATAAAATTTCATCTGGACACAACTTTGAGTGAGGTGGGTGCAATATACAGAATAATGTGTATTATTTAAGGAAATTCTAACAGAGAGAATTCTTGGACAGTCTGAAACCATAGCAACAAAGAAAATGAGAAAGAAATAAACACCAGAAAGAGAGGTCTTTAATTATGAGCTATAAATTTCCTGTCATTACTCTGTAAGAATTTATGTTGTCTGTCAGTGAAAACAGTCATGTGATCAGCACTGTAAAAAAGTAAACAAGATGTTTAGAAAAAAACCCCAACATCATATATATTAGCATTCTCTAGCATACACTTTCTAAACCTATATCTTCACCTTTAATGTATTTAAGTTCAGCTTGATTGAAGCAATATTTAGCAGAAAGAAAAATCCTCATGAAAATTCAATGAAAATTATCAGCACAAAGAATACGCCTAAAATTGAAGGGAAAACTATATAGAAACCATTTCAGTACCCTTGAAATCACAGGCAACAGGCTTGGGATCAGTGACATCTAAAGCATTTTCACATTTGCCTGTTATCTCTGCTAGTATCCTCCAGGACAGAGTATGCCTGGTTTCTAGGCAATCCAGTCTACTGCTTAACTGCTGGCGCTGTTGGAAAGCTTTTCCTGAATTCTAATTATACAATTTACACCCTTTACTTCTGGGCAGACAGAATAGGAGAGAATTTTTTTTTCCTCTTTGCAGCACACTTTAAAATTTTTACATTATTGTAGCTCCTCTAGCCTGAATAATTCTGATTGTTCCATTCTGTCCTGGTAGGTCATGTTTCCTTTGCTATTACGTTCTCCTGAGCTACTTTCAGTTGGCCCTCATCTTCCCTCAAATATGGTGTGCGAAAATATCTGAGCAGTCCATTGTTCCAGAACACAGTAAAGAGAAAGATCATGTAGGACTGCTGTAGTCTGAGTTCAGACTGGAGCAATCCAGGTCAGTTTCTTCCATTGATCAATTTTCCGTAACACAAAAAATAAAGATTCTATCACTTCCTCCAAAACAGCAGATTGGGTACTAAGAACAGGACACCATATTACACACAGCACCTCTATGACTGGATACAGCATTCTCTTCTCCTTTTTTATTTCTCATCAGTGCACTCTATGCCTCAAAGTAAGCCAGAAAGGAGACTAGCTGTTAAAATAAAACAATAATGACATCAAAGAAACAAACTAATGAAATGACAGACAGCAATCTTTCTTCAATGTATTTGTGCATGGATATATGACATCTGAAAGCCATCACACAGTAATTATGACAACACTTAAAAATGTCACTTACTGTCAAAAACGGCAAAGTGTTTTGTGACCAAATTGTTGAGAAAACTTTGTATCATTTGTTTCAACTATATTCTCATTTCTATTTACATTACAGCGCATACCAAAAGGCTTCAGCCAAGGCTAGGTTCGTTGCATATTATGTATCTACCCAAAGACATAGCTGCCCTTTTTACAAGGGCATGTAGTAATAGGACTTAGTTTAAAGCCATTCCTCTAACTGAAAGAGGGCAGGTTTTATTTAGGAAGAAATTCTTTATTATGAGGGTGGTGGGGCACAGAAATATATCATCCAGAGAAGCTGCAGATGCCCCATCCTGGAAGTGTTCAAGCCAGGTTGGGTGGGCTTTCAGCAACTTGGGCTAGTGGAAAGGTGTCACTGGTGATGGCAGGAGTGCTAGTAACTAGATAGTCTTTTCCAACCAAAACCACTAGGATTCTAACAGTATCTGTATATGTAATCAGATTTCTGTATGCCTACCAGAAGACAGATGCTGTACCACGTCCTTTACAAAAGAAATGGATACAGCACACAAACAGAAGTATTATCCAAATTTTACACAAACAGAACTGAAACAGCAATGAGTGAACTACCAAAGTTCACATGAAAAGCAGAGCAAGAGGCCTAGATTTAATTTTCTAATCACAGTTACAAGCTCATAAACCACAAAACAATCCTCCTCTCCCCTCCCTTATCACCAAATAACACACACGTGTAATGCCTGCGCCTAACGCTCATTCACAGAAATAGTGGCGGTTGAACAACATGCAACAATTCTCCAAAAGAAAGCAGGAAATATTTTCTTTCTTTACCATCCTGCATTTAGGAAGCCAGCACCACTATTTTCATCCTTCCTTCTTCTCCTAAGTTCACGCCAGTTCATACCAAAGGCCTACACAAGCAGGGTTTAAGCAGACAGCTCATTCCACAACTGAAGGAAACGAGGAACTCTGCCACTGCAGTCACCTCCAGCAGCTGGTTGTTAAATCAGGAGAACTAAAAAATTGCTTTAGTTTCTTCACTCTTATAACTACAGTATGATGGAGTGCTACACTACAACAGCTGGAAAGAGAAAAATCACACAAGTTAGAGTGCAGACTTTAAAAATAAAGGTGTCACTAAGAAAAAAAGCAAGCTAGCCACAGACATTTTCATCTACACTTGAAAAAAAGCATGCAAAACCAGCTAAGAGTGTATCAGAAGTATGTGTTTTTATTAAGAAAATCAGAAATGCTGCAAGAAATGATGGAAAAGCAAAGAGCTAAACCAGAAGCTAGGTTAGAAAGGGACATCTCCCCAGAGCCTTAACAAATCCATCACAAGACCCTAGGGAGATGTTAAAAAACAAGGGGCTTTTGTAGCATTTTTAATACTCCTTCATGTGACACAGTGCATATATTTACCAAGAGTAGTGCAGTACGCAGAATCTAAAAATACAATTGCATACTGAAAAAAGTTCAGGAGACACAACAGCATTTGATCAGATACACAAAGGTAACAGACCACAGAAGGGTACAAATGATGTGAGAAAAAACTGATAAGGGTATATTTCAAAGAACAGGGAAGAAACCACAGAGACAGAGCTGGCAGAAAATACCACACAGGTTACACTTGCAGCTTAGTGAAAAGCCTAATGCAGCACTCGAGCGAAGCACAATCAGCAACAAGCAAGCAAAAGAGTCAAGTACCAGTATGCATGGTGGGCACACAGGAAGAACACATAATTGGGTACTTCTATGATCTATTTTGTTCACTTCATATTAATGATATCTTTCTAATCACTTTATGTTTGTATCTAGGCAACAGGACCAACCATGCATGTAAGAGATCATGATACTATTAATATATCTTTAGGCTGGCGCAGATGACAAATTTTTACAGAAGCAGTGAAGAATTCCAGGCCTCATTTCCCCACCAATTGGAAAAAACCTGCCCCCAAATCCAAAAACCATCCTACTCACCCCCCAGATCATACACTCTGCTGCAATACAGCAGCAAACTACTCCCATTACGTGAATTATCATGCAATAAGCACCAGTTCCACTTCTATTATGTGATATAATTACCTGCAGAGGATGGAAAAGTATCAGTAAAAGTTAGCAAGAAATAGGTAATTGAGACAATTCATAAACTCCTCAACCTGCTCTCCAGCACATCTGCAGAATCCTGAGCAAAGGAGATGGCCAGATGAATTTTGCTGCTGCCATGAACCTGATCTGTTGTCCAGCCTTCTCACCTTTAAGTAAAATTCTACAGTTCTTGTCCTCATCCTGCATCTCTTAGAGAGGTTTCAAACTTGCAGCATCAGAATGATTTACAGAAGACTTCTCCCAGTAAAGATAGGTAATGTGTGTGAACAGTTAAAGGCAATGGGATTTTCCGGCTCATGGTAGAAAGAGTAGCACACCGACCTCTGCTAAATCCAGTATCCATCCTCTCTCTCCAAAAGAAATGCCTGTATGCTATTAATACCACAAGATGAAACTCAGCTGTATAAATAAAACCCCTCATTTCAGCTAAGTCTTCGTCATCTCTCTGGCATCCACCACCGTCTCTTCACAACAAAACTCTCAGGAGGACCTACAGTGCAGGGTTTTTTTCTGGACAGGAATGCAAGCCTAGTTTTATTATCTCCTCTTGGCAACTTAACATTTATGAACAATTAGGTTGGAATTAAGGAAAAAATCACATCAAAGCCCAAAGTTCTGTAGGAAGTACTCGAGTATTTGCAAATCAGCATGGTTTAAAATGGAAACACACTGTCTGGAAGTCAAGGGGACCCTGGCATGCTCTTTCAAGAGACTCTCTGACATGCTGGATGACCTCAAGTACATCACTTATCTTTCCCACATTAAAAAATATCTCCTCAAATGACCTTGCTAGGTAGCTCACTTTGAGAATTAAAAAATAAATACACCGTAAATCCTCCTATTATTATTACTGCTGTTACTATGGGGGCTGGAACTGTCGTCAGCGAGCAGGCAGGACATAATTTAATTTTCTTTAAATATTTATTATGCGACAGCATAGCCATCTGTTTAACATTCACTATATTTAGTTTCTGTCTTAAAAAACAGAAGGAAAGAAAATAACAGCTTTTGACTTTCACTTCCACATATCCTTTCCAGCCACATACGCACTAATACATGGCCAATATCCTTTCAACTGTAGTATCCAAAAAGTTGCAGGAAAGCAGAAAGAATTTCAAGCTTGGATGAAAACAATTCCAACTACAAATTTATTCTCCAAGACAAAAAAAAAAGGAGAATCTCTAGTTTTAGCAGCATATATTTTGACTTCAGCATTGAGAAGGCAAAACAGGACATGAAGGAAAATAGTGGGACAAGAAGACATAGATGGCAATAAAGCACTGCGCAGAATATGCTACAAGAGGAAAGACATAAAATATTACATATCTATACAAAATAGTAACTTCTCAATAGCATTAATTTCTCTCCAGTGAATTATAATAAAAAACATCATTCTTAAGTAACAGCTGTTACAGAAAGGTGCCCTTGGCATCAAAATGTATTCTCTTTGGACCCTTCTACGAAAAGGCTTCTCCTTTCCCTGTTTGCACTGTGTACTTCCAGCAGTCTGGACACAAAAATCTTCTAACATGTCAAACCACTGGGACTTTGAAATAATACAAGTCAAGGAGGTAGAAAGGAACCTAAACTAATCAACATACACAGAATGAATTTTTAAGTAAGGAAAACTAAAAACTAGAAAACATCAGTTAAAATGCACTCATCCAAATTTATGCTTTCCCACTGCTGTATCTACTATTCCAAGGCTGAGACCATGAACCCCTCCCAACACACCTCAGTTCCTGGCATCAGCACACTTTACCAAGCCACTCCTGGTCCACCACTGCAATTCCAATACACAGAGCTCAGCCCTTACTAGGAGTATGCCCTAATTTTCTAGGGCTATTTATAAACTGTGATAGCACATCAGGTCAGTCAGGCCTGTCTGAGAGACCAATATCTGACATCACAACAAAATGGTACAGAGCTCAGGCCAAGAAACTCCAGCATAAAGTGAAAAAGCATAAGCCAGACACACAAATGCAAAAAGATGCCCAAAACTATAATGCTTCTATTTTTTTAAACAGCTTATTTTCAGATCTTCTATTGCTGACAATAGAAGCAACATATTCCTGTTTATATAGAGCCAAAAGAGAACATGCTATAATGGTGGTACACTGGTGTCATTAATTTACTGTCACTTGATGATTGAATGGATAACAAACAACTCCCATACACAGTACCAGTAATTTCACCTTCAACTACAGATGTGACCTTCTGTTCGTAAACTGTAGTTTCCAAATACCTGAAGCAAATGATTTTTTTAAAAACTGTGTAAGTTTTTACACTTACTTATATGGTATAAACCAGTATGCATCTGAATATTACCTTTTTGCCCAAAAAACCAAAGAGAAGCCTAATCATTTAGGAGAGGTAGCAACTACTTTTGTATTTGAGACCAACACAGAAACTGCCCACTTCCAAGTTATGTTCCTGTGGAGCAAGGGTTGAGCACTGGCACAGGCCTGTAACCTCAGTTTCTCAACAAGGACAAAGGTTTAGGCAAACACAACAGCACAAAGACTTTGGTCTAAAATGAGGTAACAATGGGCTTGGTTTAAATTGAACATGGTGGGAGAAGATGTGCCACGGCCTGATCCATCCAAATAACAACTAGGTCTACTCTCTGTTACAGTTGTACTCTTACGTTGTAGTTCTTGAGCATATCACAAAAAAAGGGGAAAACTGCCCCCCCCATTTTTCCTCCATCCTGTCAAAACTCAGCATTTATTTTTAGTGTTAATCTGCAATGCAGAATACATTTCTACCGAATATTTTATCACCAGTGTAATAATCTGAATTTAACACCTTGTTTTTAATGGGATATTTGTAATTGCTCTGTGACTGACAAGAATCATAGCTATTGAAAACACTTGAAAAATATAGGACATAAGAAACTCATTCTGAATTTGGCCTAAAACTCATTCACTTCAGTTCCTACAAACTGTACTGTCCAGCTCCAGGTATTTCAAAGACTAGCAGAAGAAAGCCTTAAAGACAAATTTGCAAAATAGGAATAAGGAAAAGCAGTCCTTCTTATTATTGTTTGTACTTATGGGTATCTCAAGCTTAAGGAAGCTGTCCAGAAGACCTTAAGAAGTGTTTTCTTCTGCAGGACTTGTCTATATAACTGACACATAAATATCAGATTACTTTTGACCCTACACATTTTTAACCTCAATGATGTACTGTAGCAATACATTCCACACATTAATTTGTGTACTGAGTGGAATATATTTCCTTTGGCCAGAAATTAATTCATTATTTCCCAGTATAATTGACAGTTTCCTTTTCTGATGACAGCAAGGTATCTCTAACTAAGCCACTACTACAAACAAAAAATCATCAATATCCCTTTTACAAGATCTTTTTTACAGAGAAACAATTTCACAAATAGAAATGAATCTGCAATCACAGTAATTCATAAAGATGCTGGAATCAGTAGGAAAGATACTGACAATGCATGCACTGCACATTCTCTGCCTATGTTTCTAAACAGCAGAGAATTACCCTTTATGTGCCCCTGCACTAAGGCTTGAAGGGCAGAGCTCAGAGCACCTTCCTCACAGCTCAACACCCAGGTCTAGGAACAACAGGACCAGCAATACCATTACCACAAGGAATGATGATAAATACAAAGCTTTCTGAGCATGGCAGCACAGCTGTGGTGTACCAGAAAGATTCATGCCTCCCTTGGTGGTTGGAACAGCTGTATGAATTAGCTATTCACTGGAGTGCTGCTCTTTTGAACTTGCCTTTATATGTGATTCCTACCTGCAGAATGTCAAGTTTGAAGCTGCTGGTGTCCTCATGATGCTGTTTTATAAAAATCTGAGGCAGCACATACAAAAAACCACAACAACAACACACAAAAAAGCCTAACACATAAAAATTGAGATTACTCAACTAAGTGACAGAAAGAAAGAAATACAATGAACAGCCCACTTGAGATTCCAATGCAGTAATTTGATCTCTTCATCCACCATAAACTATTAGGACAGCTAAGTAAAGCATTTTCTTATACTTTTCACTGTCTTGAACTGGATCTTCTGTCCTGATCTGGCCAGAACTACTTAGAGCAGCAAAACCAAACCTCATCAGTGTGCTGGCTGGCTTCCTCTCCATCACCTGAAAACCTGGACAGGAACCATGCGACCCTCTCCTTCATTAAACAGCCTCACATAGCCATTAATTAATCTCTTGCAATTAATGGTGTCCCTGAAATAGATTAAATATCTTGCTATCCATCTTCAAAGGTACTTTTACTTGATTTCAGCTTTCCTTGTATTGACAATTCGAAAACATGGATGGATATCTAAGTACTGCTAGAGAGATCTAGTGTTAGCTCCCTGATGTTAGCCATCAGGGTTTTACTTGGGTCAAATAATCCCTCCATTTATTAGAAGAACAATTCCAGATAATTCAACAGTTTTCAAAATATTAAAGGATGTCTCTGATAGGCCTAATGATGAGATCACTCACACTGTTGGATTCCAAAAGGTCAATTAATACCAGAAGATAGAAAACAAACCTCAATCTGTAGCATGCCTTCTTCCTTACAATAATTACAATAAGCACGTATAGATGGTAGAATTAAATGAACACATTTTGAAAAATTAAATTTTTCCACTGTATTTTTATGATTCATGCAAGTTAGAACTTGTTTTATTTAAGAGGGACATACCAAAGTTGCTCAAACAAAATTAATTCTGATATGTTCTATCTTATGTTTGTCCACACCACCTTCTGAATGTGGTAGTGTACATCCATACACATGCCTCTACATGTGTCCCTCTTCCAGTTTACAATTCCCACATTAAAGCAAAATCCCAAATTACACAAGCATCCTACTGGTATCACCCAGGCTGAGCAACCATCGGACAAGCCACAGGGGCATCTTGAACTAACTATAAATTATAGAACTATAGGTGGTTGTTCTCAGGGTGGAAGCACTACAGAACTGAAGCAGCATTGCCAAAAGGTTTTAGGTATTCTCTGACAGCCAGATCTTCAGATTCAGAGACCTGCATTCCAACCAGGGCACAGGAAGATGCTGCAAAGTTTGGTATCTACTCCTGCTATCCGCATCTTAGCTACTTCATCTTCCTCTCTCACCAAAACCCATCTTTTCCATCTAATCTCCTTATGTTCCTCATGCCACGCTTGCCTGTCCTCTCTGGTCATCTGTGAATTCCCTGTCTAACATTTCTCTTTTGGCAACTGAACTTTCCTGAGATAAAGCTTCTCTTTAGAAGCCCCACTGTGCAAAGCACTGCCCATGCAAAGGCACACAACCAACAGCTCTTCTACCCAGAAATAAACTCCTTTAGAAAATGTAGCTTTTTACTGAAACAGACTTTTGGGTCTCCTTCTGACAGCTGATACCTTTCTCCAAAGCAACACAGGAGAATGGCCAATATCTGTAAGCCACCTTAGATCTCACAGAAACAGAAGAAAAACATCATAGTTGACTGTTTAAACAGTGCAATGGGGAAGCACTCTTATAGAAACTGCCACGTCAGGTATCACAGCTGGGTGGCAACTGCTTTGTAATCTCTGGCACAGGGCCCTCCAGTCCCAGAACCATTCAGAAAAACAGCAGCTGGCACACAAAGATCAGAAGCGTCAATATTGATTAAAATTACATTCCAACGTCAAAATTTTAAAGCCATATGAAATTTTCCGACTGCTGGAACTTCGGGAAAAAGAAGCAAAGCTGGTTTTCCAAAAAGGTTTCTGATCTCCTGGAAAGTACAAATTGGTAATGCTGCAAAAGCCAACATCACAGCAAGAATGAAGTCTGCCTACTGCAGGTGCTCTCAACCTCACCACACACAGCCCGCCCTTTTCTTACAAACCATCTGAGTGCAAATGCTCAGGAAAAACAGGACTTAACTCGAATTCTTAACAGGGTGACACACTTCACTGGAGTTAGAAGTAGATGAATATGGTAGAGATAATCTTATGACTGCCTGGCTCTTGGAAGGGCCAGGGGGCTCTGATGAATGCATTTATTGCTGTAATCTTGAGCGAAATGCCTAAGGGTGACTGCTACATCAAATCCTCTAAAGCCTGAGAAAACAGATAATCCATTGTTTGAAGATTTTAACTAAAAAAGACCAAGGTTGCAAAGCCTCAGGCAGAAAGAACAATAAAACACTAGACAGGAGAAGACTTTGCATTAGTTTGCTGCCCGCATAGTGCTGTGCTTTGCGCATTATACAAGAAATAGCAGCAACTGGACCTTTATATTAAGAAAGAGCTTTTACTGAAGAAGGAAAAGAAAAGGAATTCCTCTGCCCAGTCTTATAGCTGCCTGCTCCCAGATGCACTATACACCAAAGGTTTTAAACCCTAGCAGTGATTAGTTATGCCAAATATGAGCTACATTATACAGGCACAGAGTTTTTACAGCACTTGGCACTGCCAATGAATAAAAGACCTCAAGCTGAATATTTAATATTGTACCACTCAAAAAAGTCAGTAGTCATGTACAACCTCTGCAGCTAGTACACTTAAAGCATGACTATGCTGGGCTAGCAGTGTAATGACAATGCTAACCTCACGCAAGAAGCTTGCAGAGCCAAAAAAATACATTGTATGACTTACTCCCCAGGAGAGAGACAATATATCTGAGCAACTGTAACAGGGGAAAAAGTATTGCACGCACTGCTGCCAAGGACTGTTTCCTAGAATTTGTCATTTCCAAACCCAATAATAATTAACCAACATTTCTAAGAACAAGAATGTTCTGCACCAGTATTATCAACTCAGTTAGATTCAGATCAGTATTAGTCAAAACTCATTTCTCCTTTTTTCTTGTATTCCACATTGATTTCTGCAGTCTCAGTGAAGCTAGTCTTACAAGCAGAAAAGAGGGATAAGAAGTCTCCTCACATTCACAGGACGAATTTCACTGCAGTAGCCAGCTTGTGCCCATAACTTTACATGAAAAAACCCTGCCAACCCACATTTCTTCCTGCATCTCCTTCCTTTTTCTTCAAGACAGATGGAATCAAGCTAGGTAAGATTTTCTAAAAAGCATTACCTAAGGATAATTAATTTTATGAAATTGAAATTTTAAGACTTGAGTGCTATATCCTGATGTCTGCGCATACAAGGTTTCAATACTTCATTTGTCTGAGGGCTCCCTCATGTTATTCTGGCTATCATGGAAGTCATGCCATTTGTGCTCACAAGAGTTGCAAGTACTTCCCCAGCTCTGTCACCAGTTTCACAGCTACACTGGAAGACACCCGTGGTTAAAGGTCATGACTGCAAATGAGGATGGAACTCCACAGAGCCCCAGGAAAAGTTACAGTATCCCAGCAGAGAGCAGCTAGCAGAGACTGTGTAACACCAGAGTGAAAGAGTTGTGAACACAGAACAAAATGATCCGTGCTCTCAACACTCATTTTCAAGCTTAGTGTTACCCACCCCAGAAGATCAAGCATGAGGCTTCTAAATCACTAACCCATGAAGATCAAATAACATCTGTATCCCCACCAAATGGTCTCTCCAGATTTAGCCTAATGACAAGGAAAACCAGAATCTTGCATTTGCGGTTTACACCCTAGAGCTGTATGAAGACGTTTGGCTGTATTTTTATTCTTTCTTCATTTTTAGAAGTACTCAGTATACTTTAAGACCAAAGAGTTTACAGACATACCCTTCAAGAAAAGCCTGGCTTCCAGTGCAGACACTGGATCAATTTCCACTGCCCTGTCTCCCAGCGCTGCCTGGAGCTGATCTTCACCCTTGCACAGGATGCGTTTCAGGAAGATATAATTGCAGGAAGGGGAAGGGGCCTGAGCACTCCCAACAATTTCAGTCCTCAAAGATCTGTCCAGAATAGTATCATGGGACAAACAGCCTGTGCAAGGGTACTAGAAAAAACTGTTGAGGAAAACACAGAAACATTGCTATTGTTTGTTTGGTTTTTTCTTTGCTTGTTTTTGGTTGGGGTTTTTTTTTCCCCAACAAAATATGGAAAAAACCAAGCCCAAGATAAATTCCATAGAAACATAACTGGTTTTCTGACATAACATGTCATGTTGTTCTGGTAAATTGCACAGGACCATAAAGACAATACAGCACTGCTCATCACAGAAACTGGGAAGTCTTGGAGTAGATGCAAAAAAAAAAAAAAACCAAAAAAACAAAGCAGAACATGTGAACTCAGTGCTCATCTGCGCCTTGACCAAAATGACTACTTTGCTCTTCCTCAGGACCCATTTTCATCAGAAACTACTATTGCTATTACTTCTTCAATCTTACCCCTTACAAGAAATGAGTGATATAAAAATTAACCCAGTGTCCAATCAGAGGTGGAAAAGAACAGGCAGCAATAAAGGGCTGCAGTTACTGGCTCTCAGTCTCCTGTGCATGCAGCTTGGCTTTTATCCTGCTGCTTATTTCAGAGTTTCTCATGACCACTGTTAGTTAAGGCTAACCTAGATTTAAAAACTTTGCAGGACTGATGCAGAGAGAAGTAGCACAAGACTCCTCTTCAGCTTACACCATGTGAAACTACTGAGATGACCATCTGGCATGTCTTTAGGTGGTCACTCCTCTCCCCCAAAGACAGCTGCCCTGGCATGCCATCAATTCATCTTATCCTCAAGGTACTCTGTGGAGTGCCACTGCAGGAGCATTTGAGCCTGCCTGGGTTTCTTACAGTAACATTTTCCCTTCTGGAGAATGATAACATAGAAAAAAAGGAGGCTTGTTTTGTTCTGTTATTTTAATTTCCACATGAGTTTCCTGATCCTCCTTGCTGAGTTCGTGCACCAGTACAGAGAAGCACCACTACAGGACTGGATTGCTTCCCTCAGCAGCAGTATCAGTTTAAATGCAACCAAGAGGAGTGTGTTCAAAGGGCATCTTCACCCTGTTTTCATTCAGCAATAGGAAAATACTAGGACTAACATAAAAATAATTATACCATAGCTCTACTACATGCAAGAGTTAATAACCCCTGAGAAACCTTATGTTCAACACCAACTGCAATTATGACAATCCCTGAACACCAGTTTGCTCTTAACCTGCCCACATACACAACACAAGACCAAAAAGAACTTTCAAGCTCTGCCTGCTACCACAGGCACTGTAGCATCGCGTGTGGTTAGTGAGGAATTTGTATTTATAAGTAATCCTGGGAAAGGCAAACATCAATATTTTGTTTGAGGCAAAGCAAGTTTTCCTGCAGAAATCTTTGTGTTTATATGTTTACGTGGACTTGGGCCATGGAAACACACCCTGTTCCACGCACAGTTACAGGATACTAAAATCTAGATGCGAGCACATGATAACAGTTTTCATGGTAGCCTTGACTCAGGAAAGTAGGCTCATTCACATCATGCTTTGATACAACAGAATGAGAAAAAGGACCAGATCAGAAAAAGGAACATAAAGGAAGGATATGGATAGAAGTCTCCAGACAAAACTAAATCAGGAGACAGTGACAGATCTCTGCTCATGAGGAAGATGATTATGACTCAGCCAAAAGTAAGGCACATTCATTTTGAGCTTCAGTATCACTGAGTGAATCCAGAGCATTTAATTAAAAATAAAAATAATGAAATTACAAGTAACAATTTTGTAACCAAAATGGGGGGCAGGGGAAAGCTGAATGTTTCAGAGCTGTCTGAACAACAGATCAGACATGGGGACTAGCAATTTATGCCAGGCTTCAGTGCTGAAATGAATCTGCCTCCTCACAACTGCTGGTCTGGGCCAGGATCCCACCTAATCCCACTGAAAAAGCAGGTTTAACACTACAATAGTTCACATCATTCTCCTGAAAGTGGATTCACACAGCTGATGAAACAGGGAGCTGCAGCAGCCCTCACACACAGACACTCTGTGTTGATCAATGCAATGTCTACACTAGTTTCTGTCTGCTCTTTTTAATACCTCTACAGCCCTCAAAAAATGGAGGACAAGCAGTTTTCCAACAGTTAGGTGATGATGATTTCAGTTCTGTAGCTCCATTACTGAGACAAAGGATGCCACTTCAAAGACATCTCTATACTTGAAACTGACCTACACACAGGTGATGTCCAGAAAAGAAACACAAACAAAACATGGGTGATGACAGATGCAAGATGATGACATTTTAAGGGGTTAGGCAAAACATCAACATTTTCTCCACTGAAATTTCTGCCTTTTATTAAACTGCACAAGAGCTCCCAGTCTTCCTGTGCTCCTTGTTCATCTTGGGCCGTTAAATATTAAGAGGTATTCAACTTGCTGTGAAATTACATTATTCATCTCAGCCCTGTAATGCGCCACTGTGCTGGGCCACTCCAAACCTGACCTCAGCATCTGGTCAAGGTTAAGCTTCCAGCAGTGCAAAGCCCAGACTGTGCAGGAGAGAAACTGGTCTCTTGACAGAAAAGGGTCATTGGGCAGTAACTGACATTTTAACATTCTCCTCACTTTGATTCAAAATCTAGCTGCAGAGATTGTAGTTGACTCTATGACCCACCCATGATTTTCTCTGGCTTCTCTGGGACAGGATGGCTGTCCCAGGACCATAGTAAGGTCCTGGTTACACTTACAATGGAATCCTGGCTGTTGAACAGCTTAATCTCAGAGGCATGGGCAAAGACAATCGACAGCTGCAGAACAAGCCCTAACAGTCAGCACTTGCAAAAGCTTTCAGAATAAAGTGTGAGTGGCACAGAATCCCCATGTCAGCATTAGCTTAAAAAGAAAAATGTACAGAAAAAATGTTCTAAACATGGAAAAGGTAGTGAAGATCAGAAGAGGCAAATTTACATAATTAATAGTGACGATATTAAAAATGCTACACTGAAAAGCAGTCCAGGACTACAACCAAGTTAGTTTTCACTCTGGAAGGTATTCAACTGCGCTTCTGCTCAGATACTTATCCTGCTGACATTCTCTACGTCTGGAGTGACATTCTCAGTTTTTAATATATTCAGTGGAAAAGCAAAAAAGAACTTCCAGCAAGTGATTCACCTCAATAAATGTGGACATCTACTTTAGGGTAGATTTAGAAATGAACAGTGCCCTAACACACCCTTAACATAAAGGGAACTTACAGTGCCCAGTTCAGTTGTGGACACTTGAGCTGTATTTACATACTATATTTTCACATGTAATCAGATGAGTCCAACTCTCATCATCCAAGAGAAGCTAGATCTGACTGTTTTAAAAGCCCATTGTGATACAAAAATTTTCCATTTACTCTAAAGCACCAGTAAGGGCTGAAGGGCTAATGCAAAGTCATCCAGTAAGAGGTTCTTAAAACAAAAATAGACCTTTGTAAATGTTCTGTGGTTCTTCTAACCTTTCTGAAGTAAATCTCATGTTTCTCTGCTTTTCTAAATTGAATTCTGCTACTCACAGCATAGAACAGCTAAGGCCTATCATTCCACTGTTTCCTTTGAGGAATTAATACCAAAGTGATTGAAAATGTGAGAGTTAAGATCTGTTGAAGAGCTCTAAAAATCCACGTGCAAGCTCTGATTTTACTTCAGAAGTACTGCCAAGCAAATTAGTATTAATTAGAGACAAGCTTAAAGACCAATAAAATATTAGGCTAATGGAATCATCTGGAACTGTAAAACTAAATACGATCAAAGGAAAACAAGTTGCTCCATCAGCTAATCTAATGGTCCTGACACAGAAGCCTCCCAACACAAACCACTCAGAGGAGTGTAATATTCTTGGGGAGCTCCTAACACAGAACTGAAGGGTGCAGGAGACTGGAGAAACAAAGGGAAGAGTAAGGTCAGAGTTGTATGCTTTCAAAGAGACTGACCAGATGGCAGACCAGGACTGCAAAAAGAGATTAAGTAGGGATAAAACTGTCATTTTGCTGTCCCTCTTTACTCCTTCCCTCTTCCATCAGTTATGCCAACCCAGCTCCCAGTCCAACAACTAAATACAGAGAAAAAACATACATCATTAAATAAAATCAGCAGTGATCCCTGGCTCTGGAGAGGGCTATGACTTGCTGGTGTGCCATCTAACACATGCAGCTTTATAACCTACTCTCTCCCCCACCATGGAAACCCTCCCTGAGGAGGCATCCTCCTCCTGTGAGCTACTGTACTGGATGGGGAGGTAAGAGAGGAGGGGACAGACTCTGCTGTCTCTTGCCTTACTGAGAATGCCCTGGACCATCTTTTCTACTAATGGAGATATTTCTAAAGCGGAAAAAAAAAAAGAATTCAGAAAAATGCACTACAGTGTTGAGAGAAAACAGATCAGTACTAGTGCAATACAACTGTATCCCACACTTCCTCACTTCCGTTCCACACTCAAAACGTGACAAAATGCTGTAGATGTTAAGTGCAGAGTGAGACACCCAAAGCACAAGGATTACCAGCACTAGGACCTGCACAAGCCCTGTACACTGAGCAAAGGACAAAATGTATCTCTCCTCCTTCCTTTGATTTTGGAGGAAAAAATACGAACGTTGGTATCTGACTGCTGTTACTTTTAATGCATAACTTCATAATTTGTATTTAATGACAAACATAAAGTTCACTTAACAGAAAGAAGAGGGCACTATCACAGACTAAGTTAAGGTGGTAACATTTCAGCCAGAGAAGAGCTGCAAGCACCATTGATACTCCACGTCTGCAACCCCAGCAGGAAGAACAGCTGTGGTTACACACAGCTACAAACACATTTGGAAGAGACAGGTATTTCCAAACACTTTTTTGGTGTTGCTAGTACATAAGCAAGTGCTACATGAAGCTGTCCTTTTTTTTTTTCCCACTATTTATTTTTCTTGACAAATTTAAAAGCAGGCTGAGTCTATATAGAGAGAGCATGTGCCCATCCCTTCTCCTTGTTTGAAGAGTTTGGGCAGCTTTAGAAAACAAGCAAACAGCAAATCCCACTTCTGTGAAAACAGATCTTGTTACACTGCCCAGCATAAGCCACAAATATTTTGAGAAGGTCCAAACTGCACTTACAACCTTACCAAATGCCTGACATTTACTGATAAATCAGTTAGCTTACTAAAAAATATTAGAGCAGGCAAGAATGTTATGGAAGGTATCTTCCTGGTGCAGAAGATTAATTCATCACTCATGTCTAGAGAGTTCTACTGCATTTTTAACAGAGCACATATGGATTGAGTCTAGTGATCTATATAATTTCCTTTCAGGATATGGGTCTATATTGAAAAACAGTCCCCAAACACCAACTGTCAGAGGACAAAGACCTTCAAAAATCATTATGCAGGAAGAACAGGTAGGGCTCTGATCTGTCCACTCCACTAAATCTTTCAGTGGTGATTTAAGCTATAACTGTGATCCACAGCTCTACTGGAGATTCCTGCTTCCCGAGCAGGATCAGCAAAGCAGAAGGTCTGTCTGCACCTTCACTGATGCACCATGCAGTCTGCCATCTCCAGCAGCTGAAGCAGAGGCACATGGTGCCTTCTGATTTTACTGTAGTGGGAAAATTGGCAGTCTAAAAGCAGAGGGTACAGCTCAAAAAAGAAAAAACCCAGACTTTGAGCCTTTCAGAGCTGATGCCAGAACAGCCAGCGATCAGGCAGGAGCTGCACAGCGCGTGGTGTCTGCAGACTGCGCTGTTACAGGCCAGAGGTGAAGTGCTCAGCACAGGCATAATGAAATACAGAGTTTCACCTCTGTGCATTATGTTCAATTAACCAAAGTAACTGTGTTCAGCAAAGTCACAGGGAATTTTCTAAAGACAGCTAATGTTGCTTTGGGCCTTCTAAAAATACGTTCGCAGTGCTTGCCTTTCACCACTCCTGTGCTGCTCAAAGCCTGCCATCAGAAAACAGCAGCAACTTGGACGTGTTTGACTTGAAACAAAGAGATTGGAAAGACAGCTAGAAAGGAAAAAATTGAACTCAAAGACCCCTGCATCAGCAAAGCAAGAATAAAACTAGAGAAGCAGAGTGAGCAAACAGGAGCATTCATCCCAATTACCTCCAGAATCCAGGACAAACCCTGCACTCATGCCCAGTGCCGCCACCACTGACTCTGTGCTGCTGCTGCAGCATCACTCCTTACACCCACAAACTCCACTGCAGCTGCCTGTTGAGCTGGAAATTTGATACACTGCAAAGGCTGCTGACAGCCAGAGGCTGCTCCCCTGTCTATAAAATATCCTGTAATAAATTACATTACAGATTGGGGAAAAGGATTCGGAAGAGCGAGAATTAAAACACAACCTTATGAGAGGTAAATGAGACCAATTAAAGGAGATTTGCTATGAGTGCTGAGGGATTTTGACCTGAGCTGTAATCAGGGATGGATATGCATTCTTTTAAAAGAGGAAAATGAGCAAGAGATCATGTGTAAACAACTCTGCCAATTAAATTGAAATGGATTATCTTATCTGTGCAGCTCTGCTCAGAGAATCCCCACATACTCCAGATACCATGGAGAGATCTGAGACAGTCATTCAGTCCTCTGAAACAAGGCTCAGTGATGGGGAGATAGGCTGTGGTTCAGGACACATCGAAATCTTAGCTGCATTTGGTTATTCCCCTTCCCCCATGAAAAAAACAAACAAACAAACAAACACGGAATTACAAATGTAAATACAAAAGTAGGCTCAAGCTATTTTTACCAGGCCCCTACATGAGTCCTGATGCAGATCAAACTGAAGGTTAGGCACAACAGTGAAACATGCTTTATGCAAAATCCATGCAGTAGATCCCACCATCACTGCACCACGAGATATTGCTGGGAGACCCAGCTTGCCCAGGCACACACTCACATCCTGATAAACAATTGCACATATTACACCACACCTCAAAACACTGACTCTCAATTTTTCTGTATCATAATCTCGTTTTGCTGCCAGATTGCCCCCCACTCTCCATTCTGACATCCAGTCTGAGAACCCATACCCAAAAGCAAAAGTAATTTCTGCAATCGTAGCAAAAAATTTGATATGGACAGATGTACCACTACTCCTGCTCTGTGTCCCTGCTCACAGCTCATTCTGAGCTGTGCTTTTTTGAAAATCCCAGTTCTTCATAGCTCATATATACATGCAAAAATGCAGTTTTACAAAGAATGAAGAAATACTGAAACAGAGAAAGAGAAGACCCATTACAAAACCATGTTCAAGAAGCAACAAGGAAAACACTACCGTGTGCTTAGGGGAGAACAAAAACTAAAAGGGAAGAACAAAAAGAGGAATTTGGGATCAGGAAGAAAAATTTAAGCAGCAGCAACTGAACAAGATAATAACCGTAAGAGATATGTACTTGTTTACAGCTGCTGACAGGAGAAAGTTTTTAGACCATTTTATGCTGGCTGCCAGACTTAAGCACACAGATTTTCCATTTGCTCAAAACTGGTCTACTGTAGTCTGGCTGGTTTTGGAACCAACAATCTCAACACATCACAACCACTTTTGTGCAGGGTGAAGAACAAACTAAAATGCCTTTCTATGTCCATTCTGTCAGCAGATCAGTGATCTCAGTGCCATGAAAACAGCTGCACTGAGAAGCCCAATGAAGAAATTCTGCACAAACCCACAGTGGATGGAGCACCCCACGTGTCTTTGTGCAGCAGTTCTACAGGGCTTGGCTTTAGCATCACTGTCCAGGTGCTGAGCCAGCTCACATGGGCAATGTCAGCATGTGCAGGTACCCAGGCCAATGAACTCTGGGTTTGATGCTAAGCTTCTAATTTTTTCTGGCTCTTGGGGTGTTTTTGTACACGACGTGTCCCTCTATACCGTCATCATCCAAAATTTCCCAGCCAATTACTACAGATAATTGACTGCACATAACCTGAACAATCCATCAGAAGTTTTAGTTTACCTCTGCCATAAAGGACAAAGTTACATTTCCTAATGAGAAATGCACATACTATTAACAAGTCTGAATACTTCCTTGGCAAAATTGGTCACAAAGGATCCCAGTGTGGAGTAGCTTAACTTGTGGCTGAATTCAGAGGTCTGACATTTGCTCACTTCTAATTCAGGCAACACACTTTACTCACTCTTGCATAAGCAAACATAAGGGACGTCTCACGCTTTTATTTATCAGTTTACCTCTGTAAAAATGTTAACAACTAAAATATTATAGGAAATACTACAGGAGCGATTCCTCACGTTCCATTAGCTTTCTCTGTGTAATTTTTGTTGTGTCTTTATAATACCACAACTGTGCCCGCGGTTGGCCTGCTCTGAGCGCAGCCCCCAGAGAGCAGCGTGCGCAGCACGGGCAGTGCAGCCGCAGCCCCGCCACGGGGACAGGAGCATCCCCTGCCCCAGTGCACGCCGACTACTCGGGCGCCGGTCCCGCCGTACTCAGCAGCCTCGCCGCCCACAGCGCGACGCCGTGGGGTAAACAAAGCTGGACCGAGGCCGAGAGCGCAGCTCCGGCCCAGGACCCCGCTCCCCGCCGGCGGCCGGAGCACGGGGGCTCCGAGGGGCGGCAGCCGCGATGGGGTAGGGGCAGCCGCTCCCAGCCGCGTGTCGGGGGCCCAGCGCCCGACAAAAGCAGCCGTGAAAGGCTGCGAAACCTTCGGCCCCAGGCACGGCCGGCAACGGAGCGCCGTGCTGGGGCAGGGGTCCCCTGGAGTGGGCTCCCGGCGGGGTCCCCGGCCGCACAGGTGGCTCCGGGGCGGGGGGCAGTGCCCTCTGCACCGCCCGCCCCAGCCCGGCCCCCCCGCCTCCTCCCACGCTCCGGCCGCCCCTCACAAACCGCCCGCGCCCGGGACCATCGCCCCCGGCCGGCACAACTTCCCCCGGCCCCGCTCGCTCAGCCCCCCCGCCCTCCGAGCCGGAGCGGGCTGGGCCGCCGCCACCACGCTGCCCTCCTCCTCCTCACCTGCCGCAAGGAGGCCCCGCCGGGCGGGCAGGGCACGGGTCCCGGAGGGAGAGCTGACAGGCGTCCCCCGGCGCCGCGAGCAGCGCTCAGGCCGGTCGCGGCCCGCCGGCTCTGGGCGCTGCGCGTCCGTCCGGCCGCTGGGGAGCCGCCGCCGCCGCGCCGCCCGGCCGCCATCTTCCGCGGGGAGGGCGGGAGGGAGGGAGGGACGGAGCGAGGGAGGGGCGCGGGGCCCCGCCCGCCTCAGCACCGGGGTGCGCTCGGGCCGGGGTCCTGCAGCACGGCCGCGCCCCGCGCTCCAACACGTGGCCGGGGCTTCCCCGCGGCCGCGGGGACCGGAGGCGCCGCCGTGGCCCCGGTGCTGCTCGGCACGGTCGCGGCCGCGGCGCTCCCGACAGCGCGGAATGCGTGGGATGCTCAGGAAAGCAGCAGGTTGGGATTGCCGCTGCTGTGACATCGCCGGCGGCAGCCTCCCGAGAAACACAAACACGCACGGTGCAATTTGCTACGTTAAAGCGGTGGAGGAAATTGTAGTAGGAAGCCAGAATGGGATGTGAAGCCACATCACAGAAACATTTATTCTCAGGGGTGGCTGGAGGAGCGGACAGCAGTCAGGGAGTGCTATTACACGGTCCTGCTTTTGGATCTGCTGTGGAGAAAGAACCCACCACGCTGCAAAGAGCGAACATTTGGGACAGGTTAACATGATCTGGGACCTGGAGCAGTCAAAAGGGAAAGCAAAGGAAAAGCACGTGCTCAGGGAATAAGGCCTCATGTTGGCAAAGTACTGCTTCCCATCCTGCTGTCAGAGGATTGCTGGCACCTTGTGAATAACTCTCAGAAAACCCTCAAAAAGGCAATGCAGTATGTAGATTTGCTGTACAGCAACATGCTCCTCTATTAAAAAGTTTGAAAAGCTCAAAAATCACAGTTTATGGACACATCTATAGAGGATTTTAATTCTTCAGCTAATCAATTTGCACCTGAAGCACTGGCCAGACTTCTGCAAGCCTGTTAAGCCCATGTTAGCAGGTGAATCAAATAACTGAAGAAAAGCAGACAAAGCTATGAGCAATCATATCTTAGCATGCTTCAAAAGCCTGTTCTGCCTCTGGCTGACAGCACCCCCACCTCAGCAGAGGTGGATGAGGCAGCTGCTCCAACCACCTGCAGTCCCATCTCACAGGTCTGTGCTGCCAAAATCCCCAGCAGCACATATTTAACACGTGATTGCATTTCTGTTGAGATAACCCGAACACGTGCCACAGCGCTCGCATCAGATTAATATCACCCACCCCCCTGCCTGCAGCCGTCCCAAAGCTAGCGTGGCAGCAACAGGTGATGCCCAGTCTACCACAGACCTTGCACTTTCCAAAACAGCTGATCAAATCTGAGCCAACAGAAGGACTATGGACTATGTGGCAGCTCAGGACTTTGTGTCATCCAGTGCTACATTCTGTGAAATGGGATTTACCATTTCAAAGTACTATTTGATAGTCTGGTTAAAGAAAAGATAATTTCTTCCTCAGTCCAACCTATCTCAATTACAGTGAGGGAAGGAAATCAGTGACAGGAGGGTATGTTGTACACTATAGTTTGCTACACAGGCAGAAGAGTATCAGCTTAAAACTCTAGTTAAATGTGCCTTGGAAGAAACTACCCCAAAATATGCCCCATCTCTCCAAACCCCTCCTCAAACCACCAGCACAGAATTCACCTGCTTTCCTTCTCATTTCACCACAAAACAACTCTCCATCCCACTGTCCTCACTGCCTTTCTAGCTACCTCATATGTAACTTCCTCTACTCACTTGCAAGACACCTCCAACCCCATCTTGCATCTCCACTCTCTTCCTCACACTCCAAACCACTCCGAGTGCTTGGCTTTATGACTCCCATCTTCCAGCTTATCATATTGCTCTGTGCCTACCTCACTCAGCATGTGCTATCCCTGGTAACATTGCACTTCACTGAAGCAATTTCTCTTTCTTAAGGTCACATAAACCATCTTTGCCTGGATATTCCATTTAATGGCTCAGGCCTGTTTCTTCCTAAAGGGAAAGCTGAAGTAGAAGATTAAATGTCTTGCTGTTTCTGTTGAGGCTCAATATAGTCTTTGTAATAGGGATGGAAGATTTTTACTGATATTATAACAGACTAGAAGGTGTTAAAACTTGCTAACTTACCATATATAAAACAATTTCAGCATTAATACTTTTTGGAATGAACAAGACTGAAATCTGTTTACAATTCTTTAAAACATTTAAGACTATCTATGCCAAGTTTGGGCCTTTTTTATACAAGAAAAATATGCTAAATCTAAAGCAATGAATTTCAAATGTCACTTTAATAGAACATATCCTTTTTTGTATAAGTAATTTTTGCAGTTTATTTTTAACTAGACGTGTAGCAAGAAACAAACAAACAAACAAACATGCTTTCTGGAACAGGAACAACCATACGGCAGTAGCACTGCTCTGACTCTGATGTAACTTATAGCACGTTCCAGTGTAAACAAGCCTCTGAAGCAGAGCCCTGGTGCCATTTTTGCAGGCTGTCCTCTGTTGGTATGAGCACTACTCTTTCCCACAGAAGCATGAAGGAGAAATAGACCATGATGAGACAGTATTTCATTGCAAGTACTGGCCAAAACCCAAGTCTGCCAACATGCAGTTGTATGATGCGTTAGCAAAATGGTTTTCTGTGAATAAACGTCATCCTGCCCATCCATTCAAAGATATTTATGGTAAAATTATAGAAATTGTAACAAATTAGGCACAGCCACCTTTCCCTCTCCCTCATCCACCAGTGCTTCAGAGGACCCTCCTGTAGCACAAGAAACCTTCAGAATGAGATTTTATTAACTTAATTAAATCCATCCTTTCCTTGTAGCCAGTCTGCCTTAAAAACCACAAACATATGCATTTTTGTTTTCTAATACTTGTTAAGTACCTAAGAAATTGGCTTAAAATTCTTTAGAGTACTTCACACCAACCAGTAAATTCCTATTCCTTACCAGCAGGCAAAGAGGACATTCTGGCAGGTGAGGAGTTCTCAGGCACTAGGAATCTCAAGGGAAAAATTCATAATCCTCCACTCAAGCTGCTTTAAGTGCCCCCAAAGGATCACCTTTCTCTACTCTTAAATAAATGTATACCAAACCCAAATAAACAAGCATTCCAGGTGCATTAATCTAGAGTCCCAAACCTTTCAAATTCTCAGGCAAAAAAAAATCATCTGTGATGTGTAGCAGCAATACCACCTTAGCTTCTCTGCAGCACTGTTCATCAGTCTCTTAAAGCAGTTTCTGCAGAGGTCAGGCTTATCATCTGCATGGACAAATGGGAAAGCTGAAGCACAGAGCACACACCTGGCTTATCTGCAGTCACCCTGCAAAGCCACGGCAAACCCAAACCAGATCACAAATCCAATCATTAGTCAAATGCTCTGTTTGTTTTTCTACATTATCAATTCCCCATAAGTAAGAGGTAACAATTTTCATAGTAAAATTGAAAGGATATTGACATTCAGGGTCCAGTTCTGCTCATACCTCTCCTCACATCTCATAGATACTATAAGCACAGGAGCATCCTGCCAGGCCTTTGTGCCACTAATCCAGCAAGTGAGAGCAGAGCAATCCTAGTTTAAAACAAAATCTACTTGGGCATAAATAAAAACTACCATGAATTACAAGTCTCCCACAAAGTAATCCACCTGTGTGGATTATCATGCATGTGCATAAATCAGAAGGGAACTTAAAAAACCATGCTCAGACACTTGTCTTTGGCAGGAAGATGGCAAAACTTCATTTAATAGGATGAATAGATTTTAAACAGCTATAGCAGAGTGGGAAGTAAGGTTCTGGGAATATCTCTGTTTGATAGTTCAATACTGGAGCTATTACAATGCAGGGAAGTATCATTCCTAATCCCTGCTGTCAGCTAAAACATAAGACATAAAACAGGCCCATATATATGCTACATTAAATATTCTTGACCTGGGTGTTAGTCTGACTATTTCACTTTCAACAAGTGTTTAAATTACTCTTATCCTGGTTAAAAGAGTTCCTAAAAGCAGGGGATGTCACCACTAATTTTATGAGTACCTTCCTACTGCTTATAGGCTCATACTGCTACATATCTTCAAAGATCATCAAGACCGGATTAACTGCTTCAGGAGAAATCTTACCTGATGAATGCTCCTGCCTCCTATGTCAGAAATGAGTGCAGAACATCTCTTTGCTCCCGAAATAGCAGGAGCCATTTCTTCTGGGCACGAGCAGATTGCCTTTAGTCACAGTAAAACGGACTATAAAACTCTTACCTTCTCCCTTTAAACACTAAGGACAATTTTTTCCTCCTGTTTCATCAGGCGGCAAAAGTAATCATCTCTCTAAGCAGCAGCAGCTGACACCTATTTACTGGGTAATTGCTGCAGTTAAAGGGGATTAAGCACAATGAACTCGCTTTCAGCGATAAGGCAAAGCCACCCCCTCCCCTTTGCCACTTCCCAGACACACCTGGGAAGAGCTCAGGGGAACGGAGGCCAGCGAGGCCTGCCAAATGGGGGCCGCATGCTGGCTAGAGCCCCTCTGCTGCAGGCAGTGCCAAAAGGAGATGTGTCCCCGCACAATGACAGCAGTGACTGTGCCGCACACGAGGCCCGTGGGCAGCGCAGCCGGAGAAGCCCCCGAGCGCCCCCGTCCCACCCGGGCCGGGCAGGGCTCGGCAGAGGGCTCGGGCAGCGCCTGCTGCAGCCTCACGGCTCAGCCACCCGCCCTCAGGAGCAGCTGAGATCTGCACGGTGGGAATAACCGAGAAAGGGCAAAGCAGAACAAAGCCTACCTAATGGGGCACACGTGAAATGCTAACAATGAGAGGCAGTATAAAAAACAAAACAAATTAAATCCAACTAACTTTTAACTTAAGAAATGATGCTTACACTGCTAGACCTGACAAGTTCTGTGCCTCTGCAGAAGCATCCCAGCTAGGACACAAAATACACTAGTTAACAAATAACTAAGTCATAACTTGAGATCGGCATGTTTACATCAGGCAAACCAAATAGCAAGATAGCTTCTCCCACAAGAAGAATCTTAAATATTGGTGAGGAAAACAAAGACCAGGAAAGGAAGTAATAGCATAGACTTGCCAAGGATCAGGCTATTTGGAACAAAAGCAGAATTTCCCTATTATCCCTAGTCTGTCAGGGAAATGCCATAAAGATAATTTTAACAGGTTCTGTCATCCTTTTGTTTTTAATGCTAGTATTCTCCCCTCCCCCCCTTTTAGGTATGGTACCACTTAACTTTTTAAACATTACATTTTTAAATGACACAGGAAAAAAAACCTCCTCTGTCAATTGATTCTTATCCCAGAAGTACCAATTTCATATTGTTCAGGAGAATAATTTGACACTCCAAACTTTACACTGTTTAAATGTTATTTTATTAAATATCTTCAGTTCAAGGTTTCATTGTAACAAAGCTATGAAGGTTCTACCAACATTCAGACCAAACAAACAAACACTAGCTAACTTTAATTATTTCTATATCATGCAAAAATTCTGCATCAAATGCCTTCCATTTCCTGTTTAAAATGTGATATTTATAATATATATTATATAGATGCTTACATTAGCCCCATAAGAGAACATTAAGAATGCTAAAGGTGTACAGCTGTGTTTGATAATGGCCATACCAAGCTAAGGTTCTCATTAACTTAAAAGGAAACAAAACAAAAAAAAAAAAATCCAAAAGAGTTTGTCTCCAAGACTGTGCAAAAACAAAAAACCCAACAGTTCTCTTCTTTTAAATTTTTTTTCTGAAAGATGCATATACTTAATACAGAGGGTTCTTTTTTTTAACTATTAATAATTATCAGGTAAAGAGACAAGGAAGATCAGACCGAAAGAAGGCATGCATAATGTTTTGTATTTATCTTTTTTAAGTGGCATAACTGTAATCTGTTTGCTTTCTTTGTGGCTTAAAAAATTTTCTGAATGAAATATCAAGGCTTTTTACTTTTCCACTTCAGTCACTGTCTTCAAAATGTTTTGAAATAATAACATCTAGTGTTTGCCCCCCCGTGGGTTCAATCCCCCCCTCACTCCTCCCTTGGGATAGCAAAGGGAGGAAGAAAAGGGTGTTTGCTCAAATAAACCTGGGAAGAGTGGATGGCCTTTTCCTTCATCAGTGGTTAGCTGATCTAATCCTGGTGTGGGATAGCACCTCTCCAATAAAGGGAGCAGAGCGCTATCTGCTGCAAAGTGACAGCTCCACTTTGTGCAACAGCTTTAATTGTCTGCATTTTATTGAATAAGGATTAACATTCCAAATTCTCTTTCTTCTCTTCTATAGTCTGCTAAAAGATTGCCACACACTTAGTACGCTGTCACAGAAATCATTTTAACTGTCTCTAGAGATCCAAAAAATTATTAGGGGTACAAAAATTCAGGTAAAAGCCCATCCCAACTTCTGCAAGTGATGCCTTCCCTTGGTCAAGACAAATCCAGGTCTGCCAGAAAGGCCATTTTCTTCTTGGGGCTAGGCTCCCTCCTTGGTAAGGTCAACAAAACACTTCCCTATCTCCCACCCAATGAATAAGGGAACTGAACTCCTTTTGCAGCAAAGAAAAGAAAGGAAAATGAATTGGCCCAAAGGACGAACATCAGATCACGTGTTCATTCCCTTTCCCCTCTGCTTCATGAGGTATCCTCTAACACCCAGAGGCAACACGGGGTGGGGGGTGGCCTGGATTCCTTCAGCTACAGCTTTTGAGGTTCTGATCTGATACTTTTCTGTGTTACAACATCACTGTAAAAAATAGAAAAATTACCCAAATAAACACTAGGAAACATGACACTTACAAACATCAGATGGTGGGGAGAAGCACCTGGCTGGGGCTGCTGGCTCCCACTGCTATTTTACTGGAGACCAACAAATCATACAGGAGGCCAGGTAACCCCTTTAATTCTACGGGTGCATATATTTCAGTATAAAAAACACACGCTATTTATGCCTCATATAGGAGTGTATGTGCAAGTTTTCATGAAGAACATAACACTAAGTTTTTTGTCTGCTTCCTAAGGAACATGTGTTCTGCAGCACTGTGGATCCCAACTATGCTACTAAAAAGAAAAAAAATAGAAAATCCCATACAAATACCCTCTTCCTCTAAAATCTCTGCTCTTAATGAAATGGTTTTTTATTTTGTTAAATTAAATAAGCTGGCTTCAAAACTCCATGTTTGTCCAGGTAGTGGCTGTTTCTAAAACCAGTATCACTAAAGAGCGAGCTTCTATTCAAGTTAATTAATTGGGTTAATAATGGGTTACTTAAACCCATTTTTAAATCCCTACTTCCATCTTTAGTTTTAAATCAACATTCCATTTTGTTTTATTTCTTAAAAAAAAAAAAGGAAAAAAAAAAAGAAGAAAAAAAGAAAAGTCTGTTTTGGGATCCAGCAGCCGAGCAACCAGATCTCCATAGCGTTCTTGCTGTGCAGAAATTGAAGAAACAGGCTGAAGTCAGACTGCTGGGCAACAGGAAGAGAAGCACCTCCTCTCTCTTGAACCCCAGTCTTCACACTGGCTCCTCTGGGGTCTCCTTGCCACCTCTCACCGACTGTAGCTGCAGCACAGCCCGACTGTGGTATGAACTTCCACATCGCTTTGCGGAGCACAGTTCAGCCATCCGCTGTTTAAGCCGCCTCCTTTCTTGCTCTCCCTCTCTCTTTCTCTCCTTCACTTTTGCTCTCCCCCTCACTTCATTTCTGAAAGATGTTCCGGCTGCTGCCACTTTCTTAGCCCTGGGGGAGGGGGCATGTTGGATAATCTGTCATTTATTTAGCATTATTCCTGTTTTTTTATTCTTTTATACAAACAACATGTCTTTTTTTTTTTTAGATTTAAAAACACCTTCGTACAGCAGAAACAGACACGATGGATCCATGGAAAACAACAGAAAGGCAGTGCCCGGAGCATCAGATGCATGCAGGGTTTCGTGCATTTGGCTGCTGCCTGTTTGTAATTTGTATTTATTTTTTTAATGTCAAAACAGACATGACCGTTGCTGTCACTCAGGCACTCCAGAGCTGCTTGCTAAGAAGATATTGCCCTCCAGCTGAGTATCTCCACAAGTTGCTGCGGTCAGGAAGAGGTAGTGTCCACCCAGAAAGGAGAGGGGAGAACAGGATGGAAGATGGAAGGAAACAAAGTCATATATTAGCTGTACACAATTAAAAAACCACATTTTCTACAGGTTATTTGGTGTAGGTAGAAACCCCTAACACAAGACAAACTGCGGCTCATGAGGAGACTTCTAAAGGTTAGAGGCACTCACATTCCCTTCCAGGGGGCTGAGAGTGCCAGTGAAAATTAAGTAATTGCTTAACGTGCTGCTTTGGACAGCCCTGAGCCCACCCTCTCATAGCCATGACCCAGAAGCTGAAGAAGTTTCCTAAGGAGTGCTCAAAAGCTCTGGTCCTAAGGAACATTTTCTGCCTCACTTTCCATTGGCTTTTGCCTTGAACTGAAAGATAATTATATTTTTGTTAGGGTTTTCATTTTTCAAATCTTCAGTAATTTTGTCTCTGAACTTACTTAATATTTAAAAAAATGTACGAGCTTCTCCGCAGTTTTGTGAAATTGTAGCCCTAGTGACTGCTTTTAGCAAAGGCCCTTCCTAGTTAACCCTCATGTGCCAAATTACTGGATTTATTTTGATCAGTTTTAAGTCTGGAGTTTTTTCATGTCTGTTTAGCATTATCCTGTCATGAAAGTGTAGCCAAACTCTTCTTTCTACCATTTCTTAGTTTGCAAATCTTAGCAGAATCTCCCTTATAAAGTCTTCTCCCTTCTTGGTTCCCACTCTCTCCTTACACAGAAGTCCTCTGATTAATATCAAACTTTTTTTCTGGCTGCAGTTTCCTTTTCAGATGATTTACCCAGAACTGAACTCTGCCTTCCAGGTGAGAAGAAACCACTAATTTCTATTTAAGCATTCTTATTCGTCTCATTCATTCTTCATCCTTAGCTTTCACTGCACATGGGATAACACTACTCCAAAATGATTCAGTGCTTTCAGATGGGGGCTGCCCACACTGACCCCATTTGAAATTGCTTGTGGGTGGGTATACCTCCTCCAGAACCCAGAAATGCACGCAAATACTTCAACTTCTATTAGTTTACAGGGTATTTTTAAATATTGTTTTAACCAACATTTTGTGGTTTGGAAATACTTTCTGCTCTGCAGTTTTCAGAAACCCTCCAGCACATACTTTTGGAGGGCTTCAGCATTTCCACAGCCAAGAAACATACCTCTTCTGCAGCAGACTTTCCATTCCTAAATTTCCTCAGAAGTCACAGGCATAGCCACTGAGCCATACTGATCTTTAATTTAATAATTTCTTCTGCATCATTTTGTGGACAGGCATCTCTCTCAACATTTCTGTGATGAAATCTGATGCAAGTTCTTTTTGTTTTCCTGCAAAGGCTTTTTCTTTCTCACTGCCTTACTCCCTGGAAATTCAGCTGATTTTCCAGCTCCCTTGAAGCTTCCCTGCTTCTGGTGCCCCCAACTGGCTTCTTCTTTTCAAATTCCATCTGTGACCTCTGCAGCTTGCTTGTGATAGTTCACATTCCTTCCCATTGCCTTCAGTAGGGTTGAATACCTCACAACACATGAATATAAACTGCTCTTGGCTAAGTACCAAGTTGTTCACAGAACTAGGACTCAAGTAGCAGCTATACTTGAGTGGTTCATCCTTAAATGACCACATAAAAAAAAGGTTGCCTCCCAGTTGGAAATGTTTGTTGTGTTTGCCCTTAAATAGAAAATACTTAGTAGAAAGGTCCTAAGATTAGGAAACTTTGGACTATAGAATGGATATAATATATATTTCAGCATAAAACAAAAGGATGCAGAAAGACTTTGTACATCTACATTAAGGCAATAAACAAGAATGCCTTAATGCTGAAGAAGAAATTGGATCTGATGTCCTTCAGGAGCAAGCAACAATCATTTTGTCATGACATATTTTAGACCCAAAGTTTCTTCCAATTATGAATTGTGGCAAGTTAATTGGGGGATATTTTAAATCCTCTGATATTACTGTTTGTTTAGATTCTTTTCCCCTCTGAGTTTTCTCAACATGGTACATTAAATACTTTTAGCTTATCAGAAAATCAGTAGTAAAATTTATATGAATAAACCCTTACCCCTTATGGCACAGAAATTGTTCTGTATGGATTCTACAATATCCTTTCTAGAAGATGACATAATCATCAAAAAAGTCCTCTGAAATGACCCCCAGCATTGAAAGGTAGATGTGAAAGGGCCAATCTGCACACAGCATGAGACACTCTTCCTCTCTGCTCCAGATTAGCCATTTGTCCAAGCACAGACCTGAGCACCTGGGAGAAAGCACAGCTGCTACAAGGGTACCTATGCCCAGGAACAGCTGTCTGGCAGATGACTCCCATTTGTCAGGAGTGGCAGATAACCCTACTGAGTCGAGAGGACAGGACTTAAAGGAACACCATCTACAAGCCAAAGTGTTCAGCCCTACAGACAACTAAATATGGTTCTCTGACAGCCAGCTAACTAGCCTTGAATGCTGAATTCCCACAGAGAGCAGCCTCAGCTGAGTGTGTGATGTACTCATACCCGTATGTGATCCTCACTGGAGAGGTGCTGCAGGAGCTCCAGAGCAGTGGTAGTGCACATTGAGCCACTTGCCGTCGCGGCGGTGCCAGACGCGCGTCTCCTCGGACTGTGTGGTGCGGGGCCGGCCCTGCCCGTCGATGTACTGCGTCAGGCGGATGTAGGCGATGCAGGCAGCGTCCTCCCCGATGACGTGCACGTGGGGGTTCAGGATGGTCGTGTGGATTGGCTTGCTGTTCTTCGACAGTACTGGCAGGACATGCAAAACCATCGGGATCATTTTACAGCTAAGAAGGAACAGCATCCCACATTCTCCAGCCTCTTCTATATTCTACTCAACTTTCACTGGATTCTGGAATACCACAAAAATTGGTCCTGCAATTTTTCAGGAAAAATCCAAGCAATTCTTACCCCTATCACCTGTTGTTCTCCCTAGGAACTGTACACTTACTGCCAGGAATCCCCTGACCCCTTTGCCCCCACTTCCTCTGCTGCTGTGTTTTCAGTTATGGGGAAAGATCTTGCAGTGACAGAATATCGTTGCAAAGGAGTCCGTAAGAACAGCATTAAACATGACAAACCTCAGAGAAGTGTTACAATCACTCCATAAATAGGCTGTTGAGAGAGACAAAGTCTCTGCATACTTAGAGAACTACATATTGCCCATATTATGGACCTTGACCTAACCCCCAAAATAAAACAGATTGAACAGCTCAGGATTTAAATTTCAATTATCTCATCCTGTGGAGACATCTAGGAAGGGAGACAAATCCCACAGTATAAATGATAGCATTTCTCCCAACTCTTTCCTGCCCCAGGCTGACAAGGTGACTCTTGTCTATGTAAAAGGTTCATTAGGTGTTAGAGAGCTGAAACCATCCAGGGAAAGCTCAAAGCAAAAGCATCTTTATGCCTGATCATTCAGTATGTCTACCCCAAACATACATGTTGCTTCCACCAAAATCTGACCATTTTTTTCCATATTCATATCAGTAAGAACTCCAGTGAGTCAAACTTTTAAAACTCCTGCAGTACATGCCAGGTACAAAACATTTTCACCTGGCAGATGGTATGCCTAGAGTGAAGGGATGTGGGGGTTAGAATTGAAATTGTTGCTGAACAGGCTTTTTAACAGAAAGGCTGCTGGCTTTTATGAATGCATCATAACCCAAGCACAATCAAGTTCCTGCTTATTCTGATAATCAGTAACAACAAGGCAAATTTTCCTCCCCAAACGTGACATAAAGAAAGTGTAGAGAGAAAGGTGTTAAGAGTTACCAAATCTACCCACTCACAGTTTTCAAAGTAAAACTTATGGAAATCCATTCCTTCAACCAGGTTCCCCAGTGCTTCAGGTTCAAATGAGGTCAAGCCAGGATCACAGATTTTTCTGCAAAGAAAAGCAGCACAGGTTTACAGTTTCATTTGAGCCCAAGAGCTATTCACACAGTGAAGTGCTGGTATGCCATTTGACTCACACCCTGTGTCCACCTAACTACATCTCCCTACTTCAAGAAGTAAATTCCTGAAGACTCAGCCTTACTGTAACTCAAGGAGCCAACTAGATGGCATTTCACATGAAATCAATTTCTAGGTTACTGACTTTCCTTTTATTCTCTTTCTGCTCTTGTTGCCCTCCCCTGCACTTTTCTTACAAACCCAGGACATTTTCCTATTATTCCTCCTGTTGCTTTTTGCTACCTGACTTGATATTTATTTAGAGCTCTACTACTCCATCCCTTACTCCTAACTGATGTAGGCTAAGGATAAAACCCTTTTACCATCCCTGACTGTGTGACAGCTCCTCCTACCCAGGAGCCAGAGCATCACTTGCACACAAACTGATAAACAACCTGTCAGAAAGCATCTCTACTTACGTATAAGCCTCAAAATCTCCATTGTTGATGGCCTCTATCAGCTGCTCTGTTATCTTAATGATCTCTTGCTTACGCACTGTGAACAAGAAGAAAGAGCAATTTAGCTGTGCTGAAGAGTTCAGTAGAAATATGAGGCTAGTGGGTGCTTCCTACAAGCAATTTGTAGAGCACCATTAGTCTAGATCTCATAGGATGCTGCTCCCTGCACTCTGGAGATATGCAGTTAAGACAGCCATCCACATGACAGTAGGGGGGCAGTGGTATGAAAGGGAAATGGTGATCCCATAATGCGGGGAGTAAGAAAATAAAGACACCATATTAATTTTATTTTCTTTTTTTTCTTCTAGAAAGGTCAAAGGCACCAGAGGTGTCTCCTAAATGACAGCCAGAGCTGCTTCTGGGGAGTCTGACCAATGAATGTCAGTGGCCTGCCCATGTGAAGTAGTTGTTTGGCAGCTTAAGACATGGAAAACCTTCACCACAGTAGCCATATACAAATGGCCACCACACAGATCAAGCCAATTGGAAAGAGTCTCCCAACAACTTGCCTATCACCATCATCAATACCTCAACTGCTGTGAATGCTGCAAACAAGCAACTGGGACATGTAGGGATGGCTTCTGCAAGCTAGAAGGATGACAGCAGCAGGATGGATGGGTTGGATGAGCAGGTCCTAGCTATGTCTGAGAGTGCACACTGTTCCTCAGGCAGTTACCTTCTGCCAATCCCTATGGCACAATTCTTTACAGCACTCTGACAGCACTGCCATTAAGCCAGCCCAGCACACTGGACTTCAAGATGAATGAAGACAAGGGCTGTCTATCTACTGTTGTTTGGCCCCCATCTGGCCAGCACCTCTGCATTCTCTTCTCTTTGTTCTCCACAGTAGATTGTCCAGGCCCCATCCCCTCTGCAGAGCTCCATCATCCATGCTGATCTCAAGACACTAATAACATTTACAAAGTTTCAATTAGGTCTGTTAACACAATTATAGTCTATGACTACTGTGTGCACCATACCTATGCCTGAGCCTATATGCACAACCTCACATCTCTTCAGCCTTCTCCACACCTGTAGGTAGACCTTCTGCAATCGTCTGCACATTATACAGTCATTTAAGAGGTTCTCTAGCATTCTTTCCAATGTTATCAGATAATATACAATTCCTACCACTAGAAGTGCCATTCTTGTGCCCTTCAGCATCTAAAATATATGTGTCTGAAATGGAGCCAGTCCCCTGACTGCTCTCCCTTTGGGCCCTGAAGCAAATTGTGCTGGGACTTCTGGGAAGTCTCATATAGGCATCTTAGATGCCTACCATTAGGGGGATGGTGTTTAAATCAGGACCTACTGACCTACTACCCTTAGATGTTCAAGTCAGGGAAACTGGATTCCATTCTAAATGCCAGAAGATGCTACTCTGAACTGCTCTCCCCCTTGGCCATGCACCTCATCCCACCATTGGTAAGTGCACCCAAAGAGCAACAAGATAATAATCTCACTGGCTATGAAAGATGTCTGTACCCACTCTGGAAATCACTTGAGAGAATTTGACTACAGAGCCAGCCTCAGAAATCCCTCAGATAGGTGACATCTGACTCATAACAATAAGGTGGCTGGTTTTTCTATGCAGGCTGTATACACTTCCACATGTGAAAAGATGTACACAGGGATTGGGTCAAAATGATACAGTGGGCTATGTCCGTTGTTAAAAATGTCCTTACAAGCAAGCCGTCTGGGATTACTTTCACATGAAGAAGGGCTACTTGTTGGACCTCCAAACCATGCACCACCAATGTCCAGAAGATGGAGTGCACGGGAAAGGCTGCATTTGGGATGAGTGAGGGAGTCTGCAGTCCAGAGTTACGGTCTGCTGGCTCATCTTAAGGAAATCTGCATTCCCTTCCGAGGCGCCTTGATGCAGTGCCTCGGGCTTGTCCTTCAACACTAGCCCATCCCATCAGACTGTGCTCATCTCCTGGCCCTCACTACATGTCTCGAGCTAGAACCGGCACACGGGAGGTGACCGCTCTGTCCGAAGGACAGAGAGCCTCGGGATGTCCAGGGGGCGGCATTGGCGCCTGCCGCTCCCGATGAATCCGCGGGTCCTCCAAACTGGCACGGCAGAGGCACAAGCGGGAGGCGACATGCACCAGCACAGCCATCGAGCGTGGCCCGCGGCTGCTCCACCCTGCTTTGTGCGAGCCCAGGAGGCAGCCCCGCCACAGCAGCTACCCCGCCGGCCGTGGAGCCCCGCGCCACCGTTCACGGCCGGGGCAGGGCTGGGCAGGGCTCTGTGCGCCCCGCGGGCCGGGCCGGGCCGGGGCGGCGGCCGCGGGCGGGCCGGGCTGAGGGCGGCCCCGCTCACCGCCCCTGCGCGTGGCGCCCCCCAGCGGCCGCCGCCGCTCCCCGCACCCGCGCCCCCGCCGGGACCAGCTCGGAGCACCCGCCCGGCCCGGCCCGGCCCGGCCCGGCCCGGCCCGGACGGACGGGGTGAGGGACAGGGAGAGAGAGGAGGGAACTTTACATCTAGGGTAACTAGTGTGAGTTGCACTACTCCACTACTGCTACCCAGCTGCTAACTTACACGGTGCTCGGTTAAGTACAAAGGGAACTACTGGAGTTAGCAAAGGCTCCGACCGAGCACGCTCTAACTCCAATGTCTGCCCTGGGCTGTCCCAGGCATGGAGCTTCTCTTCACAAGACTGTGTAGCTGCAAAACAAATGTAAGCGTTAAAATAATAAACAGACAAAAATTAGAAAGTAAAATAAAAACCAACAAAGAAGTACAGACACACACAGCCCCAGCCCCGGTCAGCACACAGATACATCCGCATCCCAGTAACTTCTACCTGCTCTCCTGCCTCTGTCACATCACTTGGGCCACACACTGCTTGGCAGGGGCCACCCGGCACTGGTGCAAAAAGCACAGCAGGAATTGCACCAGTGCTGGAGAAGTTTGAGGGCGACCTAAAACAGTGGTCGGAGTAGTGACAGCAGCACAAGGGCAAGTACAAGATGGGGTTAAAGAAAGCAGGGATATCCAAATCACTGCACATCTCAGCTTGGAGGGAAGTGAAGTGGGAGAACACTGACCCACTTGGCAGAGAGGTGATTCAGCACTCCTCAGTGTACCAAGCAGGGCCTTGCTATCAGCAAGAGGAAGGAATTAATAAGAGAGCAGTGATGGACAGCTCACAGCAAAAAGGACTTCAGAAGAGATCATTTCCCTTCCATTCTAGCTAGGCAAAACACCTTTCCTATTGCACCTTACAAACCAGCGGTCTGACATCCTTTGAGCTACTTCATACTTTGAGCTACTAACAGAGACACTCCAACTGCTGCATCATATGAGATACTGGTACTGTGTGTAGAAAACCAGGGAAATACCACAGGAACAGACAGAAGAGGACACATCTGGTTCTTCCTTCCTAGAGTGACCTGAACAGAATCAAATATTCCAGATGTTCCCAGCTCATGCTAAAGATCCTTCTACTATTGCTTTAAAGTCAGGCAGCTAGTACAGTATGTGTGTAGGAGAAAGGCTGTGAGTTCCACCTAGATTTTCTCCAACCTAATAGCTTTTTTCATATGCATTTTTCAGAGTTTTTCAGCCACAGGCTCCTCTACAGAGCTAGCAAGTTCAGGAGATATCAAGCAGAATTTACCATAACTCATAGACTAACCATAGTACCAGCTAACTGAGCTGAAGACAAACACACCAGATAAAGCTCATGACAGACAAATGCTCTTCAGAGCCAAAATTATCCCAGACTTTTCACTCAAAGCACCTGATAATGGATTAAAAAATGCTTTGGGGTCTTTCAGGAGCCACAGCCTCCCTTTCAAAGCACCTTAAAGTAGTCTGAAAAAATGGTTTTTGTTCCTTTGGTACTTCTGAGCATCATCCATGTCAGAAGTCCTCAGAAGTTCTGACCAGTGAGACTGAATTCAGTCTCATGCATTCCCTCCATAAGTACATAAGCAGACCTGCACCACTGACCCCATTTACCACAAGAAAAGCTAAGAGATGCAGTGACTTGCCCAAGGAAACCCCAAAAGGCAATGCCTCTGCACAGAACTCCACATCTCACCCAGATGAAAGCAAGAGAATGAAATTAGCTAGGATGAGGTTCTGGTTTTTGGTTTGTTTGTTTTTTTGTTTTTTTTTCCAGAAAGGGAATGAAATGTTTGGAAAATTTCAGTGTGCAAAGGAGGGTATTTTGCAGGAAGGGAGATGATTTCTTTGTATTCTGGAACACTGGAAATGCAAAATCAACACATTGGAAGGAAGTTGAGGAAAGGAAAAATCTTAGGTAAGGAGAAATGGGAAGGGTGGAGGAAGGGGTGAGAAAAAGATGCTGTGAAGCACTGCACCCCTGGACTTACTGGCTGAGAAACAGAGAGAAAGCTGGGACTGCATGGACTCAGTCTGTGTTTTGCTCTCACTGTGCCTCCGTCCTTCAAGCACTGAGCTGCCGTCCCCGGTGGAGAGAGGGGGAGCTAGCATGGCAGGGAATTAAAACACAAACACAAACAAAACACGCAAGTTCAGTAAATAAAAAAAGAGAAAGTAAATAGGAGAACATTAAAGAAACCACAATGCTGGGCACAAAACATGCAGGAGTATCCTCCAGGGCAAAGCCAAGTAGACAGCTCGACAACATGAACCTGCTGTGCAATTTAGAATGACACAAGGGCAGGGGGGCGGAGGAAGAACAACGACACACACTGCCTTTAGCCCCACCACAGTGGAAACAACATATCCCCGAGGCAACTGTCACTGAAGGATAAAGATAACGTCCCCTACAGCACAGCAGAGCTGATCTGTGTATCCTGGTGTCTATTTAAAACAAGAAGCTGGCAGAGGAACTGCACAAGCACTTCCCTTTTCTGAGAGTCATGGCTATGCAGAACACTGAGAACTTCAACACTCCCAAACCTTTTGGTCTACTTAGTTTTGCTCAAGTGCTTGCTTATCTTAAAATGTGGAAGGGCAAGAATTGAAAAAGAACACTGGTGAATACAGCTACACTTAAAACTGGAGAACTAAAATTACCAGAGCTGGCCACAGCACAAATCACTACTGTGCAAACTCTTTCCCTCCCAATCACCATTCAAATGCTCCCTTCTATTAAATCATAACAAAATTTTCTAACCTCTGCCAAAAAAACCAAAACACAGTTTTGATCTGTAGCAATGTAGCCATATACAACTCTGTACACTGACCAGCTGCCTTTCTTCCTACACACCTTCTGTTCCAGTCCTAGACTTCTTTTCCTTGTAGCATTTGTATTCCTGACTTACAACACCCATTGGCTCAGCTAGCTCAACCATGGAACCTCTCCAGAATAAAAAGTGCCACAGGAGACAAGGTTCTGGACAAATACCGGCTCTGGATAGCTATCCAGAAGAGCTGTTAAATCAAATTTATAACTGCACTATGAAACCCATCCAGTTCCCATCACTCAAAGCCAGATTCCTAAACCACAGCTTACTCTTTGGCAAAAAGGTGGGAGCTAGAACACTGTCCTATAATGAGGCCAGGTCTTATCTCAAACAATCTGTATTGCAGAGCTCATTCACTCACTAGCATGTGTTTCTGCTCCCTGTGATTCCTTAGAAGAGGAGCCAGCAGCTTGTGACAAGCCACAGGAAAAGCATCAGGAATTACCCCACTGACAGAGGCAGACATTGCTGCTACATCACAGGGTCAGCACTGATTTTTCCCTGTAACTCAGATAAACTACATGGAGAATGAAAGAATAGCTCTGCCTCAAAATGCAAGTTATTAACACATTTGTCTCAGAATGCAAACTACCTTCAACTATCTCAAACTTGTTTATTCAGGAAGATGTCTGCTCATCCTTCGTTAGGGAGGTTAGGCAAAAGATAGCTGCTCAAACAACATGAGCAGATATGGAACTTGGAGATCCTTCATTTAAGAGGTTTACAAGCACAGGATATTTATGATATGGTCACTGAAAGATATGAAATCTCAGCCTCTCTCTCTACTGATATCTCAGTCAAGGACAACAGGCTCAGAATGATCTTCATCTTAAAAAAACAGACCCAAAGAGAAAAAATAACAAGGGAAGTGTTTGCATGTCACAGAAGATATTCCCAGAAAGGGGTGAAAAGGGAGTCTGAGTAGTAACAGAGAGGTTTCAACTCTCTGTAATCTACAGGGAAGCAGAAAAACACAAGCAGAGTTCAAACCTCAAGGGACTCGTAGGGATTTTCCACACCTAGAAATGAACTGGAGATGAACAGATTATGATATACGCAAGAAAAGAATTCCAACTCTGAGACAAAAACAAATTAGCTCAGTGTTTATATACCACAGAGGCCAAGTCAGACGATTCCCCAGTGCATGGTCCCACTGTGACAGGAATGACAGCGTCATGGCGAATTTATGAACTGAGTCAGACACAGAAATCTGGGAAGCTAGTTCAAGGCAATGATTGAATCTCTAGAATCCCTTGCCTACACTTAGCTGTATTCGAAATTACAGGCAAAATACCTACCTTTCAGATCCTCATCTTCAGTTGTGGTGTTACAGCTCTCTGTGGAACCCTGCACGGCAGAACAGAGCATTACCAGGCATCAGCAGTCAGGAGTGAGCAAATAGTTTGATTTCTTTGTGAAGAAAGATGGGGAAAAGCACAAAAACATTGGCAGGGATGGAAGGGAGAGGATGATACAAGGAAGATTTGAATGTAAGCAGGCCAAATACAAAGCATAACATAACAGCATCTCTGCTCAGCTTTTGCATGTTCGAGCTCTTAACCCAGAACTTTTACAAGTGTGGAAGTTACCAAACTCTGTCAAATTAAATCTAATGAGAGTTGCTTCTGTTTAGAAGAATATCCACAAGAAGCTAAAGAAGGGCTCCTAGGCTTTCTCAGAGAAAGTGTCCAATTGCAGAAGAAAAAAAAATTGTATAAGTGCCTGTATCTCCTTTTCTATCCCACATATGAAAAAGAGTGGTGATTATACACCACAATAGGAAAGATGTGTTACTATCTGAACAGTTGTTTTTACTCAGCCTCTTTCAGAGATCCACAGCCATATAACACAACCCTCCTAGTCTATTGTCAGCAGTATTCAGGAGCATGCTACAAACCAGACATTGGAAAGGTAGAAACTGAATTAAGACACATGAAGACAGGAACAAGAGAGAAGCAGAGGTTTTTCTAACAACACTCCCATCCCTTACCTTTATGCCATCTGTAGCATTATGGACAACAGTTGTTTGAGGCTCCTAGGAAAGGATGGAAGAATCATTAAACTCTAGTTCCAAAGCATTCTCTAATTCACTTTCACTCCCCAGCAAGTGGAGAAAAGGTGACTGACATTAAAAAAAGTCAAATCAAACCACGAACTCCAAACAGCACACGTGTGCCCGCGTGCGTGCGCACACACTTTCTGCACAGGTTTCATTAAGAGAGAGGCTGCACTAAAGCTACAGTCACAAGGAGACAAAGCCCCCAGCTTCCCTGCAGCTGCACCCAATTCCCAATTCACTTCCAGTGAACCAGGCTGCCACAGACACCAGGGGGCAACCAAGCAGCCAGTCTGCACCCTCTGCAGCCATTCATGAGGTAATGACCCCTCAGGAGCATCCTCACTCGAAAATGCTTCAGAAGAGGAAAGGGGAAAGAAAGGATAGTACTGGGCTGGGGCCTTTGTCTCCCAGTTTTTTGGAAAGGTTGCTCGGTATTTTACCCTAAAAAAGGGACATTCATAATTTCCATAATAAAAATAGTATGAGCCAGACCACCTCAATGCCTCTCAGAGAGGAGTTGCTAAGGAACTGTGAAAAAAGGCACATTTTTCTAAAAACCTCTGAAATGAGCTCCAATTTCAACAATAACCATATTTAATAATTTAGAAAGGCTCTCTCCATATCAAAAACATAATGAAAAAACTAGTGAAAGGAAAGCAGAAAATTATGAAGTGTCCCAAGAATCCTTCATTCTACAACAAAAAAACCCCAACACCAAATCCCACCCTCCCATGCCCCAAAAATGCCAAATCCAACTCTCCAGAGACAGACAACAAAGAGCAGCTACCAGGCCTATGGGTGCTAACTAGCTCCTGCACTCATCCCTTCATTACCAGGACAAGACTTCAGGATCTTGCACCATCTCCTCCCACTGCTGTTCTTGCTGGGTGGCTCAGCAAGGGCATCAGGGACAGCGCTGGGCAGTGCTGCACACTCTCCCATCTGCCTCTGCCACCCGCTGCTCTGCTGCCTGATTCCACGGGTACTGAGGCAGGCCACACACCCAAGCTGTGCCATTCAATGGACTTGGCACTGGCACTGTGCTGGCACTGTAGAGCTTGCACACAGGCCAAACAGGAAGTGCCAGCCCAGCAAGTCAGTGAGTTGCAGGAGATCAGCCACTCAACTGAGCAGGCCAAATAGGCCAGCAAAGGATTCTTCTAAAAACCCTTTGTCTGCCCTTTCCTCTCTGGTGTCCTGAAGTCCATCCTCCATTTCCAGAGTGTTGGAGAGTGGATGGAGCTTGACACTCTCTTCTTCAAAACCATCCTCCCCAAAGCCAGCAGGAACAGTATAACAGGACACACAGAACTATACAGGGGTGGCACATGGGGAAGTCCAGGCAAGCTGCGATCCCCACATCCAACCACAGCTCTGCTCAGCACCGCCATCCCAAAGCCTGTGAGGCTGTGATCAGGCCCCACAGCAGCACAGGGACACAGACAGAACGAAGCCAAAACATAAGCTGAAACAGAGTGGCACAAGCAGCACTCGGGAAGGGTTTTGGGAGGAGAAGGGGAGAGGACAGAATCAAAATTAAACCAAACAGGAAAAAAAAATAGCGGTTGGGGAAGATACCATGGACGTCTGCACTGGGGGTGTTTCTTTTGCAGTGCTTACTATACTGGTTTTGTTGTTGCTCTGTGGCTGAGACAGAAAAACATGGTTTTAGTTCCCATGCTGGGCAGCAGAGGCAGCAAGAAAATGACAGTATTGCTTCAACCCCAACCACCTCCTCAGACCCGACCCTCCCCACAAGCTCAGTCACCAAGAAGAGGGAGGAAGGAGGAGTGCTGCCCCAGTTTCTGGACATCATTCTTCCCCCACAGGCAACAGAAGTTGTAAGGGGTGTACCCAAATTCAAATGTAAATGGACTGCTAGAGCTATAAGGAAGGAAATCAGAAGGCAAAAAAGCAGCAGCCTAAAGGGGTGGAGAGAATCCTGCAATGACCACTAACAAAAAATATCTGGTGAAGGAAAATGAGACATGGCAGCTGTCCTGAGACAAAGAGACTACAGAAGTGAGAGACACACAGTAGTCATGGTCTCAAACAGGGCACAAATGGGAGTCAAATCTGAGGCGTCCCAAAATGTACAGAAACAGTTCTAGGCGAGAGTTCCAGGGAATCTATTGAGCCAAGTAAAAGTGTGGTCAGCCCTAGAAAAGGTAGAGAAAAAGTAACATATGATATGTTGTATCCCTGCTATAACCTGAACAAAGAGACTTCAGGACCAAAATATTGAAAGGAATGGGATTGGGACATAAAGAAAAAGCCATATAGTTCCACAAGTAGGAAGTTCTCTGGATGACGCTCAGCAGCTTTTCATCTATCCCCTCTTCAGATTCTCTTGTAGCTGTGGCAGAAGAATAAAATCTCCATTTTCTGCATTCATACAGCACAACAGTGAGGCCATCACCAGCTTGCTGAAAAGAATCATCCCACTGAGTCATGCATGTCAGGAACCAAGTCTATGTCTGTAGGAAGTCAAACCTATCCATAACTACAGGGTTCCTAGCCCACAAATCCAGCACATGTGTGACCCCCACACCAGGCTACGATTCTTTTGCTGCTAGATGCCAGCAGCAAGGTCAAAACTGAGTCTGCAGGAGCCTCGCTCCCACTCCTCAGTTTATAGATCAGGGCACCTGATGGGAGCTCACAATAGTGTGCCTTTGTTGCAGTGGCTCTCTATCCCACTCAGAGAGTGCAAACTCATACTGCAAAACATCAGGCCCTCATCACCACACCACAAACACCACAAAGAATGGAGAAGTCAAATGCTAAGCTGGAAAACATCTGCCAAAGGTATAATTATGTTAACCAGTGACAGATCTTATAAGACTGAGACTTAACAAACACCTACTAACAATTCAGCTTTTCTTCACAAGCAACGAGTCTTGGCTTAACTATCCATTTTGGAGAGGGAGAGAGGAGAAACAAAAGACGAAGACAGGGCACATGGAGAGGGGAAGAAGTAGAAGAAAGAGAGGCAGAAATGAACTCTTTAGAAGTCTGTGGGAAAAAACCCCAAACATTTACACTCAAACACCAACCTAAGAAAGGAGAAATACCACAGAAATTATGGTTTGCTGCCTCTTTCTATACATCCCTGCATTGTCCTGAGACTCTGGCCTTCCAAGAGTTTTGTTTTATGCATGTCTTTCCAGCCTAATGGCAGAAGAGATGACAGGTTGCTGTAGATGTCAAAGAGACAGATCAACCCGAAAAAGTTAATCCCAAGCTATTTTGTGGCACAAGCTTCTGACAATGGTCCACCTCTCCACACAGCACTGAGGCTTTTGTACTTCTTCAGAAATAGTCATCTGAAGAGATGCAGAGATCTATCTTCCAAACCTCTTCCAATGAGAGGAAGGTAACCCATTTTTCTTAGCTCACTGGGATAAGAAGATAAAATTAGCACAGAAGAAGCTATACAAAAATAATTCCACTGTTTTGGAAGGCTTTATAACTAAGGCCAAATGAGAAAAAAAATCAACAAAATGACCAAAACCTAAACAAACATCCATGAAGCCACTGTTCCAAATAAAAAGTTGACAACAGCCCGTTAGGAGTGTTATGTTGCCTTATAAAGTGCAAAGCCTCATATACTCAAAGCACACAGCCTACCCTCCAGTCTGCACTGAGCACCCAGCTCACCCACAATATTCTTCCCCAGCCAGTGGGCTGAAGACAACCAAGTTTGCTAGTCCAGAATTGGATAGCATTTTACGGCAGGATAGTGCCCCAATGAAATTGGAGGCAGCTGAGCCTGCATGTTTTTCACAGCTCTTTTTCAGGTGAAGGAAGGTATCTGACATATTGAGCTTCCTGCACACACTCACATCATGTGGCCATCTAACCACATGCTCTTCCCTGGAAGAAGCCGGCCTTTCCTTCCCAGAGGTGCAGGCAGCACAGCCAGCTCTTACCCCTCCTTCCCCCCCGGCTGCCAGCCAACATCAGTCACTGGCCAGGGTACAATCCTTGGTAATTCTGTACTACACAAGTTAAAAGAAGCCCATTCACCTAAAAAAGGTGCTAGGTCCTTCTTAAAATCTGTAACACAATTCGTTTTGGCACAGCAGTTGGCAACATTTCCTGAGCTCGACAACAGACAGACAGACAGACAGGCATGAGCAACACACAGGGTGCAAGAGAAGGAAAACAGACCAGTGCTCATATTGTAGGGACACACACACGTAGCCAACTAAAAGAAACGAACTACCAATACATGGGCTGTCTCTGGTTATTCAGCCACTTTCACTGCTTCCATGTTTTCAGAGGCTGATGCTTACGTGGTTTACATATCCCAGCTGCTTTAAAACAATATGCAAAGGGAATTTAAGTATTGCTGGCAGTGGGCAAATTTAAGAATTGCTGGCAGAAGGGCAAGAAAGGCAAAGTGAACTTCTGCCCCACATAAAGGCAGGGCTGGTGAAAAGTCAGTCACTCACTTCAGATTTTCCAAGCAGTACTTTGGGATTACTTTTTTTCTGGGTTTTTACACAGTTTTAAGGTGTCATTGAAGGAGGAAGAGGAGAAATATCGTACATTACAAATAGTAATGTAAAAACAATTATTCTGCTGTCTTGGTACTGTAACGTTCCCACCTCTATCTGAAACGGAAGAAATATTTTCTGCTATTTTTCTGTCCATAGGAGATAATACAATAACTAATTCTTGTCCTTTGGTTACTGTTAATATCTTGGTGTTAAAGCGTGTCATTGGGCTGTGTATGACTTCTGACAATATGACACTGGCCAATTTCCTCTTTGGACCCTTGAGAGTGGATTTGACTGTTTATTTAACAAATTCTATAAATGTCAAACACCTTGATGGATGAAAAAGGAAATGAACAGGACAGGGGGGCAGTTACTGGGTATTTGGTCATGCTAGGATACACAAACAAGATCAGAACAAAAGGAAGTTTTGGATCATAAAGGCTCTGAACAAACCTTTTCAGTAAGTATGCTAAAAAAACAAATGACCGGGCAGCTCTGAGCTGCCCAGTGGTGCTGTGCCCACACATTTCATCTGAACAGTGGAGCCCCATCAGTCTCTGCCACATTTGGAGTGACTCCCAGTTTGTTCTACACTGCAAGACTTCTACGAAAGATGACAGCACCAACACCAGGCAAAGCACCTGTTGCTCTTTTTGGCACCTCTGCAACAGAATGACAAAGCCTCCTGTCCAGGAAGGCACACACCTGCTCTGCTGAGCCAAGGAGAACCTCTGTCTTTTTTCGTTTCACACTCAGAGCAGGCAAAGTCAAACTGAATTGCCAGCAGCTGGATTTTCTGCACAAAATGGGAGCTGTATGTGGCCAGAGGATCACAAAGCCCTTTTTGTGAGGACATGGACCCCTGGGTGCACACTGACCCCCCCGGCCACCCCCTGGCACGGACATGCTATGTAGGGTGATGAGCACAAGCCGAGCGTGCATGGCATGGAGAATGGCGGAGGCATGAATCGCAGGCAGCTTACGGGAGGTGCTCACCATCAAATGCACACTGGAGCTCGACTTCCTTTTCTGGACACATCATTGAGAGAGGGAAAGAGAAGGGAAGAGAGGAGATGAGAAGAAAAGCACAGAAACTATTCACACATTAGTGTGCCAGCAAGGGCCCCCCTGCCAATAATGCTCCCCTGAGGCAGGTATAAGCAGCAGCAGAAATGCACAGACACGGAAAAAAGGAACAGAGAGAAAAGTCTCCATTAAAGCACACAACTACACACCAGAGGAAAGGGCAAGGCTGAAGACCCCCATCTCCTCAAACACTGAGGTCAGAATGTAGGTGCCCCTCACACTGATATAAGGGGAGAACAGAGAGCAATATATGTGCACAAGATGTGGGATACAAGGACGTGTCTCTCTGTGCTCTCCCACCTCAGAAAATGGGGCAGCTTCCCCAGCCAAACTGAAGAGGTAGGCAGAAACCCCGTGTGTTCACATTTGGAGAACGCAGCGTGTCTTTGCAACTCAAATTAGAGGGTAGGGAGGAGGCCACAACAGAAAGGCACACGCAGGGACTACAGAAAGAAGAGGGAACTTGTGTGCATAGCATGGGGAAGAGAAAGACTCCCTCACATGAAATTTGGGCCTGATTGGAGAGGTAATGCTCAAACAAGAAAGACAGAAGCACTCAAAAGCCAGAACACTGCACTCTCAGATACTGGGAGAAGAACAAACAGGTTCAAACACTACTCAACTTTCTTGGACTCTACTCTTGTTCAATGGCATCTTCAGTCATCTTCAAAGACACCTTCACACCAAATTGGAGTAAACGAGGTTCAGCATGCATTTCCCTCCTCTTTCACTAAACTCTTAGTGTCATCCAGTTCAAGCTAAGCCTGGCAGGTCTTTCACCATTACAATGCTATGCCTTCCCCTTGCTGTCCCCATGTATATTTTCCATCTGCCCTCCTCCTTTGGTACTATCTAGGCTATCTGCTGCTTACTACAGTCCAGCCCACAGAGTGGTAGCACAGCACACCTCATGTCAGTCAAAACCCACGATGGTGTGGGCTCAGCCCTGCAGCTCTGGACTCCTGCACACAACCACAGCACCCCCTGGAGTAGCCTGTGAACAGAGAACAGGCCATGGAGCTGTAGCTCCCCACTTATACACTTACTGAGCCTTCACAGCTCTTACCTTGAATATTGCCTTCATCCCTGCTGTCCTCAGAGCAGAGCTCAAACACACACACACACACTGGCATGTGTTTGAAAGCAGAAGTGCCCATGTTCACCTCATACCCAGAACCACATTCCTTATCACACCATACACAGTCACACAGGCACTGCATGACCAGACTCAAACTAGCAAAGCTTCTGCCTCATCTGATCTTTAATTCCAGAACAGACAGACTCTGATCTGTTCACCATTTGGCTTACAAATCTTCCATTTCATGGAGGCACAACACAGGGCTTGCCATTACATGGTGTACAAATTTGTGTTCCCTCTCATTTCTTTCAGGACAATTTAGCTTCTCCACAGGCTTTTCCTCAAGCTAGAACTAAAATAGCATCTACTACCAGTGCATGAATACAATGCTTAGACTGCCATCAACCCAGAGAAATCCTCGTACACTATCACAACAGGGAATTTGTGGAAATTCACAACAATGAAAAAGCAGTTTTTATTTTTAATGCATCCTGTAAATTGCAGCAGACAAAAAGAAACTATATGGATATTGAGGTAAACCTGTCTCTAAGAAAGATAATCTCATTTGAAATTCATACAGACTTCCAGTAAGTTACAAAAGAAAAAACGGACAGAAAACGTTAAGATACAAGCAAAAGGTTCAATAGGAAAACAATCACCCTCCTACACAGAGGCACAAGTAACACTGACACAGGAGGAAACAGAACCCTCTGCAGATCAGAACTTAATTAGAGTACAAGCTAAATTTAAAACAGTGTTAGTCTATTACAGTGCATGATGTAGCGTAGAAATCCCAGAAAGCGCATTAATACTATATATACTATATTATTGTATTAATAATCTATTAATTATAATATATTAATACTATATATACTACATTATTCTATGCTATACTATGGCTACTATAATAACACAGGGAACAAAAGCTAGGTTGGCAGTATGAAAAGGGCAGGGAATGAGGTCCGTGTTATGACCAGAGCATGAAAGTACTACAAAAACAAAAGACAGGTTAGATAATGCCAACATGAGGCACTGGTAGGAAGTGCTAAAGCATCAAAATTTATTAAGTCAGATCATACACAAGGAAGTTACTAAACCAGATCAATCTCCCAGTACATCTTAACAGCTGCATCAGAACCATCTATTGTAACCTTCCCAAGGTGACTAGCTGAGTGAGCAAAGCTTTTTGTTCTTCTTGTAATGTGACTGCAACTTAGCAAAGTAAGTAAGAGAACAGAAGTTTAGTTATAGAGTTCTCTTTCCCTTCTATAACACAGAACCCTCTAAGAACTACTAGGCAGGGCAGAGATGTCCCAGGGAATGAAAAAATTGTTAAAGGCAGACACAGCCTATGGTAAAGCACCTCACTGATCACTTGAAGGGTTGCCCTACACCTGAGTGACCAAACATTCTCCCAAAGCACTACAGACAACAAACCTAGGGATGAATATTTGTTATAGTTCTATTTTTATTATGTGTGTGAATTTTAGGTGTTCATCTCTCAAACAGGAGCAGATTTTCTACAGTGAAACTTAAAGAACAGTCTTGCTTTAGGTAACAATCAACAGAAGTCAGCAGGTGACAGAAGACAATCTGAAGAATCACTTTCTCTTCAGCACGGCAGCAATACTAGAAACAGTGAATGTAAATCATTCCACAGCACATACTAAAACATACTATAATAAGCAGAGTGGTCCCAAGCAAGGTCCCATTCACAGTCCCAGGAACTTAACATGGCTATTTTATTTTTATGACAGCTTTCTGTGTTTCCATCTTCTACATGCAGTTCTCCCCCAGTCTGATACTGACAATATTTATGTTAAAATATCATGCTTGCAGCAACTCATATTTCTATGGATAGGATAGTCATTTCAGAACTTAAGGTAGGAAAAAAAAGTTGAACTAAAAGCAGATCATCATAGTGAGAGTCATCTTGAACCAGCAAATTTGAGGTCCTATTTCTACTTCTGCTTTAGCCTTTTTGTGTGATGCTGAGCAAATAGTTTAATCTTTGTCAATCCATCTTCTCTCTTGCCCTTTTGTCAGCTTGTCTATTTAAATCGTAAGCTAAGAGGCAGGGATTTTCTGCTTAGCCACCACTAGCTAAGCACACTGGACCCTTGATCTCAATTGGTATTTCCAGGCATTACAACAATGCAGTGAAAAAACTGACTGTATCAAAGATGGATATAATGTGCTACTGGATGTCAGCACTTAAACAGATCTAAAGCACTCCCCAGGTGTCTTGCATAACACAGTTCAGCACAAAACTCTGCTGTTCAGATGAACTTGTGCTCTCCCTGTTTAGCTTCACCAAAACAATCAGTTATACTTTAAACAGTATGGCTTTAAGATTATAACAAGTCCAGATACAGAGATAGGAGCATTAACTCCTGTTGGTCACTGTGTGAATGTTACTTGACACTTGCAGATTTTATAGGCTGCTTTACCTTGCTACTGTGCCTTCTCTGTTTAAGGCATGCTTTCACCAACTGCTTCCCAGCAGCCATGCCAGTTTACAGAGCATCTTTCCTTCCCCACATACTCTTTACTGGGCAAAGGGCAGGGAAAGTGATACACATCAGGCATAAAATGTACACTTACTGCAATATTTCTTACAAACAGCAGAACAAATGGCATTTGGTACCTCTTTGCAGTTATGTAACACATAGGGCAGATTTTAGAACATTAACCTTGTTAAACCAAACAAATGGATTTTTCCTCTTTCAGTCGAGTTCTCCTTTCAGCTGTGCTATTCAGCTTTTACTGGGAAAGAAAACAGAGTGCATGTGGCAGAAAGACAAGGTAGAAAATAACTGACTTGGCAGAGCATTGCAAGTGAATGCTGTTAAAATCTCCTGCACCCCACAGCATGCTCCACAATTTACTATCCACATAGTGTTACAGTGGGCCTGAAGAACATTATTGATATAATTTTGTAAATCATAGTCACAAACCCAAGTGGTCAGAAGTAAACAAGAAAGAAGAAAAGAAACTGACAAAGAAATGAGAGAAGGATCAATTAAAAATAATTACCATTACATGCTTAACTGAAAATAAGACTTAGTGCATTAAAAAATTCTGATTATAGAAATGGGTCTTACAGGCCCTGCTAGAACTGGTAACACACACAACTTCTCACACCAGCAGGAAGTAAAATACCCCTTTGGAAAAAAGGGAACATGACTCTTTCAAGTGCTACCCAGAGACAAAAAAAAAGTCAGCAGTGTAACACTCACTACAGGGAGCCCAGACCCTGACAAGCTTAGAGGAAGGACACTCAGCATAAAGGGTCCTTAATCTTCATCCAGATGTTTACCCCAGCCCACTCCTTAACCCCTCTCACCTTGCAGTAGATGACAACTCCACATAACAGTCATAAAGGGGAACAAGAAAGCAAATAAATCTGATTTGAAAGTATCTAAAGTAAATTTTTTAATGGTAGATGCACAATGTTGCTCATAAATTTAGAATCTTAAAAAAATACCTGGGACCTACAGAGATGACCACAAGATAGGTGGTATTACAGGGGGTCTGCAACTCGTCACTAGTATCTTCTAGCCTCACTTTCTGGATTTGAAAGCAGAAAACCACATTCCTTGGGGAGAAAACTTGGGCCTTCCTGCTGCTACTCCAACAGCTTGGATCCAAATTCTGCTTGAAGAAAGTGAGTGCAGCACTACAAAGGTTTGGTGAGCAGGCAGAATTTAAGATTCAAGGCAGTTTAAATCATTCATTATTTAAGATAATGGAAAAGTTCTCAAGTGCCAAGCTGATGAAATATCTACCAATTAGCAGAATTAGTACTTGAAATAGAAGCAACAGTGCAAAATGAAAACCAGGAATGCTTCAAATAAAATTTGGAAAGGAATTTGCTGGAGCGGGCAGTCATATCTATGGAAATTTATCAAAATAACCCCAGTGTGGACACACTAGTATTGGAATTTTAAAAAAGAGTATCTTTCCTGTCCTCCCCTCCTGATTTAAACGCCTCCCACTGCCTTCCAAGATGGTCTGATCCAAGTAAAATGCATGCATCCTCACTGCTTTAGTGCTAAACTTTCTTCAGCAAAGGATTTGAGCCTATTTGAGCTAGAGAAACAATAATTGTGCTTTTTTTTTTAGTATCAGCTCAACACAACTCACGCTAGATGCTCCTATCACCTCGTACGACTACCAAATCATTCCTCTCTCATTTATGCTAAGTCAGCAAGTACATGCTGTACCTTGCATCAGAAATTCACCAACACACATTTTCATGGAGTTACTGGGAATAAAACTCGAGAAAGATGTATATGTCTCACTCAAGCTTGTGTAATACTATGTAATAGAAATTCCTACTATCCTTGTCAAACAATGTGGAATTCTAGCACAGTCAGCTCTGAATACCAGCCAAAAAAAGGGAAAGTTACTTTGAACAGAAAGTAAATTATCACAAACTGGTGGTGCTTTTTTCTCAATGTCTTTAAAGCCATTAAGTTTTTCACTAGTCTAATAATCTATTTGTGGAAGAAATACTCTTTCAATTCTTATCTTCTTTGTGGATATCTGTGACAACTCTCTTATAGTGCATAGTCACCCTGGATCAGATAAAACCAATGAAGAAACTGAAATATATTTCCTCTCAAATCTCCATAAAGAGTTGATTTCCAAAAACATTGTAAGAGACAAACAGAAAACTCTACAATCAAACAAACCAGTCTTCTTATCTGGAGGAAACATGAGAAACAGGCTAACCAGATGGCATGTGGTCAGCAGCAGACTCCAGTTAGAAGTACAGCATGCAGTGCTTGTTCTAAACCTAGACTGGATGTAGAATAATTTATATAGGAAGTGGGAGTGAAAAGGATACCACAAAACTGAAAATCTGGTTGGTGTTCAAGCCACGGTATTTGTGCTCTGCACTACTGCAATGGGCAGAAAATCATTGTTTGCCACAAGTAAGACCAGATGCTCTTACCTCAACCAGACACTGGCACAAGTTGTTTGTCAGAACTGTACAGGGTGAGAAAGTGAGGGGAGCTAAAATTACGTGTTCTCTGCATAAGGAGCAACATGTGACAAGTATGCTGGTCACAATGGTGAGGCCACCAACCAGACAGTGACCAGCACAAAGCCTGTTCTCAGCAGTCAATGGGTCAGTACTGTTCCAACAAGCAAATGGACATAGCAAAAGACTGCACTTCAAATGGGATGCAGCGCCCATTACAGTAGGGCAAAGAAAGAGATAAGCATGTAGACACTGAAATCCTAAAACAGAAGTGTTAAGGATGTCCTACTAACACACACAGCCCATTATGTATTCTCTGTCTTGTCCAAGCTTAGCATTGGGGGAAGACAACTTGTACTTTTAAACGTCTGTATTACTGAGCAGAAGAGTAACTCAAACAGGAGCTTTAATAAGAAACACATTATTTATTTCTGAGTTTTAACACTTACAGAAATGAGGACTCAAAATCCATACCTGAAGGTAGACACCATTTAGGGAAAATGGGAAGCTTAAACACCTCTCCTGGGGGCCCTCAGCCCAGGGTGACCATGAGCAATGCACCTCATGGACAGCACCAAGGTTCACACTGCAAAGCCAGACTGCTGTAACCCTTTGGAGGGAGGAAGCTGCATGGACTCTTCACTGCAGGTCTCCAGTGTCCTGCAGAAGCAGCAGTTTCCTGAGGACAATCTCATTCACCATGAACAGAGAATGCTATGCTCTCTAATATACCTTCCATCTTATCAAAGTATTCAATTACACATTTGAGGAGCAACACATACTGCAAAGGGATGAAGAAAAGTAAATCCAGAATTATCCTTTTCACAGAGGAAGACATTGTGTACTCCATGAACCAAACACCACAAGCTTTCTATGGAGCTGGAAGGCTCTAACATACAGGCTCTCCTTGTAACTACATTACCAGGAAGTTGTGCCTCAAGATTTATGTGTACATCCTTTGTCCATTTTTTGAATATTTTAACCCAAGATGTGACACTCCCTGAAAGCTTGTTACAAATCAAGAATCCTAAGAAGAAAGCCACTTTTTATCTAGATAGGTAATAAAACTTTGTAGACATGTTGATGCCTACTGGTTTTTCAATTACCTCTCCCCCGCCTTGCTGGGATTTTGAAGCAAGCACCTGTTGGTCCTCATTTCACAACATTAGGGATAATCCATTCTTATTCCACTGGAATTCTACTGTAATGTTTTAAATATCAACAGATGCAACAACTCTACCACACTTGCTGTATTAGTGTGCAGGTGTTCAATGCATGTCTGTGCGAGAGGCAGGCTGGTGCAATGGCCAAAAGCTCACTCTTGCAGGCACATATCAAAGACAAGAATCCTAGGGCAGGAACAGCATTTTCACAGAGCATTTTGATCCAAAAATAAACAAACCCCAAAACCTGGATGTCAATAGGGCAGAATACTGCAGAACTGTAAGAATGCATGTTTTATTAGAGGAGTCCTGAAAACAAACACAACTCTTCTAAAAACACCTCTTTTTCCAGCAGCCTGCTTGTACTGTGAGCCCTCAGGGAACAAAGCCTCATTAAAATGGAAAAGGGCTCAGAGAGCAGGAGAGAACAAGCGTGCTGGTCCTACAGTATGAATGTCAGCCCCCAGCACAGGGAGAATGAAGACTGCCCACAGTGCTAAACCAGGAGATGATCTGTTCCACCTAACAGCTGTGGAGAAAGGTTTGGTCTTCAAAGGAAAATGCAAGCAAATGAACCCAACTCTTCTTTTCCATGTGGAAGACAATTATCCTTCAGAACAGTTAGGGGAGGACCATGCTCTAGCCTATAATTGTCTCTCCTCCAGTACCAGACAATAAAGGGCTGCTGCCTGCAACAACAGAGCCCTGGCAAGGGCCTGTGTGACCACCAGAAATAAATGATGACCATGCAACACAAAGAGTGACATTGAAGTGGGGGAAAAAAAATTCCTTTCAGAAGGGAACAGGAGAGTGCCTCAACCTCAGGCACGTAAACTGAACTTTTAACACAATCCTCAGTTTCCGTTCTGTCCAAACATGAACATTTGGAGGCTCCTCCTTCCCCACCCTTCTTCCCAGCTCAGCCTTCAACATCTGTCCAAGTGAGTAGACCAAGAAACTTCCACGGGGTCTGCTGGCTGTATCATCAGGCACTCACAATTGCTCTGTGCAATTTTCACAGTCAGAAGCACTGAACAGAACAGACTCGTCAGAGGCATGTGTAACAACTGGGCAAGTCCTTGGTCTTTCTAATCCATTGCTGACCAGTTCTCCATACATCACAGAAAGGGGAAAAGGAATTCCTGCTGCTGCAACAGTGCACTTAGCTAGTTATGCATGTAAGGAACACTAACATCCCACCCAGGGCTCCATAACAAGACACAGGGCTGTGGTTTTACCGTGGAAAGGGACAGGCACCAGAGAGACTGGCTGCCTTCTGTTCAGATGGTGGGAGAGACAGTGAAATGGCAAAGCAAGAACTTACCTTCACTCCATCTGACTTCTTGTTCAGCAAGCTTTTGGCAGCTGTGGAGAAAAGCAGAAGTAGATCACATTTTGGTTTCAAGACTATCTTCTCTCTCCCTCTCTCTCTCCCCCCCTCCCCCAATTCCCTTAAGAATGCATAAAACTTCAGAAGGACAACCATCCTGCTAATTCCTCTCTAGCAGCAAGAGACCTGGAAAAAAGGACAAGTCACTCATCAAATTCATCCTGATAGCAGAAGGTCATCTATCCTATCTATTGGTCACCTATTCAGGCAAAATACTACCACTTTCACCACCTCAAGAAGACCAAGTCTGAAATGGTAATTTAGAGCTTCTCTGTCAATCCCCCACTCACACACTGTGACCCCACCCAGAAGTGTCAGCAGTTACAGGGGGAAAAGAAACCTGTCTGATCTTTGCAACAGGATAAAGGCTGCACCTGTAAGTGCAGCCATTCACATAACAGATATGGTTTATAAAGGGGGTGCTGATAATACAGAAGCCTTTTAATTACGTTACTCACAGTTTCTCTGGGGATAGCTGGATAGCTAAAAGAAAGGGACTGAGAAAGTGCAAAAGGCAGCATCTGAAAACTGTTAAAAAAAGGAAGAATGGCAAAAGAGACAGGGAACTAGGCTGAATTTCTTAATTGAAAGATAAAGATGCTGTGCTGTGCTCAACTTGAACAACTGGCACTACCAATGAAACTGAGAGAATGATAAGCACACACAGAGAGCCTACAACAAATGCCTGGCAAAGGCATACTTGGGAGTGACAAAGGAGCTGCTTCATCTATTACAGCAAAGTGGTGCATTAACCATGACTGTCAACAGCAAGACCCCATCTACAACTTCAACAGATACAAACCATTTCTTGTCTACTTATGAAGAATGTATTCAGTTGTATCAACTTCTGTAAACAGCATGCAAGACAACTATTTTACCAACACATGCTATGGCTCTCCTAAGCAGCTACCTTCTGGGTCTGGGCACAGGAGTTTTAGGCACAGCAAAGATGAGGCCTGGAGAAAAGGCAAGTCCTAAGACAATGCTGACATGACTGTTGAAATTCCCAAAGACCTACACCAACTTGCAGAGAGCGCTCAGTCTCTCTAGAAGCAGCAACATTAGGCAAAAAAGGCTTTTGCAATACTTAAGCAACTGTTCAAATTTTATGTCAACCACATTTTCCACCCTGCCTTCTCTACAAGACCCTACAGACATGGATTAACTACACAATATTAGCTGAGTTGGTGCAAATGACTACAGGATCTCCTCCCAACAAAGATGTGGCACCCCATATAAGCTTACTAGAATCTTTGAATTGGTTTCCTAATTCTACTCTCTAATGCAAGTATAAAGCTAGATTACAATTTTGTTTTCATTCCAGCTCTCAGAAGCCAAGAACATTGGAAGAACCTCATGCAGAGGTTTTCTGAATGTGATGTGTCAAAACAAAGTGTTCCAATGTGCACACATGAAGGTGGGCAAAGCAACTCATCCGCCCTGCAACAGTCTCTTTTCTGAGAGTACACATATTAAAGCATTGCAAGACTGCAAGACAAGTAAGTTCTTGCCACCTTCAAGGCATGACAAAGGCTAGCTTGATTCTCCATGCAAGTGAGAAGGAGAACAATGTGACTATGGGGTCAAAAGGGATCCAGCATTCATGCCATACATGCATAAAGGCATCTCACACAAAAACTGCTGAAAACAAGAAACTGTTACGGCCTTACAACACTTCAGAAGGAGTAAAGGATTCTGCAACTTAACAAATATGCCAAATGGGACATCCTTGAAGTGGCAAAAAAAAAGCCACAATCAGAGAAGCAAAATAGTACCACCATATGTTCTGGGAACATCCCAGAGACAAGCGGGGAAGCAACATTTTTCACACTTTCTGCAGTTTTCCCACAACCTCATATTCATCTTTGTGGACAGAAGGCAGCTAAAATCACATCCTACAACATTAGAGCAAATTCAGCTGAGAGTCCCTCCCTGCACCCAGCACTATGTAATGCTGATCTGTGTTCCCTGGTGTAGCCTGCTCATCCAGCCTCCTTCCCTGATTGTACCTCTGCAGGGTACACACTGCTTTCCCACAGCCCTGACAGCATCCCAGGACTGTAGAAGGAAACTTGGTCTGTGGTGTACTTGGTTCATGCACCATACTGTGTTTATAAAGAGCTGGAGAGCCCATGAAATGCATTTACACACAAAGATGACTCAGGCACCTCAGACAATAGGGAAACATGCAGGTCTACCCACAGACCAATCTGTACAAATTACAAGACACAAAAAAAAGGGGATGCAAGAGGATCTTCTGCACAAGCAACAGACAAGACTTCCTGTAACAATAATCCTTTTAGAAGACAGGCAGATTAGCAAAGAGACAACAGGAGGGGAAATATCCAAAGACACATGCAAGCAGATTCTTTACTGTTCCTGAAACAGTCTTGTACCAATGCAGTAGGGTTTTTCAGGTGTGAGATGCTAGGACTAATTTTTTCTATCTTTCCCATTTCCTCTACATGTTCAAGGGATTAAATTCTCTCTTAACTTCTAGAAGTTAAGAGTTCTTCTAAAATAAATAAACATGAAAGCACATTATGCTAACCCAGTAACTTAAAAACACAATTCTGTTCCTGGCTTAACAAGAGACTCTTCAGTTAAACTCTGAAGAGAAACACAAAAGGCCTCTCCTGCACATACTCGTCCCTCTTCCCACATTTTTCAGTTCTGGCATCCATAGTAAACAGCTTGGGCTCTGGACCATGCTCCTGGCAGAAACACAAATCCTTAATGCTGAACTCATCAGCAATAAACACCAGACACTCTGGATGTACCAGAGCCAACGGGGGACTGAAGAGGAAATACTCACTCCAAAGACAGCCATGGATAGTGCCTTCCCCACTGCCAGCCCCACTCCTCCTCTTCCAGAGACAGCAACTCTTCATCCAGCCTGTCCCTGGGTTTGCCCTGTCCTCAACTGCCAAAACTCAGTTACATTTCTCACTTTAGTAAAGTTTCCAGAGAATTTTTTTTTGGGATGCAGGAAGAACATGGAGGCTGCTTTTATTAAGTCTGACTAACTTATGATGCTAGTCGAACAAACAAGCCAAGTTCTGGCTTCTAAACACAAGCATTTATACCTGAAGAATTCTGGACTTTACTAAGACTTCATAAAATAAAAATTGTATCATACGAACACAGACTTCCCAGTTGCAGCTTGTCATTCTCATATTCTCAGTTAAAAGAAAGTAATATTAGCTATTTCTCAACTTGATGACACTTCTGGGGTCACCACAAAGGAGCCAACAGTCGGTGTGCAGTCACAAGAGGCACTTTTGGCTACCATCACACACAATAACCATGAATGCAGTGTAACTTCAAGAATATCTATTTATTAAGGACAAACGCCACAATAAAAAGTATTCCCAGAGCTTTCCTGAACTTTAGAGAGAAGAAATTATTCTAATCATTTACATCCACTTTTGATGATAAATTAGACTCTCTGGCTATAGTGATAAACAATTAAATGAAGTAATGAAATCTGTATCACTCTAGGAAGTTACTAACTGCAATCCACTACTTTGGCAGGTCCACACTGTAGTAGCTGAGCACCATTCACTGAAACCCTTACTGTTTCTTAAGAGATTTAGTAGATACAGAGAAAACACTTAAAACCAACTTAATATTTCATTAAATGTGACTTCATCTTCTGCTTGGGAAATGTACTTTCTAGTGAGGTTATACTTATTTAGTCAAAGCTTTACAATTACCTTAATAATTTTTCCCCCTCTGTATTTTCATACCTTTGGATTCCTACCAGGAGATACCAATTTCTGGTCCTAAATCAATATCTACCTAACATAACACAGTAGAAACTTCACATAAATTACTCATTTCAGTTAAAGAAAAGAACTCAAATTTCAACCTGAGTATAGATATATATGTATATACATACACACACATGCACAAAGTAACAAAAATTCAGTTTCACACTTCTGGAAGGGAGGTATAACAAGACAGCAAAATATTTCAGTACCACTTCAGTATTTGTATTATTTCCTCCTTGCTCTTTAGTCAGCTAAAAAAAAAGTCTCTGTACAGGTTACACTAAATATACACAGGCATATTCAGGCCTTCTTTACTTAGTTAGAAAGAACTCGCCTCTCTCAACCTCACCCATCTAGCCAAAACCTCAACCCTGCACATTGGAGTGTTAATAAGGATCTGTAAGAGACATGTAACGAGTTCCAGTTATTGTCACACTCTGCCACAATAGCTGCCTCACAAAACTGACTTGAGCAAGCAGCGACAACCCAGAAGAAAGCTCAACATCAGTTAAAAATAGAGGTTTCAGGCATAAGGCATAATTACCTGCAATGTCTGCTTCAGGATCTATTTTGAACAGAGGACTTGTGCTGAACCACGTGGTAGAAATTAATTTCACAGTGTGAAAGCTTGTTGAACAGCTCCCCAAATTAACAGTTGCAATCCACTTAGGGAAACAGTACTAAGAATTTCACAGAGGCCACTTGTAAGTTGTGCACAAAAATTGGCTTATGGAGAAAAGCCACTTCTCAGCATTTTGTGATGCTCCTCCAGGCACTGTGGCTACTCCTAAGATGAAAACCAGCTCTTTTTCATCCTTTTACTCAGTTTATAGCAAGCCTATTTACAGAGTTTTATCTACATAAATGAGTCCAGGCACCCTTAAATATAGCAGGAGTCTCTAAAAACCTTGCCAACTCTCTTCTAGTAATAAATTTACATTTACTTCTCAGAAGATGATTTAGGAGTTTCTTGCATATGATCTAATCAGTTGATTTACTGACTGCACTTCTTTATTCTGTAAATGAATGCAGATCAGTGCTTGCTTGGATTATTTGAACATCTGAAGCCCCAAGTGAACACCCAAGTAACCCTGGGTATACCCTGGTGTGACCCTAACAATCCTACAGCAAAACTTAGATTTCATTGTTCTCTATTGCAGCTGAATTAACACCTTACCAGAGTGTGGAGAAAAGCTACAAACCCCTTATTGTAATCAGGTTTCTTCTTCCTGACATGCTGAAAGGAGTGCAACTGTATCTGCTTTAACCAAACAGCCTACAGCTGGTCTGAGGTGCAATCTTCTAAAAAAATCACAAACAGCCAATATTAAATGGCTGAATACATCATAATTGGGGAAAGGAACCAGATATCTTTTAACTTAACCGGCCTGGGGCAAAAGGCACACAGCAAGCAACAAATTACTCACAAAAGAACAGAAACTTTTTTTTTCTTTGTAACAAGTAAGAATTTTTGATGGGCTAAGGAGAGAGAGAGAGAAAGTACTGCTACAGATTCTTTAGGAATACAACTTGTCACAGGCCTATACAGAGAAGGAGCTCCATACTACAAAATGTGACACAGGAGATAGCAATGGCAATGAGATTAAAGGAGTCTTCTCATATTTCCTGCAGATAGTACAATCATGCCTAATTAATTGATGCTGGGTCACATGAGCCTTTATTTTCCTTTTTGTTCAAAACATCTATGAAAGAAGCTTTTAGGAGATCTCATCCCCAGGCAAGAAGAAGCTTCTCTCTTCATTCTGTTCCCTGTCTGCTGCGAATGGAACTTTTAAAAATCCACAAAATAGTGTCACCCAATTAGAGAAAAATAAAAACTCCTTAAGGGTTTTAGGGAAAGGAAGAAAGAAAGAAAGGAAGAAAGGAAGAAAGACAGAAAGACAGAAATATTATTGCAGAACCCTTCAAGTCTGAGGCCTACCTAAAGTTCCCACACAAACTTTTAAACTTATTACTTTTAGTTAGCATGCATTTATTCTTTAATTTCAGCAGATGTATCTACTTCAACTGCAGCCAACTAGAAAACCAAAGTAAATTAAAAATAATTACAATTTTAAAAAGTCAAGCTCATATTACACAGAGTCCTGCAAAGGAACAGGAGTAGATGATCTCATCCGTCTAAAAACACATAAAAAGGTAAGGAATTGCTACTCTCGACAGAGGCTTTGCATCTAAATTCACAACATCTCCCTCTGGACAGTTTTTCTGAGTGTCTCATACTTGGAATCACAGTTTATATTCAAAGCAGAACTCAGTGACACTGCAAACCCTGCACTTGCTATGGGCCACCTAGGATTTCCTTTTCTTCAGCTGTTAACTGAAGTGGATCCAGCAGCTCCAGCCCTTGACACAGAGAAGAATGAGTAGAGCAAGCTTTTTCCTCCTCAGTACTAGCTCAGGGATTAAGTAGATGTACAGATCACACACCATTAAGGAGAACCCTTCTCTCTGGCATTTCATGTACTCAAAATCTTACCCATAAGAGATTTTCTCACCCAAGCACTTCTGCAGCTTCGAAGTGACAACATTCGCAGACTAAAAATTATCTAAAACTTCTATTTATAAAAAAGTAATAAAACCCCTGACTATTCCAGAATCATCAATTAAGTGAAATAAAGATGAGCCGTGTAAATAGAACAAAAACAGTTCACACCAGCAGAAGGCCCAAGAAAATGTTTAGCTCTGTACAGGCCTTTGGAAGTCCTGTCATTGTGCCATAGCTCCTCAAACAGTTATTTCAGAATCAACCTCAGAAAACAGTATAGCATTTTAAAGTCCTGTAATAGCACAACTGTGGGACCGATGAATGGATAAAATTACTCTATCCCTTTACGGCAAAACTATGAGAAATTCAGAAAAAAGAAATTGTTGTAGTCACAAGTAATGCTGACATATTGGCACAGGTCTACCTGAAAGCAAGAACGAAGAAAAACAGTTTGGATGTTGGTGAAGGCTGGCCCTAATTGTAGCAGAGTTTCACATAATTGTTTTTTTTTAACATCACCATACAGGAGGTTAAAAATGCTGCCTTGAGCTCACAGAAGAATGTATGCATGAATGTGCTGGGATGATCATTTCACAGAGGTTTTCATTCCAATTACAAGTTCATTGTAAAAACATCCAGAATAAAAGTATTGGTATCCACCATTAGTAAATGGCCAGATGAAATCAATACACTTCCATCATCACATAATCCACATAGCAGACTTCCACTTGAAAGCAGCTGTAGTCAGGTGCAATAAAAATCTGACTCATGCATTCAATGACTACTCTTTTAAAAGAGAAAGAAAATTACAAAGAGGGTAAAGAAAACAAAGATCCCATAAACCAAAAGCACTTACAAATAGAGGTTTTCCACCCAAATGAAAATGAACCCAGATAAGACTGCGTCACCTAGGTGTGCTGAGCCAAGACACTAATCTTCCAAAAAGCATGGATTTACATGTTGAGATTTGAATTTTCAGTAAATGCACTACGTAATGCACTTGGGTGGGAGCCACACTACCAGCTATTAAATTTAAAAGGATGAAAACCACTTCTGAGACTCCAAGAAGGAAAACTAATAGCCAGACACTTCAGACCCATTTTTGATGAGTCAAAGTAATGCAATATCCAAATAGCTCCTGTCCCTAATCTCACCAGTATTACTTCCCTGTCCCTGCCTCAAGTTTGAAGGAAACATTCCTACCTAATAAGAGCTCTTCACTCCTGGTTTATGATGGGAAAGCTAATATACCAGCTAGAATTTCTCACAAGAAATTTGCTAATAAAATATCATGAGACAATTATGGAAGCTGACTTCTGTTTTGTGCCAGACTACAATACCATGAGCTCCTCTCCAAACAAATAATTTCCTATTTCACACTGGTCACCAGCTCAGGGAAAGTAACCACCATTACACCATGATGAACTGAAATCATGTTTCCTCCCCTCCTACTCGACCCCAAAATGGTTAAAATATTCTCCAGTTCACTCACACAAAACAAAACCAAGGAAGGGATGGGAACATTGAGGACTTACCTGAAAAATTCCGAGACACAAGCATCGTCGTGAGGATTGCACCCTGTGGGGAAGACAAAGCAGTGATTACACAAAGTGCCACTTGAGAAAGGGGCTGGGCTGACCCATGGAGGACATAATGCATCAGTTACCAACGCAGAGGCACCCACTGGTACCCTGAAGAACCCCAGTGTATCCAGGATTCTCACGTGTGCCTCTTAGGCCAAATACAGGACCACTCACAGTCCTGCCTTTCTAGAGCAGCAGCTAGATGCCAGGCAGGATAGCCTAGGAAATCTGAAATGGCACTAAGAATTAAACATATAGCTACTTCCTAGACTTCACATAGCAGAGAGCTGCTTTGTGCATAGGCAGAGGCTTTGCCCCAGCTGCAGGCAACTGGTAACACTAGTACTGGAAGGTGCAGAACTAAAAGTCCCAGAACTACCTGCTCTATTTCAACTCACTGGCAGAAACTAGAAGGGGTGAATATGTAGCAGAGGAGGCATGGGAAACTTAGAGCTTGGAGAAAGAAACTACCCAGCTCCTCAGTACACTACTTCAGTGCCCTGTACTGGAGAGTCACATAAGGTACTTCTCTAAAACTGTGCTACTCATGAAAAAAAGTATTGCTGCTAGGAAGGCACTAACCTCAAATTCAGAGAACTAAAATCAAACCTAAAATGAATTAAGATGTACTTACCTTTAGCTTCCTTCTAGCATTGAACTTTCTCAAGCATTCCACAGTCTCCTGCCTGTGCATCATTGATGCGACAGTGGATCGTTGCTGAAAAACAGGAACAGCAGAAGGTCAAGAACATACCCACACCAAATCAGCCAGGGAAGTTCATTCCACTTGCAGACAACCAACACATTCAGGCTGACATGGCCAAGCCTCTCACCACTGCACGGATGCAAAGCACTGCAACTGGTTCATAACCTGAGAACTTCCAGCAAGATACATTAAATCAAGATGGACTATGACAGGACTGCACACAAGAAATTCATGACTGAAGTAAAGGTGAGAACCAGTGCTCCCTGCCTTTCAGGCACACACAGGATTTAAGACAGTAAGAGCAAAGATCACGTATTTCTATTGTATCAATGGAAAAAAATGAGCATAATCTCTATGCAGTGATGCACATCTGTCATCCACAGCAGACTGGGATGCCATCAACTGCTAAAAGACAACTTCCCAGAAGTGCTGCAGCCATTAAGACCACAAGAGGAAACCAGAGACTGTTAGTGCCAAGCATTTAGAGCACATGAGGAAGCCAGTGACTAATGCCAAAGTAGCTGTTGCTCTTGCATAGAACCCCAAGCCTGAATTCCCTTTACGAGGACAGTGGGTGAATTTCTAACCTGGCAGGTAAGTGTGAACAAAATCTCCACTAACTTTCTCTTGCTTGGAAAAAATTCTGCAATACCCAAAAGAACTGTAACCTGTGCGTATATTCAGCTAGTTTCATGGGAAGTGTCTGCTTTGATCCTATAGTCAAAGCTGGTCACCTACTGCAGTACACATGGCAGTGTGTGGGGAGAATGTAGCCAAAGTGTCCTCAAACAACAGGTCACTGTTCCTCCAGCCTCCTCAGGACAGACAGTGATGTCCAGTTGTTCACTGTGCACTTAGAAGAATCAGGACACATATTTCAGAAGTTCAGTGATGCTAAGACACTCAGTGTCTCAGATAAACTTTTAAACTTTTTTTGATTTCCTACAACATTTACTTTAGAGGAGCCATACATATCCAGAAAAAAACATGTTGTGCACACAGGGACTGCAAAGCAAAGGGAAACAACAGACTCAACAGGAGGCAGTTTCAGCGAGAGGCTGACATGGCTGGGAAGTGAAATCAGACTCTCCCTAGCTCAGAGAAGGAAAGTTGCCACAGGGAGCGGGCTATCATAATACAACTTTGGCTACAGGCATTGGGAGGAAAGTTTAATACGCAGGAACTTGATTATAAGCATGCAAGGAGAAAAAAAAATACACGCAGTCTCAGCTAGTGTGAAGTTTTGACTTCCAAGGAACTGCATCATCTTACAGCTGACACTCCTGTTAGACAGATGTTTACATAATTAACTTTAAATTGCTATCTGTTGATTTGTGGTATAAGGACACCACCACCACAGCTTTTCAAGAACAAATGGGCAAAGGAGCACACTAGATCCATCCCAGAAGTATGCTGTGGTATTACCAGAGCATCTGGTAAGACTTAGGTCAAACTATTTCATCCTGCAGAGATAAAAGTGCATCACTGCTGCCCTCCCCTACACCCACACCCAGCTGTGTTCTGGGATTTCCTTGCCAACTTTGCAAAAGATGAAAAATACTTATGTGTGAGGTCTGGCAAGGCAGAAACTACATACATAGAACAGCAAAAGATTTTTTGCTGATTTCAAGTTTACAGCCAGTCAAGCTGCAGCATAGCAGAAATGTCCCAAATATTGCCAAGATGCTATGCCATAAACTAAAGCAGAGATGAAGAACAAAATGGTCCTAAAATTTTTGTCTGATGCCAAACTCAATTTGATATTTTAGGATGCTATGCATTGGAAAAGATGTGGGGAAAAAACAAGAAACTGTGGACACTGACAAAATTCTAAAAGAATAAGGGATTTTTTTTTTTACTACTGTGGCAATAAAAGCACCAGAGCGTGACAAAGTTGGCTTGTTGAAGGTCACTATCCAAAAAAAAAAAAACTGAAATATTTGCAATTGTAGGCTGGAATGTGGTGGTTTTGCCACCACAGAAATACACTGGGTCCTTCAAGTCTTCCTGGCATGTCCATTCAAGGCAAACCTGTAACAAGGAGAACACTTACACAAACCCATGGGTGTTTGAGAGCCTGGTCAGCTGTGATGCGCTTCGCTGGGTTTATCGTCAGCATCTGGTTAATCAAATTCTTGGCTTCAGGAGTCACAGTGTCCCACTCAGGTGATGGGAACTAAAAAGAGGAAGAAGGAACAGATGATGAACTGAATAGAAATATCTTCTACTAGCAGAAGAGATTCTTCCCTGCTACACAGCTAAATTCCAGCCTTTGCCCTTTTGATGGCAGGGCTAACACATTTGCAAAACCCACCAGTTTTTGTGAAAACTCATACTGAACAAAAATCATCCAGAATCCAACAAATGAATGGTACCAGACAGCAGGACACACCTGTACCATTCACCAGATATAAGCAAGAAGATTAAGAGTTTAAAAACCTTTTAGGAATCACTCATACCTTTGAACTTCTTTCACACTCAACAGTTAAAAAAGTAAAGTCACAGATCTTTTTAACCAAGTTCTTACAAGAAAAACACAGGCACTATCTTTTTTACCCCACCTGTCTTTCTACAGCATGCTAAAAGCTCTAATAGCTTATGAAAAATCACAAACAGTTAACTACAGCAAAACTGCATGAAAGCAAAACCCACTAACAGGGAACATCCCACCAGGTACACTTTTCCCACCATAAAACACAGTATCCTGGAACAATACCAGTCACTTGGGTGTAGCAACCCACCAGCAAGTTGTTAGCAACAACCTACCATACCAATACTTGGGGGGCAAGAGAGATGTAACAGTGGATGAGAATACAGAAGCATGCAAACAAAGAAAAGAATTTTAAGTGTTTCATCTGCTGATCATCCATGAGGGGTAACTGCTTTCTGCTATAATTCCAGCAATGATAAAGATGAGATATTTACACCATCCTGTAAAGGCTTGAATGTGGTATGGACGACAGCATGCTGAAATTAAATGATATGAATCTACTGTACAAATACAGGTGATCTTCAGAACACAAATATGCTGTTGGGGTGAAGCTCCCTGTTTTTAAGTGGAAGACAAAAATTGATTTATCCTGAAAACATTTCCTTACAGTACTAGAATTTAGAAAAAGGTGTTCATTCCATCTTTTTTTCTCATCCTTTTTCTCAGTTGGGTCATAACAATACACCTGCTGTATTAGATTTGCATATAATCTCATTTCTGCATTTGCAGGCATCACTAAGGCATTATACAATTTGTTCTGCAAACATTGCATGAGGATGCTCAAAAATCATGATACTGAAGTTTCAAGCAAGGACACTTATCCCACACCTGAACTCTGAAGTATTCATGGTGATGTCTTGCAAAACCCCTACCCAACAGCACAAAGTACAAAAAAAAAAATAAAAAATCACTGTTTTCACTGTTGCCACTTCCTGTCTGGTCAAGGGAGAACAGACTGGTCATGTGCCTACAGGCCCCTTGGCGCTGGGTAAGGACACCAGGGACAGGTGCATCAGTAAAATGCAGCAGTTTTCTATCAGGCAAAATGAGGGAAGGATCTAGTGAAATTTGTTCACTAGAGATAAGAATTCAAAAACAATAGATAGGTAAGGAGGAATCAGGCACTTCACTCTTCATGACTTAAAGAAAGAGGTATTTAATCCCTGAAGTGTTTTGACAATCCCCATTGATATAATTAGTGCAAAAATGTTTCAAATAAGAACAACCAACACAAAAACTGGAGAGGCAGCAAGGCAAGAGAAGAACACAAGTCCATTTAAAGCTATCAAGTACAAAGACATCACTTTGCTTTCACTCAGGAAAGCCACAGAGCCAGGACATAGGCAAACCTTTGTTCTCACCAGTACAGCTGCTCTCACGGTCTGAAGCACAGAAGCTGGGAGGTAACTGGTAGAAAGAGTCCAGCAGAACCCTCACCTTATGGGGTTTTATTTTTGTTTAATTCAAACCACAAGACAGCCTACAAAAAGAACTCCCCAACTTCCTCTTGATATTCATGCCCACAGGCTTTGAACTAGGATTTCCAGGAGTTCCCTCTTCCCTCTCAAACCTCTCCTTACATAGAAGAATTTACGTCAAACCTTAAAGCTGTGGTACTCTAATTATATTTTATTCCACCTTTGTTTCCCTCAGTACTAACCTCCTTGCTATTCCTCTTTCAGGCACTTATTACACCTCAGTTTTGCTGTGCTCTGAGAAGCATTCTATGATCTGCTTGGCTTTTTACAAGAGCCTCCAACCCAATCCACCATGCTGATTCCCACCACAAAGCCACCCCTCCCAATGGCCCCCCACCATTCAGTCTTCTCACTGAGCTCCATGCTTCCCATGGACTACAGCACAGAGGAGTAAAAGACTATAACTGAAGCTAATATTCTACAGAATACATCCCCATACTTTTTATTAGGCTTTGACAAAGACAGGCTCCTTCATTCTATCTTCCCTCTACTCCACTAAAAATATCAGCATTAGAAGACACCATTTCCCACCTCTGCATTTCCCTAACAAGTGCCAATGTTCTAGTGCCCACTGTGATGCTTTCCCTTCATATCCCTCCAGCAGCCCCAGACAGCGGGGGCTGTGTCCCAGGCAGTGAAGACAGCGAGCTGTATGAGCACGTCAAACATCACTTGGCACAGAAGCTTGGCCTGCTGCAGGACACCAGGTAAGACAGTGCCATGTCTGGATGGCTTCTACACCCATGCAGGTACTCAGCAAGAAAGTGCCCTTACGTCATAGGCTCCGGCCTTGATCTGCTGATAGAGTTTGTGCTGATCTTCATCCCAAAAGGGAGGGTACCCCACTAGTAATATGTACAGAATCACTCCTGGGAGGGAGAGACACAGATACACTATGGTTAGGCTCATATGCCATTTATTCCTTCAGCCCCTCTTCCTTCCCTCCTGACAGTCCCCAAGGCAATGATTGCTCCATAGATTCATTTGCAATCATATTTAGCCTTCTGAGATAGCAAAGCACAGTACAAATCTGTCACCTGCTCACCCTGGCACCTCATGTTCAGCTCTTAACGCCGGTGTCAGGAGCTAGAACGAGCTGCATAGTGTCCTTCTACCCTCCTCTGGCTACCATGGCTGGTGAGCCACAACTCCCAGCTGCTCTCAGAGTAAGATGAAGCCGCATCTCCTAGGGTTCCTGGGCAGCAAGGGATGTTTTAGCAAGGACTCTGTTTTTAGATGCTTACTGTGCATGGTGTTGGGACAAAAATGACACTGACAAAGCTGACACTCCTGGCCTGCAGAGAACCATTTAGTCCATGTCAGGCAATACTGATATCACAAATTTTTAAACTTATCTGTCCCAGATACATTAACACTTACTTATTTTCTTTTTTAAAAATCATCCCTCTTCAGTATTTAATCTTCTACATAGTTAGTGTAATAGGAAATTGCTACAGTTATCTAAACAACTGACTCTGCAAAGCATAGACAGGTCCTATCTCCTGAGTCTCAAACATCTGATAGATGGCCCAAGGAAAAGATTAGGAGCCAGAATTAAGTGATATTCATTCCATCTACACAAGGTGCTTATCCTCAGTTGTGCCTTCATGTCTCCACCCAGTAAGAAGGAGCACTGTGCACCCTCCCAGCAACATGCTACAAGGAATCACTCTTTTACATGAAATGATGTTTAAGTGTAAAACATTTTGTCAAATCTTACCACATGCCCATATATCCACTGGTTTTCCATAAGGATCTTTTCTTAAGACTTCAGGGGAGAGGTAGCCTGGAGTACCAGCAAACCCTGCCAGAAAATGGATGACATGAAGTACTTACAGCACCCAAGCAGAAGAGAGCTTGCCATATCCCAAAATCCACTAGTGGTAACTAACAAATTCCAAAACCTGTCTCTCCCACCCTTCATCTCTTATTTGCTAGAGCTGTCTCTTGGAAAACCAGCAAAAAGAGGCAAGAAACCCCAAAATAAAACAGAAAATCAGATGGGATCCAGTGCCTGTGTATTGCAGGAAAAACAGACAAGAGGGATTGTGTCAACCAGCTGGGCATAAATTTGTATGCCAGGCCTTATATAATTGTTACATATAATGGCTTGGAGTTTGAAAACACAAGACACAAATGGGACACATCTGATTGCTGAGTGGTATGGGGAGACCAGGAAAAGAAGTAGTTTTTCCAGAATCTCTTTAGCATTGCAGAGTATCAGAGCTGATTTTAGCCTGAAAAGGTCTCATTTCTAATTATGTTTTAGCTAAACAAAGATAAAGTCAGATCCAAATGTGCCTGAGAAAGGCTAGGTCAAATGCATTTCTGTAAAGTGACCAAACAAAATTCCAGATGTCTACACTTCTGAGCAGTAGGAAAGTTCAGATCAGGGTCTAAACTTAGCAGCTGCATTCATCTCTGACACTAGTATCTACTGTAAACTGAGAAGAAAAATGGAGAAACACATAGCCATTTTTTCTGTCTTTCTTTATTAGTTTTTCCTCTATTGCACCTAGGCTTGAGCCTAAGACCCAGAGACTCTCATGCTTGGCAAAGAAACAGCCAAATACAGAGAAGTGTGCTGGAAGAGCTGAGACAAAGTACTCAGGAGGTGCAACCCCACCAGCCACCAGAAAGCAGGGGAGCAAAGCTGGGAAAGCTCAAACAGTCTTACCAAACCAGGCCTGCTGCTCTCCCTGGACTTCTATAGCCAGTCCGAAGTCAGCCAGTTTGACAGCAGCACCCTTACATTTACTCGCTAGTAGTAAATTCTCAGGCTGAGGAGAAGAAAGAAAAAAGAGAATGAAAGACTGACATCCTTGTTAAAACCTCTCAGCTAGTATTCACATCACTAAATTGCACCTGCTGACTGAATTTAGCATGCAGTACTAAACCTGTTCAGATGAAGACATAGCAACAGCAACAAATGGCCTTGACCCAGAGTGGCAGAAAATTGGTCAAGTCTAACACAAATCCTCTGGCTCCTCTGTGGGAGACAGAGCCTCTTCCAACCCAGCCCATACATCACATGCTGACACCAGAGGGCACTGGCAGTACAGTTTCTGCAGCACTTAAGCCAAAATTCTCTTCTGCCTTCCTCAGAGAGGATAACTGGGGGGAGGGGAAAGGGAAGCGGGGGAAGAAGGGAGGGACAATGCAGGAGATACAATCTGCAGTGATGTTTCTCCCCTTGAACATTAGACAGTCCCCAAGGCACTGAAAAAGTAAATATGATGCTAATAAGGGCTGCCAAACACACTGCTGTAATGTGGGAAGGCATCATCTGGCTAGGCAGTAGTTTTCATCCCTTACAGAAAAAGCCTCAGCCTCAAACTGGCATAAGCAGCACAGTAGTGAGTATTCTTGTAAGCAATTTTTTCATGCTACACATTTACAGCAGCATAAAATATTCTGTCTTGCTACTGCTGCCATCACCTACACAAGAAGCAACTATGTCACTTTTTCCATGCGCCAGGAAAGGGAGACAGACTTTTGACCCTCATATTTCCACCCTGAATGAATCTCACTCAAACTGTGTTCCAGCACAGGACTTCAGCAGAAGGCTTTACACCACTCCAAAAAGTGGACTGAGAATTGGGAGCTTCCTCTGAAGCACCAGAGCAGCTAGCTACATGGGACCCCTTGAAACCCCAAAGCCTTTAAGCTGATGGCTATTATGGCTTTGCAGGAAAATCAATTTGAAGACAGGCAGGTCAAACGGTGGTTTCTTATCCTAACCTCTTCTCATCTTTTATGCAATTTGTTATCAAGTAGATTTTTTAACTGAGCAGGATGGATACCTGGAAATCCAGAAACAGGAGCTTGTCTCAGTTTCAAAAATCTGATAAGGGTCTTTCTTGCAGCCTGCTCACTATTTTCACCCCATAGCAACTCTTTACCCCTGTTCTCCCTGATAGGCACAAGATGCTTTGCTCACTCATCTGTCCTGAAGTACTGGGCATGTGCCTACTTCTGCCTTGAATGAAAAGAGAAAAGTCTTCCTCAACACAGTCCTTGCCATAAGCAGCATGGAAGGAAGGACAGCTGGGTCTCCATACATTTGGATGCCACTGGCTTTTCACTATATGGCAAGAGAAAAGATTGTGGTAATTAAGCTACACTAATGAAAATTCACCACTATAAACAAGACCCTAAAGCAGAAGATCAATTAAATATTCTGAAAATCCCTCTCAACTCCAGATTGCACCTAGGCCTAGCTTGACTAAGAGCAACATTTAAGCACTTTGTACCTCTATTTTAGAAGCAAACACCTTAAGGCTAATGGTGCTTATCCATGTGCATGTTTGCCAACATATGGGCTGTCTCAGGTTTCACATACTTTTTGGTGAGGATGTGAATGCACTCCCTAATTTCTTACAGTCCCTATAGGCAGCTCAATATTTGACATTCTTTAATAGCATGTCAACCAAAAGACAGGCTTATGAGAGTGAGGTGCAAAAGACAAAACCTTACTTGAAGCAGGCTCTGCAGTTATTACATACTGACCCTGAAGGCCAAGCTTTTGGAGAGGAGCTAAATAGTAAATAAAAAGCATAGGAACTTTCATTGCTAAAAGGAATGGTTACTCCTCAGGCCTGGATAGTTTCAGACAATCAGAGCAAGCAACAGAAGAAACATATTAATTACAACAGGGAGTGTCTAGAAGCTGATAAATTCTGAACAAGTTCCTAGCTTTCCTACAAACAAAACTGTTAGAAGGAAACCAGATTATATTTGAACAACGAAAGCTTCTTCTGTACTGGAAAACACTATTGATTTTCATAGACTCCCTAATTTTGGGCACTAGTGCCTCTTGGATGCTGCTTTCTCAGGAGCTGGCATTGGGTCTAATCAGGAGCAGCCACAGTCCACAGTAGACCATTTGCATTTTCACAGTGTAGTGAAGCATAAGGTCAAAAGTGTTGCATGGGAGTTTGTCAGAAACACAAAGGGTTCTCCACGAGATCAAAACACCAGAGGAACCGCTACCGAAGTTGCAGTGTGCTTTTACCTTGCTCTCTGCAAAATATTTTTCTACCTTCCCCCTCGCACATTGTTTAACAAGCCCAAACCAACACTAGCAGCAGGTGTCATCCTGCATTAACTTAACTGGACTGTTGGTGACCATCACCATTGCCACTTTAGACAGAGAAGGCTCCAGGGCATGCAGACTTTCCTGCACAAATCTCTTCATTCTGGAGCCTGCCCAGCTCCCAGCACAGCTGCCCAGTTTGGGGAGTTTAGGAGACTACTGTGGAGGCTTAGGGGCTATAAATGTGTTATAATGTGCCAAATGATTGATTCATCCAGTCTTTCACTGGCCAGCAGTTTTGGTTTTAGATTAAAAATGTTTCTACTGATGAGAGAAGAAAGAAATAACACAAAAAATTCTTGTTGAACATCTCTGCCCTAGCGCAGTGGCATGTATCTGGCAGCAGTGCAGAATAAAAATATACATGTTCTGTGCAGACAAATTCATCCTGGCAGATTGAACAAAGATTGCTCCAGGTCTCTAGAGATCTCTTCAATCACAAACTAGAAAGTGTCCTTCATTATAATGAATCGTACCCAAGTTTCTCTGGAAGCATACTTCTCTCCAAGATTCACAACTACCACATCCTGGAGCTGCCTCAGAGAAGCTGAGAACTGGCAAGGTTCACAAAGACTGAAAACTTCCTTGGGAGTTCATCACACCCTCTAGCCCTCTAGAAAACTCTGAAGAAGCAAATTTGTGCTTCAGGAACCCCTGAACCCAGTTCAAGTAAAGAAAAAAACCACAAAAAACAACAAAACCAAACAAAAAAAAGCCCACACAAAAATCCCTGCCAGCTGGCAACACAATATTCCTGTCTTGCCTCTTCCAATGATCCCCTGGCTGCTCTCCTCAGACTACAGCACAGAGGAAACATTACCTTCAAGTCCCTGTGCACAATATCATGCTGGTGAATGTGATTCACACTCTCCAGTATCTGATGAATACAGTGGCTGCAAGATAAAAGGGAGACACACACAAAGTTATGCACACACATTTAACATCTCATCTCATCCCAGAACTACCTCCCCAACTTTTATATTTGTACTACAGGGCATTCAAGATCTCATGCTGAATGTCTTCCTCATGAGCAGTGGATGCCACAGCTCAGCACCACCACAGCTGAACGACCCCAGCCCCCCCAGTAACAGGATGCCAAACATCCTTTCTGTAGCAGGACCACAAAGCCTCTCTCCTACCTCCCATCATCTCCTTCCTTCCCTTCCCATCATACTAAGCCTCTCACTTGTTCCTTCAGCCAACAGTGCCCACCCCACACAGAACAACCAAGGTATCTGAGTATCTTCAAACAGCAGCCAAAATTGTGCAAGCAAGACCAAATCACTCCAGGAAACATTCCACTGGGCTAGTTCTGAGCAAAGAATAAACTTTGGGAGGGCAGCAGCCTCCCCCAGAAAATTCAGGATGACGACGCCTGGGTGCCTGCCAGTTTGCAAAGCTTTCAGAGCAGCATCTCAAGCACTTTATATACACAGTGTGCACACACACCCGCTTGCTGGGTGCCTTTTAAGTACAGATCCCACTTAAGGGGTTAGTAATCTGAAAAGCAGACTCATTCCGTTAAGTGCAGCGTGCTGCACTCCCCCAGCTCACAGAAAACCCTGTCTCTGCCATTCCCACTGCTGTAAACCACAGGGATAAAAACAAGATGTTATTTACACCTGTCGCATAACAACAGCACAATCCACCCATGGGTGAGATTCCAGGTTGGAACCATCTCTTCCATTAAACATTTACTTGGCTCCCAAGGGTGCATGTGGAACAGAATAGGGATTTTGACAACTATGGCTGGGCAGTAAGCACACAGATGTGGACAACTCAGAGAGATCTATGTCCTCACTGTAGGATCTCTCAGACCCTTCACTGACTTCTACAAATCTCAGAGGAACAAATCTGAAATGAGTGAAATACTTGAGGAAAGGAAAAAAGGCTCCAGGAAAAGATGGGAAGAGGGTAAGGAGAGGAAGAGTAGAGGAGGTACAGCACTGTGTATTTGCTATCCCCCGCCCTCTGGAGCTGGCAGTACGATCTTCAGGGTCAGAATCCATGAAAATCTCCCTGCTCCCAAAACAAAAATGTATAATTAGAACAGAGCTGAGCCTGAGCGAGAGAGATTTTCTGGCCAAAAATGGCAAAAGTGTGAGGTGTCCCAGGCGAGCCAAACACGGCAGATTGGCACAGACCTCGCTCCCTCGCTCTCTCAGACTGCTCTGGAATTCAGCACAGCTCAGGGAGAGAAAGGGAGGAGTTTCACTCTGTCATCTTGTGGGCACTTGGAGACCTGACCAGCTGACAGTCAGAGGGCTCAGCACCCTAAGGAGGGCTCACAGAGCAACAGACAGTCCTCCTTTTCCCCTAACCCTGCCATAATTTTCCTGAGCAGTGTCAGTCACTGACAGCTTCTGAGCACTTCAGGGAGCAGGCACTGGCAAGAGGAACAGGGGAAGGATTGTGATTGATAACCTCAAAACTTCCCAACTTCAAGGCAGAGTGGCATGATTGACTGTGTATCCATCTGAGATGCTGTGCCTACAGGATCTGTACACCCCACTGAAAACATCTATGGGGCTCTCAGACCTCTCTGCCAGGAGCTCCAGCAGAGCTGATGAGTTCACTGGCCTTCCCAATCACCAGATGGCTCCTGGCAGAGCACGCAGGGCAGTGCCTCATTTGAAAGCCTGCAATGACCAGAAGACACACACTGTAAGTGAACCACGGGGAAAGCAAATAAGTGCCTGCAGACTCCATTAGCAGTACCTACACCAACACCTCAGGTCACACTCTCTTTCCCTCCCTGCACTCAGTATCTTTGTCCTTAAAGTACTGCCTACCAAGCTCAACCTGCCACAGTACCCACTACTTCCTTCTTACTCCTCTCTTCTCACGGCTCCCCTGAACCCTGCTTCAGTAAGGGTTAGTATGGTATAAGAACATGACTGGCTGTTCAGTCTGCAGGGTGAAATGTCACCACTGGGCCACTCTGAGGCCATGCAAAAGCAGAGCAGGAGTGGCCTAATCCCAGCTTTGATTCCAGATGCTGCATGTCCAGCAGATGGGTCAGACAAAACTCTCAGCTACTGCTGCACATAACACCCACCCTGTATAAAGAGGGACATGCACGTGCCACTTCAGGAAACTCACATGTGGGAGAGAGGGGACACATTCAGGAACGGAAGGGCATAACTCTAAATCTTTTTAACATTAAAATATGAAGGTTGCTCTCTCATGTTGTGCCTTCTGTCACTGCACTAACCAGCTGACAGTCAGAGAGGGCTTCCACAGGGCTTCCACAGAAACACAGCCTTCAAAGCCCCCTGTCCTGTAAACCATTACCTAGGTGCAGGCAAATTGAATGGATCTGCCCAACAGCAGTGGCACATCACTGGAAACCCTGCTAGAAGAAGAAAAAGGCCAAGCAGGCAGCACCCTCACAGCTTTCCTTTATATTTGCTCAGTAAGGGCATACTGTCACCAAAAAGGCCAGGTAGGACACAGCTGCTAGCAGTGGCTCTCCCAGCAAAGAGCACAGCATCTGCAAGTGGCAGAAATAGCAAGATCTCCAAGTGGGCAAGGGCTAGAGCTGTACTGAGTCAGGCTGTCTGGTGACAATTAAGTTCATGCTAATAGCAGAAAGAGGATTTGTTTTATCCAGACAAGGGGCAAGAGTGTTAGAACAAAGCCACACACAGATCAGCAGTCAGGAAACTCATTCCACTTGTACTTGTACATGGAAAACACATGCAGGGGTCTGGAAACAGTCTTACCTGGCATCTGCTTCACTGTAGTATTCTCTAGCAACAATATCTTCAAAGAGCTCTCCACCAGTAACCCTGAAGTGCAAAAGAACAAAGGATGTTACAGAGCCCATGCTTGTGCAGTTAAAGGATGTATTTGGCCACCCACCTGGGCCATTTGCCAGAGCCTGCATGGGTTACTGCCTTCCAGGGGAACCAGGGTACAGCTCCACCACCATGGCACCAGCACTGCTACATGCACATGACTGAGCCCTTGGACTGCCTTTGCACCAGCAGTGCACAGGACACTGTTGACACACTGTGCACGAATTGCCCACACACCTTCTTGCTGAGCATAATGTATGCTGAGCTTGGGAAGGACAGCCCTCCTCTGACTCCTGTTGGGCTGCCTCAGAGACAAAAATTAGTCTCCATACACAGGATAGGCATTCTTTGCCATCCCACACTTACACCTGGTGCCAGGAGCCAGGAGCTTTCCTGGTCTGTCCCCACCACACAGTCAATGGATTTCTGTCAAATAGGCCAGAGTTATTTACAGGTCTCAAAAGAGAAAGGGAGAATGATACTAATGCAGGTGCTATTTATTCCACTCTTAGTCAACCACCAATGTGACTGCATCACTGGTGAAGTATCAGAGACAGATACTTACAGATCAAAGACGAGGTAATGGAAACCTTCTTCTGAAATACTGTCATGGAGTCGCACTGCAAAAACAATCAAGAACTGGAGATTTACAGAGCATGTAGCAAATATGACACTTCACAAATCAAACTCATGCACACAGCCAAGTCCCCCCTCAACCCACTCAGTCTATTAATTCCCCATGCCCTTTACTCTGTGTGCTCCCTTAGTGACCTATTTTCTTCTGTTATCTCAAAGGAACAGATGGGTGTCCTGTACATACATTCACCCCTCTCCAGCATCAAAACAAGCTCTGAGTAGTTTTAACCTCCTGTTCATTCTTCCTCTCTAATGTTTCAGTACCCTCCTTTCACATCTGCCAACTTTTTCCTACATGCTCATATTTTGGCATCTCTCCCAATCCATTATTTCCTAAAACAAACCTTTTTCCTGAGTCCCAAAACAAACCCTCAACCCATAAATTGACTCTGACTCTACTAGCATGTCAGTACCATTGGTCTCCTTTCTGCCATTTATCTATAAAGCTTAACTATATTCTTTTCTGTTATTTCTTTTTCCTCACTTCATTCTGATTTACACTGCAAATCCTTACCCAAAATTCAGAACCTGTTTCTTGTCCCATTTTTCTGACCTGCTTGTTTCCAAAGACATATTTGATCACATTCCGCTTCTCAAAATTTCGTCCACCTTCAGCTATCCCTCCTTAATTCTGCCCCTATTACCTAAATTAACTTTCACCTTTTACTGTTCCATGTCCCAGGCTCATGGTGGGCCACTATCCCCTAATATTTTGGGATCATTGAGGTTCTGATCTCTGAGGTTCTGTTCTCCTTTCCCCATGTTACACACAGGCAATAACTATTGTATCTATGCATTCAGCACAGTGCGATTTCCACTTGCCTGATTCAAAATCTCCATTTCTTTGACCATTCTTGGATACCTAGGCACTATTGTAACCCAAGAGGAGAAACTTCATATGGCTACAGAAACCATACTTTTTGCTTTTTTCCTCTGCTGCAGAACATCACTCTTTTCCCTGCCACCCAGTCACAAGTCAGCAATTCTCTTTCACTCGATTCCTAAGCCTTCACATCCTGACTAGAACAAGACATCTTCTTCATATGACCATCTATAATCTTTGTCTATTGATTCACCCAAGTAAAGCAACTAGCTGGGACAAGACTGGGTCTCAGTCACTTTAACACCTTGTAATTGAGTATTGACCAAAGCAGTGTTGACCGTTCTCATCGTTACAAGAAAAATCTCATTATCCTGCTCTGTCACTTCAATGGCACCTTTGCTTCTCTTCCCTATCTTCCATTCTCTTCCACATACAGGGCAGGTGACCTTCCTTGATTTTCCCAGCATCATGATTTTCTCTCTGTCAGTATCAAGAAGTCAGTTTGCACCTCTTATCACTGCACGACATCAGCAACCACTGTCACTGTCTTGGGAAGATTTCAAACTAGCACTGGGCACACATGGAACGGCTTTTGCACACATTGTCAGTGCTCTTCTTTACTCCTCCTTGCAACTCTCCTTTGCTCAGGCACCCTTCCATGTGCATGCAAACACACTCAAACCCAGAAGAGAGAGTAGCACTGATGTGCAGAGACCACTGCCAGTACCCTTTCTCAGAGGATTTAATTCTTTCCTCATTCTTTTTGCCTGCTGATTCCCATATTTTTTCTCCCTTTATCTCTGACCTAGTCCCTTGGCCAGTTTCCTCTCCTTAGCATTTCTACTGCATACCTAACTGCAGGGGTTTGGGAGGAGCACTCCATCCAGCAAAATGCTGTGAACAAGCCAGTGCAGCATTCAGGTGCAACATGCTGTTCCTAATGTGTGAGAACAGACACATCACCCTGACCAACTACGTCCTGTAAATCACTTGCTGCAAACAAAAGATTCTTACAAGCAAGCAGTTTTAGTTGGGTTTGTAATAACTTTATTGTAACACAAATTTGTGTTTACAAGAAAACTTGCCTCCCAAGCACTTGGCAGAAAGCAGCAGAGGTGGAATTACAAAAACACAACTGAGAAGAAAGGTATTTCCTAGGACAGAAGATTTCCATTCAAGATTGGAAACAGAATGGAAAGCAGCTGAAAAAGACACTTGGATTTCCAGTGCAGGGCAGTTTGCACTCCAGTGCAGACTGCTTGAGGTGAAATCAGGACAAAAGCACATCAACAAGAGCTGAAACCCAGAACACAGGCAAAAGTCTGCTGAGAGACGTTATGAACAGATGGAGAAACTTCAAGGAAAGCTGAATGTACTAACAAGGTCGTGTTTGGTGATGCACAGTGGGCATGAAGAAGCATTCTCCTTCCTCTGGCACCTGAATGGTCACCAAAGCACTGCAAGAACCACCAAGCACAGAGGAGAGTGGCATGAGTGATATCACAATGGAGGAGTACAGCCACCAGCATGCTGATAACAGCAGCCTTGAAAAAGACATGTAAACATGTTGGCAGGTAGAAGTGGGGAACAGTGACTGATAAACTTTGATCACAAGATTTGGACAGCAAATTACATCAGAAAATAAAACACAAATGGGCTGATTCGTGCTATTCCTTTGTCCCAAGGAAAGCAATTTTGTCAGCTACATTATGAAAAGGGAAGGAAGTAGCAATTCAGCTGGCAGAGACTGGCAGAGGCAGCAAAAAGAGCCTTCAAAGACAGTAAAACACTACTTGTGTCCTTAGGTGAGGAACCATGACAAGACAACAGAGAGAGTTCATAAATACTGACGTTGTGCACCACTCCAGGGCTGCAAGCAGAAGAAGGCCTTGAAGGAGGACACAGGTCATTAACTTAACAAGGGAGCTGCCTCCTCACAACAGCCCACAATGATACTGGAATAAAATCTGCCTGAGAATTCAGCTGCTGAGGTAATGAAGCTCAGGGAGTAATGGTAGAATAGCAAAATCCAGAAAAGCTGTAGGAAAAATTACACTGGGCACCACCACCTTGCACAGGAATAATGAGTGACAGCTCAGAATAGTAGGCTTTAAGTGTGGAGCAGGACAGCAATAAGGGGAGTCAGAAAGGATCAAAATAAAAGTCTGAAAATACCAAAATTCTTATGACTCTCAATTCCAGCCCTAACTTCACACTGATGCAAAGAAATAAAAGCAATACACAGTAGCAGAACAGAAATAAAACCTAGTGTCCTTTTCATCCTAAAGTTTAGCTTACATACCCTCCTGCAGAGCCACAAGAGCTTTCCTGACCAGCAAGGAGTCTGCAATGGACAGCTCTGAGGCCATGGCTCACTCTGCTGACATGCAAAGTTAAAATACCCTGCTTTCTACTACAGCGCTAACATCCTTAACTAAGGGATACTTAGCTTAAAAACATGACCTGCCTTTTAACTATTCAGCTAGTCCATGAAATGGCATATATTCGGAAATAACTGAATGATAAAAAACATTTTAAAAGTTTCTGTGCCTCCTCTCCACTTTGGTGGTTCACAAATATGATCCACAATGTGTGAGTCTTCACCACGAAGAAACATAAACATCAGAAAACATCTGATACCTTCACCATCCAGACAGTATAGAGCCCTCTCTGCTTAAAGATAACCCGGGCAAATGTCCTCCACCTCAAGGCAAAACACAGGTTCCCAAATGGCCCAGTTCCAATGGCCCAAATGCCAGTTCCAAGAGCAAGACTCAAGTACTGGGCTGTCCTCTGTTTCAAACATCTTCCCATGAGAAGAGGATCCCATTTCTTTCACAGGCTGCTGGTCCTGACACACTGTCTAACAGCTCCTTTAGCACCATAACTTCAGCTTTAACACAGTGGTTGAGCAGAGCTCACAAAAGCTGCTCATATCTGTATAACCTGTTGACAGAGGTTACAAGAGAGTGAAAAATATAATTATATGGAGACATTGGAGGGCAAAGTACTCCTGAAACGTGATTATCCATAATAAGAAAAACCGAGAAATAAAAACAAAAATATTCATCCAGTTAAACTTTTCTTCAAAAATATTACAGTACTGGTTTTTTTCTGTCATCAGGGGACCAGTGATGAATGTGTCTAGCAGGGTAGGCTAGACAAATGCACACATCACAAAAGGAGTCTCAAGCTGCAGCAAGAGGGAAGTTGCACAACAGTAACAGTGTCTTTCAAAATATAACCAAAGTAAAAAGAGATCAGTATTTGCCAAGGAAGCTCATCTCACTCTATTCACCAGAAGATGAGGTGGATTATTTCTATTAGCTGATTCTGTTACCAAGAAGCAGCAATTCAAACCCTATTTCCTTCCTAGCCAAACCCTTTTAACACAGGGATTCTTTTAGATGTAGGAAACTAGACCCTGCCAATACCACTCACAGCTGCAGTCACCTGATGACTCTTCCCATTCAAAGATCTCTGATGGATGTACTACAATGGTTAGGTTCACAAGAACAGACAGAGAGGGGAGTAGGAAAGAAAAAAGAAGCAAGTCAGACAACAAGGCACTAAATCAATTACAGGATATGGTGAAAGACTTCACCCAAAGTTTTATTCAGGAGGAAAAAAAAGGTCCCTTCCACACAAAAAACCAAAGAGGTTCTGTAGAATGCACAAGCACATCTAATTTTGTAAGACTGACAAGTCTTACAGATAACTTTTGAAATAATACCTAAAAAACCGTAGAGCACTAGTAAGCACTGCCAGAACAAATGCTGTCCAAAGGAGCAGCATCAATTACAGATTGGTAGGTAGAAAGCTTTCCAACAAAACCAGCTGCTCAGTCAGGAGAAAGTGTGCATCACCACTTGGATGATATTGCCAAGAAGCACACAGATTCTGGGAGGAATAAGCAGTGCTTTCAATACAGCATCTTGATGAAACAATGTTTTCAACAAGCCACAAAGAAAGCCTAATGGGTTTTTTAAAGTATCTCCTGAATCTGGTACTGCAGTGGTACTCCACCAAGGGTCTGCTACTCAAAGCTGTCCCTCCAATTTTAAATGCACACATGTAACTGCACTGTTAAAGAGCTGTGAGAGACACACAAGATGCAACCTAGCTAACTGCTCTAAGCACGCTTTTCTTCCCTCATCCTATGTAAACTGAGTTTATCTGTACATGGAGCATCTCCCACAACACTGGCCTTTTGGAAAAGTAACTAACAACAGAAAAACAAAGATACCAAATGGCTCCCTTTCCCCAAAAACTCAGATCTTCAGCATACCCTGCAAGTTAGGACAAGTTTTTTTCTGTCTTGTGTGGGTGTGTGTGCAAGGTCCAAGGCCCTAATGCAATTCAGAGTATTTGCACAGAGCCTGACACCACACTGAGTGGCTCAAGGGGACGTGCTGTGGTTATTGAACCTAACAGCAGCTGTGGACTGGAGTTCAGGCACTTTCTAAGAACATCTTCTGTGAATATTACTTTTCCCTGCCTGCTGTCTTCAGAGTCTCACTGGAAATCTTGCCTCAAGAACAGAACTTCAACTGCTACTTCAAAGTGTTCCAAAATCCTTGTGCACTTACCTTTTTATTTTAGAATAATACTGATCAGCTATTATATTAATGAGAGAAAATTAGGCATTTTTGTAAAAAACAGCAATGCAGTAACAGTCATGCCATATGGTTTGCATTCCATACCTGAATAAAGTGACTTAGTACAGACAGCCTCAGCTCTCTGATGCCTGAGTGTGATACAAACCAACTGAACATAAGAGGAAAATCTCCTTCATAACAAACTGCACCAGCCTAACAACAAATGCAAATTGCTGCTGAGTCACGCAAAGCAAGGCTCTGTGAATGCAAAAGTTGAAGTGAATAAGGAAGAAATCAGAAAATAGCTATCACATTTTGTAAAAATCCACCCGAACAACAAGACAATAAGACATTGAAAAGCAACAGGCATCTCATCTTTAAAAGGTCATATCTATAATGCTAATTGGTATTGAGGTCACAAACACAGAATATGCCTAGCCTAGCTTTGACGTACATCTCCTTTTCACTCTGTCCAGTGTTGCTGAATATTATTATCTTTTTACTCTTACGTCAAGCACAACGGGCCAGGAGGATTTGTGCCTGCCACGTAAGCCCCAGGATGAAGATTCCCTGTATCCCATATCCACAGGAAACAGCAAAGCAGGGCTGTACAGGGGCTTAGCCCATGGCTGGGGCAGGCAGGCTCTTATTAACACAGGGTGATTCCTGGCAACCTGCTGCAAGTAAACATCTCAAAGCAAAGAAGTTTCCAAAGTTGCAACAAAACGCAAGTATAGAAGCAGAATTTCACGGGACAATTCCCAGTATCTTCATGCAGCAATCACTCATCTCTGCTTAGGAGAAGGTAACATAGGATGAAATCTGCTAGCTCCTACATATCAGTGGTCTTTGCCTGTCCTTAGGCAAAGTGTTCAAGCTATAGGTAATCTTGTCTGCTAAATCTAGGTTCACTGGTGCTTCAAAGTGTAAAGCATTTTGATACTATGGGCACATAAAGGACAGCATCAGCCAACTACCTCTGCACCCAGACACATCGAGTGCATAACGCAGTATTTAGGGCTCTCAAATTAAGTTGCTGGTGTTGCAGAGCCAATAAAAGACAATGCAGAGGTTTATGGCTGTTTCCTGGGTCATGGTAATTGCAACACAGGAACTCTTCCATGCGGCCTTAGTAGTGCAAACTCAAGAGTGCTCTGGGATCTTCTGGACTGAGCCATGTTATTTAAACATCAGCCACTCATTAAGAAAAACCACAGCTTCACTTTTCAGCAACTTTCAACCAGACATCAGACATTTGCCTGTATCATGGAGAAATGGAGGAGGTTAGAGATGCTGAAGGGTTTATTTCAAGACACTCTGCATACCAGAAGCAGCAGAATAAAACTGGAGGGTAAAGTCTACCTGATGTCCTCTTCCATGGATACTCTGCAATGTGCCAGGAGGTACTGAAACTATTACAAACACACATAGCCCGACAGCCTGCAAACTGAGCACTATTGTCCATGGCAGCACAAGTGACAAGTGAACTGAGGCAGATGGCTACCACCCACACTCTCTGCTTCTCCAGCTGCTCAGCAGCCTGGGCAGCCAAGACGGGAACTGTCCCACCATCTCCAAGCCTGGCTGTGTGCCAGGACACTTCCTGCACGCTTCACATCACTCAGGATGTCTGTCCCACGAGGAGCCACCACCAACCTGTGACTGCCTGTGAGCTGGGTGCTCAGCTCCCACCCCAGCTGTTTCTCTAATTACATTAAACACACAAAATTCAGTTGCAGCTGCTCAGGCTGCTTCCAAAAGGACTCTCCTTTTAATTAAAAATTCGCTATTAAAAAGCATTAAATTGTGTAATGCAAATAATCCTCTAGAAATCATCTGTCCCAGCAGCTAATGCCCAGCTTTGTCAGAGCAGTGACCAGCAGCAGCAGGACAGTTAGCTAACAGGACACAGCGGGCTGCTGTTCCCCAGCCCCTCAGAAACGTGCTCTCCTTCCCTGCTCTCCCAAACCTGACACAGCGAGGTCAGGGTATGCTGGACATACACCAGCTTGCTGAAAACTCCCCAAGCACACAGCATTTTACACCAACTGCAGTTCCAAAGCTTTGGAAAATGGAAGAGAAGGAGGATTTGTTAACACTCTGCTCAGGTTCAGGCAGAACCAAGCTGCTGCAGGCTCTGCAAAGAAAGGCAAGGAACAGTGCTAAGGAAGCATGAAAAGGCCCACAAGCACAGAGGTGGATTTCCTGTCCCCCTCACCATTGTTCTTACTGTAACCTTTTTAACTCTCCAGCCCTAAAAAATGAGACTAAGGTAGTGCCCAGTTGGCAAATTCCCTTATGCACAGAAATTCACAGCCTAGAAATAAGCTGCAGGGAGAACAGTACCTTTCCTGTTAAGAAACCTGTCTTTCTGCAGAAGTAAAAAGCAAAAATAAAAAAGGGGAAAAAAAGCCCACAAAGTATTTTTTAAAAAACATTTCAGTGCCAACTAAATGCTATTCTTCCTTTGATTTTATAATGTCTGCATTGAAAAGCTGAAGTTCAGCACACAATACATAACATCTAGAATGCCCTAGTTAAACATTAGATGAGCCAAAAGAATATTCCACAGGAATATTTCCTGCTCTCCTGATAACAGTGCAATCATGACCATCCAGAATTGTTATTAATAATTTCCTATTAGCCACATAGCAGATAAGCAAAGTACTTCTGATAACCACTAGTATTATATGAGAGCTTTTTCTAAAAACACCCAAAATAATAACAAGCCAACTTCACTGGTGTCTCAAAGAAAATAAGCAGAGAACACCCACTTTATTAAAGTTAATAAAAGACAGATAGTGGCCATGACAAATTTTAGCTCTCTCACACAATGCCCTGCATCTTGGCATTTCTGCCATCACGGCTGAATCCCTGTAGGCAGGTATTGTGCCTGCCATCCCCAAACCTTGCTGAGTGAACCTGATGTTCTCAGCTCGTGCTTGGCACTGCCCAGCACAGGCAGGAGCCCCTGGCACGGCCACAGGCTCTGCTCCAAAGGCCGCCTGTTGCCTGCAGGATTTGACCAGTGCAGCCACCCCCTGCTGCCATCAGGCCTTGGGCAGAGGGACCCAAAGGAGGCTCTCTCCATTCCTCAATGCTGGGGGGAAGGCAGAAAGTAGGGGAATCCTCCTCTGATTTTTGCAGTACCTTTGAGTGCACAGAATCTGGCCCTCATCCCACTATTTATTTTTTTAAGGGATTGCTTGCATACAGATAAATCTCACAGCTAAACAGATGAATAATGAAATCCAAATATGTCTCTAGCACAGACCAGAGAGACATATAGAATAAATCTATCCCCTGGCAAGGAAAAAAATGCAATTATTACTCCATTCCCAAACTGAGATAGATTATGGAGAAATGGTTTTCTTAAAACCAGAGGAAAAGCTATAGGAAGAGGTAGCAGTAAAAGAAGAAAATATGCAGTTATAAATAATTGTGAAATAATTAACTATGAAAATCAGAATGAGAAATGAAAAGGTGGACTGCCTGGGGTTTTGGAGAGCATTCCATCAGGCAAACATGCATGAACACTCACCTAAATCTCTAACAGTACAGAGACTAGAAATAAATGGTAACTTGCAGCTCAAAGGCTCAAACTTTGTAGCAGGAACTCACTTCAGCTGATAGTCTGTTTGAGGGATTTTAGAATGTTTGTTGGTTTGTTGGTATTTTGGGGTTTTTTTCCTTTTGGCAGGGTAGGAGGAGAGCAGGTTAAAGGTTTAAGTCCAAGAATATTATTGTTTGATGTCTTAGGAAGCTCAGCAACTTGCTGTCCTCTCAGAGTACCACTGCAGCCCCCCTCTCAGACAGTCCTTGGAAGTCCTTGACACTTCCAAGGAAAAGCTGCTCAGTAACTGAGAAAGTCTCAAAGCATAACTCTTACTACAAGGTCTCTTTTCCACCTACTCCACCTTCCCCATCCCCTCTGCACCAGAAACAGTCCCTCAGCAATAGAAATTGCAGGGCAGCAGATTTAAACAGACAGCCATGCATGGGAGCATCCCACTTGGATACCACTGAGTATCCATAGGGCAGCAATCAAGGCCAAAACACTGGAGAATCCCCTGCATTTTAACTATTCTTTGTACATTACATCCTTTCTGTCCCAAATGCAAAGGCAGTCTGGATGCCTACAGCCAAATGAAAACAAGAAAATCTGCTGTTTACACCAAAACACAGCCTACAGTTTTTTTCTTGTTCACTAAGGAAGCAATTCAAATCTCTTGTTAAGGAAAAGGTGATAGGAAAACATTCCAAATGGCAGCAGTGGGGAAATACTGAAGGCTTTGTAATCAAGACTAGTATGTTAAAATGAGGAATGAGTGAACCTGAAGTTGTGGCTGATACCACCAAGACAACAAGTCCGGTATTAATTCTGCAGACGTGATCCACACACCCTGTTTCCCTCAAAGGTTTGCTATTTGTGGGATAATCCAGCTGGGCTGCATACAGAAGCACAGCATCCTTCTTGCTGTCTTTACCACACTTCACACCTGAGCTGTAACCATCATTTAAGGGCACACAAACTGGAGCCCTTTTCTTATACACATCCATCAAAATCATTCCCACAATTCAGAGGTAGGAGGAGGACAGACCACTTGACAAAGGAAATGAAATTCAACTGGGTCAAAAGAAATTCTTCTAATTCACAGGAGATTTCTACACCATTTTCTCCCCATTTTAAATAAGGACATAGCCAAAATTGTGGGTTTGTGCTGAGAAAAGCCAAAGAATAGAAGTTAAAATAAGAAGAATTCAGGTGCAAGCATATTTTGGAGAAGTCTGAAGTAGGAAAAACCTGAAAAAGCAATAATTCTGACAGATGCTGAGGACAGCATTTCACCACTGCTATAAATTCCCTCAAAGAAATTAACTCTGAAGCATTCAGCAGAGGATACAAAGGCAGAAATCAGAAAAATATTTTGGCTCTGGCTCTTGGGCTACTACCAACCTCTCTTAAAACACATGGTTTTATTATTCTAGACCTAAGTGCATGCAGTTCTTCACAGCAATGGGCTGCCATGAGCTGGGGCACAGTGACCAACCAGAAGTGCTCAGTTCCAACTACGAACAAAAGATATTCAAGAACTTCTTTTGTGCAGTTAGATTAAAAACACCTAAGAAAAAATACAGATCAAGTGGTGACAAATCCAGAAAAGAGGCCCATATTTTGACTCCATAACGAAGAAAATTTAGAAGGGCAGCACCTAACAACACAGTGGACAAAACCCACACACAGAGCAGATTTCTGCTCTGTACACTGAACAAGTCACAACCCTACCTTTGTAGGAGAATGCTACAAAATACTTTTCAAAACTATGAATGATGATTTTGATTGAATTTTGCATCATTATTGCTTTGGGAAATAAGACAGGAAAGGTTATGTTTAACATGTTTCTGAACTTCATATCTGCACTGAACAAACCTGCAGGAAGATTCTAGGGTTCCCAGCTCTGTTACTGCTTTAAACCTTTGATCGGTAGCAGGAAGCATGAGGGAAAAATGAATGTTTCACAAAGACAGTGTCTGTAGCAGATGAACTACAGGACTTAAAAATCAAATTCAGATTTTCAGACTGACTAAAGTTTTCAGCTAAGCAGAAGACCAAAATAGCTCTTCCTTTAAACAGGAGTTGATATGCAAGACATTGTAAGTTTAGCTTTGATCTTAGCAATTGCACAATTTTCAGTGGCACAACCAGCAAAGCATCTGCAAATGAAGGGTCAGGGCTATGATTGTTCTTATAGAAATCTGCCTCTTTCCAGCAAAACAGGGATTAAGGAGGAAGCAGCTGTATCATTCTCTTCTACACGTTCACAAATACATCCATGTCTAATGTCACAGATCTACACCTAAGTGAATTACGAACACTAAGTTCTTCTAGAAGTGGAATTTCCCACAGAGCCATAACTCTTGCCAACTTCCACAGGCACTTTATCTCTTTATGGACAGTGGAGTTTTAATGATGTTGTCTTCCGCCTCTTCTACACATCCATATCCTCAGTAATGGGTGCCTTTTTTGAAAAGAACAGATCACTGACTGATCTCTGTCCAATTCTGCTGTATTTGATGACCATGGCTGGCATATGTCTCTCTGGGCCAGAATGCAAAGGTCTCTAGGAGTTGTCAGAAGGAGAAAGAACAAACTGAAATTTAGGGAAAGAAGTCCTTACTCTAGTGAAGTTTGACCAGCTATAATGACACATTCCATATCATGTATACCATAAGTTGGAAATCAGAAGAAAATTGCCTCAAGTCAACCTCCTTTTGTCCGGACAAAAAAACCCTTATTGCAACACCGAGCTTTTAGAAGGATTACTCCACTGTGATTACCTTGGCCATAATGTGCATCTAAAGCCAAGCCAAACACCCAGCTACAGAGCCAAAGCCTGTAATTAGAGCTGATATTTGAGGAAGGCATGTTAGGATAACTCGGAAAGCAGTCATTAAAAAAAACCAAACCCAACAGCAAATGGAAATATCACTTCTACTTTGTATCTAGAGAAATCTTTATTTTATCACAGTAGTAGTGTTATGGTCAGTGCATTACAGTTTAGAATCAACTGTCCTGCAGTAAATGCATAAGACCACAAATTCAACAACAGGTTTGCTTTATATCCTGTGTACAGGCAAGAGGGAAAAGCAGCCTGCCTCACAGAGCTCTAACTTTCAGTCTTCTGCTCAGGCTTGCTACAGGCTCAGGTCCCTGTCAACTCGCTGCAACACAGTTTGCAACAAAAACAGTAACAAAAGTTGAAATTGAAAGCTAGTGCAAAAGCTGCAGAATTCTTTTTGGTTTGTGCAGTGTTACTCACATAGCTCACACCAAGGCAACCCACCAAGTACTTACTCAGAAGAGTTTACAACATGGAATGCCAGTAACTTGGTGATTACTAATTGCTGATACACATTTTGAGAAAAAAAAATCCCACTATATCAGAACAATGTGTTTCCCTTCTATGACAAAATAACAAGTCCAAGGAACATGGAAGCAGCAATGCATGCAGTATCTGGACTTCAGCAAGGCATCTTACATGCTCTTTCTACAAGTAATTATGAAAAAATGTGTATTCAGAACTAGCTGACATCAGTGTATACAACTCATTGAGAAAAATACTCAAATTTTATCATTGTCAAACTGGAACAATGAATCAAGTGATATCTTCAAGATTTTGACTGGAGTCCAACAGTACTCAACAAAGACCACATTCCCGTGGGACCTGAAACCCTTTTACACTATCAGAAGATAAATTAAAATGGTTTTGACAAATGTGGAGAGTCGAACCCCCAGACCATATTTCTTCTTTTTTCTGTCTTTTTTAATAAAGGTAATATACAGTCGGTTCAATAGGGATTCTCATTTATACAAGAAAAAAAAATTATTTGCTTGCCAGAAGTTGTGCAGAAACTAGTCTGGACCAATAATGTGTCAAAAAACAAATGTGCATCAACAATATATTTGAACAAAAAGCTTCAAAGGTTGATGTACAAAACAAACATCTTTGGTGGGACAGGTGAAGCAATTCTTTCCCTCTGGACAACACTGACATGACCTCAGTCATGTCCAATTTTGGGCATCACATTTCTAGAAAGATATGAAGGAACTGGAGAGAGTCCAGAGGAGGAGGAGGGGGAAAAGGGAAAAAAATGGACTGGAGGTCTAGAAAACATGACATATGAGAAAAGATTGAAAGAACTGGGTTTGTTTAGTCTGAAGAAAAAGACTAAAAAGAGACATGATAACAGTCTTCAAATATGTAAAAGATTGTTACAAGAAAGAAAAACTACTTTCCCCAGATACTCCACATAGAACTAGAAACATCAAGCTAAGAGAAAGGCAAATTATGTTTTTAATGTTTAGCTGACAGGAAAATGAAACATTTGAAAGACTGCCACCAGGGGCTGTGAAAGGATTAAAGGTTTTTAAGTACAAACATGCCTGGAACCAGCCAGGTATAAAAGATTTTCACAGGATTGCTGAATGAACCATATGACTTCTTGAGGTCTTATTCAATGCACTTTGATTCTGTGTTGTAGGCATAAAAATTGATTCCCCTATTTTTATTTGTAAGTACTCATTGAGTTTACAATGACTAGTTCCTTTTCTTAAAAGAAAATCTCTTCTTTCTAGGAAGATGGGAAATTCTCTGTACAAAATGCAAGGGAGCACTGACATCCCCCCAAACTGTCTTTTCCAAACCACAACAGAACAGAAGACAAGCACTGCCACTCATTACAACTGCAGAATTGAACCAGGAATGTGACATATTTCTCTCTCCATACTGTTTACTTATAAGAGTGGTTTTCCTGTTGTGTATAAGATTTACTCTGTGAGAGGTTTGGAAAGAAAAGATGTAAGAAATTATAAAAAGGAGAGATTATGGAAGTGAAGTTAAGGTCAAAATATAAAGTGACATCACCTACTAAACTAAGTATAGCAAGTCTTACAGGACAAATGAAGTGCAATAACCAGAGTTTTACTCAATCTGAGTACTGCCAAGCAATAAACTTACTGGCTAATATATTCATCAGTGCAAATTACTGCAGAAGGGGGCCCCTGGTCCTCTCAAGCCATACCTATATCACAGCTACACTCAGATGCAAGAAAGCTCTTTCTGATTAAAAGCTGCTGCTAAGGAACTTTGCATTAAGTCAGGTCCTGAGCTTGTGGAAAGTGCTTGTTGATCACACATGGAAAAGAGTACAGATCCCAATCCATGGGGTATGCTCTGAGGCAGCTTTCCTCTCCCAGCCCTTCAGAGCAGGAGCAAATGATTACAAAGCTGAAAGTCAGAAGACCAGAGAGATGCCCTTAAAGTATTATCTCCACTGACTGATTTATGCAAAAGTAATACAAAGTAATACATCATAGTCTTCCCAGGAATTGATATTTAACTGTGGCTTGGTTAAAAGTGGCAGTTTGGTATTTCTTAATGTTTTCTTAAATAAATTAGCTCAAATCAGATTGTAGCTAGGATCCTAGAGGCTTTATTTATTTAAAAAAGCTAAAAAGAGGATTATTAATGGTCCAAGCTTCCATGGTGCTTTAGAACTAGATAAAAATCCATGCCCTCTCTCTACATTTCAGTAAATAAGTTAGGTTTTTTTATGTTGTGCCTTATTTTGCCTCCCTCCTTATTTTTAGACAAACTATTCCCTCTGCTCCAGTACTCTTTTGTTTTCCCCTCTTCAATATAGGCAATTCAGTCTTGGTCCCTTGTTTTCAGAGTAAGTGGCCACTACAATGAGAGCAGCTGAAGTATTAGCCCACGCTTATCTCTGAATACAGCATTTAAACTGACATGTCAGTAAGGGCCAAGGAGAACAAACAGAGCATGGATGTGGAGAAAACAAACACAACACCTCACTTCTATTGCAGAATGCCAGATGAGCAGACAAGAGTCATGCCTCACCCAAAAAGCAGGGACAGCTCTGCAGGGGGAGCAGGCAGGAACACTGCACTCTCTGGTGAGCATCTGGGGCAGGATGCTAAGGCATGGGGCAGGGTTGGATGCAGAATTTGTCAGAGAGATAAACTATTGATATGATTTCAACTTTGACAAGCTGTTGTGAACATTCAGAATACAACTGTTCTCTTACAGCATGCTAGCTGAGACATGTTGCTACTCTTGTCTCACCCCTACCCCTCTGAGCCCAAATAAATTTACCAATATTTGGATGCTTTAGAAGCCGGCAAATTCGAGCTTCACGTTCCAGTTTCTGGTGATCTGAAAGGGAATAAGAAACAAGGTGTTAGGTACCACAACTCTGAATTAAGCTCTTGCTCATATTCAACAGAGAGAGGAACACAGAGACCCAGTAGACATCCCAAAGGCTGAGAACTGCTGGAATATGTCTGTCTCCCAAAACTTCACAGGCATTTCAGGAGAGGGCTATGCAGCTGAGGCTGCACAAGGACTGCTGCTCACACTACAGAGCCAGCACTAAACTGGTATTGCACCCTTTGATTCAAAGTGAGTAGCTGCAGAATGAAAGGCACTGCTCTTCCACCAGCTTCTCAAATATGCAAAGCCAGTTCCAGTGAGACCCCTTCTGGGAGGTATCCTTTCTCCAAGGCTGGAGAGTTGGAGGAAAAGTCTCAGAAGAAATAACACACATGGAATGGGAAAAGGAACTGCTTCCGTTCCAAAGAAACACTGCGAAAGAAGGGCAGAGTAGGAGGGAGAAATACAGCTCCTGCTAGTGCACAGCCATCACATGAAGTAGAGAACTCTGCCAGCTTCAGTGAACTGTAAAGGTAACCATACTTCAGTACCCATGGACAGGCTCGCTGGTGAAATGCTGATCACGCACTTAGGAATCTCCAGGCAAGTTCTGCTCAAATGCTAAGTATGCTGATTCCAGCCCAAAGGCAACATCAGTTCAAGCACGACATTCATGTGGATTAAAGAAAAATATCAAGGAGAGTAAAAAATGGTTTGTCTTCCCATGTGTGAGTTCAAGGAAAGGAGAAGGACTTAGAACAACTCTGTCTTTCTCAGCCAAGAAGCAGGGGGCTTTTTAGCCACTGAGACTTTTCACTACAGCAGTGGTTGACTCCTGAATTTACACTACAACAACCCCATATTCTCCTTTGAAATGCTCACACTGGACAAGCACAGATTGACTGAAAGGAACTGAGGGAGACAAAATCTTTTAGGCAGCCCTGGCAGCTGCTAAAATCTAGACATGTGTGGATGCAGATGCCCAGAACAAGACAAGTAAGAATGTCCAGTCCTTGGACTTCCCATTCCAGCCACGTAAAGAACATAGCAAAGGGAAGTAGCAGAACCTGCCCACTCTTGACAATTCCCCTCTAGCAGATCTTTAGCATAGGTGTGACTCTCTATCCCTGTGACACACAGACCTTCACAGGAGTAAGCAGGATCCTTGTCTGGTTGGACTACTCAGCAGATCACTGGTAGGAATGCAGCACCCTTTGATTTATAGGCACCCCACTGGAGACCCACTTCAACAAAGCTGCACTGCACTACTCTGCCTGAAAAATGCCTGTTCAGCTACTTGGTCTTTGTATCATCTTCCCTTCTCTTCGTAAAGGAGGCTTTGGGCAATTGCTGTCTTCCCCATGAGCAGAAGACTGAGACTGAGCCAAATCTCAGCACAGAACACTTTTCTCTCCCAGGCTGGGAATAGAAGCTCAGAGCATTGCACAATTCCTGTCTTCTTTTCCACTGCTGAACTATAGAAGATGTCCCAATTAATACATTATAGGGCTGAGATGTGCTTACATCCTAATCTGCTATTGTTCAGGGATGGGGGAAGGTAAATTACTCCTTTCATCTCTCCTTCTTTCTCAGTCCTGGAAATTATTGTTGTTGTTGCATATATTTTAGAGTTCTGTGCCAGAACCACTCTCCAATAAAATACGAGGCAGCAAGAAAGCCTGGAGAGCTTCCATGCTCCTGAGGCCTTGGTGCAGTGCAAGCACTTTCTCACCTGCATTACTTGGGAGGGGTGGGGGTGTCTTTGCTTCCCTTTTAGCAGCATCTTTCACAAATAAAGTTTTGCAAAACACAGTAGCAAAGTAACAGACAGTGCTGCGCACTCTACACTCAGGACAGATTCTCACAGCAGGACAACAATTTAAGATAAACTATCCACAGCCTGCTTGCGTGCTTTGGCCTTGCAAATTCCCCACTTTCCCTCTCAGCTCTACTTGGAACTCCTACAGAAGGGGATCCTTCATCTGCCCAGATCACGTTGCCCTCATGCACAGCTATACTTGCTGAGAATCTCTTCCCAAGTACAAGGACACAGAGAAGCAGGCAGCAAAAACAGCTGAGCAAAGGGGGAAGAAGAGGCAAGAGCTCACCACGTGCTATTCAGCTCCCAAGTCCTGACAGTCAGGACAGACAGCTGACAGGAGCAAGTCTCAAACAAAATGACATAACCATCAAAATGCCATGGGAGATGTAAATCAAGAGCAATTGCTCCCCTGAAATCCTACACCGTCGTGCAGAGGGAGGGGAGCTGGCAGGGCAGCTAGTGTTCATGGGCAGCAGCCACACCAGAACTTGTGACAAGAGGTCACCACCCCACACTCCATCCCTCCAGCACCACACAGCCTGGCTGGAGACCAGAGGAGGAGTACAGCACTCCGGTCACAAGGTACAGGAAACTATTTCTGGTCGGGGGGAAAGCATACCACACTCTTCTGTCTCCAGGGCAACAAAACAGGCCAACTCAAGCACAACTCACAGAGAAAAAGCACACTCCAGCCCTGGGAGCACCAGCCCACAGCAGTCAGCCGCCACAACTGGGAGCAGCGAAAGGTCAGGCTGGGCGGGTTTCCTGCCGCCTGCCCTACAGGATCACAGCTCCCATTCCTGCAGGAGCACCAGCACACGGCCCAGCCAGTGACTTGATAAACACTCCATCCCCAAAGGTCTTCGGCACCTGGTGGCCTTTGGCACGGTGTAAACATCTGACTCTTATCAAATCAGCACCAGAGTCAATTCAGTACTTATGGGGAACAACCAGGTACCCAAATGCATAAAGAATAAACACAGAACCTCAATTTTCTACCTTACTCTGCTCTAACAAAGGTTTATTCCCAGCAGGAGACAAAATATCCAATATATTTTGAGTCCAGCAGAGCAGTGAATGGGCTGGCTTTAACACTTTTCATAGAGGATCTGCCTGAACTTTAAAATGCAAAATAGTCTTAACTGTATTAAAATAACAATTAAAAGATCCCTTCCTTACCAAGAGCTTGCAAAGAAATAACTTCCCCTCCCTCTGCCCTAAAGATAAAACTTTTTTCTGTAGGTCATTCATGGAGTGGAGGTGTTTATTCCTAATGCACAGTGGAACTATACCTCATAGCTAACAGGAGCACAACAACACATCTGACCTACCTTACAGGATTCTAGGCCTGGAACGTTGGGCCTATTTCCTACCTTTCACAAAACTGTGACATTCAACCAGTAATTTCCATAATCTGCCTAAAACAAAGTATATCCTTTAGAAAACATAAGGGTTCACATTCAAGAATACAAGTGATAAAGTTATACACCCACAGAAATTACTGCATATGTTAGCTCCCCCTTCCTGTTAAAATTCGGCACTGCTGTTCCAAGTCTGAATTCATCTACCTCCTGCTTCCAAATATTGGATTTCATTAAGCTCTTTTCCTGCTACGTTACAGAGCTGTCTAGCCCTGAACAATAGCTGATGCTTAAAACTTAAATACAGGATATTACAAATACTCATCTAATATTCATTTACTGTTTTCCAGCCAAAAAAAAAATCTTGCTATTTGGAAAATTATTCTATCTGCAGTGTGAAGCAATGAGTATCTACACAGACAGGAAAGTGCAGTCTATCTATCTCTTTTGTAGTAAAACTTAAAATGTAAATGCTTAAGAAGATGGTGCTTTAAAAAAAAAGAGAAAGCTTACTTGTGTTTTTACACAAACTAAAGTGTGAATATTTGTTTATCAGTTCTTTATATAGTATGATTTTTGTATCCCTGTTCAGCATGTAAATTTACATTTAACTCAAGTACCTTTAACATCATTGCTCTGCAAACATAGCACTGTCACTTCAGTGACATTACTGCTGGGTTTCTTTAGAACATACCTGATGAGAAAATGCCTTTTAAAAGAATTGGGATTTGTTTGGGATGGCCTTTGATTTTGATTTACTTAAATAGAAAATAAGAATGGCTGTGTGAGCACACAACACAACATGCAGTCCACTCACTGAGGCAGGACTCTTCATGCACAATGGATGGACACAAAAGGCTGTGCACAATCAGGAAAGTCACTGCTGTAAGAAACTCTAACTGGGAAGGTTAAAAAACAACAACCCTGCCTGAGTACAGAAAACAGTACACCAAAACCATCATAGCTTGTCCTGATTTTCCACAATGCATCAAACTTCAGCAGGTTTTGCAGCTAAAGCTCACTCTTTAGTACACCTGCCTGAAGAAAGGAAAAAGATAAAGGAGCAGGGGATAACTTTTAGCAGCCTAAATTTTAGCCACTTTAGTGGAAAGGCAGATTCTTTCCTAAAGCAGTAAAAAGAAGCATCAAGAAAACTAACACTTAGATGTGAATCTAAGTGTCTTTGTGATAATCTATATCATGAAGGAAAAAAACCAGTGTCCTTCCCTTTACAAATCCATAATCTTTCTATTCTCAACTGCAATATACAATCTGGGTGCTCAGTACTGCAGTCCACCTGTCTTCATCCTGCATTAGGCCCATGCTCTGTCCTTGCTGTTAAAGGAGGCTTACAACTATCATTCCTGTGGGAACACATTCTAGATTACATTTCTGAGAATGGGAAGAGTCCGGAAGAAGAATCAAACTCAAAGCAATAAATTCAGTTTGATTGCTGTCATCATGCCAATTCCGGGAGATAGTCAATTGGTGCCAGCTGCTAAGATACCATTTGAGCTGCTTCAAGACAGAAATCGAATTTACATCAAATACATTTTGTAGTGTGAGACTAGTCTGAACCTTCAGGTTCCTTCATGCTTGTTTAAATTTAAACTTCCTCTCCAAGACATTCTCAGCAAAAGAGAGTTAGCTCCCTCATCCTGCACTTCAAGACACAGACATCTCCTCAAATTCTCTCATTTTTTCCAGCAAGACTGTACTACAGAACAACTGATATGTCTCAGCATTTGCAACAGGGTAGCAGAGGACAGTATGCCATACCAAACTACCACCTTAAACAGGGATACCAGCAAGTCTTAGACTGACACCACTTCCCCATCTGCAGAATTAGTAGAAACAAACAGAAAAAATCATCCTAGGCCTTAGGAATGACCAGAGGCTCCCATCGATTCAGTATATCCTTTCTGACAAGAGCTAAGAGCAGATGCCTAAAAAGAAACGCAAAGAAAATAAGCATATAATGACCCCTTCCTCACTCCATTTCAGTGTTTCTACACTGCCATTTCAAAGACCAGCTAAAATGAATAAATCTGTAGCAGCATACTACTGCCATTGCAGGCAACATTTCTGAAAGCCAGAGTCTGTTTTCCAGCCTCTGAGCGCAGAATGATCCCAGGGCCACCATGTCCCAAGTGCAAGGGCAGAGAGGCTCCCACACCCAAACAGCACCTCCAGTAGTAACAACTGTGCAAGAGTCACTAAGTCACGGAGGGGAACACGCCAGCATGTGAAGATGAAAGAGCCAAGCTCCACTTTTCTCAGCCAGTGAAAGCTAGAGAAACAAGACAGTGGCAAAATCCTCATCTCTTGCCATCAGCTACAGACAGAAGGAGGAGGTTCAAGTGCCAACATGACACAATAAACAAATCTAAGATTCTTTCAAGAAATGCTGGCAAACATATTTTCTGAAAGCCTTTCCTCCAGTAAAACCACTAACATCACCTTGTAACAGCCTTTTCCCATGCTCTCACTACTTCCCAGAAACAAACAACTCCATGTGTAAAAGTGTAATATGACCCCTAACAGTACATATAGACACGGATCTTAAAGACAACCTTAAGTCCACACCGTTGGTCACAAGCTCTGTTTACACACACCAGTATCTGTGAACCCCTTGGTATTACTGTACTGAGAAACCAAAACAAACAAATTAAAAGAAACAACCAACATAAACTTAGCACAGTCTCTACTTTTCTGTTCAAGTAACACAGAAATTAGACTTTGAACAACACAGAGTAGAAATCAAGATGGTTTAAGTAATTCTATTTGTATCTCAAATGAGCACCCTGAAGAGCGGGCCAAGGGAATTTATTCTCTTTTCCCACATTTCATTACCTTGTACTTACCTTGCAAAGATAATCTGACTGAAGGCAGACATTAATATGTATACAACAGTGGCCAAATCAAAAAAGCTATTAAAAATACCTAGAAGAGAGGAATCTTTTTTAAAAAGTCATATTGTGCACCTTTGACATTGCACTTTCTACACATGGCGTCACTCAAAGCTGCCTTTTCTATTCACATGTATATTTCTCAGTTTATCAGCTAACAACTTGTCGAAAATTTTTCTTTGAATTATCCAGCAGGTGGGCCTGGTAAGAGAAAGAGAATTCCTATCCACCTGTTTTCAACAGGACCACATACCCTGAGTATTACCTACTGTACACCTTACAAAGCAAACCAGCAGCACACTGATGTGCACATGAAGAGGAAGTGGGGAGCTTGGGCTCTCACAGCCATCAGCAACTTTCCAGGAACTTCAAGAATCAAAGGAGGTCAAATTAGTGAATCAGCACAGGCTCACTGCTACAGGTGAGAGTGATCTCTGTCACAATTAATGATGTGAGCAGATTAAGTGTGCTCAAGCCTAACATGCCATTCTTTGCCTACAAAGGCACAGATAAAGCCATATGTGTGTTTCACTATCTCGGAGAGAATGATAACCAGGTTCTGCAGGTTCTCACCTCCAGAAGATCCCACAGTTTGACCAAAGCCAGCACTGCAAAGCAACATGAAATACAACTGCATGGGCATTCAGGAAGGGGAGGGAGCAAGCACCCCAGCCATCCACTGCAGACACAGTCCTTGGCTTCAAACTTGAGATAAACTCAGAATCTGGACAAGGGAACTCCTTCTGACCTTTCTACAGCACTCAGGGAAGCATTTTGTAACCCCTTCATGAGACATCCCTTCACACCACACACTGCCTCCTCCCCACTAGCCACAGGCTCCTGCAGCCCTGCTCTTCAGGCTGTTTTAAAAGCTTTACTGTTCCCAGTCTTACTCAGCAAAGTGCAACGAGCCAAGTAGAGCCCAGTGGATTCAGCTGGAAGCCCTGGTGTCAATGCAGCCACTGACAGATGAGCCAGCAGCATGACTGCATTAGAAGAGTGGAGGATACCTGCCTACAGAACAACTGACAGAAGCCAAAGCACCACTGAAACCCCAGTTAGAGTCTTCAATAAAATCTGACATGACATACATGCCATCTCATGCACGAGCCCTGTTTATGGTCCACATTTCTCAGGGCATATCAGTCTCTCTTGCTGGCAAGATAAACATCTCTCCATCTCCCCAGTCTTCTTTCCCATGCCACCAGTGGAATATACAAGGCCTGTGTCAACTCTGCTTTATTCTGCTTTATTATTATCTGCCTTTCCCATCAAATATTTACTTTAGTTGTTAAAAACCAATGAAGAATTTCCAAGAGCCTCTGCACTGAATTTCATTCTTCCTCTTTTTTCCTGCTAACAATCACATTTATTTCATACCAACACGATGGAGGCAAGTCATAGAAGGAAGTACCCTTCCAGGGTTAGTAGTAAATGGGCAGGAAGGAAACATTTCAGCTCAGAGGTTGCCTGCAAAGCTGTGTGCTAGATTAACACCTACGGCCACCAAGTTGGTACCTACAGTCTGCTGTAATAAATAAGAATTCTACAAACTCACCATTAAAATTACCCATCATTCACCAATGCCACCTGTTCCATTGGCTACTGCAAAGAACGCCATTTCTTGCTTTATAAACTTCTTCCTTGCTCAGGGTGGGATGGAATACGAGGAAAATCAGTGCTGCAGTGGGAGGTCCTGGCAACCATTCCCACAGCAGCAGATTGTAGCTCCTCTCTGAAAGAATACATCCTCCAGCTGACAAGAACAAAAATGCAGCCACCTTCCTCCTAATCTGAAGCAATGAAGATCACCAAGCACAAATTCTGTCAGGCTGACAGAAGCACAGCAAAGGGCACAAAGATTATCTGCTGTGGCCAGGGGCATTAGTGCACCCATCACAGCAAGAAATGTGGTGCAACTGCACACCCCCTAAGAATGGCGTGATTGCCCTGCTGGCCAGCCTGGCACATTGGGGGCATTTGCTTGAAGGTCTCCACTAAGTGTGAGATGAGCTTAACAGTTTATTTTAGCTCTTCTTGGGCATATTAGCTTAATGTAATTTAAAAAACTTTCAAAAGCCTATATCCCAGAGAAAAGAAGAACTGTGGGGTACAAACACAACTAGAAAATGAATGAAGTTTTCAAAACAGAAGACACTGAGCTCCCCAGCTGAATGGTCAAATAAACTTCCCTTTCTTGCACCAAACCAGAACAAAAATGACTACAACTCTCTGTCACAATCATTTCAGACTGTTTCTTGCAAGAAGACCTTCAGTTCAGAGTACTTGTGCAGCCCAACTCTCAAAGCACAGCCCCTCACACCACGTGCAACAGAGCCTTCCCTTTCCTTGTGCCTGCCCCACATGCAGCACGCCCACCTCCTTCCCCAGTAAGGCTGTGGTTCAGCACATTCTGCTCCATTTTGACTCCTGCAGCTTGCACTTCCCTCTGCAGCCCCACATCCCCCCAGTTTCAGCAACTCAGCAGGGAGATGTCCCCGTTCCCTTTGATGGCAGCCCCAGCTGCACACAGGGCAGCCCCAGCCCAGCTCTGCCATCCCTAGTTTCCCATCTGCAAGGGCACCATTTTTTTTTTAAACTGCATTTTACAAGTAAATCACATGATCAGCTGCTAGTTTGGGTGCAGAGCCAAGAAACACTCTGGTGTATGGGGGAAGGGAGCTGATGTATTTTTTGTTTCATGTGACCAGCTTACCAGAAACTTCACTAAGACCAAGAGCAGATCCTCCACCCACACCCCTCCTTTACCACAGCCCCTTCCCCCTGACACTCTCACAGCAGAGGTGCAGAGCAAATGCAACAACAGGAGAATCTGGCAGCTCACATGCCTACAGCCAACCAACAAGTCCAAAAAGAGGTGGGACACCAGCTTTGCATCCCAGTGGATCCACTGAAGGCAAACATTCAAGGAGCTCATCTCTCCCACCAAGGTTATGGCTCCAACACAGAGAAAGGGAGAAGTTGTGGCTTAGGAGACGTTGAGGCAGGAGGCTGCAGCACCAAAGCTAACTTGTACAAACACACCACAATATTTGGTTAGAAAATATTGTTGAGGGGGAACGTTTTAGATACAAGAGGCTGGCTGTAGGATGCATGCTTAAATAAAGAGCATCCCAACATGCTCTCACAGAGACATGGGGAGGGGATAAGTGATTTTTTTAAAAAAATCCACAGTCTAAATTTTAGATGGGTTCCATATGCTTTCTGCAATGAGATGGACAGGATGATATGCATGGCAGCATCTCTTAGCTCACACAGAGCTGTACAATAATGTATTTCCTTGGGTGCCCTTTAGACACCTCTCTTGAATTGCCCCTAAACCTACACATTTTATTTCGGAAAATAAAAATTGTGGCAAATTTCTAGAAAACAGAAAATTAAATAGTGGGGAAAAAAGTTAGAAAACAAACAAAATATCCTCATAAATTAACAACTACTTCCATAGTATCTTTTTTTGCAGAATCTCTAGGTGTGTAACAAATATTTACTCTAAGGCCAGAAAACCCTTGAAGCATGAGGTTTCTTTCTCTACCTTTAAAGAGCTGGAGAAGAAAAGCAGAGGTACTGAAACCAGAGAACATGTCAGTGACAAGTCTGTGAACAAACTCAGATCTTTGGAATCTGAGCCTTTCACTATGCTGTTTTTTGTTCCTCTGCAGAAAGAGAAATGCAGATAGAAACAATGCAGTTCAGATCTAATGGATTTTGAATACTCAAAGCAAAAATTGATAGGGGCAGCATTAGTACTGCTGTGATGCCTCATCATGTCTCACTCTGGGAAGCATGAAATCTGACTTCAATGGCATGCTAGGACCTAAGGAATTTTTATTATGAGGTCTGGTGTTCAGAATTGGAAAAAAAATATTTTTCTTTTAAAAAAACTCACATTTAGTCTCTTTGGAAACTGCCACCCAACAAAGACTGCATTGCACTTGACAAGAGCACAGCCTGAAAATAGCTTCCTTCACATGAAAGCTCCAGATTTGGAAAATCTGGTGTGCACAACAGCTTTAAAGTGGTCACCCTGTTCCATTACCATGCTTGCTTTCAGATTCTCAGGGAATGAGGCACCTGACTTGCACCTTTTTCCAAAAAAGCAGATGTTATGCTACAGTTTTGATTTATTCTCTGGCTAAGTTAATTTCTTGTTTTGATCAATGTTTAATGCTCCTGGCTAGATCAGTTTAGATCTTGTTTGCCTGGAGGCATTTAATGCTGCTACATTACCGTAATACCAATTTTAAGGTCATCTACAGCTCCCCCACACCAAGTTTCTTGTTGTGATTTGGATCTAAATTATGTGGTACATTTTGGCATTGAATTGCACAGCACCATATCAAGTCAACAGACACTTACTGAATCTCAAGGGATGGTCAGATTTGCTGATTAACAGACAACACACCCAGAACATTCTCACTGATGAAGTCCACCCTGCCACAAAGAAAGACTGAACATGAGGGATTGAAACCATAGCCCTCATGTTATCTCAGAGCACACAGTTCTGTAAATTGCTGCCTATCTGAGGCAAAAAATGAGAGGGGAAAGGGTGGTGTGTCATATGGAGAAAGAAAATGCAGTGAAACAGTTATTAAAGCACTAACACTGATGGCTACAAAGGAACTTTCTCTGTTGAGATTCAGTTTTAACGAGGTGGTGGTTAAGATGTCAAGCCAACATGTCTGAAGACTAAACCCTCCTTTGTCTACAGAAAACATAAATGAGAAGAGTGGCAGAAAAATCTTGTCCACATTACCCACCAGGCAGCCTCAGCTTTAACCTAAAAGGAACACTTCTGCCCTACAAATGTTATTTCCACAAAAAGTTTGAATTTCAAATGCAATAAAGACAGCGGATCATGGTCTTGTCTATGGCCAGTGCCTGAGGAGTCTTCATAGTCCAGTATGAGATCCGTGGAGCACAAAGGTGGGCTGTAGACTGCAGCACTCCCTGGTAGAAGAAGCTTCTGAACAGGCACCACTGGCAGCAGACAGCACAGTAAAAAAAGGTGTCCTTATGCTCACTTCTTTTGCCATCTCTACCTGGACAGCTGGTCTAGCAAATAAGATTTGGGACCTTACTCATCCTATCACTAAAGCTGGTATCTTCATTTCAAGGGGAATGCTAGCAAAGGTGATCCCTGTCCCTTCCTAAGCCTCTCTCCTTTTCTTCAGTTCTTCTGTCAAGAAGTTTATCCAAATAGTGCAGTCCTCCAGCACAGCAGGCAGAGGACAACTACGGGTATATACTGTGAAGATACTGCTGCAGCCTCAGCACAGAAGTACATAGCTCACAAGCTCACAGACAGCTGGGGAACATGAAGAAAAAGCAGTATGGCCCATTACCTAAAATAACTAACTAACTAACTAACTAGTCACCTGTGCTGTAGGACTGGTCTCTGCAGAAAAAGAGGCTTCTGGGTTCTGTGACCCAGCAGAGGAGGGAAGCAGTGGCAGAGAAAGCAGCAGTATTCAGGACTTAGGGACAGCAAGTCTCCCAAGCTGCTTATATCTAACACAGCCAGGATCTGGAGTGACAACAGCCAGCGGGCAGGAAGGCCTAGAAAGCGTGCCCTCCAGGCCCTGAGAAATGCAAGCATAAAATGTGCTTCTAAAAGAAAAACATTAACAGCACTTGTAGACAGGAAGAGGGACAGGAGACAAAGACAACTAAAGAAGTGTCCAGGGGGAAGACAAAGCCACGTGTATGGAGCATGGGAAGAACAGAGAACCCACCAAAAGGGGCAGCACAAGGAAAATGGGATCATGTGAGCTGAGAAGGCCCAACTCAGAGATGTGATTTGTTGGCCTTGGTGAATGGGAGCAAAAGGCAGCACAGTGGCTGCCCAGGGCAAGCTGCTCTCCTTCATGGGCCATAACCCTCAGCAGCCTTACTGACCATGTCACCCACAGTTCAACAGAAATTAAGTCTGGCAACTTCTGATTACTTTAGCAACTGTTATAATCATAAATGAATCTGTTTTTCATTTTACAATAATTTAAACAATTTCCTGTTCTTCACACTGTACCCATATTCCCTCCTCCACCACACACTGAAACACATTTCTCTGTGCTGGACCAAAGCCAAAAATAAGACCCTCCAGTCCTCACAGCCAAGGAGGTGCCCGGAGAGGGCACTCAGCCTAACCACAAGAGCCACTATCCAAAACAGTGACCATGCTGCTGGCGGATCAGCTCAGGAAGTTTCTGCCTCCAGCCTATTTGCTTGTTCTCACCTCCTCAGCCAAGTTCAGTGCCAGATCAGCTGTTTGGGTGACAGCCCTACAAGCAGGGAAGGAGAAGAGAGCAGCAAAGGCAATTTTAAGTCTTCTCTGAAGTCAGTTAGCTTTGAAAGCAGTTGATAAAATTAACAACCCTAACAGAAACTGCCCACTGCAAACAGCAACCAAATAAAGCTGCTAGTTCCCAAATGGCTGATGACCAAGACACAGCTGCGCCGGGTGGGGGAGGAGAGGGGGAAAGCACGCATGAATCCTCGAGTGAGTCACTCACTCCCTGCATCCCTGCTGGCCTAGATAAATGCTGCTGCCAGTCGATGATGGGTGCTGCAGACAGACTCTTAAACCCACAGCATCCCCGCTGCTCATCTCCTGGTGGGCACAAAGCCTGCACTGAACAGCACCATCTTTGTGCAAGTGGGCAAGCAAGAGAGGTAATCACAATCACCATTAGGGCTCAGGTGTTTCCATTTGGCTATGATGGACTTGTATGTCTCTTCTTGCCCTTGCTCCTGCTTTCAGGAATTGTCCCTCAAGGGCTGAGATCTCAGGCAGATGAGGATGCATTATAAAGTCTGCCCATTTAGACAAGGAAAATACTGAAAAAAGTGTGAAAGCAAACAGATAATAAAAATAGTAATAAAGACACTGTGTAGGATGTTGCTCTGAGTCCCTGCACTGGTATTAGTTTGTTTGCAGTGCAGGATGCTCACTTGTACCGTCTGAGCAACAAGTCCTAGTGGATCATATCAGAACTGCCTTATCTTGAAGCAGAAGTTTAGGATGAAGGCAGAATTACCCAAAGCACAAAATGCACCAGAATTAAAAGCAAATCATATCAAGTCTATACCACGTGTAACATCTCCACTACAGATGCACCAAGATCAGGCAACTGGTCTAAAACAGACACTCCAGCTAGTTAGATCTCTGTAAGACAAAGCCTTAAATGCTGTACTACTGAGGCACCACAGCTGCAAATCCTGCAGTCATGTCATTCATTGTTTTAAGAATGGAGTTTCAGTAAGTCCTGGGCCCAATGCAATCCCTGTGGCACAGCTATTGAAGTTTTAACTGTCCTCCCCTGAGAATGTGATGGATTTTTTACCCTGGTTTCCCAAGTGTACAAATATACCAGAAGGAACATGGCAAGAAAAGGAAAAGAACCTCGAAGGAGCAGAGTCTCAATTAGCTGCATCTACAGCACTGGTGTACATGCTGGATGCTAAGGATTTCAGAAACTGGCTAGCTGATACTCATACCAAGAAGAAAAGGTCAGGCCACAAACTCCAAGTTTCAGGCTAATGATGCTACATTTTGCAATTTTCTAAATTCTACTTTCTATGTGACACAGTTCTGAAAACTTCCCTCATGACTCTTGATTGTGAAATTACAAGACGTATGGAACCCTGGGAAAAACACAGTTGTACTCACAGTTAAAACTGACCAAGACTGCACTGGTGTCTCCTCCAAATCATTACCATAAGTATTTCAAAGAATTCAAAGAAATAAAAGAACAGCTTATCCTTCATCTAATCCATCTTTCCCTCTGGCCTGAAGATAATGTTACAGTGATTTTCCCACTCCCTATCACAAAAAAAAAAAAATCCAATCATTTTAGATGCACCTGTAAAACTTCCTGCCTGCAACTTTTGACACATGATGGGAGGACTACAGTGCTGCCACACATGGTTAAAAGCAAGGAATATATGAAGAAGAGAGAGCAGCACAAGGCAGCAAGTAAGGTGCTGCACAGGACACCTGCCTCAATCCTGGGCACATTAACAACAAATCCTACCAAGTACCCATACCTGCAATAGCTCCATAAAGGGTCACTGATATAACTAAATACTGACAAAAGGTCAATGGATTAAACTACTTGCGCAGTCTTTATACCTGCTCCCTATGCAGGTGGAATTGCTTGAAAGATTTGATGCCAGGTTTCTCTAATGAAACAGCCAAAACAAGCATATCTGAGCTCCTTTACTGCATTACTGAAAGTGAAGAGGAAAGAGATGATCATTTCTACAGCCTTCAGACCAACACAGCACACACACAGTGAGAAACAGCAAGAGAATGGATGAAACAAGTAGTCAAGACACAAAGTACTGCCTATTGTACCCTAAGACAGGCAAAGCAAACTGACTTACACTAGTCACAAGCACTCTGTCCAGTCTCCAGCTGGGTACTCCAGCACACTGGTTCTTCTGAAGCACCCAATGCTGCTGCCTGTTCCAAGAAAACACCTGGGAAGACTTCTTTATTTCCTTCTATCGGTCAGCTTGGTCCATCCAATACCACTCTAAAGTAATCCCTGCTTAACTTCCCTAAGCAGATTTATATCAACTGGCCCAGGTCCTGCTTGTGCAATTAATCACACTTTGTCATATTTAAGAGTGGCATTTCTTTAGCCTAACTCTGAAGCCTAAGGCAAGAGACTGCTCACTGAGCTGTCAAGGAGACCGAGAACTCAGAGATAAAAGGTCTGTGGGAGGAGGAAGTCACTAGGATTGTTGAACCAGTGTGGGATAAAGCAGGGGTCTGTGTTCTTTGGAGAAAGAAACATTTTTAGGAGAAACAGCTTGCTGCTACCAGCAATTATGCTACCTTTTATATGGCAAATTTGTTTCCATTTCATGACCAGAATTTGGATAAATGTGTGATTGATTCCAGCACAGATTTCTTGCTTTTGAAGTCCAAGTTTCCCCTATTATATTCCCTCCATCTCACCGTAATTGTGGTCTCTTTCCTTACTTCATATTTTAACCAATAGACTTGGTTAAAATATGTGCTTATAAATAAAACTATTTTTCCTTTTGAAATATAAACAACAAACTCAAAAGGCCTATAGAAGAAAATCCATACTTTGGCTCTTTATAGTAAAGTCAGCAAGTAACTTCATATAAATCTTAATTTAGAAAGTACCCAAAAGACAGCTGAGGGCCACTGTGGTGACCTCTGAAAGTCAGACAGGAGCATAAGACTTGGCTATCTCCACTTGTGTGTACAGACTGGGCAATGAGAGCAGCCCTAGAGAAAGAAATCTGAGGGTCCTGGGCGATGGCAAGCTGAACATGAGCCAGCAGTGCCCTGGCAGCCAGGAGAGCCAAGTACATCCTGGGGGGCATCAGGGACAGCGTGGCCAGCAGGGCAAGGGAGGGGATTGTCCCACTCTGCTCTGGGGCCACCTCACCTTGAGTGCTGGGGGCAGTTCTGGGCACACTTTAAGAAACATATAAAGAGCATCCAAAGAAGCACTATGAACATGGCAAAGGACCTTGAGGGAAAGGCTCATGAGGAATGGCTGAGGTCACTCGGCCTGTTCAGCCTGGAGGAGACTGATGAGAGACCACATTTCAACTCACAACTTCTTCGTGAGGGGAAGCGAAGGGACAGCTACTGATCTCTCCTCTCTGGTGACCAGTGACAGGACCTGAGGAAATGACCTGAAGCTGAGGGGAGGTTTATGTTGGATAGGAAAAGGTTCTGCACCTAGCAGGTTGTTGAACCCTGGAGCGGGTTCCTCAGGGCAGTGGTCACAACACCAGCCTGACAGAGTTGATGGAGTCTTTGGACAATGCTGTCAGGCACCTGGTGAGACTCTTGGGGATGGTCCTGTTCAGTGCCAGGAGCTGGACTTTAATGATCCTTGTGGGTGCCTTCCAGCTCAGGATATTCAGTGATTCTATGATTCACTTCTACAAGCACCCCAGAGACCTGTGAGTACAAGTGTAGGCAAGAGCAAGCAGCTAGCCTGTCACGGGAGGAGCATCTAAGGTCAGTTATAAGCTGGATATAAAGAGAGGGTGGGGAAAGGCTGCAGTGAAGACTTGGTGTCATACCAGGACAGGCAGAGAGAGCAACCAAAGAGAATAAGTCATGATTTGGTGGAGGGGAGGGCAGGATGGGAGGTGCAGAGCAAAATAGAGAGAAAATGAGGCATGATCCTGCCTGACAAAGGACAAAAAAAATTCTGAAAAATTCTTCTTTGTAACACTGCAGTGACAGTTTAACTACTACTCTAGCAACATAGAACTGCCAGAGGACTGTTACACAGGCTGGTTTGCACAGAGTGGGAAGGAAGAAGATACACTTGATGGCCTCCTCAAAAGAAAACACATGGTCTTACCAAGTACTGCTCCTCTTCGCTCTTTCCAGAAGGTTCACAAGGCAGAGCTGGAAGGACGGTATTTGACAGCATTGTGATATCTTTTCCTGTCCTTGCTGCCTTGAAAATAGAAATATATCTGAGGTGCAAAACAACCTGACCCAACTTACAAGCAGTTTTCTAGACTTCTTTTCAGAAAAGGTCAATGTGACAAAGTGAGATAGGCTTTTATGGAATCTGCTTGCCAAATCCAAGACAGCACTCAAGAACATTATTGTTCCAAGTCCCTTACAGATCTGTCTCTGATGATAAATAACTTTTGAGACCATGGAGAAAATTCAGAGCAGGGTTCAGAGAACTTCTGTGTGCAATTTTTCTATTTGATATACCATTTCCACCTAAAACTAAGCTTTCTATTGAATTCCAAGTCCTTCTTCTTCATAATGCACTCACCACATGAGCTGTATCTCCCTAGACATCTTGGTGAATACTGTTTCTGGTTCTTTAGGGTAGCTTGTTAGCATACTGTGTGTATCTGCGAGGGCCAGACAGCATGGCACTAGCACAGTGAGCTTTCTCCAAGAGCTTTTAGCAAGCCCACAGGCTTCCTAACCTGCAGGCTGGCAGCTGTCTGTTAGTAGAATGCCAGGAAAAAAATAGGCTGCCCCTTCACAAGGATTAGGTGTGCAATCAGGAGCAAGTGTCTGAGCACAGTCCAAATGTACAGGACTAACTGCATGCTGTCACATGTCCAACCAAAAAAATTAAAGAAAGGGTTGATTCTCCTGCTTTGTAGACATGACACAGGTTCCAATATGAGAAACAAAGATCCAGCATATGGAACAAAAAAATCACTTTAGGAGTGCACCATGACCCTTATAAAAAAATGAATACAGAAATTACCATCTAGAATTAAGTATCACATGAGAAAAAGGAGCAATAAGCTGCCTTTTGTAAAAGACCTGTATCACCTGCTACACCACTGGTAAGAATATAATAAAACAAGAGGAAAGAGAGCTCTGAGCAACTGCATTTATATTAGTGAGATAGGAGGGGAAGGGAGAAAAAAGCCTTCATTAGTCACTGATAGGACTGATAGGATAAGTTGTATTTACAAAGAGTGCATTAGTTATCCACTGTTTTTTTTTTCCAGAGGAAGCTGAGGAGGGCTCTATCTTCCCAACTTCCATGGGAGACAAGGCCTGCATGACCCAAAGTGCAGCTGCTGCACATTTCCTTCCAGAAAGTGCTCATAATGGCAGAAGGTCTCCATATCCCTTCATCTAGGCACTGCCTTCTGCTCTCTCACAGACACCGACTAGGAAGATGCAGCTGAAAAATGGATCCTTCCAATTGGCACTGGCCCACACTGTCTCAAGGCTTGGTCTGTTAAACACACATCAAAACAGCACCGCCAGCTCTGGTGGGAGGAAGACGTAGGAAAATCTCGAGGCTGCAGCTTCTCTAGTAGCTGTCACTGTTCTCATGAAAGCTCATCCACAAAGGAAGAGTGCAAGGCAAGCAATTCAGATGTTTTGAAAAGACAGCCACTCCTCTTTTCCTGCCTAAAGTTGCAGCATGCTGCAGAAAGCTCAAAATACACAGAGACTCTACCCTAGCCAGGGCAGTTTGAGGTGTCTGAACTACACTGTACTTCTGCATGGCTTCTGTGCCTGCTCCAGCTTTCTGAACACACCTTATCCCCAGCAGCCAGACAGGAATCATCTCTTCCTGCACACCTTCTTGTTCTGTGCTGGCTACAGCCAACAAGGAAGGCTGCAGCAAGAAGGACATGCCCCTCAGCATGAAGGGAGCACCAAGGAAATGCTGCTGCTGTGCTTCCACCAGCACTTGCAGAGAGGTTTGCATTCCAGAGGGCTGGAGGGTCAGGCAGGCTGAGGAATGCAAGAATAGTCACAAAGTATGCTGTCCCTTCAAATGTTGAGCTGTTATCAACTCTTCAAGAGTTTCTGAGCTGTGGGGAATCTGCCTCCAGTTCACATGAGAAATTCTAGGAAGTTCTCAAATTCCTGAGATGAGGGCTGCCAGCTCAGTGCATGTTTTACTGCTACTATACCAAAAACCTGTTCATTCCTGCTTAAAAAAACCAAACCAAACCAAAACAAAAAAACCCACAAAAATCAAACCTGTAACCACACTCTAGTCTGCCCTGTTAAGAGTGATTTTGCTGCCTCCTTCCCCCGCCCAGCCACTCATTCATCTTCACACAAAATAGCAAAGGGATTATGCAGATGTTGCTTTGCTATCCTGACCTTCTTAACCTATGCCCACATGCCATCAGTGATGTTGTGCGTTCACTGTCCCTTCAACCATACGTCAGAGGCTAATTCCCTTCTGGCTGTACCCTCATTCAGAAGCTGGATGATAATTTTCATCTCCTGCCACAGAGCTTCACAGGAACAGAGACAGGAACTCCCTGCATCAGTACAACTGAGGTTTGGAGCACAGAACTAGTTGTAAAGCACAACAAAGAAGGACAACACAGGTGGTGTATCCAGAGTTGTGTCCAGCTGAGGAGCAGCAGGAACACTGAAAAACTGAATGCTCAGAGAGGCAGTCCATGGCATGGCCAGCATAGAGCATCTGCGGATGTCTGCCTGGGGAAGAGTAAGGAGGGGAGGGAGCTGCACCATGAGGGACAGGAGTTCACTCTAGTGCCCAGCAGAAGCAGCCGCTCAAACGGAGCTAAGGCTACTGCAAAGGAGTAACAGAAGGTGGCTGAGCCATCAGTTTGCAGCATGCAAGCTGGGTGGGTCTCTTTCTAATCCAGAAAAAGAGGCTGCACAAGTCTTGAAGAACAGGTCAGCAAGGATTTTCACAGTGATTATTGGACCATACTTAGGGACATAGGAAAGTTGCATCCCATCCAGCAATGATAAACGACCTTCACTGTCCACTTCCTGCTTCACAAAGCCTGAGATGCTAACAGCAGCCTTGAATATATCCATGAATCCACGGTGATATCTAGAGTGGGGAAACAACTTTGATTCTGAACAGCATCTTGATAGATCTACAGCTGGGGAGATTCCAAGTGAACAGGAGGAAAGATTCTGAAAATTGCTTGGCAAACTGGAGGAAGCATATAACAGACACAGGACCAGGTGGCAGGGAAAGGTCTCTGGCAGGGACAACAGGGTAACTTCTGCATGGCCATGACTGCAATGATCACAGTCAATACTGCTGCTGAACTTTCCGTCAAGAGCCAAGCATCAGAAAAATGAAATTCACAGAACCTGTCACCAGATCTGACAGATCACCCAGATCATGCAGGGAAGCAGCAGGTATCTCTTATTTTGATTTCAAGAATCAGGTGATCTTGGTTTCAGCCTTGCCATCCCCACAGTTCTCCCCTATTTACTGCAGTGCTTGAGGCATCTGCCCTGGGGAGCCGTAGGGCTGACACATTCACTGCACGGGGCAGAGTTGAGTCACCTTTCCAAGAACACAGTTTTCTCTGGAGCTTTGTGAGGAGGGAGGAAAAACCCCAAACAAACAACCAAAACAAAGGCCTCTTCAAACCACCACCCAACAATCCCACTGCTGAAACTTAGACACCAACATAGCTAATAATTCCCACGGTTGCATTTTCATTCCTTTGGCAGGAAAGGTGTGTGGAGGAGCAAAGTAAGGTGTACTGCAGCACACATGGGTTACTAGGCTTTGTGGTCACTTTCCTAGTTTTTAGATCCCTTTTTAACATTTCATAAGCCATGAGAGTCATGGTAATTCCCCATGCACACTACAACCATAGTACTAACTTTCATGACCTCCAGGACATTAAAAACACCAGCACCCCTACCACACCACAGCTAGCACAGACACAGGCTATCAAAATCCTTTGGCTTTCTAGAACCCTCTCTGCTACTGTGCCATGAAAGGACAGATGGATGGCTCGAAGTGTCTTCCATCCATCTGCTTCCTCACCTCAACTAAGGGGACAGAAATCAGCTGTCCCTTGGATCCCCTGATGATGATTAATCCAGCATCATGGACAAGCTGTTGCTTATAAGGACTCCAGTGATCACACAGATTTTTCTCCATAGGGTTAGAGAGAAGAAAAGTTCCAGGAGGCTGGGCTTCAATGAATGAGACCCTGTGCAAGGGGATATCAAGGGCAGCTGTCCTCTGAGAAGCCAAGACCTTCACTTTAAAAGTACAGCAGCAGCAGAGAGAGAGATGGTGTAAAACTGAAGTGATAAGCAAATTGCATAACAATTTCTTCTGGAACTGGCACTCATGAGCAGGAGACAGACACCCAGCTTCTGATATTGCTCCTGCTGGGCACCTTCTGTCCTTGCAAAAGGGCTCCAATCTTTATGGAGATGTCTACTCCACAATCAAAGGTTTAATCACAGCATGAACATACATATCCACGTTAGCACTACACCTCACTAGCAGGACTAGTAATAGTGGGATTCATAGACTTGAACACAAATTGTAAGGTCTGCTGGGGACTTACATATGTGCCAAAGCTGCTAGCCTCCACTGAAACCCATATCACTGGGGCTTCAATGCTATTATCTCTACAACGCTGAGAATGAAGTTCACAAACTGTGTCCTTCATGCTGCAATCACACCTTTGCTACACTACCAGCAGAGACTCAGCTCCCTCTTCATCAGCTTCAGATGTTTAGTTCTTGTGTTTAGACTAGGAGCAGCACAGTAGAAGGAATTGACAGAGGGAGAGACAGAGAGAAAATACAGACACTGAAGTATTAATAATTATGCTTTGCTTGTCCAGTCCTGCGCATTTTCACTCTCAAACACTGAGCACATCCAGAAACAAAATTATACAAGAATAGTGATTGTATAAATAAATAATAATAACATGTCCTGGGTTGACCTGGGTTGACTGATAAGATAAAAACACACCAAAAGGGAGAGACACATCAAGACCAGCTCCAGGAACTCACAGCACATGTGGGTGAAGTGATTACACTTCCATTCTCACAACTCCACTGTCCATGGTCAATTTCATTTTCAGTGCAATGAGCAGCCTCCAGAGAAGCTGCAGGTGAGTTCAGTCACACACAGGACTGGTCCCCCCTCTCAGCACGCTGGCAGCATTACCTCCTCACTCACTGTGATCACTCCCTTCACTTGCCTTTCTACATCATGTCACCCAGCAGGATGGGGCAGTACTAGCAGTTACTGTGTTCAATTTATGGCTCAAGTCTGTACTTGAGTGTGCTTTTCCTAAGTTGAGTTAATGTTCTCGCAGGTCTGACAGAAGAAATTGCAAACAAACAAACCAACAAAAACGAGGCCAGGCCTCAATCACCCAGCACTGCATTATTTTCCTTCCAAAAGATAGGCATCAGAAAGAAAAGAGGTTTTCAAAATTATCATTCTGAATTTTAAAAAGATTGGGCCACCCTCAAAGGCACATGGACAGGAACAAAAATGAGGGTACAGAACTGGAAGAGGCTTTGGACCAGGAAGGTCAGAAGAATGACGCCAACAGAGCCATCATCAACAGGACTGAACTCCATCCCAGTTAAACATGTGCTTGTTGTACCACCAACATGCTGCCAGGAGCTCAGGAGTCTGAGCCATACTCAAATTACGAGCTGCAGCTGGTGACCCAAGGCCACTGAGTTAAAGAAACTGAGAAGCGGATCACCCAAAACCACACAGTGCTACTAACTATGGATGTGTGTTTTGGGACTTCTGGAACAATGAGGTTCATGAAGGCTCAGGTTATTGCTGGAACAAGAGCAAGCTCCCACCAGCTGATTGTATTTCCTTCACTTCTCTTCACCAAGCAAAACCCTCAAAATACATAATTTGAGGAAATAATCAACCCTGCTAACAAAACCATAGAATGGCTGAACACACTCCTTTCTTCCCTTAAAGTTCACACAGTGTGTATCTGCTATTTAAGTGTCCTTGAAGTTGAAGACACACACGCTAACAAAATTAACCACAGAAAACTACCTGGACCCCTAGGGATCTGCAAACTAGTTAATTTTGCAGGATCAGAAGTATCTAGGAAAGGGAGCACAAGAAGGACAGGGCAGAAGAAAACACTCTATTCAGTCTGCATCACTACCAGCAAACTACTGGGCAAAGAAGCAGTCACTACTACTCCCATATCCTCTATCTCACCATGTCAAGAAAACAAGTAAAATAAATGCAAAAACAGTTATTAGAGTAAAATAATATATCAGAGAGACCAGTGGCCTTGCCCAAGAATTCAACAGGATGCTTTAAAAACTCACCAAAAGGGACAGACTTGCTTAATTGTTACAGCAAGCTTATACAAAAGAATCCTGCTAGTTTGTTTCAGAACTCTTCTGAGGGAACTGAGGGAAAGGCACTTGGGTGACAGCACCCAAGGGAAGAGTGGATGTTCCCTGTAAAGCCCTGATGGCAAAGGTGCTTGAGTGAACAGTAACAGCCTGCCCAGCTTGCTCTGCTTGCTGACACAGCACAGTGGCCTGCCTGCACATGCAAACCCACGTGCATGGAAGGCATTCCTCCCAGCTCCAACACTTAATTGTGAAAATACTTGAGTGACATCCCACCAGGGTACACAGGGGACATCGTTCTCCCCAGTAGTCCAGGAAAGGCTACATCTTGAGATGCACAAAGGCAGAGAGGCAGCAGCTGAGGGGGAAGGTCTAGGGAGATTAACATGCTTATCTCCTCGCTTAAGTCTCTTACTGGCCAATGGTTTCAGCATGATGGCAGCAACAGGACTAAAAATAAGAACTCGGGCATTACCAGTGACTCACCGTGTGGGCAATGACACTGCGAGGGATCACGCAGATAACCGCTCCCGCAGCCCAGCTCCTCTATCATATGAAATTACTCGCCACGGAGACAAAGGACACGCTGCACAGAGATCTCTTCATTCAAGTGGTCTTTAGACTGTATGACATTCTCTTCAACCATCAGTAGCTTTAAGTAGATAATCAGACCAATCTCAGACCCAAATGTTGGGTTCAGCACCCGCCACAGAGGATGGAGGGGACAGAATACACCATCAAGACTACGCCTCCAGAACATTAAAATTCCCTGCTAGAGGTGATACTAACCACTGCTGGTTTTCCTTTCTGTCTGGATCATGTCTACCAGTAAATGAATTTCATAGGCATAAGCAATTCCAGGATGTTGCATTAGAAGAGTTCCTCAGCAAAGGCCAGTGCACATCAGCAAAGCTAGCACCACAGCAAGATAGTGCTTACCCTAAGGAACCTCACACTTCCTCCAAAAAAGCCCATATATCCATTAGATAGTATTTTAGTAATTCAGCTGTAGAGATCCAACAGCATCTCAGATTCTTTATGTAAGCTACTGGAATGAAGGGTTTCAGTGGTACAGCTGTAGGAGTTAACATCCCACTACAGCACTGATGTAGTACCCCGACTTCCTCCCCTGAAAGGCCACAGCTAACATAAAACCAGATTTTCTTTTAGTATCTCTAGGAAAAAAAGAGATCACTCTTCTGGCACTGTCTGTGGTGCAGATTTGTCCAACAGCAGGTAAAGGAGATCCCCTTGTTGCAAAGCTGGCACTCACAGCAGTCACATCCTTCTCCTGCCTCTTGCTAATGGCCCTGTATCCTCTTTACTTTTGATGCTGACGCAAGCACTTGTGCAGCAGCGCACTGAACTGGATAACTGAACTGATCCATCATTAACCTGGTTCACCACACACCTATATAAAGAATTTGTGCTAGTGCAAGGAGAGAACAGCCAGAAGAAACACCGCCTCTTTCAGCAGCAGCAGAGCTCATGCTGGCTGAGACTGCTCATGTTGCTATAGGGGACAGTTCAAATACCCTTTGCTGTGATACTCCAAGATACTGCTCACATACAGCTCATGTCAGACCGTGAGATGGTCTAGTCTCCTGACTGAATTACTCCTAGTTTCTGACCCATCATAAGAGAAAATTGTTCAGAGCTCCCCTAATATTCACTCTTCATAACTTCTGCCACTCATAAAGAGGCCATCATTTTTATAAGTACATAGGGAATATCTATCTTTACCATCCCCACTTCACATAATGAAGAAAAATACTCAGTTCTGGAGATCAAAAAAGTAGAGTGAGAATATAGCAATTTATTTGAAATTTGCAAGGAGTCAGATCCTGCACCTAAAAGAAGGAAATAAAACCCCATCCATAGAATACCAGGATATCATATGCAATCTGGATTGTATCAAGGCAAATAGGACATTGCTATTGAGACAGCAGTGCTTAGAAATGGGCTGTTCAGCACTCAGTGAAACACAGCAATTTCCTAAGAAGTAATTATGCAGTTGGCTGCTTACAGTCAGAACCAAGGACCTCTCCCATGAGAACAGACACTGCATGATATCCCTCAGATTGCCTACTGCTCTTTAACAAGAGCAGCCAAAACTACAGTGTACCAACTCCTAAATCTGCATTTATCCCCCCTCTCATTCATTCAATATACTGGAAAACTTGCAAGGAGCAGCATCTCCTCCTATGTCCATAAGCATAAAGAGCAATTCTCTCTCTAGCTCTAGCTGGTCAGGAAACCACCAGGTCAGAGCACTGAGGCATTTACAGCATCCAAAGTTAAAACTGAAGACAGCTAAATCTTCCCAGTTTGCCTGATAAGAACAGAGGCACACATCAAGAATTATTCAAATATTAGAGAAACAGGACACTTGACTCCACAACTAAAAGAAATAAAGCTTCAAGGGAACAGCAACTTATCCAGAAAAGCACATCAGTGACTGCTTTTGTGAGAAGCTCTTCTTTATTACAGCCTATACATAATTCTGCACACTAAGAGAAAAATCACGAAGATGGCTCCACAGGAACAAAGGAAGTGAAGACATGTCTGGGGAAAGCAGGTATCAAACAGCCCAGGCAGATGTGGGAGGAAGGAGTTTCAGAAGGAAGAGCCAGGTGACACCACCAGGAGCCATGGCTGGCAGGAAGTGCTGTGCCAGACTCACACTGATGGCAGGCTGCACTGCTGTGGGCTAAGATAAACCTGTCTTGGCCTCTCTGATCTGCAGCACAGGGAAAACGAGATAAGCAGAGTCCAGAGAGGGAAAACACCCACTTTACCAGGAAAAGAGGGGATTTTGAAGAGTTTGCTTTGTTTATCAAATAAGCAGGTCCTCATATAGGAGAACTTGGGGCAGTTTGCTTCCTGCCATCAGAGGTGAAAGAGGGCAACATATCTCAGAAAACCAGACGTCTGCTGCTCTAAGGTGCTTTTCCAGTCTTCTCTGCCTCCTGCTGAGTAAACATATTTTGCCCTATCCAGCTATTCTGACAAAAGACAGTCCTTAGGAACTTTTGGTTGCCTTCATAATAACAAGATGCATCCTTTAGTCTTAACCACTGGGCAAAATCAGTTTGCAACTCTGTGATCAGATGCTCCCAGGAATATAAGTCGGACAAGAGAAACAATGAGTCATATTTTGGCAAAAATACACCAGATCTTTATTTTGCATCTTCCTGTGTTCGTCAGTGCAAGGCTGCTTCCCTCTGCTCCTCATACTTTTAAAAGAGCAATAACTATCACCACTCCCCCCTCTCCAAGAAAAAAGCTTTATTATTTCTTCTGATTTTATGCTGAACCATCATATTCCCAACATGTTAACTGTCTTCACCACATCTGAATTATGCAATAGGAGAATTCAGATGCAGCACCAATTTAAGATACAGCTTTGTTCTGTGATTTCCCAGTCTATGACTGCAATTCAGTGGTCCCACTACCACTGTCAGCTTGGAATACACTTTGAGATCCCTCAGCTTATAAAATTTTATTACAAAGATAAAATATTTGCTCCTGGATCAGTTCATAAGATTCTGATTAGCAAAGCTCTAAGGGCATCACTAGAAGAGCTCTAATCATCTACTTCAGAAGACCAGAGTGACCCAAAACATGACAGCTTATCAACAATTATTTCATGTTATAGGAAAGATCCTTCTGCTCAGCACATAAATTGTTAAAGTCTGTGTTTACTATGTAGAAAATGGATGTTAACATATAGACAGGTCATGACTAAGCATCAAGAAGAATTTGAAACACCCTTCAAACAAAATACAGATCTAGCATTTCATACTGGCTGCAAAAAGAACACCCAGCATTTCCTATGATAACTTCTAGCACTAGATTTTCAGATGCTTTGAACAGCAATTAACTTGGCCTAATAGCTCCAGTCATAACAGAATACACCATTTTACAGAAACACAATCCAAGACTCAAAATCGTCTGCATTCTAAAAGGTTGAGGCCCAGTATGACTCTTTTCCACAGATGATGCCTGCCCAACAATCTGACTGGCTTTGACCAGACATTAGCTACTTGTGAAAGAATGGAGACAGACAGGAGAGAAAAGGATGAAAAAAAAGAGGGGGTATTGGGCTTTCTGTCTGAATTGAATACCAAACCTCAGCAGACACCAAAATGCAATGACTGCCTTATCACCTTATTACACAAGCTATGAGTAAGGTTTTCAAGGAAAAGGACAATATTGCCCCTGAGATACCCATTTGCTATAGGTGCTTCTAATAAAGGGCACTTCTTGGTGTCCCCTCTTCCATACCAGCTACACAGAAACTATGCTCTAATATCCAAACATTAAATGCACTTCGAAGCAGCACCCAGCCATTTATCCCAATTCACTGTAGTCAAAAGACATTCTAGACATCTTGGAAGTGATGGCAGATTGTGATAAACTGCATCTTTGTTCACCATGCTCTTTTGCTCTCCATAGAAAGGCAGATAGAAGGAGAAGTGGCAGCTACTGCAAAAGACATGATCTCCTAGCAAAGGATTCATAGATGTAAAAGCCTTCCTTCGCTACCAGCCAACAGTTAACCCAGGAGTGGGAATAATAAAAAACTGGATTGCAGCACTGAATGACCAAGTCAATTAAGAGAAAGAGGAAGAATATTTGCATAGATCCAGTAGGCAAAACCACACATTTTTAAAAATGGAATACCTAAGTTCTATTCCAAAATACCTAGAAGTTAAAAAAAAAAGCAGAATTAACACTGTCTATGCAAATTGGTAGTGATGCCACATCACAGATGTGATTAGAGACTGCATGATTAGATGTTTGATCCCAAGGAATGCTCGACAATGGGAATGTCAACATAAATTATACCCAGTAGAAGCATGGGTGCTTAGTGCTTCCACCTCAAAAACAGACAAGCTAAGGAGAGCAAGAGGCAATTAATAAAGTCCAAGTTTTAGCACAAGCTTACATCAGGGTATTCAGTTTGCTGAATTACTTTTTCCCTTCCTTCTGTTAACACCTTATTAGAAGATATGAAATTCCAGGGGAAATCATCTCTGTTTTGATTTTTCAGTAAGGAAATCCCAATCTTTTCAAACACACCAGTCTAAGAAAACAGAGCAGAGATTTATCCTTGCAATTCTGGGTCAAACTCACTAATCTTGGACTTGTGGCAGTGTACAGCAGGAGAGAGCAAGACCTGGAAAAGAAAATCTGGCCAAATGTGCATGCAAAGCTGGCACTGGTGAGTGGCCTTGGCCATCAGGCCACAAAACACTTTGCACCAAGAACTAATTTCTCCTCTCACCTATAGAGCAGTGCTTTGCACACCCCCATCAGTGCTCTGCTCCCCACTTCACTGCCAGCCACCTCCTTCTCCATGCACTGGCCTGCTTCCTGTCTAACAATCTTGCAGCTTCACTGGGGATGCAGCAGCTCACCATACAGCATATTTGTTGGCTCCATTTTAAAGGAAGCTCCTAGCCAATAGTCCTACATGCCCTAGGTATCCACTGGATTCCAATTTCCACACAGAAACAGCTTCAGAAGCCTATTTTCAAGAAGGTGATTGTCTCCCCCAGATGGCTCAACAGTCTCTACAGTAGGGGTTCAGTGCTCTATGGCAAACACTCCAACTCCTCTCTTCCACAAAGGACACATACATTAGCATATAAAATATCCTGAAAAATTACATGAACCTCCCAAAACCTGCTAGAGGCAAGGACAAAGTGGTTTGAAATGCTTTCTTTATAGCACAGAAACAGCTCCTCTGTACAGACACTGACACCCTTCTGCTTAGCATCAGAGGATAAAGAGACAGAAGAAATGCCACTGAGCTGGACGCTGTCTATCCATCTAGGATTGCTTTGAGCATGTGATCCTGCCACAGATGGCAGTTAATAGGATGGCGCCTTCTTATAAGATGTTCAATCAAAACCCTGAGGGGTGTGGTACCATTAGCTTTAGTTGGCAGCCAGAGTACAGAACCAAGAAATTAAGTCTGTCTTCAGTAATCAATGCTGCCCCCAAAGCAGGAGAAGAAAGATCCCTTTTACATGAAAATCTCTCCTTTGTCCTAAAATGTGCCCACTTTGTCCCACAGCATGGAAGTTCTCCCAATATACAGAACCTATAACCACAAAAAGCTGTAATTCTTAGCACAAACAGAGCAGTAACAGAACCAGAGAAATCCTCTTCAGTGAAGATGGACAAGGTGGTCCCGTACTAAGTGAAGCTATTCCAAGTCTGCTGGCTGGCATGACAGGCTGTCCTAGCTGAAAAGGGAATTACTAATATGTACATGAGAGTGCAATACTGAGTGGGAAGACACCAAGGCAGAGATACAGGTAGCTTTCACTTCTCTAGACTTTCCCTGTAATGCCTTACTATTTATTCATATGAACAGCCATCATGCAGGCAGTCTCCTTGTGTCCTTTCCTAAGCAAGAATGTAGGGGTTTTTGTATCTCAAATCCAATAAAATCATTGCCAATCCTCCCCTTTCCTTAAGCAGGATTATTCACATATTGAAAAGCAGTGTATATCCTGTCTAACTAAAACAGCACATGATGCGGAGGTGGCAACACACTACAATACAAACATAGCCAGATGAATAAAAAAATCACTTTTCTACTCCATGCAACTGCTCTGTGTTGTTGACTCAGACGTGTTCATTTGAGCAGACAAAAAAAAAGGGCTTTACTACTGCTGCTCCCACTGAGGTTTGGGAAAGCAAAGCCAAGCCTACATGCCCCAGTCTCAGCTAGGCTCGGTCTGGGAAGCTCTTTAGCTCTAGAAGCCCCAGCTCTGCAAATCCCCAGCAGGAACTGCAGATCACGGGCACATATGTAGAAGAATAATTAGTTTCAGAGCCAAGACTGTGCTCCTCCCCCACCCCTTAAATTAAGTAAGGCAAGAAAGAGTACACAGCCATCCAGTCATTCTTGAAGAATTATTTTTCTGACTAGCTCTGCACTTTAAGGATGCCATTTTTCATTATTGTTAATCGGTCTCATTAACTAGAAGCTCTTAAGCACAAGACCATTACTAAATGCAGTTTACACTGCACAAAAGCAATGCCCTTACTGTAGCAAGGACAGGAGGGAAGGAAACAGTTTGCCTTTCCATAAATACCAATAATTCAAACCCAAGCACTATTTTCTCTTCATTTAGGTTCACAGTTACTTCAAATTAGTAGACAGTTAAGAGAAGGATGGTTTTAAAGATCTCCAGTTTGCAATTAAGCTATATCTCATGACTTAAAAATGAACAATACTTCATAAAAGAGAAGCTTTACTCAAGATAAACTTTCAGACCTTTCTGGGGTTAATGATCACATCATGGATTATAAAGATACGCAACCACACCCTTAAATTTCAGGCACATAAGCAACCTAAAGAAAGAAATACATATTTCCCCCCTGCCCCCCATCTCACAAACAGAACAGGGAACTCTTCTTCTGAAAGTCTGAAATCGTATGTGTATCTGGAAGCCCAAAGAGAAGCCTGAATAAAAATTTCACTTTTATGAAGCTATGAAAGTACTGAGGACAGGGAAAGTTGACTTCTTCCTAGAAGAGTCAGCCCAGGCTGGCCTTCAGAGGGACGTGGACAAGTTCAAGAAGTGTGCCCATGGGAATCTCATTACGTTTAACAACACCAAGTGCAAGGTGCTGCACCTGGTAGGGGCAGCCCCAGGCATCAATCCAGGCTGGGGTATGAACCAATCCAGAGCAGCCCTGCCAAGAACTTGGGGGTGCTGGTGGATGAGACACTGGACATGAGCCAACAACGTGCACCTGGAGTGCTGCCTTCAGCTCTGGAGTGCCCAGCACAAGGAGGACATTGATTGGTTGGAACGAGTCCATAGGAGGGCCACCAAGTTGATGAGAGGGATCTAATCAACTTCTCCTATGAGGAAAGGCTGAGAGAACTGAGATTCTTCAGCCTGGAGAAGAGAAGGCTTCAGGGTGACCTAAACTGCAGCCTTCCAGCACCTGAAGGGAGGCCACAAGAAAGATGGAGAGGGACTATTTACAAGGGCATGTAGTGACAGGACAAGGGGGAATGTCTTCAAACTGAAAGAGGTTTAGATTAGATATTAAGAAGAAATTCTTCCCTGTAAGGGTGGTGAGGCATTGGCACAAGTTGCCCAGAGAACCTGTGCCTGCCCCATCCCTGGGAGCGCTCGAGGCCAGGTGGGATTGGACTCTGAACAACCTGGACTTCTGAAGGATGTCTCTGTCCATGGCAGGGGGGCTAGAACTAGATCATCTTTAATGTCCTGTCCAACCCAGGCCATTCTATGACTCTGATTCCATGAAAATGGAAACCCACTCAAGAGTCAGAGAAGTACCTTCCCCACTTGTAGTGTTTCAGAGCTTCACAAAACTTGCAGAATCACCAGGGCTTTCAGTTAGTAATATAGCTGACACCACTACAACTTGTGCATTGAAAAAGCTAGCAACTTTTAATATCATTTTCCATGGAGAAGGCTTGACATCATGCTCTTCACACTTTCAATTCAAATATTGCTTAACTCAAAATGAATTTCTAATCATGAACAGACACCCTGTTTGTTTGGAGGTGACCAACATATCATCCACATAGAGAAGCAGAACAATGTTTATAGCTCCAGCGTAAAAAGTTAATTCCAACCATGCACCACATCAAGGTTGTTCACAGGACTGAGCCTGGAAGAATAGTGCTTCACATCCTCCTTTACAGTATTAACATTCTTTTATTCATAGTTGGTAAAAAACTGGGGGTGGCAGGGAAATGCTTCTTAAGTGTCTTTTATATAAACCTGCACCACACAGAATTTCTAAAAACAGCATCATGGAATGCTACATTTTCTTGAGGCTTTTCTATTCTCCTCTGTCTTCCATCAAAAAACCCAACAAACTAGCAAAAAAATTCTTTGCAACCTGGAGGCCAAAATATTTTGTGCAATAGTGCTAGTACAGGTCCATGCATGAGTGTTAGTCCTCAGCAGCATTACACACTATGCAAACCTGCTAAAGATGAAAACAAAGCTCAAGCACAAAAAGACAAATACCATTTCCAAAAGTGGAGAAAGTCAAGTCATGATAGGCGGTACCTAAATTTAATATACACTCATTGCCAGACCTCTAATCCATTTTGCCTTGTGTTCAGTAACCAATGGTGTCTGAAACCTGCTAATTCAGGTAGAATAGCAACAATACAACTTGCAACATGCCGGAACATTAGGACAGCCAGATGGCAGAAAGGACAGACTGAAAAAGGATAGTGTCTGGATGTACATTGCTGCTTTTTTTCTGCTGTTGTTGTTTTGTCTTGTTTTCATGGTTTTTCTTGCTTGTTTGTTTGGGCTTTTTTGTATAAAGACATAGGATTAATCATTCCTAATGCTGGAGTCGAACATCCACACCCCTTCCTCCATCTTTCACTCTCCTGCTTTGGTGTTAGGGGAGCACCTTTCTCTCCAAAGGGAAGCCTGTATTCTTTGCTGAAGTTATAAAGAAAACAACTGTCAATTAAAAGAAAAAAAAAAAAAAAAAGACACGTATCCATGTTTCAGGATGATCCCAGTCATCCTGCACAAAGGAAGGAACAGATGAATCTCGCAAGGCAAACACAACCTGAAGAAATAAGTCTGTAAATCCTTTCCTTTTTTAAAAGCATTCCTCTTCTAATATGCTGACTTAAATTACACACAAGTTTTTCATTCTTTTTTTCTAATCTACAATATTTGTCTAAAGGCAACAAGTTTGAAATGAATTACTGAAAAGATAAATTTTCCATGCATTGCATAACCACGTTTGTTTTTATTACAGAAAGGGCAGACCAGAGCCTCTAACTAGTTTTTACACTACACTTTAATTAACCTTAATCACATTCCATCTCTTCCTACTATTTTCCTTTTCCCTCTACTCTTATATGGCTATTCCTTGCAGCACTACCACAGTATGGTTTCTAACTGTCTTCTAAACAAAACGTGAATCACCCTATTTGAAAAGTAAGCAGTATCCCCAGTATACACATTATTAAGTGTAGAATAGCTTTCTGGTCATTCCCTCACGGTTTTTATTCCTTCCTCTGGCCTGGCTTTCAGTTAATGACAGGTCTTCAGCTCTGTCCCATAACTTCTCATTATTCCTTCCAATGAGCTAACAGTAATCTTCTTAAACACACACAAGATTTTATTCCTCCCTGGGTGGTAAAGGATGTTCTGCTCTTGAAGACTTCACATTAGTTTGACATTATCATATGGTCAAGAGGGCTTGCAGTAGTACACCTTGTGCACCTACAGCTGTTTCCTGGGGAAAGACTTCAAATGCCTAAACCATGCATTAATATGGATGCTTCTAAATTCTCCAGGAAGGCAGAAACCTTTGCACTAACAGACCGATTACTAGCCAAAAGACACAGCAAGAGCAGGGCAGGAAGAGTTTCCTGACAGCATCCCATAATCCAAATTTTCACAACCAAATCAATTACTTAGATCTCAAAATGCAGACAATTTTAGAGCTTACCTAAATTCTTGTCACGAAATTGGGGTTTTCTTAACTCTTAGGCACAGTTGCTTATCTTAGAGATTTAAGTTTTCATTTCTGCCATCTTACTTTAACACACTTTAGAAAATAAACTATTGCAGATGGCACTGTCCCTGTAGTTATGACTAATAAAAGGTAATAATTTTACATCTAAGTGACCTCCTTTAATTTTTCTGATTGGTCTTCAAACACACACACACACACACAAAAAAACCCATTGTGTGTTTATTGTCATGTAAGAGCCTTCTGTACCAACAGCAGTTACCTCTGATTGAGTTTTCAATCCTCTTTACCTGGAAAAATCACAGAAAGGGAGAGAGTCCAAAGGCATACCAAATATATTTTGAAGCTGTATTACACAAACAGTAAGCAAATCAGAGTGGAAAGTAGTACAGAAAACACATCAAAATATTATTCCTGTAACCAGCAAACTATACCACAACTCCTCATACTACTACATGCTTTAGCCCACGATATTTTCTGCCAAATGCCCACAAATTTTTTTCTACCTACACTCTTCCTATCACTGCTACAGCAAAGCATATGACTTGGACTCTTCCTAACTCATCATGGCTCATTGCCAAGTGTTCTGGAAAGCACTTGAAAATGTGCATCTTTCTCAGTATTCCCAAGTGTAAAGCAGGGCTAATACTTCTCTGCCCAGTAGTAGTACTGGGAGGATCAAGGATACTCAATGAAACCTGTTGATGTATTACATAGTTGACAGGGAGAACAACAAAGTAAGACTGAGGGTACATGGTTAAAAAAAGCTGCAGGAACACTTTCCTGGCGGTGCAGAGGAGCACACTGCAGTGGAATGATGACATTCCTTCAGGTAGGGGAATACAAATTTTGGAAGGACAAAGCAGTGGGGGCAAAGAGAACCAAGCTCCTGGAAAAAAAGATGAAGCACCCACAGGTGAAAGCACCCTTGGAGAAACCCTACTTGGAAGACGAAGTTCCTGGCACTGACTCCACCTTTACACCAACATATGAACAGAAACCATAATGCTCTCCCTGTGCACAAGGGGCTACAAAAGCTCCTCAAACCCAATGCGCTCCAATTCAGCCATCACTGTCAGAGCTGTCCAAGCCTGCACACCTACTGCATCCAGTCCCAGTTTTCCCATGACACAGCTGTACAATGTGGCTCTTGAATAAAATGCTACATGCTAATGCAGGTCACCAAACAGCTGGATTTATTTTGAATGAACCAAGGAAATTTATGCTTGAATGAAAATGACAGACACTCAGGAGGGAAACAAAACCTCAGAATTTCTGCACACTCCTAATACTGGTATTCAGCAGAACATCATTGTTCAATGCATAATGCCATCCTTCACTGCAGGAGATGCTGGGGGGCCTGTGTCCATGCAACACCAAGCTGCTTGCATCCTTTGCTTCTTTTGAGCTATTTCAGCCAGCTGGGAGAAGGAAGGATGCTGGAAATGCTGCCTTGATTTGATATTTGAGAGACATGAATGACAGAAGTAAACTAAAAAGAAAATCTTCTTAAAGGCACAGATGAATGGCACTGCACCCCAGTGCTGAATGACTTCTCTCCAAAAGAGATAATACCTCCATTAAAATACGCTCTTCTGACAAGAAGGAGCATCAAGCCTCAGGGGATTAGAATAATTAAAAAAAAAAGGTCAAACCTTCTATTTTAAGGCTAAGTTCCCCTAGCAATGCTAGGAGAACTTTAAATTAAGCAGAGCAAGCAGTAAATACAGAGCAGCTAACCAGACATTTCAATGAGAGAAGACTTAAAATGCACACTTGTGCCGCAGCAGATACCACCTGTAGCAGAGCCACCAAAATACTTCTGTACCAAAGAGCAAAGCTCGCCATGTCTCAGTAAATCCATGTGGCAGCAGGGAAAGAGACAGTGTGGTTGCCTCTGGCTCCTGAAGAGTCCAAGAACTTCATCCTGTGCATTTGAAGCGCTCAGGCTCTTCAAGGTATTGTATGGAAGTGAGAGAGCAAGAAGACATAATAAAAGCTACCACTCACTAAAACAACTTCAAATGTCAGGATTACGTAAAAACATACACAGGGTATGCACGTATGTTACACACATAGAAAGAAACTCTTTGTATGTAAAAGCATAAAAAGGAGTTTCTAAGCACTGATAACTTTGAAGATGCTATCTAATCAGGGAGGAGTCTCCCCCAATCTTTCTGTAACTGGCTTTTCTTGCAGGGAGCTCACAAGTCTCTGTGTTGCACAGACACAGCACCCACCCACTCGAGACTGCTGCCACCATCCCTGCACTGCAGCCACACAGCTTCCTGATCCCAACAGCATCAGGCCTGAAAACCAAGTTTAACTTCTCTGTTACCTTGATCCAAAGCCACTCAAGGAGCTCCGCTTCCTATGCTCTCTTCCAGGAGTACAATACAGGCACACAAAAGCTATTTCCACATGCACTCCAAAAGCTCTTTCCACATGCACTTTTCTCAGACCCAGCTGCAGAAGATCGTGGTTTCCAGAGCTACACTAAAGCAGCCCCTTCTACAGTTGCTCCAAGAAATACGAAGGTCTAAACAGATCTCCAGTCTACCCAGAGACCAAATAACTGCCCATCCCCACCACTTCAATAATTCCTTACGGAATGGTTCTTCTGAACTTGTTTTCCTGATTCAAGGCACAAGACTGAAAAGGAAATGTGCTGCAATACAGAGGGAACAGACATCTTTAGAGGAAGACACAGGTGCTCCTTGAGCCATGTATTTTGTCAGCACACAGCCTTGGTCAGTTGAGCTTTGTAATCTGCCTCTATTACATTCATGCTTTGTTAGCTATAGCTGCCATAAAGATCAACGTTTTTGGGCGTTGCAAGCCACAGACCTAGGGGGTGGGAGAGGTGTTTCAAAAGAATAAGCACACACCTTCTCCTCCAGCCTAGACCAGCCATTTGGCAGCAACCCAGTGCAACATAATACATCCAGTACAAGGAGCAAATTGCCTGTGAGGGACTGGCCTGTACACTGACACACAGCTCTGCAGCACTGACATCCCTACATACAAAAAATAAAAAGAAAAAGCGCAGAAACAAACTCCACTGCAACCAAAGAAAGGCTTTACTTATTTTTAATTTCTGTTTTCGTCTTTTCCCCTGGGCTAATTCAGAAGCCCATTATACTTTTAACAGGGAGTTATGCTGTACAGTCACTGGGGCTGTGTCCCTGAGTGCTGGCAATGCATTTGTAAGGAACTCATGATCTCCATGGGCACCCTTACAAAAGAAAGATCAGGCATGCTATCAATGAATTGGGAGTCCTTTCTGCATCTCAGTGACATTTTCATCACCATAACTGGCCACGGGTAGAACATCCCAGGAAGCAAACCCTAAAAATAACTTCTTACAACAAGTCAGACAGTCCCCCAGCAAAAGGGGAGGGAACATTGCTTACACACAGCTAGCGCAATTTGGTTATTACGAGAGGGACAACAAATGTCCAGAAAACAGGAGAGGCAGAGAGGAAGTAGAAGAGGAAAAGTGGGTGTTGAATGATACATCAATTTTTTCTGCATCACCAAAGACTGTCAATTGGAAATGCTTTCCCAAGTGGAAATAAAGAAATTGAAATTGAAATATAGAACCAAGTCTGCCCAGAATACTTTTAAATACAGTGAAGGAAGAAGCCTTGCCAGAATGCGCCAGAATGAAAAGCATTATGCACTCCCCATAAACTGCAGCCACCTTGGAGGAAGGTCCTTTAGGGCCCTCTCCAGCAATGGCCTAAGGGGCCCTAGGAATCCCTGTGAGCTACAGAGGAATTTCTTCACCAGAATACCCTCAGAAACTTGTGGATGGGGAACCAGGAAGCAATTGTACAAGTGCTCCTGTCATAGCTGATAGCCAAGCAGTCTTTCGAGGAGCTTCTGCTTCCTGGAGAAGCAAAAGAGAGGCAGGGGAAGAGCAGAACAAGTGGTCCGCTCCTCAGCCAGATGCTTAAAGCCACAAGCTCCCCAGCCAGCCTTCCTGACATGTGCTGGAGGGGCTGCAGTGCTCTCAGAGTGCCCCTCAGACAGCTCATCTACCCCCCTTGTAGCAGGGCTACTGCACACATGGCTCTTCTCCTCCTCCTTCCCTTCACAGCATGTCACTCAGCAGCAGACCCAGCCTGCCAGGTGCAACACCTGAACAGCCAGGGCACTCCAACTGACTCCCCCTGTGGGCTCTCTCTCTGCCATCATCCCTTTGCACCAGCACATGGTCTCTCTGACAGCCATGCAACAAAAGACAACACAGTTATAAACCCACAACCCATGGGGCCTCTGTGCACTTCTGACTGGCATGCAGAAGCTCACAACCAGCTCCAAACTCTACCAGGACATCCTGTGTAAGAAGGGAGTGTGCTGTAAAGACATCCTGACAGGACTGGCCCTAAGCAAACACCTGGTTAGACTGTGGCAGAGTGAGGAGGGGAAAAGCATGACAGGATTTTCCAGTTCCAGGACTGCTGCCCACTGTGCTTTTCCATGTTTTCCTGCTCCTGAGTAGGTGATGCGTACACAGGCACAGAAGGGAGGGGCTCCTACCATCAGCACTGTGCTGCCACTGTGCTGATCCCTTTCTCCTCCTGCAAAAAGTCCTTTCTGAACAAGTTTCCCTGTGCTTTGGGGAGGACCCAGCCACAACTGCAGACACTGGGCTCACTCGCACTCACTCCCTCTTGATTTACAGAAATTCCCTGCTAACAGCTGCATTGCAGATGAACTCTCTTAAAGTGGACACGCAGTGAGACAGTAGGACACAGAGCTGCTCCAAAGGCAACACAGCCATATCAGCACCTTCTCTGCTGCATTCACAGCAACTGTACGTGTGCAAGAACTCCAGCAGCTCTGTCTTACACTCACTAGGCACAGAGGGTCCTGAAGAACACAGCCTAATGAAGGGAAACCACACCAAGTGAGCTTATTTCTGGACATAAGTTGCCTTCTTCTCCCCAACAGCTGACCACATCAGGTGTTGTGGTTTTGGATGAACCAGCTCAGTAAGTATCAGACTACAGCTGGTGAGCAGACAAGGTAACAGTGCGACAGGGAGGCAGATCTCAGCAGTGTCAAGTCACTGCAATGCAGGATCCAGGAATTCAAAGATGCAGAAGGAAAAATTTAAGTTCCTCTGGCTCAATCGAGCTGCATGTTGCCTTGTTGCTGAGCCAACCCCTGCCACTCCTTTAGATAAGGTAACTGCAACCATGAGACCCAAGTTTTGTTTCCAAGACAGGGAAGAAATTTTGGCTGTGCTTTCAAATGAGAAAAAACTTCAGCAATTACCACTTCATAATTCACCAGGGAGATAAGAAACTTCTTGACTATTTGTGAAGTGGTGGGAGGGAAAGCTTTTTAAGCTCAGCTTCAGGACTACCGAAGAAACTAAATGTACATAGCCACAAAGAGTTAACAAGGCATAATGTGCTTCCTTAAAACTGTAACCAGGTCTGCAGCAACATAAACTGCTAGCAGCAACCAGAGTCACCCGAATATTGTTAGCAATATTTGATAAAGATTATCAAAAAAGCCAACTGCCTTGGGTCTCTTTTTTCATATCTTCTTGCTGAACTTGGCTGTCTGGAGAAGACAAATGAGAGCTCAGCTCCTAGTCTACTACTGTAGCAGTGCTTCCACACAAAGGACAAGCCGACCAACACTTCAGTCCTCTACATCATCCTTAAGTGCAAGAGCAATTCAGACAGAGAAGGCTGTGGATCATTGCTCTGCATCGAAAATTTTAATCCAGGCAACTTCATAACAAGCGGCAGACACAACACAATACCCTGATCTGCAGAGCTGGCAGATTCTAGGCCAGATGACACATGAGTCAAACAAAAATGGGCAGAGCTAAAAGCCACTTTTCAATCTGCAATCCAAAAATCAGGAATATTTAAAGTAACACAGGAGCTATGAATCACTACTTTAACTTGTAGTGAAGAAACACATCATCACAATCAAGCTTTGTCTCTGCACAGGCACCAGTTATAAAATAAAGCTGTGCAACTTCAATGCTCCTAATCTCTCTGACACAATCTCAACAGAGGACATTTGATACCCAAAGCTTACACGGACAGGCCCTGAGGCAGACAAAATTAAATTTAACAGCGCACCAATTCTTTTGGCAAACAACAGAAAAGCCCTGCTTGGCATCACCAGGCCATACTCTCTTGTAACCTCCAAGAAAAACGTTCCAGGGGCCAGTAAAGACAACTTCCTCCTTTTACATCTATTTTTTCCTCCAGCCAATGGGCAATTTCTTGGCCCATTACTCATGAAATGTTATATGCTTTGACATAAAGGAATATGAGGAAATAATAAAGTTTTTTAAAAAATGAAAAAACCAACCAAGATACACACGGACATTTTCAGAATGGCAGCTGCCTGAATACAGTAGAAACACAAAGTTTATTTGGTGCTGGAGACCAATATAGGATGAGTTTTAACCAGCTGTTTTCTCTGAAGAAGCTTCCAGGGTACCCATGTAATTTGAAATGTGCATATAGAAAGTACATTGCAGAGAGAGCACTGGACTGTCCCCTATGAAGTCACATTTCAAGTCAGGTGTATGAGATCAGGTCTCTAGCAGCAAACAGAGCTGGATAAACACACACATCTCACCCATCTCCAGAGCTGCAGGAAACTTTACAGACTAAATTCTGCTGCACAGGCAAGGAGACTCCTTGTGAAAGAGAGGTCCCTGTAAAAGAACAGGGAACAGAGGAAGTACGCTAAAGTTTAGGGATTTAGCTCTTCAGTCTCCTTTTTTTCACCTCAGACATGAGGCTATGTCAGACTGCTTCTCCTTTTCTCACTGCTCCCCTGGGATTGAGAAAACCTCTTTCAAAAAAGAGTTGTCTTCAACATCAAGAAATGACATCTCTGTCTTCACAGCTATCACTTACCACAGTCTACACCAACTGACTTATCGGGGATGACACAGTAACTGCAGAAGATAAAGCACATCCAAACACTGAGTTGCTTCATAAGACAAGCTGCAGCCTACACAAGCTAACTCAGGTGCCTAGAAGAGGAGTAGAAGTGAAGGAAAGGGAAGAATCCTTTCCATAGGCTTTCAGGAGCTGGCTTTGGAGGCTTAAAATCCTTGTCCTCACATATGGCCTGTATTCACAGGAGCTTAAAAAGTCCACTGGGATTTGGCCTGGTGGGAAAGACCTATATCAATAATTTCCATAGATATTAGCGTCTCATTCCATAAATAAATGTTTTAAGTTGAAGAAGCCCTTCTAGAATGAAACTAGTTTTTATTACCACAATTCTATCTTACTAAGCCTTCAGACAAACATTTTATACTAGTATATTGCTGTTCAGAAGTTTTCCAGGCACAGCCAGGTAGGTTTTTCCTGATGCTGCCTGCAAGCAGGTATCATAATAATTTGCAATACTGCAAACAACCATGTGATACCACATTTTGCTGAGCAAAATGAGAGCAATGAGAGGTCCCTGAGTGCAGAGACCCCCTGACCAGCTCTGTGCTCCCCAGCCAGCTGCAAATTACTAATTCTTCTAGGACCAGTCCTTATTGCCGTCAACCTCCACAAAGGAGGCTGAAGCACAGGGTCGTAACAGGACTTCCTCAGACTCCAGAGGAGGGAAAACTGCCAAGCTCAGCCTCTCTCATGCACTGCCTGCCCACCATGCTATCAACTCTGCTATGCAGGGACACTGCCTCAGCTCTGGGAAAGGAACAAAAGCATATGCAGGGTCAAGACCACTACTAGCTGGTATGGTTTTGCATCAGACATTTTCAATGACAACAGTCTTGTGCCATTGATGACAGTAGTGCAGGCTGGTTAGAACCATTTGATAGTTTGCAACCTGCAGGCAACACTGAAACTTGATTTCCACGAACTCTAGTGTAGAAAATCTCAAAGCACAAAGTAAAGAACTAGACTTACTTGTAAGTATAGGGAATAGGGAGAAAAACGACTAAAAAAGAGAGACCATCTTTTTCCACTTCTTACTTTCCACCTGCCAAAGCAATGCAAATCCCAATGACTTATGCAGTGAAAGGAGGGTGCATTCACTCTCTCTTCAAAGAGGAAATCTATCAGGGCAGTGTTGCTCAGAGTTTAGACTGGAGGAGGAATGCCAGTCTGCATTCCCCCCTGCCATCCCAGTAGTATAGGAAAGTAAGCCTGGTATTTCTCACTAGGATACTGTCCTTCGTTAATTCATCACTCACTCTCCTCCCCTCCCTTCTCTCCTATGAGAAAGTTTAACCCTTTGGCTCACATGCATCTGGTAAATTTTTCAGTCCCTGTTTGCCACTGTCATCACAGCAGCAGCCCCCAGAGATAACCCAGCAGCTCTGCCACAGCAGGCAGGCTGCCACTCCCTGCCTGATCTGCCATTGAGCCTTTGGCTCGTAGGCCTTCAAAGAGCTATGGCTGCTCCCAGGCTCATCTTCGCAAGCACAGTCCTTCCTTAGAGATAAGTTTACATGGCCTTTGTTTTTCTTTAAAATTAACTGTGTCTTCATTCCCACAATGCCTGAGACAATTCTCAGCTCAATTTTTGGGACTCTGACAGAATCACACAAATAATAGCTTTGCTATCCCAAAAATGCTACCTTTGCTGTCCCAGAGAGTAAAGTTTTGTGTTTAACAGTGAAATCACCTGTGGCTTCTAGCAAAGAGAAAAGATTAGCTAGCAACCTTCTCTGAAGCACCACAGTAACCTGGACTTGTCCCAGCGTCACAGGTAAGCACACTCCAGGCACAGGTAAGACAAGGGCTCATGGCTGTGGAGGCTTGGACAACAGCTAACTCAGGACGGGAACTTTGGACGGAGCAGCAGGACAGGGGGTCACCAGAGACACATGTAACTCGTGCTCTCAGGAACAGAACGCGAAAGTTATACGCACACATTTCTCTGAAATGTCATCGCATTTACTCAACTCACATCTCAGAGATGGGGAATTCTCTCTCTGGCTCTGCCAGGAGCAGAGTGAGACAGATCCTGACACCAGAAGTAAAGCCACACGGTCATCTCCTCCTCTCCTGATTCCATCAGAAAAAGGCAAGGTACAACATTGACCAGCTCTCCTGGCATCTCTGTATTAGTCTCAGACAGGAGTAATCAGCCGTTTGCACCAACATCCACACTTCCCAGTCTGGTCATCTAAATTGTGGGAGCAACAGAAATTGTACAATATTCTCTGGGAGGGAAGGAGAGTAAAGCAGCATTACTAACGGGCTATTTTCAATCAAAGCATTATAAATTAATATAATTATAGGTTAAAGTAACTGATCCATGAGAAACAAATGAACACTCAAACTGAACTCAAAATTAATAAGGAAAGAAAGGCAGATGAAGTGTAAAAGGTGAAAAAAGCTACAAGGAAATAAAATCTAACAACTATAGACTCAGTTTCAGCAGAACATTAAATCTATGCTCCACTTATCTTTGGTTACCCTTAGTGTTCAGAAAGCTTACTTCTAAGATACTGCCAGCCCATTTGTTCAGAGGTATTCTGCAACTGTTCTCCAAAATCATGCAGGCAGCAATACCAGAATGTTTGGGGAGATGTTACCAAAGTATAAAGTGGTACTTAGATGTTACCAAAGTATAAAGTGGTACTTAAATTTAATAAGGTATAAAAAGGAACATGATGTCAGCCTAATTCATAGGGCCCCAATTTTTGAAGCATTAAGCTTATTGTCGTAAGGATCAGCAGCAACTACTGCGGTTGAAGTTACAGGGTCACATTTCCTCCATACACTAAAAAAAAACAATCCCAAAACATCTAGTGAGCAACTCAAAATTTTAAAGATGCATTTACCCAGAAATCAGTGCACCTCTGTTTTCTCAAAGATAACTATTCTGAGCACTGACATCACTTCAGTTGCAGACAAGCACACAATGATGTGAGATACTCCACATTTCTTTTTTACAGCATTCAAGGCTTCCTTCCTATGGTGACCCTGGTGCCAGGCAATATTGCCCTCTTCGCCCAACCAAGCCAACAGCAATAGTTCACTTCATAGGCAAACACCAGCAAATGAATGTGAGGCTTTTTTACATCAGTTATGTTGGTAAAAATCAGGAGATTTCAAGAACAGAGGAAACAAAAAGAAACATCTGAAATACTAAAACAGGTGACAGGTCAGAAAAAGTGGGGTGTGATGCCTTCATTGTCAGGGTTGCGCTCATAAACAGCACAGTGGAGAGAAATTTTTGCATTAGCATGGTTCCCTTTTAAAAACTGTCTTCACCCAATCTGGAGGGCAAGAATAACTAGAATACTTGCAGGGCATGGAAAGGAACAAAAATATTGTCATAGTCCTCCCTTAAAACAGTGGAACAGTGGTGCTAACCCATTGCTGGGAAGGAGGGCACTCTTTAAAAATTTCTTTCTGATCCACAGATGAATCCCCCTCTGCTAGTGATGATTTTGCTACTGTCCAGAGAAGGATTAAATTTGGAGACAGTGAAATCTCTGTGATACACTGCAGAAAAAAGTAAATAGTTTTTTCACTGGATCCTTCTTACAAGAACTCAAAGTAGCTCTCCTTACCCAAAGTATCTACAGGCTGCTCAACACCCTGCTCTTCACCGTAGGGACACCTACAAATATTTCAACCATGGCTGGCTGATCAGAGTAAATGCTCTAGAGCCAAGGGCTTTGGGACACGTGCAGGAGTTAGTCTAATCACATTTCTGCCATACACAAATCCAGTTTATATTGGGAAAACAAGAAACCTGACTCTCTCACCAAGCTCCTTTCTCTGACCTCGTGCAGAGGCAGTAGGAATTCCTGCCCAATCTGTGTGCCCACTTCCCCCCCCCCATTGTTAATGCCGGAAATTTAATACTCAATGTGACCACTGAGAAGACAGACACAAGCTGAAATCCTGTCTGCTCTGTTCCAGCTCCTTTATAAAATATACAGCGTAAACTGAGAGGCAACCTGGGGTAACCCCAACCATCACTAACATCCACAGTGGGAGGAAGCCAGCTTCCAGCCATAGTGAGCCACAGTAAAGCAAGGTTTCCACCGCTCACCCCCCAACAATCTCTGCTGGCTCTCACACCAGGGCATTTTCCTGCCTGTACTGATATGTTGGGGCAGGCAAAAAGCCAAGCCGACCCTCAGCAGCCCCCACTAAGTTCCCAGGTCCAACCTCTCCTCCAAGGTCAGGGTCTCCTCTTTGGCACAAGCCCTCCTCTTCTCCAAACACTTCTTCCAATGAAATTTCCCACACTGGTATATATAAACTATATGAACCCCTCTTCCCCTATGCAGGGGACTGCAAGCAGAGGCAGGTAGGAAGAACAGGGGAAGGCAGGCTGCTGGTGGGAGGTAAAGGGCTGCTGTTTCTAACATCAGCTGAGCAGCCTCACCACCAGCCCCTGCTGCACTTGTGTGCTGTGGTGCAGAGTGAAGAGTTCAGCTGCTTGCTCCCCACAAGCCCACTCCACTAACTGATTCCTCCCCTGCAGCCCCCATCCCAAGCACCCAGACTCTTACAGTCACGCCACCAGGCAGTTCCCAGCCTCATACACTGCTCTGGGAGGTGTGCAGCACTCTGCTCTCTGCTTCCCTCCATGTGTGCAAAGACCTCCAAAAAATTTCCAACCCACTGCAGCTGGTCTGCTATATATGCTCCCAGCATCTCTCAGACTTCTGCACACAGCAAAGGGGAGGCATGGGGTGGAGCTGGGGCGCAGGAAAGCTCTTCACTCAGCCTATGCTGCAGGAAGGAAAGCTTCTCTCCCAAACCAAATGACTGGAGCTGATTTGGCTGCTCAGCAAGTACGGCTGAGCAGACACAGTTTGATTTGCCATCCTCTGCAAGACAGGACATTTGTCCTCAGCCTGCAAACACAGGAACACATAGAGGACACCCATGACAGGACATTTCTCTGTGAGTCTGGCTTTGCACTTGAGCCCCCTGTGAGCGGGTGCTGGGCTCGCCTGCCCCAGCAGAGCTGGTGGCCCCGCTGCAGTGCAGCAGCCTGCACGCCTGCACACAGCCAATTCCAGCAGCGTGCACTGCCCCACAGAGACTGGAAACCTGACAGCCCCAAGAGCAGGCCAAGGGAGTTTTAATGCAAGCAGCAGCTAGGAACACGTACAGACCAGATCAAGAAAGATGTTAGGGACTGATACTGCTAAACTTCCTCTGCAGCATTCAAGCTCAAGGTTTTAGTGTCCAGGGGAACTACTGCTGACACTTTCAACAAAACATATTGTAAAGCCCAAATCAGCAACCACTACAGAACCAAAAGCCCGGACAATAGTGGTGTGGGAAAATAGCAGTGTTGGAAGTATAAAGAGTGTTTTTTTCCTGTTGGGGTTTGATACACAGAAGTAATTCCCTGCTCCTCCCACAATCCACATAATCTCCTACAGAAACAACAACAAAATAACTCGGTAGACTGCAAATTTTTATCTGGTTTACAAATTTGGAAAGATGAAAAACAGGGAGAGAAACCACCTCTATTTCATATTCAAAAGCAAAGCCACAGCAAGGACAGTGAAGTGGACTAACTTACAAGACAGCTATTTTAATTCATTCATCAGGAGATGTCACTTGCCAGAGTTAAAAGATACAGATTTTCAACAGCAAATTAAATTTAGCAATAGATGTAATACACAGAGATTTTTCCTTCTGCACCTAAAAAGAGGGCAAAAATACTACAGGTGGTGGCAGGATCACTAAATACTATTTGGTATAAAAAACATCCTAAAAATTGTCAAATCCTAAAGCTCTGCCTACCTCTTTCAAAAGCCAGACTCTCTCTTGAAGTACATGCTAGCAAGTTAAATTGGGGATATCTCCCTACTGCTACTGAAGCTGCTGCTTCTCTCTTGATCTTTTGATCACTGCAAGTAATTTTACTTTATTTGAACTTCACTGTAGCACTACTTGCTATGAATTTTCACGTTCAAAAAGTATTCTGCTGAAAGCCACAAGACAACTTTCAAAAAAATTACAGTTATTACTTCCCTCAACCCATAGTGCTGGTAAAAGTCTGTGCATTCAATCCCATAGGAATTTCAGATGACTGAAGCATTGTATTTCCTCCATGTGTAATAACAACTGCTCTTATATGTCAGCTGAACGCTGACTAAGGTGAAGTTCCTTTCCCTTTCCATAAGCATTTGGACCCTATTTAACATTACACTTCTTGGCATGGTCTTCACTGGGCAGACTTTAGCATCAACACAACATGAATAATAGCAAATACTTCACTAAAGCCAAAATATGAATTTTAATTTAGACCAGCTCTTACTAACAAAACTTATTAAAAAAGAGAATAGGCGTCCAAAAATCACAGACAATATAAAAAAGAGACTCCTCTCAACTGCTGACTTGGTATTTTATGCTGGGTGACGTTTACTAGACTGAAGCTGTTAGGACCAGCACTCTGTCCATCCTCCTTGCTTTCACAGAGAAACACCATGCCTCTTCAAGTCTTTCATTGCATATAATTCACCCTGAAGCATTCCTCTTCCTCCTTTTCAGCCACATACAGTAAGCTTTTCAGCACTTCCCAGTTAGTTATCTAGTATTTCTTCATCCCAAGTCTTGAAAAACAAAGGTAACAAGAAGTACTGCAGGAGGAGAGCAAGGCTCTGTTACCATTGCCTTGAACAGATTCAAGGAAAGCACTACAGCAGGCAAAACTTCTGTGAAGCAGCTATGGGCTGTACTTTGCAGCAGCAGCAAGATGCTGACTCTTGAAGTAGCAGTTACTGCATCAGGTGTCCATACAGGTTCAAATTCTGCTAGAGATAGTATAAAATGTTAAATGTACCTATGCTTAAATTGGAGAGGGGCTGGTTGTCCCCACAATAAGGGAATATTCTGGCGCTCTGACCATGCCTAGAAGAAAACCAGCAGGGTGAGAGGAAGGGCAGGAGGGTGGGTTACCCTGCACAATGGACAGCATGCAGCTGGGTGCACAGGAGAGCCCTGGACAGAGGCACTGATGGGCAGAGACATGGACAGCCCAAGGAGAAGTGCCAGCTTGGGGAAAGAACACATCAGGGAACACATATCCAAGATGCTGCAGAATTAACACCATAATTCTGCTCCTTAGGGAGACAGCTTTCTAAAACGCCTTTTCCCAAGACTTTCCTTTTCAGGTTGCTGAATTGAATCTCCCCAGTCACTGATTTACAGCTGCAATGTGTAAATAGCACACATTTCTCCTTCGATGTTTTAGACACCTATTCCAAGGTGAATTCACTAACTTCCTATCAAAATACTCAGGTCTTTTACTATAAGTACTTTTTGTTCTTACCCCTTGAGCTCTCAGCAAACACAGCTGGAATAACTGAGGAACCTACATATTCAGCTAAAGTCACCATCCACTTTTCACAGATTCCTCAGTTCTCAGTTAAAACTTCAACACAACCTGATCAGTACCTTGTTTCTGATACTCCTCTGTAGTAGCAGAAACACACATTTTCTTTCTTGGTTCTCCTCACATTTACCCTACCTAACCAATATGTTTTGAAGTATATCATTGCCAGCTGCCTTGAGTTGAGTAGCTAAGGACTAGGCTAGCAGCCTCAATGTATTTTATTTATAGGAGGGTATGATGTCTAAATAGTAAGTATAGATCAAAACATAGCCTATACTCACCCATACTTACTTTTCCTACTTGTTGGGTCATTAAATTGTCATCACCTTACGACAAAAAACAATTAGAATCTATGCATTTCTCCCTCTGTAACTCATTAAATGACCAAACACTTGAAAACTGACTCAATCAGTTTTTCTGAGAGTTTTGGCCTTCAGCTAATACATTTTTGAATTTTCAACTATGTTCAGCATGCATTTTTCCCCATTTTTCTTATCTCCAGAGCTAACTTCAATACCCTGTCCCTTGTACAATAAAGGTTTAACCTTCATGATCAGTTTATCAAACAGCCCTTCCCTTCTCCAAGCAGCCTGGTGTCCACTAACATCTGAGAAATGGCTCTCCTGAGCTTTAGTCCTCACCACAGGATGGACAGGGAAGTCTGGGGAGCAGACACGGCATTAATGGCCGTCAGCAAAGCAAAGCCACTCTTCAGACCTCTCCCATATTAAGTTGAACTAATTTTGAACTCAAGAGATTGGATATCCCACCTACATCAGCAGGCACTGTCACGTGACCATTGAGGGGACGCTGATTCTCAAAAGATCTGCAGCCACTTCATTAACAATCCAGGGCTCCACTGCTTGGCCCCCCTCTCAGGCTAAATACTAAACACCTTAGCAGATATTCTTGCTTCCAGAAGTAAAAAAAAAAAAAAAAAAAAAAAAAAAAAAAAAAAAACACACAAAAAACCTAAAGAAAAAATCACTGCTTCACAGCACACTACCGCTGACACTACTACTTCATGCAAACCACACAAACTACAATAAATGGAAATTCTTCACTATTCTTCAAGCTGTCTTCTGCTCTTATCATCACATTTCATATTCTGGCAAAAAGGAGAATACATATTCTATTTTTCTTTTTTGTAAGGATTAGATACAACATTATTCACTTCTAAATCATTTCTCAAGATCATTTGCTTTCTCCTCATGCTTTTCCTTTTCATTTCTCAGTCAACCCCCCTACTAAGCCCTCTAGTCAACTAGTAAGATAGTCAAGGGCTTCATACATTAGTTTTGTGAAATCTCTTACAGCTCTTCTTGCTCACCTTTTCTAGAAACAGTTGCCTCTGGCATCTCAACTTGTTGCAATCCCTGTTTTCAGCATCTTTCATTGCAGGTCAATTTCTCTCATTCTCCCCCTCACCCCTCCACCCCACTCACGCAATCCCTGTAGTGATTCCCTACACATTAGAGGATGCACATTCCCCTCATTCTAGATGGCCTACTACCCTTTATGCATACCTATGTCCCTGGGAAGCAAAAGACTCACAGCTTGGAAGAGTTAGATTTTTTTCTCTACAAAACACTACAGTCTCACTTCAGGTTCTGTAAGTCTCCAGGAGTAATAAAAGCACAAGCCCCTTGTTCTAATATGCTGAGAAGTCAAATAGGCAAGATTTCTCCATCCAACATATTTCTGCCATTGAATGCAGACTTTTTAGCTTCCAAACACACCACCTTTAACTACAGCACGAAAGGAGCAAGGCATATAGCATCTATCTTTCAAAAAAAATAATCACATCTGTTCTGGTAAGACAGATCTCCTAGGTAAAAAAGACATTCAGCAAAATAAGTCTGCAACACTTCTCTTTATTATGAGTGATTGGTACAGACACACACATAGATGAATCTACCTCTAGCTCAGGTTGAAGAAGAAAGATCTCAAGAAGAAAAAAGACAACATCACTTTACAGAGTATCCATTTCCAGACACAGGAATTCTTCTATCATCCCACACTACCTTATTTCAGGCTCCTCTTTGCCACACAACTCAATTATTTTGAAATGCCTAAAAATAATGACTGAAACAAGCTACTCCAGATCTCTTAAATTTATTACAGCCTCAACTCCAGTGAAGTATTTTCCTACTAATATAGGGAAGAAAGGTAGATAGAGACACTAACCTCTGGCTGACAGTTTTTTGGTGTTGATGATTTTTGCAGCATATTCCTGTGAAGAATTTTTCTTTACACATCTGCGGACCACAGAGAAGGCTCCCCTGGAAGAAAAATAAAGAGGGTAGGTGGTATGAAACTGAAAATGAAACTGTAATAGCAACAATTCCTGTTCCCAGCATGGACCAAATTAAGGAGAGGGCAGAAGACATACAGAGGAGGGACACAACACCTGGGAATCTGACGAACAATGTATGCTGTCTGATCAGCAAAAAACTTAATAAGTCTATATGGTACTCAAGTCTCCTGAAGACTCCTCAAGCTCCCTCACAGACAGTGCAGTAGGAAGAGCACACTGTGTGGGGAGAGAGAGACCATACAGGCACAGAAACAGGACATGAAGGGATTGATAAACAAGAGACAAACAGCCCTAAACAGTGCTGCAAACACTAGCTGGGGTAAGGCCATCTCCCAGATACAGCATCCCCAGCAATCACAGCACAAACCCAGGAGTCGTGTCTCCCATGCTCAAGCGCAAGCTCAGTCACAAAAACGTTACAACACTTTGCAGAAGTTACTAGTTCTCTTATATCCATCAACCTACTTGCAAAATGGGGATACACATGTACCTACTAATGAAGTGAGTAGAAAACTACAAGGCTTTCTACATTTCCTCAAGCTGGAAATATTGACATTATTATAACTATTCCAAAGAGAATTACTCTTGGAGAAGAGGTCTGAGAGAGAGGGAAGAAGGATTTCTGTGAGGAAAAAGAGTAAATACAAGAGACCAAGGTGAAAAGACAGAGACTGAAAATCTACAGGACTACACAATTAACACTTGGAAACAGCCCCTTATTTTTTAAAAACAACAACAAAAAAAACCCAAAAAACATGGCAGGTAAAGAACAACAACTAGGTTTACAAGAAAGATCTGAAAAGGGGAAAGGACAAATATGAGAAAACTAGCAGAAAATTCCAAGTCCTTCAGATCAGGAATGCAAACCCATGTCTAGGGACAAATGTCTATGTTTCAACTATGAGAGAGGGGAACAGAAGCTGCACAAGGGCCCCACAGACAGTCAGTCCTACAGGGAGCCTAAAATAGCTTCAATCCTTCCAATACTGCGGAGTCTTGCCTTTTTATCCCCTTCCTCAACCTCTACATACAAACCAATGAGCATCAAGGTGAGCACCAGCACTGGGGCCCGGGCTTGGTGACACACAGCTGCAGCAGCCTGGGGAGGGACAGGGACACCGGGCTGGAGAGAAGAGATGCAGCAGAGCCCAGCAGTTGGTGCAGGAAGGGAGGGAGCGAGCAGTAGCACCCACGAAAGCACTGTCCCCATAATCCTACTCTAGCCCTTTCTGCGCTGCTTTCCTGCCCAACTGCGCTCCCCTGCAAAGCCCTGTCCTAGGGTGCAGCAGCAAGTCTGCCAATGCGGAGACAAGTGCGGAGAGAGGGAGGGAAGAAGCGAGGAAGCGGGGAGGGAAGAGAAGCGCGGTGCAGCAGCACCTGGTCCTTTCACAGGGACAAGGAAGTGGGGACTGAAGCATCGCGGAGTGCCTGTAACAGTGCCGCGTCCCAGCGCAGAAACAGTTGCAGGGAACGGCAACGTGCAGCTGGGAGACGGTGTGGGAAGGAGAACGGGGCAGCCGGGTCCTGAGGAAGGAAAGGAAGGAAGAGAGAAAATCTAGGGGTGCAACAGGAGCGCGGAGCCCGAGACAGGCTGCAGGGACACCAGCTGCGGCGGAGCGACCCAGCAGGGCAGGAACACCTTCCCCTCCGGCGGCTATGCCGCTGGAGTGGACGGGGGGCTGGAGAACAGGATTACAGCCCGACAGCTAATCCTTCTCCGGCTCCCGGGAGAGCCGGGTCGCCGGCACAGTGCTCCGAGCAGCGCCAGTGGGTCCCGGGGCCGGGGCGGGCGGCGGGGCGCGGCGCGGGGCGCACAGCAGGCTCCGTACTTGCCAAGCTCCTCGTAGAGCTGGTACTCGTCGGTGAAGCGGGTGCACGTTGCCGTGGTGGCCATGTTCGGGCTGCGGGAGGCTCAGCGTCGCTGGGGCATGGGGCAGGGCGGCGGGGACGGGCCGGGCGGCGCGCTGCTCGGCGGCCTTCCTCCTGGCTCGGCGGGGCGGCGCGGGCTCCCCGGCGCCCGGCTCGGCGCTCCCCGCTCCGCCGTGCACAGTCACCGCTCGCCGGGGAGGGGAAGGAGGCTGAGCCTGGCCAGCACCGCGAGAACTGGCTCGGAGACACCCCGCGCCGGCCCCCCTCCCTCCGCCGGCCCCGGCCCGCCGCGGGGTGTGGCCGCCGGGGGCGCTCCCGGGGCGCCCGCAGCGCTGTCGCCCGCCGGGGGCTGCAGCCGGGGCGCGGCCGCTCCCCCGCCCGCGGGCGCGGAGCGGGCACTGCAGTGAGCGCCCCCGCCCCGCGCCAAGGGCGGGCGGACTGCGGCGGGCGCGCCCCCTCCCCACGCGCTCCGCTGGCGGCCGGGAGCAGACCCCGGCCGGGGGCACCCGGGTATTTCTCTTAATTCTCCGCGCGAGGGGCGCCGGGCCAGCCGCGGCCGGATAAGCTTCCTGCGTGCGGCGGCAGGGGAGGGAAGAGGGAGCCGCCGCCGCCGCCGCCCTCCCCCGGGTGCACGTCAGCGGGGCTAACACCGGGCCACCCGGCCCCTGCGTGTCGCGGCCCGCCGGCAGCAGCCGCCCGGCTCTCTCCGGCCGCTCCGCGCACGGGGAGGGAGAAGCGGCAGCTCCCGGCCGCCGCCGCCCGTCCCGACCGCAGTCAGAGCCCGGCGGAGGGAGCCCGGCACGCTGCGCTGTCGCCCGCCACCCGGGGAAGCGGGGCCTCAAGCCTTTCTGCGGATCCACCTCAAAGTTGGGCCCTGTGCTCCCGAGCGCTGTCAGGCTGCCCGACCTTGGGGACGCGTGTGGAAGTCCCCGAGGAAATGAACCATCTGGTGCAGAGGTAAAGCGGTAACACGCGAAATGGCTTGAAACTGTTAAGAGTGCGAACCGGCATTCGCACACACGCGTGGTTTATGGTGATGGGACTTGGACGCAGAAGACAAACAGAAATCATCAGTCTCCCAACTACAAAAGAAAACAAACCAGCCTATGTGCTGTCTCTACTAGCACAGCATCTGAGAGTGCTGCAGCAGTGCCTTCATAAGCAAGTTTGTTTTCTCCTTTTACTTTAAGTGAGTCTGTCTGAACAATTGCCAAATCTGCTTAATATGCAGATTTATATAGGGCAGTCACTGATCCAGCCAGAGAGCGAAGGGCTGCACTGGCCTCTCCTGCGTGACTGGGAGTGCAAGCTGTGTTAAGAACATTCAGAGAGACAGATGAGTGTACCATAAGCCAGGAGTAGCATTAAACTGATCTGAAAATTAAGAGTACTGTATAAGTACCATATATTTCTGCGCCATGTCTGGACTATGAAATCATCATGTTATTCAATCATATGAAAAGCAGTGACAGCAGCCACCTGCATAAACCGCCCTGCTCCCTGTCTCCAAGTTAAATGCAGCCAGCCCAGTGCTGCAAAGACTACACTGAAGTGATGCAGTGGGCAAAAATTCCCTCCTCCTATCCAGAAAGTAGATAGCAAAAGTAGGACAACGTAACAGTAGCATTACAACAAAGCAATACCTCTAGAAGGTGATTATGAAACAACAGCATTCTGCGTCTGTACACCATGCCAGCATTTAAACCTGGAAACCTGCTGACACAGCTGTATAATTCAGAGAACCAACAAATGATCCAGCCAACAGGTATCAGTTGATCAGGCTCCTGCCAAGATAAAACTGTTCCAACAACCTCATTTGGTGGTCCACCAGTTTCTTTAACAGAACAGTTGCAGCCAAGGAGTAAAGCAGTTTGACAACCCATGGTCCTTACCAGGGGAATTGGCTGATAACATGAAATTCAAGTGGGAGATTATATATACAGAGATGGGCAATGTTGCTGATACACAACCAGCACTGCATTTCCACCACCCAAAATGACATTAGATGTCCTTTGTGCAGGAGAAGTGAGCTGTTGAGTTTGTGCTGTGGTTGAGCTAGGCGATGTCATCAGGAAACATGCAACCCATTCCCCAATGTTAAGATACACAGAGCAACTGGAACAGGGCTCTGTTCCAACAATACAAAACTGAGAGTGGAGCATTAGGACTAAATTTTAGCATGCTGTAGTGAATAAGCAGCCAGAGGGAGTGAATCTTACTTTTATGCAGAGGAAAGCAGCTGAGCCATGACCAAAAAGTACAGCAACGGGAGAGGTTTATCTAAAGCTATGTACTAAACTGAGAGCTATTCTGCAGTTTTAACTGGACTCACAGACTATTCTATGTTCTGCCCCATGATATTTAAGAAGCTCTGATAGCAGTGGTCTTATAAAAATACATGAATGTAAAAAGAGGTAGACAGGAGAGGACATTTCTCATCTTCAAGTGCTACAAGGAAAAGTGAGGTCTGGAAATCGGAAAGGGAACAGAGGAGCAAGTGTGTAAAGAAAAGCTAACCATGTGTTCTGCATAGCAAGTGCTACAGAAACAGATTGCTAACTGAGAAACTTGTGTTAAGTGAGAAGTGGGATATAAATTGAGTGACAGACTTGATTAAACCAAGTACTGAGTGGGAGACTAAATTATGGGAGTAGAGTTTTTAAAAGGAATGTAGACAAAATGAAGCAGGAGGAGGGGTGGCAACATGGATAAGAGAGTATTGTGTCAACAGAAAGAAATATTGATGTTCTGGCTGACATTCCAGTCTACTTGTACTGAGAGCAAAACTGCAAACAGAGGTGAATATGGATGGTGCCTGGTCAGAATAATGTTGCAGGGACCAGAAAATATCTGAAGAGTAAGAAATGGTTTTGAGAGCCTGTGCACTAGTAATGGGAAATTGAGCTAATGAACAGTGAGATCCTGACCTGAGTTATATGCAGGATTGAAATCGAAGTAAAGCTTTGCTTTAGTACTAGCCAGCTGCAGATTTCACATTAGCAGAGAGGCAGTTTTGGTCTCTATCTTTGAAGTAGCACAGTTTGGCTTATACAGTAGTCTAAACTGTCAGGAATCTGTGAGGTAATAATCTGATTTTAATAACTGGAGCTGAGTAAGAGGCACTAAAGAAAGTAAGTAAAATGCAAAGGATTTAATGCAAAGCCCATGGGCGTAAATGGACATTTCCTCTGATGTTAATGGACTTCGGATCAGGCCCCATCTGTCCATGGAGCCTAAGGTCAGCTTTGGTATGTTGAAGAATGTCTGTGGGAAGGCAATTACACAAAAGCATTGGTCTTTAGGGAAGCAGAGTGAAGGACTAAAAAAATATTTCACAGACACTAACTGGAATTCAAACCACTGTGGAAAATGGGAAGGATTCTGGAGAAGATGCATGATAGCAGCTTTCCAGCAAGGCTGAACAAGCCCATGGGCAGCATGTATCCATGTGCTGAGTGCAGCAGTGCTGGCTAGTACCAGATAGGAAGAAAGGGTGTTAGCAAAAGTAAAGGACTTGGGAAGGGTAAGAATGGGTGGAGTTAGAAATCAGTTGAAGAGGTTGAAAGCAAGTACCAAAAAAGAAACATGCAGTAAAGAAAATTAGTAGGCATATTTTTTAAACATATTTTCTGGATTTCTGCTATTAACTTGGGGTCCCACAAAGAATCAGCCAATTTTCTCTTTATGTCTCTGCTCTCCAGCCTGTCTCTTTAAAGTGAGTAGCTCCAGGTAGGTCTTATCTCTCACAGAGATATTACAGGGCATAAAATTCAACCTGCCCTGCTGTTGTGTGGGGCTTCCTGACACTACTTCAGTATAATAACAAATGAAAATGCAAAAGAAAACATCCAAACATCTTAAATTGTGTGAAATATTCCATAATCTTAAAATGAGAGCTATTTTGGCAGGTGAGGAAAAGTTTTGAAATTCTTAACTATTATCTTGTTTCTGAATCTACAAAAAAAAAAAGCAGAGTTACCTAAATGAAGCACCATTTTATCATTACTGTTCATGGACTCACATTCATGCTCACTGAAGAAAGCCCCCTTATTTTCAAAGGTGATCATTCATGTTGGCTATTAAAAAATCTCAATTTTTTTTTACTTACGCCATTGTTGAGTATCTACAATGAAAATCAATTTTCTTTAATGTGTCTGGTTGTTTTCTTCCTTCTCCCAAACTGACATTCATTTGCTACCTCTGAGGATTTATAAGTGAGGCTGATAAAAAGTAGCATGCATAGAAAGAAGATTGGAAAGAGAGGAACTTTTTAGTGAATGAATATAAAATTTATATTTGAAATAAACGATAGAGTTCTGGAGAGAAGCAAATATTAAATTACCCTATTAGTAGGGACTATTCAGCCATCCATCTAGTTTAGTGTCTTGTCTTCAGTAGTGACCTATTCCAGATGATAAATGTAAGAGAGGGGGAAGAGAAGGGTATGAAAGGAAGAGAGAGAAGAAAAAGGGAAAGGAATCAAAGCAGGCCAATAAAGAAATCCATGTAACTATGGCCCATGTTGCATGCTTCTTGATTAGAGACTGGCTTTCCTCCTGACCCCAAGCTGATGATCAAATTATGCCCTGAAGCACCAGGATTGGTAGTCCCTGTAATTTTGATCCTAGCTTGTGTCAGTGCACATGCTATTCTGTTTCATGTCAACGCCTAATCCTTTTTGATAGTTACTAAGCTATTTAAGTCAATAATATCCCACGGCTCTGAGTGTCGCATGTTAATTATATGGCTCATAAAACATATAACCTGATCTCATTGCAAATTTGTTCTATTTTAATGTCTCTGAGTGCTTTCTACTGTTACGAGACAGGGTCAGTATAGGTAGTGTGACCAAGTGGCCAGCCCTGTTCTGTACATCTCTGCTCTTCAGTGCTGTGGGTCACTGCCCCAGGAGCTCAGGCCAAGGTGGGGGCAGCTGTGTCTGGCAGAGTCTCAGTGCCTGGGTGCCTCTGGACAGGCTCTGTGTACCTGCTGGCAGCCTGCCTGCTTCCCCAGCCCCACTAGTGAGCCAAGGGGGCACATGCCTTTCCCTGGGATTTTAACAAGTCACCTAGACACAAGGTATTTTCCTCTCAGCTTGAAGAGCTTGCAGCTTTGGATTTCAGAAGCACGGGCTAGGTGCCCAGCTAGGAAGGGGAAGCATTTGGTCCACATTTTGCATATTTAACTGGCAAAAGCTCACTCCACACTATCTTTTATCTAGAACCCTATCCTACCTTAATAAGGGATCAATATCAGGTTTATTGACTGATTTCACAAGCTGTTATGGATTCCTGCACAACTACATATAATATAGGCAAAGCCTAGTGGAAGACAACACATGGATAGTCTGGAAGAGCTGAGTACATCACCCACAGAACAATACAGAATGGGCTACAACAGCCTGATTTTATGTTCTTCATCTCATGAAAATCCAAGTCCCTTCAATAACAGCATGAGCTCTAGGTTAGAAACTGAGTGACCTCCAGAAGACTCACCTTTACGGATTCTTCTTGGGAACTTTCTTTGCTAGAGAGACATCACTAAACAGTTTTTGAATGCTGAGCTACAGTGTCTGCTGGCTACTCTTAACTGATCAGTTTGACAACATACTATGCTTTTATCACATCTAAATTATCCTTTGAAATTTATCCATAGGACCCTATAGAAAACAGTAAGGATTATGAAAGCCGGACAAATAATGTGAGCAGTAAGAACTTCCTCTAGTTCTGTATCTATAAGAAAATTAATAATAATGCAGTAAAAAATCCCAAGTTTTCACTTCTGTCTTCTTGAAACTGGCCAGTGTCAATTGTTAATCGGGTGAAGAGCAGGGTTTCCCACCAGTTATATGGCAACAAGGTCATGTTCCACAAACTCCTTTAATAACTGTCCAGTAACAGTAACAGGAATGCTAAAATCACTATCAGACGAGCTTAGCCTCAAAACATTTAATTTCTGTTGCCTCCTTTGGTGAATGGATGACAAAGAAACAGATTTTCCAGTTTCACCAGAGGAAGTGGACAGATCCATATGACCAGTGCCCAGTTTAGCTTAATAGTGACTCCAGGCAGCTCTGCTGTCACTGAAGGGTTACTCTGTGGGTATACGATAGTGGGGAAACATCTTGAACATTCATTTGAATATGGCCATCGCAGTGGAATGTTCAGGGCTATTTTAAGATTCACACTGTTTGTTTAAACAAGATGTCATGACTCAATGACTGTTACGTAAAGGATGAACACAGATTTCTCCCTATATCCCAAATATCTCTACCAACGTAAAATATTGTATGGAATTATACATATACCCTGCTGAATAATATTGATTACTGAATGAATACTGAAAACTAATGCCACATCTTGGAATGGAGTCTCCCTCTTTTTAAGGTAAGGTCCCTGTCAAAGGAAAGGCTAATATTGCAAAAAAGATGACGGATGGACAGGCTACAAGAGCTGAATGCCGCCTTTCAGAGGGCTGAGAAGAATATGAACAAGTAACTCCCTCATTGCTGGGGTTCACCCATAACCAAAAGGAATGACAAATGAGCATTTGGTTTCCAGTGATCAGTCAATGCAATCTATTGCTACTGCTGAAAGAAAAGACTTCCATTTCGTGCCAGCTGCAACAAATTTTGTTTCTTTGCTGTTTAAAATGGAGCACAGATCACTGAGAAAACCTCCAGTTTAACTCTCACAACCAAAGTCATCAAAACATTTGGCTATTACTAGCTCTACTTGAATTAAATTCAAATTAAGATAAACTAATGTATCTCACACTATCCATTTTGCCATCTTGTCATCTCAGTAGAATTTATGGCACAGTCCTTGGGGAGATACTAAACTTCTATTGAGTTTTCTGTTAGCTCTTGATTTAAATGGTTGTGGATTATTGTCCCAGAATAAAAGTGCTTAACACCAAAGATACCCTGAAGTGTGTGCAGACTCTTGAGATTACAAAGAGACCAAATCATTTCCATGGGGAATTTGCTGTCATATAATATATTGATGGATCAATCTCAAACTGCAGGCTGTTCAGAACAAGGCATCTGTCTGGTCTTGTTTGGTAAAATACTGTGTATATCTGGTAGCATGTCATTGACTGATCAGTTTTAAACTCTCAAATCATAGCACCCTACCAATTAAACATCAAACCATGAGTGGAGTTATTTAATGTTAACACAAAATAATAGAAAGCCATTAAAAAAACACAGGGGTTTATTATTAATTTTGTTAAGCTTGTGGTTTGAAAGTTTTTGGTTTTCACAAAGAACACCCTGTGCTCCTTGCCCTCATGGGAGTGCTGAATATGTAACATGACAGAATCATCCAGCACTGGGATTCTCAAACCTTTTTATCCTGAGAGATTACTCTGAATCTGGGAGACATTACAAGCAACATTTAATCATCAAAGCTCCTGGTCCATTATAAGCCATGAAGCAGTGTACTTCCACAGCACAAACGTCACTGCCAAAATTGGCATGAACTGGCCTCTCCTGGCAGTCTCAGGAAATCAACATTTACAGAGCCTGTGCTTTCCTGTCATCACCAGGCAGAAGTCCTTTCAAATTTAGGACTAAGGCAGGAAGGGTGTATTTTCACTAACAATGTCCACAGTACAAGTACAAAGGAGTAGATGCAGAAGCAATATCTCCAGAGTATTTCACCATCACTTTCACCAGCACAAAACTCTCAAATAACACCTGTTAGCAGAAAACACTGGTTTTCCTCTTTTTCATCTTTGAATCCTCTTTCACCTCCGCAGTTTAAATAGTAACTGTTGAAAGATGACCTTGATATTTTTAAAAGAGCCTGTAAAACCTCTCACTGTAAACCAGCCAGTTTAACATTTATGCATAATTTAAAAAAAATAAACATTTTAACCAAAATTGCCTGAATGTTTACACAATGGGAGAGATGGCTCACAGGACTCTTCAAAGAGCATTGGCAGTAATTTTCTACCTTGAGTAAAATAAATTAATTAACACACACATCCTGTTTCACATCAAAAGAAAATCTGGCTCCAAGGAACAATCCAAAGAGAGGGCCTGTGAATGTTTACAAAAACAGCCTGAGCCAACAAGAGCAGCAAGAGGATATTTGGGAACCACAGCAAAACCTCCACCCAGCAGCTGGACTCTCTGGCTTCTCCAGGTTTCAGTTCTGTCTGTGTGTAACGAACAGGGAACACACAGTGAGAAAGACAGGCCTGATTTCCCAGCCAGAGCAATAGTAAAATAATGATTTAAACTCCCCATTACAAATGGGGCCACAAAACCTGTGGGAATAAGTAAAGTAAATAATGATTTACAATGAGAGAAATGAGCCAGAGAGTGGGACAATGACTCTCTCATGACTTCATGGGAGTGCATCTGTCATGGGAAGGCAGAATTCAGGTTGCTCCTCCAACATGAGCAGATACAGACACTTTCCTGTGGATCTTGATTTTGGGTGAAGGTAATGCAGTAGCGCCACTCTGAATTAAACGTGCAGCTCTCATCAGGTTTCTCCCCAAAATTATGCGTGGAGTGCCACTCACAATTAAAAACTCACTAAACCTTTCTTATGTTCCTGCGTCTCTTTTCTATGGAATGGCTGTGACTGCCGCTGCATTCTACGCCTCCTTCTGAGTGCACTTTGTTCCTTGTATCTTGTTAATAAAAATAAAATGCAAAGGAAAAAAAGATGATTCTTGACAGGTTAAAAAAATTACACTCAACATCTGTCAGTTTGGGTTGGGATCCCCATTAAGAATCCACCCATGTGAGTCTGCAGTGGCACAGACTTCCTGCCTTTGAAGGGCAGTAGGCAAACACACCTGACTGTGCGGAAACACAAATATTTGCACATTCAGAAGCTCTCAAGTATCTAATTTCTATACTGCAGAGAAGGGTGTTATTTCCATGTTTAATGACCTTATGTTACATTTGAGAAGTACCAGTGAAAAAAATATATCCCAGCAAGAGAATAAGATGCTAGCTCGTGACTGCTTGTTTCTTGAATACTTGCAAATCACAGAAGTGTGTGCAAGTGCATGGAGCAGAACCGTGCTTCTGGTCACAAAGATGTGGATAAGGCAGCTCATGCTGAGGTGTGCACGTGTACATGTGACTGGATGGTGCACAGGCCAGGTAGATGTAGGTACTGCAGTCCCACAAATGGGAACAAAAGCAGAGATACCATAAACTGCAAGGAAAGATGAAAGGTGTTTTTAAATATATATTCCAAGACACACAATACATGCAAAGGCCAAGGACCCAGAAACAACAGGGAGGAACTGACTTAAAGTGAGCTCCATGCAGCAAACAAGAATAGGCTAGGGTGTGTCAGAGAGAGAGTGACAAAGCATTTTATGTTTACATGAGAAAATAAATGCTGTCAATACAATTAAGAGCCAAACTCCATTTAGCTTTTGCTTCTGAGTGAGTATGGAAGAGGATGTGCACTCTGTGATCCCATGCAGCTGAAACATTTGGCTGTCATTCTTACAGGAAAAGCAAGCTCCCTGTGGAAATCACACCTGCTGGCTATAACTAAAACTCACAGAACTAACATCTGCCTCAGCTTTGGCATCTGTCTCTATTCCTAGATATGCACAGGAGTAGCTGAAAGCACAGTCTGGACTGTCCCTGACTCCACTGGATGGTCCTCAAGTCCCAGAGCTGGGATAATTCATTTGAGGAATGAATTATGGCAGTTGAGGATTTGAAAGTCCTATTCCTAGCCCACACTTCCCTTTGGCAAGAGAGCACGGGAGAGTTGAAAACTTAGTTGTATTGCATGTCACTAGAAATACCATTTCAGACTGAAACTCAAGAGCTTTACAGGCACACACAAAATGTTTGGAACTCTCATGTGATTCCATTTCTCTTGTTTTAGAAGAGCATCATATCATATTAATATTTTTCTGTCAACAACTTAGATGCTTTCTAAACCTAAATATTGCCTATTTATTTAAATCTATACCTTCATCCTTTTGTCTCAAGGGTCTAATCCTCTTGTGTTCTTGGGATAGTATGCATTTCTTGGTAACTAAAATTTTCTTTATAATTTTCTAAAGCATATTTACCAACACTGATACCACAAAGGTGACTGCCTAGATCAGCAGTTCTTTTCTGTATGTAAAACATTGTGATGGACACAGTTTTGAGCTATGATTACCACCCAGCTGATTTAGAGACGAGGCCTTCTTATGGACACCACGCACACTTTGAGCATTAAATTTATTATTTATTTGTCTCTGTTCACCTGCCAACAGGCCAAACCGTACAGAAATCATCTCAATGCTGGAGATTAGAATCTAGCCTCCTGTATTTCCAACACCTTTCTTGAATTAGGACTTTGTTAGTTATAAAGTGTATAGCCAGAATAATAGCAAATCTTGTATTAAGTGAAAAGGATATATATTATGAGTGGGTTTTGGTTGCCTCAAGTCTACCTTCACAGCACAATAGCATAAAGATTTGCTCAAACACACAACACGTGGTTGTTCTGGCCTTAGGCTAGTACAAAGACAAGGCCCAGCAACTGTGACATTCACAATTCAAGTTTGCAGCATAACTTCTCCAAATGCCAGCACTGGCTCAGTCAATAACTGAGCATGCTGCACATGCTGGGCTTGTGTGCCACCCTGTCAATGTATGTTGCTTCTGGGACTATTTTTGCTTCTGAAACTGTTTTAGGAACAGGAGCACAGGACAAGTGACATTCAGGACTCATGTGCAGCTTTCAGCTCCACCTTGGAAGCAGGCATGCCCTTTGGGAATAGTGCTTTAGGGGACCCACCCTCACCTATGTCCACCAGCACAACTGAGAGGGAAGGGAAGCACTGCTGAGTACTTACCCTAATTGTGTTGTATAGGGACATTTCCTAGCAGTAAATATTTAAGAAGCAGCAGGGAAAAGATGCAAGCTGCATACAGCCAAAACAGATGTGGGACATCTGAGTGAAGGGTGAGGAAGAAGAAAATTATCAGTGACTATTGGAACAGTCCTGCTACTACTGAGTCATAAGCAAAAAGAGGCCACTGTGGGAAAAACTGCAATCCATTGCCAATGCAATTTAGCATTTATAGAACATGCATAAGCATGGCAAGATCTCAAGACCTACAGTGAAAGTCATCAGGAGATCACAGTACATAATACCATGAAAGTCCAAACCAAATAGCTTCAAATTTCTTCTTAACAGTTAAAAAGATTAGTAGAAAAGGAGAGCGTCGGTGGAGCTGCGTGCTGCGCTGGAAGAGTTCCGATCGCTAGGCAGAACTCGAGATGCTCGGGCGCTCTCAGGAAACACCCTCGGGAGACACCGCGCGGCAGCGGCCGCGCTCGCCCTGCAGAGCGGCTGCCGAGCCTGGCCGCGAGTGCGGCGAAGGGACCCGAGCTGCGGCCCTGGGCGGGCTGCGGCTCCCGACACACGGACCCGCCCAGGGGCAAAGACCCCAGCTGTCTATATCCCTAACCTGCCCAGGATTAAACCCGCGTCTACAACAGCCACTTTAATCCTGCGGTTTCATTAGCTAAGAAAACACTTCCAGTTTAAGGAGTTATGAATTACCCACGTGGCAAAACTACATTCCTTTCAATCAGCTTCAGCTGTGCGTGTGTCCAGCTTTCAACACCACAACTTCTACTTTTGCTGTCCTCTGCTCCTGTAAAACTCTTTGTGCTCATTTGCCAGTGTTCCCTTGTTAAAATCAAACCTTACCATAAGATCTTGAAGCAGATCCTGCCTTCTTATCATAAACAATTTCCTCTACTGAACAGATTTTGTGCCTTCTTGGTGGCAAACAGAGATGGGTTTCTTATTTGCACAGGTCAGCAAGTATTTACACAGAGATGTACAAAAATACAAGGAAATAATTAGAGAGTTGCATTAATAAGTTATGACTGGACATCATTACAGAGGCAGAACTCCTAATCAAGGCAAAAAAGTGTTTAGAGAAGGAACTCAGAAGAAAATTCTCTCTCCCTTTCTGGTGTCATTTACCTCAATGGTGAAATCAGAAACCATTATTTAGATTCCATTTACCAGGTTAAAAAGATTTTTGGTACTTAGGAAATTATCTTTATTACTTGGTATTTTTAACTATTTAGAGGAGAAATTACAAATATCCACTAATATATTTGAGGAGAATCTGATTTATACAAGCTAGCCAAGTATGTGTATTCAAATTTAATTTCTAAGAACCTATTTTAAACAGCCTTTTAATACTACATATAAAAAGGAGTGGAAAAAGCACAAGAACAAATGCAGAAGCATACCCCACGATGCCATCACAATTCACTTAAGTAATTTTCCCTGAAAATTACTGCAAATCTAACGTCAGGCTGGAATAGCTATGAGGTACTCCTTCCTTTTGTATTTATCTCAGACAGCGCCTACTGAAAGACATTTCTAAGCATTGTACTACAACAATCAAACCTATGTCAATTAGCAATTTCTTGTGCTTTTCAGAAATTAATGATGCAATATAGTGTATATATACTGCAACAGGAGGTATCAAAGACCCCAAATTCTACCTTTCAGCACCCAGTTTAATGTGAATTAAAGTTTTCCAGGCTGAAGATGCCACTTGCTTCTGTCACACAACAGGCAGGAGAACCCCTGATCACTGGATTTGGCAGCTTGCTGAGACAATCTTTACTGAAAGTCTGGCCTCCACACGGGGTATCCCTGCAGAACCCCTTAAATAGCCCTCTACTAGGAGGAGGCAATAAGGGAAAAATCAACATGCCTAGCTATTGAGAAAAAAATTACTCCAAAGATAGTTAAAGTAAAAAGAGATAAAACTTTGGGAAGAGGAGGTTGCAGGAAGGGAAGGATTTACTCAATTATTCAAGTAATGGCCCCACCATGAATGAGTACAAGAGGTGTAAAGAGTGAGACTAGACCCTATAGGGAGGTAGTTCCAGCATAAGAGGAATTATTGAAACAACCACCGTGAGTTTGCGCTTGAGAAAACATCACAGTTCCTGTAATTACACAAGCGCACACTGCCCCCAGAAGGCAGCATCTCACACTTTCCCACTCATGTTGCCTTTTTCTGCTCCCTTTCACTTGCCTGCACCAAGGATAGTTAAATTCATGGAACAGCACTCTTACAGAGAACATTAAGTAAACTAGGACTCTTCAAATTACAAAGGCGACAAATTAAAGTGATGTGAAACTTGCATATAAAATAACAGGGGGATTCAGAGAAAGATAGAAAGAAGAGAAAGAAGCAGATAAGTGCCATAAACATAACCTGTCCATTAAGTAGCTAGTCCTGGCATTGTCCCCTGGAATTCAGCAAGCCACATAGCCTTAGGCTTTGCTAGGTGAGTATCAGGCCAGTAGGCCTCAGAACAACAGGGTGACATGGTCCTCCAGAATTTCTCACAGCGCTGCTGCCACCCTGGGCTCCCCAAAAATACATCAGGGCCAGACAGAAACACCCTCCTACCCCACAGCCTGAGCCTTGAATGAACTGGACAGAACTGAGCTGGTACTTTCTGAAGGAATCGGGTAAGATCCCTAGCAAGGTTCTGAATGCTCCCTCCAGCTGTCATCTGGGCCTGCACAAATAGATCACAACCCTGAGCAGAGGTATGCGGACCTTGAGAAAGCCACGGATATTAAGTGGCTTCCACCTTCAGAGCAGTTTTTTGCATGGTCTTCTCACTTTGTTTGTATTTATTGAGATACTCTTTTCCTCCAATGCCTGGAAGAGCTTTAAAGCATTTTCCAAACTTCCCCTTTGCAGAACAATACACACACACAACTACAGTAATATAATTCCCTTTATCATTTCCTAACAGGTTAAAATATTAAATTCTGATCCCACAAGACACTTTGCTGTAAACAAACTGAAATTTATGCTTTCATAAATCAACTGTTCAGTGACAGCACAAGCAGCACTCCTGGAACTGCAGAGGGGGGCAATCCAGAGGGATGCCTGGCCCAGGCGAGCCGAGTGAGATGAAGACTAAAGCGATCGGAGGATATTGCAACTTACGACAGTGAGAACATTCCACGTACCTGGGAAGAGCGATGGAAACCCTCGCTTGAGAGTGCGGAGCCCGTTGGACACCGGGGAGGACAACGCGGCGGGGCCTGCGGGGACGGGCGGCTGCGGACGCCAGGGGGCGCCCCCGGCCAGCGCCGCGGCCCCTCTCTGGGCCTGGGCTATCCCGGGACATCCCAGAGTAACCCCGGGTGTGCCAGAGTATCCCGGGGTGTCCCGGAGCATCCCGGGCTGTGCCAGAGTATCCCGGGACATCCCGGTGTACCCTGGTCCCGGAGGGGCAGCCGCCACCGGGCCGTGTGGCCAGGTGCGGGCGCTGGCCTGCGGACTCACTGCCTGCTGCTCGGCTGCGGCCCAAGACACAGGAGCAGTTTTAGTTTTACCCGTGAGGGGTTCAAAGAGTGACACAGATGAGATTTTTTTTTTTGAGTCGTACTTTGTGTCCTTAGTAGTCTCTTAAATTTGACTTAAAGATTTTAAAAGACAGGGCCTGTTCAAACTTCCTCAAAAATTTACACTGACAGAAAATTTTCAAATAAATCAATGGGTTTATGCAGGCTGTAGGAAGTGCCTTTGTTTGGATTTTTGGCTAGCTGAACAGCGACTCAAGAGTCCTGTAAGTTTACAATTGAAGCTGTGCCCAGCTCTGCCCCAAGCACAGGCTGTAGTGCAGGTGATGAAATTCAGCACTTACCCCACCGTAAGGGCTGCTGTGGCTCTGAGGTGTGTGAGGGAATGTCTGGGTGTGGTGCTTGCCCTCCTCGAACAAATCACCCTCCTGCAGTCTAATTCCTTCAATGCCCCGACGAGTAATCAGCAAACCCAATCAGAATTGGGACTCTCCTGCAAGACACTTAATTGTAAACACAACAAGAAGAAGGAATTGATCAAAGAGCAAAAGGATAATACACCATGGAACATGACACATTTCTGTGACAACATCTAGCTTAAAATTAACATAGGCTCTGAGAGCTCATTATTGTTGAAAAATTATTTTCAAATATAGGCTCTGTTTGTGGCCTAAGGCACTTCATAGGAGTTGAGACCAGTAAGAAAAGGTCAATGCCACCAGACACTTTACATTTGTAAATACAGACCTTGAGCTGTCATATTTCAAGTCACTGGCTCCACAGTAGCCTCGGCAAGCCCTATGCTTTTTCCTTTTATCTCTTTGTTTTCAAGATGTGATAGCAGTTATCTCTCCCATAAATCACAAACAGGGCTCTGACTGACAACTGGTATATAAAGAATGAAGGCTTGTTAACAGTCACTGAAGTTATGCCAACTAACAACCCCGCAAATTCATGCTGTTTGGCTGTGGGTGTATTCATTTAGCTAATGAATATCAGTGTGTGGGATTAACCAGATAAACCTGTAGCCAGTGAGAAATGAATACTATGTAGGGTGTGCATCCCTCTCAGCAATCCATGATTAATAGATTCTACTAGAGTCTATGCTTTTCATAAATTCCAGAATAATGAGCCCCAGTTTGCTCAGGGAACTTAATTTTTCTAAATGTAATACTCTAGAGGCTATGGCTCCCCAGGTGACTTACAAAGGACAAACAAAAATTCAGGAGAGAAACAGTTTTTGCAGTTGAACCTAAATATGCATCCCCATTGCAAACAGGAGGAGGGGCTGTTGTTTGCAGTTTAGGTTCCCAGGGCTGTTTGCCATGGCCAAGAGAAATGTTTACTACAGCTGTAATCTGTTATGTGCTGTTGATTTTAATTGCTTTTCAAAATGTGAAGACAACTGTGATATTTGGAAGAGAATGGCAAGCTGCACTAATAAGCTCTGTTGTGCAGCAGATCTAGTTCACAATGTGCTCTGCAGGCTTCTCTGCAAAATCTTGACAGTATCCTGGGGAGTGAGGAAGGAAAGGAAGGATCTTAGACATGCCCTACTCAGCCAAAGAAGTGAGCCTGATTCACTGCTTCTCTTGGATCTGTATCCACAGAAGCCTAAGCCCTTCCTTAGAAGACCCTACAGAAAGCAGCCAGCTATAGCCACAGAGCTGCAGTGATACTAATAATTAATTCTCATTGTAAAAGCAACACTGACCATCAGATTTACACAAGTTATTTGGTCCAGCAAGAATTGTCTTGGAAATTAGTAACATAGTACTTGGGTTAGAAATGGGTAGCCAGCAAGGCACCTTGGTTGAGGGCTCAGAGGGTTCCACAAATATTTGGGAACACTCCAGTTCCAGGCTAATGACCATCTGGAGGCTGTTCCCAAAAGGTTTCAGCCCCTGGTCTCAGTGATATATAAAGGAAATTCTTTGCTTCACTCCACTAGGCAACTGGTATTCTGTGACATTGACTCACCTAGAAGTGTGTTGGATGTGCAGTGTGGCTGCTGCTTACAGCTGGGTGCTCTTGTGATGAGAAATGGTGCAGTTTGCTTCATCCAGACCCTTCTAGTCCAAGATTGTGGTTTATTCCTGGGGCTTGTGTGGTCTCAGTCCCAAATGCAGAGTGGGTTTTCACTAGCAAGAGATGAGCCAAATTAGAATAACATGTCAGAGGGTTAAGACTTACTTCAGCAAAGCTGTATTGGGTAGACTCCACAGACAGCTTTTCTTTTGCAGCTGTGAGCTGGAAAAGTCAGAAAATGAGGAAAAAAACATCAGCCAGGCAACTAGAGTAAACTGGCAGATTCAAACACAGTAATGGAGCAAAGCTATTGCTCTCATCCTGTCAGACTCAGATACCCAGAAACTTCAAAATAAACCTGATTGTAAACATGATTTTCAATCATGGATCCCAGTTTCTAATCCTCCAGAAGAGCTAGGTGTGAATTTTCTGTATGCAAGTTGCTTGGTTCAAACTGCAGCACCAGAAGTTACCATGTCTATTTAGAAGTGGGTAAAAAATATGAACTGATTTTCAGTAATGCTTGAGGTCCTGGTAATTTCAAAGCAAGCTGTAGATGTTCAGTATCTCTGGGGAAAAATAAAATTAAGAGACTGTCAGTTGTTTTCATGTGCCAAATATTAATTCTTGGAAGACTGACCACACACATGCTGGCTCACTGAGAGCTGTTTTCCTCCTCTGGATTATATACATAGCAATGATATCTCTCCCTATAATTTGTCTGAATAATGCTATGCAAATAGTAGATATGATGAATTACTGTCCACCTCACACATAAGGAATAGGCAAATTGGTAATTCAACCTTTTCTAAAGATTTTGGCTTTTGAACTGTTAATTTGACAAGTGAAAACCCCAAACACTTGCACCTACATACCTTGTTAAAATCAAAGCCAAAACCATACCTTACTGATATGAACAATGTCTGCAAATAAAGAGGCACTTCAGATTTTCTTGCATAAACAACTGGAAACAGGTCTGAGCAAATGGAGGCAAGTTCATACCTTCACCACCCAGTCCCTGGAGCCAGGGCAACACGGGACTGAGCAAGTTCTACCTGCCAGAGCCCTGCCTGCACCTCCCTTGCCCCAGGGTCTGTGTGTCTGTGCTCCAGGTCTGTCCTGATAGTGTTTGACTGTAATGTGGATTCAGATTAGGAAACTGGGACCTGCCCTTTTATTCCAGGCAACAGCTGAGGAATGGCGCTGAAGCGAAGCCCCTCAGCCCCATCCTTGCCCAGGCTGTGTCAAGGGTGTGGCCATGCCTGGTCTCTCCCTCCCTGCCCGTTGCCCTCCTGGCCTGACCTCAGCTGGCAGCTGTGCTGGCTGGGGCCGGGTGTGGCACTGCGCCTGCCCGCTCACCCCCTGGGCTCCAGCCAGTTCGGGCACAGCTCACCCTCCTCGGCGAGCACCCACCCCCAGTGTTCCCTGGCACCCCTCTCCCCTTCTCGCAAAGGGATCAAAGGCAAAAAAACCAAAGGTCTCATTATATTTCTTTATTCTGGATGAAAAATTATGATTTCTTTGATTGCTTTGGGTAAGCAGAGGCCTGTGGGATCTTGCCCTACTGAGGTTTTTACCTCAGATGTTTTACAGAGGGATTTGGCCATAAGCCATGGCAGGCAGGGCACTGAGGGGAGGGGACACCTGACCAGGATGCATTAGGAACCGTAGGTTCTTGGGAGCCAGTATGCTAGTAGAACCTTCCTATATTTGGTCAAGTCTCCAGTTTTCCTTCACCGTTGGTCAAGACCTTTTTCTTATAAGGTCATGTTCTAAGTTCACTTTTCTGATTGGGCCTGTGTCCAATACCTGGCTGTGTTTGGCCTGCCCCCGGGGTCTTTGGAACTTAGTCTCTGTACCTGCATGGCGTTTGTTATTTTTGCCATTACAGTTTTTTGTTTTCTGTCTAGTTCCATTGTTCCCATTCCTCTTTATTAGCCAGCTCTTCCCAGCAAAGCAGAAGCAGGGGGACCTTACAAGGCTCCAAAGCTCATAGATGCCCCTTCATAATTCTGTGCTATGGTGACCTAGCTTTAATCTTCATTGTGAATTGATTAAAAAATCTGTTTGGATGGAAAACTTTCCTGGAAACTCTGCTCTTACAGGACAAGTGCCCAGCTGCGACTCACAAATGAACCAACTACACCTGGAAAATTCACCCCAAAACTTCCTATAATCTAAAATGGAAACTGCTGAATGCTTTCAGCACATGCACATATCACCAGTCCTCACCACACACACAGGTGGCTGCCATTCTGCAGAGGCCTGTGGAGGCGCAGTGTGAACAACCCTGACTCACCCAGAGAGCCCAGCTCAGTCTGAAACAAACCTGCCTTGCCTGTGACACTGGCAGGGCTCAGGGTGATGAACACACCACCTTGGCATCTGAGCCACAGTGGCCTGCCTTTGCTGAGGGGCACGGTAGCAAACACCAACAAAATTCACCGTGTGTCATACAACCCCAGTAAACATGCTTGGGGGAGAAAGCAAAAGTGTAGCTCAATGCTGTAGCCAATGCCTTATGTATTATCTAAAGAAAAAAAGACAGGCAGAAAAGCCTCTTCACTGGCTCGCTAAAGAGATACTCATTGTCACCATCCTGTACACAGGTAAGATTCAAAACAAATGTGCTACCAGCTGACCAATTAGACACAGGCACTTAGAATGTTACTCCACTTAGCCTGAGTTTTTAAGGCAAAGCATTAGGTCCTCTCCTTGTGTTTCTACAGTTCCTTAGCATAATGGGGCTTTGGCCTGTAACTGATATTCCTACAGCTGTTCAATAGTTGAGGCATTTAAGGGATATCAGAAAACTGCCCAGTACAACTGGCTGGTAGCCTAGCTGGTTGTCACAGGACAAACTAAGGACAGGACAAAGAAAACAACTTTGAAAGAAAAGTAGAAGTAAAGTGGTAGGATAGTTTTGCGCTGTGGCTAAACACTAGATAATTTGAATGAAAAAAGAAAGCTTTTGAATAGTTGCTCAGTTTTAAAAAGCAGATATTAATTACCACATTAAGCTAAAGGGAGAATGACGGACTCTAGGATTACTTTTTCCAAGTAGTTTAACTTTAAAAAAAGTTAGTCTTTCTTTTAAATAAATATAGCAGCAAAGAATCAAAATTTTATCACATTAATGCTGTAACTCAAAGCAAAAAGCCCCATATTATTTCAAGCCCATTTGTGCCTCTAATATATTTGAAATTATCCCAGCCATTGCATGATGATTTTTTTGCTGAGAGTTTTCATTTGATTAGTTTCACTCTGATTTATCAATTTTCTATCTTTATTTTTTTTGTAACACATTTTAGTTTTTCTAAGGCCAAACATTTTTTTCCAGTATCTTCTCTAACTAGCAATAGTTGAATGATATGACCAATTAAAAGCAGATTACACTGCATGCTGTATTTCTATTATGTCTTCAGCCTGTGCCTAATAGCACTGTTTTTCTTTCTACAAAATATTTTGGTTTCCTTGAAGAAGTCCAGTGACAGAGATGAAAACAAAGATTAAATTATCCAAACACAGATGCTCAAAAGCAAACATATAAGAACCCCAGTACAAGGATCCTTAGAAAAGTAATGCTTTAATTTGCTAGAGAACAAATATTAAGAATATCAGATTAGGGGACATGCTGAGCCTTGAATTTTGAAGGAAGCCACTTCAAAACATCCTGTTTCTTAAAATGACTGATCTTATCTGTGCAACGTGCCTCATTTCATAATTTGGGAAGATGCCCCAGACCAATAGCAGTGATGGTCAGAGATTTTCAATTTCCAGCCTAAACATACTTAGAACAAGTGGACACAATCTGAACAGTCTGTTCCAGGGATTCCCCTAAGTGACACATTTTTCATAAGTAACTTCTGTCATGTAAAGGCCAATGGAGACATACATCCCTTTCATCCAGTCATCTTTGTGCCCACAATAATTCTCCAAATCTCTTCAAACAGATATTATACCCTCCACTCCTTGGGTGCCCAGCTTCCTACAGACTCACCTATCCTACAGACTCACCTACAGGTACCTATTGCTTACTGCTTTTTCTTTCCTTGGATCCTCTGGTCTTGTGTCTGTATTTATTTTTTAGCTTTTTGTCTGTGTAACATACAGTGTTAGCAGATTCATCAGCCATGTGCAAGGGAAGGAAAGAAGCCTCCTTCCAGCCTTCACCAGTGCACTAGGCCTTCATCCTCATCTCCTAGAGGTGAAGCTGAAGATGACATGGCACGTGCAGAGGTCAGCCAGGGAGCAGACCTTCAACTCAACACACTGACACTTGCCAAGCCTGACAGACAGCTAACTTTTCTGACTTTCAACAGAATTTTCATGCATTTGCAGTTAAAGAACGGATTTTAAGATGTTGGTTCAAGGAATTAATTTGAACATATCTGAATAGATTTGATTGGAACTGAAAATAAATAACTCTACAAAAGATCCTAAGAATCCTAAAACAAGCTTTAAATAAGTGGGCTGGACATTTTAAACAATGCAACTGGAATGAAGATCCTTAGAGCCAATGTGTGAGTCAGGGACAGAGCTGGTACTAAAACTTAGCTTTGCAACTCATGAGTCCAGGGTCCTTCTAAGGCACTACAGTACTACAGCTACTACAGTAAAGCAGCTTATGTGTATTTTCAGGGTGAGAGACTGGAAACTGTGCTGCTCACCTAACTCTCAGTTAACAGCCAGGTCAAAAGGCAGGAGGCCAAATTAGATAGATCAAATATCTATCTATGCTGACATTGCTAAAAGCAAGTAAAATATAGAACTGCATTAACAGATTCTGTAGTGGACTAGACCTCATGTTATCCAGGCAACTCGACTAGGTCATCATATATAATTATGTATCAGTGAATTTCCCAGTTGATGAAAAGCAATACTTATTTGAGCTCCTCAGCATTCTCTCAGTCTTGTCTTAGCTTGAAGAGAAAGAAAACCCCTCAGTGATACATGAGAAAGCAGGAAAGCAGACACAACAAGAAGCACAGCATTGCTTAATGAATTGGGAAAGGAATGAGAATATTTGTCTTGTAGCTTTTTGCATACAAGGTCCTTCCCCCAACATCATGTAAGGAATGTGCACTTGGCTTGCTTTTCCAATTACCATGTACCAAGTAAGCAAGGAATAGATCAAGTAGGAAGCTTGAAGGATAATTTTTAATGTCCACTCTGAGGTTTCCAATAGGATTCATGTCCCTGTGTTTTGTCCAACTATAGGCTAAACTGCTACTTGTAAGCTAACTTTGTATAAATCAGATTTAAAGTAGCTTAATCCATTTATACTTGCAGCTGCAGCAGCTTTATTCAATGAGTTCATCATTAAGGTAAGCTAATTGTACCTATCTGGTTACCGACCTTCTCCAATACAGATACCCTGCAATAAAGTGAAGCACCATAAATTCAAAGTGATTGAATGCAGTGAACATATTCTTCACATACCTACGTTGTAAGGCACTTCTGCCTTTGGAAAAGAAAATAGAACTGCAAAATCCCTCACAATTCACTACAAATGAAAGAATTTCAATTATTCACTCGTTTTAAGAATATAATCCACATGTCGTGTGTCGAATAAGTAGGGATTCCTTCTCAAAGGCTGTTATGGTATGAAAAATTACTTGATCACACCAAAGTGGCTTCTAAATGCAACTTTTTTTCAGCAACCCATAGCCTTTCATTAGTTCTATAGGAATGTACTAAGCCTCACCACAAACACAAGGCCTGAGAACGAGTGTAAGGATAAATTAATTAAGTAAATAAGGCTTTAAGTAGCTGATCCATTGAGCACAGGGGATTGTGGTTTCTCTGGAATCACTTACCCAAGCCATTGTCAGGAACAAAACTGTAATGCAATATCATACAGCATGTGAATCAGCACCTTCAAACATGCTCACCTTTACTCTGACAGTGGTGTACAAAGGTGCTAGCCTGCAGCCAGAGCTTCTTAGTCTCTGCAGAAGAAAAGAAATAATTCGTTGCTTTTCTCATCAGAGATATCCGTCCCTTATAACATTCTGGCTCATATTTCAGTTTCAGACATGCTAAAGCACAGAGTGGTGATGTGCTTGAATTTCTCCATCAACAATTTGCAGGAATAGAATCAATTATATGCCCCACCAACATTCTTTCCAGCAGGTGGGAGTAGAACTGCTCTTCTGGTTGTTTTCCATCCACAGAACAGAATGGGCACCCCAAGGTATTCAGAATATTATGATATACTGCTACTCTATATTCATGATGTCCTGAAAAGGAGCGTACTTCCCAATTTGCAAGAAACCAACTCCTTGAAGGTTAAACATTATTCAAGGGAGGAAGGAGATAAGCCATCCTATAAAGGATGTCTGTAATTATTAATAAATACAATGAAGAAAAGTAAGACCATCCTGTTGGAAAGCAGTGTGAAAGGAAACAAGGAACCATTTCCTCCTAAAGCCACACATTCACCATGCTGTTCACTCCCAGTCACTGAGAGTGTCATTATCAGTCACATTATAAGGTGAGACCAACTCCTACTGTTCCCTTCGGAACTCATGCAAAAACTTGATAGAAATCAAACTGAAGGCAAACGTATTTGAAAAGTTGGAAGAGAGTTTCCAAAGATACATCTGCATTTTGGTACTTCTTTTCTTAGCAGTAATCATGACATAGACAACAGAAACCTATGCAAGCAAGGTAAGGCCACTTTACCAATTATTTCTGCAAGCAGCGACACAGAATTGAGCAGGAAATACACTGAGAACTGGCAGGCAGAAAAGCCATCTTCCTATGCAATGAGAGTGCTGCCTGACACAAACACTTCAAGAACCCCATGGCTGCAGAGATTAAAATGCCCCAGAGACAGGAGGACACTGAATAACATAGGGTTTGGCAAATTCACCCCATGGCTGCAGAGATTAAAATGCCCCAGAGACAGGAGGACACTGAATAACATAGGGTTTGGCAAATTCACCTCCTGACTATTGTTGGTTGCCAAGAAAATTCATTCTGACTCACTAGAAGCCATATGTATTGTTCCACAAAAGGATATGAACAAGTGTAATACTGATGGCCCATAAAAGCAGTTTAAAAATACAGCAGCTTTAATAGATTTCTATCTGGTCTGAAGAATAATTCTGGTCTGCAGACCAGAGGCTTACTGAATGGCACTGGTCCAAAAAGACCTGGCGGGTGGCCTGCCTGGGAAAAAGAGAGCAAAAGGACGGAAGCGGAGGTGACCTGGTAATGTGTCAGCAAGGAGTGGCAGGCCTGAAAAAGACTTTATGGAGCCAAAATGGGATAGAGGCATATAATCAAAGCCGATTTTCCTACAATAGTTCTGCCCTGCAGAGCCCTTTTTCTTTTTTTTTTTTTTAGGCCTGTGTGACAGGAACCCTGAGGACACCCCACCTGACCTTCCCAGGACTGATGCTTAGTAATTGATAGTGCTGTTTACACAAGTGTCAGGATATTTCATTATAAAATTTGGCCCCTTAATTGTTAGATTTAGTTCTGAATTATTTTACAGAATGGTTTACTGAAGATCTGCATATTTGTCAAAAAGATTTACAAATATTTACAAAGTGAAAAAATCCAAGCCATAGTACTGTGGATGTTCAGACTCTCATCTGTTAAAACACTTTTGGCTTTGCATATCTGTAAGATCTATCTTGGACAACAGCATGCTTCTCACATAGTCATTAGTCAAACTGCACAGCATGTTTGGGCAGTAACTAAGGTTTATAGTCCACTAAATGGATATGTCAGTCAGAAACTGAAAAATTCTGACTCACCTAAAGCAACAAAAAAAGGTGATAGCAAATAATTCAGATCTACACAATAACATTTTTCTGCTTTGTTTGATATTACTCTTTTAGGTTAACTAGCAGAACTCTTCAACTCTGTTTCCAAAAATAACTCTCTTCATTCCATACCTGTAAGATCTTCCCATTCTACACTGACCTGGCTGGAAATAATGGGCTTCCTGGTATTAAAAAACCTACATTTCAAAAATTTGTTTGCATGTCACAAATTTCCATGTCTCCCCTACTTTCAAGCTTTTAAAAAAATTGTACAATCACATCCAATGAGGATGTGCCCCTTGCATCTGGTAACTTATCACTCTCTGAGGGTCTGCATTCTAGTTGTTTATATATCTGTCTAAAAGGACTCAAGCTTGCTAACAGTATTTGAAAGGGAGAAAACACAAATTGACAAGACACACCATAAACAGCCCAGATTCACCAATAAAAAGCAGGGATAAAGGAGGTATCAACATCCCTTCAAAAGCTGAAACTGAGAAAAGGTTTAAGAGTCCTTTTTTCTTACTGCCATAGGCACTAAGGCAGGATTGCCCAGATTTGGAGCCCAGAAACACTGCTGTTCTCTCTAAGTGAAGGAGCTCAGTCTAATTTTTTTGCTGAGAATTCACTATTTGTTTTAATGTCCCCACAAACTATTTGGCAGCAGCACAAAGATTTCTTCAGACAGCTGTGGGATATTACTGAGCATTTCATGCTCCTAGCAATGCAGTAATTCCCTAACCACTGTATAATTAAGGGCTTTGTTGAGGTCTGGTGACATATTTGAGTACTTGCAGTGCTACACCTTGTTTCATAGGTCAGACTGACATGCACCAAGAAAAAAAGCCAAATTTCTAGCCAATATATTTTTCTGCAAACATGGATTCTTCAGTAGTCTTTCACAGCTGGTAGAAGTGTAGTCCATCCCCAACCTACTCCACTTGTCCTCCCCTTGGAACATAACCATTCTCTGCATTTGCTTTTAGTCACCATTTAAGCCCCAGTGCTCAGAGAACTGACTTGGGTTTCTCGAGGTCAGAGCAGCTAAACATTGAGCCTTTTGTTCTCATCACCCAATGAAAGAAGAACAAAATTCCTGAGTAGATGATTCTATCTTATTTGATCATAGTTTATAATTTCTTCCTTTGTTTCCTGTCATGGGCTTCCCTGGGAAAGAAAAGAAGAAGCTTTCCCTGCCTAGTGTGTGATTTCCTTGCCCTTCTGCTGACAAGCCAGATGGCTGGTGCTGACTGGTGATAATATTACACTCTATGCAAGAGGCAAAGGGGAAGTGACCTGTCAGCATTCAAATAATAAAACTTGCAACTGCCACATTTCACTGCTGATGACTTACTCATATTTGTCTTTTTAGAGCCTTTTCCACCTGGCAAAATCCTAAAAAAAAAAAGTGAAAATACACTGCAGAATTAAAGACTGATTCTAACAACCTTTTTTTCATGCAGGTGCTTCATGAAAGTCTGCTGTAAAATCACGTGGATGACTCATACAAATGCGTGCAGAAGCAAGCACCACTCTTCTATGCTAAGTACATTCACTGAGAACAGCATATCATTGACTGTAAAATGGGCAGTTACATCTCTTGAACAGGCATTCAGAGAGCCGATAAAAGCTTTAAACAACTTGAATGGCAAACACGGATCACCTTCAATTGCCTAACTTGTTTTAAGTGCCATTTCATGCTTCAGGTCCCAGCAACATAAAGATATGAGAACTGATTGAGATGCTATCACACTTCTGCATTTTTCCAGTTCAACACTATCTGTTCCTTTCATGTACAGATATTTCAGATTTAAGGAATTCTGGCTCAAGCTGTGATATATGTAGAGAAAAAGAGAAAATGTTATCTCAAAGGATTTTATATGAGTTTCCAAAATCTCACATATAGGAGAAAAGCCACCTGTATTTAGACATTAGTATGTTAAATAAAATTCTGAAGGTGGTCTAATAGAGAAGTGATATTCTGGGCAAGTATGGGCATTCCAACCTGCTAGTATACTAGAAACTACAGACTGACTTTTCTGCAGTGACTAAAACCCCTTGAGGCTTAATGTAATTTAACCTGCTTTTCTTAAGGAAGTATGTTCAATGTAGGTTTTGGCAACATTTTATTTTTCACACATGATGAAATAACCAGCAAAACATCCTGCCCTTTCTCACACAGATGAAATAAACTCTATGATTTTCCATGAGAAAACTTAGAAAAAAAAAATAAAATAAAACCACAGAACTAGCTCCAATCTGATCTCTGTTGAAAACATGGCTTTTGGTAGAATATACATTTCTATAGGAACTGAGTGGGGTTTTGCATATCCATTTTATCAGAAATTTTGGATGTTTTTCCATAACCATTAGTGCCCCCATTGAATAGGGTGACTTAAATACTTCAATCACACACTATTCTATGTCTTTCTGGCATGTAACAGAGGTTGGTGAGGAAAGACACAGGGCTGAAACTCAGGGCATTCCCAGAAAACACTCCTGATTCTCTCATGGTAAGACATCAAGAAAATCATTGTCAACCTGCTGCAAAATACGAGTCTGGATTTGGTTTATGCATCACCTTTCTATCTATAGAAAAGGGACTTTTTAGAATAGAAAGTCTTCAGGGCAAGGAGGGTGACTTAGCAAGTACTTGTAAATTTTCTGGCAGGTTGGAAGTCTGATTTCAGCACTGGCCTCCAGGCAAAACCTTAAAGGTAAGCAAGAGATAATAAACTTTGCTGCAACTTCCTTGTGAAGCACCTGGATGCTATCAGTGATCATTATCTGACTGCCTTGTCTATTTGATGGCTCTGCATAGCTCGCAGAGGGCTGAGTTACATCTATTGTGTTTCATATATGTACCTGGAAAAAGATAAGAAATTTCACATATTTGTAACGAAACAGGTGTCAAAGGCCTCACATATTTTGGGTGGAACATTGCTACAGGACATGCAATTGTGAATAGAATTTCTGAGGGTCTGTCCAGAGTATGAGAGGCAAGAGCTGAAATTTTGCTTCCCTGTGAGTAGTGACACTTGAGTAAGTGTCTGCTTCAGTGCAAAGGAAGGTGCTGAGCACTGACTAGAATAATTTGCATGCTGGCCTTTTATTGTTACTCCTGTCCTCTAGATATATAAGTAATAAGGAAATTTTTCTGGGTCTTTGTATTAACAAAAAATTACAGCTCTCTTCTAAACAAGTTGTTTAGAAGTGGTCAGGCAGAATGAAGCTGAAAAAATAACAATGCCTGGAACTTTAGGCTGAAAACACTTTTGAAACCTGTTTGTACCCAGAACAGAAAGGCTTGGGACTGTTATTCACATAGCAAGATATGGAGAGGAAGAAAAGTCCATAGATATGACTAGTCCCAAATAAGTTGTTCTAAAATATTTATTTCTATCATAGAAATATAGGCTAATTATAGAAGAGTGTAATTTTATCCTCTATGTCTGTAATATTCTTTAAAATCCGAAAGGGCTAGGGAGAGTAGTTCTGGCGTAAGATGGTATATATGAATTCTACTGGTGTTCTAGTTTAAAATAAATGTGCAATATTGCTTTAAATTACCTGTCTATAAAGTAAGTCTTCACATTCTCTGTCATCCACCTTCAAAACAGAGACAGCATTTCCTCTAAAGTGCAAGGATCAAGAACTGTTGAGTAGATAATGATCTAAACATGAATGTGCTTGTAGCAGCAAAACCAGTTTCTACAAGGACATGGACATTCTGTGGGTGCTGCCAATGAATATTTTAATTTTCATGGGATTGCTAACTTGGGAGTTTCCCCACCCTCTGGCTGCTTGCTGAAAATATATGTCACATGATCCTTGAGACACCTAGTTGATTTTTTAACTTCTTTTCAAGATATCTCCCTTAATCTGGACCAAAAGATAATAAAACCCACATTTTTCAGATTTTGGAAGTTAGTATGCTTTAACTTCCACTATGGTAGCTGCTTGCTGTGTGACTTTTTCATACAGATCAGTGATCAGGTGCTACAAATACAAGGCAATTTAATTCTTATTCTCTTTTGGTGATAGTCCCACCTGCAAGCTGTGATGGTCATGTCTTTTCTGGAGTCATTGAAAGAGCAAACATTGCTTTGTGACCCCTCACTGATCATGGGCTTGTACCCACACATATGCTCCTGTTTCTGTTTCTTCCCTTAAGCTTTGGAAGTACTAATGAGAAGCTGAAGTGCTATGCCCTAAGATCATAAACAACAAAGATTTCAGGTTCTAAGTAAGAAAGAAAAAGTAAAGAAAGTAGTGGGTGAAAGGAAGTACTGGTAGCCTGATTTGACAGCTAAGAATCAGTTCAAGAAGACATTAAGTTTCAAGAAATACACATGCATAGCATGGCCTTCAGAGGTAGGTAATCTAGTTAAATTCTTGACCTATTCAGGGAGAGAAAGAGAGAGCTACCTGTGGGTAGAGTCAAGTTCCAAAACACAGTCCTTCCACACCCATAACTGGAAGCCAGATCTGGGCAGGTTAAAATCAGAACATGTGTCTTATAACTGTGACAAAGAGAAGCTTAATATAGTACCTGGGGTTGGAGAGTGCTGTTTGGTGCTGAGACTGGCTTATTCTGTACAGCAAATACTCTGGCTGATTAACTCTGTCCAGCTGCATTAAGCAGCACACACCATTCTCTTCCTGAAGAATACCCAGCATCTTTCCTCCTTAAGTGTTAGCAAGCTACAGTTTTATTATTAGAAAACATCTGGGCCCATGTGTATTACAGCATAGTTGCTATAGGGTAGCAAGTCAAATCAGTATGCAGTCCAAAGAAAAGCAGCACATATCTATTTTCTGGCTATTTTGATATATGTTTAGTTTAGGTGAAAATCTTTCCAGGTTCAAAGATGCAAAATCCTAGAATCTGGAATCCCTTGAATCTCTCAGTTTTTAACTATCTATACTCCTTGTCCTATTAATTCTTGTATCTTTTCATAATTTCTTCTTCCCTCCCTAACTCCTACAGGTATTGGGTATTGTTAGCTCCAGCCACAGCTCTACAAATGTGAATCTGACTGCCTTGACACCTTGCAAGTGGTCAGTGGGACAGCCTGCCTGCCTCTGTACAGCAGGCTCTGCTGTCTCTGTGCCACACACCCATGAGCTCTGTTTCCCAGGGTGGCACCAACAGACTTGCCTTATATTTAGCTACTACCAGTGTCATGATGTTTCAGAATGTCCTCAGGTAAACTTACTAACTCCTCTGTCAAACCCATGAGTCAAGCCAGACAGCTTCTGCTGTCTCACACATTTAATAAGAAGGCCAGTCCTCAACAGGCTAGAAAAGCCTGTGCATTGAATGAAAGAAAAACACCCACCTTAACACATCTGCTTGTTTGATCTTTTCTCAACCAAATGGCCAATAAACCTCCAATAACCAAGGGAAAGAAACAAATATTCTCCAAAGAGCTGCAATACTCTACACTGCAAAGAGAGAGAGAAGATTATAAGGCTTCTCCTTCAGCAAGATTTCAGGACACAAGGCAGACAGCCAAAAAGTCAGAACTACCTTCTCTTTGCTGGGGCGCATTCCACAGACAGCCAGAGATGGAAGCAGAGATACAACCTGTTGAGATTGTCAAGATGTTTCAAGAAAAAGGTGGGCATTAATGTCTACTTTCACTATGTTGCCATTTTCTTCTCTCCCACAGCCCTGTAATCTCAGTTTTCAACACAGAGATACAGCTAAAGATAGTGAGTAACTTATATTAAAAGTGCTGGCTTGGATGTTGCCACTATCAAATATCAGCTTGGCCAGACAGACCGAGCAATGTGGCATCTCAGAGAGATCTGCTAAAAGGCAGCTGCAGCTTGGGAAGAGCTGCATTCAGTAGGAAACAAAGACACTGCAGAGCCAGGTGCAAAAGAGTAAGATACAACATAGAAATAGAGGAAGGTGAACTTCCTCTCTCTTGGCTGTGAATCCCAGCTCATTTGTTGTTTCCCCAGCCATACCTTGTCTGCTTGCACGATCCTTCCACACAACTGAGAAGGATATGGGTGCTCCTGAAAGGCAGAGTACAAGAGATACAATAAACTGGAGAAACGTCTGTAGAGCAAGACAGGATAAGACCATTTCCCTTTTTGATGGGTAATCATACTAGCTGTTGGAGAGGCACACCCCTGTCTCTCCACACTCTCTTTAGGGGGCTGGCTGGTGTGTTTGTATTCAAAATTGCACAAGCAGCTTTCTGCAAACCTCTGTCCTATTTCATGTATGCAACACCAAACTCTGCTTCCATCACAGCCCTCTACATTTCCTCTGTTCATGCTCTCAGAATGCCTCCAGATTCCCAAACCTCTTCAGCCCCCACATAGAGCCTTTGAGTAGTCCTTCCTGGAAGCTCACCCTGGCTTTTTGTTAACTTCTCTCAGCTGGGCGCAGGGCATGTCTGCATTAGTATGTACACATTATCTTATTGTTTGCTTTCCTGTTTTGCTCATGTTTTTCAAAATGGTTTCTGAAAGATCTGGCATCTCTATTCCCTGTGTACCTTAATGAGGACTTTGGCTTGTGATGCTCAGACCCCCTCATAAGACCCAGGCATGCTTTCACATTTCCATGCTGCCCACAGGGAGGGTGTGTTAGGAGATGTCTCCACTACAGTGTACAGTACTCTGTAGGAGGAACAACTCCTTCATGTGTTAGTAGGGCTACTAAAACTGTAAAAGGGGAAAAACTCAACAGGAAAGGCAGATGTGTGACCAGTTCCTTCCTCAGACAGTGTCATTGATTTCAGCTCTGCCATTCTGAGCCACAAAATGCAGTGGGGAAGGGAATTCAGGAGAAGTAAAGTGGGGCAATGAGCTGCACAGTACAAGCACAACTTACATGTTGCAGAACAAGACACAGGCCCAGTCATGTCAGAGCATCACTCAGGCCTATGAACAACAACTGGGTGTTGCCGAAGTCCAAAAGCAACTGCAGGCAAGTCTGTAGTGGTCACAGAATGGCAATTCAAATTTCTTAATGGCAAAGGAGGTGGGATTGAGTTAATCAGTCTGTGAAATGTGAAAAAAAAAGATCAAGTATGCAGGACACTCTCAGAAAAAGAGTACACAGCTGGTACACAATTGAAAAAGTCTCTATAGTAGTGTAGCAGTCATTAAAAAATAAATACAATGTCTTGGGTTAAGTGAAAATATGGATCTTAGCTGAGAAAGAAAAACATACTTTATTTGCCAAATACTTGTGGACTGTACTTTAAGACTTAGGTAAGACACCACTGGACACCTTTGGACAAAACTGATCTCTCAGGTAGTGCTAATGACATAAGATATTTCAGGAGAATGTCTTCATCTACTGATGTTGACATTCCCTTGCAAACTCCTAAAGGGCATACAGAGAGAATTACATTATTTTCCCCAAGAAAAGTATTTGGCTTTTTTAACTCTGGCTGTACAGGAGCTAGGTCACTACCAGGCACTTGTGCATGCAGAGTTCTCTTTCTCTGAACTGTCTGTTAAAGGATTTCTAAATGATAAATTTTATCTTTTACTATTAGAGGGCTCTCCAAAGCCATATTCTTAATTGGCTATTATCTTACAGTAATGGGACAACTAACTGGTGTGTATTCATTAATTACTCGGTACAGCCAAGTGCCTCTAGCTTGCTAGCATCTCGCCTCAGGAGACTAGAATCAGAATACTTTATTTCAATCTTGTTTCCTTGTTTAAAAAGGCACAAAAATATGAACAGGACTTCACTGTTCAAAAGTGTTTCGTAACCACCTGGTGATGACCACTAGCAGTCCTGCTGATAACTCAGAACCAGAGTTCTCCTTTGTTTCAAAGGACCTGAACTTTACTGAATGAAAACTTAGTCCCAAAGACTGTGACTTTGATCTTTTTTTGACATACTCATATATGCAGTGCACCCATAAAGGAGATAAATTTCCTTCAGAATTGAAAACCCAGGACTAAGCACTCTGCATAGTTATTTGCTTAACTAATCCAGCCAAAGGAAAAATTTGCCTGAAGGAACATGTCAGCAGTTTGCTGAACAAAGGCTGCTTGTGCTCCAGATGAATTTCCAGACTTTTTCTGATTAAATCCATGATAAATAGTCCATAGACTAACTCCAGTTTGTGAAACACGTTCTGACTATGATGGTTCATCAGTAATCTGATTGTTAGAGTCCCAGTTCTATGTAAGAGCTGAGAATATTCTGTACGCAATTGGACTTTCCTCTTCCCTAAGTTTCATGTTTATTTGACCACAATACATTTGTTAAAGGTCACTTTCATAACCATCATGAAAAAATCCTTGAATGTCATATAACTCAGGCCAAAATTGTAATGGTGATTTGCTATTTTTACTGCCACGTGACAAATGCCAATCCAGCTTCTCTGTTCTCCCTCCCCTCCTCCACTGCCACCAGGAGATGACACATACAGAGGAGATTGTAGGAAAAAAGTCTGCTGTGAGCCAGATACTTTGGTTCTCCAGGCCTGCAGAGCAGTATGTGAGTGAGAGGTATCCAGATACTGCCTTTGTATGAGCAGCACAAAGCTGCAGAAGCAGCTCTGACTCTCCTGCACAATTCCTTTCTGTATATAAAAAGAAACAGTGAATAAGTCAGAAATAGAGAGAATATGGGAAAAGGCCAGTCATATTTCTGACCAGGAAGAGAATGGGGATGGAAGCCAGCTCTGTAGACTGGAGCAGTTTGTCCAGCTGTCCCTGCCACACAGCTACACCCACAGCACACACTGAAATGGTTTCCTGCAGCACACTGCTAAAAGCCAGAAAGGCACCCTGGAAGCATCAGGGTGAACAGCAGAATTACACCTGAAGTTGCTGTCAAATGGAACAAATACTTAATCTCAGCTCATCAGTTATCCCAACCCAGCTCACCCTTCTTTATTTAATGTTGCCTCAGGATTCTGGTAAGGAGGAAAAAAAAAAAATCACATTTTCCTGTCCTAACTACAAGTATTCCCGAATATCGAAATTCCAGGTATAACCCTTTGCAATTGATTCTGTATATTATAAAATGCATTTATAAATGACCAAATCTTTTTTTACTCACTCTATATGAACTTGGAAAAGAAATCTTGAAGTGTTTGGCTTTTTGGTTTTTGGTGCTTTTTTTCTGTCATACATTCACACTGGCATATTATTGCAGAAAAGCAGGCAAGTGCTGAGATGAGAACATTGGTTTACAATTATCTGAATGGTCACAAAGTACTGAGTTTGGCACAAAATAATTTTTTACTTCAAAGTTTCTCAGAAGATCTGAGTTGTTTGCACAGGTTTGCTATTCTAGGGTTGCTCACAAGTGCTGAAATGTAGAAATGTTTGTTATTGTGTTAAAGACACTAAGTGCTAGACGGTTGTTTGCATTTTTTTTGGTTGGTTTTGGCTGGTTTGTTCTTGAGGTTTTTTTATAATACCAAGTATCAATTGTACTGAAAAAGCCCAAACAATTAACCAAACTCCTAAGCCTCCATTAAAGCTAATGCCTTAATTATTTATCTGTTTCATTTCTCCACTTCCTTGTGGCAAACAACTGTAAAACCAAGTTCTGAGATTTCCATTTAAAGTGCTAGGCAGTATAAAAGAGTCTGATTGCAATAATTATATGTGAATTCTTTAATGAACAATTTCTTAAACTATCAACAATTAATGACATGCAAATCTTATAAGCAATAGTGTTCTTAAATATACATATATAAAATCTTAGAAGTGATACTAATATTTTTCTGATGAAATACATAAATCTCAATCATGTCTCAGGTGCACGTAAATTTTGCTCCCATTTGCACCATGTAAACAAAGTAGCTCTGCTTAGTTAAATTCCTGTGGTATCCTGAGGACCATACTTTCCTAGTCAATTAATAGACCTGAACATTAGAGATCAGATGCAAATGACTGCCATATTACTTTACAGACAGGCTTTCATCCTAAAAAAGAGAAGGTCCAGCACTCTTCATGCACTGTTATGTGTATCAACAAGCACAATCTTTGCCTTCCTCATTTTAAACACCCTTCAACTAAAATGAGAAACAGATCAGGAATATGCAGACAAGAACCTTCACATTGGATCTTTTGATCATTGGAGTCATTAATAAAGGCAACAGTTTTTACAGGAACGGTGTGCTCTGGCCCTAAAGCATTTAAATGCAATTTGGGCATTTAAATCCTCAGCCAAAAATACACATTAAAAGATCATGTTTAAACAAGAAAAAAAACCAGCCTAAGAACAATTTACTTCAAGGATAATTATACTATGCAGTAAAGTTAGAACTAACACTAAAGAAGTAAAGCACTCCTATGGTAAAGTTTTTGGAAAACCTTTATAAAATTCCAAAGTATTTTGTGAATTATGATTTGAAATTATTGCTTCTTAATGGACAGATGCATACCTGTGAAGAAGCCCTGCCTTACACACAGACACCAGCTTTCAAATGCATACTTTAGAATTTTGGCTGCTGAGCAAGTCTCTTCTGAGAGATGCAAACACTACTAGCAAAGCCTATTTTAGAACCCAGAATTTTATTCTTTCCTTTTGCGTTTATTCAAAACTATAAAACCTGAGCCTTTTCCAACTAAAGATGATTTCCTATTAATGTTGTCAACAAGAAATTGCTGTCTCTATGCTGTTTTCAATTAGTGGACAGTTGGAATTAATTATTATGACATCTGGTTGGTCCAATCTGTGAGATTCACTGAGTTCACTGTCTAGCAATTTGGTGGTCAAGCTGAGGGCAGCTGCTCTGTGAATGGGCACCACACCATAACAGTCACCCTTTGACTGGTTTTGCAACTAAGCCCTTTCTTTTCCATGGTCTCTTCTTTTCTGTAAGCCTCTTGCTACTGGCCAGCCTCATCTCTTTCATGGTCTCTCCCACAGCAGAGTGCTGTGCAGCTTCTGGTACATGGCCTGTGCACTGCATACATTCTCACTGTAAGTTTCCACATTGCTCTTTTTCATTGAACATTTCATGGAAAGATGCCTGAAACTGTGACCTTTCCACAGTGTTTGTGAAATACATTTCACCCAGTTCCCAGTGGGAAATGAGCTTAGAGACAAGTAAACAGAATGTAATCAACCCTTTATAACAACTTTCTGGTTTACATCAAACTTCTACCAACACCAAACATATGTCTGCAACTGACAAAATGCTTGTCCATCATTTGAGAAATATTTACAAGGGGAAGTGATAGGTAGGGAAGAAAGTGACTTATACACAAGGGTGAGCCTGCCATTTTGATAGCTGACCTAGGCTGCTCTCTCCCTCAGTATGATAATAGCTCAGTATAGCTTAGTAGATGGACAGCTGGTTGAACCACAACCATACAACCTGCCTGACAGCCCCTCTAGCTGTCCTTAACTTGGAAAACACCAGGATAACACTGTTGGTGGTGATAGAGCGCTGGTCAGTGTGCTCAGGACTATAAAGATTCTGTTGCTGCTGGTGGCAATCTCTAATTTAAAGTTCATATGGCATTTAACTTCAACCTGTGGAGAAACTTCTGAGGACATGCTCTGTGATCCTACCAGTACCCAGCATGCAGGGCCACATCCTCACTTTGGCACAGTGCAGATGCCAGTCTGAGTGTACCCTCTCTGTGTGGCAGAGGGAAGTCTGACCCCATTTTCACAATCCCGTGCACTACAGCTAGGTCAGTGACTCATACTGGTGACTCACTACGGTGCCTGCTGATTATAAACATTTCACTGGATGCCTGTTCTTTAAAAACCTTCCTGCAGAGGCCAGGACTTCACACATTATAGTTGCATGAAGTTGGTGGGATTGAATTTGAGATGGAATATATAAAAATTAACCAAAATCCATAGAATTTCTTTTCACAGAAATGAGGAGGAAGACATCAAATCACAACGCACTTGAACCCTCTCCCCATCTTCCCCTGTCATCTCATTCTTTGGCTCTACTAATCAGTGACCAGGAGAGGAAGACAAGCCACCAGCTCAAGCTTGCAAGTTTCAGTGGGCAAGAGTTTGCATCATTACTTTATCACAACATGGCATTACCCAGCTGTAATACATTGTATCACATACTGCATCAGTTGGGAGCCTGATAATGACTGCAAGAAGAAAAATTATCACCTCAAATGCTTTAAAGAAAGATTTTGCTTCAATTCATGACATTTTCAAAATACAATATTTTATGGGTCCTATGATTTCCTATATGAAATCCATGCTCATGTGCTTCAATTCTTTTTTCCAATAATCAGGAAGGTATAAAAAAGTAACTCACATTTTCCACTGCTTTGATACACCAAGCAACCTTGAAGTATTAAAGCAACTGCAGAAAGTCTTGCCATGAAATTGTGAAATTTGGCAATACTGACAAACAAGAGTGGCTTGCAGCTCCCTTAATTAGCTCATAGGAGCACCCAGCCAGACAAGGAAACAGAGTTATTACACAGACTCCTTTGGGTCCACTTTGTGACATGGTGTCTATGTAACACCTCAAATGTTTCCATGAATTTATTAAACATGACCAGCATGAACTCAAAATTCTTGAATTTTTTTGCTTTCTTTATTGAAACTTTCATAATTTCTGAAATGAATCTAGGTTTTTCCTCCTTGTAGTGTTCCCTGAATCTGTGCTGCTGGGGTGGAGGTGAGGCTGCAACATTGCTGGGCAGCTAACTTTAGGAATTCTTCAAATTCCTTATATTCAGCCTCAGGAGAAAGGTGTGGCTTGCATGACTTTATTGTGGCTGATTTACTTTGTTTACTCCTTTACCTCGTGCCTTACAAATGGGTTTGGGTTCAGCACCTCTGCCTTTCTTATGCAAGTAAGAATTATGACATGCTCAGAAGGTAAAGAGCAAAAACAAAACAAAACAAACAAACACCCAACAACAACAAAAAAGGTATTCTCAGCAATGTGGTGAATTAAAAATTGAATTTTACAGAACGGTTCTGAACTGACAGCTGCAGTCCTGACAGCTGTCCTCAAACTCTGCTAGTCAAATCCTTGGACTTTCAAACTTGTGACAGACACATCACTTCCCCTGCAGATCACTTCCACTTATTAACTTACTAACGCCAGGAAATGGTGTCTGAGAGAGGCATGTGCTTTGCTTGAAGTGTCCACTTGGGCAGACTGCGGGATGGAACATTTCCTCTTGACATCAGAGCTCTTCAATATCCTGCTCTGCCATGCTGGCTCTTCTCTGTTTTGACCACTCTATCTGCTTGCCAGGCAAATTACCTGCACTAAGATAGGTCCATCACTGTAGCATTCACTTCTGGAAAGAAGAAACCCAAGCCCCACAAACCATTAAAATGCAACATCCTTTGGAGCTACTCTGAGCTTGCCTGCGTTGGTTGGTACCAGGTTGTCCCTCAGCGTGTGCTCCAGCACACAGTCACTGAGGGCAGCATCCACACATCTCCACACCGGGCGGCACGACGCCAGCAGGACATGGATTCCTCTCAGGAACAGTGCTCAGTGACCAACAGTGCCTGCATCATGGTTTGGATGACAAAACTCAGGGCAAGCAAATTTGGCACATACTCTGAGACTTGTACATGGGAGGACACCTGGTCTCTTAAGGGTCATGCTCTCTCAGCCTTATCCCTAAGCTCTTCACTAACAATGAAATAACGAAACAATTACTTAGAAGCACCACCTACAACACCACTCACAGCCCAATGTTACATCTGACAGCTGAACTGCTATTACAATGGCTTGTTTTTAATGACTGGGTTTTCTTGGCCAAGGTCTGATTCAACCCATAGGGAAAGGAAAAATTCTACAAATTCTGAAATGCTGACAGTTCTTTCTGTAAAAACATGTCCTTGGGGGATGGGGAGGGGGTTCAAATGCGTAGTGATTTGATGTCTTCCTCCTCATTTCTGTGAAAAGAAGGGACAGCCTGTGACTAAGGAGAGCAAGATATAGACAATGTCCCCTGTGAAAAGGTGGTAGGGCAATATTTGGAAATAAGTCATTGATGATACAATGTCTACTCTCAAAAGAAAGGGTGGCAGGAAAGTGAAAAGTAATTTTTTCTAAATGTGACCTATGAATAAAAAAACTTGAACATGAACTTAAACCAGAAAAATCTTATCCATCCTTCATTAAGCTGTTTTATTGTCTCACCTCCTGTTTTTGCTTGGCTGTCATGACTGTGAGAGGGAAATATGGAAGAAGACAACCCCAATTTCCCCAAATGCAAACCCTCTGTTCACTGCATTGTAACCACTCTACAATAAATTACTTTCACCCTGAATGTCAGGCTGCCCTCGTGTCAGTGGCAGTTCCGGCACTTTCCCATCTGTTGCAGAATCAACTCCACGGTATTTATGTTTGGAAGTTTTGACAATTTTATCCTCTAGATTTGCATGATTGTGTGGCCAAGCTGCTAAAAATAAACATGTTATTTCCAGTCTACCACAGTCAGTATGTGATAAACAAGAATTTGAGGAGTTCTAAAAACTGCCAAGGTTACACAGTATCATGATGAAGTATAAACACCACAGATATTTATCTTCTGATTAAAATACTTCAAATTCATGAACTCTGGTTAAGAAATGCATTTAAGCAGATTTTTCATTTCCAACATATGTGACTTACATACAGGTCTCACAAGAAATGATTTCTTGAATCAAGACAATTTACATTTTAATTACAAAGCGCTCTCCTACCATAGTGACCTGATTATAAAGTAATTACATCAAGATGGGCACAAAAAAGGCAAATCTCAACTTATTCTAAATTTACAGTTTCATTGTGGATTAGACAGTGGAGGTGAAAATACAGCACTTCTGTACTGCTGGTGAAGAACAATATGTATTGCTTTGAAGACAAGCAAAATAAAGATGAAGGCAGAGATCTGGACAAAGACCAGAGAAGGGCAACATGAATGCTGACTTAACTAAAGAGCATGGCCTAAAAGAAAAGGTTGAAGAAATTGGGGTGATAGCACCTGGAAAAGATACAACCATGAAAGACCATGAGGAAAAAGCCAGGTCTAATGTTTGTAAGATAAGACAAGATGTTATTAAAAGAATAGTGATACACTTTTCTCCAGTTTTGATGGTAGGGAAAACAAGAAGTAAGTATAATATGCGGAAGCTGAGGTTTAGTACAAACACTACATTACTAGGGAAAAAGCTCTTGAAGAAGTTACCTGTGGAGGTTTTAAGTCCCATTCACAGGAGGTTTGAACACAAATATGTCTCAGGAATTTATAACTAATGTAGTTATTTATAACTAGGAATTTATGTAATGTAGGAATTTATAACTAATGTATAACCTCCCTAATAATGTAGGAATTTATAACTAATGTATAACCTCCCTCAGTAGGGAGGTTACATGACCTCTCAAACCTCCCTTTCATTTTCACATTTCTGGATCATTTTAGTCAGATAGGAAAAAAAAAAAAGCACAGAAGTATTAACTTCCCTAAACTGAGAAAGTCTTGAAAGAGCCAAGAGAGAACACAGAATTGGATTTCAATTTCTCTCTATAAGAGAAATCCCTGCTATGCACACAGCACTGAGCAAATTGGTATGCATTCCTAAAACTGTCAGGGAAACCCCCAGCTCCCTCCTCCTCCTTTTTATCCCTCACATATTAAGTGTTGAGGCTGGTAACTTAAGGGTACTGAACATCAGATCAACTAGAGTAACAATGTTAAACAGTCCCACTTTTTTAATAGGGATTATGGATAGAGAATGTGAGACTGCCCTTGTGGGGCCTGTGAAAGAATACGTGACTCCTCGGTGTCAACCCTTGTCACTCAGCCTGCCCACCCTGAAGAGCAGGGCCATGCAGGGGCCATCTAGAGCCACACCTCAATTTCCCTTCGTGCAGAGAGGCTGCTCTTCGCATTCCTTTTCTCAGTCATAGATAGCACAGCCTCTGCAGGCTGGCCTGCATGATCAACAAGTACCAGATTTCTTATCCTGGCACATGAAATGTTCTTCAGAGCAAACCAGAGAAACCTGCTTTTTTTGGTTTTAATTGCCATAGGGCAGATATGGGTTGGGGTTTCACTGGGTGGGGTTTTAAAAACTAGTTTGTCTTTGACCCAGGACTGTTTAATGTTTTCAAAACAGCAAGAAGGGTAGAATAGAGATTATCATTATTCAACATGTAAGACTCAAATAGGAGGGTATGAGGGTGAAGATCAAATAATAGGGTGAAGGTCAGGTTATAATTTTGGAAATTTTGGCAAACTAGAAAAACAATTTTTAAAAAATGCTAATCTCTTTTGACAAGTACAAGAAAATGAACTTCAGCGAGAAGATGGCACTGGCTGGGATCCTACTGTGCCAGCAGCAGGTCTGTGGGAAGAGATCCCAGGGTTATAATCATTCACAGATGAGTCAACAACATCATGGCATTGTGAAAACAGCAAGGATTGTAGTGATTGTCTACATTGGAGTATGGCCTGAACAGCACAGGAAATAATCCCACTTCACTATCCCCTTGGGCACTTTTAAAGCCTCAGCTGCAGCACTGAGTGGGGCTCTAAGTGCCAAGAAGGGCACACACCAGCAGGAGACAGAAGGAACCCAACCAATGCATTCAGGGGCTCAGGAAATGCTGCCTGTGGGCAGAGATCACACACACTGCACCAGGCACAGGCAAGAGGTGGGTGCCATACAAGTCTTACAGTACATCAGGAATCTAGAAATAAAATGTTTAAATGCCCATGGTAGACAGGACAACAACTAATGGATTCCAGTTGCAGTGCCTGATTTTCATCAGAATAAATTGATGAGGAACATTTACTGCCTCTGTTAGCATAGGTTTTTTAAATCAGGTGAAACAATGTTACAGATACAATGACCCTGCTTTTGGACAGAGGGATGAACCCAAGGTTCCTTTGAATATGATTTTTATAATTTAATAGAATTAATTTTTATCATTTAATATCATTTAATAATTTATTGCAGATGGATCATTCCTGAACTTAAGACTATAAAAGAAAACAAATCTAAAAATCTATGTACAACTCTCTGCCTCTCAGATGACATCCTTCTCAAGACCATGTGGATGTGAATGTTACCAATTCCTGTTATGATATGTAGAAACAAAAATGCTAACATGGGAAAAAAGAACCTCAAGGAAATCATTCTCTTCCTCTTTAACACAAGTTCCTTCTCTGTCCAACAATAAAAAAAATATTCTCTGGTTTATGCCAATTATGGAAATGGTTAAGTCTTTGACACACTAACCTCAAATCTTTCTAACAAACATTATTCCTTCCATAAATTAATTCCTTGCCCAACATTATAATCCATCACACAGCCCAAAGCCTCAGTGAGACACACTGCCTCCAGAAGCCCAGGAATTAGTTAAACTACTTAATTTGCTATGACTGCAGGTTTATTTAATTTCCCTAAGCCTCAGTTCTTATTTCCTGGGAATATTATAGCTTAAAAGCACGACTGTCAAAAAAAGTCACTAAGCAGTGACTTTTATACATGAAAGTCTGTTTTATGTACTTTTATACATAAAAGTATATTTTCACAATATACTCAAAACATTATTTTCCTTGTCAATACATAACAAAATAGAGACTAGGTTAAGTAGTATGTTGTCTAGAAAGCATATAAACTAATCCTAATACACACAGCTTTTAAAATTAACAGTATTTTATCAGTACTTTATTTTGATATTATTTGGAAGATGCCTCCAGTAGCCACAAAATTTCAAAAAGATCCAAAAACCAGGAAAAAACACAATCCTAACTTTCTTTCATTTTCAGAAATGGCTTCTGTAATTGCTAAAAGATCTTCAATGACTTGCAGAAGGTAAGAGGTATTTAGATGCAATAAATACATTTTCTTCATGAGAACATCAGAAATTCAAGATATGTTTTCCCAGGTGAAGTATTACTATAATGAAAATACTTATGAGAGCATTTTTATGATGACTGAGGATTCAAAATAAGAGAGAAATAAAGTATTTATAAATCTCTCCCATACCCAGGGGTTAGGATACATGGATCAAGGGATTGAACCTCATGTCCTGATTGCAGTCATGCAAGGAGTAGGCTGCAAAAGAGAAAAAAAAAGACATCCTCACCATCTGCTAAGGAACTAGATTTACACAGTGCAAGCACTACAAGCAGTAGGAGAACTTGGATTCTGACAGACAACATGGACACAATCCTGCAGCCAAGCAAGATTTACCCTTGCAAAACCTGTTCTCTTACTTTGAGAACATCATTTTCCAACATTCTCTCTATTGGAGCTAGAGTTTCAAAATTGTTGAGAATAAAGGTAAGGTTTTGTGGTATAAAACACTGAGTTAACCTTGGAATATTTTTTTAACACAAGAGCACTACTTGTGAATTCTGATCCCCATGAGCAGCAATTTTAATTGAGGAGCAGCATGATTTTTAACATTCTTGTACTTCAAATTAAAGTCAATCCAGAAGCTTGAGATGCTGCTTACCTCCTAACAGCACTACTTCTTTCTGAACTACAGGTTTGATCAGGCACCCCTCTTTTGGATATCTCTTTTTTAAATGTACGTTACAAGGAGAAAGCATGTCTAAGACAGGTGCAACTCCAAAATCAACAGAAAAGATAAATACAGGAAGTTGGTTTGCAGTCACAGCAATTGTCTACATTTCCTCATGTTTCCTAACACCTTGTGATCTTCTAGGCTAACCAAATCACTGGCTTCTCTTTCCCAATAAACTTAAGCTGGCTCAGGATTCTTTTGCTTAATTTTACAGCATTAACCCTTTTCTTAATTATCTGTAATATTTTACCACTTGATCCCTGAAAAAATTTGTATTTCAATTTGTATTTGTAATTTACTGATTTCATCCATCAAAGGCTTCTGTGTGGTTTTAATGGGTTTTCAAACCTTGTCATGTAGCCAAAACAATTCTTTGGAATTGAATGGAGCAAATGTTTTTTCAAACTTCTATATTTTGCTCCAGTCCCTTTTAAAGAAATTTAAATTAACTGAAATTGAGCACACATGGATACAGGATCAAACATGATCCATCGTACCAATGCAATGACACTCTGAAACAGCACAAGTGTCAAATAATCAATGTCATAGAAGTGGGGCACCAAAAAAGGCAGGCCAGAGGGAAAAAACCTGAAACAAAATCACAAAATTCATGAAGGAATGTGGAATGTGGATAGATCAGTCAAGGCCTGAGATGTAAATTCAAAGAAAATAAAAGCAATTTGGCTGGTGGTTAGTAGTCATTGAGGAGTAACAGACCAAGAGAGGCCTCAATGTATGGAATGCAGCAGAGGAAATGAATAAAGATGACCCTACAAGGCTGACAGTCTATTCAGTCTAAAAGGCTACTTAAGTCACACCCTACTTTCTTCGGAAAGGCAGCCCACAGTTACGGAAAGCAAGAGAGACTTAGCATCAAGTCACAATTGCATAAACTTATTGACAATAGTGTAAATAAAGGAAGCAGCTGAAAAAGATGTTGAAAACCTGACTGATGTTAGGCAGTCCTCTTGCTCATGCTATTGCAATCCTTTCACCCCTGTGGGGATCAGCAAAGTCACAAAGGGGCAGGTATATCTAAAAATTGTTCCTTGCCATCAGAAACACTGAACATGCAAAGAAAGCTTAGTTTTATGTTGGAACTGAGGAATGAGTCATATGGGTTGCAAGCATGTGGCCTATCCTCCTGTGTGGCCTCAAGTTCAGATAAGGTGACACCTGAGAAGAAGCCATATGGTATGGCTTCTAAGGAGAAAAGCAGATAGCATAATTTCAATTTATGTTTAACTTAATCCTGGCAAAATCAAAAAGATTCTGGAAGTTAGTACTTGACCTCCATGGTCCAAAAGGTTTGAAAATTCATCCAGACTTCAGAATGATGTTGTTTTTATTAAAATTAAAATATTTCCTCCCAGCAGGAGGAAATATCAATACTATTTCCCCATACATACTTCTCTACTCTTTCTAGCAGGCACTAGCTTCTCTATTGCCCCTCCACTTGTCCCAGTAGGATGATATTTGCCTTTTCCAACATGCCCATCTTAATCCCCATTGACTTTGAGAAGTCTTTGTGTATGTAGAGCAGAGGAAATCTGCTCACTTTATATCTCTTAATTATCTTTGCATTATCCTTGTTAAGTGCCTGGGAAAGTGTGTTTTCTTCTCAAGGAAAAACATGTTGAAGTTCATTTAGTATTTCCTATTAGTATCAAATTAGCTAAAGGGCAATCCTCAGTCATTCACACTTTGAGGGCAAGAGAAAGACAAGCAGACCCTTAGCCTTTTCTCCTTCCCTTCCAAGACACAAAAATAAGGGTCTGATGGCAGAAGAATTGTTGAAATTTATTCATCCCTTTGGATATTTGGCACATGAGAGATCTTTACTGAATTAACTTCGTATAGGTTTAAGGGTGTAATGATATAAATTTATATGCAGCATAAAGTTCTTTAACCATCTTTCCAGTCCAGGGGCAGGAATTCTACAGAAGTTCAGGGGTTTTTGCTACTGACTCACAACATCTATCATCATAAACCAGCATGTGAAGACACTTGTAATTTTCTTTTTAAAAATGGGCCTTGGTTACTCTAACCTCTGTGTTCTGTGGCAGTCCTTATTCCAAATAGTTCCAGTTTTAGATTTGTTCATCATTTCAAAGTAATCAGATTAAGATACTGTTACCATTACCAGCTGCTGGACTCTGTCTTTCACACAGGAAACTGTTTTCCTAACACTGCTCTTTTTTTTTTTTTTTTTGACACTTCAACTTAAATTTCCAACATTTTGCTTGAAAAATGCAGGATTTGTAAAATATCAGACTTAGAAAAGTGCAACATTATCATTACTGACTGATGGTAGTTCAAAGAACAATAATCCAGATTTTCTTCTGGTGGAGAAACTAATTCCAGGAATTGACAGATAATGGCTGATAATAGTGCTAAAGCTGGGAAGAAGCAGATGGGACTGCTGCTGTTAAGTATGCATATATCGTTTTTAAAAGTCTGAAGTTTGACTTCTCAAGTGCTCTGTTCTGTAAAGAACTAGCATAAAAACACCTTTTTGGCAGCCAGTAAACATTCCAGCTGGAATACCAATACCATGTATCATTGGAAAGTAAACAATTCTTGATTTACTATGTCTCACATGGAGGAACTCAATCAAACACAAACCCCTAATCTCCACAAAAATTACCTCCATATCATACCATAGCAAAGACTGCTTGTGATAGACATACCATCTTTAAGACTGAAGATTGCAGTTTGTCAATATTTGTGATATCTATTAGGTGGGCAGATGTCTATGAGTTAAGAGGACAGAGATACACAGGAATTGACTTTGCAGTTGATGGAAATTATTTGGGAAATCTTTATTTTAGTGTCATTGATTCCTTTTTCTATGCTTCAACTTTATTACATTGCTCTGCCAGTTGAGCTTCCCATAACTTAGTTTCTCATTTTCTTTCCTACCAAATAATGGTGTATTAGTTGAGTTGCAAATTTATTTTAGAGCACAACATTCTATGCATCTATAAAATGCATAAAACCACAAAATCTTATTCTACTGTGAGCTTTTGAAGGACTAATAAAGAAAATGTTTGATTGCAAGAGCTTTCAAAAAATACCTGAAAACAAAGTTTTGGGGTGATCAGCTCAAGATACTTAAGTCAACATCAAAGTTAAGAGCAAACTCCAAAAATCATTAAAAAGGTGAACTGAAGGAGCTACATTTAAAAAACCCCTCAGCACTTCCATGTACTCAAGGTAATTGCATACACCTTATGGACGTGAATTCCCTGCTAGCATGGCACATGACTTTGGCTAGGTCAAAATTCTTAATTCTAAATATAGAACACACATATTGAGGTCCTTTACGTAATCTTAAAAACTACTCCACACCCAAACTAAACTAACGTACCATGAATGACCCAGAGCTCCTTTGACTCCATCAGAGGCAGCAGATGTGGGAGCAAATGCAATGTCCCAAGTGCTGGGGGAAGAACAGGATACTCTGGCTGACAGGCCACTTTATTTCAAACTCAATGAATAAACAAAGCTGTTCCAATTAGTAAGTACTAAGGATTCCTGTAATAGCTTGTATTTATAAACTGGAACACATTAAATGCTAAGAAAGAATGTGGACTATGCAACAACATAAAAACACAAATATTTATAATTTATTTTAAATCATAAGGTTGTAATTTTCAAGGAAAGTCTGTTATAGGAGTCCGAGAAATATGGGCATCAGAAAAGGTCTTAATTTAAAAGGGTTTGTTTTTATTAATGATTTTTTTCATAACTACCTTGTGTTTTCTAGAACAGGAGGCTACTTTTTAAAATATTTTACAACAGAAATAATAATTGAGGGGATTTATCACTGTGGAGCCATTAAAAATGGAAATAGTGAAACCAAAAACATCACGCACAGTCACACACACGGCCCTCAGGGCACTTCAATGTTCACATGATTTCACTTGAAGATATCTAAATAGAGCCCTGGAATGGAACTCAAGACTTAAATCTGCACCCTGTTTTTCCACTGACCTATAAACCATGTAATTTAAACTTTTGGTGCCTCCTGCGGCAGCTAAACCACTTATTTATGCATTCATGTATGCAGAATATCAGATGCAATTTGCAGCAGGTGTTCCCCAGAAAGGTAGTATGTTTATTAGGGTTTTTAGTCTGGATCATGCATTATGGAAAATTAACTCTGAGACTATTCAGGGGAACTTTAAAACTCTGCAAGGAGACTTTGTCTTACATTTCTGTGTGGGATTGGTTTCGGTGCAGGCGAAGTGCTGGCAGTTGCACAGAGCAGGTGATTTCCAGGGCACAACTGGAAACGAGTAATGACCAGAGCTGCAAGAAATCAAATGTGCTCCTGTGATTGTCTTCCCAGGAAGGATCAGGGTGTGGGAGGTGACAGCTCCAGCTGGCAATCAGTGGAATATGTACCCTTAGCTATAGCTTCTGCCACAGCTTTCCTTCCACCTCTCACCTACGCTGGAGAGCAGGAAAAAACACAAGTTGGTCTCTCTTCCATTTTTAAACTGTATTTGCCAGTTTTACAGACATGGGTTTAATTTTGCCTTTTGTTCTTAAAAAGTGCAGACCTGCTAGCTAGGAACCATTTAAATACTTTAAATTTTGTTTAATGAGAAAGGCAAATAAAATTCTACTTTTACTTCTATCTTTAGTAAGAATTTTTTAGTGGACTGAGGGAAAGCTGGCTTGAAAATTGGATGCCCTTCTCCCCCATTCATCTCAAGTGACTAAAAAATAGTTGGCCCTCTACCTTATAAAAAAAGAAAGAAAGAAAAATGGAACACCTGTTGACCAAAAGCAACACAAAGAAGTATTTGCTTGCTGTGACTACTAGTGTTACTTCCTCCTACTAATTGTACCAGAACTCTTGCTATTACAACTAAAGATTCTGTAAAAGTAGCATACAATACCACCATCATTACATTTCCTAATTGCATCATTGAGAACAGTGAATACAACTGTTTGAAGGTCACAAGCTGTGACGTCAGTGGCATTTTAAGGGTGTGGCTTGGGATATATTTTGACTCACTATTTGTAAATGATCAGTATAGTGACCAGTCCGAAACTGAGCTACTTCATCACAGTGTAAGATGTTTACCGTTTTTCAGAAATTTTTCTAATTATTTAAGTAGTATTCATATATTAGTAACAAAAATGTAAGGCCTCTTTCTTCCTATATGCACTGAATATTTTTCTTTTAAAACACAGTGTGACAAGCACAATATCTGGTAGCACCACAGTGTCTTTGCAAAATTGCTGTCAGCAGTCAAGACTGCACAGCTCTAGGCTATATGTTTGCCCATGGGAAACAATAAGTAGGGACTTGCAGATAGAACAGTCTGAGTTCTTTTGAAACACCTGAAAGTTAAAATGGGAAGCTGTTTATGTCCTTCTAATCACAAGTTTTAGTTGAGTCTGTGAAAGAATTTGAAAGTAAAGACATTGTGACAGTTTCTTTAGTCCATCTATGAATACTGATTTTTCACTGAAATCCTATCTGGGGACTTACTACTTTGGTGTTCCTGAGTTTTCAGCCCAGATGTTAATGTGAGCAATTTCTGAGTTCCACTTCTACCTCAGCAGTTAAAAAACAGCAGTAAGAGTTCTTATGATACGTATTTGAGAGATCTACACTGGTTATTGACTGCGGAGTTATCATCAGATAGAAATGCTCAGACATAGATGGAAACCAAGATGAATAGGAAGCCTTAACTTTCAAATTCTTTTGTAATTTAGGAGAAAACACCAACTTGACTTACAAAACCAGGCTGAAAGTTGTCTACTAGTCTTGCAATTTGTGATCCTCTCACTCTTGTAGTCTCTCTCTACTGTGAATAAATTGGTGGGACACATAGTCCAATCAGCAGCATTTAACATACAGTTAAAAAATAAGTAAAGGAAACCCTTTTTTTTTTCCCCATCTTTGTGGAGTGACACAACTTTCCAGTAAAACTCCACACAACACTCAGACCAGAAAAACAATCTGTTTCAATAACCACATGACTGCCTCAAACAGCAAACAATCTGATGAGGGAAGACAAGCAAAACCCTAAGAGATGCAAGGAGCTGACAGAATAATGGTTTCTGCTGGACATGCCTTTGATGGTACAAGGGTAGCTTCATGGGAGGATACTCTGGCCTGCTCAGGGAAAGATTGCCCATCATGAGATGGTTGGGGAAAATAGTTGAACGTGGTAAGATAGAGCACAGGATGGAGGTAGGAGGAAAATAGACAAGTCATTGATACCTTTCACACAAATTTCTCAGAGTACCCTCATCTATCTTAGGAACACATCCTACTGTAAATATGACATACTACAGTAAATATGACTAATTCATGGTCCTCCATCAGTCAGCTACTTTGGTCATACTACCTTGCTTTTCCTCTTCTAGGTTAGTGATTCAATGAAGAGCTTCCTGCACTCAAGTGCAAAGTCAACAAACAATTTTATGACAAATGTCCTCAGTACAGTATGTTTCATGCACCTCATCAAACTGAATGGCAGAAGCACATACAGCTTCAGAACTGAGATACAAAAATTACATAGGACAAGGAAACACATACTTTAGATGAGAACATAGTTTATCTTACTGCCTTTATGCCTGGAGGCTGGATCATCACTGAGTCGGCACTCGAGTGGGCAGCAGGATAGCGCTGCTCAGAGATCTGTCTGTAAGCCTTGGCAAAAAGAGTTGCAAGAGACCTGGAGATCAATGAGATTTGCTCTGTGGACTTGAGACAGTGGTGGACTTCACAGAAAAGCAGCCTGGAAATGGCTGTAACTTGGCTGGATGTGCAGAAGAGATTTGAGTGGGCTTCATGCTTTTGATCTGCCTAGAGGGAAATCCAGTGCCAATACAACTTGTGTAAACATGTCCCAAAAGATTTTAGCACAAGTTCTTCACTGCTGCCAGCATAGCTGGGGCAGCCTGAGCTCTGCATGGCCAGAAGGGACTCCAGGCCTAACACTGGAACCTCCATGTCCTTGCAGCTCTACTAGATGGAGATAAGCTAGCAAGTGTAAAGCTGCCTCCAGAATACCCATAGCAACTGTACTTCACATCTGGATTCCAGGAAGTTCCACATACAGTTTGCAAAGAGTTATATAGTTCTTTTTAGGTTGTGTCGTAAAAGAGCTATGTTCCTTAATGTGTTTTTAGTTCAAATCTAGCAAGATCTGGACATAGTATGTGATAGCTACAAATCTTTCTTCCAAAGCCTGCTTGTTTTATTACTTTTCACAATAATAAAGAATTTACTTGCCTCAATCTTCCTATATTTAAGTGATCACTTCGGTTATTCAGGTAATAATTAAATAATTTTAAGAACTCTTTTGTTCACTACTATTCTATTTCAAAAATAAAAACCCTGCTCTTTCTTTTTTACCCAAGAAGATATCTTAATCAATTTCAGCTGTGTTTACATACTTCTTGTCAGGATTAATTCTAGATTACAAGATAAATGAGCAATGACTTTGAACTCCACAAGGCATTTATTTCAACACACTCGACTATTCTTATCATCCTTCAAAAATCTTGAAAATCTAAACAAAACTGTACAGCCCCCTCTTGTTTATCCCAAATCAGTTCAAATACAACGTGACCAAATGCCCAGGCAATGTCACGCAGCAGGATGCACTGGTGAGTTCGGAGATGTTGCAGATTAGCAATAAGAACACACAAGGCATTGCATTGAGAAACTCATACTGCTAGCATCTCCTGAAACATATGTATTTGGAACTTTTGGCTTATTTGGAATAGTGAAAATAAACAGTTTCCATAACAGGACAGAATATGCAGTACACCTTGCTTTTTAATACAACATCCGGTAATTAAGCCCCTTGCTTTAGAGTTTGACCATTTCTTTCATTATGTTATCACAGACTGCTCTTAAACACATTACAGAAACCTTGCTTTCTGCATATCTTTGGAGTAACACAGAATTTCTTCCCTGTGAGGACATGATGTCATTTCAACCCACCACTCTATCATATCAGATAAATTTTAGAATTAATATGGGAAAGATAAACTTCTTTTATTTATTGCTGCTTGAGTGGTTATATCCAGCTAGACCTTACTTTCAGGTGAAACTGGTTTATTGATCTGCCTGGTACTCTGAGAAAAGATGCTTCCTCCCAAAAAGATCCTACTGGCAATAGGTTTAGTTCCTATCCTACCAGACCAGTGCAGTGGAAAGATGATCTCTAGCCTTCCTCCATGAAACTGTTTCTCTTTACACCTTTTCCAGGTGTGGAAGATACTTTTCATCTTCATAAAACATACTTTATGAAACATCCTGCTACTTCCTGAGGCAAGCAGCTGCATTAAAAATATTTGTTTTTCTTAGAAGACCTGCATGAAATTATTTCCATGAAAGGATTAATGAAGCTTTAATTAAAGAAATCAGAATTATTAATTGCGCAGGCAAAATAATTAATCTTACTAGTAGACGGAATTGAAGCAAACTAATTTCACAATGTGAAACTCATTCCTGTCTCATTACCTCAAAAATGAAATGGGCTTCAGGATGTCTGTTACATCCTAGTTCTTGTAAGGTCAAAACGATCAACTTTTTGTTCTGTTTTGAAGCTGATAGTTCATAAGCATTTAAAAACACAACTTGGAAACAGAACTCAATTCTGACAAGTCAGAGAAAAAGAGTTAAACTTGGACTTTCATTTCGAACATTGTATTTTGAAACAAGAAGAGGGAAAAGGAACTAAATTCGTATGAAGTTCCATCAGAGACAATGAACTTGCCTTAAGTTTTAATATCACCTATTCTAAGGTATTTGACTTTTTGTCCATGAAACACAGGCAAAAACTCTTCAGAAATATCCCGATCAAGTGCATCACACCTCAACAGGGAGTTTGCCCTACATTGCTTCCTTTCATAGCTGCAAACATATCCCCACCTCTCAGTTACATTCATGACCTCCCTAGCAAGCCATGGAAACTCAAAAAATAGTAGAGAAGTGCAGTCATTGGTATGAATAAATGGCTGCAATGTTAAAGATATGGTTGTTTCCAGTAGCTGTTTCCAGCACCAGTCTTTGCTGTCTGTGGTACTCCTGAAGATTGCTGGTGGGTACATTGACCCAGTGGGCCTGAAAATTACTTCTCCCTGGAAGGCTTGGAGGGGAGATGGTTGAGCTTATCTTTTTCTCACATTGCTAGGTGTCAAAGAGTCTGGGTTTTTTTCAGATCACTGGAAATAGCAGAATGGGGACTTGTAGTAAATAATAACCTAGATCTCTTCAGGCAATAGTTGGGGAAACCTCAGGCTTAAAATTCAAGCACTATAATAATGGCCAGGTCTCTGTCCTACTCTTCAGTCTGAATGCTTATGACCTTGAAAAATTTGCTTTACCTTCCCCCTGCACTTATAGGTAAGAAGTTGAGGCAAATGAATATGTGAGGCAGAGACAGGCAAGATATGAGCATCTTCAGGTGACAAGTAACAGGCAGGTGTACTGAGGCCTGCATCTGACAGAGGTCTTCATCTGGAGGCTACTCCTGCTGCCACACACTTCAGAATGAAATCTCACAGCTAGAAAGGGACCTGTGAAAATGTATCATCCTCCTGCACCTGGAAACAACTCCATTAGCTGCTTTCAAGGAATGAACTGAAAATCGTTTGTCAGCAGGCTGAACATGGAGAAGAAATCTGCTAGCAGAGCTTTTTTCACTACAGGAAAAAAAAAAGTCAAGAAAAGTACTTTCCCAGGAAGTGAAAGAAACAGAAATTTCCTGTGCCACTAAACACTGTGTTCTTGTTTATGTGTCTGAAGGAAATGGGGAAGTTGCCCCAATATACCTAAAAAATCTGTGGGTGAGACATGTTTCTTTTGACTTTTAGTCTCTTAATCTTCATTCCAGAGAGCTGTGTGTACCCTGGCTAATAAGTTTACAGTTAGGGGATACAGCACCTACTTTCTTCTTGCTGATCAGGGCTGGATAAAGCAAAGAGGTCCACTGTAAGCCAGTGAGTTTTATAAGCACAATAATAACAGCCATCAAGGAGTGGTGCCAGCTGTTCATCTTGTATACTCTAACCATTTTACCTTCAACCTGCATTTCCAAGGAGAGGGTGAAATAATTCTGCCCTTTCAACTCTTAAGCAGATAACATTTTCCTGTTCACAATACCATGAGGTTCAGAAATAGCAGAATGCAGGAAGGGGCAAAAATCCTATTAATAAACCTGGCTTAGTACAGGAAAGGACAATGCACTTTGTTCACTCATGAGTTTTCACTGATACACTGTAAAAAATCTTCCTAAGGTGATTGAGCTGCCTGAGCTACTTGGCAATACAAGATCTTTCCAATAAGTCTTCAGCTACTAACTCCTCCTTGCAATTTGAACTAACTACTTCAGCATGTATTGATATCTTCAGAGTTCCCCAAAGGCTAGGAACCATTCTATAATGGTTTGGGTTGGAAAGGACCTTAAAATCATCTTGTTCCATCCCCATCTGTCATGGGCTGAGACACATATCACTAGATCAGGGCTCAGAGCCCCATCCAACCTGGCCTTGAACACTGTCAGAGATGGGGCCTCCACAGTTTCTCTGGGTAACCTGTTCCAGTGCCTCACCAGCCTCACAGCAAAGAATTTCTTCCAGCTATCTAACCTAAATCTACTCTCTTTCAGCTTGAGGTCATTCTCCCTTGTCCTGTCACTACGTACTCTTGAAAATGTCTCTGTGTTTCTTATGGACCCCCTTCAGGTACTGGAAGGCCACAACTAGGTCATCCCAAAGTCTTCTCTTTTGGAGCTAAACAATCCCAGTTCTCTCTGCCTTGCCTTGTAGGCACTTCATCCCTCTAATGAGCTTGGTGTCCCTCCTCTGGACTTGCTCCAACAGATCCATGTCCTCTCTGGGGACTCCAGAGCTGGACACAGCACTCCAGGTGGGTCTCACCAGAGTGGACAAGAAGGGGGCAATCACATCCTCGGCTTCCTGCCCATTCTGCTTTTGATGCAGCCCAGGATGTGAAAGGATATCCGAAAGGAAGTTCAGGATAGGAAAGAGGTAGTCAAGTCATAAAATCTAAAACTGTTACTATTTTTTCACTTCTTTTCTGCCAGCCCTTAAGAGCAGAATTTTTCAGGAAGCCTATGTGCTTGCAAAGGGGCTCCACTGTCTGTGATCACACAGCTCTTGTCAGCTGTGAGCTTCCATGCTATGGCAATACAGGTGTAGCATACCAGCATTTCTGACTGAAGAACTTTTTAAATGTTTTCATTTTCTGCACTATGCAAGTCTTTTCAGCATTACAAAATGAGAGAAATACACTTACAAAACCCCAGCATGCTCACGGCTGGCTCCTATAAATGCTCAGAGAACTATGAGGGAAGTGCTAGTTGAAGAAATACCTTAAAAACAACATTTAAGCCAAGAAGAATCTGAAAAAGAGGGAAAAACCTTAGGATTGGCCAACACAAGATACATTAATATCTGTTAGCACAGTATAAATACCAGCAATTCCTTGGTTTTCTAACTAAACAGACACTAATAGACACAAGCAAAGTACACTAATATGGTAAATGGATTATGACATGATCAGTTTTTTGTGTTGCTGTGGTTTTTTTAAGTGTTAGAATGCAGACAGCCTAAATCATCATATGTGAGAGAGAGAAGCCACAAAGAAAGGTGCTGCAAGGATATGACAGATGAAGGCATCAGCAAGGATTCCACTCAAAATGGAGTTATGGTCAACCAGACTCATAGGGCAAAGTTGTCCAAGGAGTTCCATAACAATAGGCATTTCTGGTACAATACATAGTGAGAATCAATACTCTAATTAATTGTTGGCAGTCAGTCTCACACAAGACCCCAGGCTTTGAAATCTGCATTTACTAATTGCATATGATGAAACTGTTTTGCATACATTATTCCCACTTCTCACTTCTAAAGAAATGTTTCCACACATTTCTCATCCAAATTCATCCTGTATTTAGAACCTTATTTTTCAATGATCATTTCCTTCTCCTCCCCTTTACTTGACTAAGTCACCCAGCCCTTCCTCTAGCGTTCTCCCTTGGGGTGGCATCCAGGCTCCCTCATTTCCTTCATGACCAAGCGGAAACTTTTGTATTGAAGAGTGGAGGAAAGATAAAGGAAGGAGAAGGGAAGAGACCAGGACTGATTGGTGTGCTGTGCATAAACCTTGTGCTCTTCATATGACAACTTCAAGTGTTTCAGAGTGAAATCTTGTCACTGTTTCTCACACTGAATAACCCTCTATTCCTCACTCCAATGGAATGAAGAACAAAGAGGCTTGGACCTGCAAGTCCAGATCTAGCAGGTGCTCAGAGGTAGTACTGCTGTGTCCAGGGAAGTGAATTTTGTGTCCTTATGTCCCTTAGTCTGCTTGGAAGCTACTGCATCACTGGCTGATGAGCCCCTTCTAGCCTAGATGATGCGTGTAACATTTAAACACATTGCCAACATTAATGGGGAAACTCACATGTTGACAAACTTATCCCCCTGCTAAATGAGCTACCAAGTACTTAATATGTTCCATAACACTAGAAATCATTTAGGCATTGCATACAGATTACAGAGTCTAAGTAAATGGTTGAAACCACATCTGCCTGCTACAAAATTTGACTTATTTATATGTACCTAGCAACAATTCTGATCAAAATGTTAGCAAGTCCAAAACAAGCGTTACCAAAAGTCTTACTGATTTTTCTCCAAATTTCAGTCAAACACAGGTAGATATTATTTCATAATTACAAAAAAATTAAAATTGAGACAAGGATAAAAATATGTTTGTGAACAATTGACATGAAAAATATTTACAATTCTAAGCACTATAACATGAATAATATGCAGGGTCACAGCACTTAGACTGCCTATTGGACAACTTCAGATTTGTAGCTGTGATTTTTCACAGCAACTTTTGGCATTATTTTGGAAATCCGGATGCCAAAATTTACTGCCACAAACCTTAACGTAAATTAGTGTGTGGATGAATGACACTAAACATCTGTTTTGAAGACTTATTTTTGTTATATTTTAAAGTATATATAACAACTGGATTAAAAAAAAAAAAAAAGCATCAGAAAACCTAATGAATAGAGAACAATTCTGTACTTGGCATGTGAAAGCCAGTAGGAAAGATCACATATGTGGAGCATCTTTGCTTAAAACTTAGCTGAGGTTTGTTCAATTCCTACCCATGAATTAAGACTTTATTTAGAAAAGGCTGTTCTGAGTCACTGTGCCCATCTAGTGGGTCATGAATTGGAGAAGAAACATACTGCAAATGCCTCAGCACATCCCTTCAGCTGCAAAACTGAACTAGCTGGAAAAGCTCAGGTAGGTTACAATGATGATGTCCATTGACATCTCCTAGTGGGATAAGTCATGGAATTGCAAAACTGCAGGTGCCACAACTGGCATTTCCAGCATAGCCCATAGAAAGACAGACTGCACATCTGAGTTGTGGCACTCATCCTTCCAACATGCCTAGAGGATGGTGATCTGTTAAGTACAGAAAAAAAGTACAAAGCTTAGAGAAAATTAGAAGAATTATTCTGCCAGTGAAGTAAGTGGGGGAAAGTTGTCATTATCCCTGTCTGGAATCTGGGATGTTGCGGTTAATATCCCTGTTCTCGTCAATAGTTCAGTGAATTTCCCAGTGGCTGCAGCAGTCATTACTTCAGTTTTATATTCCACACTCTAGAAACGCATTTGGACTTTGGCTCAACACTGACTCAGTGGGCAAGGTGCCGCTGACTGAATCATAAATACCACTTCCTCTGGGACTCCTGCTGCCTGTAGTATTTCCAAGGACTGCTTGGCTGGTTGGCTGAAAATCAGCCTCACAACTTAAGACAATAACATCTCAGAACATACAGAGTTTGTGTAACATTTGTTCAAAATGCACTATTCCATCCCATAGTCTTTGAATGTGGTTATTCAAATGCAGTATCATTTCGTAAGTGTTATACGATATTTTTTCTTAGGAAGATAAAATAAGGGGTTTATTTCAAAAGAAACCCTGTCTATCTTTATGTTTATTTTTTTCTTTATGTCCTTCTTCAATGGCATGGCAAAGCATTTTGTTATGGATAGAATGAATAACAATTCATAAGAATGGACATCTTCTTGATTAGGATAATTTTTCCTTATCAAGGAGTCATGATAGCTCAAACTTTCTGAGAGTTCCATATCTTTGGCTGAACAAGACTTTTAGAAAGAGACAAAACCAAAATAAGCAACTCTTAGGTCACTGTAATATTACAAATCTTTAAAACAAATAAATTACTAGTGGGGAAATTTTACATGGTACTATTTTCAGAAATTGCAGAAATCAGCTCATAAATTCATTGCAAAGTCTCTGGTCAACATTGCTGATAAATATACTTGCCCTTATGATATGCAAAAGGAAGACAGCAGTCTCTTCCTCTTGGTGATAGACTTCCGGCTATAAGTAGCCAAATGATTAATTCCTAGTGAGGATCAGTGAGTTTATCATGAGGTCATGCCTGCGTGCCAGCCCAAACCACCTCAGCTGTGCATGGGACAGCAGAGCTGTTTCTGCAACCCTGCCAAGCCTAGGCACTCTCTTACAGTTTTGTGACACTCCTGCTATGATTTCCATTAGCAAAAGTTTTGGCAAGTTGTGCTTACATGTTTGTCAAGTCCTAGGAATATGCATGAAATCAGGCTGATTAAGTAAGATACTTAATAGATACTTCTGTTTAGATTTCTCATTGTTAGCCCAGCTCTAAGCTCTCCCATGAGAGCTTATTTAAAATATATCTGACTACTTGCATGTCTGCCAAAGTAGCCAATATTTCACATCTTCTTTAATGTGCAGTAAGTCACTTTTCCTTCTGAAAGATATTACTAGTCTCAAGCCTCAATTAACTACTAGATTTCTGAAGAAGTTTGTCCAAAAGGAGAGTACTGGAATGAGAAGGCAACTGTATAAGCCTAACCATGAATTGCTAAAACATTCCAATTTCTCTGAGATTTAGTGCTCAAGGAATTAGGACATTATTTTTGCCAGTAGAGTAACAGCACTGACATCCTATTCCATACCTGAATGACAAAAGTAAGAACCACTGGCAAACTCAAAAATTCAAATCAGATATTCTAAGGTGCCATATGTGCCAGGCACTAAGAGTTGAAACAAATCTTTTGAATTTAACATAATTTCACCATATACAGGCAGCCCAAATAGATCACAGCATGCCCAATATACCTATGCATCTGAAACTGCAGCTTCTAAATATTTACTGTGTAACTTCCCATAGCCATAATCTAACATTGTGCTGCAAATAATGGCCCTGCTGTGAAATACAGGTTTCAGTAGAGATGAAATGACAATCATACTTTACAAGAACTCAGGAGTTCACTGTTTCCTTCAGTCATTCATAGGATCAGCCATTCCAGGGTTTTGAAATAAGAGTAACAGATAAGGACACACTCCTACTGTTATTCACCTGTTTAAAAGTAGTGCTTACAAATACTTTTTTATCAAGAGCTAAAAAGAAAACACGATGTTGACTTCCAGCTGCTCAGATTTTTGCCCCCTTCTTTTTCTAGAAAGACTTCTTTAAAAGAAGTGTTACCATTGTTTCAGAAGGTAATTTTCAGGCCAGGATTCAGAGAACTACCTGTCAAATCAAAGGTTTCTCAGCACTTCTGATGAGTCACAGCTCCTGGGCTCTGCTGGCTCTAATAGCACTGGTCCAACGAACATCTGAAAAAAATTGTCTTGCAAATGAGTTGCACCAGATGTTTAGGTATCTACTCTTGTTTTCACTCAATGAAATTGCTGTAAATGTCCATGTCATTTGTTAACAACCAAAGCATAGCTTACACTATTTCTCTTGCCTTTTGAACTGTCAATGCTACATACATATATAGTAGAGCTTATACTTCATTCTAATAGTTTAATAGGGTTTTTTTGAAGATGCTAAATGCAAAGTTTGCCATTGCCTAGCCTGAAGTTACTTACCCAAATTGTTTCAATTTTTAGTACTTGATATATGCTTGCACAGGCTTGAATGTCACATGCTCAGACTGCGGTTTTCTTATGTTCCTTAAATGATTGTGTCTTTCCTCTTTAGTATTTTGGCTTTGGTTTTTTTGGTTTTATTTTTTTTTGGAATCAGTCTCGCAGCTAGAGAGAAAATGTCATACATGCCTATAGAAGTCAATGCACAGAAACACAGAGGTCCAAGTGTGCCGAATTATCTTGTTCCAGAACTGACAGCTGTGAAACTGTAACTGGGCAGCACTGGAAGTTTAATGAACCTCACTTTGAGGAATGATCTCATGTTAATCTGTTAACATGCTTTGGGGTCAAAGGAAACACCTCTGCCTGGCACTGAATACTACTGTGGAATCATCTACTAATATATCACCATACTGTGAAAGACAAGATAAATGCCTTTTTCATTATGAATCACATAGGGAGAAGAATGAAAGGCAGAGGAATAGCAATTAATCACCAAAAACTATTTGAAGAGAGTGACCTAGTAGCCTACATTACCTTTATTGGAATTTAGTGAAAATCATCATCTTACCAGCCTAATTTCCGTATGTATCAAACTTAGGCATTGAAACATTTAAAAAGAAGTTGTGTAACCTGGTTCAGAATGCCTAGAGTAGGCATTTGATGTCCTTATGTCCCATGAGAGCATCCCCTAAAAACATTAAACAGGTCCTCTGGTATATTTGTAGAATCATTGCATTCAGTGCCTGCACCTTCTCGAGGCATATGAAGTTATCTTCTCTGAGCAGGAGCTTGACAAAAGAGCAGGCAGTAGCAGCACTCACTTTTTGCACTTACCCTAAAAGGAAAGATTTGGATTCCAGGCTCTTGTCAGTCTAAGGCATGGATTTCTAGCTTTTGTGAAAAGGGCGGTCTAGGGCAAGAGTCAATCTCCACCTTCTTCTGATGAGACCCTGCAGAGAGAGAAACAGATCTGAGGCCCAAGAGACACTTGAATAACCAAGTAGCCTTCAGGAAAAGCTGTTCCACTGGAACATATGTTCTATAGTGGGCTTTTTCCATAATTTGGTGGATACAAGAAAACAGTAGCAAGTTATTACAGGCCAAATGCTGACCCCTGTTAGAGCAGTATAAAGATGCTATGGAGCAATTGAGCTCCACATGTGTTTCAGAAGAGAGTTCACATCTCTGGTTTAGTAGGTATTTTGGACTTATTCCATTGAAATGAACAGAAAATGAGCATCTACCTAAGCTATTTTTCTTTTAAATAACATGCAGTGCAGCTTGAGGTGAATTTAAGTAATATTCAGTACAGCATAATACAGTAGCCTAGGATTTGTCCTGACATTCCTTACACCCACTGAGTAATGCTTATTCATAGAAGTAGTTCCATATAATGAATTGTATTACACAGACTGTGTTAGAAATTTCCATTTATCTCAGGGGGATTCACATGGGCTACAAAAGCTTTCCTATTGGATGGCAACATGAATGTTCATCACCAGGTGCCATGAGGGAAAATCCAGTTCTTTCCTACAGTAAATCTTACCTTAACTATGTCCCACTGCATACTTGCAACTCCTTCACATGGTGATCTCCTTAGAGCTTACCAAATACAAACTTAACAGTGGAGTTTCTCCTCCAACTCCAGTTTATGCTTCCTCCAATCTTGTTCTGTCCTTTACATGGAAAAACTATTCTCACAGCACTGCTCAGAGGCAGAGTTCTGTCCTTGTTTTTCTGAGCTTGGGAAGCTTCCTTTACACATCACTGGCCACATTCCACAGTTCTCTTCTTTACTGAATCTCTCCATACTCTTCTAACACAACATTTTTTACTTTGAAATGGCTCTCTTCCGGTTTTCTTTTTTCACTTGGAAACACAAACTAATTTGCCATCTCCATGTGGGTGATGCTACATGTCTACTGTGAACTTTCTGTAAACTCTGTCAAAGAGTAAATGCAAACATCTCTCTGGTATTACCTTTTTATAAGATCTTTCATAAGATCTTACTCAGTTATGACAGAGCTCCATCTTTTTTAGTCCTTTTGGGTCCAAAACAACCATCTTCTATTTTCTTTGGCTGTCATTTGAAAGCAATGTAACTTTTCTGCTTGACAGAAGCCTTGAAAATTGCAATTATGTTTCTCTTGTCTGCACACAGACAAGCTCCAGCAAAGGCATCTCTTTGATCAAGTCATCCTGTATCTCATGCCTGTTTTTCACTGAGTCAACCATACATAATTTATTTTCACTCTCAGAGCGCCTCATGACCTATGCCCTCTAGGCCTATCCTCTCACACTCATTCTTTGGGTGCTGAGTCCTCCTGAATAACTCATGTGGCCAACCTACATTGTCCACATAGTAATTTTTCTGATATTATGTCCACGGATAAGCATCTTTCCACTTTTGCAGCAGTGTATTCTTCCATTTCTGACAATGACACTTTCTTACCCTTCTCCCTGAAAGTGACATTTAACACTGCCTCTTTCCCCATCTCCCCACTTCCCTCCCTATCTTTCTGATCATGACTACAACAGTATAAGCTTGCAGCCCAAGATGCTGAGCCTCACAGATTTATTAGCATGGAGTGTGCTTTCCACCTTGCCTTCATCTCCCCTGTAAATGATGGTCTCCCTCACTGCTTGGTCCATAGAAAGAAGTGAGCATACTCCTGACACCTCTTGGGGAACAATGTGAAGACACACTCCAAAAACTCCACATGATGGAGACTTTGCTGTATCTCAATTTGAGACAATTTTTATCAAAAACACACATGTTTCAGAAGAAAGAAAACATTGTCATTTCCAACCGTTCTAACCAAAATCACAGAATGGCATAAGTAGGGCCAAGAAAAAGCACTGGAGACAGAAGGGAGAGGCAGAAAGTAAGTGTTTCTGTTTTCTGGCAAGAATACTCCTGCTGGTACTGATGATAGGTCACTTTATGCCAGAACCTCCCCCTGGAAGACTTTGCACAAAGAAGAAAAAAGGCCTATTTTGCAAACAAAACATATTTTTTAAAGTTTTGTTTTTCTGTTGGGCTTATGATATATGAAAAGGCTCTGCAGTCTCTCTTTTACTTCATTTTTGGGGTTTTTTTTTTGGTCCACCTCGTTTGCCCATAAAATCTGCAACTGCTATAGACAGGATAAGGGGAGTAAGCATAACTTTCTTTAGAGATGTATTTACTTAAAGCTTATAAACTTGAAACAACAATCAGCAAACAAAGATTAGGGAAAATAGTACATTGTCCATAGTAGAAATAAGTTACAGGAAGTGAACTAAAAAAAAAGGAAGAATGCAGCCAAAACATCCACAGGAGTGGTGGTGGGGGGAAGATAAGTGCTATTATTAGAGCACACTATTATTACTCAAGAGTACCCAAGTTAATTCTGTTTCTCCTTTCTTTTCAGCACAGTTTCTTTATGAGCTTATGCAGGAAGAATGCAGTTATTCAACAGCACCCAGGAAGCAACTTCTTTTTTCTCCTTAAAACTCTTTATCCCCTGATCCCCTGGATTGTTCAATAGCTGTTCACGTGCAAGTCTATAGAGACTGCCTGACACACTGGGCAGTACTGCTTTATGGGCTCTCTACCATTTTTTTGCATTTTCCTTTTCCTTCAACTATAAATTCACAGAGCTGCCATTTTACCCCCAGAGCTTCTTCAGAACAGTCCATTACTAATGTCATTAATGTCAAGACATAAGAGTTATTCTTCCTGTATTTATTTTGATAATTAATGCTTTAGAGGGAGTGGAATCCTAAATGATCTTCCCAGGCAGCCTTTCACAGAGATGAACAGTGCCAGTTTTCTCTCCGGGGCTGTACTGCACAGGGGGTTTAGGGTATGCTGCTTCCTTGGATATGCCATCACTGGGACACAGCTTACAGAGGTAAATCCTCAGAATCTGCTTTCTCCCAAGATTTTAGCAAATCTTTTTTTCTCCAGAAATATGCTAACTGGCATGCTTTCAGTTTGTTGGGTTTCGTGTGGAATGTGCATCTGATTGACTGACGCACTGCAGAAGAAATAATCCAAAATCAGTTCTTTCTGTAAATTTCCAATGTTGGATTTCAATGTGCTATTCCAGACCAGTAAATGGTAGGGTAGAAAAAGGATTCCTTTGAAAAATATAAGATCACCAAAGGAAGCACAATTGAATCCCTAAAAACCTTGTTAACTGTTTTCTGCCTTCTACTTTCAGACTAAGAAATCTTTTTTATGTTTTCCCCAGTGCTATCAGCACTTTGATTTCAACTAAAGACAGGCCTAGACTTATACACAAACATGATCTTCAAGTATTTATGATCTGGATGCAAGATCTGTAGCTCAACTAATCTTTAAATTTTAGATATTAGCTGCCTCAAATGAGCAATTTGATCAAATTGTCAGAGAGAATGCTGATTTTCATAACCAATGAATTTTCATAAATGCTAAATGAGATACAAAGCATAGTTTAAAAGCAGGTGCACATCAAGCTGATGAAGAAATCCTCAGATGTGATGCGATCATCACTGTTCTGAAAAATACCCGTATCCGGACAGCTCACTGAAACAACAATCATTGTACACAAGAAGAGCGCTCGTGTGGCAGCTGCTCCCTGGCATGAACGCGGGAGGCCGGTGGCCAGGATTGCACAGGCACCCAAGGTGACACTGCCTCAGGCCAGAGATAAAGCCTGGCGGCTCCCGCTGCCTGCAAAGCCACAAGCAGCGCCCACAGGCATCCCAGAGAGCACAGTGGCCCCCAAGTGAGAATGCTCTTCTGCGCACACAGATAACACAGATAAGAGGAAAAGCAGTAGGCAGCAAGGAAAAGGAAAGAAAAATTAAATAAAGAAACCTGAGTAGCTGAATTGTACCTAAAGGAAATGAGATCACCACTTGCTTCAGATTCCAACCACAAACAACTGACAAGTAATCAAGAGTCATTAAAGTACAAGAATTTTTATGAATCACATTCAACTTAAAATCAGCTACTCTGGAAATTCCTGGGACTCATACAAACAGTAATTTGAGAAAATAAGATTAAAGAGTGGGCTTTATATTTTTAACTTTATGAATAGCGATAACATAACATTTGAAATCCAGTTGTTTACATTTCAAAATCTAATGGTTTATTCAGTAATTCCAGTTTTTATCTCAAGAGCTAGAAGTAAACCAATTAAAAAATTTAACTTAGATAACATCAGAGAGAGAATACAAATTGTTTTACTGTAAAAGTACCCATGATTTTCAAGATGAAGACAAAATAATCTAAATCAACTTCATACTGGAAAATTTCCCTTGAACTTGTGACACACCTTCTGACTGACATAAAATCCTTTCTACCCTAATCCCAAATTGACTGTAACCAAACACAGTTCGAGTTTGAAGCTACACTCCAATACACAAAGCAATGGTAAATATAGCCATGTTCTGTAAATGCTATACCCATAGCTGGGGCTATTTAATTCAATGACAAACTAATTTCTTTAACAAAACTGACAACCACAAGCCATTATTGTTATAGAGATGACAAGTCACGTCAATCTTTTGGCATGACTTCTAGGTGTTTTCTTAACTTTTGTATTCTTAATCACTAAGCAAATACTCACTGTGTGGTTTAACCCTGCTCTTTCATTTGAGATGACAGAGGTTTAAGCACATATAACTGCTTTTATGCAAATTTAAACTTCTCCGTTCATAATGTACCACAAGTAGAGAGGACTTGAAATTCCCATTGGCAAAGCACACATTTTACTAGTCAAAGGACTAATTCTGACGTTACTTATGCTGGATATAAACCAGAACACATATCACATGACCATCAGACTTCCGGCAGTATAAAGCCTCAGGCCTAAGTTTTCCTTGTAGAACAGCACTTCTGTAGCAGTTCTTGCTACTAATATTTATAGAGTTATTTAACTCCCTGAAAAGTTCTAGCCTTTTGGGGTCTACTGGTGGACCACCAGAGTCAATATATGGTGGATGGTATTTCTCTTGAGTTTTAGTATTTTATCATCAGCTGTGAAAATGAACACTGTAACCAATAATACCTCCACCACAGCAACTTCTGCAGAACAATGCAAACCTCACAATCTCTTTCAGTACACCACCATGAGATAAAACCCCTGTATTTCTCTGAGGGTCAGTGTTCTCATCTAGCTGGAATGGAATGTTATCTTTCCTAAATTTGCTAAGTCAGGCTGGCCGATTAGTCTGAAACATTCAAGTTACTTCAACAATAAATTAAAAGAATCAGCAAGATTTTTATTTGGAACTGAAAACTAAAACACAAAATCACAGTAACCCAAGAACTGTCTGGCTGTGGCTCTGATACTACTTGCTCTTCAGGGTTAGATCCACTGCATCTGACTTCTATTTTAGAGAAGTGCTATATGACTGCAGACTCAAATCACATTAGGAGCTCATAATAGGTGTATACATTTTCTTTACTCTGTGATATAATCCAGGTGCACACAAGAGAAATATATAAAGCCCTATTATTAACAGCCCTAACTAAAAAAAATGAGCAAATGACTTGAGATGTTGCAAGTAGTTTTTTTTTCTCATGTAGATGCTGTACTCCTACTAAGCAGGTAAAGTACCTTTTACAAGGTCACTCTAGCACTTCCTTTATTGCCTCTTTTTCTTTAGAAGTCTTTCCTTCTTCCATCCTGCCTACACCTCAGCCAAATTTCGGTAAGAGACCGAAGTGATGAAACCACAGACATGTAAAAGGAAAAGGAAATAAATTGTGGAAAGCACAATGTGGCTCTCAAAATACAAAACTTGTTCACAAGTCTGTACAAGTGTTTCTCTCTTAAGCCTCATGACTTCTCATAATCATTATCTACTGAGCAAGTAAGTTCCACTTCCACTGAGAGTCTTGCAGTAGGCATTTAACTTTATTCACTGTTTTTCCCAAACAACTTTGCTTTTGAGTTATAAAGACCGGCTTTTCCTCTATCCTATCCCAGTCTTGTCCTGGACAGAAGACATGGCCTGTAACCAGGCCCTTCTAAACTCTTGAGACATGCAATGGAGAACAAATGCTGACCCTGAAGCTACCAAAAATCCCTTGGTAGCAGAACCGGTCCTGTTTCATCCCTCCCACTCCCTGAGCATGTGCATTTCCCATCTGTGCTGGCAGGTCCAGCTTTGAGGTCAGATGGAGGACATGGCAGAAGTGCCATGCTACAGGTTCCAAGGATTTATTTTACCTGAAACTTCACTTCAGCTCTTGTTGTGCCAGCCATCAGCCAGCTTTGTGAATCCAGGCACTGGAAATTATCTCATGCATCTCTGCTTCCCTAAGAGTCATTTAATGCTCATAGAGACAGTGCAGCTGTGAGGTTACTTGGAACACCAAAACAAACTTATTTGCAGCTGGCTTGGATATCTTTCTACCAAACCATATTTTCAGTTCAGTGCAGTCCAGTGCCAACTATAACTCATGTACCTATCTAGGTAGTACAAATATTTAGACCAAAGGAATTGGATAGCTTTAAAGCAGCACTGCAAACACATCAGAATTTCTGATCCATAGCTGTCACCAGTCTGATTAAAAGACAGTGACACCACAGCCCAAGTCACTTCTCCCGGGGGCCTTCCAGATGTACTTAAGAAGTGCAGTATTTCAGTAAAATCTGAGAATATGAAAAATGGCAGAAAAAGGGAGATTGGCATTTTGCTGTATCTTGTGTCAGAGTGAAGACAACAAAAGTTTTTGGTTCTTGGATCTGGAAAACAAGTATGAACCTGCAGGTTTTAGGGAGAAAATTAGGAACAGGGGCATCTGCAAAGCTTGGTCAAACATTCAGGGAGAGGATAACTGATCACACTTCTCAGGAAACAAAAAAAGGAAACATCAAAGAGGAAACAGTTGCTCTAGGGTTTTTTCCCAGAAGGATAGCTTGAGGAAGGCCTAGAGACTCTTCCTTGGGAGCATGGAGGGGAAGGAGAGGTGCTGCCCAGGCCTGAAGAGCCCCTCTCTTCCTGCATCCAGGCTTCTCCCTGCTCTTCCTGTTGAATCAAACTATGACCTATTTCTTCATTTATTATGTGTAAGGTTGGTGTATTAAAATTAATTGAGTAAATGTTCCAGACTGCTTTTAAAATCTGGATTATTTCCCTCTCTGCAGAATTGATTCCTTAAGATAAGTTTAGTTGACAGCCACTCCTCTGAAATAAAGAGTGCCACGGGGATTCTAGCCCTATACTTTCTGCCCTGTTTCTTAGAGGGTCTAATTACTTGTGATATTGATATACTAAGTCACCACAGAATGTGAGACACATTTCTCTCCTGAAATTCAGAAAGGCTTATTCCTTACCTATGTTCACTTACAGACTTCCAGCTTGAGCTCTTTCTCTTGACTCAGTTCCTGCCATTCAGTGAAGTGAACTCCATGTGTTTTCTGCAAACATGAGATCTGTTCTGATGTGAGCCTGAAGATCTGAACAGAAAGGAGCAGAGCATGTAAGCAGACAGTACCTAAATAAAGTTATGGTTATACCACAGACTTGACACAGATAGAAAATGGGGAGGGAAGAAGAAAGCTGAGCCATAGTCACACCAGTTGTTACACGGCAAACATAGAAAGGTATTCTCCTTAAGCTCTGAATTGTCAAGTTATGAAAACATTTCTCTTGAGGGAATTTCAGGTCAGCTACTTCTCTGACCTGACCTCTAAAGAAACTGCTCTTCATCAGCTACACAGCCTGTGGACACCTACCTCACCTTAGTCACCTGCACTACCTGAAGCTAGACCCTGTGAATACACCCACAAATATTATGTACTGGTTTGCTGTTGTTTACTGCATTGTTACAACATCACAGCATAATGTGAACAAAATCACATCTAACTGGGCCAGGAGAGACTATCTATTCTGCTGGGTCTGCATTCTTAGACATCTGTCACTTCAAATTTCCATCCTCATCTCATGAAATGAGCTGCTTTGAATACTTCTTTGGGAGGCAGAAATTATAAGAAAACCATGACCACTTTCTCACGATTGCTCAGGCCCAAGGGAGCGTAAGTAATTTGGAGGAGATGAGTTTAGCACCTGCTGTAAGCCCCGAGTCCTAACACATTCCAGCTGGCATGAGAACTGCACCCTGCTCACCCGATGTTGTGTGTTTCAGCCGAAGACAGCTCTCTGAAAACACACCCAGTGCTTCCAGTGCATTCTGACCCAATACTCCCTCCCAGCGGGCTGTGTTTTATCCACACCTGAAAGAGTTTAATCCTCTATTAGTTAAAAAATCACTTGTGCTTCTCTCATTATGGATAGCACCATACGAATAATACACCACATTGGCTTGTATCTCCAGGCATGCTTCATAGTCATTCACTGTTTATTGCTAATGCATACATACATACATGTTATCATTGCTATCATTCTGTCAAGTGTCCAGGCATGTCATTCCTTTCACAGCTCTCACTCACATTTCTCTTTTGTTTTTATAAATGTCCCTAAGGAATTGCCAAGGAGCCCCTTCCCGAAATCCTACCCCGTACAAAGTTGTTTACTCGCCCTGACCGTACTCCCCTTCCCCGAAACTAAAAAGCAGCATGAAGAATTCCCCCCTTGAGTCACGGCGCAGCCCCGATCGCAGCCCGCTGGAGCGCCGAGGGGCGGAGCGGCGGCGGCGGCCCCGCCCCGGGCCGGCCTTTATAGAGCCCGCAGCGGGCAGCGCCCCGGCAGCCGCCGCCGCTCCGCCAGCCCGGCACCGCCGCCGCCGCGGGTAAGTGCCGTGCCTTTGCAACCCAGTCGGCAGCTAAAGGCACCAGCGCCGCGTCTAAATCGATCGGGATGAAGCGATTGCTCTTAAAATTGCATTGAAATTAAAAAAGAAAAATGCTACTGCGATGCAGTATCGCAGGTGCGGAGAAGGTCAGTTCTAGTTGCCACAGTATAGCAGAATTTTTAAAGGAATCAGCAGTACTGCTGTTTATGCTGTGGAGGCTGGGCCCGAGAAACTAATTAGAGTCGCAAAGAATAAATTACTTTCATTGCTGCCAAAATGCTAAAAATAATTGTCATAATAATGTTTAAGGGAAGTATATCTGCTAAAATTTCATCTGAATCTGAAAAGCATGCACAGCCAAGCACCTGCAGCATGATTTGCTTTCTTGCATTATGACACCTGCTTACCAGCAAAGGTTGCATCTGCATTAGCATTTTCATTTGTATTGTGTCTATTTTCCAAATGAATCTAGTGATCTTCTCTATACCCTGTGTTTTGGTCCACGACTGTGTGTGTGAATTTAACATGTGTTAGGAGTGTTCAATAATGAGCTATAGAGTACTTGCACTCCATTTCTTCCAAATAAAGTAAAAATAGAAGATGCAATCTGCATGTCAGCAGGCATTCAGTCTGCAGGACCAAACTGGAATCAGTCCACTATAGAAACCTGAAGCAGGTACAGTGTACAGCTCAATTCTGTGCATCCTCTTCTACTGCTTTGCTTTTTTTTGCTAATATAAATATAGCTATGATTCTCATGGAATCTTTTAAAAATCAAGTTTTACAGTTTTCTCAAAGTGAGAGAGCACTAAAAGAGTCAGAGCTTAAAAAAAATATTCCCACGACTTATATTGCAATTTAAAAAGAGGGAAAAGACATATGAGACTTTATTGTGCCCCCATTGCTATTATATGATAATTATTTGCTATTGGAAAGATTGCTATACCTGCTTGGGTACAAGATCCAGCTGCATATAAGAAGTTGAGACAGACTATGTTGTAAACCTCTAACACTGAAAATAAGTGAGGCAACATCACCAGCAGACTTTCAAGAGGTAGCAGTGATCAGAGGCACTCGGTTGGGTGGCCGGGTTTACCTAAGTGTTGAGCAGCAACGATATGCAGCAGATAGCTGCAGAGGGACTGAAAAACGGAGCTTTCCCTTTCATGCCCCGAAGGTGTATGCTCAGTGCTTTCGTTGAAGGTAGCAATGATCAGTTCAATAGGTACAAACAGTTGGGCAGCAGCTAAATACATCTGCCAGTTTCCAACTTTTAGTCCATACTGCAAAAATGGAGTATGGATTTTTCCAGTTTCTCTTTCCCTGCTTCAATTATACTCTTTAAAAAATCTGGTTTTATTGCTGCCTGTACAAAAAAAGCTTCAAAGTATAACCTCTAATTTAATATATGGAAATAATAAGCAGATATCCTGCTGCAAGTAAAAGCTTCATTCTTCATCAGTTGTGTTGTAATTTATTCTGAAACCAACTGAAGACAGCAGAAGCAAGAAAACTGGCACTGCAGGCTACAGCATTATACTAAATTCGTCTTTTATTTTCAGAATTAAATAATACAGGTAGAAGAAGAACAAAGGGAGAAGTTAACTAACAACATGAAGTTACTCATCTTCCTCACAGTAACGTTGGGTGCCCTTGTCACGGGACTAGAGTCTGTAAGTTTTAAGTATATCAAAAGCCTAATCTTATTTCATGGAGAAACCCATACTTAGCCTGCAAAGCAGAGGGAAAAACCTTGAAGGACAGAACAAGAATCCATTGTTGAATAAATTTTCTGGCTTTCATTCTCTGGCACAAATGTGAAGCACCAAGGTCAGCAAAATGATAGGGGCAATTGATGAATGTTGCATCTTTGCTGCACTGCTTGGTGGAGAGGGTGAAGTTTCCTTCCCTGTTTTAGGGACAATGGCCATTAAGGGCTGCTTATTTTCCTACAGCATAAATAATTGCAATATTGACCTGATGTGGTGGCACAGCTCAGTGGGCTTTTCTGATCCTGGGTTTTTGGGGTTTTTTTTTTGTGGTTTTTGTTTGCATGACATGGGATGAGTTTTTATTCTCGATTCTGTATTGCTTAATTAAAACTGCACTTCTCATTCATATCCAGATTCCACAGAGTAGGTTCAGCAGATAGCTACATGCTAAAAAAAAAACTAAACTGTTTAAGGTATGCAGTAGGGAAAAGATGATCAAACCACATAAAAGGAACTGCCTCCTTAAAATCCTTTTTTTTCTTTTCCTGTAGATTTATAGCTGGAAATACTACAAGCAATATAAACGCAGATCAGAACACAAGGGTAAGCATCTGCCTGTTCTATTTGAACCTAAAAAGAACTTATTATCCTGTACTTGTACAAGAAGACCCTTAATGATACTGAAACACCTAAAACTTAATTTTCAATTACATTTCATCTCCACATTCAAATGTTTTGCCTATAATCAGTGATGTTTTTGACTTACAGAATGCCCTTGTTTGAATGGAGGAACGTGCATTACCTATTACCTCTTTAGTGGAATTGGTCGTTGCGTATGTCCAGATGGATACACTGGGCTTCACTGTGAGCTAGGTAGAGTATCTGTCTTCCTTAATGCTAACTAAATAGATTGGAAAGGTCTGAAAGATAGTCAAAGAATTCATATGGAATGTCAAGTGAAAGCATTACCCAGAGATATGACTGGATAGCCTTTAGCCGTTTGTACTAACAGACTAAATGAGGAGAAGCAAGAAAATGCTGGTGCAAAATCAGGATCTCTAATTTCTTTGTCCCTGCCTCCTCACTAAGGTTGCTTACCTCTACCTTACTTTTAGATTGGGGTGGAAAAAATGAACTAGTTTGTGGGTGGTCAGAAGCAGAAGAACTTTAATTAGACTGTGAAATTCGCTTAAACTGTTAAAGAATTAATATGCGTGCTTTAAAGTGTGAGATACTTGATGCTCAAAATCCAATCAGAGCAAATTTAAGAAGTATCCAGTCAGTCTGGATTTTGCATCTGGTTTTGAGTGTAATGCAAGAACTTTTTTCCTCATTTGAAGGATTTGTCCTTATCTGTCACAGAACAATTATAAACAAGAGCATGCTGCTAATAAAATATTTATTTTCTCAGACACTGACAGCACATGCTATACTGAAAATGGGGAGAACTACAGAGGGATGGCAACAGAAGACAAATGTCTGCCATGGAACTTGCCCTCACTAATCAGGAGGGGTCGTTACCACGCTTACTCAGAGAATGCTTTGCAGCTTGGGCTGGGCAAACACAGCTACTGCAGGTAAGAAAAGCAGCACTCATGTTGTGATAGCTTTTATTATCACAGCCCCAGAGATACTTCACTGAGAAATATGTTTTTAAAAAATAACATTACAGAGCTGAATTATTGACTAAAAATATTTGGAATGTGAGTTTTGGAAGCATTCTTTTCCCTGGCATATATTACAACAAAATATTTTTTTTTTCCAAAACACTTGGAATTTTAAAATACTATGACTTTTTAAAATGGTCTTTATGAAAAGAACACTCTTTTTATCTTTTAGAAACCCAAATGGAAGGAGCAGACCCTGGTGTTACACCAAAAGGGGATCTGCCATTCAAGAAACACCTTGCAACATAGAGAAGTGTGGTAAGTAATACTAGTTTCAACACAATTGGGGTTTTGTTTGTTTTTTAAAATTTATTTTTAATAGCACAAATTTGGAGTTTATTTGTAAGAACATCTGAACGAAATTTTTCTTTTCACAGGGCCTACATGTGGTCAAAGGAGCATCAGCAAGATGTTCAAGATTGTTGGTGGAAAGCAGGCAGAGGTTGAGTCTCAGCCTTGGATAGCAGGCATCTTCCAAACCATAAGGGGCATGGAACACTTCCTGTGTGGTGGCAGCCTCATCGACCCTTGCTGGGTGCTCACAGCAGCACACTGCTTCCACACTCCGTAAGTTTCCAATTCCATGGCCTTCTTAGTTGACACTTTCTTCAACTGATTTCTTGGTGCAATGCTCCCTGAGCAGCCCTTTGGAATGCACCACAGTAAGAATGTTCCTTTGATTCAACAAAACAAGAGCAGCAAAAGAAACATTAAGCCTCTGGTAGCTCTCATCTAGCAGAATGAACTAGCAAGATGTGGACAGTTGGGTGGGATGCAATTTTAACAATTCAGTGTATATTGGTGCCAGGATTTCATTTTTACCTCAGCCCTTCCCTAAACTTAATAGTTGTACTGATGATGAGCTGTGTAATACATCTATAGCGGCTTTTTGTTGACTTTTCTATGGAAAGTTGATCCTTTTGGCATCCTGCAGGATGGCCAATGCCTTTCATTAGTAGCAACTAGTTAGGCATGTTTCAGAATGTCTGAATATTTACCTTAATCCCCTCAAATGGAAAATTAGGATGCTTTTCTTCAGAATATTGGATCAACTTTCAAAGCAAACTAAAGCTTACTTTTTCTTATCAGCATTAAAATAAATGTCAAAGAGAACTGGGACAGGATCTCGGCTGTTGACCTTACTTTCAGACATCAGTAGTCCTCATCAATCTCTCTACTCTCACTCAGGTCAAGAAGACCAATAAACAAATCTGTCTACAAAGTCTTCCTTGGAAAGTCCATACTGAATGTTACTGATGATAAAGAACAAGTATTCATGGTTGATGAGATCATCTCTCACCCTGACTTTACAGATGACACAGGTGGCAATGAGAATGATATTGGTAAGTGTTGTCTTAATATAAGCCTTTAAAACACTGGGATAGGTGAAGGCTGCATAATTGTGGCATGCATCCAAAAGAAGTAGAACCAGAGATGGGAAGAAGGGGAACAGGAATAGTCTGAAAACTAAGCCTGTGCTGACAGGTTTTGCACTTGTTAAGTTTTGATTGTGGTACGTATCAGATGCATTACCTGGCAATCAGTCTCTGGACCTGTGGAAGACATGGCTTTTCCATAGGCACTGGTAGCAGCATTGCATTTCTGCCATTTTATTAGATGTCTAAAGATCAGACTGTATGTATAGTAAAAGACGAAAAAATGCATGCACAGTGGGTTTCATAATATAGCATGGGAATGCCATATCAGCCACCTCATTAGCTCAAGGTTTTCCTGAATTAATTCAGACTTTTATGACAGTCTGGGTTTCACAAGCCTGTTCCTAAAGCAATCATGTCAGAGATGGGTTTTTGCAACTTGAACAGACCAGACATCTTACCCTTGCACCTGACATTTAGAACTCTACCACCCCTTCCAGATTCCTGCTGCTGCTGAAGTAAAGAAAATCCAAGAATGTCCTTGTAAGCCATTCAGGATAGTGGGTACTGCCCTCTACAGCCAGTCAGAAAGTTGATCTTTTAAAACATCTAAAGATACTCTTGCAGAAGACTCCTTTGCCTCAGCTATCAGCCCCTATCCTTTGAGGAAGCAAGTTTAAGTTGGAACATTTGTCAATTTTAGTGTTGGGAAACTAATGTTGTTGTTATTAAGTAATGAGTCATTCCAAAAGCAATGAGGGGAGCTGTGTGTAACCAGAACTAAATATAATTGCAGCTATTCCCATTAACTGTACCAAGTACTGCTATTGTCAGAACTTGAGGGGGAAAATTTACTTTACAAATCTAACTGTATCTTTTCTGACTTGGTTCATAGCTTTGATAAGGATAAGGACAACTTCTGGACAGTGTGCAGTAGAATCCAAGTATGTCAGAACAGTCTGCTTGCCAGAGAGGAACCTTTACTTAAAAGAGAACACACACTGTGAAATAGCTGGCTATGGAAAACAAGATTTTTGTAAGTAAATGACTTCTCTTCCTGAAATTGGTCTTCCACAATGGTGGGAATGTGATGATTTTTACACCATGATCTGTAGTATTAAAAAGGATTCCTTTCTATTGTATGTATTCCATGTGCATCTCTTGAAGATGACCTTTGCTATCATCTTGTCTAGTTGTCTATGGCATTTCCTATCTGATGCTTCTCTCTCTCATCACCCATACAATGGAAGGCAAGATATAAACCACAATTTTTATCGTTCCTTATGTGATGAGGAGCAGAAAAAAAAAATAAAGTTGTGTGGGAGGATTAGCAAGGGATTGCATTTCCATTGTGCAGAATTTCCATCAAAAATAATTAAACTCTTTCCTGCTAAAAACGCAACTTTATATTTTGTACTTGGACCATTTGTTTTTCTCTTTGAAACTTTTTTATGAACAGTAAAAGCAAACCAATACTGCATAAGGTGGAAGTAAGAACCTCAATGGAGAACTGGAATGGTTATGTTAATTTAGGTGCAGAAATTGTGTTGGGGGGGTTTCTTGCTGCTTTTTGTTTTCTGGAGGGTGAAAAGAATGAAATACTTTTTGTTTTTGCAGATGACATCTTCTATGCTCAAAGACTGATGTCAGCCACTGTGAACTTAATATCACAGAGAAAATGCAAATATGAATACTATGACAATATTAGAGTTACTGACAACATGGTCTGTGCTGGGGATCCCACATGGCAGATTGATGCCTGCAAGGTAAACTTGGTTTGGTTTATTTTCTAAATAATTTCAAATGCATGTACACTACTATATGGATCAGTTGTCAGCATTTTGTAACTCTACTAGTCACTAGAGTCTCTAATGTAACTAGAAATTACTGGGTCAAGTGGAGTTGACCTGTTGTGTCACCAAATATCTGGAATAAAGTTGGAATCCAGAGTTAGGTTTTACCCCCTCCAGGCCTTCCTTTGGAGGTACAAGCGCAGTGTCTTATCTACTGTTTTTCCTCAAGGCCTTATTTTCAATCTATTCAAGCAATAGCTGATAGATATCCATCAGAGCTATATTAGCAACTGTTCTAATCTCAGCTTGTACATTACCTATAGCTCTGCAAGGGTAGATGAAGGGACACCGAGCTCTTCCAGGTTCCTCAAAACTAGATTAATTTCCCTGTGGAGTAAGGAGGAGCCACTGAAAAGACCAAGCATCCTCAAGTGTAAAAGTACCTTATGGACGGGAGACAGTTGATTCTGTGATGAAGAATAGGGCATGTTGGCCTTAACCTTGTATCACTAGTCTAATATCTATGCTTATAAACTTAGGATGGGGATGGAGGGTTGTTTTCCAAGGTAACTATTCTCCTGGATAGGGGGAACTAGAGACCTCCTCAGCTTAAGAGACTGTTCAAGTCACAGCGGATGCCAAACCTTCTGTTCCATCTAAGCAATGTTCTCTAAGATCAAAGCTTTAGCTCATAGGTCCTCACTAGCTTGCTTAACTTTAGAAAAACAATCACAGCCTCCATCTGCGATGACCTAATATGTTCTCTTTCTGTTGTCAGGGAGATTCTGGTGGCCCCATGGTCTGTGAGCACAATGGCAGGATGATGGTTTATGGCATTGTCAGCTGGGGAGATGGCTGTGCAAAGGAAAACAAGCCTGGTGTTTACACCAGAGTTACTCAATACCTTAACTGGATTGACTCCAGCATGAATGGGGTAGCTGCCAAGAGTCGTTTTCTTCCTGAACCGAAGTGACCTGTTTTTGACAGCTGGACTGAAATGAACAAGATTTTGCCTATACTGACACCAGGACAGTGGAGACCTGAATGTCATAAGAGGCTTTCATTTTGAATGCTTGTGTGGTCAGTCACTCAGATCAGTGTTCCTGAGGCACGAGGCAGAGAGAGGGTTGATATTTTATCTTACTACTCTGAATTACCTGGAAACCACTCAGTGGGAAGCTAAAATATTTAACATTTAAATGAGTATTCCCATGTATGATACTATGCATAGCAAGTTAGCTGTCTACTTCATTTATAAACCAGCATTTGCTCTGGAAATATTGATACAGTTTCAACTTACTTAACTCAAGTATTCACTTTATACATGACCTGAGTCTAAAATCTCCCCTCATTGTACTGAATAATACTAAGTCTCAAGTCCCACAAACCCAGCCTGTTAAGACCAGTACTGAGAGAGTGATCAGACTTGGCATCAAAAAGTTGGTGGAAAAAAAAGTAGTTGAGTCAGCATTACAAACTCTTAATGTATTTAACTTAAGAATTGTGCTGCAAGAAGGCAAATGGGAAACTTGCTGGACTTCTAGGTCACATGTGAAGATGTCTGTGTTCCCTGGAAAGTCTGATTATGCAACCTCTAAATCTACCTATACACCCTGGAGAAGATTTAAGGACTTGGCATTTGTCAAATGCTGCCGGCATCAAAAGTCAGAAATTTATTTCCATTCATTTAACTGATATTATATGGAAGTGATTTTTTTTTTCCTCCAAGACTTATTCTGGGTTTATTTTTAAACTTGCCTTTGTTTTGTAGATTTGGATTATTTGTATGAGGGCTGGAACCTCAAGCTTTATTTAAATTATTTTTACTGTGTTTAATTTATTGTTTGTATTATGGATGTTAACTATCATTAAAAAAACTTTCTTCTTATGTGTGTTTCTCCTCTCTGGGAAATAGAAGGTTGACTCAAAGGAGAATTGTCATTATTAAGTTCTAATCTAACTGATATCTTCCTTAGTAAAACATAAATATTAGTGAAGAATTTATGCATAAGCTAAATTCTTTTTCCAAAAAGCACATGGCTGTCTGTGAAAAGGCTACTACAGCTGTAACTTCATGTAGTCTGGGTACATGAACCTTGCACACTGGTGATGGAGTCTGGTCCTTAAGACTGAACTAGGTGACATCTCCACTCTTTGCAGTGCTGTTATTGTTGTCATGTGTCCTTAGACTTCAGTCCCCTCTCTATAAAAGGGGTGGGACAATTCTTCCCTTTTCCCACAGCTGTGCCTGGCTCTGGGCTGTCAGGAGTGAGAGTTGACAACTCTGTGTGACTGTCCTGTGACTAATGCCCTGACAGCCCAGTGGTGGACAGGGACACCAAGCACTGCTGAAACATGACATGATTACTGACATTGCTGGATTGCAAACTGTTAGGCAATACAATTTGTGGCTGGGATTTGCAACTAAATTTATTAGTGGAGTTTACCACTGCCTGTGGTAAAGCTATTTGGGGCAAGTTTGTGGACTCCTGATTCAAGTTTGTGCAGGGAGTTGGTTACAATTGCATTGTTTCTGGAGTTAGAGATTTCATGTGAGAGATGGGAGACTGGAGACTGTGAGAAGAAAAATACCTCTTCACTGCTTTTTTTCACAGCAACTACCAGGACTGCTTGACCAGTGTTGGCAGAGAATGCTTCATGCCCAAAGTAAGCAATGGTAATACAGTTTCAGACAAAAAATATTCTAGGTTTTAAGCATATTTTTTGGCATGCTACAAATTTTTTACTTTACTATTCCGCTTTAATACTTATCAAAATACTTAAATCTGTGAATCTTCAACAGGTGAATATAAATACCTTCATGGTCATTGCATATGATTTTCATTGCAATGAACAGCACATTTATCATCAATTTCTCTAGGCTTTTTCTATGCAGAAATATAATTTAAATTTCAACTTATTTCCATCATTATGTATATAAATAAGAATGAAAAAGGAGTGAAAAATCAAACTTGCATTTAGGTGTCCTTCAGTCTGAAGTCTAGGGAACTCTAGGTAAAGTATAAATAAAGACAGGATCTTGAAAGCAGAGAGCATTTAGATGCTGTTTGGGTGTGCATCTTATTTGTTTAGTTTATATTGGATAAGTTATTCCAACAAAAATTAAATTTTAGACAAACATACACTATACATACACCTCTGCTCTGGCTGCTATACCATTTTATATAGTCTCCTTCAATGTTCTTTGGCCCCACAGCTACAGTATCAGCTGCCTGGCTAGTTATCAGAGCCTGGAAAAATGAAGGGCAAAGATGAGAGCACAGTTTTGCAAAACTTCCTCTTGCTGCAACAGAATCCACAGGAAATACTCTCTTTCCATGTTACAGAGAGTGAGCAGGTGTTGATCCACGTTGAGGTGCTGGTGAAGATGGAAAGAGCCCAGAGAACTGTGCATAGAGGCTGGCAAACACCCCTACAGAATGACAGGAGCGTGACCAGAGAGGGGATGGTTTTGGAAGATACTGGGTATCTGCTGGGTACAAACTTACATGCAAGACAAAATTTGGTATCATAAAGCTACTCTTAGTTAATATGGTTCATTGACTTCAGGTATCTGCTGGCATTGGAGAGGAACACAATAGGAGTCCAACAAGTATTTAGAAGCAGCTCAGAGGCGGGCATCAGCCTAAGTGAAGAGATCATACTCTCAGAAGCCTTAGAAGCATGACTAACATGATCTCAAGTTCCTACTTATCTTCAATCTTCCCACAGAAGAAAGACATCAAATAAAGAGGAAAAAGCAGTATCCAATGAGTCCAGAGCACAGAGGAAGCTTGTTTAATCTGTCAGCTCTTAGGAGGAAGTGATGCATCCTGAATGAACAGACCACTTGACCTTATATAGCTGAAGCTTTCTTCATTGAAGTGAAACCAGAATGTGACTCAAAGCACTTAAAAATAAAATCTGTTATTAAAAAAACTAAGGGATGAGGAAATGTAGCACATCATCATCCATTTGTTACACCACTTCCACGTGGAATTGTATGCATGAGAGTATTTTGCTTGTGCATATTGAAACCTGAACTAAAAACCCAACATGACTATTTGGTCACTAAGCCTTTGGCTCACTTCTGACACCTAACCACAGCTCTTGTTTTAGGCCTAACAAGTACAGAATTTATCCATATAAAGAGAATCAAATCTTTCTGCATCCATCAGTCTTGTAATTTCAGGTTTCAGATATCTCCAGCTTAAGCTGAAGTTAAAAAAGTGACATATTTGAAACACTACATATTCATTGAAGAAAAAATCTGGCTTTAAACTTGGTCTGGAATAACCCTTCCAAATCCATCACATCTCATGCAATATACAAGTGGACAATCTGAACAGAATTTGAGTTGTGCTGTTTAACCTTTTGGCAAGTGAATGAAATGGAACTATGAGAAGTGGAAACAAGTGCATTGGAAGGAACAAGGACTATGCACTTAATGAACAGCAAAATGAGATGCAGACCCACATGAGCAGTATGCTCAGTTCCAGTGTGCAGCTCCATAGCTACAGCCAACAAGTTGATTCATTGAGATTTAGGCAGCATCTGCCTGGTAGGATACTCTAATGATCTTTGAAGCTGGAAAGGGCTGTGAGAATACCAGCATCCAAACAGAATCCAGAGTGAACGCAGCAATCCAGAGTCATTGAAAATGAACAAGATAATGAAGACAAACAGGAATAACCAAATGCACAGAAGTAGATGAGTGATGGCTGGTATAAAAACAGATCCAGAAAGCATTGCAGACCACAGGCTGGATTTAAGTCAACAGTGTTGAGTAAAACACTGTAAAGATACTGACACATACTTCAGGGCACAGTCTGTAAACATCAGGACAAGGCAAACACTCTGCTGTGTTTTGTTTTGAGTGTCATTCTTATAAATGAGAAGACAACAGTAATCAGTGGTTGAGAACATGACAAGGAGAAAAGATTTTGCTTCCAGAGAAGCAAAATCTACAAGGGACACTTTATTCAAAAGAGAAAAGGCTGAAGCAGAGAACGTAATAAACTGTTCTCTGCATCTTCTGGAGTTGGAGTGAAAAACAATAATCTTATTTGCAGGGAGGGAAACTGAACTGAAATATTATGAAATTACTCTACTGGCAAGAGTAGTGAAGCATGAAATAAATGGAATTGAGTGGCGCTGAGCCTCATTCACTGGAATTTTTCAAGAAAAATTTAAACAGAAATAAAATAGTTGGTTTGGATTCTTGCAATGTAACTGAAAGGTATTTTGAGAAATCATCTAACCTCAGGTTCCCTGCTTTATTATGAAATCAAAGAACATGCTCAGTGACTGAGATGACTACATGAAAATGAAGACATTGCAGGGAGATTTAGAAATCATATTACACAATTTACCCATCTTTTAAAAAAGCGGCTTTAAGAAATGGGTCTATGAAAGAAAAAAGTTTGGATTTCTGAATTAACAATTAAAGGCAAACCTCTTAATGCTAGACTAATAACAATAAAGAGTTTTGAGCAAACTTTTCAGTGACTCTTAACAAAATAATATTCTAGAAAGGACTAGAATAAAATTGTTTCCATGTCCCACTGGACAAAATAATGTCAATGAATAACATGTGCAACTGGCAAGAGAGTAAAATTATTATCCCCCATTGGATAGTGGAAATGTTATTTTTTCTACTGAGTAACTGAAAAGTGGTTTGTATGTAATGCTGTGACTTGGCATCATACACATGAATTACCTCAGTATGCTTTGAGCTAGAGGCCTCTGGGTGTATGATAAAATCTCCCAAAGCTCAGTATTATTGTAAAGAGGCAATCACGGAAGAAGATGAAAATTACAGGCAACCACGAAACTTTGCTAGTCACAGACTTATGCATTTTGGGACTTGGTGCCTGTTTGGTGACAGTATAATTCCAGAAACACAGATGGACACATTTACACATCCACAGGCAGTTTCACATTAATTAGAAATGAACCAATGAACTCTGCTAGTCACAGCTGGGATGTTCCAAATGCAGTACATTCATAACATCAACAGTAGTAGTTAAGAATTACTTACCACAAATTCTTCCCTAAATTTTCTTGCCTTGTGGAACAAAACTTTAGCCTAAGTTAAAACAAAGCATGCCCAAGTGACATCACTACAGCTGTTGAAATTGCAGCTGTTCCATGAAGATCACAGCATGTACTTGGCATTACTAGAGCATGTTAGCACCCATGATAAAAAATCTTAACTAATGTTCCTCCTTCATCTTCAAATGCACCTGCAAAGTCTGACACATTGCAAATTTGTGTGGTTGGATAATATTTTTATTTTTAAATGTGCTTACGTGCTATGTTAACAGCAGACCCAGCCACACGAAGGATTGCCTTAAACAGTTGCTTGTGACCATCTCAGTCAAATTTTGCTCTAGAACTTGCTAGACCATACTTGAGCCAACACTACAGGACAGCAAAGGGGTTTAAGTAGCTGCCATTCAAAACTGAATTGATTTACCTCAAAAATTATTTTCCTTATTAATCTTGCATTTGGGAGCAGTGTATTTGATTAAAGACATCACATTTTACGCATCCTCTTAAAGAACAAGCAATTGCTAATTTAATTTCAAATTAGACACACACAGATAAATTAGAAATATTTTTCCAGAAGAACCCAGTTCCATCTAAAATAACTGCAATTAGGTTTATCTTACACATTAAATCTTTTGCCCTCTAAGATCACTCTGTCTTACAATAACTGTATCCACTATTTACAATGGGCTTGCTTTAATAAACACAGCATCAAGAGATCTTGTGTTTATTACCTGGAGAGACAAATCAGAATTTTTTAACATTCTGTAGCTGAAACCAGGCTACAGAAATGTTTTCTGATGGTCAACTTGACTCAGCCTTAAAACTAAACTAAAGGGATTTTAAAACATTCACAGGGAAAATTATACCAGCCACAAGATTTACTCTTAAAAATTTGGAACAGTTTTTATTTTTACAGTCCTATTCTAGACATAAAATACACATACGTCCTCCTCAAGCATGAAAACAATCATATAGCCAGGAAAAATACTGACTGTTCAGAGGCAACAGAAATGTCAAACATATAAGATGATAAGTGGTGGAAGAAGATAAAGAAACAGTGGATTTCAGCCTCCCAAGTTTATGAATACTTTGAACTGTAAAGCTTAAAAACAAAGTTTGTCACCCGACTGTGATCTATGTCAGCAGTCTTTTATATCAACAAACCTGCAATAATAATAAAAAGATGCATTATTAATACATTGAAAATGTTAGGAGACAGCAATGTTTAAAGAACTCCCTGGAACCAGATACCAAATCTCAATGAAAATACACCAGACTCCAGGGCCAGGCTGTACATATCCTGCTGGCACTTACACTGACAGACTTTGTGTCAGTATAAAGAGACAAGTATGTGGGTACATGGAAATATTATCGTTTTCTCTACATTAGTTTAAATAAGTCAATTATCTTTGCCTGATGGGAAAATTTTCACAGCTACAAACACTGTGTTAACAAGGTTCAAATTTCACAAATACCAGAGATTTTCTGCTATGCTTTTTCCTACTAAACATTCATGTCAAGGGCTGAAGTTTTTATATATATGTAATGTATTTTACTGACTTAATCCCAAAGAATCCCATAAATCTCCAGCATCTGAACTCCTGCATTAAACCCGAATGAGAAAATAGCTATATCTGCTGGTATATTCTAGTTTCTATAGGGACAATCAAGATTAGATGCTATTTAATTATTTGGTTTGCTTTGTCTGGTATCTGTTAAACTTGCCTGGACACTACCATTAACATTACAGTCTCCAATGGCAAGGAGCTTTCTCTCATAGAAGGTTACCAGTAACCCAGCCATGTTATTGGTATCACTGCACAGGAGCCAATGGCTAATTTTTATCAATAACAAACCCACAGCCAAACAGAGCTTTTAGTGGTGTATTTTTAGTAACAGAATCTTAGTATGGAAACAAAGATACATCAAGACAGAGTTTATACACTAAGCTTTACAGAAAAGAAATGTAAAAATCTTCAGCTCAAAGATACAGGTAATCAGATCAATTTGGAGACTTGTGAGCTATTAGAAAAAGAATGTTTTAAAGGGAGAATGTAAATATAGCACTGACAAGCACACCTTTAATACCGAATGATCTACAAGAGTGACTGAATTCTTATCTCCAGATTTAGTACTAAGCGTTTGGCCAGCCTCATCTCTCATTTTACATGACATAATCTCACACCCACAAAGCCCACAGTAGACAAGGCAGTTTCCCTGATTTAAATCCCATTCTTCTCTATTAAAAGTTTTATGAACATCTGCACAAAATCTAAGCATGTCTTTTATTGATTGGTCTAGATAGACTCCAGCTTTGATGGTTGCCGCACTTGCTGGTGTTCCAATCCACGAGTAAGGGTGCCTACGGCGGGCAGCATCTCCATCCCTGTCCCGGCAGCCAAGGCACAGACCTGCCGCTAGATGGGGGAGCAGCCTCGGAAAAGAAGACGCTGTCGCTCGCAGCCAGTGCACAGGCCATTCATTGAGCATGTAAATCACAGTGAAGTGGTTTTATTTAGAGAATGATCTTTGCCCCCCTTCCACCCCAGTACTTATAAAAAAGGTAAGCATAGGGCAAACAGTAGTTACTCAGCCATTTATGTATATAACTAATCACTTCTAACTATGATCCTGCCAGACAAGTCTGTGACTCCTCACTGACATTTATAATCCTGCATTTTCCTGATCTATCTAGACTTCAGGTAATGCTAGCACCCTCTACAGCAGCAGAATGGCCAGAACGGTGTCCTTATGAGAGCCCCTTGCCACAACAAAGACAGTTACTTCGTGAACAAAACATAAACAAACAAACAAAAAACAAACCCCCAAACACCACAACAACAAAAACCAAAACTAATCAAAACCAAATAAAAGCAATTATTTCATGTCAAGTCCACAGGAAGTCGTGGAAGGCATGGAAACAGCGGGAAAAGTATTTAAGAAGAACCTGCAAAAGCATACTACACCACATAACCATTTTCCTCCAACAAAGCACAAGCTCGACTGAAACAGCACAGCCAAAGATAATCTGGCAAACAAAGCACAAGCAAACGCGGCAATACTAAATCTTACCTAAGAAGAGTAACAGTTATAATTGTGTTGAGTGGGAGCGCTGACAGTGATCCTCCCTGAGCCGCTCTAAAGCTCTGGATCATTAAAACGTGCCCGCCAACCGCTGCTGCTTGAGAGCATCGGCTGAGGGCATCTCCCGCCGCCTCCACGCTGCCGCCTCCGCTGGGGGCGCCCGCGCCTCGCGGCGGCGGGGCCGGCACGGCGGGATGGGCACGGCGGGATGGGCACGGCGGGATGAGCACGGCGGGATGGACACGGCGGGATGGGGACAGCGGGATGAGCACGGCGGGATGGGGACAGCGGGATGAGCACGGCGGGATGGACACGGCGGGATGGACACGGCGGGATGGGGACAGCGGGATGGGGACAGCGGGATGGGCACGGCGGGATGAGCACGGCGGGATGGGCACAGCGGGATGGGGACAGCGGGATGGGCACGGCGGGATGGGCACGGCGGGATGAGCAAGGCGGGATGGGCACAGCGGGATGGGGACAGCGGGATGGGCACGGCGGGATGGGCACGGCGGGATGGGCACGGCGGGATGAGCACGGCGGGATGGGCACGGCGGGATGGGGACAGCGGGATGGGCACGGCGGGATGGACACGGCGGGATGGACACGGCAGGATGGGGACAGCGGGATGAGCACGGCGGGATGGGAAGGACCGGATGGGGCCAGCGGGATGGGCACGGCGGGATGGACACGGCGGGATGGGGACAGCGGGGTCGGGACAGCGGGATGGGCACGGCGGGATAGACACGGCGGGATGGGCATGGCGGGATGGGCACGGCGGCTGCAGGAAGCCCCCGGCCAGCGAGGCGTGCGAGGACAGAGCCAGGCGGCCCAGACTGCGGGAGCCGTGCGTGCTGTCATACAAACACCGTGGAGAGGGGATGGTGCCCTCCCCAAGGGACATCCCGGGCACGCGCAGTGGTGCGAGGCTGTAACCCCGCTTATGAAAGTAGTAATTCCCATATTTTTATAAGAATACTAACTTCAGGCCGGCCACATCTAAGTAGGAACCAACTCGCTGCTCTGGCCTGAGAGATGCTGACTCTTCTCCAGACTGCTTCTGTCACTTGCTACACACAAACAGAGACAAGTACTTTGCTGTTCCCCAGTTAGAACAACACAGTGCAATTTGCTTTGGATTGGTTTAATCTCCTGGATTTTGGACGTTTGAAATTTTAACTTCAAGACAACACCCACAAAATTTCTACTCAGTCCTTAACTGCTTTCTTAAGGTAGTGCAAACACACTCAGATAATAGGCAAAAGTTTGTTTACAATTTACTTTTCATGAGTCTTCACATCTGACATGTTCAGGCAGGGAAGCAAACTATGGTCAAGTGATTTCTGAAAATATGCTGCCAGTGGAAGTTGCATCAACATTTTCAGAACCCAACTGATCTTACATTTACTAATTATTGTGATCTATTCAGGCATCAGTGCGCAGCTAAAATGAAAAATCTTATAAATTTGTTCAAGAAGTTGTCTTGTCCTGAAATTATGAATAGCATTACAGTATCAAAATAGGTGTAACACAAAGATGAACAGAGCATCCAGCCAGAGAGCACTAGAATGTGTTTAATAAATAAGTCTGCACACCCCTTTGTCTGATTTGTGTTATCACTTGTTACCCGATTTTAGGAAGCCCATGATCCAAACACTATCATTCTGAACCTTGGAAGCAAGAGACTGTTAAAGCATCCATGACTGGAAGAATTTTAAGATTAAAAAATCTTTTCAGGCTCTGAATTATCAAATTAACATATTTTTAAGAAATATAAGATATAAGGCAAATATTAAGAATCCTAATTCATCATTCCATTAAAGATTACTTCAAAGATTATTTTCTTCTTTACACATGAACAGTATTGCTTAAAGAAGCAAATTAACAAAAGCAAACACTTATTTAATCTCATTCTGCAGATGGCAAACAAACATGACATCACTCAGAATGCTGAGATATTCTGCATTTCTCACAAATTACTCACCCTCATTAGAAACAGGTTTTGTAACATTTAAATAGGTTTGTTATGTACTCTGTTAGACTATTACAAGAGCACAGCACATAAAAATTACCCAGTTTTTAGGTTACTATTGATCTTCTTTATGCATCACTTAAGTTCTAAAATGATGCCAAATCCTCCATTCCTTTTAGAGCTATTTCTGCTACAGATATATGATGTACTGTGTTTTGACAGCAAATGTGACCAAGCTGTGGCAACTGGTATTGATTCAGAAGTCAAAGGAAGAGGCAAATAATTGTCATAATCTTCAGTGATTTAAAAAATATTTCTAGACTTGATCTCTTTCTCAAAAACTGGTGATTTAAATGCCAAGGATAAGGAAATAGCTTTGTTTAGCTTTGTTTTTTTTTAAAGGATAAATTCTAACTGAGAATGTGAAGATAATTCAGCATAGAAGTCTTTCCAGAGGATTCAGTTATGAATTAAATGAACACTATCCATCAAGTAATAAATTTCCTCAACAAGATTCATGTGACTTATTAACATATGCTACATAAATTCAAGATTGCATTACACGAGAAAGATCTCTCTCATGCAAAAATGGGAATTAAGTCACCATCATTCCCAGGCCCTGCTGAAGGACCTAATGAAGCAGGTCCTGCTGTTACTGCCCGGGCTGCACTCTGTGTGGCAGCCCTCCAGCATCTGCAGGACGGTTATTAAAGCCACGGCAATGTCAAATACTTAACTTGTATTGCTGGGATGAACATGGTCCAGAGAACTGATATCTTCTAGCATATGTATGAACACAGAATTGTGCACCTTAGTGTAAACACCCTTATTGGCTTGCATAAAGTAATTCTTCTACCAGTGTCATGCATCATGGACAGCTCCTGATTTGCTAATTCTCTGACACCAAAGCTTATTGGGCCTTTCAAATCATAAACACAGCTGATAACTTCTTCAGATCTTTTGGAACATGGTGCAGATACATCACTCTTCAGCTATCAAACATTCAGTTCTCAAATCTCAACATCAGATGTTCAGTCTAAGAGTAGTTACAGACACTTCCAGAGCCTGGGGTGCATTTCTTGCACTCTTTGGAGTGTACTCCTGGTCTCTTCACCACAAAACCTACTCTAACTTGTGTGTTCCCTTTCTGTTTCTGTGCTTGTCCATACCTAAAAATAGATTTTAATAGTTGCAACATTTCTCTATTCGCTCGGTATGTCCACTTTACATAAGGAGGCATATCATGCAAATATATATAGAACAGATTTTCTTACTATAATCATAGAATCACAGAATATTCTGAGTTGGAAGGGACCTACAAGGATCATCAAAGTCCAACTCCTGGCCCTGCACAGGACAGCACCAACAATCACATCAGGTGCCCGAGTGTTGTCTAAGCACTTCTTGAACTTTGGCAGGTTTGGTGCTCTGACCACTGCCCTGGGGAGTTGTTCCAGTGCCCAATCACCCTCTGGGTGAAGAACCTTTCCCTAATGCCCAACCCAAATCTTCCCTGACACAATTTCATGCCACTGCCTTGGGTCACATCACTGGCAGCCAGAGAGAAGAGATCAGCACCTGTCCTTCCGCTTCCCCTTGGAAGAGAGCTACAAAATTCCAAAGAAAGTGCAGAATTCCACTAGAAGAAAAGGTACTACACAGCATGAATAGAGGATCTTAAAATAATCTGGTTATTTACTGTCTTTTCCTTTTATCACAGCCCAGCCCAGCCCTCCTCTCCCCCCACCCCCTTAATATCTTATTATAATTTTTTCTCAAAAAATCATAAAATTGTAACAATTACTTTATTTCTTCTGTTGAAAATGTACATTGATAAAATCCATCATTCTTGCTGGAAAAGAAACAATTCAGGGGGTTTTGTTTGTATAAATGAAGACTCAAAACATTAACAAATCTAATATTAATAAAAGTAAAGCCAGCCTTAAAACCATTATTCACTTTGTCCCAGGCCTTAAATCTGAATTTCCAGTTCTTTATTGTCTCTTTAAAATTATCTCTGTGGTCAGTAAGGAATTTTGTGAGCTCTTGTAATCATACATAAAGGATGTTACTGCAACCAGTTAGAGGACACATAAGTGAAGTTAACCTGCAGGTAAGCAAACAGCCCTCAAGGAGTTGGACAAGTGTCTATTGCTTATTTAGCAACCAGTTCAAATGTGTCCATCTGCCAGTGTTTGGTCTGGCACACAGCTCAAAAGTAAAGAAATGAAATGGGAACGCTGTCACCTCCCAGACCTGACGTACCGACGTCCCCTGTGAAATAACTGGACAAGACAATGTAAGAAAAAGGAGGGGGATTCAGAGGCAGAAACTTGGACAGAGCTACCCTTTGCCATAAACCTTTCAAGAGTGGGTAGAAATTTTGCTCTGCCAAGGAGTTATAAAACAATAGTAAGCCCTAAACATCTTATTTTGTGAGATGTGATGGGCAAACCTGGAATTCTGACCAAAATTTACAGAGAAACTTTTAAATTTATGGCTGTTGTAGATAATTTTTAAGTATAGGAAGACTCCATAACCTCTCTGCAGAGTACAGGACAAGGATGACTTTCCAAAAGTTTCATTAGGACTTCTAAATAGCTGAAGAACATTGTGACTCTACTTCTAAAAGAAGTATAGACCAGCACAAACTTGTAGAAACAAACCACTTCTATACTGTATTTCAGTATTGATTAGTCAGACTGTCTGGGTTAGCTAAGGAAGAAAACTATTTTAGGGAAAGAAATGAATATCCTGAGGTTGTGCCATGAAGCTCACCAACACAGGACACAGCAGAATATTCACAATGCATGGGCCCAGTTCACTCAAGATCCACACTGAAGGAAAAGCTTTTCCTTTTACAACAAAAAAAGGAAAATCAGTGCATTCACAGCTTAATAAAAGGAAAGGTGGTAATTCTTTGGTTGTATTTTACTTTTTAAAGCAAATTATTCCCGCTGTTCCAACGAAGTATAAATGTGTGCCTGAACAAAGTATTTCCTACTTATAGGACATTTTCTGATTTGGTCCATAAATATTACAACTATATCAGTTGAAAAAGTATTTGAATTTTGTAATGAAACATGTCACAGCTTTATTTTAGCTGTTGTAAAGGGGTTAAAGTCTGCTAAAGAGGAAAGCAGTGCATCAGCAAATGAATCCAATTTTCTTCCCTAACTATACAAACTGTTGCATATATTTTCCCCTCTAGCAATCTCATTTTCATTGTTTCACACTATCACCCAGAATAGCAATTTAGCTTTGAATAATTCCTCTCATCATAATGCATATGTCAACACCAAATGATAGAGGCACATGCTACAGCATATGCAGCAGCTCTGGATTAAAATGCAGACTCTTGTATGCAGAGCTAGTGGAGCATGTGGTTTTTATTTTTCAGCTGTTTCAATCAGATTGAAAATTCCACAGAGTAGAGAGTTTTGAATAATTTAGAATGCTGCTTGGAATACTTTTTAGCTAGAAAAATATATAAAGAGAGGGAGAAAATTGCTTAATTTTAGTTTGCTGGATAGATTTGATTCCTAAATAATAGTGTCTTCCTAGGGAGGAGAGACTAAGTACATAAAACATGCCAGTTCAGGAGAACGTATTGATTCACTTTATTAATGAGACTCCAGAGCAATTTCATCTTTGAACAAGCCCAGCAGCAGGGCTATTTCTCTGCCTCTGTGACAGGAAAGGAATAAAAACTAAGCTGTTGACTTGCTTGACTTCTCAGAACTGACAAGACTCAGGTAGGTGTAGAATAAATTAGCCCACAATTGCTTTAACAGCAATATTGGGGAACCAAACACTATGGCATCTGTAAGTTGCAAAGAAATGGCTAAACATGTTTATTCAAATGCATTGGTGATTTAAGCTAAGTCTTTAAAAAATGTGAGTTTTAAAAATTCTATTACTTATGAGTATCTCTTGAGTCAAAAAGCATGAACCCAGCAAGGGAATAGGTTAAGATCAGATTTCCCATTATGCTTTTTTTCCCCATCTCCTCTGCATGTGTCTTCTTCAGCTGGAGTCAAATTGAGAAATGGTATTTATGTTGCATCATTTTTCAAACAACTATTTTACCAAATATAAAATACACCCAAAAGGATCTCACATGAAATAAAAAATGAAATCCTCTGCAAATCCTGTTTGCCTAGATTATGTCCCAATGAATAAAACACCAGGACTTGAAATTGTTCTTCAGGGTCAATCCCAAATATTCAGCCCTCACCTCAACACCAGCAGCTCCCACAGAATCTGCCAGGCACCATGCACTCATTTCCAGAGGCAGAATCTGGCAACTTGCTTTTACCCTAAAGTCCAGCTTGCTGTGAAACAGAAATATACTGCAGCAAAATCGAACTCCTGCAAAGACAAGAGATTCAGAACTACAAAACGCCCAAGTATGGATTTCTTATGCAGTTTATTTTTGCAAACATTTGCAAGTCATAGTTTCAAGGCTAGGCTGCAGCTCTAGCAAGAGGCTGACAAGGAACTGAACTGTGGTAGCAATAGTGTTCTTCCTCTGAAGAGCCCCTCCGGGCCTTTCCTCACTGAGACCTGGCAGGTCTCATTGCTCTGAGTGATGATTCACTCCATCAGACCTCAGCTTGTGCACTTTCACACCTCTGCCTCAGTCTGCATTCCGTGCATTTGCAGCGCTGGGATTCTCCTCTTTGCTGTGCCTTGTCCGTGGTGTTTCAGAAGGAGTAGAAGTGGCAGCAGTGCACATTTTCTGGGCAGCTGCCTGCAGCTCTGTGCTTTCCCACAAACACATGAACCCATGACATGACCTTGAGCACACCAGATGCACAAAGCTCACAATCCCTCATCAGCTGGAGTCCCACGCGTCAGCGGCAATATCTGCTCGGAGCAGTGACCGAGTGAGCAAAGGGAATATAATTCAACAAATCTCTTCATGGCTAATTAGACTGTGCTTGCACTCAAGTGGAATCTACCAGAAGCAAACAGCCAACATTGCCAGATTCATGGAGACTGGTAACAAGTCAACAACTCGACTGCAACTTTCCTCTGCCCCAAGCAACAAATGGAGCTCAAACAGTGAGGGAGGAATGTCTGTGGCTGCAGCTTTGCTTCTGAGACTGAACGAGATTGGAAGCTCTGCACATCATGAAAAGCCAGATAACTCATCTCCTCTGTTTCTCAAAGCCATGACTGAATCAAAAGGCTACACTTTGTGCAGGTTCTCATCTGTATTCATTTGAACTAGACTCCCGTTTCAAGGCATAGTGGAAGACTATTCTGTAAGAACTAATGATACTTATGAATCACATCTTTTACTGACTGCAATTACACAACTTAAGCATTAACTTTCTGCACCGGGCTTTCATACTGTAGGTTACTTCATTTTGTGACACATTCCTAGCACAAATGGAAATACAAAATTTAAAAAGCTGAAAACCATAAACTCAGAGAAGCCACATTAATTTATGCATCCATCTGGTAAGTCCTGCTATTGTTTCTCGCATGGTACTTAGCAGACAACAATTATTTTCTATGGTTCAAACCACTTCATTATTTCATTAGCACTTACACTGATTAATTAAAATGTCTTGTCAAAAAGCATGAAAGCATAAATTCTGTTAAATAGGGAATTTATTATCATCATTACAGCCTAAAATTGATGCCTTGATTGAATTTTCTGCAAAAGCTGCACTACTAATCAAAGTGAACAATATTACAATGTCATCTCATCTATTCTGTACCTGGCTGGCTGCTTGTATGTTCAGAAGGAAATGAAGCTTAGTGGTGTATGAAGATAGAAAACTCACTAAAACAGGTAATTCCAACAATAAGGAAATGTGCAGGAGATGAGCCTTCACTTGGAATCTGTAAGGGCAGTTAAAGTATTAAAAATGGCACATTGGTTATGAAGATAGATATTAATATAAAGACATTCTGACACTCATGGTTACATTTTTAACATAAGTTACATTTTTTTAAATTAAAAAAAATAGCTAAAACATAAACCAAAAGGAATGAGTTATTTAGATTTAATGAGTGGTTATTCTTGTGTTGGGACTACAAGATTTATACCAACAATCAAAGCAAGCTCTGAGTGTGAAAGCTGTCCTCACTTTCCTTCAGCAGACATTGATCTCAGTGGACTTAGGGTAACAACAGCTTTGGGAAACAGCTATGATGCAAATCTACATGATGACAGGAAGGCAAATGATGCCAGAAGATGATGTGCAGCAGACATGTGGTATTCTTTTTCTATTGTCTGTATACAAAGAAGTGAAAGGGCACTTCTGCATCCCTGACCCTGACAAAGGAAACCTTGAGTCCTTCCTAACATAACTTTGTGAGGGTGTCACCAAGCTGCTAAATGCTTATTATCATACTGGGAAAGATCAGGGCACAGCAATTAAATCAACTGAATTGTGTTTGTCACCTGGTACTTGTGTGTCAAGTATAGAAAATAAAATTAGGTTCCCATTTTGAACCTGCAATGTTCTGTCCTCCTTCACATCAGCGTCTTTCATGGCCAGAGATAAAACTTGATTTAAAACAAGCAGCCTAGTCAACAAGAATCCTGTACTGCAGAACAAGCTAAATAGTCTTTCTGTGAATTACCACAGGTATTTAATGGTGTCTTTAACTAGAAATGATACCACTCATCTAAAGTGGAATAAGAAAAGCTATGAGAACTTGTAATGAAAATTGTTGTTTAGCTCAGATCCCAGAGTCAAAGGATTTAAGCTTTCACTCACAAGAAAAATTGCATTCCTCATGGCTGGAGAGAAAAAGTAAAATCATGACTCAGGTGCTACCTTAAACAACACAAAGAAATAAGTGAAAAAGACCCATGGATCACACAAAAGAAGCCCATGATTTTACAGGATGGTGGGGAAGGGGAGAGGAAGGATTTGCACACAATATTGCCATATTTGAATCCTGTATAACTGTATTTGTGATGCAGTGTACTTTAAAGATCATCCACAGGGAAGTCTAAGCAAACAGAAGATAAATCTGAATGGCTCTAAGATTGCTAACATTTGCATTTCATTTTCACATGCTGACCAAAAGGAAAAAAACACAGAACTAGACCAGCATATTTAATTCTGCCTTGCAGAATCTTTCAAGTTCCCAAAATTATTTTCCCTCTGCAATGGTAGCAGGAAAATAGTTTCCATACTTTCACAACAACACAAGGGTTCAGGACAATCTAAATTCCTGCTCTAATATTCAAATATTGATTATGAATATTTACTGTGAATTTTCATCCTACACGATTCTAAATATGGTAGAGCATGGTTTTAAATAGGATTTTTCACACACCATGTCTGTAGCCCTACTTTTCAAGCTGTAACCAACAAGCAGGCTATAATTCTGTCTTTAAATATCTCCTGCCTATTTCTAAGAATTTTCATATTAACCAGTAATTGTACTGTGGAACTAATTTCCACAAACTAGGTCTACATATTAGTCAGCAATATTACCGCTGTCTTTTAAGAATCTTTTTTCTTCATGTGGAAGCAAGTTTTAAGTCCTAGAAGAAAAGCTTCTTTTCTAGCTTTGTATGTAGCAAGGAGGATGCAGTAGACTTTCACATCAGTGATTTCTTCTTCACTGAAAAGCCAGCTTGGAAAGACCCAATACCTTATCAACAGAATCTACGGGGATAACACATGAAAACACGAATGAATAATGTATTTTCTTTCCTCTTTTTGGCTAGGCAGCATTTCACTTGACTGACACCGTATTCAGAATGACCAGGCTGAACAGAAAGCCGAGAATTTTAGCCAGGGTGAAGACACACATCTTCATATAACTGCACTGCTTCCAGCAGCCAAGCTAAATTGCCCAGGTTTAGCAGGGCACCTCCATGCAGCAAGGCACAGGATCTGGTGTGCATTGAGTAAGTACCAGTTATGAGAGAAAAAAACCACTTAGACAAATCTTCCTCTTACAACAACCTCACTTGCTCATGAGAGTGGCTGAAATAGCCTTTTCAGTTAGATGGGGCAGGATGAACATCTTTGGTGGTTTTGGGCACACAGTCAAAGTATTCTAAAAATGTAACAAACATGAAAGGTTACCTTGAAAGCAAACAGCAGCAGCCAGTCCGCTACTAAGCCACAAAAGTACATCCATTAAGGGTCTTGTAATGTCTCATTTGGAAAGCTGGTAAGTGCCAAATCAATGAAGATATAATTTTAGATCGCTGAGTAAGAATGCAGCAAAAATATTCTTGTCATTTTTTAAAAAAACAGGCAAATTCTTAGAAATAGAAAAAAGTACTGTTTGCTGTTCTACACCAAGATGCCAGTTTTGGAGTAATTTATATACAGCATCAGATCACAGAGAATGTCACAATTCTACAGTGAAGAGGAAGTAGAAGCTGAAAACATAGTAATTAAATGCAACTGCATCTCACAGCATGAAAGCAACGTACATGAGGGGTCTTTCCTCATTCATGGCCCTGCAGAAGAAAGAAAGAACACTCTGCATCATCAGCCTCCAAAAACTTCTCTGAGAGATGAGGACCCAGATGGATTCCACAGAACCATCATCTGTCCGTGCTCTATTCTTCCAGCCACAAAACTGTTCTGTGTCAAGGTAAAACAGATCAAGTCCTCTGGCACAACTGCAACAAGTGAGGAATAGATTCTTTGTGATTTTCTGACCTCAGCCATGATTTTCCCCTCATCATGTGGCACAGTTTTAGGGTTACTCTGACTGGCATTATGAGAAAGCCCCAGATGGTTTTTACAGCTTTCAGAAAAGCACTTTGCCTTATCCTGGCACAGCCATTGTGCCACTATCTGAGAAAGCTGTGATGTAAAGCTGACTGTTGTTTTTGCAGCAATAACATTTGCCAATATTTACTCAAGGAAGAGGAGTGGCAGACGGTTACAAATGAGTCATTGGTAAATAATGCAAGAACATTTTTTAGCTCACCCTGAAGTAATCCCATGGGGTTGCTGAAGATCCCTAGGAGAGAGACAACATCAATTTCATGGACACAGATTTAAGGAGAGTCTTAGCAAATTCAGAGGTAGAATCTTGATTTGGAGTAAATTTTATACTGCTTCTTTGTCTCATCACCATCTATGTTTTCAAATAATTTTTATTAACTACATTTGCAAATGTTTGTAGTCCTTGAAGTCAGTGTTCCTGAAAGCTCAAATCAGGCTCCACAGTATCATTACCTCATAAATAATTTTCTACACGTAAGTGAGTGGAACGCTTTTATCCCCCCCTAAATTAGACATTGCAACAAATGCACGCTCAAAATCAGACATAATAGCAGCTGAACCACTGAGAGGAGCAAGTAATTTTGTCAATGTGGTGTGACTCAAACCTTAAATAAGAAAATTCTTATAGGGCCAGTATTCTTTTCTATTGAAGTGCATTCATTTTCTGTCCTCCACTGCCACGGTGTAGCTATTGCTTGTGGATTCAGGCTTAAGGCAGCATAAGCAAAAAGTCAGAAAATCTAAAATAAATCTACATGAGTCAAGGGTTAGGGAGTGGATTTTACTGGGAGCCTTCATTCATTGTGACAGAAAGATTTCAAAATGAAGGCAAGTGAAGGCAAGGCTAGACAAATAAAATGTCAATTATGATTCCTTTTTAGAAGCACAGTATATCTCATGAACATGCCTTCATTCCACTTCCTTCAGCAGACTGACACGTATTACCCTTGACTTTAAGCCCCAGCCATGAGGGGCTCAGCTGCGTGCTGCACTTCCCATACAACCAGCACCATTTCTAACCACAGCAATCACCCAGCCACCATATGGCTCAGTCACTTCCTTCCAAGCTTGTGCCTTACCAACAGGATAGATCCACATAACAGAAGCATTTGCAGCAATTTTCAGAACCAATAGAAAAACAAGTTTATCTAATTGGTCATTGAAGGAGGTAGTAAAGTTTCTCAAAAGCTGAAACATTCCTTCTTTTAGACTTCTCCTCACTTGTGCTTCAGTCAGAAGAGCTTTAGATCTGAAATTTGGTGCAGCTGCTGCCTAGCAGCATGTACACAAGGCAGCAACAAAAAGGAGTTCTGCTGGTGCCTAGAAAGCCCCAGCTCAGCATAAAGTCATTGTAAACTTAGCCAGATGAGCTAACATTGCTCATCAGTCATCCAGAATTAACATTGCACTGCTGAGTGGCTGAAAAACACAATGGCTCATTACCAGACAATATATAAAATCAGAGCTGACAAATAGAATCTGAATTTTTCCTACAATCAGAATTGAAACATTATATTCTACAGGTCATAAGGTGCATCAGTACTATAAGAGCACCCAACAACTAAAGAGTTGTATCAACTCTATTCTTTTTTGCCAGGACTAACCCCTCGCACAGCAAGAAATCTTTAGCCATTGGTGAGCAACAAAAATCATGAAGAAAAACAACAAACTGCAGCTCTGTTTCACTGCTAGTTGTTTTTTTTTTAGTTTCCTTTACTGATCCTATCTATCCACTTTAATCTGACATCTATGTATAGGCACATCTTTCATGTGCAAGTGCCACACACTTATTTGCTGTCTCATGCTTGCCTTTCTGTATGAAATGGAAGTAGAGCTCCTTCTACAAGCACCAAGCCTCTAATCAGACAATAACCACATCATAGCTTGATTCTGAGGATCTGGAGGACAATGTCACTTAGAATTATTGTGCTGATTCATCAATGTGAAAAACAGTATCTCCTAGTCAAGAAAAGATGTATTTCCCAAACTATGAATATTATTTTGAAATTTTTCAGCTTACAATGTCCAAGCATACTCAAATTTCTCCCCTCAGAACCACTCTCCCTATTGATAATTGTATCTTTCTCCAGATAACTAGGAAATTACAGCTTACTGGGTGCTAAGGAAATTACTGTACAGATAGGTCTCTGGTTGGAGAGAGAAATAGTGATATATTTGCTCTAGAGTTGCCTAGCACTTGCCATTGACCACCATGACATGTTGATTAGTGTACAATCTAATTTATCAGCCAGATGTTCCAGGCTGGAATTCTGTGCCTTGTAATGTGTGCTCTGAAAATGCTGTATTTAACTGCTGTTGTTACCTGCTAGACAATAGTTGGAAATTTTAAAGTGCAGTAAATACCTAAATCATCAAGAGCAAGCAAAGACATTATAATTAATTTAAAAATATGTCTATTTAAGCATGCATTCCTACAGAGCAAAATGTAGTCAGGTAGGTTGCTAAAAACTGCTAGATACTGATCACAAGGCCACACGTGCTACATCCTATTGAGACTCCAGCAGATGTTATTTGCAAAGTGCCCCTGACAGCCCAGCAGCACTACCAGTACAATTTGCAAAGGTGCTGTGTTATAAAAAGCTCCAATTTACGGCAACCACGTGCAACAGAATGATGCCAGTTCCCCATCTCCACAGTAAACCCACCAGTGCTTGTCACAATAAGGATTCCAAATACAACTTTGAATAGAAACCTAAGAAATTTTGGCTAGTCTGTGTCATGCCTATTCCCCTTTTATTTCTGTTCAGTTGGTTGTGAGATGGAAACAAGAAGCAGTGCTGTGGCCTGCATCAGTAACTAATATAAGAATTGCACTTCTGATGCAAATAATTTTATAGTAAAATGAAACACTATGCAAAAAGAAATTACACTAGTGAAAAAGGTTAGGAAAAGGATACAGTCAGAGTTCTATAAAGAACATTATAGTCCAAGAAAAACTACAATAATAATAAAAAAAAGAATGTCATGTTCTGTTACAGTGTGGTCACTAGGAACAACATATGAGAGACAGAAGTGAGAAAGACCAATAAATCAAACCTTTTGCTTTGCTACAAATGATTTCTAAAGCTTTTTTCTTTCTCTGGCACAACAGACAGGCTCTTAATTTAAAGTTTACAAGCTAAATATGTATTTCAAAGCTGTCCATCACTACAGGATTTGGATGGCTTTTGAGAAATACACCATTAAAGCAAAATCATCACTCTGGCCACTGCCTTCATGGTGTGTTCAAAACTGTCCCAGTCATCAGCAGAGAACATCCAAGGGCTAAAGCAGCAGAAAGACTCTTTATCAGGGAAAAAGAGACACCTGAACAGACTGTGCATAATGTCACACAGCCAACACCTTGCAATCTGGGGCTCATTGTCTTCAGGGCAGAGGAAAGTTAAAGGAAGACAAAACATTTACAGTAACAATTAATAAATCAGAACTGGTCATAATTAAATGACTGACACTTTGATAGATCTGCAGTTTGAGACACTACAAATATACTTTGATAGTGTAGCTAAAACATGGAAGAGTTTTAGTTCTAAGATTTGAGCAGTGGGAAAATGCAAGATTCACATTCCTGGGTGGGCCAGATGACTGCTGGAAATTAGCATATGTGGTAATTCAATTGAAACATTACTTCTGGGGTGGGGGCGGGGGGAAGTTCTGGAAAAGCCTTTTCTTCACTAGAAAAGACAGAAAAAGCATTTCAGTGTAGCATTGACCAAATGAACCACCACTTCGCTGCCATCCTTCCCCTGGCTGCATTCTGTTTTCTAAGAATTACAAAGATTTAAAAAAAGAAAGAGGAACCTGAACAACTAAAACCAAGTTTGTACTTAAAATGCCAGCATGTCTAAAGCCATTCATTCAGAATGGCCTCAATGTAGTGGTTCTGGTTTCTGTAATTCATGTTTACAAAACATCAACATTTCCCAGTTGTATTACAACTTTTTCAAGGCAGATTTACACCAATAATCCTTTGATTCTTGACTCTGAAACTGCATCATAATAAAGCATCTCACTGGTTGTCCACAAAACTGTGTTTTCAGAGTTTTGTACTAACTAGAGTTTGGAATAAAGTAAACAAGATATGAAAAACTATTTCTGTGCATTTTTGGGCTTGGGTCAGGAGAGTAAACAACTGAACCTCATTTTTCCACTTCTCTCCGTGCCTTGTACTAAGAAACATCCTGTTTTTCTACACAGGATAAGCATTGTGCCTGCTCTGCCATGCCTGTCTGAAGGCAAGAAGAAGAACTAGCATGGGCAGGCCATCCCTAATCAGCTCAAACCTTCTGCCTCTTGCCTCCAAGCCACCAGCTCTTCTATTTCTGTACAAGTGTCACGACCTCTGATGGCAGAACATAGCTGGGCTGCCTTCCTGGGTCTCCAGATGCTTCATATTTGTGGTCTGTCTGTTACACTGGCTAACAGCCCATTTCCTCAAGGAGCTTAGCCTGATGAAAACACAAATATTTGGGGATATATGCAGTTGCATTATTTGCCCACATTAGCATGTGCACTTCTGTGATATCTCAAATTTTAAAAAACATTGCATTTTGCTTGAATAGTATATTACATAAGCTTACCAGTATAAACAGTGATGTTTGATAGGTACTTCTTATTTGCAAAATGAAATATGTAGTACTGCATTTAGGATTAAATACATAATAATAACTAAAAGCAATAAAAAGCTCAAACTATCATGAATATTATTGACACTCAGCAACAGTATGGAAGTTTAAAAAGCAATATTATTCACATAACATCATTGCAGAGGCATTAAACACACTAGAAATGGAAGAAGAGGTGGGTACTATATTTTCCCACAGTCAATCACAAGAAGTGGATTAAAACACTTAACAAACCTCCTTGTTTAGAACTTAGAGCATCCTTCAAAGCATCCTACCACAGAAGTCTCTACTAGCCTATGTGTGCTACAACAGGTTATTCTTCAGCACCAAAGGCTAGACTTATTTTCCTCTGCTGTTACAGTGGGCATCCAAACCCACCCACCCACCCCCAGAGCACCTTGCATACAATGTCTCTTTTACAGAAAATGGATTTTTGTGTCTGCTTTAGTCATGACACATAGAAAAGGACAAACAAATTTCTGCTCGGGAGCTCCTGATAAAAACTGCCTGCATTCATATGACACTGTACTTGACAGTAGTCACCTGCTTTTAGGACATGCCAGAATTACTGTGCATGCATAGCTGTTTCACTCAACATTTTCCAGAATACCTGTGACAGCAGGCCCAGGATTTCTGGAAGCGCAAACCTGAATCAGAGCTGTTGGGCACTTACAGCATTGTTCACCTCAGGAATTTCATGTATATTTGCATTTTGCTTACTTGGAAAAAGCAAAACAGGACAGAGGTGTTATATTTTTAATTGGTGTTACTTTCAGGTAAAATAGAATTACCATTTTTAGCTGTATATTTCATCCACACACCAAGAAGTTCAGTACACAGTCAGATCCATTGCATACAGATGATGCTATTCTCAGTGCTGAAATATTTATTTACATGTGGACCTGCTTGCTTACATTAGTTTAAAATAAGCTGGAAAAAAGTGCAAATTAACAGAATATAGAGAAAGGTATAAGTAAAAGAAAACAAAGAGAGACATTCAAGAAACTTCTCCAGGGCACACAGCAAGACAGCGTCAATGCCGGAGTCCTAAGACTCAGTATTTCTTTTATTTGGAGCTCCCAGCTCGAGGAGAATATGCTTTTATCTCTCAGCTCAAAAAATTGTAGACTCAATTCAAAATAATTCATACTATCCTCTACCTATTATCAGGTTTTCTGCTGTACAATTTGTTCAAAGCTTTGGAATAACCTAGGTGTCTTAGCAGTGATTCATAAAAGCAACCAGAAAAATCATAAATAGTAACAATTATGGTTGATATCATTTGGCACTGATGCCAGGAGGAGGCTGCCTGCCAAGGGGAACATTCCTTGCAAGTTAGTCCCACAATGTGCTGGCAGGCAGCAGTGCCTGGAACCAATCCCATGTTCTGCTTAGTCGGGCTGCCCCCGGGGCACCAGCAGACAGGGCAACACAGGGGTGTTTCGGGAAGCCCTCAGGGCGCATGGAAACGAGGGCATTCCCTCTTTTTCTGGACAAGGGAGGCTTTGTGATAAGTGGAAGCATTTTCTCAAAGTTTGTGGAGTAAGATACAGGAAGAAAAAATCACACTGGAGAGGTCAGGCTCTGCTTCTCAGGAATTTGTTTGCATCTGTTAGCAAACCTTAAACTGAACTATTCTCTTTAATTCAAAATACTGTGTTTCACAGAGAGGAAAGCGTCAAGTTTTTAGCATCTGTCTCCATGATAGAGCCAAAAGCAAGCACAGAGGATTGTTTCAGGATTTAAAGGCTGTTGTAGCTTTTGGACCTGTATGCATCATTGTGTACTGCAGGAGGAGGGGCAGTTGTCAGACAAGGGATTTAAAACTAAAGCAAGTCCATGTTCAGTGCAGTTCTTTCTGGAACCCAAAAGGTTAAGGGTAATTCCTTTGAACCCTTGTGTTCCACCACAGAAAAATGCAGACCTACTGTGTTGAAGGCTGAACCGCCTCTCTATTTTTTGATATTTCCTGATACATTTTTAATATCTGGTCAGGCAGAGGAATGTGTTTATCTAGTCATTTAGAAGCAGATTAAGAAGTAGATGCTTACCATGCCACCATGCCACCTTACCAGAGTACAGCACCTATACGAGTGCTTTAAAACACTTTATGAAGTCTTGAAAAAAATAAAGTATCTTGCATCTCTTACTCTTCATGGTAGCTGTGAATATTTTTGTTTCCCACTAAGCAAGCACAGAGTGCCTTATGCTAACAAGTTCAGGCAATTTCAGATTCTCTCAGATACCATTTCCAGCATAATTGATTACTTTTAGCTCTCCATGACCTTAAAAGAGTATTCTAAGAGCAATTTCCATAAGTAGCTGAAAGTTGTAATTTGTTCAGTAAAAGATGGCAACTTCTGCTGTTGAGAACTTCATGAAAACATATGTGCTGTGATGCTCTGGATTTTCACTAAAACCATGAAAAACAAAGGAAGAAAATAATCCCTTTCATGTCATTATCTATCTTTCTTAAGATTCAGCTGAATTAATGATCACCGTCTTGATTCAGCAAGTTTAAGATAAAGATGTGGATACTTCCCAGAAAATCTTTAGTATCACTGAAACTCTGCAGAACTCCCCAGATTTAATGACCATACTTACACTTTCTTTATTTATACTTTTTTTGGCTGTTGAAATCATCAAAGGTCTTGGTTTCAAGCTGAAACAAAATAAGAACTGAAAATAGAAAAAAAGCTCATCACAAAAGAGAAGTAATTTTTGAGAAGTTTAGACACTTAGAGCTTGAAGTAGCTTGGTTCAGGGACTCTCACTTTTCTGCAGTGTGATAGTACAGAAACAGTGACCACTTTGATTGCCCAGGTCTGGAAGGAAGACTGCAGTGCCAAAGTCTGCTGAACATCTGAAAGCCCATGGCACAAAACTTGCTTCTACCATCTCAAAGCCTATTTATATGAAGCACTGACTATTCTGAAGGCAGACACCTTATTTCATTTCATTGCTGTTGTCCAGTATTCCAGTCCATAGTTATGTAACCTTGAAAACCATCAAATAATTTCTCCTTTTTTGAAAGGACATTCTGCAAGCCCATGTTCAGCCCACGTTTTATAGGTGGAGAATTCTTTTAAGCAACACATCAGATAACCTGACTCCATGTTTCATGTCTTTTCCTAGAAAAGAGGATTTTAATCTATGCAAGCAATAATATTCTTTAGTTATTAAGCACATCTATACCTGAAAAAATACTAATGGATGCTGGATGATGTTGCAAAAGTCTTTGCTTTAAAAAAATTCTTTGCAGTTATCAGTATAATCTTAAATACAGGAAGAGCCTTGAAATGCTTTTTTAAGTCCTAAAACCAGAATATTTCAAGTGTCTGGATAGGGATGTAACCCTCTTAAGCCTAAAAAGACAAGGATTTAAAAAGACTGAATAGCTCAAAGGATTAGCAATGAAAGACAGACACTTTCACATATAAACTTGTCTGGGTTCATCTAAATGCAACAGTTACTGAAGTCATCAAATTAAAAGAATGTTTGGTGGTTCACTGGAAGCAAGTCTGTGGCTCTCAGCCCAGTTTCTAAAGAAAAGATACTCATCAAAAACATGCCTCTATCTGGCATTCTGGCAAACTGGGTGTTTCAGAAAAGACAAAGAAATGAAAATACACAGAACAGTTCTCTTACAATAAGATATATTAGTGGCCTAGCTAGAAGTATGGGGGGGGGGGGCAAAACCTCCCTTTTTTCAATTGAGGATATGCAATGCAATCCATAATCCAATAAAAGCAGATTTTTATAGTATTACTAATGCAGATTTTTCTAAAAACTTGTAATGTATTCAGTAAGTGGGAAGGAGAGTTCACGTGATTCACCACTGAATTCTTCATTTGTAAACCTCAACTCTGTTTACACCACAATGGGACTTACAATTTTACACTGCTGCCAAGGGCTTTCTTTTCTGCAGCCCTTCCCCACAGAGCTGGACCTAAGCAAAACTGGACTGCTTTATCTCAGGAGCACACTGGGAATGCATTATGCTTTTATAAGACACTGCTACCCCACATTCACAGGGGACACTGGTGAGCCTCAAGTACTCCAGCAGACAGTGCTGTCAAAGGCACTGAAGTCACAGTGATGAGCCTTGACCAGAGCTGCCAAGCCAGGAGGGAATGCAGGTCACTGCCCATCCACGTGGGCTGAGGCAGGGGGAATTCCACAAGGGATCAAATCTCTTCTTCCTCAGCTAAGCAGCCTTCAGACAAGACTTTTGCACTCAGTTACCAGCTCAAATTTCTTCATAAAGTTCCTCAGTTTCGTGGGCATGCATTTCTTCAAGGGTTAAACAAACTTTGCTTTTTTCCCCAGTGTCTAACAAAGCTAGACACTGGAGAAAAAAGCAAAGGTTTTGGAGAAGCTACAAATTAATAGTCTTTCCTCAAGCAAAAAATGAATGGAGGGAGAAAAATGACTTTTTTCTCAGATGACTTCTTATATATAAGCATACGAAAGTCTACAAATGTTTATATGGCTATAAACTTACTGTGATCAGTAACCTCAAAAAGATAAGCTGCATTTTCATGAAAAATATTTTTGTACACTGTTTTTTATCAAAGCACCTATGGACTTGATAGTGGGTACTCTCTATTCATAAGCCAGTTCTCAAAGTGATCAAATTAATTCTGCACCTAGAAATCAAATCATGTCCACATGTAGGTGTTATGAATGTACAAATGCATACACATTGTCAGACTGTTTGCCTCTTCTGCTTTAAAAATGGGGAGGGACATGGCACTCCAGAGCATTCCAGCTATAAATGCTTTCTGTATATCATTGCATGGTACACTTGCACTCACCAAACTCAGGCTGGTGGTAAAAATAACCCTCTCTTGAAGAGCAGACATTAAGTTATCTACTAGGGCTTCCACCTGTTAACATTTTTCAGAGAGGGGCCCTGTCTGGAAATGACTTTGTATTTCATTATGAACTCTATGTGCTTTACTGAACAGAACCAAGATGTGACTCATTGCTCTGAGCTGTGTAAATGCTAAACCTCTTTCAGCCAGGGAGGCTCAGATTTGTCTGAAAATAGACAGACATCACAGGTGGAGCAGAAAAGAGACAATAAAACTCTGGACTCTGGGTTTTTATTTTCCCTGTAAGAAATGTTGGTGCTCTCCAGGTAATCTCAAGAAATATGCCACTATAAGGAAGACATCACATAGTAGGAGCAGCAGGCTCTACTTTCTAGAAGATAAGAAAATGTCTGTATAGGTCTCTGTTTAAGCCATCTTTTCCCCTCCTGCTGGTCACAAGATCATATCAGTGATCAGTAACTGTCACTGGGACAGTTACATTTGCTGATGACTCTATTTTAAAGTGAAATAACACACTTTAAATTTGTATGAGGTATATATATATATATATATATATATATATATATAATTCTCAAATTTCTTCAGTGTTATGTCATGAGATTCTAGAATTCCTTGAGTCAAACCTATCTGAATTTAAACATTTTTTGGCTAGAGGGGTCATAAAATCATGGCACTTATATATCAGAAAAAATACTAACAATACTAATTCTGTTTAATGTAGAGATTGCCATTACCACTGAGAGATAAGAGAAAGAAATTATAATATTTTGGATAACTGTGCACGCTAGTATTGGTTCTGCAAGAATCAGAAAAATGGTGCAGTACAGATAAAGATCACATGATGAGGTCTTGCTCCTACCCTGATAATACTGCAGAAAATTTAAAAGTATGTATACAGAAAAAGAGCCACAGCAGTATATAACAATCCATGTATGAGATATGTTATGAAAATGTTTTGGGTTTGACATAAAAGATTCCCTATCAAGGAAGATACAGTAGGGCTGGAGAGTAGGAAGAAGGATTTATTTACCTCAAGAATGTGGCAGCTCAAGAAAATATTCTAGCAGTGTACAACTGCAAGAATCAAGAAAATAGCTAGAGAGAGCATAGTTTAGCTGTATCCATTTCAGTGAGGAAGAGAGAAAACTGGTGGAGGGCAGTTTTGACTGCTAACAATTCAGAAGCTGCACCATGATGAAGTGGAGACTGCGCCAATACACAGGTTTAACCCCACTCCTCATGTTCACACTGTTCCCTACAGCTCTGGGCAGTGTGACCTCCCCAGCACTCCCTCAGCTGATACCCAGCAGGGGTGGAGCAGATCCCTCACTCAAACAGAGCTGCTACAAGCTCTCAGCATCATCCCAGACTACTGAGGGGCTGTGTGGTGCCGAGCCTTGTGAATGAGAGTCACTTCCTCAGTGGTCTTCAAGAGCCCTGATCTCTGTGACAACCAATAAATACTTTTCTAGTAATTTTAACAGATGCCTCGTTTTCCCATCTTCAGTTTTCTCCCTCAAAGTAAGAAATAACCCACAGCCACTGCAACACACAGCAGCTGTAGCTGATAGGCAACAATTCACTTTCCCATATGAGAGATGCTTGAGCTCCAGTCTATAACAGTCTGGCAGAGGTACTGGCAGCAAGACAGCATTGCTTTCCAAAAGGAACTACAGGCTATTCTGTTTCTTCTATTTGATGGGCATTCCTGACCCTGAACTAGTCTTTAACATTGCAGGGAAAAAATATAGCAACTAAAATACCAAAAATAACACAGTTCTGATATATGTACTTTTTCACAGGGGCAGAGCATGTCAGCATAACAGCAACCATGGTGAAATTTTGTAATAGATTAATCTGAAAGAGATACAAGCATCATATTTCTGTCAAAAGAAAAAGAAAACAGGAAAACCCAAAATTTTAATATCTCTAGCAGCTATTGCCTCAAGGCTTTTCTCAGGAACAGGATAGACCATTTGTGCATTGGCCAGTTACAAAGCCAGTAACAACTGAGTGAAATAGGGCAAGGAAAAGGAATTATTCTCCATGTAGCTGTCACACCGAAGAATTTTCTTCTTGTATGACTTACATTGACAGAACAACTGAAACCAAGGTCTTTCCAAATAAACAGTGCAAAAAGCCTGCCTCAAGGAACTCTGACTCTGCATTTGGTTTCCCACAGAAAAACAGTATCTTTATACTTCCGGTCTGCATGGCTTATTTTAGATCACAGAAAGTATTTTCACAGATCACTTAGTGGGATGAAAAGCTAGGATTTGATGCTACAGGGTCCCAAATCTCTTTTTTCCACTAGAACAAAAAACATCTGATGATAAAAAATTTGTGGGTTTGGCTGCTGTTAAATTTGATTTGATTCAGTTTTTAAGCAATCTTCAACCTTATTGTTTTTGAATCCTTCTCCTATTTTGTGTATGACAGCAAGTGTGGATTTACAGATTTCAGAAATACAGAACATTTCTGACCACTATATTAAGTTGTTATTACAGTTGGTGTTGACAAGGAGAAAGCTTTCAATAAGCATGTACTACCCTTGCAAGAAATCTGGATGAAATATTTGCTGAGTTGTCTACACATGTTGCTAGAAGCAATGGTTGTTCAAAAGATTAGTCTTAATCTAGGGATTCTCTATAACTCGGCGTCCCACAAAATTTAAAATCCAACAGTCTCCTAATTGTTGACACTCTATTTCAAATAGCTTCAAGCCAAAGCCTGGGTTAAGTTAGTATTTGAATCCACTACAGCCACTGTCCGAAGCAAAAGTCACCTGGTTCTTTCTATACTAGGAGTTGTGTGTGTGTGTGTGTGTTTTGGAGAGGGTGTGAGGTGTGTGGGGGTTTGGTTGGTTGGTTTGGTTGGTTTTTTAAGGACTATTCCTAACCAGACCTGTGAACACTAGTGAGAAAAGTTGAAATCTTCTTTTATTCCTATAGTACCTGCACATCATATGCCACTCAGAGAATGTGCTCTTTATTCTGGCTCCCGATTGAATACCAAGGCTGCAAACAGACAGTCTTTACAAGGGTTCTCATGTTAGGTCTTTCCTAATCTGGGTTCCTAACTTGAGTTCTTTACTGCAAGGAATTAAAGAACAGGAAGAAAACTTTTCTTGGCTTTCGCTCTCCAATCAAAATATGTAGGAGTAGCTGTCAAAAATAGCATTTTATTTACAAGCAGATAAGATTTGAGGTAGGTACCAAAGTGCAAATGGAGAGCATTCCAAAGCCACTTCATAATTCCTTCTGAGACTTGAACTGCACTATAAAACAGTCATTTAAAAAGTATGAACTCTCTTCAACCATCAAATGGCCTGACACTTCAAAGAAATATTTCCAAAAGCCATCATAAAGATGATTGATATATTCTATACAAGTTTAGCTATTTAGCCACCACACAGCTTTAAGCTGGAGAAGCTAATACAGTTTCCCTGACAGTATTTGTTATGGAAGCACTGGAGGACCTTAAAGGCCCCAGCAAAAACCAGGAACTTTTGCAGAAGTACAGTTCATATTTATGAACTCCAGCATTCTGCACTGAGAAGCTCATTTCCCAAGCTGTAATAAGGTGGGTTTTAGGAGTCACCATCTGTCAGATTATTAAGTCTCAGAAGGCACCAGAGTACCAGTAACTTTCTTTGCAATAGATTTATAGACATTATCCACAGTACAAAAATATTTGACATTAAATAGAAGAAAATTCTAAATCCCTCTCTAGGCTGGTGCTGGCCACTAATAAAGATAAGCCCAATGCAAAGTAAATACAGTAATGAACTACCACATTTAATAGGGACAACAGAAAGTAAGCTGGATCCTGAAAAGTCATGTAGTATTGTAACTAAGAGTAGTGTTTTAATTAAGGGTTATGACTTGAACTACTGTCTGGAGTTTTAGAATTAGAGTGCCCCAGTCCTGAGCTTTTCTCCCCAAATGAGATATAGGAATTAGGCATATTAATTTTAGAGTTTTTATGACATTAAATAATTAGAAAACTCAAAAACTAGTGTTCAATTAGTAGTAATACAAATGCTAAAACAAAAACTGAAATTGTAATCAGAAAATCTTAATGTTAAATTAGCTGAGATTAGAAAATTACCTAAATTGATATAATGAAAGCAGATTTTTTCATCAGATAATAAGCAGACAAAATTCTGCCTGTCAAAACAAAAGCCTGACAACAACACTCCAGCCATTAAACAAAAGCCACTACTGAGTGTCTGAAGACAGTGCAGTCACAGGGGAATTAATTTTAAGCTTGTCTAGCTGACCACAGAGTTTGTGGGTGTGAAGAGTTCTCTGCATTAGTATTCAGTTTTAATGCTTCTTTTGCACCACCAGTGTTAGGTCCAGGACAAAGCTACAGCCTAAGCAATAAAGATGTGGGTGATGCATTTGTTTCAGACTGTGACCTATTAACAAGTAGATTAGACAATGGGTTAGATGGGAGTGATGATATACAGGGTGTGAAGAAAGCCTGTTACTGAAAGAGTTATGAACGGCATTTCTGAACAGATTAAGGGTGATCTGTTTTTAAAGGGGATTTTAAACTAGCTTTTATGCACATGAATTATTTTTACTTCTTTTTAAAAGTCTTTGCTTCATATAAATACTTTGAAGTGAGAACTCTTGTCTCATTCACAATGAATTGCACACCCTGGGGTGCTGCTCTTCAAAAACTTGTCCTTGCCACAGCTCACACTGTTGCAACACTGCAGATCATTTGAAATCTAGGGTGCTGTTTGTTCTGTAAACCACAGTTACAGTTTCTGGTGTCCCTGCACAAAGTAAACTCACAAGAAACAAGGACAGAAAAATAATGTGAGCAGAGATGACTCCAGGATGGAGAAAATAATCTGTTTGCTTTCTCTCTTACAGAACTGGAAGTTGTACAGTTTCCTCTACCTCAGTGTCTGCAGGCCAAATTCCAAACAAAGGCAAGGTCTTTGTGTCTTTACAGATGACAACACATAAATAAAATATGTGTTTACACCACCTTACTGACTGTTTTCATAGTAACTCTATACAATTTTCACTGCAAGAATATCTGTTTCTGCTGACCTTCTGTGTGCTACTTGGTATGTTCAGTCCAGTTCTTCAGCAAAGAAAAAACTAATATTGTCCCACATGAAGTGAGCAGACTATTCCTAGAATTACTAGGGGAGATGGCATAAATGATCCGCCAGGAAAAGTTGACAGTTCTACTCTGCATGTTGGGATAATTGTTAGCAAATGAGCTGCACTGCCCTCAACTGCTGCTCCTGTCAGGGATTTAAACATAACTAAGGGGATATGTTCACCTCTCAGAAGAATGATAATAGCAGTTTTGTAACAGTAATAGACAATTGTTACCAAAAAGCATGTTGGAATGTCACATACTATAAAAATTCTGTCTGAGAGTCCTATATGAGCAGCTTGTCATCTCCCAGAGTGTCTGAAAGCTCTGCAGACCCTTGGAGATATTCTGGAAGATGTTAAAACTCACCAGCAACACTCATGACTGAATGGATATTCCCCAACTTCCATCCACAGTTGTAAAGCCAACTACACATTACTTATTCCTTCCTGACCTTACCTATTGCTGAGCTGCTACCTGCAACTTTGACAGAAGAAGAAGAAATCTATTCAGTTCAAGAAGCTGGATTTAGTTTTAACCAGACTAAGTAACATTCAAAGTGTTTATGTACACAGTCCAAGTGCAGCTCCTGCTCTGCTTCACAGCTCCCTTTGCAATATCCAGGAGCATCTCTGGACTGTCAAGAGTGTTTAAGTCTAGACGGAATGTGTTTGGGAATAATGTGCACATACCTAAAAATATTACTCGGTTCCATTAGTTCTGGTAATGCTAAAGCAGGGATAGAGTCTCCGGATTTTTTTTCCTGGTCACAGAAGTCCTTTGAAGTTCAGGGGTAAATTCCTTGCTCTATAACAGTATGTGTGCATTCTATTACTTAATTCAGTGACATAAGGATTTCGGTAAAGATATTTCCTTGGATGCTTAGGACTTGGATAACATTTTGCAAAGTTAGGTGTGGTAAACCCCGTTGGGCTAAGTACTTAGGAAATCCAGGTCAAATAATGGTTTATGCAGAAATTATGGAAGACTGAGGTATAAGCTGCACTTTTTTTTTGTCTTGTTTGAATAAATATAAAGCTAGTAGCTTATATTAAATACTCTTTCACATGTTCAAATGTTCATATAAAAATTTGAGAGATATGCAGAAGTCTTACAAGAGTATAATTTACACAGAGTAAATAAACCACCCTCATGTAAGAAAGCTTTAACTATGCCAAACATTTCAAGAATGGGAGCTCAGAGAAAAAGACACTGCCAAGAAATAGGTAGTATCACATCATCTCTATCTGAAATATAACTCCTATAGTTAAGCATTTAAGAGAATGGATTCTCAGGCATGTATATTACTGGAGCCAGAGAGGTCAAATTATTAGCTTAAAATACTCAGAACTGCAGAATAGAACTAACCGTGTTGAACACCTTGGGGTGTTGTAACTCAGGTGCTTATTCACAGCTGTATCCAAGACCATTGGCTAAAACCCATAATAGGATTTAATTCTGAGACCACTTCTTGACATCTCTGAGTCTGATGTGTAATTACTCTGTTCATGTCAAATTACATAAAATAAAAGCACATAGCGACAGTGCTCTCAAATATTTCAAAAAGCGGCAGTACAGACTAGGCCTAAAAATATGACTTAGCAATTTCACGCACTACTAAAGAAGGAAAAATTGTTTATTTGTAAAAAGTCTCAGTTCCCTCTTTTCTAAAATAAGACCTAGCCCATGCCAACCTCAGAAGAGAGTACTACACATTAGCTAATATCTAAACCATCCTTTGAAAAATACAGTGATGAGCATACCAGTAGATAAAAGCAATACCATTACTTGCAGAGAAAACAGATAATCCACAACCATGGAGAACAATCTACCAGCAGATAAATTGATATTATTATTATTACTGCTAAACAATACTTCTAGTTTCCTAATAACTGTAAATTTTGGCAGCAAAAAGATAGGAGTATTTACTGTTCATAATCTCAAATCATTATGTTGTATCTGTATTTCTTGCAGATTACAATGGGAATTTTGTGAGCTGATCAGTTTTGTAAATCCAAATACTTATGAATGTCATTTTGCCAGTATGTGAATCATGCAGCCTGTGAAATTCCACCCTGATGGGATTTTCATGTGTAGGGGAATGAATGTATCTAAATTCTGAACCAGCACTATTTCATGTGCAAAAGGAGTTTGCTTTATCTTCAGGTTACAACAAAAGTAACAGTAAGAATTCACTGCCACATGATTTCACTGCGGATGAAAAGAACACCCACAGTCTCCTACCATGGGTGGGAATTCCTAAGTGGGGTTTCTTAAACCTTCTTCTGAAAGTGTCAGGACTGGCCACAGACTGATTGAACTTGGAGGAGTTAGTGGTCTGAGCTGTGACAACTGCTACCTTCCTGTGGAATGCCTATGGAAGTATTTGTGCTCCTAGGAAAATGTACAGAGGAGGGACTTTCTATTTCTTATCTCAAATGAAGATATCTTTCTCTGCTTTTGGAATACTAAGAAGTCTGAACTCAGTGTGGCTGTAGGATGCTAGCTGGGAAAGATAAAAGAGAAAAGAGAAACAGCTGGACATTTTCATGAAGCTCTGGAACATTCCATACACATATATATTCCATACATCATACATTTGCAGTGGCACTAGCAGTACTACCAAATTACCTCTTCTCACCACAGAAGCCATCTTCTGGCCATGGTACCTGTGAGAGAATACATTTCTAAGGTGTCAGCTGCCATCTTTCCAAATGAATGTCATCATTATCATTGCTGTCCTCTTTTTTGTTTTTTTTTTTACCTTTTTACCATTTATTTGCTTTTATTTTTTCTTGTCTTTTCTTATCTTTCCCCCCCCAATATATAGTAGCAGCTTTAGATGTTATCACAAAATGACGGAGCCTGGACAGGTGCTGGGCAAGATTCTTTACATAGCTCTTCTGGGACAAGGCACCTCAACCCTTGGCCTCTGGCAGCTGCTGCTCTTCTAGTCCTGCATTTACTAAGGATTTCTCTCTGCTCTCTGCATGTCTACACTCCCCATTTTTCTACTCCTGGACCTCCCAAGTTCTTGCCTTTATGCAAGTCCTGCAGTTCCAGCCCTGGCCTGGAGAGACCCTGAGCACAATCTAAGCTATATAGATTCAGCCTGTTGGGCTGTTTGTGGGCCAGAGGGACCTAGCTTTTTTTGTTTGTTTGTGTGTTGGATTTGAAGGGAGGTTTTTTAGTTGGGTTTGGGGTATTTGGGGGCACACATCTTTTTTGGTTTTAGATTTATTTGCTCTTTTCTTAATATTTCCTTAATGTTCTATTAGAGACACAGGTCTGAGTTGCAACTCTGCTTCTTCCTATTTTGTAGGCAGAGAAAGCAGAATGGCAGCAGCCAGGATGCAGTGTTTACTCTTCCTCCTCTGTGGTGTAGCTTGCTGCATGGTTCCCTATGATCTGCTGGATTTCAGTGTAAAGGCCATGGCCCCCCACTCACACAGCATCTCTGTGTGCACCCACTTGCACCCACTAGAGGCTTTGTGAAAAAAAGACATCTCTCACAACTATAAAATCAGTATATCTGGTTTGGATTTTTGCATCTGTGATATTATTGTTTCTTAAAAAATATATTCATGTTCTTTTTGTACTCTTCTTTCTTGTTGGTTTTAAGAAGACTAATCACATTTGTTTGCTAGAGTGGAATAGGACTTAAATTTTCTTACAACCTAACCCCAAATGCACAAATTCAATTACCTTGTTATCTACTGTGCAGCTCTGATCAATGTCATGGACATAATAATCTCTTTCCTATTCCATGTAAGACAGACCTCATGCAATGACATCTCCTCTTTCATTGGCAGGTTTATTCCCTATCATAACATGTGGCAATTGATATTTATATCTCATCTTGCCACTGTACATTTGACATGCAATCAAAGGGTTCCCCTGAGTATTGGAGCCCTTTCTATAGCCACTTGAAGGGCACTTGCTCTTAGGGTTTGCACCTCACAAATCCACAAACCATGATTCTCTTTGTACTTCAGCTATTTAACTAACTCTCCTGTATTTTGCAACAAGACAGTTAAAAGGAGAACCAGACTGCAGAGTGCAGTGGTGAAGGTTACTATGTTTGTCCCAGGATTGTCTCAGCTGCAAGATTCGGAAAGCAGCTGTGCCACAGTGATTCTCTTCATAACCATCAAGGACCTCAATTAGTCCTCAGAAACTCAGTACAGAGCTTTCCTGACAACAGCTAGTGCAGCAAATGGCCTTCCCTGCTCAAACTCACATTTGGAAATACACTTAGTGATATTATTTTAAACTCTTCCGGAAAGTTATAGAAGTCCTGGTTTCCTAGAGCAGCAGAAGGAAGCTGACATCCCAAGGGGTTTCTGTTGAGGACACATGAACTGTATGTACTCAGATGTGTGTGTGTGTGTGCGCATGTGTGTAACTTAAAATGTTGTGCCTCAGTTTTGACCCATGTTTTTCCTCTCCTTTATCATTAATTTGAAATATAATTAATTGAAATGAATTTAAAATATAGAAAGCATTTTCTATGTTCACTGTCATTTCATGGACAAAACAAAATCTCTTTTCATGAAATCTCCCAGCTTGTCAAAGCAGTTCTGTCAGTAGAAAGCCTAAATAATGTTCCCAAAATAAATTTTCTGTCTCAGTCCTGCGTTCAGAATCTGTTTTCTTTACCTCACTTTCAGATCTAATTTTCCCAGGGTTTCTATTGCATTATATTCTCTCTGCCTTTGCTCCCAGTCTCCAAGAGAAATGCAAACCTAATTAAAGACACATGGCATTTTTAGCCTATATTATCTAGAGACATTTTGATTGAAAATAGGTTTGCATGAAGCCATGGGAAGTTGTTTCCAGACTTCTTTTTTAGGAGACAGATGCCACAAGCTTACTGTCAACTTGCATAAAGGAGATGCAAGGAAAATATTTCACAGAGAGTGCCATTAATATTGTCACATGGTGGGCTAATCTGCTGGAAAGTAACTCTGCAGGGAAGGATCTCAGGGGTCATGGTGGACAACAAGCTGTTCATGAGCCAGCAGTGTGCCCTTGTGGACAAGAAAGCCAAAGGTCTCATGAGGTGCTTTGGGAAGAGCATTGCCAGCAGGCTGAGGGAGATGATCCTGCCCCTCTACTCAGTGCTAATGAGGGGCATCTGAAGCATTGTGTCCTGTTCTGGGCTCCCCAACACACGAGAGACATGGAGTTCCTGGCACAGGTTCAGCACAAAGTGACACAGATGATCAAGGGACTGGATCATCTCTCTTATGAGGAAAGGCTGAGGGAGCTGGGCCTGATCAGCCTTGAGCAGAGACCACTGAGAGGGGATCTCATCCATGTCTGTAAGTGTCTGAAGGGAGAGTGTTGAAAGGATGGATCCAGGCTCTGCTTGGTGGTGCTGGGCAACACGACAAGAAGCAACAGGCAGAAATTGATACACAGGAAGAACTTTACTGTGCAGGAGACCAAGCACTGGAACAGATTGCACAGAGAGGCTGTGGAGTCTCCCTCACTGGAAATATTTAAGAACTATTTGGACGCAATCCTGTGCAATGTGCCCTGCTTGAGCAGAGAGGTTGAACCAGATGACCTCACCTGTGATCCCTTCCCAACCTTACCCATTTTATGATAAGCATGTTAATCAGGTGCATGGGAGTACATACATTAATATAAGTATTTATGTGCATATATTTAATGTATAATGTGCATATATTTAATATATGTACAATTCTTTTCTTACAGTTCGTGTTTTACATGATAAAAGCATGCATGGCATTTGAAAGTTTGTTCACAAGTAGTCCCTGCCACATGACTAGATGCAAGCCCACTCCATGACCTGATCCACAGCTGTGCTTCTCATATCACTGTGCCCATGGTTGCACACAGTGCCAGGATATAATGACACAGCATTGTTTTTCCTCACATTATCACTAATTATCAAATGGGAACAGTACTGTGTTTATACAATATATATCTTTGTTGCAACAGAGACGAGTCAACTCTAGGAGAGGAAAAGCTCAGTCACAGGGAAGAGGATGTAAGGGGAACAGCAGATAAGAAGTTACTTTCATATCACACATTATCACCCTGAAGTTTCTTATTACCCTGACACAAATTTTGGTCCTTCTTTCATGAGTAAGGGTGCTAGAGTAGAACCATTTCCCAGGAACAACATGAAGATGCCCAGTCAGGCCATGTGTGTCATCTAGCACAGTATCCTGACTCTGATGGTGGTCAAAAGTAAATGTCTATGAAAGAGTACAAAAGAGGGGGAAAGAATAAAATAACAATTCCCCAAGTACATATGTTCAGCTGAAAAATCTAAAGCTGGGGATTTGAACTAAAAATAGTGTGTCTATGTATTTAATAGACCCTGATGGGTCTATTTGTGAATTTGTAAAAATGGCTTTTGAATTTTTTTTTCATAAAAGCTTTTGGAATCAGTAACTTTTTTCATTATGATATAGTGAAAATGTATCTCTACTGAAGTTATAAGCACTTAACATTCAGAACCCCTTATTTTGTAATTTACAGCTATATGTAGCACTTCTTTTTTTAATTCTTCAACTAAAGTCTGAACAGTTTTTAGCATGTACTGGGAGGAGGAATCTTTAATCGCAAATAATTTTTGTACTCCATGATCGTGTACAGGAATGGAGGCTGAAAAGAAGAAACAAATCAGGCATTAGGGTTTAAGACTTTTGAGGCATAAAATACATCTGCCAAACAGCAGCCACACCTGTAAAAAGGATGTCTTCTTACAGAATAATGTCCAAAATCTCTTCAGGTAGGCAGAAACAACTTTATCCAAGTTGCTACATTACTATTTTGAACATCTCTGAAAGATAAGGGTGTCATTTAGTAGCGCTCCTGCTAAATCTTTCACTGATGGCACAGTAGCAGAATCACAATGACTCAACTTTAACATACAATCCTAATTTGAGAGACTTTGACTTGAAATTTAGGAGCCCTTTCCACTACAACTTGCACTTTTCATCAACCTGAAAAGCGTTGATGCTTTTACCTAATGACATATAAATAATATACTCTTATTTGGACCACCATATGACCTTAAAGAAACTCAAATTCACTCATTGTTTAGACAGCAGAGTCAGTTCAAGAAGTTTGAAACACACTGCAATCAATTCTCATTTTCTCACAGAACACAGGACATTTGCTTTAAGGAGTTTAAAAAGAAAAATAGAATCTATTGCTCCACCTTCACCTTGACAGTGTCCCGGAACAACAAGCACCCTGTCTCTTTCACAGCCATTGTTGCCTGAGCTATTCTAGAAAACTCATAGTTCTTCCACAGTCAGTAGGGAAAATAGCTTACAAATTATTTTCCTTCATAAGAAGCCCACATCCCTAAGAGGCAGGCTTTTCTAATGGCATTTCAATTTGTAAGACCTTGGCTTAATTCCCCTTGTTTGTTTCTAAAAGCCAGATCTATCATCATGCTAACAAAAGCTTCTAAGCCACATCTATAATGCAGTGAACAAGGGTACCACTTACAGAGAATTCTGTAAACAGTGGCCCAGTAGAAATGTGAACCACACTGCACTCCCCTACTCTGTCAGTTGCCCTTGCTGCTTTGTCCCTGTACTCTTTTGGCCTGTAGGTCACTGCTTCTCTGTGTGCCCGGCTGACACACAGCTACTGCTGCTCATAGAAATGAGAAACCCCAAAAACCTGCAACAGCTAAATACAAGGGACTCTACCAGCAATTAGACTCTGTTGAGCCTTTACATTTTTGGGGCTATATGAATATTAAAAGCTCTTCTCAAGCCCTTGAATCAGAATTTGCAGAATGTGAGGTCTAAATATTGGTGAATTTATTTTTATTGAGAGAATATGTTCTGGCAGAATTTCAACCAGACCTGGCACTGAGCCCCACTAATTTCCTCACAAATGTTTTTCTTACAGGTTTTGCTGATTAAACTGTGATCCTAACAGATTGATATTGGCAGAGTTTAGATACACATTTGGATCTGGAGCAAGTGCACTATTACATACTTAAAAATAGAATTGAAAAAAATAGCTCCACTTCTGTTGTTCAGGCCCTAGACAGTTAACATAAACCTTGCTTCTTTCTGCAATCACAGTATTTGTATTTCATTCCATCACTCTGACTAAAACATGACAGCAGTTACCTTTCTGAACAAATTCCAAAAAGCTCACATACTTCCAACTATTTTGTCCCTTGCTGTGCTGAGGATGTCTTCCCAGGCTACTACTGCTGCTTCTCTTCTCCCATATTTGGAAGTTGGCCTTCAGCATGGAGATCCCTTGTGGGTTTCTGTTTAAATTCCAGAGTCACTGTTGCACATTACCATTTCCTTCAGCTGATGTAAATCAAATACAGTATGAGTGAAAAATGTGAGTCTAGGCTTGGCTAACTGCTTTGCAAGGGGAACTGTGATGAAGGCAGAAAGTTTGTCTCAGGAGGCAACTTTTCATGAGCACAGCATGCTTTGCACAGTGGACATTGAGGCTGTGGCCCCTCTTTCAGCACCAGTCTGCACACACTTTACCACTGAGCTGGCAGTGCTGATGCAGTATGCAACAGTGGAGAACTCACACGGAAAATATTGTTGCCTGGCATCAGGGACATTTTTCTATATGCAAAGCCCAAAACCAAAACAGGAATTTAATTTCACCCCTGGCATTTTAGGGCATTTGTAGCAAACTTAATAGCCTATAATTTTTGCTTCTCATCCTCCATCAGCTTCAAGACAGCAGAACCCAAACAGCTCCTAATTTCAAAAAACATTACAACTTTATTAATCAACTGTTGCCTTTTCTAAGTACACTGAATATATGATATTGTATTGCATATAATGGCTTAAATAGGAATTATTTTGAAACATTTATCATAACTAATAGTTTACAGACAAGCTCCTTTAGGACAGGATTTATGAACCTCTTACTCCTAACTCTGAATACTGACATGGCAAGGTCACCTGTGGTATAGAGCAAAATGCCACTAACACTTGACACTTACAGGAAAGCAAGGCGCAGCACAGGGATTTTCCCTATGGATAAAAGAGTCACAGTTTGATATCTAATAGCTAGGAATCTAGCTACAGAGGAGACTAAGAGAAAGAGGATAATGTTTTTGGTGGACTGAAGAGATTCCAAAACAAACCACATGCCATGACAACAGATTTTTCAGGCCCAGCATGAATCTATGTCATTTTGGATTCTTCCCTTTGCAGTGGGATAAAACTCTCACTACAATCCTAATAATCTTTAAAATCATGAGTGCCAGTGTTCAATCCACACTTTCTGTAATGCCACTGCATTTTAATGTGGAACACAGAACAAAAAGGTTCACAAAGCAATCTTACAATGACTCCTACTGAATTTCCCCCAAGTACAAGGTCCAATTATATGAAAATAACTGCAAGTTCAGGACCTGGGGGCAGGAAGAAGGAAGTATTTTTGCATTAGGTTAATTGTTTTTCTCTATTGTAATTACTTGAAGCTCCTCTGAGACAATTGAAGAGTTTCAGTCAAGATGTATTACTGAATACAACACAGATAAGAAACTTGAAAGTATGTCAAAAAAGTATATTTAGTCTGTGGATTTCTATCTCCACTGTATATGGAGGGAGTTTATAAATTGATACAGAAATTAAGTGCTATCTAGCATTTTCTCTTCGAAGCCTAATTTGGCCATTTAGTATTTGTTGATGTCACTAAACTCCTATTTCTACTAATACATGGCTAAGAATCTTTAGCTTGCACACTAAATCAGATCATTAAATAAGCCATAAAGAATCTACAAAAATGTTAAATATCTCTACAATTATGCAGTTAAAAATCAATCACACGCAGGCATATATAGAAAGAATTCATTATTACTCCATGTAGTAGCTCTTAATTTCAGCCAGTGGCTTTTCAAGAAGCATTGCCCAGTCTAAGGGCTTTGACCTCGTAGTGAATTTGAACATACACAGAAATGCAGAACTCCCTGAGCCTGTTAATCCTGCAGTAGGGAAATAAATAACTTATGAGACTCCAAACCAGCAGAACATATAAAATTTCAGACCAAATTTACACTTCCCAACACACACATGCTTTAATACTTTAGTAAGTCAAATCCAACACAAGGAACCACTGGGAAAGAAGTTGATACATACTAGCACATAACATTAGAAATCAGGAAAAAAGCCTGCAGAGGCACTGATGAACATGTACCCCTCTTCCCAAAAAAATCAAATATTTCTTAGATCATCTTGGAGGCTGGTTTGGATACAGAGGTCTTTGAAATGAAATCGAACCTATCTGCATGCAAAAATACTTAATCAAGGACTGAGTATCAGGATGTGTTCTTGCAAGGCAGATAAAAAATGTGAGAACTTAAATGTAGGCAGCTCACCAGAGATACCTGTCCTTTTCAGAGCAAAGCAAAACAGGGGAAGCTTAAACTGATCAACAGGAGTAATTTAAAACAGCCTTCACTTTTTAAGGAAGTACACCAAGCCCATACAAGAAGTTAGTTGCCACATCTCAGCTGGTAGATGCAGCAGCTGTGTTAACTGCCTGATGACAAGAGCTTTACTGCTCTCACAAAGCCTGATTTGGAAAGGAATCATGGAGCAGCAAAGGCCATTTAAAGCCAAAAAACAACATCCACATGATGTTTAATAGTATTAACTTAAACACATGTGACATCTTCAGTTTATCTACCTCAATTTCCTTGTGCCCGCATGTAGAAATGACCATAAATATTAGCCAAAATCCCTATTTGCAAAATGAATGTTTAGACTATTAAAATGGTCACCTACTGTAAATAAAGCACTTGGATTGTTTACCAGGTAGTTAATTACATTGACAAGCTCTGAGCCAGTATGGGAGTCAAGCTCCTGAAAACCACCTGCTGCTCTGTGAAACACCAAAGTCTACTGTAGGTTAATAGTAATGTTAGTACAAGAGTAAAAAGATTTTTTGTTTGCATTTACTGGGAAGAGACTGTATAATTTTAACTGCACATACACTATCATGTGTGCTTTGCATGTACATAATATTTTCACCTGCAATTTTTTAGAAGTTGAAAAATACTTTTTTGAATCTCATGCCTAGTTAGCAATTTCTAGAATAAATACACAAAAATATGTATTTATTATGCTTACCTTTCTTTTCTACATGTTTCATGTTCTTAAAAGCATTCTTTGAATTTTGTTGTTACAATTGTTGTGATACTTACTCCACAATAAACCACTTCAGAATGTAGTGAAGTTAAAAAAAAGTTTTGGGTTCAGTGGAGTTGACACAGTAACTGAGAAGATGAAAAAAAATTAACTACATTTGCACTCTTGGTTTCCCAGCAGAACTTGTAGCAAGAAACCCCTTGCAGGAGACAGGGAATTGGCAGCAGCCTTCTCTGCTGACCTAAGTCCCACTATGCCTGCACAGCAACAGAACACAGCTATAGAAGGGCAGCTGGGAACCAAGTGGTGTTGTATGATGAAACAGTTTGTATTCAGGAGCTGGATGACAACTGTGATGTAAATTTTCCAGTTGTAATAGGCTGCTCCCATCTAGCTCAGATAGTGAGTCAGTGTATAAAAATTCTGAAGTGTTGGTGTCATTGCAGTTCCTAGAACACAGCCAGCCAAAATGCAGAACTAAACAGAACCTAACCTGGTTTCATGGCAAAAGTCATCTAAATAATGGCAAAGCACATTGACAGGCCATTGTGGTGAAGTTACACTGTCAAATACCTTAGCAACCTGCTCTTTCTTTCTCCAAGGTTGTCATTTATTAGGCATGAAATTTATTCCTCCTGTGCCAGTCACCTACACACTAGAGCTGTCAGTATAGTAATACCATTCTACAACAAACTCATAACAAATTTAAGATTTATGTTTAAGGTGGACATTACCACAGAAAGAAAAAAAACCCCCTTTTTACTTAAAATTCAATTATCCATTGCTTACTCCTTAGATTACCCAGTTAATGCTTGATAAGAGGGAAATGCAGAACGTCCACTGATCGACAGGAGCCTCCAATTCTCCAGAAGCTGATAATACGAACTCTAAACTTTAAATTTTAACATATGCTTAAGTCTTCATAGGATCAAGACATTTATACAATCCAGTTTATGCAATTTATGAAAATAACATTTCTGTAAATTTCCTCAGGTAGCTAATTAATTTTTACTCAGAAAAGTTAGAAGCTGGTGCAGTAAAGGAACAAGACCAGATGATTGCAAGGAAAAGTGATTAATCACAGACAAGAGAATTTGCCTAGAAAGCATAATTGTTCTCTGCTGTGGTAACTAATACTGAAAATAACTACTGTACAATGGAGGGTAGTGCTTTGAGCTAATCAGACACGTTCACTTCCATAAACTATTAATACTAGCAAAACACCTAAAACTTCATACAACTGCAGGGTCATGAACCTCTCTGCAAATAGCTCAGTTCCACTGCTCCTAGTACTTGCAGATGCAGTGCCATGTACCCTGAGAATGGGATACAGAACTCTCCAAAAGACACTGTGGCAGAGGCTGCATTGCAGCTACACATTTTGTAAGCACACAGTGTCCTCCCTTTTTCCACCTAAGCCTATTGCTTCTGTATTCATGCATCTCACCTTAGTGGAAGTAAAGAGAGAATTTCTTTGCTTTGTTAAAAGACTTGTGGAAAGAGGAGAATTTATTTGCTCATTGGGGTCAAAGAGACATATACCCCTAATGACAATGGAGATTTCTGTAAGCAGAAGAGTCTGCTGACATCAGGTTCTCTGCAGACCTGGGTTGAACTGGACTCACCTGAGTTCATATGAAATAATAAAAGACATGGAAGGAATGCCTTAAAAGCTAATCCTTTCATTCTAAGCACATTAACTTATTTGAGATGCTGGTCATCATTGTCATACTAATAACAGATACTACTTATTTATAACACTAACAATTTGAGTGTGTGGAAAGGAAAGGAGATTTTGCATCCCTTTGTTTGTTTTGTTTGCTATGCAATACCATATTGGAAGAGGACAAAAGACATCACATGTTTCCATCCTAGGTTTTATAAACAGAAAATACCAAATCTATCATTACTTTCTAACAATCTACTAGGACCCAATGAATTAATGATTAATGTAGAACCTGGGAAAACAACATGACAGTAAGAAACAAAGTTTTGAAAAAAGTACCTGCCTCAAAGCTGTTACTCATATGTCATCAATGTGACAGCCGTGAACACTGCAAAGGAAAGAGAAAACTTTGTAAATTTTGCACTTCAAAAGAAAAAAACCAAACTCATCAACCAGAAAAGCAGTGTTACATATATTGCTGTTAATTGCATGGAATTTTGCTGGATGAGGTTTCAGAAATTAGGCAGCCACACCAACAGCGTGGAAGAAATTTCAGTGATGGGCATGCAGTACAGTCTCATAATGCAAAGAATAAAATTTCAATTTTGTATAGGCAAAAATTACACCAATATAGGTGAAATAGTGAAACAAACTCTTAATACGAACACATCCCAAATACAAGTATAGGTTTTGGTCCTGTAGGCAGGAAAAGTTCCAGCAGGCCACCAAAAATTTCCATCTGTTCTGTATTTTAATTTGCCTGTAGTAAGCGTACCTATTTGAGCCACCAGATCAGCCTTTTATAATGATCAGATAACACTTTTTCCTGAAAGTCTTATGCATAAACATGCATATTTCAGCCATAAGTCAATACACACAATCCTAAATCTACAGCAATTATTTTTAATCAGAGGCTTGCTAATGTGCAAGTCCCACAGATGTCTAAGTAAGTGGGGTTTATTAAGTTTGCATACTTCCATAAAACAGAAGTTAGCAGATTATTAGATGCGGACTAATTGCTTTTTGCAACTTCCAGATCCTGCACACTGCTGTCTAGAAGGATTTTTATGTATTCTCATTATTACTGACGCACAGTATGTGAAAGAGGTACCGCTAGGCACGTATATGCTAAAAATGGTACCTGCTATACAGCCAATAGCAAACAACGTGAGCTACTCTTACAGCGCATGGTTCAAGCAACTTAAAACACTCACTACTGCTGAAAGACTGATACTGTAATTACATTTTGCATGCCAATAGCATCATTTGATTATCTGTTACCGAGCCTACAGGTACTCTTTCCAAACCAAGTGGTTCTTGTACAACATGGAAGTTGGTACTATGGTTTCTACTACTGGAGATTCAATAAACACAAATAAAGACAATTTCCATCATACTAAAAAGAGAACAGTAAAGAAACCAAAACAAAACGTCTGAGCTAAAGGTGTTGCTAAGATGTCTTAACCTGCCACAAAACCTGTTTTTCATAGCTTTTTAGGCCTACAACTTGTAGGTGTCCCAGTAGCTCCAACAGCAACAACGCTGGTACAACTTACAAAGAGAGATCCTTGAGCTCACACCAGCCTTGCTGATTTAACTGCTCTTTCTATACGTCTCTGTGTCTTCTGGTAGGAGTGGCTATGTTCATTGTTTGCTCTGGACCACTTCAGAGTGCAACCTAGTCTGTCAGGGACATTGATTTATAGCTTAGAATAGCAGCACAAGGATAAAACACCTACAAGCCAGCAATAACTTTCCAAATCTGAACCTGTGCTCTTTTATTGAAGAAAGTAAGAAGTGTGGAGTGTAACTCCTTACTCACGTTTTATTTTATTACCACGAGTGCTGCCAGTGCCACAACAGACCGTGCCCGGGACACGCCGAAGGGCGGGCAGCGCTCGTACGGGCTCACCCCAAACCGTGCTGGCACCGGCAGCCACGCTCCCACAGGGGAGCTACGGAAAGTGCGGATTTATGTTCCTCTCTGACTATGGTTTGTACTCCTTCTCCCGATACCATACCGCTCACCTAACTGTATTCAAACAAGCTCCCGCTGTTACCACCAGTCATAGCGGTAAAACCCGAGCCGAGGTTCACGCTCCCGGTACGTGCCGCCCCGCAGGGCCGCCGCCGCCTCAGGGCTATCCCGCTGTGATCCCTCAGCCGCTGAGGGGCGGCGCGCGGGGAGCGGGACGGCAGGGACAGCCCTCCCCACCAGAAGCGGAGCGCAGTCGAGAAGCAGCGCCCGCAGCCTCTCGCCACTTTTCCTCAGTGTGGGCGGAAGCGTTTGGGCCGCGCCCAGGGCGGGCCGCGCAGAGCCGGCTGCGGGGAGAACGCACACCCCGCACGAAGCGGCGCGCCCCAGGCAGCCTGGGGACAGTGGGTCCGGCCAGGAGCGCCACCTCTCCTCGGCCACTCCCGTCCTAGCGGGGCTCAGCCCCACGCGCCCGGCCAGGCGGTCACGCTCCTCCTCAGCCCAACGCAGCGAACTCGCCCCGATGGCGGGCGTGGCGCAGGAATCCCACCGCCCTCGCCCCCCGCGATCCCGGCACCCTGGCATTAATCGTCTCCTTATATGGACACCAGAATGTCTGACGTCATCTCGACGCTGGGAAACCAGCGCCCGCGCAACCAAGCTTGGTTGGGAAGCCGGGTGGTGCGGGAAAGGCGGGGGGTGGAGGGGAAGGAGGCTCTGGAATGTTGATGGACGCGTAGTTGCGCCACTGGGAGCGGCGGCCTCGGCTCGGCCATTGGGCAAGGCGGCCGGGGGCGGGAGCGCGGGCGGGGCGGCTTGTGGCGCTTGAAAAGCCGCCGCCTGGCTGAGGAGCGGCGCCAGTGTGGGGTGGTAGCTGCCAGCGGGTGGCAGGAGGGCAGCGAGTTCGAGTCCCGCCTCCGCGAGCCTGAGTCGGCAGTCGCTTCTCCGTGCGCCGCACTCCGCTCCGGGGCGAGGGGAGCTCGGAGTGGGTGTTTGGTTTCCTATTCTTCCTCCTTTTCCTCTTCGCGCGGAGGCCGCGGCTTTCTCTGTGGGGCGCCAGCCCGCAGGGACAGAGTTTGCCAGGAGTTTGTGCTGAGTTTGGGCTCCGGCCCCCCCACCCCACCGCCGCCATGCCCGTCTTCCACACGCGCACCATCGAGAGCATCCTGGAGCCGGTAGCCCAGCAGATCTCCCACCTGGTCATCATGCACGAGGAGGGGGAGGTGGACGGAAAGGCCATCCCGGACCTCACCGCCCCCGTGTCGGCCGTGCAGGCCGCTGTCAGCAACCTGGTGCGGGTGAGTAGCGGCGGCTGGCCCGCCTCCTCCGCGCCTTCTCCTGGGAGCGACTTTGGCCGCCGCGGCCAACTTGGGAGTCCGGCGGCGCCCGCCCGGCCCGGGCTGTCGCGTACAGGTGTCTCGGCCCCCGCCCCGTGAGGAGCGGCTGGGCGCGGTGCTGGGGCCCAGGAAAGGGTTAAGTTGGAAGGTTGGCTGGACCTCTGTGGCTCCCGCCTGGAAGCCGCCGTCGCTTGTTCCCCCTCCGGCCGGCGGAGGAGCCGTGAGAGCCGTGCAGCGGAGCAGTGAGTTGTCCCAAGAGCGAGTTGCTCGCCGTCTCGGAGCGAAGAGAAGCCTTTGCCCACCTGAGGAGCGGCATCCCATTGAAGTGCAGTAAAGCGCGGTAGTTGCGGCTTTCATACCCGCCCCGAAACGCTTCACAGATGGCTCTGATACGCGGCGTGGTTCTTTGCTGCCTAGGAAACTCCTATTTTAAGTGTATGCGCTATAAAAGGCAAAATACTTGCTTGGCGTGAGCCTATCCAAAAAAATCCCAAACCCGACCAATAATAAAGCCCAAACCTCCCAGGCATTTGGGTTTCATTTTTAAATCGGTGAGGGCTGGCCGTTCCTTATCAGTGCAAAAGTTGAGGCGAGACAGACCTGTGGCTTCCAGGCAAAGTCTGGAGCTGTAAATTGTTCTTGTTACTTAGCCTCGAGTGTGAGTTACTGTTTGCTTGTGGTGAGCTAAAGGTGACGGAAATTTGGCCTGACTCTTTTGGCTTCTTGAAAGCGGTTATGCATAGCTAGTCTCTTTAAGATCTGAGTACTTGCAGTGTGGACCCTGCAGTGTGAGAAGTGCAAGTGATTAATACATTTGAAGTGTTTCAGTCCTATTAGCACTTTTATAATAAACAAATGAATAACGAACTGTTGCAAGGCAGGAATACTTTCTTTGATATAGAAAGCACTCTGACATTGCCTACTCTACTACTGTATTAAGAATTACCTGGTAATACTTATCTTGCACCTTTGCTAAGCTTGTTTACAAATACTGAGTACATGTTCCTTGCTCATTTTGAATCCTGTTAAATTCTGAAGTAATTCCTAGCAAGAAATACCTCTTGCCAGTAAGTGAATAAATGGAAAGGTACCTCTTGCCGCCTCTTTGCCTTCAAGTGAATAGCTATGCAAGTTAGAATACTGTGTCACTGTTAACCAATGTTTGAGTGCACTGAAATCATGAGACTTGTGGGCATAAGAAGCTGTCAAGATGACTAATGTATGTGATGTGTTAATCATGCTTTGGCCTGTACTACTGGCTGCTGCTAGAATAACTTGCCACTTGGAGGTTTTGCAGTTTACTACAGTGTAACTAGGTCTCTTGGTCGCCATGACTATAAATATTACACACTGTCTAGAATACTTGTGCTTCTGGCTGACTGTAGCAGACACTCATCTCTTTATGAAGAACAGTTGTTCTGCAGCAGTTCACTGATGTAATAAGTGTTTTGGCTGTAAGGGTGCGAAGCCTGTGTGTATGAAATACTTTTCCTTGAAAGGAAGGATGTTGGAATAATGCTTTGCTTCTCTGAGCTAACCCTGTAACACTGGCTTGTGTGACTATTTTCCTTCATCCCACCTTTATCTCAAAAGAAACTTGATCTGATAAAATTTCATTTATTAGAGAAATACAGAAAAAGATTTAGTTTCCTTCTGCAGTTTGCTAATGCTAGATCTTCTTTCATTTTGGACTGTTTTGGAAGCGTTTGTTTTTCTCTTCTTGCCTGCTAGTTTGATAAAAGGAATGATTGTTGTATTATTTTTTCTGTGTTTGTTCACAAAGAGCCAATGAAAGTGGTGTAATCTGAGGTGGTAGTTACCAGGAAGATGTCCTGATCTGTTAAAATACAGCTTTGTCTATATTAGGAAAAGTGCAGAATTAAAGTTCTCATTCCTATCTGAAGCTCTCTTTTCAGTGCATTGCTCTGAAGTGTAAAAGTGATTTATGAAACAGCAGTTTCACAGGAGCAGGAGAATTTGTGCAGACAGGTTCTCGAATTATGAGCCTTCTGGTGGCTTCCCAGGTGACAGCAAAGATAGAGTTATCAGTGCAACCAAGAGAGTAATGTGGTGCTGGCTCCTTGTGTTGCTTGCTGTCTGCTCAGGGTTTTCAGTGTAGTGTGAGTATCACAAAGTACATAAAAAAAGTACTGAGGAGCAGGGAGTTTTTTAGTGATAAATTTTCATACACAGCAGCATTACTCTCCAGCTACCCAGCCTATAGTAGGGATTCTGCAGTTTGGAAAATGCAATATTTAATTGATCTAACTGTCATGTCTCTGTGTAGTTACTGGTAACAGTGTTTGAAGTTTTGAGACACATTCTTGTTGAAGGCCTAGGAGATGTACTGTGAGGGGAAATGGCCTAGGAAACTACTATATGCCTATAAGGAAGGTCCTATATGCAATAACTTGAATATTCCTGAGACGGAGCTAGCACAACACACTATTCAAGATGGAATAGAGGTTGATAGATATGAGTCTTACATTAGGGCTATTAGGTGAGTCAAAAGGGGGTCCTTCTCCTAAACACCCTGACTAGAGACCTCTATAAGAGAACTTTTCCTTTGGCATGCATTTCTGTATTTTCTGTCATTAATGGTTCTGCTGTATTTCAAGGTTTGCCTGAAGCCATCTTAAATTACACGCTTTTTTTAATGTAAAGTTTGCGCACTCAAGTGGACCTATCCTGGAGATACTGCCTTGTCAGAACCTAATTGAAAAATAATCCTGGAGAAGAGATAGTCCAGGTCATTGTTGAAGTTAATGAAATAACTAAATGTTTTACAAGTTAGTCATTGCTATAGTAAAATACCAAAGAAAGACTTGGTATTATGTTTCCAATACGCGACAGTTTGCTTCTACTGTATCTTGATTATTTTGGGAATAGCTTTTGCACAATAATTCTCAAATTGTTCTGAAGCATTTTGATGAAATTTCTTAACTGTGGTGTGAAGTCCTTGTTGCCTGTGCAAAAATATAATGTGGAAGTAACATCAGAAGCTTTTTTACATGGGAATCAACTTTGACTGGAGTCAGGAATTTAAGGGAGAGGCTTCAGATACCAGAGGACTATGAATGTACTAAATTGGTCCTTCTTTTAACTGAAAATCTTAATGTTTTGATTGGCTTATATTTGTAGTGGATGTGTCCCTCTTATGGGAAGGTTGGCATTTGGTATTTCTTTTATCTAAAAGATGTGACACTGTAAGTCAGCAGAAGTGGTGCTGGTGGTGGGTAATAGTCAAGGCTGCCTATTAGGTATGGAATAATTTTGAGCTTGCTAAATATCCTATTAGTTTAGAGGACAGAGAAATGGAATTTTGAGTTTTAACTAGTCCAATTTCCCAGGGAGGAAATTAACCATGTGGTGATTTTCTAGTTGTTTTAGGCTTTCTTTTCCTCCCCCTAATTTTTTGGTTTTCTTGGTTGGTTTTGTGGTTTTGGATTTTTTATTTTTCTTTTTACTTGACCTGACTTTTAGCCTATTTTAAAAATGGATTTTTATCAGGGATGGCTGATGTAATGCAGAAATGGTGAACCAATCACACACATTGTATATACAGTTTTATTTCATGGAGGAGAAAACAAAAATGCTCCTTGGCAGTAGTGAATTTACAAGCATTTATGTTCAGACCAATGTTATAGTATTGCCAAACAGACAAAGCAAATTCTACCCTGATGTTGTAAGCTCCATAGTGCTTTGTGTGGATCCTGGCATTCTGTCAGTACAGGCAGAGCCCACTCTGGTCACTTCTCTCTGCTGTTTCACACAGAGCTGCCTCAGAGCAGTGTTGCTGTTGCTCTGCCAAATGCCAACAATACCATGGGTGAAGCTGCTGAGTTTGACAGATTGGGTTGTAATTCTCTGCATGAAAATTAAGGTAGTAGAAGGGACTTGGGAAGCACACAATTTAAAATATTGGAGCAGGCTCAGCAGCTCAAGGAGGTGTTGGTTTTTCAGAGTCTGGGCTGTTGAATGAGGTCCATGGCCTAAAAGACCTGCTTTATCTGAGACCAATTGCTTGAGATTTACCCTGTTTTCATGTCCTTCATTTTCCTAGAGCTTGGGGCATCTGAGCAAAGTGATGCTCCTATGAAATGCTCATAATGGAAGATTTAAGACCCTAATGGTAACAAGTGAAGTGACTGAGATATTTCAGAACAGAGATCTGCTCTGAAAAAAACAGTGCTTGTCTATTTGATGATGCAACTTCTGCCATTCCATCCTGTGTGTTGTCCTTTTATATGTGAGTCTGCTTCATAAGTGTCTATATGCCTCCAGTTTCTAATAGATTATTTTTTAATGGGAAAAACTTTACTTGCTATTAAATTGCTGATGACCACATTTCTCAAGAAGGTGTTGGTTGTTGGATGCTGTGATATGACTATTTATCTACTGAGGCTTGGAGGCTTATGAAGCACTACTGACACCTTTCTGTATCTCAGCTACTAACTGAGACTAGCTAGGTCAGGCTAATCATCAGGAAGGGTCTTTTAGATCATAAATCTCCTGTCTCATAGTCAGGGTTTATCAGATGTTTCCTATAAGTAGGTCTGGGCCACGTACTGTTTTAAAATGTGAATAAAAGCAGTCTGGAGTAAGATTAAGCTTGACTGAAGATTGCACTTGATGGGAACAAGACCCTGTACTGCTGGGTCAAAGTCATGTGTGTCAAAGGTTTTTGTGACTTCCTAAAGTTGTGAGGTTGGTCTCCTTAACGTACCACCAGCTGAAGCCTACCCTATCTAGGCACAACTAAAAGTACCCAGATAGCTCTTAAAACAGATGGAATTAATACCAGTACTTTGGCAGAGAATAAAGTTTAAACTAAACCAAAGAGTTAACAGTGGGATTGTTGCATTTATTGTAGCTATAGCAGCTGTCCTGTCTCAGCAGAGGAAGAAGCAGCAATCTTCTGAAGCCACTGGCATGTTCTGTCTGCATCCAGGGCCTCTGACAGGTGAGAAGTTGCCTGGGGTTGTAGGGCCATTTGGAAAGGGCTATCCATCTTCCCTGGCCAGGCTGTAAATTTTCTACTGATGCCTGCAAACCACCAGCTTGGAAATCACCTGTTTAAGTGAATTTGTGAAGAATGCAGCCTGCCTTGAAATCCTTGCCATGATTCCAGCAGCAAAAGTCAAATACACAGATAACACCTGGAATGAGGAGAAATGCTCTGACTGTTGAGAGTGGATGGTAAAACAGCTTTATCATCCTAAGTTTTCTTTTGGCATAGCTGACTTGCTTGTTACTCAGGCTACAGAGAGGAGTGAGCTATTATGAGCAGCTTATTGTTTCTCTTTTTTGAGGGGAAAAATTAGCTTGCAATATGTTTATGTATCTTGGAAAAGGATGGAGAAGAAAGGAAAAAGATAAGCTTTTTTCCATGTAGAATTTCTACACAGCACAAAAGATGGCTCTCAAGGAGGTTGTGGTTTTTGTACTTTTCCTTGATGTTTGTAACTTTTCATGGGATATGTATAGATCTGTGCCTCCCCATTTCCAGTTTATTATGTTCTTACGTTTTGAAGCTGAAAGAAATGGTCAAAAGAGCAGATAATCTGAACTCTACAGAGCTCAAAATTAGCAACAAGTGCATGAGTGCTAGAATAAGCTTGAAGATCTCATGAGAGAATGTCTTTTCACTACAGCTTTCTAGGTCTTACCTGTGAGTAGTAGAAAACTAAGGTTAGTGTTTTGCAAATAATAATAATTTCCCTCTTTTTAAATATTTTAAAATTAGAACATCCTTCTTCAGCATACAGCAATTTCTTCAGGGATCATTTACCATTCTGGGAACTGTGGCCATATGCTCTGAGAAAGTGGATAAACCCCATTAGGGTGTGTGTATGGGAGGGGCTGGGAGAAGAGTGATTAATCAGACAGAAAGCAACTTTGTAATAACAAAAGCACATCATAAATGTCTTTCTTGCTTTTATCTGTTAGGAATCATCTTTACATAAGTGATTAATTAGTTTCTGATTTGACTGAAATAATCTCTTTGTTCTGTTATTGTGTTTGGATACTTAATTTATTCCAGTCTCCTCCATCAGCTTTAAAAGGAATCTTTTGTTCTCTCTTCCTTTAAATGTACATAGAGATTGCTAAATGTCTCCTCATATGCAGCTTGCTTTTTTTGGACATAAAAACTGAGACTGTTATTGTGGAATGGATAGTCTTTGAGTGGCAGTTGGATTAAAAAGTTCCATATGCCAAGAATCTGGTGAATACCACTCCTGCTTTGAAAAACTTACTAAATGCTTTTTTCTGCATAAGTCAAATACACCAGTGTGGGAAGAGTTAAACCTGTGTTAAGGACCAGTGTTTTTAGCAATTTATTCTTCCTGATGTCTTGTAACTTTAGAGAGTGATGTAGTTTGGCTTTGTACTTTGAAACAAGAAGGTACTTTTCTCCACATAGTGATATTGGACTGTAGATGTGGAATGCCTTTTAGAGGTTAATAAAAAATTAACCAAACAAAACATGGGTCAGAAATATGTACCTTCAGAACACAGAGTAATTTGCAAGTATTGCAATATAATATTTTTTTTCCTTTAGTGGCACTAATTATATTCTATCACTTGCTCATTCAAATGCTGAGAAGCAGTTCTTGATCCAGAACTTCACTGTAGCCACAGTTCTTAATTTTTGCAAATTGATAGCCTTCCTGACATTTATCTTTAAACACAGCCATGGCAGTATTGTTATTGAATTTGAACAGTGAAGTGTCTTTTTTTGGTAACTGTATAACTGTTAAATTTTATCCTCTATGTTAATTGTAATGTTTAGATGTATAATTTCTTCCTTAATTTTTGACAGGAGGTGAGAGAGAATTAACTCTAAATATCGCCCTGTAATTGGAGTCTAGAGTAACAACTTGTGTTGAACCATGGAAATAGATGAATGAATATTGCAGCTACCTTCATTTCTGAAGATGCTTTGTGGGTACAAGGTGACTTGCTGCATTGGGCAGATGAAGTGATCAAATGAAGGCTGGATCTTCTTTTCAGTTACAGATATTTCACCAATAAGGATCTCTTCCAAACACAAGCTGAGCATCCCAGCAGCTCCAAACAGCTGGGAGGGGGGAGAATGACCCTACATGCACAGTACTTGGAGTAGGTCTAGTTTGTCCCTGGAGTAAATCAGGCCCTAGTGCATCTGTGAGGATATGAATGATTGACTAGATAATCAACAGAGGGGACAAACCTTTCCTTTGCTTACTTTGCCTAATAATTAAAGTGTACTGAGGTATGACTTGTACTTGTCCACATCCTGAGACTAGAACCAAACATTTGTGTCAAACTATATTTAACAACTCACTTTGTAACATATCTCCTATTCAGAAGTCAGTATTGCTCTGATGTTTCAGGAGAGCTATTTAGAACATGAATAATGAACAATGGATAACAATAGTGGTTAATGAAGGGGGACAAAAGCAAAAAACCAAAAACCTCTTCATTATCAAAGCCATTCCAGAGTTTCTGAAACTGTCAGCTTGTTGACTCTTAGTTGATGAAGATATCTAACCCTTTCTCTCACTGAAAAAACAAGTGTTGGGACAGTTTCCCAGTGTTCTGACTTCATGGGTAGAGTAGGAAACTGATGATTCATGTTGGGGTTCTCCAGGGAAGAATGGAGAAAGAAGCAAACTGTTTCTGTTGGTGTTGGCCTAGGATACTTATGAAGAGACCTATTGTAATAATGTTGCATTGCCTTTTAATCAATGGTTGCACCCACAGAATAGCTAATGTAAATTTTCCTTGTTTCGAGCTCTCAGGTTATTTTAAGGACCTGGGATTGCTGAAGGCAGGTATTCTCAGAAAAGACAGAGGTAAATAAGCCTTTGAGTACATAATTTTTTGTCTTGTGGTCAGAAATCCACACCTATCCCACAGCGGGCCCGCATTTTACCTTGTCCTTATTTTGCTGCTGTATTTACACAAGCATTTTTTGTTGTTCATGCCCCTCACTAGGTTCAACTCTAGATACACTTTTGGGCTGGACCCCATCCCTGTGTGCTCAGCTGAGGTCTCTGCTGCTTCAGCAGGAGCACTGTTCATTCAGGCAGGCCTCCTGCCACTTGGACTTGTCTTCCTGCTCATCAGGATGAACCAGCCCTCCAGAATCTCTCTTCCTAGGACTGTATTCTATGTGATTTCTCCAGTTAGGTCCCTGAAGAGGCTAAAGTTGGTTCTGAAGCTCAAGCTCTGATTTGTCTATCTTCTTCCTTTCAGGATTCTTAATTCTACCATCTAATGGTCACTTCATCTGTCATTTGCACTCCCAATCAATTCTTCTGTTTTTAACAGCAGAGCTTTCCTGCCTTCAGCTCCTCAGTCTGTGTCTACCAGTAAAAGATAATTAGAGCTTACAGTCTCTGAGAGGAAAAGTACAGGCAAGCAGTTTTCATACTAAACTGAATTTTTGGGATGGCTTAAGAAGGTTTCATTTCAGCAAGTATCATGCTTAATCTTTGACCTAAGGTACATATGGTACATAAATAAAATGGTGAATAGCAGAGCTGAGAAAGTGTTGCTTTGGTGAACTTGACAAGCTTTATGTTCAGATATCTTTGTGTATGCAGCTTAAAATGTTTGGGTATGTTGCAGCTGTTCTGGTCTCATTGCTCAATGTTTAGCATGTGTTTGTGGGAATAGTAAAATACAATGTTATTCAATTTGAACTTAATTTTAGTAGCTGAACCTTAGCATGAGCTAGATACAAGCCAAGCCTGCCCCTCCTTAAATGCTGAAAAGCATGCAAGAAAAGAGCTATGGCCATTAATTGCATAAATGAGTATAGTCACAGAAGTGCTATAGTAGCAGTATGAGAAATGGTCGTGTGTCATCACCCCTGAACGGATGAGAGTCACTCTGGTCACCTTGGTTAAGTCATTGTGTGATGGGAAACGAAGGAATGTTTTCAGCCTTTCTTTTTGAATGGGTGCATCAAGATGGAAGCTTATTAAAGGCTGAGCCAGGAAAGTCCATATCAAATATCAACTTCTTGCCCATTCTCATCTTTCATCTACTTGCCAGGCATCAGCTCTTCAGTTTCAGAAGTCTGACTCTTCCTGTCAAGCAGGGGAGCTGTTAAAAGCTGTCATCTAGAACTTATTTCAGCTGGGTTGCTGCTTCTCCTGGCTTCCAAACTTTTCCTGAATTATCAAGAGGCTGCACATGCAACTGTTTTAGATGAGGGAAGCATTAATAAAACTTCCTTCTTTTATGCAGGTTTTGTTTTGTTCACCTCTACAAATACTTGCCAGGAGGAGCAGAAACTGACTTTGACTAGACTGATAGTCAGTACATGTGAGACACAGATGTGTTGTGAGCTGTGAGCATTTTGGGGTGGATTTGGTTCCTGGTGACCACAAACTTACAGTTAGAACAAATGGATTTCTTATAAATGAGTATGATACCTGTCTGTTCATGGGCAAGGAATGGTTAAGCTCTGCAGTGCAAAATGGGGTGTAGTAATATATAACTGAGTGAAAAACCTTGTAAGTTGCTAACAGACATTCATATACTTGCTTAGGGGAGGTTTTTAATTCTGAGCTGTGTCATGTGCTGAATATTTATCTAAAGAGTTATCACTAGAAAAAGATTGCTGCATCAAGAACCCAGATGGAAGTTACTGGAAGTTTAACTTGTTTAGGTGTGCCTGTTTGTTATTAAAATCATAGGGGTTTTTGTAACTTTGGTCAAGATAAATCACAAAAGGTGCTTCACATTTCAGCCTCTGAGTGTGTATACAGGTGTCTATTTGCCCTTCAGCTAAGTCTTCAAAAGCTTCTGGTTTTATACTTTATAAGAAGTTTTCTTCCAAGTTCTGCTTTTTCAAATTACTGCATAACCCTTACAGGTTTTTAGGTGAGCTAACAAATTAACTGACTAGTGTTTGGACTGCAGTCATAATCACTTCCACGAGCATAGCTGTCTTTGCAGCTTTTGCAGCACAATAGTTGTGCTGAATAACAGAAACAAATAAATGGGCTTTCTCTGGAACCACAGAGTAGTAGCAAAAAGGTCACTATTTATTTAGCTTGCTCTGATACAATGACAAAAAAATGGACTGTGAAGGCCTAGTAATTGCCAAACCACTGGCTTAACTGTAGCAAGTGAAGTAGTCTTTGAGTCTTTGCCACACCTATAAAATGCTCCCTTTTCCTCAGGAAAGTCAAAACGTGGTGAACAGGAACCTCAGTAAATTTTAGGTAGGTTTCACTTCAGTTTTTCTCTGAGTAAAAAAAAAACATAATAGCATGGCATTTCTTTAATTTCTCTTTAATGTAACTAGATACTGTTGTCGCTAATTAGAAGATTTCATTTAAAATGCAAGCAATAATTTACACCATGAACTTAGTGTACGCTAGAAATAGCTGTTAGACAAGTAAAGTGAGACTTCTAAAAGACAAATTGTCCAGTGTGCTACAGAAGGTGGATAATTGCTATAGAACACTGTGTAGCATGTATCTTGCTGGTCAAGATACATTTGCTGTTGCAGAGCTTATGCCAAAAGATTTAATGCTGCGAATTTCTGTTGCTTGAGTCATATATTAGTGAGCATGTGAAGGTATTTTCAATATATTAAAGACATACTGAAAAATATTACTTTATCAATAAAGGAATTCTAGAGAGTGTTTTTTTCTTATTCTGTTTTCCTGCATGGAACCATTTCTGCCATGAACTTAGAGAAAAAATAAAAATCTGTTCTCTGGAACCACTGATCCTCTAGGACAGAACTGATAAGGGAAGTGGGTGCTACTCTTTCTGTGCAATAGGGAAAATCAATGTTGAATAGTCTGATTTTCAGAAGTCAGTACAAGCATAACAACTGGAAGATCCTAAAATTCAGGGCCTGGTAGCCATCCTACATTTTCAGTTGTGACATTTTTAAATGTCTCATTTAGGTAGCAATACCTGTCAAATCAGCAGTGTTTTCAAAAAGTAAAAATGGGTTACGAAAGGTAACAACAGATTTTGTAGTTAAATGGCAAAGGGAAATTAAGGCACTTCTATTGGATATCTGCCTTGTAGCTGATACAGTCAGTTACTACATCAGTAATTTTCACATGCAGAACAGTAGAGAAAGAGACTGCAGTATTGTTCTACATTTGAAACTTACTCAATAAGTAATAGAAAACACATTTTGTCTTTGCCTTTTTTTAGCTTCTTGAATATCTGTGCCAGCATGTGGGTAAGCGGAATAGTAACTTATGTTGTGATCTGTGAACAATAATAAGTTAATCCTTCTGATGAAGGAAAAAACAAACTGGGTGGACTCAGTTATTATCTATGTGTAGCTATAACTTGGGTTGGTTTAGAGATGCTGCGGTACAATATTTATCTGTATAGGCAGCCCTGCTGTATCTGGAGCCAGATCTGCCTTCCGTTTGATATGATCTGCACACTTCTTATGATGACACTTCTTACTATTACTCTCTTGCCAACAGGGCCAAAAAGCTTTAAGATTAGTAAACTTTCTGGATGCTTCTACTTGACTTAACATTTGGAATGCTGGGAGGACAGGATACATCTGAGTTTCTGGGGCATGATGGAATTCCTCATCCACCAAATCCTCTGCAACATGCAGATATTAGCACATTGTCAAAGATGGTGTAAATCTATCAACAGAATCATGGTGTTTGGTTTCTTGTTTTTCAGACAAGCATCTGAATAATGAGAAAACATGATTTTGGAGCTAAGTTATCTTTTAGTACAGTCCTAATATGTGTATACACATGCAGCAGGATTTGTTAAGAGGTGCTCTGGAATTCTTTATCACAGATGTGAGTACATGGAAATGAACTGGAAGAGGTTTTGGAGTCTGCAATGCTGTTTGGTATGTGGTGTTGTCTTTAGATTTTCTTGTAAAGGTAGCTGTTAGCAGCTCTCAGTCTAGTTTCTGGACTGCAGTTGCTGTATCTTATTTTTCCTGGTGAGTTTTGTAAATGCCCAAGGGTTAGAGATTACTTACATGAATAATGTTATTTGACTGAAATATAGTTATAATGTCCTAAAGTAATTTTAATTTGAAGTATTGGTTTGGAAAAAGAAACTCTTCTTTTAATGAAAGAACTATTTCCAAATTATGATAGTTCTGTTAAAAGTATCACTTAATCAGTATGTGTGTACTTCTGTGAAGTTAATCCTGTAATTTGCCAAACCATCTGGGCCTCAGCTCTGTACTAGTAACAGAGTTAGTAGGTATTAATAACATGAAGAAGTTTTTTGGTATCCAAGTGATGTTGCTTTCTGTTTTCCATATGCTTCTTGTTTCATAGTTCTGTGTTTTAAGTGGACAGCAGGATTTCCTTAGCCTTAAGCCAGTTAAATTTTTCTTAACCATCAGTGCAGACAGGTAGGTCGGTTTGCTGCTGCTGGGGACCAGATGGCTGGTGTGTTCTAATTTGCTTGCCAGATGAGTTTGGAATTGTACCCTGCTTTGGGTGGAATGCAGTCTGCAGGGCAATCATGAGAAAACCAGGAGTGAGGACACAGCTTCCATGCTGGCTGAAAGGACAGGGGATAGGCTCTGATTCACCAGACTCTTTAGCATTGGGCCTGGCTTCAAGCCAGACTTGGGACTGCCTCACTGCTGGGATATGTGCAGTGTTCATTTGGTGTAAACTGAAGGCAGGAGGAGAATTTAGCTGCACATTTCTTTGGGCTTCTTTCCCTCTCTAATTATATAGGCCTGTTCACCTACAGAGAAGTAGAAAACTCTAAAGCTTCTTAAAGCAGGGGTAAATTCGCTGATTGCTATTGACATGTCAATCCTATTTATAATTCAAAGCAAGATGAGTGGAATGATGAAGAGATTGGAAATTTGCTTTTTTAAAGGCTTCTGAGAGCCTTTGAAGGAAAAACAAAAGTTTGTGTCGAAAAAAAATAGTTGTAGCTTAAGACTCACTTTTTCAGTTGTATTAAATGAGAAGGATGAGATTGTGAGGTGTGACCTGTTAAACCTCTTCACTGTGATTTTTCTAAAAACACTTTACCATTGCTTGACTTTTCTGTTTGGAGTTTGTAAACGGCCTGTCTTTACTGGAAGCTGGTTGTATATGATATTTTTTGAGCGACTTGTAAATTCAGATGAGATAAAGTAATTTTGTGATACACCCCAAAGCTATTTGACTTGTGTCTGACAAAGTTTGGTGCTAGGCTGCTTTGCCAGGACGTACACAATCCTGTTTTGATGGATTTACCACATGGATTATGGCAGCTAGGGGTTAGGGCATGATAAACATTCACTCCAACACCTGTATTTCTAAAAGAGCTGAGTGAGATAGAAGGAATACCAACAACTGGATCTTCTTGACAGCGTATGTAATGCCAGTGGGGGTTGCAATCAAAATCCTGTGACTGATAAGAGCAAAAGTAAACAGCCAAGTCCTGTTTTGATTCTCTTTCCTGCCAGAACTTCTTCCAAAAAACTTTCCATGTAATTGGGCTCTGATGGCTGGTTTCACAAAAGGAAAACTGAACAATTGGAAAGTACTTACTGAACCCTTGCCACTTCTGAAGTTACTGAGACAAACTGGTCTCTGAATCAGTGTGGGATAAAGGGCCTCCCTTCTAGGCCTTCAGTGGACAAGCCTTGTCCAAGGAATGAACTCTGAAAGGTACAGTATTCACAACTGGATATCATAAATTTCAGTCATCATTTTCCTTATGTTGTCTTGTGTGAGTAAGACCTCTCAGTATAGAACCTGAATTGAAAATTCTTTAATGAGGATTTATTTCTGTCTGCCCACATTTTATTTTTTCAGTCCAGACTGAAATATATTTCATCTATGCCAGCAAGGAGTTAGAATAAATTTGGTGTGACTTTGGCTTGCTTCTAGCTCAACTTGATTCTTTGTTCCTAGTCATGATATCTAGGTTAGTTTTAATTGAAGATGCAGGATGTGTGGTTAATTCCATTTTGAGATGGATTATAGATATGGCTGTGCAATGTAGGGACTGTTGTCACTGTAGAATTAAAGGAAATACTTAATTTTATCTTTTTCAGGATAGACATCTAAAGAAATTTGTGAAGAAGTTGCAGGGAATTTGATAGGACTGAACTGGTGAATAAAAATTTTTTGATTTGAGATTTGATGCTCCTACTATTGTTGCAGTCCTTCCTGAAAGCAAGACATGCACTAAAGCATAAACTAGGGAGTGGATTTTTATTGAGTTGTCCTCTGATAAAGCTGCTTTTACAGCATACAGACTTAGATCCCTTTGTGTGGGACTTGGGTTTGTCAAGCAAAACTCATACTGCAGCTTATTTCTTGGGGGAGCCATGGGGAGAACAGCCAGGGCTGTTCTGTGTTCACTGGGTGATGGTGAAGGAATATTTTAAGGCTCCTTGCTAGAATGACAGATGTTTTAAATTAAGCTTCTGGAACACTGGAAGAACTAATTCTTCTCAGGTCATCTTCCCTTTTAACAGAGGAAATCATATAAGCTGTGAGGAAAATGTCTCTTCCAGCATTTGGCAAATTGTCAAACTAGTATTGTCAACAGAGGCATTCAGAGGAATCTTTGTTTAAAAAATTAATAAAATTACCCTTAAACAATAAACTTTGGACTCCCATCTTAATTATTTTTGTGGTTTATTTGATGTGGTATGTGCAGTTTTTACTTTCAAACTGCACAAGTAGAAGGGCTGCATAGCTGGATATTACTGGGTGCTTGTTTGTTTAAACAAACTCTCATAGAATTACAGAAGATGAAGTTATTTCTCCTTCTCACTGAGCAGCTGTTGTTTGCTATGTCTAGCAGGCTAAGAAGGGTGGGCAAGGGACCTTGTCTTATTTTTCCTGCAGTAGAAGCAGAAATGACAAAAAACTGCAAAACTGCTTATAAGGAAGAAACTTGGCCAGAAAACCTTTTCTTTCTTTTCCATGAAGAAAATTCTCCACATCAGAAAGCCTAAAGCATACTGGTTTTGTACTAATCAGTGGCAAATAGGACTTGCAGGAGACTGACAAACAAGGTTAAAAGCAGGAGCAGGAAATCTCAATCTCTTCCTCCTGCTTATAGCTACATTCCTAGAAAGTTTTTCAGGGGCCATATATATATGCCCTTTGACCTCTGTGTGTCCCATTTCCTTTAAATTTCTTGCTTTGTCTGCCTCTTGTTCCCTGCTTTTTGAGCCAGGAGCAAGAAGGAAAGTAGCTCACTCTTCATTCATCTGATTTGTCTGTAATCTCCAAATTACAGAGTTGGGAAATTAATATGGCGTAGAAGTTGTAACTAGGAAACTGTCTTGGTCAGGTTTGCTTGAGAGTTCCCCTTACTCGGTAATGTGCAGTGTTGAAATTATGGTTATTTTAGTGTGTTAGTCAGGGCAGTTTCTTTGGAACCATGAGTAAGTGCCACTCCAACACTGTAATAGCAGAAGCTTCTGTATCAGTCTGTCACTTCCCAGTAAGTTAAGGAAAGATCATCTTAGGAGGTAAGATTATCCAAAACCCAAGCAGGACTCATGTTGTTTTTTCTACATATGTACTGTTGGCTAGAAAGATTTTATTTCTCGGATGATTGTTTTATAATAGCATGAAGCTGGACAAGCTATCTGTCTGAAATAAGCAATAGATAGTACATTTTCAAGGGGGAAAAAAATCCTAATTTTCTTGGTATTGGACTGTGAAGAGGGTAGTTGTTAACCATGTGTTACACTGCAATGTGTCCAAAACTTGCTTAGACCATGTCAAGTTCAAGCTGAAGAAACAGGATCTTGTGAAAACTAAATAGGAAACAAAGCAACAAAAACCCCTAACCACAAAGCTAGAAGGGCAAACCCACTAAACTTTTTTGAGGGTGTATATTTTCACTCATTAATATGCCTTTATGTTTTGAGACTTCTCGTGTGAAGTGTTGTGTGGAGTACATTTGTTTTTTACATGCCATTTCTATACCTTGGCAACGACTGCAAAGAGCAGTAAATGGAAAGGTTAAATAACAGCTATGCAAACAAGGTTTTCTATTTAAACAAGTTCAGGAGTACATTTTATGCTGGTGCTTAAAACAAGGTTGAAAGTCCTTTTTACTAGAAAGGTAGTGGACATTTTTAATTGATGCATCATTGAAGCTCCTTGAAATCTTCTGTGCCTTCTGTGGTATACAGTGCTGAGGATATGGATGGACTTGGAAGAGAAATGTCACTGGAGTTTAGGACAGTTTTTTTGAGGATAAACATCTCCACGGAAAACCCCCAAACAGAAGAGGAGTTGACTCTTAACCTATATGTCACTTCTCTTTGAAGACTAAAGGTAGCTTAATAGCTACTTTGCTAGCTATAGCAAAAAAGTCTATATATATATATGTATGTGCATCTGTAGACACGTAAAGTAGATATTATCAACCACTTGGAGGCAGATGTGTGCTTCTTTGATTACTGAATCTAGATCTATCCTTTTATAGAAGAGACTTATCCTTTCTAGATTGAGTGATTAAATGCTTTTTGTATGGTCTAATATACCTGGCCGATATAAAATAACAATTGCTAAAATGACTGTCAACTTGAAGTGCCCCCCACGCTGTAAGTTTTATTTTTTTGCATTCTTTAAAGTTATACTTTTTCCAATATACTCAACTGCATGCTGGTTGGTGTGGAAAATAAATCTGCAGGAAAACAGCTGCAGGAAAATAGATCTTGAAGGCATGGTTCTTGTAAATATAGTATTGCTCTTCATTTTTACCTGGTGAGAATCGTTTGTCTTAACAGTGTGTAATCCAGAGTTACTGGGAATTACTCAATTTATTGTGTTATCATGATCATGCACTTATCCATGCAAGCTTGTGAGAAATATAAAGAATGTGTTTCCTGAATGCAATGGAAATAATTAGATCAAAGCAGGCATACTCTCTGGTGGGCCATGAGATACGTTTAGAATCATGCTCCTGAGGCATTGCCATGAAGTTTAGTAGTCAAAGCAACACTGCTGTGCACCAGGACAGTGCATGACTCTTGGTAAACCTGCTGGGAACACAAGGGACAGAAACCTACCATAAAATTCAAGATATTTTTTTGCACTTTCATTACTTTTAAATACATGTGTGACTAATTGTGATTGTAGTACTAATAGATGAAAAAAAAAAAAGAAGCAGGCTAGGCTCAATGTCTTTGAAGCAAATCAAATACTCAGGCTAATGGACTTCTGTGAAGTTCCTCTGAAAAGGAGCAGACCAGAGAGACAGTTTTTGGCAAGCAGCAAAAATTTGCAAGGAAACAGTGGTTCTGGAAGGCTGTACAACGTTAGAGTTGGCAAGTGCTGTGCATACTGACACACTGCATCTTCTGTCCAAAGCCAGTGAGTCTTTAAGCACCAGCTGATCAGGGATTTTCAGGGCTATCTTGTCTAGCTTGAGCAGGTCTGGCAGCTCTTAACACAAAGTGGTGTCTGATTTAAAGACCTTCTGCTTTGTGATGCCTTTCTGAATAGCTTATTCAGCTGGAAAATACAGCGAACAAAGGAGCTGGAAATATTTTGTCAAGTTGGTGATCTCACAGTTCAGAGAGTCAGCTACCAATTATAAAGACTTCTATTGTGTAACACAAGAGCTAGTGTATAGAAAGCTCCAGATCTTACTCTCTTTCTTTATTGGCTTCTGCATAATTATTTTTTGCCTAAAGGATGGTGTGGATGTGGGGTGTATTCTCAGTAATTAACTACATTTTTCTAATATACTAAGTTGCTAGCAAAAGGGGGGTAAATTTTTTTATCTTTGAATTTGATTTCTAACTTGTGGAGATTAGGACAGAGGGAAACCTTCAGAGATTAAATTTTTCCAACTAAGTGCAGGAAAAAACCAGCCTTGTTTCTGTGGAGAGTAGGAAGAGGGAGAAGTGTCTTGGTGTGTCCTCATTTAATTTAGTAGAGATGTTGATAGGAAACAACTTATGATTTCTGAAGCATTAAGTTAACCACAGTATACAGTGATCTCAAAAGTAAACACAGCAACAGGAACCTGGTGAAAGGAGCTGTCATTAGTACAAAGCGCTTTTTTTTTTTTTAATTTCACTATTTGCTTTTATCTGGCCTTGACACTGAAATTTTGATTTTTAAGTATGTCTGTTTTCTCCTGCAGGTTGGAAAAGAGACTGTGCAGACAACAGAAGACCAGATCTTGAAAAGGGATATGCCGCCAGCATTTATCAAGTAAACTAATTTTATTTAAAATCTTGTATTGTGTGTACAGGAAACCTGTTCCAATGTCAGGAACAACCTCTTTGGCAGCAGGGATTTGTCTTGTTACATTCTGTATATACAAGTTCATATACATGGTATTTCTTCCTTTAAAAATAGTTACAAAAATTAATCAGGGTAACAATGGTACTTAGCTGTGTGCTCCTGTAGGTTTGCCTAAAGTGTCAGAGACAATGTGGTGTCTCAATCTTTTTCTCTTTATTTGGCTAATGGGAAAATGTGAATTTGTCAGTGCAGGCAGCTAATAGCATAACTGCCTGGAAATCTCAGACATTTGAAGAGCAGTGACTTAGTGTAGACAGTCCCCTTACAGCAGACATTCTTAATTGCATGTCTTGGTGTAAAGGACAACTGACTTTCTCCTTCTGTTGCCTTAAGCCTTAAAATGATCCATCACACCTTGTTGTGAAATTTCCAAGCTGCTTATTGCCACCCGACAGACCTCTATTGAAGTAACGTTCTTCAACTACCTATAGAACCTCTTTGTTAGCATTGTCCAGTGTATACAGAATTTCTGAGTATTTCACTGTTATTTCCAAACACCAAACAGGCACATAGTCAAAACAAGAAAGCAATGTGACAACTGGGAAAATAATAAAAGGGAGAAGGGAGGTGATATCTAAGGAGAAAATTTATGGTAGGCAGTGAATAAGGATTTAGTTTATTGCATTGTAGGGTGACAAAACGAATTATTAAAATAATGCTTAGGACGAGGTGGTATTAGCATATGAGTTCGAGAATGAAATAGCTGAATTATTAGTGAAGTAGTCTGTCACTTGAAACCACCAGTATGTCTATCAAAGTGATACTACAGTCTGAGAGACTTTCTAGGGAAATCTGGGGAACAGGAGATCTATAGGTCTGCTGTACTTTTGGAATAAATGATTAGAAATTCTGTATTAGAGAACAGAGAGACCTCACCTATATATAGTGTGCTTTGGGTGAATTGACAGTGTTTCTGTGGAGGGAAATTCTGCCTTATAAATCTATTGGTATTCTTAGAAATATTGCCAACAGGGGAAAGGGTAGTCCAGGTAATACAGTATACACTGATTTCCAAACTTGGCAGGTGAAGGTGAAGGCTTTTAAGAAGGTGAAGTAGCTGCAGGGTAGTTAGAAAAATTTTTGTATGAGAAAGGAAATTGAAAGTGGAAGAAAAGATTATATGGTTAACCCTGACAATGGCAGGAGGAAATCAGTAGGACTGTGGAGCTCTTGGTTGGGATTGTGCTTTTCACCATGTTAATAAATGTTCTGGAGACCAGGCTGATTTGGGAGGCAGAAGTACTTAGTGAAAGGTACAAGTCTTATGCAGGGCAGAGAGGTTAATGGATGACTCTGGGAAATTACAGTACCTTATTAATTGAAGTGACTTGATGTTAAGTGTGGATTAAATTACTTCTAAATATCTGAAATTATGCATGCTTGGGAGAGCAGCAGGTCTGATGGCAGAGAGGATGATTGAACTGACCATTACCAATAGTGAGCAAAGACTGGTGAGAGCATCCTTACCTGTTCATAGTGTAAAAGTAAATAAAACATTAGGTTTATCATCAAAGAATGAGAGATAAAAATGTCACAATATAGTTTTGTTCTGCAGCTTGAATACTGCATGTCCTGGTAGTCACACAAGTTTCAAAAGGTTGTAGTAGGACTGGAAAAGCTCATAGAAGGGCTTGGAGAACAAAGGCATAGAATTATTCTCTATTATGCAAAGCAGAGTAGACTGAAACTGGGAAAAGTGACAGAGGGAATTGAGGCCCTGACAGTGTCTATGGAAGGATGAGTTGCATGGAGAAGGTGAAAACTTGTGTTTTTCCTGTGCAGAACTTGATGGGGGAATTGCTTTAAGCTAGCAGTTTGTAAGCCAACAGTAGAGAGAGATTCTTTGTACAGCTAGTTGTGTACTCTTAAAACTCTTTATGTGGGTTTGGAGGTTAATAGCTGAGGACTTAGAGGGATCCATTGTGGGTCAAATACACAAACTGCAGGAAGCCCCAAGAACTGAAAATAGTTGAAGGATGGGAGAGTGCCTAGAGGAAGCATGATAAATGCTTATCCTGCTTTTAACCTTCCTTAGGCTTTTACTTGCAGCTACTATTGGAGACAGGATGCTGAGCTAAATGGGCCTTTGATACAATCCACTGCAGTATTTATCATGCTGTGTGCCTGGTGTGTGATCTTGTGTGGCTGTAGGGGGGTTTGAGTTTTTGAGGGGAGTGTTTATTTCATGAAATGAGATCAAAGTGTTTTTCTTACTTCTTGTGTAATTGTATGCAAATGTGTAATTTTTATTGTGCTCATTTTCTGGGATGTGTGGAATTTTTAGCTTATTTCCAGCTTCTTCTTCACCTAGATGAGTAAAGGATTAAGGAGAAGAAATTTTTTAAATTGCTGTACTGTATTAAGCCTTTGATCAAAATGTAGCAAATTGTGCACGACTTGAATAATTAAATTACTGTAGAAATGTGACACAAGTACTGCTGAATGGTGCTGCTTTATGCTGGCTCCAACAACTTTGTCTGCGGCAATTCATGACTGCATAAGCTGGGATAAAATGTAAAATGGGAACCAAAGGTATCTGTCAGAGTCATGACATGCACTCCACAGAGTACTTACTAGCCTAGATGCAGAAACATGAATTAGGAATGCTCAATGGTTTTTATGAATGATAACATGTGTAATTTGTGGGGTTTTTGTTAATCTGCAGTTTATATCAAAATGAATTAGTCCAAGTTAACAGTTTCTTGTTAACATGGGGAGTGTATTGTCTTGGGTACCTTGGTTGTGGGGACAAATGGTACTCACAGGTGAGGTACAAAGGGGGCCTTATCTTTTACTGATGTAAAGGACAGAATTTAGATGCAAGAATTGAAACAGATGAGTCTTTTTTTGGTTTTGTTTTCCTGAGAGGGAGTTTTTGTTTCTAAAGCATTAGTTGAGGAATTGGCATTCCTTTTTAAGGGAATGCTCTGGCAGAATTTGTACTGGTGCATGGATGATGGGTAAGAAGCAGTACACATATGCCAGCACTGCATTCCCTGTTTGTATTTCCTCCATTCAAAAGGATCACCAGTCCTGGAGGATGGAAAGGTGTGTTTATAATTTTGAAAGACTTGATACAGGCATTGAGGATTCATAATAAAAATATATTATAGTAATCTGTAAAGCTTTTTAGTAGGAGTGTGATTGAGCAGCAAAATAACTTCCTGGCTGCTGAAAAGCTATCATGCATCCCTTCACTTGCTACTGGCATAAACCACATTGGAACTATTGACTTAGAGCTAAAAAATGCTGAGTTCTTTATCTTAATTGTCTTAATCACCAGGGAGTATAAGTAATGCATATAATTTACATCAGATGTTTTGCAATGTGTTCCTATTACTTGTTAAGCTTCTCTTGTAAAGAAGTGAAGAACTGCAGTCTCTAGGCAAAGAATAGGGTTACACTGTTTACACTGAGAATAAAAATTTGTTCAACTTTCATGCTCATTTAACAAATCAATCAGTAATGCTCTTCTATGTTATTGTTATTTTGGTAGCCGAGCTGTAGCTGCACTGCTGGTATCTGTATTAACAAATTATATGTAAAAGATTTGCTTTTTACTTTATATTTCTAGAACTGCAAGTAATCTAAACTGTAGTGGTTAAACTGGAAAACAAACTCAGGGAAAAGCAGAGGTCAATCCTGAAACCTAAAAACTAGAATGATAGTTTAGCATAAGCTATGTTTTTTCCCCGCATGTTTTGTAAGGACTACATTTAACAGTGATGAAGTGCATTGGCTACCCAAAGTAGTATGGTTAGAAATATTATGACCAGTGTCTTCCCCGCAAAGAATTTGGCTGGTGTTAAGAAGGCTTTATTGTAATCACAACTCAAAAAGAAATACTTTTTTTATTAAGATAGGTTGTTGGGTTTTTTCATGTTGCAATATAATACAGAGATTAGAAACTTCACCATAGCAATGAAGTTCTATTCAAAACTTCTGAACATGTTTGATTCTTGTGATAGAACAAGTGGTTCATTGCATTTTTAGGGGCTTTGGTCATTTGTGTTGTTGTTTTGGTTGGTTGAGTTTTTTTTTCATGGAAGTAAATGAATCCTAATCTTTTGCTCCCTGGCATGTGTGCTTTGCAGGGCATGAAATGTGTCTGATTTTCAAACATCAGTATGCTTTTCTTGTACACAGCTTACACTCCTGAAGCATTTAAAGTGCATTGGGAAATTCATACAAAATAGGCATTATACTATTGAAATTCACATTTACCTTTAAGAGGTTCAACCCTAAAAACTGTAACAGAAAACTTTGAATCTTTAGAAACACTAGTTTCATTAATTATGGTGGCTTCTGGTGTAATATGCATTTATGTTAATTCTTGTCTTAACAAATGAGAAAGGCAGCCTTGAGATAATTATCAGTATTAAACAGACAACCATGAAATTAAACTGTAGGAAATTAAGTATTTCTGAGCCTATAGCTCTGAGCTGCTCAATAAGTGATTTGTTTAATCCCTTTCTTGGCAGAGCTGGAAAGAATAAATGTGAGAAGCAGGCACGGAAATGTAATTTTGTGAAGTCAGTTGACTTTGATAACACAACTAAGTACATTGCATAGTGATGAGCAGACCATTTCCACTTTCTGCCTTGAAATCCTTTGGCATTTTCTTGCTCAGTTAGGAGCCTCTGCCATCTGATACACTGAGCAGATGTCTCCCAAAAAGAGCTGGTTATGACAATGCAGGTGATCCAATGTGATCTATTCTAGGGAGCTATTAGCTGAAAACTTTACTTTCTGGACAAAAGTGAGTTTTCCTGTAATGGGTGTCTTATTTCTACTTGTTAAATTTAGATGTAGCCATTAAATTCTAATATTTGTGTTAGCAAAGAACATGGGGGGAGGAGGAAATGGGTTAACTATAACTTTCCAAAAGTACTTTAATAAGTATGGTAAAAGAATGTGCCCAAGTGGTCAGTAGAAAATGGGCTATGTGACAAGCATGCAGAAGTGGTCATAAGAGGTAGCATTGCTGTAGTAAAAGTGTTTTATGTTTGTTGGAACCTCATGTTATTGAATGAGCACATGGCATTCACATACACAGAGCATTATGTATTACACTACAGTTAAATGAAGTGGGAGACAGTGGAGGAAAGTGCAGTCATGAGCAGCATAGCTAACGTGACAGGGAAGTCTGAATTTTTTATTCTCCAAAGGCATCACAAAGTAATTATGAGAGAACAATATCAAAACATCTTCAGTCTTCCAATTTTTGATATTTTAAAATTGTTACATTAAATGATTTGATGGAACCTAATTTCAGAGCTTACCTTCTTATTGTAAGTACCTTTTGTGTTACTGTATTTACATACTGTAATATCTTGCAAAATCTTCTTTCTGCTTTTATGTCTGGAATTGCAAACTGCATTTGAACATTGTGCCTTACCGCTACATTTTGTGCTTATTTAAAATGCTCTTTCTATGAGTGTTAACATTCTGAAGACCCGGACTACAGCTTCAATGACCAGAGCACAGTGTCTTTCTTAAAACTATGTTATTTTGTCCTCATGTGTAGCTGTCATTTAATATTTATTAATAGCAATTGCTACTTGAATAACAATGCCTATACAAGGCTGATAAATTTAACAGTTACTTTGATTGTGAAATCCTAAAGGAATCATTGTTTTGTTCCCTGCCCTTGCCATGAAGAATGTGAGGTATTTTGCTGGGTTGGGAGCTCTCCTTAATGACACTGTACTATGAGCTCTGTAAGGGGTACTTCAAACCTTCCCTATGTGGGAAGGTTGTGTGACTTCTGAAAAACTGGGTTGTGTGGTTGCTGGTGACTTTTTGTTAGAAAAAATACAATAAATACTCTTACCTTTTAAACTATAAAGGTGTAGAATGGTCAGTTTGCTTGTGGTGCTTAAAATGGTAAAGTTAAAAATAAATCCAGCATTTTCTCAAGCCTGTGATCATACAGACAGAAGCTAACCAGCAAGTGTTGTCTGCTGGCTTCCCACAGAGTGGAGAATGCCTGCACCAAGCTGGTGCGGGCAGCCCAGATGCTGCAGGCAGACCCTTACTCAGTACCAGCTCGTGATTATCTCATTGATGGCTCGAGAGGAATCCTTTCTGGAACATCAGACTTGCTCCTGACATTCGATGAAGCAGAGGTAGGAATCCCAGCCAGACTGACAAAAGTGCCTGCACAACAGTATTATTAATTGAAATGTCCCCTTAACTGAAGTAGCTAAACCAAACTATTAAATAGATTAATGAGGTTTTGACTGTTTCAGTTTGATTGGAAACATATTTTGCATTCCTTTCTGTTAGAAGGAGCTTAAGACTTGTTGCTCTGTTTTGTTAGGAGCATTTTTTGCATGACATAATGTTTAGGTGCTACCTGTGATTATTGCTCAAGAAGGCCAGATCTCTTCAACTATCTGATACCTTCCTGATGCTTTTCTGTATTCCCTTCACCTTAGCCATTACTGATCCTTATATTTTCTCTATCCCTTCATTGAAAAGCCCCAGGCCACTTTCTAACATGTTTGTCTGGCTCAATAGCTCTGGCAATTTAATTGGCCTTGGGGCATGGGAGGTAATACAAATTTGGACTGCCTGGCTAGTCAGGCATCAGAAGATGTATTCTGATAAATCTAACAGTTGCTACTTTTTGGTTGTTGCACTAGCCAGAAACTGACTCAAAAGTGCTGTTTGTCCATCCTCATATGTACAAAAAAAAAAGCCATAGTTGCAAGGAAATGTACATGTCTCATGTTTGAATTTTTTTTGGTTACAAATCATAGCTTTGATGCTCTTTCTGAGGATGTAGAGTCTGGCTTATTTCTGAATAAGAAAGATCATGCTGTTAGTAATGCTGATGTCAATCCTAATTCTGCTACAATTTGTTAACCTATGGAATTGTGTTCCTCTTCTTGCTGCTCTGAGTAATCTAACACGGTATCCTTGTCTCATTTAACCATCTCGTGGCTATGTTAGTGTGTTCCTCTGAAATGGTTATAATAGAAGTGTTATGGGGCTTTCAAGGAAGTAAATAGCTTTCAATCTCTCTTTCTAGTGTTTAGGAAATGAATTGACTTTTGTGAAGTTAATGCTTTGTGGGACTCACCTGACAACTCCTTGTTAATGAAAAGAATGCCATTAGTCAGGAATGATTGATTTTTTACAAGTACTTAAGTTGGCACGTGTCTGTGCTAAGTTTCAACATAAAGTAACATTGGGACAAACTGAAATGAGTTTCAGAGGAAGCTTTGGTCTTTTCTATGTGCTAAACACTGCATGTGGTTGATACAAATTAAATGTCAATTAACTTGTTCTTCCATAATAATTGTACGTAGTGATGTCAGAAGTAATGTGGTTCAGAGGTTAGAATATTTACTGACAGAACTGTTTGGGAATCAAAAGTAGACTGAAAAAAGTTAAGCTGAGGCAGATGTCCAGAGGTAATGAAATACAGCCTTCACAGATTTTTTGGAAAGTTTAAGATGTTGGATCTATCTTCCCTGCTGGAATACTGGGTAATGCTTTATCCATATGTAAAGCTGTATGGAAAATGATACTTCCTCTGAAAGCCTGAAGTCTGCTTTCTATGTAGCTTTGCTTTGTGATTTAAGTTAAATATTTTATTGATAAAATTGCAATGAAAACCTTCAAGCATGACAGCATACATAGACGAAGCTCTTTCTTACCCATTTTCTCAATGCTATCCTTCATATGTCATACAGAGTGAAAATACTGGAAGTAGGATTTTGCATTTTTGACTAGTGGAAAGCTGATTAAATATTGGCTTGCCACTACAGCACTTGACTAATGGAATTTGGGTAACTTATTCAGGATCTCAGACCTTTATAATTGCCCATTTGTCCTATTAGCAAATGCTACAACTAAACTGTTCTAATAATAGATTTGCGTTTCTAATGCAAGTGTAACTTAGCTTTAGCTAACGGGATGTTTCTCTCTTAGGTCCGTAAAATCATCCGTGTCTGCAAAGGAATATTGGAATATTTGACTGTGGCAGAAGTGGTCGAGACAATGGAGGATCTGGTGACTTACACAAAGAATTTAGGGCCAGGTTTGATTTGCTCCAGTCTTTCATAAATATATTAAGTATAGTCTGTTTTACTACTTTGTTCTCCCAACAGCATCTCCCTCACCTAAGTTTTGAACTCTGGGACAGTGGTAAAGCAGTTGCCTTGGAAGTTTCTGTTGGGAAGAATGACTTTTCTGTTTCACAGTCTCTTTTAAGAACGCAGAAGATGTTGGTAAATGAGATGTGCACGTGAATGACATGTACTGTACTTTTCCTGTACTGTGAAGAAGTAAGCATGCATTAGTAAGGATTACAAAAAAAAAGAAAAAGCTGTGTAGCTAAGCACTCACAGATATAAAATCCATTAAGTTGATAAAATGTCTGCACTGGCTGAGATAGTTAGGCCCAGAAGGAATTTCTTGGAATAATATACGCTACATGTCATATGTTAACATCTTAATGAGGTTGCAGAAATAGCTGTCTTGAAGTATGATACAAAAGCCCAGCTGTTATGGAAATTCTCTGTTTGCTCTTTGATGCTTCTTCTCCACTTACTACTTCACTGTGTTAACTCACACTTTGAATGGTGGAAGTGATTGGTAAGTGAGGAGCTGCTGTTTCTCGATCTCTTTATTGCTCTAGAGGAAACCTGCCATTAATCTATGTCATCTGCTAGTTCAAATGCTTTAGCTTCAGCAGGAAGTAGCTAAAGTATTTAACAAATGCATTCTGTAAAATCAAGATTTCATGGTGGTAGTGTAGGTGGATGTTGGAATTAAAATTACACTGAACTAAAGAATGCTTATATAAAACCAGCAGGAATCTAGTTAGTCCTTTATATTTATAAATTCTTGTGTAATGTGGCTAGGTGATAAATGAAATGACTAAGAGCTGTCATGGCACAGAGCATGTTTGTATTTTTATTTAACATGTGCATACTTGACCTTGTTTCTAGATGTGGAAAAACTTTCAAATTCCATATGGAGGTATAGTGTTCTCTAAACTTTTATTTCCCATCAGAAATTACCTTCAATTCAATAGTTTTTGCCTTGTTTTGAAGAGGAAATGATAAAACAAAAGGGCAATCTTCTCTTTCTCTGAAACCTTTTCTTCAACTTGGTATATACACATTTAGTTTCTCTGTGGTTATTGTTTTACATATCTTTAAAATGGAAGTTTTCCCTAAATTCAGTTTGCTCTGTTGGGCTCAGTTACAAGTATTTGGCTCTTTTCACTGAACCTCACATAGATAATTTGCTATTACATATGTATGACAGAGGTCTTGGGTAAGTGTCTTAGTTTCTTAGAGTGAGGTATAAGCTTGTTATCTTTGTTGCAAATAATCTTCTCTAAACTCATGATATTCTGAATAAATAGTGAGCCTTGTGCTTCTGGAATGCTGTAGAAGCTCTGTCTTTGTCTGAGCTGGCTGCTGCTCAACATCTGCAGCCCATGCCCACAAAATGTAAGGCCCAGAGTCCTTGTTCCTTGTATCTATATTGATGGGCATTTGGACAGAACCATTCATGTGAGTACTATATAAATAACAGGAGTATCAGCAGGTACACTTAAAGTCAAGGAAGTGCTTATAGGGTTTATGCTGGAACTAGAGGGGGGGGAACATGATTACCTATGAAGGCTTTTGTCATTTAAAAGGAAATGTGGTTCTGCACAGCTTGCTTCTCTGTGCTGTCAGTGTGAGGATCCTACTGCTTTCAGTGATGTCATGAAACAGTATTAAGATGCTTAAGATGCTAACCAGCAGAAAGGTAATTCAGCCAAAGAATATACAGCTTCCTTCCAGTTTTATACCCTGGAGGAGAAAGAGTAGGAGCACAACAGCACCAATTTAAATAATCTTAAGTTTTTTTGAAGCTGTGTCTGAAGTTTCCACATGCCCTGTGTGACAAACCTCACAAGTCTCAGCTACTGCTCTAGAATAAATGTAATTCTTTACAGGCTTCTAGGGTACTGAAGTATTTCTATCAAATATGAAATGTAAATAAATAAGTTCTTGACCTCTGGTAGAACCTCCAAGCAAAAACCTGACATTTCCTTTTTCTGTTCTTCACTTAAGGCATGGATCAAATCTTAACAGAAAAGATGACACCCTCCTCCTGCCCCTTTAATCAGCTTCCAGTGTTCATTAAGTGACTTCATGTCTTAAACCTGTAATTTCAAGTATTTTCCTATTTTATTGATAGCATTTTAAATCAAGAATTTTGAGTAGTCTTTCTGTTTTGGCAGAAAGTGGCTAGGTTTTGAATAGATGACTTCTCTGAAGTGTCTGGAATGTGTTTAAAGTAACAGCTGATAATACAAAAGTTTTAAACTTCAATATAGTTTTCATCAATCATTATGCCTTATTCTTGTTTCAAAATCTCAAGTGTTTCAATGTTCAATTACTTCAATCTTTAGGAATGACAAAGATGGCCAAAATGATTGACGAGCGACAACAGGAATTAACTCATCAGGAACATAGGGTTATGCTGGTAAACTCCATGAATACAGTCAAGGAGCTATTGCCAGTACTTATTTCAGGTATTTTTTGCTTTGTTCTTTAATACCATTCTGAATTACCGTTTTGAACTGGGGTTCCCATGTTTTATGTTAATTAAAAATAATCTTGACATCTGTAATCAATTGCAAGTAACTGTGCTTCTTGTAGTAAAACTACAGTCTCTTTGAGATAAAATGGTCCAAGCAAAAGGAAATGTTTCATATAAATACAACTTGACCACTGATTGGTCTTGCATATACCTTTTTCTAATCTCTTCTATTTTCACAGCTATGAAGATTTTTGTAACCACAAAAAATTCTAAAAGCCAGGGAATAGAAGAGGCCTTGAAAAATCGCAATTTCACAGTAGAGAAAATGAGTGCTGAGATAAACGAAATAATTCGTGTGTTACAACTCACTTCCTGGGATGAAGATGCCTGGGCAAGCAAGGTATTTTCATATCAACATTTGTATGTAGAAGTCTAGTTTTTGTCCACTGTGTTTTACCCTTTTAAATTTGTGCTTTTGAGACCACTGAAATGTGAAATATTGAGCTTTCTCTCAATAAGCAAAGTTTAACTAGTGGGGCATTTGAAGGTAGTTCAATGGTTTACTGTAACTCAGTGGTCTAACAGAAGACAGATTTATTCATGCTTTAGTTTTAGCATCATTAGGAAGTCTTGGAATATGGTATATTCCACTCAGAGAAGGGTATTTTCCCTATCTATAACTACCCTACATAATAATTTTTGACATAGGAATGTTAGGTATAAAAGTTACTGTTCATTCAGCTGGTCTCATAAGTGAGATTGAGATTTTCCTTCTAGATCCTGACAGAAAAGATAGGCTGCTGTTGTATTCCTTATGCAAAAGGCTTGGAACTGAGAAATTTTAGTCAATTTTGGGGGATTCCTCCTTGAACACTTGCCCTGTTTCTCCCTGCCCCATTTTTATTCTGAACATGAGAGTAAATTTCAGGTTTTTGTCTTAACTCAAAAAAAATTGTTAGATTGAAGAGGCTTTCTGGGTAAGTTTGATGCCTGTGGAAGTGGCTTATGTACAGGATTGGTTCTTACACCTCAGTGTTCAGCTGTGTGAGTGACTGCAACCACTTAACCTGGAGCTAATTGCTGCTCTGAAGTGATGCTGAAGTGTGTAGAAGACTGTAAAGCAGGTCTGACTGACAGAATCATGTGTTCTGGGCTTACAAATAAATGCAGCTGCATAACTGAAATTCCTGCCAAGTTCTTTTTGAGTACTTGGAAGTAAATTGCTGAGGATATTTTTTAAGGGTTAATAATATGAGTAACAAATAAGCATAAATGTCATGGAAAACTTACTGAGACCTGAAGCCAGACTGGTTAGTAAACAGAGTCTAGCAGGAAATCTAACATTGATGTAACCAATATATAAAATCACTGGCCTATGGCGTTTGGCACTTGACCCTTAGTTTGCCTCTTGATTTATTTTGTCACTATCACTTCCTTATTATGACTACTGTATGCATCTCTGTTTTTGTTGTCCTGTTTCTTACCCTTTTCTCACCTTTAGAAGGTAAGCTTTCTTCCACACCCTCCACCTCTACCTTGTACTAAACCCAAAAAAAGCATGTCTGTGGGATTTTGTGCTGTGTGCAGACTGTGTGCTGTGCAACTTCTCTGTGTGCCAGCTGTGACACTGGCATTTATACTTATGGATTTACACAGAGTTTAAAAAAGATCATAATAGCTCTATCTAGCTGTGTGGAGCATTGGCTGTCACTGAGAATGGTAATTGCAAGCTGATCTGCATCAAGACTCTTTCTGAATCTGATTAGAGTTAGGGCAAGATTTTACAGCACATTCTTGCAGAATGCTTTTATGTTAATTTATGAGTCTCTGTAGTGACAAATAAAGGGTCCAGTCATGCAGGAAGCAGTTGTCTGCATGGCCAGGAAGCTTTATTAAGTCAGGAATTTTGTCTATTCCATAGTGTTTTACCCATAGCCTTCCTTCATTTCAGATGGTTCATGTTCTTTAGGTCTAGGCTTAAAACTGCAGTCTTGCATGGGTACTTTTTCAATTCAGTTTTATTTTTGGATTTAAGCTTTCCGGTATTTTATGAAATATGAATGCTATTTTATTTTACACAACAAATGTGGAAATTTTTGTGGCTAAGAAAAATGTCTATTACAAGGAGTTGGCAATTTTGGCTTAGGAAACTCTTATTCATACTACTGGTGAGGCAGATTAATAAAGGATTTAATTAAGAAAACAGTTGGTACATTAGCAGTATTTCCTAATGGAAAATATTGGTCATTATGCTTAATGCATAAATATGTTGTATGGATTAGTATAATCAAAGTATCATTCTCTTCTGAACTGAGAATTTTTTAATTGTATTTTGTTTTTGAATTAAGATATCCTAATGATTTGGAGCTGCAGCACTGGACATTAATCAAACTGATGACAAAGCATTTAAGTTGAAAAATGCAGTGGGATGAAGAAGCAGAAACAAGTTTGCTAATAGCCACCTGTCACAGACATGATCCTGTATTTGCACACATATCTAACAATTGACTTGTTATTTTGCTAGGAGGGAGATGGAGGAGCTGTTAAGTTGTAGTTGAGGTCACTGTTGCATGCATTTTGTGCTTGGTGGTGAAAGAAAAGATTTTCCCCATGCTGTTCTGGAATAAAGTAAGGTGTTTGGGGATGCCCAGCCTTGAATTTTTATCTGTATAGTACATGCTATTGCTGATGTTGGACTTTATGTTTATTATTCTATCTTGAGTTATTTATACCTTGAGTTATCACAATCTGTGTAGAGACGGTGGAGAATGAAAAAGGTATGGAGCCAAAGTTGTAGGTTTTGTAGGAGTTGTAGCTGTAGGTAAACTATTTTGTTGGTCTTTCTGGACACTGCACATTACTATTACTGGATTGCAATAATCTCTGTTTACACTGGATTTTAAAAATAGTATGGTGCTTTAGAACTGAAATACTATTCTTGGACGAAATCCTGGGGAAAAGAATTGTATCTATTTTTTCATTCATAGCTTTGAACTTTTTTACTTTAATTTTTTGTTTTTCAGAGGAATTTAATTTTCTCTTGCATATTGTTAGTGTTTATTTTAAAATTAATTTGAAGTAATAATTCAAACATCTTTCATTTCCATGGAATTGGAGGGAGTTAACAGTTGTAAGAAGCTGAGAGATATCTAATGTCTTGCAGGATTGAACCCTGAATGGTGACTAAGCTATCTCTCTTGCCAGAACACTGGCTTTGCCTATTTCCTCCAGCATTGCCTTCTTTGGTCATGAAATGCAGATATCCTTAGACTAGACCACTTCATTGAGTCAGAGGTTGTGTTTTACATCCAGCGAGGAATTGTGTAGGATTTATTTTGCTCTTTTGCATAGCGGAGCCAGTACTACCTGCTCCCTGAATAAGCTCAAAATTCTTGGTAGTGGCAGAAATGATGCATAGAAGTGTCTTCAATAATATTTGCTTTAGGAATTGGTTTGGAACAAATCCAGATTGCTCTTTTCCCTTCAGACAGTGTTGCCCTAGTTGTTTAATTTGATTAACTGAAATAGTTTACTTCTTCTGAAAATGCAATAGTGCTGATTTTGTTGATAGACTTCCTTTTGGTAACGGGAACTGTTGGCAGGGAGAGGAGGGAAAGAAACAATTTTTGCTGATAAAACTGTATAAATTTTTTTTGCAGAAGAGCAGTAGGATTTAATAAAATTTTTGTGCTTGCAAACGATATTCCGTTGGCAAAGCCCAGAGAATTACATTTTAAACATTTTTAGCTCTTTAGGGGAGGAATAAAGTATGTAAACAGCTACAGAAATTGGGACTATCAAGATATACTTACAAGCAGTGAGACCTTGAGCAAGTTGCTGGTTTTTTAGATGGAGTGTTTCTGCTTTTGTCTTGTTTCTTAATAGCCTGAATTGGTTGGTAAGTCCAGACCTTTCAGTATGGCTATACCTTTGTTGCTTGCCATCTCCCACCCCTAGCTGCATATCTGACCTTTTGGAAGGTTTTCCAAACAGGTCCCAACTGAGTTTGGAGACCCAGTTTCTAGATTTGAGATCCAGTCATCCAGGTGAAAATAATTCTGCTTTTGGTGCTCTCTCTCAGGCTGTGATTCAAGAGCCTTTAAAAATATTCAGCTGCATCGTGCGACATTTTAGAAAGTTGCTTGCTGAATTATGTTATAGCACCTTATGAATAGCTGACAGACCAACATGCCTGAATAAAAATGCCGGAATATTAATGTTGTATGTTTGAGACGAAGCAGGCAGAATGAACAACTCCACAAAATGTGGCCATTTCTTTAGTGTTGTGCGGCTATAGCAAGATACTGATCACTGATGGTAGTAGGCTTCTCTTCAAAAGCATTGGACATGGGCAGTCTGATGCAGATGCTACATGAGAGCCAGGCTTCTTTCTGTCATCTCTATATCATTCATGGGATCTTAGATGCATTTCAAATCACTTCCACGATATGTGTGGTAAAAAGCTATTTTGGCTTTTCCACAACTTCTTTCTTAGGTACATGTTACTGTTTTCACTGTCTGTCCGTTTGTGTAAGATGGAAAACTTGTGGCCTCTAGTGGAGGGATGGCACATGAACAATGTACAGACTGTGCAGAGAAATCAGAACTGGGAGGTTGTTTCCCCTGCAGCCAGAGGTGTTGGATAGTAGAGGCATAACAGTGAAAGAAACAGCTTCTTTGATGATCCTGGCAGAGGAGTTGAGAGTTTTAAACAGTCACATGTAAATACATGTGTTTATCTCCAAAGACATTCAGCTCTGTATCTGAGACTTTCAGAAATTAGCTGGTAGTCTTACTTCTCTGTAAACAGTAACTGTTTGACTTTAAGCAGCAGAGCAGGTGAGAAATGCAGATGTGCAGCCTCTTATGCTGAAGTAAGTAGTAAAATTCACTGGCCAATTACCAGGTATTGATAGTCCAATTACATCACAACTCTTCTATGTGCCCTGATGTAAAATGGAACTAACTCCAAGATGTGTGCTTATTAGAGCTCCAACTTTAGAAATTAAAGCACTAGTAAATAAAGAAATAGAAAAATCACTAAAATTGCATGCATAATTTTTGCATTTTGAGTGAAATGAAAATGTCTGTTCTAACTGGAAAGAAGCAATTTTGACCTGCTAGTTTGAAAATTGGTTTTGAGCTGCTTATATGAATGGGTTTTTATAAGTAGACTGCTTTATAGAACCTTTGTCAGCTTTGGTTGCATTGATTACTTGTGCTTTGATATTTTTGTTTTGAGTATCATTTCGCTGGTTTCTCTTTTGTAAAGGACACTGAAGCCATGAAGAGAGCTTTAGCCTTAATAGATTCAAAGATGAATCAGGCAAAAGGTTGGCTGAGAGATCCAAATGCACCTCCAGGTAATATTTAAACACAAACAACAACATAAACTATTTTGCTTTTTGAAGGTCTCATTATTTCTGTTGTTTAAGACAAAATGGTCTTTAAGCATTAATAACCCTTCCATAGTGGATCATTCTGAAGGTGCCTGTATTTATTCCTTTCTTTAGATACTGGGAATTGAATGAGTTGTGCCTAATGACCTGGAAGGCTTTGCTGCTTCTAAATGGTCTAAAATATATGTATTCTGTGGAACATACGTGTTCTTCATTTGCATTCCAGCATTAAACCCAAAAACTTATGAATTTAACAGTACTTAATTGTAGCCATGGCTAATATTTAAAATCCCTTCTTTTGTATTTTCAAAATTTTATTACTTGAGATTTCCCTAACAATCTCTTTAAATGTTTTTCTTTCAGTCTTGACATAAAATTCTTAGTATGAAAATCTGCCATAAATGTGCTTAACTGCAATCACCCTTACTTATATAAGGGGCTTACCTGTGTATGTATCTTTAAAGTAAACAGAACTCGATAGAGGCCTGTTCCATTTGGATGTTGAAAGACCTTATCAGATGGGCTTCCTCTGAAATCAAAGCCAAACTAATAGAGTTGTAAAAGTTGGATGTGAATTGTTATTTTTTGGTATATATCTCCATTTTTGGTAAATGTGCTTTCCCGACTGAACCTAATGCAGTTCACGTGACATGATGATGATATCAGGAGTTTTCTCATACATGTCACAGAATGTCTTGTTTGCTGTACTGACTGACCCTGTGCCTCAGGGGATGCTGGTGAGCAGGCCATAAGGCAGATCCTTGATGAAGCTGGCAAAGCAGGAGAGCTGTGTGCAGGCAAAGAGCGCAGAGAGATCCTGGGCACGTGCAAAACCCTGGGGCAGATGACAGATCAGCTGGCTGACCTCCGGGCCAGGTAAAGCTCTACTTGGGGTGGGCACTTCCCAAGTGCTATTGAAATGTTTTCTCTGCAGTTGCCACTTCCTAACCTGTAGAAAAGCAGACTGGAACTGTATTGTAGCTTTTTAACTTCAGTCTCTTATTTTCTGATGAGAATAATATGTTTTAATAAGAGAAATATTAATTATACAATATAATGATTGGAATTGCTCAAGTAGATAATTCTGACTTTGCTTGCTGTCTAACACATAACCCTTCTCCAAATTAGGTCCTCTTAAGTCTGTTCTCCAAAGAGGATATACTCTGTAAGATACATGGATATTCTACTTTTTAGGTGTTTTTTGGGATGTTAGATCACATGTGGTGGTTGTTGTTTATCCTTCATTGGCAAATTCTATTGAACTTTGTGTGTCACATGATTGAGGCAGCTAAGACATTTTATTTTCATATTTATTTTTTTAATTGACTTGCTGTCATCACTTAGATGTAGGAAGACTTTAACTCCTGCAGATTCTGACTCTCTGCAACAGTCTGTAAATGAGGAGAAAAGAGGCCTTGTCCTGGGTACTTTAATGGAACTGTATCCTTAAATAGCTTTACTTTTTGACACTTAAAACGTGTTTATTCTTCTGAGACTGCTAAATGTCACATTCTAGAATAGGGGAAATATGTTCTTAGTTTTTATCTCTTCTTCTGTTCCTCAGTTATTTTTTATTTCCTTAAGGAGGAAACAAAATCTGATTAAGTACTATATCTCTTGCAGTAAATGCTTGGAATAAGCATAAGCAGGTTTTGTTGCTCCTTCACTAGAAAATAGCTTTAGTCAGTCCTGAGCTGAATCTGTGGTGCTCTTTTTGTCTCGGGCAGAGGACAGGGTGCCACACCCATGGCCATGCAGAAAGCCCAGCAGGTGTCCCAGGGGCTGGACCTGCTCACTGCCAAGGTGGAGAACGCAGCCCGCAAGCTGGAGGCCATGACCAACTCCAAGCAGGCAATTGCTAAGAAAATTGATGCTGCTCAGGTACTGCCAGTGATTAGTAAATCCTTCAGAACATTGCTACTCTCACAGCTGTTCTACTGAACTACTGTAGTTGTTTCCAAACAAAACACAGTTACTTGATAGGAAGAACATAGAGGGGATACTTGCTTTAACAAAGAAAAATCTAAAATTCAGTGCTTTACAGGATGTGATGAATTCTGCTTCAGTTGATGATCTTTTTTGATAACTTAGTTGGCATTGCTAAAAATTTCAAGGTTATTAAATTAAAATGATGGAATACCCTAAATTTGCATATAAATGAATCTTATTAAAGAAAAGAATAGAAGAGTTTTAGATTGAACAGACCTATTTATGGATAAAACCAGAGCCCTTTCTTTGGCCTCTGTTTTGGGAGTGGAGTTCAGGATTTAGAACTGTATGTTAATGACAGAAAAGAAATTATGTTAATGAAACTACATTTTCTTTCAATTGATCCTTTATTTTTGTTACTCTTAATATCCCTCAATGGTCAGTCTCTTACCCAGTGCTGATTATGATTATCATCAAATAATACACCTTATCTAAATGTGTATATGTGTCTATTATCAATATAAAAAGATACATTAATATTATATATGTATTAAGTGAAATGGTAATGGGACTTTTTAGGAAGAGCTCTGTGTACCAACCTGGCCTCAAGAGCATCTATTTTCATTTTTTTCTGAAAGTCACATCATCAGTTTCTAAAGGCAGTGATTCAGTTTTGTTTCTAAAATGTTGTTGGCAAATGTTGAGGGGAGAGAGAGAATGTAAAATCTTTGGGTAGATTTTATCTAGTTTGACATTTTTTTTCAAAACAGAAAAACTATGAGGCAGTAGAATAATTTCATGGTTCCTAAAAACCAGAAATTGCCTTTGAGAAGTATTTTCTGTTAAATAAAGTTTTGAAAGCTGTATTGGTATTTATTCCCTATAAAATCATGTGTAGAATAAACATTACTTTTTGCCTTCACTTGAACACAACTTCTTTCTGTTAAGAATTGGCTTGCAGATCCTAATGGGGGCAGTGAAGGGGAGGAGCATATTCGGGGAATTATGGCTGAAGCAAGGAAAGTTGCAGAACTGTGTGAGGAGCCTAAAGAGAGAGATGACATCCTGCGTTCCTTGGGGGAGATCTCTGCTTTGACAGCCAAGCTGTCAGATCTGCGACGACAGTAAGCGTTTGTTTTGTCACCATTGATTTATTTATTTGAATGACTTCCCTCTGCATTTCCCAATGCTGAGCAAGATCAGAATATTGATCATTAAAATAAGCCCTTTTAAGTTATTCAGCCTAGTGATTTCTATCTTAAAGCCTAGCTTGCACTAGCTTCCTTAAAAAAAAGGTAACCAGACATGTATTACATGGAAGTATTTTCTTTCTACTGCCTATGGAATATTTGAGAAGGAACCTGAAGCCAAAAGTGAGCTTGTTTGTACTGTTGAAACAACAAGGTAATGGGAAATATAAGTTTGTTTATGCAGATGGGTGTCATCACTGGTTTTTGCTAAGCACTTTACTAAATAGGTGGAATATCTACCACTTAAATCAGTGACAATGTTCTAAACTGTAACTGCAAACTATACAAAAGACAAGACTTTCAGAAATTCTATTTCTGTATCAGTTTTGCAAAGAGGCTGCTTGAGAATGAGAGAGGAGAAAGAAACTGTTATTGTACAAATTGTCATCTTTACCTAATGCTGGTTGCAATATAGCAATAGATATTTGTCTTGCTTCATTAGTTAGATGCTTTAATCAAGTTTTTATTGAGCTTTAGCTGCTGTGGGTCTTAATGTGCTACCTTTTGTCAGGTTTGTATATAGCCTTTGCTCTGTGGCTGCTTACTCTTCTGCTTGTAATCTGTATGGCATGATTGCAGTTGCTCATAAGACAGCCATGGAAATGGGAAATCAATTCTTACACCAGTATTGGCAATGCCAGTCTGTGCCTTCCCCCATCTCAGCGCTGTGCTGAACATGTCCAGGTACCACAGCAGAGAATTGCTCCTCAGAGTCTCAACCCAAGGGTCAAATTCAACCTTATTTAACAATATCAAGTACCTTTTATTGTATGTCTTCCTGCTGAACTTGAGATAATCTGTAAATGATCTTTCTATGACTACACTCTTTTTTTTTTTTTTAACCTTAGTGGGAAAGGTGATTCTCCTGAGGCCCGTGCTTTGGCTAAGCAAATAGCTACATCACTTCAGAATTTACAGTCCAAAACAAACAGGGCTGTAGCAAATACCAGGCCAGTTAAAGCAGCTGTCCATTTGGAGGGCAAGATTGAACAAGCTCAGAGGTGGATAGACAATCCCACAGTTGCTGATAGGGGAGTAGGTAAGTGTTTCTCTGTGATTTTCTCCCCTCAGGTTTAGAATCAAACCTGTCACCAATTTTTGTGGTGGACATTACTGCTCTTGAGATGCTGAGGATGCATTGAATTTTCACTGGTGTGGAGACTTGGAGTTATAGCTAAGTCCTGACTGCAATTACAGAATTAAGCTAGCCCATGATTCTCTTTGTGTTCTTTCCTAAAGAATGGAAGAACGTGTGCTGTAGAGAAAACAAACTTAAGATTTCTCCTTGCTTTCCTTATTATGCAAATATTGTATCTCAAATTTGAATTTATACCTACTCCAGCAAATTGAGTAATTAAGACCTTCTGAGAAGAGAAAAACACTCATAAACCTGACCTAGGAGTATCACTTCTTGTATGGTGTCTGGGTTATCTGAGGAGAATGCTAACAATTAAAGAGAAAGAGGATCTGATAATCCCATTTTGCTCTCGATGAGCATATAACTCTGGTTCAGGAGTTGCTGGCACTTGGCAGGATACTCATAAGAAAAGTAAATTAAGAATATAAAAGATGGCAGCCCAAGAGTGATTCTTGGATAGTCTGATGCTGTGACAACTTCCTAAGTAATTTAAAGCTTGATTACCAACTTGGATTACTTGGGCATTAGCTGAAAATTATTCTTCAGTAGGTATTTGGACTTAATACATGATGAGTTCTTTTAAAAGAATACTGCTATTGTACTATTGAAAGAACAGAGAATTACATTCCTGTGAATGAGCAGGAAGCATCTGCAAGTGAATGAAGGAAATTACCCATGCTAAAAATAATTTTTTTAATGGAAAAAGCTTTTGACACACTGTGGAGGCTTTGTAAGGTGTTCCCTACCCCCACTGTCCCTTCCAATCCAGACTACTTGACACTTCTTACTTATGGTTTCTGGAATTCTGGGAGAGGGCATTTGGCTTTTTAAGTTATGTTTCTACTTGTCTTTTCTTTCCCTCTTGCTGCTCATCTTCTATTGATGGGATGAATTGCAGTATTTGAAATTTGTAAGTGCTTTCTATTGGATTCAACGGATTAGTTATGTAGAAATACCTGACAGCTGCCATGGTTAATTTTTGTCAGACCACTCTAATTAAAAAGGATGTATCTCTAGCCAGAGTTGCTAAATTAAGCAAAAAGAAACTGGAGACAGTTGAATTCCTCAGTGGTTTTGAACTGTAATTATTCAGTGATAAACTGCACAAGATCTTCTCTACCACCTAGGGGAGTGTTGTTAAAACCGCAGGAGTTGTGATGTGTGCACGTAGGTGTGCAGTTCGTGTCCCCGTGTGTCACTGCCCTGTCCCCTGCAGGCCAGGCTGCCATCCGCGGGCTGGTTGCCGAAGGCCGGCGCTTGGCCAACGTCATGATGGGCCCGTACCGGCAGGAGCTGCTGGCCCGGTGTGACCGCGTGGAGCAGCTCTCTGCCCAGCTGGCCGAGCTGGCTGCCCGCGGGGAGGGCGAGTCCCCGCAGGCCAGGGCCATTGCAGCTCAGCTCCAGGACTCACTGAAGGTAAGGACCTGCTCTGGGCAGGCAGGCACATGATGCACTGAGACCCTTCACTCCTCTGCCAGCCCTGTGAGTGTGAGGCCTCCATAGAAACAACAGTGCAGCTACAGAGCTGCTGCTTTAGCTGGGGTGGTTAAAGTGAACTTTCTAGAAAGGCCTTGTTATTATGCCATGGGGGTTAATTTCAGATGAACAGCTTAGAAGGAAGATTTGAGTCTGTCTTAAAAAAAAATATGCTAGCATTGCAGATTTGAGGGGCAAGGTCTCAAATCATGCTGTTCATTCATAGGACTGTGACTGGGATAGTACTGTAGCCTCCAAGTTGTAGGAGAAGGGCTGCCAGCAGCATGGAGCTGGCAATGGGGGCTGCTACGTGGGCTTTAGGCAGTCATAGGTATAGGCCCTACAGGGGAGCTTGGACTGTGAAGGCTAGGAGGAGGGCTAGGCTTGTGACTACGCCTGATCAAGAAGAGTTTAATGTAGGGTGTGAAATGTAGGTGTAGAGTTTAATGTAGGCTGCTTCAAGGAGTGGTATGTAAGCTGTGTATATGTCAAATTATGTAAAAGGTGATTAACTGATCATACTTTTAAGGTAATTTTATTTTAATGTCTGTCATTGGAACAGGGGTTTTTTTTGCAAGAGAAGGTTTTATGGGATTTGAACCCTTACAACTTTATATCCTTCTATCATATGCTAATAATTTTCCACTTTTTTAAGGATCTTAAAGCACGAATGCAAGAAGCAATGACCCAGGAAGTTTCTGATGTTTTTAGTGACACCACAACTCCTATTAAATTGTTAGCAGTAGCAGCCACTGCTCCCTCTGATGCTCCCAACAGAGATGAGGCAAGTATACCCAGGTGGTCTTTTCTTTCCATATAAAGCTTCAGTTATTGTTTAATTTTACCTGAATTGGTATTTTGAAAAATAAATCAGTGCTCTGAAAAATGAATTGGTATTTTTTCTCAAGTTTGTGGTACATGCTTATTAATTCTGACAACATAAAGATTACTGTGCAAACCTCTCCAGACTCCTGGAGACTGTGAACTGTATAACCCTGGAAACAGTGTTGTCCCTGACTTCATAAATGGCAAAAATGTCTCCCCATGTTGCTGGTACCACATTGCAAAACTTTTGTGCAAAAATCCCTAACACACTAGTTGGTGGATTTTTATATCCCAGCATTACATAAGCTGATTACAATAGTCAGATTCATGCCAGAATTAATCAACAGACTAAACCTGTTCTCTTGCTGGATATTGTTTCCTGTACTTGAAAGCCACTGGCTGCACATGAAGTACCTAAAATGCCGTGTCTGGCAGTTCTGTTTGGCTATTCTGGCATTTGGCTACATGATGAAAATAATTCCCAAGGCCTCGGAGAATCCAGCTTTGTGGCAGGATAGCTTTTTGTCCAAGTATTCTGTTTCTTAAATACCTAAGCACTGTAAAAGGAGGCAGTCTTTTTCCAGTGTGAATTTTTAGTGTAAACCCCCTTATTTATCTTTTAAATATAGTTACTTTTGTATTATGGGTTTGAAGATGAATCTCTGAGCTAATTATTAAAGTATTTCTTGCAGCAGTAGTCATCAGGAATTAATGAACTTCATACCTTGAAGCTATAAAGTGCATAGCCATCTCCTTAGTTGTCCCATTGAGTTAGTAAAGAAGAAAGTCTGATAGTGTAAAAATTAAAAAGCCAAATGCCTTCAAAGCTTTTGTGTCCTTTTGCATCCTCTCAGGATGAGTTGAGTGGGGATGTTACGAAGGTGTTTCTGACACTGAAGAAATTGTGTTCGGTTGAGGAGGTTAGGGCTTTTTTTAATGTTTTTTTCTCTTCTGACAACTAGGTGTTTGATGAAAGAGCAGCAAACTTTGAAAACCATGCTGCTAGACTGGGAGCTACAGCAGAAAAAGCAGCTGCAGTTGGAACTGCCAATAAAACTACTGTGGAGGGCATTCAGGCAACGGTGAAATCAGCAAGGGAACTCACCCCACAGGTGGGTTTGAAGGGTTGTTAAAAGGACTGGGGATGACTTCTGGGGAATTTTTCCTGATGCTTCTGTTCTCAAAGAAAGAGATGGTTGTTGATTGATGCTTGTTAATACCAAGAAAGAACATAGTGCTGGCACTCTTAAAAGGGGAATGGCAAATATTTCTATACATGATACTAAAAGTAGAACAAAAGATCAAATGACATTTTATTTTTCAACACTTGAACAGAAGTGTCTGTGACTTACACTTGAAACAAAATGATTTTGAGGCTTAGTAAAATATGTAAGGGGAAAAATGCTCCTTTTTTATTCCAAACTAAACTTCTATCTAAATGTTGGTAGCATAATAAGTATTGTACTTTAGTGCTTTCAAGAGTTGTTTATAAGAAATTAGTACATAATTGAAGTTCCAGAAAAAGTATTTATGCCAGCTAATTTCAGAAGTGTAGCAGATCTTCAAGGAGCTAGATACTGCACTAGAATGAATGAACTAGGTTTTCAAATGTGGAGCTACACATCTAGTGCTGAAAAAACAAAAGCATTTTCAAGAATGTGCATAATGTTGATGTGCACTGATAATTAAAAATGTCTTCTGTTGGCAGGTAGTATCAGCAGCTCGTATCCTCTTGAGAAATCCTGGAAATCAAGCTGCTTATGAACATTTTGAGACCATGAAAAACCAGTGGATTGATAATGTAGAGAAAATGACCGGTAAAGTAGGAATTTTTGTTGAAGATCCTACCTGTGGCTAACTAGCTTTTATAGATTTTTCTCCATGCTGTTCAGATTGATGAAACATGCAAAGAATAATGACTGATTAAAAGTAAATTAAGAGAATTGGGAATGTGCTCTCTCACCCCAGGAATATGTAGATGTTACAGAATATACAAAATAGCTGGCTTCTTATCTGTTAATACTGAGCTGTAGAGGAGCAAATCCTGCTTTAGTTCTTTTTTGGGAAAATCAGAATACCATTGCTTTTTATTGCAGTTGCTATTCTAGCAGTATATCATTGTGACAACTTGAGGTTTTCTTCTGTATAATCTTGGCATGTTGAAATAGGACAGATAATTAACTGAAGGAAAGAAAATATGTTCAAAATATGTAACAGCTCAATGAATACAGAGAATAAGACAAAGCTACTGATCCTGCTGAGGCAGTGAAATGTTTCAGTCCTTCCCAAGTGCAGATCCTTTGCAGTGACCTGCTGAACAGCTGACTGTACTATCTCTTCCTTCATCCCAGTAATTAAATCCTGGGTATTTTAAATCTCACTGCCTTGTCACTATGAATCACCCCTATGTAAAAAGCACAGCCAGAGGGATACTTCCTTTGGAATGAATGAGAGAGTACAAAAAGTACTGAATATACTTAAGGAAATGTGGTGTGAAGAAAGAATCTCTGCTGCATATTCTGCGTAAGCCAGTTCTTGACTGAAACAACATTCCATGGTAGAGGAATAAGAGCTTGGGATGTCATTAACAAGCTTTACCATGGTAGCTGTCACAGAGGTACAACAGAATCACGAGTTAAACTGCAGTAGTACTTTGGTCTGATTTCCATGCCCTCTTCTACTCTTCCCCCGATCCCAGTTTTAAAATACTTTTCTGGTTTTGAGCGATGTCTGGAGTACCAAATATCCCTTTCCACAGATGAAACTAGAATATGAATGTATTGAACTTTTATTCTAGGGTTGGTGGATGAAGCCATCGATACTAAATCTCTGTTGGATGCATCAGAAGAAGCCATTAAGAAGGACCTGGACAAATGTAAAGTTGCAATGGCCAACATGCAGCCTCAGATGCTGGTAGCTGGTGCCACCAGCATTGCCAGGCGAGCAAACCGCATCCTGCTGGTCGCAAAGCGGGAGGTGGAAAATTCCGAAGACCCCAAATTTCGGGAGGCTGTTAAAGCAGCCTCTGATGAGCTGAGCAAAACTATATCACCCATGGTAATGGATGCTAAAGCTGTGGCAGGCAACATTTCTGATCCTGGTAAGGATTCTGTCAGCTAATTTAAAATGGGCTTTTTATTGACTGGAGATGATGTGAAGTAGTGCTGATTTTTTTTTATACAGCTGTGTATCTCCTTTTATGTAAATGTGGTGTACACTTACATCTCAGAAGGATGAAATCAAGCTCACACCATTAACTGCTGCATCCTGCTGTTCTGAAATGCAATCAAAGGCCTTTGGCATATTCAAGGGAAAAGGATTCAACATTCTAATACGTTATGCGATTTCATATTCTTAATTAGAAGCATTTGTTATTAGTTTTAAGTGGTACTACTTTATAGCAGAAAATATTTTGTAGTTTTTTTGATTCTAAAAGTTGTTCTGGGAGTTACTTTGGCTATTGATAGTGATTATTACTCAGCCAAGGCTTTATTGTATGCATGTTGCATGTGACACTAACATTTCAAGCATGCAAGTCTGCTGTAAACAATTTGGTAGTTTCTAAATACAGATGTAAGTGTACTTGGCACAGTACATTGGAGAAGTAATTTTTGGGGGTAGTGTTCTAAGTATTACCAAGTTCTATTAAATTGGTATTAAACTGGTATTGGAATTTTTGTTCAGGTTTGCAGAAGAGTTTCTTGGATTCTGGATACAAAATTCTGGGAGCTGTGGCCAAAGTCAGAGAAGCCTTCCAGCCTCAGGAACCAGATTTTCCTCCTCCTCCTCCTGACCTTGAGCACCTTCATGTAAGTGTAGGTAGTTGGTAATAAAATACACAGTTGTCATTGATGTGTGGATTACACTGAAATGATTTCAGTATATTGTTCTTCCTTAGAAATAAAGGGTATTGTCTGGCCAGCCATGCATACAAGTAACATCAAGTCTAAAAAATATCCATCCAGCATTCAAAAGGAAAGTTTAAAACATGGTATTTTCTTTAACAGAAAGCACTTGGAAAGCTGGAAAAAGACCTGAGGTCATGCAGTCATGCCCTGCCATGACACCATTGTCTGCTCAGTCTTTGCTCTCTTTCATTGCTCTCAATAAGATTTTTGCCTCCCTCAGCTGACTGACGAGCTTGCTCCTCCAAAACCACCACTGCCAGAGGGGGAGGTCCCCCCACCCAGACCACCACCACCTGAAGAAAAGGATGAAGAGTTCCCAGAGCAAAAGGCAGGAGAAGCAATCAATCAGCCCATGATGATGGCTGCAAGGCAGTTGCATGATGAAGCCCGGAAATGGTCTAGCAAGGTAGGAAATTGTTGTAGGTGTTCTGCTAAAAGGATTCTCTTTTTGTTTTATTTTCAGGATCAGTGTGTCTCATCTTATGACACTGTCTTACGCAGACTAAGTAGTAAAAACACCAGTGTAGCAGGAATTAGAAACCCTTTCAAGATCAGAGTAAACTAGGGTCAACAATACTTAGAATTGCTAGACTGCTTTATTAACATAGCCCTGGGAACACAAATATGCTCTGTATGCCAAGCTGTTTGTGATCCTTGGTGCTGGTATTGCCTAGAGAGTCACTAATACTCATGCTTGTGCAGACTGACAAGCTGATTGCTATGTTTAATTGACTTTGAAAAGTCTGTGTGGAAAAGTCCATATGGATGTTGCAGATGGCAGCTGCAGAAATTGTGAACTGGTTTGTCTTAATTCTGGAGGAAGCTGCAAGGTACTTTGCTGTTAATCAGATGCATTTATGATGGGGAAAATGACCACATATTGGTGGACTCTTTTTTCGGAGTGAGTCACATTTCCTATTAAGGCTGAAATCCTGAATTTCCATTTCAGTGCTATGAAGAAGTGTGAATTTGCCAGTCTCATAAATGCTAATATAATTTTGTTTTGCTTTTCTTTTTTCCCTCCTTCCCTCAAGAGCTACATTTTTTTCTCTGGCAGAAGCTGAGTGCTGATTAAGAGCTTCAGAGATTTAGGTTTCTGCAAGTGTAAATTTAAGGGTCAGAATTTGGCTTTTATAATCTCTCCCTTTTTCTGCAATAAATTAGGTGGTGAGTAAGGAGATAAACTTGAATAGCTTACAGAATCAACTTCAGTGCTTTGGGCTAAAGGGACATCTGTTTAGGAAGCACAGATAAAATACAAAAGAAGTTTCTGCAAATCTCTTTGGGTGTCTCTTATCCAAAATCCAAAGCTCTATTTTCTCCATACTTCTGGATATACCAAGCACTTTTTTATATTACTAAAGACACAGTACTGGAATGTATTAGTGATCTCAGAAGATAATTTTGAGAAAAATTAAACGCTTTAAGTTCAAAGCTAAAAGCTTTGAGTTCAGTTTCCTAAAAGTGTTTTGATGTTGGAGTCTCAGAACTCTGATCCCTTTTGCAATCCCTGAACTTAACAATACAGAGTAGGTAACAAAATGCTTTTACCATATATATGCTATATGCATTCTACATTAAATACTGCAGAGCCAAGCAGCAGACCTTAAAACTCTTGCTGATTATGAAAGATCTCTGAGCTCAGTGATTTTTAGATTATAAAACAATGTATTCATTGCTGTTTCTTTCATTTAAGACTAACAAACCAGTAAGTCAGCCTGCCAATTGTCCTTCTAATTCTTTTTTAGCAGTATCATTTTAGCAATAGGAGCTCAGTTACTGTGACGGTCTGTTTTGGGGGAAGAAGTTCTAAAACACTTCTGTAGTCTCTGAACTCACCTGATTGGTTGGAAGAGGGATTGATGGACGGTGCTGCTGAGGAATATGGGCTAGCCCTGGTAAAACAGAACTATAAGGTCTTGCTTTTATCAAGTCCCAACAGACTGTGTCAACTGTCTTTTGCCTTTTTGCTGATCACAGTCTACTGGTACTTTACCTGTAGTAAAGTGGGAGGGGTGGGTGAACAAGTACTTAATCTTTAAAAATGTTGATAACATTGTTCATTGTTCTAAGAATGAAAATCTGGGGTTTTTTTCCTTCTTTACAAAAGCTGCTCTTCACTGAATGGATTCTGAACTTTCTTGTGCTCCATTTTTCTCATGGAACAGCTGAACAATGTCTACTGCTTTAATTTCCCTGGCTCCCCCCTCATTTGGACAAATCAGAAAATGACGGATATTTGGATACTTTTCATTAGATTAAGACTTAGACAAAAACTGCCTTTGAAGACGTGTTGATTTGGCCTTACAAATGAACAAATTACAATCCAAAATTCCTGTATGTTGTTGTTGACAAAAATATTGGGTTTTTTTTCTATAAAGAACTGTATCTTAAGCAAAACACAGTTGCAAATGCACAGTTTTTGGTAAAGTTACCTTTGTTTTTATCACACTTGGCTTTAGTTGAAGAAATACTGTTAGTAAACTTGTAGACTACTTTTGTATTGAAATATTGCTGTCTTATTAATGCCTATATTGTTATAACTCTCACCTCTTCCTTGAGAACATCTCTAATGTAGTTTGCTTGAACTCCCCTTTCTTTTTTTTCTTTTTGAAGGTAATGGATACAACATACTGTGGCAAAATAGTATCATATGCTTCATAATCCCCTTTTTAAATTAATTCCATTTCAGTCTTCTGTAAGAACTGTCATATTCACAATATTCATGGCATTCAACATCATCTCTTCTATTTCGAACCCTGCGTTGCACTTTTACATGTTCTGTGTGATACCTCAGTACTTCCTTCTACAGTGTCTTCCATCCCATCTCTTTTTTTTACTCTACAGCAAGCAGTGTCGGTGGCTTTTCTGCTGCTATCTGCTCTTATCACACATATGAATGGGCTTCCATACAAAGCTTTGTATCTGCACAAATACCACAGTCATCTGCTGCTGTGCCTGCTCCAGTGCAGTCAGAACAACTTCCATTGAGACAGAAAAGCCTTTCATTTAATTGTTGACCTACCAGTAAAATGTTTTGTGGGTCAGCCTCTGTCTACAGAAGCTGAATGCTCAGATGGAAAATGTTGCTGCCTATCTGAATTGTAACTTTTCAATATTTTTGGTAACTTTGGTTCACAGGTGAACTGTTTGTTTCCTTCTGCTAATTTTATATTCCTTCCCCTCCTCCCCTTGACCTGATCCTAGAGCTGCTTTGTCAGATCCTGAGAGGCTAAGAGGATGTTTTGGTCACTAAAACTGCTCAGTTTGTGCTCTTCTACCAAATTCTGCTTCTTGTACTAACTGTCCCCTGTTTCTCCACCCTTGCTGCCACCTGCAAAGCCTGATGTGACTGTGATTAATGAAGCGGCTGAGGCTGGTGTAGATGTAGATGAGGAGGATGATGCAGATGTTGAATTCACTCTCCCCTATGACATTGAAGATGATTACGAGCCTGAGCTGCTGTTAATGCCAACCAATCAGCCCGTTAACCAGCCCATTCTGGCTGCTGCTCAGTCTCTACACCGGGAAGCAACCAAGTGGTCTAGTAAGGTACTCCTGAGTCCCGGGACTGATCCGCGTGCATCCGGCCACTTGGAACGCTGACACATTTGCATCACTCCTGATCCCTGCTGGGCCCTGCCATCCTGAATGAATAAGTGTGTCTGCACATCATTTTAAGGACTGAGAGTGCCTTCACAAGTTTGCTAGATCTGTTTGTCAGTGCCGGATTGAAGCTTGATTGGGGTCACTTATTAATATTCAAAGACTTCCTCTCCCTTTGCATCTGCCTGGTCTTCTTTGTTATGGCAGTTTTCAGATTTTAATAGGGATTGTCTTCCTCTCCTTTGGTTCCTTTTTCCATTCACGTGGGCTACCTGGGAAGCCATGGTAATGGTTTCCTAATGACTTCCGGATACAGCAGAGTTACAGAATTGAAGAAGTCATTTAAGGTGTCTATTGTGCTTGGCCTCAATTGATGCCGCCAATTAACATCCCTTCCAACAAGGAATGGCTTTGTATGGCAGTGTTTGTGGAAGAGACTGCCTGACTGCTGGCTTGCACTGGGCTGTATTGCAAATGCTGGTCTTGAGAGAATTCTTTTCTGAAGAAGCTGCACTGAATGCTGTTAGCTGTTGAATTGAGATCCTGTCTATATCAAATCACTGGCAATCTGACGAGGTTCAGACATTCACAAGTAGCCTGTCTTCTGTCTAAGCACAAATGTTTGCAAGACTGGGCACTTTTCATAGCATGCTGCAAAAAATAAGGTTGGTGTCCCATAACAAACAAAAGTTAGGGGAGTGTGCATATGTATGTGTGTGTGTATACTTACATAGATAGTTCTACTGAACCATTTTAATAAAAAGGGCTTTAAAAATGTTCTTGTCCTTTTCAGATTCTGGTGCTTGGATAACTTGTTAGACACTGATCCTTCTACGTGAAAACATGGAAAAACTTTGTTATGTCGTTTATATCCTAACTGGTTATAGTAGCAAACTGTTTAGCTAATAGGCCATGGTAACAAATAGTTCAGCTGTTTGGGTCACTGTATCTGTAAAATGCCTGGGATATCATCTTGAACTTGCTCGTAGTGAGTCACACAAGTGTGTGCACAGGGTACAGGATACTTTGGCTCAGCTAGGTTCTCACTGTGTTCACTCCTTGCTCTGAACTCCATTGGTCATTATCTGATTATTCCAGGGGAAGGGTGTACTAATACTTAAACTCACTCTGCTGCTATTTCATCCACACAGTAGGAATGCTTCAAAGCACCAAATAGTTCTCTTGTGACTAACAACTTTCTATGAAAGGGAATAAGATAAATACACTAAATGTACTGACAGACTACTAACAATCAATCAGTTAGGTCTGCTTTCCCTTGCACTAGGTTTCTCTTTGGAACAGTGTATAAGAAATGGGTTTGCCTTAGTCACAATTAATTCATATATCAAATACTTCTCAGATGTATTGCTGTGACTGTAAATTTTGATGTACAAGAAATCTTGATTTTAATATAAGAAATATCAGTGGATTGTCTTTTAATAATCCATGTTCTTCTCTCCTGGAAGCTTTATTTTAAAGAGAGAGATTGTATCAAAAAAGATTTATTTTCAAGGAATAATTTTAAAAGAAGTAAAAGTTGCATCTCACTTCCACATTACCGGTGACAAAAGTTATATGTGTTGGATTCTTTTCCATTTATCCTTTGGCATTATTAGCAGCATAGCTGGTGCTATAACAACTTCAGTTTCAGATGTCACTGAAAATCCCATGCTCAACTGTTACAACAACAACTGGTTTAACAGGTTGTTTAGCACTTTTTTTTAACTTTAAAAGAAGTATTTTTTTGGGGAAAATCTGGAATTTCAAATGCTAATAACATGCTTTATCCTAAAATCTAGTCATCAGAGCAGTAACTCATTCCATGGATAAACTAACACTTTACAACTTCTTTTTCAGTTTTGAAGTAAGCTTTTTTTCTCTGAGCATTTAAAAAAATGTCAGAAATAAGTAGTTAGTAGAGATCTTCCCTGTTCCTTGAAGAAACCCCCTCTGTGTTCACAAGTGGTTCTTCCATCCTTAACCACTTTGAGTGTTTCTGCTGAGCAGTGACGTGCTGGCAGGAGCAGTGACCGTGTCATTCCATGCAGGGCAACGACATCATTGCGGCGGCGAAGCGCATGGCGCTGCTCATGGCTGAGATGTCGCGCCTGGTGCGAGGTGGCAGCGGCAACAAGCGTGCCCTCATCCAGTGCGCCAAGGACATCGCCAAGGCCTCCGACGAGGTCACCCGGCTCGCCAAGGAGGTGGCCAAGCAGTGCACGGACAAGCGCATCAGAACCAACCTCCTGCAGGTAACCAGGCAGCTGCTCAATGCTGCTTCTGCTGTGCCTCTCTCACTGGGGGCGAGCACGGGACTTGTGCCAGGAAATCATAGTGTCTTCCCTTGGCTTGTAAAGTTTTGTCAAGGTCTGTGTTTTTAGACCCCATGGGAATATATATATGTATATATGCACTCATACATACATATATATATATTTATGTGAACATATATTCTGTAAAGTTAGAACTTGATGTCAAAAGAACTTCTGAAAAAATACTACGCTACAAATACTGATCTCTCCTAAGTCAGCATTGTTTTGTTTTTCATTTACTCATTCCTTTGTATCAAAGAATAGTACCAGAAATTCAACATTTTTTTTTTCAGTCTCAGGAAAATATATATATATCATGCTATTCCTAACCAAGCAGACATTTGAAAGGAAAAGAAGAACAGAATGTTGTCTCTATTCCAAATACTCCCGAAGCAAGTAAAATAAGATTCAGGTATCCTACCAATATTTATCAGATAGTCTTGAAGGTGTAGGATCACCTCTATGCTCATTCATATTCCAATAGTAAAAGAAAATAAAACATTTTAATGTAGTGGTTCAATTTACAATATGAAGTTGTTTTTGTCTCTATTACTTAGGTCTGTGAGCGAATCCCAACCATCAGTACACAGCTGAAAATTCTCTCCACCGTCAAAGCTACCATGCTGGGCAGAACTAATATCAGTGATGAAGAGTCAGAACAGGTAAGAGGTGTAAAGACTGATTGTAGCATGGAATTGTTGATCACTTTTATGGGGACAAATATACAACCTGATCTGTCAGATATGTTCTGGGAACTTGATGTTGAAGCTCATCTCAGCTGTTTAAGGAGAGTAACTTTAGTACAGCACCTTGGTTTCTGGCTCAAACGCTACAGTTTAATAGAGGAACAAGTCAAAAAGCTACTCGGGTTCCAATTTTGTGACAAGCAACTTGTTAATCTCCTGCTTTGCCCAGTAAAAAGTGGAGGGAAGGACTCGCCACTGCAGACTGGACCTGGGAGGGGCAGGGGCGCCCTCGGGTGGATTCCCGGGGAAACGTTTGTTTTCCAACATCATCTCGAGTCCCCTGCAGCTCAGTTACCTTCCAAATGCATCGTTTCAGGAGAAGTCTCACAACTTTGGCTTCTGAGAGAGGTTATTCTACTTAGTGACATGAAGGTTGTATTCAAATTTTGCACAAATACACGGTGAGGAACGGGAAAGTTTTGTTTTGAGTTAGGATAATGCTGGTTCCCAGGGACAGTTACTTCACTTGTATTTTTGTAGTTTCAGGCAGCAGACTTAATATATTTGTACTGGGAGTTCTTGTGCACAAAGGGATTACATGCTACTATCCTAGTCATGGTATTTACTGATATATTGGAAATTCTTCTTTTTCTTGACAGGCAACTGAGATGTTGGTTCATAATGCCCAGAATCTCATGCAGTCTGTGAAGGAAACTGTGAGAGAAGCTGAAGCAGCATCCATTAAGATAAGAACAGATGCTGGATTCACTCTTCGCTGGGTCAGAAAGACCCCATGGTATCAGTAAATACTTGCCACATTAGTATTGTTTTCTGTAACATAAAATGCCTTTTTTTGGAAACAGAAGAGATATATTAACAGCAGAAGGTGCTGTATACATGAGCTTAAGATTAGCTTATGCTAATGCCCCATTCTAAGGGTATGAATTATAAGATAATGCATTTCAAGTGTCTTTGGAACACATTTGATACCCAACACCTCTAATTTGCTGCCAACAATAGACAGTTCTTATATTTAATTTTTTTCTATTTTTTTTCCTTTTCAAGATTCTCTTAGTGAATTCTGTACTCCCAGAAGCACATTTCATTTATGCACTGTATAGTTTCCATGTGGTGATATAAAACATGGACCTTACTATAAGCTTGTCTTGAGAGTTTAGGACACTTGGTTACTTGGCAGTTTTTTAGGGACAATCATTGACACAGAAACATTCAACTTCTCAACAGGACTTTATCTGGCTATTCTAAAACCATGCAGAAATGATGGAAGGTGTGGGGTTTTTGATTAAAAGAGGGAAGGTGGGGCAGCAGAACAGTTGTAAACTGAGGATTAAAGCTCCATGTCTGTAATGCTTTTTGCTTTTGATTCTTGCCTGGCAACAGTACTTTACCAGAAACTGGAGCTGTCTCTGTTGCCCTCCTGTCACCCTGTAGGTAGGCATTCCAGAACTCTTGTACTGTACTGAAAGGTTTTGCAGATGTTAGTGGCACACTGTTGACAGCTTGAGCCTTATGGCTGGAGACCTTAAATCATGGACCTCTTTCCTTGCCCAATTCAGCAATGTACTGAGCTGAAAAATCCTGGTTCTGTTAACTTAGCTGCATGTCCAGGACCAGAAAATGCCACATGCTGGCTCTTTCTTTTTGAAAACCAAATGAGCACATGCAATTATTCTTATTTCCCTCATCCCTCCATCTAATGTTATTCCAGCCGCTCAAGGTGAAAATTAGAAGATAAAGATATTCAGTTTAAAAGTACCTTTAGCCTCACTGCTCTTCTAACAATGTATAAGCTTCTTGAAACCTGAGCTCTGCAGGGGCATGAAACCCTCTTTAGGTAAGCTGGTGCCTACCAGCAAATGGTGGTTCCTAATGCTGCACATACCTCATTATTTTTACCACTTGTGGAGTTTGGAATCTCAAAATCTTTTTTTTTCAAGTGAATTGAACAAAGTGTTACTATATCTTTTAAAAAAATCCCAAACAAAATGAATAAAATAAAAACAATAAAACCCCCCTCAAACCCCCTCCCCTTACTAAAACAGACTTATGATGTTTTATACTTCCATAGTTGAATCTGCCTTCATATATATATATGTGTATATATATATACACACACACATATATTCATACCTGTTCATTTAATGGAAAGGAACACTTATTTGAGAATGAGTTTGCAAGGAATACTTGCAGACTTTTGCCCAAATCAGCACTGACCTCATAATACCCTCATAATTTGCTGAGAATTGTTGCACGATCAAACCACCTTGCATAGAAGTGTCCTTGGGGAAAAACGTCTCAGTCTTAACAGCTCAAAGGAAGAGACACAGCACACTCAGGCTGTCCTCTACCTGCCTGCCACAGTTATTCTGTGCTTGGACCTTCTCCCCTCCACCCCCTTTATTGCACTGTTATCTAAAAAGGGAAGTTAAACTGTTGATAATAAAACTGTCTCAAACTGACCTCAGCAAGAGAAGGCATGTGTTCTTCTTGAATTTGCTCCTTGTGTCTGGGTATCATGAAATATTTGGTACTTAGGGTCTTTCCTTAGTACTCTCTTCTTGCAGTTACCTGCAACAGGAAGAGGAAGGAAGGGGTGCCAGAGCCTTAACCTGGATGCATTTGGTTGGTTTATATCAGATCTTTAGCATAATTTTAATGTAGTAATTTCTATTTAATAGTACATAACACTGAATATGTAGGGATTATTTTAAAGGGATTTTCTAAATAGTCTTCCTGTATTGCTTTTCAATGCTCCTCACATCCCCTCATCCTGCTCCTGCCATCCAGGCTTCTCTGTGAGATTTTTTTTTTTAATTATTATTATTTTAGCATCACTGTTTAGTTGCTTGAATGATATTAATGCAATATTACTAATGCCTTTAATACATAATTGTTTATGCCAAAGATCACTTTTTGTTTTTTGAGGAATGTTTGCAGGAGAATTATGAATCATGGTTGCCTTTGATATTCTTCCAGAATGTTTGCTCTAAGTTCTCGAACTATTTATAGAAGCCGAGATACTTGACCACCTTATGCAATTTCTGCATTTTTGAACACTACTGGTCTTCAGACCTGATGTGCAGCAAAAATTTGAACAAGACCATGAATGTCACTTAGAAATGTTTTACCACTATAAAACTTTGTTTATAAACCAAATGTATTGTATAGTCTAATGTTTTCAACCTTTCTTTGGTTCTGTTAAAACAATAAAAATGCATTTGTACGAAAATCAGCTTCTGAGTGTTCATGATAACAGCAGTGGATGATGCTGTAACAAGAAGAGCAGCAAAAAGCTAAAGCAAAAGAACAGTTGTTTCTACATGTTCTGAACAGAAAGAAAGTGCAAAGTTACTCAAACAGGAGAAGATTAAACAAAGGTTTTTTGTCTTTTGTGCCTGTCCAACTAGTAATTAAAGAATTTACTGGAAGCTGTGTTCAGTGGGAGAGGAGATTTTCCTGAGACCTGACGGTCATCTGCTGTGTTGTGAAAACTTAAAATGGGGTTGGCCTGGTCCTTTCAGTAAGGGAAGAACTGCTACTCTGACCAGCATCTTGTTAATGTGAATTTTACTTCCGAAAGTGAATGCAGGGGTAATGAGTATGAAACCACTGTTGTATTTCCTTCACTCCATCACTGTAAGAACATCTTATAAACATTTCTTCTCACTAAAAATTTCTACCAGCACACAATGTTCTGACTTGTTGGAACCAATGTTTTATTGGTACTGTAGGACCAAACATAGCCTCATAGTCCCAGAGTATTTAGTAATAATTGGTAAAATTCAGAGTTTTGTACTATTCACAGTTCTCTCCATATCTGAAAGAACATGAGACCCTGACAGACAACCACCTTTGTCAGCACTCCCAGAGCTGGACGTGAGAGAAGGGGAGATCAAGACTTGGCAATGTAATTCCTTGCTAATGATACTTATTCCCTAAACTCTGCTCTTCAGAGAAGTGCTGGTACATTATTTTTTTCAAACAGAACAGGAACACGGGCCCTCTTCTGCAGTTGAGCTTCCTGTGTTTGGAGATACAAGAGGGAACCAGCACATGTACAAGGAAAGGTACTGGCCTCACACACCTGCAGCCATCTTCTTGACAGAACACATCTGCATGCCTAGACTGGTTTCCTAAAGGTGAGTGCAGTTCTTGCTGACAGTGAGTTGTGGTGATGAGCTGGGCTTTCAGTTACTGTGGGAGCCTCCCTGGTGCCCGAGGTCCTGGGGCGGGCAGGGCTTGTTCAGTCACACGTGGGAGGCAGTGCTGGGGTCAGGACTGGAGCTCTGACACTTCTGTATGTCCTAGCTCAGGAAAGGTGTCAGCTCTGAAAGGCCCTGGGGCAGCATTTCCAGGCTGCTAATGCAGAGAGAAGCTCCAGCTGCTCAGATGTCAGCTTGGGATATTACCTGTTGGCTCTGAAAACAAGATTTCTTCTACAAGTACAGTAACTGAAGGATGCCATCTGCTGAAACACAGAACACTGGTTCTTCATAGTGCTGTTTTATCTGCTGTAATTTTAGAAATTCAGAATGGTTGTTTATGGCCAAGTTTACCCTAATGATATTACTGAAGTTGCAGATAGAGACTGTATGCCCATTTCTTTCCTTAGTGACTTGCTGCCAGGGTTCAGATGGATTTCCCCTCCTCTTTCCAGACTGATCATTTTTTTGTCCCAGTATTTGAAATTTTGACTAAGCGGCTTTGCTTCAGATGAAGAGTAGGAACCAAAGCTAGAACCTACTCATTGATTTGTAAGCCAAACAGGTTAGACAAACAAAGGGTCTCCAGTATCCCATCCTTAATTAATACTGACCAAATGCATGGTTTGGAAGCTGATAGCTACTCTGAGTATGTATTGGTTTAGAGAGATGGGTTTGTCAGTGTATAACAAGAAGTTCAGTCAGCTTTGCTCTGACTGTTGAGCCTTTGAAATATCATAAATAAATATCAGTCCTCCATTTAAAAATAAGAAATATGAAAGAGACCTTCCCTATTGTGCTATAACAGCCTTTTAAAACTGAGCAGCTGCACAGTGCTCAAGTTCAGGAAAGACGTGGCAAACAGTCATTGATTCATAGTGTATCAGATGCCTCCTGCTGAAGAGCACCATGAATTGTTTACAAAAGCATGAACATTTCATAAGGTGAGACGTATTTGCAGTGGAGTTCCCTTTATTTCAGAACATTAAAGCACACAACCATTAAATACACTTGACACTTCTACTGTGCTATCTAAAAAGCTACACTCGAAGGTACACACTGCACAGACCTGGTGGCATCCGCTTCAAACAAGTGGAACATCTAAATCAAAGCAAAGGCTTCACATAAAAAATAGATCTTGCTCTCTGCAACTGTATTCTTAAAAAAAATTATGGGGATGATGAGATTGAATGGAAAGAAAGTGGATTACTGAAGCAACAATCACCTCCCAGATTTAATGCAGGATGTTATTTTTATCAGCTCATCTGCAGCTGGCAGAAATGAAAGCTGATTAAGGCAAATGCTTCTTAAGAAAGGCGACTTCTTGTAAACAACACAGAAATTATTTTTTTTCTTCATCAGAAGCTTTTTCTGGAGTGACACTCGCAATGTCCCAGACCCTGTGACCCCTGCCCCTCTCACTGCTCTCTGTTTCTGAAGGGATTATGTGTTGCTTTGTGGAATGCCAGCTCACAGCTGGCTGTGGGTGGAACTGAGCTTTCTTTGCAGGTGCCTGCAGCAGCAAAACATGCCACCAGAAGACTTTTCCAGTGGCCTGTCTGGCCTTCAGAATGTGCTTGACCTCAGGGCTTTGGTATCTGACTGGCAGTGTAGTGTTTGCAACACTCTGTGGGTTGCCCATATCAAACTATTCACCAGCACAACAATTCAGTAAAAAAAGAGTGAAAGTGTAATAGAAAAAAAGTATCTTATTTTAAAGCCATATTAAGAAAAACTAAGCTATGCTTTCATTTTAAGAGCTGCTGTGCACAAATGCTTTGATCCCAAACTAATCAGTGTCTATTAATTAATTGGCACCTAACCAACATAAGTCACAAAGCAGTCAGGTTTTTTAAGGGGAATTTCCTCTCATCATCTTCTCATGTCCTGACTTGGAATTTTCCTGCTTTTGTAATGTATTTGACACCTTTAAAAGGCTTGTATTTTTCTCCATACATGTCTAGGCGATTCACTTTCAGTCCTGAAAAAGACAGAGACAAGTACAAAGTTAAAAGCAGAAGGCTCAGAATCACAGCAGTCTGATCAGAAACCCAGCTGCCTTGAGAGCACATTAGGATTGGTTAGGAAGCTTGTTTTCCTTTCTTTCACAAGTTCATCTGGTTTGGAGTGGCAGATGAGAACATTCTTGTCACCTAATCATAGCTGTCTTGGCAGGGCAACACCTTGTTTCTCTTCTACTCCATAAGCCAACATCCTCCTTCCAAGAGATGAACTATGGAACAACCGAGTCTATCTTCCACAGCTCCTGTACACTGCACTCCTTTCCAATCGTGGAGATGAAGCAAAGGACAAGTTTTAGAATTCTTTTCACTCCAAGCCACAATTGCAAGAACCAGCAATGCCTCTGCTATTCCTTGAGGAAGGCTAGTAGCTATTAAATACCTACAGCTTCAGACTGTTCTGTGCTTTCTCACAGGTCCATTGTCTTTGGTGTCCAGCCACTGGAGTAGCTGTATCTTGTAAGATTTAAACTAGTTCAGGAGGAAACTGCAGGATTCTGTTCTTACACAGGAACTGTTGTTTACTCCAAATAGGGGCCAAAAAGACCATACCATAGCCTGGTACCTATCCAGAGAGGTACCACATGTACTGCCACCAACACTCATCAACTGCCTTCAATCATCCTCCTCCTCCTGTGCTTCTCTGAATGTGAGTTCTTGCATCGTTAGAGCCTTAGTCCTGCAAAGCTTGCTTGGAGAAGCACTTTACACAGGGACAACTCACATGATTTAAGTGTTTGCAGACTGAGGCCTTGTCTGCTTTAAATTTACTTTTGCACTTACCCTATAGACTTCATTCTGCTTTTACTTGCAAATTGTTGCAAAGATGAAAAACTAACCAGCTCCAGAAGGAAAGAATAAGAAGGGCATTCTTCAAAATTGATGCATTCTTATGACAACTAGCAAGGGCTTTAGTGGTACGAGGCTAAAGCATGTCAGGAGCAGCACACTAAATCATCATGCATCAATCTTCACTAAAAGGATATGTTTGCATGTTTAATGCACCAGTCAACAAAGAAAAATCCATTCTTCTGTATACTTCTCCCAGTCTTTCTTGAGCAAAACAATTGGGAATTCACAATTCCCAGCAAAGAAAGCTTCCATCAAGGGTAACCGTCAGGTTTGGGTAAATCAGACTTTATCATTTTGGATCAAGCTGACTTCAGATCTGCACCTCCAATTAAATGATTAAGTGTTTCCCACTTCATTTCCTACACCAGCTCGTTCTGCCAGCACCAATTTCATGTAACACCCCCCCACTCACCTGAAATTGCAAGCTGTTGTATCTTAAACTGGATATTTAAACTTGGGTTCTCCTCTGGCTTGGGGGCTCCAGACTGCAGGTTCACCATGCCCTTCAGGTTTGGTAGCTTTTGAGGGGTAATTTTGCCCACGTCCCATGTTAGCACCTTGTCAGGAAGGAGAGAATAGTTGTAGTAGCATTCTAGGAAACAATCTATGAGGTCAAGTTCATGTCCAGCTTTTAGTTTGCAGGCTGGGTACCAACAGTAGCCTGGGAACCGTGAGAACTACCTTACTGGCTGGGAGAGAGCTCCTGCAGATATGGGGTCTTTTTTCTCACCCTGTCAGTGTGGGTCTGTGCACTGAGAACATCTTGTTCCCTTTGCTAAGGATAATTGACCCTGATGTCTGTTTGGGTCAGCTGGATCCATGAAGCCAAGACAGTAACCAGCACAGAGACCACAGAAACTTAAACACAAGAATGAGGAGGGTAGGAGCAAGGCACTGGACCAAAGGAGATTGTCCAAGCCAGACTAACTTTCTCAAGGCTCACTTGTTTGCCATTGATTCTTACACTCACTGGAGAAATGTGGAACCAAGCAGGCCCTTTACTCACCCACAAGAGGTGGTTAATTTGTTCTTATCATAAAGTCATAAATGCAGAAAGACCTCAATTCTCTATGCTTTTAAAAATGTTTGCAGTTTCAATTCACCTAGTTATCCCAACTCTTGATAAAAACAGTAAAATTATTTCTGCAGAGAGATTTTGTTGGTGCTTTTCTTTTAAAAAGATCAAGGTCTATTGTTTTTGAAACAAAATGCTACTTGGAGACTTCTCCCTAACAATTTTAATGAATTGCTGACTGAGATATTCCAAGGGCAGCAGAAAGCTCAGAGGAGGGTATTAGAGCCAGCAGAATGGTTTGGCTCAAACTGCTTTTCAGCAAAATGGCTCCTGGGTACTAAAAGGCTTCAGGAGCTTTATGAAATTTAGGTCTCAAACCCCAACTCAGCGGCAAGGAATCAGGAGCCCAAGACGTGTTACTTCAGACACTTTATTTTCCTCTGTGTCTTTAGGCAGATCTTTTCTAAGAAATTTTTTCTCATCTCCTGCTCCTAGTTTTTCTGCCCATTTTCAAGGCTAGTGCATTTTCTTTAGAAAAATATGTTTCCACAACATATATGCAAAATATAGTATGGCTGAAACTATGGGCAAAACACTGCTGCATCCACTAAGAAAAGACATTAGTGGGTGAAAGAGCAGGGTGAAAAGAGAGGGAAGGGAAGGAAAAGGATACTATCATAGTCAGAAATCAGAGCTGGTGTGTAGCTAAGTTTGAAAAAGCAAATTTTAAAGGTAAATTTTTAATTCATAAACATGTGCTGAACAGACCTCTCTGCCAAGTGTGGAACACTGTTCCAGTATTCTGCAATATGGGTGACTTTAGTAATGCCATCTTCAATATTTAAATAAATAAAAATTCATGACTTACTTTAGTAACTGGGTCAAATGTATAGCTGCCTTGTGTAGCAGTGAGGTTCATGTTAAGTACAGCCTTTGGCATGTGAACTGTCATGACCACTCCTTCTACTGTTTTCCCCATATTCTGTTTTGGTCCAATGGTAACATCAAATCTTCCTGAAGAAGTATTTTCCTTAAAGCTGATCATGTGCTTCACATATACAGGAATTGCCACCAAGCTGAAAAGAGAAGACAGTAGTTGAATGCATCCTGGCTACTTCTCTGCTTGAGAAATCAAAACACTTTCTCATAAATGGGTCTTATGTTTCTGGTAGGTGTTCAAGTTAGAACTGGTTTGTTTCAGAAGTGATAAATGAAGTGATACTCTGCTCCTCAGCAGCATTGCTGAAATGATTTTATCAGCAGAGAATCACAGGAAAAAAGATTTTCTTTATTTTTGTCCAACTACCTTGTCCTATTCTTTCTTCATCTGGTTGCTATTTTGTTTTTTTTTTTTAAAGTAATCTCACTGAGCCAAATCTCAGAAGAGCCACTAGTCAAATCAGGCTTTAGTTTGCAAAATCTGCAGTTTGGACTTTTTTTGCTTTACTCTCTTCATGAAGCTCAGAGTCCTCCAAGTACACAGAGACTTACTCATAAAGCATCTAGCACCAACAACAGTTACTAGGACTGAATAGGCCTATATCGCTCTCATGTGTGATTTACTCCACTGAAAATCTGTTGCTGAGTATCTGCAGGTCACTGAGAAATGGTTTTCTTCTTCTAGTAGGGACAGAGCAACAGCTGAGACAAAACCTGAGCACACACATTTCAGAACAATGCAAATTCCCCCTTGCAAGGAGGAATGTGCTGTTCCTCAGGTGGAAAGCAGCAGTGTGTGTAGCTGGAGGAGCAGAGTGCCTGGAGGGAAACGCACTTCTGGGAACTGACGCGGTAGGAGATGAGCCTGAAGTTGCCGTCGGGAGGAATAAAGGACAGGACCCGCTCAGACTCCCAGCGCTTGAAGCGGATACAGGGATGGAAGCTGACGTCATCCAGCAGCCGTGGGTTCTGGAAGGAGTGCCACAATGGTAAGTGCAATCTCATCAAGTACCAGCAGTTTGAGCCAGCTACTGAACTCTACCCAATTCCTATTTCTTAGACTCTGAGTAGCCATGATCAGAGACATGTTACTGAGCTAGATGGATTTCTGATCTGACCTGGAACAGCAGCTCCTGTGAGGGTATTTTTATGTACACACAAAAGCCATTCCAACTACTGAACAATGCAGCTTCTACAATATAACTTGTTACTTCATATGTGTAACACATGAAATAGTGACAGTGATCTCAAAGTTGTTTAACTCTGTTCACTAAGTAAAATAAATCCTGAGCAATTAAGATTCCCAAATATAGGCTGAATTTACCATGAAAGACAGAGAAAGATCTGGCATTCCTGAGAGCTTAATACATGAATCAATAACGCCTTGGATTTCTGCAAAGACTGTGGAACCTGCAGAGAAAAACAAGACACTTAACATTATTATGAAAGGCCTAACAGATGTGGTGAAGTGCAGCTAGAGGGCACAGATGACATTTGCACAACACTCAACAACATGCCAGGCCCAGCTAGGAAAGGTCATTCCAGTTACCTGTGTCCTGGGCAGCTTGCTAAAATACATGAGCCAGAGCAAACAGCCTGTTCCAAAATGGCTCATGATATTTGTGCCAGCTGTTACACAGGACTTGTACTTGATGTGCTTGAACTGGTTGCCAGCAATAAGCATATAAGAATTTCATAACACACCAGCTCTGAATCTTTTCTTTCACCCCTGTCCCTGGTCTCCAGAAAACTAGCAAGTGGTGTAGTGGTGCAGGGAAATTGAAGCATATCAAAACAGTTAATGTCAAAATGCAGTAAGTTGGTAAAGGAAGTTTAAAAATGAAATTAAATATTCATCTTGATGTTAAATAAATCTATAGCAAAAAAACCCAAACCCCAAAGCAAGAGTACCAAGCATGTTACCCAGGAAATGCTCATTTCCTGAAATATCTTCTAAGTATAAAAAGGCATAAGCAGGACTCTGGACTAATTAATTAACTCCACATGCAAAGGTAATTTTAGAAGATAGGTAGAAAGTGGCTTATCTAGGCAAGGGAAAGGAGAAATGGTGGCTTTATACTTTGAAAAGAAGTGATCCTATTTCAGGTTAAAGCAGTTGACCATATCCCTATGAAACAAGATAACCTCCCTATTCTAGGGGAGCAACCTTATCTGCCTTAGTCTTGGTGAAGGCTATAAAGAGGGGTTCTTGCATTGCTGGTCCCCAAGGGATCAGAGCAGAAAAGAGTAGCTATGACTACTGCAGCAGATCCTCAGTAGGAAATGAAACACTCAGTACACACTGATTTGGCCTGAAATACACACAGAAATTCACCATGATACCTTCTCAGACTAAGCACTCACACCACTCCTGGGAATTCTAAGGAGCCAGGACAGTAACACAGTCATCAGCATGCTCTATAAGGGCCCTGTAAGGGCCACCTTCTTTAAGCTTCAAGGTAGGGAGTGTAAGAGCTGCACAATGGCTTTTTATGACTCTCCACTTCAACAGTGGCCAAAGCATTTGCTGAAGTGGTGTACAGAGTCAAACCAACACTGACACTGCTACAACAACAGCACTGAATGAATAATCAGAGGTTTGCTCCCTGCCCCACACCACCACAAAAAGGTGTCCTGCAGTCTTCACCCTTGCTAACTGCTGGCCCCAGTACTGAACAAAACAGCAGGTTCTTGCCCACAGCTTTGCAGTTTTCTTTTTGCATTATTTTTTTTCTTTCTCTTGGCATACAAGTTATCAGGTTCCTCCTCAAAGTTAAATCTCAGAATAAAGACTTCTGTATTTGAAAATGATATGTTTCATTCACAGAAAAGAAAGGAGTATTATTATGCTTCATAATATCTGGCTCCTTAAATATAAGGAAAACAACATTGTCCAACTATTTTACACCAAGTTTAGCTTGCTATCAGAAGAAAGCTAATAAAGGATTTTGTCTTGCTCACTTGAGGGCCTTCAAGGACTACAGTACATTGTTGACAGTAACAATGGGAGATAATTTTCTCATCACATTTCAACTACTTTTTTAACCATTTATATCTGTTATGAGATAATCAACTTACAAACAGAAAACAGACTTCTTGTGGATGTTCTCGAAGCAGCCCAGAGAATAATGCTGTTTAAAGATGAACTGAAGAAATACACTTAAGCTCATCATTTTAAATTGAATATTTCTACCTAAGATATTAATGCGTATATATAAAACATATGCAAAAAAATAAGAAGGTTGGACTGTATTCTCTCTAAAACATCACTAGCTACATGTAAACACACTTGAGAGACAAATTTCAGTTTGCAAGGCATCTTACCTGATTTGTCTATAATTGCATCAATTTCTTCAATGACATCAAAATAGGCCTCGTTGTTCGTGTATTTTACCCCTGCTCTGCGCCAGGGAATGTTGGATAACTGTCCAGTGGGAAGTGTGTCTCCCACATTACTACTGCCTTAAAAATGAAAAGGAACTTAAAATCAGTCATTAATTACAAAAGGAATGTTTCAACTGCCAAAACTAAAAATCAGGGCAAGCCTTGCCCCAGGTACTGTTGGCTAGAGCCTGGACCCTTCGATGTTATTTGTGAGGTGACATGAAGGCACTGGAGCCATGTGTCCAGACTTAACAGCTTTCAGACTGCATCTTGCACAGCAAAATACAATACTCAAGTCAGCAGGAGGTTTGAGTGGGAATAGATGTGGGGTTAGATCTTCTGGAGGATTTCATCACTAATTCAAGACAAGACAGCTCCCTGGCTTAAGCCTGCTTCCCCCTTCTCCTAAGAGTTTTAGCTGGATGACTTCAGGGCTGATTAACAGGTAAGAGTCATTAACAAGAAAGATGTGTAAGAAGCCTTAGGGAGGGCTCCTACAATCTTTGCTTGGAGCTGGTGTTAGGCTGAAGGTCTCACCCTTGGTACCCATCTGAGCTACCCTGCATCAACATGACAGCCGTGTCTATACCTGACCATGTGTCAAATCGATCCAGACCCTGGCCCAGACTGGACTTTCTGGCTGGACCTGTCCCATTCTGATGGATGTTACTGGCACTCACTGAGCTGTAGATGACCTGGTAATCATCTGATCCAGTCCCTGACCTGTTGCATCAACTTCTGGGCTCCTGACCAATGATACCACTGTCCCTGCCTGCCTTGCTCTCACCCTTGCCTCCTGGTTCTCAATACCACCCAGCATGAGTACAAGGCTTCCTGAGTTATAAAGTAAATTGACAATACTTTAAAAAGAAAAAAGAAAAATCTTATCACTTCTGAGGCTTAGGTGACTGATGCCAGAATCCCAGCACAGTGTAAACAACTCCCTCTGCTAGAAGTAGGTCTTGGGATAGGGCCACAGCTCATGCTGACTTGTGCCCTTTAGCACAATGAACATGGTAGTGTGTCCTGCCATGTGAAACAGCTTCACGGAGAAGCTGGTGGCCAGCAGGTATCATTTCCACAAAACCTGCTTGGTCAGGCCCTAGCCTGGCAGGCAGAAAACAGAAGTTTTCACTCCTTTGAGCTAGTAGAACCCCTTCCTAAAGTCCACCCCTGTATATGTTATAACTCAGGGGGGAGTTTTAACTCATTTCTTTACTCCCACTGCATCTCTAAAGAGGAGCAGTTTCTGTCTGTCCCTCAGCAGCCTTGCAGGGTGCAGTAGTGCTGCCAAGCCAGGTAGATAGGAGACCTCTCAGGCTGCTGTTTCCACCTGCTCAGTGCCACTTGTTGACAGTGACAAGATGCAGGCTGCCTTGGGCAGGCACTTTAGGCTCCTAGGGAATTTTAATAAAGTTTTAGATAAAACACTTATTTTCAAAAGTGTAAATACTAGCATTCCAATCCACATGTAAAAAACCTAGCTAAACTCCAAATAACAGAAATTTAACTGATGAGATTTATACTCAAAGACTAAACCATACCTACTACCCTAAAGAGCAGCTCCTCTGAGCATTAGGTGTGTGGCCCTGCAGCCCAACTAGTCCCTTCTCTAACACAATGTACCAGTGACTGTCTTGCATCTCTCTGCCCATGTGACACTCATGGCTCACCTCCCTTGCACCCACTTGCCAGACAAGCAGATTCCACCAGCTCAGCTGACAGACATTTGGCTTTATCACTGCAAGACAGACCCATTTACAACAGCCTGAAATCAGTTGCGAAATCAAATCCATACGAATCCATGTGCTGCTCGGTGCTGGGGGCAGGGTGGAAGATGAGGACAGGCTGTTTGCTTCCCTTCACACTATCTGTTCCCACCCATCAAGGATTTATTACATATCTATTATTACATATCTATTATATACCTTTCTATATGGATAACCTTCTCCAGTGCCCCTCAGTTATTCAAGGCTTGGGGTGAGCTCTGTACCAATCCCAGAGCACCTGTCTCCAGTATGTCCTGACTGTGTCCTGAGCTGCTGTTCCTGAGGGACTTCAGCAGCTGTGGCTGAACCAGGCAGTGCCTCCGAGGACAGCAAAGGGGCCAGGCATAAACTGCAAATAAGGAGGCACTTGTTTTCATTCAACTCCTATTGATGAGAAGTGGCAGGACAGTGCCCTCGCCTTACAGATTCCCACCAAGATATTATTTTTTAGCTAATTTTAGAAATTTAGAAATGATGGGCCTTTTTTAAAACAGCCTCATTGCTGAAATTACATATTTTCATACCTGTGATGGAGTTGACAACAGAGCGCAAAATTGTGGGAGGCTTAATCAGCTCCTTCAGTATGTTAGATTCTGTTGCCAGTGGAAAGCCATTGTCTAGCATTTCTTCTAGAAGTTCATACACAATTACTACATTGTCCTTAATTGCAGTCTCAGAACATTCACCGAAGTAATCCTATACAAATTCAGAGATTACAAAAGAGAGGATTTTTATTCCTATTAGAATGCTTTGCAAAAGGAAGTTTGTTCGTTTTTTTCTTACAGAAACCCTCCAATATATGAAGTCATTTTAGTGCCTAAACTATTTCTATAGTCTGATAGCATCATATTGTTAATGTTATATTTATCACCTAGCTGAAAATAAATACAAGCATGAACAGTGAAATAATGTAATGTGGTGTGCTACTGTTTATGTTACAAAGGTCCTTCTAGTTGTGAACATGAACACATCTTCAGTTACAAGACTCTTTTAAAATAAAGATACTATCATTTGGAAATGCTCAATCTTCACAGCATTTCCTTTATATAAAGTATCTGTGAAATTGGTTGAGAAGTGGCTTCTTTGCAGCCCTTTCCTCACTACAGCGTGCATGCTGCCTGACTACATGCTCCTTCTTCCCGTCTACGTAACATTAATAGTACAAAAGCTTACAGAAAAAAACCCCAGCATTTACAAAGTCAGATTCGGGTTCTGGTGCTTGTGAGTGCACAAAACAAACCTCTTTTGTCCTTTGTACTCTATAAACCTGCTTGACTTAAAAATTGCAGACAGAAAAGTCACTCACAGAAGGGTTTATTACCTTTCTCTAAAAGAAGTTTATGCAAAAAGAAAAAAATTCCCTTGAAGTCATTTTAGAATAATAGACTCACAGAATGTTAAGGGGTGATCCCAACCCCCCTGCCATGGGCATGGACACCTCCCACTAGATCAGGTAGCTCAAAGCCCCATTCAATCTGGCCCTGACCACTGCCACAGCTGGGGTATCCACAACCTCTCTGGGCAACCTGTTCCATTCACTATTTTACTACCCTCACAGAATAGAATTTTTTCCTAATATCTAGCTTAAATTTCCCCTCTTTCAGTTTGTACTCTTTTCTCCTTGTCCTATCACTATAGTTCCTGATGAAGAGTCCCTCTTTGGCTTCCCCATAGGCCTCCTTCAGACACTGAATTTTAAAATCATTGAATGATGACAAACCTGGAAAGTGTCTGCTACTCGGTGCAGAAATTCAATTACAAAGAGTGGTGGCACTTCTGTCTGTATGACAGACACAAAGAAGATTTTATCCCGATAGATGCTGATGAGGTAGTGATGTGGAGTTGAGATGACAGGAGGCACATTCTCAACATCGATTGCTTTCTCCTGAGCTTCGAAGAAATAATCGCAGACAGACTGGCTCACAACGCTCTTCCAGTGTTTCTCCAAGAAGATATCACCAGAACAGTTTATAAGAAACAGGCTGTGGATCATTTTCTGTTGGAAACACATTAAAAGAGGTTAAAATAAACAAAAGGATATGTGGATTGACATTTCATATCCCAGATTCCCTTTCTTATGATGGTTATTCTTTATTAACATGCACGGTGAATTTAGGAAAAATATCTACTTTGTTGCTTTTCTTTGAATTCCATTTTCTTTATTTACAAGAACATTACACAAAAAATATTTGACACTGGATTAAGTTGTTAATGTATATCATAATGCAAGCACGAAGAAAGCACTCTCATTTTCCACTTTCATCCCTATCTGGTATCTGCAATTTATTTATTTAAGGAAAGCTGACTCCCATGAGCTGGCGCTCGCTCAAACATGTTTGCCGACATGAAAGAGTTACTTGTACAGAAGTTTCCTACGGCAGCTGGCCTGGCAGTTGCCCACTTAACTTAGAATTGCTCTGTCTTAAAGATACAGCTCTTTATCTTGTCAGCTTTCAGCTGTTGAACTAGAAAAGTGCTTTTTACTTGTTGGCAGATTAGTCTTATGATCTATGCCAAGCTGCACTTGGGTAAAGGGTTGGAATTCATTAAAAGTACACAAAACTAGCCATTTAAATCTGATTTAATGGATAAAATTGCCCCAAATGTGCTTGGCAGGCATGAAATATGTTTACATAAAATGATTTTCACTTTAAAACTCACTTACGTAAAAGGGGAGTATGAACTGCAGGTAAGGAATGTAACTTTTTTCTTATCTCTTCAAATATTTACAAATAACATGTCTCAGCCACCAATCCTTCATTTTATTAATGGGGCAAGAAGCTTATGTGCCTATTAAAAAAATAATTCCAAGTCTATTTCTCAACTTTCAATGCGATAGTAAGTGAACTAATTAGTTGATAAAATGAATAGAGTATTATCTCTGGATCTACAAATCCAGAGAGGAGACAAATGCTGGCAAACTCCAGTTTATCTCTTCAGCCTTTACATGAGACAGATACAATGCTTTGGCTGACCTGCATATAATGATCCTCTTAAAAAATAAGTTAAAACTTGGGCTTAGAAAACAAACCGAACTGTAACCCTAACAGCAGCTTCTGAAGGTGAAGTTAACCTGGTACTCAATGTCAAGCATAAATTCATCTGCAGTTGAAGAAGCTGCCCCTGGCACTGGCTGTTCTTCCCTTCTGCCTCTCAGGTATTGATTTGAGTAGGTCTGTGGCTCTGCAATTATCTACATTAAGAAAATAGTCCAGCCAGAAATTGAGCCAGCAAAAGGAGCTGCTGGTCAGACCAGCTTCCTAATGCAAGTTATTTCATTGCCAGGGAGTGCTAGAGCTGGCACAGGGCATGTGGTGGAAATGGGCAGAGGACAGCAATGGAGATCCAGAATTGAAAGTTAGCCTTTGGAGGAATTCAAACATGACTGGAAAGAGACCAGACAATTACTGGGTGTCCACACCTTGAAACAGGAAGACCACCATGATCTCTGCATGTCCAAGAGAAGCCAAACACACCTACCAAAAACCCATCATAGCTGTCATTAATTTTACTATGTTTGCCCAGGATATTGTCCTAAAACACAGACAAAATTTGCTCCTCCTCTTTTAACTCTGGCACACTAAAAATAGCATGGAAGCATCTAGATGCACATGGCCCAGTCCCACAGAGATTTTAAGAGTATAAACACTGTATGACTAAATCTCATTCCAAAATACTGGAATAAGCACTGAGATCCACCCAGAGTGAGCTTGTGTTGCCATGTCTGAATCTGAACTACCCAGAGTAGTACTCATCTACCAATACACTTGTAACAATGAAAAATGGTCTGGCCCTCCAGATTTTCACAAAACAAAAGTATGTCTTCCAAAGCTCACCAAAGACAGTGAAAAAGGACAGCTCAGGAAGGTTGTCAGCATGATATTTCCCTCCACCTAAGTCAGCAGATGTGGGAAGAGAGCCAAGATCCAGCTTTTCAAATTCTAAACTCCAGCTGCTCCTTCACAACCATGACAGCAACGTGCTCATCTTCACTGGGGCCATGCCAGGTCTCAGATACCTCCTGCCAAGAGCATGCTGTCTTTGGTAGCTGACAAAAAAACCCCAATAGCCAAAAGGTGGACAAAAATATTCATCTAAGCCAATAGGGAATGTAAAGGGAAGTTCTTTTAGAAACTGTGATTGCAAATTTGCTTAACAGTGGGAAAGGAAACAAAGCTACAAAGTGCTATTGCATGTTTCTACTATCCCTCTCCTGGACCAAATTCATCTCTAATTTAGTTTGTTAAAAAAACCAGAAAATTTTAATACTGTGAGCACAGGATTTTTATAAAGGAACCTTGACACAATTGCTTTAATCCAGCTCCAGTAAACTTGTTCTGAATTTAGCCAGCACTGAACATTAAAGCCTTCCAAAATCTCCTTGACAGTCACACAAGGGTGGCAAGTATAATCAACCACTGAATGTCAGTATTGTTCGACACCACGGCTGCCCACACATATGAAGGTGCTCAGCTGTAAAGCTTAGAATAGATCTCTGTACATTTTAAAATCAATTCAATAGCTTATCTGTTAGCAAGTATCAGACCCATTTCCTATTAAATGCAAACAAAGCTGCATCTGAGAGTCCAGTACAAGCAGCACTGGTAAGACTCCACTTGCAGAGGAGCTGATCCACAGCCCGCTCTGGAGGAGCTATGTTGGACAGCAGGCAGCTTCCAGTGATTCGCTGACAAAGAGTATCAGACACGTGTGACAGTGTTTGTAGTGCTTCTGTTAACATTCATCCAGATTCTATTTATCTACAGATCAGAAATGTCTGCATTTGTCACAATATACTTTTAACAAGCACAGCTGTGCAGCAGACCACACAATCACAGCAAGCACCAAATGACTGCAATAGCAGGGCCCCTTCTTTTGCCCTAAGTTCCACTGAGGATATTAGACCATGACTTGATATGCAATCAAGGGAGGGTGTGGGTAGCCAGAAGGGGAGGCAGCACTTGGCCAGTGTCTTTCTTTACTCATCTGCCCCAAGCCGCCTGGGTACCAGCTGTGTTCATAGGAGTGTTTGTGTGGCCTCATGGTGAACTGGAGTAGCAAATAGATCCATGGGACCACACCTGGCAGATGACAGTTTGTAGTACCTATGGAATATGAGCAGTAAAATCCCCCCTGGCTGCCTACCCTATCTTCTAAGTAGGAAGATCAGGATTACAGAATTTCCCATGATACATATTCTGCTTCTAGAGTAAGACTTCCCTTCAAATCCTCTCACATACTCCTTTCTTCCTTCACAAGTTTTAGCAGTATGCTAATTTGCTGCTAATTTGAAGTGCTCTGGAAAACTGAAGCTCTCTCCTTACAGCCTAAGTGCAGAGCAGGCAGCTCCAGAGGCAAAAGCCCTGCCCTGTCAGTCAAGGGGCAGGTCAGCTGGTACACTTCCCCGAGCTGACTAGAATAAAGACACTCCTAGAGCACTGGGGACATCAGTCTATTACACACAATGCCCAGTAATTTGATTTATCCCATATACTGTCAAACAATTGGCACCAGCTGATTAAAGATAGATTTCATGTTGAATATCTTAAAACTGGTAACACTACAAAAATATCAATACAAGATATATAAACTATTATTTAACAAAAATTACTTATATTGCTCCAAGTACTGCAGATTTTTCCCTGTTACTCTAATTTTGAGTGCCAGATTTCATTTCAGACATGTAGAGATCCCTCAACTAATTTTGCAGTACCTGACTCTTTTGTCTCATCAGAACATGATTTGAAAAGCAAAAAAGATTGACAAATGCTTAACATAAGAAATCAATCCAGTAACATTAAAATTCCTCACACCAGTGGGTCAACAGCAAAGTGTCTTAAGAGCTGCAGCACTTTGAGGGTAAAGGTCTTGAAACAAAGTTCCTAAGTTTTAAAAAACAGTAGCAAAAGTACATCACCAGAATTCAGGAATCATGAGATTCTTCTCCATGTAGTAGTGTACACAGACACCACTTTGAGATGTCAGCATAAAACCACTCTATGTAAGGCACTGAAGATGTTTCTAGGACTATTCTATAGGACATGCCTCCCATCTCTCTGCTTCTTGGCCTAAGAGCAGACTCAAGGTGTACATGGATCATTATTTGCATCCAGGCCAAAGCAAACTGTCCAAGCTCATGTTCACTAGACTGACAGCCTTTCATGTTACTGCCTGACTGCAAGGCACCTTACAGGCTCTGCAGAAACTAACAGCCCCCTGCAGTTTTGCAGTTTCTTCTCACAAACTTCCCATCCCTCATCTAACATGCAAAACTCCACACGATTCATCTCAGTCATTTCCATCCTACCAGAATCTGAAGTCCACATCGAAGAAAAACATATTTTAACTAAGATGCCTTCAATAAGCTCTTTCCACATCTCTAACTTTTCTTTTGACTAAATCTGGATTTGCAATGTTACTGATTTTCAAATTCTTGGCATGGAAACATCTGGACTAAAGGCACAGCAGGCTCACAAGACAAAAGTGGAGCTCACTGGCAAGAGAGAGAAGCTGCGAGCATGGGAAAAAAGACTGATTGCACATGCTTGTCCTTAGCTGCAATTAAGTACTCTAAAGTGTAATTAATGCAGAAATACTGTCAACAGCTGCTTTTTCATAACACTGAGCTGAGTTACATACAAAGCTCTGAAACCACAAAGTGAGGAATTTATCACTGACCTCTGCAATGCCCTTTATAGCTAGTACTAATTACTGAAAATACTCCAAACAGGACCTTCACTAGGAAAGTATTCCACAGCTTCAATGTTCCCTGAATTTGGCATAGCTGCTCTGAAGGGTGGAAGAATTAGTGGTGGTAGACTGTATGACTCTGTTATGTATTTGTGGAAATGAACTTCTAGTGACAAGTGAATGGAAAGTAATCAAATGCTTAAAGTAATCTGGAGAAATAAGCTAAAATAGGCAGTTCTATTTCTATTGAAGCTAGTACTTTTGTCACAATCAGCTAGTCAGCACTTTAGCTTTTTCCTATAAATTCAATATATGCTACAAATGTGTTCCTGACCTCCCCAACCCCATTCACTGGCTTTCAAACCAGCAAACCTAATAAAGAGAAGTCCCATTAAACACCTGAACAACTTTCAAGACAGCCAACATGGCAGTTCTGAAATATTGTTTAATTGGCAGGACCAACGTGACACATCATTAGCAGCTATGATTCAAGTTGATAAATCTGTAAGTCTCAGGTTTACTAAAACATGAATGTTCTTTAATTTCACAGAGTTTTTTTATGCTCCTATTATTGTTTGTGTGTTTTAATGATGCTGCTCAAGTGTCAAGAATCTTTTTACATATAAGATGCTCAAGCTGAGGTATCTACACGTCAAAGTAAAACATTTTTGCAATCTTTTTCAAGAATTGCTTGTTGTCCCCCTCTGTTAGTCAAGCAAAACTTCATATCTACTCAACACCATGAAGTGCTTGTGTCTGTACAAGTACTCAGACATATTTTACCAGCAAGATCATCCCTATTAAAGACTAAATGCTTTGCTTCCCAGATGTTCAGCATATATTTATTTATCTTTGCTCTCATTTCAAACACTGTTAGTAACTTTCTGAAATTGTTTTTAAGAGGAAGTAGTCCTTTGAGAATACTCTCAAGTTGACTTAAATCAGTGTTTGGTATCCATAACAAAATCTGCAACTTCCTCTGTGCTTTTACCAGTAGTTATTACAGCCTGTATGAGAATTTGTGCAGCATTTAATCTACTGTCTGATGAGCTTTCCAATAATACACTTGCATGGCACCTCTGTTCAATTTAGTTTCAGTATAAATCTTCTAACTGCCGGCAAGAGAGTTCCATCTCTTGTCAACAGAACAATATTAGATTCTGAATAATCGAACAATATTTGATCCTGAATAACTGCAATTCCCTTTGGGACCTGCAAGAACAGAAAGCTTTGCTGGAAAAGCAAGGTCTCTGAAAAAAACCCACACCAAAACAATTAAAAATTCTTTGTTAAAACTGCATTTTTACATGGAGATGGAACATTTGAACACAACTTACATCTGAATCAGTAGCTTTAGGACTACTAAGGGACAACTCAAGAAATTCACTCTCTGAAAGCAGTACAGTGAATAGAGAGATAGGGCCAAATGGACTCAGATAAAGTGAGTATCAGCTCACATATTGAGTGTTCATAGCATTTTCAGGAAAACACTGATAATTGAGCTCATATTCCAGCCAAACCATGAAGAACTCTGAATGGACAAGGCAGCAGGATTCAATCATAGGACATCAAAGCCCCAAGTCAGCAGCTCTTTGTGAAGATGTTTTCCACCATGCTTGCCCAGTTCACTCCTCCAGTAAGCCTGCCAGGCCAGAGCAACAGAGCTACTAGCTTTATACTGCTGTCCTTCACAGGCTCTCTTTGAAGAGGCACTCAAGGTTCCAGAAAGGACAGTGCCAGAGCCATGTGCTACTGAAACACTGCATCAGAGCCAGCAAGCATCACTGAACTGCGCTGTGCATGGCAGCCCTTCCCAACGTGCACTCTGTGCACTCTGCCCCAGCCAGTCCAAACACAGAGGGCACAAAGAAGGCACACAAACTCTTGTACCTTCCTTCTCCTCCAAGAGGACAGAGCAAAGCAGCACGCTAATTCTTTTATCCTGTATGAATGAGTCTCATGGATACTCTTATTCTAAGCAGCTCCTTTCATACATTATGTTAAATAAGCAAAAAAAAAAAGATTTAACTTATCTTCACTGTATTCTTTTTTTTAAAGTTATATGTGGAGCTGTAATTTGGGGGAAAATTAAAGGGATATAAGAGGAAGGAACTTCACATTTTAAACAAATTTTAATTTGGTTTCTTGCCATTATTACAGCCATAAAATACCACTACCACTCCTCTCCTACTGTTCAGACTTCTCTACCTCAAGGACTTAAATTTCTCTTTTCTGAATCCTCATGACAAGGTTTTTATTAAAGATTCCTCATGTAAGGAAATCTGTATATGAGAGAATAACTGGGATTTAGCTGGTGTATAACTGTCTTGTACAACAGAAAAATTAATTTCTGAATAAACCCAGCAAAATCAATCATGGGAGCACATGGAGTATTCATAAAGTTTGATTTGCCATTTGCAAGGAATTTTCAGATATATTCATACAGGCAGTGAGGAATCTATTTGTCCTTTTTTTCCCCCCCAAAAACCCAAGTTTGCTTGTGTTTTTGAATTAGCATGCAACACGAGACATTTTTTACAGAGAAATATAATTCAGATATTTCCTCTTCTTTTTTTTTTCTTTTATTTTTTCTTTAACAAATAAATGAGAAGCTATGTACGATTCAAACCCGCTGGAAACTGCCACAGCAGAAACATTCCCATGGTTGACATAGTCAGTTATTTTGTGAAACACTGTTTCCATCATTTTACTCCTTACATGAGTAATTGAAGTTTTGAAGTTGGTTTTGCTTTTCTTTGTAAAATACTTTTTCCTCTCCAATACTGCAGTCTGCCTGCTATGAACACAAATTTTCATCATTCCAGTATGATTTTTTGCCTGGTTGGTTATAGAAAAGCTACACTGAATGGTGACGCTATTCCACCAGTTTGATTAACACTTAATGGGTATGAACGATTCATCGTACACTGAAAAGATGGTAAGTGCGTTACTAATGCACAGCAGATTTGAACTGAAACAAAAGAAGAGAAGCGACAACCTGCACTCAGTTACCGCTGGGTACTGAACAGGGCAGGAGCGATGTGCAGTGCGTAGAGGTGGATGATAACAGGTTTATTCCCAGCGCATATTATGGAGATCCGCACTAACAGGGGCCCTTGCTAATGAAGCAAGAACAGCACGAGTAGAAACACCGTGGCTGAGCAGGGCTGCTGAAGATGGACCCAGGTGAGCCGGCGCCACTCCCCCGGCCGCCCTGCCCCTCCCGGCCTGGCCTTGCTGCGGGCTCTGCCGCGAACGGCGGCTGCCACATCGCCCGTCAGCAGGCCTGCGCTGGCTGCCGGACAGCCCGGTGCCCGATGCCCTCACCCTGCGCTGGCTGCCGGACAGCACGGTGCCCGATGCCCTCACCCTGCGCTGGCTGCCGGACAGCACGGTGCCCGATCCCCTCACCCTGCGTTGGCTGCCGGACAGCCCGGTGCCCGATGCCCTCACCCTGCGCTGGCTGCCGGACAGCACGGTGCCCGATCCCCTCACCCTGCGCTGGCTGCCGGACAGCACGGTGCCCGATCCCCTCACCCTGCGCCTCATGTCGGAGCGTGAGGGGGCAGATCCGCCGCTACCGGGCTCTGACCCGACACGGCCGGGCGGTTCCGCACCTCCGCCAGAGCCCAGAACAACGGAAAGGGGGGGGTTGGTATTCAAACACGGCAGCGATTTTATATTTAAATAGGCACCGAAAAACGGAAACGGAGGCGAGTAAAGCGGAAAGTCTCGGATTTGAGTGGCAGACTCCCGGTACCACCACTGCCGGGGATATCGCCCCTGCCCGACTCCGGCCAACCAGCGCGGCCGGGACCGGGCACGGGCGGCTCCCGCCTGGCAGGGATCCCGTCCCCCCGAGCAAGGGCAGCGCCGCCCCACTCCCTCACGGCCCGGGACCCCCACGCCCCACGTACCTCCCCCGGCCCGGCACGGCCCGTCCCGCTCCCGCTCCCGGGACAGCGGGGCAGCGGCCAAGATGGCGGCGAGGCCCGGCAGCGGCGGCGCGGGGCCGCCCCCCGGCGGAGGCGCGGACAGCCGGGGCGCTGCCTGCGCCGAGCACCCGAGCGCGGCCCCCTCCCTCCCCGGGCCCGCCGGCCCCGCTGCCACGGCTTCCCCTCACCGCCGGTCAGCACCGCTCGGCTTCGGCGGCTGGCAGGAGACGGGAGCGGCCCCCGGGCGCTAAACCCACCCGGGCCGGCGCCGCGGCAGCGCGCGGCTGGGCAGGGACGGCGGGCGGCGCGGGCTCCGCTCCCCGCCCCTTCAGGCGCCCGGCGCGGCCGTACGTTCGTCCCGGCGCCCCCGCCCCCGGTGGCGGTGCCGGCGCGGTCGGCGGGGCGGGCCGGGGCCGGCGGGCGGGCCGAGGGGAGCGGAGCGCGCCGCACGCCGCCCAGCGCGAAGATGGCAGCGGGGGAGCCGCAAGCCAAGAAGCTCAAGCTGGAGCAGAAGCAGCAGCAGCTGAGGTAACGGGCTCCGGGACGGGTTCTGCTTCGCGAGCAACCCGTGCGGGTGCCGGAGGGTGGCTGGTGCTGCCCCCGGCGGAGGGCGGGACACGTGCAGCCGCCGCGGTGCGGTCAGACTCCGCCGGCCGGGTCCCGCCGCGCCGGGCTGTGCTCGGCCGGGCTGCGCGCGGGCTGTGCGGGCGGCCCCGCCGCGGCACCGGGCGCACGTGGAGGCGGCGGCGAGGCCGTCCCGCCTCGCTGCCCCGGCTCCTGCCCCGGTACCGCTGCCCGGGCCCGGCGGGTGCCCGGGGGCGCCGCCGCACCGGGCTCCCCGCAGCAGAGACAGGGGCGGGTGGGCGGCGCGGGGGTCGCGCTGTGCCCTGGGGTCGGGTTGGTCAGTGCGAAAGAGCTGCTGAGCATCTGGATGGGGTGCGGTGAAACGGAACGCTGCCCGCAGTGATGGCCCCGAACTAGAGCACAGCTGGGGTTGTCAATGCTTCTGCCTCGCCTTTGAAAACAGCCTCTGAAAAATGCCCCGCTTAATACTCGTGCGAGAGTCTCTGTCTCCGTTGGACAGGAAATTGAAATTGCGCGTTAACAGTTACATTCTCTTTAAGACATGCCGTATATTTAAAAATATTTTCATATTGAAATAATCTGTGTGATTTGCTATACTTCCTCATTTCTGTGATTACAGTACAATAGCACTGACTGAATCCCATCTGAATGATGGCCTGCACAGACATCAGTAATTTATTTGTAAATTTCATAGCAGGAAAATGTAAGGTTTCTCAATGGAGGATGCATAGTCAAAATGAGAACTCTGAGTACTGAGAGCTGTAGAGCAGCTTGGGGTTTTTTTGGTGCAGTTTCAAGTTTGTTTTCTCGGGATTATTCAGATATGAATATAATTTTAAGATAGCTGACTTCCTTCCAAGCGTTCAGTGTATGAAGAGAATTAATGGCATAAGCCTTGAAAGGTCCAAAATTATCTTGGCGATAACTGATAACTAATAACTCACTCAAATATAGCATAAAGGGGATGTACTTTAGTACTGAGATGAGAACAGTCTTTTTTGGTACTGATGTCCTTATTGAAAGAGCTAATCCTATTAAATTTGTCAAAGTCAGGGTACTTGCTTCTTCAGCAGCCAAGTGACTTTTCAAGTTTAATAATGGTTGACAAGCTCAGTTGCAGATAGAAGAAGAGGAAAGATGTGGCTGAGCTCTGAAAGCAAATAAATGGCAGACAGCAAGATAAGGTTGTAGTCAAAAAGCAACAGTTATCTCCATGGCCCTTAAGGCAAGATGAAGCCAGAAACTGGCAGCTGCAATGTTTCTGTTAATAAAGTTTATTAGAGGAAACAGCATTTTAAGATGAAACATGAGAAAAATTTAAAATTTGAGAATATTATTGGTGTACTGAGTTAAAAATTTAAAGGTTGTTTGCAGTGGTGACATGCTCTGGTAATGACTGACTAAACTGCAAATACTACTTGTGTAAGGTATGATAGATAAAACATGAGGAATGTTGTTAGAACTTGCATATGCTAATTCTGTTGCAAGTTATTTCAAGCCAAAGTATAAATAGGCTCCAGCTCTGTTTCATAAGAGGAGAAATGCCGTAATTAACTGGTGGTCAAATAAAGTTAATGTGTACTGTTTGCCACAGGTTGAACTCATGAAGCAGTTGGTGGTTGGACTAGATTTAGCAGACCTCAACACTCATTGGCAAGAACGTGTTTGGCTGAGTGCTGTTGTGGGACTTAAGAGCCACTAGAGAAAGTACCAGGCTGGTTGAGGTTCCATGACTTGGCTGTATTTGTAATGAGATTCAGTTGTTAATGCAAAGCACTGCTAGATAGGCTTGGAAACAGTTCCTCTACAGATTAGAAAAGAAGTGAAAAATCACTTAAAAATTTTGGGGCTCAATAACATCATACTTGTTATAGCAAGAATTTGAGGAGATTATAGAGAACGATTCTTTCTTCTCAACATGTAGGTCTGAGGCTCTCCAGTCTCTTCAGAAGACCATGTCTAATGGATTCAACAAGGCTGGTTGTACCATATTTATCCTCCCATATGATATCAACCTCAACCTTTCCTGTGATTACCATTTAAACTATTTTGGTATAAAAAATTATATTAAAAAAAATAAATTCTGCAATGCAATACAAGCCATACCTCATCAACAATAGCAAATGCTTCCTTTCCCTGGTTTGGTTTTTTTTTTGTGGTCATCATTTTCTCTCTCAAAGTGGCTTCATAGAGGTTTCATGGATACATTTTTAGACCTTCTTGATATTTTCAGACAAAAGAAAGCAAATATCACTCCCTCATGAGGTAGGCAAAGCTGACTGGGTTCAGGAAGGTACACTTGTTTGAAAGCAGTATAGGATGGCCGGTTTTTGCCACCCAGTGAGCAGCACACAAAGCCCGAGACCCAAACTGGCATTCCCAGCCCAACAATGTGTTGTGCTGACATTCATCTGCTGGGCGGCAGGTTTTGCATTGTCTTTATTGAGGCTTGCAAATCCCCACTACAAACCAATGGGCTTTAGGCAAGGCCATTAATGTGTGCTGCCTTGTTTCGGGCTTCTGACTGCATCTCTGCTGTGTGAAGTAGAATATCATTGTACGTGTGTGAACTGCACTGTTTGAACAGAAATGGGCTTGCAAAACTGCAAATGGCTTGTCACCGAGTGGCAGCATCAACTGACTAGAAACATCATGAGATGTTACTTTAGAGGAGAATTACTAAGGATTTGTGTGCTTTTATATTTGGTTTTGTTAGGGAAGTCTGTGAAAACCACAAGCAGATTCTGTTAGCAGCCTGGTATAGTGATGAAAGAATTTGGATGTTTTCTGTAGAAATGTTTGAACTTCTATACGTGTCTGTATAGAAATAGGCACGTTCATTTTTTCCTTCTGCACACAAACTTGTCAAGTCCCTTGTGCTGCATTGTGACCTTCTGGCTGTTCTGCAGCTGCTGTATTGATTGAATAGTCATGACGTGGCTAGTTGTTTTAACAAATCAGTTTATCTAGTAGACAATGTAAGCATTGAGTTTGGCAAATAGTTCATACTAAAAGTAAAAAGTACAGTATTCCTCCTCTTCTGCTATTAGACATCTCTTCATTTTAAGAATAAATTGTCAAATACTCTGTGAATAATTGTTATCAAAAGTGGTCCTTTGTCATTACTGTTCCACTAGATTTTAGAAAGCTTGATACTAGTGGCTCTAAAAAATATTGCTAATTTCATACATTTTTAATTTTTTTAATAAGCTGACTTTTAATTTAGCTTATTCCTTCATCAACTCTTTATAAATTAAAGAAGAGTCTGAATATTTTAAGTTAGCTGTGACTAAGCTTTCAGTTAGAATTTAGTAAATAATTTTTCATTCTCTTTTGTCTCTTGGTTTGGGGTTTGTTTGTTTGTTTGTTTTTAATTTCACCTTGCTCCCTATTTGTGTACATTTCAGTTTTTATCTTCATGGCTTATAGTTTTCTTACTTTCCTATTTCTTATATCTGCAAATACAGATAACGTTTTCCATGTTGGTACTCGTAATATCCTCAGGTCAAAGAAAGATCTGAAACCCAAGCACTTTGCTGTGTTTGTTCCCAGAATTAAAGCAATACACATTTTCTTCAGATGAATATTTACTCCGCTTTAGAAATCTGACAAATGCTCTTGAGGACACTAGCAACAGACATTGCTAATTTTGTTTCATTTAGGATGTAACAGCAGTTACCCTCCATTCCAAGCTGTGTTGACAGAAATACATCCAAAACCGGAATAACTTGCAGCATGGAAACTCCAGTGCTCTTACAGTGCAGGCACTGCTTTCCATTGTTCAGATGTGTAACTCTCAAATTACCCTTGTCAAGTGTCTTCACCTGGCCTTTGATGTAATCCTCTGGGATTTTGCACAGCATGTGTCATGTTTCCACAATTTTGTGCTCTTATTTTTGAGAAGCTTGCTGTGGTGTTTCATCCTTTTAATTGAAGTAATTCCTTGCTTTATTGTAGGGAGTGTGTAACCTGAGGAAAAGGAGGTTGTGGGAAGGCTCTTTGTTCTCTGGACCACAGGCTCTCTTTCCTTGCTGATGTTACCTGCAGCCCACCTGGCCAGCAGAGTCATGCCCCCGGCAGCAGTTTAGACATAACAGCCTTGCCAATACCCTGCAGAAAGGGGCAGCTCTGCCTTGCTGGGATAAGTCCTTGCTTCCCTTAAGTCACTGGCACTAGTCCTGTCCCTGAGGCTGCTTGCAAGCTGGATTACCTGGGAGAGAAGAGCCAATGTAAATAGCCCTATTTCATCTTGAAATGGTGTTTTCCTGAGATTTGAGTTCCTTCTTTTTCAACTAAAGGAACAGTTTGTGTAGGATTACTCACCTCATTGGATCTACTAATATTGCTTATGAAGAGACAAGGAAGACGCCCAGGAAAGAGACTTGAATGAATGTAGAATTAGCTGACTGTGGTGTTAGTGTAGCAATGTGAAATCCTGTAGCACAAGACCTTGGCTTGCTCTGCTGTTGCTAAGGTATATTTCATGTGGAAATCTTGGAAGCAAAATTCTGGCTTGTGATACAAGGTTGTGATATTGAATTTTAGTAGTTACTTACACAGGCATGGTACACAAATATTTCACAAAACCAGTTTCAGAAGCAGGGAATGGGTTGCTATCTAAAGGTCATTAATTACTATTTGCTGACAGTGTATTGGAAAACCTTATCTTCTTGAAAAAAGTAAATTGAATTTGCAGATACAGTGTGAACACAATGTTTTTTTTCAGGCTGTTCATTTTTTATTTACATAAATTGATTTTTAAAAATGTATTATTCATATAATGTATAATAGTAGGACAAAATATTATTATTTATATAATATCAATGCATTTTGTGTGAAGAAGAGAAGTCTTTGGTATTACTCAGATTTCAGGGAAGGGAAAGGGATTTTTTCCATTTTGAACTGTAATAATTTCCATAATGGTTATTTGACCACAGTCAAAGCTGTTCTGCACTTGAAGGATATGGTAAGATAAAGCTACTTGCTGGCTTTATGCTACCTTGGGATTTCATTTACAGTGAAAGATTGTTGTGGGGTTTCTTCCTTGTACATTCAGTGGTACAAAGCAGTTGTAACTGTTTCAAGGGCTATGCTATTTGATTAGAATAAAATGGAAGAAAGTATAGATGTCTGCAATGTGCTGAAGAGTTAGCAGATTTATAGACTTTGCTTTTACAGCTGAACACTCTGTGAAGTTACATGAAAAGAAATGGGATGATGTTACAGAATCTTAAAAATAATAAAAGATTTTTAACACTTTGCAAGTAGAACCCATACAAGCTAAAAATGCATCTTATTTTATGTTGCAAGATATTAAATTCTCCCTGTAGAAAAGTTTCCAAAACAACTGTTATAATAGAAGATATTTGCAAGCTCTGCAAAATGCTATTATTGAGAGAGAGTTTGTGGACTTGCTGCTCACTAGTCCCATTTTATAATGTCTGCTGGGGCTATTACGTAAAAGATCATCCTCCTGTCTTGCAAACAGACGGGCAGCTTATCTAAGATCAACCTTCCTTTTGGACTTTGAAGCAATTGAGTGAAAATATGGGGGTTAATAGAGAACTTTTTATTTATATATTGCAAACTGTAAGATTTATATCAAATTTTTATGGTGTAAAACATAACACATTAGTCAAAGGCTAAGGCCTAGATTGCCTGTCTCTTGGATACAGAAGTTACAAATGTATGATGTGTAGAGATGGATTACTTCACTGAAGTATAATTTTAAATGTTCTCATGTACCTGCCTGTTTTTTCATCAGGTAGGGGTGGAGTTCATTTTGAATTCATAGTCTGCTTGAAAGGAAACATTTTAGTGAAATAACCCGAGGAAGTTGTTTATATATAGAGCAAATGACACAGTCATGAAGATTTCTCTCTTGTATAGTAACAACAGCAGTCAAGAAATTGTGGCTAGATTGTGTCAGACATTATATATTTTTAGATACAAAAGCTGTACATTTCATGTTTCTCTCAGGGATTTCTGAGGCCAAATCACATGTGAAGGCAAGGTTAGCTGCCCCATGCAAGCAGAGGGAGTTTGGAAGGTCAGGGGTCAAGAAGGCTGAGCAAACTCAGACTGCCTGCCCAGCACATACATGGTGGGACTGCAAGTTGAACTTGGGGCACAGGCATTAAGTTCATCTCTAAAGGACCATAAGTCATAACTGATCATTTTTCCAGCAATACTCTGGTTGCTGTTTCTCCACTTCCTTAGGCTAGGGTTAGGTCTGGATGTGTAGCAGATTCCTGGCCAATGACTAAAAGCACAGTGAAAAGGGGTGGTAGGGGTAGGTGGTGTCTTGAAGATGTCAGTAGCAGTAGAACCTGTGTGTATGGGATAGCACAGCCAAGATGATTTGGCACAGGAAAGAGCTGGAAGCTTATAAAGTGCTATTGACTGCTGTTGAGGTGTCATACATGCTACTCCATGAAAAGATGTTAATATTTTTTAGATAAAATATGCTCAAGTGGTAAAATTTAGAAACATTTGATGCTACCTCATTTGGCCTCTTGCTCTGTAGCTTGCTATTCATAATATGCAACTGTATGTTGCAAATTACTGTAGATATAGTTCATGTACATATCTATTTTTCTTTATCTTTATGTGCTTGTTAGAATCAGGCAATTATTTATGAGAGAATCTACAGCTAGATTTTTTTTTAAAAAAGGTTTTTAATATTTTGAATACAGTGATAGAACCAAGAATACAGCTGCATTCTATAGTTATGTACAATAACAAGTTATGTAGCTATTACTATATTTGCTGGTGCTGGGATCCTCCTTCCCCACCTTCTAGGTTACAAAACAGAGGTTTGGCTATTAAGCACTGAAACTGTTAAACTGGACATAATTAATAGTTCAACATGAATCAGAAGATGTAACCGTTATGCGTCTGTGTATTTGCATTTCAGGAGAGCTCAGAATCCTCCCTCAGGATTTGAGGACCTCTTACACATTATGTTGCAATAACAGTAAGAGGATGGATGTGTTTCCTACTCTTAGTTTCCTACTCTTAGTTTCCTACTCTTAGTTTCCTACTCTTAGTTTCCTACTCTTAGTTTCCTACTCTTATTTGACTTTTCAGGACCCCTGACACACGCCAATAATGAGAATTTTGTGACAAGTTCAATAAGTGGTGATTATTTTTTGAGCGTCTGATTTAGAGAACCTAGGAGATTTGTCCTACATCAGGTACTGAGCATAATTTTTTCTGTTATTTTCATGTGACAATGCAGGTCCTTGACCTTCATCAATATGTCATATTTTGGCATCATCTCCTCTGAGAGGAAAATTAGAAATAGATGGAAAGTTTGGCTTTAATTTTTCTGAATACAGTATTCCCATTTTGTAGATGGAAAGGAAGGGAAACTTCGGACTAATAACCACAGGATTATGGAGTTATGAAGTTTAAATATTTAGTTAGAGGTGACACAGCAGTACTTAACAACGTGGGAATCATTTTTGGCAAAAACAACCTATTGGCTTCATTTTCATGAATCAGTACTTCTGGTGCTAGTAAGTTAACAAAGTAAGTGCCAAATCTGCACAATGTGGCAGCAACTTTGACAGCCAAATGAGGAGTGACGATAGAAACCTGGCTTTAGCGCGGCTTTCCCTTTCTGATACGGCAGTTCTGCCAGTGTCAGGCGAATAAGAAAAGGCAGTAAGCAATGCTGGGCTGCCCTTTTCATCCCGTCTTTCCAGCCGTGTCCTCTGGCCGCCTGGGCAGCCGGAGCGCTGCGTTCCACAGGTGGCTGCCAGGCGCTCCGGCAGCCCGGCATGAGGCGATGTGCTCCGGGGCTCGGCAGCCCGGCCCCGCGCCGGCCGCCGCCTGCGGGGGAAGGCAGGCTCCGCAGGGGGTCACTCGCTGACCCAAGGCACGGTTGAAGAAAAAGAATGAAAACGCGTTCGTGTCGAGGGTGTAGCCATCGTGTGTCGGGGCGGGCGTCAGCCCGCGGCCAGGACAGAGCCGGGGCGGGGGGTCCCCTCGGTTCCCACGGCCCCGTGACAGCCGAGGGGCAGCGCTGCCAGGGGCTCCGCTGGCCATCTTTACTGTGGGCGGTGCGGCTCGAGCCCCGCACCTCCGCGGGGCTACCGCCGCTAAACTTTTTTTGGTTTTCGTTGGCCAATTGTCACTGTCTCCCACGCTGGCCGCCGGGGCTCGCAGAGGGGACAGCAGCAGCAGGAGCTGTGTGGGAGGCGCGCACTCTCCGCCCGTACCAAAGATGGCGGCCGAGGAGCTCGGGGGTGCCGGGCGGGCGGCACCGCTCGGTACCGGCCGCTGTCGAACCGGGGCGCGGGGCCCGTCGGTAGCGCCCCGCGGCTCCTCGCGCCGCGCGGCCGCCGCGCAGGGCCCGGGCCCGCCCCGCCGGCCGCCCGGCCAATGGCGGGGCGCGCGAGCGGGCGGGGCGGGGGCGCGCGGTGGGCCGGCCGAGCGCTGCCCGGCGCTCAGTCGCGGCTGAGGCGCGGGCGCCGGGTGGAGAGGTGACGGTGCCGCTGCCAGGAGACTCTGCTGCGGGCGGCCGGGCGGACGTGGAGCCATGACCACTCTCAGGTAATGTCGAGCCCCCGCGCAGCGCCCGCAGCACAGCCCCGCATCCCGGGGAAGGGGCGGCGGGTGCTGATGCCCTCCCGCTGGCGGGGCGGAGGCGCCCGGCGCGATGCTCCGCCGCAGCCGGGCTCTTCTCCGCGCTGTGTAATCAGGGTGCGGGGCAGCGCAGCTTCCCATCCCTCTCCCTGTGCCGCGAGTTGGTTTGGTGGCTGCACGCCCACTCCCCTGGGGCGAGGAAGGAGGGAGAGCGGTGCCGGTGCCCCGGCGGCCCCTCAGCCCCGTGGGAGCAGCGCTCCCGGGGCGCCGCGGTGGTTTCTCGCGGGCAGGTGGGCGCACCCGGCCGGGACTCCTGACGGCGCTGGGCGATGCCGGTACCCAGCGGCGCCGGGAGCGAGAGCCCCGAGCAGCGCCGGGCCGGGCCCGCAGGTGCTCCGCTGATCCGCGGGGCGGTGGCCGGGGGCTGCGTGCGGCGTCGCTCGGCGGCGGTGCCGCTGTCACAGGTAGCGCCTGGGCGTGGGCGGCCGCCGCCCGCCGCGGGGTGCCGCCCGTGGGCGTGGGAGGATGCGTGTCCAGGGGCACCGGCAGCCGCTTTGGAACCTTAAACCCTCGTTGTAGCTTGCCGTTACTAGAACTAGATTTTAAAAGAATCCCCAATAACGAGAAGAGGGGTGTTAATAGCGGGCTAGGCACTTGGCAGGCTGTTGGAACTGCGGTGATATCAGGCTGTCAGCAAACCCGGAGGATGACAAGCCCCCGTAACTTAACATTCAGAGAAAGGAGTTACTGTGAATAGTTTTTCTCCCCCAAACACTTCATCTCAAGATGGGATTGTGTTGTGAGGTAAATCGGTAACCTTTGATTGGGCCTTTGGCTGCTAAAGAAATGCCTAATAATTATTAAATTGCCTTTATAATTCAAGGCAATTCTCCCATCTCCTCTCTCCACCCTCCAAACTCTGTGTATCAGGTTTCACTCACACTGTTTCTGACCGGGACGGTAACTTTGAAATTGCAATAGTATTTCACTGTTGGGCTTGTGAAGTTAGTGCAGCTGTGTAAGGAGCTGGGTTGTGGTGGAACAGTTTTTTTCTGCGGCAGCCTTGCTTACATAAGGCCAAAGCTTTTAGGCTTGTTTTCAAAGTTGGAGCCTGTGAGTGTGTCACTTTAGAAAACTAAAAAAGTTTCATAATAAATGAAACCTTCACTGAAGATGTTCCTCTAAGTCAGTATGTAAATATGTAACTGTTTAGCCAAATATTGTCTTTGCTTAAGACCCATGTCAGGAAAGCATGTGAGCAGTCCAGCAGGCCACCTTATGTGTTAAAGGTCTATATGCTAAAGTGATTTGCTGACCAGTGATGCAAGAAAATTGTCTGAACTCTGGAAGGATGGGATTATAGTTCTAAGGTACTTCTGTGTTAGATGAGTTACTTACTGATGTATCATCCTACTTGTAATGATGTTACATGGGTATGTGGGATGAGAGAAGGATGCTTTTGGTTGAGAGCTTATAGCTAGTCAAGTGCTATAAATCTGGTACTATTGCTGTTTTGCTTTAACTAAACATAAAAGGACTTCTGGTAAGTTCAAATCTTGTGTTATATGGGGTTTTAAACTGAAATGGATATGCTGAGGACAGGCTTAAAACATGCCTTGTTTTTCACTTACTTTAAAGGGCATAGTAAAACTCTTTAGAAATACTAATATTTTAGATCTTATAACACCATCTCTTAAATTTGTAAAAGAAAGACTAGGCACACAGCGTGCTGCCCTGCAATTGCACACCCAAATGTCTCAGCCATGTTTAAGGCTTTCTGAGTTGCCAGTATCCAAAGGCCCAAAATATTCCTCTGTCTCCGTGCCAGTAACTAATAATAAGCTTTCACTGATATTTTGATGTTGCTTTTCCACGGAAGTGCGCAGCAGCCTGGGATGATAACAATATTGTGTGATAGTTGGATATAGTGCTGCTAATGCTCAGCAGCCAACTTCAATCAGGACCATATTTTAAAAAATGCCTGCAGCAGTAGAGCATGAGATTGGACACAGCTTTCCAGATCATTCAGTTGCAGTTAATTTCGTTGGCTTCTTAAGAGGTTCAAGGGTAGCTCAGTACTGATGTTTTGGGTTCTTTTTGGTTTATTTGTTTGGATTTGTTGTTTTGTTTTTATCTAGTTTGGTTTCATTTTATTACTTCTGCCACTTGTGATAAGAGTAAGGCCATTTGTATAAAATCAGTCATATTAGTAATGTCTGAACAAAACATCTAATTAACAGGTGAAGATTTATTTATACTTAATGAGTTCCATTGCTTGAATTTGTAATTGCAACTCACACTTCATGTAGTCCTAAGTTAAAAGCCAAACTCGTAAAATACGTTGCTCCTTGTCAATAGTTATGAGTGTGAACGTGATGTACATCAAAGCTCTCTGTAGTTACTGTTCTGTAGTTTTGCCTGCTAGATGGATGGTGTATTTTGTCCAAACAACTTTTAGATTTGTACATCTTGTTTGAACATCTTACTTGTAGTTTGGAGTTTAAAAAGTATATATCTTGTTCATAGATATGTACTCTTTGTGTGTCTGTATGTGTACACACATAGATGCTGACTGTATAGTCAATGATATGTGCCCTTAATTTGTGCAGGTGAAGGAGTTATCACCTGCTTCTTGAAGAACTGATCCAGATATTCCTTTGCAATAGGTTAGTTGGGTTAAACAAGAACATCCTTTTTGAATGATCCCAGTACTCCAGTGAAGGAGAAAAGGGACTGGGGAGAGTCAGGGAGGCTGGGGAATACAAAAGTGTGTTCTGTGTCTGTGGTAGAGATATGTTCCCAAATAACCTGTGTATTGTGGAATCTCAAATTTGAGGAAATTATTACTGATTCCTCACTATGTTTTATCTCTAGCTGGTTGGAAATAATCACTGAAATTTTAATAACTGCGGATGTCCAGTGTGACTGGACAGCAAACATAAAAGTTCAAATCTGCTGTTCAGTCTTCAACTTGGTGAGAACATAACAGTTTAGTATCTCCATTTTTCAGTCTGGAGACTTGTAAATTTAGTATTCTCCAGAATCATAAATATTTGGTTTATTTTATGCTTTTACAGAGGCTTATGTGGCTTTACACAGTATATGAGATTAAAAAAATATATATGTTTTATTTTTACTGAAGCGAAGTAGTTGCTGTACCTCATGTAGTGCCACAAGCAGTGCAATAGAATAACAGTGTGGAAACTTTGCAGCTCCTCAAGAAGGGAAGGGTCATTTGCATTGCTCTAAATGTAGCCAGCGTTGGGTTAGTCAGGTTGAACATGCTAACAATTTACACAGTCAAATCTTCCTCTTTAACAGTAGGACCTTCCAAACTGGTTCAAAAAGCTTGTATTAGAAAATGCTGATTACAGTGGGGGATCCCAAAATCAGTTTCATTGGAAAAGACCTCTGAGATGGAATCCAACCTCTTAAATATCTGCTTGTTGACTTTTAAAAATTTGTGACTTGGACTTTTCTCTAGACTTTTCCCATTTTGCCCATAAAGGTATTTCGTCAAATATAGTGACCGTTAAGGAAAAATACAACTCCAGTCCCCAGTACGGTGGAGTGTATGGATTTTTCTTCTTTTTTTTTTTCCCAATGGAATGATAATACATATTTTTAAGCACAGAAGTTCTAATATCTTAGGACTTAGGTAATTTTAACAGCTAGAAAGAACAAAAAATGTAGAAATACATTATAGTTGAAGACACAGAGCTAGAGATTAGGATATGTTATCTTATGTGTTTAGATTATTTGCAAAAATAGATAAACAGTTTATAACACTTAACTTGATTTCTTCTGCAAAATCAATGTTAAATCTACTCAAACTTTTATGTGTTTAAAATGTTGTCAAGTTCTGCTGTCCTACATTTAGTTGTGAGAAACAACTATACTGAATTCGAGGAGAGTTTGCCCAGGAGTTTCAGTGGAATGTTTCTGAACATACATTTACTAATCTAATGATAGCTACCTTGGCTTTTCAAACTTGATTCCAAATGGTGCCCTACATACAGCCTCTGGAATACTTGAATGGAGATTATAATAAAATATTGTGGGCGAAGGAAGACTTGGGAATGAGCAGGACTTACATGTGATGTAAAGAGCTGCCTGGATTAAATGGCACTGAAAGTTCTGGTTCTGGCTGCTGCTGACATGTGAGCAGTTTGTACACATGCTATTGGCTTCATAGAGCTTCTGCACAAAGTTGCTCTTGTGCTGCTTTGAGCACATTGACCTGCAGGTTCTGTAGCCCACAGCTCATTGAATGTTGGGTAGCTTCTATTCTGCTTTTCCATTGAATGTGGTAACTTCTTCATAGGCCTCAGCATGTCAGCTGTATTTCAGATGTTTTTTTGTGAGTACAGCTGCTGTTTTCTGGCATACTGACCATCAAAGTGCTGGCTCTTGTCTTATACAGAAATTATCCATTATATGTTTGGTTTTTTTTCTTAAGTGTAGTTATAAATCTGTTGATGTGTAGAATTTTACAGCATGTGAGAATCTGGTAAACATTAAGTACAGGAACATATAACTTGGGAACAAATCTGCATTCAACACTTGAAAAGTTCTGACTTCATTCATTGTCCTATAGTACTACTTATGCAACACTTAGGTTTTACAACAGAGAGAATGTTCTGTCTTGTGACTTCACTTCAACTGCAATCCCCTTTATCCTTCTGTCTTCTGAGCTGTCATCTGTCTCTCACTCTTCTTGTCTTCTAGCCAGGTGTAACTTATGGTTATGCTATTTTGAACACTGTGCTATTTGTCACACTGACAAAAGTATTTAGCCAGTCTTACAGGTTTTTACTAAGCAGATGTTAACTATTCCAGCTAGGAACAAGCTGGAGTTCTGGCTCCATCTTCTGCAAGCAGCATCAAGCACACGTCTCAAGCAGCATCTTCCACATTTTATTTACAGTGAAAGGATTGTCCTTAAAGCTACAAAAACTAGGATACTTAAAGCATGGTTTGCTGTCTCTCAGTATCAAGGTTATTAATCATGTTTTTGACAGTGCAACATTGGTCACTGTTCCACTGATTGCAGTCCTTCAAGGACAGGCTGCTCCAGCATGGCTCCTTCACAGGGTCACAGGTCCTGCCAGGAAACCTGCTCCAGCATGGGCTCCCCTCTCCATGGGTCTGCAGGGCCCTGCAGGGTGGCTGCTCCAGCACGGGCATCTTATGAGGTCCCAGCCCCCTCTCAGGCATCCACCTTTCCCAGCCTGGGTCTCTTGCATGGCTGCAGGGGGACTCTGCATCCCTGTGGACCACCATGGGCTGCAGGGGCACATCCTGCTTCACCATGATCTTTGCCATGGCTGCAGGGGGAACCTCAGCTCAGGTGCCTGGAGGACCTCCTGCTTCTCCTTCTCCACTGATTGTGGTGTCTGCAGAGCTGTTCCTCTCACACCTTCTCACCCTGCTCTTCTCTGGCCTCATTACATCTGCATAACAACTTTTTCCCTCCTTTTTCTGGAATCTGTTATCACCGAGGTGTAACAATCATTTCTAATTAGCACCTCCTTGGCCAGCAGCATGCCCATCTTGGAGCTGCCAGGGATTGGCTCTGCTGGACATGGTGGAAGCTTCTGGTAGCTTCTCACAAAAGCCACTCCTGTAGGCCCCTGGCTACCAAAACCTGGCCACACAAACCCTGTATAGGTGGTCATACTGAAGCTACCTTTGGTAGCTGGAGCATGGTGTGCTGTGCTGGTTGGAGACAGTAGGTGTTAGTTTGACAAGGAATGTGATGGGTTTGGATGTAGTTCTAGAGAACAGCTGCTTTCACTCCTACTTGACACTAGGCCACATAGCTAATCCTTTGGTATTACTGCATTATCACCCAAGTACATGCTATCCAGGAAAATGTAACACATGGTTTCTGAATTAATCTAAAAAAAGAGGTTGAAGCTATCCATCTCAAGAATACTGTTTACAGTAATTTTGATATCTTTTTTCTGTGTGAAAGAAGTGAATGTCAAATTGCTTAAAAAGTACATCCAACGTACCAATAGACAGCTGCACTATTTAAAATGGCTGACAATGCAGAATCTGTAGTCTCTTTGTTTCAGTTTAGTAGAACAGACTTAAATTGTTAATTATTTGTTGGTACCCAACAACTGAGAGGGTTCAGTGAAATTCTCATTACTCTGGTGTGATGCTTCCCTTGTCTAAAGTTTGGTATTACAACTTGAATGTCATCCTTTAAAACTCCAGAACGTGGCATGCAGCTTAAATTCTTTATCTGAGTAAGTGACAGTTTAACAGAATAATGTGTTTATTATTGCAGTCTGTGTATTGATCAAAGATCACTGTAGGATGGTACTTTGATTCTGTGTATATGCCAGGTCACAGTGTATTTACTGTGCTGGGCAAAATGTGTATTCTTTTGTTTTGCTCTCTAATAAAGTCTTTACATATACTAGAAACAATAAATCAGTGCAAAGCTAATGTGAAATACTTGATTCTCTTACAGTGAAAATGTCCTGTTTGGAATGGGAAATCCTCTGCTTGATATCTGTGCAGTTGTGGACAAGGACTTCCTTGACAAGTAAGGTTTGATATATTTTTTTATAAATGTCAGTTTTGTTTCCAGAATTACGCCTATACATAAATGGTGGGCTACCTGCCTGTATAATGCTGTGTTTAGGCTGATCTCTGGGATTCTGGCCTTGTGCTGGAAGTAGCCAGTATTTGTCATTTGATTGTTCTTGCTCTCTGAAACTGTGGTGATGGTATCTATGAAAACCTTCCGTGTTTTCATATGTTTTTTAATCAATTTATTCTAGTGTCCTCATGCTGTCTTTGTTACTTTTTAATTGGAAGGAGTCATCAGTTTCAGTAAGATGTAGGTAGCTCTTGTATGAATCTTCATGTACTACTTTTGATTTACTATTACTGTACTCTTCTTCAGTGATGTCTATGGGGTAAATAGGCCATTTCTGTAACACACCAAGAAAAGTTGTGCAAATACACCTTTAAAAAAATACACCCGTTTATCAGTCAGGAACAGGACTGCTGCTTATCAGGTTGTCTATTATCTTGCTTAAGCCTACTTGTTATGCTACCATCCATATAACCACATTGCTGAATTGCTTAATTGGCATTAAGCTTTACTTGTTCTTGAATCAACTTAGAGATCTGTCTTTCCCAGAGGTGTAAAATGCAGTTGCTCTTTTAGATCTTTCTGCTTGAGCTCCATTTTTATTGCTGTTGCCACTTCTTCTCTGTTTTGTAAGTTGATTTGATCTTTCAGAGTGCTTGCAATTTTTTTCTTTAATTTTTCAAGTGTTAATTTTTTTTCTAATAGTTCTTTATTTTGTTAATGGAAATGTTGCATCAAAACTAAATTTTGCATCATCAAATAAGGAACGGGTGCAGAGTTTTTATTTTTGAATGTGTATTGGCAGCCACAAATATTTTGTTCTGCAGGTTTTAATAGCAATAATTTGTCATCAATATTTCATCACTCATATTTTATCGCAAGATTTGTTTAAATAAAAGCCTCTGTGTTGTAGGCTGGAAACAAAAGACAAGAATGTAATGGATTGTGTCAAATTCAAACACCTGGAACTTTAGAAATCAGGTCTATGTCTTGAATATTAAAAACAGTGAATTAATCTGGTGTAATTCTCACTGAAATAACTTGAAAGCTGGTTTCTAAAAATGAGTAATGCCCTTCTCCGAACCCAACAATACTCCCCAACTAATCCTTATAAATTGCTGACATAAAAGAGACGATGGGATCTCTACTGCAGCACAGAAATCCTTCAGGAGTGCATTGTGCTTTTCACTGGATGTGATGTGCTGTGCAGAATTTAATTTAATTTAAAAATTAGAAGTTCTATGTACTCAAATTTGAGTCCTGTCAGACAAATTAAATTATGTCCTGGAGCAGCATATGCTCTGTGAGCATTGCTTTACTGCCAAGATGCGTTTGTGTGGTATTGCATTATTGAAAGCCATAAGCAGTCTTCCCCCAGCAGTTTCACAGGAGCCTGCTGATGGTGTGATAGCTCTGGTAATGACCTCAAAACTGAGGAGCTTGTTTACCTTCTCCTGCATCTGATTTGATATCTCTCTCCCTGTTTGTCAGGGTATGCAGAGAAGTCCATTTAACAAACCAAAAAGAGTGTTTCTACTCCAGGTCCAACTACCTTTTGCAACACTTTCTGAAATGGGGATCAGATCCCACTATTCCTCAGCTTGTGAAGAGAGATAAAATAGAAAATGGAGCTGTAGAACAACTGCTGGAATAAAGTTATCTAGTCAAATGCTGCAGGGAGGTGCAAGAGCATAGACATTTCAGGACTGTGAAGCATTTGAAAGAGAAATTGTTGATCATTGTAGTTTCTCTTTTTTCAAGCAAGACCTGCACCCATCTCTAGCCATGTAGTGTCAGCTTTTGGTATCTTGGCAACCTTGAGTCTGTTTCTCACCTTTTCTACTGAGTGGGAATGTTTAATGGGGTTGTCAGGCCAGCAGGGCTCTGACTTGAGAAGGTAGCTTAGGCAAACAAGAAAAGTTTAGGTAAACACACATAAAAATTGTAAACATTTAATTTTTACAGTGTTTCTGTTACTTAATCCACCTCCTGTACAGTCAGTTTTAAGAATAAATACCTTTGTTCAGAATAAAGGACTTGATGTTGCAAGTTTATTCAATATATATTGTCAATGAAATAAGAGTATTACAATGAGTCCTGTAAACAGTTTATTTTTGTAACTTCTGTTAAGAAAGTGCAAATTGAAGCAGCATAAGGAAGTATAGAACATTGCCTTTTTAACAATATTTAATTGGCCTACAATGCATGTTAGAAATAAACCTGAAAATAAATATATAATGCAGTCCCCTTGCAGATTCTAAACAGTTTGCTGCCCTGTAATAGTGGTTTGAGGAACTGAGCAGTGTTGGAGGGCTGGGTGGGTATTTTTGGCTTGGGTTAGCACAACCCTGATACTTGGCTTTCAAAGTGGATTTTGGTTTAATCTGATCTCCAAAGTCTTTTGCTCTCTCGACAAGTTTTGGAGGGCTTTAAGCCTTTTCTAGGAGAGGCAGTTCTAATTTATATCACAACAGAATTTCACCATGCCCATCTGAGCTTTTCAGACCATATCAGCAGTCTGGCATTACCTGAGCCAGAGAAGCTTTAGTCTCTGTTGTGATTTCTGGGTCCCATTTCTTGTCTCTCTTCAGGGAGACAATCTGGAAAAGTGTTAGCAGCTTTGATGGCACTGTTGAAAACTGGTGATACCACAAACCACTTTAGTTTCTGTTTACAGAGCTAGAAAGAAGTCTTAAAATAAATATGGTCCACCATATGTCTTTGGGTATTTTTAGTATCTGCATGAAAGAAATATCAGAAATGTGGTTTTGTTTTGGTTTTTTTGTCTGCATCAACTCCATTACCTAAGAGTATTTTTGTTTAATTTATCAAGATATGGATACTAACTCAAAGAGCAGCTTCTTAGGGGTAAGAGGGGAAGGAATAGAAGAAGAATTAATGCATTGTGGGTGAATTGCTAACTATACCTATGCTAATCTATGAAAATAACTTTGCTAACAGGTATCATTAAAGCTTTTGGTGTACTCACTTCTACCTATGACATTTAACAGGAATGATTCTTCTACCTTCTAACTCCAAAAGGCATTTAAAAATAACTTAATCTACACTACTTACATTAAACTCTGCTAAAATGGGCAAAGAAATTCTGATTGACATGCCAATAACATTTTAAGACTAAACTCAGTATTGCTGACTCCTGTAAATACTCCAATGTCCTGCTGTTAAAATCTGGGGGTTGCATGTGTTTCGTTGTTCTCCCTAGAGCACTCTGTTTTGCAAATATTCAGTTTTTGACACTGAATCTAGCTTACCTAGTTGTAGTTAATTTTTAGGTTGTAGAGATCTGAGCATTACTTGTCACCTCAGGTGCACTTCAGTGGTTGAGAAATGTGTATGGATAAATCTTCTCTTGCTGGGTCTATGGCTGCATGAGCTGAGGAGGAGAAGAGAATTGATGTTGACAAATCGACATTGACAGGACTGTTGTGCCAGTCCTGAAACTTCTCAATAGGTGAAACCTTGTATCTTTCCCGACTGATCAGAGGGAAGGCAAGGAAAATATCTATAATTGCCAGCATCTGTATAAGCATGGAAATATCCTTCAGCCTATGCTCTTAAAAAGGAGTGGAGATATAGGGGAAAATTAGGATATATGCTTTATTTATCACAGCAAGTTTCAAGAATCATATTGCTGTATTTCACTCCAATTTCTGGGCTCTTGACCAGAGCTATGATCTCATAAGTTGAGGTATGTTTACTACTTGGGCTGCCAAATTCCATTATAGTTAAAACCTGCAGACTATTTTGTCACCATCATGGTCCAGGATTACGAATTTCTGTGTGATTACTTGTTGGTTGTCCAAACAGACAGTATTTTTCTCTTTAGGTCCTTTTTTTTTTCCCTTAAAATTAGGGTCTGTGGCAATCTTTGCACAAGTTCATTTAGGATGCTCAGTGTTGGAATTTTTATGACTTTCATGCCCTCTGCCATCTGTTCCTTAGTTCTCTTCCCTGCCTTTTTCTGGTGTAAATACAAACTATCTTTAAATCAAGAAGTGGGTTTATATTCTTTTTCCTCTTCACTGGAAAGAACAGGTTTGAAGAAACAGGGAAGGAAGAATGAATGGGGTCTTTGGAGTGGTGGTAACCACTGAAAAGACTATCTCAGTGAAGGAAGAAATGCTGTTATTTGTGATCCATAATTTCACAAGTATGGATGTGGATCTCCTGCAGTGTGCTACCAACTTAACTGTAGCACTGAAAGTGGTTGGGTCATTCCTGGAGATCCCAAGATGTGTGAGCATCCTTTACCTTTCCTCACTGCAAAGTACTGGCAGAAGGTGATGGGTTAGTTGAGCACAAACTTTTGTGCTAGAACAGCATTAACATCTAGTAAATTCAACATTCTTGTGTGAAGCTATTTTAGTGTTTGCTGTGATGAAAGTAAGAAGATGTACTGTGGCTTCTGTTATTCTCAACATTTTCAGTTTGTTACTTTTTGCTCCTGTCTAACAGAAGCCTTTGTAGCTTCCCATAGCAAAAAAAGATATCAAAAGACCATTCGTGCAGTTAACTCTCTTGAAGTGGCCAAGGCTCTAAATAGCTTTTAGACAACCAGAGATGATTCTCTGTTCACCAAACTCAGCTTCAATGCAAAACAAACCCTTTCCGAAAAATTCATGCAGGAGTGAGCTTGAAAAATGAGAAGGAAAAATGGCAATTCTGTACTTGGAAGTTGCAGTATCCAGGAATGCACAGGCTGCAAACATGGGCTTTGCTGCTTTTTTAAGTGGGGACCCCCTACCCCCTTCAGACTTGCAGCCTTTTCAGTTTCATTAATGTGTCAACTTAGATTCTGTGCTTCATCAGCCCTTGGGAGAGGTTAATGGGTTTTTGTATTGTTCTGAGCTAGGAGTTATGTTACCTGTTGTCCTGGTTTTGGCTGACACAGGGTTAATTCTCATTCTAGTAGGTGTTGCAGTGCTGTCTGTTTTGGATTTAGTGTGTACTGTCTGTACAGAGATGAAAGTATGTAAAGTACATGGTAAAAACTTTAAAATCTCCCTGAAAGTTTGGCCTGAGATCTCCCTGAAAAATACAACATTTTTGTATATTTTCTCCCCCTACAGAAGATAAATTGGTGTATGATGTTCCATTGTTTCAGTAATACTTGGGAAAGATTAATCCTGAATGTATTTGTTGCATTGGCTCATCTGGCGGAGAAGCCGAATAGCTGAGTGCTATATTATTACCTTGTGGTTTTAGTTGTATCTGTAGAAGTCCATTTAATTAGTCACAAGGTCTGAACATAGAACATTGTTGAAACTGTTGAGCTCAATTGCATCATCTGACTGCTGATAAATGATAAAAACTCCAGTGTTTGCTTGCAAAAGCTTAGGAGGATGATAGCTGTCTTAAGAAGGTCCTCTTCATACTAATATGTCTATAAATTTGGTAGTGTTCCTGACAACATAATCAAAACTTTCTACAGCCCTAATGCTTTCTCCTAGTGCATTTAGTTAAATATGTAGTTTACATGTGTGAAAGATTTTAGTTATGCTCCATTTAGAAAAGGCTGTTTGAAAAATCTACTATGGAGTGACAGCGTTGCAGGGAGAGCTGAAGTTTTCAGGGTATATAGGGCTTGAGCAGTGTTTATAGAGGAGCTTGTAATTATGTATTTACCTGTAAAATAGAATGTAAGATGTTCACAAATGGGAAATATTCCACTCTTCTCTTTATTGTGTGTTTTCACTTTCTTAAATACTTGTTTAGTAATGAACTGTAAATCATGAATTATTCTTTTATTTTTCCCATTCATCGGAAGATTTGGAGATTTAATGCATGTCCGTAGAATGTCTATTTAATGGACCAATTGTATTCTTTAGAATAACCTTAAGCACGTGACAGATACACACACACACACAGCTTATCTGTATTTTCCCTTTGCTTACAAGTGAAAATTTGTTTAACAAAACTTTGTGTCTTGCATTGCCAGGCAAATGATGAAATAATGAGTCTATTTGCATCTTTAATGCAAACAAGGAGCTTTAAGTGGAAGTGATCTATGAATTAATTAAGTGTCTCTGGTTTAATTAGGCAATAATATTAAATGAAAAGACCCTTGCTTCTGATATCTTTGATGGAAAAAGCTGGGTCTTGTCAGTAGAGAACTGGAATCCATGTTCAACTCAATGGCAAAACTTTCTCTTTGAAAGTTTTACTTGCTTTTTTCTACTGAGAAACCTTGCATATTAGTGTTTCCAGATGGCACAATTACAAGATTGATTTTTATTTAGGATACAACAAACAAACATTGTGATTCATGTTCTGAATATGGTTTCAGGCATTCTTGTTAATTACAGATTTCTAAGATGTGATTTTAATATTGTTTTCCATTCCCGTCCTGCTTGTCCAACCCAAAATTTTCTGTAGCATAGTACAGATTAGAGGGGTTTTTTCTGCTACAGTAATAAAGTGTGACTTGAAGAATAAAAAAGCCCGGTCAAAAATTAGCAATTATTTTATATAGTCTCAGGTTTTTTACTCGAAATGAAATTGATCTGTCATCTTTTGGAAAAGATGGCTTTTTAGTGTTAACATTTTGGTTGGAATATCTTCATCTTTCTAAAAACTTCTGTTTCAAAAAGTAAATTATAATGCTCATTACTACTTGATTAGTTTTCCTTCATTCAGGTCAGGCAATATGCAATCTCAACAGTTTTTCTTCCCACGTTACATTAATCAAGAAGAGAAAGACTTGTCCTTCCTTTTGAAATTAAATACTAACTAACTGTTAACATTTCTTTTTAGTAACTTGCTATTACATCAGGCTATTCCTGAACAAAGTGCTGATACCATGCCAGTGTTAAGCTAAGGTATGAGGTGCTTATGCCACTGAAGATCCCTGATCTTGTGCCTCTGTCCTTCGGCACAGGACCCTGCCCAGACCTGCTCTGTGTTTAGCTTCTTCTTGTCCTGTTCCTTTTGGAGGAAAAAAAAGGAACTATTTCCCTTGTGGTCTCTGCTATAGCCACAGGGAAAGGGTGGAGGCAGTCCATCTTCCTCTTAATTACTGGTGTTCTTGTTTTCCCTTAGCCAAGAGCTGGACTAGGGTAAACTAGCTGTTTGAGTGTTGTTTTATGTTATTTTTGTCAGGGCAGAATCATCAATATTCCAAGTTACTGGAGATCTGTTTGTATTGTAGACTTCAGGATGTTACAAAGTCTGCGGTTCCCTTATACGTTCAGATTAAATGCAGAGCTGTGGACAGAGTATTTTCATTTTACAAACCCTTGATTCCTCTCTTCAATATGTTAGCATACAAATTATTTTAATGTTTTACTTGAAACTTGTGGGTTTATGGCACATGAATACTGGGCAGCAGTGGCTAAACAATTTTTGGTGATTATTTTAGCAGATTTTTCCAGTACATTTTTTTTCCTTTTATTTCTTCCATTGTTTTGTGACAGCAGAAGTGATTAAGTTTCCATGTAAGAATCTGAGGTGCACAGGACAAAGTGTGAAGGGGAGCAAATTGCTGTCTAACATGGCAAGCTGTAACAAGTGAACACTGGCATGAAGCCACAGAAATACAAACGTTACCAGGAACATTTTTTCAGTTCTTGTATTATTGAAGATATTTCTTTTTTCAATCTTGAGGCTGGATTTTATTCTTTTTAAATAACAGAAACTTCCCACTGGTAGGAAGGTAGGCAATAAAGATTACTGTAACATTAGGCTGTCATTGTAGTCTGGAAGTGTACAGTCAACTTCCTTCATTAGAAATGAAACTATACCCAAATTCACTTCCAGACCACCCCAAGGAAAGGCTGCATGCAGTCTCACCTGTGAATATTAAGTTAAGCCTGGTGTCCTATGTGGCTTCAGGCTAGCACACCTTATCTGGTCTGTGTCAACGCAAGAACTACAGTTACAAATGTAAATCTTCTGATTTCTGCCATTCATATTTCCCAGCAAAAGCGACAAAGTGTTCTAGAATCTCAGGTCTCCTATACAATTTATTTAGTATAGTTACTGTGTAGACAAGAGATCAAAGATCTTTCCCTGAATATGATTGCAATAACTCCCATTTTTGCCAGAATATGGTCCAGCGTGTTTCACTGAAGCTGTTTTGAAATGTGTTTGTGATGTTATATGTGGCAGTGTTAAACAACAGCCAAAGTTCCAAACAGAATCCTCAGGATGTGTCAAGTTCTGTATGTAATTCTACAACCAGTCCTGAGACAAAACACTCACCTAGGCCTAAAGTGACAGGAACTGTCCAAATACCTCAGTCAGTCTCTTTCCTCTGCCAGACCCTTGCATGTCTGGACTTGATGCTGCAGGTACCACTCCGGGTGAAGAATTTAATATATACTGAGCAGTGGCCATGTCTTGAGGCAAAGGGAGGAACAGTTCTTCCCAGAAAGAGGAATTGCAGTTCTCGGAATGCCCCAGTGGCAGCAGAGCAAGGACTTAATCTCTCAAGAATGCTGCCCTAAATCCCCATCTTGGTATTGCTCATTCATTTTTCAGGATAAAAATCAAAATTTTCAGGGCAGTAAAAATCTTTCTCTGCCATTTCCCCCATGCTACTTTTTCTTACAAAGCTGATGCCTGTATTGACTTGGATATGTCTTTGAGCATGGCTGAAATTTCACAGTAGCTGTAACATTTGTCTGTAGCTTTCTGTTTGCTCTAAACAGTGTTAAAATAATTTGTAGAGAAGGCAAATTAAGGTAAATGAATTCCCTGACAATTACTATTTAAATTTCTCTAAGCTGGGCTATCCTGTATTAAGCCCTTGGGTGCAGAGACAGGTGATGAGAGAGGTGTAGCTTTTAGACAGCACTGAGACTCATTGAGGTTGCAGCAATAATATGAAATTAGTACTTCAGCCTAGTTTGCCACAAGCAGAAGCACATTGATAAAGTTGTCTAACAGGAAAATGGAATACATTTTAAACTATATTTTTTTTAAGAAAGAAGAGAGGTTTTAACTGATATGTAAGACTTGCTGTTAGTTTCCTTATAATTTCTAAATGGGAAGAACATGGATTTTATTAAGTAGGATACACCAGTCTTTTTCTGTGTCTCTCTATGAATGATGACAAGGTCCATTCTTAGCATTTTGAAGACAGTTAAATATTTAATATCAATCAAGATTTAATACAGTCTCAGAACTTTCAGTTCCTTCCTTTTGGAGGATTTTGTTGCTCGAAGGTAATATTCTGGGCTGCCTTTGTGGTTTGTGAGATCTTCACTGACGAATAAATGTCTTTTGCTCTGTCTTAATTGATTTTTATTGATGTGGCATGTATTTCTTTGTACTAGAGACACTAAAATAATTGTATTTTAGAGATTCTGTTTCCATTTGTTCTTTTTGGAGATAGAGATAGAAAAGATCTAGTATGGGGACAGAGTTGTAATTCAGTTATGAAATGTACTTTGTGTTAATGGAGCCCAACATGGTCTTATGTTTGCAATGTAATGTTACTGTGTTTTTTAGTGTATCCAGAGTATTAACCTGTATTTTATTGTAAGTATAGAGTCTGTTGAAATTCATCCCGATGGCTCTTTATAAGTCTGCCTTCTCTGAGGAGGCAATGAAGAGTGTGTTTTCAAGTGTAAATTGAGTAACTGGCAGTGCTATTCATATATGGCAGACTGGGAGTCTTTATTTAGAAGAAATCATCAATAGTTAGAAGAAATATATCAATTTGAGGGTTGCATTAACAACCACACCACTGTGCCTTCTCTGAATTTTTTATATATATATATATATATATATATATATATATATGTATTTGTGTGTGTGTGTGTCTGTATATATATAAAATTCTCAAAGCAGAGCTCCTCAAGGGCAGGGGAAGTATTTGGGGATTTTCGTACTAGTGGTGACAGGATCTGTTGTAGAACTGGTACAAGTTGGTCGGAACAATAAATTTTAAACTGATAATAGTAAATAATTGTGGGTAACTAGGAAAAGAAAAGGAGCCCTTCAGTTTAGATCATGTACATGTTACATGGTGTTTTTCAGTAAGTTTTATGCAAGTAAAACTTTAAGGCATGACTGTGGAAACTGTTTGTGTTTATAATAAAAATGAATTAAACTAAGTGTTTATTTCTGATTGAAGAAAATAGGTATGTAAATGTTAGATGGGCATTTCAGAACAGGAACAATGCAAGAAGAGCTAGGAAAACTAAAGATGTGGCTTAAATATTCAAGGCTTAAAGGAATAATAGTAATGTAGTATGTCAAGAGTTCAATCTGTAAGGAGAATACCTATAGTTCTGCACAAATTGAATTAATATTTTATCCCTTGATAAAGTTACTAAGGGTCAACAAAATGTATTTCTACTGGTGCAATGAGTTGAGAATTCAGAGTACCAATTTAAAAAAATGCACAGAGTGTGTACAGCTTTTAAAAAGGTACTTGTAGTCAGGAAAATGTTTATTGGTCTTAATTTTAAAAACATGTATATCTCCATACAGCAAGTGTTTAGCTGTCTTAAATTTTTAGCTCCCTAGTTTGTAGTTAAGGAAACTGTTTTGACAAGGCCACTTCTATATGCTTAAGTCCAGAGTGATAGGGCTGACCCTATTAAATGATCATAGTTTTTTGCAGTCTGGTGATTAACAGGCTCTGAACTTTCCTGGCTTTCTTAATCCCTTTTAATCATTTAAACCTATTATTGTTTTGACTTCAATTTCAAAAGCCCTTTAAATCTGTCTTACAATATTAATAGCTGATTAAAGTCCTGATTTCCAACCATATTATCAGTGGGACGTCTTACCTTATTACTCTGAATAATTCAGAAACAACTAGGAAAATATTGATCAAGGGTGAAAGAAAAAAAATCAGAAAAACTGGCCCTAGTAATTGTTATGTTCAAAGTAGTGATCATATCCATGCGTTAAGTGGGGGAAACAAAATTTATGCTTTAATTTATGACATGAATAACTGTATTTCTTTTTTCTTTTAGGTTTCAGTAGTGTCATTTTAAGCTAATTCTGTGTTGACATTTAAATCCATAATCCATCTTTCATAATGAGTAATGTGTTAAAAAAATTCTGCTAATATTTTTTGAATCCCTTTCACTCAGAAATTCCAACTTTTTTTTTCTGAAGAAGAGAGGTTTGTATAGGGAGTCATGCAGCCAAATAAGACTCCAGTCATAACAGTGGACAGGAACTGAGTAAAAAGGAAAACACTAGAAATTTGCTCCATGTGTTCTTCAAGGTGGTCCTTCATTCTCTCAGCTCTGACATATCTATTCCCATAGCAAAGTTTCAAGTCTGGAATTTTTTTTAAAATGAAGTGCCCAGTACCTGTGGTTTGAGTTGCAGTTAATTTTTTCCCTAAGCAGATGCTTTTGTTTAGTTAAGCAGTGCAATTCTCTGCCAGTCAATGCACGTGCCCTTTCCCAAACCAAACTTGATTCTGTGTCACTGATAACTATAAAGTAATTTATTTCCTATTAAATATGAAGTAATTATTTTTTTTCTGAAGTAATTTGTTTTCTACATTCTATAGAATTTAAGATTGAAGTATCTTAACCTTCTGTTGCTATTTTTTCAAGTCTCCTTCCCACTACCACTAGTGTGTGCTTTAATCCTACCTACATTTCTTCTTCTGAAGCTGAACGCTTTAGCTACAAGTTTTTCTGTTTGAAAATTGAAGAAAACTAAATAATTAGTGAGGCTGACAGCTCACTCTGGGGTATTTTTGCTAATTTTTGTTTTGTTTATTTGCTTGTTCCTGTTTCTGGATTGTAGTAGTTCATTGCTGTCTTAAATGCTTGGTGTGAGTTGGAAGCTCAGGTTGAATTAGTTACAATTCAAAGCACCTCATTTCCCCTCTCCCCAAGTTACTACTCTGTGGGATGCCTTTAACCCCACCCATTTTTTATGCTTTAAATTTACCTGTTTGGCTTCACATGTGTTAGTATTTTGAACTCTTACTGTCTGCTAGATGGTCATAGATGTCCATTGTCATGACATACCTGTGCCAGTCTCCTGTCATCTGTGGATTTCATCAGTAGCTTCTGTACTTGAGACCAGATCACTCATGGATGTGTGGCATAGTGTTGGGTCTAGCACTGATCCATGTTGAAATCAGTCTGATTTATGCATTCTCTCACAGTTCTAATATTTCCCCAAAGAAATGTCTGAAAGGTATTTTAAGCAGTTTCCTCTTTTGTTGGTATAAATGGATCCTTGAAAAACCTTTTTCTGGAAGCAGGCTTTCTTTGGGGTTTTATTGCGATTGTACAGTCTGTCTTTAATCTTTCAGTTTTTCAGGGATGGCAATCTGGCCTTTTATTATTTGTCAACAAAGCAGTATCTATTCAGTAAGAAATTTTTCTAAAATGGTGTAACCTGTTACAAGATCATCCTTAAGTAACAGTGAATAGTGATGAGCTGTCACTGAACCTAGAAATTAGTGTAGAAAAGATCTCTGTTTTGCTGTCAGCTTGAGGCCAGGAAGGAATGTGAAAAGATAGGGAGGATCAACTGCCCTGGTATAGAATAGGAGAGAGGCTAAAGAGGGGAAGAAACTTTGAGGGGATGGAGAGTGTAGTGTGGTGCATTTCAGATGGTGAAACTAGGAGACTAAGCAACAGTGAAAAAAAAGTAAATGTATTAAACTGCTGGAGTAAAAACAGTGCAAGTCAGGCAAGACAGTGAGACTTTCAGAATATGAATCAAAGGCCTTTACTGTTTGGGTCTGTCTTTTTTTTAGTGGAGGGAAAAAACATGTCTTAAATATTTGGACTAAGGTCCTTGTATCTGTCAGTTACAGAAAACTTCAGTTTGGTTTAGCTGCTTTCATCTGGTCCATGATGAATTGGGCTGCTAAACTTACATACCAGGTGTGGTCTGGGTTGTGGATTTTTTTGTTTTTATCTGGATTTAGAAAATTCACAGCCCTAGAATCTGGTTTAGCAAGTTCAAAGTAATGATCCAGACATGTACAAGTCATGATACTCCCACTGTATTTGTGTGCGTGGGAAAGATTATTGGGCTAGTAGGAAGAGCAAAGCTACATTAGATTTAACTGAAATGTCTATGCAGCTGTAGCCTTGTCAAAAATGCAGAAGTACTTCAAGTGCTATTTGACTACTGTAGGAAAAGCAGTTTCCTTACTGCTTTTTGATCTCTGTATAGATCAAGTCAGAAGAAATGGAGTTAGCACTTATGGCAGCATTACTTATTCTGTCTGATAAATTGCAGATGGAACTTGAGAAACAGGCTGACCTTCTGTACCCATCCCCCATAAATCTGAGGCATTAGAAATATTTTGTGAGCTGGGCTCGCTGTGCACATTGGCTTGGAAATGCTCATGAGGATGCCCTGTTGTAGCAGGTTCACTCATGGCTGATGATCTTGTGGGATGTGTGAACTGCACAAAAATCAGTCAATATACTCTGAAGAAGGACATGTGAATACAATGTCCCAGAGATGCCTTGTTCTAGTTTTGACAAGATTAATAATTATGAAAAAGAAGAAAAAAAAGGACTGTGGTTCCTTTTTTTTTTTAGCCTAGTGAAGGTAGCCTTAACATCACTTGGAAGTTGAAGTAACACAATTGCTGAATCATTCTTATGCAGCCTTCTTCAAATTAATCTGAAATATAATAAGACTACAGGGAAATCCTTAAGGTTCCCTAATGACTTCTTTGAAAATTTATGAAGAAATGCTTCTTCTGAGCTCTGTCTTAACAGGTATCTTCTTTTATTGATGAAGCATAGCCTACTATAAATAAAATCTACTTGTCTCGTCCAGTTAATGCAACCAATGGGTGTCAGGTGTCTGATGGAGAAATCACACTCTGTTCCTTTTTTTGATGACTTTTCTGCAAAGTTCAAAGAACACGTTGAAAATCTGCCCTTTCATGTATTGAATTTTTAATCAATCTGGGGAATACTTAAAGCAGTAAGTGCAGCAAAGCATGTCAAATACAATAAGCTCATGGAATAGCAAAGCCCAAGTGCATTTAAAGGTGAGCAGGGTTAGTCAGAGTCATGTACTGAGGCAAGAAATTTGTATTTATTTGTACATCAAGCAAAGCAGAGGAATGTCTGTGCGGATATATATTTTGGGCTTCTTGGAATGCTTTACTGTTCCAGCTTTCTGTCATGGACACAGTTTAAATATAGGGTTTTTTTGCTCACTACTCACATTGATGGTTAATGCTTAGAAAAATACTTTTATCTCTAGTATCTTGTTCTTCACATGTACTCTTGAAAATAGTGATCAGAATATTACTGTCATACATATGCAGGTTTTCATACATCCTGGTGTACATTTCATCTTGGCTTTTCTGGTCCAAGCAGCATATACATATATATATATATATATATATATATATATATATATATATATATATATATATATATATATATATATATATATATATATATATATATATGTGTGTGTGTGCTGATTTTCATTTTGATATTTGTGCAATTATTACTTTTTTTTGTTTAGATTGGTGGATTCAACTAAAAAACTTTGAAAGTTGACTTAATTTTAAAGCTATGAAGATCTATTGCCATTTTTTTAAAACCTGTTTGCTCATCACTAGTTTCATTTTGGGCTTTTGGACAGGTGAATGTTACCATCTTTTCAGGAAGTTTTTGATAGAGATGATCTGAATTTTTTATATGTTTGGAGTTTATCACCAGTGCATATTTCATGCAGGCTGTGTTTTCTTTTTAATTTGGTCAAGGCTTTGTGAAATTGGATGCTGCCTGAAAGGAACCATACTTTATGGCTGTTTGTTGCATTAAATATATTTCTGTAGAAATGCTCACTACTGTCTAAGTCCATGAATTTTCATTGTGTCTTGTATGAGAAGCTGGGAAACAAAAAATCCTGGAGTTGTAGGATTACTGTTTTAGAAGGATCATTAAAATACATTACAGAAGTTGAACTTGGAAGTTCTGGTATGCTTAAAAAATTAAAAACAGGCATATAATAAAAATGATACATTTTGGAAGAAATTGAAATTGAGATGATAAACTTGCAGGTGAATGCTGGGCAAGTTCTTCAATGTACATGAAGAAGTGAAGAATATAGCACCTTTTTTACCACTGTAACCAAATGGAATGTACTGGTCAGAGGTGTACTTCTAGCTGTTGGAATAGACCTCTTCCAAGTGGCCGTGGCATTTTTTTCAGAGTATATTTAGGTGTACCTAGAGCAAATTTCCTCAACACCATTGTTGTAGTGCATTTTTATACTTTGTAATGCTTTGAAGTAGTTTTGTTTTGTATCCCCATATTTTTCCCAAATGGTTTATCCCAGACTGTACCCCCCTCCCTTTACCTGTGTTATCCCTCTCCCTGGAGGAGAGCATCCCCAAAACCCCATCCTGGCTCTCTGTCAATCATTCAGCATCCCATCCCCTCCATCTAGAAGCTTCGGTCCAGGTCGTCGAGTGATTAGCCAGAGGCCAGGGGTCAGCCCCCCAAACCTTGCCCCATACGCTGTCCTAAATGTCTATCCCCCGGTGCCCATCCCTTAGGGTCACTTATTGGTTAGTAAAATGTTATCTACTTTTGGTTTCCACCTCCCTTTGAACGTAACCTTAGCACATCTCCCGGGGCTCTCAGCAGGAGGCCCTCTAAGGTGCAGGAGCTCCTTCGGGACTCCTAGAATAAAACCTTGGATTAACCCCTGCTAAGAGTCGGCCCTTTATCTTCTAGCGATGTCTCTGGTGTCTCTTGTGTTGCAAAGGCGACCAGCCTAGGTGCCCTCAGTACCCTCGGGGCACGGGAGAGTCTCCCCGCTGTTGGCCGTGTCGGGGCTGCCCCCCGCCGGTGTCTGCCGACTCGGGACTGGCCGACGGCTCCTGAGAGGCTCACAGAGGGACAGAGACACACCATGTCCTCAGAATGCCTGCAATAATGTTTTAGTCTGGGTCCCTTACTTTATTTCCAGGCTTGTGGAGAGGAAAAATATTTGAGATTTCTATAGCTGTGAATTTATAATTAGTTGTGCCTTTGTTTATTGATGAAATACAGGCACATGAAATTGATCATTCCTCCTGGTAAGTTAAATGTGTAAACATGGCTTTTTGTAGTGTCAGAAAGAATACTGTCTGAAAGAATTCTCTTGACACTGGAAAACTTACTGTATAGCACTGTGAAACTTACAATTTAAACTGTCATTAGAGATGGATGATAGGTACTAACAGAAACTACAGTTCTATCTGTAGCTGGGACACTTAGCTTTGGTTAGAGTAGGGTATGTTGGAGTGGCCACGTTACAATGACATCTAGAGGTTAAACCAGGCTGCTGTGGCTTAAGACAGTTCCTGAGGAGCTGAGCAGGGGAAGAAGCAGCTCTCAGAGCTGGCACCTTGCCCAGGTGCAGTGGGGCTGTCAGAAGCCATCACGGTGATACTCGGAGGCCGGGTGCCGTACAGGCAGCGGCAGCTGCGCAGCCCCGCATGCAGGGACAGCTGTGCACTGGGGTCAGTGCTGCAGCCCAGCCCTTTGCTGCCCAGCTTCACGGACAGCTGCCTTTCTCAAGGGGTGTCTGGAGCACTGGCTGCTCTTCCCATAGATTAAGTGTTTGTGAAGGACAAATCAAAGGGCTTCAATGTATCATTTTTGAAAGGCGCTGCAGCGTTTTCTGGCACCTATATGGTCAGGCTGTAGGTCCTTCGGCATGTTTTTACTCTTAAGCCTCCTTTTTTAAGATAGAACCTCAAGCAGTGATGAAGAGACTATTAATGTTTTGAAACCATTGCAGTTTGCTACTGGATAGTTGAAAGAAAAATAATTATTTTGTGTTCTACTTTGAATTGAATTTTGTGTTGAACTTTGAATTTCAGAGGAGAAAAAAAGAAAGTTGTGATCACTCCTTTGCTTACTTCCATAGCATATACGGCTCTCTTCTACTCACTAGTTTAATATCGGGCAATTAAATCTATAATACATACACGATTGGTTGTTCTGGTTGCTTAGAGGGTTTAGATGTCCTTATTTTAAATTTTTTGATTGCTTATCTTTGGCTTCAATTTTGCATTTAGTATTGTTACCTCCTAAATGTTATTTAGAGAAGTTGTGACAAATCTAACCTTCATTAGTTAGGAAGACCCAACTGGTGTTTATCAATCTTGCCTATGAACCACATGTTGGGAAAATATTACAGAAGCTGCTCGCTGTGCTAGTTGCACATTTAAATTTATTACGTAGTTCAACAGCTGTGTATGAAATAGAATATACGTCTTAATGCATAAAGTACTCATAAAAATTTGAACCCTACAAGCATGTCCCTTTGTGGGAAGTTTTCTTTGACAACTTTCTATCAAAGCAATGTCTTTAGGGATCAAGGAAGAATATTTTTAAAAACTGTTTTCACAGTAATAAAAGGTGCTGGTGGTGAAAAAGATTGGGTAAGCTGAGGTTCACCAAAGGAACCATTCTGCAAACCTTAGGGGTAGCAACTGTGTCTCTCCCAGCCCCTCTGTGGTATGTCAGTAACATAGCCCAAAATCACGCATCTGTTGAACAGCATTCCCCTCATGTTACATGATTTCTGTAGTAGCTGACTTACTAGGCTCAGTAAGACAGGTTTTATTTGTTTGAGTTTTTTCCCCTCTAAATAATTGTGGAGGTAAAATTGTGGATAGAAAAAAAAAGGTGTAGTAACCAGTAAATATTCTGGAAGCTTTGAAAAACTAAAGATAGATTTTGTTTCTCAGCAGAGAAAATTGTATACAATCGAAGCTGACGTAGTCTGCTGGTAGAGGAAAAGCACACAGCTTAATTTTTAATGAAGAATGTCTGTGACTTTCTGTGGATATATTTGTTAATGGGCAAAATGATCTCCATTTGCAAAATGGATTGCATATTAGTGTATCTGTCTATGACAGATAAATCCTTTGGACGTAGACCTGATTTCATTTTAAGTCAGATTGCAAGTTTCATAAGAAGAGATAGTGTCCTTTGACGTCTGAAAGATGTTCCTTTTAGAATTTCCTGGTAACTCACTTTGTTTTCTCTGATACATGAGTATTTGCTATCAGTGAAATTCATATTAAGATATGACAAAAGGAGATATCGGGGAGGTGTAGCAGCATTGTGAAGAGACTGGTATTGGGCTAGATCCTTTTTCATGTAAGAAAAAGAGCCTGATACTGTTGATTACAGAAAACATTAAGTTGGAAATGAATGTAAGATCATAAGAGTAAAAATTGGTGTCTTTAAAGGATGACAGGATGGTAAAGTATGAAGAAGATTGGGCAATTTAAACAAGTGACCTGAATCTGTACAGGAAACCCTGCCTACGCTGAGTCAAACGTGAGCCCTGCGCTTGGAAGGAGAACATGGATGAACCACTGTATCCTGATTAGGAGTGTCTACAGCAAGGATTTAGCAGCAAAGTGGATAAATGGATTCAAGTCAACATGATACTGTAGCAAATAACCCGGGGAAGTCTCTGTATTTGTAAACAATAAAAATCAGTCAGTCTGTGTCTTGTATGTCTGAGTGCAGTGAGCACTAGTGAGCTTGAAGGTGTCCAGCATTGGTCCAGCATTGCATTTTCAATGGATGCTGAAAATACGAGTTTCAGAGAGTATCATCAGAAAATGCTGTAAGGAATAGAGAAAGGATATTGTGCCTATTTGTTATAAACAAAAATAATTTTGCAAGATAGATTGAGTGTAGTTGTTGCGGACCAGAATCTTCCCTCAGGAGGAATAACTTATGGTTCCGCAGCAGTCTAGAGCAAGGAACAAACACAGACGACAAAGGGACAGTGGGAACATTCAGCAGTGTGAGCAGATAGCTGCTTGCAGAGTTGTCCAATGGACACTTGACTTCTAGCTGCTTACATTATGAATGATTGTCTTACAAACCAATCCACCAAAAAACCCACCAAATGCAAGAGAAAAAACCTAAACCCCACAGAATACTATAGCAATTTATTTTGAGATGTCAGAAGATTTTATTCTGATACAGAACAAAAGTGAGGTCACCCCTTAAAGGTTTTCCACAGTGAGTGACAGTGCAGGCTGCAGCATGGCTGGCAGTAGGCTGTCCTGGCAGAGACTGCATTCTTTTCCCTCTGATCAGGCAGTGTTGGCAACCTATTCTGTTAAATCATCTATTAGGTCAAGCTAGCAAAGAAGATTTCTTTCTCTCAAGCACTCACTTTTATCAGAAGTTGCTTGTATGGACTGCAGAAGTTTCCCTAAATAGCCTGTTGTTAAAGTATATTTTTTTCTACAGAATTATTGTGGTATTTATTTTAATAGTTTTATTTGGTACAGGGAGAAACGCTGCAGCCACATTTAGTGTTTCTGTTGTCTGTAATCTTCCCTTTCATGTTTTGGCAGATTCAAATGATAAGATCAATGTATGGTTCATGGTATGAAGTGCAGTGATTTTTGGTAGATAGTGTCAGCCAAAGTGTCCAGTGGAGTTTGAAGCCTAAAGCAAAATTTTGTGTGATGTTAAGTTCACTTTGATAAACATGTTGTAAGTTTTTAGAAAATTTTTTGACTGTCTTTGCAATACCTCTATCTGAATCAACAAACACACAGTTTAATAATTTGAAACGGTAAAACTTCATTTTATGGCCATATTCTCATGTGAGTGACTGTTTTGTGTTTTTTCTCTCTTTTTTTCCCCAAGGTATGGGCTGAAGCCAAATGACCAAATTTTGGCAGAGGAGAAGCACAAAGAATTGTAAGCTTTTTTGTGATGATATGCATGCATGTTACCTATATACTTTTTAATGTATATACATGTCTTATTGTTAAATACCTGAAGCAAAAATGTTAGCTTTTGCTCTTTAGTATTGTCTGCTATAAATTGCAAAGCTTGTCTGAAGACTAATTGTTACAAAAAGAGATTCAAAATCTTTTTTCATTAATTTCTTTTAAAAATTCTTTAATTAACTGCAGTTGGTACTAATGCAATTTAAATGCACCATTTAAATGTTCATCCTAAATGCCTATGTTCATTTCTAAATTAGATACAGATTTCTAGGATTACTTTCACATTTCTCGCTTTCAGGGTAGAGATATTGGGGAATTTGGTCCATTTTGTGTTCATCTACATGCTTAGATATAAAAATAACACCCCTTTTTTCCTTACTATTTTAAACTTTATGCTCTTGCACATAACTGTTTGTTTCCATTACTACATTAGCATTGTTTTGTATTATTTTGCATTACTTCATGATACACCAGAAGACTTATGGAGTTTATCCTCGTGTAAGGTAATGTACCTGTTTCAGATGAATTCACATCTATAGCTGTCAAGTTTTCTCATATTAAATTTTTGATGTTTTTAGAAAGGTCAAAGTTTTCAAACAGTAAAAATGTATTCTGGTAACAAGGATTCAATTCCTCTGGAAAAGATTTTTTTTCCCAAAAGCTTTAGTGATTTAATTACTAACCAAATGTTCCATGTTCTTTCAGAGGATGGAAAAAGGCATTTAACTTAAGTTAGTACATCATGGTAATGTACCTGTGACATTAAAATGCTTGAGCTCCAGGCAAGAGACAGGCAACATGAGTTTCCTTTGATGAATGATAAGATTGGTTTTATGCAGAGCACACTCTCTAGTGATAGAACACTGATAGACAGCATAGCTTTGATTAACCCATTAACCCATTTTGGATGCTATGAGCTACAAGGGTTAAAAGTACTGCAGAAAAAATGCAGAGGGGTTAAACACAAGGTAAATTACAGGCAGGTCTGTATTTTGGACTGTACAAGTTGTACTGTGTACACAAGCTTTATTTGTTCAATAGATACTGATTAAACTGAGCCTTTTGATGTGAGATATTTCATTTGAAGTACTTCTCTTTTAGCTTTTTATTATAGGTATATTGCATATTAGTTAATTGCACGATTATTGATATGTTTACAGCATAGTCACATCTTAAATGGAGGATTGAACTAATTTTATTCAAGAAGTTCTTTATTAAATTTTGTTTAATACAGAAAGTTCAGTAAAACTCAAGATTTACATGGATCAGCTGCAACAGAAGCCCTTCTTTAGTGTTTTGTTGTACACACTGCATTAGCTGCTGAGATTATTTATATGTTGGTGGGTATAATGAAAGAGATTGAACATGCTTTTGCCACTGATCTTGTCATCTTGAATGTCACTGAATACTTGACCAGGGAAAGACTCCTGGAGGTCAGTGTCACGTTGTTTTCAGGAGAGACCTTTGGAACATTTCTAATGCTGTGTACTCTTCTCCTTGGACCATGTGACCACAACAGATTGCACATTGTTGAACTTCAGAGCACTTTCAGCCCTTCAAGCTAAATTCTCTGATTTAACTTATAGATGAGTTGTTAGGTACTTAATTAACCTTTTCTGATGTTAAATAGACCTTCATATTTTAAAGAAATGCCAGTTCCAAGAAACATGAAAGACAACTTACCACTAGAGTAACTGTTGCTGAAGGGATTATAAACTTACTCTTAGGTACAGTACCCTTATAATTAAGGTATTCTCCTAACCCTATTGTAATGTTTTAAAGTCAAATACAAAGTTAGTTTCTACATATTACTGTTCAGTTCCAAAATCCTCCTACTTAAAATAATTTATCTTTCAGTCTTTGAAATGTCAGAAGATTTTATATTGTCTTCCCTAGTAGTAAAGAAGACTTCTTTTGGCATTCTTCATCTAAAATCCATCATGGTGATTTATCTGACTGTCAAATGTCCTTCAGTTTCTCAGAGATACTTCAGTATAGCTGTTGTTCATAAAAATGTAAATTTTGTTCAGTAATGAATTCCTTACCTCCAAAGGTAACTGAGCCTGCTACCCTGACTTGGCTTGATCCTTTAGTCCTTGAGTCTTAGTTATCTGGAGAGAGAAGTACAGCCACGAAGAGTGGCGTTGGTTTACAGGCATGGCATCGTGCTTAACTTCTATTTTAAGCACTAAGGTATGAAAGATCACCTTTTCCCCCCCCGCTTTCAATGCACTTCAACGGTAGCAGCCTTCTAAATTTGTCTTTTCATTTTGTGTACACTTCTTTGGTTTAACAGCATTTTATTAGCACTAAAGCTGTTAAGTTTGGGCATATATGCATTTTTTTTCAGAATTTAGCTGGAAATATCTACTCCTGCCCCACCCCAATCAATTTTTGAATATACCTTATGAAGGGTGGAAGGTACTGTCCAACAGCTCAACCTGTTTCCATTAAAATTAGCAGATTAGTTAGAGCCATCAGCACTGGTGATCAAGCCAAGCCGTGCCCATGTTGTAGGGAACCAGATGGACAACACACTTGTTTTCAGTGGCAAGTCTGCTGTTCTGCAGAGGGAATAACAAAGGTGGTGTCTTCTGTTTGCATTTTTTTACAAGGGAAGTGTTGAGCATTTGTGGCTCAAGGGGTGTCCTGCAGATGTTTCCCACCTTCCCTAACCCAGCTAATCCCCTTCAACTCTGAGTCCTGCAGGGAAACTGCTAGGGAAACTGGGACGTAATAAGGTGAGGCCTTAATGTTGTGTGTATTTTTTCTCCGTCTGAGAAAAATAAAAAAATATAAACTGTGAGACAAGCAAAAGTATTTTTCCTGACCCTTTGTATAGTTCTTTTACAGGAGTTTTTTCTATTTTTAATTCTCAGAATGGGCCTGATTGGCTTTAACTGAAGGTCATATTAGCAACTATAGAATTGTGTATGCTGTTGCCTAGGCTGATTTTTTTCCTTTTTTTACTACAGTTCCACATCAAAAGTTTTTTTAGGAGAATAAATTTAGGCTAGGTGCAGCCAGTGATGGGGTGCGATGCAAGTTGTCTTGATATTAAAGTAGGAATACTTTAATATAGAGTTCATCTTCACTGTGTAGAGTAAGTGTTGAAAGAGGAGTTGGGATTTCTTACTAATATTTTCTTTTCCTAAACTAGGGTCTGTAAGCCAAGTTTTTGTAGCTCGACTAGCTTGTATGAATACAGGTGACTGAAATACAGTCACTGTGAGTTTTAAAAACATTGTTTGGAGTTCAGTAGTACCACTGAGTCTGTAAGCAATGCTTCAGAGCACTTGTTTTAGTGCAGCTTTGACTGACTCCTTGTTGAAGAGTTTTATAAACTTTTGCTTAAGCAGTTTTGGCTGTGATGGGATGCTTTTGAAAGTTAGCTGAAGGAGAGAGTAAGAAATGTGGAATCCACATTGTGTTTCTCATTTCTTAAGCTTTCTTTTTCAAAGATCAAGGCTGTGAAGTGTGGAAGAAGGTAAATATCAGCTTTCTTTCTCTTCAGTCAGTTTTTGATGTATTGGTCAGAAGGGAGAGAGCAGATGTGTTGCTCTGCTGCAAGTTGGCTGAGGGGGATTCATTTAGCTGAGAGGGATTTCATTCTTACCTGCATACTTGCTATTTTTCATAGTGAAACTGAACATGGGAGAGAGGGACTCTTAAATTTGAGCACAGCTGTTTGGGTGACTGATGGAGTTTTGATTTACCTGTAACATCTGGCAGGAGGTGGTGTGTGCGTATTTTCTGGTTTTGCTTAGGCAATATAGATATTTAAGTGGAAGGGTCAATCTTGGAGTCATAATAGGGATGTTTGGGGATTACAGGGGGCCTCTATTGCTTGGGAAAGAGTAGAGAAATCTACAGGAGGGGTTTAGAAGTAGTCTGGGTATGTCAGAGACCTCAAGGATCTCCAAGGGATTAGAATTGTGTCACAGGAATGTTGAGAGCAGTTTCCTTGTATTTGGGGGCGGGGGGGCTACCCCATGTTAGTCACTGTCTATCACAGTACTTCAGTACAAATCTAAGGGACTCGACCCCAAGCACAATGAGAGTGCAGCTGTGTGTCATTGGTAGTTCAGCTTGCAGGGAGGGAGTCCTGAATTCTGGGTCACCAGAGGGACGCAGCTGTCCCTCTAACGCTTTGTTCTGTGCCACTAGAGGGGGCACTTTGTCTTCGGTAGCTCTCGCAGAAATCCTTCCCTATGTGCGGGGTTTAGCATTGGTCCTGTTGGGCTGAACTCTCTCTAAAATACCTTTGGTTTTTATCCATCCTCTTTCCCCCCTACAGAAGAAAAAGAGGGTAGAGAGTTGTTTGCAGAAGCAGGGGGAAGAGAGAGTAAAATATCAGGAATATGAAGCTTTAAGTCTTTTGTAGGCCTTCTCAACATGTGCTGACAATATATGTGATTTGTATGGATGAGGTGACATATGAATCTGTCACAGCTGTTGAGTTACTCCATATAATATGCCTCACTTGTAATTACATTTGAGTAGATTAATATATATTATGAAATATGATTTGGCAATGAATTAATGTGGAAAACTGTTATGGCAGTTATAACAAGGTGCTCAGATTAATGAAAAAACCTGCCAGGCTCCCACATTTATATGACTTTATTTTAGATTTCTTCCTCATTTTTTTTTTAAATCAAGTATCATATTGACCTGTTTTCTGGTGTAGAGTTTTGTCTGAGAACTTCAGTAAAAATCACTACTGTGCAACTGATACTCGCTTTTCCAAAATCAAATATTTTTAGAGTTTTTACAGAGGAAAACTCTTAAACTTCTCTTTTTAATGAATAAAGAGTAATTTAGAATGACTAGTCTCTAAAGTTGTCAGTTTTTCCCAAAGCAAATAAAATTCTGTATATATTGACTCTAATTGTTCCATGACATGTAATTAGGCGCTTCTTTAATTAAACTTCCATTAAGTATGTGGGAATTCTGTAGAGTAAGAATCTGCATGATGTGCTCTATATTTGAGAAACTTGTAAGGAATTGTCTTGATGGATGGGAAGAACTCTGTACTGATCTGGAATGGTTTCTTAATCCAGTTTCTTGAGTTGTTGGCTCCCTCTGTAGAAACTACTTTAAATTGCAGTTTGATTTCTCTAGAATTGTTTTGTCACTTCTGTGTACACACATAAAAGCTTGAGTCAGATGTACAAAAGGAATGATTTATGGTTAGCTACAGAATTTCTATTACAGATTCCTCCCTCTGTATTTTTCCCTTCCTTTTTCTGGATGTCCAGCATTCATGCAATTATTTTGAATTACAGCACCAATGCAAATTAGCAGTATAGAAATCAGCTCACGAAATTCTTGGTAAGAAGCAGTCCTGCATACAATTTCTAGAAGTTAAGGTACCAAGTTATAGCAGAAATACTTTTAACTTCTTTCATGAAGCAGTCTTTACATATGCTTAAATTTAAAATCAAAACTTTCAAGTTAGTTTTAGTATATAATTTCATTTTGTATCCTGCTGTTGGAGATGTTAAATAAGTAATCTGCACAATACTTGTTCACGGTGGTAAGCAGATTGCATCAGTATTTTAAAACTTTGTGTATGTATCAGTACATTGTTTTAATTGAGCCTCTTGCCTCTGTTCATGTTCCTTTGTGTGTGTAGTACATTGAAGCCCAACTTTACTATTTGGCTTTAAAGGCTCTATTAGAATAGTCTCTATTGTTAAACAGCTCCTGGAAATCAGTGTCAATTCATTCTTGTATGGCAGAGTGCTTATTTGATGTAAAATAGAAGAAAACTTCTGATAACAGCTATGGCTGGCAGTTAAGAGCAAGGCTTATGTTCGTCTGGGGAGCTTGGTTTTGTAGCCTGAGATGCTTATCTGAGGCTGTTGTGTGATACAACACTTCCATGGAAATGGGAAGGAGGAGTGCTGCAGGGGAAAGAGAAGGATGGTTATGAAAGCCAAGGGAGAATCCAAAATATTTTATATATGTGACATACAAGGTGTAAAAACTGCTGCTAAAGGATTGAATCTTTATTTGCTTAAAAGTTCCTAATGTCAGATTCACTGTTCTTCTGTAGTCTTGCTCTAAATCACATATATTAATTTTTCTTCTCTTTCCTTCAGCAGAGGTTTTCTTGTGTCATCTGCTTTGATTACCACAGCCTTATCATAGGTGGTACAGAAGAGATATCAAAAGATCCTTCAAGGGAAAGATGTTTTCTAATATTCCAGCTCAAATTTAATTGCTTGCAGGAACCCTCACCGTGCTGATTATTGAATTAAATTGATCTCTTGTAATGATTTCTTACTTTGACAGTGTGTGCAGGAGTAGGTGGACTGACATGGACCACCTATTTGGTTCCTCTGTGTAGTGAGCTAATGAGGCCAGGTTACTCTGTTTTTCTTTTTGATAATATTCCTGACAGTGATTACTGTTCCTCAGTGTGTACTAGACATATGTGCTTTAAAGCAAGGAAATAACATTTTTCCCTTTGCTGTCTGTTCCTAAGCTCACCCTCCTGCACAAACTGAGCAGAGAACCCACAGCCCTGAACTGCACTCTCAGACTTGGAAGGCTCATGTGATCTGAGCTCCTGTAAAGCACTTCAGCTTGCCTCTCACCCAGTGAGAGCAAAGGCTTCACAGACAGCACAGGATGGCTGCACCCTCTTGTCCTCCTGGGGCTCATTTCCAATAAAAGCAGTTTGGGCAATCAGTAAGACATGATTGTCCAGAAGATGACTTCCCTCATGATTTCTCCTGGCATTTTTCTTATTTATACAACTTATTAAAAAATGGTGTTAATGTTTCCACAGCACTGACTCCTGGTATTGATGAAGTGTGGTGCTGATGCAGTAGTGATGGGACTGTGTGCAGTGACAGACGTATTTGAAGACTGCATTTTGAATATGCAGAATGATTTTTTTTCCCATACTGCTGCATATTTCTGTCACTGTAGTGCTTTCTTTCCAATAGAGGATGGGGTGCACTCTTTTTAGAATAAGATGCAGTCTTGTGCTACAGAACATGCAAAATCTCCTGGGATTGCTGCTTTTTAGCTAAGGTAGCTATGGCTTCTGCATCTTTACTGCACAGTTTAGAATTGGACAAGATCTGTCTTGAGAGTATTAATTTTTGTGTTATGCAGTGTAGCACCAAACTTGAGATTTTCCTAAAATTTATTATTTATTTATTGGACCTTTTAATAGCCTAGAAGACACTTTGTCTTAGTGTCTTTTAGAAAGAGAATGTATTAAAGATGGCTGTGGGATGATTTTGAGCTGTCAGAGTAATTATTTAACTTCAAGCTGCAAGTTACACAGCAAGAACTGCATATTCTAAAACAAAGAGTGAGAATTTAACATGGGATTTTTATTCTATTCTCTTACTGCATTTCTTACATGTATTCTGCTCACAGTCCTCTAGACATAGCATCAGAATCAGAATAAAAGCTAATGCCCGCCCAGTCATTTTGTGGAATTACATTAATTTTATTGCCTTATGTATACTGTGTGTGAAGGAGAGCCTTCAGATAATCTTCTGTTGGCAGATCCTGTTTTGATTCTGATTTTAGTGACATAACATCAAAGCTGTTGGAGTGGAGGCGCTGTTCCAAAGCCCCAGCAAAGGCTGCGGTCAGTGCTGGGAGTGCCACCAGCTGAGGGGGTGCTTTGAGCAGCAGCCACCTCGCTGGCAGCTCATTGAAACCTGTTGTAAATGGTGTAAAATGTCTAAAGCTTTTAACCACTTGAAAGGACTTGACAGTGCACTGTTATCTTTTTGCTTAAACACTTCTAAGCCTGAGGTGAGGGGGCTTACTGCTTTCACTGAGGCTCGTTAAAACCAGTGGAGGTAAGAAATGTGTATTTCGTGTGCATGCAGTTTGAGCTTGAGATGAGATACACCTGAGCGAGGTGGGGCTTGGGAGGGCTTTTTGTGTCATTCAGACCACAAACATTTTACATGTTCAGATTGCTTTGTTAACTGGTTAAGTGAAATTGCAAAACCTGGAATGAGTGTAATCAACTCTTCTCTAAACTCAGTTTTGATTTTGTTCTGGTTTTTAACGTGTTGTTGGTATGATTATCTAAAAGTCAATGGTCAATGCCAAAGAGAATAAAAATATTCATTATTTAATTCTTAGTAATTTTTTGATGATCCTGAGAGTAGACGGAGAATTTAAACTTCCAATATTTTTGCATTTTAGTGACCAAAAAAATTACTGTAACAGAAAATACACTATAACTGAATTTTCAAATGCAGCCTGAGGCTTTTGTGAACTCTTAGGATTTTAAGAATAGAACTTATTTATTGGTGGCACTTGTGTTTGACTGCTCTGTTTACATCAATAAAGTATGTGTATTTATTGTGTATTGCTTTTTCATAATTCCATAAGAGACATAGTTAGGATATAATGCCAGCATTTTTCCTAAATAATCAGGTAATGAGCTTTATTGTTGTGACATTTGTGTGCAATTAATAACATTGTATCAATTCCTCCTGTGCCGGGACTTCAATTTTCTCACTTGAAGTCTTTTTTTTTTAGTGAACCTCTTAAGAATTGACTTGCCAGAGAATGCCCACTGATGTCCTGCTTGTTGCCCTATTATAAAAATGGCGGAATCACATCAGATGTTCCATTTCCAAAGCAGTTAATGCAGTATCACTCTCTTTGCTAATTTGGCTCTAAAAGTGTCCTCATTTAGAGATGTAAGCACCACAAATAAAACGTAAAATAAGCTGTAGCGTTTGTTAGCAACTGAGAGAACAGATAAGTCTCTATTGCCCATTCAGTCTTTTCTGAGTTAAGCTTAGCCCCAAGAGTACCAATTAGTGCTCAGAGTAGTGAATTCTGCTGTTTTAAAGGTGGTCATCTATCAGAGCAGATTAAATGGCTTGTGTGAAAATAATTTAGTAGCTGCCCATTAATTGCCTTTCCTTTCATAGAACTGTAGAAATAGACCTCAAGAGATCATTTAGTTTCAATCCCCCAATCCAACTAGAGATGCATCTTTGTCATTCCTGGCAGATATTTGTCTTGCTGTCTCTAAGGGTCTTTGGAAATAGTAAGATGTCATGTGGAGACAGTGCAATCTTACTACATTACTTGTAATGGTGTGCTCTTTGATCCCCACTGAAAAGTTTGCTTGCAGGATGGAACAGAGAACTATTGCCCATAACAGTGAAGAGGGAGTTGGATGGATTACAGAATGCACAGGAATTGCCATGGGGGTAAAAAGATGGTTCTAAGCAGGGGAGCCAGGACAGTGTAGGACAAGGCTGTGTGTTAAGAGAATGTGCCCATGTATTTTGGCTAGGGTAAGGTTCTGTGCACCCATGCACCCTGACAGGAAAAAACATAGAGCAGACAGAGTAGCCTGCAGTGTGAGGAAAATATTAAGAATCTAGCCATTTTAGTAGTGTGATGGAAGAGGTTGCATAAAGTTGACCATCTGATTTAATCAGGACATCTGGAAGCCTCTGCTTCTTGAGTCTTGAGGATATGTGTTTTGTATGGATGTGCAGTTTTGCATTTGCAGAGAGATGTGTTTGTTTTGCTTTCCTCCTGCTCATGAATAGTATTGAAGACTTGCCAGGAAATATTGTCTGATCTACATACTTATATAGTTCAATAATCATTGTCTCATGTAATTGTCTCTCAGCCATATAAATTGATTTGTTCTTGAAGCTTTGTACCAGATAAGATTGTAATTTTATGGATTTGTGGCCAAAGCGAACAGGGAATGTAGCTGGCTCTAAATTGCATGGGAAACTTGCTGCACATTCAGGAGCTGTGTGCCTGAAGGATGGAGCCATCTGCTTATTCTGAAGGGGGTCTCCTGCCCTGATGCTGTTGTGGCTGTATGATCAGATGACCTTGTTTACAAGAAGTGGAAACAGCAACTGACACACACTGCAGCTTCTGTCCCCATCACAGATGGAGTGCAGCTGCTGCAAGGGATTCAGTGCTACCTTCTGGTCACATGAGTCAGCTGGTGCAGTTGCAGCTGCAGATGCCAGTGTCTCTGCTGAGCAGCTGAAATACACAGACCTTACACAGGCGAGTGCAGGGGTGTGTGAGAAGCAATGGGCACAAATTGCCTGTGCCAGTTGAGCATCTGAACTACCCTGCACCCAGTATGTCAGTCCTGGCCTAATCTTGTCTCTTTAACTGATGTCACTGGTTCTGGTTGTGAGGGGAGTGACAAGAGAGCTGCAGACAGTGGCAATATAATGGCATTACTTAATTTCAATTTCTTATTTCTGATATCTGTGTAAAACACCCTGAAGATACATATGTTCTCCTATCTTCCTTGTTCTCAATGTAGTTCAGGTTCAATATGAGACTATCGATTGGAGGGCAGAATCACAGTCTTTCACTATGGGAAAAAATATTTGGGGAAATTCAGTATTAGCACAAAAATATGTTGGGTGCTTTAAGTTGAAATTGAGTATTTAAACAGGCTATGCAACTCCAGCAGTTAACACTGTGATTTTAAACTTTAGTGACGAATTTTCTCACAGATTTGCTGAAAGCTTCTGAACTAACTGAAAGAACTTTTCTGAAAGTAAGCAATCTCTTGAGCTAACATTTCTAGCACTCAGCAACAGTGATATATCAGTCTGCATGCATCAGTGAATAAGCCTACCAATTTCCATCTGTTGACAGTCCTGCACAGATTTCTTGAATTCTAAGAAAAAAATTTTGGGTTAGAATTCCAGCAGCAGCTATGAGAATGTTTAGAAACAAACAGGAGCTTTGTTAAAACTTTGCAGTGTGAATATCCTGTTCACAAAGAAGGGAAAATCATTCCATCATAGCTGTCCAAATACACGTGTTATTGGTTGATACATTTTATGGGAATCCTTCCTAAGCTGGAAGGATGTGCCTGTGTCAAGGGTTGGACACTGAACTATTAAACTTTGTGACTGTTTATTTACTGTCTACTCTGAGAAAAACACTTTGAAAATATCCTTAAAACCAGTACTTTCTTTATTTCTGTGGCTTGGTTATTGCGGTTGGCAATTACTGTGCAACAGCCTTTTTCCCCTTTATTGTTTTATGAGGTTTCCTTTGGCTCTGCCACAGGTGCTTACCATGAGTAAAGGTTACCACTCTGCTACAGAAAATATAAAATACTTGTTTTTCTGAGGAAATGGGACATCAAGCAAGTGAATAGAAGGGAAAATCTTAAATTAATATGAATAAAAAAAGACTGGAGGGAGGAACAAGCAGGTGTAAGATACACAGGGTACTGTTGTTCAAATTCTTTTTTTTAGTGGAAATGGTCAGGTTTATCTTTTTGTTTGGGTCTTTAATTTTAAAGTATGTACTGAGAAGACGCTGAATAATTTTCTGCCTAAAAAGCAATAAGGAGCAGCCTAGTTCAGGTAAAAGTATTTTCAACCTTCAGTGAACATATTAGAAAGTTTCAGTATCAGAATAAACTTGAATTACAGATGTTGCAATATTTACAACTTGCACAGTGTTGTATTTGTTGCTTTTTTTTCAGTATTTTTTCCCCAGTTATTTGTATGTGCAGTTGCTCTTTTCAAACTCTTTGCTAGCACTACATTTCCTACCAAGACCCCTATATTCTCTGGACGCTGGCTGCTCAAAAAACTGTGGATTACAAGTGGAAGTACCCTGCTTACCTCTTTTAAAGTTGCTTCAGAAGTGGAAATATCCTGCTTACCTGTTTTAAAGTTGCTTCAGAAGTGGAAGTACCCTACTTACCTGTTTTAAAGTTGCTTCATGCTGAGTGTTGCAAGTGATTAATATCTCAAAGGGAAGATATTGCCACTGGATGGTGCTATTGTTATGTTATTTAACTTACTTTCTGTGATAATGTGGATGGCATGAAATCTCCACACCTATCCCCCTGAAAGATTTTGTGAAGATCTGCTGCAACAAAGTGCTATGTATAGAGGTCACCAGCAGTAAAATAGTCATCCACCACCAGTACCTTCATGAAGGCTGGGAAAGGCAATTCTGTCTGCTGTGATCTGTATTTGAGCTTTGCAGATGAATGTTTAAAACAAGTTTGGATGACAGCCTGCCTTTGCTAATACAGTTGTTTGTAGGGAAGATGATGTTCTTGAGGAATGGGATACATTTAAGCCAATCAGCTGTGTGAAATCTGCATATTCATAATACATCTAATTATCCAGAAAGAGATGCTGAGTTACTGAAATTGTCACTTTGAACGGTTTCCTAACGAGGGGACTGTCTTTTAAAACGGCAGGGGTTACATAGTTAGCTACCTATTACATTACAAAAAAAAAAGTTTTGACTGTTTTATGCAAATATACTGCATTACCTTGTATAAATGAGAAGGTAAATCAGCTTTTGAAAGCCCTTCATGTTTTTTGAGGGTGGAGAAAATGAATTCTTCTTACAAATTTGCATTTCAAGAAGTAAATAACTACTTGAAAAGGTGTGCTTTCTTTTAAAGATTGGAGTTTGATAAGCTAGAGATTTGAGTGTTAAAATGACTTCATAAATTTTTGAAATTCATCTTTGAATATGCTATGAACAATTGAAAACATACTCCAATTTTCTTATAAGCTGCCTTAGAAATGGGGTTTTTTGGTGCTTGCTTTCTCTTTCCCTTCCATTTTCATTCACATATTTTGATCTGTCTGGAGCAATTGGAGTAAATTTTTTAGAGCCCTGGGAGAGGAGAGGAAGGGAAAGAAAGTCCCTAGAACCTAAGAAAACTATTGCTGTTGTCAGTCTTGACTTCAGAAGAAATGATGAGATTTGGCAAGACATGTTCTTGTGTATTTATAGCCTGTCTCTTTGACCAATTGAGCTATTCTGTGTCTGTCTCTAATAACTCTTAAGCTCAGTGGGCAAGATCAGAACCATGTTTGACAGGGGAGAGAAAATGTGTAGGATAAGAAGTTACTGAAGGTCTCCAGCGAGTTAGGGGCTTGATAAAGAAGGGAGCTGCATGTAGGGAAAGGGGGGTGGAACACAAACTTTTTTTCCTGCAGCAGGATCAGGCCTGATGGACTGGAACAGCCAATGGGCACTACCCAGTAAACCTCAATGCAGGGAACCCCAAATCACTGGGTCCTCCCTTTCCACCAGCCAAGCAGCTGGGCTGGAGGAGGTGGGGAGAAGAATGAGGGTGGGAAGGTACACTTTGAAGGGACTTCAAGAACATGACAGAGCAGTAAGGCTGTTGATATAGCAAATATACAATATGCATTGTTAAGAAACCAGGCTTCTTTATTAGAACCAGTTTTATTTTCAGCAGGTATATTAAGAGGCTGTTCCTTGGATATGTTCATTACTTGCTGAAATGAGAAGCTGTATGCTTGCTTAGTCTGCACCTGAAAGACCTTAGTTTGTTTATGCTACATCTGTCCTGGAGTTTTAATTTTCCTTTTATTACTTGAATTCTCAAATATGAGAGTAGCTACCTTTTTTTTTTTCTTTTTAAAAATTTCCTTTTTGTTGTCAGACAACCTGTCCCAAAGTCTCTATTTTAACAGGCATAGATTTCAGTCTTCTTTTTCTGATGCAATTTTTTTCATATGATTTATGTTAACTTTTCTCCTTTCTGTCGCAACCCATCAGCTCTTTTACTGTGTTTACTTTACTTGCTGTTGTAGATGTTAGCCCTATCTAGCACATAGTCAATGGCAACTTAAACTTCTGAGGTAACACTTAGTGTATAATCATATGAGGTAATGTATCTTAAATTCTCTTCCTAGAGTTCTGATCAAGAACAGGGTTGGAATAAGGCAGGATGGAATTAGACTGTGAGAAGCTGGCTTGAAGTGTTGACAGATTATTTCTGAGAGAAGTCTGGGCAGAAATTCAGAGGCTTAGGGACATGCTGCAGTAGTGTTGGGTCTCAGTGGAGACTCTTGGGGCCAGGAGGAGTCCAAGAGAAGATGCAGAGAATCCCTGCTGGAAGCTGAAATGCAGAAGTTTACAAGGGGTTGACCAACGTACTTTGGAGCTTCACGTGAAAGTTTTTTATGACAGAGATAAGTGGTATTGATCTCATACTTGGAGTGTCTGTTGGGCTGAAGGTTGTACTTCTTTGAAGCAGGTGGATGTGGTGGTAGAAGTTGAAAAGAGATGTGAAGTATTAGACTAAGTCTGTCTAGGAGATTATCTCAAAAAATTATGAATAACGGACCCATTCCTCTTGCAGCAAGGGTTCAGAAGAGATATAATTCTAGTTGAAAATCCCCTTCATTTTGTTTAAATAGTTTAATAGAACATGTAACTCTTCCCACTTGATACAAGCAAATGGGAAATTAGATCTTGGGGGTTTTTTTTATTATTTTTAATTTCCACTTGTCTGAAGTTTTAAAAAATTGCTTAGTGGTGAAAAGGACCTAAAATGCTTAAAAGTGATGATCTTGGTCAATGATAATCTCATTCTACGTACATGGACCTGTAAGCTGAATGGACTAATTTTAGTGTGATATATTTTTGTTTTTTCATCTCTTGAGTACCTGAAGCTGATGTGTTTCAGAAAGAAAAAATGGGAAAATTACCTTTGCATTCTTCTTTGTGTCCCTCCTCCTGGGACAAATTGCGATCATCTGCAAGATCAAATACCTGCAAGAATCTGTGTTCTTGTAATTGAAAATTGGAAGTCTTCTGTGGATGTTTATTGGACAATGTCATGTCTCTGAGGTATTAAAGGAATTTGATTAATGTATTTTATGATTTTATTGATCATGCTTTATATAACATTTTTTGTAAGTCACTATAAAATAATGTTACTTAATGGTGGGGGAAAAACCTCACATTATTCACGCCTCTAGGTTTTCTCAAATTCCTCTTTTTTTACTATAGGCTCAAAAATGACCAGGCCATACAAAAAAGTGTCAATAAACCGGGATGAAATTTCTGAATCACTGTAGCTAGGTATGTGATTCCAGATACACCTCAGTTTTTTATGTTTTTTTCGTTGATTATTTGGTCTGCATATGGAAGGGTCATTATATTCTATTATGTGACTGCTGCTATGCTGTCCAGCTTCTGTATGAAATAGTGAAACAGAATGATGCCTTGTTTGAAGGAATATGAAATCCAGGGTACATTCCCACATGGAGTTCTCATGTTCAGTGTGTCATAGGTCTGCCTCACTTAAATTCTTATTACTAGAGATTCATTTTCTGAGTGTAATGAAGTAACACATCACAAACTCATGTTTTAGTCAGTGTGACTGTGAATATAGATAGGGTATTCAACATCAAGATGTAGTAGTAACATGTCTTTTTTAAAATTTATAATTTACAGTAGTTGTGATAGATTTCGTAAAACAGATATTGTCCGAGAGCATCCAGCTTCATTTGATAAATAAAGACAATTCTTTAAAGATACCATCTGAACAGGCCTCATGTTTTTTGGATCCAGCATCTTTGTACTGTAAATTCAGAAATCTTCACTGATTATTGAAAGTCCCTTCTCCAACTTTTTTCCAGTTATCTATTTATTTCAGTTTTTCTTTCCCAACCATCCTTTTTCCAACCTCTTATATAAAAGAAGTTAGAACTCAGGGTTACACCTTAGTGCCCTGTGTCACCTCTTGCATCTTGGGATACTATTCAAACACTCTGTCTTGCCAGAGTAAGAATCCTTAATAGATGCATTTTAAGGAGAGTGAAAACTGGCCTCTTACAATGCTCCTCTGTTGTTTTTTTAAGTAATATATCCTGTTTTCTTCTTCATCTGTTATCCATATAGCAGTTGTGTTAAATCTGTAAGCTGGCTTTCATTTGTTACCTTGTTGTTGCACTCTTTCTGAAAGGTGGAATTGCTGGAGTTGTCCTGTTTCAGTTGTGCTGTGACTGGTCCTGTCTGGGGGAGCTCTGTCTTTCACTGTGCGCAGACATGTGCACAAATAAAAGAGGAGGGTGGAAATCTTGGCTTTCTCCCAGGAACAGCTTGCCTCTTCTGACTTCAGAACTTCAGCTTTAGGGATGTTGTCCCAGACTTGACAACGTCCTTGATAGGGAGAAAATGTAGACTGTTGGAGAGTGGTTTTTAATATAAAAGAGAAGCTAACCAAGATGAAACCAGTCTGGAAGTTTGAGGCATGCAAACTGATCTAAGATGAAGCATGCTGGAATTGGTAAGCTGGTTGGATAAAGGAATGAAAATCCTGCAAGCAGTATCTTGACAATTAATGATATGAATTATTTTTCCTTGTTAAGTCCTTAATAAACTGAGGTAGGAGAGGACATATGCAGATGTTAAATTTTGCATTAAACACCCAAAGATGAAATGAGAGGGAACAGAGTAGGGACATTTCTCATATTACGTCAGGACTTGTCTCTGAGTACTTGGCGTTATTTAAAACAACTTTGTTGAATTGGATGAACTTTGATCCTAATGAAGAACATTTGATTGAATTAAGTGCAGACTTCAACTGGTGTTTATCTTGAAGAATTGTTTGCAAGTGTTAAATGTGTATCTAAACAATATAAAATTAGTGTATTTAGTGTATTATACGTTAATATGCACATTTCTGTTAGGCAGGATGTGTATGTTTACTGCTTTCCAAATTGCGCTTGATGTTTCAATTTCTCCTAGCAGAATGAAGAATTCTTTTGGACTTGCTTTTTCTTCCTGCTCTCTCATCATGCAAATATGGGAATATTGGAATGAAGTGGTACAAGCTTGATCTTCAAGGATGCAAAGCAGTGTTAGCCTAATTCTTTCTGGTGCTGATAGAGTGGAAGTAATTTGCTCCAGGTACCCTTGGGGGCAGACACTCTGCTATAACCTTACCTCCTCTGTGTACTTTGCAGTGGAAAGATGAGATTATGACTGGTTTTGGGAGATGAGGGGAAGTATCATGATTGTCTGATGTATAATGCTATGGGTTACTACAGCTCTGGAAATCAGACTTGGAATGCTGCTTTTGTTTGTTTTTTACATAGACTGTAGGTTATCTCAGTCAGTGTTAATACATAAATGAAGGATGCTTAATTAAGCTGACTCACTGGAATTACATGCAGGAATACCAATTGGGAAGATGGATCTTATGTATAATCCTAAAAACACAGCAGGGAATTAGCCTTTGAGGAAAAGACCTTTAGTTAATCTGGGTTCTGTCTGGACAGATTGAACTAATGTGTTGTGTAGGTGCCTTGATATTAGTGTCTAGTTTGGATTTCCTCTTCTTCTGAATTGATTTTTTTCATCTGTCCCCACCTATTTCACTTGACTTGCCATTGCAGAGTGATGTGTGAGCACATAATCTGAATTCATTTTGGACAAAACAAAATAGATAGAATGTTCCAGGAGCAGGCCTTATCTGCCTCAGCTGCTGTGAACTCAGGCTCTGGGAGCAGGCAAGAGCTAGTCTGACAGCTGCCCTGAAATACTTGTTCAATGCATGGCTGCTCCCGAGGCCAGCTAATTGTCTGGCTGTATCATGGCTCCACATATAGGAGCCTGAAAAGAGTTCTAGATCTAGGACTTCTTGGGGCAGATCTAGGACTGCTTGGGGTAATGCACTACTATCCACAAGCTATCTGCATGCTTATTTTGGCATTGGTAAACTTTTCAAATGTGGGGCTGCTGCTGCTGAGCTCATAGCTGTTAATACATTTGAAGCTTTTATCTTATTTGAAGAATAAATGAAGACATGGTGAAGAGTTCACACTGTTCTGGGTAAAGAATAACCACCAATGTTGGATTTAAAGAAAAGACAGAAGTCAGTACTGGACTGGAATGCATGTACTGGCTGTTAATGCTTGTTTGTTAGCTTAGGGGTGTCTTCATACAGTTACGATTTTATAAAAAGTTTGCTCGTCAGGAACTGGATTTGGAGTAGTAACAGTTGGTTGTTCCTCTTTTTGCGGTTCAAGTTAAGTTCTACATTTAGGCTTAGCACAAACTGTTTTAATAGTGACTTTAACATCACTGCAGGATTTTTAGGTATAATTTCTATTTTTAATTTCAGTTGCAACACTAAGATGTCAGAGTAATTGCTGCTTGAAAAATCAATTAAGTAAAACAAAGTTCACAGATATTAAATAGCAATAGAACATAGAAAAAATTGTTAGGAGTAGCAAAAGAAAGACACGGAATAGTTGTGCTTTTGCACCACCCGGGTAGTGAGTGATATAAGCAGCATTGTTTGGGAGTTGCCACCTCTGACTCTTGACATAAATGAGAGAAAGTGGTTTGAGTTTTGACAGAAGGGAGGAGGAAGTTGATAGATGATGCATCTACTGTCCTCTCTGAGGTTTACTTTTTATTTTCATTTTCTTGTTATTTGCTTTGAAGCCTGTTAAATCATCTTCAGTTTTCTTGAACTGACAGAGTACTAAGGTGTGTCTTTGGGATTTGTTTTGTGACTTTGGTTTTGAGGTTAGACTTGAGCATCTAGACTGAGGCTTGATTCTCTAATGTATAGGATTTAGAATTTTTTTGATGACTGTTCCTCAGCCTGTAATAGTTTTGGGTTTTTTCTATGTCTACCAGATCTTGAGTTATCCGTGAACTGGGATTTCTGGTGAATATTGTTATTGCATCACTGGTGACTGAGAGAGAGAGAGAGAAATCAGTTCTATTCTTAAACTTCTGGAAGAAGTACCAGTGTGTCTCAAATTGTCAATAGACCAGGCATGAAAAAAATTACTGACTTCTGTGGATGAGAGAGGCTGGACAGTACAGACAGTACATTTGGGCCACTGTGGTGAAGAGCAGCACTTTGACCTTTTATGTGCTGCCCATGTGCTAAGTTTCAAAGGTTTGGAGGTAGAGGCTTATGTCTTCTTGTTGGTTTGTTTGGGGTTTTTTTTCTTAATCTTTATAGAGTGTTCTTTACTTGTTTGAATTCCTATCATAGTCATGGTGTGGTCGTTGTAAAATTCATTTGTTAGCCTTTCAGAGGAAAGATGTGCATGCTTATTGTAAATTACATGCATCAAATTGATTTGAAATTGGACCATTAGTTACATTGATTTAAAGTGCCAGAAAATTGATCTAAATTTCATAATTTAAGAATGGAACTAGTTTCTCTTACTTACATGAGGATGATTTATTTAGAGACCAACTGGAGCATGAGTACTTGTATAATAAAGTAGATAATGGAGTGACAGCAGTGCTGGGAAAGAAATAAAAGGGCTATCACAGTTTGTTCAGGGAATAATTTCGTTGTAACCTATTAAAAATCAAACATACCTGAATATTTCTGGAGTTCTTGTTAAAATGTGTTTCCACATACCATCACATTTTTTACCATTACATTTCTTTCCTTTTGTTTTTTAGTATGCTTTGAAGATTTGGCTGGCAAGCATTATGTCTGTTAAATAAAACCTTCAAAATAAAAGACTTTTCCTGTGTAATAAGTGAGAATGATTTGCTAGTATATTAGATTCAGAAGATGCTGATTAGGAAAATTAGGAAGTTAAGTATACTGGAAAGTTTGAAAAGATGTCAGATACTGAAATCACCCCAAGAAGCAACAGTTGGGGGAGGTGTGTGAAAGTAAAATTTGAACTCTTTTTGTTTCTAAACCTTTGCATCTGGTGGTAATATTCTGGGTAAACTGTTAATGCTGTGGCTAGTTTGTGGAGCCAGCAAATACAGGTAGGCCATGTGGAAATGTACGCTGTGTTTTGTCTCAAACAAAGTGAAATTGCACAAACTTGGAGTGTAACAGTCTTCGAGCAACTTAAATACTGGATTACCACGTGTAGGTGACATTGGCAAATACTCTTATGGGAAATTTTTAACCACTTGAGGCAGTTAATTCTATTACCTTGGATTGCTTAATTAATGGCAAGAAGTGCATTAATTAATTCATTCATTCTTTCATGTTGTGACCTCTGATCCATAGAGTGCTCTTAAACTTTAAATGGTTTTTTGTACAACTGAACTTGAATGTCTGCATACTGAACTTTTTCTTATTTGTCTTAGATTCTTAATGCTGCAGGGCATAGCCCCAGGTTTGTGAAGGTGCCCTTTGTTACAGGGAGCTCGTGTCATAGTGCTGTGCCTTACTGAAGGCAGAAGTGGAATGGTCATGGAAATGTGCAAGGGGAGCCTGAGAACCAATTATTTCTGCTAAATATTTTCTTGGTGCTGAAGGGTATGGGTGATGCATATTCTTTGAATTAGCTTCATATTAGTTTCATCATTTTGGTGTTTGATTTTGCTGAAGTCATGTTTTTGACATGGGCAAATTCATTATTATCTTCAGCAGGAAACTGATTTTTTGTTTGTTTAGTGTGAATGGATTTTCCTAAGTATGCAAAAACTAAATCAGAACATTATGATCACTTGTGGTTATTCCTGTTGTGTTTCACTATAGTCTTCATACCTTGTATATGCAGAGAGTAGCACTGGTGCTAAGCTGTGTGAGTAAATAATGTGTGTAATTAGATTACCTGTTAGCCTGTAACAATATTTTGGAGGGACTAGTACAGAATTTGAGAGCAGGGGTGGGAAAAAAATGGAGAAGGGCATTTTTTTCCTTACTGTGTTCGGGTTATTGAAGCTGAGTACATTGTCTCAGGGAATTCAGTTATATGTGTGGGTTGTAAGACAAGTTATGGCAGTTCTAAACCTCAAACAGTTTTTGAAAAAGATCAAGATGCACTAATTTTAACTTTTCCAAGCGAAGTTCAGCAGATACAATAAAAGAAATTTATAAATGCAAGTGGAAATTAGAGGCAAAATAGTAGGTATGGAGATTGAATTTAGTTTTAATAATGAACAAAGGCTCTAATTATTGATCATATTAGGCAAGTAGGTCAGTTATGTTAATTTGTGTGCTTAAGTTTGATGTTTGTTTAGATTCTTTGAGAAAGATGGTAAGTATTTAGATAAAAATACTTTATTTAGATGAAAATAGTGGGAAGATGTTTTAATTCTGGTAATGAACGAAGTGAGCATTCGGAGAGGGGATGGAGAGGACCAATTATTGTTCTTTAAGCTTTTTGAGTCTTCTTTTGGTGTTAGCTTACAATAAAAAGTGTTAAGGTCTTACTTCTTAAAGTATTTTTTTAACTTTTATCTGTGAACTTGCCAACTGGCTGTTTCACTTTTCTTGCTTAATATTAATTTAAATATATAATAAAATTATTTAAAACCACCCATATTTCTTTAAACCCAACCATATTTCTACTGGTTGCTAAATTTGTTAATGCCCAAGAAGATAAAAATGACTTCAAGATTTTGTTTATATAGTAAATGCATCTTTTAAAAAATTGCTTTCTAACTTGCATTGTGAGTAGTGCCATTAGTAATGAACATCATAGAGGGACCTGACAATGTATGAATTATTCACTGGTAGATTATTATATCTTTGTTGTTAGCATGCAAGATAATGAACATAATTACTGTGGCAGTGTACTCAGGGGAATGTGTGGTTCTTCCCTCTGTCTAGACTGGAGTTACCATCCAAAGGAGGTTTAAGCAAATATGGATGAGGCCTGGTAGATGAGTTGCTGCTGCTTGTTTCCCTCTGCTGCTTTAATGAAGGCATATGCTTTGTACACTTCAACCTTAAAGGTGGTTTGGGTTTTTTTGGGGTGGATTTTGGTTAGGTTTTAATTTTTGAGAGTAATAATCATCCTTCTTTTCTCAGTCTGGCAATATTGTGTACTGACTGAAAGGATCTGATGTTTAATTGTAGCAGCTTTGGAGATGTACCCTCTTCTGTTAGAATGGTCTATTATAGTAAATTAGTATGAACAGTCTAATTGCTTAGGAAATCCAGGGTAAAAGGTTAATCAGCAATTTAACTTTCTTTAAAAGACTTAGCTTGTTATGATTTACGTGTCTTGAAGAACTCTGCAGGCATTAGTTTGTGTGCTCTCTAATCTGTGAGGATGTCCACCTGATCTTAAGTTAAGCTTTCTTGATAAACCAAGTAGTTCTATTTTCTGTTTTATATTATGATAACATAAATTATCTGTAATAAGCCGTCCTAATTAATGTTGGTAAATCTAGAGCTCTGCTCCAATTACACACTAATCAATTATACACTAATTGAATTCTACTTAGCTTGATACAGTGCATCATTAATCAGGTTCAGATTTAATACAACAGATTTACTGTATTAACCAAAAAATTGGTGCATTCAAGTAGGGGGAAATAAAGGAAGTCACTAGGCCGAACAGTGTACATAAATACTTTCTTATCAATAATGTGTTACAGAAAATTTAATTTTCCCTGAGGGAAGTATAACTGAAACTAGTTCTTTGTGAACAGATTATTGTTATGAGCTGAAACCACTGATAATATAATAGATTTAAGCAGATCGTAGTGCTTGTTCTGAATGTTATACCTAATTATCTAATACAGGCAGTTGCCTCACTTCTAATGTTATTTAAATGATTAGTTATAAATTAAATGTGTAAATTCTGCTCAGACTTATATATGGATAATGCCTTTGAAACTCTTCATAGGAGTTAAACCTGTCTGCTGTGCCTACGTGTGTGAGGAGCTGTCTGCACTCTCTCTTTTCATTCTCCTTATGCAGGGCCTAGGAATGACTGAAATCTGCCACCTGGAGATACTCTAAAAGTTTGAGTTGCAGGGTGCATTTACCTTCAACAGTAAAAGGTCACACAGAGCTAATATGGTTTCCAAAAGGGCTACCAAATAAAGACATTAACCAGACAAATAGAAAATTCTTCCAAATAGAGGAGACAGCCCACCTGACAAAATAAGGTCTGCAGATGAGATCACTTTAAAAACCTCTGTGCTTCTCAGAAATAGTTGAAGGGGAATAAGGGAGCTGAACAGGTATTTCATAAAATACTAGGTAGGAATTAAATTGAATAATAAACAAAGTTAAATTTTCTTGCTCAGAGGACAGTATGATAAATTCTCATGTATCTTTGCTGGAGAAAACACCAGGAAGAGAATTAGGTTCAGAAAAATATTTTGGAAACCATTACTCAAAAACAGGAATAAGAGAACACATGGATAATGGTTGCTATCTTCAGGCCTGCTGTTATGGAAAACATGCATAACATTCTCTGAGTATTAAATACTTCAGGTCTTCAGGATGTATCTTTGTCTGGCAGTATCTTATGTTTTCATTTTGTGGATATACTTGTTCTTTCTACAAGTTAAGTTAACAAATGCATGGTTAATATCAGTTCCAGTAACAACGTGATGACTGTATATGACACACAAGGGTTTGCTTTTGGGAGTATTTTCAGTGTGGATGTGCCTCCTCATTATCTTTGAAGGTGATTTGAAGTAATTTGCCTTGTTTTACACTGAAACTGACCATCCACATTTATACAGGCAGTTACTGCCTTCTCTACTAAGGTGACAGTAGCTGTCAGCATTATGATTGTCTTCAGTTCTTTAGTTTTGATAACAACTGGTATCTCCATGCCAGTAGTCTTTGACAATATGATAATAACCTATTTTTTATGTAGAACTGTTCAGAGCACAATATGAAATGGAAGGTGATTCTGAAATGACAAGATGTCCTTGTGCGTAGTACACTGTGCAAAATGGGATATGTGCATATGAATGAAAAGAGAGAGAGTGAAAATCATGCAGGTTCCTGTACAGCAGAATTGAAGAATCTCCTGGAAGTTTAATTTCTGGTCTTCTGTGTAACTTTCCCAATTTTCACACATGATTCTTTTTTCTCTTCCAAGTGTTTGACTTGTGATCTAAATACATGCACTCATACATACTATGTGTTTTACATATATGCACATACACATACTTCTTTCTGATAATTGGGGTTTTTACTTTTTAATGTTACTTTTGCTTTTATTACCATTCTTGTATGACTTAAAAGTCAATAAAGTGATTTTTGAAGACTGTATTGGTTACCTCTTTTTCAACTTCTTAGATATTATTGAAGGATAGCATTTTTCACAATTGTTTAGTTACTAGAATGCAGGCTTTAAATATAACTTAGATTTGGCTCTGTTTTGACAATAGTAGTTAATAATGTATGGTTTTTGTTAAAGCACTGTTGAAAAAATATCTTATTGAGCTATTTGTGGTGTTTTTTTAAAAGATGTTTAAGATTTCACATTCAGTTTAACTGATCACAGATGAAACTGTAAATTAATACCTCATGAGTTTTACTGACTGCAGGGCATTGTTTGTGATTCAAAGCTGCTTTGTTCCTACTCCCTAGGAAAAGCAAACAAATTAGAGTTCACCATGATATCAAACTACTTATTAAAACTGAAGACTCTGATTTTGAATTTATTACTTGACTGTGACTTTTACTATAACCTGTAAAGAACTTATTTTTAAAAGCCTATATTTTAAAGAATTTATGTAAAATATATAAAATTGGTCTTAATTCACCTTGGGTGAAATTTTGTACTTGAAGGATTACATGGCATACAGAGTGAGAAAATGTAAGTTACATCAGTTCAACTTTGTTTTTTATGTTTCCATTGCTATTGACTTGTATATGGTCTTGATACAAATAATGTCTCTGCAGAAAACCTTCAGTCATTCTTACCTAGAGAGAGAATGTTTGTTTTTTCAACTTCCTTTTTTGTATTCTCTAATGTGAGAAAGCATTTGTAGTGGGGCTTTTATATTTTTACTATTTTTGCAGAATTAATGAATAAACATTGGAGAGGGAAATAGTTTTGCACAATTTGAGACATTCTTTCTATGCCACGACTAAGGAGTTTCTGCTAGAAAAAGATTGACTTTGCCTGTGGACATAGTGGCATATTCAATGTTACAGGGGAATCACCTACCATGTATAGGTAGTGACACTATCTTTAAGCTCTCTACCCAGTAATTCTCCCTTGTGGATCATCTCACAAGGCCAGCAAAAACTACGTTTTGAAATGTGTTTGAATTGGGTACTATTGCTGTAGTGTGGCAAACACCAGCCAGTCTTGGGCCTAAGAGCAAATGTGCTTTGCAAGCAGTTCATCCATGCTAACGTTAGTGTAATGCACCAAGTATTCTCAATAATAAAGCAGTGTGCAACTGGGACCAAGGCTGCTTAAAACAGCTGAAGTGGCTCATGTTCCTCTGTTTGATTTTATGTGGCAATGTAGTTATGCTGACTTCCAGTCAGTTCAAAGGCTTAATTACTGGTATTTGAGACTAGAGAGAAGGGCTGTGAAAAACAACAAGCATTTCTAAGTATTTGTGTTGGAGAGTCATTGTTAAGCTGTCCATATTGTTTCTAGATTATTTTCTCCATTAAACTCCATTTTTTTTCAATCTTTTCTTAGGAATTAGTTTGTGAAGAAAATATTATTATCAAATTAGTGGTAACTGTGAAACAGTTAATTACCAGGTAGGTATGCACAGGTGTTTTGTTTCAGTGGCTTTCCTGACAAATTAACTTATGTGGGATTTGCTGTGTCACGAAGTGGGCCCATGTGAGCCTGATGAGCTTCAACAAGGCCCAGTGCATGCGGGGTCCTGCACCTGGCTCAGGGCAGCCCCTGCTCTCAGTCAGCCTGAGATAAAAGGGGCTGAGAGCAGCCCTGCCAAGGATGACTTGGGGTCATGAGCAAATAGAAAGGTGAGCATGAGCCAGCCGTGGTGGGCACAGAGCCCAGGCAGCCAACAGCATCCTGGGCTGCCTGAAAAGCAGCATGGCCAGCAGGTCAAGGGAAGGGATTCTGAGACCTCACCTGGAGTGCTGCATCCAGTTCTGGGGTCCTCAGCACAGGAAAGACACACACCTGTTGGAAGGGGTCAGGAGAAGGGCCCCATCCTTCAATACATTCTTGGTGAGGTTGGATGGGGCTCTGGGCAACCTGTTCCAGGTAAAGATACTTATAGCACTTGAACTAGTTGACCTTTAAAGGTTTTCTCTAACTTAAGCTAGTCTGTGATTTCATGGTCCACAATATATTTCTGTACTTCATAAAGAGAGATTAATTTTTTTTGCAGGCTTAAAGATAGGAAGGTAAGTTTCTTCCTCCTTCATTGCAGCCTTCTTGGGAGTGGAGGAAAATTCTTTAATGCACATCTCCTGTGACAAAATGCTGTCTTTTTAGGAATACTGTTCAGCAAAAGAGCTGGTGGAATTCTGTGCAGCATGACAGCTGACCATAAGCTTCTTAATAAAAGCATGAAGAGTTACACAGGGTGTCACCAAACATGTCTTGTTAGTGTAGTGGCAGGGTACATGCAGACAGGGGAAGTCAAAATTACTTTTTTCGGGGGAAAACACAGGGTTGTCTTATTTGTGTCAAATATTTTTATTTTTCCTTTCAGTCCATTAATTGTTGTTCCGCTGTGAAATTAGTCTTTTAAGTACTGCTTGGAACATTGATTTTTGAAATGACTTATGCAGTACTACCCCCTTGTTGCTTTGCTGTAGCTTGTGATTTTCTTTCTTTGTTTTGTTAGGTTGGTGCCCCTGTGCCTTGCCCTGCCCTCCCCAGTTCATTGCATATGCTAATTCCCCCCCAAAAAGGTGACCCTCTGAGATGGTGCCTGTGGAGTGAAGAGACGGACTGACTTGTCATAGGCTGTGGGATGAGTTATTTTTAGCTGTTGGCATTTCAGGCTGGAACACTTCATTCTGTCGTGCTTGTTAATGAGTCATCTGGAGAAAATGGGCTTGCTTTCAGAGAGGGTCTGTAGCAAATAATAATAGGCTAATCTCTGCAGGAGATACTGTGTCAAGTAACTAAAACTCCAACTAGAAAATGCTGAAATGGAGACTAATCTCCCTGTAAGAATAAGCATGCACTCACTATTATTATATTATCGTGTATATGAAATCTCAAAACCTGGAAAACTTAGGAAGATCCTGGTAATGGTATAATAGTGAAATATTTTTGAGCAAGAAGATTAATTGAAAACAGTCACATTTTAGAGATAGAGAGGAAAATATAGTTGCTTCCCAATTGAGAACATGATACACTTTCTAAAATTTGAATGTGTTCCCTAGTTCTAGAGGAATCTCCTGAAAAGATTCCTAAGTACAGGAGTACTATAAAAACCTTTTGCCTTTGAGAGAACTCCAAATTCATTAACATTATGTATTATTTTCTAGGAGTAACCAGCATCTTTGCTTTTTTCCCTACTGAAGACTGTATTAATTTTTTTTTTACTTTTCTGTGTGCAATTTGTAGTCTCTCCTTCAACTTCTTCCCTCAAGGTTTGAAGGTTTTGTGTTAATATAGCATGGTAGGCTTTGTTTTGGAGATGGCAATATCAACACTCAAGTAAAAAATTTAATGTAAGAGTAACTAATCAAAACTGTTGATCTGGTTGCTTTGTTTTTGTGTTATTGAAATTCCAGACTTTGGTAGTGCAGATGATTAATTTGTTTAAAAAAAGAAAAAAGGCAAATATTTAGGGCAAACTGTTGAAAGATAGGATGAAAAAAGACTCCCAAACCCTCTTCTGTAAGGGAATGTTTTAAAGAATAGCTTGAGTATCAAGTCTTTTGTCACCTTTGGTACTTTTAATGCCCTTTACAGTCTGTACATATCTTATTTGGTTTACACATCTTCTTCCTGTAAAGCAGATTACACGTCTGAAGACTCCTTTCTTTTTTGGTGGCAAAAGGATATTTCCTTTAGAGCTAATAATTTTTATACTCCATTGACTATTAAGCTGTTTGGGTTTCCCCTTGATTTATAAATGGGGTACTGAGATAAAAAAGAATGCCTACTCTTACCTTATTGAGATAAATATTTTTGCATTATTAGCAGGTGTTGACCCTTCAGTGTATACTGTTTTAACTCAGCTTCTCATATTGCTGTGGTCATTCTACAAAATGGTTTAAACCAATCCAGTGTAGTGATTCTGATATTGCCAGCGTGTGCTGCTCCTAATTAACTCACAATGCTTGGACTGGGTTCGTCAAGATGAATTATTAGACATTTTAGAAATTTGGCAAATATCTACACCCCAGGAGTGTTGGGTTCAAAACAGTTGAGAAACCTAGAAATAAACTTGTGTGAGTACTCAGTTTAACTGCAATAGCATGCAAGTTTTTTCCTACTATCACTAGGTGACTGTCTTAATGTGTATTGAAGACAGAGCTGTATTGGGAAACAGAGAGGATAAAGAGAACTAAACACAAAAGATCTCTTGGTATTTACTAATGGTTGTGCTCTAAGCAGGGTTTTCTGCACTCATCATTTGTTTATGAGGAAAACTATTACAGTTCACTGTGTGTTAATAGGAGCTTAGTGTGGATGCATACTGTCTTCTTGGTCTACTTATATCTCCTGAACTATTTTTAATGTTTTCCTGGTTTAAATGTGCCAACTGTCTACCAATTTAAAGAATTTAAAATAGCACAAGGGTAGAAGAAAAATAGATGTTTTAGCAATGTACTTGCATTGACATGAACCATTTAAATTACTTCAACACAAAAATATTGGCTTAGGTTGTGGTTAACAACTGTCACCATTATGTTGGATTTTGTGTTAATAGAGAATATTACTTAGATTAAATGTATCTTGATCTGAGTGATGCATGGGAACAATTAGTTTATAGTTCGGTTTTGAAACAGCTCTGCAAATCTTTCTAATATCTTTTTGGCTCAAAATTGGAACCCAAACTTTGCACCTAACACATTTTTTACAATTTTTATGTATTTACAGATTAAACTACAAACTGTAAAATTTCTATAGTGAAACATTTCTGTCTACCATGTGTGAGTGTGCCTATGGATTTTTTGTGGGTTTTTTTGTCAGTTCACTACAGTTTAATATGATTTGTACTACAGCTTTAGATAATCCAAATTGTAGCAAAGATACAGTCTAAGATCTCTTGGCCACCAAATACTCTTAATATTAAAATATTCTTGGCAAATACTTTATTAAGTTAAACAAATTTTCACTTTGATGTGAGCTGGCGTAAGTTGATGCTTGTGAAACAGCAGTTTCAATTAGCATTCACTAAAGGTTTATTGACAGTTAACACCTGGTCTCTACTGTGCCAAGTGGGAAGCATCTATTGCAGTCTCTTATATTTGTTGCATAATTAGGATTATGATCTCTAATTTGCTTTTAATTTTGTAAATCTAGTCTTACTTTCAAAACCTGTTAGTCTTTTGTTCCTGCATTTGTATTGTAGATCAAAGATACTGATGATAAAAGGATTAAGTTCACTACTTTGTAATATGATAAACAATTTGCCCTTTTACTGTTTTTAGCTAGGAAGTAAATTTGGACACGAAAAATTTACTGGTAGGTCTCATATTCTTCCCATGCTACTTCTGAGAAGCAGACAGAAAATGCCATAGTTTTTTTGAAGTAGTATTCTTGCACAAGCTGCCAGATATATGCTGGGAACATCAGGAGCAAGTGTAAATGTAATGGTGCTGAGAAATAACAAAGGAAATGACCGTGTTCCTAAGTGTTCCAGAGCAGACTTGGTGCATGCAAGGATGAAGAAGGTCAATGCTCCATTCTTTGCCCTGCCTGCAATGCCTTTTGATCCTTCTTGGCTATGCATAAGGGCAGAGAGCTGTTTCTGCCTTTGATGTTTTGCAACAAACTCTGTGGTGAAAATCCCTAGATGTGTCCACAAAGTGGTTGAGTCTTGGTTGTTGTTTTGGAAGATCTTCCTTCAAAAAGACAGTGGGAGGAAAGCATGCAATTGTAGTGAATTACTGAACTGACAGAATTTATCTATTAATAGTATTCTTGATTACTGCCCTTATATGAAACTTCTTAAAATATTTTGAATATAAATTTAATAGCGGGAGGGATGTTATAGTAATTATACACAAATTTTAAGTCTTGAAAAGGTGCTCTGTGTATCTATAGTGTATGTATTTGTAGTGTTTAGAGACAGAATCAGAAATGTGCTCTTTTAATTATCTAGTGATGTAGAGTGGGAGGGTTGTGGGGTTTGTTTGTTTTCATTTTCCTACCCCATTGTAGAATATCAACAGAAAAACTTGCCTTGTGGCTGATACTTCTGAGTGTAATCATATATATTTTGGAGAAGGTATCCAGATAATCTGGAATAAGGGGGGGCTTTTCAAGAACACTTGCATAAATTTGCCTCTGCTGGAAAAAAAAAAACTTTGAGAAATTTCTTTAAATCATGATCTTAAGAGCTGATGTTTTAACCTTACATTTGAATGACTGTTACTTCTTCCATCTTGTTTCAATATGCCTAAATGCAAACACATGTGGAAAATGTTCTTTTGGCTTTTATCAAACTGACATTTAAGTGCATTTTTTTAAACCTCACTAACATTTGTGGTAAAATATTTCAAAGCTATGAATCTTGCAATTTGCCTATGCATTTTTTCCTTTTTTCATATAATAACATTTGGTACTCATAATCCTAACCTGGTTGGAATTACTGGCTTTTTTCATTTGGTGTTTGTTTGGATGAGGTGATTAGGAAAATACTTCATGTGAAATTCTAGTTTGCAGCAGTAAATGCTTCCATGAAGAGTCACCGTTCTGTGAACTTCAGTAAATAAAGGAGAAAAATATGATGATGTGCTCTATTCGATTGTGGCAGTCCTATTCCTAACAAATTTAGCTTTCTGTTGTGTTATATGGCTATGGTGCTAACCTGTCTGCAATACTTCCTTCTTAGCATGCTTCGTTCTTCCCCTTTGCTCCCCTACCCCTTCCCAAGCTCTTTAATTCTGTGCCAAGCTAATAAGAAGAACTAGCTCTGCATAAAGTCAGTCATTGCCAAGCAGCTGTTATGAAGTTTCCTCATGTACCTCTGTGATTATACCTCATTTCAAAAGGGGATTTTTGCTCTTTCAGGTTCAATTTTAAGTAAGAGCAACCAATTATATCTGTATCTCAATTCATTCTGTCTCAGAGAGTAGGGATGAAAGTGTTCATATATGTATCTATTCTTTCTAGGGTTTGAACTTTGAACACAGAGTTGTACAATTTAGGTAGAGAAATTAGGTACACTATTTAGAATTAAAAATATGACTTGCACTTTTTTAAAACTCACAGAATTAGTTCTAAAATATTCTCCCTTCTATTTCTTTTAAAAAATAATACTCTCTGATTTAATTATCATGTTTGAATTTCAAGACTAGACCTTTTTCTTAAATGTAAATTAGATTTTTCTTAGGATGAGATTGTGAGGGCTTCAGCTTGCCTGCTAACACTGACCAGGGAAGGTTGTCTTTCAACAACATGTGCCCCATCTGCCTGGCGGTGTGGCTGCCTGCATTGTTCTGGCGCTGGCCCAGACTGTGATGAAACTGAGAATGTGACAGATGACAGCCTTGTCCAGATGTATGCATAACTACTTCTGCCATGCCCTGCAAAACAATCAGGATGCAGGTTTGGCATTATTTCCTTGTTTGTGTTGGTTTATTCCTTGAGGGTTTCCTTAAAGATTGAAATAATATTTGGTGTTGTTCTTGTAGTTTTACTGAGCTTTTATTATTATTAAAACAGGTTGTAAAATATGATTCTCGCTCTCTTACACACTTTCTTCTTTAATTTATGGAGTGATTTCATAGGCAATTGGACACAGGTTACTTAATTTGAAGATTTAAGTAGATTTTCTTAAAAATGCAATTAAAAGGATCAAACATCTAACTGTCAGCATATTAGTCTGGCTCTTCTCACAGCTGAACATTTAAAGCTATTGCCATGTCTTAATATGACTGCTTCTTGCCAGTAAAAATAAATATCTGGCAAAGGTGTCAGAATCACCATTAATTATGATTTTTAATTAAAATCTAATTAAAATTCATCCAGTACCTTAAAAACATACAAAATCCTTGTCTATCTCCCTCTCCTAGCGGTATCAACAATGGCTGCATCCCCAGCCAGAACATAACCTTTAAAGAAAAGGAGTTATAGACTTAGGTGCAGCTTGCAACCTTTTATTGATTATTTAAGAGCTTTCCATCTTAGTGGTTTTGAAGATTTTTATAACACCAAACAAAATATAAAATCCACTGAAAATACTTTATTATTGTTATATGAAATAGCCTGATTTTTGTCTTACACTCAGGCTGTTATTATCTGGTTATCTGACATTCAACAGGGCAAAAAATACTTTTCTCTCCTCTCTAGCTGCTTTTGGCAGGTGATTTTTTTATGTGTAGTTCCTGCTGATGTGCGCTATTGAGTACATCTTAGGTAATAAGCAGATATATCAAAAGATACCCAAGGCAACATACCCTGCTGAAAAACAAGAGATTACTTTTCTCTGTTTCTTGCTGATAAGTAGCTTCTGACATATGCATCAGGATTGTTTTTTTCTGGTGCATTCACAACGTTAGACTGGTATTCTGTGGCTATTTTACTGTTCAAAAAGGGCTTTTTTGTAGTTTAATATAAATTATGTCATAAAACTTAACAGCATTACCTGAATTGCTTTAATTTTCCATAGTGTAGCTCCACTGCCTTATGTTGCCTGTTTTATGTGCTTATTTTTCTTGTCAGTTTGATTTTGGAATCATGGTGGGCCATACATGAGTGTATCTGTTGCTGTGTAACAAGAAGGCAGTCCCAGCTCCAAACCCCTCAGAATTTGTGTATAAAGCAAGTTATGAGAGATGGGTATTGATCCGCGAGAGGATTGCCAGTTATTAGGCTGGAGAGTAGCCTCGGGAAATCACACAGCCTTGCTGATGAGTTTTTTATGACATTATGGTGAAAGATAGTTTGAAGGAAGATTTAAAGTAGTTTTGCTAATAGTCATAGAAAATTCTAGTAACTGGACATTGGATGATATCATGGGTTAGTGAGAGAAAAGCTATTTTTGTTGACAGCTTTGTGCCCGGAGGCTGTTGTAAATGTGAATGTAGCGAATGAAGGATGGTATGTTCAGTGCATTGCACTGCAGGGCCTTGAAAATGTACAGAAGTGACTTCTGCTTGCATTGGCTGAGAAGGGGCTGGGAGAGAGCTGGGGTGAGAGGCAAGAGCTGGTCAGAGGGGCAGCTGACACAGATGATCTTTGCAGGTGTCTGAAGGGACTAGATATTACAGCAAATGCATTTTTCTCTACAGTACAGTAAATCATGCTTTTTTAAGAGGTGCTATGAGAAGGAATAGTCTAAGGTTTACACAGTTTAGTGAGAGCACACAGAGAAAGTGACTAGTGATGCTCAGGTTATGAATGGTCTGAAAGTCAAACAGGGTGTTGCAATTGTCAGCAGTGATATTTACTGGGGGAAAATTCTAACAGCTGTCTCCAGTTTGAGGTAACAGTATGGCATATGTTAGAAGAGTCTGTGACTTCTAAAAATCAGCCTCCACCTCCTGTGAAGTAAGGAGGTGTATTTTGTTAAAAAAAGAAAAAAGGCATATTATATTCTCATTCTTGTTTGCGCTCTTTTGTGTAATAGCTTCTTCTACTACCACCCTATAATTTTTTTAAAATAACCATTAATTCTGTCAAAAATGAGGCAAGTGAACAGCATCACCTTCCAGTATCAAGTTCAATTAGGAGTACATTCTCTTTTGAAGAAGGGAAAAAAAGCAACTGCCAGAAATGTTATTGCCTTTACTGTAACTCAGCAAAACATTAACATATCCCCTTTGGTCAGTGCTAGAGGTGATCATCAGTGCCACAGCTGAAAACATATGCTGCAGCAAATGCAAACTTCTTTTTGTTAAAATATGCTTTAATGTGGTGGACAAATTCATGGTACTAAAAATAGAGGCCCCTTTATATGGTGCCGATTGTGGGATTTATTATTCTGTTACTTAAGGTAATGGTATGTTGTGAGGTCAGAAAAAAGGTCACGGTTCTCAGATACAGAACAGCCTTAGAAATACCCACAAAAACCAGCAACTATGGAACATGAAGCAAAAATAATATTCCGTTGTGCTCATAAGGTTCTAATTTTCTTGAATTCTCCTAAGTGTGATAACAGCTTAGTTCTGAGGACACACAGCAGCTCTGTTCAGCATTCCCGAGTCATGGAGCAGTTTCTACTGTTGGACTTGCTTCCTTCAAGGGGAGGTTTTCTAAAAGCAAGCTCTGTGTTTCTGAGGCCTGCTGGAACGAGTACTCTCTGTACAGGTCAGGCAGGCAGCACTCAGTGACAAAGTCTGAGTTCCCACGCTGCCTGTGCCATCTGCTGACTTAGGGAAAAATGCCCATCTGACTGTTCATCTTGAGATAAAAAACTGTGAGCTTTCTGAATTTTGAGGTCATTCTTGATGCAATTCAGGCTCTTGTGGATTAAACCAACAGAATTTATATTGTCCTTCTGACATGTCATGGAGAATGACCAGCAAAATTTACTTTAGTTGCAGCTGTATAAACTCATTATATTTTATGTAACAGATATTTAGAGATGTTAAATTCACTATCTTAATTTGAAAAAGGACATACATGTTTTTATGTTCAATCTGAAGTAGTGTGACCATCATTTGTCTTACTGTATTAAGTAATTGTAAAGTAATTTGTTTGGATTATTTATTAGATTGCATAGCTGTCACCTTGAAATTTTTATAATACAGATGGTATTTTATGGCAATTTCCAGTTTTTTTCTCTCCAAATTCAGATAGTCTGTATTTTATTCTTCATTTGAACTACAAGATAATTATTTGAAACATTCCTTGACACAGAGCTGCTTACATGGGTGCTTAACTGAAGCATACTGTGTTTGCAAGATTTAACATGCCATTAAATAATGTGGACATGGAAACGTCTTAAATTTCCTTTAGGTGAAAGAATTAAAATATCAACTTGCATGCTTATAGATATACAAGAATACAAAAATAACCATGTGACTTGCACAGTACATACTCAAATTGAGTGAAAAGGCAAAATGTCAATTAAATTAAAGAAAAAATATTGCCAAAATACTTAATTGGTTCATAATGGTTTGTCTGCTTGAAAAGCAATTGTTAAGAGACCTGTTGGGTTTTGTTATTTTTTTCCCACTTTCAGCTACTTGCTATCATTTAAGGTTTCAATTGCTTGACTTAGAACTGGTGGATAATTAGTAGTGTGGATAACTGTGAAAAGCATATGTAATAATTTAGTTCTTGATTCTTTCTAATTGTCTGCCCATTGGTAGTTCACTTGGGGTAAGTAGTTCATTATTCAAACACTTTAAATGGAAAGTACTGTAAAAAGAAAAAGGCTCTTATTAATAAGATGGTATTGAAAATAAAAACCTTTTAAACAAACAAGTCACTATTTGACAAATCTATCCCCAAAGCTGTTGTTCACATAATGTAAGAAGATTAGAGTTGTGAGGAGGAGAGAAAGGGTGGGGTTGGTAGACAGCATTCAACTTGCCTTGTGATTGAAATAAAGATGTGTCACTCCTTAAAATGATGCTAAAGGTAAACACGATAAAATGTATTGGAATACATCTAACTGGGCAAGCTTTGTTTGTTGTTGTTAATAGGCATTAAAGAAAATACACGCTATTAAAATTAGGGTAATGGAGGTAATTTTGAACCTCATATCTGCAAACAAAGTTTACTGTAAACATTTTGACTGGCTTGCAGGAGTGCTTCTGAGTCTGACATCTTCTGAGGTTGCTGGTTCTGCTGTTTAATCCACTCATTGTGAGGTGTGCTTGGAAGTTAAAGGCATGATGCAGTATTTGTGCAAAGCCTCCCTGCAGACTCCATTACTCCCTCATTCCAGTTCCCTTTTCTAGAGCCTGTGACCAGAGAGGAGACGGTTCTTGAATGGTTGTTTCCTCTGATCAGAGTTGTAGCACATATCCTACACAGCGAACAGTGCCTTAAAGTCACTGGGTCTTAACCAGAAAATGTGATCTGAAATATGAGGGTAGATACTTCTGTTAAAAGTTTAAATATTTGTTTTAGTATTCAAACCTAATATACTACTGAATGTTGACAGAGAATTATTCTGTATTTTCATAGTAGGATGGCTTGAAGGGTTTGAAAGTTCACCTGGAGACACCTTTTCTGTTATCAAATTTTCTCACATACTTGCTGGATTTGTTCATCAAAGTTCTTCACCTGTCTCAATGTACTACTTCATATGAAATGCTAGAATATAGCACTAGTGTTTGGGTTAAGTTAATTTTGAATTAGGCACCAGATCTCCTCAGTCTTCTCTCTTAAGCTAGAAATAGAATATAAAATTTAATGAGGTGGAATAAGCATCTGAATACCTTCATTTATGTAATTTTTCTTCAAGCATATATTTTACCAGTCTAACAGTTCAGTTCTAACAGTTTGCTGTTGCGTTTATGCTCCAGATATTTTCCCCCTGGTTGTTTACTCCACTCGCAACTTTTAGGTGAAGAGTTCAGTTTGATGTCATACTTTGTATTGTGATTGGACAAACTCTAAATGAATTTTTCTGCTTGCATTATGTGTAACAGTCAATCTATATGAATTTCTTGTTTTCAAGTAATGTGATATCATCTACTTCTAATCTTCATTACTTGTTTTGGAAAAAAAAATTGCAGAGTTTAACATTTTCTCTATTTTTTCTTAACAGATTTGAAGAACTTGTGAAAAAGTTCAAAGTAGAATATCATGCTGGTGGTTCCACTCAAAATTCAGTTAAAGTGGCCCAGGTTTGTTCTTCCTCTGCAAAGAATGATTGATAATTTCAAGTGTTGTGTTTGAATCTGCTCTGTGTTGTCTGTTTCATCATGAGCACTGCAGAGTGGCTACTTGTGATTCTGTTGCTCAGCCTATGCTGGTAGTGTTGTCTGTGACTTGTTTTGTAGTTGTGTTCTTTAGTCTTTTCACAAGTGTTCTGCAAAGGTTATAGCTACACCTCCAGTGTACCAAGAGTGAAAAGCTTTTGTCAGAGATGTGTGCTGGAAGGAGAAGAGGTGAGGACAAGGTCGCTAGCTGCAGTTAGGAATCTTACACTGGGAAAAGTCACGATGACAGTAGTTAAACAGAGAAGTTGTTGAGTCTCTGTGCTTAGAGATTTTCATAATGTACCAGGATGGTACATTTGGTCAGGCAAATGTAAATTTGAGGCTGTCTCTGCTTTGACTGGTATGTTGGACTGGAGAATTGGAGAGGTCCTGTCTAGCCTGCATTGCTCTGTGATTCTAACCATATTTATCCTGTAAGAACTTCAAAGTTTGTCCATAAAAGACTGAAACATAAAACTTTGTTTTATACAATGGGAATGTTTCTGGCTATGGGTATGATGAGCAACAGTAATGATGAATTTAGTTTCAGGTGTGTTAAGTTTTCTATAACTAAAGTATGCTTTTTGTCACAGCACTTTCAAGCCTATACCTGTGTGCATATTTTCATATTATGAGAGATGTAAAAATTCTATTAAAAAATACACAAGTGGCACTTAGGATCTTCTTGTTAATGATCCCGGCATATTAACTTTGAGGCTCCCTATCTATTTAAAAGGACTGCCAGATAGCATTAAATGCACATTTGGAAGAAATAAAATTATACTATAATGAAGGTTGCTCCTCCCCTTTATGCCCCCATTAAAAGGAAAAAATTATTGTCATAATTACTGCTCCTTTCTACAAAACAGTTGTTGCTTCCTTACTTAAGTTTACATTTTCAGAAACTCCAAATCTATTTTAATGTATATAGTGTTGTCATTCTGTAATGGTTATGTTTTTAAAATATAGTCAGCATTCTGAGCTTTTTTTTTAACCATGGGGTCAAGACACTTTTTTGCTTCTGATATTTTTGAAAAATCTCTTGATCAATGGAGCTCAAGTTATTGGAATAATTTTCTGTTAGATATCATTGGTGCTTAAGCTATGGCAATGGTGTAAAGGTGGTGCCTTTTCCTGACAGCTGATTGGAGGTGAACCTTTTGGAGGGAGTTCTGGAGCGGTTTATTAGTTGAGAGATGTGAAATTCTGCTTCTGTTGCTGCATTTAGTTTGGGGAGGTTTAGAAGCGAAGGTATGTGATAAGCTCTGAGTTTCTAAACTTTGAAGTGTTCAAGAGCCCAGGATTTTAATTCCATCTCTCTTTGAAGTGACCTCTGTGGCATTGGCTAATTTATTAGTAAACTATGTTTTAATTCTTTAACTGTCATTAATCTATCAGTCCAGGTATTGTTCAATAATTATACTATGAAGTACACAGAACCTGTATAGAGTCAAGGAAATAGATGAAATTTAAATGAGTGTAATGTAGGTATTTCTGTGTCAATGTGCCTTTCTTACACTGATCAGGTTTTGTCAGTGAGCTTTTCCTTTATCTTGGCTCAGAGCTGGGAGCCTCATTCAGCTCCAGTTGCCATCTGGAATTGTATTTGTCTCCAGAAGGTTTGTCATCTCCTAGTTTCTGTTTTAAATACGATTGAAACTTAAACAGTTGTGCATGAATAACATAACATCACTAAAAGACTTTAAAAAGAGACATGGGAGAGTGAGAGAGGAAAAAAGTGAATTCTGGAAATTCTGAAAGAAGCTGTTATTCTGTAAGCTTTAGCAGAAGAAAAAAATATGGAAGGATAGCAAAAAAGTAGTTGAAATGGAAACCAAAAATTAAATTAGAAATTCTGGAAGAGTTTTTGCAGCAATATTCATTGGCTTATTGGAGAAGAAGGAGTGTGTAAGTAACCTTAGAGAGAGCCAACTTAAATATATATTAATTTGTTGAAAGTAGTGGGAGAGAGAAACACTATTTTAGGAAGCTTATCTGACTGAGAAGTAAAGGACCAATAAATAAATTCAGAGTGCTAAGGTAGCTAGACTTGGAGTAAATGTGGATTCTCTGTGAGAAGATGCAGGGAAGAAATCCTAAGAATACAGTTCTTACTAATTTCTCAACGTTATGGGAAAAGCTTGAAAAAGTGTGCTATAAAATGAGAGCTAACACCTAAAAGAGTTTACTCCAACTGTTTAAAAGTTGGACAGAAATAATGAGATGTTAAAGAAAGGCATCCTTGGAAGCCTGACTGCAATGAAATGCTACTGAGTAGAATGGTTGGAAATGAGCAAATGGGGCCTGAAGTCTGATAAATTGCTCTTTTAAAAGCTCAGCTCTTAGTGGAAAGAGGAATGTAATAGGAAAAGTGCAAAACCAAGAAGATCAAAATAAAAAAAAAGGAAGAACTTAGGAAGCAGCTCAAGGTTATGGGTTTGTTTCACATAGACAGACCCTCTTTAAAGGTCAGTAAAGAAACACTATGTTGAAACAAAAATACCCAGAGGGAATGGGTGGAGAAACTTTGGAGTATATAATGTGTTTAAAAAGGGAAAATGAACCTGTCAGATGCTTGCTTAAATGGTGTATGGTGATCATCTGGTGATCATCTGCTCATGGTGTGTGAACACATCATCATCTGTTACATGTGCTCATATATTTTGGATATTTCCTTTGTACCTGCAAAGGTAGTATCATCTACTCAAGAAATGCTCTCTCTCTGTTTCTGAGCAGGGTAAGCCAATTTCTTTAAGAAAAAAAGTCTTAGAAATACTGTATTTGTCATGTGTGAAAAATTTGAGATGGTAATCACAGAAAGAGCCAATAGGAAGAAGTTTGGAATTACGAAGAAAACTGGGAAGAAAATGAAGCTTAAATCGTGGGGTTTGGAACTAAGATTTAAAGCAGCATAAACTATAAAGGAAGTGAAGATTTTAGAAGTTTACAAAGAATTAACCAGAATTGCAGTTAAGCTGTGAAGAACAGAGTTAGATTTTATTTTTTTTCCAGCATGTTAACAGAAAGGAAAGATGTGAAGTGCAGCCATGAAGGAGGAATTTGGCTGGTTAGGTATGAAAGGGAATCTCTGTATTTTTTCAGTGTTGTCTTGCAGCAGAGCAGACGAGTGTGTGGCACTCTGCAGGACTGAACAATATTTGCAGAGCATTGTGGAAATCAGAAAGCTGAACGTTGGCCCTGTCGAGTGCCCAAAGCAGACATTTTGTGGACAGGGTATCTCAGCAGGGTCAGAAAAAGAGAAAGGTCTGGACATATGAGGGACAATAAAAAAGTTGGGGTTTTTTTTGTAGAAATGCTTCTAAGTTACAATGGAGAAGACGTATTTCCAGGAAATGTGGAAGCAGAGTCACATCATACATTAGAGGCAAAGCTCTGTAAAAGGAAAGGAAAGAGCAAAGGAAAAATTCCTGTTGCAGAAGAAATACAGAAGACTGTTGGAGTAAACATTGAGAGGGTGGAGGATAAATGACAGAGAGGCAGAAATTCAGAAATACCACACTCTTCAGAAGTTATATAAGCATTTTTATCAGTAGAATAATATTTCTTAAAAATACCTGCAAATGGTGAAAGGGAGTACCAAGAACAATGTGTAAGTATTGAAGGGCAGTGCTAAAGCTTGTTATGGTTAGGTTTTCTGGAATATTAAAGTTGTTTGAACTGATCCTGAAAAGAGTAAGGAAATCATTATTATCATGGCTTGACTCATGATATGAAAGGAGATGGGGAGAAGTGATTGATACATTCCAGAAATGACAGTAGCAGGTGTAAAAATGGAAAAGATAAAATAAATGAGACAACAGTTTAGTCATTCCTTAATGAGATTAAATTAACATCAAATTATGCTTCAGAAATACAAATTCATATTAGGAGAGTAAGGGTGATGAAAAGAAGTGAAGAATGAAGAAGTGAAGAATGTGGAGACAGAATGTAAGAGAAATGACAAAACTTAGAGAAAAGTTAATAAGTAATATGGAAAAACAGTATAAAAATCCAAATGTTGCTCTGATTCTGTTTTCCCTCACTGTCCGTTCTTGTTTCTTCCTTACCAGTCTGCTTTCCTTTTCAACTCTAATCCTTCTTGCATGTAAATTTGTTTGCTTGCACAATAAAGATGGTTAACTATAGCAGATTGAGTACTTATAAGGCCTTAGACACAAGTCTTATTGAAGCATCTTTTTGGTTGAGACTTTAGTACTCACTGGAAAAATAGGGACAGAATGTAAACAACAGGAGGAGGGTGAAAGGAATAACTTAGGGCTTTCCTGACTGCAATACAATAGAGAAAATGGATGGAATCCAGATAATCAGTGAAATGCAGGTAATGTGCTTCTAAAGGTGCTGTATTACCATTAGACACAGTGGTTGGGTTGGTTTTCTTTCCTTAACCCACCAGGAAGACATGTTGATAACTTTGCTGGATCAAATTTCAGTTGATCAGGCATCAGTCACTAAAAATTGCTTGATAAGACTTTGGGAAATGAGGACTAGAGAGGATGACTGAATTGCAATCCTTTCATTTCTGGAATAGAAACCAACGTTTAACTTTCCTATTTGCTTGGCATTAGAATTATCCCTTTATACTAACTTTTAGGTTTGCTGTATGTTTGAAGTTGTGATGCATGCTTAAGAACAAGAAGTGTAGGGGTATCAAATTGAAACTGCAGTGTGCTTCTCTGACCTTTACTTGTCTCATTAAATTTTGGCTTTATATCTAATATGATATGTGACATCTTGCTTTAATCTGAGCTCTTGCAATCTCTCCAGATGATTGGTTCCATTATATTAAATCTATAAAATATGCATACATGTAACTGCACACAGTTCATAAATAATGTATTGTTCTAGGCTTCTGCCAACAAACTAAATTCAGATTCATAGAGACAGTGTTTTACTACTACTCAGCTTCCTTCCGTAATTTTAGTTAAGCCTGTGCCCATCTAACAGCAGAGATTGATCTGGAAAGGAAAAAAAAATTCTGAGTCTTTTAATAGGGCTCATGACTTTAAAGTATGTAAAGCAAATAGCTTACACATGCAGAGAGGGCAAGTATTGCTGACCAGGCTGTATTTGCATGATTTTTATCAGCATTTCTTTTGCTTTTAGAGTGCTGAGGTTAGAACTGCAAGAAATAGTCTTTGAAGTTTTATCTTTCTAACACAAGTGCTGGATTTCAAGTTCAACCTGATAGAATTTTATAACTTGGATTTTAAACTACATGACCTTGGCAACAAACAGCACATTTTCATTCTTGTTTTTCTGGAAGTACTTACAAAGAATGCCACAATCTTCATCCTCAGAATGGGTGCTCCTGGTTTTTGTCCTATTTCTCTAATAGCTTATTTTTATTCTAGCAATTCTAGTGTTGCTGTGAATCTAACTTAGCAACTAGAGAATCCTGTATTGTTTATTAATCCTTGGTAGAATTGTGAAATTCTCATTACACAAGTTTTATTACTGCTGATGCAATGTGAGCTTGGAAGAATGTAGCTTGACACATTTCAACTTGAATTCGTAGGACTGGCAGGTAAAGGAAAAAATGTAAAGTAGAATTTTTAGGAAGCTTTCATATAGATAACTCTTGGGAATTCACAATAATGTTTGTATAATGACACTAACAAAAGCATCATAACTCCCTTTTTCTTTCCACATTACTTCTTGCCATCTAATTGTAACCTTTCAATTTTGGAGCTGTGCAACATTTTTGGGAAAAGCCTACATCCTGTCATTAGATACTTTAAAGAAGTTTGGCTTTAAGCTAGAGTAAATCTTTATTAAGAGTAAATAAAGCGTTGATTGGAATGACTTTTAAATGAGGGATAACATTGAGAGAATAATATGCTAAATTATGTTGAACTTTTGAATTCACATCAGGGAAGTACGGCACTTTTCTGAATATCAGTCTCTATTTCAAGCACTTTTAAATTAATCCAAATTTTCATTCTTCCATTATGATTAAATTGTTCTGTTAATCTAAAGGGATTGTGTGTTTTAGCATTCTAATGAACTCATAAGTATGAGAATTTAGCTTTGAAAAATGAACAGATTCATGCTTGTTTATAAAAAGTGGTATGCTCTTAAGGCTTAGAAGTATTTTAAATTTTTACTACTTGTTATGTGTGTAATTAGCCAAACTTTAGATTTATATTAAGCACGTCTGTCTACTCGGTCACTTCATACTTAATCCAAAAATAATATGTAAAATTTAAAATTTATCTATGAAGAATACTTGCAGGCACAGAGCTGCATTTTATAAACAATATGAGCTGTAATCTTATAAACATCTAAGTAGCTTCATTGCAACTGATTCCATGCTTTTAAAATAAAGTTTATTGCTATTTGCCAAGAAGTGCCCTTAGTTAAACAGTACTTACTGAATGTAATCTACAAGATCCGTAACACAGAGATCCGTCAGTCCTTTAGTGGTGTTCTCCTCACTCTGTTGTCATTCTGTATAAATGAGCATATAAGTGATGAATTTAATCTTTTCCTCACTTGTGAGAATTTCTGGATTACTTCTCTGCAGTAGATTAGACTGAGGCATAGCAGGAGGCAAGATTTGGCTCAGGAGCAAGCTTCAAAATGTATTGAACATGCATAACTGGCATGGAGATAATGGAAAGGCTATCAGAGGCGTCACCTCAAGTATACTCTCAATTTTTTCATGTTGATGGAACTTTGCAGGAACTGTCATTTTTTATTAAATCAATCATGCTATTGACTAGAAATGTTCTGCTTAATTGTGTATGTAAAATCACACAATGAGTAGCTTTCTCTAAAAACTGTTTCTGGACTATCACTACAAGAAAGTGCAAGTGAGTCCCCTAAACAACTTTTTCCTGCTACTTAGTGAAGCAAAGAACATTTAGCTCTGTATCTTTCTGACCCAAAGGAAATAGGTCATTTTTTTTGCTCAGAGAGGTAGGTTTTTTGCTTTCTGAACCATTTGGACCGAATGTTAAATTCCTCAGAGTTAGTTTTGGCCATACGCTTGATATTCCTTAAGCAGCTTCATTTTCATTCCTTAAGCAGCTCTGCTCATATGGGCTTGGTGGCCCCATCAAACATGTGTTTCCAATATTTTCAGTGGTTTAATCCAGCTTTTAAGAAAATGTACAAAAAAGGTCTCTAAACGATTTTCTGTTTGGTATGGTTTAATCAACTCAGGGGTAATAACCTTACCCTCTCTTCAGAAAAAAAATCCTGAGGTGTGTGCTCCTTTCTATGCCAGGTCTCACATGCTTCTGCCATGCTGGGGTAGCATTCTCAGTGTGGTCTTCTGTCAGTGCCATGTGCTGTCCTGCAAGTGCACATACCTGCTTCTCAAACCTGTTCCATGTAAAAGAAGATAAACCAGACAAAGAGCTGGGACTTAGAGCTATTTTTTTCTTACTTTTACCTTAATAAAATTTAAATGCTACTAGTCAGTTAAGTGGATTTCTTAAACACCTGTCCTCAATACTCTGTGTGATCAGTCCTAATCAATGAGATGTGTATGTGCTGAAGGAGTAGCAAAACATGCCTCAGAGCTAACAAAAACAGTCATTTAAGTTTGTCTCTCTGGAAATAGAGCAATGGCTATTCCCACTATGGCAGAGATGATGTCCTGTTGATAGTGTCACAGCAGGCAGTACCACATGCCAGTGACATCAGTTTCCTGAGCTACTTACTCTCTCAAGTGTGTTCTGTCACTCGTGTGTTTCTGAATCAGTCTGTGTCGAACATCACAGTGATGGGTCCCTGCTTGTTGCAGAGCAGACAGCCTTTCCTCATCAGAATTAAAACATGCAGCTTGGGAAACTGCTGTAATGCCTAAACTGATCAGTACAGATGTCAGAGAAATTTTGCAACATTTGAGAGTTGCCTAGATTTTTTTATTTATTTTTTTGTCTTAGAGAAAATTGCCAGACCTTTTACTCAGCTATAGGTAATATGATTTTCAGAGCTATGTGGACAGTTCAAAAAAAGCAACAAAACCTTTTCATCCTAATGACAAACCCTGCAAAAATGTAAGCAAATTTCCCCCCAGATTACAAAACTGGGAACTTGTCAAGCTTTTTTTGTGCTTGTGAAGGAAGCTCATCCATTGTTTATGTGGTTATGGATCAGATGGTGCAAGATGCAGCAGTGGACTGGAGGACCTGACTTTTTGAGGCTGCTGGTAGTGAGACTTTTTTCTGTAAAGTGGAAAGTAGCTGTGTACAACTCTGTGTGTATTTATAGACCTGGGAATATAATTTCAGCCAATATCAGGATGGTCAGAAAATAAAGGTCCAAAGAGCCTGTGGCTCTTTGTTTTTCAGATTTTACAATGCCAGGTCCCTAAATCTGTCTTCTCAAAAATGAGAGTGTTCCAGTTACATGATTGTCAGTTTGAGAACACTTTGTTAGATGGTAGCTGTTAAGCAGTGAAAGACAAATGTCCTTATGTGCATCAGTTTGGTGTGGAATTGAGTGGTTCACTGCTGGTCCCATGGACTTGTCTGTCTGATGTACCAGAACCATATTCACTTGTTTTTTCAGGTCTTGCTCCTGGCCAGCAACATCAATAGCATTGTAGGAAGACAACCTTCAAAGTGATTTTGGATGTGACATATTTTAGAAAAACAGAGCAATTGTACCATCACATTCCTGCTAAATCCATTCAGACAGAACCTTGAAACTCTCTCTTCTTCAGTGTGTTTGAATGAGCTTCGGCGTGCATATGCAGCCTCTCTTCATCCATCCAAAATTGTCATTTATTTAAATTATTAGAAACTGTTTCCATATTCTGGAGTAATCAAACATCAGTTACCCACATGGAATCAGAAGGCACTATATAAATGGTGGCAGTTGGTTCTTTCTGGGTATGCATTTCAGCTGCCTGCTGCTTGACTCAGCTTATATGCCTCTTTAGCTATCATAACATCTTGTTTTGAAGCTGTAAAAACTTTTTCAGATTTTTCAAAGGTAACAAAGGAATTTAGACTCTGTCTCTAAGATATTGTCTACCTGACTGCTGAATGAGGAATCTCAAACTTCATTGGTTTTTGATTCTGTTTTTCCCTGAGTCAATGCCAGCTTTAACTTGCTATATATGAGTGATCTTAATTAGCACATTCCTTAATTTATCTTATCCTGAAAATTAAGCTGTTTCTAGGCAATGCAGTAATTAGTGCAGGCTGGGATTTCTCCCTTTCAGCAAAAATCTATAACCCACAGTAAGGGGACCTGGTTCCAAAGGTGCCATGATGTGAACCCCGCGATGTTTTTATGTGCAGAATGACAATGGGACATTGTCAGAACATTTTGCCCCATAAAACTTTCCATGCAGCAGTGGGCTGATGGCTTGGCTGACATATATTTGACTTGCTCCCACTGGTTGACACTGAAAGGAGAATGAGTGCTTGATTTGGCAATCTCAGAAGAGAGGGTAAATCCCTGTGCTTCACTGATATTAATTTGGTGTGCCACTCAAGCCTTGGGAGCTCGGGAGCTGTTTTATCCTTAGCAGCTCAATAAGTTACATAACTACATCTTTAGCAATTAATTAATGTTAAGTGATGTGATACAGTGGGGAGTTAATTGCCCTGGAAATCTGAAATGGCAAGTTAGAGAGGTTTCTTGCACATCTCTGGAATGCTTCCTGTTGGAGTATACTTTTTTTCCCCCCTTAACACAAACATCAACAATCTTGCTGTTAGCTAAGAACTCCATGCAGGTTTTATGAGGTACTATTCCTGGAAATTCTTCCTTCAGAAAGTTTAAGTATATTGGTATAAGTTCCTTATGCATTTTTTTGTTGAATCCACAGGTTTGTTGCCTGAAGCCATTCTTTTCTCTCCTTCAATGATTTGTGCTCAGTCGAAGAGGGTGTATGTCTGATTTTCTGCTTTTGATTACTGCTAACTTACATTGTAGGCCTGTAATAAATTAGTATACCTTTCTCTTTCTTATGGATATGATGGAGGTAATAGTGGTTTATCAGAATAGAAATTTAATACAAGAATTTACTTAAACTTTTTAACAGTGCACGGAGATAAGGACTGATTTGTCAGGAGGTACAGTAGTGCTTTTTTTAGGATCCTGAGCATGATTTCAAAGGGACAAATTGTCAATGACATGAACAGACTGTGATGCAGTGGCTTTTGCAGTGACTAGCCTTATGTGCTGCTTTTTTCAAAGAAAGGATATGGGATAATGCAATGAATTCCCCATAGAGAAGTCTAGTCCTAGCACTACTCCATTAGCAGTTCACTTACACCCTGACCCATAAGAGTAGGCCTACAGGTTATCTTGTTATTGGTGCATATGTCTAGGAAAATAAAAAAAGAAACAAATAAAAGACTTTTATAAAATTTGATCTCATTGATATGCATTGAGTTTCAGAGTTTTATTTTTCTTGCTGCAAAATAATATTTGGATAGATTAGGCCTGTTATCATCTCAACTGTAGTAGAAAATGTACCAGAATATTTACCTCATGTTGCTGGACTTCCATTCAAAATGGTCACAAGACCTGAAGGGTAAAAATATGGCTCTTGTATAATGTAAATTTGTTAAAGCACAAAAAAATATGCAGCAGCTCCACTTAGTTTTTTACTGTATTATACCTATAAAGTACTGAAAGCTGCCAGTTATTCACTTCAAGTGCTGTGCTTGTGTTCTGCTTTTAACTGAGGGGTTTTTTTTCACTTGTGAGTGAGGAAGAGACTTTTATGTGTAACAGCTGTATTCTTCATCCTTTGCCTTCCTATGCAAGATCCTGTTCCTTAGGATATATTTTTCACTTTTCATCCTCACTGGACTAACTGAACAATGTCTGAAGTATTCAACTTGTTTGCTTCTATACAGTTTTATTTTTTCCAGTTTTCTTATAAGAAGGCTACTCTGATTTACTAAGGCATCAGACAGACTTTGTGGAATTGAATGGTATTTACTTATGGAAGGCATACTTTATATTACATACATATCAGTATTACAAGAGTGAAGTTTAGAGATCCTACTGAAGTGAAATGACTACACCCTATTATACTGAGCTTCTTCATGACATTACAGTCTGACAAATAAACTAATTCAATAAAATTATTTGCTCTTGTTCTGCCAATGGTAGCATTAATGTGTTGACACTTACTTGTAAACCCTAAGAATACATCTTTATTTTATTGTATAAGTGAGCTGTAAGATCAATTAAGTTGGTTAGCTTGTCTTTTGAAAACACAGACTGAAATCAGCAATCTCATAGTCTTAATTTGTAAATAAAATAAATGGGTCTTGGTTTTTAAAAACAGTTTTTGAGAGCTCACTGGAACTTTTAAGATTAGCTAAGCTTTTCTGCCTTTTTCATGCATCTTTTGTGGAGTAAATTATGCATGACTCTAGATTAATTCCATAGTTTATAGTAGATAATTATTAAATTAAAAAGGAACTTTGTTGATATTAATGTTTAACATTGTTAGTATTCATTGTTCAAGTTTTTAAAAAACATTGTGTACATACAAATAGAGACTACAGTGGGTGTGACAGATGAAGAGAGCTGACTTTTGTGTGGCCTCAGCAGTTCTCATCTGTGATCTCAAAATGGGTCAGCTTATTCTGTAACAGCTGCTGAATTGCTGCAACCTGCAGGCTGGAATACAGAGAACGTAGGTGCTGGTTTATTTTAATTTACCAGGCTGTCACCTAGGCTAGCTCAGTAGATACCTCATGAGCCAGTGAGTTGTTGTTGCAGTGAGGGCAAGGGTTCCTGGGAAAGAGACTGGGAGGCTGCTGCTTGAGCACCCCTAAACTCTGCTGTGGAAATCTGTTCCTTCTGGTAAGTCAGAGCTGGTCACTGAGCTGAGAAGCCAGGAAATCAGCTCTTCCTCCCTAGGGGATTACATTACAGGAATTCATCGGCATCATTCACTGGGGTCCAGCTGTGTCTGCACAGGCCCCTGCACTGTTGTGAGAGGGAATTTGATCTCAGATTATTGCATCCTTTGCTTATGAATATTCCTAAAGATAATTGTGAGGTAGTCCAAGATTCAGCATTAGTCTAATTACAGAAACTGTTCCCCATATTAATTTTGGGAATGGTTATCATGTATGAAATGCAGGTACCTTGATAACATTGTGATATGCGTTACCTTTTAAAATTGCTGTGAAAAGTTGCTAACTACTGCTGCTTATAACAATCTGCCCTACTCCCGTCTTATAAGTGACATAAGATGGTAACACATGATTAAGTCTTTAGGGATTGCCTATTTAAGTCACTGTGAAGTTTTTCCAGCTATTACTTTCAAAACTTTATTAAATGGAAATATACAAAATGCAAAGAACACTGCAGAAATATACTTATGCTACAATTATATCTAATACTTAATCATTGTATCATTAATTGCATTTTTTAAACAATTACATACTTTACAGTATAGGAAAAGTTTTGGTTTTCTTCAAAAGAAATTATTCTCAAATAACTAGTCTCAAGTAAGCATTTGTCTGCCTATTTAGTTAGGTTCATAACCTTGTCAGTTTTTTTATTACAAGCCTTGGCCCTCTAAACTGGAAGCTTATCAAATTTTGCCATCCTACAGATGAAGAGATATCTACTTTTTAAATTCTTTGCAGTAATTCTGTAAGAAACTGCATGACTTGTTTTCCACTAAGCATGTTCTAGGATCCAGAGATCTAGAATGAGCTGAGGCTGATGGGTCACAACTAAGAGAAGTTGGCAGGAATCAAAGGAAAATTTTCTTTCTGCTACCCTCTTTCTGGTATAGTCGGATAATGGCTTTTGGTATGACACATATAACTTTTTTCAGAAGAACTAACATGATTTTAAAAACTGTAGCAATGACAGTTTTTAAATTTACATACATAATGTAAATTTGAGCTTTATGCTGGGAATGCTGCTGTGAAGTAGACTAAGTGTGATTTTCTGTGACAATCTAACTGTGTTAGAATTGTAGACTAGATGACTCAAAGCTGCCCTGCTAAAAATAAAGCAGGTTTCTGTTTTAAAATCTGAGCTGTACACACAAATTCAGAATATATATGCAAATAGAAAAAAAAAAAGCAGGCTTCTGTCCATGGGATATTTTTTGTGGTATTTTATTTAACTCTTATGTTAAAGAGTTCAAAGATTTGAAGATACTGAGAATTAAGATACTTAAAAGAATAGGTAACTCTGACCTGGTTATCAAAATCTCTTTTCAAGAGACCCCTGTGTCAATAGCCCAGTACTTTTCTTGCAAATAAAAGAAGCTCAGTGGAGCAATTAGCATAGGCAGCACAAGCTCAACATCCAGGTTTGCTTTTGTTAAATATTGTGGCCAAGTTAAATTTTAGAATCAGTTTAAAAATTAATAATTAAATTCCAAAGCAACTTCCTTCACAAAATGGAAAATGGCATGGCATGCTTTATTACCCAGGTTTAGGTATAGTTGTTGGGTATTTTCCAAGTCAAGTAAGCAATAACATGTGTGAGATGATTGTTTTTTAATTGCAACATGATGGAGTGAATTGGCATTTTGGGTTCTCTGTTTTTCTTTTACTCTTGTAATGTTTTTAATCTTGTGATTTTTCCTATCCATTCTTTGAAACATATTGATAAACTATTTTGTTAGTCATATCAAGATGAGATGTAATTATTTTTTCTTGTTTTCTAGAAGGTTTAGAAGGAGGGGAAGAATTTGACAATCATCTGACCTGGGTTCTTGTCAAATTTTTCTTATTTAATTAGCATTATGAAAAGTGTCTAGTTTTTAAGATGCTTTTAGTCAGCTGAAAGCAGGCTTTTGCCTATTAAAATATAAATCTGTTCCATCAAAGACACAAAAAAGACATAAAATTGTTTTTCTAACTCATGCTCTGAACTACTCTCTGACCACTGACATTGAAGTTCTCTTTTATAATATGTCTGGCTTAATAAGAAGTGACCTCTTCCACTTTCCATGATCTCTTTCCATGCCTTTTTTGTTGTGAGCATGCAAACAACACCAAATATTCCTAGTTCTAAAGCTATAATTTAAAATTATATGGGTGAGGCAGCCAAAATAAAAAAGTTTTAAAATAAATCCCACCCTGTTCTGTTCTTTTTAGGGCTTTTTTGATGGTTTTGCTTTATAGTCTAGGGGCTGAAATGGCTTCTGACACTAGACAAATTCTGTGCAATTTCCTCTTCACCCTGAGATCTCTGCAAGTGTTTGCTTTGGATTTGTTCTCTAATACAAGCTCGCTGTACCTCTTAGGAGTCTGTAATCTTCTCTTGTTCTGATCTGAAGAAGGGAACATTCCTTTTTCCAAGGGAGCCACTCCAGGTTATTGTCAGGACAGTAGAAATTCCCCTCCTCTTCAAACAGTGGGACCCAGACTGCAGTGGCAAGATGTCACTACACAAAAATTTTCTTTTTAGAAAGTTTTTCTGCTTAGAGAGGAGCTGATGGCTCTTTGTTAGTACAGAATTTGTCAGTTGCTGCTTATTCTGTCAACAAGCAGCAGTCTCCACTGTCCTTATGGAAAGAGTACCTTATAAACAGTTCCAAACTGTTCCTTTTTTGCTTTGGTTTTGGAGTATTCTTGGGAGTGTTGTTGCCAGACATAGGATCCAGCCTGTACTATAGAGTTATGTTTGAAGTGTAGATATTTGCATCTCTTTCACTCTTTCAAGGAGAGTGCTTTTTTTTTTCAATAGTAATATATGTAGCATACAAGTATGAAATATAATTTAGATGTAAGGGAAGATTAAAAAGAAAAACACTTGATGCTTCTCTGTCTTTCTCAGTGAATGATAGTTTTTCACTTCTGAAGAATCTGCTTTAGAAGCTTGTTGAAGGACAATTCCAAAAAATGCCCATCTTGTGCCATTCTTGTGGAGCTATTCCACTTGGCCCTTTCATTAGTTTGGCTTTGGATGTGGGTAAGCATTAATTTTAACAGGGCTAATATTAGAGTTATAATCAGAGGTGTAATAAAAGAAGAGGTGGAAGCAACTTTGCCACAGTCATGTTCATTATTTGTTTGTCTCACAGCTCAGGGATCCAAATGGTGTTGCTACTGTCAGTAGCAGGAAGTTTGGTAATTCCATATTATGAGAAGTGACATCTTTGTTGCATGAGCTGTCTTGCATGGAGTCTTTCAGACTTCTGGTTTCTTCTCCATGGTAGTTTGAATTCACACGAAACCTCAGGAGGTTATTGAATATTGCCACTATGCAGACATGAAATAATTGTATATTTCCTTTATGTCAGTGTAGGGAGTGTCAAAGGCTTCTGAAGAATCTGAACATAAATGAAAATCAATACATTTGGACTGAACTTAGTGTAGAACTGATACCAATGGAAAGATGAAACCTTTGCTAGAAGTTAGTGCTTCAAATGTCACACTTTGTTAAAAATTATGTACAGCTTAAGATCTTCAGTTTAGAACAGAGTTTTTAAAATTTTCTTTTTATTGACTACAAGTCTGTGCTGTTACTGTGACACATACAGATCTTACATTTGAGACTTGCATTATTCTAACTAACAGTCATATACCTGGAAAAGACCTAAGGCTTAAAGTAATGCTTTCTGGTCCAGAACATGGCAACTTAAGGTTCAGCTGAAAGTTTCAGTTCTAAGCTGCAGTTTGGCACGCTATTACATACTGAAACTGGCTACAGAGCATGGTGCTAAATGTCAAAGCTCACTGCTCTACCTCTCCCGTGATGGCTGTCCTCCACAGAAACAGAGGAGCTGTTAAAAATTACAACTGGAAATAAATAATCAAATTTAGAGACAAAAGGAATTAATTTATATAGGTATGAACTCTAATGTGTGCATCCTAACAAGGGCTAAATCAGGCAAGTCAGTGTAAAGCAATATATTTTATGAGAGTTTTATGTCATTTTGGAACATCGCCTAGACCTTTTTGTGATGATCAGCCTCCAGAAATTTTCTTGCAAGGAAAATTTGTGACCTCAGATCTTCTGAACCACCTGTAAGCTTTCAGTGGCAACTAAAATCCATGTAGCTATTCACTAGCTACTTATGATAACAACTATTTTTCTATTTAATACTTTCTACAGAGTAAAATAACTACATATGCAAGGAAAAAGCAAGATAAACATAGTAAAGTGTCCAGACAAGACTGAAAGGCAGCTAAGGGGAAAATAAAGACTTTTGGGTTTGAGTTGTTTGGGTTTCTTTTGTCTTTTGGTTTTTGTTGTTGAACCTTCAGAAATATTTAGCTCTGTGGTTAGGGTAGAAGGTTGTTCCTGGGGAAGTAGAGCATCGCTTGGCAGAAACTGTCAGGCAGTTTCATTTCACCTACTTTCTCTTTGACCTTTCAGAGTCTCATTCTATACCTGTCTCTCAGTATATTAAGTTACATGTGCACCCATCAATTTCTCATGAAGGTGATTGTGAGGGGGGAAGTACTAGATGAGAAAAGTCGGTTTTGTCTGTAGAAAAAACCTCTCTTTCAAACACTTCCAGTAACAGCTTAGAAATAAAAAGATTTACAATTGGGATTGATCCACAGTACTGTAAAATTTCTCAAAAATGTGCCTGGGCTCAGCTTTGTCCTTATTGACGTTATCTGTGATACTAGAGTAGAGTTATTGAATCACAGTAGCAGCTTAACTTGCATTTACTCATATGTTTAGATTTTTTGGATAGCGAAACAAAACGGATTTTTTTTTCAAATATGTTGCTTTCTTCACTTTCAAGACTGTTGATGTTTCTTTAATAGGAAATAAAATATCCTGCAAGCACAAGTAACAGCTTTTCAGTGTGTACCAACTTGCTGTCTTCAGTGCAGTGTGTGTGTCTAGTTGTTGTAACAATTACGTATCTCTGATTGATCTTTCATGGCATGTGGATTACCTAGACACTATGCAGTTAAGGTGAGGAATCCTGCTAGGATACCTTTGCTTCTGTTGGTAAATGCAGGCTTTTAATGCCTGGTCCAACTTGTTTGAGTGTTGGACTTTTTATGGTATAATATTTTCTTTGTGTAAGTTGAAAACCCCATCTTCTATGTGACAAAATAGTTTAGGGATCTATTAAACTTCTAATTTTAAAGCAGTGATATATTGGTGATTACGTGAGTAAACTGGTTTTGAAGCAATGCTTTTGAATTACAGCAAGTCAGACTTAAATTTCCACTGAGACAAATAAAAAAGAAATTTTTTTTTCAGGACACAAAAAAAGTATTATATCAATAATTTAAGTGTTTGTTTTCATCAATAGAATGGAAAATGATTGGCTTACAAATCTGTTTTGTAAGAATCAAGTCTTCCCTTGTTCCTGTGAATTTCAGGAATTACCACCTCGTTCTTTTCAGAGGAATGTTTTTCTGAGATTGTACTTCAGATAAAAACTATTAAACTGTAAAAACCCCATTAGAAAATATGAGCCACCTTGATAAAATATGGATTTAATTGCATGACTTGAGTCTTTCATGAGGGAAGTAATCGTGGTCTGCAGATCCTACACTTCTGCTAGTTCTGGGCCCCTCAGTTTGGGAAGGACGTTGAGACAGTTGAGCATGTCCAGAGGAGGCAGCGAGGCTGGTGAGGGGCTTGGAACACAAACCCTGTGAGGAATGGGAGCTGGGGGTGTTTAGCCTGGAGAAAAGGAGGCTCAGGGTGACCTTATCACTCTCTGCAACTCCCTGAAAGGTGGCTGTAGTCAGGTGGAGGTTGGTCTCTCTCACCAGGCAGCACCTGACAGAACCAGAGGACACAGTTTCAGGCTGTGCCAAGGGATATATAGGTTGGATATTAAGAAAAAGGTTTTCATGGAAAGAGTGATGAAGTTCTGGAATGGTCTGCCCGGGGAGGTGGTGGAGTCACCATCCCTGGATATGTTTAAACAAAGACTGCATGTGGCACTTAGTGCCATAGTTTAGTTGAGGTATTAGGGCATGGGTTGGACTTGGTGATCTTGAAGGTCTCTTCCAATCTTATGATTCTGTAATATAACTTATGTAATAAATGTCAGGGTAAGGTTTTCAGTTCTGGAGTTTTGGATTTTTTCCTTTTTTCTTTTTCTTAAAAGTGCTGAACCAGCATGGTAATAAAACTGAAATGAAGGAAAGATGAGTATTAAAATATCCAATTTGGAAAATGAACTGGAACATAGAATTTAAAATATCATCCAGCAAATAACAACAATTAATTCTGAAGTTAGTTTTACTTCAAAAGTCCTTTTTTGACATTTTAGGTGAGTTTTCCTGTATTTCTCTCTTTTTAATTTGGTCATTGCAAGAATGTATCTTCAAAGTTGGGAATTTAGAAATTGACACAGGGTTTAGTTCTACAGAGCACTGTAATGCCATTACTCCTCCCTCTGCATTGCTCAGGGTTTCCTAGCAGTGTAAAACATAGTATTTTCCAGCTCTATGTAGGAATCATGAATGTATTTACACTTGGAAATACCTGGTGCTGGTATTTACTAGAGAAAGACTGGTATCTCTATGAGTTTAAGAAACAAAATATAGAGAAGCTTTTTCTTTTCCTCTGTCAGAAAATGAAATTTCACTGGTGTTTTGTGATGCTTCACACTCTCAGCTATGCCTTTGTCAACAAATACTTTTTCCTTCCTATGAAACGCCAAAAGATTTCTAAGAGCCAGCTTTTTAAGAACCTGTACCAATTGAGCCAAATCTGATAGGGTAAGAAAAAAATTGGTTGAAGTATAAAGAAAGGTTGGACATGAGGTAAAAATGTGCACTTGCAGCCCAGAAAGCCCGAAGCCTGAGTTCCATCAAAAGCAGCGTGGCCATCAGGTTGAGGGAGATGATTCTGCCCCTCTGCTCTTGAGAGACCCCACCTGGGGTGCTGCATCCAGAGGAGGGCCATGAAGATGATCAGAGGGAGGAAGACCTCTCCTGTGAGGAAAGGCTGACAGAGCTGGGTTTGTTCAGTCTGCAGAAGAGAAGGCACCACCAAGGAGGCCTTATTGTGGCTTTTCAGTGCCTAAAGGAGGCTTGTAAGAATGAGGGGGACAAACTTTTTAGTAGGCCTTGTAGGGATAGGACAAGGAATAATGTGTTTCAGCTAAAAGGTGGCAGATTTAGACCAGATATAAGGAAGAAAATTTTTAGAATTATAGAGTGGAACTCTGGGCGGTGGGTGCTCCATTCCTGGAAACATTTAAGGTCAAGTTGAATGAGGCTGTGAGCAATCTGATCTACTTCAAGATGTGTCTGGTCATTGGAGGGGGTTGGACTAGATGACCTTTAAAGGTCCCTTCCAACCTAAACCATTCTATGACAAAAAGTAATCAGCCCAAAGGATACTGAAGTAGTCCTTGCAGTCACTGGGTACAGGAAGCCCTTATTCAGAATGTCCTTTGCCATTTCTCAGCACCCTAATTAGATGATCTGCAGAAAAACTCTTGGATTTGCTCAGGTCTGTCTCTCTGATGAGGAGATGCATTTTCATCATGAGCAGTCTTGACAAAAGTCTTGTCAAATAAAGATACCCTTCTGCACAATTAAATGAAATTCCCAATCTGCTGGATTCATGATCCACTTTCTTCTCTAATTTAAAACTAAGTGAGAATAGGGGACATTTAACAACAGGGAACAATACACAGTGGCTATTGGCATTACATGGAGCTTGAGTTAACCTCTAACAGTAACTGAGTGCCAAAAACTGTCTGGACTCAGAGACTGAGGCTAAATGGTGAAGTGTACTGTGGGTGGAAACAACATCAGTTAGCAGTGTAATTTAATATGAATCTGGCAGAGAGGCTAGAAGCAAGGGGATAGAAAAATTTCACTTTCTTTAGGTTAGTATTATTGTCTGAGAGGTAGAAAATTAAAAACACTTCGCAATGTTTTCTTCTTTTTGGTACTTCTAAAAACATCTACTGAAATGAATAAAGGTCTAAAGTCTCCTGTTATCTTTAAATGTTGAAGTTACATTGAGATTAAGTCAGATTAATTATACTTTATTCAGATAAGTTCAAATTCTGTGAGCTGCATTAGAGTAGACTTGCTAGAATTAGTAAAAGTTGTGTTACAATTGTTTTGCATTCTTTATTTCAAAAAAAATTGCAGAAGCATCTGAATATATGCTGCTAACTGCTTTTGAAGCAATATGCACTGTTCAGAATATTTAAATAACTAATGAATCCATTTATAATAAATCTTTCATACTTTGAAAGAGTAGTCAAGATGAAGCCTGATAAAAGGGAAAGGCTTTTGTGTTGTAATCTCATATTTCATCGTGCTTTTTGAAACTTGCATGCTACAAAAAGGATGTTTCAAATTAAAAGTAGTGTTTGTGGTTGCTTGAAAGTTCTTAGAAAAAAACCACTTGGATGTTAACAAAAATGGGATCCTGTTGGCATTTTCCATTTCATGCATGCTAAGTCAAAAGTGTAGTATCTAAATATGCTACAGGGAATTATTAAAGTTACAGAGTTATTTCCTAGCCAAAACTTGAAATTATCTGCTAACTTTCTTGCTGTAATTTAGTGCTTAAAAATATGTACAATTTAACAGAAGTTAAAAATGTAGATGGTTTCCAACCTTTAAAATAATTCCCATTTGGTTGCAAATTCCATTGCAATTAGAAAAGGCCATAACAGTTTTTAGTTTTATTTAAGACGTAGAAGAATAGATTTAATTTCCAAAAGTGCTATGTATCAGCAACTCTGAAGTATTTTAAATTCTAGCCAGAAGCATAACATAATTGATATTTATATTATTTGGTATGGCAGCATTCTCAGGGCTGTCATTTGCTTGTAATTTTCTCCTTGCTTGTAAAATTGTCTTATTTATTATTTGCACTTTATTCCTAATCAGTTTTGCTAATGTAATAAAAACACTGAAATGTTATTATATGATTAGCAATTTTCCACTATATTAATCCAGCATTACATTATACTGTGTGGTGACAATAATGATTTCTAATGTGGTAATGAGAGAGAGTTATTAACATGTCCCTGTATTTAATAGTTTTTAATTGCAAGATGGAAAAAATATTTTAAGTTACCATAATCAGCTGTATTAGTGGTGAGAATTGCGAAATGGTGGGATCTGGACCATACAAATGAAAATATATATGTTGAGTTTAACACCTTCTCCATCACTATAAAGCTATTTTGGTTTTATGTTTGTTTTCAGGAGTCGTAGTTATTCACAGGATTTTTTCCCCATATATTAAAATCAATATTAATATTGACAAATAGAGGAAGACTTGCAGATTTAAGTCATGTTTACCAGTGTGCATTAAATGGGTATGTAACTCACTTTTTTTAATGAGGAAGGTGAAAAGTCTGTGGTATCCAGCTGGGAAGATGATTTAAAGTGATTAAGCCTCTCCTAGCTGAGACACAGTGCACTAAAATAGCCACAGTACAAACGGAGAGCTCCACATTGGCAGGAACAGAGATTCAGAAGCAGCACTAAGCAAGTACATAAATGTTATAAATTATTTCTCTAACTCCCTACATTGAGTGGACTCTTATATTCAGTAAACAATTTAGGAAGTGTTGGAGGTACTTCAAAATCCAGAAATTCAAATGGAGCTTCTGGTTGTGTGTATGTGCATGCATGGAACAGGCAGGTTTGCCTGTGTTTGTGTCCGGGTATTTATACAGAAGTGTTGCAAATACCATATTTTAAAGTCTTTTTTAATTAGCCCATGCAAGCTATTGAGACTTTACTCTGTTTTTATTTAAAACATTAAAAAAATCAAGAAAATATATTTCCCACTTAATTATAAGAGTTTAATGGATAACTTGGAAAACTGTTGGGAAAGAGTAAGAAAGAGGAAAATTATTATAATTGGTGGGGGAAACAAGTGTATTTTCAAACCTAAAGGTATTATAAACCTATATAAAGTAATGGTACAGTGTGTACTGGCAAGTATGCTTATATAAAATCTTATTACAACAACATCATATTAAGCTTCAGATGGAAAACACACTGTGGAAGTGGAAAATATGTAGTCCTGTGGAGTACTATCATCAGTAATACAGCTACTACAGGGAAATTCAGCACTTGGCCAATGCTGGGGGTTACATTACTTCTAGAAATTAAATTTCCTGAGAAGTCCCTCCAATACAGTGTGTGTGGCATAAGAACAGGAGCAGAGTCACCTTATAAAAAGTAAAAATACTATACTACAGCATTCTTAGGTGTAAATTGTCCACCAGGAAATGTGGGCTGTTTACTTCATACCCTTTTCAAATCAACAATTTAGTTTATGAGGTAGTGTTAATGACATATTAAAAAATTACTTCTAATGGTTCCACTGGAGTGACTTGCATTTTATTACCCAATAAAAGTGATGAGGCTTCTATCAGGATTCTTATAACTGAGGATTGTGCATATTACAGCTGTCACTTGAAGCCAGTATTTATGGACATGAGTGCAGTCCTGTAATAACTAAAGGATAAGCTTTCACTAATTTTGCATCTGCTACAATTAAGAGATAGATTTAGATTCACTTTATGTGGCATGCTGTAAAACAGATTCTATGAATGAAGCTGAAATGTTTAGCCTGCTTTTATTACATGTTTAAATAGCATAAGGAATTGACATTTCAATACCCATCCCTCGAAATGTGTATATTATTCTCAGTGGTTAATTTAAATGCACTTCTTTGTCTCAGTGATTTGCTTCTAGCAGAAGTATTGTGTTCTCTTCAATTTTTCTGTGTAAAACTCATTGAAAACTTGCTCATATTTCAAATTTCCTTTACAAAAAGAAGTAAGTATAAACAAAAATATTGCAAATGCCAGCATTGCTTTCATCACTCTGGTTTTTAATCCACAAATTTGTACCAGCTTGTCACTGCATTTTACTGAAAGAAGAAATTGGTCATACCTGCTTTAAATCTTTTTTCAAGTGGTACACTGCAGTTCTACATTGAAGGAAACATTTCAGGTTATGTTTGGAATTCTGTGGTGAGATCAGACAATCTGGAATCACAGACCAAATGCAGTTTCCCTCTCTCAAATATATGAATAATAATGGTATACTGGCACCTCTAAGCTCCTTCTTCTTAAACATCTACTTTCTATTATCTATAATATGGGTTACTGAACATTCTGTTAAAATAGCACTCCAGCTTTTCTTCAAGTTTTATATTATTTCAGGACCTATGTTAGATGAAAAGGCTTAAAGCAACAGCATGAGTGAGATTTGATGTTTAGGTGCTGCACTGACTGTTCTGGTGTTACAGCAGTTGGGAGCATTGCTTGTGCTGCTTGCAGTGTCATGTTTCAGTAATGCATTCTTGCTGCTGCTTTACAGCTTTCTTCTGCCCATCTGTATAGTTAAATGTGACTCTCATGGTGTTTAATTCCTACTTACTAAACCAGAGACTCTAACAGATGAGCCATCACTAACAGAATAAATGCTTATGAAGGTGCCCTGCAAAAGCATTAGCTGCTTAATAATATGGGGTTTTGTTTGTTCCTTGCCACCCCTTTCAGATATTCCTTTGTTGTGCCAGATTAAATATGGGATGCTATTTGTAGCTTAATTTATCTTTATGATAAGTATTGATGAATTTTTGTTTATTTCATATGTATCTATTTTCCATTTCTAGATGAAAAAAGTTGCAATACTTTTCTTTTGGATATTAGGGAGAAAAGTTAGCGTGTGAAAATCGACACACAATTCAAGAAAGATATATTAACGAAGTTTTATAATGGTATACATAACTTTCACCTTATTTTATGCCTTCTGTGTCATAAATGTCAACTCTGCAGATTTTTGGATGATCCTACAGCAGTGCTCTTTTTTCTTTTCAGTGGTTGGATTGTTCTTCTGCACTGTGATATTGTTACATGTGGGTGGACACCTTTTCTCAGATATCATGGATAAGAAATGAGGATGTTTAAAAATAGGTGGTTTTCCCCTTGTGTCAAGGAATGATATTTGAAACTCAACATCTTAATGAATGGTTAAGAATACTTCCTTATTTGTCTGAAAAATTTTCAGATACTCATATATCTCCTTTTGTCTCTGTAGGTACCTAAACATTATGTTGTAAAAACTGATTTTACTGGAAAAGGTGTATTTTCTCTTGCTGTATCAGTATTTCTGTTCTTGCCTGCTTATTTCAAGTTTTCTGTCTGTTTGTCAAAAAACTTAAAGCAATGAACCCCAAACAACCACCAAAACAGCTTCTATTCAAGTATTTCTTAACTTTACTGCAGTGCTCAGGTGTGCTGTGTTGGTTTGATGGTTTTACATTCACCTGTGCTTTACCGTTCTCCTCTCCTGTCTTGGGGTATTTGGGCCTTTCTCTTAGTGGTCATCATGTGTATTAACAAGCAGGCCATCTGCTCCCTCAGAGTCTTCTTCCCAGTCTAGTATCTAGCTCTTGAAGAAAGCTTTGAATTTATCCCTTTTCATGTAATTTATTAGAAAGTCTCTGATCATCTTTTCAGTTCTTTGTGTGCTGGTGCATTTGGAATGGATTCTGGAATAGGGAGTAGCTTTTTACCAAAGCTATAAAAAGTATCTGCTTGATTGTTCTCAACTGCAGTATTTGCATTAAAATGTTCCTAGCTTGTCTTTTAGAGTGCCTCTGACCTCACCTGGCCCTTGATTTTTATTTTTTTTTAACTTTACATTGTTGCCAGTGACTAAAGATTATCCCCAGCTGTCCTATTTACTTCTTAAGGTTCACATTTAGTTTCATTCTGTGAATTAATGTGTGAACTGCCTCAGAACCCTCAAAAGAACTGTTCTAAAATTGTCTTTTGACAGAGACCATTTCCTACTTCACGTCATTTATTTCTGATTGTTCTCTTCTGGGTTTTGTGTATTGCATCTGTGATGTACTCTACACAGCTGGTGGTCATTTGTCTTCTCATCTATATTGATCTCCTTGGCTGTGTCAAACAGCTTTCAGTCTGTTCCACCACAACCAGAAGGTGAACAAAATGCATGCTATAACTACGTTCATTTGTTCTGGGATGAAAAATAATGCCTTACTTTAGACAGTGAACTGCATCGATTACAGAATTCTTGTATTTTCTGTTAGTGTTCTGTATTAATAAAAGAAATATCAAATCTGATCATTCTAATAGTCAGTTGTTACCCTTTAAATTAAAGGTGTGTAGTCTTTCCTTTGGATAAATCCATACAGCCATCAGAACAATAGCAGTGTGCAAATTATGGCTTTTGCAGGAAATCAAGCAGGGAGTATGCAAGGCTCTGTTGTTTCTTTCTGTATCCATCTTTGCAATAACAATGTCTCTGCTCATTCTCACAATCCTTAATTGTCATTCAGAGTATCCCATTTGAGTTCAATTATATGCTCTTAAGGGGTAGGAACCCTGTTAATGTTTATCTGTAAAGCCCTGTGCTCATTTATAGCACTCTGTACATAGTGATCAATTTTCTTTTATACTATGCATTCTGGTTTGTACTAAATCCATTTTAGCAGGCAGTAATTTTTCAACACCAGTCTTTCTCAGTGTGTGTTATTGGTAGTTCAGTGAAAAACTACAACAGTGGCATGCAGTTGTTACTTTCTTTTTATCAATTTTGTTTCTTAACTAACACTTTCAAAAGTGGTAAAATTACATATTATTTAAGAACATTGCATACAGGTTAGGGTAAATCTTATTTCTTCTATTTTTCCAAAGCCCATGTTTTTCATGTGCTGATTAAGAAAAAAACCCAGTAGGGATATTTGTTTATGCATGCAGGAAAGCTGTCTGATTTTCTTCTAAAACAACCATATTCCAGATCAAAGTGATTAAGTACATTATATTTAATGCCTTTATTTTGTTTTTAGAGTACTTTTGTCTTGAACATTAGAAATGCAGGTGATGATTGATAAAAAGTGTCTTATTCATATGGTTACAGTAGAGAAGGAAGTGAAGTGAGCATAAGTACATGTGTCTCTCTTAACTTTGTACTGAATATTATAACATGAAGAATAGGAAGCCCACAGTTCTACTAAAAGAGAAACTGTGGTTTTACCACTGTGCATTTGTCCAAAACAGGAGCTAGCTCTGATGATTATTAAAACAGAAATTATTTTTACAGTATTAATTCTGCTTATGGTTACCTGATGTTGCAGAAAATTATTCCAATACAGTTTTATGGACTCGCTGGTTTCAGTTCTTGAACTACATAAAAAAGGAATTTAGATTCACCATAGATCGAAGCCAAATTTACTTGGTCGCTCTTTGAGTGGTTTTGACCTTTATAAAGAATACTGACCACTTGTTTTGGAGTTTTTAATAATTTTGATTATATTTTATAATTTTAAAGAATAAGACTAGGTAGCATACCCCAGAAATCTTCATACTGCACATGTTTGCTAGATTGTACTTAAGCTTTGTGTATGGCAAAGGCCCGAGGAGTCCAGAAGAAGCACATTGCCAGGGAGCTGACCAACAGGCAGGGCCTGATGGCTGCCGCTTCCGGGCTTCCCTTGGCTTTTTCTCTTGGTCTTTGCAGACTGCCTGAAGTACCATTCTTACATATCTGGGGCTTTCTGTTTGGTCGGTCTTTTAGCCTCCACACAAGTGTACAAGGGCATTTCTGCCATTTAGCTCATCTTCCCATCTTCAGTTTTGACTACTGTCTTCTGAACCATTTAGGTATCTGTAGAACTGAGTAAATGTCTGAAGTTTTATTTGGAATTGGAGATCTATTTTGAGCATGAAATGATTCTTGCACTCCTTTATGCCCCCATTCTCTAATAGTAAAGCTGGAAGAACCATAACTGTTTAAATGAGAATTGAATTTTGTGATGCCAGTTCTTTTAAATTCTCTATCCTGCTGGCAAATGGGAGACTGATACGGCCAGTCTTAGCTGTGTCAGAGAACATCATTGGTTACGCTGTACATGAGAATGGGAGCTCCTCATGAATGATTTCATGTTCACTTTTGGTTAAATGGTCACACAGAACACTGTTTCTGAGAGTGAGCCGCTGAGCGAGCACCTTGCTGTCAGTGTTTACATTCAGTATTTTATCTCCAATCGGTGTCAATAGATAAAGGAGTTATCTAATACTGTTGAACATGGCAGCCACTATATTCAATACTGAACTTCAGTTATTTAGGCATGTACACTTGCAGATTTATATGAATGTGGATTCACACTGAAGAAATCCTGACAGAAGCTATTTCTATTATAATGAAACATTTTTAGAAGTTAAGTTGCTTCCTTCTTTTAGTATTGAAAATGTGGCTACAAAGACTTGTTACAGAGATGAAAGATTGCTAGATAGAGTAACTGACAGTTTCTACATGTTTGTTGTCAAAAAAATACCTCTGGTGTTATCAGTTCAAGTGAAATATAGTTGTCCCATGGCTTCTTAACAGTTAAATGTAACTCTTTTTCCCCAAATTAGTTTTTTATGGGTTTTTTTCCCTTGCCTTGCAGGGTGTTTTTGCTTATAGCTATTATATTATATATTTGCTTTTCTGACATATTTCCATGCAGGATATTACCAAATGAAGTATTTGACAGAATTACTCCTCTGATTTAGCAAAAATGAATAACACATCATCTGTAACTAGAGTATCCATGTATTCTCCCTGGAAAAATATATTATGGTAGACACTTTAGCATTTTTTGAAGTGTTGTATCAAAGTTTTAAATTCAGAAAAAATATGTCATTGTCCCAACAGCCATTTCAGAAATTGCTTGGTTGCTTGTATTTTATGGAAGTATGATGAGAAGGGAAGGAGAATATTTTCATATTGTTTTCATTTTGTAAGATCAGGGGCCAGTAAAGGCTTACTTAAAAGAGTATTGTGATAAAGTAGTACCTTCAGATTTTTACTTAACTTCACAGTAGTCCATTTACACTGTTTGAAGTAGGCTGACTTTTAAAAGCCAATAAAGAGCATATGTTGAATGCCAGCACAGGTCAAATGTGCAAGAAAATCCTGCCATTTCAAAGTAACTACAATTCAATTTTGTATATTGTGTGGACAGCTGCTGCTTGCAAGAGAGGAAATTTAGTGATAACAGTAAAAAACTGCCAATGAGAAGGCAGGATAACTCCACAAACTGCTGTATTGGAATGCACTTCAGTAGAAAACAGTTTTAAGCTGAAGTCTGCAGATAGTTGTTTTCTTATGTATGCAAAACATTTGATTATGACTAGTAGTTATTATTCAATGCCATAAATTGTTTGATACTTCCTTATCCATTTAGTCATACACTAAATGGATAACTTGCTAATCTGTTAAAAAAAAAACCAAACAACAAACCAAAAACCCCTCAACTTTTCTAGATCTTGAATGTTTATTCAGAAGTATGTTTAATTGCTTGCTGCCATGAAATCATTTGCTCAAATGTTATGATATGCCATAGTTGGTGGGGCACTGAAGATGCTTTGGAGTGAAATAGATTCAAGAAAAGATAGGCTTCTTCCATAAACTGATCTTGAGACCCAGAAGTCAAGGAGAGGTGACTTAACCTGTTCTAAGTATTTCCATTTTTGCACTTGGAAACAGGTGTGCGTTTGAAAATTAGCAACTCTTAGCTAGTGCTTATTTGTTCAGGGTTTTATCTTTAATTGCAGAAGTCATTCTTAACATAGGCATTTAAAATATTCTAATAGAAATTTTGGACTTTTGTGTTTGGGGAGAGTTGATAATTGGGGCGGCGTGGGTTGGGAGTTGGAAGTTGGTTGGTTTTGGTTTCTTCCATTATAATTTTTTCCTCAAGGTGTGTTAATTAATGAGTTTGTAAGGTAAAAATTTAAAACCTATGTACCTTCAGCCCAGAGCATCAGATAGGTTTCAGTTCACTTCAGAGACCATTTATAGAGGCCGTACTTCATCACTTGAGAATGTTATGAGAGAGGCTGTCAACAAGCCTTGCTGATGTCAAGGTAAACAACACCCTTTGCATTCCCTTCATTCACTGACCTAGTAATCTCACTGTAGAAAGGTGTATCATCTAAAGTAAAAATCCTTGTGGTCCTTTTTTTTATTAAGCTATATGAAGCTAGAGTATTTTAGGATCCATTTATACCTTCTTTGTTTTTCTGATTTATGATGATACTTCCTGTCATCATCATAGTAATGATTCTGTAATCTACAGGTTTACAACAATATATTCTGAAATCAGTATTTTTTTTAATATCACTTTATTATTTACAATCAGTACCTGAAATCTATTAAATGTTGAAGACAAATTATTTGATCAAGATTAGCATATTGGGTAAAATTAACATAAGCTATGAATATTGATCATCACACACAGGGTTCATTTTACACTGAATGTTTACTAGACCAAGAATAAAAGTAAGGTATAAAGTCCAACTTGCTTTTTGTTCTACTTGGGATCTTTGGGGGATTTTGTAAGCTGTAAGTAGCTTTTATATATTAATTTTCACCTTTTTTCAATAGGTAGTCCACTGAAATTCTAATTTTTCCTGTCACTACTAGCATAGAATGGATTATTTAAAATTGGAATCTCACTATATCATAATATCCAAAAAAGCCATTCTTCAGTAACATGTTCAATACCAAGTCAGTTGGCCGTTAATATATATTTAAAGTGAATGCTTTCAGTGAGATGAAAATCAGGTGATAGTAAAATGTGTATCAGGGTCAAAATAATACTGATTATATATCTGAACAGACTGCTGATCTGAATGTGTTAATTTTCTAATTCTCTGCAGTACTGCAGTTACAGTTAGTAGTCTATATTATTTTGATCTTTCTAATGAATCATACAACACCTTTTGGAAAAGTGAGTGCTGGAATACTTCCATCTAGAAGTCTTTGCCAAATGTAGTATTATTATTATAAAGTAGGTGTAACTTCCTTTGCCAATCATATGAGCTATGATAGCAGAATGGAATGCCAAGAGCTGGCAGCTGTTTGTTCTTTTATTCACTCTCTTTGATATTCCTTGCTTAGTCATTAGTACTTCCACAAACATTTAACAGGTTAATGTGTCAGCTACATATCAGCTGTGGAAGTATTTCTGGCAGTCTTTCAAAGAAACTTTTCTTTTGCGGCTGAAACAATCCAGTCTTCAATTCACTGTGTTAAAAATAACTTGAGTTTAGATTATACAAACTGTAGCTGTAAAACTGAACATGGATATCATGGTTTTTATGAAGTATTTTAAAATCTATTAGGTGCAATTTATTCTGAACACTTAAATTTAAGAAATATAAACACACAGTTTTTCACCTGATATATAACTTTGTTTTACTCTCATCAGTGTTTCAGATTAAAGAAATAATAAATGGACAAAATGACAGCACAAATTACTGTTAAAAAAAAAGGTAGAGTTGCAGGTAAGCTTCCATTAGCCAAATTAAATTCACTGTCAGACTCTTAAATCTAATTAATTTTGTGTCTAGAATATTATGACATGTAAATCTACTCAGACTTCTCTTCATATGTTAAACTACTGCAGCTTCTTCTGTGCCAGTTACACTTGTACTTCTTCTTCAAGATATTATTCTGTTTGTGTGTTGCACTTGAGGTTTGTTTCTCAGAGCTGCAAATTCACATGAATATATTGTCATTTTTGTCCCATCATATGATTTTTTCCTATTCTTTAAAGTTACAAGTTGCATTTTCTTAATACGTTCAAAGTTCATAGAATGCAGAATATCCCAAATTGAAAGGATCCACAAGGATCATCAAAGTCCAGCTCCTGACCCTGCACAGAGCACCCCTAAGAGTCACACCATGTGCCTGAAAGCATTGTCCAAACAGTTTCTGAACTCTGTCAGGCTGGTGCTGTCACCACTTCCTTGGGGAGCTGTTCCAGTACCTGACCTCCCTTCAGATGAAACTTCTTCTCATATCCAACCTAAACCTCCCCTGCCTCAGCTTCAGGCCATTCTCTGGGGTCCTGTCACTGTCACCCCAGAGCACAGATCAGTGTCTGCCTATTGTCTTCCCCTCAGAGGAAGCTGTAACTGCAGTGAGGTCTGCCCTCAGTTTCCTCCTGTCCAGGCTGAACAGACCAAGTGACCTCAGTTGCTCCTCATGTGGCTTCACCTCAAGGACCTTCACTGCCTTCGTAGCCCTTCTTTGGACACTCTGTAATGCCTTAAACTTAAGCTATTATATCTAAATAGCTTGAAATTAAGACAAAATTCTTGCTTTTCAGCATTTCTCTGTATGGCTCTCAAATGAAAGAGTTAAGCTGTTTAGAATAAGGAAACAGAAGTAGTTCTCAGCAATTACAAGGACTGTTCCGACTTACAGCTGTTCTCTTCTGTGAATCAATAGTTCGGGATCTGAAGCGCAGAGCTTTTCTGTCTTAGAGTTGGGAAGTGCAGTTTCTTATCAAAGCACCTTCCCACTTGCCTGCAGACTCTACAGTGCATTGGAAAGAGTTTGTTGTTACTGTGATGAGCATGCTTAACTTCCGTTAACATTAATGGGAGCTATGCCAGAATGTCAAGAGAAGAATCACTTCCCAGTGCAGTAAAGGAATTAATTAAGCTGTGTTTGGTTCATTGGTTACTGAAATGTGATCATTAGACTCAAAGGAAAAAAAAAAAAACCTATTAGGGTGATAGACTAGTTTACTTTGTACTGTGCTGAAACCTCTTGATTTGCCAAGGCAGAATTATTAGAAGATTAGTTAAATTTGGGTGTTTGCTGTACAAGTATGGTGAATGTATAGTGTGACAAAAGTACTGGTTAATAGTTCCCTGAGATGTAAAAGGAGCATATTTTACTTGTGCAATTAAATAAGCTGAAATGAGACTTTTTTTGAAGGTTGCTTATAAAGAAAAATCTGGCTTATTTTTGCTAGCCATTTTGGCATCTAACATGCTTATAGTAACTTCATGAAGAATTGCTCAGAGAAATAGTTTGGGAACTGTAATTGAGAGAACCACTGAGGTATGTATTCAAACCCTTTCTGCTGCTCCATTTGGTGTTAATAGTGTTGTGCTTGGTTTTTCCCTATTCTCTGTATGTTGAGTCAGATAGTTACAGGTAATTGGAGTTCTTGTTTTCTTGTTTGTCTCTATATTAAGCTCCACTATCAAACACAAACTAATCCAGTTATTTTGGCTGTTCTGGAAATTCTGCAACCAGTTCTCTCTGCCATGCATCTGTTACTTCAAATAATATCTCAAAATAAATATTAATGCCTTCTTGAGTGTAGCACGATCTGAAACAAAAAATGGATTCATATATAGACTAGTTTGAATTTTCTTCTTTCCTCAGTAGGTAGTAACACCCTGCAATTTGTGTAGAAGATAAACCATAGCTTCTGTTAGTGTTCGTGTAGAAGGGTTCACTGAGTGATCCAGATCTCAGACTGCATATTTAAAATCATAGAATCATTAAGGTCGAAAAAGACCTCCCGACTGAGTCCAACCCTTGGCCAAACACCACCACAACAACTAAACCATAGCTCTAATTGTCACATTGTTTCTTGAATACTTCCAGGGATGGTGGCTCTACTACTTCCCTGGGCAGCCTATTCTAATGCTTAATAAATCTTTCAGTGAAAAAACTCTTTTGAATGTTCGACTTGAAGTCATTTTGTTTTCCAAATACTAGGTGCAATTCCATCTTTACTGTGCCTTGTGGTAGATATTGTCTTCAGAACACAATAAATAGCACATATAATACTATTTGTATGTAGATTATTTATTGCTTGGTTTAGGTGAATATTTTAGTTTTGAATATGCAGAATCTCTTTTCTTTTTGGTATGAAACAGTATAAGAAATGTTTAAGTACTTTATTATCTACCATCTTTTCTGAACCAAATTTTAGGCTTTCACTGGAGTTTGGTACAAAACACAGGAATGGAAAATTGCTTTATAATGGCTTCCCAGTGCTCATCTTTCATTTAAATTTCAAGGGGATGCTGAAGATTTTCTCTGTCTTAATGAAAGCAGAACAGTTTTATATGCATGCCTGGGAACAATTTATTGTGACTGACTGAACAAATTTTATCCATGTAATGGTAACAATAGCTTGGTTCTCTTCCAGGTACATTTGTCTCATTAGTACAGTTCAAGGAGACCTTGTCTTGGAATAATAGGTTGTTCAAGGTAGAACAATTTGCAATTGTTTTGCAAGTAGCTATGATAGGAAGTTTTGAGGTGGTATACTCTCCTAGACAGAAAACTAGAATTTTTACAGGGGAAATCAGTTAAGACAGCATGGTCTTCTGGTGATGCAATTGTGAGTAAGAAGTAATCCCCTGCTATAACAAGGTGACTGTACAATAGCTGTGAATTACAATAAAGAAGGTACATCTTGAGATGTATTTATGCTGTTAAAGTGACAAAATATTGAATGACTGTATAATGCTCAGCCATATGTGCTGTAGTTATAACTGCTTCTTTGTTTTAAGGTAGTTTCCATCTTAGCAAAACTCAGGATTTTTCTTTTAGAAATTTCATGTGCAGTGTTAGTCTGAATTCCATAAATCAGCTGATTTCTCCATACTTGATAGAGGTTGCTAATGCTCTCTCAGTGGGATCTATCACTGCACACTTGCCACATATCAATTCATTGATATGCTGTAGAATTCTGCCTGAAATGTCTTTTCTCAGTTTCAGTTCTTCCTCAGTGTACAGGAATGCAATCTGCTAATTCTAAATGTGCTATCTGCAAACTGGCTTGATGTGGACAGACAGATTAATAACCATTTAAGAGGATTTCTGTATTTGTTTTTGTTTTTAAGGAGTCCAAAGCACTTTTGCAGAAAGCTTAGACTTTTGTATCTGTGTTGAGGTTTATTTTGGTTTTTGCTTGGTTGGTTTGTTTTTTTTGTTGGAGGCTTGGTTTGGTTTTGTTATTCTGAGGAGGGGAAGTAGAAGATTAGCTTATTGTAACACAGGGAGTTGTCTACATATGTGTGATGTCTGGTAAGGTCAGGGCAAAAAGGATTTTTGCAGCTCCCTACTTTGGTATCTTCTGCATGTGCAGCCTACAGTACTGCCAGAGTTGTTGTCTTTTTAAAGCCTCATTCTGAAACAGTCCAAGATTTGTCATATCTCTAACTCTCATTTTTTAACATTGTCATCTTTTCTTCTGGCTTGAGCAATTTTTAAAATGGATAATGGATTAGCAAGGAAATTGGATACAATTTCTTGACATAAGAATTCTTCTTTTGGCTTTTAGCAGAGGAAAGAAAGAAAAAAAGAAAGAAAAAGTTGACATGATTACTGCTATAAGTCATTTAATTGCAGGAATGATTGCAACAGCATTGTTTTCCTACATTTGTCATCCTAACCTTTCCAAAATGTTAAAATACTGGGTTAGACTGGGATTTTAACAGATAAAATTTGGGAAAATCAAGTGTTTCTTTTGGCTCACATAAAAAGTTGTACAAGACAGTATGCTGAGGCTGGAGCTGAATGGTTGAGAGACAAGTAATCAAAAATACTGTTCTAAAGGGGTGAGCTTCTAGTATCACTAAATTGAGAAGGAATCCTCGCTTGGAAGTTATTTCTGCTGTTTGAGGAAGCAACCTAAGAGTTAATAAATCTGGATTTAGACACAGCCGGCATGACACACAGTCTCTCAACAAAGATTAGCTGTAAGCTAATTGTTTCCTTTGTAACTCTGTTTGGGAGTGGTGGTGGAATAGGAGCAGCTATTGAAGATATCAACTTGAACTAGCTGAATTTGGGTTCATTTCTAATTTAGCCTGTGGAGGGATAGAATGTAAGAAAATAGTGCAGAAGGCAGTCTCACACCTGAGGAGTTGCAGCTGTGCTAATCACCAAAGATTAGGAACAGGCCTGCCCTTAATAGGCCACAGCTGTGTCCAGTAAGAAGCCGAGGGCTACAAAAGAGTGGGTTAGCTGGGTGAGGAGAGTGTTGGGGTTTGTTGGTTGTGCTGTGAAGAGAGTTGGAGTTTGTTGGCTGTGCTATGAGGAAGCAGGAGTTAGTGCTGTGAGGAGTTGCCCATGAGAAATCACCAAGAAGGTATGGGAGATTTGAAAGAAGATGAAAACATTGCCCTTGGAAGGAGGATATGGTTTAGTATTTGCCTTGTGTTTGTCCAGGGTAGGATCAAGTGATCATTTTAGATCAAGGCTTGTTAAGTGGTTCATAGAAATAAAATGAGGAAATTCTTGTCTGCTCTCTGGAGATATTTGTATAGCAAAAATCTAGTGGATGTGCACTTCCAGGAAACAACTGGAAAATGAAGACTTTTCATTACCACGTTGCATTTCATCACTAGAAATATTTGACTTAGTAGGCTAAATTTAAATGTAAATAGTTGCAGGCCCTCTGAGAAGTTAGTAATGGTGGCCCTACTCATCTGAAATTTCATTTAATGTGAAAACCAATACATAACAGATTTTAGTCTCATAAAAATCAGCTTGTCCTTTTGTGACAGCTGTGTTTGTTTTTCTGGAAAAGAATAGTAAAATTAAAAAAGGCAAAAGGAAGTATAAATAATCATTTTAGAAATAGAAGCTGTGGTGGTGATAGTAACTAGTCCCTGGTCAGATTATGTGATGAGGTGACAGTACGCAATCCATACCCCTTCCCTGGAGAGTGAGGCGCTAGAGAGGGAACCTATCCTGGTCATCTCATACCATCTATCCATAGGGCGCTGCTGTACACTTATATGTGTTAAGATAACCTCTGAGTATAGGAATGCTCTTTATCAACCTGGATATCCGCTGTCACTGGCCACTGCTACTACTGGCCAGTCATGGCTTTTAAATTTCAGTAGCAATTGTCCAGTCCTTCTGGACTGCCTCAAGATAAAAGTAATCACATTGTTGTATTATCCCCAGTTGTTTTTACTGATATGGCGTTTTTCAGAATGCGGGTTATGTCATGTTACTAAAGGGATGAATGTTGTCAAAATGATGGATCTGCAGAAATAATTTTTGTTAATATCTCAGTGGTCTAACTTAATTTCAGCTTGTTCTCTTCTATATTAAATTGCTTTGATTTAGTAAAAGTAGCTTTTGTACCTCAACTGGTAAAAAGTAATGTGTTTGTATTTTCTGTAGAAATAAAAATTGATGATGCTGCCTTTGAAATCGTATGTACAGGAAGAACTTTCATACCAGCATCTGGCATTGATCTGGTCTACTTGGTTTCAGATTGCTTTATGGTCACTAATTAATATCCTCACAGCCAACTAATGCAGCAATGTCTTTCCATCCTGAGGACTTCATTTTGAGTGGTCCTACACTGTGTAGAACAAGTAACAATTTACCAACAGAATTAAGATAATAGGACCAAATTCTTTTTTAATGCATACTCTGGGTGTAATCCCACTGATATCAATCACATTCAATTCAAATAAGTATAAGCAGAAAGTAGGCTTTTAGGTTAAAAGCATCTGAAATGGATAGGGATTTGATCTGGAAAATTAAAAATAGGGACTAATGAGTTCACCTTTTGTATAATAACTTGTTAACTTTTGCATAAAGGAAACAGTTTTATATTCATTATAGCTGGTATATATCAATATTGAAACTTGTTCTTATCTTACAGTTAATTTATTGACAGATTCTTCTCTTAATGAAGTTTAGATAGATTTTTGTTGTTGTTGTTGCTGTTGAGTCATATCTTCTAATATATTAGCATTTTTTTTGTACAGAGGCTGCCTGAAGCTACTTTGGTGCTTCTGTTTTAAGAAGCATTTCTGAATCTTGCATGATGTATTTAAAAAAAAGGAAATTTGCATTTTATGTCAGGTTATCATTTTGACAGTCTTCTAATCTACTGTGTTCCTCAGAAGTGAATAAATAGATAGAATTACAAGTTGTTGTTTATGGGAAATCATTTAATGATGTAATTACTATTAATATAGCAGCTAAAAATAATGATAAGGTAAAAAAACTCCAGTAGGAAACCTTTAAATGATATTGCAGTTTTTGTCTTTCTGAGAAGGGAAGTATCTCAAGATACTTACAGTGCAAAATCCCTTGATTTTAGTTTTTCATGGATGTTAAGTTAAATACAATTATACTTATGAACCAGCAGAATAGATTTTGTGCTGTACAGAAAATGATACAAAACGCCAGAGTAATGAAAGTTAATTATTGATCCAAATTAATGAACACATGTACTGTTAGAGTTTCAGATGAAGTACATGCTGTTGTCTGTGTTGGATGGTGAGGGCTCACAATTAGCATGCCCTGCAGCCAGTGCAAGCAGGATATGGGGATATGGGGCTCTTGCCTTACCTGGTGCTGCTGAAAGCACCAGTGTCCCTGAACAGAAAACAACTGTTTGCTGAATGGCATTATTGCTTAGACTGTTCGTTATCTTGTTCTATAAAGCATACCTAAAAATATTTCTTTAAAATGTAAGTGGACTATTATATGTGCTCAGATGGAGATATTTTATGACAGATTTATTATAAAATCAGATTTACCTAATTTCTTGCATTACCGATGCATCAGCTGAGGATTTCTGTCTCATTCAATAGTATTGAATGTCCTCTATGATATGTACAGGCCCAGAGTATGTCACACCAAATTTTGTCCACAAGATTTTATTTTTTTTTTAATAACAGTTATTGCCTGTGATACTTGTAGAAGGTACTCTAGTCCTAGAGTGTGTTTTGGAAAACAGTACCTTCTACATATATTTCTGATTCTGTCTTTTGGGGGAGGAGTGGTTTTGGTTTGGTTTTGTTTTTTCTTGTGTGGCAGCCCTTCCAATTCTTGCCTTTTGAAATTAAGTTGTGAATCCACATTTCACCTTATAGTTCAATCCTCATCAATAGCATGCATTCCAAAATACAGATAACCCCCTTGGTCCCCCCAAAAAATTTAATATCTGTGAATTTGAGGGATAGAAACAAACACATTTTCAGAGTTGCTGTTTTTGCCTATAGTTAAAGGATCAGTTGTCAGTAGTATTGTAAGACATCCTTGTAAAACTGGACTAATTGAGATCCCAAGCAGGCCAGGGCTTTCCAGATTCTCAGAAGAAATTGGAAAAGGAAGTTGTTAACTTCAAAATAGACCTGACTCAAAGAATATTGACTGGATCAGGAATGTACAGTTGCTAGCAAAGCATCTTCTCAGTGTTTGGTGTATGTATTTCTCCTTTCTTGTAGATTTTGATTTTATATATGAATAAAATATTTCCTGTAGTACAAAAGAGAAGGCGAAGTTCATCAGGTATGACCCTGTGGGGTTTTTTTTATCCAATGGTCAAGAAGTTGACTCTCTTTTTTTAAATCAAAACCAGCATTTTAGTAAATGTAAGCTTTCCATTGCCTTCCACTCCTGCCAGATTGGGTCTTGGAGTTCAGTGCTGAGGTGGAGCTGATCGTGGGAGTAAAGTGTCAAGTGCCTTAGCAGGGATTGAATTCAGGAAAAAAACAAATTTAAGAGCAATTTGCAGCTCTTTTTCAGAAGTACACGGGAGTTGGCAACTAAATTATCTGTTCTGTGAAAATTATTTCAACTTACTGGAGTGTTTGAGCTATGTGCCAAGAAATCCAGGTAGTGTCAAGTGCTGCTTTCAACTGCAAATAATTATATGTGACTTCTGTAATACATTCAGTTAAAATAATTTTTAAAAAAAATTAGATTTGTTACAATGAAATATAAAAATTACCGTGAGGGAAGAAATAAGTCTGTTTAAAAGAAATCTATTTTGCTATTTTTTAATGTATCTTGGGAATCAGAATGGGATGTCTTTTAGTTTCTGGCAAATAGAAACTCTCCTAAATTAAATTGGTAAAAGCATTGGTTGTACTGCCACAGCAAATCTGAAGACATTATGGACAAAACTTGCAAAAAGAGATTCTTGTGATTGGAACAGATAAAATGCAGTATTTATATGCTTAAGAAATAGTAAAAATAAGTTTTTTGCCATTCGGTTATTGGTGACTAGAATAAAGCCCCCTCTGTTTATGTGAATGGCTAACATTAACTCCACTGCAGTCAGTGGAGGAGCCACATTCCATGTCTCCCCTAAGCGACTGCAGAAGCATCTGACAGAAGGGCTTGAAGAAGTTCTCTGCACTGGGCTACAAAATTTCCATGTCGTTTCTCCTGGAGACATTTGTTCAGAATTCCCGATGTTACTGTAGCAGAGACAATAAGAAAGGAGCTGTGCAGCTTATGTCCTGTCTTGATTTTTTATCTGGCTGGTACCAGAATAAGCTGTTAGAAATGTGAATGTGTGTTCCTTATTCCAAGGTTTCTTGTTCTTTTCTGAACTATTAAAGATACTTCTGTTTGTACGCATTGCAGTGAACTTAATGGATTTGCTTCAGTAACAAAACATTCTAATTTTGAGGGAGTACTTCCCATTGGGAATATTGTGGTAGTTTTATTATTTTTGAGAGCATGTATGAGTTCTCCAAAGCATTGTTCACGTGCACTCTGTGGACCAATATTCCCCTGGAATCTCAGCTTGGGCTGTTCCAGTCACAGATTTGGTGGACACAGAGCATTTCCAACTAAATGTGGTTGGAAGTCACACATGAGGGATCCAGAGGCTTTTCTGGGATTTGCCTGACCTGAGGCAGCAATTTTTCAGTTGATTCACATTTTTCTTTCTTAAAAGAGGGATCATTCCTTAAGAATGTTGAACTTTGGAGGGGGAGCATTTCCATGTGGAACTGTGGATGAAGTATATGGTACAACAATTAAGAGAGGCCAATCCTGAAATTCTAATTCCTAAGAGGATTGACTCAAAGCCTTATATCACCTTTCCAATGTTTTGACTTGGTCTTTCAGAGGGCTCATAGTCCAGTAAGAGAAAGCCTTGAAGTTAGAGGGAAGACACCCTATTTTAATCTTTTTTTTAAAAAACTTTTCTTCTATTCTCTTTTGGAGAATCTTGTTTATTAACTCTGGAAGAAATAAACTCCATATCAGTTTAGATGGAATGCTCCACCACAATGCTGTAAGCCTTACTGGATATATACGATAAAGTTGAGACTGAATTTGTACTCTTTGCTACTGGGTGTGATGGTTTTCTGTTTCTTTGGAAAAATACTGCAATTCAGTAGTGCTAGTCCCATAAGTTCTGAATTTGTTTGGAGCTCCTGAAACCTTCCCTGTTTTCAACTTTTATTATAAAACCCAGTTAAAATCGGTCTAATTACTTAATTTCTACCCTGATGCTGTTAGTGCTAGGTGTTGTAATTGGTTGCTTTCCTGACTGGATTATCTGTCTTTGTGGCATGGGGTGACAGGCTCTTACATAGGCTCATGTTTGCAACCTGAAAAGATGCCCTGTTACCTATAAGCCATATCTTGGCATTTACATGAAACCCATCCGTTTCTAGTGGACTATCCTGGTTTTGTTTCGTTTGGCTTTGGTTTTGTTTGGTTGGTTGGTTTTTTGTTTGGTTGTTGTTAGATCTAAGTTATATCCCATTCCTTCAGAATAGATCTCCTGAAGAGATGCCATCATGCCAAAAGCCAACACATTCCTGAGGCATCTTCAGTGACATCTCTGGGATGTCTCTGTTCAAGCATTTTGTACATTTTTCCCTTATGGAGGTTATCTACTGTTTTCCTCCCCTGGCCATGCCTCTATTGTGCCTTTGGTGCAACATCTGGGCACGATGCATCCTTATAGTAAAGAGTTTTAGAATCAGTGTCTTCCTACAACTGCCAGGTAAACTTGAACTGCTCAGATACTACTTGGAGTCAGTCACTGTGGGAACAAGATGTGGAAATCAAATATTCACAGAATAAAAGAGAAGGTTGTTTAGTAGTAAAGGAAAATTATTTGAAATGTACTTTGTGTAGGCAGGCTTGCAACTAGCCCTCCTTCATTCTTTGTCCAAAAAGATTGGGATTTAGAAATGGAAGGGTGAAGTACATTTTACATTATCCAGTACTTGTTGCTGTGGCAACATAGATGCATAATTTTAAAGGCAAGCATTTTTTAGCCTTTGGGGTAGATAGCATTTAGTGTCTTTTTCCTACTTCAGATTGAGAAACAGGATTTGTGTTTCGTCAAATTTTTATAACTAGCATGCATTTTCTTGAAATACTATTTGTGTTATGTTTGTAAAATGTATAATAATTTATAAATTAGTAAAAAGAGCAATTTCCAATTGCTCTGGCATGCCTTAAAAATGAAAGGTTTGCTATTACAACAAAAATTATAATCTGTGTTACAAGAGCTTTGGTAAATAGTTTAATGCACTGGGAATTCCTGACAACAGATAGATGAAGACCTGCCACTTTAAAAACTCCCTTGCCTTTACTGCCTTCTAACTCCAGTAGTCAAAAGCTTTTAAGCTTTAAGTGCTCTGTCATATTTGTGGGCTTTTATAGCAAAGAGTAGAGCAGACAGCAGTGATGATGGAAAACAATGGTAGGTAGACTTAAAATACTATAAAGCATAGAGACAATTTATGTAATGCCTGGAATTGAAACCTTTTTGAATGAAATGATCAGCCATATGTGCCACCCTTATGGACCCTGTAAGAAGAAGAAAAGAAATGTACCCTATTGCTAACTGTGCATGAAATTGCAGTGTTAGAAGATATTGACCAGATGTTTCAATCTCAACAAATAGCTTGTTATGTGACTGAGTGAAAATCTCTCTGCTGCTTTGATCACATACACCTTAAAGGAAGAAGTAATTTAATAGAGGTTGTCCAAGTTCATCATTGTCAATAAACTTTGACTTGACCTTTGCCATCTGTTTTTGATACTGTTGCTGATAGAAGCTGATAGGCAGCTGTTTACAGTTTGTGCTATGTGAATTCTGTGCTGCCGGACAATGAAAGAAGTCTCACCACTTGTGGATTTTATGCTGTCCTTTTCTGAGTGTGGGTGTATTCATTGAGACTGCACATCATTTAGCAGGGGAGTGTGGCTGACATATGCATGGGTTTTGAAAAGGAAGTTTTGTTTTTCTGTTACAGATATGCAAAATCATACATGAAATATCCTAAAAATGTCACTTTTCACCAGCATCAGCTGCACTTGTAGAATAGTACCTAAATACATATACAATGTTCTACACTGGAGAATTTTAAGGTATTTTTAAATTGCTTATCAGTTTTTAAAATTTATTTGAAATGCTATTTCTTTACAAGTAGAGTAGGCTGAGGCATTTTTAACAGTACCTTACAGTTGCCCAGTGAGCCTGTCTTACTGTATCAGGGTATAGTGTTCCATTTTCATGTTTTTTATATCCTTTTATTCACATCTGAACACCACTGCTTCTGACCAGAGAGGAACAAGACTTTATGTTGTGCTTTATTTGCCACTTTTCATTCTTTCACACCCAGTCTTCAAGAAGGAAGTTGGTATATTTTGATTTCTTTTACTGATAAAGATACTCTTAATCCTTACTTCATGCACAGCTTTGCAATATTGGTGATTTTTTAAATAAATAGGTGTATACACTGAAACAACTGCAGAAGAGTCCCAAGTAAATCTGGAATTCTTTCTGTTGTGATACCCTTCAAGTAGCTGTCATCTGAGACAGTGATGAAGAACTGGTGTGACCAGCCCTGTTCTGTAGGTCTGTCATCTTTTACCTGGTTTTGGGAAGGGAATGCACAGAGTTTGAGGACAGGGAGTGACACATCAGATCAGGCAGTGGGGCAGTGGTTGGTGACTCAGGTTCTGCCCTTCAAATGGGAATAGGACACAAGGCCAGCTGTGTCTTAGCTGTGTGCCTTGTAAGGCCTTGCAGAAGACAATCTGCCTTTGGCCTCAGATAACATAAATTAACCTTCAGAAGAGAGGCTACAGCACTTCAGGTATTTGAGGCAGAACTGTAACATTATAAATACAGCATAAGAGTGTGATGGAGTAGGGTATATTGGACTTAAGTGTTATTTAAAGAGAGCAGTAAATGTGCTTTTGGCCACATTGAAACTTTGGGATATGGCTACTACATGTTTAATTACAGAAAACATCCTTGTATTTCTTTATACAGCAAGAAGCTTGCAAGCTAGGCTAAAAATTAAACAGTGAACAAGCAGATGAAGAGCAATGATGAATAGGAAATGGAATACAGAAGAATAGCAGCACTGAAAATAGTTATTTGGATTATTGAAATTTTTTTAGAGGCTGTTTGTTAAATTTGTTTGTCAGTGTAGAAATGAATGATGTTCTGGTCCTGAATGATTAATATTTTGATAGGCATGTTAATTTGAAAAGCTGTAGCAAAAGGCTCTTGTGGCACCATGTTAAAACTAATAGATGTTCCTGTGCAGGGATTTGTATCACACATGTTGAGCCAAATGCTGAAAAGATTTAGATATTGGTCTCATTGCAAGGCTTTAAATAGTCATTTCCTTAAAAAAAATGTTATCACTTTTATGTAATTTGACTGGAAGTTGCTTTAGGGTGTTGTCATGCATTTTAGCAATATCACTTGCTCATGCAAGTTTTGGCAGCTTCAGCTAATGGTGGAAGAATTACTGTACAGGACATGGGGTCCTTTTCACAAGCCTGCTTTTATAAAGATAAGTTTATTTTTTCCTTTCCCATTTTTTTTTTCTTATATGGCCACTATGTGATAATAGCTGTCACAATGTTTAAAAATCCATCAATGAAAGTTAGAGAAAGGAAGAAAATGGCAAAGATATTGGAACAAACTGTAGTAACTCATCTGTCTTCCAGGGTCTTACTGCTGTCATCTCGTAACAGTGATTCTGGAGTTAGGTGTACTGGGTTTGCTTGGGATGAAGTTAATTTTTCATAGCCCATATGCTTCTGTGGTTTGGGTTGGTCACCAAAACAGTGTTATTTAACACAGCAATGTTTTAGCTATTGCTGAACAGTGCTTGCACAGCATCAAGGCCTTCTCTGTTTTTTTCATTCTGTTGCCCCCAGCAAGTAGACTGTGTAGAGGGAAAGAAGTTCTGAAGGGACACAGTCAGGACAGCTGACCAAGGAGATAATCCAGGCCACATAGAATATGGCCAGCAATAAAACTGGAAGGGAGGGGTGTTTTTCCAAGTGGCCATGGGCTCAGACAGTGCCTGGACATCAATCTGCTGATGGAAGGTAGTGAGTGAATGTCTTTGCATCATTTCTTCTTGAGCCTTGTGTTTTTTTCTCACTGTTGCACTTCTCATTCTTTCCTTTATCCCTCCAAGAGGGAGGATGAAGACAGTTGCTGGGTGGAGGCTTAGCTGCTGGCTGTGGTTACCCTGCTATGGTAGGGATGTTAAATGAATGTGAGATTAAATGTGCAATGGTAACAGACTACTGCATTCTTTTTGAGCCCTAGGTGAATCATATCATACACAACAAATAAGTGAGCTCTCTTGGAATAGTGACGCTTTCTTTTTTTAGTATTGTTTTGCATATTATCAGGCTTCTGAGTTTTTAAGATATATTATTTGATTTTTGATCCCATGTGTTCTCATTTTATATAGCCAACTAAAATGAGTCGTGATTTAATTTTGTTTAACATCTAAAATATTTCTAAAAGTATTTCAAAGGGGTTTTAATGGACAGGAATTGAATGGACTGTATATATATTGGTGGTTGAACATCACAGGGACACAATTGGTGAGGGGCACAACAGACAGGTAAAACTTTTTGAAAAATATATGGACTCATTCTAAAATCTAGAATATAAAAATAAGTGATACTCCATTCCTGTTTTGATTTACACTTCATTAGTAGTTGCTCACATTGTTTAGTTTAGATTTTAGCAGGCATGTTAAATCTTAGCTAATTTTAGGTCCTTGGAGTCCTCTCCTCTGTGAACTGCAATTTAAAATAAGATCAGATGTGACAGGTCATGCAGAGAAGAGTCCAACTTCAAATAACGTACTTCAGATGCACTTCAGATGTCTGCATTCAGTGTTAATGAGTTTTGAAGATCCTTCACTGTGAAGGGGCATAATGCTTCCTGTTGTGTTGTCAGTTCCTAGGCATTTGGGATTCAAGTCCACAGCTGAAAACTCCAATGTGCAGAGAAGGTATGTCAGTCTAAGCAAAGCTTTGGATGCTTTGGCATTGTTAGTTTAAGACGACTGACAGATGTGGAAATGCACTACTAGCTGCCACTTAAAAAATTAATTCAGGAGCTCAGGCAGAGAACAATGTGGTTGCGAGTGTCTTCATCAGCCTCCTTGTTCCAGTTATCAGTGTGGTCCAGTTAATGGTGGCACTTGAAGCAAAGCAGAGAGTTCGAGTAAAATGAAATAATTTCTAAGGGATGTTTGTTATAGACAGAAGGCTATAAAGCTGCTCTAGGATTCATCTGGAGGATGTTTCTTTTTTAAGTCTTATGGTAGTGTGTACTGAGACCTGGCAGAGGAAAACTCTCCTTTAGCAAGGAAAGTGTCTTTGCAACTGAAGACAGTGAGGTAAATTAGTAGGGTCCTCCAAGCATGGCATTCTCAAGATAAATAGCATAAGCCTGGGAAATTCAAAGTTAAGGACTTTCCCTCTCTCTAATTGTATAAGGCCACTGATTTTCTTTCACATAATATGAATGGGCTTTTTCTTTTTTTTTTGGGGAGCATTGTGGAGGGATATTGGTTGTCAAAAGGCAGCACTGAGTATCCAATCAAAGTCAAGTCACTTCTAGTGTTAGAAGTGCTTCTAGGAGTGCTTCTGTAACTCAGAAGAAAGGAGAAAGGTTGTTTCCAAAAGCCATTTTCTAATCAGACAAAAGTGGGAAATAGGTGTACTACATCTTCGAGTCTGAGGAAGTGAAAGAGTGGGACATAGTTCACTCCAGGCAGTCTCACAAAGTCACAACTCTTCAGAAGCTTTTCTTGTTACCAAGTTTTCTTGGCATCTCAACATCTTGCAAGAAAAGATGGTGCTGTTCTCTGCAATTACCACCCACTCCCTGGAACACAAAGGTTCTTACACTTCTCTGATAGCTAAAGCTTGCCAGAGAGTTCATCTTCTTCAACTCTGATCATCAAAAATCACATGAACAGATAGTCCTGCTACTGTGAACCCAAGTTAACCTCATGAAAATAAGGAGAGAAGTATTTTGTCACCCTCTAGTGTGTCTTGGAGCAGCCAGGGTGCTGGCTTCTTTTGCAAGTACTGGGCTCGGTATTTGATGGTAAGAAATAATGTGTCTGTAGGGATATTAGATTAACCTAATGTTAGATTATGCTTATTTTGAAATCAGCTGAATTTTAAGACAGGTTTGTGCTAAAGGCAAGGCATGAATATAAAAAAATAATTGAAATTAAAGTTTTCTTTGCATTCATCAGAGTGCATACAACAAAAATGTGAGGAAAATGCAATCTGTTTAACTCAAGAGAAGTCTGAAAGGTGTTCTATTTCCTGTGCTCCTTTCTCTGTCACAGATGTTTATGCTAACTGAGAAGGTCAGGACCTGTCCTTGTGTGTACCTGATGTCCAAACCGTATTGACAAAAGAAGACTTTAGAGCAGAGAAACACATTAGATTTCATAAACCACTCTTTGAGTTTCCTTTGTGGTATCCCACTCCTGAGACTGTCGTGTTCTTTCATGATAAGTTCCTACTTTTGACACTTCTGTCTTTGGTCCATTAGCAGCCTCAAATTCCCTTGGGCGCTGGTGAGGATTTGTGGTGTGGCCAGGTGCCAACCTCTCCTGACCAGACTGTCAATACAGTTTGTTAGTAACTGCCTCTCTGCCTAGCCAAACCCTGGATAATTAACTCATTATGCTGATTCCCGCTGAGCTGGGTCATTTTCTGTTTCTGTTGAGAGTCTTTTTCATTCAATTAAATCTTCTATTTCACATAAATCTATGAAACTAATTTTCAGTCTCTATAACCGTATACCTGGCATTAATGTGTGCCGTTTGTTATTGGCCTGCATATGATACTGGCTGTAAGGCTGCATGGCTGCTTCACAATGATAAACATCTCCTGATGACTGACTCCCATTCCCATTTAGAATGTTTCAGCCAAAGAGTCACTAGTAACAACAGTGCCCAGAGAAGCCTGTTTTTTCATATCAGGTTATTCAAACTTAAAATCAAGTTCTGGGTCAAATTAAAAAAGAAATCCCCAAGTGCCTGCCTTGAAGAATCTCTCTTGTTTTTTTCACATGAATGCAAAAGATGCCTGCTATGGCTCATTCCACAAGGTGCAACTTCAGTGGTGTACCACAGAGATGCTTCTATCATTCAGTTTCATTAAGTCTGTAATGTGATGTCTGCTTTTGCTGTAGCTAATATGTAGCCTCTTAGCTGAGGAGAGGAGGATCAGCTTGGGCGAGTTCTGCAGCTGACAGCGCCTCACTGCTGTTGTTGTGGGAATAAGAGCAGATGATTCAAAGGACTGTTGGTAACTGGAGATCTGTGATGAGAGAGTCTCTGCAGAAACACTGCTGAACTGCTTTCCCATCTTCCTTAGTGTTGCTTAACAAATGAAGATAATACCTATACAGTGGGAGTATCCTCTCACTAAATAATACCTGTATTTTAAATAATCATGAGTATGAGTAGAGCTCCTGATGGAAGAAGTAGTCTGCACCACATGCAGAGATTCATCTCAGGAAAGTCTGGATTGTGATTTTAATTCTTAGATATAAATTGACTTAAATTTAAAATCAGGATTGTGATAGCTTATATACGGCATGTATCACATCTGGATTCAAACTGAGCTGGTGCCAATAGCCAAGACTTGAATGGGAATTCTTTTTTTCAGAGATCTATGTGAAATATTAGTTATTACTGCTATAAATGTTGTCAGACTTATATATAAAGTAACATCATATGATAAAGTGTTGAAGCCTAAAGTGCAGTTTGAAGTCTTATGTTTTTTGAAGATATTTTTGGGTTTGATTCTTTGATAAATGTTGTTCATAGTGATCTCTATTAATTCTTGTTATTTGTGACAGTAAAGCATGCTTGCATGGGGCACAAACCTTCAGGTACTTCTCTTCTCACCCGTGTGGATATTTGTTCCATATTTGCTTACATTTGGTCACAGCAGTTTTTATCTTTTTAAATTATCTGTTCCACTTAATCATACCTCCAAATATAAAGGATTATTGTTCCTGAGACATCCTAAATGAGCACTGTGCAAATGCATATTATGTATGTGCAAAGGTGTGTCAAATACAAGGATATAATTGATATCCTTGTATGAAATGTATTAACTCTCTTATTAGGGGTTTTCTTAATTTATGTTAGAGTGGTATGGAATGGATAAGCAGAGCATATGTATTTCGTGAATGAGAGATTTAATGCTGCCATTAGATGATAAAATCTTTTTTTCTCCTTAAACTTTATTCAAGATTGCTGTAAGAAAGAGACCTGGCAACTTTTGTCCACCATTGTCTTATTAATAAAAACTTTACATGAGTAAATATTTTATTCTCTCTTGCTCTTTCCTCTGGAGCTGGTAGTAATAAAGATGTGACTAAGTATGTATTTGCAACTTAGTTACTTGACCTTTCTACAACCCACAGCTACCACTAATGCTGCTTTGTAATGGAGACATTATCATTTATTTAAATCTTGATTAGGAAACAATTATAAGTAGGGTTTTAGTATAGCAGAAAATTGCTGTAGCCTTTAATTCATACTATAGATTGAGTGGATAAGCTTGCTGACTGTAATTAGAATGAATTATAATGACTTCAGTTGGCTGACTCACCACCAACAGAGTAGGGCCTATGATTGTTTCTTCACATTTATTTTTTTGATTCGCTCTTGATTTCACATTGCTGATAAATGCTGGCTTTCAACTTAGCACAAAATGGAGTTATGTTTACAGCTGAATGATGCATTTTTTATTAATAGAAGGAAAACTTTATGAAATAACCTGGCACCTTAGCAATATTGTGCATCTACTCTCTTTCTTTACAATTCAAGTGACAGAGCTGCTCTTAGTAAAGTTGGAGATGAGATACTTTCATGTGTGGTTTAACAGTGTAAGGAGGGAGCATCTCCTTTTTGCATGCAACTAAATGGTAGGCAAAATGATTTTTTTCAGTACCACTTAGCTTTTATATATATTATAAATGTTGCATAATGTTGCTTATGTTTCTCAAATGTCTTGTTTCTCTTATGTGCTATCCGTTTTTATTTATTTATTTTGTTTGTTTGGAGGGATTTTGTGGACTATTTTTTTCCTTTTTTCTTTTGTATTTTCTACAATTTTTCTTTGAAGATACTGTGTGTTGCTTGATTAAATGTAAGTGTAGAAGCAACTCCTTTGAGCAAGGGAACTTCTTTTTGTATACCTTGTAAAAACATACTAATATACTTTATTTATCATGAGCTACATTTATTTAGGCTTTACATTAGGTGTTACAGGCTCTGTGGGATCATTAAGGGTAAATTTTGTTTTCTTTGCTGCCCTTTCCTCTTTTGATTTACAAGATGTTTTTTACTTCAGGCATACAAGTGTTCTTTAAGTCAAAATGTAGGCACAGAGTTAAATATGGTGAGTGGAGAGAAAAAATTGAAAAAATAATATACCAGATATGTTAACTTTGCTTTGTGGTTTGTTGTTTTTTTTTCTTCTGCCAATCTGCAGTGGATGATTCAGAAACCTCACAAAGCTGCAACTTTCTTCGGGTGCATTGGCAAAGATAAATTTGGAGAGATCTTGAAGAAGAAGGCTGAGGAAGCTCATGTGGATGCCCATTATTATGAGCAGAGTGAAGAGCCAACAGGAACCTGTGCTGCCTGCATCACTAGTGATAACAGGTCAGGGGCTTTTGATATCTTCTGAAGGTACAAATGCAGTTGGCATAGTGAATATAGCCTAATTTGCTTGGAGTATCCAGCCTTGAAAAATTGTGATTTGAATGATAAAGTGTTAGCACTGGTTTGAGACAACACAGGACTGCCTGGGCCATAGTTTGCGGCTGGGCAGTATTAATATACTTTCAGAGAATAGCAGTTGTATTGTGGCCAGAAAGTGTGAGATAATAATGTACTACCTCTTCCTGAACTTGATAGCTTCCACTTGCTCTGGAGAGAGAAAATATGTGGGAGACAGCAGTTGGTTAACAAGTATGTTTATGCAGCCTATGTGCAAGCTGATTGGTACATAAGATTTATAATTGATTTGCAAGTGAGGAATATACCTCAAGTGATGCTGAGTTTAGCTATATGCTGATAGCTGTCAGCATATAGCCAGATTGAAAGGGTTAATTTAATTTTATACAGAAAAAAAGAAAAAAGCTTTTTGTTTTGCTATTGCACTTTTTGAGAAATTCTTCTAGTACCTATAATTCTGTTTGTCTACATTTTAAGAATTTCTTCTGAATTTCTTTCATGTTTTCATTTGTTACTTTTTTGCTATTAATTTTTCTTGAGCATGTCTCTTTGCTTTATTCTTTCACCCTCTACTCAGAACTCTTGAACTTCTTCGCTGATTACCTTCTGACAATTCGTTTAGAGATTTCAAAGCAGCCAATCAGGTTAGCCTTAATTTTGAGACGTTACTGGCACACATCAACCCTCCCTGATCTCTGACATATTTAAATTTTCTGATACTACATACTGAATCAATTATGAAAATTTTATCAGTTACCCTGAAGATTATTTTCTTTTTGGCTCAGAATAAGATGAAAATATCTGTCATTATCCTTTTTGGTTTCCTCTGTGGCTTTCAATGCCATTGGTCCTGAGGACCTGCTCTTTTCCTTTCAAAGCACTATCAGGAGTTAGTAGAATTTATTAAGGTGAGATAGCAGTTCCCTAATTAAAGTCCACACCATAATTCCAGAGAAGTTGGTGAATGTTCTGGGTAGAGTTAGAAAAGGTGGTAGGCAGCAACGTGAATTGAAATGAAGTCAGAGGAGGAAGTGTTTTCTATATAAGATATAGAACTCTAGAACAGTTTTAATTAGAGCAGGCATCTGAGACACCCCCCTGCAGAAGGCAGGACCAGCTTCAAAGGTAGATCAGGTTTTTCATGGCCATGTCCAGCTGGGTTTTGAATATCACAAAGGATAGAGGTTGTACAAGCTCTCTGGGCAAACTGTTCAAATGTTTGATCACACTTCATGGGAGAAATTATTTTGATGGTACTCAGTTGCAGTATTCCTTCTTTCAGCTTGTGTCTGTTCTTTCTTGTGTTCAAGAATAGTGTGGCTCCATCTCCTCTGTAAACTTTCATTAGATATTTGAAGAAAGCTGGAAGGTCTCCCCTTAGGTACCTGTTCTTAAGGTTCACCCAAAGCCTTTCTGCATTTAAGTGTTCCAGCCTCCTAATAATATTGATGGCCCACTGGTGGACTCACTGCTGTGTGTTAGTGTCTTGTAATGGAAAAGTCAAAGCTGGACACAGAACTCCAGATAAGGTGTGGAGACAGAGGTTCTCCTCCATTCTGGATCTATAACTTCCTTTGTCCTCTTGTCTGCATGTTTGGTCATATACACTGAATGTGATTTACCTTCTCTGTGTCATGCACTGCTGACTCGTGTTCCAAGCCTGGTTCACCAGCATCTCCAAGTGCTTCTCTGAAAAACTGTGTAGTACCCTGTCAACATTCAGCCTATATTGTTGTGTGTAATTACGTGACTTTGCATTTACCTTCAAGTTTTCTGCCAGCCCAATTCTTCAGGCTGTTGAAGATCCACTGAATGACAGACAGCCTGTCCTCCAGCTTATCAACCTGTCCCTCCCAATTTAATGTTGTACATAACGTCTTACTCTCTGGAATGAATGCACATACTCTGTGGAGGAAGGAAGTTCATTCATCTTCATCTGGAGTTTTGACACTAATTATGTCTACAGACTTCCCCTTCATCTCTAAGATCCATGTTCACTTTTTGAAAGAGAAGAAAAGCAATAAAGATGTTTTTGCTCTGTGATTCTCTCTGCCTTCAGTCATATAGTGTCTGTGTATACGTGCTGCAGCAATCACCATTTTCTAGATAACATGATGGGAAACTGAAGTCAAGACTGTCAATAGGCACACAGTATGAATTAAAAAAAAAACACATGCATCTCAATGGAATTTAAAAGTTTAGGTAAATTTGTTCATAAGAAGGTCTGCAAATACTTCTTTGACTTAATAAGCAGTATTTTTGGTTTGCTAACATAAACCACTCGTTTTTCTTAATATCAAATATTTGTACTAGACAGTGGCTTGATCTCAGTCGATGCTTAAGAGAGGCAGGGAGTTCATGCTCCTTGGGAGAAGAAAAGCTTCAGCTGATGATTGCTGCTGAAGGCTTTATTGTGTAATTGTCCTGTGAGAGCAAGTTTATCCTTAGTCTTTAATTACCCTCTGATTGTTTTTTGGTTTTTAGCATTGTCTATATTGGTAAGAATCACTTCAACTTTGTCCCATTTGATAACACTATTTATTGGTCAATCTCTTGTCTTAGCTCAGATATGTGCTAACTTCCTTCTTCAGCTCTCTTGTCTCTTTTGGAGCACCTGACTAGTAGCACTCCTGGTTTTCCTGGGAAGTGGCTGTATATATTTATGTTCCAGATGCCCTGATATAAATGTTTCTTGCTTCTGCTAACTCTAGCTTTTTGCAGGAAAGGGTTCTGATCTGATATGTGATTACCATCCTGAATACTCTAGTTTAGCAATACTAATATGCTTTGTTTTCTCAGAGCTTTTCAAGAAAATCCTAACACATGATTAAACTCTAAAGTAATACCTACACTCTGTCATAGTCTATGACTTTGATTTGTGCCTTCTGCTTAGAAATAACCACATGCACAATGTCTCCATTAAGCTGTTTCAATTGAAGCACTCTGGCTGTCTCCAATTACTGTATTTCATTGAAAAATATCTACCTAGTCTGTGCTCCACATGTTGAACTGAGTGCTGTCAGACTTACAGTTTTAATTTGGAAAAGTTCACTGCTTTGTCGTCAGTGTTAGCAATCTTTTATTACCCATATGTGCAGAGCATCTCTACAGTTGGATGTAGCCACACAGAGCTAGGTTTACAGTTTCAGGGGCTTGTGGTAAGTGAAAGGAAACATCTAGAAAGTCTTTGCTCAGTTTTCTGGAACAGAATTGCTTTTCACTTAGCAACATACATAGACAGACAAGATTTCTTTTTTTTTTTTTTTCCTAACTATGTCCTTGATGGATATTAGGGTTTGCCAAAACTGAAAGATTTAATTTGCTTTAAAGTTTGATTTACAGAAAATTACCACAGTTATGCACATGTCATTCTTGGATTCACTTGGTTCTCCACTGGATTTCTTGTCATTGAAATGGTGATACTCATGAAGAATGAAACTTGTTGCTCTGTTACTTATAACGCTGCAGAGGCTTGGTGTATTTGTTCATAAATTTTTCTCTTTTTTTTTCTTTTTTCTCTATTCTAAATGTGCATTAGTTTTCATTGCATTTAGATTTTAGAATTAAAGAGATAACTCCCAAATCTACTCATGAGATGCTCATGGGACACAGAACAGTAATTTTGATATATTCAGATAAAGTTGGTCTAACTTCATTGTCATTTTGTATACATGATCTGTTTAACTGACAAGGATTGTCAGTGATGAGTACTTCAGGAAGTTTACTAGGAGAGCTGCTTGCACTGTTCATAAAAGTTTTCTTTTGGTCTTTTGTTTGTTTTTCATTAAGTAACGACTGTCTCGCTTATTTACCTCCTTACACCTGGACATGGTAGTGGGCCTGGAGGCAGAAGGGCAGAAGCATACCTTGGTGAGAGCAGATGAGCACTTTGCTCCCACCTGGAGCTGTCTCTGGATTGTAGTAGCACTTGTACAGAAGAGGATGATGTATATAGCATCAGTTGCATGCACCTTGAGAAGGCCAAAGTTTTCAATAGCCAAATGTTATATCTGTAATTACACATTATTATCTGGCTAATGCATTTAAATATCACAAAATAGTGATGTGTTAATGTTAAAAGGGCATCCACTGACTATTACATTTTGAAAATTATATTTAAAGCTCTGTATGCTAGCATGGAAATAATCTGTTTCCCAATGCCCTTTCTCTAAAATACTGCACGTTATTAAACATTCTGGTAATACAACTGCATAGAAGAATTTGGTCGTGGTAGCCAGAGTGGAGAGGTAGAGGTCTTGCTATGACCTCTTTTTAGGAGTATGTGTGTAAGTTTTGTGTGTTTCATAAGGCTGAATGCAGTGGGTGAAGAAGATGATTTAAAATACAATGAATCTTGCATGTAACAGAGGCAATGTGATACAAGTATTTTTGTTCTTGGTAATGGAAGTTGTGTCCCACAGCTTGTGTTATAACTTGTTAGGAAAGAAGGAAGTACAAATGAGTTTTTGGTAGTGTTCCAGTAATCCACAGCTAAGCCAAAGTTTTTTTTATCGTCATCTAAAAGTAGGAACCTGACCCTTTTTTATTTGCTAAAGGAAAATGTGAACCTAATGGGGAGGAAAAACCCCCAAAACAAGCCCCTTTTTAAATAATATAACTATTCATTGGAAAATTAAAATGGCAAGACTTGCATATCCATCAAACTTTTGCTTCTAGTGCGGGAAAATAGTTCTCAGAAGATAAACTGGACTAACTATTTTTCTTTAGGTGTTAGGTGCTAGAGAAGTTTTAATGAAAATGTGCAGATGCTAAAGCATACGGAGGGAATTGATCACAGAATGAAACCAAGGTTGATTCAAAGCCAACAAAGGTGCCTTCAGAAGAATACAATAGTGATAGGTTACCTAAACTATGTAGTTGGATTCAAGATACATTATTTAATGAAAGATTTAATGTATATTTAGTCTATTATTTAAATATATTATTTACTTTTCATGAAATGGTCAAATCAAGTGTATGTGGCTAGTGGTGCTCTTTGTTAATTGCTTTTATGTTCTGTAGGATCTTTGTGAAATTGTGTTCATTTTGAGAAATTGGCAGTAGTGTTGTTTACAGAAGGTCTAATACTGGTTCTTTAATCACTTTCAGGTCTCTTGTAGCTAACCTTGCTGCTGCTAATTGCTATAAGAAGGAAAAGCATCTTGATTTGGAGAAGAACTGGAAGTTGGTGGAAAAGGCCAAAGTTTATTACATAGCAGTAAGTTCAGCCCCTTTCAAATTGCTGAAGTTTGTATTACAGTATCCTGAAGTTTAAGCAGTGAGTATGTCTGTTGTATGTGGTTTTGAATGATTTTATAGGAAGACAGGGAAAGAAAATGACTGCTTCAATTTCAGCATAGTTTGATTTCTTCAAAATCAGATGTATAAATGCAGAAGTATGTTTCAGTTGCATGTTGACTTAAATTGATGGGAAAAATCATAAGAACTAAACATATTTTCAGGGCTTTTGTAGTAATGCATCAAATTTACATTTCACATTTTCTAGTAAATCGTTGTGAAGGATGCACAAATTATGTAGAAAAACACTATTAGCATAATTATTCACTGCAAACAGTTTGAGCTTATTTGTGTGAACAATCTTAATTGCTATTTATTCCATAGTAATTACTGTGGCACCTTATAACTCAATATTTCAGAAACAATGATTTTGACAAATCTCTTAAATGTGGGTGGAGGGGCAAACTGATTTTAATGATTAAATCTTGCTTTTGGAATAAAGGGGGGTTTGAGGATGGGGCACTGGTAAATTCACAATTAGTATTCTTTTTTTATCATCTAGAATGAATCAAGCCAGATAAATGTATTTGTGTAGATTATGTCTTGCCTAAATAGCAGTGATGAATTTATTTTCTCCTTGCTCTCAAATGGATGACTGGTCAAAATTAACCAGCATAGAACACCTATGACAGATTAAAACCTCATAACATGCGTGTAATATATGGATTCTGTATGACAACTGTTTCCATTCTGCTACCTGAGCTATATGGGAACAGCTGGCAAGAAGTGTAAAAAATTGATTATCCAAGAGGAACAAGTTCATTGAAAATACAGTTACTTCTTTTAGGTAGTGTTAATGTCTCTTACAGGCAGTTAGTGTGCACTGCTGTAGGCTTTACATGGTTGTTATTGATTCCTGTGTATGGCCAAGACTGCCCCTTTATAAGTGTCAAAAAATACTTACAACCTTCTCAGTGTACAAAGAAAATACGTCCCGCTGTTCTGCCCATGTGTTTGTGCTGTGGTTAAAATATATGTAGGTGTATTAACTACTAATTTTTTATTGCTGGTTTTTTCACATGTTCCGAGTTCTTTATTTTCCAAATGCCGTGCTTGGGAATTACTGCTGTTGGCTGAAAACTTTTGGAAGACTAAGAGTATAGTTTAAATAAAGAAGAACAACAAATATTCCCAAAAGTTTTACTGCATGAAGTTTGGGGTTTTTTTTTTTAATTTTCCCATGCCTGTATATCATTCCCAATGAAGCTTCCAATATAAAATTTGGAAACATTTAACTTAGTGGAGATGCTTCAGGAAAACTGAAACATTACATGAGGTGCTAGACAGATTTGTACTTTTTAAGATAAAACCTTCCTCTTATTTCAGTTCTGAAGTCACTCTTGTGTGTTCAGTCAGTTTGATCACTTAAATTTTGACTAGGTGATCCACTACACTGATTCTTGTATTTATTAAAAACTTTTTTTCTCCGATGCCAATTCTACAACATCCAGACTTTGTCTGGGAGACAGAGAATTATTGTACTAAACTGAAAATAAACCCCAAGATGAGCAAGTGATAATGGATAAAAAAATTAAATTGAACTGCTGATAAATGGTATTATATAATTACAATATGAAATTCAGATGGTGATTGCAGGAGATGTTTTGCGTGAAGAACCTTTTTCACATGTATAGCAAAAGCACTCAAGGATGGGGTCACTCAGATTTCTAGGACAGTATTATCACTTCAGATTACGGATTGCATATGTAACTTCACTGAAGGTGAGGAGACAGTGTAGAACCATCCATGGTTCTTCATACTACAGCGTGCTCATGCCCTTTTCTTTCATTTAGCTTCTTTTCTTGTGGGTTTTTAGTGATTACCAGATTAAACAAAACCATATAGTGAGCAGTTACCACTCCTGAGGTAGAGGGTAGCTCTGAGTCATTAATTTGTCTGCTGTTGTCTGTCTTCACTTCAGTCTTGTTACCTTCCTTGACTTTGCACTGTGCATATGTTGCTTTTCATTTCCTTCCTTCTATCCAACTGTCACCTATTTCTGGGATTGCATTAGAGTGTATGTCAGTGACAGATACTTATTCTGGGAATCCATGTCCTGAGATTATCAAACAATCTATTTTCTTGGCAGAACTGGGCAGTTGTTGCTTTAGGACAGGTCTCTGATATCCTGTGGTCATCTGTATGTGCTTCCTAGAACAGATAATAAGCTTTTCAATGCAGCATTCAGCAGAATGACCCTCATGTGAAACTTAGCTCTGAAATCTGATCAATTCACAGAGGGAGGAGTAGGTACAAAGGAAAAGATAGTGAAGCCCTGACAGAACCCTTAAAAACAACTTCTGTTACCATGAATGAACACAATACATTTATTTTAGCCATCCGGTAATCAGATCCAGCAGACAAGTTATAGAAAGGGTAGCAGAGAATAGGACCTAGTAAATCACAGATAGAAGCAAAATACAGAGGCTGCCCCAGCTTTCTCAAAGATGGTAAACTTTGAAGGTGTATTTTAATTCTTTAAAATTACTCTATTTTGAATCATTTAAGATAGGCTACATGTACTGTCAAACTCTATGCAATTTCTTTCCCTTCTCCAGACATAATTCCTATACTTGTGGTAAATTATACCATTGACATAATATCTTCCAGTCTGTCATATTCATTTCACTGTGCATCAGCTAGCTGTGCTGCTGGTGTCTGATTAGAATTCACTGTGAGGAATTTGATTTGGTTCCTACCGAGGCTAGAAGATGTCTCTTCCTCAGACATTTCCTTTATTTCAGGATAAGTTCAGAGTCATGATAGCACTAAACACTGTCGTTCAGTCTCTGGAGCTGTGAGTGGGACACAACATGAAACTAATTGTAAATTTAGGGGAGGAACAGGCAAGTTAATATTTTTTCTTTTTTTTTCTTTTATTTTTCCTTTTGCTTTTTTTTTAATGTTCTGTGAGTTTGTGCTTGCTGTCAGGGCTTGCATTTTAGAAATCATAAGTGTCAGAGTTGCATCTCACAAACTTGGGTGATAAGACTCCATATTTGTGCACCTTGTCTTATTTTAAGAGGCATCTGTGGGAGTTGCTGGTGTTCAGTTTCTTTAACATTGTACACAAACATTTTAACATTATTAATGCAACTTACAGTGTATAGCTGGTAATTTTCATATTTTACAAAGGCCTGAAATGCAAAGATCAGTGGTTTTGGTTAAAAAAAAAATCTGTTGATAAGAGTTACTTAGAAGAGCAGAAAAAAATTGAGAAGAATTTTAGTCAATTGACTCCAATGGGTATGTCTCTGTTACTGTATGTAAGTAAGAAATTTTGCATTTGTTCTTCCATAATGGGAAGAAAAAAAAAAGGAGAAAATGCTTTCCTTCATTAAAAGCTACACTTAACCTTGTGAAATCTTAACTGTATCAATTAATCCATAGGCTTGCTCATACAGACAACTGAATTTAAACTTTGTCCCTGTACATGAACATGTTTGTTTACAAGTGTGGTGGCTTCCCAGGTATGTGCTTTCTCCTGCTCCAGTTAGCCATCCTTATTTCAGCCAGTTATTTAGTTTTACTCAGTTTGTCCTTTGGTCCAACACCTGCATTTGTTCAGTGTTTGCAGTTGTTGATTATGAGGTGGAAGAAACACTGGCATTTGATGCTCATGTTTTCTTGGTGCTGAAGTAATGTGTTTCTTCTTGAAAGTTCCTTCTGCGCTTCAGTTGGGGTTTTTTTGTTTAGTTTCTTTTTCTTTCCCAAGAACTTTACTGAGTATCTGAAATGGCAGTATTGGGAACACAACTGCAGTCAATCTGTGGTAATGTGAGTCTTAGCTTAGAATGGATCATTAAAAGAGCTTCCAAAACCCAAAAAAAATCTTTGTTATTTTGCTGTTGTTATTTCATAATCTGTAGAAGTTTCAACTGTTTTCTTCTCCTACTTCTGCATAGCAAATACTTGAAGTTTCTCAGTGATGATGCCCTTCATACCACATTAAGTATAAAATTTTTTAATGCTGCTTGGATTTGTTAGCCCACAGTTGAGCTACGTTCAGCACCTTCAGCATCTTCTGTGCTTTCAAAGCCAATATCAAGTGTAGTTTATTTTGATGATAATGACAGTTCTGATAAAGACCAGGAATTCTGAGCTTAGGCCAAGTTTCCAGGAGGGAATGTCATTTATTACAGCAAATCTTAATGAACCCAATACACCACACGTATCTGCTGGAGAAGTTTTTAAAACTCCAACCACCCTGGTCTGTTTCAACAAACACTGGTATTTTTATATTTATTTTCTTTTAATGCCCAAGTGCATGTCTAAGCAGGGAGATACTGTGGTAGTGTAGTGGGCTTGATGGAGGAATGGTCTGGTTTCAACATGAGTCTGTCAAAACATAAGCTTGATGTCAGCAATGAGTAGCAAAGTTTAAATAACATTCTACAGTATTTTACATAGAGTTTGGCTATTCTACTTGAGAAAAAATGCTGATTATTACAACAATGTAAGTATAAATGAAATTTCTTTTGTGCTGTCTCTTCCTTTTAGAGGCATATTCAGTGAATGCATTTTTATTGTAATTTACTGCTATGATGAGTATGATAACTTACAATAGATTTTGATAGGCTTTTTCCTTTGAGATGTGCTAGGTCTGTGTGTGCATCACAGGAAACAAGACACTGGCAGGAAGCAAAATATCCCTTAAAAAGGATATGTGTTTGAATACTTCACAATAGTTTTTTTCCCATTGATAACTTTTGCCACAGTGCTCTGGCACCAGTGTGTTATGCCATTTGACATGCAAAACTGTTTCTCACAATGATGAATAGGTTTTATGGCCAGGAAACCACCATATTGAATATCTTAGCCATGGAGAAGAAAGTGCAGCTAGCAACAGTTAGTTGTGGCCTCGGATAGCGTCCTCTTACTGAAACCCACCATCCTGAGGCATTGTGTTTTCTGGAAATCTCAGCTGAAGTGGGATGCATTTATTGTGGAGAGATGGTAGACTCTGTACCTAACCAGGAAGTAAATCTGCCATTTACTGGCTTCCAAAACAAATAGAGGGAAAGAAACCTTTCTCATAAATACAGAAACCCACAGCTTTATTTCTTTGATTAAAATGCAAAATATGCTGTGTCTAAACCAGCCACATATTGGGTCATCCTGTGATATATTTAGGGAGTGCATTATGCTACCATTTCAGGTGAAACTTCTCAAGCATAAACTATTTTGTTAGTGTTTTCTCAAGTAACTTATGTGAAAAAATGAATGAGAAACTTCTTTCTTATTTTTTGTTGTGAAATTTGCTCTTCAAGATGCCATTCTTCAAAGTGAATGCTTTGTACTTTATGGAGAAAAATACGTCATCAGCTTTTAAGGAAGGTTGTACCTCCTGTTTCTATAGAATAAAATTAAGGGCAATCTGTGTAACATTGTAAAAATATTTAGTTCTAAATGTTCACCTCTGTGTTATTAATTGTATTTTTTAAGATGAAGAACATACATATTTCTTTTTCAGTCCTTCTCCTCCTACCCCAGTAGCCTTTAAATTGCAGATATGTTTCTTCAGCACAGTAATTAGTGAAGTTCAGTCATCGCTCCTTTTATCATGTGATTTTTGTGTGGTTTTTTCGAAGAATGCCTTATTAGAACACTTACACAGCCAGTCTAGCTGCAACAGCCAGGCGGCAATAGCAGTGCCATTTTTCACAAAGAAAATGTTGAAAAGGAGCCAAATGTTTGGTGGCAGAGTCTGTTGCTAGGAAATCAAGTTCCTGAGGCGATTAATGACAAAGCAAGCAATAAAAAGAAGGCAGAATTACAGATTTAAAAGAGAGGGAGAAAAAAAAGTGGTTGGTGTTATAATTACCCAAAGAAATCCGTACTCATTAAATTGGCTGTTTTTATGATTGACTTTAATTGGAGGTTAGCTCAGATATTTAGCTCCTTTCCCACCCCTTTAAACACACACATGCACATAATCTGTAGAACTGCAGACTTGTTTTTCTAAGCATTGAGAGGAGCTTGCCCTGTAATTTGATCCCCACTGACAGATGCATTTTCTATGCTGCCATTTTGAATTAACCTATTGTGCAACAATTTTCCTCAGCTCTGTTGAATAAAACATCAAGTCTTATTACCTCAGATGGATTTGATAGAGTAAAAGAATGTACTTCTAGCTGAAGTAGACTATTTGCAATGAGTTCAGTGATTTGAACTCTGCCAACAAGCCCCAATAATTTGTGATGTATACTTAAAGAATGAAAGAGAGAGGAGCCACGTGGGGGGTCTTTTTGGCTGTATGAAGTTCAAACACAAACCTCAGAATAATATTGTTGTATGTGCTAAGGTTATGTCCCGAGATCAAACCTTTTTAGATAAAGCATGTTAACTGAGATTTTTTACTATTAAGCAGATTAGGTTTGAACTAGAGATTCTCTTACCCCAGTAGTTATCCAAACTGTCAGGCAACTGTGGGATTAAAAAAATAAAAATCAGTCCCCTCTCCCAGAAGCCCCAATAGCTGGATTTTACCTCTGAGACTTCTTTTGTGAAGACAAATTTTCCCGTATAAAGTTAGGCTAGATTAAATGATGTTTTTCAATTATATTAAATTCCAAATAATTCTGTGATAAGGGGAGAACAGGCTTTCACCTTATTCACTTTTCTGCCCAATTAGAAAAACTTACACAGTTGGTTCAACAAAATTTTGGCACAGAAATGGGAAAGCAACTGACCCTGACATTTAAATCCTGTCATGTTTCATTGCTCGTTTCAAGACAATATTCCCTACTTGGAGCAAGTGATAAGTGAGAAAATAACCTTTTACAATACCTGCAAGTGAATACACAGAAGCTAACTGTAAAAACTAAATGATTCCATAGCTCTCTGAATTCCGAATCAAGCAGTGAGACAATAGAACTGTGCGTATTCTGTCCAACAAAACCCACATTACTAATCAGATGCCAATGCCAAGCTGTCTGCTTTGTTAAATACCCAGGTTCCCTGAGGCAAGAAGACAGCTGCTATAACTACTATGAAATTTGGTAGCTCAATCTATTTTTGCTACCCTTGGGCTATCAAGCTACTGTTAATTCAGACCACCCCAATTGGTACACTTTAGGGATTTTTTTTTCAAAGTGTTTGTAATTAAAATGATAAAACATCATTATTACTCCAAAGATGTTGTGCACGCTTTGTATTTGACAGATACCTACAGAGATAAACCCAGCGTGTAATTTTCATTGACATAATGGTTGTGATTGCATTACCCTTTTAAAAGTATATTGCTTTTTAAAGGGGGGGTGGGGTGAAGAAGGGAAAGGGCATGCTTTTATTTCATTAATAGAATATGTAAATCTGTTGAAATACTAAATCAGTCTCTTGGTTGTAAGCTACTTGTCTGCAAAGGCTGAATCAGGCTTAGCAGCAGGCTGGGGAGTGCTGAGAATTGGTGTTCACAAGGGACAGGGACCTGCTGTGCCACCCACAGCTCACTGCAGAGACCTCTGCTCCCAGGTGCCTCTGCCTTTAGGGACACTGATTCTCAAGTCATACATAAAGTCTGGGCAGACTTAACACACTTATTTAAATGTAAATTAAAAAGGGAAGACTTCATACTCTAAGTGGTGAGGTGACTCAGTTGGAAGGGAAATTTTTACTGTAGCTTCTCTTGCATGTCAGGCTTTATTTGATGCTCTCCTTATGAGAGCATAAGAATTTTGTCTGTTACCATGTCAACTTTCTTAGAGCAAAATCTCAAAACTGAAGCACCATCAAATCAAGGCATTAGAAGCTCTGAAACAATATTGGTTCTATCATATGTTAATTTTTGTTTCAGTACTTCTCTGATAACATTTGAAAAGAATCAATTATTTAAGACTGTTCTAAGGACTAAAACTTGAAATTTGTGAGTTTTTCTGGATTGAGTTAAACTTGTTTGTTTCCTACCTACCAAAATTTATCATAAATTCATAGTCACCACTCTGAGTACAGTTGGTTGAAATGTGAGGTTCCTTCTTTTTTATAAAGGACTTGATCTCATTAACATGAGGAAATGTCATAGTCTACATAACCCTGAAATATGTATTGTATCTACGTCATCGACTTTTACATTAAAAAACATATAAATTCTGTACCAACGGTGCTTTGTTTTGCATGAAGAAAGTTTATTTCTTTAACAGCAAAGACTGCATAACTTTAGAGCTAAGCTAATTATGATAGCCCACTACTTGGTCTGAAGTGAAAATTATAGTTTATTATTTCCTTCTGTAATAAGGACAATGCAGTTGTTTAAATTGTTTAAATACAAAACTTTTTTTTTTTTTTTTGCAAATGGTTATGCTGAATGATTTGCTTTGAAACGAGCATTGAAGTGGTAACATTTGGGCATGATATTTCAAAGCCAGTAACTTGCAGTAAAATTATAGCATGTTAAAATATGCATGCACATAATGCAAGGGGATTCAAATATGCTGTTTCTTATCCCAAAACTTAACCTGTGCTGAGGGGCATTGATCTTCACTGTTGGCTACAGATGCTTTAAAATAACAGGATAGGAACCTGCAGGCTACTTTTTGATTCTGCAAGAAACAAACTATTTTAGAAAGAAAAAATGTTTTTACAGCATAGATAACCAATATCCTTAAAGTCTGTGTCAAGAAGATTTTTGCGTTATATTGTGCTTAGTAATTGTGTACTTGGAGTAAAAAAACTAGTAAAAAAACTAATATTGCAAAAATGCTTCTGCCTGGATTTTCAGTGACAATACATTAAACACATAAATAGTATGCCCTGCAGATTGGGCTTTTCACAACTCTCTGATAAATTCTTTGGCCCTTTAGGAGGCAAAGGGCTGAGTCCTGCCAGCTTTGTTGGTTATCAGGTTTATTTGAAACAGGAGTTGACTGATGCCAAAAGCAGGCTCTGGAAGTTCATGTGAAAGGAGCTGCTGAGGAGTTTTTGTGGTGTGGCTTTAGTCCTCCTGGTCAGCAGACTGCTGGTCAATCAGCAGTGCACAGGTCACCTTGGTAAATGTGCTTCAGACTGTCTGGTTTGGTCAAAAGAAAGAAGATCCTCCTTTTTTCTTTTCTGTTTCATTTAATTAAGGGTAGAATGCTCAAGGAAATACTACATTCCCTGAATAAGGAATAAGTGCTGATTTTGAAGAATTTTTATCATTTGGAAGAGTGGATGTGAGACACTGTTTCTTTCTGAGGAATATACAGATCATCATGGTAGCAGGTAGTGCTTGACAGATAAAACATCATCTTAGCAATATGAACAAGATAAAAACATCAGTACTAATACTTGCAAATGTTTGACTTAAACAAAAGATAAAGGCCCTTAGAATTTTTCCACAATAGAAGGATTTTGCTGATGCAGCTGCTGTGGAAAACTGTCCTGGGGATTTACACTTCTTTCTGGCATAAGCACCCTAATATGGAGGCGCTTTGTAACAGCTGCTGCCCCAGCAGAAGAGCTCTCACCTTCCCAATCATACTTGCACCATGCTTCTATTGGCAGGATTGTGTTGGTTAAGGATAATGTGGTTTTTTCATGTTTCTAAATAATTTAGCTGCTTGAACAAAATAATTTAATAAACACCTGGCCATAAACACCTGGTGAGTATTCACCATGAATATTCAGACCTCATGGACCATAAATATTGCAAAGCTCTTCCAAAGTCAAAATATTTCCCATGGTTAGTACATGGCTAACAATTCTCAGCCTTGAAGATGTGTAGATGAGAAGATGTGTCTTGTTACCACTTTTTATGATGAAGTTACAGAAGTTGTTTTACAGAATGCTAGTGCTCCTAATAGTTTTTCCAACTATGGTATTGCCAGATGCAATATAACAATGCTTTCCTGCATATTTGAAAATGGTGGGAAACAGCAGTTAACAGTATTTATCATGAAATATGCCTCAGCATATGCCTCTGAACATGTCTTTTTAAGACCATATGGAGTATAATTGGTGCTGAACAACATTGAGGTGTTTTGTGAAAAGTAAAGGCTAAGCATTATAAAGAGTCATAAAATCTGAAAGAATGAGGCAAATGTAAGAAATGGGACCAAGAGGGAAGAGGGTGGTACTGAATACTCTGTCTTGCTCTCTGCATAACCTGATGTGAGAGATCACAGTATTTTTCATAGATTTCTCTTCACAGTAGGGTTAAAATAAAGAAATTGAGCAAAACAGTGGCAGGTAGTGGATATGGAAGATTGTGTGAGTAATTGGAATGAAGCAGAGACAACCTTGTCATCTGCTGAGGGCACCCAGGACAATACTGGCATTTATACCTGTGCATACTGTCATTGATCACAGCAAAGTAAGGTAAGAATGATCTTTGTTCCTTAAATATGAATTTCCCCTGTCCTTTGAGGACTGTAGTCAAAGTGAAATACTTTTTATTTGTTTAGTTATTAAGACAGCTTATTTCCAAGAGGAAAAATTCCAGCTTAGAATTAATAGACCAATGTACTAAAATTTAAATTCCTCATTATTTTATTTATTTTAATAATGAGCAACAACTGCATGTAGAAAAAATTACAAACTAATAGTGATGGAAAATTTTCAACAATAGGAAGGATCCAATTTTCAGTGAAGAAAGAGAGAAATTTTCAATGAGTGTGTATATAAAGGATAGCAAGTATTCATTCTCTAGAACTAGTGCTGTCCCTAAGTGCTTCTTTATACTGCTGAGAATGGGCAGAAGAGAGTTTCTGCTGAGGACTGTAGCTTCTTATCTGCCTAATTGAGCCATCATTTGTTGACGTGAGGAAAATCATGTGACCTGCCTTTAATGCATTTCACAGTAACAGCAGAAGTAGAAAATGTAGTTCATGGAAGAGGAGCAGAAAACGTTAAAATTTTTAGACGTTGGGATATTGTAAAATTTGTATTACAGCAGAGTCAAATGTTTGAACATTAGCATGGTAAATACATTAAATAAGAGAATCAGATTCTAATTATCTTGAAAACATTGAATTTCTTTCTATTACAAAGCCTACGGACCTTCAAAATATGAATATAATAAGTACTTAGTTTTATCAGTATGATGATAAAATTATGTCAGTAAAATTGAAAGCATGGGTCATCTTTCTTTTCTTTAGAGTAAAAATGTCATTATAGTAATCTGCCCAATTGCGGAGTTGGTACCAAGTGTTGTACAGTGGTAAAAGTAACAACAGAAAAACATCCAATATTATGATTTAGTAGATAGATATCAAAAAAGGGTATTAACCCCCCCTGTAATTGGAGGCATATTCTCTGCTTTATTCAGTCACTCTGCCGTATCAATTTTATATTAAACTTCAGTCATGCTCCATAGCCAAATATCCTATTTTATAGAATGTAGAATTGCAGGCTTAACAGTTGTCTTGTGGGGGTTTTTTACAGCACTAGGGTGAATTGATGTCATCTGTAAGAAAGTTAATTTCAATTTTGTTTTAAAAACATGGGATTATTGGCTGCTCTGTTGATAAAGTGACATCATAGGTTGCAGGAGACGGGTGCAGCAGCAAAACCACTTTAGAATTATATCTAGATTTTAGCAGAGTAACGTGAGATTAATAGCATTATGGAGACTCATTTACTAATTAATAGATAATCTGATTGTGTCTGCTGATTTTCACATCACTAGCAGTTGTGTCACCACTGACCTGACAGGAGGGAGTATCAGAACAGTGCTCCAGTCTTTCTGCAACTGCAGATCTGTGTAGAAAATGTTCTCTGCTGAAAATAGTTGGCAGCTGCAAGAGTATTGTATGTGCTTCTCTCGTTTTAGTCTTGTCTAGACATCCATGTGTGGCTGCTGTTGGGATGCTGTACTGAACTAGGAAGGACTTTGAACTGATAATTTACTATTGCAGCTTTTAAGTTCAAAAGATTCATGGCTTGCACCTCTCATTCTTGCTTTTTGACCTAGTGCGAGAACTGAAATGGAAACAATAATGAAAAGTAAGACAAAAGCGTCAGAGGTTAAAAAGAAAAGTATGAATCCTTAGATGTTGGGGAAGAAATTCTCCTGGGCATGTTGTAATGCAGTATCTTTCTCTTTTGCATAAAAAGAATATATCATTTTAATGTTTTATTTTCAGAAATATTGAGATAATGTTAATAGAATAGAATACAGCTTACATGTTGGTGAACCATGGTGGAGCATTTAATGTATTTTCCATGCTGTTCAAGCTATTGGTTTTAGATTTGAAAATAGATTTTGGGAAGCTATAATTGTCTTAAACTTGTGTTACCAATTAGAAAGCAACTCAACAATTAACATCTGCCCTAAAGGCAGATGTTTTAATTCTGATAGTATAATGCAATAACATCTAAGTAAGTAGAAAATTCCAGGATGAATTTAGACTTTTACATGTAGAAGACAACACCCAGAATGTTACCCAGGATGTGAATTCCATTTTCTGAGCTGTAGGCTATAAATGGCCATAATACCTAAAAAGCTGTAATTGAATCACAGTCAGTATATGTTTGAGCTGCTTTCAGAGTCATCCTTAGCTCCCTGTTTACTCATATAGAGGAATTGTTCAGACCTTTGGACAGAATGCAGGATGTTTTGGTGCTGAGTGATATTGGCCAGGAAGGAAGAGTATTTCTACATTTCTTCCCATTCTCCTCACATCCCAGTTAGGCAAACCTTAGATATTGCTCTTGCTGGCTCTTTTTTAACTCATAAATATATTTGTGCATAAGCAACTGATGAATCAGTTGCAATTTGGAAAGTAATTTTTTTCCACCTCCTAATAGTAATTAGGCAGTATTGTTATAGTAAGAGGAGTTTTTTCCAAAAATCTAAGCTCAGTCATCATTTCATCTTAATCCTATTAGTACTGTATATATTATAATGGTAAAAGTAGTCACTGACATTTTATTGTAAATAGGCACTATTTAATATTGCATCAGTTTTACAACACTGTCTTGTCCTCTTGTTACAATTCAGGTAAGTTTTCAATTTAACAATAGGCTAGGTTTAAAAATAATAGAAAATACATATCATTGCATGGAATTCCTGGAAGCTGCTTCCACTGGTAGCTGGAAGACTTAAAACAAGAAAAACAAACCCCAAAAAACTTAATATTATTGTGAGGTTATGGTTTTGGTTTTGCCAATTCAAAATGTCTAGTGGAAATAAATTTCTGGTTTTAGTACAGCAAGAAAATGGGGATCAAGATAATAAGAACTTTGGTTTGTTGATGTGGCCAATGGCAAAAAATTAGTGTTGCAGAGTGACTCATCTGTACCAGAAGGGCAGCAGTAGCCCACAGCTAAATAAAAAGAAATATCAGTTACTTTGTGTGTACTCTTATGTTTTGCTTATGTGCATTAATTATGTTAAATGAAATAACATAAAATAATTACTATGACCTCAATAAACTGAAAATTTACATTATGAATTAGGCAAAATCTTACACAACAATCCTGTACAAGTTTTGGGTCAAATCTAGGACTGTGTTTACAGTCCTTTCAAGCTGAAAAGCTGTAGCTAAATATGGAATTTTGATGAAATGCATAAAATACATTAGCTGCAAATTCTACAAGAGTATTATTTGCTTGGAGTTCTCTTTGCCTTCACTGATAAGTTTGCCTAGCAATACTCAGAAATGATGACTGCCCTGGAATGGGTGGTGGTTCAAAAATAAGCCTTGTGCATATCAGTGGGAGTTAATATTTGTCTGATATGACAAATACGTAAGAAGTTTTAGAGCAGGCATAAAAGAGGTTCCCAAATTAAAATCTCTTGTTTGAAAACAATGAAAAGCTTTTAGAAATCCTGTGAAACATTGTGAGTTCATCTTCTGTGTAATGTTTATTGCCACAAATGTTTGAGAATATATTATAATAAACTACCCAGTTCTTCACAGATGTTAAGGATTATTATTAATGACTCATTTGGCTTTGTAATTGCCATAAAAATTTTTCATTACCAAAACCTCTGATGAGAAAACAGCTTTCCCAAAATTTCTCAGTACACTGGTTTTTATATTGAACTTTATAGTTTGTTTGTTTTTCAAAAGCTCTTAGCCTGTAATGTCTGATAAAAAGTGGGTTTTTGTCTAAAATTCATTGTAAAAGGGTGCACATATGGTTGATCTGCCTTTGTCTTATTTTGTATAGCCTTGTTTGGCGTAATGTTTCAAATAATGGAATACCACAGATCCTTCAACCCCCTAATACACTCTGCTGTTTTGGTAATAATGGGTCAGAAAAATTGGATATCATTCTTATGTCATCTTTATTCCCTCTAACTTGCCACATTAAAAAGATTGCTGCCATTTTGCAACAAAATCCTGGATTTTAACTGTATGGAAGCAGAGGGCTTACACTGAAAGGATGGTTGCTTTAGTCTCCAGAGATTCTTTTTTTAAATGTCCTTCAAGATAATGTTCTTTATACTTTGTCATTTATTTTATAGTTTAATTTGGTTGTGTCACATGGAAGATTTCTGTTGCTTGCTGTAGTTTGATGTAAAATATAAAAATTCATCTTGTCATTCTTGGAATCCCTCCTGCTGATGAGCTGCAGGATTCAGTAGCCCACAGTCATGTGGGCCTTTAAACTGAGTCATGGACCTCATAAATCATCTAAAGAGCTGTAATGGTACAGTCTGCAGCAGTTGTCATACATAGAAGGTGTGATATTTTCCACAGTATAGAAGGAAATCAAGTGAAAGGGGGCAAAGAGCATGTTATAAGAGAGTTTAGAGTCCTATAGGTAATGCTACTCATGTTTTTATTCAACATGTTCAAGATACTTTGTTTTACAGTGTGGTTTTCCTGAGAGGGTAACATTGGTTAAGCGCAATAAAGCAAACAAATCATTTTCTCCAGACATGTGTGGTTAAAGTCCAGTGATTGTTGGCGTTAGGAACCCCAGACCAGCAGTGGTCGATGTGCCTTTGCTAATGTGAGTGCCTGTGGTTGGTGGTTCAAATATAGCCGTAAATCTAAGTGTATTTTTTCCCCAGTTTTGCTCATGCTTTTGTTATATACGTCTCATATCTCTTTTATAAGAGATTATGTGCTGGTAAGATCACCCAAATATTTGATGCATTATGTTGACTATGCTGCATAATTGCTAATTAAAGTTTTATTAAAATTTTATTCAACACTGTCATATGTTCATAATGGATATTTGAATTTTTAATATAAATGTTGGTGAGTTTAATAAAAACATTACTTGTCGTCTGACTCTGGCAAGCTAATCCTAAAAAAGAAAGGAAAAATAATTTCATTTCAGAAAATAAATTTTCAGATAATAACAAGTCAGATGCAAAATTAAGCACACTTCCAAGTTGCTGCTTTGTCAAAATGGATTTAGTTAGGGAAATTCCTGTGGATTTAAGCGAATTCTCCCAAGAAGTGGTGTACGTGACAGAAATAATGAAAACTACTTAACTTGCTATGAAATGCACAACATTTATTATCACTTTCAAAGCTGATATTTCATGCAGTTGTAGCTGTTTATGACTGGCTTGAAAGCAGTTGGATAAGGCTGCTTTCAGAGGTGGCCATGCTGCTCCAGCTGGGATGTAGCTGGACTGTTGACAGTTGGATTTAGCTTAATGGGGGTTATGCTACTTTGAGCAAGGCTTTGTTCAGGGCTACTTTGTGCTCTCATCTTGATAGTTTAAGGTGCTCTCCAAACTTACAGGAACATAGTTTAATACAAATGTTCAGGCATGGTTTGGACAAAGTTACTGTCATTGATTTTCCTTTAAGTTCAAAAACAAGAATTAACCTCAGCCCCTCTAGTTGCTTTAAATCAATGCTGTTTATTACATAAACTCTTCCTTTTATATCACTCTCATTAGATAATCAAACATATAAACTGTTCTTTTTCTTTAAAATATTTTCTTCAACAGAATAAAATAGAAATATGAATGAGCAATAAAACCATGGAACAAAGCAAGAGCAACATTTACAACTCTTGAGCGAGCTAATGGAGTGCAGGAAGTGCTAAGGGAAGAGTAGGAGATCATAGTCATGCTGTAGGGAAATATGCACAAAATACCCTCTCAGCTTTCAGTAATCTGCAGCTCAAGGTCTTCCTCAGCTAAAGGCAGTGGCATGTTGCTCAAGAGTTCTTGAGGTTTATCCGCTTTCTACAAGTAAATGTAAATAATAATTTTTTTAACTTTTCCCTTTGTGGCCTGCTGGTGTAACAAGTCATACACTTAAATAGTGTATGGATGAAGTAGATTTTTTTAATTTTGAACTTGCCACATGGTAGTTTTATTGGATGTCCTTTACTCCCCACAGCATCAGAGACACTGAGCAATTGTTCTCTGCATCCTTCCTGAAGCTCAGAGCTGGCTGTGGCTTCTAGAAAGAATGATTTTATATCAGGTGGTTGACATGGAGTAAGCAGTCATGTGGGAGTGACCCCATATGGATCTGGTTAGTGAGGGCAGGTTGTGAGGAAACACTTCTGAGGTGGAATAGGCTACAGTGTGCTAAGGCTGCCTGCAGAAGCCAGGCAAGAGCAGCCTGGCAATCACTCTGCTGGGCTATCCCATTCAGTGGTGTTGGATGTACACCACATCCAGGGAGCAGCAAGATGCACTTTGATTCCAAAACAGGGATAATCTCCAAGTCTTGCTATGAGTTACCACAGGGTACAAACTGTATTAGAGATTAGGCTTGATGATCTTGGAGGTCTTTTCAATCTTAATGACTATAGATTCTATTACAGTCTGGTTTACTGTATATATATTTTATAATGTGGACAAGCACTAATACAGCAAGTGTATGTAGATTTGTATTTTTTTTTATATTATCATTCAATTTTTTCAATCTCATTTAAAACATAGTATCTCTTAATTATATGATACCGCGTGATTGTGGCATCCTGACTCTAAATTTCTTAGTTGTGGTTATCTTACTCTGTTTTCATACACTAGGTTTCCCTGCAATCACAGAGTCCTGCTTCTGGCTCCCAAGAGCTGAACACTGTATTTCAGCTGAGGATGTATGACTGCAATTTATTCAGAATTATTTCCCGAATTTTGCTTTTTTTGCAGTTACTGAGTAATGTGTTTTTCTCAAAAAGGTAAACTTTGAGGGTGTGTCTGGCTATGAGCATGTGAGAATAGTCCTTGCCTTAAGGCCTGAGTCATTATGTCGGGTTTGGTGCTGCTGGTGAAGAAGGTGGCAAACTGAAAGGCTGATCAGAAATCAGTTTCCTTCTTTTTAAGTGGTTTCTGATAGTTTAGCTTTCAGGAAGTTGAAAATCCCGTATGTAAAAAAAGAGTATCAATCTTGATTACATTGTTTTGAATTGGTATGCGAAGGGTTTTTTTGAAGTTGTTTTGTGGTTTTGTTTTAAGTTGTTTAGACAACTCACAAAATGTTGCATATGTGGGTATCTCCCAAGAATGTAGACTTCTGCTGCTTTAAAAGCCTAAGACTATTGTATATCCAGTAGCAGAAAGGTAAAACAAACAACAACAAAGGAAACACCAACAATTGCCCCAAAACAACAAAACAAACTTGGTAATTATAAAATGTGGGCTGCTACACATGGCTTAATGCCAGAACAGTCAGTCATTTGCAAAGAATCAGTTGTAGTCTGAAAAGAATTTTGTCACACTGCCACCCTCCTACACCTAACCCTAGCAATTGCCTGTAGCTTTGCTCAAAATAAGGCTAAAAAATCATTTCATGTTTTCATAGCACCAAATATTCTTACTTATACAGGCTGTTTGTACAGACCACTTATGATTTGTAAGGTTAGATTTATAGATAAACCTAACAAAGTAATCAACAAACGCTTTCAGAAGGAAATAGTGGGCAGACAAGGAGGATGTGGTAGCCATTCAGTGATGCTTTGTGGCATGCTTTTTTTGCAGGGTTGCTCGTTTTTCAAATAGTCTGAGCATGGCTTCTGTGAAGTGTGAATGGGCTATATTTCTGCCCATTTAATTTAATTTCTTTTTGTTTGGATATGGTCTTAGTGGTCTCCCTAAAACCATGGCAGTGTTTTGCCCTGTCTGCTGTGAGAGCCTGTTCTAATTTTTTTTTTTTCTGTACAGATCTTCTAATCTGTTTTGCCCTCAAAAACTCTTTCGCATCCTTTTATGTCTGTTCTTGAATTACAAACATGCAGTTGTCAGCATAACCTTTGCACACACAGCCTGGTGTGAAATAAATGTTCATGTCCAATGTTTGCGCCCAGCCTGAGTGCTCCCTGGAAGGGCCCTGTGTTACTGTCCAAGGACATTGTGTACATTTACACTGCCAGGTCAGGTTTTCTCAGCTCAAGTTGCCTCACTGTAGGTTATTTACCTTGAGTGAGGGTGGACACAGAGTGTGCAAAATGGCCTTGAGCTGCTGTGCCCAGGCATTGTGGTACCTGGTGTGGGACAGAGCTGCCTGGGGCTTACTGCAGGGCTAGCTGGAACACTGTCCCATATGTCTCCTAAGCAGTTGTGGTAAAGCTGCTCAGTCCTTTTGGGGCACATAATTCTATGTGGCAAAGAATTAGAAGTCTTGTCATGCAGCTTGTCAGCATCCACATTCGGAGTAGTTACGTTAGCAGGAACTGAGTTGTTCTAGGTTGAATATTTTTGTTTATTGTATTACAAACATTTCTGCTGCGGCAAAATGCATCCAGCTGACAGTCTTCTTCCCTTGCCACCCTCAGCGCAACACCCCAAAAGATAATGTTCACACTTAGAATTGAACTTTGAAATACATTTAAAAAAAAAATCCATCCATAAAAAGGGCTAATGGTTAGCAGTAACATTGTTGCCTCCTCAAGAATTATTTTTTTCCTGTGAATCGCTTTTTGTAGTACAAGCCTGCTAATAAATACCAAGTAAATGTTCTCAGGGGAAAACCTGGAGAGTATTTTCTTAAATATACCAAACAAATTGAGTATTCCAATTCTTTTCTTTTAAAACAAATATTTTCTGGAAGACTAGTCTTTTACAAAAGTGGATATTGATGTGGTATCTATGTGGGACAGAAAAGGATTGTTTGAGCTCACTCAAGTGAAGTCTTCCACCCCTTTTGTAACAAATACAGACACCAGTAGATGAATGAGTGTTACAGCTGGTGCCTGTCATGATCACATGTTCTGCTTATGGATCTTGTCTAACTCTAGACTTGATGTATTACAATAATTGAAGTAATAAACTTTACAGTGAAAGATTCAAGGAGTAAAAGATACAGCTTCTACTCAGGCTTGAAAGCCTCCCTTTTATTAAATTGAGGGTTTGAGGTTTAGGACAGCAGTATTTCTGTGGCTTTTTTTAATGAAAAGACTGAAATGTTTGCTCTATTTCTAGTGAGTGTAGGTGTAAGGAGGCAGCATTTTGTTAAACACATGCAAATATAACAACATTCTGACAGGAGTAATGTTAATTTTTATAAATTTCCGTCACATATGAATAATAGATAAGGCTAAAGTCTTACATTGAAGTTTCCACATGACATATGCATTTTGCAGAGGAGCTTAATCCTTTCATAATGATGCTTTTAACTCCAGAAAAACAAATGGATAGGTTACTGAAATGGATGTCCTTAATTCATACTTTTCCATATACTAGATCCAAATGGTTCTTCTTTCAAGTGACCTGTGTCCTGTATAGCCTCAGTATTTTCATGTGTGGTCTGCAGCCACAGTAAGAGGAATGTCAGTGCTGTGGAAAGAAAAAGTAACAGATGTCTGTGAATGCAAGGAAGTGTTGTGGAAGTAGAGATGGGGTGCAATGCTATCTCTAGCTTTTTAGAGATTTCTATGGAAACTTGACACTTCTGGAGTACAGGCGTCCCATGCCAGCATCACAGAGCAGGACACCTGCCTATTGTGGAAACCCTTCTTATCAGCAATCCTGACATCAAACTCACAGATTTGTTTGTAGAAAATGCAAGGTTTCAGATGCAGCAAGTCTTCCATAAAACAAAACAAATCCATCTCTAAAAGAAAGCCAAACCCAACCCATGAAGGAAAAAAAAATCCTGGAAGAAAATTAGTTACCAATTAGTTTAAATTCCTTATTATTGCAATGTGTGTGTGTGTTTCTGTTGTCGCTGTAATATCCTACCTTTTCTTTTAATCGTGACTTTTTCATACATTTGCCACTTCATAGATGAAACCACTGTTAATTTAACTTTCTTGTGAAGTTGATGCTCTTATTATTCTTTAATAATGCATCAGCATAAAATATTTCTATAGAAATTAGTGGAAAAGATTATATTCTGCTCCATAAGGCTGCCTAAGGTAAATATGCAGGTGTGATACTACGTTTTCCCTTTGAATCCTGTGGTTTCCATATGTCTTAGGAATAAAACACTGTTAGGAAAACACATACAAGTGTTCTGTCTCCCTAACAATCTTCATCAATCTGTACAGCTTTCAGAGGAGTTAAATGCCAGGATTGTGTTGTTCAGCAAGTTTGCTTTATCCTAGAAGCAGCTGGTCCTATTACTGCATTAACTGGTGCAATGTACCTGCAATTTTTTACAGGATAGTTTCAGTACTATTTAGTTGTGGTTTGTAAAAGTACTATTTTACTTGTAAGGCTAGTCTGAAATCCTGCATTTCTCTGGTGCTAAACTTGTTTGTCCCTGAATTGCAGCATGTGTCTGCCATAGCATGAGGTATTCAGGAGGAAGTACTTGATCTTGGGGTCTTAAAAACAAAGAGAACACTCATAGCAGTATTGAAATCCTCCCCCCCAGAAAAATCTCTAAGAATTGGCTATTAGAAATGGATTTTGTACATGGCGATAATAATGGGTATTTAGGGTGCATTCATGGGGGGGGATCTTAAAATAGATTTTTGACCTTTTTTTTCTTTCTGTTTCCTGGACTTTGGAGCATACTGTAAGGTCAAAGATGGAATTGTTGTCTATATCTTAGGTCCTGCTGCAGTGCTGGTTTTTTTCCAGCATCTAGTCTTGTATTACAGAAAATACTAGCAAAATAATGTATCCAATTCTAATTTGTGAAAGGTTCAGTTATAATCTACAAAGAAAAACATCTGGTTTGCTACAGTCTTTCTGAAAATTTGAACAGCTGTGTGTGTGTTTCAGCTTCAAGCTGATCTCTCAAAAATGTGTAAATGCATGCTTTACACAATTCTGTCATAAGATTCAGTTGGTTGCATTACTTATGTGCCCTTTTCACAGCATTCTCTCACCTCCCACTCATCTTTAGCAAACCTCTGTAGTTTTTCCTACTGATTGAATTGATGAGTAGAGAGCAGTGAGCTGCAGGCTATGCATCTTGTGGCTCTGATGCGACCTTTGAAGGCTGGTGGTGATTTGTGGGTGGAGTCCTTATTCACCTGTTTGAACCTGGAGGTAAAGTTGGCATTCAGAAATAGCATGCAGTTCCCAACATGGGGCATGGAAGCCTGAACATGAATCATTACAAGAAGATAGCTACTTTCCCTTTTGTGCTGGTTTTAGATTTGGGCTGGTCAATAAACTTCCTTTCCTGTTTACTTTTTCAAATGAATAATTTTGCTTCATGATCGAGTGAAGTGTGCCTTAGCAGAGGAAGAAGCATTTAAACACATGCATCTTTGGACCTGTAAGGTTACAGAGGTGAAGTGGGAGCAGGGAGCCAAGATAGTAAATGGAGTTTTTTTCCAGCTGCTGGAAAAAATGTACTGAGTGCAACAAACATAAAAGGCAAAAAGGATTATATAATCCATAAAAATGTTGGTCCAAGTAGGCACAACTGTGGATCTAGAGTGGGTGGAAATTATATATATGATCTTCCTCAGATTTTCTGACTCAAGGTTCTGAGTATGTAAATGTTGTTATTCAGTACTTAACTGTGAAATTTGCTAAGATATTTGATCCTTAATTTTTAATATGATATTACATCCATTTAAATACATACCACATGAAATGTATACCACACTCCTTAGTATATACTGTCCAGTGGCAAAGGGAACAAAAGAAGCCCTTCCCTGTCCTGACGAAGTTAACACGGAATTCCATGAAGTCTGCCTTTATAGTAATATTTTGTATCAGACTTTGGGTTCTGTTCCTAAAAAAGTTAAATTTCTCTTAAGAGTGCCTTACATCTTTTATTGTTAGGCTATTTATGTATGAAGATGTTACTGAATTTGTTGCTTGTTGTCCATTTTCACCATTGAAATCCAATTTTAAGGCTTGGGGTCAGCATTTTTCAGTTTGCAAAACTGTTATCCTTGAAAAATATTGTACAGAAAATAGCAAGCTGTTTTGTATTTGTGAAAAGCTGAGAAAGTTATTACTCCAGCTTTTGCCAAGTAAGATGACTAAAAAAGAAAAGTTTATCGTAGAGGATTATGGAAGGAACAGATTTATGGCAAGTGTCTGATATATACCCAGTATCCTCATGTTCTACTAAACCAGACTTGCCCTGGCCCTTCTGGGGCACAATGCCCTGAGCAAGTGGCTTTCGACAGCTTCTTCAGGAAGCAATATTTTTCTTCAGAAAGAGGGTCACTTCACTGTTTTTCTTTTTCCTTCTCTCCTGTCTTATCTTTTGAGTTCAGGAAGTATTTTAAATTTACAGCCAGCTTTGAAGGCATGAAGCAAGTTCAGCCCCAGAAGTATTTCCTGTTATGGCATTAATCTAATTCCATGAAAGTAGAACTGATTTTTCATCTGTAAAGTAAAGTGCCTGGAGCAGCAGACCATTACTCTAGGTTATCATGATAAAGAGGCTTAGTTTTGACACCAAAGTGTTTATCAGCATAACCAGGGGAAGATTTCATCCTTTTTGTTGAAAGAGTTATTAATGGATTATAATATTTCTTTGCTTCATGGAGACAATGAGTTCATATTGAAAATGTTGACCTGAAATAACAATGTTCCCATAACATATTATAAGTTAATTTATCTGGAAAGCTACCAGTACCTGGGGGAACTAGTTGTAAAATAATAATGTAGTGAGCAGTGTGTCCTAAGTACATGATCGTTATAATTTTAGAATTATAAAATAGTTTCAGAGCTCTGGCTGGAGCTGCTGCTTGCCTTATGCTTTCAGTGATGCCTGTGAGTGCAATTAATCTGATCTGCCTCATTTTAAGGATGTTGCAAAATATACTGCGTAGTAGCACTCATATACTGTGTAGATGAGAACAACTTCCTTACCTCTTTTAGTGGCAAAAATGATGCTGCCTTTATGTTTCTAACAGTGCTTAAAACATTCAGCATTTAACTAGAAATGTGCAGCAACTACTACTATATTCCTTATTTGTAAGACTACCTTTTTGAGTGTTTACGATTTTTTAGTATTTATGTCTTAAAGAAATAGTTTGAAGTTAATACTTAAACTCATCGGTGAACACCTACTGCCAGCTTGAAACCGTGACTGTATCCTGAGTGTGTAACTGTACAAACTACATGTACAAATTGTTTCAGACTGTGGGAGCTCTAAGAAATCTCAGAGTGCAGTTTTTCCCCACTCCAGTTCCAGTGTCTGTATTTAGGTGTCATCTTCCCAAATTAGCATTCGTCTCCATATTTGTTTGCTGTTACTTCAGAACTATGGATGAAGGGTATTCACTGCTCTTGTGAATGTTAATATAGTAGTAATTTTTACTTTATGTGTAATGAATAGGCTCTGATATGGGAGTGCCTGAGGACTAGGAGGTGATGCATTTTCTCCTCACTGACCACTTGGGAAGCATTACCTTTGGTTTGCATGGGAAGGCAGGAACCTAAATTTGTGCAGCCAGCAGGGAGAAGCATACCCCAGGCAGGGATGGCAGCTAAAACAGGGTTCTGCAAGCATAGGAAAAAACCCAGAGATGCATGGGCCAATTAAGCTGTAAATACTCAAGGTTGCAGGTATCCCCGAGAGTGACTTCAGACTTGAAGGAAAGAGCATTAAGAAGCAGAAGAAAACATGATTCTGAGTCTGAGTAATTTTCAGGGATGGAAAAACATGAGCCTGTGGGTAGTGTGAAGGAGCAGAGTGGAGGGAGAGCAGCAGGCTTGTCCTGAGGATCAGCAGGCCTTGAAAACCTCCTAGCTGAGGGGGGATAGCAGTGCAGTCTGCTCTTCCTTCCCTTCTGTGCCTACCACCAAATGCCAGCCATATAGGTGGTTTGTTCACAGAAAAATGGTTGTGCTCACCAGCACTAATTGTCTTACACCTTCAGTCCTTAAGCTGTGAATTCTGTATCAATTCATTTGGTCAGTTGAAAACAAAAATTGCTATGTAGCATTAGTATGGTTGTATAGCTGTATGCAAATTCATTTTTTTAAAAAGTGCATGCAACATTTCCATGGCAGACAATAAAGTCTTAGTCTTTAGGAACAACAAAAAACCCTGTGTTTTCCCATATCTATATCTTAAAAAAGATTAGGAAATTTCTGTACTTTGCTCATGGAGAATATAATGTATCCCAAGCATGTTCTCCCCGTCCTTAATTTGTGTTTTCACTAGTGAACTAATACAATCTGTTGGGCTGCACTCTGAAGTGAAGCAGGGAACTGAGCTGAGTGAAAGAAAGTAAATGTTGGGGTTTTAATCAATCACCAAGCAACCCCACAAACATTTCTCCCATAAAGCTGGCCATGGTATAGGGATATTGAAGAGCAGTTGGGGAAGGTAGAGGTTAGGAGTTACTTCCCTTAGCTCAGCCAAGAGTAAAAGTGTGCAAGTAATTTTGATCTGTCAACATCACATTTACATTTTTAAAAATGAAAAAAATGTACGTGTAAAGTACATTTATTGACCACCATTTCTAATACCATTGTGCTTGTAATTTATTATTTTGGACTTCCAAGATATTAATGTACAACTTAGTCTTAAAAATATTTTTTTATTTAGATGTGGGTAAATGGTGTTGTAGTAACTGGTGTTACTACTGTTGTAGTAAATGGTGTTGTATAAAAACAGTTATATACACAGAAAGTTAAATTTGAAAGATTTCAAAGAAATGGGCCTATTATAATTTTTCTACTTAGCATAATTATATAAAATTAATATTACTTGGTTTTGCTTGTTTTGTTGGTTTTTTTAAAATTGTATTTAAAATTGGAATTGCCTTTGTTTATGCGTTATCTGTTAGGGCAGGGCTGTAGTGGTGCATTCATGCTGCAGTAGATCTCCAGCTTCAAAGGCAATGTAACAAGCCCCTTGAGCCACTTTTCCCCACGGCTTTCCCAAACTGCAGACTGGAAGTCTGCTGGGGGAGGGGATGGGAGCATCTGGGCCTGAAAGGATGGAGCACTTTCAACTCTGTGTTCTGTGCTGTAGAACAGCTGTTGAAAGAAGGCAACCACCATGCGTTAGAGCAGCAATTAGCACTGCTCTGGCATATGTTGAAATGCTCTTGTCCACCCCCTGGGGAAGTCAAAAATTATGTGAGATGCAAAGGTAGATGTCCTTTCTGCATTGTGTCTCCTGTATAATGCCTTCCTGAGATGGCATTATGTCTTTAGTGTATTCATCAAATTTCTGTCCTTTGATATTTTGAGGAACAGAGTGGTGAAGGGTAAGAAAGTGATGATTCTTCCATTCATCAGTAGACTTTCTGCATGTGATCAATATTTAAAAGCTTTTTACTGAAAAGTGTTGTCTCTGAATTTCCCATGGTTCCACTGGAGGAAGGAAGAAAGGGGGAGTTGTGCATTATTAAGGGAAAATTATGTCTTGCTCTAAAACTGCACCTATGGTTTCAATTAGTCAAGTCTCAATTATAATAACGTAACGAGGAGAAATGAGGAGGTGGGGGTAACCTGGGTAATTGCAAATGTGACTAACACAAAACACATGTAAAATTAGATTGCAAGAGCCTCCATTGAGAGCTTAATGGAAGTAAAAGTCCTGTGATAACCCTTGGTGTGCACAGAAGATCCCATCCAGTTAGGCACGTTGGAGCAGGTAGACACATTGCTACAAGGAACTAATCCAGCTGGGTCACTCCTGTGCACAGCCAGCTCCCCAGGCAAACTAGGCTTCACCAGGCTTAATCCAGCCATGGGAGATCATAAGCAGTGTGAAACTGCCAGCAACAATGTTTTAGAAGCAAAAAATACCTTCTATGGGGAAGGGAGTATTTTTTTGGAGACCACCTGTGGTAACTACTAAATTGATTTGTCAGAGCTGTGCTTAAATAAGCCTTTAGGTGTTTTTGTCCTTAGTTACTGATAACTGATAAATGTTATCCTGGTCAGATATACTTATTTCTGATTTTCCCAGCATCTTTCTGTATTAATATATATAATCTGTATTAATAAATACAGATGACTTTAGGCTGCAGCTTTGTGGCAATCAGAGATGATACAATTGTATTTCACGCTTCTACCAGAAGATGCAAGCTTCATAGGTAGGGTGGTGATTGAAATGTAGAGGCAAATTGTTCCCTTCCCATATGTTAATATAGAAGAAGCAGATATGACTGTGTTCACATCTGTAGCAAATATTTTTATCAGTCATATCCCTACTTTAAAAATATTTTTTTTAAAAAGTCATTTTGAGGGGCAGAAAGTTGAAAGTGAAAATACACTTAGGGTATAAAAATATTTTCTGTTGGTTTAGTTGACAACTGTCACTATTACCACCTTATCTGAGGTCAAGATAAAAACATATCTAGTATTTCCTTTCCTTGAAAAAAAGGAGTATGTCTGTTAGAACACATTGTCTAAGGATTCTAATCATACACAAAGGAATCTCTGTATTAATATTTATTAATATTTCCTCTAGCAAGTAGTTCAACATTGTAGTTTAGATTATTAGAGATAATCCTGTTGTTCAAGGAATCCCTGAAGTTTCTAGGTATTTACATGCATGTGAGATGGAGATTTTACCAGGAAAATTTAGTAGAGACCGATGAAACAGTATTAATGAATGCCTGGCTAAATATAGTTCACTTGGGAGAAGTCAGTATGGCTTCTGCAAAGGGAAATATGATTTGTGCTGTTAGAAGGGCTCAACAAACCTGGGGGTGAGGGATCTCCAACTAATACAGCTATGTCTACACTAGGAAGGAATGCACAGTTCTCAGCTGGCCAACAGGACTACGAAACAAAAGCAAACTAAACAAAACCCAACCCAAAATTTAGGAACCATAAAGCAAGGACTAGAGAAAAAGATACAGAAGACAAAATATCATTAAGTCATCAAAGAAATTCACACCTTAGATAATGCTGATAGTTCTGTCAATTCTAAAAAGCTGTTACAGAACTGGAAAGAGTTTAGAGGAAGGCAATAAACAAGGATGAATAATGGTTCCTGTATGGGGAGGAACATAGTTGTTCATAATTGTCTTTTTTGAAGAGTAACAATTGAAAGAAGGAAACTACAGAAGCTGAAAAAATCAGTCATAGTGTAAAAGGACACACAGGAATCAAGTGTTCACTCTTACAAGATGAGACTCAAGTGTTACTTAGTCAAGCTAGGAGAAACCAGATTCAAAATAAATGCAGGTAGTAGGTGTGTGGCACAGCTTTGGCAAAGATGTTTGTAGATGCAAAATATTTGCTTACAAGATGAGTTCTTGAAAGATGGATCCACAGAGTATTATCTTATATGAGAAAAGATGGTGTGCTCAGGAAATTTTTTGAGCTGCAAACAACTGGAGGCTGAATGATTACATGGGGAAAGTGAAAAATGCAGCATGCCTTGTTCTCTGTTTTCCCTGTGTATATCCACTCATGGCCATTCATAGAGGTTGGACATGGGATTGGATGCATATTTGTATAATTATAGCTGTGCTCAGTATTCAAAGTTGTGTCTTGTTTTCCAGAATGTTCTGAAACATTCAAAAGTTTATAATAAATTGTTATTCTGTAGACAGACTTTTCTTGTGTACAGAGCTCATAGGAGCAACTGTGCTACTACTCCTTGTTTCTCCTACTACTTCTGGTTTCTGTAGAAGTAGTAAGTTTGCTACCATGAACAAATTTGGGGTTTGGGTAGAATAATATGGATGTGAACACCTGATGCTCAGCTATGTGGGAAAATACAACTGTTTACATAAGAAAAAATGGAGAGCTAGAGACTACCCTTTATGTAAGCTCAGTTATTTCATCCAGCAGAGCTTGCTTTGGAGTGAAATATCTATTTTTGCAGATCAAATACAATAATAACACTAATTCAAATATTGTATGTTGCTCATTTTTGGCTCATGCCAAAAAACAGTGATTGGAAAAATCTTTAGCGCAAGAAAGCTAAAATCCAAAATTAATTTCAGATGTTGCACTGTAATGGCAACAGATTGTTCTGCTGTGAGATGTGCAAAAACTCCAGTTGTGGAATATCCGGACTTGGAAGGGACCCACAAGGATTATCAAAGTCCAACTCCTGGCCCTGCACAGGACACCCCAAGAATCACAGCATGTGCCTGAGAGCTTTGTCCAAACAATGGACTTTGGCAGCCTTGGTGCTGTGACCACTTCCCTGGGGAGCTGGTCCAGGGCCTGAACACCCTCTGGGTGAAGAACCTTTTCCTGGTACCCAACCTAAACCTCCCCTGACACAAATTCAGGCCATTCCCTCAGGTCTTGTCGCTGTCACCAGGGAAAAGAGTTCAGTGCCTGCCCCTCCACCAGTATTATTGCTAGCATTCTTCTTTTGTTGCACCTCAATTGTTACTGAAATAAAAATTATTTGGGGTACTCTGAATTCCTTTTGAAAGGTTTCCAGGTGAAGATCTGCCTGTGGCTTGTCTTTTTACATGTGGTTTTAAAAGATATCTGTAATAGTTTAAAGTGAAACAGCATCCCTGAAGTTGTAAGGTGTGTTTTAAAGCATGTTTCACTGGTAGAATTGTCTGTATATGTGAAGCTATCACTGCTCACTGGACTTGCCATTTTTATCAGTGTCTTTGACCATCAACCATATAATTCTAACTCTATTTCATTTATTGTCCTGTCTCAGCTCAGGGATTTCAAATCATAAGGGCATGACAAAGAGGCTTGATGAGTGCCTGTTACTCATCTGATGCTGTCTTACACTGAGGTTGGCCAGGGGCTCTGCGGCCAGTGAGAGAGATCAATGTGCCAGTCCCACAGCATGCATTTCTTCCTGAAAAAAAAATAAAACCTATTATGCTTCACACATTTACTGGTTTCTGTTAGAAAGTTTTAATAAGTTCTGTTTACACTGCCTTTATTTCTGTATGAGTGATTGTGTTGCACTCCTCACAATGCATTTATGTACTTTTTTCTGCATGGGAGATAAGTGTATATGTATTTATTTCTGCAAGGTCTCAGGTCAAGAAAAGCTTCTCTGGGCAATTTGAACATGATCATTTTAGTAATCTGTTAGCCTTGCTCGTGATGAGGTGGTTTTTTTGGGGGGGTTGTCTGTTTTTGAAACAAAAAAACCTCTTAGAACACCAAGAAACCAAACACTGTAGAAATTAAAGCTTGCTAGATGTTCATGATGTCTGTTTTCTTTCATAGTGAGAAAGCAACTTAATTGTTTTCAAGTAAAATTTTGAATCATTTCTTCAGAAGTAGAAATGGAGCATACTGTTTCTCTTAAGATAATGACATGCATGTGTTCTTGACTGATTCAGTGTTTTGATCTCAGATTCTCTGGACATCTATCATGTAGCTACTGTCATATAAATTACACATTAATGCCACCAAGATTTATTCCAGTATTTGCAGTAGTAGAAGTTCCCTTCATGATAAAATATTAAATAAAAAATAGGATATGTATCCTATTATTGGAAATGTAATTAAAAACAAAAAACAAAGCTACCTACCTAAACATACTAAGCAGCTGCTTCTCTTCCAGCTTTCTGCTAAAAACCTATCACTGATTTTATTGAAATATTTGAAAAGCTTACAGAATTATTCATTTAGTAAATTGAAAAAATCTTAATATTTTAGGATCCAGTCTTCTGCATTTGATAAAGAATATGTGATCCACTGGTTATGAATTTTATAATGTCTGATATTTTAAGATATTAGTGAAGATTTTACTAACCAGTGAGATTAGATCATGAGGACCTTTGTTACTTTCACTGCTATTACAGGAAAACACATTTAAACCAAGCCCTGTCACATCTGCAGGTTTCAGAACCAATGGAAATATTAATATATGTCTGGCTACCTTTGTGCTCCCAATCCTTGAGCTTCATTTCCTGTTTCCAGACACTTGTACTGTTTTGTAGATGCTAACAAGTTATTGACTAACAAAGGCAGAAAGAGGCACTTGCGGACAGGGATGGAGAAGCAAGGTGACAGGGGAAGATGGGCAAGCAAGGAATACAGAGGGTATGGCTTCAGCTTAAACTATGAAATCACACGAAAAATATTCCCTGTGATGAAGCTGACACTTGGAAAACGTTCCAGAAAAACTGAGTATAATTGAAAGAAGTATAACCCCTTAACAGCTTTTAGGCAGGGTGTGCTCCACAGGAGCAAGGCAGAGGAACGTCCCTGGAGTGGGACTGTGTTCAGAAGGCACCAGGAACAACAGCTGGCCTGACTCCAGAGTTTGGGATGACCAATCATGGCATGCATGGCAATAGCCATCACTCCTCCTTGAACAGGAGGAGGTACCAGGAGCTGCTAAAAATCTGTGGGAGATTTGTACAGCTATCCCTGGGAGGAATGCTGTACTAAGTAAATTGAGCAGTTCTCATTCAGTGCAGTATGTTTATTTCTTTTTTTCTTGTAGCTAAAACATGAAATTGAGAAAAGAGACGTAATTGTTATGTTATTTACAGTGACAGAGGAGGAAATGGAAAGGCAATAGGGAATTTATAGAGGTTATAAAAACAGTAGGTAACTACTGTTTCTCTGTGCTCTTAATTACTTTGCTTGTACCCTGTATCTTGTTCACTTGCAGTTTTTCTGAAGTTAGAATTTTAGGGTAGGAATTGAGTCAGCCTTCATGTATAGATCACCTGTACTATAATGAAGTTGCAATCTAGATCAGAAACTTTGAACATTACCACAACATGAATAAATAATAAAACATTATTAATAAGAAACAGCAGCCTATCTGCACAGGATGCAAACCTACCTAAATTCTATATATGTCAATTGTAGATGAGTTGTAAGCTTTGGGTTTCATGAGTTAGTGCATATTTTTGGTGTAGAGAAAATTTCCTCAAACCATAAAAGGATTTGTCATTGAAAACTAACTACTTTTGTATGCAAATATCTATTAAAATTTAAAAAATGTGTATATTCTAACAAAAAATAGAAGTTATCCGGATCTAGCAGAACTTCCTGCTTTTGAGATTTTAAATTATTAGATTGTAAGTATTCCAAGACAGAAGCTGTTGGGTCATTTCTAATTGTAAAGCAGTAGCACAATGAAATCTGAAATAATATTCATCTTAGAAAATAATTTGTTCAGAGGTCTTACCTTCCTTTATGTTCCTTGCTGTTTCAAAATGTGAAGATATCAGGCAGCTGACACAGAAAAATATCAGATGTCCATGGGTAGAAACACCCTAATAAGCACTTAGCGGGATACTTAATGATTAACTGTGTGCATTAATTAGTTGCAAGTGTTGTGTGTCATTAATAAATCTATATTTAATTACAATAGTATATACTGTATATTTGTTTTATGATTAGTTACATACTAAAGCACACATTTACATATTTGTAAATAAGTGATGATTGCAGAGTAATTATTGTTAAATTTATTTATATGAATTGTTAACTATGTCATTGTAACCTGCTTCTTTCACTCAGTCTGAGACTGAATGAAACTTGTGGTTGGGAAGGGGGAAGATTCATCACCTTGTTTATGTATTTGCATGAGAAAATTCTGGGCTGTAATTCTTCCTGTATACTTTCAGGTTAAGAAACATAATGCAAAACAAATTCAAAAACAGCAGCCCATTTTTAGCAAAGGCAGATAATACTGTTTGCTCCTAAGTTTGTGAGTACAATGTTTTTGTAATTTAGGATTTGATAAATGAATGAGAAAAAGTGATCCTCTTGTGTATTTGGCTAAATGTTGTCTATCTATGTACAGTTCCTTAAGAGAGCAGATAAAAGCTATGTGCATTTTATCTTTGTGTTAGAAGTGATTATACAAAATGTACCTTATGGTCTGTTTCTGTCTCATTGAAAGTTGGACTAAGTCTCATTTAACTCTAGCAAAATCAGGCAGTTGCTGTTCTACACATGAAGACCTGGTTTTGTTGCTTAAACTACTGAAATGCAGCTGAAAAAACTGCAGTTTTTTAGAACTAGAAATTAAATTCTTCATCCTTTAGAGGCAGATGACTTCAGTGCCCACTAGCTCTTTTTAAAGGAAAAAAAAAAGAGAAAAATCAGGTAATTTCTGTATTTTTTGCCTATTCAGTTTTCTGAGAATGGCAATCAGTTTCATTCTTATTCAACAGGTTTTCTGCAATACATGTTCTTCAGTCATTTTCAGTTAATATCTCTGGGCTTACTTTGTGTAGTAGATAGCAGAAAATGGCATGTGACTGAAAAAGCAAGAGGAAGGTGTTTAGGTGTTTCACCCACACTTGTTTGTGCTGTACCTCTTACCTCATTATAAAAAGCTTGGCTTATTAGGATATGCTTGGATTTTTTTATGAAAACAAGGCAGTGGGCTTTGCACAAGCCCTTTTGCACAAGGACATTTGAGAGCTCCAAAAAATTAAATTAGAGGTGTTTGCTCTTCAGATGTCCATAATTCTGTAATAGTAAAAAATAATGTTTGCGATTCATTTTTACCAAAAAGTGAGTTGTTTCACTGCATTTCTCAGTGCATGTACAAAGTTCTCACAAAGCGGGACTGGTATGCTGTCTATCATTTCAATATGACTGAATGTTCATGTGGCAGATTGTGAGAAAGATGAGGAAGGTTACGAAGTTGGAAGCAAGTAATTAATGTGAGTCTTCTCTTAACTGGAAAATGTAGGTGTTCTCTCCAGAATTATTAGGAGGAAGAGGCATGGTATCTACTTTAGATATAGCAATTTGTTTTGAATGTAACTTCAATTTTTTCTTTATTATAATAGAAACCTGACTGTAATTTTTGAAACAATTTTTCAGATGTGAGAAATAACATTTAGTTTTTATCTCATGGTGTATTTATGCCAGTGAATGTTAGATTTGGTACTTTCAGCCTGCAAAGTACTCATAGAGAAAGTTAAAGAAAACTTTGTTTCCTGGTCACATATACACCAGACTTAACACATACTTTAGATAAAGATAATAAAAAACATTGTAATATATAATATATTATTAACAAAAAAAAGCATCTTCTGTCACTGGGGGGTTTTCAGCAGCCAGCAGAATTTGCAAGAAGCTAACACATGCAGAATTGCTACAGGACACTATTGATTTTCCTTTCTCTCATCAATTGCTAATTAATTTTGCTGCAGTTAATGAAATAACATTGTTCTAGCTCTTGTCTTTTATAGTAAAAAAGAATCTCTAGTTCAACTGAATTAAACTATTACAGCATTGTGAGATGGAGCCAGAAATGAAATCTGGCTTGCATGCTCAAGTATTGCAAGTCACACTTTTTGGAAAGCAGCCCATAATAACTTAAAGCTTATAGAATTTAACTCCTTGCTATTCTTAAGGTGCTCCAAGTGCTCCACTGGCTGTCATGGCCTAGATTCATTAACTAAGTTCTGCCAAAGACCTTCTGTCTAGTACTCCCAACTGGCTGCCTCTGTTTCACAAGTGATTCATCCAGTAAAACACAGTGAATGCCAGGTTTTGCAGATTTTAAACAGGATGAGTCCAGCCTCACTATGCTACCTCTGAGAAAATAGTGAAAATAATAGAATGGGTAATTTTTTTAAAGTACAACTAATTACTTGAAGTTATAGTGTTTTTAAGACACATGTTTTAAAGGCTAATTTCTTATCTTTACTAATTGTCAAGACTGATTGTCTTATCTTCTTACTGTATCTGCTGGTCAATAGCACGTTAATGCATGAAGAAGACTGCTTTACTTCTCACCCTACTGCTTATACTAATTTTAGTTTTGAAGATGTTCAAAGAGAAAAAAATACCAAACTTAAATTCCATCTTTGAAAAAGGCTATACTGTTAAAAATCCATTCTGTGCAAAATTGAAAAGTTTTTCACGTACAGGAGAGAGCTGGAGAAAATCTGAGTTCTGTAAAAGTGTAATTTTTTTTCCCTTTGTAAACAGGAAATGCATCTTCTTTCTTTGGGAAAATACTATAAAACTGCCTTTCATTTTGCTAACATACATTAGATACCTAAGAAAGAAAGGCAGTGGAACATTAGTAGATTTAGAACATTAATTTAACATAATGAAGTTAAAACATTTTCTAGTGTTTCAGTCACATGGGATACAAGACTGGTTTGAAGGCTTTCATATTACTTGGTGTTTTCCTGGCAGGACATGTAACTAAATGAACAGCTAGCAGAATTTTCAACTGCCACTGGATTATCAGTGCATATCCTTTTTACCAAATCCATAATAATTACATAGAAGGTAATTCTATACTCAAAACTCTAAAATAACCATGTAGTAACACTATGGGAAAATCTTTTGAAAAACCACAAGAAATCAGGTGGCAGTTGCCTAACAGGGACTATGGACTTGTGCCATGGTCTGCATGGTCACAGGGCAAGTGTGAAATGTTTTTGCCAGGACTTTGAGTACTGATCTGCTCCTATTTGAACAATAAGAAATAACATGATCTTTAGAAAAGTGGATATTTTTAATTGTATGCCATCCTAATGATATAATAAATATTTACTGTGCAATCATGACTTATAATCTGACACACACATTGCTTCTCCAGCCCTCTTTTTTCCCAAGCAAAAATTGCATGTGAAACACTTCTGTGTTTTCTTAACTCTTCTTTGTGGTATTCTGTGAATTGTTGAATGGTTTTATGTTGATAAAGGCAGAAGAAATGTACTGAGACTTAAGTAATCATTATTGAAATACAAGAATCATCAGGAAGATGCAGCAGTTTCATGTTCTGTATCTGCAATGTACTTCACTTCTGGTATTTTCAGGGCCAACAGGTCATCTTCTGTAATTCTGAATGTGCACCTGGGATTTTCACAGTAAACATTATTTCACTGTAGCTTTGAGGAAAATACAGGATGGCATTCACTCATTTATCATGTGCAAGATTAAGGAAAGACTTCTGACAAAAATTCAGGAGTCTTCGAGACTAATTCCTTGGATAGCTAATGTAAAAGCCTTCATTTTCAGAACTGAATATTTGCTATGCATGATAATAAATATACCCCTTCTGTTAGAACATTTCAGTACACTTTTGAAGTATTGTTGACACATAGAAGATAAAACTTGCATGATAGTCGTGCCTGGCCAGCTACTTCACAGAAGATCTTAAAATTAAACTAAATTCATTTCCCACTTTACTAGCCTACATATGGTAGTGTTTCCCTCAAATGAGCTTTAAACTTCTATTAAACCTTCCAATGTCTCACAATAACCAGAGGAAATTGTGACAAGCGTTGACCTGTAGACCGTCAGAGTAGATCAGGTCTTTCAGAGTTCATACTGCTGTTTCCTGCAATCCTGGAACTGTGGGTGGTACAAAAAATAACTGTGGAAGAATACTGAAGCTTTACAAACTCTGTTGAAGTCAAATAGCAGTCATCACTGGCCATCTAAAGGCATGAGTGGGAAGCAAATGTGAAGTTACCTAAATAAAAACAGCAGTAAATTGAAAGAGAAGATTAAGGGTTCAGTACTCAAAGCTACTTGGATGCCTTGTAACACTGATGGTCATCCAGAGTAGTTTCAGAAGTAGTTCATATCTTACATGCCAGTATATTTTTTAAAAGCCCTTGACAGTGTCGAGTGTTACAATGATGAATAAATAAATTTCTCCTTCTCTTTAATTTCAGCTCTTTTTCTGTCTTCTCAAGCCTACTCCTTTCTTACCCTGCTCTGCAATTGAATGAGTCAGAAACCGTGGCACATTTAGACATATCCCCTGAAATCCTTTCCTCTTGAAGTATTTGTTACATTGAAATGAGACTAGTGGTTTTCATGCTGTTGAGAAATGCAAGTTTGGGGAGCACATATTGGGATTTTTTTCAGGAAAGCACAGTAAGGTGCTTAGTGATAACCTAACATTGTGTACTTTATGGGTGAGGATTTCTCCAACCACTAAAGGGCAGTGCATGCCACCTTATGATTTCTTTTCTGCAGCCATTGAGCTGTCTGTCCTTGCTGTTAAGCAGATGGAGATAGGGGCCATTGCTGGGCTTTCCTTTCTGAGATTTGTGAGTTTGATGCAGTTTCCAGCACATAAGATTAAAGGTCTACTGTTGTGAGCAGGACATGAAGAGGAAAATTCTGTCCTTCCCTTGTTCCTATTCAGAGGCCAGCTGCCTTGTGCCTGTAGTAAATAAAAGAGCTGATTGTTTTTGAAACAACATTTTTGTTGGCCAAAAACTGACTTATGTTGTAAGAAGAATCCTAATTTCAGCACTGGTATTGAAACAGAAATACTGTGCAGATCTAAAGGTCTCATGCTAAACACAATGTGTGGTATTTACTGTGCTGTTGAAACTCTTAGCTTCAGTGATGAGTAAATATGATCAGATTTTGGATGAAGCAAGTAAACAAACATAATAAATGAAGGTATTTGAAATCACGTTTCTTGTTTATGTATTCTGACAAGTATACTTTAATTATTGATCAAGATAGTAAATATGCAGTTGGTTACATTAAAAATTCAGCATTTTTCAACATTTAGCTGGCAGTATCTATAAAATAGTCTTAGTGGCATGATTCTTTTACCACTATATTGCTCCTGTTCGACAATGTTGGTGTCTCTTCAAGAATAAGTATCACCTTACAATATACAGTGAAAATGTTGTCTTAGGACAAGACTACTCTGAATCATTGTGCTGTTATGTGTGACAAGTACTGACCAAGTGTGTGATATAAGAAACCGGAATATCAGAGCTATGCTCAGTGGTTATTGGGTTAGTGGTTTGTTTGGCCTTTTTAGTTGTTTTTCTTTAAATTTTCATGGAATATCAAATCTGGTGCTTCATTAGAATGAACTAGGGAAGTTGTTACTCTAATGCCAAATAAGAAATATATTTTTCTTCTATATGCAGTAAGAAAATAAAATTCTGTAACAATTTAAACAAGAACTTTTTCTTCTGGGCAATTTTTCACAATCTGAGGGATAGCTTTTACTTAGGTATCATCATGTTTTCAACCAAATTCTAATGGCAGAAGGATGAAGGCTCTTTTCTGAGTTTGGCTATGACAGGAATGCAAATGTGAAATAGGTACACATTCACATTCAGTGCTAGCTCAGGGTGCAGCTGCAGGTTGAGCTCTGGGTGGGAGCCCAATCAAGAGGTGGTGAAATGCCAGCACTTGGCAGAGTGAAGGGCTCAGGGGGCTGAGTCCGAGCCAGGGGACCACCGGTCACTCAGGGGCACGGCAGGAGCTGAGGACCCCAGACCTTCCCATGCTTGGACTGTGAGTGTGTAAAAGCCCAATGGTTCTTTGTCCATGGTCCCTTCTTGAGACCAGCTCAAACTGTTACTGTGTTATTTAGTTATCGCACCAAGAGTAAACTATTGGAAGGATTTGGTCATCTGAGCCTCTGCTGTGGGAAGCCTGGGAATCCAGCTGGTGAGGAAGCCTCCTCTGCCTGTGTGTGAGGATGAACAGGAGGTCCCCACTGGAGCCTCCTGCTGTGAAGGGCCTGCAGTGCCAGCAAGGGTGGTACAGATGTGACTGCCAGAGGGGCTCCTGGATGGTCAGACAGGGAAGTTTCCATAAAAATGTGCAGTCCAATGGCTGCCAGGTTCTCAGACTCATGTCTGATTGCTTAATAGGTCTTTATAAAGCATTGCCATGTTATGGAACCCCATAGCATCCAGACTGGTGAAATATTGTACTTGGCTCAAGATTTTGCTTTAGTTTGTCTTTTATAAGGATAGTATTTTAACTAGGGGGTGATAACGTGTTCCTTTTCCAGCAAATAGGTATTCCAGGAATCTGATTCTGTATAGGGAAGAGTAAATGACCAAAGGAAGCAAAAGGTTTGTGCATTCTGTACAGCTCTGCTTGAAAAGAACAGAGGCTTGTGAAAAAGTATCAACTCTAGTACCTGGTCTGCTTCTGTTAAAGCTAGTTATTTTTATTAAATTACTTGGAATAAACTAAAGACATGGCAAAGCAGTAAAGACAGGCAATTTCATTTTGTATATTAATATGCTGAGAGTTTTTTTATTGGTGGATTGAGCAGCTGTGTTTTGTTTTCTCTTTATAACAATTTTTTGAATTCTTGAAAACAGTATGAAAATCTATCATTAGTGCTTGTTGAAGCTTTAAAATGGTGATAAGTATTTAAAAATAAGAATCTGGGCTCATCATAGTAAGGAAACAAGGCTTTGAGGCTTAGTCCAGTATTCTACTGGAAAGTGGCTGTTTGCTGTACTCTCTATTCCGATGGTTTCCAGACCAGATTTTTTTGAGAGAAATGTCTGCAAGATAGAACTGTAGAGGTGACTTTGTCTTTGGAAAAATAAATTGCTGGATTTGATCAAATTCGTATCTTTCAGTCTTTACTATTTAAAAAAATGTTTTAGCAGGACATTAAGATAAAACATAGTCCTCACATATTTGTCATCCTATGAAGAATTGAATTCAATTCAGAGTTACTTCATGCCTTCCTTTTCAAGTAAGTCCTCTGCTTAACATTTCCTGGAAAGATTATTATTTTAGCTTAAAGAAGACATCCAGCGCTGACAAATCTTGACCCAAGTGGGAAGTTTTACACAGCCATACACAACTGAGAACAGTCTTATAACTGGAAGTACAAAATCACTTAAATAGTTGTATGACACTGAAGGGAAATCCCTGATATAGCAAATTAAGTTCCCTGTTAGGTGTCAGATGGGCTGTTTTTCCTGGGAGTATTTTAAGGTTGTGAATTGAGATCTTGTACATCTCACCTTTTGTCATTTAGGGATATTTTGGGGGAATTGTGTTGGGGGTTTTGTCACTACTCTGGTAGGTGTAGATATTTAGTAAATGTCTACCAGAAGCAACACTTTTTTGTCTAAAGAGATTACACCAGACACATGCAGTTGCCACGAAGGCTACGTGTCCTATCCATAATGATCTTCCTTGCTGATGGATACAGATTTGATGACTGAAATGTATAAATCCAGTTTGCAGAGCTACAGCTGTTGGTTTGGCCATGTCTTTGTGGGGAGTCTGGTAACCCTGCAGAGTGATGTGTTTCTGGAAGGTGCCATGTTGTGTTCTGACCTTCCTTGGCCTGGGTGTCCCAGGGTCATGGCAGAAGGCGCTGCTGCCAGGCTGGGCTCTGCTGCTGGAGGAGAGGGGAGGCACACTGAGATCCCAGCACCACGGGCTGGCTGCTGGGGATGGGCACCATTGCACTGCTGAATGAAATGCATGAGTGGCACCAGCTCCAGCAGATGGGTCTCTGTGGAGTCCATAGTGGTGTGTGCTTCCAGTCCTCAGGGGACTGGCATTAATCTGCAAGGACTTACTGCCTGGGGTGAGGTGGAAGGGTTCTAATAAAGCAGCAGGTGCTTCGGTTCCACGCTGTGTGTCTTTCTCTCCATTTACAGTTGGAGGTTATACACTGGTATAAGCATGGGAAGATGCATGTTTTACACATGCATTTGACAAAATAGCCATAAAAGACTAGGTAGAAAAGCTTTCAGTATTTAGAAGAAGCTTTTAATGTGTGTTTGTGTATGTTTATTTTTTAAAAATTTGGATTGCAGGAATATGTTGCTACTGAATGGTGTATGGCCTTTTAAAGAAAGAAAAGAAAAAATCGCTGCCAACTGCTGAACAGCTAATTCACTCAATATAAAACAAAGATGCATTTCTGTAGGGCTAACGACATGCATCACATCTCCTTGACAACTGCTCTAATTACCTCAGCTTGGACGATCAATATTTGATCTTTTTCCCACCATACAAACATGTCACTTTAACTGCATAGCTTTCTCTTAGCTTTTTGATAATTTGCAGCCAAGTGAAAATGGTCCTTTCTATTTGTTCTCCCTGGCTTGAGGCCAAGGGTTCTCTCAGTAGTATAATGCAGTTCATTGATATGAATTTGTTGATCTCCTGTGTAGTTTTTCACAAATTTAGGGCAATTAAAAATCTTTGGAAAGCATTTCAGTTGAAGTCAATAATTTTGCTTTTAGAAATTACTTTGTTTTATGATCATTTTTCCTTCATCTGTTCATAAAATAACTTCAGGAAGAAAAAAAAAAAGACAAAGCACCATTTTATTGAGTAGCTTATAAATACATAGAAACACAGCTTTCAAACATAGAATTAAGCAATAACTTAAAAATAATTGAAATGTTTAATTTGTAAGAGTAAGAATTGTTTAATTCTAGTTTGGACTCTGAAAAGTAGTTCTTTAAGGGAAGTCACAGCTGAAGTACAGCATTATCTCCCAAGTAATTTCTATAAGAGACATGAACACGAGACTTTGGAAGATAGACTGATCATGCTTCCACTCAGTGAACACTACTAAGCTGCTGAGGTTTGTCAAAGTGTTAGTACAGAGGAAATGATACTGTATAGTCCAAAGAAAGCTTTGTGAATTGTTCAATGTGGCCAGTCAGAAGCAGAAGTAGGGAGCACCCAAAATTTAGGCCATTTAATTAGTTATAAAGTGAATTAAAATGAAAGTGATTTTATCATGACAAATCATTTTTTGTCACGTGGTATATTTATTCATTTTGTTTCTTTTTTCCCTGTGCTCTCATGAGGGGAAATCTATGTTGCTGCAAAATACTGTGATTACCTCAGGTGGACAGTAAGATTTTCTGCTCTCTGGAGTTGTATAGCTGTATTGTTATTTATGCCATCTTTAAGAATTACCACTGAGCTCTTGGTGTTTTAGAAGAGTTTAAATACTTTGTTTAGTGCATGCTGTGTTTATTAAATACCTGTGCTGAATTATAATTTCTTCATAGAGTAAAAAGCTGCTATGCCTAAGGATACATTGAAATCTTTCCCATTGCTCGTATCTGCAAAACAAATTCCATCAGAGTAGACCAGGGCAAAAATCTATCTAGCCAAATACCTGGTATCTGATAGATGTCAGCTATTTCTTAAATGTTTAAGGAAATAGGGGTGGGTGGGGGGGGGGGGGAACTGTGTCTCTCTTCTGGTATTCTGAGAGCTTGTGGCTCTCAGCAGTTATGGACTTCAGTGATCTGAAGTTGAACCTTCTCAGTTAGGAGCGCCAAGTTCCCATCATAGTAATGAACAATTAATTCAGTTATTTAGAGAAATTTTTCTTTTGACATAATAGAATTCTTTACTGGTTTTTAAAAATATCCTCACACTGTCAATTTTTTGCCTCTGCAAAATATAGCATTTTAATAGAAATCCTGAGAACTTCAGTAGCGATTGCTAGTATTCAAGAACTACTGAATCTGTAATTTGGAACAGAGTACAGGAGTAAATCATTCAGGACCTATACCAGACAAGCTGAGTGTAATAAGATGACACAATTTCACTGAGTGTAGAATCATCTCCTTGAAGGCAAAAAATAATTTCCCATGAAATACCTTCTTTACTTAGGCTAATTAGATTCACATTTGAAAAATCTTCACATTTAGCAATGGCCTAATTATTTAGCCAACTAAATATATTGCTTAACTAAAGAGACAGTCAAAAGAGGAATTACATCCTGTTATTTGTATGAAGTACATTTTTAACTACTACAGGAATTTGGGTTCAGCTTTATTACCACAGTTATTCCTGTGAGAAAGTCCAATTCCAGAAGACGTGTAATCCTTGGGGAGGAGGAGGATGTTGAGAGAGGGAATATTAGAATGGAAAAGTAGATAGAAAAATGTAAAGGCTAAACCATTAAATTCAATGTATCCTTACAGTGTGTTTCTATATTGTCAAAGCACCATTTTCCATTACAGGATACATGACATTGAACCCTGGAGGTTGCTTTTCTTATTGCTTTTTAACATACCTTTGCTGCTTCTGAACCAGATGTGTCACTTTGTCCTATCTTTTTGTTGTAGTTACAGAAAATAAAAGGCATTGTTGTGGTTTATGTTTGTCAAGTATATTTAGATAAATGATCGGTAATTTTCTCAAAATGAATCTGCTTAATAACCCAATCTCTTCAGAAAGTAAAATATCTTCAGGAACCATTTCAGTATAAGAGTTGTATGCAAAATGGTGGGATAATTTTTATGCACCTTATAAGACTGTGTTAATTAAAAGTAAATAGGGCTCTTAAGTAGAAAATGAAATTATCCTATTGCTTGAAATACCTTGATGCAGTTTTTATTACAGGTTGCATATGGTATCTGTTAGGAATTTGAGCATGGTTGGTTGTTGAATTATTGTGTGGATTAGCTGTAGTATTTGAAGGTTCTCGACTTTAAAAGCATGTGTCTGTTTTAAATCCTACATAAATTCCTCACAGTTTTTTAGAGCAGTCTGTAACTCTAACCAGGGCATTTTTAACACCACAGCTTCAAACAACAGCAGGAGCAAATCTAAAACATTGCTCTGAGTGGTTTCATAACATCATTAAAAGATTTCCATTTAATTAGATAAATTCCCCTTTTCTGTAACTTTTCAACCTTTCTCTCCTAAGTCCTACAAGGCAAAGGGTGAAAAGACTAAGTGAATTGAATTAAATATTAAAACATTAAAATTGGCAGTTTAGAGCTCATAAGGAAAACACAGGGAAAAAAAGAACTCATGAAAAACATGTATTTCATGCATATTTTAAATTTTATTTTAAGACCTTCCCAAAACTATTATGGATATTCTTAGTAAAGAAATATTATAGGCTGTGTTGTCTCCCAGGGCTGCTAAAGTTTCCAAAAGGAAGTTCAATCTGTAATACATCTTTCACATGTTATTTTAATAAAAAAGCAAATATAATTTCTGTGTTTCTACTGCTAAATGGAGACTCATTGTTTGGTCATGTTTCCCTACATCAGCGAATACATTTAGAAAGAATAAATTTTATTATAAGTTATCCCAATGTGAAACATTATGTGTGTGTTGCAGTAAAATTGATTTGAGGTTGAATGTGAAAATAGCTTAGCTGATGTCTCCCAGGTTGTGTCTCTATGTGTCCAGGATTTTTTTTACATTCATGGATTCATTGACATGTATTTCCATGTTTGCAACTTTGCATGGTATTAAGTTCTTTCGTTTCTCCTCACTTGAGTGGAGAAACTTTATTGGTATTCTAGTACTGTGATTTACAGAAGTGTAAACAAAGGAGAAATTACATTTACTTAGTGTGCTGTTACCATTTCTCCAGAGCAACTTGTAATTTGTATAGTGGAAGTCAAGAAAAGCTGTTCACTGCATAGAAGCATTGATCTGCATTGTAAAACCAATAGGTCTTTCACTATTGTGGGTCATTAGTCTGAAATGTGCTGAAGGAATCATAGCAAGTCTTTGTCTTTCTAATGTGGCTTACTAATTAGTCTTACTAACGTCTTACTTGTCCCTGGTATTGGTAGGAAGTGGATTTTCCACCAGTATTGCTACCACATCCAAACCCTTTGATGCCTTGTGGTATCATAGGCAGCATATGTTCTTTGTGTTTGTCTAGATTTAGAGATACAGTGAGCACCGACTTTTTTTAAGAACATTAATTTGGTTCAAACCATTTGAATGATGAAATCTGTTTGTTAGAATGTCATAGAAAAGTGGTGTTATAATTAGGTTTCTTGAGAAAAGCGTGGTGATGTGTAGATGGACCTTATATAAGTATTCTAGGCTGAAACCAGAATAAGTTCTATGCTCCTGTGTGTTGGTTACAAGGGGAAAAGGTTGCTGCCAACTAATCTTTATTTATATAAAATATTTGTGCGGAGTTCTTTCAGTGATGTCCAGGTACATCAGGAAGCTGCATTCTACTGAAGTTATATTCGTGCTCTTTTTACTTCCCCACAAGAATCATGTGCCCATCAGCAAGTTGTGTGGTTAGAGGTGATGTCTAAGGTGATGTCCTCCAAAAATGTTTTTCTTGTTCCCTGCACAGACTTGGTGCCTGTGACTGAGCGAGTGCTGCATGTTTGAGGTACCTGTGGAGAATGCTTGGAATCACCAGTAATTCTGGTCAAGGGCTGGAGTGCCCCCTGTTTCCTGTTCATGGCTAGAGCACTGTTTCTTTTTCCTTCACACACAAATAACCATGTAAGGTTTTAAAGGATGGATTGTGCCACTTTGCTTGTCAAAGGATCCTGGTTTCTGAGTTCAGTTCAGAGAGGCCTTAGTTGTCCTGATTTATGGAGGAAATAAAAGAATTGTATGAACAAATGATACTGGATTATTTGCCTGAATCCCAAATTAAAAACTGTAAATAGCAGCAACCTGTTTGGTAAGCCCAGGTTTACCAAGTCTGTGGAAGCTGGGTAGTCAAGGACTGCTATTTCTTCTTCTTACTACAGCATAAAAATGAACTGATTCCCTTTGGGGATTATATATGGTGCAGGTTTATATATTGATCAGTATTTTTAAATGTTTTTAAGGCTTTTAGACCAGGTGTTATCTGAGGACTCAGCTTCTCCGGGCCTTTGTGAGCTGGTAAGAATTATTGAGTGATTGACAAGGCCTACTTGTGTTTTGTCATGTACTTCTTATATAATGCAAAAAAGTGATAGAGAGGAAATACAGAAAAATACAGTTATCAATTTTTTAGTTTTGTATAATTTCTTCTAAATCTCCTTGCTTTTTTTGCTTCTAATACTATTGTAGAAACTGCAGCATCTTTATGATGAAATTGAGGTAACTTTTCTGAAAACTCGGTCTGGAATTAATTTTTATTTGGCTTTTATTTTTGGTCACTCTGCATAATTTGCCATAATCTAACAATTCCTACTTTACTTATAGTACCTTTTGAAAGTTGGGGTTTTTGAAAGTTTGCACTACATGTTGTTTGCTAAGGATACAACCTGACATCTCTGGTGACTTCTCAGAAAGTCTCAAAGCACTTTCTAGATGATGTAATTGATACATCATATAAAGAATCAAAAAGAATGAAGCTGCTCAATAACTCACAATGGCACTGTGTGATAGTTTAGAACAGGAAGTGTGGAATAACTATGTGCAGCTGGATCTACAGGATGAAATTAAATAGACAGGAAATACTTAACCAAGCTGGAATTTAACCACATCCAAAGTGGAATTTGATGTGGAAACAAGCACCTTTAATTATATGATTTTTTTTTCCAAAAGGAATGCTTATGACTGTATGTGATCACAATCTTAATTTTCTTCTGTTGACACTGAAATTCATTGATTGAACTAAGTTTAACTTCTCTTGTAATCTTGTCAGGATCGTAACTGTCTTTGGTGTAATTCCCTCTGCTGTGCAGTATTTAATTATTGTATAGAAATGCTTTTATAGTTTTCCAGGACTAAATCAATAATGAGTGATTTTACTTTTGCTGTTGAACCAAAGAATTGCAGCTATCCCCCCACCTCCATTACTTCTGTTGTTTTACTGCCATTTCAGCATATGGACTGACAGTGGTCAGTATTGTGTGAGTTGCATGGAGTAAAACACACTCAAAACTGTGCTCCTTCCTCTCTGTCTCAGGAACTTTCTCTATAAACTTTCACACAGATTTATTCTTTTTTCATCCTATTGTTGTAGTGCCTTGGAGCCCAATGACAGATCCAAGCCCTGCTGGGATGCTACTCAGAGAAATATTTTCCTGTTGCAGATTGTACAGTAGGGACAGAGCATAAAAATAAGAACATAGCAATGATGTTGGTCTGAGTATTCCAGAATTCCCAGAATCTCCAGTGCTAAAAACTTTATAGTGGACCTGGAAAAGGAGAGCTTACAGGAAGCTGTCCACCTGCTTGTGGGACAGAATGGGATAAAAGAAGATAGCTGATTGTTTCAAAAGTGAAGTAGCAAGCAGTGTATGCTCACAGATAATCTGGTTTAAGATGGGTATCAAAGCCTGAAAGAGAAGCCAAATCCCAAATACTCAGTTCAGGAAGGTGATGAATGGAAAATTATTTGTATTTCTTTTTCAAACACAGTTGGAATAAGATGATGTCTGCTCAATTTAAGCTGTGTGACTAATAAGTAAGGGAAATTTTTTGCAGCAACTATTAAAACAATTCAAGTGTCAACGTAAAAAAATACTTGAGAATGTGGTTTGAAAATAGGGATCTCAGCTTGGACAGAGTAAGGCAGGACTAAAACAGAGAAAAGAGAAGAAATAAAGGTCCTTCCACTGTCAGCTGAAATGTGTTTGGTGATGATTACCTCAAAACAGGAGGGGGGCAGAGGATAAGTTAAACCCACCTGTAGAACCATGTTCACTACTATAGAAGGGGATCTTGCAAAAGAGGAGCTGAAGGAGTTGTTAGGTAAGAGCATTTAAAAGGGAAAGGTTAGAAAAGTCAAGAGAAAAAGAACACTTCAGAAAGAAGAATTTACATCAAAATTTACTGTAGCATAAAATGAGTAGAAAGTGAATTTGGGTTGGAAGTTGGTGGCTGTATTATGGAAAAAGTGCAATAGCCAAAAAGATGGGAGAAGGGAACTGGGAAGTCAGGGGCCATTATCGGTGGATGAAAGGGCAGGATAATGTATTAACCTGTTATTTTCATCCTCTAGCTCTAATCCTTGAAAATTATAGCATAAATTATAGAATGTGCTACTTGAAAATTAGATGTCTTTATTACAAATTTTTTCTATTGTCTTGCCTTTTATACCTGTCCTTTCCTTTTCCTTATTAAAACAATTGGCCAATCTTTAGCTTGCTAAGTTGTACATTATGTCACTGGTATGTTGGGGCACATGCATTAGCACAGTTCATAAATAGAAGCAGCTGCTTTCCTCTGCACTTGTGAGAATGTACAAACACACAACCAAGATCTTCAAATCCTCTGTATGCTTTGGATACAATTCCTATCCTGAAAAGCCATGCTGTGATTTCAATTAGTGCAGATGTGCACCAAGCCACCTTATTGGCTCAGGAAAGAATTCTTTTGTTTCAACACTTGAACTGCTAGATCTGGTTAATGTTACCAAATGAAAAAAAAAATAGCATCACACCTATGGTATTAATCTTATTCTCCAGTATCTGAAAACACTCTGGCAGACAAAAAAAATGTTGTCATCTCACTGGGAAAAGCTGAATTCATACACAGGAACTGCAGGATTACTTCAACATTTTACTAGTCCCCTGTAACACCAGCAAGTCCCATAAATGCCTAATGGAAAAACAGCAGAAAATGAGATCTGCAGCAGCCTTTAGAGATCAAATTTATGTTGCCGAACACTTTTTTCAGGTCAGGTTTAAAGGTCAGAAGAAAGTGGATAGATTAAATTTACTGATTTTGCCAACTTTAAAGGCCCCTTTCAGAGATTTTCTGTTTCTACAGGAAGCCCCAATATGCTTTTAGATAGTTTTCTGCAAGAACTGAAATGTATAAAATCTTTACTGTATGTTTCTCATATGAGAAAGGCACTCATGTAACAATACTTAGTTATCCCTGGTGTACTCTTGAGCAGTATCTGATTTATACCCAAGGTATGTTATCATCTTGGAGTAATTAGTACTTCCATTAATAAAGTTTTTTGTGTGTATTAATTTCATGCACAGACTAAGACTCATCCGTCACAAGGCCAGATGTGACCCTACAGTGACAAAAATGGTAACCCCAATTCATTTTCACACTTGTGTTAAAATTTGTCTCCCTGTTTCTCACACAATATTAATCTCTTCTTTGTCCCAAACAGAAAAGTATCTTCCCATGGGCATCACTAACTTTTACACTCCATGCTTCTTTAAATGTGAATAGAATAGAGCCTACTACCCTCAGTGGAGAAAAAAGAAAGTGGAATACAAAATCTTACCACAAGGGACTTTCTAGATCATCAGTCTCTGCAAACACTAGTTGCAAAATGAATGACTGTAAGTGGGAGGATGACTGTGGACAATATCTTCAGAATCCTAAGTAACATGGGCATAATGCCAAAAATGTCATTTTTAGAAACAAAACACAAGCTTTTCTAAGGGGTAGTAATACTAGAGAAAGGCCAGTTGAATGAAAAGCTTAGTTTCTGTATATGAAGCAGTGCTGAACAAGCAGCATATTTTTGTAGCTGTATTTTGGGGGGTTAGAGGAAGGAGGGGAATTTATTTATGTGGAGTTATTTCATCAGTCTTTAAATATATGGGTAATTCAGTGCAAGATGTTACAATGTTAGCTCAATATCAAGCCTTAATACTTCCCAATTAAAAAAATTTTGACCCAGCCTCCTCAGTGTTCCTTCTTAGGAAAGTCTTGAATTTGTAGCAAATGAAGTTGTTCTCCAGTGTATATGTCTGCTTGTAAATTATTGTGCTTTAAATTTTAGTAAATAGTCACTCAAAAAGCCTTTTCAAAGTTACTTTGAATTGTCACTTTATTTAACTTTCTCATGAATACTTTTCTAATATGTGGTGATTTTTCAGACTTGAGGTTTTTAGAGTAGTTCACAATTTTATTAGTGTCAAATTGAGTAAAGACCATAGACAACTGTTTTGGCTTTCAACTGTGTGAATTTCCTGCGTACTCATTAACATTAGGGATATCTTTGGAACTGGAGAATTGAGTGATATCTGTAATTACAGATCTACCAGTATCTCCATAGTGAAGTACTTTATTAGCCACTCATTAAAGAAAAGCTTTCAATATTAATTTTTAAACACTAAAAACTGTTATTCTCCAGTTTAGTTCTCTAGTGAAGCTTCTGCTAGGATTTGAAGAGCTAGCTGTGGGAGATCTTTGTGGCTTGCATGTAGTCCCTTGGGATGTATTGTAGGTTCAACTCACTATTTATGAAGATTTTCTAATTTAGCCAAATTCAACAGAATAGTTCCAGTTTCATGGCTAACTGAAAAATTTATTGAGATGGGAGCTCAAATATCCAAGCAATCTTAGAAAAATAGAGTTTCTTTTCACACCCACAAACATAGAAGACTGCCTGACCAGATATGGACCTTGCTGAACTAAATGGAATAAAGCTTAACACTTGGGTTTCAGCTTAAAATCAACTTCTAACAAATGTGCACAAACCCAGGGTAAATCTGAAAATTCTTCTTTTAGAGTAGAGCTGATGGGACAAATTTTAATAAAATTGGATACATCTGCAATGGTATCATATATCAACCAAGAGGCAGACAAAAGAAGTAGGAATTTATTGGAGGAATCCATCTGACTTTTCTTGTGGGCAGAATTACATCTGGCATTTGTGAGGGTGTGCCATTTCCCAGATCTTCACAGTATGTTGGCAGACTTTTTTAGCAGGCTTGGATGTTCATTTGGGAGAGCATGATCTCTGAATAGATGTATAATTCACTGCAGTAAAACCAAGGTACATGTCTCCTCAAAAGGGACTCTTTCGCCCTAAGAAAAATATCCAAAGACAAATACAAATTTGTAGCTGGCAGTCAGAAGAGCAGACAAAGTATTACTCTGTCAAAATGCCAGACATTCAAAAGATGTTTTATAAAAGTTTCTAGCATCTCCTGGTCATCTGAATCCTCTTCTCAGCATAGAATCCTCATAGAATGGTTATGGTGGTAATTGTGGAAAATTGGTAGTCATCAGTGGTGTTAAATATCTGAATTCTAAAATGTATCACAGTCTTGAAATTGTTGAATATTTTCCAAGGACTATTATTACCAGTGAATATTCTGAAGTTCCTTTGCTCCAGGATTAGAGTGGCAGGGATATGGCAGGATACGTGAGACATGAGAAATTGTTGTGGAGAGCAAATTGCTAGAAAAGCAAGTTCATAGGAAGACTTCTGCAACTCCTGTGTGTATGAATGCAGTTTATCAGGAGTAAAAAGGGTCAGAAGACACTTCAGAGATTGTTTGTTACAAATATACAGAAGTACTGCTGTGCTGCAAACCGTTCTCTGAAGTCTGCTGTTTCAGCAGCCTGAAGTATTATTACTCCAAGGTTATGGATGTACATTAGGCTTAGACTTGAGTCCTGTTGGATTTGCAAAGTTAAGTACATAAGCTTCACAGGCCTGAGGCTCTCATTCAAGGGGAACTCATGTAATTTCTCTGCTTCTAGACAAGGCCAGGCCTGCAGGTTCTAACAGTAATTACCTCTGGCTAAACCTAGCAGTTAGGCGATATAAGCAAATTCTATTATTTATGTCTATCAGTTGTAAGCTGGTAAGGTGTGGATGAATTCTTAACTCGTTCTAGTTCACAGTGGATAAAATCAGTTCAGTGCTGGCAATAGAAGATTTGGACATTGTTTGTTGGGTATTAAGTGTCTAAAGTACTCATTTGGTGAAGCTAGAGCCTCAAACCTTAGCTAAGTCATTATATCCAAAGGGAGTTCTTTCTATTGGAGCAGTTTGGTCTCTCTTGGTGCCTGGAAGGGAAGCTTCCCCTGCCTGGTGCCTGGAAAGTCAGCTTCCAAACTCAAGTTCAGCAAACATAAAATCCAGACCAGTGTCACCATTGGTGCTCATTTTTGAAAGCTGAAGTAAAGCCTATGCCAGCACGAAATTTATTATCCTCTTTGCATTTCAGTTTGTGTCTCTGGTGACTGATTAAAAAAATTACCTTTTTTTAAAGTAGCATCCATGAAGAATAGGTAAATGGATCAGCACAGTAAGGAATAAGTTTACCTGCATGGGAGCCACTGTCCTATGATGAACAATTTTTCAATAAGTGTCGTTTGCAACTGTTATGAAAATCTATCAGTGCCTGTTTCTGTTACAGTGCAACTGTGCTGACAGCTCAGAGGTGAGGGAGTTCTGCTGTAGAGCTGCAGGGAGAGCTGAATTTGCCTGCATGGTTCTTTCACCTGAGTGACAGGTCAGAAAGAATAGCTCTCCAGCCTTCCTGGTGGCTCTTTGCATATGGAAACAATACACAAGCAATCCATCTGTTTGTGGATCTTCTTTAAATCAGTGATCCAGACATGTAATATTTTATAAACCACTTACTTCCAGTTAAAATTTTTTGCTGTGAGTTTCATGCAATAAGATTTCCATACTACAGAATTACGGAGCATAAAAGGAAAAGGAGTGAAAGGCAGTTTGTGCTTCAGATTAGTACAAATAAAGTGAACAAAGCCATCCATTGTGTTCCATTTGTGCCACTGTTGTTAGATATTAATTTGATAAGGACAGACTGTTAAAATGGGGACTGAAAAAAAATGTTGAAACTTTTTTTTTCCCCCTTGACTACTCCATCATACATTATAATGTTTATTGTTGAGATTAAGTACTCTCTATTCAAGCAGTAACAAGTTTCATAGTGGAACAAAAGTAAGCAGCACTCATGAAATTCATTTTAACAAAAAGTATGAACAGAAAGATATGAAAACTATTGATTATGTTGTCTGTGGTGACATACAAACAAAATGATAACTGTTCACATCTATACACGTGGAAGAATGGCAATGTCAGATTGTGCAGAGATTAACATAAGAATCTGACATCTTTGGTGAAAATTTATAATTACAATTGATGCTTTGGTGGAGATTGGAATGAGGGTGGAATCTTGTCAAATAAGTTTTTCTGTTGTTCATGTCATTGCCAACTACTTAACCCTTAGATTATCAGTGATTATTGCTATGGGTAAACGTGACTGTTGTGATAAGTTTTTCTGTGATCTGTACCAGTTCTGAACATCTGTTTCAGAAGGAAACTTCTTAAGCTTAATTTTGTTCTGCAGAAGATGTCTTAAATTGTACCATATAGATACTGCTCCCCAGGGCAAATTTTGTAAAAATGGCTGATTTGTGTCTCAACTGCCTTTCTGAAGAAAATTAGAGCTCTAAACATCAGAAAATTGAAGAAATTTAAAGAATTTATCTATGATTGCTGAGCGCTGGTTTCAAGGTACCATCATCACTTCTGTTTCTCATTATTTACAGAAGTGTTTGATACCACTCTGCTAGCTTTGGTTTCTAACTAGATTCATAACTGGGTTGGACTGGAGATGTTGATGAGGAGGCATTGTAGGGACAGGAGTAAAAAGAGAATCCTTCATTTCCATAGTTAGCTGTTCTGAAGAGAGAGCAAGCTCCAGTAAGTACCAAATCATCTGACTTTTCTGTAAATGAAAGCATGTCATTGATACAGATGCATAAAAGTATATAAAAAACTCGAGGTAGACACTTCCCGTGTTTGAAGAATGCATGCTGCATTTTACTTTGACATGGCCCAATAATTTTATTTTAACCTAAAATGAGGTTATTCTGTTACATAGTTTCAAAATGTTCTTGTTTGGCTGTTTAAAAAAATAGAAATTCTGTTTATCTAGCATAAGGAAGGGATTTAAAAACTCTCTGAACTAAGTAGGTGATTTTGAGAGATCCCATCTTCATTTTCTTATAAAAGCACTGAAACATGAGTTCAAATGCTGATTTTAAAAAGAGTGTTTTTTCATTTGTCTTAGCCATGTGCCTCAAATATGTCAAAGTTATTCAGTGATAGTCTAATCCAGAAATCATGGTTATGGTGTATAAATTAGCACACAAGTTAACACTGTTAAATACATTATGGTAGCTTTAGTGTCTATTTTTCTTATTTTCTCTGTTTTCAGGGACACAAATTGAATGGGCAAAGATTCAAGCAAAGGGTAACAAAGAACAGGGGGCATTTTTTCATAGTTAATATTCTGATTAATATTCTGTAACAGAGCTCATTCCTGTTCAAAGGACTATCTACATATAGGGTTGTAGGCATTATTAAGATCACGTTGACTTAATGATTTGGAATTCAGAGATGCTCCATGTGAAGAGGAAGGGCTGCAGAAGGATCTCAAACTCTAAGGTGTTCTAATGCATCTACGTGGTTTGTTTGCAAAGTGCATATATTTTATGGAGTTTGTTTCAGGATAAAATAGCTAATTTCTGGTTGTTAGGGACCCCTTGGGATGCTCTGCTTTGAGATTCTTTTTTAGAAGCTGATAGAACATTGGAGACTGTTTGTCCACATATTTTTTGTCCATACTTTTCAAATATGCACAGATCTAGTATATCATAGGTTTTTACAGTAATTCATGTTGCAAGGGACCCCTAAAGATTTGCTAGAGCAAATCTGAAGTTTTCAGTTGCTTTGTGCTCAGTCATTTTGAATACTTCCAAGGATGTTCTGATGTTTGATCCCTGTCATGAAAATTCTTTTTCCATGTGAAATTTCTTTGAATATTATAAAACTCACATGAGTTTCAAAAGCAGTTTGATTTATATAATTTTAAATACCATTTTTAAGAACGTGAACTCTTCTTTTTCCCTATGCACTTCAACATTGGAAAAAGAAGCCAATTGAATTAAACCACACAAACTACTTTGGATAAGAAGAGACATTGGTTCAGGAGGTTAGGTCTGATTTATAAAACTAGAATTGCCATGTTGGAAGTATCTCCTTGAATGTAACCTTGTTTCCGTAAAGTAAAAGTTTTGGAGATTTAAATGAGTCCAAAGAAGTCACTTAACTATTAGTTAGCAGTAATTTTCTTCATTGCTAGTTGTATTCTGCACTGTTGTAAATTGATTTGGATCTATAAATTCTAATTTACATGGCAGTTTACAAAATCCATTTTTTGCCATACATTAAAAAATAGTGCCCATGTGTTTCTACTGTTTCAGAAGAAGTCTGTAACATGTACAGCATTTTTAAAATCAGTAGCACAAAATCCTCCTATGAAAAATCACATTGTGTTGCATGTCTGAGCAGCCTCAGTCAGTGTTCCCTGAGCCCACCCTCGGGTGAGAGTTTGGTGCTAAACACAGCACAGCATGCACAGAAAGCACCTGGGTCCCGTGAGCTGGGATCCCTATTCCTGAAGGCTGAGAAGGTCCCTGGTGCCTTTACTGCCAAGGGGGTGCTGTCACACATTCTTAGGGAACACAGGTACTTGCTCACTAAGTTTCAGGGGCTTCCTGTTCTGAGAATCATTTGACTTGGAATCTCACTGATATTCTGCATCAAGAAAGGTTAGTTGTCTGTCATGGGTTGAGCATCTAACCTGATCTTTTATTGATCTAAAACTTTTTTTTTAAAATTGCATTTTTAGTTTTATTGGGAAAAAAATACTTGTTCTATCATATTTCATGTATCTGGAGTGTGATTTTCTCTGAAAATTTGTGATTTTCATTGCAAATAATGTGATGGGAGTGGAGTCAGTTTCAGGTAGAGAGGCATGGAAAATATTCAGTGGAAGATTAAAACCTACTTAGGGTATTCAAGCATCTTGAATAGCAGTGCAAAGTGAAGCCCCTACTATAGTCTCTTACTCTCCAAATAATATGACATTACAAAAAATAATGTCTTTGCAGAAAATAATGTCTTAGCAGGGAAGTTTCCCCTGAGGCTATAAGATCTGGAAGTAAAAGACTTACTCTCTTCTCCCTGGTTACAGTAGTGGTCGTGCTATTAAAAGTAAGTTTCTGAGGTATGAACTCATAAGTTCATTAGAAATAGAAACTTAATGTAAGTGTTATTTGGTTCTAAAAAGCTAATAATTAAGGGTATTTCCCCCTCACCCTTGGAATTTGAAGGAAGTACTTATTCAAGCTATAATAATTAATGCAAAACACTTACATAGCTCATTGTATTCAAAATATTCTACAGCCAGTTATTATTGCCCAAATTAATTTAAGCCAGTTATTATTGCCCAAATTAATTTAAGTGAAGATATCTCTGTTTAGAGCTTAGCATCTGTCCACATTTCAACTATATTAATAATTATTAGAATTAGCATAGATCCTAACCCTCATTTACTTGTGTTCAGAAAGAAAGCCATGTAAGAGTCTTTCTATAATGAAAATTAAAAGGCCAAGCAATAACATTAATGTTCTTTTAAATAATTAATTTTAATGTGTGGAAGTGTGAGCAATAAATGTTTTATTGTAAACCCTGATGTGGTAATTAATCCAAGTGATTAGGACCTAATTGCATGTTCATATTAAATGTTATATTTGCTGTGAAAGACATCCTGTTGGAACTGTGGTTTGGAGGATAGAGTTGTAAGAAGAGTGATACTTGAAAGAAATATTTAACTCACTTTCTCATGACTTGGTAAACCAGAAATTGAAAAAAAAATCTATTATTATTATGCCCATTCTTTTTTTAGAACTTCTGAGCTTTTTGTTGCACTGTGCCCTTAATTCTATGCAATAGTGGTGCTTAAACATGAAAGTAATATGTAGGCCCTATAAAATCAGCTAGGATTTACCTTGGGGACTGGGAGAGGTATTTGTTTTATTAATCATTTACACCTTAATTTGCAAATAATGGAAGTCCTACTATTTAATAAGGCTGGTAATTTCTTTAATGCAAAGAATAAGTCATCCTTTGAGCAGTGTTGGTTTCAGGTGCCCTGGTTGTACTTTGGAAAGCCCCATTGCACACCAAATGAATTCAGATCTCCACTGAAGCTTTGGAGCTGCTCCCGAATTTCACTAATATATTGATGGAGTTTGGGTCCCTCTTTTAAAAAAGACTTATTTTATTAGCGTAGGTGGGTTTTTTCCTTCAGCAAAGTTACTTATTTTAAATATACTGTGGGCTTCTGTGATTCCATATAGAGCTCAGTTTTGCCCATGGTGAGTCTGCCTTTTTTAAACAGACTCAGTTAAAGGATGAGTTAGCATTTGAATAGTGCTATAAGCTTCAGAAATCTTTTGACTTACCACTTGATCATTTCTTTTTTCCTCTTCATACCTACCATGCTACATATTTCTGATGATACCATCTTTATTAGTGAAATAATATGCTCTTTCTTTGGGGCTCTTGAAATATGTTCTAACGATGATGGTAATGACTTTGATTAATATTTAATCCCCATGCTGCTATGTTCTTATAAATTACAAGATCTCAAAGGTAGCTGGGGGAGGGAAGAAAGGTTTCTGCTGAAATGTTTCAGGATTAGAGTGCTTAGGGAGAAAGATACCTATATTTTATTATTTTGTATCTGCTTTCAAACCTGAATTTCAGTGAAACATTTTGTACCATGACCACATTCTTGACAGGGGAATCTGTAAGATGGACTTACTGTCCAGGGCGCTGGACTCATTCTCATGTTTGTTTATGTTATGGAACTGTTGCATTCCTCTGCATCACCTGGGGATCATGAGAGAGGCCACAGGTATAGCAGTATATGCCTGTATAAAGCAAGAGCTTGGTGAGACTTTTTTTTTCCTTTTGACACCCAGTCAGTCAGTAGTGATTATCTACTAATATCAGTCATTGTTTCACTCTGAGCGTTAACCTGTATTCTTGAAACAGACCATTGTGCTAATATAAGCACATTTTATTAAGCAAATACTCCTATTTGTTCTCTTCTTGTTCAAGGCTATTTTAATAAGCAAGAAATGGGCTTGTTTAAAGTATTTACTTAGAGATCTTTCAAACTGAGGATTAACTGTCTAGAGAATTAGAAATTCTCTATGCATTTGTAGTTGCATAGATTCTCTCAATTTACTAATACACTGTAAATATTATGTACACACCAAACTTGAATGAATTCAACATATGGTTGATGTTTACATAATTTATGAGATGCCACATTATATTAATGGAACTAACCATATACAAAAAAGCAAATGTTGCACTATAATCGAGGGCCTAAATTAACCATACCTTATTCTGTGCTTCCTCAAGTGTTTATTTGCTAGGATGAGGATCCTGGGATTGTGCTCAAAATTTTGTCAATTAAGATTGAAAACCAGTTATCTCATTGTTCCAAACATCATCAATAATATTGATGCCAATTTTTAGACTTCTGGATATTAACTAAACAATAAAAAATGTGTCCAAGTCTGCTTTTTGGTCTAAACACAACATTATCCTCATATTAATAATTGAGTTAGACAAACCTAATAAAGAGTTATTTTAAAAGGATGAAAGGTGAAAGAAATGGTTTCTCTCTTTAATCAGCAATTTAACAATTTTTAAGATGCATGGCTTTCTCAGTAAGGATTAAATTGGTTTTCAATGAAGGAAAAAGTGTGGTGAAGTGGTTCTGGGATACTAGGAGAAATGAAGTGGCTTGCTCTTTATCATAGCTTGCTTGATCTGCAGCTTATATTTTATTGATGGTAATACCCTATACTCTATAATACCTTTCAACACAAAATTTCAGTCATTTCAGTAATGTTAAGTAATTAAACCTCACACTGGTTCTGCCAATGGAGGTGCATTTATCATTATAACTATTTGCAAGTGGGTAAACAGAGGCAAAAGAGGTTGAATTATTAATCAAAGTAATAAAATCTCTGGGCTCCTATCTCCCAGATGATGTTTAGTACTTCCTCCAAAATTTTGTTAAAAATTCAGTATAATTAAATGTATATATCTCACTCCCTGAGTTTAATAAACTCATGTAAAACTATATACTTAATTTGAGAGAGCATATTTGAGAAGAGGTGTTTTTACTTTTTCACAGAGGGGCCGACTTAAGGGAGCATTGTCAAACCAAATTGCTCATTTTGGCAAGATGAATTTAGATCTTAACTAACTTAGTACTTTTCAGGGAAATAGGAGAATTTATTTATTTGAGATGATGTTTCTCTGTGCCAAAAGTAGGTATATTACTGCTCTCTGGCACATGAGTTACACCTCATTGTTAAAGTTCACATCTACACTGTGAGTACACATCTCCTAAGTAAAGTCACACAATTATTTTGTCCTTAGCGTGGCTTAGAACAACTCCTGGAGAGGGCCAAATTTAAACAGTAGTCAACAGAATTGAAAAATATTTTCAAACTGATTAAAATTTAAGATAGATTGGTAATATATGCATAAAATAATTGTTTTCTTTAGCATGCAATGCCAGATATTGAAGGTTTTCTGCTACTGATAGATACAAATATGGCAATAATGAGAGTTCACTTCAGCAACAAAGAAGCTGTTCAAGTCTGAAAGCAATCCTCTCCTTCTGACATGTTGGCACCATCACAGAGGAAAATGTCATGGTCAATATAAGCACATTTACTGACAGTTAGGTTTTTTCCTATGTTCCTGAAAACTGTTTGAAACTTGGCTTTTATCAAAAACAGAAACACTGGCCACTCAGAATGATAAAACAATAGTTTATGGCTTAGTCATTTTCCAGTTATAAAGCAATACTTTCATAAAAATAAACAAGGCATACAGGAACAAGCCAAAACAATTACTCAGAGAAATTGTTGCATTCTTGCTGTCCTTGCTTCCTGATTTAAAACAACTGTCTCCAGTAGGAACTGGACAAAAAGCAGCGGGTTTTGTTTCATTAAGTAACTGCTTGCTGATCACTGAGATAAGATTTATCACTGAGATAAAATATAATTCAAAAATGCAGTTGATACTAGGTCTAGGTACTTTCTAAATTCCTAAATTACCTTTTACAGGAAGAGCAGGTACCTAGAGTAAAATAGCATTAATGTATTTCACTAATTTACAGACTGAACATTTCCCAAGTGGATAGTTACAAAGAGCTTTTGTCCTTTCTAGAGAAAGTAAAATGCTACTTTAAAGCCACAAGAACTTTTATTAGTAAAGGTCATGTTGATTTTTTAATTTGTAGGGGTTTGTTAATTATTTCTGAAGGGTTTTTCCCCATACTGTGAGTATTTTATTATCTGCATCATCATAACTATTCTGGCATAGCTCAGTAAGGAAAATAATTTAACAATAATTTCAGGCAGGAACAGATTACAAATATAAATGCTCAAAACAGAGAGATTGGAGAGATAAGGGGTCAATAAATCTGCTAACTTGACAGTCTTGCACATTGCAAGTAATGTGCTCAGATGTTTCAATGTTAAAGGTAGTTTTTCAATTGCTCCCTGCTTTTTTAAGTTTACATAAGTACTAAGGCAGATGAAGAGTTTTTGCTCTGTCATTCCAAGAAGATTCCTTCTGATTCCTGTTCTGAGGGAAGATGATTTCATTGCCATGTCTCACAGTGGGTGGTACATGGGCTGCACCCCATCTGTGCTCAGGCAGTTCAGAGGCTGGAATACAAAAGTCTTTCAGACTCTTCTGGTCGTGAGAGCACCTGGAAGCCTTGTGCAAGTCCTTTGGTGCGGAGCACTTACCTGTGGTTCCTTCTCCAGCTCAGGGACTGCCTGAGCTGTGTGCTTGTCCTCACTCTTGCCAAGCCCTGGTGCTTTTGCTAGACTGCAGCAGGTGATGCTGATGGCAGAGCAGAGCTGAGGGATGCCTCTTGTGCCCAAGTGTGTGGCTTCAAGCTCTCTTTGTGTGCAGAATGTAGGAAACTTAACCAGGTACAAAAGCTCTGACTTGGTTGTGTCTGTCATGTAATGGAGCAAGTTTTTTAGCACCTCAGCACTCTCACTCTCTCACTGGAAGTGCCAGCACATTTGAAGTTAGATGATTTCTGTAGGGCTTTACTGAATTGTGGTATTTATCAGGACTGTCACTGTGTAACTGTCAAGCTTTCTATGTGTCTGAAAAACTCCACCCTTTAGATGGATGGGACTGTGATGTCATAATTGTATTTTTATGTAAATGCTTGCTATAAAATAATTTTGGATTAAATGATGTGTTCCTTTCCTGTTGGCAGAATATAATTTGTCTTAAATGGCAGCAGACTGTTGTATCTGTTTTCCTGAAAATTAAATATTTGGATTCACACTTATGATTTATTGATTTTACATTGTTACCAAATGGCATTCCCAAATCAGCTCAGAATACCATGGTTCAAAATCCTGTCATTCATATGATAAAGTTTTTTTTCATGTAATCCACTCTGCAAATGGGCGTGGCAAAGAAAGTGGAAGAGCTAGAAAGAAAGAAATGCATTGTAACAGGTAGTACATTTGAAAGAAATCCCAGTTTTTATTATCGCTGTATGCTTTTGAGGCAATATTGCTTCTTTACTATTAAACAGTAATAAATCCCAAATTGCAAGGCAGTTTGTTATCATCTTGTCCTGCATTTGTTTGGAAATATTCCCTCAGAAAAAAAGAAAAATCTTTATTCTGATTGTGCAAACATTCCATGTGCACAATCTGGTTGAATTCATGTGCATGAATGTAAGGCAAGGCTTCTCAGCTTGGACAGAACACCTTATACAGAAATGCATTCACCACAGCCAGAGTTGTGCTGGTTTCAAGAGTTCATCTCTTCAACACTCTCTGTTTCTGTGCTGCTGACACTTTTGACACCCTTAATTTGCTGCCTTCACATCTGCTATAGCTGGTGCTGTAAGAGCTTAGGTAGGTCAGAAGAAACCTTTTGGGTCTGTGTTTGTGATAAAAATGAGAGAGGTGGCTTACAAGATAAATTACTGGTGTGTAAACTCACCAAATCCTTCTGGTAATGCTAGTGTCTACAAAGAAAAAATATGTGAATGGGAAAGACTATCCAGTATTCACAGTACCCTGGCATATCTTATGAGGTGCATCAAAGAATTCCTGAATATTGTAGGAGTGAGATTAGTGTAACATCCTCTATGACTTTGTCCTCTGTTGTATGCATCTTACTGAATTTTAAAAGCTCTTAAGTTACAAATAAGTGACTGTATCTCCCATAGCCATGTGGCTGCAATACATGAATGCATTTTTCTTATTTCTTCCTTTTTGTTTCTTTTTATCCCACAAGGAAAATGGGGGTTTTTTCCCCACCAAAGGACTGTACTTAAATAAAAGGACTGCTTACAGTGCCTAAGAATGGTATTGCTTTCTGCATGTGTACATATTAACATGCATATAAATAATTCAATCTACCATCCCATTTTCCTGGTCTGTATTTTGGTTCAGCTTTGCTCTCTGGCTTGTGGTATAATGGTACCTTCCTCCTGGCATAGAAAAGACACTCATTTTGAGCAGCAGAAAATAGTAGCACATCATGAAGCAATAGCATCTGGTATACTCTATCAGCAAATGCCAAAGGAATGCTGTGTTCTGCTAATATATCTGATAGCCTTTAATGTTTTATAGGTTTTCTTAGTGTACAATATTCCTTTCACTTCCTGTGACTGTGGTGCCCAATTGTCACATGTCCTTCTGTCACAGAATCATCAAGGTTGCAAGAGACCTTTGAGATCATCAAATCCAACCCAACACTACCACTGTAACTCCATATCCACTGTCACATCACCCAGCACCAGACCCTGATGCCTCCTAGACACCTCCAGGGATAGTGACTTCCCCACATCCCTGGGCAACCTATTCCAATGCCTGACCATCCTAACAGTGAAAAAAACCCTTCTAAAATCTAATCTGAGTCTCCTCTGTCTCAGTTCTCAGCCTCTTGTCCTCTGTAGGCAGAGCAGAAGAGACCAGTCCTCCCTTCATTGCCATCTCATTTCAAGCAGCTGTAGAAAGCAATGAGGTTCCCCCTGGGCCTGCTCTTGAGACTAAACAGGTCCCTCACCCATTCCTGTAAGACAAGTTTTCTAGATCTTTCTTGAGCCTGGCTCCAGCAGTTCAATGCCTTTCTGAAGTGAGAGGCCCAGAACTGAAAGCAGTACTCGAGGTGTGGCCTCACCAGTGCCCAGTGCAGTGGGACAATCACTGCCACACTTCTCACTGGCTGCACTATTCTTGCTGCAGTCCAGGATGCCATTGGTCTTCTTGGCCACCTGGGCACATTGCTGGCTCATACTGAGCTGGTTGTCCACCAGCATCCCCCTCCTTCACAAAGGTAGATACATGCACAGTAATTTCATTTTTCTGTGTAATGTACATTTTCCAGGCTGTTGGAATTTCTGTTTGTTAGCTGTCTCATCCTTTGATTAGAGGTATTTTCTTCATGGTTGTTTTAAGTTTGAGTTTTGCAGGTAAATAGGACCCCAAAACTCTCTGTAGTAGTCTAAGGTATGTAGGTAGGTATAGAATATCTTCTGAGAAGCCTCTTAGCCTCTTGTTAGTGGGCCTAGAGCTTCCTACTGGTGAAATACAGTCTTTTATACCAGTGGTACAGGATACACTTATTCTCCCACTCAAAGCTAATGTTGGCTGACAGTTAATTGTTAGAGTAGGCAAGAGTAGTTGGCTTAGGCATTCCTTTGTATCCATCTGTCTGGACCAAAAGCAGAGGCAGCTGCAAGAGTCTGCAGGCTGAGTTTCTGTGGAAGTCACAGAGCAACTTTGCTCTGAATCCCAGTGAGATATAAGAAAACCTGGGGGTTTTAGGGGAATTCATTCCTGTACACAATTGCAGCATGCCACAGTAGGGTGGCCTGTGGCTTCTCTGGTTGTAATTTAAGTTTAGGAAGCTGTGTTACTGTAACTACACTGGTCATAGCTGCATGGAATTCTACTAAAAGTAGAGACAGAGTCAATTTAAATACCTGAAGAGGGGGACTGAATTAGGTTTCTTTAAATCAATGTCTGTTCAGATCAAATTTTATTTTCTCCCTATTTTCTTAATTCCATTGTGTGGATTGTACTGCTACAATTTTGTTTTGCAAAAAATGTTATACTTGGAAAAGAGTTGTCATACAAAGAACTCTTAATTTCTAGATGTTTTAATGTCAAACAGTTATTTAAAAATATAAACAAAACCATGGAAGAATGCAATTAAATGGCAGAAGTGATTTTTAAGAAACCCAGAAGACAGCAATAGCCTTTGAGATTTCCTGGCCTTTACTTTGCAGGATCTAAAAAGCAAACTCTCCTATCTGTATCTCAGCACTTTTATGATGCCTTTACAAGGAAAAGGGAGTTGGATGCAGGCCTGAGTTAGATCTCATGGGGATAGTGTTCTCTACCTTAAATTACAATCAGATGTATTTTACTTTAGATGAAGTTTTCAGCCTAAAATTGGTAAGAGGCCTAATTATTTGACCAGGTTACTATGTATGTAGACCATTGCAGAGCTATCTGTCATTTATCCAGAGCTGGCAACACATCACCCTTGAAAGATTTTTATTTTGCGTTTGGAACAGTTTTTTTAAAACTCCATTTCTCTGTTCATTACATACAATACTAAATGATGGTAGAGATTGCTATGGAGATTAGAAGTTATAGAAACTGTTCATTTTAATTCTTCTGAATGTAAAATTAGCAAAGAGGCTTGGATGTTTACAGGCTTCCAGTTCTTCAGAGTACTAACTAGCTCCACAGCATGCACAGGATTCTTGTGCCCTTTGGACTTTGATTGTCAACTAGCAAATCGTGCCCAGATTTTGAAATCAGTCATGTATCTTTGAGACTGGAGAGTGTGGAGTAAGGAGAAATAAATAGATGTACTCTCAAAGTAGCCTTTAATCTATAGACTTATTTTTTCTAGTGATTAGGATGCCTAAAATGATCTGATAACTGAAGTATGCGGGATGAAGATATAGCTATTCTGTGATTCAAAGGCATAATCATATGGATGAAAACTGGAAAATAAGACTGTGTCACTAGTGTATCTTCTGGAGTGTTATGGTGGTGATATTATAGATAGAACTGAGATGGTGTTTTATGTGTCAGACCCTCCTGAAAGTTGTTTCTCACTGTGCCTTAGACATTATTTCTGGCCTTAAATTTAACACTTGCTGCTCATGCTTGAAAATTGCTATTATTTACTGAGTTAGGAGAACAGTTGGTAAAATAAGTTTTAGAATTATAAAAACAAAACATACAGAATTTGTTTAATTAGTGCAAGTCCAAGCCTTTGTTTAATTAGTAGATTAATAAAACTGTAGGGGATCTGAACATGTGTGCTGGGGTAACCATCTGCAATGCTAAATTCAAAATGGCAGCCTTGTTCTTCATAGGATCAGCATTCACAATTTAGTAGACAAGTAGTGATTTGTGGAAGCTGATACTTACTTAAATGTGGATGTTCTGAGTAAAGGAAAGTACTTTTGGAAGAAGGGGGCAAATAAAATACCTATGTGGAAACATGAAAACCCCTGGGTTTTTTTCTGCAAAACAGTAACAAGTGCTACAAAGTCAGCATTTCCAAGGCCTTTATTGTAAACAAGGTACTGATGTTGAGGTTTGGGATTTCATTAGTCTCCTAGCTGTGTCTAGAGCCATCAGAGTGGACTTTGGAATTAAGCAGCAGAGTCTGATTGACTCTAGTACTATAAAGGGGCATTTAGAATTATAATAAATTACATTTTAAGATATGAACATTAGTCTAAGGTGCCATGGGAAAGTGTGGTCCATGGAATGCAGAGGTAAGGAGTTACATTTCATTTTGAAAGGCTGTGATGCTAGGCATATGCAGATGCTTTGTCATCTCTTTAATACCTTAATGGAAAGGCAGTATTTCCCAGTTTTTATCTGTGCACGTGTATGACAAACGTGGGCTGGGAGAGACTTTACAGAAATAGCATGCTTCATGTGGTACCTAATATAAAATTAGTAACATACATGATTTGTTTTGATGCTTGCAGGGATTCTTCCTGACAGTGTCACCAGAAGCAGTATTAAAAGTGGCTGCTCAGGCTTCTGCCAACAACAAGATCTTCAGCTTGAATCTTTCTGCACCATTTATAAGCCAGTTCTACAAAGAGCCAATGATGAAGGTCATGCCTTACGTGGATGTTCTCTTTGGAAATGAAACGGTGAGTCTTGAGAGAGTGATGGAAGGATTTGTGTCTCTTGCACTTTGGGGTTTGTGTCTCAGAGCCTGCTTCCCCAGAACATAGCCTCTGGGTGGGCCTCAAGGTTGGATATCAGGGAGAATTTCTTCACTGAAAGGGTTGTCAAGAACGAACTGCCCAGGGAGGTGGTGGAGTCAGCATCCCTGGAGGTGTTCAAGAAAAGCCTGGACATGGCACTTAGTGCTGCAGATCCAGTGATGGGGTAATGGTCAGAGGTTAGACTTGATGATGTTGAAGGTCTTTTCCAACCTTAAGGATTCTGTAATTCATGGTCCTTCTTTTTTTATAGAGGGAATCTGACCATGTGAGGTGTCACTAGAAAGTTCAATCTGTGGTCACTGGACTGGGATATTTCAGTAGATGCCAAAGATGTCACTTGACCTGTTAGAGATTTACAACTTGCTCATTCTAGCAGGAAACACCCAACACATTGGTGCTTTGTAATAACTGTCCATGTGCATAATGTCCTCAGCCTGAGTTTAACTCTGCTGCAAGAAAACATATGAAGGGCTGCCACTGAGCTCCTGTAACTCGATTCCTTACCTATAGTGCTGCTATTAATAGCATTTTCTCTGATGAAGATGACTCTTTGGGGAGAAGTGGGAGGAGAAAACTAAGAAATAGAGAGTTGGTTTAAAAGGAAAGGTTCTCATTGATTTTATGGTGGATGGGCTAGCAGCCCATCAGAAGGCGGCTTATCTTTGCTGTGTAAGTTGGCAAACAGATTGCATGAAATTCTGCCTGGAAGTACATGTTAATAGACCAAATTAATTCCGATTTCCCTCATCATTTTTGATTTTTCTTCACTTTAGAAAGTGTTCTTAAATATTTATTAGTTTTCTCAACAGGAAAAGGTTGAAAAAAGCCTTGAAATATGTGACACACCTAAATGAAATGTGGGTTTGTCACTCAAGATAACTATAGGAGTACAGGAAAATGATGGAAAAGCAACTTACTCCTGTGAGTGGTTATTCCTGATTGTGACAAAGGGACTTGCACCCACACAAGTCAGTTTTTAAACTATTGTCCGCATGTCCACATAGGGGCTAACATTGTTATCCATACTTAAATAGCTTATAGATACAGATAGGACTGAAAAAAATTAAAATACTTCTTTTTAAAACAAGGGAAATTGCAGTGTTTTTAAATGCATGGGCTAAGGGAAACCCTTTTAACTAAGGTTAATTGTACAGAAAAAGTATTTTCCAGACATGTTCTTGCTATTTCCAGCTGTTCCCTTTGTACATCTTTCTTGATATAGTCCTCACAAAGATGGTTTTGAGTATTTTTATTAAATAGCACTGTAATCTCGACACAAAATCCTGTCAGACTTCACAGATTATGTAATACCAAATCTAGATAATTTTAGAGTAGAAGAATTTCACAGAAATTTCTGGGCTTAAAACTTGAGGGTCTTTTATATAAATATTGCTACACTGACCTATTAGGATAATTCAGATCTGAGTTGTTCATTAGGTGCTATTTTTCATAGGTTGTTGCTTTTTTTGCACTCGGGTATTATATAAGCAGTAGCCCATGATACAGGTGACACTCCCATTTCAGAAATTTTATTCAGACTAGGTTATTTTCCTCTGTCATTTCAGTTTGTTATGGTATTATTCACCTGCTGTCAAAAATATTGTGTAGTACTGTTGTGTTTGTTAAAGTTGAAAGACTCCCTGCATTTTCTGTATATAATTTGTGAAGCATTTTGGTGTGTTTCAGGATAAAAGATTATAACTCAAACTTTAGTGATCGTCCTTAAACTTGGCAGTACAATATATATAAATACTTCAGAGTTCCAGCCTCTCTGTTCCTTACACTAATCATGAAACCCTGGTCACTTTTTAGTCTCAGCTTCCGGCTGGCTATTGCTGCTTTGGAATTGTTGAAATGCTGCTTGCAGTGGTTTATTGTCTTGTCTTTCTGTGTGACTTGAAGCCGTGCCTTTGGCATGATGTACTTCTAGTTTTGAGTAGCTTCTGTGTCTTCTCATTGTCAGTAATTCTGCTCTCTGTGTATGGTTTTTGATAAAGAGTACTTGCAAAACTCAAAGCTCAGTCTGACATGTTCTGCCTTTGTAGCTTCCACCCTTGGTTTTGGTGCTTTTTCTTTCCTCCCATATGAATTTCAGCTACAAGCACATTCAGGATTTTTTTTGTGTCTGTGTATATCTTGATGGGCCGTGAACCAGTTCAGCTAGCCAACACCAAGTTTTTGTCCGTTTGGTGTGATTTCCTTTTGCTTTATGCTACAATTTTCCATCAGTGTAAGTGCATAAGTTAAATAAGCAAGGCATACTAAGTTGTGTGGTTGTTACTTCATTAGTACAAACAATACTCTTAGACACAATTTTATTCTTCCCTATATTTATCTTCACATTATAGTCCAATAAAATTCTATTGTTAAGCACTGAGCTGTTTATTTTTTGAATAATATGAAAACATCCAAGTGCAGCAAAATTCCAAATTGCTACCATTCCTAAACTAAAAACAATTGGCAAAGTGATTTTAAATTACATCTTCTACTTAAAAATTTACATCTGAATGGAGATTGGTTATTTCAAGTTTCAGCCAGATGGTAATTAAAATGGGCAAGTTATAAACCTCTCAGAATAAATATTCTAGTTTTGAATGTAAATGGCAGCATACCCTTAACTGCAGTTTAGACACTGAATGCTGTAGTAACAGCTCAGTATATGTATCCATTTCAGTGTATTAACTCAGTGACCGCTGGTGTTTTGATAATTTATTTAAATCTCATTTATAATCTACCTAAACATCTTGTCTTGAATTTTTTGTATTTATTAACAGTACTTCATATAACAAATTTAGTACAGAACATTCAGAAAAGGAATAATTATTTGGTCATTGCAGTTAACCAAGTAGGGCCATTCTGCAGTCATTATCTAGCAATACATGACTGAAGAACTTGATTATTGTCATTGCTTTTAATTTTTATTAAATTAAGGTTTTTTTAATAGTGTCATTTTGCAAATGGTTCTTAGCAGTAATACCTTCCAAGCTACCATAATCACTGGATAATTAACCTGCCAGGATTAAGCACACTCTACTTTGCCTCAGGATGCTTAACTCTCAAATAAGGTCAATTATCTCCTGATGATAACTGCTTTGTCACAAGTTGCTGCTTAATTCGGCTGTAAAAGCTCACCTTAGAATACATATTTTACAACTCAGAGTAACTTCCAGTAACAGGGTGGTCAAAAGAGTGAAAGCTTTGAAAACAAAACCTTTACACAGAGCTGTGGAAAGTTTCCTACACAGCAATTATTCTAGGCAAGTAAAGGAGACTAAATTTGTATGTATCACTTTCTCTTTTCCTGGTTTGGGCTAAATGGTGATGTATATTAAATACTTGACTCATCAAAGTCCGTAATGTACACAGGAACTTGAATTAAATTTTCAGTCACCCCAAAAGATGTGAGTTCAATGGCATCTCCTCAGGGAAGGAACTACCCTGGGGGAACAGTCTGTATATTTTTGCATGTGTACCTGGCTAGCAGTTTCTTCAGAATTTAAGGGACACTGCAAGGTTTTCACATGATTGATCTTCACATCTGGCACCAGTTCATGACTCAAAGGAATATTTATTGATATTGATGTGGTAAAGATCTTCTGGGTTCTCTTCCTATGTGTAGGCAGGGCATCACTGAAAAATTTTAGAATTTTGAATCTTTGGCATTATAGACACATTGAACTTTTCATCTGGTGCTTTACAACAAAAACAGTAAACCTATGATATAACTGGTGGTATTCAGTGTACAGCATCCATAGAGATTGAGGAGATTTTGTAGAAGAGAAATCGTGAAATTTTTTTGAAATACAAAATAATAAAGAAAACAAAGATAAAAATTGTTCTTTAAAAATTGATCCTCTTTGTCTCCAGTGTAAAGAGCTGTTACTTCTAAACACTCAGTCTCTGAACAAATTAATTACCGTATTATAAGCTGAAGTTTTGCAAAGACAGAGCATCTGTGAGCCCATTGGGAAATTGCTGCTCGTGTGACAGCAAATGTGCTGAAAAGAAAGCAGGTTGTGTGCAAGACTTGTACATTTTAAGAAGCAATGACAATAGCTTGAGTGGTGGTTCTAGAGTTAGAAACCCTGAGCTTTAAAGAGATAAATGCCTTTGGAATAAGATAGCAAATGGGCCTTGTCATCATTTCCTTTTCACAATTATACTGGAATGGTACATTGTGCCTCCTTTGTTTAAAATATTTTCAGTTGAGGTATCAAATACTGACAGAAAGATCCCTACAAATGTAGGTGGTTTGGACAGCAACCTTTAATACCCTTTTAAAGTCCTTATAAAGAAAAGTCTCTTGAATTACATGGAAAATTCTCTTCAATGGTGATGAAAAACAGTTAGTATAAAACTCTGAGGGGTTGGTGGGATTTTGGTGAGATTATGGTGAGATTAATGAACTCCTTATTTTGAACTTGCAGGTAGTCTGTAGTTTTGTCCTTGTTTTAGCTGAGGGAGGGAATGGAAATACTGGTAAGTTTTCTGGCATAAACTGTGTTCCACACACTGGGATTTACACCTAAATGGCAGTTTCCAAACAGATTTGTCTATTGCCTTGCTGTAAACTCTCACTTCACATAATTTGATATATTACATATTACGTGCAAGATATGACACTGAGAACAACCTTCGGTTCCACCTGCAAATTTCCTCTGCTGCATTATTACCTGGGATCAGATTGATCCCTGCAGGCTTAGGAATCTGCCCACAGCCCAGAAAAATCTTGAATGAGACATAATCACTTTTGTAAGATAAATGAACTTCATGGTGATTCTCTTCAAACTAGTGTGCATTCATAATGGCATAACTGAATTGATTTGAATTTACACAGTGAAATTCCTGCTGTTTCTAGACCCAGCACATAGCTTTCCACAACCACAAGAGTCCTTTTACACTGGTGAGTTGTCTGACTTTGAGGAAACAATTAAGAAGTAGGAGTCAGGAGAAAATCAGATGGCAGATGTAATTTGGTCTGGGGAAGAAGGGAAATACAGTTTGACTTTCAATAAATAATGAAAGAGAGACCAACATTTCAGTCTATTCTTCAGTATCAGATGGGGCTAAGAAGTGAGGAACATAGCAAAGAAAAATCATCCTCCTCCTTGCCTTAGGGCTGGTGTACGAATGAATCCAAGGCAGATTAGAATGAGCAGAGTAACAGAAAGTTAGTCTAAGACGGTTGATTTCGACTCAACAAATTATAGCTCTCACCGTATCAGTTTCTTTATGTCCTACCTCCTCCTAAGCTTCTTCTCAGCCTTCACCTTAAGCAGCCTAGGCCTAGCCTTCCACCAAACCCACCTAATCTCAGCCCTGCTATGTTTAGAGAGCATGATACAATCCATATACATTGCCCTAGCCATATGACCCATCCAAGTGCAATCATCAGCCTCCACCATTTTACCCATCCTCATACTAACATTCTCTGCCTGTGAAGCCGGTACAGGGCTGGCCCTACTATGCCATAAATATCACTAAGTTGATGTTTCTGTTTGAAGCATTTTCAACTAAGCATTTATAATTATTATTGAAAGGCAAATAATACATGTATTTCAAACAGAATATCTTGAAGAGGCTCATTTTAGTACCGCTGACTTGCATGTATGTTATGTAAAGAGCCCTTAAGAAACATTTTCTTCTTGTCTTACTGGACCTGGTCTGTATTGAGAGGTTATTTTCAGTCACTGGTTGTTGGCAAGCTATCATCCTTAAGAGTTCAGCCTTTACCTTCTACTCCTCTGTTCACTTGGAATTAAATTTTCAGAAACAGTAATCATCTTAAATGGCATTAAGTTGGGTGTTAGTGTTTTGCATTTCAGTTTATATACTGATATTTTCTTTTTTGTTGTGCTTTCAGTTCTCAGAAACTTGCCCCACAGGTGAGGGTAATTATCTTCAGTTCCTAGGCTGGGTGAGAGACTGAGGTTTGCACAGTTCCCCACAGGGAGTCTGTGCTTCAGTTAAAAATCGTAGTCAGATATTCTGACCCAGTTTATTAAATACACATGGGAAAAAATTTTGTAAGGAGACATCTCATCTTCCCTTCTATTTTAACAGGTAGAGGTTTTTAAGGTCAGCTGCTGCTGGTGTTTGCTTTTCCAAACTGCAGTAAACAGATAGTATTTCTTTTTATAAATCTTACACTTAAGATTTCTGCAAAGTCTTATTAAAAATTGTAGTTCTGAATGGAGGGAATTAAAAATTGTAATTCTGAATGGAGGAAAAATAAATACTATTTTTTTTATGTCTTTGTAGAATTTTGATGCCCTTTTCCTGTGATAGATGTTGTGTTTTCAATTATAGGACAGCTATGGTGTTGTAATATTGCTCCTTAATTCATAGAATTAACTTTCTCAGTAGTGGAATATCTAATAAATTGTGGCTATCTGAAAAATGAGAAGGTCTCTAGCACGAGGGAGGTTGATAATGTCAGTGGTGTGTTGTAAAGATGTGCTGTGGGAAGGATGCTGAAACAGCCCAAGGCTATTTCAGCTGCAGACACTGAATCTGCTGCTTCTTCTCTCCTCTTTTTTTTTCCCCCTCCCATGTGAACTGCAGTGGCTCTCTAAGATAAAATGCTTTTAAATCATTTCCCAACCTTGCAGCCGTTTTTGATAAAAGCCCTGTTATCTGAAATGATATGAATCACTGTGGAGTTAACCATACCTTTTACAACAACATATTTTGTTGTGATTCATTCTGTCTCAATTAATCATCTTATTTATCTATATTGTCTCAGCTGCTGCACTGAAATTCATGAGTAATAAGCAAGTAATTATTTTAGTATAGTTTACCTAGTACATCATGAATGAAAGGAAAATTGAGAGCCAAGTATTTAAATTTATATTTAGTGCTGCTTTCAGCTAATGTCTAGCTATTTAAGCAATTTAGGAAGCCTATCTCAAAAAATGTCTTTCTTGTTTCCTGTTATGGGAAACAAGCAGGTATTTAGAAGCAAAGCTTATACTTTCCAACAGACTTCATTTCTTAAAACTAAAAATATATTCTGGTAGTCTCTCAGAATGCTTAGGGATATTTATCCTTCCTTATGCTATGCAGTGTTGAGATACTTTTAAGACTGTGAATACTGGAGAACATGCAGCACAAGACAGAATGTCCTTTGAGAGAGGAAAGCAGATTCCACGGTTTTTCAGCAGCTTGTGTTTTACTGACAATGATTGATAACCCTTTTCACTTTGTAGCACTTCCCAGAGCATCTCATAACACTTCATAAACATTAAAGCTCAGAATAAACCAATAAGGTGGGTGTGTAGTCTTGACTGTTTTACAGGTGGACAATTGAAAGGTTATTTGCCCAAGGTCATACAGCAAGAGCAGAGCCAGGAACAAGCAAAATTGAATTCTAACTTTTTTCTTCAGTTAAGTGTCCTGAAATGTGTTCAGCTGCTGAATACATCTTGGACAAAACTCGCGGGTCTGGAGGAAAGAACCTGCAGAATCTGGCTTTCAGTTTTCACTATAATATTAACATATGTCTCTGAAAGCCTTTCAAAGGTAAACTACATATGCCTTTTAATACTCAGATCACTAGGGCAAAAATGTATAATATATAATATCTAATATATAATTTAAGAACTGCAAAAATAAGAGTATGAATAAAATTGAGTTATGCAGTTGATACAAACAAGAAGAAGAGAAGCTGAAATGTTCACAAATGCTTCATTAAGTCAGTGTAAATTCAGAACTTTTCAATTTCACAGAGATATTTGCAGATAACAATGCAGGTGAAAAATAGGTTACAATAAAGCTTTGTTTTCCAATCCAGCTAAGGTTAATTCAATGCCTCCACATTGCAAGCCCTGTTTGGGGCAGATACAGCCAGTTTCTGATTCAGCAGATGAGGTTATGCTAATGCCTCTTATGGCAACATGTGCTGGAGATTCTCCCCCTGTTATAGATAGTCCTTGCAGTGGATTGTAAGGCTGCAGTGCCATGTTATCCCCATGGATAGCATCTAAGGGTGAGCTGATGCAGGCCTCTCTCACCTGCCCTTATCACATGATGTCATCTGCCCCCTTTACTCAGATAAACAATTTTACATCCAGAGCAAGAGTGAGTTCTGTGGGCCAGACTGCTGTTAATCACTGAGCTGGTCCAGCTTTCTCAAACAACACAATCACTAGATCTGATTAGATGAGAGGATGATGCATGGTGGTACAAAGGACTTGGAAAGAGAAAACATGATAACTTCTCTGTTTCATCAGATATAAGCAGCCACTGCTGTTAGGGTCTCCTGGGCAATACAGCAAAGAAACAGTTATTGACTGACTTAAATGTTATTATGAATTGATAAGTTGTAAATTAGCTGTAAATGTTCTTGGACAGAGGTTTTTATATAAAATAGACAGTTTTTACCTAAAGAGCATGTATTGATGCTTCCTGTGCTTATAAATTCGAGTCTGAACAAAGGTTCTTGAAAGGAGAGAAAAGGGAAGGATAGTTGAGGAGACAGTAGTAGGTCCATGCTCATGTTCAGAATCTTGAGAACGTGGTTTGGGGGTTTTGGAATAGAATTGGCAATATCATTATTATGTTAACCTATTTTTCTGTACTATTGCATAGCACTATTTTTTCAAAACTGCAGTTTCAGCCTTGTTCTTTCTCTCATGTTATCTTTCTCTGTCAACACCTTCCTTCCCTCTGTTTATATAGCTCATAAAATATTTTTATTCCCTCAAGAGAGTTTTGCGTCTCATTATAAGTCTATTAGCTAGTTTCATTTTTCTGGCTTGCTTCAACCATGAGCAAAATTAGGCATTTGAACCCTCTCTTCTTTCCAATTAGCTATATAATCTTCTGTTACCAGGATTCCTTCTGTAGATTTTATAAGAATAAATTTAATCCACTGATGTTGCCTTAAGACTATTGAAAAGTTGCTATGTATAAGTAAATTAATGAAGAGAGATTTTTCCTTCATGTGCTGACATAAACACTGAGGGTATTTAGAATGGACATATGCTAAACGATTACTGATTAAAATCTGTATTTTTTTAATTGTAATTTAGAGTTTAGGCAATGATGTTAAATTGAAAACTAATTGTGCATATATTATGAAGCACATGCAATGGGGCATAAATATAGGTAAGGGTTGCAAAAATGTTTTGCTAATTTTAATTTTTTTTCAGAGTTTTCCTAAAAGCAGGAAATAAGCTTGGAAAAGAAATAGAAAAAGTATATTGGAGCATACCTAATATATTTAAAAGATAGATAAAAGCATCCATGGTTTTCCCAAAAGCATTAATTGATCTCTAAAACCTTGCCTTATTTATAAACTTAAGCCACCCTGTTTATAATAGCCTTTGGGTGATAATTTTGCAGCCACATCAAAGTCTATCCTTAAGCTGTATTATTAGGTTTAATGGTCATATTCTGACTTAAAAAAACATTTGTTTAAGTACTGACCTATCAGGGGAGAAATGTGGAGAAGTTGCTTTGCTGTATAAGTTTTTTGTTCTAAGTTAACAGAAATTATCCCTCCTAGTCATTGCATTTGGGGTTTTTTTAGTTCTCCAGAGAAATGATCCATTAAACCCGTCCTTTAGGAAAACTACTGCTAATCCACATGTGAAAAGTAACATTGTCAAAATGTTCTTTAAGTCCTCAAACCCTCCTTTGACTCCTCATATTCTGTGTCCAAACCAGCAGCATCTGCAATCACATCAGGGAAACAAGCATCCACAGGTCAGTTTGCTTTCCCTGCTGAAGTGGTTTTCAGGTGCAGGAGCTTCCCTCTAAAGGACAGAATTGTAGCAATTTCATGACTGGGAGAGTAGAACTTTTGAAATACAGAAACCTGTCTGTTTGTTGGTTATGTTTCTAGTGGCGTAGAGGTGAATCCCCTGCTCTGAACTTGAAATTCTAGGAACAGTTGTGTCCACTGTCTTCAATTTATGTTATTTGAAGGCTATAATTTCACAAGTAGAAAGTTTCTTTCTACCCCCACAGCTAAGGAGAAGGACTTCCTCTCCACCCTTGCAAAGGAACTGGCCATCAGCATCTGCTTCTGGTCCCACCAGATGAGCTGGGCTGCAGCTCAGCCCCAGCTGGGCTGTGCTTTCAACAGGCAAAAACCTTTAGTATAGGAGAAACTCACCTGAAGGCAATGGCAAGGGGCTACACATTCCAGTGGAAGACCCTTAGGACCCCCAGGCAGCCTGTCCTTTGTGATACTTCTCAAGCTGTTTTGCTGTTGTCAAGGTATAGCCTCGCTATAAGCCATTTGAAGATGTCCCAAATATTTCTGGAGTTAGGAATTCCATTTTTCTGATGCTGGAAACTCATGGATCTCAATTCAAGGGAAATTCACTATCTTTTTTCAGAACTTGGGAAATTCTGCTTCTTCATCTTGCTATTATTGTCCTGTGAGTCTAAGCCAGTCTGCAGGCACCAATCAACAACGTTTCTGTTCATTTCTCTTTGTCTGTGGCTGCCCTTCTGTAGGATTCTGTTTTTGAGAATCTGAGAGGCCAAGCTATGGACAGTATTTTTGATCCCTGGCAGGTAAGAGACCTGGCAGAATTAGGTTCTCTTTAGGATCTCTTTTAATAAAGCATATTTCTGCTCCAGAATTCCTCTGAGAAACCAGGGCATGTTTAACTTGTCTGTCAGACTGTTGACCTCTCCAGGGTGTGCAACAGTTCTTTAAATAAAAAAAGAACTGGAATTTTCATGAAAAATTAAGTGGTAGCCATAAAATGTGTTGTTGTGGTAGTCCTGATTGCTCTGCAAGGAGGACCTCCCTGCAACTGGAAGAGTATCGGAATTTTCATGAAATCACAGGTATCCTTTACCATCAGTTTACCTGCTTTTTCTTAACTTCTTTTGAAACGTGGATGGGCAGTCAGATGGTCTTAACACACAATATTTGCTGTACGTGTTATTTTGGAGCTGCTATGATTAACATGTCTTTTTCCTCTTGTTGGAATTTCTACTAGAGCAGGAGAAATACATCTGTGAGTGGTCTTGGACACATACCAGTTTCAGATAAATGGATCAGTCAATTTAAATTCTGCATATATAGTTGCCAAACACTATGCATTTGATTTGAACATCAAAGTAAATGCCAGATTTGGATGGAGCTGCATCTTGGTGTATGTGAATTACGATAATGAGTCAAACTACTGAATCTCACTGCTCAAAAAAGAACACTCATCATCTGGAACCAAATTCCTTTCTTCTAGAATCTAAAGTCATGAAAAGAGCTGAAGAAGTACATAGCCTTATGCTGCCAGCTGTAACCCATCTCTGAACAAGCATTACCTGAGAGGTGGGTGGGCTGGCTTAGGAGCATTCTAAAGTGTGGAATGGTGGGAGGTTGGACCCATTATTTAGACCCCATGAAAACCCTATATTTCAGGAGTCCATATTAGCTTTACTTGCAGATGAGTTTCTTTAATATTTCAAACAAGAGCTCTGAGTCCCAGGGTGAGTGGTGCCTGTATATATTTCAGGTGAAACAAGCTAAAATCAAGATCAAAGTTTTAAGTCTGCAAGGAAGTGACAACATAACCTATCCCAAAGTTATTTTTTCATTTATGGTAAAGATATCAAGCATTTTAGGAGAGGGTCTTCATTGTAACAGACTTTATTCGGGCCATAGGGATTCATTTTGTACCTCTTCCATTGGAGTTGGTTTTTTTAGGAACTTAAACATCAATTATCACTTTTTAACGATGCTTAACCTCTGCTACTCTTAAAAAGGTTTCTCTTTATTGTTACTTGAATTTGAAAAATGCATTGTGTAAAATACTGCAGCATAAATTAACAGAAGTTACCTACTTTGGAGGACATTTGCATTTATTCCCAGATTTAGTGGGAAGAGAGCAGGTAATAGATTATTGAACAGTGTTATTAGACCAGGATAATGCTTAAGTCAGGAGTGAGCTATACAGACATTCTGTCTCATGGCCCGTGTTGAAAGTAACAACTTTTAGAATTGTGTTTCATGCAATGAAACACAAAGCAAACCCCCTGATTTTTCTATTTTACAACCTTGTACATTCAATGATAATGTAATGATTTTGAGAGTTAGGTGGATGCAGAGAATTGGGTAGCTTATATAATATGTAGAAATGTTTCAAATTAATTGTTTAATTAGATTAGAAAAATATTTTCAGCACTACTGTTTTTTATTTGTTAGTAAGATCTTCTGCAATAAATCCTTGTTCAGGATCACAAGGAAGAAAAATTATTCTTCATGTAAATAAAATTCACAAAAGGAGATGTGAAATATAACCAATTTATCCTGAAAACTATTTGAGATTTAACTATTTTTGTCTATGCTAAGCTGCCCAAACCCTGTTACTAATTTAAATTGACATTGGAGCAAGTTGCAAGGCTTACCTTTTCATAACATTTCCTAATATATATCTATACTGTGCAAAACAGAGTAAGAGGCATGCCTTGTCCTGAGAAACTTACATTTTAAACAGAGATAAAGAAAATGAATAAAGAGAAGTAATGACCAGAGAGAGGTGAAATCTCATAACACTGATGATACACTTGTTCAGTGCCATTACAAAATGTAGCTAAGGTTTTTGCTCCATAATCTCATATATCAATTTTTAAAATAAATGCAGTGAATGGAGAAGAAAAAAAGTAATGATGGTCTGTGCTAAAGTTGGATATATAAGTCCCTTTATATGGTTTTTTTAGGAATTCTCTTATTCTCTTCCATGGTGTTTTTTTTTTTGTTTGCTTTCAGTCTTAAATATCATGTAGAATTAAAGCAGTTCATGATCAGTTAAAATTTCAAATATTTAAGACAGCAGTTTTTAAGATTAACTGTTTTCCATTTACTGACTGTTACTTGGAACCAAAAGAATCTTGTATTTTTGTAAGCATAGTAAGCTGCACTGTTTTTCTTTAAACTTTAGGGTATGAATTATATTCCTATAATGACAGCTGCAGGGTGGAATGTTTTAACACACTGGAGTGAGATATATCTTGGACACATTCTTGGTACCTTAAGTTCAACATGCTCCATATGGTGCCACTGAGCCAGTGATTTTGAAGAAAACAGTTAAAGACTGCTGAAACAGCGTAAAATACAAATTAGTCTTTGCTATATAAGTAAAAAAATTCACTGTCAATCTTTTCAGCTTCCTGCATGAATACTTCCAGCAACTTTCAGTAGTAGTCCCCATGTTTTAAAACAACTGTTGAATTCTAGCAGAACAGAGTGAAAGCTTGTGGGCTAAGAATACATTAACTGAATTATGCCTAACTCTTATGCAGGGGAGCAAAGGGAAAGGAGACTGGGCTTCCCTGCATTTCCACATTAGTTTTTAATGTGACAGCAGGGTTTGTGTGATGCAAGATCTGTGAGAAGTAGCTGGCTCTTTGTTGAGCTGGTCCTCTGTCAGCACAAGAGCATCATGAAGGAGCTGTGTGTTGGGGAGGTGTCTCAGTCCTACTGTTGACTGTACTAATGATACAGTATGCTGTAGTAAAACTGCAGAATAACTGTATTTGCTACTAAGTGTTTTAGTGTTTGCAGAAGTAAATTAGCTGGGAATTACGTTTTCAGAACATTGGACTTTTTTCATTTGTGTTTTCATTTGTAGTATCAAGACCAGCAGGAGTTAATGTATGAGTAACTTGCTTGTCTACCTTTTACCTTAGTTTAGTTGATTTTTTTCAATATCAGCCTAACCTGGGTTTTCTGAATTTATACTCAAGCTGTGGATTGCAAAATTCTTACAGCATACTTGCAGTTCTTAATACTGAAGTTATCAGTTTATACACTGATTTTTACTGATATTGACTTGATGTAAATTTTTATCCTGGATTACTATTATTATTGTCCTTACTATTATTAATTATTAATAGTAGTTTTGTTGTTTTTATCATTATCATCATTATCATTATGGCTTTTTAAAAGCAACATACATGAACTCCAAAGAAAAGACCAAGGATTACACAACAATGCAAAAATTCTATTGTTCTCAAGTGGTACCAACTTTAAATTGTTTTGTATTGGTGTTGACTCATAAGAACAGATTTCCAAATGTAAGCATGAGACAAACAGCCACAGAGCACCAACCTGTCAACCTGTACTTGGGTACCTTCTGGATCAGCAAAACAGCACATTGAAGTGAGAGCACCACTGGTGAATGAAGCCTCTGAGGGGGTGATTTGCAGTTATATTAGTGTGAAGTTGCGCATTGCAGCCTGAGTTGATCTAAGAATTTACTGCTGGAGAATATGGAGATCTTGCTCCCTGTTGTCCCTTTCCAGACTTGTAGTTTTTGTCTCAGATTCCCTCTGTAGCTAAGGCAGCAGAGACATGGGCAATATTTTTAAGAAAAGAGGATGTGGCCGCATGATTTTCTTGATTAGGGATGTAGTTAATTAGAGATAGTCCATCTAAAAGTAAGAAACCAAAAAACAGTCCTTGAGCTTCTTTCCCAAAGATAAATTGTTACAGTCTAAAGAATCTTGAGGCAAGGACTGATAACTACCATTTCAGTGATCCCATGTTAGAGCTGCCTGCACTGTTTTAGTCCTTCTAGATATAATTAGGTAAAGTCATTGTGAATAGTTTGTGTACAAATTTCCATCTTTGAATATAGCCTGAATGTCAAATTTCAAATGATAATTACTTATGATATTTGGTTAACCCTTTGGGATACAGCCAGTGAGTATCTATGGTAAAGGACCTCATTGTCAAAGGATTCATAAATTAAGTTCTTGTACACTCAGAAAATGCATTGAAAGCATGTAAGGTTATGATACACTATATGTCACAGCAAACAAAGGTCAAATATCTGCTTTAAGTGAAAAACAGGATTAAATGTTGGCATTAGACAGATGACCAGAACATCAGTGATGCATTAAAGTGGATACTTTCTCATCATACATAAAATGAGCACCTTTTCTCTTTTTTCTTGCAGCAGCAGGATTCTCTTGTTTAAAAAGGTGTCTGTTGATGTTTGTCCAGTCACTGGGCATATGTTGGTATATATTCTGTAAAAGACTCATTCAGCTGTACTTCCCCATCACTGATAGCTGGCTGGGCCTTCCAGTCTCCATGGCCATCCTAATCCATTTGATATGATGATATAATGCAGCTGTCACAGAACACTGTTCTCTTTGTTTCTGAAGTGTAAAACTTCCAAACCATACATGTAATGTAAGCCAAGGAGATGATCCCAAGGGATCCACTTGACCTATCAGTGCCTGCCTTCATTCTGTGCCATGGGCAGACCAGCAGAGTTACAGTCCTGCTCTAAATTGGAAGACAACTGTGCTTCCTTTCCCTGAGTATCAGTTCATTGTCACTGTGAATGAGAAGCTTGGGTTAAGCTCCGTGTTAAGCTTGTGCTTTGCTGCTCCAAAACAAGTTTGTGTATGAAAAACATAACAGTGGTGTTATATTGCTCTGCTGGGACAAAAGGGGACCAAACCCTTTTTCTGCACATTGGTACTGTTTGCTGAAGGAGGCAGGGTGCAGCCTGTCTTTTGCATTCCACATCCCAGCCATTGAGGAGAGGAGGAAATAAAGAATAAGGGAAAGACTTATGAAGATCCAGTGGAGCTCTCTGCCTGGAAATGGCTTTGTACTTCTCAGTGATGGAGAAATTGCCTTAGCATTTTATACCCACAACAGCTCAGTTGTGCCCGAGTACAAACCTGGAAGTGGTTTTCTTTATTCAGGCCAGAAGCCTGTTCATACTTTGCTACTTACGGGCCAATAAATTACTTCTTCAGAAAGTTCCTATTTTGATAAATTGATGTGCTTGTGTGTTTGCACTATATTATGTACGAGGAGCCTTGTCATCTTATTGAAATTATAGGACATTGAGAGATACCAAGTATTTATGGCTAGATTTAATGATTTTAAAGGAAGGAAATTATTGCAGCCCCAGGGCAACAGTAACTTATATAGTGACAACTTATACATGTTTTATGTACCTACTTACTTCAGTGTTTACTACAAAAGTACAGTTACCATAGCAATGACCATGTCAGCAGACTTCTTTGCTAGTTCTGAAATGCAAAATACCCAAATGCCACCTGAACTGTGAATATTCTCTGCACAAGTATTGAAGGCAGAAGTTGAGTGTCACACACTTTTCTAAACAAACAGCAACACACTGATTTACAGAATGTTTTATGTTGCAAATGGATGTTGGGTTGTTAGCATCCCTAGTACTGTAAATTCTTTGCCACTAAGCTGCAAGAAAAGCTTCCCTGGCTCCTATCAGAAGAGACTCCACTAGTATATACTTAACCTGTAGTCTTCTGTGGAATGTTGGTACTTACCTGCAGTGTTTCAAGAAAATAATGTGTACTATTCAGGAAGACACTTTATCTGATTTTAAGTGTTAACTAAATAAAACTATCGTTTGGATATTTACAGGTTGTTAGTATTATATAGAATAGCATCACAGAAAGTGGTGTGATTTCTACCTGCTGCTTCTTTTATTTCAGAAATGGCAAATTTATGAAGAATTTAGGTTGCAACTTCTAAACCTTGGCATGCAGCTCACTAAGCAGTAGAATTGAGAAGCCAGGTAGCAGATTTCCCAAGTCAGCATTAACCACTGGGCAGTAGAGCATTACCTCAGTATGACTTGTGGGCAAGTAAAAGGTGAAAACTCTTACCACACATGCAGACCACTCCTTTTCATAGCTAGATTTTCCCGTGTGTAGGCAGTGTGAGTTAAGTCTGGATACTTGAAGAAAAGCAGTTTGCAGGACTGCAGGCTTAATCTGCCATATCAGTCATTCTCCTTTAATAGAGACTGGTCTACTAGGAAACATTAATCTGAACTGAGAGAGCACATCATTCTAAGCACAACAGCTTTAACTCAGATTTTGTATTGGGTCCACTTGTGGGCAAGCTTATGCTGGAACTGAAGTGGGATTTTTTTTCGTGTTTAACTGAGGAGAAGCACGGCACATGAATTACTGAGCAAACATGTCATTGCTTGGAACCAGCCCTTAGCAATTCCATGTGAAAATATGAAAGTAAAATTGATCTACATTCATGTAATGGTTGATCTTTTCTTCCTTGCATTGTGTAGTGTCAGAATTCTCACAAAGAAAGAATCTCACTTTGCTGGATAGGGATGTGGACATGGTGCTGTTAGGTATTACATTTATCTGTAAGAGTTTTAGAGAAGAGTAAGGAAATCACTTTAGTTAGGAAGTTTGCTCCAACCTCTCTAAGTCCTGGAAGTGAACATGTGGACCAGGTGGTTCAGATTCCAGCTTTATATAGCAGTGCTGTTGTTTAGACTCTTTAACCTGATCAGAGGACTCCAAAGGAAAATGAAGTCTTAAGTTAGAAAGAAGTAAGGAAGCTTTTTTACACAGCTTCAGTGTTGACTGGGAATTGTGTAAAAGGATCCAAAAAAGCCTCTTTCATGGTTTTGTAATTCTTAACCATTAAGAAGTAATTTTAGCTACTTCAGTTTTTGTTTGGATTCTTTCAGTTCTCCTATGTTTCTTTCTCAGAAAAAAACCCCCAGTGTTTTTATATTTATCTAGGCAGCAAGTGGAATTTACAACTAATCCTTGAAGTGCATAGGTGTACTCTTCAACCAATGACACTTGAACTGAGCCAGGACAGGCAACCTGCAAAACTAGATGATTCAATGTGCTGGTGCTTCAAAAATACCTTCAGCTGTGTGACTGTGCATGAATTACCAGCTCAGCCTGGTAGCTCAGGCAGTTCTGAGACCTCTGTGATGCTCCACTGCCTGCTACAAACATGGCCAGAGACTCACAGTGTGCCTGATCCTTGCCGAGCCATCCAGCCACTAATTTCCCAGCTAGCCTTTGGCAGTGACCTGTCCATGGGGAAGGAAAGATCTGGCAAATCAATGGACTGTGACCACCCAGCTTTACACTGATGGGCAGGTGTGGGGGGAACTCTGTCCAGAGAGCCCCTCATCCCTGCAGCTGATGGACTGTGTGATGGATTAGGTCACTCTGTCTATGTCACCTCTTTTACCACACACTGCTTTCATAGTCAGAGGTGTGTTTGTTCCAGCTGTGATGTTAAAAAGTGTAACTGTGTTTACATCTACAGGGAGGATATGGCCAGAGCATAATTTATCATTACTGCCAAATACACTCAGTACAGACTGAAGCACATGCATCTTGTGTATGGTTGAAATGTAACATACACTCATTGTTGTTGACACTGCAATAGGCTTAGGAATAAATCTGCTTTGTTTTCTGGGTGAAGGCTTTCTTTCTCCTGCTAAAATCTGATATCCAGTTCTTGTTCTGTAGCTAGTCAAGTATTGTATTTCTTCTTGGTTCTCTTGCTGGTGCAGCCACCTGGTGTGGGGTGGATTCCATGTGTGTGATGCTCACACACATGCTGCTCTGCTGCCAGGAGCAGAAGACCTAATCTTTTGTGACATGAAAAGAAACTTGCTGGTACAGTACATTACTAAATGCTACAGCCTGAATTCATGAAATGGGAACACCGCAGGGGAATCTGGCAAGGAAGATGTGTTTATGTAACTGAATTGAGTGTTGCAACTGCCATCACTTAGTTCCCTTGGCTGCAGTGAGCGAGTTGTGAGAGAAAAACAATCCAAACAGAGATCTTCAGATGCTAAGGGCAGCTCTAATTACATACAAATAATTAATAAAAATGAAGTGCAATATTGTCAGAAAATACAGATACCATTAATTTTCTTCCATGATCGTGTGTACCAAGATTTTTGGTAGGGACAGAAACACTCAGGCTTTTGCACTTTTATTTGAAGTATATATTGTTTGAGTGTCTTCAGCACATTCTGATATCCCAGAGAGATTAATGACGCAAGAGTAATTGCACATAACATAAACAAGATCTGCATTAGTTGGCTCTTTTACTCAGAATCCTTTTCCAAGTCCAGATGTGTGATGTGTAAATGTTAGGAGAACAGAGTCCTTATGAAGTAGCTTTATCAAATGCAACTAGTCTTCCAGCAAAATGGAGAAAATATAAATTAGCACTCAAGACCTTGGTCAAATCTGGTGCATAAAATTTTACGGTTGTATTTACGTTCCATATGTGCTTTGGACAAGTGCCATGTTTGTAAAGAACTGCTTCAATATTATTTTTTTTAAGTGACACTTTTAGCACAGTATCCTCTGCAAACTGTTCACTGCTTGCCATGTAAGCCATCCAGGCTCCAAATAAACTGTTCATTTTCATGGTCTAAACCTGAGATCAAAATGCCTTTTTAGAGCATGGTGATTTTCAAAACATGGCATGGTAGATATCATATGTGGCTTCTTTAAGCACTGTTCAGAAGAGTTGATTAACGTGACTGAAAGAGGAGCATGCATGATATAAAAATCTGACAAGAGGCAAGGAATTAGGAAGCTGTAGTGTACATGTTTGCTAGGGCTGAATATCTGTTCTGACTTGTTTATAACATAATTAGATTTTAGTACATTATGTGAGCACTACGTTCCTTGTAGCTCATTAGAAAAGAAAATAAACCTCAAACCAAGGAGATTCTACAAAATTGTGCCACTTTTCAGAGGCCCCAGCCTATTTTTTCTTCATTTCCCTAAATCCATAAATAACTGTCTTTAAAAGAAAAAAAAAAACTCCAATGCAGCATCTGGTGTGCTGTTATTGCCACTACTTCTGTTCTGAGAGTATAGCACTACTGCTTTAGAATGTTCTCATTCACTTGTTATCTGGTATTTGGCCAAAAAATTTATTAACAATGTAAGAGAAAGAAGTAAATTTCTAGAGCCCAAATCAGAATGCCGTCTGAACAAAAGAACAGCACTGAGCTGACCCTACAGCTCTTTTCAAATTTTGCATAAAATGGAAGAGACACAGCATCTTGGAAAAAAATCACAGGAATCCTTTGTGTTGGAAAGTGTGAGTCAAACTAAATAGCTTGAAATAACTTCTGTTATATTTAAGCACAAATGTAATGCTAGAGGCAGAGGAAAAAATAGATTATTTGTACTTTGAAACACTCAGAGGTGTGAGAAATCTGCAGTGAAGGGCTTGAGCAAGTACATAGCTAAAAATAACCTGTCCAAAACTGAATTACTACTGCTATTACTATGACTACTAATTTCAGCTTCAGAATAATTTGTAGTCTTCCACTTGTCATGTGTAAAATAAGAAAGGTATCAGGTGCAATTGCAGGTTCATTTGCTTACATCTACTAAGCATATAGAACTGGTTAACAAATATATAAATGTATACTAAAATTTAATGTCAATCTGTTATCTCAGTAATTAAAAATAGTTGGGAGACAAATCCTAAAACAAATGTAGCATTTTGAAGTAATAGAATTAGAGGTGAAATGGTAGCTGTTCTGAAATGTAGCTGAGGCATAAAAAAATTTTTCCTTGAGTCTGGAAGTATGTGGAGAATGCACATATGGTGGAATCAGAAATGGTAATTTTTTGTATCATTCTGTACCAAGTTTATAGGACTTTATTGTTTGAAAACTAGTATAGATTTTTATGATCCTTTAGAATATACAATTGGTGCCACTAGGATGGTGTCCTTGCTTAACAGAGATTTAGAGAACTGTTCTTGTAAAAATAGCACAGTTGAAACTCAGAATTTTTTTATTCAGATGTTGACCAAATCTTTCATTTCTCTGTGTGGACTGAGTCCAAATTTTATTTTTCAGCTTGGCTTTAAAAGTTAATCTATATGAGTTTATGAACACAGCAAATTGTACAACAACTTCAATCAGTATGCTGAAAGACAAATATATTTATAATTTAGTATTTTATAACTAGTGAATATATGAAATGATATCTTGAAGGGGCCACAGATAATAAGTCATTGCAACTATATTAACAAGGTAAAATAACTTCATAGTGGCAAAAATATCTATCAGTACTAATTAACATGAATTATGCTATAACCAGTGTATCTCAAATCATAGCTGTAGGTCTTCATAACCTTCCAGTGCTCAGAAAAGGTGAGGGTGCCAATAAATTGTTATATTTTACTGGGTGGGATTCCATTGCAGACACCTTGTTTTTCCCTAGCTGGAGGTCTAGTGAATATAATTGCTTATGAAAACCACTAATTTAACGAGGAAGGGCTTGGAAAATGAGTGCATATGGAAAACTGAAACATAGGAAGTTTTAGATAGGGAGATCAGATTTGTTTTGTCACGATCTATCGATGCATTTGTAAAAGTATGTGTATGTATATGTATGTGTGTACATGAAGTTGGTTTAACAGGGAAGACAAATACCCAGCAGGCAAAGCCTGTGAATTCAGTATATCAGTATTACTGCTGCATACCCATGCATCTTGGGGCAAATGGTCACACTGAAAGAAAGGGATCTGCATACAGTTATCCATGGAGTAATGCATTGCTAAACTATGCACTTCTGACAAGTAAGTTGTTTTCATAATTATGTTGTTATGTATTAGGTGAAAGATTACTGATCTTCAGTGCAGGAATATAATTTTCCATAATCACAATATCTGTTTTTTTCCTATAGGAATTTGTGCATACTTATACACTTTTTTATTATTTCATTATTTTTACCTCTTACTTTTTGTAATTTTCTTCTTTTTCCTTTTTTCTTAAGTGTGACGTCTTAAAAGTAAAATGGAATGCTCAGTATGCTTGTAGTTTCATTTGTCATAGGAATTCTGAACCCCGCTTCTTCAAGAAAAATCACAGTATAATATCAAATTTCAAATACCTTGACAGAGGGAAGAAATGGCCTGATGGGAATCTCATGAAGTTCAGCAAATGGAAATGGAAGGTCCTCTTACCTAGAGAGGAATGTTAGTCCCAGGACAGGCTGGGAACTACTTGGGTAGGAAGCAGCTTTGCAAAAGAGGACCTCAGAATACTGGAGTGGTGCCACCAAAGGGCGACAAAGATAAGTGAGGGTTGGAGCATCTGTTGTATGAGGAGGGGAGAGTGAGGGCGTGAAGAAGAGGAGGTCAGGGAGATGTTATCAAGGCACACTAGCAAGAGGTAGTAAATAAAATGGAAGCAGGCTCTTTGCAGCGGTGGGAGGTGACACAAAGAGAGACAACAGGCACACATCCAGCTACTGGAGATTTGATTTAAGCATAAGAAAAAAGCTCTGCTCTGATGGTGGTCAAGTGTTGAAACAGGTTTTCCAGAAAGGCTGTGGAGACTCCATCCTTGGAAATATTCAGAACTGAGGGGTCCTGGGCAGCCTGCTTTAGCTGACCCTGCTTGAGGAGTGGAGTTGGACTCTGTAGATGATGTGCAGAGGCCCCTCCCAAACTCAACCACTGCATATCTTTTTAATACCATTTTAAAATATGTTGGAATCATATCCCTTTCATTTCATTATTTGACTATTCTTTTGATCTCTGATCTGTTTGAGCCTGTGTCAAGTTCAGAATGGCTTCTAATAGAAAAATAAACTTAAATAAACTTTAAACTCCCTCATCCATAGATACTTAAGGGTCAAAAGCAGTTAAATTCTAACTATGGATTTTTTAAAAATTGATCCAAGAAATTCGCAACTTGTCTAAGATGATAAATAGTGCCCTAGTCACATCTGGAATTAGAACTTGTGTTCACTCAGTGATCTATCTGTGGTCAGATTGAAATGTTGTTTTTCTGTGCAATGACCATGTTGTGAGAGAGCACTGCTGGTACAGACTGAGAGCTAGGTTTTTCCTTCCATAAAGTAGCTACAGTTAGCTAAAACTGAAAATTTCAGAAAACAAAATTGATCTTGAGTATTCGTATCTTGAATACAGATAAATGCATCATTGAATTTGCATTAAACAGCATGAGAAACTCCAGTAAGAATCCTTAAGTCAGCTGGGTTTGAAATTCATTGAAAGGGTAAAATACGTAATTTGAAGATCAATTTAAAAGATTTTGTTATTGCTGAAGATTGCAGTGAGTAACTTTATTTTTTGCCAGAGTTAGCCAGCAAAGCAAGCCCAGCACATGAAGAGTGTGACACAATGATTGCTTTTTACAGAGTTCCCAATGCCACCGCCTCAGTTATAATTCTAAATGGCTGTGCATGACATCACACTAAACAAAGTATATCAAACAACTCAATTTCACTGCTAAAAATACATTAACCTTTTACCAGGACTAGAGAGAATCCTGCTAGATCCTAGCACTTTTAGCAGAGTGTCTGATTATTCTCTTCATCTGAAATTGCTAGATGAAAATGTCTAGTCTGATTTCAGGCTAGTTTAAGTGGTTGCAATCACAGAAGGCCTCATTGAAAATGATGCAAGCTTTTATTTCCGTTTGTCACCCTCCAGCCAGGAAGGTGCACTGGGAGCATTCAGTGAGCAGTATTAAGGATTTCAGAAGACCCCACACATCTTCTATTTTTATATAAATAAAACTCTTATCTTCTAGCTATTAATATTTTTTCCTTTTTTTTTGTGTTCTGATTTATTGATATTTAAGGAAGGGGTGTCTTTTCTCCTTCTTTCCCACTTCTGATGATGATGCATTTATTTTTAAGGTAGAAACAGACATACTTGTATAGAGAAATGGTGTAAACAACTATTGTTCACTAATTTGATGCTTGTAATGTGTGTGGAGAGAGACACATACAGGGTCATAAGAAGTTCAGTTCTTTAGGTAAGGATGTAAGATAGAGATGTAAGTGATAGCGCTTTATCCATCATAAAATTTCAAAATGGCTCAGAGGCACATCCCTGCTGCAGCCGTTGCAGACCCTGTAATGGCATTAAGCTCTGACTCAGGGTGATTCTTTCCACAGAAGATTCTGGCAGGAACTATAGTTCTGGTAGTAACCTGAATAGGAGGATAAATAGTTTGAATATTAATGAATTGTACGTGATGCAAACACTCCAGGGTGAACCCAGGCAGGACAGGAAATATGTTTCTTTCTCAATTCTTTTCACACTAGGCTTTTTGAGACAAAACCGTCTGGTACTCTGCCAGAACCCCCTCTGAACGCTACAACTTTAACCCCATATGGTATTTATACTTATTCTGATTATTCACTTGAACTGATTCTTATTATTTTATATTTTCAGCTGCTGGGTGAAGGCAGTGTACATATATTTGCCAGTGTCTTTAGTATTTCTGGAGTAAGCTGAAATGTTTTTTTAGGATATGATATGAATTCTCACTATCTATCCTTCATGGAAAAAAATAAAATCGGTGTCTAGTACTGCTCATAAGAAAAAGAAAGTGGGGTAAAAAAACCCTCAGTTTTCCTTTATGATAATCTGCCCATCCAATTGGTGCCAACTGTGTTTTTTCCAGTAATGTCCAGGGAGGGGTAGATACTTGCTGGTTCTCAGTGTTGATTCTCAAGCTGTGTGCGGGGTCTGTCCATTCTCTGATCATTTTCACTGATCTTCTCTGAAACATGAACAGATTTACACTACTGACTGAAACAAGGGTTAGGCCTTTGTGTTGTCAAACAAAAATAACACTGAAGCATTACATCCGTGTAGCACATCCCCACGTGTATCGCAAAGTTTATCAACTGTAGCAGAATTTCACCGTGTGTTTCAGAAAATATCCTGTGTGGTTCTTTTGTCTTCTGTTCTCAAACTCTTATTATTGACCCATATTAAAGCAGCTATCTCTGAGGAAAAGAAAAAAATGAAAAGCGTGAAATTACATTTACCTTTGAGCCCTTAATGCCTTTATAAATGGCCATTTTTTAATAAAGGCATATGAGCTTGTATTGCCTTTACACAATGAAATGTATTAATAGTTGACCTTAAATGCCTGTCTAAATCCAACTACAATGACATTACTGGCTGGATAGAACTATCTACAGTGTTTTGAGTAACCACTGATAGCTCTTTAGCACTGATTGAAGATGAACACGTGTATCTTACCACTAATTACAATAAATGTACTGTTGGCACTAAAGGTTAGTGATCTAGCTGGAACTGTGTCCTGTAGACTTTTCATCCATTCATTTTAAGTAGCAGAATAATAGCAGCCGCTTGTTGAAATCATGTTTTCAACTGATCAGCAGCGTCTTTAGTGGAATCCACCTCTAATTCCTTGGGGAGGTCATGATTATTGTTACCACAGCTTTGACATCACCCCTATTTGCATCGCATGAAAGTACTTGTAGTTCTTGTATGCTGTTAATTCACCATGTTAAGAACTGTGGATTTGCTGTGATATCTCTGTGTGTGTGTATGTATATTAATCTATTACTTTTCCAGAATTGGGACAGGGAATAAAATCATATTTACCTTAGTTTGGCTTTGTGAATCATATACAGGAAAAGGTGGTATAAAGACAGATCATAGTGCTGCATGTTCATGGGCTGCATTAAATACCTGATGATTTAGAACACCCCACAAACTCTGCTGTGAAGTTAGTGAATGTATTTACAACATCTTTGTTATAATTCAAAGGCAGCAATTGAAAATCCATTGTCCTCTCTGTGCCTTAAGTCCCATTTCCAGGGTCATATTTAGTATAAACTGGCCTGGAGCTGGAAGAGTAAAAAACATGGCATGGCACAGCTCACTAGGTCTCTTTTCTTAAAAACTAGTTGTCTCCTGCACTGTGACAAGTTTTTAGGAAGGAAATACCAAAAGGAGGGCACATGTTAATTCATTCTTCATTGCTTATCTTCCAAGAAAATAAGAAGGGAGATTTTAACAAAAGAGAGTATCCTTTTTTTGACTCATACTCAGATTTACAGGGCACAACAGATGCCACTGAAAACAGAGGTTCTCAGTACCTATGACATATATTCAAAAAGGGTATAGCTCTAAAAACACAGAATTGTATAAGAAACCTCTTTGTTAGGGACTGGGGAAGATGGTGGAAGGGACAGACAGATAGAAGGACAAATGTGCCTACTTAAGGGAAGGCGAACTACAAGTCTTAGCAATTCCATTGCAATAAAGACTCACGTCTATAGCGCAGAGAGACAAATAATACATGATTTTTTTGTTTGTTTGTTTTGTTTGGTTTTGGTTTTTTGTTTTACAAGTCTACTGTTTTTTAGGAAATCATGTATAAAAATGTCTGTTTCAGAAATATGAATCTTCAGCATCTACCTCTAAGACAGGAGATTATCAAATAATCTAAGCCAACCTTGATAATTTGAATCTGTCTTCTACAGAATGAAGTTGTGGATATCAGTGGGCATCACTCCTACAAAAATCTTCCCTATATCTTGATTTGTTTATTTCAGTTGTCAGCCATTCCTTTTAGATAACAGGGTTTTTATGTTAGAGTTGTGAAAGTAACTTTGTTGCCACAAACAGTGCAATGTAGGAAAGCAAGGGAGGATACAAAGAACACAACTTTACACCAGGATTGGAGATGAACTCAGGAGTGGGATGAATGGTAATAAATGATTATACTGAAAAAAAGGGAATTACCTGAGCGAGAAAATAATAGCATTCAGTGTGTTCAAGGAAACAATGTAAATAGAAGACTAACAATCCCTACTTCTGAAATGTGAAAAAGGAAGAAAATGTTTAAGAGTAATTTTGAGAAGATTTTAGCAGTCTAGAAAGGCTTATAAGGTACAGTGTTGGAAGTACTATTCAAATTACAATCAAACATGGTTGTTACCAGTAGGAATTGTCCCATCAAACACAGACACAAAGTATATGGTCCTCATGGTCATTTATTATTTCCCATTGAATGAGTTTGCTGTTTTATTTCTTTTTGTTGTTGTGCACTCTGCTCTGCTCTGGGCTGCAGGGAGCTTCCTCTGCAGTTCCACATGGCCTGTGTGAGTGCAGGCTTGAGGCTGCATTGATTGACGGGCTGTGCTGAGCCCTCTGTGTCACAGACTGGCTGTGCAGAGAAAAGAGGATGGTATTCCTGGAAATGTGAATTGGGTACATTTTGGGCAAGTCAGGAAGTTCACAGTTAATGAAGTAGGAACTCCCTCAAAACCTGTCAGTAATCTCCCAATTAAAAACAGTAAATCCAGGGGGTAGTGCTGGAATATGGGAGTTGAGGTTATTCTGTGAGATATTTTCCCTACCAAGAAGGATGGCAGGGGAGGGATTATCTTCAGCATTCCCTGCATTTGCTTTTTTGTGCAATTATGGGAAATGCATTCAGTGTGCAAGGGTATCATTGCTGTCCTGCTGTTTTATCATTTCTTTATGAGATAATGTTGATTTCGGCAATGAAATGCAAATTTAGTTTTCAGTGCTCCTTTTTTTTCCATACAAAGGTTAAAATGCATATTGTACATAATAATGTTACTGATGTTTTTGAAACAGCCTTTGTCAGCTAATTTTGGCAATACGTGGTTTCAAATGCTGTTCAGTGCAATTGTGTGAGTTTTATGTTGGCCTACATAAATTAATTTTAACCCACTATGCATATTGTTACCATTTTGGCTGTAATTTGATCAAGTAATCATAAAACCTTGGTACCAACAAAAAAAAAATTTGGATGTGTCAAGAATATTCAATATATGGTGGGCCTTCTGTGTCTCATGGCAAACTGAACATGCAGTTGTTGACGTTGAGCCATCTTAACTCTATAATCATAAAAGTATTCTAACACGGAGGGCTAGCATAGGATTATATATTATTCCTAGGATTGCAGAGGCTGATGGATCCTGTGTTTGGAGTGTATGTTTCTGTTTACTTATAAACAAATAGTTTGTACTGGCTGTGATAAAAGGGCTCAGGATTTTAACAAGTCCTGTTAAAATTAGCCTGTGTGTAGATTGTAAACAGTTCCTTTTACTGAGTGCTGGGGCTCAGACAGCAATAAAATACATGCAAGAATGGAAATAGTTTTCAGCTGGGACTCCAACAGCAGTAAAATACATGCAAGAATGGAAACAGTTTTCAGCTAGCAAGCAAATTCTAACATAACAGCAAGGCCAGTGCTAACGGAAGTTGTCTTTTTTTATTGTTATCTCCTTAATTAATCTCGCTTTCCTGTGTAAACTGCTCACTATTGTGTAAAGAGAGGGTGTGTGTTAACTTTGGTGACATTGTGTTACTCCCATTAAGTGGCATTGCACACAGGTTTCGTCAGCTTGAATGTACTTAGGATGTTTTTCCCCCCAAACAGCATGAGCTAAATGACATTTCACAACTAAAAACAAATCTCATTTCTACTTTAGATGGTGCAACAATAAATTTGCTGTCACAGTTAGTAAAAAGGTTATATAGAAAAAGGAGTGTGAGTTTTTAATATATTTCGTATGAAGCAGTGATAAGGTGGGGAGAGGGTTTTATGAAATGTTCTATAGGCAGTAACAGAAACAGATCTGAAAATGCTGAGTTGGAGTAATGAATGAATAATGTGTAAAGTTTATCAAAACTGAAAGAAGTCCTGATGTGAAATGAAGCCTCCTAAGAAAATTCTGTTCTGTCGCTGTTTTGCTCTGCTGTTGTCGCATGTCACGCATGAATGAAAATGCTGCATTCTCTGGGGAGCGGTAAAGCTTCTGTGTGGGTTGTTTATTTCCTTAATCCCTCCTTCTTCGTGATTTTCAGTGTCAGATGTAAAATGGAAAGCCTGTAAATATAGTGATTATCATACTGATTATCACCTGCACCAGGGAACGCCCCGGCTGGCCGCTGTAACCCAAGCAGTCTCCACATGTTACATCCACTTAGACTTTAACCTGACTACTTTATTAGAGACGTGAAGCTCAGTATGAGGTGCCCTAGGGCTGCACAGATGGGTTCTGCTTGTTTCCTGTTCTCACTGTTATTGTGAATAGATACTAAAAGGTTCTCATCGCTTTTATCTGGTTAATTTACTTTGAACTGTCCCTAGCAATCAGAGCCTGCCTCACATTTCTCAGCGTTTCACAAGCACTAAACTCTACAGTCCAAATGTGTGTTTTGAGCTTCATTAATTTTTTTTTTAACTGGAAAGGCCTTAATTCTTAAAGGGATCTCGTTCTGAGAGAGGCTGGTTTTTAGGGGACTGTAGGCACAATCCTTACTGAAATAAGCTGCTCAGGAGTCATTCTGAGGTTCAGTTGATCGGAGAGAAGAAAATTAAGATTGCTGTTGTTCTTTGGCATGCTCAGGCACCCTTAGATTAGAGGTCAACTGCAGGAAAATCTATGATTTTATGCTGGCTGCCATTATTCATGTAGCTGGGCAGCAGACCAGGCTAAAAGATGACGCTCTTACAGGAGAATTGGAAGATGAGATATTTTTTAACAAATGTGCAATCATTTTTCCTTTCTTGTGGAAGGGCCGGGTCTTCCAACACACATGTGCTATGCATGGGTGCCCCAGTACAGAAAATTAAGATGAATCCTCTCAAAGTCTCCCACACAAGAAAGCACCACTTCACTGGAACAGTTTTTATTTCATGTACCGGTGTCCAATTTCCTGGCCAGACAATAGTTTAACACAGATGTTAATGTCCTGCTGTATTGGGATTTTAAAGAAATCTCTTAGGACAGATCAGTGTAACTTCCGATTTCAATTGCATGACCAAAAACCTGAGGTTAAAGAAATTATTTGGCTAAAGACATAATTTTTAGTCAATTTTCTTATTCTCTTCCCCCTTATCACTCCTTTATTTATCTTATTTTATTTTTTCTTCTGTGTCACGGTCCCATTTGAGGCTTTCTTGATTGTGTTGCAGTTCATTGTGAGTGCATCACTACAGAGTGGGAGCTTGCAAGGCTCCTTTTTTCATATGAGCATAGGCTTTGTTAATCACATGCTGGTTTAGGAAAACACTGCATGATATCTTTGAACCCTACACTCCTTCTTGACAGCCAGGCTAGCAAATGTCATTGACTGTGTGATGTACAAGAAGGGATTCAATTGTAAGTAAATTGTCAAAGTGGCTAACCTTGCCCGCACCCAATTGTCAGGACCATGATTCAGTTTTTCTGTCAACATCAGCTAAGGGTAACCCGGTCAGCCTTATGTTTCTGCAGTGAAGCAGCCTGAGGAGTTGTGCTTTTCAGCTTATCACATTTTATTAACCTCAACTTACTGTTGTTATAATCAATTGTACCCACTTCAAATTCTTCTATTGCCCCCAAATTGACGGATCATGTAGGTCCACAACTGTGTGTTTTCTGAAGCACTGAAACCACTCATAGGCACACTGCATTGGTTTGGTGCAGTAGTTATTTCTGTTTAGTTAGATCAACTCACCATTTTGGCTCAAGATTATCCCTCTATTAATATTACTTGGCAAAAGTAATCTGGAAGAATGCATGTCAAAACATAAAGACTTCAAGGGTTTTCTGCAATATTTCCAACGTTAAGATAGAAAGTAAGTAAGGGAAAAACATTGTCTTCCATTCCCTTGCTTTTATTTCAAAACAGATTTTTAGTTGTACCAATTTATATAAATAAGACATGAGAACATACTGATACCATGATGCTTCCTCTGTTCTTTCAGGAAAAGAACATAGTTAAATTGCTTAAAGCAGTGATTAAGACATCAGAATATTTTTAAATGTTCATCTGATTCTACCACAAGGGTCTGAACACATTTAGTGATCCTGATTTTTTAATGCACTGTAGATGACAAATGATTTTTTTAAAATGGCTTGATAGCATGTATCCCATGAAGTGCCATTCATAAATGGAGATATGCTACAATTTCAATTAAAAAATATGTCTGAGGGATGTTTCCCAGTTCAAGTCCTATCTGCAGAAGTAACTTTCCTCGCTTGGAAAAAACATATTGTACCTTCTTTATTTGAACTTGTGAAATGTGTTGACATTGTACTGTTGTTGGGCTTGAGGGAAGAGGGAGAAGCTTTTGGTGCTACTATCAGAATTGCACAACTGTATATGGCTATATTGAGATAATCATGTAAAAGGAAAGCTGGCTGAATGAGTTTCAAAATGTGTTATTTCTTCATTATCTAGCACTTTATAATTAACTGTTCTTTTTTTATTATTTCAGGAAGCTGCCACTTTTGCTAGAGAGCAAGGCTTTGAGGTGAGTTAACCCACAATTGCACACTAAACAGATCCTAAAGGTTTTTTTCTTGCTGATAATGAAGTTCTTTTGGACAATGATTGATGTGCTATTATACTCTCCAAGCCTCGCAGCGGTTGCCATGGAAACTTGGCAGTCGTCATGGTTTCTTTGTTCTGCCAGCTCAGTGTTATGACGCACTCTGCTAGGTCTGCACCCAACATCGCCTACAGATGTTATTTATTGAATTTTGAAAAGCCTCTTGGGAAGCCGAGAGGTTGGGCACGGTTTCAAGCTGCCTCTGCAGATATGGGACCTGTCAGTTTGTTCAGTTAAAAAGCTACCTCATTAGCTGCATTACACTCCAGAAGGATTCACTGCTAAAGCAGTGGTGAAGCAACACTAAATAGTGAAATATAACACCGCTTAAATAACTTAAACCCTGCCATATGCGGATTATCATTATGCAAATGCATTTTAGAAAGGTTGTGTATAAAATTGTTAGGTACTGATTAATGTAAACCATGCTTTTTACAAACAGCTGCTTTTTAGAAAAGGTAGTGTGGAAATTGTTTCAAAACATATTCGAGTCAGTGTTTTCCATCTGAGCTCTAAAAATGTCTGATCCTCTACTTTCTTGAAGTAAATACTGTAGATTTTACAGTGATTTTCAGAGCTTTTGATTTCAGCTTCTCAAGATATTTATTTGACTGGTACCTCCCATTGGCTACATTCAGATAGCTTAATCTGGAGAACCATCAGCTATTGGTCTCTAACCAATTCAAACAGGCAGTTTTTAAATACTATAATTAATGTGACAAGGCTTGTGCTAATTTTGCAGATAGTAAGTGATCTTACTGAAATCTAAATTGCAGAACCGAACACACATAAATCCTTTTCCATGTTGCTTTTTCACTGGAATAAGACCCACCTTAATTGATTTGTTTGCGGTGTAAAAGAACAGAAAGGAGTTTGACTGCTCAACACCCATTTTGCATAAATAATAGAAGCCGCGCAATTCAAACCACATCACTTCCAGAGTGTGCCACTTCTGTGTGTGATTGGTTGCATAGAAAAAAAGAGGGAAAGACTGACAGCTTTTGTTCTACAATTTAGATTTCTTTAGAACCATACACCAGCAGGTACATCAATGCCATCGCTGTTTTAGCTATTAAAACTGTGGGCTGTCCCATTTCATTTTATGTTTCCCAAATTCACATGGCTGCTTTGTAGAAATCAAGACTTTTTATCACTGTCAGTTTTCATTTGTATAATCTGTATTGTTAGGCATAAAAATACACTTTGGGTTTATGCTAATGAATGAATTTCACAGATGCCTCCAAAATATGAAGCATAAGATATTATTGGTACCCTCTGGTAGCTAGACAATAAAAAGAAAGGAAGTAGTGTATTAAGTCTACCCATTCTATATTTTTATTGCCCCCTTGAGCTAAAGACTTTGAATGTGCCTGGTTTAAATTCAGCTCTAGTGACAAACTGCTTTTGCTGGTGTCTGCTAACTACCATCATATTAACCTTTCCATTAGTGCATGCTTAGAGATTTTAGCACAGTTCCTCCTGAACATCCTAAATCTGCCACATTTGATTACAGCATATCAGTAAAGTGCACAATGATTATGATCTTATCTCTTATTACTCCCTTGCTTGGCAACAATTCACATGTCAAGTTTGCTGACAGAGATGAGTAAAACTTGATAGTGTCCACAGTTTTGTTTTCCTTTTGTGCTGTGGAGGCAAAAAAAAAAAAAATCACACTGATAATAAAGCACCTTATGAAAAACTTGAAGAGCTTCCATTAACCTTTCAATTAAAACCAAGAAAAATTCCCAGTAACTCTCAAAAGCTTGATTTTTATATCGAGAATAGAAAGCTGGTAAAGCATGGCAAATTAAAGGAAAGGACTTGATTGACCAGGGCAAAAATCAAGAGGATGTTTTTCATAGAATTGGTTAAAAGTTGCTGGTGGCTGCATTTGAATTGCCACCTGGAAAGACTTTTAATTTTTAATCAGAAATCTTTTAGCATAGAAAATCAGTTGGTGACCGGCTTCTTTTGTTTAGTTGTTTGTTTGTTTATGGTTTTTTGTTCTACCTCACCATAATACCAACATTTTTGTATACTAAGTTTATCTTCTACACATGAAATGAATTCAATCTATCTGAAACAGTTTTTGAAAAAAAAGAGAAGTTACAATTAAGAGAACTTCAGGAAAATAGACACCTTTTCTGAAGAAGTGAAATCTTGTTATGGGTGAGAGACAACACCATGACACAAATCTGTTTATTTCTTTGTAAGGGAAATTCCATTCAAAGGAATTTTAATCTTTATGCTGAACCATTCCCACAGTTAGTGTTCCATTGTACTTTGCTGAAATACAAAGTATTTTTGCAAAATCAGTCACGATATTTGAAGACCATTATTTCCTTCACTTTATGCCCTGACCAACACTTATCTGTAATAATCAAAAATAGGACATTACTTCTGATGTTGTCTCTTTCTGAGCATCCCTGTGGGGTTGGGTTTTTTTGGTGAATTTCATATTCTATGGCATTTTTAAACTAGATAAATATATATATATATATATATATATATATATATATATATATATATAGTGTATATCTATACATATTTTATATTTTGATGACATTTCTATTAATTTTCAAATAACAAAGGCTTATGAGGTTTTGCTTTTACAAAAAAGTGACTTCCTGTTCCTTCTGCATAGAAGTTAGGAAAACAAAATACTACTTTAAACATAAAATTTAGGGTTCAGTTCTGTCTGTCCACACAAGAAGCAAACTGAAATGAACGGGACAGTAAATATCTAAGGGATTAGTAGCAGCTGCCATGCAAAATAACTTTTCTTGTTAGAGGTCTCCTCTAAGTCCATATTCATCAGGGAACCATATTAGAGAGAGTTTTGTTACCCTGGACCAGCTTTAGGTCTTTAAGTTAATGAGGTGCACTGCACAAGTGCACTGTTTTGGAAGGATTTATGCCTGTTTAGGTCAGGGCTATGGCAGTCCCAGCTGTTGGGGGTCTGGTCAGAGGCAGGGCTCAGAAGACAAGGTTTGGTAGTGGTTCTGGCTGGATGCAGTTTGGCACATGCCCTTGTCTGATGCTGGGACACCTGGCATGCTTCCTTCACCTGCTCTATCCCACACTGCTGCTCTGAGTGCCACCTACAAGGTTCTTCAGGTGCAGCATCAACAGGCAAATCATGCTTCAGTGAGATTTGTATGTCAGCTTTGTTAAACCAGGTTCAAGTATGTAAGTGGGTATGTGGGAGTATCCAGTGAATTTGGGGAGTGTGTAGAGGCTTTAAACCACAAACCAGTGCAGTCTTATCATTCAGCCGTGTCCAGAGGCCCAGGACGTGTAAGAAAGACTCAGTAAATGGGCAGGTAACAATCACTGCAAAACAAATATTATACATTTTGGCTATTTATTCTGAACAGAAGTCAGAGATGGCAGCGTTTGATGATGTTTGCCTGACAACAAAATGAGAGGCATTAGTACCTCTGCAGTCTTCAGCTGTAAATAGTCACATATTGTAAAATGTCACAATTGTACCTTCAAAAAAAACACCTGTGCAAACGTTTAAGCCTCCTCAGCACTCACATTGAAGCTCTATTTTATTCTCTTCCTTTGAAAAAAATTAGTACAGGAACTAATTTTGGTGAAAAATGATCAAGTTACTTTTTCCAGAAGACACTATTCAGCTATTTCTAAAGTCTGCAAAATCAGAAGTGTCCAAACCTCTCTGTCTTGAAATTTCTGCTTTTTAAAAAGTTACCTTTTTGACCTAAATACTTTCCTTCTACTGTTACACACCTATTATATATTTAATTCTTCCTGAAAACATATATGCTTTTTACTTTTTTTCCCTGTCTACATTACTTCATCCTTACCATCACTCTTCACAATCTCTTTCCTCGGGGTCCTCTTTTCTTCATCTAAGTTAATCTTTATTCTTCCTTAAGCTGAAGAAATCATCTCTTGATCATGCCATTTTCTCCTATTATAACTTCATCATTTTCCTTTTAACATTCATCGTGCCCGTAAATACATTGTACAAATATTTTTAAGCACTTTGATTTCTGTGCCTGCTTTACTCCACTGAAAATGTGCCTAATAAAGTCACTAGTAGCCACTTCCTACTTAGCAAAAACTAAACTCCTCTCCCCTGTTTCCTTTGATCTTCGTGATGCTTTATTGTGCTTAAGTTTGTGGATCTCTTAATTCCCAAGGCCTGAAGTAGCTCAGAATTGAGGTTAACCTTCCTGTGGCAAGGCTTAGGCAAGCCTGTGTATTACCAGGCTGGCGGCTGCATTCTCCATCCATCCCATATTCAACAGCTTGTGCCACCTGTTTATGAACAGCTGATACCTGCTGTTCACAAACCTCTTAAAAAAACCATTTCAAAACAGAAGAGCAACAATTTCAATTTTTTTCTCTGGCATCTTTAAGACACTCCTTGCCTTCTGAGAATTAGTGGTAAGATGGCCCCTGTTCCTGCCCTCAGTTCTTCTCTGGTAGCAGACATTGCCTTCTAAAAGCTTTATTAGCTGTCTAAGCAGGAGGAAGGAAGAAATAACACAAGTCAGAGTATCATATATGGAAATGAAAAGTAGGACAGAATTTTAAAAAGAGGAGAAGAGACCAGTAAATAAAAGGAAACTATTTTCATGTTTGCCACATGTATATAAATCAGTGGGTTCACTGACTACCCAAAGTTAGGGAAGAAACTAGAGGGAGGCTGAAAGTGTTGCAGAAAATGTAGGTATTTTCACATAAAGGAGTGCTGGTAAATATATTAACCCAGGCATATTCTCTGTAATAGTAATTGTGTCAAGTGAGTTTGGATTCATAACAAACAGTACACAAAGCAATGCAGGAAGTATTATTATGTTTTCATGTATTCAAGGCTAGGCCATTGCTATGTTTCACTACAGTTCCTTGTACAAAGAAGAAACTGGGGAAAAAATACAGCTTTATTTAACACAGATGTTAACAAAGTGGTGCACAGTAAATAGCACAGTGATTAGTTACAGTCATACATACTCCTTTCCTAATGTTAGAAAAATAAAAGAAAAAGCTATATATATATCAATTATGGCAAGAAATAAATTATGCCAAAGTTAATTTGTAGAACTTATTGACTTGAGTTAGAAATCTGAGAACAAAAGTTTCCCATATAGCATTATAAAAGGGTTTAATGTTAATACAAATAACAGAAATACCTATTATAGATTAGCTTGGAAACCAAGTCAATTAGAAATTGAAACCTTTTTGTTTTGATCATAGGGCAATGGTGACAACAGAAATTATAATATTCTAATGACAAGTGGTGTTGTTAGAGTTTACTGCATTAATTTAAACATTCCAAACTTGATGTGTAAGACACTGGATGAATGAGAGGTTTGGTTCAGTCTGCCAGGTTCTCTGCTCCTACCTACATGCAGAATGAAGTACAATATCCTTTGAAAGCAGAGATTTCTGAAACTTTTGCAGGTGAGCCTTCCTTCAGAAAATTGGTTATGTTCTGTGCCCCACTGAATATTCCTTTTGCCCTTTGCTTCCCTGCATCTCAATTATGCAACCAGCTAGTGGGCTGGGCTGCACACCCTTTCAGGGGTACAGTGCGCAGTTTGCTTGATGGGATCAGTTACTGTAGGGAAGTTAAAGTATTTGTAAGTGTGCTGAAGTCTGAGGTGTGACAATAGTATACAACCTGGCTAAATTGGATGAAAACCAGGCTCGGAGTTTATCCAAAGTACTCTCTTACCAATTTTATTTTTAATTTTATGATAGGTATGGTTAGAATCCAGTCAGCAGCAGAGAAACTCTCTAATTGCTCATTAAGAAATGTTCTGTAATTCCTTTGTTAGCTTTGCAGTGTTGCAGTGGTTGGAATAGCTGAACTATCTTTATCAAGATTAAAAACAATAGTCTCATAGTACTACATAAGCCCTTAGGAGAATGCCCTTTTTCCTTTTAAAAATCTTCCTCTACTGACAGTAAAGTCTATTTTATACCTAGCTGTAAGAAAATAAATCTTTGATCTGCTAATAAAGTTCCCACCACTCCAGTATGCTGTGACAAGAATTTTCTTTCCCTCTCTTAATAGACTGAAGACATTAAAGAGATAGCCCGGAAGACACAAGCCCTGCCGAAGGTGAACACTAAAAGGCAGCGAATTGTAGTCTTCACCCAAGGCAAAGATGACACTGTACTGGCTACGGGTATGTTTTTCAAATCTCCACTGCCACTCACAGTAAATGTTCCAGCTAATCAATTACAAGTTGAGGTCTTACAATTTTCAAATGGTAGTCAGAGCATTTGCCTTTTGATGTTACTCCTTGTTTCTCATCTTCTATGCTTTTAATTGTTTCAAGAGTCTGAATTTAAGAAGCTATTATTTCACAAGAATGCCTGAGTATTTAGTTCTGAACATTTTTATAACATAGATTTAAAATATTGATGCAGTTGGTTTTACTCAGATTTTTATGACTTGAGATTTTATCTGTGTAGCCATCTTTGCTGCAAACAAGAATACACTGTGCCTGCTGAGAACAGCTGTGCAACAGTGTAGTATATTTAAACATTTGCAAAGAGGAGGAAGTGAAATCCAGTACTAAGTGAATTTCCAGGCTTTTTTTGCTTTGAGCAGAAAGTCTCACTTTAGCTTTTCTCAGCCGTCTGCTCTTCAATTCTCAGAAGAGTACGTGGGAAAAAGGTGTTCTAGCAGGATTCAAGCAGTTTCTGCTGTCTAAATTGATGATGTACGACACACAGATTTAAGCATTATAAACATGACTGCCTACCTTTTGACAGTCTCTTTAATTCTGTCCACCTATGCTTCTAGACTAAATAAAGCTATTAAAAACATGTGCTGTGGTGAGCCATTTTAGTAGCTCATTCCTTCTCAAGGTGAGTTATTAGGCTGGGCTGAATTCCTCCTTTGGAAATCAAGTGAAGTAGAGGAAGCTTTGCACCTGAGGGACTGGTGCTTACTCATACAATATTTGCCTCAAACTCAGAATTGGCTTCAGACTGTGGCTTCAGGGCTAGGCACTAAGCAGGTATGTCACTGCTATAAAGATCATTCCTAGCAGCAGTTTGAATTATTTCTTCAAGAGTTTGCTCCTTCCCCTATTTTGTTAGCTACAAACTGTTTTAAAGGGAATAGATACCAGTCACTGAGAGTTGGATATGTGCAGTGCACTGATGATGATGGAAGTGTTCCTTCCAGAAAGTTACTGCCTGTTGTGAATGGCCCATGTGGAGGCACTCCACTTGAGTATTGTACACTTGACTGAAAAATAGCAGCATAAAAATGTTTTTATACATGAGCTAGTAATAATGTAGTAAACCTAAATCTTATGTGTAACCCTCCTGTGCTCTTATTTAATTTTCACTGAGTACTTTTTTTATTCTTCAAACTGGAGTTGTTAACAAATCCATTAATCCCTTCTTTGATATTTTTACAACCGGGAGCTTATTTGAGGACTGACACTTGCTAATCTTAGCTGTTTGTTCGCTATGAAATGAACTTAAATTAGAGAATGCACTTTATATGCATGATAAATGTGAGATGGATAGAGACTGTATGCAATGGTGTCAGCTACAAAAGCAAACATGATAAATGTTAAGGCAGTTTTGAGCCGTGGGATAAGCTATTCAGTGCACAAGCATAGCTGAATCTCTTTGCTATGTTGTTATTCATGGCAGCCAAATAAATGTCAATAATAAAAGAGAATTAAAGATTTTCATTTCCCAGAGGCAGTCCTCTAATACAGCTTGATCTTTCATTTCATTTGTAATTCGTTCTTGTGTCAGGATGCAATCATTCGCCAGGCTCTGTGTGTCATGTTAAGTCATTTAATAATGATTAAGAACATAAAAATGTTTGGCCTGTGGGGCAATTCTCGAAAGAGATACCAATTTGTTATTGTTTTCCCCCTTTTCCTTTGGTGTGGACCATCTTTTTCCCACCTCCTCACATTAAAATAATAATGAAAGAAGGAAAATGTATCCCTTAGTTTAGCATATGATGATGCCATAGAATGGCATAGAGTGCTGCTTACACACTTATTTCAGAGCTAACTAGGTCTACACTTATAACCTGCTGTGGAATCTATAAAAGTTTCTAAATTATCTTTAAAAGAATTACTACATTTAGGAGTTACCAGCATAAAATTATTATCTTTTTCCTGATGCATGGGAGTATGTTTTTTGAAAAAGCAAGCTGTGTGTACTTGTTTATCTTGCCTTTCTGAGGGAACAGTAAAGTCTCAAAGAGCTTGTGCCTAGATTAAAATAGTATTTGCAGAGTCAGCTATGGATTTGGGTATGCTTGTTCATACCTTCTGCTGTATATTTTGTCCAGGTTAACAATAATAAGAACAACATGTTTGTTATGTTGAACATATTTATGCAGAGACCTCGACAGATTGCAGAGAGACCTTGACAAATTAGAGAAATGGGCAATCACCAACTGTATGAAGTTTAATGAGGGCAAGTGCTGGATTCTGCACCCTGCACACAGGGATGGGGCAGCCCTGGCTGTCTGTACAGACTGGGGAAGGAGAGGCTGGAGAGGAGCCCTGTGAAAAGGGACCTGAAGGTCCTGGCCAGTGGCAAGGTGGATATGAGTCAGCAGTGCCCTGGCAACCAGGAGGGCCAACCATGTCTGGCTTGGATCAGGCTGAGCTCAGTGCAGAGTCACAGCCAGATGACCACCCCCATCCTCCTTCCCTTCCCCCTGCCCCATGCATGGCAAAATGAGACAGGCAGCCAGAGGCTGTGAGGACATCTGTAGCAGAGCTCTGTTTGCTCTGTCAAAGGCTCTGCTAAGAATGTTCCAAGCCAAGGCAGCCATGGGGCTGGATTGTAAGAGTAGGGTGCACCTCTTTGAAGAGTTATGTGTGGGTCAAATGAGGATCAGGTTATGGAAATCATGAGGGATATACTTGGATACAGTTCTGGCTGGAAGGAGAGGAAATAAGATGGATAAAAGGGGTTGTCACAGATTGCTGGGCCATTCATGAAGGGGCACAGAATGATACATGCTGAAAATTTGACCTGGGCTTTCTAGGGCACAGTAGAGGTGTGTGTGATATGAAGAAGTGCAGATTCAGCTGGTCACATGTGGAGAGGACTGTGGCAACAGTTCTTGATTTCTGGACATTCCAGAGAATGGAAGTATCAACAGGTATTTTAGGAGCAGAGCATGGGGCAGAAGGGCACAGCTTATTACCAAAAGAAAAGATTGACCAAACAGATTAGAAAATATAGTTCTTGCATATGAGAGAGAGAGCTTAGACTGAGACAGCTGAAAAAACACCTTCCTCCAAAAATCTGGCCTAGCCATAGTGCAGAGGTTTTGTCATCTTATGAATTGCTGCAATTTATACAACATTGTTTTAATGTCAACCAAAAATACTGGTGGCTTACCTCAAACAGACCACAAGCTGTAGGAAGTCAGGTATGGATTGACAGACAGCTTAGAGGTCCATGCAGCTGGAGCAGATCAATGAAACAGTAAGAATAAAAAACTACATCAGCAGTCTCAATCTAAGCCATTCCCATTTGTCAGTCCACTTTCTTTGGCTGTCAGAATTATTTGTGTTTTCAGAGGAAAAATTTCTCTGTCTTTATCCTGGAGTGCATTGGGTCTTTCTGCTGTCTGTTCATATCTGCTCCATCACAGTACTCCAGCCCCAAGGCCGCTTTTCTCTTCCCTTCCTTCCTGTTCTCTGTCATTGCAAGGAAGAGGAAAGCTCAAATTCAATTTGAGTGTGATCAGTGTGTTTTAGAGGGAAGGAAAGGAGTGTTTAGGATTGGCATACAGGAGCTGTGACAGATGAAGTGTTGACTTAATTAACTGTCACCTTCTAATAAGACTCCACAGAGCACAAAGAAATTATTGTGGTCTGAGGTTTTCCTCTCCACGTCATAGAATTGTAGAATGGTTTGGGTTGGAAGGAACCTTTAAAGGTCACCTAATCCTACCCCCCACAGTGGGAAAGGACATCTTCAACTGGAACACGAGCTGTTCAAAACCCTGTCCAGCCTGACCTTGAATGCTTCCAGGGCTGGGAATATCTGCAACACCTCTGGGCGGCCAGAGGTGCATTTTTTGGTGATGTTGAATTTTCTCTTTTTATACTGAAAAACTTGGAGGTGCTGGACATTCTCAGTGACTTTAAGAATGAGCACAGACAAAAAGATTTGTCATTTTCTCTATCATTGATCCCCAGCATGACTGAATTTTCATAAAACTCTTTTGGAAAAACCAGCCTGTGAGAGACACATGTGACAAAAGCTTTCAGCACAGGGGATTATACTCAGGGAAAGGAAGAGTATTGGGTTAATTTCTTGTGCAGATGCTCCTCAGCTGTCCTGGGAATTACATGGCTATGAAGACTCTGTTCCCACTACCACAGCCTTGTTCCATGATATCCCTGTTAGCAGGCCTGAGATTCCAGATTTGACTGAGTTTTGAGGTTTGACTAAGCCTATAGGATACATTTCATATTTCAAGACTTTCTTCTATAACCACAAGAAATATACATAAGCAGGGGAAGTTAATGAACATATGCAGTCTCCTGATTTCAGCAGCTGGAGCTTTTAAGAAATGCACCAAAAATCGCAAGCTCTGGTAGGAACATATATGTCCTATCTATATGTGTGCTCTAATGTTTGTCAGAGTTGCTCATAACAGTTTTAAACAAATTACTTTTTGTCAGATATATTTTATGGCTGGTCTTGGCTCAGAGGGAAATCTTCAGAAAGTCTGAGCAAAATCGGTTCAGCAATGGAAAATGCTTTTATATTGAAATATTTGCATAATTCAAGACCAGCTGAAGCTACAAACTTTAAACTTGGCTTGTTTTATAGCTTTAATAGAGGAAAGAAAAACAATCCAAATTTAAAGAAAATCACTTCAACATTTTTCAAGTTATGAATGATGAAATCTGGCATGTTCAGAGGTGAACATAGAATTTTCCATTCTTTTTTCCCCCTGATGTTTGCAGGACCACCTCTATTTAAGGGCATGTTTGTAATAACCTCATTTGCTAGACTATGGCAGTGAAAATGGATTTTTCTAAGGATTCAAGCATTAAAGCCAAGTTGGGCTTACTAACCACTTAAATCTTCATTTTTTGGGACATATTACTTGAGATATTTCAGGAAATCTATTAGCAGTCTGGGCAAATGTGGTAAAAAGAGAGAAGTTCATCTTAAAACTTCATTAGTGCACCTACCACATGGTGCATGCAGAAACAGTTCTGTAGATTTTTGTGTTATCATTGTTGTTTGATCTAGTAAATTAAAGTCAGTGCAGTGTAGCCAAGTTAATATGCCACAATAAAATTGCAATGTTACCAAATTTTGGAGCCTGCCTACCAAGCTCTTGCTGTTGAAGAAATAGTAGGCATTTGCCTCTACGTGTTATCTGAAACAGGAGACTGAGCTGAATGGGTGTTGGTGTCACCCAGTACAGCTGTTCTTGTGGTAATATATACAGATATGCTCACAAATTAAAATTTGCTATGTTGGAATAGAACTAAAACCTGATCTTAATTAAAATAATGACAAATGAGAGTATGTTTTGTGAATTATGAAACTCCTTTTACTTTGTAAGTATATGTTAGATCTCAAGTATTTTAGGAGATTTTTAAAAACCCTTCCTTTAAGAAGGTTTATCACATTCTGGATACAGAATGAGAGATTTTAAGAGCCATTCTTAGATCACAATAGCATGATGGGGTATGCTTTTTGAGGGGAATACAGAGGGCTGATGTTCAAGCATGTAGTTCACTCTAAACAGAGGCCAGTAGGTTTTCTTTGTCACGTTGTGCTGCAATCCCAGACCAACATGTTGCCCTGTAAGCCTACCTGTATAACAGAGAAGAATTTAATACTGTTGACACTGCTGACATTTTAGGGTGGGTCTGTTTGCAGCTCTTCTTCTCTAAGTTCCTGAGTATAATGTGTTCTTCTCTAAGAAGCAAGGAAAGATGGGATTTTTTTTCCTTGCTTACAGCTTTCCTGCTTGGCCTTCCAGACAGGAAAACCTTGACTTGCCCTTTTTTTATCAGCTGGGCTTCCTATGCATTTATACACACCAGAGTAGTACCTTGGACCCAGGGAAACAGCAGCTGAGTTTTATTACCATGTGCTCTCTTTTTCACACAATTGCACACTTTCACTCTTCCCTATACATTTATATTCACAAATGGAACGGATAATTTCAAAAACAAAAGTGGGTTTAGAAAAAAAAGACATTTTAGTCCCCTAATGGCTTAACAAGTAAGCCAGAAAGTCCACAATAATCAGGTTTTTTGTGTCTTATGAAACAAAAAATCTAAATTAATAATTAGCATTTGTTGGTAGGGATTAATGAATAGCAAAGCTGGTAATACCTTTTTGTAACTGAGACCTTTCATGCATTTATGCTGTGTGGGAGTGGAAGAGCATTTTATTGGAGAGGTGAAACACATTATTAAAACCTAAATTCGTGGATATAGATATCTTGATTGAACTTAGAAGTGTACCAACTGTTGCACCTCAAAGAATGTGTATGCACATATGTAAATAGGCACATGCGTGTGTTTCAGTAATTTCATATTGATTTAAGAAAAGTATTCTTCTCTGGTCTATTGTGTCAATACACCAATTTAGCCCAGAAATTGAGAGTAAGATGGGAAATCCCTTATTCATGTATAATCACCAGGAGTAAGGAATATCAAACCTAGCTCCATTTTCAGGTGCTACAATGAGTTTACATTCTACAATTCTGAGGAAAAATTACCCCTTTAGGCTATGGAAAAATGCATGTTTGTTAAATGACAATAAATATGAGCCCCTACTCCATTCCTTAGAACTAGCCTGTATTTATTCTTCCAAGGAAGAATTTCTGTACTTGTTTCTCAGATACTGATACATAGATTTAGGAATTCAGTTTTTATACTGTAATTCTAAAAAGGATTCTTGGAGACATAACTATTAATAGCTAAATCCACTGCTTAGGTAGTAGAAATTATATGATATTGGAGTGGCAATACAGAATGAAAGAGTAGAAACAAGACTGAGGCAGATCAAAGATTTATCTCTAACGTGATGTTTGCAAGTGTACAGCAGTGGGAACTTGGGAAAGGAGATAAAACCAGAGCAAATCTGGAGTAATAGTTCCATGTTACACTCCAGCAAAATGTTGCTTGGGGATTTGTGAACCAGAGATGTTGTCTTTGTGCTGAATAGGCCAGAATAGGATTTTATTATACATGTCTTGTGATAAGGAGTGTCACAGAGACTGTGTTATGTAAAGAAATACCTCCCCTTATTTGTTTGGATTCAGACACAAGTGCTCCTGTCTGCCTTCAGCTGCTTGTACTGCTTGGTCAGTCCATAACCATTTCATGTACAAGGTCTTTTTACTTTGGATTTAGAAGAACTCTTGCTTAGCTCCCCTGCACTAGTCTTTTTTCCAGACTCTTTTTGTATTCTGTTTACTTGTTCTGTGTTTGATCCATAATTCTGACACTCTGAGCCACCTTTCACTGCACCTTTTTGCAGGTCTGCATTGTCTTTGTGAGTGGGGGACCAGAATGTTCAACTTGCAGGTTCCTGAGGAATTTACAAAGTGGCTTAATTTTGTTGTTTTCTTTGTTCTGTATTCCTCTCTTAGTAGTTCCTAACAGTTTACTTGCTTTTCTGGCTGCCACTTATGATTGATCTGACATTTTCATAGAATTATCTGTTATAACTTCAAATTTTCTTTATGGTATGGTAATTTGTGGTTTAGAGCCCATCATTGAGTGTTTAAAGCTAGATAATTTTTTATATGGGCACCTTTTTTGCATTGATTGACAAAGAATTCTATAGCCCTTTAATCTTGGACACTTTTACCATTCTTCGCACTCGGCTTTTGTTTTTACTATCCCAAATTAATTTAAATATCTCACAAGAAGACAGTGCCTGCTGCACTGCTCCCTCAGAAATGGTTTATCTAGGCAGGAGATGCTACCCTAGAGCAGGCACACACAGTTAGCATTGAAACTGGACTTAGGCAGGGGGATTTTGGTAAGGCAACCCCTTAAATCACTTCAGGCCTTTCTTGCTTGACTCTGCAGAGCAAAATTGAAGGAATTTACAGTAACATACTGATTTAGGGGCCATTAAATCCCAAATAACCATTCTCTTTCTGGAAAGAAAGTACCTCTAAACTGCAGTGGTTTGGGGGTGGGAGGGTATGAGGCATAAACATGGTGCCTTGTTTTGAATTTCCATCTAGCAACAAAGACTCAAGTTCCAAAGTTGGAATAGAAGTAACTTCAGCGTTGGCTGATAATGCTGTAGAATGATGTCTGCAAAGCAAAGAGCAAAGAATACAGGGACAGAGCCACAGAAGGAAAACAAACTCTATTAGGTCTTATGCTGAAAACCACCAATTTTATTATAGATCTCAACTGGAAAGGATGGTGAAACAGCAGAGTCAGTAATTGGGAAGCACTGGAAGCGGAACTGCTTTCCAAGTTTAAATTGTGCTTTTCACATATACATGTAATTGATGCAGCTTTGTCAAGGTTATCCCTGTTTTCTGAAAATAACACCTACCTACCCACCTACCTACCTACCTTCCCACCCCTGCCCACCTGTCTCCCTGTGCACCAAACAGGGAATTCTGGTGACTTCTGGTGTTTCAGCAACTGTCCCTACATCTACAGTGTTATGTCAGCCTAAATATATCTTTATGAGTTTTTGAAAAAACTGAAGAAAATCCAAATCTATAGTATTCAGTTTCATAGAAAATAATAATCCTAGACACTTTTAATTAAATTTATGCTTTAAGTTTAAAGTTCACCACTGTCCTTTTCTGTGCAGTCATTCGATGTTCCTGCAATATTCAGTGTTGGACACTTGCCATTTCTCCTGAAGAACATATGCTTTAATGAGTTGAAATCTGAAACCTGTGCTTTAAAGGTTTACAGTGCTTACGCTTCTCACCGCCCAACATTTTAGGGTTGAATCATACTAACAGGATGTCTGTTTTATGAAATTAATCCAATAGTATTTTTTTACCAATAATTTTTGAGAAATAGATTTTCTCAGTAGCCTAATTTGGTGTGATTATTTTTTTCATTGTAAGAAATTAAATGTATGGCTTGTTCAGCAGGTTTCATAATAGATCAATAATTTGTTGGCTTAAGTTGTTTTTTTCCTGTGGAGATGTGGGAAGATCAATGTCTGTAGTGCCCTAGGTCAGGATCAATAGTTTTAATAAAACTTCGTTTTTTTGTTGTTTTGGGGTTGTTGGTTTTTTTGTTTTGCCTTTGTACCTTTGTATGGTTTTGCTTTTATTAATGAGCTTTTCCTTTAGTTTCAGACCATTAATGGTTTTCAGATAATGTCATACTGCCCAAGGTCAAGGCCAGTTTGAACTAAAAACTCTACTTATCAATCTTTAAATATATTGGATGGGCTTACATCTGTTAGAAGACATAAGAGTTAGAATCACTGCTTTCCAGGGACCAAAGTTAAAGCAAAACAAAATCTCAGCCTTTTGGGAGGATGACACATTCAGGCCTTTTTTGTGTTTCCTTAAATAAATAACAGATCTTGTTTATGGATCTCATTCTGGCATTAACAACGTGGGTAACTACTGTGGCCTTGACTGCTCTTCAGTTAAAGACACTAAATGCTCCATATGGACCTATATAATGGTATATTGCTCATTCCACAAAACCACTTTGAAATAAGATATAGCATCTCTTGTTTATTCCTGAAATTCTGGGTGGGAAGAGGCAAATTATCAAAGTGTGTGTTGTCAGCTGGAGTGCTTGAGAGAATGTGATGTTGCTGCCTCTGAGGCTCAAGACTGTGTCTTCTGAAATCAATGGAAAGATCTCATTAACTTCATTGGCTATTGATTATGGTCATGGAGAACTTAAAACATTCATGAATATAATGGATTATACTGATTCATGTGTCTTTTATGTGTGTTGTACCTTGTCTGGAATCTGTGATTCAATTTTTGTAGCTTACCTAGAGGTTATAGAGAAAGCAAACTTCATGTGAGCTGAAAGATTTGAAAACACATTTCACCTGGAGGTCTTTGTGTGGTAGAAGTGAGGGGCACAAAGAACTGCACCCTTTGACCACTGGCACCTAGGCAGATTGTCTTCTCTAGGAGATATTTTTTCCATTATTTTGGCAGTGTTAGCCTGTTTTTTACTTGGCAGCAGTTCACTTCATAACAAATTATCACAGAGGAGTTTAAACAGCAGAATCTGTACTCAGAAGGTGCCCTACAGACTCTGGTAGCCCATCATCTTTAATTTAGAGATTTTATTTCCCATCTTGTGATTACAGTTGAATGAACATTGTAGAAAAGTTTAAATTGCAGCTATCTGCGTTATGCTTTTGCCATAAATGATGGAACTTATGTTTTCAAGCCTCTAATCTTCACCTGCTCAAATAATCTCTATAGAATAATTGCACAGAATGGAAGGAGAGTAAAATGTGGGTATGTATGGTGTCCCTGGATGAAAATTAACTGCAGGAACTGACCCTTTGATTAGAAGTTTCTCTGCTGTAGCATCCAATTTCAGACAGAGAAAGTTGTGGGAAGTAGATGGCTGAATGGAAGACGAATCCTTAGCTCCAGGAGGGACAGAGCAGAGATCCTCTGTAGTGGAAAAAGCAGACAAAGGGGATTTGAATGGGTCCTGCTTTGCCTGACTTTGGGGACTTGGAATTTATTTTGTGCAAGATGACAAAATGTCTAGAATGAACTCTGAGGGCATGTGGGAGGCTAATTGGAGTGCTTTGAAATGGTTAATTGTCTAAAGGTGGAATTGTGAGATTTTATGATCAGTTTGGCTCAGTGATTTCCACAGTAGGTCTTAGAGATACTGCAAAGTGGAAATTATTTAAATGCCATATGTGAAACGTAGGCTGTGCTTGTCAGTCTGATACCAATGACCTGGCCTTGACACACCTGAGCATATTATAGACTGTGAAGTGGCAGTTACGATATAAACCTCTGGATGGCAAAAATAATGTTTATGTAGTTTTGTAGTTGATCCCATGTGAATGAAAGTAGGCTCTGTCTTATTTTCACTCTGTTTTCTTTGTTATGAATAATAAAGACAGTAAAGTAAGCAGATCTGGCATAGAGTATATACAGACAGCAGATTTAGTGAATAGGGTAAACATGGACTGGTTTTATATTGTTATGTTTTGGCTATACCTACTGAATGATATAACATTAATGTTTGTTCAAAAAGAATGCACAGAGTAGTCTGACAGCAGATTTAAAGTTTGGGAGGCTGCATACACTGATTTTGTTTGCTGTAGTTCACTACCCTGTGCCCCCCACTGCCTTCCTAATCCATCCTGATTCTTATGCCTGCCCCAGGGATTAGCAGTCAAAACTACATCAGAGAGGAGTCTATGGAACCAAATATTTATGTCCCTTGTTATGTGACACTGTGATACTGTACTGTGAACCTGAAAAGATGCCAGGCCATGTGTTGTGTCTAATAGCAATTGATCAAAAATGGAACTGCAGAACTGTACTCCAAATTGTTTGCTGTATAAATTTGATAATAAGTACATTTCTTGATAGAATAGAAGAGTGCAGCAAAGTGTGCATGCCCTCTCTTCCCTCCGCACCTGTCCAAGTGCAGAATGCTGTTTGTACAGTACATTGTCCTCGCTGACAACTGAATAAGAATTTTTAGGAGCAGTTGGCTATCAAGTGATGGCAAATTTAAAGGTTATGCAAATTGTGCCAGTACAGCCCAGCTTGTTTCAGACCTCTTTTCTCTATTATCATATCAATTGAGTCAGCTCATAGTAGACAAAGCAAGGTTATGGGAACCACCTAGAGCATCATGCACCATTAAACATCAATGCAGCACACATGAACATCTGCAACAACGATCTTATTAACAGAGGGTAGAACGGAAGGCAATAAACAGCTTTCTCAGTCACCTAATTGTAAAAAATTTAATAACGTAATACTTGCATTATTTATCAACAGCAATTTGGTCAAAAATTACAATTGCAGTGGATTAGATTACAATACCTATTGTCTGCTGTAAATTCCTACAAAAATATGAAAATCCTTTTGTGAGCAATAAAACGCTTTAGTTAGTAGAATGCTAAAAATGCAATTTCTTTTAATTTCTGGCACATCATGAAATATAAGTATCTGCCTTTTGCGCTGACATTTTTATACTTGGCTAAAACCAAATATTATAAAAGAACCTAAGAATTGTTTTTGATTTCCTGCTTGTCTAGATAGCTTGAACATTTCAAAAATCAGGGCACAGTTGTTTTGTTGTGAAAAGTAACATACAGAAAACATAAAATGGTCTTGTGTGTGTGCAGTCAAAACAGATATTTGGAAAGACAAAGTAAAGCATATTAGATGTCTGTACTGGATATGTGTTGTGTGTTGGCTTCTGGAGGAGACTGGAGAAGATGAGAGTATATGAAGCTGTGCTCTCAAATTGCTGAGGGAAATGTATGCAAAAATTAAAGTATGTTAGAAGTAGATAAAAAAGAGAAAGGAGGTTTGGCTCTCTAAGGCCAAGCCAAACTCTAGGAATAGGTTAGGCTTGAAGCTCGCCCTTTGCTGGAATCAGATGCATGGGTGGGGAGGGACAGCCCCCTCTCCATGGAGGGGGGCACTGCTTGGCTCCCTGGGAAACAGAGGCTGCTTGGAAAGCTCAGAGCTGCAGGAGGAGAGCACCACTCTTCCACTTTTATCCTGAATGTGCGAATGCACAGGTATTTAAGAATTAAAGAAGCAAGGAAATAAGAGACTGGCTGAATAAATCAATACAGGCTCAAAAGTTGAGTTTGACAAGTGCATTCAGCAGAGAATCCTGCTCCAAACATTAGTCTGCTTCCAAGCAGCTTTGTTCCTTCCTGGCACCGTCTGCTCCCCACTGTTGCCACTGAGTAGCAGCAACCAGATCAGATTTGTATTTCTGTGGAAGAAAAATGAAGCCTTCTCCGTTTGTGTTAGCATGAAAATCCAGATTGTGCCAGGATCACTGGCTACAATTAGCCTCCTGGTCAGCAGTAGACACCTCAGTCATTGCTTTAATCAACAAGAATCAACAGGTGATGGCGAAGGATGTGGGGAAAAAGGAAAAGTGATTAGACAAAGATGAGTAGAAGCTTGGTAAAAGGATGAATTTGGCAAGTTGAGAGTTTCTGGCATTATATTTGTTACCACAGAAAAAGGAAAGTTTTTCTTTAAAAATGTTAACATCTTTCCTTTTAAATCTGGTTTTATTTCCTCCAGGAAAAGATGGCCAAAAAAAGCGGTGAAACTGTCTAAATAGCCATTAAGTGTATGTTTTCTATTGAAATGCTTCTAAAAGTAACAAATAACAAATATTTTCCATTTTTTTCTGCATTTTTGAGTTGCAATTCAAATGATCTCACTCTGTAGGCTAACCAGATTTTTTTCCCTGCATATCTCTGCAGTTTTTAAGGCAATATCCGCTTCTTGCCTTTCTTCATAACTTTTTAAAACTTAATTATATCAGCAGACTGTCCATATTTTTCTTATACACATCTATTTACTTGCTCACCAACCTTGCTTTTCAGATTGGAAACTCTTCAGAGCAGGATTCTTTTACTTCTAAAACACATCTTGGTGGTCATCTTGACAATACAGAATAATACAGATTACAGAGATCATGAGTTGAACTCACCTGTATGCACCAACTGAAGTTTGATTAATCTTAAAATGTTTTTTTGCCTCTAAAAAGATAAGTGTGTCATTGTGGGCATTATTTTGGAATCACTTAAATTTGAATTATTCAGCAAATTAATACTACAGAAATAATACTTTAAGGAAAAGTAACCAGGAGTGACAGGTGGTGATAGGAGTCTGACAATGTTCTGCAGAGAGAGAAGCTGTAGAATTCTGATTTTTCTCCTAGGTTACTTATTTTGCTTTTGTCAAGCAGCCTGACTTAAAAGCATTGGGGTTTACATTAAATGACAGTGCATGCCCTGTAAAGCCTCTTGAGTTACCTTTGTGGGTGCACATATGGGACTGCAATGCTTTAAAGGCCTTCACACACAAACATATGATCCAAGAGCTCTTGCCAGAAACTCTTTGTCAAAGCTGATATTACAGTAACTGTGTAGAAATTAATTTAATCCACTGTGTAGTCAATAATTGTAAAATTTATGGGGTGCATAATTTACACAAAAATGTGTGGGATGTTATTTTTAAAAGGTGATAGATTTACCATCCTGTTTATGTCCATGGTTAAACTGGTAACATGATACTACAAAGACCATAGTTTGGGGTATTTAATTATCTAAGAAATTATCTGCAACTAATGTAGGGGGAAAATAAGCTCCTTTATTTTGGGCCAGATTTTTATCTTAGGCCAGTATAACTCTTAAAGAATTCCATTAAAAACAGCAGAATTTCTCTGTTTCAACTGGCATTTTAAGGGTAGGATATTTCCTCACTGACCTTAGAAAAAATTTTGGCCTCCATTGCAGTGACATCTTCTAAATAGATTTAAAACCTGCTAAAGTCTGATAAAATTCATTTAGTAAGCATGTTTTATTCTTTAAAAGCAAACAAGTAGTCTTGGGAGATCTTAATTAAAGGCAACATGGAGCTTACAAATACAGAATGAGAAGAAAAAATTTGTAAAATTCTAGAGCTGAGCTCTGAGATAAAAGGGTGAAAAATTGAAATTTCTACATGTAATCTGAATTTTTAATGGCAGTGCTGTAGAATTTCTGTGATATAACTACCTCATCAATGTTCAGCTAGTAACAATTTTTATTTTTCAAGGAGAAGCAGATATATATGTTAACTTATTTTTAGTAATATATCTAGGGAAGGCTGTCTCTCTCATTCCAATGGACTGATTTTATTTATGAAACTAAATATAAATTCTCCCAGAAGAAAAATCTCCTTCAGAGCTGCTCTGTAGTGACCTAATGCTCACTCCTTCTCTTTTCAGTCTTACTGATGCTCAAGTGAAATGGAAGTGCCTTGGGCCCATTTCTGCCTCCACTGACAACCCATGCTTCTCAGATTATCGTGTAGCATAAAAAAAGCTGTCATGTAACATGGCATTTATTTAAATGATGTGATTTCTGTGTTCACCACTCTGAAACTGAGGTATAGCTAAGAAAGCTTGCAAGTTTTGACAGGTGTGTTTACCCCGCTAGGGCAATATGGTTAATGTATGAAAAATGTGAGGCAGAACACAGTTTTTGTCCTACTCAAAATCAAATTATAATGTGTTTTCCTCTCTCTTATTTTGGTTTGGTTTGGTTTTGTTTTTAGCCAATGCCCTGATATGCTTGTGAGTAGGAATTGCATTGACATGATTTATAGGTTGGTACCTGTCAGAAGATTCTCCCATAGGACAGTGTTTTGGTGGCCTAGCTGTGCAGTGGTTTAAAATACATCTGTAGAATACCACAAAGTGAAGTAGAAGCATACCTGTTTCCTGTTGGTGTGTTGGTCAGTGAATGCACACATGGTCTGGTTTCTGAGCTGAGAGATGTTTCATTTTTGCGCAGTCCTCATAGCCATGCTTCAGAAGGTTGAAGAGTGTGTGTGAGCAAAACATGTGTCCCTGTAACCCAGACACACCTTTGGGATGGGTTCCTTACACTGGACATTTACATTCCAGCTCTCATCATCTCTGTGTGTTCATGAGTCTTGGCTACCTATTTACAAATAGATATAATTTGTTTGTATTTCTAATTCCTATACACAGCTCAAAAATAATGATGGAGGAGCATGGCTTGGTATTTTACATGTGGGGATCAACTAAGATGTACAGCGCCCAAAGCAATGCATGTAGGATTTACAGTGCAGGGAGAGATACTTACATTTGTTCGTATCCAAGACCCGATGTGGTTTTGTGTCACCCTGTGCTCACTGGTGTGGCTCAGCTCACTGTGGTAGAGCTTGCTCTTCAGAAGAGACCAGGATCATACAATTTATGGGCTTTGTTTATTATAACCCATCTCTCCTGTCTTCAGGACTGATTTTGATCTGAGCTCTTCGTAGTACTTCCAGACAGTCATTGTGTTGTAGCAGTGAAATAAATACCTGCAGAACCCTTTGTTGATTTTGGTGCCTGTGACTTCACACCCCTTGTCTTTCCTGAGTCCTCAAGCCTTTTGTGAGCCCAGACAGAAGGCAGAGGAGAGGCTGGAGCTCTGAGCAGGACCTTATGTCTCCAGCAACCATGCTGAGCTAGAGCAGTGCAGTCCTGGCAGTTCAGTGGGCGCAGTTTCAGCTGCCTCTGAAATCAGTGCCTGCCGGGCAAATGGCAATACTCCTGTGTGCTCAAAAGGCTTTTTCAACAGAGTTCATTGCCATTCTAAACCTTAAACATTGTGACACATGCCAGAAAAATTCTGCAGCTTGTTCTTTAGGGCAGTTTTTCCATATATATATGCACATATATATTTTTTAAAATGTTTTATTAGCAACAAACTGAAGCAGAACTAGTATTTTCTGTTGACCTCTTGCTTCTACATCTTTTAAATAATGTTATGTTTACTTCTGCTAAAAATTATTTAATATGAGGGATAAAGTAGAGATTCAACTGGCAGTGATGATATAGAAAATAATGACATTTAAGTGTGCCCCACACCTTTGATAAAGTAAACAAAACAAATTTTGCCCATAGATGTTCATGAGCCATTAGTCAATGTTATTACATTTCTTACAATTGCTGTAACTGTATACAGAGTTGTGAGTCCAATCTTGTGCTGATATAAATCAAGAGTTATTTCAAAGGAGTGATGTTGAATTAACAGGATTGCAGAGAGAATTGGGTGTAGGTTCAGAGGATACATGCTGTGTGCAAAAATAGTGTTTAATTTTACATCATTGCTAATGGTTGATGTGTATGAGTGTACAGGTTGATTCAGATGAGCCTTCTTTCCCCTATTAACTCTAATCTTATGAATCACACTTCAGTGAGAGGCTACAAATACGGCTTCTGAATCAAAATGCTCTTGACCAGATAATGGTACAATTTGTATGTCTGAGGAGAGCTATAAGGGGAAGACAAGTCTCATTTACCTCCTAGGACAGAGGAAAATGGGGTCTGCACACTGTCATTTCCCCTACGGGTATCTATGGGACTATGACTAGAGCCACAGGAGATTTGAAGTCTTTGGCATCATATTCTTTTCTGTTTCTACTGAAAATGAACTAGCTGTCTCTGAGGGACAGCGCTTTGCATCCTGATCAACATTTTTGCTTAGCAAACTGCAAAGAGAATTTTAGCTCCATTGCTAAAGAGACCCATTAATTGGGGTTTTTATTATGGAAATCAATTAATATTTGTATTACTTGTATCATACCACAGACATACTAAAGCATTATAAATGACAACTGCTCTGTAACTTGATTAGAGTTATATATTTATTATAGCAATAAAGAATAAACACGTTCTGCATTACTATTCTTGGGCATATATAGGATTCATTAGAATATAGCATCATTTGCTGTGTACTGTTAAAATACTAGATAGAAAGACCCCAAAGCATGTGGCTGACTTGAATCCTGCTTGTCATGCTGTAACTCCATTGAATGGCACAAAGAGGTTCCTTCTTTTTCTGACAAGCCTACATAGTTACAGCACCAGGCCCACAGTGCACAGACCTAGCTGGTGGAGGGAGGAAGTGTTGATGTGCACAGCAAGGCCAGCTCAACACACGCCCACAAAGTGCCAGGAGCACCAGAGTGGCCATCCAGAACTGGCTCCTGGAAGTCCCAGACTGCAAATGCAGATCTCCTCCTGTTTGCTTAGAAGGTACAGGTTGTATCAGCTGGGCTGGGTTTGGAGCACATCATCACTGCAAGTGTGAGGGATTCCTAGCTGGGGTTCAGCCCTGCTCCACGTTGCCTTTAGCTTTGGCCAGGGCTGTGTTGATGGGGTGGGGGAGCTGCAATGTCTCTTTGATGGACATGAGCAAGTGTGGTGTCATCGTGTGAAGGACAGTGCAGCATTATTTTACAAAACAGGAGAAAGTATTCTGTACTGAGGGTTTTTGAAGATGTATTGATGTGCTGAAGAAGATACAGAGACTTAGAGCCTGTAGCCTTTTGGGGTTTACCTTCTGGAGACAGGTGAGAGCTAAAAATCATCCTAAGCAATATGGTCTGGTTTCAAATACTTTTCTCATTACTTCTTACCTTACAGCTGCCCAGAGACATTTATAGGTTTGGAGTTCAGGTTTCTATGTTCTGTTAAGTTCTTCCTGTCTCTTTTTTTTTTCCTTTTCTTTTTATCTCTTTTTTTTATTTGGCCCCTGATCTAAAGAAAGTTAGAGAGGGTGGAGGTGGGGAGGGGACAGGACAGAATTCTGTTTCACAGTTGTTCCTTTATTTTACAAGTTAAAGCTCACAAAAGAAACATGAATGTGACTCCATCTTGTAAGCATCTGTACTACCACTACCAACCCATGGATCAAAAGATTATTTGAGGAAATAGCTAGACCTTTTTTGTATGTATTTTAGGTCTACCTTCTTCCTTTCATTTTATTTTAAAACAAAATTAAGGACACTCCAACATGTTGCCCATAAGGGTTCTGTTACAGGTAATTAAATGTAAGTTTACACATTTAATCTACTTTTAAGAGCAAGAGAGACTGGTAAATGACCCAGTTAAGGAAAGTACTCAGCCTAATTGGATGTAACGATTGCTTGCTGGTGTTTATTACTGTACTAAGAGTAGACATGTAGTCTGTGATTCTAATTTGGTTTAGAGACAGACCTGTAGTATATTTGCACCTATCATCAGAGTTTGATTGTTCCTGCTAACATTGTGAAATAGGCCTGTATTCATTTGGGAGCTTGAGAGTATTAGAATGGAAGGAGCACTGGGTTTTTTCAGTTACTATTGATGTCCAGTTATTATCTCTCCAAACTGTTTTGCCTACAATAATATGTTAAACTGGATATGCTAGCTTTTTTTTTTTTTTGCCTAGGAAATTAAATAGAGATTTCACCTCTTTATATATGTAATGTAGAGATTAACAAGAACTAAATTAACCAATGAGCTCTATCCTTCTGACTTACCTGTGAACTTACCTTGTCTTTGGCCTATGAAGTCACATTAATGTCTGGGTTTGATTATTTCTATGTCATTTTGAAAGAGCTGAGTTCCTGACAAATGTAAAGTCACTGAAAGTTGAATCAAAGCCCTAAAATTTTAGATTTCATTAATGCTTATTTTCTAAAATTTCCCTAATTGTAGACACCTTGTTGCAATTTGCACTCACAATTTTGGGCTTCCAGGAAATTATATCCAAGTGGTATATGTTGTATCATAGAAGATATTTGTTACATAAAAATAGAACACTGGATTTTATGCCCAGAGCAGCAGCACTTGGACTTCAAAACACTTATGTAATTATTCTTTATTTCATAAGCTCTCAGAATGATGAATGAAATCAGAACTGACTTTGAAAAGCAAGGCCACTGACGACCGGTGCACTTAGCCAAGGTGTCTCAGTGTCCGCCGTGATGGATTTGGGAGCTTTGTAACACACTGGATCAAAAATGAAGTTAAAGCAATATTAAATTGACGGGAAAAAAAGGATACTCAGAGTGGAGACTTCTGCTTCATCGTGATTCATCTTGTTGTGTTTAGTTGCTACAAAACACAGATCAGTAAGAGAAATTAGCTCTTTTGGTGCTATTACACACATAGCAATGTAATTTAATGGCAGCTTTAATTCTAACTTACTTCGTTTATTGTAAAGGAAAGGAAAAAAACCTCAAACCTCAGTGTTCTTTTGTTGATCTTACAGTACATATTATTGTCAGCTGTAGTTCAGTTGATTCTACTATGCTAGAATCAACTAAAGATAAGGTTAAAGAAAGATAATTTGCCTATTGGATATGTGCAGATGGTTATATTTTGTAATTCAGTATGTGCTCCAAAGCCATGCTGGCTCCTTCTTAAACTTCGGTACTTCAAAAGATGAGATTATTGCTCTGCTTGAAAATGTATAGGAAGTTGCAGAAAGAAAATGTATTACCCAGGCAGACATGGAAAACTGTGACCAGAAAAAAAGAAAAATTTTAAAAATTGACTTTCCTAATATATTTGGGGTTTTAAACTAATTCAGTTAATTACAATTATATCTACTACAGAAAGAATAAAATAGGAGCTCCTTGTGCAATACTTACCTGCACATACTAGAGGGAGCTGAGGGAGGGAGTCAAGACAGAGGAAAAGAAAGGGAAAAGATGATGATGAGAACTTTCATTTGTGCTAGTTTGCTTGAATAGAATCTTATTTGATGCCATACCCCATTTACAGCTTTCAAAATGCAGTGTGCATTATTCACTCTGTGTGCCCAAACACAGACATTTGTATGCATATGCAATTGTCTGCTGTGCATTTAACATGGAACATCTGTGTGTGCCCATGCACACTTGGGAAGGAGCAGGTTAGTTTATTACAATGTGTCTTCAACAGACTTAGCACATTGTTCATTGTTTTAGTATTATCTAGAGCAAATCAATATACCTTCTTGTGAAATGGATGAATACACTCTGCTTGTCTGGCAGAGTTTAATGTAAGACCTCTCTTTCATGATTTCCAATTCAAATGAATGCTGTTAAAATTACTAAAAAACATTGCTCTTGAAGACTTATCTTAAGAGCACAACACAGCATTGAAGCACATTTCTAAATAGCTTTCTTAACAGAGTAGAGAGTAGGATGCCCTGAGAACTGACTGAAACCTGTTCTTTAATTGGAATATTCATCTTATGTTTTTCATTGCCCTTTTTCCTTTGCCTCTCATGGATGGTTGTTGCTAATGCTCCCCTCCCCTCCTGGTGGGCCAGCCAACAGTTCCCTCTGGAGGCAGCATCATTATATCTGCCTGGTTCACTTAGTAGCAGATGGTGAAGAGCAGTAGAGCTGATACACTGCATTTCACAGAAACCAGGATCCTTCTGGTACCTCTGCAGCATACACAGACTTGCCTGATTTGAGACTGTGAATTCTTTATGTGCCTTCCAAACTAGGTTTCCTTGTTTGCTACTGTGTATGTCAGTGTAAGAATGATTATTATGATCTGCTCTGTTGCTGGACAGTGAAGAAACTACTCATCTCCAGGTTCCAGCTACTGGCAGCTCTGTTTTCCATTTTATTTCTATTTTTACCAAAAATTAAAACAAAACAGCTCTGATGGTTTTTCTTTTCGCTGGTTGACAGGCTTTTCTTCCCCCTCCTCTTTTTGTAATTCCTGCTGTCTGCCAAAGGACAATCTGTTTGCTCTGAGACAGTTTAATGCATACTGACTACCAGAGGCAGAACTTCCATTGGCTCTGTTACAGGGGTAATTTACACTTTAACAAGGTATTGTGACAAGGTGGTAATTATATTTTTATCACGTCATTATGACATTACCACCTGGAAAGCCATAGCTGATTAATTAGTGGCATATATTAAATTTATAACCCTGGAACTCTAAAGTTATCATACCTAAGTGGTGTAATTATGCTGAACTGTGGTGTGGCAGTGAATTGGAGGTGAAGATGCTGAGTATCCACCTATTGCAATACATTTAATGAGTGCCAGTAGAGGGCAGGGAGCTGAAGGAAATAGTTGGGGTTTTTAAAATAAATACTAAGGAAGAGAGTGAAATCATTGAAATCTTGAAACCAAATCTAGTCAGATGGCAGGTTCCAAGGCTTCTTACGTATATGGATTTTTTAAAGGTATAATTTGAAAGCACTTTGATTTACACTTGTTTTTGCTTTTTATTTCACAGCTTTATTTCAATTAATTCACATCTTTTATGGTTTTAACAATGCAGCAGTTTCTGTTGATCTTTTGGAGGCTTGTTCTGGCCATTCTGGAGGCTATGTCACCTTCCTGCAACTAGTAGAAAGCACTGGTTTTGGCAGGATGGGTTTTTCTCAGTTCTGTAATTATGCCCAGGTGTTTTATGTTGTTCCTTCTGATTTATTTTTATCTTTTACTCTTTTCCTTACTCTTTTTCTCTTTTCCTTAGTATTAGGAGGTAGAGGAAATAAATGAGGCTGGAAGTAAATAATGAAAATGCCCACAACTTACGGCTTTTTTGAATGTGTTCCCATATTCCTACGAAGTAAATACAGACAGAATTATAAACCAAATCTATTTTTACCCAAATTATCATGCTAAAGGTCATAGTTTTGAATTGTTTTGATTTTCCCTGTTTGTTGTGCATTTCAAAGTCAGATTGCCAAGTAACTCATGTTTTATTCTTCCCTTTCTCTACAGAAAATGAAGTGACTACTTTCCCTGTGTTGGTGAGTGATCAGAGTGAAATTGTGGATACCAATGGAGCTGGAGATGCATTTGTTGGAGGTATTTCTTACTTCTTTCTGTTGTTTGGAGATTATCTTATTATTCTCTCTATAGAAAATTTACTGGTTTTTTCATTCAGCTGTCCTTCAGAACAAGTTTCATTCTTTTACAGCTTTTCTGTGCATCCTGAAGTTATATGATTTAATTAAGTTCTGACTTCCAAAGGGAAAGTGTGTTCTATTACTTCAAAAATAATATGCCTTTATGCTGTACTCTGGTCGTTTTCATGAGATTAATTGTATCTGTCAGACTGTTGCATAAACAAGCTGCATCAAGTACTATATAGTGTACAGAAATCCCTCCTGGCTTAAATGTTAACACATTGTTGTTCTTTAAAACAGGTTGTAGTGAATATTAAACAGTATGTTAATAAGTGAGCATAATGTCTCTGATCATGTAAATTTTGGTAGAACATCTGCTTCCGATACAATTATTTGGACATCAGAAAAGAACGCAAAGGGTTAATTTGTTAAAACAAACCCTGAAAATATCTGGCATTGCTTAATATCCATTTGCAAACTTACTATTTTTTTTGGCTCAAGCTCTAAGGAAAAAAGAGGATGTTATGTCTGTGCCTGTTTAAAAAAATTATTCTATATAAGCCAAAACTCAATCTAATCCAAGATTTCTGTCATTCATTGTAACCTTCATCCATGTAGTTCTGTGATGCACTCTTGCATCCTGAAGGCTCTAATATCCAGTCTGTAGTAGCTGTAAGGAGCTCCATTAGTCACTAATTTACTGGAAATATTACAAAAGAGACTTTATAAATAGAATTGCAGGGCTCAGTCTTGTAGCTACGAAGGGGATAGCAAGCAGTGTGTTACCAAATTAAGGCTTCAGAATTGTGTCCCACTTCAGGAAAATATTCAACATAAGCTTAATCTTAAGCACGTGAGTAATTCCATCCTTACTTAATACAGCATTTAAACCAAAGATAAATGTTCAGTATACACTTAAATCAGTCTGAGAATGGGAATGTTTTTACTCATTTCTTCAGTGCTTTCATGAACCAAAAAGGACAGAAATCGAGGGAAACACATTAGGTCATATTATTCATACACCTTTTAGGGCATGCTTGTCACTCTCTATTGTTCCTAAATCACAAACAAGACTAAATTTGAACCAGTAGGTAACAGTGACTATAACATAAATAAGATCATCTTCAAGTGCTTGTCCTTGTATGCATTTGCTCTGTTTATCAGCTGTGCCAGATAGCTGCTCTTATTGTGAGGGGGGAAAAAAGAGAGAGTTAGGTCTTGCTTATTTTGTTTTCATGTGTCTGCCATGTTTATCTCAGGTTGTATTTATTTTCTGTTCTTCAGTTTTAGGCCTCTTGAAATCAGGACTTTTGTTTTAATAATCCTAATTTTGTTCTTTCCTATGTTAGCTGCAGGAAGAATATTGCAACTAAATCAGGGCTTTAAGAACTGTTTTATAATATAATAGATAAAATTTAAAAATTGAACTCTCAAAAGCCTTCCTCTTTAAATTACATCCCTTTCCCTGGTACAGCCATAGCTGCTGGTTTTCTGTAGAAGGGCTAAAACATTTACTTTAATCAGAATATCCAGAATGGAAAGGCTGATATAAATCAGATCAGTCTGTATTCCAAACTACTGCCTTCCACCAGCAGTGTGAGGAGTTGGGGCACATCCTGTCAGGCTGGTCTTGGATCAGTTGTGGGATTCCTTTCTCGAAGGGGAAAAAGGATGTGGACAATGCTCAGCTGTGGAAGAGAGGGATGAAGGGACATATTCCAAAAGATTAACTCTCCCCTATCATTCTAAGTGTTAAGATACAGCAAGATCCTGTATATTTGGGATAATCTTAGCAAAAGTCCTGTATCACAGCTTATGGATGTATATTATCTTCAGTTGCCCCACAAACATCTGAGGCATCAGATGCTTTTTCATTGGGGCACAAGTGCAATGCAGTCCAGGGCATTGTACAGTTCTCCCTGACTATCAGGGAAAGGACCACAGCTTGTTTTCCCTCTGTAATGGATGTCAGCTCAGCCATGGCAGACCTGTCTGAGCTGTCCTTGCAGTGAGACGCTTACCTGAGCATGGGTGTGTGAGCTCAGCCTCCTGTTGCACCATGCTTCTCTCTCCTGGGACTCAAAGCAACATGAGCTTTAGGATATCCATCCAGAGTTCTTCCGTTGGCTTCTGGGATATCTCAGTTCTCCTCTGGCACTCCATAAATAATAAATTGATCATTTATTCTCCTCAGAAAATAGATTTTCCTGAGTTTAGTCCAGATGAGAGAATTGGGACTCATAACAGTCTTGCTACACAGCTGATTCTAGGCTTATGTGTACTGTGGTCTCCTTCAAGGGGTCACTTAATTTTCATTCCCATATGTAGGAAATAGGATACTGGACTGGATAGGCTTTGATTTGGTCTGTGTTTCATTTGAGGGAAATGTCTGTATTTTATCTGTGGCACACTTGTTGTGTGTTTTCAAAGTGTGTATTTGGAACACATATGGAGCAGTTCTTGAATGTCTCCTTAGCAGCAAGCCCTGTGCAGTAGTGTAGGTAATACTGCCCAACATGCAAATCTTCTGGCATTGGGTCTAGCACTGAGCCAGCTGCAGTGTTACTGTCCTGACAGAATTTTTACAACAGGAAAGTTATATTCTCTTCAGTGCTTTTCTGCTTCTTTCTTTGATTGAGGTTTTATCAGTTGTTACTACCTAGGCAACAGTACATGTAATGTTTTGATTTCAGTGTCCTTGTAGTAAAATGTTTCAAAATTAATCCCTTAACTAAAAAATACCCTCAGTGTGACAATATCCCCTCCTGGAAACCTAGTTCTTTTATTCAAACAGCAGAGAACAAGACTCCCATGGCAAAGTTTCCCATACTTCTCTGGAACCAGCATATTAACACAACTGAACTGTGGTTTTTCTGGAGCAGGTGTCTTGGCTGAGAGGGAACATGGGATATAATGAGAACTAACCCCATCACACAAGATTTATTTTGTGTTAGGGGGTCAGGTTTGTTGGACTCTATCATATTTTGAAAGGTCTTTTACAGAGGCACTCTCTTCCAGAGGTATAACAGATCATCATCTTCTCAATAATTATGCCAACTTGGCAAATCACCCCTCTTATGTTTCTCCATATAAATGTTGGAAAAAGAGAAAACCGTGTGGGTTTTTTTACTAGAACCAGTCTAACTACTGGAGCTCTTGAGACCTTAAAGTCAAGACAAAGTTTAAAGCACAAAGTTTCTGGGCACTTGTAACTCTGTGGGTTGATTCATGAGTTCAGCATTTCTGAAGCTGCCAGCCTCCAAGGAGAACTAGCTCTCCCCAACAGCTAGCAGCAAGAAATAAACCACATTCTTCAGCTGAAACGTGGTTTTATTAAGTTGGCACCAGGAATATCTCTGAATTTCTTGCCTCTTACTGCAAGCATCAAGTCATCTGCCACTCAGGCTGGTGCAGTGCATGAATAAGAAACTGGGTTTTAAAATTGCTGCAGGTATCTTTATGCTAAAAACACTTCTCTAAACAACACTAACACAGTTCTGCCTTTATTGCTTACCAGCAACACTGCTGCCTTTTACAGGTTTAAGCAATAATGGTTTACTTTGTAGCATCTCAGCACCTCTTGTGGTTTTCAGAAGTACCACAGATATTTGGTTATAAATCCCTGAAAGAGCCATAAATTGAAATTGCAATTCCACCTCCAGATTCTTATGACATTGAAAAATCACTTGAGCTTTGCTGGCATGGCTTATGCCACAAGAGTCCTCTTAATGGAATTACAGCCTTAGTTTGTAGAGTTTGGGGAGATCATTAAATTAGCATTTATTTATTACTGGTCAGCCCCAGTTTGAACCATTGCAGTAATGATAATCAAAGTGATAATGGCAATAAATATGAGCAGTTTGACCATCATATGCTTTCCTTTGTACCATCCTGCTCTCTTCAGCCAGAGTAGGCTTGCCTTCTGTTTGAACTCCCCTTTGTCATTGCCACCGTAACTAATGAGAACAATCAGCATCTGTTCTGATGGTTGCTGCCATTGTTCCCTGCAAAATCTCTCCCCTAGAATCTGTCTAGTCACTGGAACTGAGTACAGAGTTCATAACAAATGAATAGGAGAAGGTGTAAAATCGATGTTTCTTCAGGTTCCATCAATATAAATATATTGACTTCATAATCTGCTATGATTTAGTCATATACTACATGGAAAGTACTAGAGTATGAAATGGAACCACAAATCATTTTCAAGTAGCATGATAAGGCAGTGACAGAACGATTGCAGCAAGTGTGTATTACATATCACCATGCTATAAAGATATTATGCCATTCTCAAGGAAAAGGAATCCCAGGGTAGAAGGAGCTCTTCATTAAGCATTGTACAGTGCCAGATAGGAGCTGATAGCAATTTGCCTCTGTCAGTATCAAAGGGGAGGTCAATGGCTCAAACCACCTGTCAATTTAAAAATGGCGTTGGCAGCTTTCATGTGCTGGGGAATCTCATAAAGCTGCTAGCTAGAGTTTGAAAGCTACTGTCACAATTTTTTTGGTGCACGTTCTTCCAATATAAGCAGCTCTCTTTCTCTTTCTTGTGAAGCCCAGCATGAGCCTTATGAGATGGTCAACTCCTGTCTCAGCTATCAGACAACTACTCTGATAGATATAGGGAAAGCAGCAAAAGAGGAGCCATCCTCTTTTATAAGTCCTTTTGTGAGTGGGCCTCATGGCATCCTTATCTCCTCTTTAGGGACCACAGCCCTTACTGAAGATACTTCCCTCTTTCTGAGTCTGTTTGAGCAAACTATCTCACTAAAGCCATTTCCTCATCTTTAATAGAGAGGTTAATTCCAACCATTATTTTTCCATCTTAATCTAAATGTCCCTACAAATTAAATACAGACCTTGGACTTGTAGGAGTTTGCCTAAAGGTTCCACACTGTTCAAATTTTAGCCTCTGTTCATGAGGTAAATGCAAATGATTTTCGATAGAGTGACATCCAGCTTTGATTTCAGAACTAAGTAATATTTGATATACTTCTACATTATTGAAATATTGAAGTACTATATTTCGTGTGAAACATTCTTTGAATATATTATGCATATGCATGTATGTGTATCTATAAAACCACAGTACAAGAAGTAAAAATACAAGTTCACAAAGAATTCAGAGTGCACAGAATAATTGGCCCTCATTACTCCTCTACTATTAAGTGTTCGATTCAGAAACCTCTTTTAATAAAGGTCTGGTTCTGTTTTCTGAATACACTAGATTTGCTTTGGAATGCCTTGGCTGAAGCTGGTGGATTTAAACAAGTGTAATATTGATAAAATGGAAACATAATTAAAACCAGTATAATAATTGTTATGCTGTTGCTCTGTAGCACCCCTCATTTATGGAAGGAACCCAGTGATTTTTAAAATTAAAAAATGATCTTGATGGGATTTGATATCATCTGAGCTGACCCTGCCTTAAGCCAGGGGCTGGAGCAAGTGACCTTAAGAGGTCCTTTCCCACCTACATTGTGTTAGAATCCTATGAATTTTAATCCTATTGGTATTAAGTTCCCAGGTGCCAGTTCCTGCTCCTCTGGAAATCCAGACTCAGTCATCTTCAGGGGGCAATGTTGGTGGCTCCAGAGTAGGAGCTGCCCAAATTAAAAAATGAAGCTCAAAGAGTTGGAATTCCATCTTTTGCAGTAAATCTCTTCTAGGGCAAAGGGGGACTGTACTTATGACTCTGTCTAATAAGTCCCTTATGTATTTCTTGTGCAAGCATTGTGGGGATAGAGGCATGTGCACATGTGAGAAATGAGCTCTTACAAATAGTTCCTATATGGCTATTCCAGGAGTGCTAAATGTGCAAAAAGATCTGATAATGCCTTCAGCAGAGGCAGATTTGAATGGTTTTTTCAGAATACGAATTTATCAGTAAGCTTGTGACTATATTAAAAAGAAAGCTACTTAATAGATTTCTAGGGCTCTTGAACACTGGGGAAGAATTTGTTTACACTAAAAGTGAGTATTTCTCTTATTTGTTGTATTTTCCTCTCTGTATAAATCTGTGCTGTAAGGGCTGCTCTCCTCCAGTATTCACCACCCCTAGAACATTCTAGATTCATTGAAATAGGAGTAGGAGGAGCTAGGAACAGTTCTTAACTGAACAGCAGGAGCGTGATATCCGAAGCTACTTCATCCACTTATAGTGGTCTTTAATTTTTATAAGGTTTTTATACTTGTGTGAAATACCTTGGGAAATTGCCATCATTTTTTAATCACGTTTAATAGAGGGAAATACAGTGGACAAAATGTCACTGCTGTGAAGTGCTCCCTTCTGATAACACCAGAGCTCTGAGATGCAGAGCTACTTGCCAGCTGGGAGCAAGGGATAATTTTTTGGTGATATCAATTAAATATGTGTGTGCATGGAACTTGTAATGGCTGATATTTGCTACAAAATTTATCTTCACCAGCAAAGAGAGAGGGGATACTACTTTGAATCATTCTGGCTTTTCTTTGAAGTAATGATAACTGTTATAACAGAAAGCAGCACTCTCTTAGTTTTTATTTGTCCAGCATTGGTGGCTAATTGCCTCTGAGCACCCTGTTGTTATTGAGATCATGGCGGGTGAGATAGGAAGCTTTGAAATAAAAATACTCACTTAGTGTCATCAGCACTTTGACTGACAGCCCATTTTTCCCATCTTTACTACTCCTGGTTTATAAACAGCATGCAGGAGTATAATAGCTGAGCTGCAGAGAGGGCATCAATCTTTGCTTGCTAGGGGATAACCTGTCAACATGTCCATGACTTACCACCCCTGTGTTCTGATGGCATTCGGAACTCTGTCAGATAAACATCCCACATAAACCCAGGCTATTAGAGGACCACGTTATCTCTGTAACTGACCTTCTACAAACTAGAAAATGACCAGATTATATGTTCCCAGTTGATTTTTTCTCAGTCTCAGCTAGAGGCACATCATTATTCTGATCAATAGTGTAGCCAGTTGCTAGTAATTTCAACATTGGTATTGGCTCATTTTCAAAATTTGCCACAGTTTGAATTGCAGCTACTTAAACAAAACCATAAAAATAGATATCACTCGGAAACATACATGGAATATTTCTGTTTTCTTTTTAATTCCCTACTTCTTTGTTTACCAATTTCCATTCAAAATTATTTCTTTGCAAAGAATACCCTCTTCTGTGCTGATATTATATGTAAACCTGTTTGCATGTGTTGTCCAAGTATAATTGTGATTATACTGCTTTCATTGTTTTAATTGCTACCCTTCTCTTGGTCTCTAACTGTTCCTCCTAATTTCATTACATATGTATTCTTATAACACAGTAATGCAAATATAGTAATTCACATTTTCACCTGTTCCATTTAAAGGCAATCTAGAAAAAGACATAGTGGAATAAAAGTAAGGCAAAACATATTATACTTGCTGTCATTTCTTAAATAACATGTAGAAGCAAAAGATCCACTTAAAAGGATCAGTGTTTGGAATTAAAAAACCCTCAGAAGTTTCTAATTAGACTGAAGCAGGACTTGATTCCTTTAGCCTCTGTGTCTCTCTTCCTGTCAGTGGCACCTCAGTGTTAAGGGAGCCTCAGTACATAGCAAGAGGATTAATATTTTGCAAAATTGGTTTTTAAAAGGCCTAATTTACCTCACCATAAATTCAGTGACATTCTGCACAGGTTTCATGAAAAATAAACGTCAAATAGGTTGTGTACGCTTTAAAAAACAAACCTACTCTGTTAAAAATAGATTTTCAAAACCAATTATGAAGTTCCAATTTTTGCTGTAATAGCTATGGGACAATTACAAATTGACTTAACGCCTCAAAGCAAGTCATCACCGTTTAAAATACTTTGTCATGCCTACTATGCCTACCCTCATAACATTTCATTTTATGTTAATGTGTCATGTGTTAGAAAATCATGTAATGATAAAGAAAATGTTCATGTGGAAGGTTAGAAATTACTTTAATGAGTTACTATTACCTTGCTTGCAGACTGTTGGCAATATTTTTGTGTTATTTTAATGTATTCTGAATAGAGACAGAGGCACTCGTCAGATTGGATCATCAAGAACATTCCCCTGGGAATCGGGGCAGGATATAGTCCCCTAAGAAATGATGTGTCAGATTAAGCTGATGCTGTATTCACAGGAGATAAAACACCACACAATGAAATACAAAACCACACTGAAAGATATTGTCTGTTTGACATCTCACATGCCTCAGTGGGTGCTAAGGACAGGGACACAATGACCATAAGGACACTTCTCAGGCCGTGATGTTCACAAGCTGGGTCCTCTCTCACTTACAGCTCCTCTGTTATATAACAGCATGGTAAAGTCTTGAATTTGTTCACTTCCCCCACACTGCAATGGGCTCATACTTGAAGTGGGAAGATGGCAAGATTGCAGTAAAAAGGAATTAGAAGAAAGGACGTGGTCGCAGTTAAAAGCAGCGGTAGTAGCAGTGCTTGTAGGTTGATTTGACACTGATCTCTGACCCAGTGGAAAGGGATGTTACTGTTATTGGTGATCAGTACATTTTTGCTATCAATCCAGAACTGTAACAGATATTTAAAGAGGCAAAAGATATTGTCACTGTATTAAAATAGGAGCATTATGAATATAATGCTAGGGTAGGCTCTTTCAGCCCACAAAAGTCAGGAAATTCGCAGGCTGCCTAGCTCCCATATTCCCTCTGCCCTGGATGTTGCTTTCTGATTCTCCTTACATACTGCTGGCTTGGCTGTGTGGAAGCACACCTGCAAATAAAACTCCTGAGGCTCATGCATATGAATCTTGGCTATGAAGTTACATTCGTGCAACCTTTTTACACTTGAATATGTGTTAAAAACTGAGTAGAGGATAGGACATACTATTCCCTTTTATTATCTTTAGAACTTGATTGTATCTATAGTAAATTATTGCAGTTCTCTTCCTTTTATTCCAAGTAGTAGATGTAATAATTGGCACCATTTAGTGTCAGTACAACAGGTTTGAGGCTCAGAAACTTTCCACAGGTACTAGTAAAAGAAAGCTTATTTCACTCTTCTGTCTAAAAAAATTCTAAAAAATTTAGATTTTGCAAAATGCTTCTGGAAAATGCTTTTAGGAAAAACAAAGATAAAGATCAGCCTGGAAAGTATTTTTTTCAAAGAGAGAAGATACTTGCAATGAAAATATCTGTTTCTGGTTTGGCACATGCAGCTCCTTGTAAGCTTGGAGGGTTTTTTTTTAATCAAATGTTTTCCCCTAGAGGCTGCTGGAGACAAGCCTAAGGCAACCAGATCCTGATCCTAAAGGAAATTTCCCAAAGCTCATCATGTGGACTTAAAAATGAAAAATAGGACCAAACCATGAGAAGTTATAACTTTGTTAACATTTTCCTCTTTCACATTATTCTTGGACCACATTCTTTTCTTGGACAGTAAGATGCACTGGGGAATTTGATAGAAGTGATATGCAACAGGTTATAGAGTCTACGGAGGATGTTTAATGTGGAAGGATGTCAGAGTATAAAATACTGCTTAGATTTATAACAAAATATAACAAAGCTCCAGCTTTGAGCTATTCCCTCTCAGAAGGTGGACAGTATGCAGTCAAGGCACAGGGCAGTGATAGAAAATCTCACATCAATCTAAGTAGGCTTCACCTCAGGGTCTATTTTCTCAATCTATGGCACAGCCTTCAGGAATAAACCACAACAGAGCAGCATACACCATTCCTACTTGAAAGCATTAGAGAAATGAGACTGCTGATTTTCCTGGGAGGGAGTTTCTGGTGGGCCTGAGCACATACAGGCCCTGGGAACTATGTGATGCCTTGTTCTCTGAGCTGCAGTGAGCTGGCCCAGTAAAGCCAAACAGTGGCAATCATGTGCAATGCAATGAAATTATTCATCCTTGAGTAACTGATTCCTAATGGAATAATAGGGATGTAATGAAGTTTTATTTCTTTTTTTATTTTTATTGTCACATTTCTGCAGAAATCTTTCATTAACATTTTCCACATGTAGTGCTTTAAAGTTTTAGACACTGTGTTCTTTTTTTTGTTTTGTGTATTCAACACCTCCTCTCCATTCCAGGAAAAGGCTGCTAAACTGAAAACACTCCTTTCACTTATTCATAGTTGTCTAGTAAATGCAAAGTTGTATTATTTGCATGTGTCCATAAATGACTGTATAACCTCAGACTGAAAAATATGTACACCCATGTGAGTGATCCTTACAGAAACTCAATGCATCAAAAATGTATCCATAAATCAGAAGAAAGCAAGAGGGATAGGCATAGTGATACCAATATCACTACATTTCTTAGAACATGCTTGGTTTAGTATTCATGCTGCTGATGGTAAAATAAGAAGTTTCTTGTACAAAGGCAGTGAAATGCTTTTAGCACGTGACCATTTTATAAATAAATATAGACTTCTGAAGCATTTTAGTTGTGATCTCATGGTTTTGTCATTCTCTGGAAGTAAAAATATTGACATTTACCAAGCTGTTTGTTCCAGCTTTCTGGTCTCCTGCAGTTTATTTATATAACAACCTTATCGATGAGCCTCTTACTCAGCTCTCTAGGTTTAACTGAGTTGAGTCGATTTGCTACCACAGCTTCAAGTCGCTGTTACAGAACAAGCAAGACATCCTAATAAAGCTGTAAACGTGTTTACTCAAACATGGTATTGATTTTACTTGGAGAGGGAGAAGCTAGTGCTTAGCATGGTGTCAGGGAGGATGAATTTAACTGCAGTTTTTCATTGTCATCTGTCATGGTTGTGAAACACTAAGTGAAGCCACAAGAGGATAATTAGAATTGCCAGAAATTTAGCCCCTAAAATCAGTTAACCACTTGAGATTTTTGTAGTTTAATTAGTTTTTATTAAAACTTTCCTCCAGTGGTATAGTCAGGAAGGATTTTCTAATGTTCTTTCCAGTGAGAGATTTCAAGGTTGCCACTTGTTAGATATACATCTTAAATGACCATTTTTACGGAAGGGTTGGTAACCTTTTTTCTCTCAATTGTAATTAGCCTGGCACTACCGTCCTGTAAAAGCACAGAGCCATTTCATTTTAAAGGAGAGAAAAAGACACATGTTTCTATGCATATACATTTGTAGTTAATAACATATATATGCATGTATGGCATCATTTTTACAGTAAATTCTGTGAAAGTGCTAAAGTGCTTAAAGGTTGAAAGAAATATAGAGTGTTCGAAGATACTTACATTTAATTTCTCTTATATACTGTAAGTCTGATGTGTCAGACCACAGTGCCAAAAGACATGAAAACAGAAGCCAAATCCCACCCTTAATCAAAAACGTTTCCATTTAGAATAGCCAACATTTGGTTTGATAGCAGTGGGCAGGGCCTCTGGCTTACCACAGTTCTTGGCTGTAATATCCACCATCTGCCACAAAATTAAAAAAGGAGAAACCTCAGCATGTTGACGTACGGTCATTCAGTGACTGTATTGCAGAATCCACTGATGCCAACATCTTTTACAAAATCTAGGGCGGCCGCTTGGCTCTTGGCAGCAGCATTGCCAGCCACCCGATTACTACTGACCAGGCTCATGCTACAGCATTAGCCTGCTCCAACAGTGCTAAAAGACCTCAAAAAAAGCCCCGGTCATATCAGCCACAAGGCATTGACTGGGTAATGTTTCTTGAAAACTGCATCTTCCCACACTCCTGGCCTGGAAATGTAGTGGGACCACATAAAAATAGATGAGTGTCCCAGCAACTGTGATAAATTCTGTATATGAGCAAGAGTGTGAAAAGGTGCTTGTAACTGTCCCCATGGTGGAATAACACAATTTTTAAAAGTGCAGTTTACAAATTAAGTGTACAAATGTACACATTTTAAATACAAAAAAGAGTAGTCAGCTAAGCTGATCAGGATCCTTTTTGTGGCTGGAACAATTTTGATGGTGCATGGCCTGACTAGCATAGGTTATATACTTCAGGGTTCATCTGGAAGCACAATTGTCTGGGAACATCACATAGCAAAAAGGTTTTGAGGGGCTCTGACTCAGGGTCAGCCTGTAGTTGTTTATAATTGATGCATTTGATAATTGGATTTTTTCAGCTTTTCTCTCTTGCATTAAAAAAAAAAATTAATTTTGCCGTGGGCATTTTATAAAGGTTGGAAGTGTGAGAGAAACTGCAGAAAGACAAGTAGTGGGGAGCTGGGTGTCGGAGGCTATAAATGGATTTTCAGCCAGCATTAGTAATTAACAGTCATTAAAATTAATTGTCAAGTGTGCAATTTGAAATGAAACATTTGGCTTCAATATGAGCTGTTTTTAAGTGTTGTTAAACCATTACTGGAGCAGACCAGAACTGTTTTAAATCTCCACTATCGGACTCCCACATTTCTGCCCAACTGCACTAGTTCTAAGTGTTCATTCAGAATTACCACTAATAATCTGGAAATAAAACTTTCAAATAAATCACTGATTTCAGTGAAATTGCCTCTGAAATAGCTGTTTTCTGGAAAATCAACTTGGTTCTCCTTTAATGATGTTTAATTTCTACTCAACTCTAAGGAGTAACAAAGTGAATAGAACACCTTTTGTGTCAGTCAGTGGACTGTCTTGCTGTGTCTTTTCAAACTTATACTGACATCCCCAAAGAGATTTGAGCTGTTCCCAGTGAGAGCCTTGGTTTGGATCTGGCACCACTTCTTGGCTTATAGGACTTTGATTTGGTGGGGATCACAAAAAGGAACAAAGCAACTTCACTTTTCCATCCCTCATTCTGTTTGTAGACCTAACAATTACAAAGGTTGTCTTTGAGAGTATGTAATAAGGAAGCTGGAGGTAATAAAGATTAACTCTCAGTTATTTCAGGCACACTTTTTAGAGCAAAGTGATTCCAGAGTTGCTTTTTTTTTCCTCCTGAGCAGAAAAGAAATAATTAAGAGCCAAAAATAGCTATTGGTGTGTTGTAATCACTTCTATCATCTGAGAATGCAAAGACATTTTGTACTACTTCAAGGTGTAAAGCAACTTTTGAAGCAAAGTTGTCTTTTTTCTAGGAAGATAAGTGGGATGAATTGGACCCAGTTCCAAAGAAGTTCTCACTGTTAGCGGGTGCAAGGTGGTTACTTGGCTGTCCATGCCTGTGAAGGGCAAAAGGCATCCCAGTCTACTCTGAAAGCTTACCAAGATGGCTTGCTAGACATCCTGCAACTGCATTTTCCCTTCCTGCACAAACATTTGGCATGTTGGATAACGGGGCAGGAGGCAGATAGGAAAGCCTGGAGCTGGTGTGATGAGAGCGGTGCACAACACTTGCAACACCATCCACAGCTCCAGCAGTGCAGAAATGCTCCTGCACAACAGCTGCAGTTAGAACATGGTAAACAATATTGCCTCAGGTTGTTTTGGTAAAATACTTGATGTGAGGCTGTCTGGTGTAGCCAAAGTTTCCTGCTGCTTTCTGCGCTCCATTCCAGTGATAGCCAGGGACCAGTTCAGACCAGAAAGAAATGAAGTAGATGCTGAGCTGCCTTAGTATGTGCTGGGATGATCTAGGTCTGTGATCCCAGGCCTGTGATACAGGATCAGAGTTCAATCCCACCCTTTTGGTCTCTGAAGTTGTAGGAGGAGTGAGAAGTCTGAAGCCATGTTCATTTATCTTCTTGCATTTCCAATCATGGCACCTTAAGAGATTACAGCCTTCAACTGCTTCTCATCTTCCCTCCCCTGCCCTGGTCTCTGGTTGGGCTCTTTGAGTGCTCACTAACCCACTTCAGTTTCAATCAGCTGTGTTAGCAAAGATCCCCGGCTCAACAGCTACTGTTTAAACTGATCTGGCTCCTTTTGACAGGGTATCAGGTTATACCAGCAGCAAAGCAGCATGGTGAAAAACAGATGGGGGAGTAACTTCTTCAGCTGGAGCTCAGATCTGAATCGATGCCTTGAGAGTATGACTCATGGGGTTTGCATCACCGTGCCTTATACACTGGGGGAGGCAAACTCTGAATTATATTCTGACCATGTTGCTTTTTACTGCATTAGCTAAAAAGAACATTCTGCAGCTCAGGCAGCCAACCTGATAGAGTTCTTTGCTTCTCTGCTCAAACAGCACTGCTTTCTGGTGTTCCCTCGGGGTCTGCTTTGCCAACTGCCTAGTCTTACTGTGTGATGTAGTTCTGTTTGTGATATGTGTGTTTGTATTGTCATTCGATGCAGTATTGTGTCAGATACTGCTATTTCCATTTCATCTATGAAACACATACCTTTTAAGGGGAACTCAGCAGACAAAAGAATGGTTTGAGGGCAAACTCCCCACTGCAGTTTCTACATATGTCTTATATGACAGCTGTACTTAATGTCATTTCTGCAACACTCTTAAATCACAGAGATCTCTTTTTCTATCCCCAATTAGAACAAGATGTTTTTTCACCTGACTCTGCTTTCACTTAGATCAGAATAAATAAGAAGTAACTTCTCTGAAGACAAAAGACTCATACTAACTTAAAACTACAATGAGCCTGGGAGATGATGAAAGTGTCAATCTATTTGGTATTGAAAAGTAATTCATGTTTTATGGTCCTTTGCTTTGTGGATTTTCTCATCTTCATGTATGTTTGATGCCTTGATCATAAACGTAAGGGATAGTTGTTCTTTCTTGTATAAACCTCTCTCTGAATTCATGCTGTGCACAAAACCGAGCCCCATATTTGCCTTTGGAGACCTGCCCAGTGCATCTTCATACTTACTGAGTCAGAAATGGACTGTCTTAACAGCCTCCTTTTACATATGGTTACAACTTGCTCTCAAGTTTTAACCACCCAGAAGCACACTGGCAAGCTCCTGCCTCCCAGGCAGTTTAAATTTAATGATTGACACCCTCCACATATCCAAGAAAGTTTCTCCTAAGAATGCATGTTAATTTAATGGAGAGCAGACCATTTTCATCTTGTTAGTCAGAAACGAGCTGATTTCTGCCAGGCATGCTGTTTGAATTTCTCAACTGTTACCCAACTATTGCAGCTGGACCATCCTGCCACAGTTGTGTTGTCTGTCATCCCTGACTGCCATCAGTGATAGCATCTCACAGCACAATTTCTTCCTGTTTCAGATTCTTATCTTTGTATATTGATAACTCCTGTCTTCTTTGCTTGTGCTTATGGACTTACCCTTTGTTGGTGAAAGAGTAATTTTTTCCCAACCAGCGTCAGTCAATATCTGGGAAATTCCAGCCAATACATAGTTCTCTAGAAAAGTATTGATGTCAGAAACATACAAGTTTTCTCTTTTTTTAACTAATCTGCTTACTCTCTATGGCCTCCCTATTCCAATGAAAAGTGTTTGATATATACATTTTGCAATTTCAAACTCTTCTCCAATTCGGTGCAGTTTAAAGAAAACTATATATCAATTAGGCTTCTTTTCACTATCAGTCATGACCAAGAAGCCAAGATAGATATTGGTAATTGATGGAAACAGGTATTTTGCTCACCAGTATTATCCTTCGTTAATCTAACCTTCTTTTTCTTGTTTTATGTGATATTTAAGGGAGAAGATATCATTGCATAGGATGAAATATTTTTATTATCTTCTGAAATTTTGCTGTAGTGTATCACAAAAGGAAATATTTAGAAACAGAGCACAGGTTAAGCAACAGCACCACAAAATGATGTGGAACCTTTTCCCAATAGTAAACCAGATGAACAGAGAAAGTGAATATGAAAGCAAGCTAGCAAAACATATCAGCTTAGAATCAAAATTTGTAATATGTCAGAAGTTGGTACTTAGGAGTTTTACACAGTACTTAGCAGAGACATGGTTTCAAGACTACATTTGTACTGTCAAGGCACAAAGCCTGAGCATGACAGAAACTTGAAATGGTGGATGAAATCTTTAAAAAGAACATCTTTCAGCTTGCTAGAATTCTGATTTTGTTGGGCAAGTCTCACTTTCCTTCTGTGATTGGACAAGGAAGAGAGATACATCTGAAACATATTAAAAACAGGATAAAAGTATAATAAAAAAATATTACCTCTAGAATGAGAGTGGAGTTTTAAATTATAAGATACTAAGTATACTTCTCACATCTTGAAAGCCTCTTCCAAATTTAAAATACATATTTCACCTCTGCCATAAGTTCTGTCATGCTTTTGATCACAATAGCTTCAGCGAAGACAAAATGCTTCAGAAATGAGGGACTCAATCCATAAAGTTTCTGGTGCTACTTGTACTAAACTTCTCCAAGTACCTTTTTAGGACTGCCTACTCTGTTCATTGAGGAGGTGCTCAGGTTTTCAGAGCACTCAGCTCAGGTGATTCCTGAGTTTCCAAGCTGTGCATGCCAGGCTGTGGCAGCTGAAGCCCTGATCCTGAGAGGCGCCTGGTTCTCTGCACAGTTTGCTGTTCAGGGGGGTATCTGCACATGCTGTGGGGTACCTGCTGTTGCTGAAGTTTTAGATTAAATGTCCCATTATCAAAGGCAGCAGATGTCATCTACCTTTCCTCATCAGGTAAAAATTTTTCACCTTCTTTGCACTGTGAGCGCCTGTAACTCTGAATATAATGTTTCTCTATTACATGTCTTTCTCTTTTTTGGAGAAAAGCTTGCACACAGTTGTGTTGGGGCTGTAGCTGTAGCCAGTAAGAGCAGAAGGAACTCTCTTCAGCAGGGAAAACTTCTTCTTTGTTTTTAAAATGTTCTTTGAGGAATCAGGGGTTCTCTTTATAAAGAAGAGAGCAGGAATTCTGTTAAAGTAATTTTGAGAACACTAATAATGATCAGTCTTGATAATCTTTAATTTACTGGAAGCTACCAAATGGAGACTTCATGAAGGAACAGCAGCACCACCATTCCAGCCCTGCAGTTCACTCAACAGTGATTCTCAACTTAAACTGGCCGGGCTGCAGGGGTACATAGAGACAGGCCAGTAGTTCAGTGCTTTGCCCTGTAACAAACCAATACACTCAATAAACTAATCTGACCATTTTCTTGCTTCTCTCTCTCTCCCACTGTGTCCCATAGGCTTTCTGTCGCAGCTCGTCTATGACCGGCCGGTGGCTGAGTGCATCCGGGCCGGGCATTACGCAGCCAGCGTCATTATCAAGCGTTCAGGTTGCACCTTCCCAGAGAAGCCTGACTTCCACTGATGGTGCTGAATTGGAGGGATCAAGAGTAACTTCTGTGTTGCCATGGGATTGCTGCCTAAATTTTTCCTCCTTCCTTTTCCTTACCTTTCCAGTACCTGCATCAACGCTTCTGTACTTCTGTTCATTGTATTCTAAACAAAATATCTATTTCTATGGTGTTTTCCATTTCATACATCTACCACATCTCTGTAGTCTTAACTTTTGGGAACAGTGCTAAGTGAAGCTTATTGTCTCGTCCATCAGGAAAAAGTGTTCTATTTACACAGTTTCCAAGGAAGTCCCATTTAAATGACACTGCTGATTAACACCATTAAAATACTTCTGTTGAATTATCTAGTTTGTATCCAGCTGTGGCCAAGTCCTATTCAACTTACATGAAATCAACAGACCTGACTTGTTCATAACTTAACCTTATGAACAAGGAGTTGTTCTGTCTATCTAGTAGAGTCAGACCTGTGTAAAGAGTGGTGTAAATGTCCCAGGAATTTCCATACATATTGGAGTGTACAAGATCTGACCATCAGATAGTCCAGCTTCCATGAAAGTACATCACTTTTTTTGTCAGTAATTTAAAGGCCTGATCCACAGTTGTGATATCTTGCATTCAGCCATCTTGCACTGATGGCAGTAGCTTTGGGTCTGGCCACTTTTATCTCTCAGTACATCTCTAGGTCTATAGGTACAGTCACTTTTATCTGTCAGGTGAGCTAGCAGATAGGTACTTTCAGTGATTTCAGGGCAGATGCATGAGTTGGTGATGAAAATAAACATACAGATAGGTCCTATCTCCTCCATGGGTGTTTTCTAGAGGCTGCATTAAGGTACACATAGTGAAAATGAGGTACAGAAATATTTATGCAGGATACATTGACAGGATATGCCAAATGGAATCTCTGAAACGCACATTTTTAAACTTTTAATTTACTTTGGATAATTAAGCAATATGGTGGATTTTGTTTGTATTTACAGTATTCAAAAAGGTGATCTGACACTGCATTCATTACTTTGCTATGTAATTTGATACTGATAAATAAAAATTGTCATACAGTAACTCCTGGTTTTGTTTTGGTATGTGTCTGTCTTTTTTCTGTGTATCCTACTGAAATGGGAACAAGATATGGGTGCTTAACCCACATGAATACTAAATCTGAATGTTTTATACATGACTTTCAGTGTCCAGGTTGGTGTTGAAGGGTGATCTCAGCAGTAAGGAAGAGAAGGAACATAAAATTGGTGTTTGTACCATAGAAGAGATGAAAAATTAAAGGCTAAGGTTCACCAAAGAATGTTAAGTCAGTGCAGGGTTCACACTTTGCTGCCCAGGATGGAACAAAGGACACACAGAGACTGAATGCTGTTATTGCAGTTTCTCTATGGCAAAGAGCATGGGGAGGAATCAAGGCTGAGATCCCAATTCCCTTGTTGGTCACTGTCCAGTCTGACACATTGGACAACAGGCTCTGTCATCGTGGAGATCACCAGGTGTGGGACTCCTGCAAGTGCATCAACCAGTAACCTCTGCCAGTGCTCCTGGGTCCGTGGAACTGCAGCGCCGCAAGCACGGGGCACGCTCGGTGAGTCCCTCCCTTGTGCAGGCCTCTGGCTCACTCTGGCTACCTGAGAAAAGTTCCATGTACAGCCCTTGTCTCTCTGCCAGCATTACAGCTTTGTGCAAGTAAGACTGCTCTGGTTTCATCATAGTGCCACTCTCAAAAGAGCTTTAGGCTGTACATTTCTCATGTTCAAGCATAGGTGAGAGGAAGAGAAATTAATATGTTGGAGTGAAAATAGAATGGCAAACAAAACTAAGAGTCTCCAATGTGCATGGTCTTCAAGCTTTATGGGTTGATCAGAAGAATGTGATTTTTTTTATATCTCATAGTTAATTTCTAATTTCTTAACTTGATGTATCCATGTGATATGTTTTAATCAAGAAAAACTGACAGGCTGAAGATGGATGTGTTGCAGTCCCTGCTTTTAATATATGGTCACATATGCCACACCACTCTTGCTGCATGAATTTGCCTGTCAGTGAGGAAAACCCCAATGGTGGTTGAATTTGCTGTTCCTCTTGCTCTATACCCATGATGCTTTCCATTCCTTTTGAAAAACTTTACCAATGTCCTGGCCTGATAATTATGGCTGATTTAAAATGAATATAAATATGTAAACATTGTTATCTTAGCAATGAAACTACAAGACACTTGTATACTGTGAAGTAAAGGAGGGTATGTAAAGGCAAGTAGTCATAACATTGTGGAAACTCTTTCTCTCCTTCCTTCCTTCCTTCCTTCCTTCCTTCCTTCCTTCCTTCCTTCCTTCCTTCCTTCCTTCCTTCCTTCCTTCCTTCCTTCCTTCCTTCCCTTTTCTTTTCTTGCCTTCCTGCTTCCGCCTTCCTGCTTCCTGCCTTCCTGCCTTCCTGCCTTCCTGCCGCCTTCCTGCCTTCCTGCCTTCCTGCCTTCCTGCCTTCCTGCCTTCCTGCTTCCTGCTTCCTGCCTTCCTGCCTGCCGGCCTGCCTGCCTGCCTGCCTGCCTGCCTGCCTGCCTGCCTGCCTGCCTGCCTGCCTTCCCTCCCACCTTCCTCTATTCCTTGTTTTCAGTTCAGAATGCAAGAGTCAAGTCAGAGGTTCTGTTCTGAGCTTTTCCACTGATCTGTTCAATGAGCTTGGGCTCCTGACATTTGGCTTTGACTGTCAGCTTCAAAGCATAATTTGAAGCCAGTGGGAGCAGCTGAGGAATAAACTACTACCCAATTCATAGAAGGGCATCAGAGTCTGACCTGCTCTATTTAGCCATTCATTATTTCTCCAATATCTGTCAATGGATATTTTTGGATGCTATATAGATACTTAGAAACATATTGCTAAATCATGCTAAATAATTTCAGGTTGTGCTGTCAGATTGCCTGACGGTTTCATTCTGGAATTTTTGCAGGATCTGTATTCCTTTCCTGCTTCTTACTGCTAAAGGGGGAGTTTATCTATATAATCCATAATGTTTTCACCCTTGATATTCTCTCTCACAAATAGTCTTCCTCTGTCTTCCAGCTTATTCCACACAGAGATGTGTTAGAAAACTGGGCTTTCTGAAAACCATCACTGAAAGAGTTGTCTGCTAGTGATGTGTGCCACTTCTCAAATCCCAGATGGGATAACAGAAGTGACTCTGTCACTGAACTTGAGCCATTTTTCAAACAGCATTTTTACCTGGGTTACTCTCAGGAAAACAAATACTGGAAATCCACTTCCCACCAGCCAACAGCCAAAGCATCCCTCACTTGTATAAAACTTTCCTTTTGCTGGAAGTAGAACTGCATCGCCTGAGCCCATTGGGCATTTTAGGCTTGTTTTAATACCAGGTGGGTAGCAATGCTGCTCAGATTAACAGGCAAGGAAACAGGCCCAGTAAGTATTCTGAAAGCCACATGCTAAATAGCTGAACAGAATGATGAGCTGGGAATCAGGAAATAAAGGCTGTGCTTCTGTTTCTGCAAATGAGCCACTGTGTAACTTTGGGCAAATCACTTTCCTCTCTCCACCTCTTTCTATGTGTAAAGATGATAAGCTCAATTAGATGGTAAACCTGAGAAGTGAAAGTGGTAAGAATAATTCAAGTAGGGCAGTATCAGCCACATCTCTGCCTGTGTTCATTGGTGGTTTTTTGAATATTTGAATGATTTGTTTTGTGTGTGAACTAGTTTAGGGCTATTTGTTTACCCTTGAAAATAGTGCTAGCTGTTACTACTTGTGTGAGGGTTAAGGTAGGAGAGGTAAAGGAGGGGAAAGGGGAAGTAAAAAGCTTTACTTATATGAAAGTGAAATAAAATATGCTACATGGAAATGACAATAGGAATGCACACTGTTTTAAGATGACTAGTCTGGGAACAATCTTTAATTTAAAGGGTCTTATCCGCAGTTTTCATAAAGAAATGTTAATTAAAAGTGTGATGACATGTTTGGGATTTAAAGGAAATCATTCTGCAAAGGATTTATAGCAATCACAGCTCCAGAGCATTAGGATTACAGATCCTTGTGCTGTTCCTTTTCAGTGATCATGTGATTGGCCTGCTGTTAAATATAGCTCCCATTTAGCGAATTGAGACAGGCATGGGAAAGGTAGGGAGAGTTTCCCTTTAACCAGCGGGATTTCAGAGGTGTTGGAGATTATACAATTCATTAGTTTTTACATAAGATCAAAGGGAAAGAGGAAGTCTTAATTTGGGCACCAACTGCTGCTGTCTGAAAGTCTTGCAGATTAACTGAGAAGAGAACATGTGCAGTGCTAACTGCTTGTGTTAGAGCATGAGACTATTGTTTTATATCTCACTAACTCATTGTTCTCTTCCCAGAGATAATTCTCACACTTAAGACCTTCAGAGATAGTTATGTCTATTGTGAATAGTTCAGCAACCAGCTGGCTCAGAGGTTATTGCCTAAGCATCTTTCCCTTGGTCTAATCCCCTGCAAGGTTTTTTTTCTGGGCAGTGTTATTAATCTAAAATGACTGCTAACTGACTCCTGTGTCAAACATTATTCATTATGTGCTTTAAATGCTTCCTGCAGAGGCCAAAATAAATTTTGCTTTTTTAAAAGCAGACCACAAGGAGTGCCTATGTAGGATATTTCCTAAAAGATTAGACTCAAAATGGCAGTTTAGACAAGGAGGGGGAAAATTGTCTTCAAAACAAAGCTTCGTAATTTACCAGGGACATACAAAATGGACAAACCTCAGTTACCAAAACCCACTTTTCATATAGAATTATCTGTAAGTTGCTCCTGTGAAAGAAAACATGCCTTGCAGGGCAGGAAAAATACTTTTATGAAGACATGGAACAAGTGACCTTATTAGAAAATGAAAACCAAATAAGCAAAATTCTTAAAAAACAGTAATTCTTTTGTGTCTGTTTTTTTTTTTTTGTGTCACTGGTGTTGGTATAAAGCATGAGAGGTTTTTTGTGTCAGTGACACTGACGAGCCTTGCATGTGTAATGGCAGTATGGGAAGAGAGAGGGATAGATTTGAATAGCAATAAGGTGGGTTTTCTTCCAGTGTGAAAGGAGCACAGGATTCATGTGTGCTGAGATGAAGTATAGCCTTGCTGCACAGTGCAAATATTTAATGCTGTTCTAACTACCCCCTGGTTATTGGAGTGTGACAGTTAATAGCTGTCAGCTGCCAAATGCAAAAGTTAAAAAATGAAGCCAAGTCAAACTCAAAACCCGCAAATCATAAATGTGCTGTAGCTTAGCAGGCAGATCATCTCCAAAGTTTAGAGTCATGTTGACCTGAGCTGCCTCTCAAGTGAGAGAAGGATGGAGTGCATCTGTCTTCAGGTCCTCACTTTACCAGGTACTCACAGGCAAGTTTTGGCTGGGCTTTCTGCCTCCCAGGGCCCTGGCACTCCTGAGTGACATTTGTAAAGGAGCTTGAGTAAGGGCTGTAATGAAGAAAAGCAAAGCATTGTCATTATTCTGGATCAAATATCTCAAGTCAGTGGTGCAGTGTAAATGTGTAAAAAAATGGAAGAGCTCCTAAACTGAGTGTGAGAGAAATTGTGGGCTTAGAAAGCCTCCCTGTCTGTGGTGCCATGGAGATGGTAACATTGGTGTAAAATATTGCCCTAAAAGAAGCATTACTGTGGAATAATAACAGCATATGAGAGAATATTTCAAGAAAAGTTCAGCTTGAAAATCACCTCTCATTCTACCTATTATTTTTCATATCCATGCTACAAGACTTCACTGTACTTAAAAATTGCTCTGCTTGGAACATACCTAGTTTTTGGGTCCCTGGGAATAGTTACATTCCCTGATCCCCTCTATATTTGCCGGCTGTTCCTCTGTGGTGATAATTACCAAATGTGTGTGATTAGAAGGCTATGCTCCTCTGGCTACATAGTGTCCCTCCAGAGGACAAGGCAGAGTTCAAACACTCCTCCTGCCCCAGTTAGCTTTATAAAAAGAGTAGGTTTGGGGTTTTTTAAGAGGTGAGTCAGTTACTAATCACAATAGCTTTTTTCAAAAAATTAGATTGTTGTCAATCTGTGGATCAGTGAATTATAAATTAAATCTAACTTTGGGATTAATTTTCAGAGATATTACTTATTTTGGGGTCTATTAATGGCACTCAAATAACTTGCAGAATTTCCAGGGTTCTTCTATCAGCCTCACACGGACAGACCTATTTTAGTCTGGCCTGTCCTAAAGCATAGCCAGCTGCTGTGGCTGTCTTGCAGGGTAAGGACAAAGCTTCCCTATTTGTCTCCCAAGGTCAGTACAATAACAAACACATTTTATGTCTGATAGTAAAAAGCATTTGTCAGTGCAACTTTTGCATTCTGTAAATGATGATAGATTTCACAAGATGAACACTCTCGATTTGGGGAAGGCTGTGCTCCAGATACAGAGTGTTTTGCATGTAACATGAATACGTATGTAATATATTTCATTGCCTGAAATTAGCAGTAAAACAGCCTTTTGAGACTTGATGTTTATTATGCACCAAAACGTTTCAGGACAAAGCAAGAAACAAGATTTTAGCACATAACCCAGCAAATTCAGCTTGGGAAAGGAAGAAATTAATTTGGAATGACTTGTCATAGTGTGTTTACTATAGAAATTTATGTGAGCTCAGAAGTTAGCCCTTCTACCCTGCAGCAGCAGCAGCAGCAGCAGCAGCTTAAATTGGGCCATGGGAGTCTCATGGAATAGAAAGTTATTTGGGTTTCCCTGAGGCTCAGAGTTCTGCCCTGAAGAAAGCTTTGCATATTGTTGTTTCAAAGAAAGAAGATAATTGTGGTGTGCTTGGGTATTAACTTGCACACTATCAGCTGCAGCTTTGCAGTTTCTGTTGACATACAGAGGTACTGTGTCATCCTGAGCATGACAGATGTGCTCACCTCTTCCTGACACAGTGTTTGCTTGTCCCTCTTCATCCTACCTACAAAGTCATAAAGGAGTATGTTTTATTTATTCTAGATGAGGAACTTTTTCCTCATGACCTCATTTTCCTAAAAGAGATAAAGATGGGGCAGTGGGGAGGACATCTCCTCTGTATCACAGGAGAGAAAATCTGAGAAAATCAGCTTCCCTGAAGACTCATTCACTCTTTGATGAACTGAGGACAGAAGAACTAGCCTGTGCTGAAAAGGCCAGTGAAATTTCTAACAATCCATTGTTTCTTATGTCTCTTCCTATATTTCACACAGTAGTGAGAAATCAGCTCTGTTACATCAGGAGGGAGCCTTAGGACTGGCCTCTTTGATTTAATTTGCTTTAATTCTTGTTCTTTAATTTTCCGTGGATATAACCTGCCCATCCCAATGCTGTGATATGGAGTGGGAGCAGAGCACAGGGCATTTGCCTTTGCAGCCCCAATCACAGCAGAGTTGTGCAGCTGCTGGGTTGCACACAGGGCAGAAAGGATCACAAGGGGCTTGGTTTACCTCCCCTGCAAACATCACTGGCAAAAAGAAAACAGACACAAATGCCTGTTGCACAGACCTCTTGCCTCTCAATTCTGCTCATTTCACAGTTCTGTTTGGCTGCCCCTTTCCTTCCAAATCCTAGCTGTGAATGCTCAACTTTAAAAGGAAAAGTGCTGTGGAAGGGGCCTTCATGCAGGACTCCCACCGGCTGCCACTGCTGCTGAAATAAAAAGATTGCAAGAAGCAAGAATTTGAATGAAGGACAAACGTCACATATGCTGTGTGCTCTGGAGGACAAATGCTGCATACAAAATATGTTTAATTGCTGAGTTAATTATCCCACTAAAGTCTAAATGTTGGTTTTTGGCACTCCCCCCCCCCTCCCCTCAGTTGTTTACTTTTATCAGTTAGAAAATAAAAAATCAATGTCATGAAAAACATAATTATATTCCTACTAATCTGGAGTGTTTTCTCATTTGAGTACTGCAGTCTGATGCATTTTATCACTTTCCATCAGATTATAGCAGTGGAAATTGCCAGCTGAAAGCTATGGCTTGAGAGCAAAAAGGTGGAATAAGCAAACCCGCCCCAAAGCCATGTGCCTTGCCAATCAAATCTTATTCCTAATGACAAAGCTTCTGTGATTTCCTTTTTGACAATACATGAATAGCTAGTGAATAATTGGTTCAACAGGAGCTTCATTACAGTCCAAAAGAGAAAGCAGGATATTTCATGTGAATAATTTGGAATGATTGGTAAAGATGAGGCATTATTATAGGATTGCCTTCTGCTTCACAGTCAGAAACATGCAGCCTCTTCCTTGTTGAAGTATGAAAGCATTTTGTAAATAGTTCTGGGTACTCCCAAGTGGTGGATGATCTTGCTACTCAATGAAATGACTTTTTGGTTGTTACTGTTTATGGATTAAACACACTCATTCTTTACACAAATGGAACGTAATTAAGCTTTGTCTGGAGAGCGCAGCTGTGGACACATCCTCCCACTCCCAGAGCACTTTTGGTGTAAGCTTTGGGTGCTTTTCCTCCCCTGCAGCACACAGGGTGGTGATGCTGACCTGCAGAAACCCAGGCCCTGTGTCTTGGCTCCCCCCACCACACTGCTTCACTCTGTGCTGTCCAGTCTGAGCTGGAGAGGACAAACAAGCGAAGAGCCTCAGGCTGTCCTCAAGGGCTCTGCCACTACAGCTTCCAGCTGGGCAAAAGCAATGTAGAAAGCTCAGCCTGGTCAGCAGAGTGAGCATTTCCCAGCAGAGTGACCTGAGGGTGCTCAGCAGAGTGGATGAGCCTGTGTCAAACACCTGCCTCACCAACCTGCTCCTCACCCCAGCTCCCCTGCCCTGACCCCCACAAAGCAGGGCAGTGCTGCCCAGCAGGGTTCTACCAAGTAAACCATGCCGGTACTCACACCACACTCCTGTCAAGGTGGGGAAAGGCAAAAGGAGCCAAGATGAGCTTTCAGGAATTTCAGCCCTGGGACTGGGAGCTGACACCCTGTAAACACAGGCCTTTATTTTGAATTGCACCTCTGGCTCCCTCCCTTGTGATGAGGGCCCAATCCTGCCAGCCCCAATATTTCTGACTAGAGCCAATAAACCTTATGGACTTGCTTGGGGTTTTCATATGCTCCTAGATTTGCCCTATGACATCCTAAACTCTACATATACCTTAGATTTTAACAACCTCCCATTTTTTAAAAGAAAGGGCCAGTTCATATCTTTACCCTGCAATAAAAGATGCTTCACTTCAATGAAAAATCATTCAGTCATTCTGGAAGCCCCTAAATTGAGTTGCCTAACTCCAGCCATCTTGGGTGAATGTGAGCTCAACATGGGAAACTCAGCAGTAGAGCAGCTGTCTCCTTGTCTCTACTCCTGAGGACAATGAAGCCTTCTCCAGTACATAATCCCAAGACATCATCTGTGAAGCTTTTAAACAGTCAGTGCATGCATTAAAATATCACTTTAAAGATAACCTCATAAGGTCATTCAGTCTTGAGGCAGTGCTTTGTTAGTGATGCACAGTGTCGGGGTGTAGGAGTTCAGAGTTTCTTGCTGTCTGTTGAGTCCTTTTTAGGTTGAGTCAGAGAGGGCCTTGAGAAGTACCAGTAAGGCTCTCAGAACCCCAAGGAAACAAACCCACATCGCAGCTGGACCCTTTCCTCAGAGGTTCAGCAGTCTGTGCCACAGCAGCACCATGGTATGAAGGCAGGTCTTGAGGAGAGCATATTGGGGGAGCATCTGGTGAGAGTGTCCATATGTGTGCCAGTGGACACACATGCCCTCCTGCTCTGGCCTCTGCCTGTTTTGACAGGAGCCAAAAACCGGGGAATTGATTTTTCACCCAGTGTACCCACTACAATGCAGCACAGTTATACTGATGTACAGAGACATACGCTACCTGCCAGAATCTGGCTAATTCCTGCCAAATTCATGACTGTAATAAATAACAACAGCAATGTTGAACATGATCCTACTCCTCTAGGCAGTGAATAAAACAGCCTTCCCAAATCAGAGGCTGTGGCCCGATGTCAAGTGGCTGCAACCCAGCCAACTCGGAGCAGCTGAGGAGCTCCGTGTACCAGAGGAGATTCACTGCAGGGTCACTTACAGAGGGGGAAGCAGCTCTCATTTGCTGGGAGTGCCCATTTGCATGGGTAACAGTTAATCTGAGCTGTCCCTTTACCATGCTGAGGCTCCTCACCCCAAGTAAGCTTCAAATGTGGAGCCCCACACTATCCCTGCAGGACTGAGAAGCTCCAGAGGGTCCAGAGCCTCTCTGCAGGTCCTGAGTTTACAGGCAATGCCCATGTTCATTTCCATATCCTTTCAGCCTGCTTTTTAAAACATTTACTCCATCTCTTTCTCTTTTTACAGGTCTTCAGGTAGCTGTTCAGCCGAGTGTGTATTGCTGGCATTAAATAGCCCTGCCTGAGATGGGAACTCATAGCATCAGGACTGATATGTGAAAAACATCAACAAATTCAGGACATGCAGCAACAGTGAGCAGGATTTCTGTGAACAGTTTGGCCATTCATTAACAAAAAGAAAATATTTGTCATCACTTTTCCCCAGAATGTTTTTACAATGGCAGCTGCTACCTGAGCTGGTATTTGTGTTGCTGAGCAAGTGAGCAGCATCCTAAGGAAATAAACACACGGGCAGGTGTGCAACCATGCTCATTTGCTGCTTTTTGAGGGCAAGAGAAGGGTGATGTAATTAGCAGACACATGTTTAAATTTTTAATTAAGAGTTTTAATGGATTATTCACTGCCTACCAGAACACACATGCTCTTACTTTCTCACTTTTTCAGTCTGGGTTCCTAAGGAAACCAGGCTTAGTCAGTCATGCTGCCTGCCAGCCAGCCTTCCTTCCTAATCAGTGTTGAACTCTTTCGGGTTCATGGCAGGCAAACACCACTTTTCTGGCAAAACCACGACTGCATCACAACACAGTGGTAGGAAAAGGTCTGAGCAGCTGCTGCAGAGTTTAGCAGTAGGCACAAACAGATGTCTTCCAGGAAGGGGGCTGAATCTCCAGGAAAATCAAAAGGGGCAGAGGGAGGAAGGCATGAGAGGAAGGAACGGGAAGAAGAAAATAAGATCCTGATGGGTTGACCACAGCTTCCCCAGATCCCTTCTGTCTTACTTACTGTTCAAAGAGCAATTTTTAAACATTTTTTTTTAGTCTCGTGCCACATGCTGGGGCAGTGATACTTTTTATGGCACCTGTGTGATACAAGTTGCAATGTTGGGCTGAAGGCCACAAAACTGAAAAACCCACTGGACTGCAAGAGTTCTAAGTGCCACTGCTCTCACAAGTAATTTTCTTCTGCTTGTGAATTCATGGCATTATTTCCAGAACACCTCTATACTCTGTGTATAGAAAGGCTGGAGGTCTAAGAAAAAGAGTTCTTAAGGTGTCCAGACCAGCGTTCTTATCCCTGGGACAGTGGAAACAATGTAAGACTATTCATTTTCCTTCCATGGTTCAGTAGCATTAGTGGTAGGTTTGATTCCTGGATGAATCCACCATTTCTGCTCTTCTGTGAAGGAAAATGGGTTAACATTTTTGCTGAGATCATCAGTCTTTGAAAGCTGTGGAGATTTTGAGAGGAGCAGCCTGATTTTTTTGAGGAAGCAGCAAGAGCTGGCTCTCTGCAAGGAGAGGTGAGCTGGAAGCTGAGCACACCGACACAGCTGGCAGGGCAGGAGCCGCAGCAGTGCCACAGCTCCCCAGTGAGCCAAGCAAGGCAGGTCCAATGTGGGGAGCAAGGATCAGGCACAGCCTGTCAACACCAGGCAGGTTCCTGGTGAAAAGGCAGCTCTGAGGCCAGGCTGGACGTCAGCTCCAGGTCAGGGTCCAGGTCCAGAGCAATGGTCCAAAGGCAGGGACAGGCATGGCTGCAACACAGCAGGAGCTTTAGCTCAGATGGGGCCTGATGGAAGGGGCTTGGCTTAAAAGCAGGTCCCACAGGAAGGGGTGTCAGCCCTGGCTGTGTCCAAGGCCAGCAAAGGAGAGGGGCAGCTCTCAGCTCTGCAAGCTCCAGGCTGGCCCTGAGCCCAAACAGCCAGGAGGGGACCTGCTCTCAGGGCCCGCACACAGGGCCCTCATCTCTCTGTTTGCCCTTGCTGAAGCATGGAATAAGTCAGAAAGTTGCTTTATGGTGTGGAATGGTCCCTGATGGCTTTAAATCCCATAATTTTCCCTTTTGGATTTAGGCTTGCCAGATGTAATTGCTGCTTGTTGCCTGGTGGTCCAGCAAATGATTTTTCCAAACCTATGGGGTCTGACAAAATCATAAGGCTACTCAGCACCTGCTTGTGAGCCTTCTGGTGGATATGGGATGGAGAGGACCCTGTGTTTGGGCTCAGTGTGAGATGGATGACCACCTCCTGGGGAGTCCAACTGCAAAGTCATCAATATTAAAGCACAGAAGCTGATCAGCCAGAAATGAAGCACATTGTTACAGCAAACAAAAATAAAAACTAAAAATAGGAAAACAAAAAAGAAATCAAACCCAAACTAAACACCAAGCTCTTTCTGTGCATGCACAGTTTAAGTGGGGAAAGTGATTCCACTTCACCCATGCAGCCCCTGTGCCCTCAAGGCTACACAAACACACCTGGCAGCTGGACTGGGGTCTTACTTGGGATCTGATCTCTCAGACAGTCCCAGCACAGTATAAAAAACCAGAATGTTGCAAATCAAACTGGCAGAGAACTCCTAGCACCACAATGCAAGAAGATTCTTGTCCCAGAATTGGGATCTGCATATTTGTCTTGATTGTTTTGCTGCAAAATACCTCAGTGAAACTACAAAGTATACATTAGACACCTATAGCTGACAGACCTTTTCTACACCATTTACCAAAGCAATGTTTTGTGTGCCTTCTGTTCTCTTTGCTACAAGAATTATCCATGCGTTAACAGAGTATACAATCACTTTCATTTTCATTGCTGTTGCACTCTCAGCCCATGGGTGAGGTTGTTTATTAATTCCTTGCCCCGAGGTGCCTGGAGGTAACCCTGTTCTGCACTGGCACCGTCCTGTCCTGCCAGCCTGCAGGACAGCTGAGCTGGGAGCAGGAGGGTCCCTCCTGTTTGCTCCATTCCGGGATGGCAGAGGGAGGGATGAGTGCTTGACCTGGCCTGTTGGTTTATATCAGAGCTTCTGCTTAAATTCCAGGGCACCACAGATGCCTAAAGGCCTGTCCCACGCCGGTGTCTCTCTGTCAGAGCTGCTCTTTGGAGGATGCAGGAGCCTCTCATTCGGACTCGGTGAAAGGTTCGTTTACACTGCGGCCAAACCAGATTCAGACCCAGCCTGAATATGGCTGGAGAAACAATCTGGGAGCCTTAGGGTCTCTCCCTGTCCCCCAAATCCCTTTTGTAGATACAGCATTGAACACAAATGTTGCCAGAGCAGAGAGAAGTTACTGATGTTATGACTCTTCTCAACCTGCTTAGAGAATACAACTGGAATCTTAAACTTGTTGCTGCACATTTTGCTGGTAATCTGCTTTGTTTAGATTGTGTGCATTATTTTAATGGCCTATATATAAACCATATATCATTGCACCAAAAATATGTGTGCATATGCATGTATGAGCATGTCTCTACAATTGTATAGAGATATGAAGTCATTTGGTTTTTAATATAAATGTTGTCTTCTTAGATTTTTACATGTAGTGCCAGCTTTTCAAGGTCCTGGCTTAAAAGAATTATATTAATGTAGGAATAAGATTGCATTAGACTTATGGGAGAATTTTAAGACAAAATAGAAAATAGAATTGAAAATATAAGATACATTTTGCCTTCTCCTGTCCATTTCTATAAAATAGAAAAAAAAACTTAAAAAAAAGACAACAACAAAACCCACAAAAAAGCAGCAACCCAAACAAACAAACACCAAACTTGGAAATCAGCAGCTCGTAGGGAAAAAAAAAACTTCTTCCAGACTTCCTTTCTACAGGAAAGCATATATCAAGGGCTGAAGTGAAAGAGAATGGGAATATTTGGCTGGAGTTCAGGCTGGTTCTAATAATGGTTCTTTCAAAAGACTATTTGAATTCTTATAGCCAAAAATATTTGCCAGTCTTTTTCCATGTGAAATGTTATAAATCAAAAGGCAATGAGTATTGTAAAAAGTCCTGAAAATATATAGATGAGTTTTCCACTGAGCATCCCAATCCTGGAAATGTCACATACCCTTTAATTCACCCTTGCTAGCACCTTCCATGGGAACTGCTCACATACTCAGATATTTGCAGTGGCATTTTTGTGCGTGGCAAACTCTTGCAAAATGTAAGATTTTCTTTTCCCTGGCAGTGCAATATGCAAATACACTCCACTGATGCACAACTGAGCCCACTTAGTGCAGCTTATCATACTGAAATAGCCTCATCAGTGCAAGCACCCAGCATCCTCTTACCCAGGCTGTAATAAGATCTCAATGACATATACACGGGTTTGTAGGATCAGATTATTATTTGTGTAACATGAAAGTCCTGCTCTATCTGGCAGGCCAATATGTGGCACTCCTCATGACATTTAGTTACCAAGAAAACTTGGAGACACAAAGCATCTCTCTGGGAGAGAGTTAACAGCCCTGAGCAGGCTCAGCTGGAGCATCCCCATCACCCCAGCCCTGTGCCAGAGCCCCAGTCTGGCTCAGCCCTGGCACTGTGCAGGAGCTCAGCTGCAGCCACACCTGGCCTGGCCATGGGGTCTGTGTTCCCAGGCCTCAGCCCCCAGCAGCTCTGCAGCTTGGCTTTGACTTTGGCCCTGTCCCATCAGCATGGCCCTGCCAAGGGTCCCTGGACCCCACACAGACCCTGCCAGGCCTGACCTTGGACCTGCCTCATCACCACAGACTTGCCTGGTGAGTTGGACTTTTGGGTAGAATATTGGGGTCTGCCCTTCCCTGCTCCCTTGCTGTCAGTCCTGGGATACTCTTTAGCTCTTGGGGTGCAGGAGCAAGTGACCCTTGCTGCTCCCTGATGTGGTACCAGCCTCTCATTGTATGTGCCCAGCAATGAGAAAATGAGAGTAAGGGATGAGTTACAAGCTTGTTAATAAGGGAATCTGTGTCTCAACACCCTTGCCACTAATAGGATGGGCCACATGAAGGATTTTTTTCTAGTGTGTCTCAGATTCTGCTTCAGCAGTATGAAATATAGATCATTAATTAATTAGAAACAATTCAGTTGCATGATCATAAGATTGTTTTTCTTTCCGTGAATGGATGTAACTCATCTATCTCTGTCACAAGTGCTCATATTTGTCTCTTGGGAGGGTTAACTCTGTCTAGCCATGGGAAATAATAATCCTGCCTGCTAAAATACAGCTGTAGGGCTGTCCATGTAACAGAGAAGCCTTGTACCTAGAACAGTGACAGGCTGCTCTGCCCAGCAGTGCACCAGGGTGGGCAGAAGCAGGAGGCCTGAGGAACCTGCCAGCTGCAGCTCTCAGTGAGTCCTTCCAATGCCCCTCAGCTGAGCTGCACATCACACACACCTCCCTGTTTGCTGAACTGGCAATGACTGCTCTGCTCCTCTGTAATTCTCCATAAGAGAAGACAGACTTTGGCTGCTGGCAGACACCTGTCTGTCTTGAAGTATGTGCATGGTATGGAGTGCAAATTTTCTGGACTTGTGCTGAAGAAACATTTATCAGAGGATTCTGGTGCTTCTTGGTGTGTGCAGGGAATTATTTCATTTCTTCACTGCATATTTTGCGAACTGTCACATCTTTTGATCTTAAAAAAAGCTCTGCTAAGCCTCATCAGTTCATAAAGCAGTGTTGAAAAATATAAGATGCTCCTGAAATCAATTGTTGCTTAAATCCACATATATTTTGTAATGTCTAAAAGCTTCTTTCCCCTCAACCTGGAAAAGATAAATTTAAAAACCAAGCAAACACATATCCCTGCAGCTCCCCCAAGGTCAACATGTACTCATTCAACTCAAGCAGTCAGTCCTGCCTGTAAAGAGCAACACACTTTAATATTGCTAGACTCATGATGGAGATCACAGTGGTGTCAGTTCTCAAATCAAAGAGAAATAAAGGTTCATGTTTCTGTCCCAAGAGAAGGCAACTGGATTTGAAGGGTTGTCATTCTAGAAGTTTCAAACACAAACATGTACATGTGCCTGCAGTCAGTCTTCTGGATGTATGAATAACCTTTCTCTAGACAGGATAGTGTAGCATAAAACACTCTAAATGGCAGTCTTTGGCACTACTGAATGTGGTATTTGTTCAAATCTTTCAGTTAAAAACTATTTCAAAACAGAAAGGAGAGTCACTACGGGTTGCTTAATTGGTTACTAGTGAGGAATATGGAAATTTCTTATCCAAGAGAACCATTTGGAGTAAACACTAAGAAGAACTGATTTAGGACTATAATTAAGGTTGCAATGACTTGAAACACATTAGGGAAAGATTTAGACTGAGCATCAAGAAAAAATACCAGAAGCTGCAAGGTGTGTATTCCGTGAAATGTTGGGGATGTATTGAGGGAACCTCCACCCATGCCACTTTAAAGTAGCTCACTGAGAAAAGGGCACAAATCAGTTACATGTTTGTTCTGGGCTTTCATTTGCACACCATCTTTAAATTTAAGCTCTGAAGAACGCATTTGAAGGAGAGGTCCTGATGAGAGAAATTGAGTTTACCAAGCTTTCCTCATTTGGATCTGTGTTCTCTGCTTCTTCTCTATGACCCTATACTGGGAGCACTTATGGAACTAAATCATCAACCCAAAACCAGTCACTTCTTCTTACTTTCTCTCAAAAAGGAAGGAAAAAAATTGGAGAAACTGTGAAGAGATTTTTAACTAGATAAAATAAAGGAAATTTCAAACTGAAGTAGGTCCTTCTGTTTAAACCATAGTTAATGCTGTTACTGATTAGAATCACAGTAGTGCCTAGATGTCTTAGCTGAGATTGGGGGGGGAGGGATAATGTCACTTTCTTTATACTCTAGATCAAAAAGACAGCCAAAGGAGGTATTACTGTCTCTGTATGATAGAAGATGAAACTCAGGGAGGTTGACTGCCTTACTGATAGGCAGCCTGTAACAAAGACAGAAAATGAAGCCAAAGCTTCTGGGTTTCAGTTTGGCGCTTCATTCCAAACTCTTTCCCTCTGCCAGGGAGCTTTGTTAGGATAGAACTCCAAAAAGGTTTGTGGTTGTTTCACCAGTGCATTTCTGCTTGTGTAAAGCAGGAACTACAGCTTGGAGCAGGCAGGCTTTGTGGCATGAATTGGAGCCAGTTAAAGTAGCTGGCTGTGGGTTAATTCTTTATGAAATGAGATTGTTGTTCATGTGTGTCATGCAACTGCACTCAAGAGACCTGTTTTTGATTGCTTGCATTACCAGCTGAGAAGTCAGAAGTTTGTAATTTTAGAAGCAAAAGGAGAAATGTAATTTCCTGGACTTATAGATGATTTTTTTAAAAGCAATTATCCAATGTCTATAGAGTCAACACGTAAACTCAGTGTTAATTCTTTTCTAAGAGGTTAATTGTTATAAGAAGAAAGAAGCTCATATGCAGCAATTGAAATTGAGTGGGTTCATCACATATTCAGAATCCCACTCCCAAGCTGAACATCTTCTCTCTAATAATCCTCAGCATTTATACAGACAGGAGCATTTCTGAGCTTTGCCAAGAGCCAGACTAATATCTTTCCTATTTTACAAACAAGAAAACTGTCGCAAGGAGCTTTCAGCATGTCTAGATTCAATGCCATGCCTTTAAAACTCAAAAGATCCTGCTGCCCACTATCACATTTCATCTCTTCACCCATATTATTTCCCATTAGACTATTTGTCTCTGATAGTTTGGGATAGCTGTAGATTTACAGCCAAGGAAAGATTGAAAAAAATAAGACAAGTGAAACTCTTAAAGAAACAAAGGACTAGTAGGCTTATTTACTGTCCTTTCTGAAATATAGACATTCATTATTCCTGGACCTAGTAAAGATGGAATTATTTTTCTTATATTCTGAATATTCTGAATTTACATAACTCTTCAATTCTACTTATGTTTTAATTTTAACCAAATTACAACATTGGATTAAGAACTCAGCTTTTGCTAATAAAAGCATAAAGTTTATCATAAGTGCTCATTCTTTAATATGCTGCCTGAATTAATAAAGAGAATTTCTAGTTTACCATTTAAATGGTAATTTAAATTCTACCACACCCAATTCTCAGTATAAGGACACCTCTAGTATAATCGATAATTTGATAATATCTTTTAAAAAATCCAAACAGGCCAGCAAGCCCCAAAATAGAAAATGCATATGTCCAATGCAAATAATTTCCCACTTGCTTATTCACTTTTGCTACTAATTGAAAGGTCCCCTATGTGTCTTGGCATTTGCAATGATAGCATTTGTGAGAAAGTTAGTTTTATGATGTAATGTGGGAATTTATTACATATATTTGTAGATTCCTTTTCTGTTAGGTAATTCAGTATTTGCTTTCTTTTTGATTCTTTTATGTATCCCTTGCTTCCCAGAAAGAGCACTGGGGCCGCAGATGAGCTCTTTATTTAACTTCAAATTATTTTAATTTAGTCCAGAGTTTCCAAAGATTAATTATTTGGTGTGCTCTACTTCAGATTGCTTCATTTGCAGGAAATTAATGTTCAGCATTACTTGGAAGTGAAGGAAAACGAACAGGTCATTTATAACAGCCTGTCATTAATACCATACACATATTTTTTTATTCCTAATGACTGGGATTTTAAATCAGCCATACAAAATTAAGCCCAAACATGCAAACACTTAAGGTATGATAGTCAGCTCCTCATTTTTTAATAAGATTTGGGATTATTCCCTGAAGCAGGTGTGTAAATTCATAATTGCACACGAGTAACTAAATATCCTCACTAAAAACTTCCAGACTGCTCAGTTGCAGCCACTTATCTTGTTCAGACGCAGCAAAGCTGAGAGCTGATTGAGGTTCCTGAGAAGGTGCCCACCTTCTCTCCCCAGAGCGTCTGTTCAGGCACAATTACATCTGTAATCACTCCCTAACCTGTACAGTTCAGCTGACACACTTTTAATGGCTGGTCATTTCTAGCATGCCTGAAAAGTTCTGTGTACCCTCTGTGGGGCTGTTTGTGTGTGGGTGACAATCCAGGGGATGACTCAGACTCACTGCATGCAAGTTAAGCATCCAGCTCCTGTTGAAAAACAATAAGAGTTGATTAACTCCCAGCTGAGCTTTTGAAAATATCCAACTTTGCTCTTAGGCCACCCTTCAGCTGAAGATAATGCATAGAGAATGCTACTAGTTGCAGTGGAGCAGAATATTCATCTTAGTTATTAACTCAGGCAGCATGATATCTCACTTAGCAGCAATAAGCTGTGTTAAAAAAAAAATCTGGCAGCCCAGAATTAACAGAGTGGGTGAAATACTGTGAGGAGAGAGAGAGGCAGTGGTGGATGTTACAGAAAGACACAGGGTCTGATTATCCAGGCGTTGAGAGGGATAGAGAAAAAAAAAGAGGGGATGTTCTGCAGCTTAATTAATGGAAAGAGGCTTGTGCATCTGACAGCAGCCCCTCTGCAAGGTGAATTCTTTCATAAAGAGCCTCATTCATGAGTTGCCAAGACATCCACAACCTATTCTTGAATTCACACAAAAATTAAAAGAAAAACAACTGACTGGCTAATTTAGCGACTTGCAGGATGCAGCTGGTGCTACTGTTTTCACAAAAAAAAGGCCTTTTCCCTTCCACCTCCTAACCATTCCAGTCTTCCTCCCCACCCCCAGCTATTTTGTATCCTGCTGCACCAGTGAGGAGTGTGACAACTCCTGACTTAGCTGGCACTGTGGGATATCGAATAACAAAGGGGAATAATATCAGGAGAACAGAGGGGATCTGGCCAGCGCTAAGGAACAAGCTCACAGCTTGCCCAGGTCCTGCCATCAGCTGAGAACTAGAACTTCCTTTTTTTTTTTCTTTAAAAAAAATTATTATTATTATAAAATAAACAAAGGCCTTCATTATCCTGGATAATGCAACTGGCACCTTGATAAATCATCAGCTACCTCTCCTGTGTACCCTGAGGAGACAGCTTGTGTAGTTCTAGGCGTATGAAGAAGACACTTCACATTTCCAACATTGATATGTGATTACCTTAGTTCTTCCTAGCTTCTACTTCACATTTTCATATTACCTGACACAGAAAAACAAGTCTCTCCTGCCCTCCAAATCCCTTTTCACTCAGATTTTCCTTTGCAAAGGATATTTAATACAGAATCCTTCTGTTCATGATGATAATTTAACATCCAGAGTTAGTCAGGTTGGGAGCCCTAATACAAGCAAGCCAGTGGCAATTTTTAAGGGAGCACTGAGCAGATCTAAAGGTTCCTGAAAAGGTATTTGAAATGATGTGGTGTATTGCCACCTGACTCTGACAGGCCTTCTAGTCTAGCTAACAGAGCCTGAGTTGCTGCAGTACCAGCAGCTATGGGAAGTGACTGAAATAAATTGTTTGTGCAGCCAGAGCTTTATTTAGCAAAGGAACCTCACAACTAATGCTGCCAACAAAGGAAGTAAAGAAAACATCATACAGACACCACTAAAAATCCAGCTGGAGATAGCAGTGTGGTCCTTGACACCAGTCAAACTCCTCTTGGTTCAAGCTGCAAAAAGAAAAGACTACAGCGGATATTTCTCAATTTCCAAGCATTGCAGAGCAGACCAAAGGTTTTTCTAAGACTGGGCTTAGCAATTGGGTTTAGCAATTTCAGAGCTGGTTTGCCACATGGATTACTTCCCAAACTCCCGCCCTTGGTGAGAATGTTGGTGTGCCAGGAGATGCTGAGCAGAAGTTCAAAGGGTAAGTAGTCCAATCAGCTTTGCAGTAGGTGAGGGTTTTCACTGTCCTCTGAGTTTGAAAAGTGCTCATTGTGCCTATCAGTCACATTTCTTAGAACTCTGCTGCTGCCATACACCGAGAGTTGGGTATCATTGGAAGTCTCCAAATTATGTGGCTGGTAACAGCCTCTCTGGTCATTACTATTTCTTCAACTTATTAATAGGATTTTGAAAAAATATGTAGTGGAAACTGGATGAGAATAGGATTAACAAGAAGATGATCAATCTTTCTCCCACCTTTTTCTCTCCATGTTTCTTGGCAATCTTTGATCAATAAAAAATTGCAACAACTACAGATCTGGAAATTTTCCCCTGACTAAAACTGAGCTATAATATTGTACACCCATATCACAGCTGGAAGTTGTGAGGATTCTTTCAGTTACATTAAGGACTGTCAGAATCCTTTTGCAGCTCAAAGTAACTTTATTTAGCAAAACTGCCTTTGCAGTCTCTTTTATTGACTTCTAAGTACTGAGGATGGCCCTCTTTTCATCTGAAAGGCTTAGCAAGTGTGCTACCTGCCCTTTTGGAGAAGCTTTCCCTTCTCCCTCCCCCTTGCTTGTCCAGTTCGATCTGGAAAAAGTTATATGAGTTATGTTCATTTAAACAGAGACCAAGAGAATATTCCAGCAGTATGGAGAACACAATGAGCTGTTGGGAAGCTGTGAAAGGGATTTGGTGTGAACCTTAAAATGAATCCCCCCTCTCATAAAGTGACAACCCAATATCCCCAAAGGGAACAGCAGGAGGGAAACCTAAACCTGTCGACAAAGTCAACCGGTAATGATTGGAGAGTTAATTACTTTAAAGCCCACAAAGACAAGCTGAGGTGTTAAAATGGCCCCTGCAAACATCAGCATCCTCCCTTTTCACCAGACTAACTAAACACAGCAGGACAGTAGCAAGAAGGACCTGAGCAGCCCCTGATTATGGCACTTTTCACTACCTCTGAACAAACTGATCTTCATTAATTTTCAATTTCATCCTTTATCTTGTCAGCTGTATAAACAAAACACAAGTTTTTATACATTAAGTTCAGTGATGCTGGTTGGTACACAGTCCAGCCCTCCTCTTGGGATTAGCCTTGAAAACACCACTCTTGCACTCAGCAGCAGAATGCTTCCTGTCATATCAGTGCCTTTTACATGGCAAAAGGAGAAACTTAAATCCAGTACAGCTATAACTAACAATTTACTGTGGAGCCTAGGTGCTAATCCTTTTTTCTCCAGCAAATTTGTTTTGAGTCACACATTATATTAAGATTCCATTTGTGAGGTTTAACACAAGATTAGCAGGTGTTTCAATGTGAAGCATATAGAGGTTAAACACATTGGTAGGGTGTTTCAGATGATGATGAGCTATTGTTGTAAGGAACCCTACTGACCCACTGGACCCATAACAATTGATTGCCATTTATTAAAACATCTATTAATCACTTACTAATCATTTATCATGCATAAATAGAACCTCCACATCAATACTGTGAGGCACTGTATGTATGAAAGACACCATCTTATAGATGTTGTCATATATAAGAGCCACCTGGTTTTTCCTTCTTTGCTTTTAGCGTTTTCCTTTGCACTCCCAAATTCTATTTATCCCATTGCTGCTTTAACATGTAGCATAGTTAATGCAGCAAAAAGACATGTTCCTGCTAAGGTCTGAAATGTGTGTTAACAGGCCAGCAGTTTCTTCTCCATGACTAGCACAGGACCTCTGAAACTGGATCTCTTGTGCCCAGAGTAGAGCCCTTAATACTCAGGTGCCCAGGTTTTTCCTGAGGCCAGCATCCTCTTCTAACCACTTTGCTTTACACTTTGTCTCTCTCTGGTTGGGGAACAAGAACAATAATACTCACTCACCTAACAAAGCTCTTACAGGAACTAATTCATTAAGGATTGTGAAGTACTTTGATATAGTAGTGTGGTATATTTGCCAGAGCAGAAAGGAACATGTGGGATTTATTATAAACAGTCACTGTCTCCATCCCTGTGGGATGACAGCTGATCTACCACAAACATTTATTTCCAAATTACGGTATTATGCCAATTACAACTCCAGAGTTGAAACTGCTATAGCATTTACCTTATAATCTGCTAGTTTCAGGAATTAAACAGCACCCAAATCAGTAAAAGGCAGCAGGAGACTATTTTACACTATTATTCAATTTGATGAAATGTAATAGATGAGACAGCAAATGATCAGAAAACATGCCCACAGGTTACTCACTTTTTGTGTATATAAACATATGAGTGTATATATTAATATAATCTGTAGGTCTTAAGTTGGGTGGTGATGCTCTGTTGTGTGCAGCAATGCATATCCTCATACGAAAACCAAGAAACATTCTGCTTGTGTTCAGAGGAGCAGACGTAGTTTCATGGATTAATCTTTCAGATTAAATTAAAATATAAAAGGCTTGGGGGGACCACAAATTAAATAAAAAAATTAAGAAAAGGCTGTTTTAGTCCCAAAGGAATATGAGGTTGAAGGTTAGAGTTGCAGGGAAGCTGCTGGCAGGTGAGCTGAGCAGAGGAGGTGGTGCAGGTAAAGAATTCATGCATTCAGCTCCCAGGCAGGGACATGCTCAGGATGACTGTGGGATGAAACTCGTTGCACTCTTAGGATGACTTTTCTCCCCAGGGTCACTTCTTTCAACAGCATATGCCAGGGGATGAAATTTCCAGGTGACTGTAGTCAAATATGTGGCTGTGTGTGGTAATAATAGAAGGAACATCCTGGCTTGGTTGAAGTCATAGGATGTTTTGCCAGACTTTGATGAGGGCCAAGATTTTACCCTCCAGCATCTCCAAAGATAAATAGGGATCTGTCACCATACCAACATGGACAACTGCATAATTGTTTCTAAATATGTAACAGCCCCACTAGTTCTAATGGAACTGCATCAGTGATTAAAGCCCTCAGAGGGAAATTCTTAATATGGCAGTAATTTCATGCACAAGAATTTTCTTACTGATTTCAAGCAAGTGTTCAAACTCTAATTTGATGTTCTTTTTTGTACACTGATGAATTTGTTCTGCACATGTCTGGGCTTTATTTAAGCAGTAGTCTCCAGCATGTCTTACACCACAGCCATACAGCAATTTTCAGATTTTCATTTTTGAGAACTGAATTTAACTGAGACCATGCAGAGCCCTTAACTTCTTGCTTTCTCTCACTTGTGATCAAAAAATAGCAGTGTTAGTGCATTTTTAGAATAATTCTAAGGACTTTTGAGGAGAAGCATATGCTCACTACATACTCTACCATGTAGATGTATAATAATATGTATTTTTCCATGGAGGGTGTGTGTGGGGTGAAAATCCTGTAAATAAGATTATTTAAAATATAATAAAAGCAAAGAGACTAATAGAACAAAGTGAAATGGGCCAAAGTAGTTCTTTCTACAAGAATACATGGGAAAGTTATTTTGATTTTAGATACTCTTTTTTAACATTAAGGATGTGATTTTAGCACGTGGAATGGGTGTATTCAATGTATAAGTGTTTAGACACCTGTTACCCCTTGGGGGAATTAGTGGTACTTCATCAATTTGTAGGAGTTATGGGAGAGAAATCCCGCAAAGTCTGCCCATAAAAGACATACTAAAGTGTAAATTTTATTGTTTGCACTGACTTCCTTGATGGGCTTATTACTTTTCCATAGATATTTTTAATATGGGCTTGAGGGTATTTTCATACAATAAACCAAAAATATTTCTTATTAGATGACCAAACAAAATGCTTATAGACATTCTCAGTTAGATCCAAAGCATTCCAGGCACTTAGGTTTCTCTGTATAACATGCACTGTCTCAAACTGAACTGCACTAAGTTGCCATGTTGTAGCTCTTTTGAAGTCATAATTTTGGAAAGTAGTATAATTTACAGTGACAGTGGATCTGAGTTTGCTGGACGATGATTCATGTATAAAGAGGTTCATGTGCTTAAACTTCACAGTTTACATAATATCAGGTACACCTGTAAATGTCAAGATCCATAGGATTCTCTCTATAAACAAAAGGTTCTTGAGTATGTTAAAAACTGGAACACAACACCCCATGACATATCATCCTATAAAATTTATTTTTAGGAAAAGAGTTAAATGGAGAAGAAAGAATGGAATTATTTAAATCAGAGACTTTTATGATTTTTCTCTGTGCTGTTACTTATGTCTTCACGACGCACTCATAATTCCAGAATAGCCAAACATATTATCGAGTTTGCTCCAGTGTTTTGTTTCCTGAACTGGGATGTGGCCATGCCAAGTTTCAGTTTCAAGAAATTATTTTTATGTTTTTACCACTAACCAAGTTGTAAATTTCCCGGAAAGAAAAAAAAAGTTTCTGATGGAAATGTTGACACAACATTCAGAATAGTGTTGCAAATGTGACGCTGTGCTACAAATTGTGCTGAAATGATTTATAAGATTTCCAATAATTTAAAAACTATTTTAAATCACTGCCAGGTCCTGCATAATACATGAACCTTGACAGATTCTCCAGCAAGTATTAGGTCACTACACATTTCAGTTTCCCTCTTTATGTTTAAAAGGCTGCATCTGGCAGTTAAAAGACTAAAACCTCAGTCAATGGTTATGGTGTGATAGATACATGCTGGAATATTATTTTCACCCGGTAGCTTTCTGTAAGTAGGTCATACAATTTTACAGTGCTCTGAAACATCACCAAAGAGCTTCCTTACACAGTAACTCCAGAAACTGACTCTGAAAGACATTGCACTAAACCTTAATGGTTTTTTTTATTATTATTATGGAAACTTTGTTTCCTTACTAGTCTACATGCAGTGCATCGTCTAGGGAAGACCTTCATAATTTATTGTAGAAGGTCATTTTCCATCCGCTCTTAAGGAGGTTTTTTAGAATTTTACTTTTATATTTTCTTATTCAGGACCAGATATTTCTAGAAAACTTTGCAGGCAGGCACCTAACACAACATGTCATCCACAAGATGTGGAAAAGAGGATGTTGAGGAGACATCTGGAACAATCAAGTTTGGGAAGATGGGGAATGTCTAGCTGTGCCTGCTTGAGTAGGTGCTCAGGTAGGTACTCTGCCTTTCCCTCCCTTGTGTGGTATCCTGTGGGATGCATCCCATGGTATTTTGTCATGCCATGCTTGGGTAAAAAGTGATGTTTGGGAGAAAAGTGCTGTTTGTTGGCCACAGGTGAGAAAACCATCACAAGGAGTATTCAAACCCAGGAGTAGGACTCGATGGTTCTGATGGGTCCCTTCCAACTCAGCTGTTTCTGTGGTTGCTGAACACTTTGACATGGTGAGAGGCCTTTGGCAGCACCGGTCAAGACAGCGTGGAGAAAACCGAGCTTTAAGCGCGCACGCGTTAACACCTTGTTCTTTAATATAAATTCCTTGCAACATCTTGTTACATGTACAAACTCAACGGGAGGACAACATCTGTGATTTGTTCACGCTGCTTCCATCCCTCACACTAATTATGGGAGGCTCAAGCACAGCCCTCTTCCCTCGGCCCGGAGGAGTTCAAGCCCCAAAGCTACCCTTGGGGGCTCCCATCGGGACAGGTCACATCGCCCCACGCAGGACCGAAAGCCCGGCGCGAACCCCCGAGGGCGGCTGGGGGCCCCGGGAGGCGCCGGTGGCCGCTTCCCCCCCCGCAGCCGCCTTCCCGCCCAGGGGACGCGCCGCCCCCCAAACTTTATCGCCTTTCCCCCTTTCTCTCTCCCCATTTATTTGTTAAATATTTTTCTCTTTTTTCCTTTCTTTCTTTTCTTTTTTTTTTTTTTGAAGGAGAAAAGGTGGGGGGAGCTCAATTTCCCACTTGCCAACAGCAGATAAAAAAGTGGGGAGGGACCTCTTCTGTCACAGCCTATGTAGATTAACCTTTCAATTAGCTGTTATCAGGTCCTGTGTCTTAGCACCAGTCCTCGCAATCTGCGTCCGCCCGCACCGGGGAGGCTGGAGGTCTGGGGTGGGTTTCTGTTTTAATTTCTAAATTAATGATAATTGCTCGCGTGGCTCCCCTCCCCCGCCGAGAGCCGAACGAGTGTGTCTGATCTGCCCGTCCACCTTTTAGTATTTTGGAGTGAGAAGAGGAGCCCCGCGGAGGAGGAGGAGGGGAGACAAGGTATTCTCTCTGTATTCATCTTCTGTTTTCCCCTCTCGCGGAGGGGCTTAGGGAAGGTAACTGGTGCAATCAATCCGCTGGCTGGGGATTCCCTCCACCCCCTCCCCGGCTCGTCTGGCTCTCCTGGCTGGGTCTCTTCAGCGTGTATGTGTTTGGGGAAGGGGGTGGGGGGAGGCTGTGTTGTTGTTGTGTTCCTGGCTCTGCTTGCAGCCAGGAGAGAGAGCGAGCGGGCGAGCGAGAGACAGAGCGGAGAGAGCGAGCGAGCGAGAGAGAGAGAGGAGCCGCGATCGCGTTTCAGGGGCAGCACATTCCGCAGGAACCGCTGCTGCAGAAACACACACGGGCAGAGAAAGGAGGTCATTGCAAGCAAAGGGGGGAACCTGCATCGGAGGTTAGATTCCCAGGAGTTTATGCGGGGGATAATAGGGAGCATGCGATGGGGTTTGTTTTGCATTGGGTGACAGGCTGCAATTTGCCATAATAACCCCCTTTCCCTCCCCTCTCCCAGCGCAGGGGGCTTGTCACTAGGCTGGGTACTTTTTTTCCTTTAGCATCGGAGGCTGATGCACGTGTTTGCAGACACTTGCGCTGGGTAAATGCATTGCAATGCTCTGCGTTTTGCAGGGGAGGGGGAGCAGCAGCAGGGGGTGATGGCTGGGCTGGATGGGGTGGGGAGAGGGGGAATGGAGTGGCGGAGGGAAGCAGGGGATGGCTGAGGTTTTTGTGTTGCATGTTCCCACCCTGTCTTTCTGAGGCGGCAATTGTTCCCTCGCAGACGGGGTGACAGAGAAGTCCCTGTGCTTCGCATGGCGAAACTTGCAGGGACCTGCATGTGGCTGCAGAGCCGGCAGTCATTGTCGTCGTCTCCGTTCCCACTCCCTCCTCCCTCCCTCGGCGGTGTGGGGTGTGTGTGTGCGCGATAAGCGGCTGCCAGTGCCAGGCACCTTGGGAGGGTAATGCTGGGAGCACGCCGCTCCATCTCGCCCGCCCGGGCGAGTGCCAGCCTCCGAGGCACGCGCGTGACGCTCAATATTTAAGGCGGCTCATTAGTGTGTGTGGCGCGCCCGCCCGCCCTGCCGAGCTGGTTCAGGCGGCCGCCGCCGGTGTCTCGGCAGCGCTCGCGCTCCCGAACAAACTTCGGGAGCGAGCGGGTGGGGCGGCGGGGGGGTGGGGAGGCCGGGGGGTGGCGGACGGGCGGCAGCGGCAGCCAACGGGAGGGCGGGATTGCGAGAAGTCCCGTCCCCGCTCCCAGTGGGTGACCAATCGCGAGCGCCCGAGGCCCGGCCGCGAGGCGTGTGGGTGGGCGGGCGCGCGAGTGTGTGGCGGCGGCGGCGGCCAGTGTCAGCCGCCGGCCCCGCCCCCTCCCGCCGGTGGGCGGTGCTGAGCGCGCAGGGAAGGGGCGCGCCTCGCGATTGACAGGCCTCGCCCGCCAATGGGAGCGCGGGACCGGTTGCTGGGCGGGCCAGGGCCGGTGTGGGCGGGTGACGGACAGCCCCCCCCGGCCCGTGAGCGCGCAGCGGCGTGCGCGGCGCGGGCCAATGGCGGGCGGCGGTGGGCGGGGCGCGGGGTAGGTAAGGTTTTAATGAGCCTCCATTGGGCTGTAATCAGTGTCATGTCGGATTCACGTTAAGTACAACAGGGCGAGACAAAATGGCGGCGTAGGTGCGCCGAGCCGCGCGCGCGGCAGCGGGGCGGTCGCGGCGGCCGCGGGCGGCGCGGAGCGGGGCAGGCGGCCCGGCGCGGCCCGGCGGCGGGAGCGGCGGAAGAGCCGGCAGCAGGGGAGCCGCTGCGACGCCCGGAGGAGGCTCCTCCCCGCGGAGGTGAGTGGTACCGGGGGGTCTCACCTGCCTCCCGCGGGGGACGCGCGGCCGCCGCCCCCGGCCCCGCCCGGCGCCCCCGCGGTGCGGGTGCGGGTGCGCGCACGGCCCCGGCCTGCCCTGGCCGCGGGTCGCCGTGCCCCGGGGCGCAGCCTGCGGGCTGGGGGCTCCCGCCTCGGCAATGGCAGAGCAAGGCGGGCAGGGCGCAGAGCCAGCCCCGGCTTGGCCCCTGCGAACGCAACAATGCCTTGGCCCGAGGCTCTAGGCGTTGCACAGCTCCGTGGCTGGGCTAATACTGCGAAAACCTTGAGTAAGCTGGGGAGGGGAATAGTCCAGGCTGGCAGTGCCACGTTTTGGAAGTGATGTTCACATTGTGTGTTCTTTGCCCGGACCTCACCTCTCGTACTCTGTCGCTGGGCATTGAAAATAACCCCCCTCTGGCAAGGGCAGACGGATACCCGCCCCTGCTGTTGAAAACCACGCTCCCAAGAAGAAATGTTTTCAGCTCACCTTTTTCCAGGTGAACTCTTGGTAGTGAATATTACCTTCCTATATTTCCTGCTGTTCTTTAGTACTGTATTTTAAAGTACTCAGAACTTCCACAGGAGAAGGTGGGAAAGGTGAATTTGGGTGATTTTGCTGCTGTCATGTTGTGCTGATGCTGTTTCCTCTGGTGGCGCTTGCTGGTGTCATGTTGTAAAATGATTTTAAGCGTATGATCTCAAAGAAGCTTGTGGGGTATCTCAGAGCATAAGCACTTCCATCAGTTCGTTTCACATGTGCCACTCTTCTCTCCACACCCCTGACTCTTTGGTGCAGTTTTGAAGTTACTGTACTGTCTACATATCTGTCTTTTCAAAGCCTATAGATGTGTCATTGCCCTTTCTTATTACTGTAAACTGTATGTTGTGTAAAGACTAATACAATAGCTGGCTTCATGACCTGAGTAATTTTAAGAGGGATATGCATGATGGGAGTCCTTACCAGGATCTGCCTTCTCGCCATCTCTTTGTAGGTCCATGTCTTTTGTAATAGCAAAACAACTATCTCGTCTGTTTTGCATCATTAATTGAGATGGGGATGGAATACAGAGTTGATTAGCTACAGAATTCTAAGTAATGGCTTGGAGCAAGGAAAAATGGCAAAAATGGAATGCAATGGCAGCCTTCTCTTCTTCCTCCTCCTCTGCTGCAATCCTTACCTGACCCTGATGCTGCAGCAGAGAGCTGGCCTGCTGCTGCTTCTCCTGAGTGTGTGCAGAGCAGGTAGGAGGGAGCAGAGTGAGATTGAGCTTCACAGGTCACCGGCAGGTTGCTCAAGTTGCTGTCATCTCCCCTAGCTGCATCTTCTCACCCCTTTCTTTTCGTTTTTGTTTTTTTATAGCTGTGTTAACCTCAGTTTTTAAAAGTTTAACTGCATTTAGATTTATGAAAGCTGAAGCAGACTTTTCATTAATTAAAAAACCCCAACCTTTAGATTGTATGTTGTGATATTTGTGTAGTAACTCTTGGTTTTGGTTATAAAGAGAAGTGTACCTTTTTTGTTGCTGTTTTTTTGACTACACCACTTGTTTTCACAGTCTGGATCACCTGGAAGCAATTCCAGGTACTAGTTCAGTCTAAAAACCACCTTATTAGAGGATTATAGGATTACTGATGACACCTGAGATTGAAGTGTTCAGTCACTGCCTTCTTTAATTACCATCATCTGTGCAATAGGTGTGTGCATTATAAAGGGCACATTTGCATTCATTCTAAATCCCAAGCTGAAATTTTGCAACTTCTTTGTATTTATCTGATAATTTATGACCTAGGCAAAGGGACAAGCCTTGACTAGAGATGGTTTTTCATGTTTTACAGCTAATGGGTTATACTTCACCCTCGAATGCTTCTGTTCTCTAGCTCTTCAGTGGCAGACTGGTTAATAGATTTGGTCAGTAATATAGTACAGCCAAACTTTCTCAAATGCTTTTATTTTCAATATAAGATACCATAGAGTGTAGAAGTTGAAATATGACAAATTACATAGAAGTTGCATTACATACATAGTTGCCATAAAACTTGGAAGTTGTCCTGTGCATTTAACAGTATGGAAAATCTATTTTGTGATTGAATGAGTGCTGCTGATGGTGATTAGAAGTCAGTTAATTACAAGGGGAGGAAGATTAATAAATAGACATGAGTGCCTAAATAGACTAATTTATAATCACTTCTTTAAAATGGTATTTCCTCAAAATCTGTTTGGATAATCATCGCACTTTTTATATTAAATTATGTATGACCACCTATTTGTAGTTTTGGTAGAATTGCATTCTGAACTTAGAAACCTGCATGTAACTTTGTATTTCTGAGTATCCTTTTATGTTGAATCTTGCAAGATTGTTTCTAAAACTATTTGTTTTGTCTTATCTAGTCACTTTACGTGTAAATGTGTGTATTTCTGTATTGCCAATCTTGGATCAGTCTGTCTTGATTTCTGAAAGGTCTCCTTAATTTATAGCTCCAGGATATAAATTGTTTGGCTGGGGCAGATGTTTGTTAGTGATGAGTTATTCTGACTCTAGTGTGTGGTAGGCTTTGGCATGGCAGTCACGTAGGTCGGGGGCTGCACTTCAAGCTCATGTGCACCCCAAGTGCCAGAGTAAGAGAGGCTGAGTTGTGGCAAAACAATTGAAAACTTGGCTTGGATGCACTCTGCGTGGTTCCTTAAGGCAGAGTGAACTTGGATACTTTTGGAAGGTGTCTATTTAAGATGTCTTGATTTTTGCTCCTGAAATATCCTGTCCAGCGCATTGGAAACTCTGTTCCTGTGGATCCACTCCACTGGGGTTGATTTACTAGGTGCCAGCATGCAGGAGGTTGTATTACACGTAAGGAGTTTTAAGTAAATAAGTAAAAATGTAGTTCTGAATGTATATGGCTGTGAAATTTCTGTACCAAGCAGTAGACTTTATATGAAGATATAGGTTTATGCTAACCTTTTGCCACAGTCATTGGCCAATAAAAATTCCTGTAACCCACATGTTATAGCATTTATGCTAAAATGTTCATCAGTGTGCAGGAGCTTGGAACAGACCCTGTTCTGTGTGTTCTGGAATTTAATGGAAGTGATCTGGTTGCTTGTATGAAATTTAATACAACAGTACTGCAGTAGATGTAAAACTGAGACAAGTATGTCTGACTCAGCAAATGCAATGTTCAGCATTTAATTAAGTCGTGACTGTCTTAATGAAGACTTACAGTGGAAGAGACTAACTAAATAACTTTAAAAGTAGCTTTCTAGGAATCTGGGGTTTTATGTGTAGCTATAGAGAACTTTCAAATCTATAGGAAGAGTGTATGAAATAGTCTAAATGTGAGTGAGCCTCCACTATATATAGGGTTCTGCTTTGCTGTGTTATTGAATTTTCAGTGTCAGATTTGTGAGAGAATTTGTAGGATTTATAATACCATGGAAACTTCCCTTCCCTGTATTTGTCTGCATTTTGTAGCTATGGTGTTATTTTGGAATTATCTGAAAACAGTGAGTATAAACAATTCTGTTAGGGAAAGAATGGCTTTTGCTAGCTGAAGTAAATAAAAAAGGTCTGTTTACAGAACAAATTATTGTTTGCTTACAGATACTTGAAATGCACAAAACTGTTATCAAATTCAGCTTCCATGAGTACGATCTGGAAGCAAGAAACAGGATCCAATCCATGTAGATCAATAGGGCTCAGTATGTGAGCCAGTTAAGCATTTAGGCCCTGCATTTGCATCAGGAATGTGTCTCTTTCTGTCTGGCAGTCACTTGAATTTTCATATTTATAAATCTGAAGTTGTTTAAGCTTTGATCAGGTTTGAGAAGGACAGATTCATAAAATGAATTGATTAATATTGACTATTTGGGTATACAAAAATTTTATATTCACCAGTAACCAGGTGCACTTTTGTTAGTAATTCTGTTGTAATAGGTATAATAATGTGTGAAACATGAGCTGGAATTCGTATTTAAAGACCTTTTGAGGGGTAGAAGAAAGAGGTTTAGGGCCAAAAGTGTGTGTTGTTGTACTCTCTTATCTTTGTAGTTGCAGAGGAATCTTTTTATGAAGTTGAAAATAATTTAGATTATTGTATCAGTTCAGGATACACTACGCAAATATTTTTTTCCTAGTTATAATTTACTCAAGTTTTTGAACATGATTTAAATGCAGGATGGCTAGAATAAACATATAACAAAATGGAGTCCAGGACTTGTGTAATCATAGATGATTTTGTTATTTGTAGGCTGCTTGCCATAGCGTTATAAATATACTTGCATATTAACTAGTTTCAAATTTTTGCTGTGAAACTGGTGATTCTTCTACTTTACCAGATAACCTATGTATTGAGAAGGAAATTTTTTCTTTTCTGTTTTTTGTTTTCCTTTGATTTGAAGTAATTATGCAATTCTGTTAATGCCTTCAAAAGTTGTCATACTTCATGGCAGAAAAAACTAATACTTCAAATATATTTGTTTATTCATTATGCAACTCCTGTCTAAGTTTAATTTGTGAGACTTTTAAATGGTTTTATTTTTTCCATGTGTTCCCAGAATGAATAAACTCCTCATCAAGATGCTCTTTCAGGTTTCTTTAATGAGTTTTTGTAGCCACTGAATTTTCTATTGGAGTGATGTATTCCATAATAAGTAAAAAAAAAAATTGTTAAACTGTGAGTCAATAAAATGCTTTTCAATGTGATCTCTGTACGCATCTTTGTGCTGACAACCTGTTTATGTGAAGATGCCTCCTGTTACTTTGTTTTCATTTCTGTTCCTAAGAGTTTGTATCAAAAATGCCTCTGTGCTGCAGGCCTTAAAATGAAAAGTGCTTTTGTGATGCCTTTTGGTTTTGTAGGGTACCCTAAATATTAATCAAGGATGTAATACTTGTAACTTGGTTCTGATATTCTTGGTTTCGATTTTTGAGTTGTGTAATCAACATGGCAGGACACTTAGAGACAGGATACTGTAAGAATTGGAAGTGGTTAATAATTTATCTTTCATTGCTTGGGGTTTGGTTTTCTGTTCATTTGGGTTTTCTAGTGCATGTATAATTCGTGTAGAAATGATCTGGAGGCAGTTTGTTTTAGAGAGTGTTTTCAGATCCCTGACTGAATGGAAGTTGTCCAACAGGTCAGTAGTAGGTTAAGTGTTGGGGTGATGGAATTTAGGAACGCTAAATCCACTGAATGTTATTAGAAGCAGAAGGGTTTTATGGTGACTTGTTTGGTGTGGGGTGGGAACTGACAAATGTTTCATATAATATCACAAAGATTTTTCTATACTGCAGCATCTATAGTATGAATGCATGTCTGAATGTGTTTTTAGTTTTTAATACTTCAGCATTAACTGTATGCTCTCCCTGCCTCTTGTTTTTTTCTTTTTAAAGGTTGCAACAAACGTTCTTTTAAGGAGGTACCAGTGTCATCACAGATGAACCCCTTCTACGTTTCAGTAACAGTAACATAATTGGAAAGTTTCAGTCAGGAGATATTTTCTCTGCTTTTTCCGACTCCTCAGGGTGGATATTTTTGCCATGTGTCCAAGCAGTGTGTGGAATCCTTTCATTTGTGTTTGAGGTGTGAACAGCATCTGAAAGATCTGCTAAAAGGATAAGGAGGAACCTCTATGGGTAACTCTTGGCTGGAAACAATTACTGTTCAACCATGGTAAAACTTGCCAACCCTCTTTATACGGAGTGGATTCTGGAAGCTATACAAAAAGTTAAAAAGCAAAAGCAAAGGCCTTCTGAAGAGAGAATATGTCATGCTGTTTGTGCTTCCCATGGATTAGATAAGAAGACTGTTTCAGAACAGTTGGAACTTAGTGTTCAAGATGGTTCTATTCTTAAAGTCACTAACAAAGGTCTTGCATCCTACAAGGACCCAGATAATCCTGGACGGTTTTCATGTGTTAAACCTGGCACTATTCCTAAATCTGTTAAGGGATCTAGAGGAGCTTGTAATGAGCTTCGTAATGTGGATTGGAATAAACTCTTGAGAAGAGCAATTGAAGGGCTTCAAGAACCTAATGGCTCCTCCCTGAAAAACATAGAAAAGTATTTGAGAAGTCAAAATGACCTAGCAAGTATTTTCAACAATCCTGCCTTTCAGCAGAGGTTGCGGCTGGGGGCCAAACGTGCTGTGAACAATGGGAGGTTACTGAAGGATGGTCCTCAGTATAGAGTGAATTATGGCAGTTTGGAAAGCAAAGGAGCTCCAAAATACTCCAGCACCTTCCCAGCTTCCCTTCCACCTGTCAGCCTATTACCCCATGAAAAAGACCAGGTAAGTCTGAAAAATGTAGTAATGAAAAACTATTCTTGTTATCCTTTGTTTATTTACCTAGTACAAAAGGAATGATTCTTCTTGTGCTTTATTTACTCATTTAATTGTATATGAATGGGGATGCATGTCCAAGATTTATGCAGAATCAGTTCTGGTAAATGAATTTTACTTGGCTCCCTATGTCCTACCATTCTGCATTGGATAGTGTGCTTTGTGAATTTTCAGTAGATGAGCAGAGCAGCAGGGAAGAGTACAGCTGTATGGTCTCTTGTAGGTGTGAGATAGTTCTGTCTTGCCTGACAGACTGGTGTAGCTGAAGTCTGCAGTGTGATTTGATTGTGGCTTTTTACCTTCATTTTCTGGTGGGATATACAGATTTTCTTGTGGTTTGATGGCCTTACATGACTCGTGATGTTTAAGACAGTTAGAATTATTATTTTTTTAATGATATTTGTATGTAAATAGTGAGCTTTAAAATGACAGTGAATAGAAACTGGAATTAATGTTAATATTCTAGGAACAGGAGTGAAGGTGTCAGAGGGACAATTTGAGCTGAACTGCAGTATCCTGTTTTCTTTTTTTTGTTTTTGTTTTCCTCTTCTGGCTGGTCAAGTTTCATGGCAGTTGTTTTAGAAGTGGAATAGTCCAGACAGCTTTGCTATTGTAGAGGTGCCACCAGTGTCTCCTGGAAGCAACATGATGGTTTTCAGTGGTCTTTTTCCTTTCATGGTGAGATGCTGGGGGGTGCAGAGTAGAAAAGTTGGAATTATTTAGTGAGGTCTTCAGGAACAGTTGTTTGGGGAACCATCCAAGGTGAGTTGTTGTAGCTTTATTTTTGTGAGCTTCTCTAAATGTATGTTAAATATGATTGCATTTGTGTAAGGATATCTGTTTCTGTCACATTGGACTTCTCAGGTGTTTGAGGGATGCATGGAGCTTCACGCTCTATAATCAGAATGGAAATTCAAAAGTGCTGCACACTGTGCAATTACTGCTGTAGCTGTACACTATAAACATTTAATTACTTGTAGTGATAAAGCTGTCTGTTTAAGTACTTTGGGTTTCTACTGTAATTCTGATACTGTAATGACATGAAAAATTTGAGGGCTGGAGTACTGAGCAACCCAAGTAATATGAATTTTGTAGAAACAAAATTTTCCCATGTTAGGCTACCTACTGGCACTGGCAGCCTTTGCAAGGAATGTTAGTTGGGTCATGGTGCTGAAAAAGCCATTACTGCCATACTAAAATACTGGTATAAGGATAAATCTGTCTTCTAGAAGTTAGCCAAACAAATCTGTTCTCTAGCAAGTGCTTTGGCAAGAAATAAGCTTTCATTTGGGTGCCTCAAAATTAGCAGTGTGACTTGCGTGTTTAAAAACTGGCATACGGTTTTTCCTGACAAAAATAGTTTTGATGTGAGGTTGGTGAATCAGTAGTTCCATGTTACTGTAGTTTACCACTTAGTTGTGCTAAGTTACTGAGGTTACTGAGCAAATATAAAGAGACTTGTTTTAAATATGGGATTTTTACTGTTCTTCACTATGTGTGGCTTTAAATACTTCAGGGACAGTTCTGAAAGTAAGTGTACATAAGTTGTCCCTGTCACTGGGATATGACTGCATCTTCGTTTGAAATTGATATTAATTTGTATATAAGCAGGGTGACATTGCAAGAAAACTGTTAGGCTATTATTATTGGAAGCATTTAAGTGACAGTATGGGGCATGTCAAGATTATTTATTGAAATTAATACAATAAATGTATCCAACTGGCATCTCTTGGGAATGGCTAACATTTGATGAGATTGGCATATTTTAAAGTTTCTTTGGCACTTTCTACAGCTAACACAAGTAAGAGATTATTTCTGTTGGGGTGGCTAATTTTGTATGTTTGTTTTTTTTTTTTTTATTTTCAAATACTAGAGATAATGTTCTAGTATGTCTTTTGTTGACTTCCCTGGAGGAAAAGAACAAATGTAAGGGTGCACAGAAATATGTTTTGATGATTGTACAAGTATCTTTAGCAGCTCATCAGGATGAGACAGAAGACTTGGTCCATTAGAAGTGCATTAGAGCTCTCCCTTTGTCAGTCTGAACATTCACACTCAGAGTACCAAATGCAGACTCTGAACCTTTCTTCCTGAGTGAAAGGTGATCAGAAGAGATACAGTGTAGGGCAAGGTGGTTGTGTTGTGTGTGGGTTGTTGTTGGCTTGTCTGGAGTTTTTTTGGTTGTTTGGTTTTGGGATTTCTGTTTTTGTTTGCTTGCTTCAGTCACCCACCCAAAGCATCTGAGTATGTAGTGCACTGAGAAGATAAATACTGTCGAAATGCAGTGTCAGTGAATTCATTTTTGCAGACCTGGAGCCTTGACTATCTGACAGGAGTGTTGAGTGGTTTGCATTCTATGAATACTTGGAACAGGGAGCTGGAAGTGCTAAACATTTGTCTTAGTGGTGATGCTGTGAAGCTGCTTTTCTCATCCCTATTAACTGGGTGATCCAAGTCAACTAGATACAGTTCTCTTGTTTCATTAGATTTAGAAATAGCTGCAGTTGGTTACAGACATACAGCAGCCATATTTCCTCCTGTTATCCATAGACCTGGAAGAAAGGATTTGGATAAAAATGGTGTTTCAAGTGTTATCCTGGCTTTTCTGGATTTGGGAAAACTTGTATCAACTCTTGAGTTGCAGCAAGAGAAAGCATGCAGTGCAACTGTTTAAATTTGCCCCTACTCGATCCCTTTCCATTCCCCTGTGTGTGGAGGGTTGCTTTTCCGTTTCTGAATGAAGAGATACAAGTACAAGGTTCATGAAAGATAGATCTTGTTGGAAGGTCGGGAGGTTTTGGCAGCTATATGGTGTCTAGGTGGTATAGTTTAAGTGTCATGAGTAGTATATCTTATACAAAGGACTTTTCAGTTATCTGAAGTATTCTGGTGGCATTGAGGTAAATGCTCACTTGGTGTCTGGACAGGTAACTTGAATCAATGCAATCAAAAGGTGCCTGATTTAGTGTTAACTGGGTGTGTGAAGGACAGCATCCAGCCAGAGATGGGGCTGCCTTAAGAGTGAAGGAAGACTGAGAACAGTGGTATCCTTCAGGATGAAGACTTGCAGTGTCTTTTTCATGTCCTGAAAAAAAAAAAAAAAAAAAATCCTCCTCAAATAAAGAAACAACAAAGCCGAAAAAACTACATGCACAAGAAAGCCGAAAAAGAATTCATTCTGTTGTGCAGCCGTTTGATCTCGTGCACTTCACTGTGTTGCAGTGCATATTTAAACAATTCAACTGCTCTTATGTGCTCTTCCTTATGCTCAAGAGTATCGTGCATAGATACCCTCCCTTTTGCTTCACACCTTTTCTCACCAAGCATTTCCTGAAAAGGGCTGTATGAATATGTCAACCAGAAAATGCAGTGTAAAAACTGGTTACATAGTAGGGAAGGGTGTGAAGAGAGAGGAAAATTGAGTGATACTTAGCTTTTCAATAAGCCTTTGAAGCATTAAAATGTGCTTCTGGAAATGCAGCAAAGTGGCATTTAAAACTTATGGTTAGTTTTAAGAACTTTAATGGTGTCAATTGTAGAATGGCAATATTGCTGATGTTTTTTCTGTTTTCATTGTCACTTGGACAAGCACTAGGAAGGTTCTGCAGTTTGGGAGCTGCATGAGACCTAGTAAGTCTTGGGAGTTAGCCATCTGCTGAGCACAAGTGCTGTGTGACTATAAACTCAAAGAAACAGATATTTGTAGGCTGTAGGCAACTCTTTGTTTGCTTATTTTTAGTCATAATTTAAAAGGATAAATTGAGCTTTTAAAGATCAAGAGGGAGTGGCCATTGTAACATTATCAGAGGGCTGTGGGAATGCATAGTGTATCTCAGCAGTTTAATCTTTGCTGTGTTCAGAATAATTAGTACTTAAACTTCAAAGGTATTGTTCAAATGGAGATGGCTTGATGTTGGTTCTCCTCAATGCTCTCTTGAACAGCTCAGCAACTGTGATTTTCATCTGATTCTTGGCATGAAAAAATTTACTAATCTCTCTTTCACTTTCAGTTTGTCTTTCTAAGCTGACTTTCATGCAAAACTGAACTTGTTTTATTAATTTTCTTACCCTGAACTCCTATCTAATTTTGTTTTCACTGGCCTATGTACATTTAGCTTTTCAAATGTAACTTGGCATGGGTTGAATTTCAGTTTTCTGGTATGTATCTTGTGCCAGTGCAGACACTGGGTGTTCCTCCTTCTGTCTTTCAGGCAAAGGGCCAATCTATAGCGAATTGCGTTTTTGGCATTCAGGCTCCTCCTTGCTCAGTTTTTAAGCTTCCTGCCTTCCTGTGGGTAGGCAGCAAGTGTTGGTTGAGATTTCTTGTTGCTTCTGTCCTATAGATTTCCACTGTGCAGAAACAGAAAAGGGAGGCAGAAACGAATACACAATGTGTCTTGCAGATTTAGACATCAGGGGATATTCACAATGCTGAACTTTGGGAGTTGCCTTTATGTGGCATCTGGGCTTCTGAGGGTGAGTCTGAGCACCAAAATGCAGTGATGGGAAAGTTTCTAGAGAGTCTGCAGTGCTACAATTGAAGTGACTGTACACAGGGAAATGAAAGAGAAATCTAGGTTTGAACTTTGTCAGTCCATAAAATATTGTTGTCTTAGGATGAAGCCTTTGTTTCTCTCGTCATTTTGTCATGGTGACAAAATACTGAGGAATGTTGGCATTACTTGGCAAACACAGTGTCTCATGTTTGTGTTTCTCATTATTTCAATTCACAAGTTACCTTTATTTCTTGGAAGGGTGGCCTGCCCCTTAACTATGTGTAGATCTGGTCCTGGAAGTTCTGGGATGATTGCTAGGATCTGCTGCTCTTGCATTTTGGGGTATTTCGGTTTTGGATTTTGAACAATTTTTTGGTGGGTTTTGTTGTTGTTTGTTTTGTTTTGGGGGGTTTTGTTTTGCATGTGTGTGGTGGTTTATATATTTTTTTTTTCCAAACCTGTAGCTTCTGAAATGCTAAAAGTGCCAACTCTGTGCATAAGCCAAGGGAGCACTTAGATCCTTTTCACACCTGAGATACTGGAGTTTACCAGAAATTGAAGTGGAAAATTCTCATCATCCCTTATTGTGGAGAAGCAACTCATACTACTGTACAGATGGATACATATGGCTTTGGGGGCTTATTTTTATGTGTTTTACAATTCAGCATGTTTGGACCAACCCAAGAAGCATATTTGTAGAAGTTTTCTTGAATTGTACAGTGGGAAGTAAGTTAAATACTGCTATTTCCTGAATTAGATTGGTCTATTCCTTCGTAAGGCAGGCTAGAGGTTAGTTTGCTATTCCTGATGTGACTTTATTTTCTGCAAATAGGGTCGTATTTGCAGTAGCCTATAGATCTGAGGGAAGACCCTACTTATTGTTTTTTTCCTCCGCCAAGCAAGATATTCTGAACGTAGTTGTGCATGATGTGGACGTGTTTCTTCTTTATTGCAAGGAGTGATTCCAAACCTTATACTGCATGCTAAAATTTGATTCTTTTTGTTGTTTCCCTTTGAAATTAATTGGTGTGGGGTTCTGCAATGAGTGCTGTATTGAAACTGACAGCAGTGATTTAAAGAAATCCTGTGTAATTCCAGCAGTTCTCTTGGTGTTTATTCATCTGTGCTATTTTCTGTGAACTCCTCTGTCTTAACTGGGAGTGACATTGAATTCCTAAACTACGGTTAGGGGTTTTATTCTTTGCATTTTTCCTCCCAGACTAATTTTTCTTCAAGTAGTTAATGCACCGATATCTCCTTCATCAAAATTCCTTCCAAAATTCCAGTACCAGAAGGCTGCCTTAGAAATAAGGAGAACTACATAGCATAATTTCTCAGTGCTGTTTTCTTATCTGTTCAAAGTGTCTTTGCTCTTCAGTGTTCAACAGTAGTGATGGTCTTGACTCTTGGGTATTTTTTCTGTGTCAGTTGAAATGTGATAGCAATTCCATGTTGTTTCTTATTGCTGCAGTAGCTTTATCGTAAAATGTGATGAAAAATCTTGATAACTTGAAGTTGTCTGCTATTTTTGACTTTTTTTTTTTTTGTCAAGAAAGATATCAGGTATAGATTAACTGCTAATTAACTGCAGTTTTCCAATTTGGTAGTTGTAAATGGCATAAGACTCTCACTCTTGAAAGAATTTCAAGCTAGCATTAAGAAAAGACTGGTAAAAACTCCAAAGTTTTCTTTACAACTTTGAATCCATTTATGGTCCTGTTAGCAGCTTGGTTCTCTGGGTCCAGGACTATATTTGCCTGGGTGTAAGGACAGACCCATGATTTGAGGGCCAGTTTCAAGCCAGGACACTAGGACTGTGTGGGACCAGGTGGATGGAGTGTTGCTGTGCACTGGAACAGCAGTATTAGGGCTCAGATGGTGGCTGTAGAATTTTGAACATGATGGCATGTCAGATCAGGCATCTCTTAGCTGACAGATCCACTGCTGTCCTTTGTGGTTACCTGGTAAGTGACAAATCAGCTTTAAACTAGTGTGATTTTCTTCCGTTGCAAAATTACTTGTATTTATTGTTGTTTTTCCCAATCTGCTTGTATCCCTCATTGAAGAATATTATTACTGGTGTCACATGGATTTTTCTGTGGGTTTTTTCCTCTCCAGGTTCTTTGTGAAGAGCTTAAAGTTTTGAATTTGCAGGCACAGCCAGCCTTTTTGAAATGAAAGGGTGCGACCTGTTACAGGGATGCCTGTGCAGGCAACTCCAGGGCTGCTGGGCTTAGTTCCAGGTCTGTGTGGGTTATTTGGACTTCAGATTGTGCTGTAGATAAGATGTTACATAAGGAAAAATCCCGTGTGGTGAGGGAAACTGCAGACTTGTAAACTGTCTACTTTCAAGCCCTGTCACTGCAGTACTAGCTGCAAATATGCACGAATTTCTGCTTTATCAAATTTTTTGGGTCTAGAGGGGCAGAGTCCTGTTTTTCTCCCCTTGTGGTTGTGGTGGTACAGTCCAGCAGTTAGCAATTAAAGCAGTTCTAGGTGGCATAGGCTTGAGACTTCTGGTTTTAATTACAAGCAGGACTCTGGCACAGGAAAAAAGCTGTGTATGATCTCAGCAGAGGTGTCTGGTAGGCATGGCTGATGTCTCCTCATCTCAGAATAGGAGCAGAGCTAGCTTAAGCTGTGGTGAATTTGCCACACGTTTTCCACATGCTCTCCAGGAGTTAATTTCATCACTGGTGGTATTTTGAAGTTGGCTTCAATTCCACATCTGTTTTTTCCAAAATGGTGCTGATGAGTGACTGTAGTTTTAAGAACTAATTTTTATGTAATGTCCATGTATCCATGGTGACACTAGCTAGCAGTGTTTGCATTTGGCTCAATAAAAGACAAATGTCAGTGGCACCTGTGTTTCAGACATATAGTACAGGCAGTTCTTAACTAATGAATAAGTAGAACCATAGAATTATTTAGGGTTGAAAAGACCTCAAAGATCAGTGAGTCCAACTGTTAACCTAGCACTACTATGTGCACCATTTGACCATGGTCCTAAGGGCTGTATCTGCATGTTTTGTGAATGCTTCCAGGGACAGTGATTCCAACACTTCCCTAGGCAGCAGGAAGTATTTACATGTAACAGTTGAAAGCAGTACAGTCAAGATAAAATGTCCATACATGTGTGGGACTGTTGTGTACAAGCACCTCTTTCAGCACTATCTATTGGGTGATTATAGTGAAGATGGAGACTGCTGTTTTTCAGATGGCAAAATAATGAGGGGTAACTGGTGTAAGCTGCATCAAGGGAAATTGCAGATAGATGGAGGAGAAAATCCTTTAAAATGAGGATGGAGAGACATGGAACAGGGACTCGGAGTATCTACAGAATCTCCATCCTCAGAGGTGACCAGAGCTGGATAGGCAACGTCCTGAGCAACCTGATTGGTAAAAATGTGGTAATACCTACTTGCACGTAGTCTGGAGTTCTTTAAAATGCTTAGCATTAGTGGATAATGAGCAGTAGTTAGAAAAGACATTATACAAAAATACAGTTAAGGGTGATGAAAAAGTCAGTGTTTGAGCCTGAAAAGATTAAGACCAAAGTAAGCTCTGTTATGATCATTGAACTTAATAGTAGCTAGTTAACAAGTTCTATGCTTATGAAGGCTGCTGTATCACTCCCTTCTATTCCAAATTTAAAGATACTCAGCTTTCATGTCGTATGTTGATTTTTCTCTCTTGACCTCTGCATGCTAGTATGCCTGCTGTAGGAGTTGGTTTAACAAAAATCTGTTAATGGTAGAGGAAGAGGACAGTGCATTGATTCCTGCAAGTAAGCATTTGGTTATCAGCCAGTTTATAAATATAAACACAGAGGTTAATGTAATAAACAATGGGGTTATACTTAAACATGGTATTTTCTGATCTGAATATTTTTGCTCTGCCTTGAACTGTCTAGTTCTCTTCCCTTTCCTCTTTATCCAGTTGTAAAGACTGAATGTCACAAAAAACTTATTAATGCTATTTTGCAAATATTAATCTGCTTTAATATTGAAAAATTGTATCGTAAACCAAATGTATTTATTTTTATATGTTTGGCATGCATTCTGCTGATATAACAAAGGAGGCTTTTGGATGTTACAGATGTTTTCTGAAGGTCTGAAATTTATAGATAAATCAGTCAAGAAATGACTCAAACCACATGCAGGATGGGTTCTCAAGGTAGCAGCACGTGCTAAGTGCCTGTAGGATGGTCTGTTACTGTGCTTGTACATGTATGTTTTAGCTACATGCAAAATGGGGCTCATGTTCTCCTGGAAGCCAGTGACTTGCTCTGTGGCTCAGTCAAAGATTTGCTCCTGTTGCCTCACTTGACTTGCTTGTCTGCCATACACTTAAGGAAGGAAATTCCTGGTACTTGTGTTCAGTAAGTTCTGTGCTTTGCCACTTGGAGTTTTTGTGACAATGGGCAGTTGTTTTTGCTTTATGAATTTGTGCACAGTGTTTAAAAACCAGTGACTAGCTGCTCTTCTTGCAGGCATGTTTTCAGTCTTTCCACGGAGTGTTGCAGGAGTATTTTCTGATCTGAACACGAGATGGGTGGTAGGAGTCTTTTATTTGGATTAATAAACCACCGCAGGAATCTTTGCTCTGTGTTCCCAGCTTCCTATACTGCTGTGAATTCAGGATGATAGCTCAATTCTGACTGTGAATTCAAGTAAATAAATGTGGCTTTATTCAGCCTAGGATTGACAGATTTTGTTTTTTGTCTTCTGGAAAATAGTGATGGAAGAAAGCAAAACTACTCATTATCTGCTAATGTGAACCAGAATCTGAATGATTTATGTTGTTTCTTTCTCAATATTGTCTTTGGATGTATTTTGAAGAGGCCTCTGCATGACTTGTTTTCTAGAGAAGAGCTTGTAATATAGCTGAGAACAAGCTCTTTCCATTTCCTGATATCCGTCTGGTGCTAAAATTCTAATTTGCTTGATGTTTTGCTAGTGCAAATGAGTTTTGCTAAAACAAGTGTATTTCTAATTTTATCAGAGGTTTTGTATGGAATTTACTTATAAAGATTAATGCTTTAAAATTTTGTATTTGCTCTCATGTAGCAGGGAAGGGAATCCTAAAATAGTTTTAGTAACTAAGTGGTATTAGCATTGAATCTCTTATTTTGCTTTCTTGTCAAAAATATTTATCTTTGTTTTAGTGGACTTCTGTCTTAGCTTTCAGTTTCTGACAGCAACCTTAATAGCAAATTCCTTCCTTTCCCCACAACACATGCATTTCCTTCACTGTTACTGATACTGTGAGACCAGCAGCTTCAAATAAGGTTAGCTTTTGTCTTTTATGTGCACAGCTAGAATGATTTCCATTGTTATTGCTTTCTTAGGGCATGACAACTTGACTTTTTCTTATTTAAGATATGTATTTAATAAATTTTACTAATTAGAGTAGACATCTGTTTGGAGATCAGCAGCAATCAAAATCACTTGTGAAGAAATTGTTGGCTCGTGATGCATCTAAAATATTTCTGGAAGTTCAGCTTGTTTTAGCTGTTGCTAAGAGATAAATTTTCATTGACATGAGTGATGTGAGGACATGTCAGCATGCTACCAGTTGTTTTATAGGCAGTCAGCTCTGCCGCCTTGCAGATGGTTGGAAAGCTCTTGGTAGAGGATAAATGTGTGCTGATTATCTCATTGAATTAAGGTAACCTTTTGTTGTTCATTGAATTCTGCAGAGCAGGCACTGAGCAGCTGCTCTGCTGTTGAATTCTGGATTTAGTGAATACAAAGATTATGATAAAAGGTGTTTAGTCCTGTTCTAGGTACTGTAAGAATTTCTTATTTCATACTACCTTTTAAGTGTTGGGTTTTACTGGATTGGTAACTGTTCAACATTTTAACTGAGTTTTTCAACTTTGTTGTCACCACATGCTTATTGATCTTTTCAAACTTTGAAAGCTCTGCCTTTCTTCAAGTGCTGTCAAGGGGACAAGCTCTTGTTTCTGTCTGATTAGACTTCCCTCAAATATAGTTTAAGCAATCTGATGATTACCAAGTTCATAAATGCATTTACTTTGGATTACATTTGTGAGTGTACACCTGATCGATGGGAGTATATGTAAAGGTTATAGTTCACTGTCATGTTAAAGCTTCCATGTAGACTTGTTTTCCCCGTCCTTTAGAAAACAAATTAGTACACAGAATTTTATTATGGACTGTTTTTGAGATTGGAAGTATTTAATTTCTAGAATGATTTTGGAAAGGGATTGGGGAAGGAATTGTAGCATTCCCCAGACCAAGCTTAAAGTACATAGGTTGCAGAAAACATTTCTGGATTGTTAGTGTCTACACACTTTTTCGTAAAACCATCAAGGTCTTCAGATCAGTATAACTTTGTCCAAGAAAATTCTGTTTTGTAAGGATCAGAAAGTGAGTTGTTCTGAGAATATTTCAATTGCTTCATCAATTCAGTGGGTAAAATATAAGTCAAATAAGGTATTGTTCTGTCAGGTATATATAAAGGAGTGCGCTTATGTACCTTGCTAAATAGAAGGGGGTGATAGACACTTCTTCATGTTGACTCTGTGTCTGAGGGTTGGTCTCGAAGCCATGTTATAGAGAAATGTTTTTCAGATCCAGTTTAGGTTCATCTTCCCTGCCCTGTTTAGATGTAACTTTGACTTCATTCTTGAAAGCTTTGGAGGTTCATTTATTTTATCAAGTATATAATGTTCTGCAGGGTTCTTAGGTTTCCTTTCAGCCCACATCATACACAGATTAGACTTTGACCAATAAACAGTTGATCATCTTCCATGCAGTTTCAGGAAGTGTTGTTGGCCTGCTTCTGTAGAAACTAGATTGTTCGAAAACTAGAAATTCTGTTTTAATGCTAGGATTAAAATGAAAAGAATCTATGTTAAATGAATTTTGTTACATAAATCTGTAATACAATGGGATATGATATTCTCAAACCCAGGAACTGAAGTGTTTTTTTTTCTGTAGAAATACCACAGTCAAATGATACATCTTTGAAATTATGTACAAAGGAAGCAACTTCATATTTGTTTCATTACCCCCAATATATTTTTGCCCTAGTAAGCAAGTTGGTTTCCATTTCTGAAAACAGTGCTAAGACACTTAGTGAAATACATTCCATCATAAATGTTCAAAATAGCTTCTCAGGCTGAAAAAACTTGTTCCTCTCCTGTATCTAGTGGAGTTTTTATGGATTTTTTTTTCCTTTGCCTTTTGGTTTGCTGAAATGCTGACATCTACTCCATTAGATGTCTTTTGTCACCTGGTTTGTATTTTGAAAGTTAATAATATCAAAATCAGAGATATTGTCATAGCTTTAAAGAATGGTCTGCTTAGCATCTCTTAAAATTGTCTCAGTGTTAAAACTAACTATTGCGTAATATTATATATGAAAATTAAGTCTTAAATCTCTTAGCAACCTTCCCTAGAATATATTGCATGACTAAGGTAAACTCATATTAATTCTCTCTTCAGGCAAAGCAGACCAAAATATAATAGCTCCTGCAGCAGTATCTTTCACTTGTGAGGGACTGTGGCCTTGATGGAGATAAGGAGGTTGCATGATAACCTCAAAAGTACAGCTTCCAGCATCAGAGTTGGAAATGGCAGCTTCTGACACAGCCTGGGTTATGGCTCTGCTATTCCTTGCTGCTGTTACAGTCTAGTCCAAAATGGCTCAGATAAGCTTTGTGTATACCTGTAACAACTTGGAGCTCAGTTATGTGATCTAGCAGTCACCTTCACCTCTGAGCTTTTTAAGGCCTGTAATAAAGGGTGCTTGCTTTTGGATAGCTTTTTAGTAAAATATTGCAAAATGCTACAGTTGGAGAAAAAACCCTTGAGTTTGTAATTTTAAATTTAAACTGTTTTCTTGGAATGAATTTCACTGGGAGGAGGTACCACGGGGAATATTGCATATTGCTGTATATCACTCTTCATTGAAAATGAGCTGTTAGATTATAAAGCCAGTAAGGGACTAATTAAATTCTTAATTGGGGCTGATATTAGCAGAGGTACGATGACAAGTTTTTTGTTAGAAACAAAAGAGCAATGGGGAAGCATGGCTTAGAACTGCCTTTCAAACCAAGGCAGCAGCTCTTGCTTGTTAAGAGCTCTGTGAAGTTGCATTTGTTCTGCTATACTCTGTTGATATGCTGACTTTTATATACAAGTACAAATATCACTTGTCCTAAGAGTTTTTAACGTAGTACTATGAGAAAGCAATGTTTATATTTTATTTGCAGTTTGAATGCATTTGTATTCACAAACCTGTAAATAATTAGTCTACAAAAGTTTTTTCTTAGTAGATCTATTAAATTCCATCACAGCTCTATTTGATCCACCTTATGCCATCAACGTTTACTCCTGCTGTGGTTAGTACCACAGAAGAGAGGTTTGGTATTTATGCTCTGTTTTTTTGTTTCTCAGATGTGTTTTTTTAGGCTTGTCCAAGAGTAGGATAATCTAGAACAGATAACCCACTTAGTGAAAACAGTAGCAAAACACAGAGGGGTTTTGTTTTGATTTTAAAAAAGTATTTTTTAAAAATATATGTTATGCCAGTTTAGCAGAAGTAAATTGAAGGTGTTTTTTTTTTTTGGGAATAGTGTTGGTTGAATAGTAGCTTCCATTGAGAGTACTGACAAGTGTCCTGTTAGGAAAGTAAGAGGCAATAATGTATAATCTGTATAAAACCTGTTCACATGACATACAATTTAGCTACATTCTCTGGGTTATTTTGCCCAAATTACCAGTTTGTATTCAGACTCTGTACTTCCTAGGTGATACCAATATCAGTAAAAACAGTGTATTGTGGGGTTTTTTATTACTTTTGTTTTGCTTTGAGTGCTTCTCAAGAGTGTTAATTAGGAAGTCACTAATTAGTCAAGTGATGGAAGAAGCCCAAATGTTATGTCAAAATGGACAGATTTCATTCTTCTAAACTTGTGACTACTTTGGAGACTGGAAGCAGAGCAGTGATTCTGTGTACAGCTGTTTCTGAACTTTTCCCATGAGGGAACCTTAACTGATAAGATCTTAACATAGGTTTTGTGGTTTGACTGCTCATAATTAGGGGAAGGAAAAAGCCAGCTATGATTTGAGCTTGCCATCGTGGTATAGGACACAGTATAGTTCATGCCATTTCCTGTCGTGCAATAATCTCTATTAGGTTCTTTTTCAGAGTTTAATAGTTTTATATTTAGCCTACAATAATTTGGGAAAATGAGACACATATATGGGAAGTGTTGGACTGTTATCTGCCGGAGTAAAAAAATGCTTTTTTTTCCCACCTCTTTCATTGGCCCTACCTTTTCCCATACACCTATCTGCCTTCCACCATCAGTTCACACAGCTCAAAGACATAGCTGGTTTGAGACCCTGACTCTGTGTGTGTATTTTTTGACTGATGTAAAATTGAGTAGAAAATGAAGGCTTAACATGCTGTTTATGTTTCCAAAGTCTGAAGTCAGGACTCATCAATCCCTCCCTGTGGTTTTTTGTGCTTCAGGATCTACAGTGCCAGTATAGTAGCACAGGTGAAGCTCAAAAACAGTCTATCTAGTGTGTTGGCTCAAGAGCTCAAGCTTTTATAGCTGGATTAAAATAATCTTTCTTTGGTCATGACTTGTAACACTGGATTAAATTCTGACTAAATTAAATAGGTAATCCATTAGAGTAGAATCAAAAGACCAAGTGAATGCAGTGAAGACAGTTTTTAAGAGCTTGATTTAATGCTTAATCATTCTGACTTGGGAGAAAATTCTGTCTTGAGAGCTAAGATGCAGATGCTCTGTTTGAAGATGGAAAGGTTCTTACCTAGATTACAGGCAAGCACTGTTCTGCAAAGAAATAAAGAATGATGGAATTTTGTTAATAGCACATTATTTGGAATTGAGTAGCCTCATTTATGCTGCAGAAGCACTTCCATAGTACTGCAGTTTTCTTCTATTTAACGTCTGAAATGTACCTGATTTAAGAAATCCTGACTCTCCTCCATGATACAGCAAGTTAAAAAGTAACCTTTCTCTACAGAGGACCATACTGTTATCCTCAGCTTTATTAATATGTGAACATAGGTAATGGATGTTCATAATGAACTTAGAATTCATTTTGTGGTCACTGATTACAGGACTGCAAAGACTAGCCTCACTAGCTGCCCAATCCATGTCTAAGGAATAAGTTTCTCTTGAGGTTGGTTTGTTTGAATTTTTGTCTTGAACAGAAATACTAAAATATTTTTCATGGAGCGCTACAGACTTCCTATTTTTTGCCCAACATTCCACCACAAAGGTCACTTTCTTTCTCATTAGTTAGAGCATACTGAAATTATAATTCCATATGATTAAAGTATTGTTCTTTTGCTGTAAGGCTTTGCTGCAGGTTTGCTTTTGTATTTGTAGCAGACTAATAAAATATGTCATCATTGGTACACTGATAAATGATAAAATAGTCTAAGTGATAAAATATTGGGCTTGAAGGAAAAGATGATGTGCTGTGCAGCTCTGTTGTACTGCTATGCTGTTGTATCTTGCAGCCATCCTGTAGAAAAGGAGTGAGCTGTTTGCCTTGATTTTATTTTCCTGAGTTTGGTCAGTACAGATTTTCATGTGTGAGATCCATAGTGACCTAAATTATTTGCATTCTTTTGTATGTTGAAAACCTGAGGTATCTTTAATGATGTAAAACAGGACTGCCAAATCAAAACTTGAATTGTGTAGAGGTTTTGAGGTGGAATCTTCCCTATTTCTCTCTTTTCCTTTTCCCCATGGATCATATGGCTTTGTTGGAAAAAATGCTTCAGACAGTGCAACCACAGCAGCAGATGCCCAAGACAGCTTTCCAAATGTCATCAGGACTGGTGGCAATCTACCAGTGAAAGCTGCTGGAGTCATTTGGCTAGCGTGTTCTCCTTGATAAAATACATTGGCTCTGGAGGAAAATGGCCTGAGTGCTAACAGGTTTTTCTGTCCTGGCTGTCAGGGTTTACAGGTGATGCATTAACAGTGCAACAACCAAAGGGCAGGATTTTTTGCCTCCTAACAGGAAGCTGCTTTGTTGCTTTTTCTTGTGTTTTGGGATAGGTTTTTTGTTGCTCCTAGTTAATACAAAGAAAGATCCTCGAAATTATCTGAAATTCCCAACCACCGTGAATATACCTGATGTGCAAATGGTATTAACAAAACCCTAAATCCACAATAAAAAGCTGTATAATGCAATTAACAGATATTGTCCATTAAATTCCAAGGAAGGTGTGGAAAAAAAACATAAAAGGAGTTTTATTTACTTTCATTATATAGAATAAAGGATAGAGGTGACGGGGGAAAAATGCTACCTTCCCATGAAAGTTGTTTTCCTTGTGTATGTACAGCAGTACAACATGTTAGGTTCCCGAAACTTTGCTTTTCCCCCCTGCCTTTGATTTGTAGGGCTAAACACGCCTGCCCAGTACAGTTGCAGGTTGTTGAGTCTTTTCTGTGTTCCCCTCTGATTGATGAATCATTAGATTCATTAATGGTCATTAGCACCATTCTTGATACGTTTGAGGGCCAGTAAGAAAGCACTTCTTGGCTTTCAGATTTGGAGAAGTTTTTATGCTAAATAAGGTGTTTTCTCAGATGTTTTCTCCTATTTCTGCAAAATCATTATATCCAAGAACATCTCAGGGTTTCTCATGACCATGTGAAATTAGGTACTTTACTGAGTTGTCCATTATCTTACATGTCTGCGCTCAAGGGGTTGCCATTTCAAGCTGTTTGGGTCGAAGAAATTCTAAGAGCATGCATCCTAGGTTTTGCCAGAAGGATTTAGGAGAATCTAGCATGTTGGTCACTAGGTGATATTTGAGTCAGCTTGGACGCTTCCTGCCTTCCACTGGTCCAGGCTGTGCCTGGATCTGCAGAACTGCTATCTGTTTGTCTCATTCGCAGCTGTAATCAGAAGTAAGTGTATTAATTTCTAGTACCAGAGGTAAATGATCTTCAGCTGCTTTTCAGACTCTTAAGTAATGAGTCTAATCTATTGCAGTAAAAGCTCTACCAGCCAATGAGCATGATACTTTAAGTAATTCTGTGGTTTAAATTTAATTACTGTACAGTGCTTTTTAAATCAAACTTTTGCTAGCTGCAGGGCAAAGCATCTTAAGCTTTGTCAAATTTAAACTGTATGTTATGTGGAATTTTTTTAAGAGTGATATCTATGATCCTGTCAACTACTATATGTTCTGTATTTACAAGAGAAGAATTGCAGCTGTTGAAGTTGGTCAATTATATAGGAAGTAATGGGATCAACTGTACTGGGATGCCAGAAAGTAATTGAGTGTGTAAATGAGAGCCGGACTCAGTAGTTTGTGACATCATACACTGAATGCAAGGTTTTGATGATAAACTAGGTACTAATTATGGAGCTTTTCTGTGCTACAAATGAGCTAATTTATAGACTGCCAGCACCTGAAGAAGGAAGTCTCTTAGGGCCAGAGGCTTGTGTATTATAACACATTTATTGGTTTGATAAAAGCTGTATTGCATTATCTGTCCAATTTAACCAGGAAGTATTTTACTTATCATTTAACTGTAAATCTCAAGAGGAGAAAACTGTATAGTATGATTTTATATTCTAATGCCATTTAGCAGTAGCAGTTCAGGAATTGATGGAAATAACAGTTTTAAACAGCTTTCAGGGAAGAGAATTTTCTTCTTGGAAGCGATTTTTATTTGCCTTGAGGTACTCTACTTTAAAACATATTCATTCACAAATGTATATATACAGTGTTTTATTTGTGCCACCCTCATTTATACAATGATTTCCCAACCTCATTGTTTTGTGAAGACTGAAAGATTTTGCTTTTAAAAACAGAAAAAATTTCTGAGGTGCAAGGTTGAGTGAGATAGAAGAGAAACCCAGAAGACTACAGGGAGTGAAAGAAAGGGGGAAAGAAGAAAATACTCTGTCTGCTGTAAACTTTGTAATGGTAATGTGTGTTACTGAGAGCAGCTTCCTTTCTGCAGGTACTGTCAACCATTTAGCAGTGTTGAGGTTTTGACTTGTCTTGTCAAAACTTGGTACTAGCTACAGCCAGCTTCAGATACTTGGGCGAAAAAATGTGGGGTGCTGTATCAAATGTTGTGGCAACACATCCAACTGTAGTAAACCAGAACTTTCTTACTGATGAGTTTGATGCCTTCTGAAATCACTAGCAAAATGTAGTGTTAGTGGATTCTTCACCTTTGAGGTAATTTTATGACCAATCTATATGAGGGGTGGGAGAAACTCTGTAGTAGACCCATTCTGGTCATTGTGGGTTCTCCTTTTACCTGCAGGAGCTTAAGGAATTGTCTTTGCAGTGCTGTGCTTGTTTACTGCTTGTTTATGGAATATGTGGTAGTCACTTGAATAAACCTGTGATGTTTGTTTTTGGAGGTGGGAAGGATTTCTAGGTACTTAAATCCCAATTCAGATCCTGGAACCACAGAAGTATATCAGCCTAAGTCTTATGGAAAGTTAATGGTTATGAGGAGCGCAAACTATTTATGTCCTTTCTTTCTTTTGGTCTAATACTGTAGTAATAACTGGGATTGATTAGAAAGTAGCGTGACTAAATAGCCTTGGAAGGTGGTACGTTTTTGAAGAATGGGAAAACTTTCATAAGGTTTCAGGTTGAGTGGGGGGTTTTGTGACTTTATTTTTTTTTAATTGCTAAGAATACTTTTCTTATTTCATGCTAGGTTATCTCCTTCTTCAGTCCCACCCCAGTTTAGCATGTGACTGCTATTTACAAGTCAGTTGTAGCATAGATATTGTACTGTATGGCGTAGTAAATTACCTGTAAATTACTGTATGGCATAGTAAGGCTGAAATTACACAGGTACCTGTTTCTGTTTCCAAAGGAGTGGACATGGAGGCATGAGCTACATGTGATGAAAGCAGGGGGATGCGACAGGGCTCAGTGTTGTCTTGGAAAGATCAAAACTCAATTTGAAAAGTTCTTCACCTCTTGAAATCACAAAAATATTCTATTTTATCTGGAATATGTGTGTACTTGGAGAAAATAAAAATCTCTAGAGAGATCAGCTTATTCATATTTTGCTTATGTGCCTACCTGAGAGCAAGCAGTCCCTTGGCATAGAATGTGCTGTCTGCCACGTCACTCAAACAGAATAGAGAGGTAAATATGTGTGGAAGTGATTAACATTATGCTGATGAGTTACTGCACGTCTTTGTGTGCATTTTTAGTGTAACTGTCTCTGTTTTGCCAGATGTTCCTGTAGTGTGTTATGCTGACATTAGGGCTCCTGTGGTAATATGCAGTGACACCATGCCCTGTGCTGAGAGAGACTGGGGTAAAGACTTCATGCTAGAGACATGCTCAAGCTGCTGAGCTGCTCAGAGTGTCCTGGCAGCTACATATGGAGCTGTGATTGCTGCCACCTTTTGCAGAGCTGCTGCTGGTTTGAATACATGTAGAGAGGAGTGTTGGTATAATTCTCTTAGCTGGATCTGTCACTTTTGTTCAGTCAGGTAACTCGGCACAGGTTTCCCCAGTACATGGATGTGGTGTCTCCCAAGGTGTCTTTGCACCAGCCACCTGTTGCTGCTGCTGATTGCCAAGCTAACTAAATCTGGGAGCCACAGTGCTAAACTATGTCTGTGTTGAAAGTATTAAACATAACTCTTAAAGCAGGAAGCTGTGTGGTTGTCACAATAGCCTGAGCTTTATTTTGGTGGTCTCCCAGCTACTGGTCCGTGTGAGGTTCTGTGGGCAGTAAGAAAGGAGTGTCTGTGCCTCAAGAAAATGTATTGAAAGCAAACAGATCATTAATGTTGGCTTTTTCTCAGATCAAATGTAAATGTCTTTATTATATTATGTATTAATGGTCTTGGTTTGTTTGGGTTGCTTTATAATGCACAATTGTTTTAAAGGAAATGAATCTTTTCTGACTTTGTTCAAATACACCAAGCTTAACGAAAAGCAGTTTGAACTAGATTGGTTTAATGAGGCCTGCTTCTATCAAATTTACTGCTTTAAACCCAACTACAAATAAAGTGAATTAAAGACCAAATTATTTCAGTACAGATGTGCATTGAACCAGTGTGTTATAATGATTAATTTCCTCAAGTGTTTAATTCCCAGTAGACTTTTGTGTCAACTGCCAAAAAAGAATTTATTGACTTTACATTAAGCATAGTTTGGTCTAGTTGATTATATTGTTCAAGTGTAAATTAGTGGGTGGTAGAAGACTGTGTTGTATTGGAATTTTATTTTGTCTTAAGCAAATTATCTCATGCCTTATTAGCAGTGCTTAAAATATATAGTTCTGAATCCTCAAAGAGATGCTGGGGCTTTCAGAGGTGTTAGGGTTTCTCCTGTTCATTATGTAAGAACTTGTATATTCAAGCAGTTTTCCTCCTGCCTTGCCCTAAGAGCATGCTGCTAAGACTGTGTGGTAGATTCGAATGCTTTGTGGTAAATTTGCTAGGTTTTTTTTTCTGTTTTATTTTACAAGTGATGTTAAAGTTCAGTTTCAGCATATACAAATAGAGAGACCATTTTCTGTCTGGGATAAGCATGGTCTAGATGCAAAGCACTTCCCGTAGCTTCCCTTCCAAGTCCTGTCTTGTACATCTGTTGCTCTAAATAAATGACTTTCATTTGTCTCTGCTTTTTATGGATTGCAGTCAGGAAACATGATTTGACTAATGTCTCCTGTCTCATACGAAGATAATGCTAGGGGAGTATCTATTTTTTTGGTTGTGTTTTAAAGGGCTGCAGATGCCATGTGGAGTAGTTAATACTGTGTGTTTATCATTGTCAAAGAACTTGTATCCTCAAATGCATTCTCTTCTCCCGTACCCAAACATGCCATCAAAGGATCGTTAGAAATGATAGGTGTTGAAATAGATCATCCTGATAGACCTTTTTATGTTTCAATTAAAAATTGTGCTGTGCGTTCTTTTTTTTTTTAAACCAGATTTCTAGTTGGGCATAACAGCTCTCCAGCTTGAAACATAATTACTGTTGGATCAAACTTTGTTTTGTGTCTGTTATCAAGTTATCTATCAAAGAAAATAAGATGAATGTTTAAAAGGTTCAGATCAAAGGCAACTGATTTAGCTACACTGGAGGCTCCCATCTTTTAATTTAAAATGTATCTATGACTAACTGATTGCATCTCACATTTTTAAAAAAAATATTGACATCCTGCTAAAGTATGCAGTGACCTCACTTCTGGCTGAGTTGTGTAGGTTTCACTGCAGGCACACTGAAAGCATTGATATTCCTGTAACCTTTTGAGGCAAGATATGTGTTTAGTGTATTAATGAGCTGGTTGAAATGATGTACAGTAATTTCATCCTTGGGTAAAAACAGATGTGAAAAATTCTGTTTTAATATTTAATCAAGCTCAAAGCCTCTGTTGGCTTGTTTAAGTTGACCTGACAGCATTATACCTGGAAACACTTTGAATTAAACCCTGAGTGCTTGACCTTGTTCAAACAGTTGTAATTTAATAAGGCTGCTGTCTTTGTGGAGATTGTGCGGCTAATGGGCAAATCTTTTCTTGGCCAGGGTTGCTTTTTATTGCAGTGGAAAAACTTGGTATCTGCTCTTAAAAAGATGTTAATCAGATGAAGTAATAAAAATGAAATAAAGAGCAAAAGAAGTTTTGTATGAGAGTTGCTAGTCATAGATTATAGTTTAAAAAGGGGTTCTAGAAGATACCTGCTTTCTTTGAATGTCTTCAGCATTCTTTCATTACATGTTTCTGGCAGTTGCTGTACTGAAGTTCATCTCTTGCCAGAACTTTACTTAGGATTAGGAGGCTCTGTTTCTAGAGTGCTGTATATTCGTTTGAACCCAGTAAAGTCAGAGCTTGCATCAGTTTAAGTCAAATTGAATGCTTCTTCAAGTTTTTGTTTGGTTGTTGGTGGTGTTTGTGTGGTGTTTTTTTGTTTTGCCTCTTCTCCTGCTTGTGCCTGCAACAGTGTTTCTTTGGCATGTTTTTAAAAAGAATGGGCCCGGGAGAGGTGGGGGGGAAACAAAGGCTTCAATGTGAACAATTGTCACTGTATCAGCTGAAACTTTGTGAAAAGAAGTGGCAGTGAAGTAGAAGAAAGATAAGCTGTGAGTATCAAAGTAGGTTTCAGCATAGTATCTGGGGTCTAAATGAAGTACTGAGGCAGGGGAGCAGTTCTTATTAATTAAATGTAGTCACAAAGCTGGGAATGAAATGAGAGAAAAACATCAGGATCCATATCTCCCTAATTCCATGTGTCTGTTCAAAGACTTAATAAAATTGTTAGATTTCCTGAAGATTGGCTGGACAGAACTGCCATCAGATTTGACAGTTTGACTGGTTTATCAAGATTAAGCTTGTGTTTTAGTAATCCCAAAAACTCTGTATTTTAAATAACAATACCAAAATCAGAATTCGTTTGAAACAATTTTTACTTTGAAATATGGCTACCCTTAAAACACTTACAGTGTTGTAAAATATTGTGTGTTGTTGCTAGAGTATTAATATAACTTGAAAGTACATGTTAAACAAGGACTGTATCTGCTTAGAAGAAAGCTTCCACATGCTGTAACAAATGTGCCTCACTATGCCAAACAAAACAATAATTCATTAAAATCCCTTTTTCTCACTCTATCAAAATATAACTTTTATTCTCAAGTTCAGTAAGGTAATTATAGTTTAAATGTAATAGAATTTGTATTGGTGTAGGTTATTTTATTACAGCTTTCTTCATGTTCCTAGGATGCAGTTGATAAGCATGATACGTATGGATGCATGCATTCAACACTTCTGTTGTAGAATCAATCAACGGATCAGGGTAAGCTTGAAAGCGTTATAAAGAATTGCAGTAATACTGACTGATGCCCCAGAGTGGATCCAACACGTGGTCGTTTCTTCAGTCATCATTTTTTTGCAAAGGTATTAAAAGGAAATAACTGTTCAGACCTTGCTGAAGGTAGTTGTTGCTGATCTTTGAGTTATGTGGGTGAAGAAAGGAAAAGAAATTCTAAAATAAGTGTTCTTTCACCTACTAGTTACTCATTTTATTGACACTTTATCTTTAGGGATTTTAATTGTTTCTGCATTTTGAGATCTTGGTCATGATTTGTCAAGCTCAAGAAATGTTGAGATTGCTTCTCTGATCTGTCATCACTGTTTTGTGCTGTAGCCTGTTTCTTCTGAAGCTTGTGTTTCTACTGAAACTGTAGCTCAAGTACAGACATCAGTGACAGAAAGTGGCTGTCAGCAGTATGTTAGTATTAGAAACCTCTGGCAAGACTTCAGCTGCATTCTGCTTTTGTGGATCTTCTTCAGATTCTACTTTGGCTGTAGAAATGTTAGCTAGCAGCATTTTGGCACTTTATTTTTGCATGGTTTTTCCCTGGGAGGCTGGTGATGTGGTGCCTTTCACCTCTGGAGGACTATTGGAAATATGGTTCAGGCCCTTTACTGTGGGAGGTTATCTTGGCTGCTTGTAGGCTGATGTAAATGACAGGGAATCTCAGTCCAGTTCTTCAAGAACAGGTGTCCACTTTAGGCCTAATCAGGGTAATTTCCTAGTCTTGCAAGTTTCAGCAGTCTGGCCTGTTAATTCTGTGTGGCAAAGGACATATTTGAAGGTAATGCCCTTTAACAGAGTAATTCCTGGTTTGATTTCTTAGAATGTATCTGAAGCCACCTGATAAACACACTTGAGGAAACTCTATGTGCTGTACTTGCTGTATGTGCTAAATAGACATTTTCCAGGCCTATTGCAGTGATACCATAGCAAGCTAGCAGGTTTCTTCTGTTGTCTCATTCTCTTGGTAGGACCTGGGACCTTGCAGGTAACTCTGTTGCTGCTTGAGTCATGGGGGCAGATGTGGCTACTTCTAAGACCCAAGAGGTAGCAGCTAATTTTGCTGATAGGACAGAGACTTCAACTCAGGCTTGCTTGATTTGGATGTGATTGAACCATCACCCCATTTTTCCCATAAGCAGGAGGAAAAAAAACTAATTTCAGTGTTGTGGCAGATTGGCAGGTTTTTTATGGATGGAAAGTATCTAGTTTCTATGCTTCTTTCAGCAGTGCTAGTTTATTCTGAAATACATCAATCTGAGATACACAGTGCTGGACTGGGTAGAGATGCTTAAGCTGAGTCTGATCCAACATACAGAAGTAGTAGTGGTATTGGAGTGACAATTCTGCTGAGGGGGAAAGTGCTACATTTGATACACTTGTTAAGGATATCTGCTTGCTGATTTACTTCTGCTTTCCTACATTAAAAAATAGAAAGAAAGCGGTTGCAGTTACTTTGCAGCTGCAGTCAGTGTCAGTCAGATGTACCTTACCCATCTTCCCTCGGTAAAGTTGAGCTTAATGGCCAGATCATGCTGTTAGCTTCTACTCAAGCTAAAATGACAAGCAGGTTTTATGAAAACTGAGAGTAGCAAGTCGATGTCTTGTGAAGCATTATTGCTGAAAGAGGAGGGAAGATAGCTCTCTATCTTGATCTTTGTGTTTGATATTTCACATAATGGTAGAAGTAGTAGCCAGATAAAGAATTAATATATCATGCTGGATTATATGTGGCACATATTCCTTCTTGGTAAGATAGAGATCCAGGGTAGGTAAATAGCAAGGAGGAAGAATATTGGGGTTCCAAGTGTGAGCATGAGAGATATATTTTGAAAATTAAGAGCTGAGGAGGTAGTGAAGATAGATAATCCAGTCAGAAGCCAATTTTGCTATATGTGTTGTGCTGAGGAATGAACTATTCATAAATGTCCAAGATTCTAGGCTAAGTTAATGTTTCTTAGTGTGAAACTAAGTACTTTGAAAATCTCATGGGTTTAAGAGCTGCTTCATAGCTAGAATAGAGAGAAATCTTGAGTGCTGTTTTTCTGCTTTTATAGCAACAGAAACAGATTTCACCATCTTGTTTAAAAACAGGATCTACATGTTCTGTGCAATTAGCTTGCCAGGATAGCCAGACATAATGAGGAACAATGCTTTCATTTCTTTGGTGTGATGTTTCTGGCCTTTCTGACCTTTTCTCTCCCATCTTGTTCCCATTATACAAAACTGGTTTCAAACCACACATTTTTTCTGTTTGTGTACCTTAATGAAAGATGCAATACAGCTAGGAATTGCTTAATTTTATTTAATAAGATGATCGTGGAGTCAAATTTAAGCCCTTTTACCCTTGTATTTTTGTGCTGGATTTGTTGTTGCTGTTGCTACAGATAGACTGAATACAAAATAGACAGCCCAGTGAGTGGGTTTTGCTTTGGTTGCACTGTTTGGCAAGTATTTGTAAGAGATTAAGCTGGAATCTCTTCCATATATAACTGCCCACATCCTCTTAGATCTCGTGTAATATAAGTACAAAACATTATTCTTGCCTGAGAAGTGTACAGTGAGATTTTTGATTTGCAGGCTCTCCAGAAGTTGTAGACTTGTAGTAAGAGTGGTATGCTTTCCAGCGGTTGGGATGAAAATGTTTAAAATTTACATATGTAGTACATATGTAGTATTTCGTGTATGTAGATTAGAGAAATGTCTTTGAATTATTTTGTTGCAAGCTTCTCCATTTAATTTGCCTTCCTAAAAAATCAATGCATACATAGGTAATTAAACCAGAAATCAGACTGGGTTAGTTTCCTCAGTAGGAGGTGCAGATAATTTTACAACCTGTTTGTCATGACTGCAGCTTTATTTTCTAAAGGTGCCAGCAATTAGCTGTGTTGATTTAGCTGTGTACTTGGTACCAACAGCTCACTCAGTGCCTGCAGAGCGATCAGTGTCACTTTGAGTGCTGTGTGCTCGGATCTATCTAACATGGCTCTGTAACACCAAGCCCAGGGGGGACTAGCAGCACGAGCAGCAGCTTGCTTTTGACAGCAGAATGTCCTTGTTGCTATTGATTAGATTGTTCAGTGAAGTGAAAAAACATTGATCCAGCTTTAAACTGGTAGTTATATGATAATCCTGGAGATGAATGAGTATCAAGTGGAGTATTGCTGGTGGGAGGTGGCATGGGGGATTCCAATACTGGTTTTCTTGTGTAACTAATAATAGGCTAATAAAACAAAAAAAGTGTTTTATTATTTAGATCTACAGTAAATTAAATGCAGCTAATAAATATGAACCAGATCTTTCTGCACAGCAGATGTAAACAGCTGTAAAATGACATAGGTTTCGTCTCTAATTTCCTAAATCCCTGTTCACTACTGCTCTCTAGTCTGGGCACTGGAAGTAATGCTGATATTTTCACTGGTGGAGGGTTGGGGCATTGCTCTTGTAGTTTTTTGGTGTCTGATTGGTGGTTATGTTTGGCACTGAGCTGCTCTGAAATGACATGTTTTGGAGTGAAAGTCAGTTGGTGTTTAGGTCCCATCCCATCCTCCTGTTACATCCAAAGCTATCTGTATCATGTTACTTTTTCATTTGAGGGATACCTGTCTACATTGACTTTGACACAGTGACTCTCTGTGCAGAACTGAAGACCAGCTGCATGCTCAGCCTCAGTTCTGAGGGATAGGGCTAGAATTCCCAAAGTGCTGGATTATCTTCAGTGGTATTGAAATGCTGTAGGAAGAGCAAAGAACTGTCCTTAAGGTTTGAGTTTTTTCCTAAACGGTGATGCTTTAATCAGCTATCCAGAGGCAGTGTGAAAGGAGGAAAATTACAGATCCAAAGCAGAAACTGAAGCTCTTCATTGAATTATTGTTATAGCAGCTGTTTGTAGCTTTATGCAGATGCTTTCAATTAAATGTGACTTAGGAAAGCTGTAAAAATGTCCCAGTACGTTGTTCAGAATTGTAGTGGAAATAAATTTCAAGTGGGGGAATGTGGGATTAACTAATGCAGTAAGAGATTTATGCCCCTGTATAAACAAAAGTTGCAACATGGCTCTGACATCTTATGCAACTCTGTCAGGTGGTACCATTGTGATTTGTCTGCTGGTAGGTTGTGACTTTTACTTCTGTTTGGCTTCAGAGATTTTAGGCTTTTAGAGAATGTGCTTGTGATGATTGATACAAGGATTTATGCTTGAGGAAATCAAGAGGCTGCCCAGAGATTATTGAACCTCCATCCTTGTCAGTGTTCAGGACTCTGATATTGATTTGCTGTTTCCCTGTTGTCTGACTTGACATCAATTTGTGTTTTTACACTGAATTTATCTCCTTTTATGGTGTGTCCAGAAAAGATTCAGCAGAGGTGTTCTGGCGAAAATTCATTCATCTTAAGGTTTCCAGGAGTGTGTATAGGTTTGTATGGACAAGATCTTTTCCCTCAGCTGATGGCTTCAGTATTCCATTATACTTTCATTCCAATTTTCCCCTCCAAGCAGTGCAGATCCTCTAGAGGATGCTGGTCAGCAGACCATGAAGGTGCTCAGCAGGTGGAGCATGTTTCCTTTGAAGACAGGAGGAGAGAGTTGGGCTTGTTGCGCCTGCAGAAGAGAAGGCTGTGGGGAAAATGTGTAGGCCCAGTACCTGAAAGGGCCTACAGGAAGGGCTTTTTGCAAGGATGTGTGATGGTAGGAAAAGGGGAAGTGACTTTGAATTGAAAGGGTTTAAGAGCAGGTTCAACTGAAATGGTTAGAGTAAGGTTTAGATTAGATACTAGGAAGAAAATTCTTTATTGTGAGGGTGGTGAAGAACTGGAACAGGTTGCCCAGTGAAGCTGGGGATGTCCCATCCCTGTGAGTTTTCAAGATCAGGTTGAATGTGGCTTTGAGCAAGGTGGTCTAGTGAAACACACACACCTTGGTGGCAGGAGGTTGGAACTAGATGATCTTTAAGGTCCCTACCAACCCAAACCATTCTATGATTCTGCAAATTCACATGAGTAGGGCAGATGTCTTAGTGAAAGTGTTGATTTTTCCTAGAAAGCGGTGCTGGAGTAGTGACAGTACTGCACGCTTAACTATGATTATGGGCAGGGGCATCCTTTTTCCCAGGAAACAGAAGTCTTGAATTGTAGAAAAATACTCATCATGTCCTTCCTCCTGGAGAAGATAAAATGAAAAAAAAAGTAAAAAATACTTTACTTCCTTGTGTACCTGTGGGTAGTTACTGTGAAGGAGAAGGTTGTCAGTGCGTGAAAGATCTCATAAGTAAAGTTGATGTTTTGGGGATATTACAGTGCTATTTCTTTCTACTGAGCTTCTGGAAAAGAGATGATGTTAGGAGACACTCACAGAATCACAATAGTAACAGCAGCTTTTGCTTATAGCTGCTGTTTTCTCTTCTGGTGGTTTATGATACAGAGATGTTCTCCACCTTGTTTTTAGTGTGGCAAGGGGCATGATATGTAACCAAGCGATCAGTTCTCATCAGTCTTTTCCAGCACTCTTTGAACAATGAACTTCAGTAAATAACTGTCAAATTTATAATTCTTCTCATATGAATACTCAATCATTAAATTGCAATGATACAATTAAAAGGAATATAAATCTGCAGATTGTGTGGGTTGTCACTGATACAGGATTTGGAGAGACCATTTGAGAGCCTTTTTTAGACCAGTAGAAATTCCTGACTTCATGAATCAACACTTGTCTGCCTGTATAGTCTTACTGTATCAGAGTGCCTTGGCCACTTGGGGTTTGAATTTGTTATCAGAGGGGCCTAGAAGGGGGATTAAAAGTACATTCTCAAGAAAAATTGATTTTTACCTTTCTTTATATCTGACTTGCTTTAATGTGGAGTTTGAATTAATCAAGTATTAATTTATTGGCAGGTTGAAAATGTAGATCTGAGACTGTTTTGAAATATAAAAGTGGTCTGAGGGCTTCTAGATGTGTCCCAAACAAGAAATGAACCCATGGCTATTATAATGAGGTTCCTGATCCCAGAATAAGTTGTGTGATTTAGGTTTGTTTCTCAAGTTGTATCAAACATAATTTCCAGAAAGTCTGTAATTTTAAAGAAGTAAGAATGATTAGAGTGAGAAGTTAGTTTCAGTTGCTTGATTCATGTATTTTGGTTTTTAAGCTTTGCTATGTTTTGAGTAATAAAGTTATACAGGGGGGTTGTGTGATATTAATACTTTCCCCTTCCTTTCCCCCCTCTTTTTCCTACTGTCGTCATGTTTTGTCACTGTCAAGTGTAGATTTATTCAAGTGTAGATTTATTTCTCATTCAAACTGTTGTTTTTGTTGGCAGGAGCTACAAGCAAGTCTGTGAAATTATGTAATGTCTGAAAAGTTATGTTCATGATTAATTAGCCTATCACAAAACTATTTTAGTGTGTGTGGAATAACTAGATCATATTTTTTATTTATGTGGCAGGGGTAGAAGGCACTCTGGTCAGATCAAGGAACTTCAGAGTGCTTTGTATTAACTATTCTATACATTACCTGTTTACATTTGGAACATGAAATGCATGTCTTTTTTATTGGTCACTTAATGTGAACCTCATATTTTTATTTTTTTTTTAAGGAAACGAGTTTGGGCTGCAGGTATTCCTTTTTTCCCAAATTGTAAAATTTATAGTTGTTTGCTTAAAACTGAACACCCTTTAAATGGCATACTCAAAGAAAACTTGCTGGAAGTTAAAAAATGGGGTAATGATATGTTAGTTCTGAACTGTATGGACATGAATGGCACAGCTCTCATGGTAGTGGAGTCAAGATCTGAAGCAGAATTTGAAGTCTGGAGGGAACTTTCTCTGTTATTTATGCTGCAGGGCTTTCTCTTTGCTTCCCCTCCACCAAAAAAAAGAAAGGTATCGTAGTGGAGTGAGGTTATAATATGAAAATTTAAAGGTATAGATATTGAACCTTTCAGATGTTGATTAATTTGTTAAGAATTCTTGCTAGTAATGGACACATCTAGGCTTTATTGTAAGCATCAAAATAGAGAGAAAAGGCGTCTTCTGTGGTTTGGGCTACAGGGAGGTCTTACTAACCTGGTACTGAAGTGATCATATTTTAGACAAGTAGTTTCCAAAACTTTTTCTGTCCTCTTTGAAACTTCTGATTTGCATCATTCAAGTGCAATTTCACAAATCCTTGCTTTTTGGAAATTTGAAGGAGCTAATATGCCCATCCTAAATGTAATTACTCATTTAAACCAGCTTTGCAGTTAAAAAATACCTCATATAACTTTTTGTTTTCACTAAGTTGACAACATTCTTTCTTACACTGTAAGTGTAAATGCTTAGTTGTAAATACTGGAAAATTAAGGCATGAACAGACAAGAGCTGTAAATAATAATTTTATTTAGACTATTAAGAAACAGTGGTAAAGTCAATTTTCTGGTTGTGTCTCAGGATTCTCTATCCAACTATCTATTTGGTGCTTCACAGTGGTTAAGGGAGGTGCTTTGCTCATATAAGCCTATATAGAAGCCTGAAATATGTACTCTGTAGGGATAGGAATTGCAGACTTCATTGCAATGATCAGACTTTTGTTGTACTTATCTGTTGGTGCTAAAACAGCTGAATAGTGCATGCACAAACTGAAAAAGTGAAATATAAAACTGAGTTGTTTACTTGTCTCTTGGTTTTACAGGCTAATCCAGTCCTAAAGACTTTTCAGTGAGTTATACAGGGTAGCTCTTGTCATGCTGCTTGTCCATTTCCATTGAGATACTGCATTTTTGCACTCCTGTGTGAAGGAAGAAGCAAGGGAAACATCTTTGCACAAAAAATTTTGCCATGAACTGGATTCCTGCAATGTATTTTAATGAATATATCATTGTGTCTTGTCTCAACCATGCTCTGCACTCATTTGGAATTAGATGAAAAGTGTTTTTGCAGTTCTACTGCACAAGAAAACTTGCAGTAAAAGTAGTTTGAGTATTACTAGTGAAAGTTTTACTTTAATGGCCAGGGCCCTTAACTGTGGATGATGCTGTAGGTACAGGTTATTTCATTGGTTAGTTCTTTTACTGGATGGAAGCAAACAGGAACTGCTTCCTGTCAGAGATGAAAGGAGGTTGATTCTAGAAGACTTCAATTTCAAACTTGGGTATGGTCCAAGAGTGCTCTTAGATGGATTTGCTAAGTCATAATTTTTTAATTCATTCTTTCCTTTGGTTTTGCCTTTTTGTTCAAGTTGCTTATCACCTTTTGTAGGCCATTGCTGGTTTTGAAGCAGAGCATAGCTACCTTTGAAGCACTGTTTAAAAATCCCTCATGCAATTACAGTCAACAAGCTGCTGACTTAATGAACTATGTTATGACCTTGCTCCTGTCCTTTTTTGTGTCCTTTTGCACAAATGCTGATGCTAGAATTTGCATGTTTTCCTTGAGTAACATGGCAATTTAGTATTATTGGTAGGACAGAGAATGGCCTCATGGGCTTCATAGACTTTAATACTTGGAAATAGTGTAGAAGATAAATTAGAACCAGTGCTTGAGAGCCTCAGTGGATTTGTTTCTAAAAGCCACACAATACAAGTTGCTGCAATACTTTTTTTTCTAATTTCTCCTCCTCCCCTCTAGTCCCCCAGCTTAAATATAATACTTAAGGCAAATTTTAAGCCTCTTTCCTTCAAGAGACTTTCGTTTAATTTTATATAATAGGCCTACTTAAAAGCCTTTCTAAGAAAAACTGGTCTTCTGTGAAATGTTTACTGGCTTTGTTCTGAGCTGTTCAAGCTCTGGTTTACATCACATGGCTAGTTAGTGCTTTATTATATTCTAAGGGAGATTATTTTACTCTATTTGTAAAATGACCTACAGTGATCTGAGTTTTTAATTAAGAAATTAAAATGACGCTTTTTGATTTGGGTATTGTGATTTCTTGATAGTCTGTCACTATTGAACATGATCTATACATAAGAGAAAGCAGAGACTGACAAAGCAATCTGTGTCATTTATTGGAAGTCCCAGCTTCTTAGGTAACTCCTGGGGTACAGGGCTACCCTGCCTATTCACCTTTATTATGCTCTGCCATGAATTCCAGCACACAATCAAGCAAAAAACTGCTGCTCTCCCCAGTCTTGTGTAAAATGCACTGTGTATGTACTTTACAGAGCTGGCAGATTTTTAGTGGCTTTGTGTCTTGGGCAATGGCTTGTAAAGGTAAATTCCTGCAAGTGATTTCAGTGTCTTGGCTGTTGAATAAACTGCTTTTCTTCCCTCAAGAGTAAAGTTTAGTTCCTGTCAGGGGAAAAAAAAATGAAGCTGTTAGCATTTAATCAGCTGTTTGTCCACATCCTCTTGTTTTGGAAAGGAGACCAGGAATGACTTCATTTTTAAAAGAATAAACAGATAAATAAGTAGATTTTCATGACTTGTATTACTCTGCAGCTCACCTGGTAGAAAAGTATCTCAGTGCCAGTGTTTTTTACTAGATAGAAACAGTGACTAAAAACCCAATGGTCAATGGCCAAGCTGCTGCTGCTTGTTCCCAGTAAGAAGATGAACTTAGCCCTGTCATTTTTCTACTCCTTGGGCCTTGATAAGAGAAGTGGCTGTATTATTTAGAGTGATGTAATTTATACTGCATTTGCTCTTGGAGTAGTTGAGTAGAAAGGATGTCAAGTTATGTGCATGAGTTAAAACTAATGCTTTTTTGTTTAAAAAACCCTAAATATGTACAACAATACCAAGATGTGTGTGCTCTCTATTTAAAGCTTCTACTTCCTAATTATATCAGTGGAAGAAATCTAAAAAATAGTTCTCTTGTAATCCCATATCAGGTTCTGGAGTTTGTGGCCATAATAATTTTGCTTTGGTCCTAATATTTTTCCCTTATATGAGGCAACTAGGCAGGATATGTCTTGACTTTGTGCAGAAATTCACCTACTTCATCTTGGAGTACAACAGGGCTCTGCTTGTTTTATTTAGAATTGCATTTCAAACACTAGCCCAGTTTCAAAAAGCTCTGCTTCTGTATTTAGTATACTGCTATTCAAATCTAGATTGTGCTGACAGTAAATTTGCCCCAAAGAGTAAACTAGATAAAATATGCATATGATCAATTTAATATGCAATTAAACATTTTCCCTGAGCAATTAGCATCAAGACAACTAATAATTATCCTGTGCCACGCTGCAAACATTATACGCATTTATGTAAGATGACTTTGGTAATAAGTTATGGATAAAAATATGCATATATACAAACATCTGAGTAAACATAATATCATAGCAATGAAGCATGTGCTTTTCATACTGGAATTTATTTAATCTGTGTAAAAACAATATGTTTCCCCAAAGAATATAAAAGTTGACATGGCTATGGGATCATGGTCTGTGAATTGCACCACAGCTTACCTTGTGGTTATGTGCATCACCTGCTACATTCTAGTTGCAGTGCAGTAAAAGATAAAATTTGGAGATGGAAAATGCAACCCCATTTGAACAACTGTATATACACGTGACAAAAACCAGTGGATATTGTGTTTGGAAGTCTGCTAAGCATATGAAGAAACTGAGATAAAGAAGACATTGTGATGAGCAGGATTGTTGAAAGCTAGATACATATAAAGCGCTTTACCCCTGAGGTAGACTTTACTCAGTTCCATTTTCTTGACACCTAAGACATAGGTACCCTCAAGAACCGTGGAGGTTATCTAGGCAGGGCAGCTGATCCCAGCTGACCAAAGAGATGTTCCATACCCTAAAATGTTCCATACCCTAAAATGTTCCATACCCTAAAATGTTATGCTCAGTGCATAAAGTGGGAGCAAGAAGGCAGTGGGGCATGCCAGCACACGATGATGGTGTTTGTCTTCCCAAGTAACCATTACATGTGAAGGGGCCCTGCTCTCGTGGCAATGGCTGAGCACCTGCCTGCCCATGGGCACTGGTGCATCAATTCCTTGGTGTGCTTTGCTTGTGTATGTGGCTTTTGCTTTGGCTATTAAACTGTCTTTATCTCAACCCATGAGTTTTCCACTTTTAATCTTCTGATTCTCTCCCTATCCTCATGTGGGGGTAATGAGTGAGCAGCTGTGTGGATCTTAGTTGCCAGCTGGGGTTAAACTGTGGCACATAGAAATTATTGCAAGCTCACAGAAGGGATGCAGTTTAAATAAGTAAAGTATCAGAGATTGTTGACAGAAACAGTAGCAGGGCTTACGCATATCCAAGGGTTGTTTTTAGATTGATTCAGTAATTCTGTGTGTCTGTTGAATCTGGACTATAGTTGGAAGGCCTCCCTTCTGTAAGTGTAGAGGCTTTATATTCATTCTGTTGAAAATGAAAGCTGAGCCTCCAGAAGAGGACTAGGACACTTAGCTGTATTTTTGAGCTGCTGCTTTGCACCTTTCTCTAGATATTTTCTGTGCTTGCTTTGGGGGGTGGTTTTTCAACAGAAAGTGAAATTTGAATATTTTCTGTGGATATAAACTACAAATGAAACATGAATGCAGGTTGGCTTATGTGCAGCTAATTAAGTCTAAGCTAATCTAGTATTACTCTTGCAGTTAGATGACTTTGGGATGTGTGAATCTAGGAGGACAGGAAGGGTTTTAAATTTACTCTTTTTGCATAGTTCTAGGTATCTCTGATGGTTACCTTAAAAATCACAATGCTCTTACAGAGATATCTTTCAAAGTATAAGAGGGAGGTATGAGCAGAGAAAGCCACAAAGCCACTGTGTAGTAAGGAAGTAAATTTTATACAAAAACAAGGCCCACAAACCTGCATTCTAGCAGTGATGATAATCTTTGGGGAGAAGAAGAGAAGTTTCAATGTGTAGTTTTTCCTCAATACACACCATTTATGCAGTTAGTTGATTTCTAAGTGTAATAAAGAGAGTTCACAGCCTGGTCAGTCCTCTCTTTTTGGAACTGCCCTTGTACTGGCCTTTGCTTTGTGCTCTTTGAATGCATAACTGCTACATTAAGGTTTGTAGCAGGTGTAATTTTTCCACACTTCTGCCTGTCAGGATGTGTTTACCATGATTTGAGGTGTTTGCCATGCTTTGCAGGCCTGTAGGACTAGTATGGGAACTACTGGATAGTTAGCAAGTTGTTTTAAAAATTTGGAATTTAGTTTAACTTATAGTTCCTGAAACATGATGATTTTCTTTTTCAAATGTGGAAAATAAACTGTTTCAGACACACACAGAATGGATGCAGGAAAGGGATTGCAGCTGGAAGTGTTCACAGAACCTTGTCTTGTGTGGGACCATGAGCAGCTGCTTCAGTAGATGAGGCAGAAATCAGTACCTGTTGCTGATAAAGCTTTTGCTTTTCAATATTAATATTTCAAAAAACAGTATTTAGAGATGCTTCTGGCAGAATTTCATGTTCAGAGACTTCTTTTTTTCAAACCATGGTAAAAGAAAAAAGGAAAAAAAAGTGCAGATAGCCCTCAAAGGTACTTTATAAAAATGTAGGTATTCTGAGAAAGCCACCTTGCTCCTTCTGTCCTTCCTAAGTCTGGAGATAAGCTGGAACCAGGACAGTGGATCTGTATTGAAGGTCATGGCAGCTTCACTTTTCAGTAAAATTTGCCCCTCTCTCTCAGGTAGCCCTGTAATTACTTACATGCTGTTTCTGTTCATAGGATAACAGAGATTTAATGTTTGGGTATCATGCAAAGGGATGTTTTCCAGCAGGTAGTCAGATGATGTTGAGGTGGTTCTGAAAAGGCATGGAGAGGCAGTTGCAAGTGGGAACAGTTGAGGTTTTTGGTTTGCTAGTAAAATTTCTTGGGAGTGTGTGTGAAACTTTTAATTTCTTTTAATGTGTGCATAACACTTAATGAGATAGCACTTAAGACTGTAATTGTGTGTACACAGCTAATGCCTAACAGTTTTCAGACAATCTGTTTAAAACCTCAGAGTGCTATAGCAATGCAAATAGGAATCTGGTTGCTTTGAGTGGGATTTATAGTTTTGGGTAACTTTGCATACTCAAAAATAAAGTAAAATAAACCTTTTCAGGAGCTAATGTGACTCCTTTGGGGGGGGATGTTAGAACATACTAAATGCTTTAAGAATTTCATGGTAACTATAAATATAATCTAATAAACATAAATTTCACAAGCACAGAAACTACATAGAAAAAAAAATGGTTTGGGCCTTAGTTCTGGGACAAGTTCTGGCATAAGGTAATGGAAGTCCAGCTGAATTTTTACCAAGGATTGATGTTGTGCAGGGGCAAAGCCTGTTAGTTTCTCAGAATAGATAGCTGTGAGTCATTAAAATAAACAAAATAATTTGCTGGTTGCATAAATGGTTTCCAAGTCTTTGCTTAAAAATGGACACTGCACTAGTTTAGGTAAATGCTAGCACTATATTGTTATTCCTGAATTAGTGATTATATGGAAGGTGTCCTTGCCCATGGCAGGGCAGTTGGAATTAGATTTTTGCTCTTTCTATATTAAACCATTGTATGGTTCTTTATTTTTGGTGGACGAGTCAGAACGCAGAATATGTAAAGACTGTGAGCAGTAAGGATAGTGGGTCCTTAATGTTTCACAATGTGTAAAATGTGTAAACTATGTCAAATAGTTAAAATGCTTTGAGGTTTTCTGGGGGCTCTGGGGTGGTTTTTTTCAGTTGGATCAATTACAGAACACTTACTGAAGGCACTAAACAAATATTTTTTATTTTTAGTCTTTATCTGTACCAAAAACTTATATTAAACTTTGTTTTTATTCTTGTGTTCTTTAGTGACTGAAATACTGAAGCTATAAACAAAATTTAATGTACACACATTCATGAATTTTTAGTGAAAATGGTTCCAAATATTAGAATAATCACAATCAATTATTGTTTGGAGTAATTTTGAAATTATAGATGTTGTAAAATTGGGTTTTGGTGGTGTTTTTTGGTGGTACAATATTGTCATACAGTACATGGTTTTAACACTCTTTAGAGGATTGAAGGACTGCAGTTGTTGTATGTATGATTTTTGAGGGATTGATTGACTATGGCAGTTGAATGTGTGATGCTTAAATAAGTACGGTTCAATTTCTACTTGGAAAGTAAAATAAAAACCCAACCTGTTTACAGGTGCTGAGTTGATGGTCTGTTATTGCTCCATGGTGTGTCTATCTTAATTTTTTTAAAATAGAGTTTCCTGACTGCTCTTTGTGAAACTTCAATTTCTGAATGCATGTTGGCGTAAGGGATGAATTTTCTGTAAATTTGCTCTTACTGCAGTTGGGAATACAGTTATTAGAACAGGGCAGTCTGTTGAATATGAATGTTCAGTTTCTAGTAACCTAGCAAACTAAATTGTTTTGCAAGTTGTCATTTACCTTATTCTCAGAATTAAAGGGATGAAAAATTCTTCTCAGCTTATTAGCTCTGTTAAAGCAGTAGTATGTTACTGGGTAAGAGTTATTCAGACCTCTCTTGTGAGACAGAGCAGACACCATACTCCTAAAGCTTTTGTAACACAAATATTAATATTAAATATTAACACCAAAAGTATTACTGGCTCATCTGGTACAAAATACTGCAGTGTTGAATAACTGACTTGAAGAGAACTCATTCTGTAAGAGATGCAATGGAATTAACCTTCCTGAAGACCAGTCGTTGTTTTTCAAAAGATATGTCATGGCTATATTTCAGAACTAAACTACTGATTAGAAAAACAGATTAATTTCTCTGAGAGTTCCCTTTGATTAAGGTAGGAGATGCACTGCTGCTTGGTTGACATTCTGCTGCTGTTAACTACAGCTAAAAATTGCACTGGCTCCCCCCCCCCACCAAAAAAAAAAAAAATTAACCCCTAACACCCATAGTTGATGCTAATTGAGGCAGTTGTCAGCCAGAACTAATAGTACCAGTATGAATTCAGGCTTGCTTTGACTGTGCAAGCTAAAGCAAATGGAAATGATGTCTTGTTTACTGTGCTGACAGGAGGGTGTGTGTGTATTTGGAACTTGCAGTAGTTGAGAGAACAGACCCTGTAATACAGTTATGAATGTAAATGGCTTCAAAGAATATACTGGAGCCTGTAAGCTTCTTGGAACTTGTATATGAGGTGATAGGATTTGCAAGCTCTTTGTGATTAGTTTTGGTATGGGAACATCAGTCTTTGTAGCCCTGAACTGCCAACAACCTTTGTCCTTTATTTTACCTTCAGAAAAAAAAGGGGGGGATGGGGTGGGGTCATGTTTGAAATAGGGAAGTAAATGAATGTTGGCTAATGGCCATGTCTTTTCCTAGAGCAAAAAATATCTTGGAAAGATAGATGAGATTGTGAACCTGGATTTGAATGATATGTGAAGCTTTCTAAATTATTTATAAGCACAAGCCTTTTTGAAATGGCTAAAGCACTGTTGTTACATTGAAGGGAAAGAGAATGGTATGGTTGCCAAGAGGAGATTTTTACTGGATTCTGCTAAAAGAATAATCTGTCTTTTAAAATTATCTGTGTTAAGCTTTAAGTAGCAGTTAAGAAATGTCCACACAATACTGTGATATCTGTTTGAATAGCTCTGGACCCTTTTTCTGCTGCTGATTTTTAGCATAGTTTACGTATTTTGGGTTTTTTGTTAGTATCATTTTGCTCCAGTGACATATCTGATGAAAGCAAAATTATGGGAAAGATCTGTTGAATTATATCTGACTGGCAAGAATAGTAACTAATTAATTCTTTCTTATTTTATTTATACATACATTGTTTTTATCCAGTGAAAAGTCCTGCAAGTAGTTGGTACAACCGTTTCCACCTCTAGAACTACAGATCTCGTTCAGTGTCATCCTTCTAAAACTGACAACACCAATAATGCTTCTTTTTTGAAGCATGACCATTTTTGAAAGCTGTTTTATAACTTAAACAGTTGTTTTTATCCAAGTAGCAATTTCATATTTCAGCTAACCATATAATCCATAATGGAGAGCTCAGTAAGACAAAAGACTGCAGATGACGTTTGTTCCTATTGGTTATAGGGTGGTTACAGCAGCTCCCGTTTGTAGACGATGGAAGAGAACACACATCTCCTTACTTATGACAAGTTCAGCTCTGTTTATCTTGCATGTGTATTCTTTGAGGTATACAAATATGTCAATATTTCAGTAATTGGATTGTGAAGAGTTGAACAGTGGGCAGACCTGCTGAGGACTAAGTTTTCAGAAAAAGTATGGTGCCTTGGGGTATGTTTATATGGAAGTATGTTTGTGTGTGCTCCTCTTCTATGGCTAGGACAAACTTACTTTCCTGGTGTCAGCATTCTTTATGCTGCTTGGCTTCAAATGATCATAAAGCTTAATAACATAAAAGTAGTTTCAATATTTCTGTGTTATATTGTGTTGAGATATAAGGGCATATCACCATGGAACTAATTCTTTCACAAGAATACCCTTAAAAACAAGCATTCCCCACTTCCCAGATCTGTAATGGAATACAGATTTATAGGTCAAGTGAAGATAGCCTGCCAGCTTTCAAAGTATTGTAGCATAAAGAGAAAATAGAAATTGAAGGTAAAGCAAATAAATGATTGCTTTGATATGTTAAACTAAGGGCATTGCCTTCCTGAATCTGGAAACTGTGAATTCACTAAAGAAACCATTTCAATCTGAGTTATTGTGATACTCTCTGCTAGAAGGTACTCTGTTATTTGACTATCCCATTTGGGATAAATAGTTGCATATAATTTTATTTGTTACAGACCTGTTTACAAATACTTCCATATAGTTGGTAATACATTAATATTTTGGATGTTGCAGGTTAGTGTTTTCTTTAAAGCTCTAAAATGTAATGCAGAAACAATATAATAAATATTCTCTGATGGTTTATTATGTAATTGATAAAGAAGATGGGAAGTAGATTTGTATCCAGTCTGGAGTAATTCTCTGAAGAGTTGTGTATTGCTTCTAGACATTGAAAGATTTGCATGTTTTTTGTTATGAATGTCTGTCAAAGCTGATGGGACTCATCAGACTGGCACGGATAACCCTTGATCCGTTAAATCCAGTGCTTTTACCCTAAAATGGTAATTTCAGAGGAGGGTATGAGTTGTATTGAATTTCCAAGTAATAAAATATGTCCTGAATTTGAGTTTTTGTCTTGTGTAAAGGAACTATGCTTGTCTGTAATAAAGACTAGTTTACATCTTGATCTTTGAGCACTGTTGCTTTTGAAGAACAAGCAATTGTGTTCTAGAGTTGCAGTTGTGTGCAAGAAAAGTGTCCCAAGTTCTAATTTTTCCATTTTTTTGTTAACACTACTCTTGTGTTGGAGACCTATACAGGGTGGTTTATTATGGGCCAACTTGAACTTTATGAAGTATGTTAAGATGAAAACTTTTGCAACAAAGTTAGTAAACTGGACATTTGCCTTGCCAATTAGTATATATTACAGCGAAATACCAAGTAAAAGCCTTGGAAGCTGGAGGGTTTTGGTTTGGAGTTTTTTTGTTGGCTAACTGTCTGTTTCTTTTTAAATCTAGCCACGAGCTGATCCCATCCCAATATGTAGCTTTTGCTTGGGAACAAAAGAATCAAATCGTGAAAAAAAGCCAGAAGAGCTCTTGTCTTGTGCAGATTGTGGCAGCAGTGGTAAGTTGGCTGAATTTACAAATACTAGAAATGTTTATGTTTTAGTATGTATTTTAAAAAATATTTTAAGCTTGTGAACCTTATCCTCTCTTTGAACAAATATATATCAAGAACTGAAACCAGGGGGACAGAAGAATTTGTTGTTGTTTTTCTTGCTTCGTTTGTTTTGGTTTTGCTTGGTTTTTTTAAACTAGAATTTTGTCATCTTTAGGATAATTACAAGTGAGAGGTATGAATTCATATTTGTGTCAAAATATAGATCTGCTGAGTAAATTAAAAGGGGGAACCACACTTTTACAATACAAGAACTCAGTTATTGTTTGGGATCTATGTTGGGTCTGAAAACTCAGTTTTGCATTTTGACATCAAACGATGATCAAGAATTTTGATTTCACAGATTTGCAACATTTCAGAAGCTGAGGAATATTCATAGTAATAAAGACTATGTAGCAGTCTTTGGTGCTGCACATCTTGTGTATCCAGTTCATTTTTTAATAAAATTATTGAGTTACTCAAGAGGGAATTTGAATAATATTTTAGGTAACGTACCACATGAGGTGGGCAGCTGGTTGGTTACTTGTCAGGCACAAGATAATGACGCTGCTGATTGCATGTACCTCACTCCTGTGTGCTGCAGCAGCTCTTGCAGACTCTGGCTGTTCGTAATGCAGGTGCTTCTCTTCTCTTCTCTGTGCTGACCAGTGCTGGGGCCCGAGGCAACAGCCTGAACTTGGGTCAGGGGAGGTGTGGAAAAAACTTCTCACAGGAGGTGGTTGTGCACTAGAACAGGCTCCCCAGGGCACCAAGGCTGACAAAGCTCTCAAGGCACATGGTGTGACTCTTGGGGATGCCCTGTGAAGGGCCGGGAGTTGGACTTGATGATCCTTGCAGGTCCCTTCCAGCTCTGGATATTCTGTGCATCTGGAATCCATGAGTAGCATCATTTTGTAGGTATGCTGACAGTAGCTATGGCAGTTCTCAGGTCAGGCTACATCAGTACTTGAGTAAAAATAGAGATAGTATGGATAAAAATATGTTTCCAGTTAATCAAGATCTGTTATTGGTTGTCTACTTCTCAATTGTTGCCCTGATAGTTGCTTTGTATTTTAGCCAGTGTATTTTTTAGTATATTTTACCCAGTTATTATACTCTGAAATAAGAAAATTACTTTTTTAACCCAGTATGCAACAGCAAACCTCATAAATTTAAATTGTCTTCCTTTAGTGGTTTATAGGTTACAGGTCTCATCTGTTTTCAAGTCTGTTTTGTGATATTTGCAAAATTAATACTTGCTTAGACTTTGGTGCACAGAGTTTACATTTATCAGGTGAGCTTAGATATCAGCTACTCTTCTATTGTGTAATAATTCCCTGGTGGGTCTTAAGACACTTTAGAACTGGAAGTCTTGACTTTCATGGATCAGCTTCTATTTGAATTAACACCGATACATTCTCTCTGCCTCATTAAGACTAAATTATCTTTAATTAGTTCCTCAGATGTATTAGATAGAAGGAATGAAATGGTGAGACTGCCAATCAGTTTGCTGGATGGTTAAACTTTAGCTAGTGATGCCTAACTAAAATAAAAACCAATTTCAGTGCAATTTATAAATAACAAAACTTCACTCAAGTGGAGTTTTATTGTAATTGGATTTGTAATTTTGCAGATTGCAGTGTATCTCAAAGCTGGTCTTGGTGTCTAACAAATAGAAAAGAAATTGCATGTTGTGCACAGCAAGCAAATTGTTCAGTTGATCAGAGATTAAATTGCAGTGCCCACTACTGGCATGCCTGTTTTCCCTTTTTGTTTTTGTGTCAAGTTGCTTTTGTCTTTTCAGGTAGTGCTTCTGCATTCTGAAAGCAGAAACTAGCTGGATAACTAGGTGCACATTTTTGTGGTACTTGGGAGGAAAAATATTTGGGTATTAGAAATGAAGTGCACTGCTATGTCAGTTGGCACAGAGGGTTTTCTCAAGAAGTAAGATGAGGGATGCCAGATGTGCGAAAACAAATCCCATTACAGAAGCAGACATAGTTGCTCATGGTTTTGGTTGTGTTTTGTAATTTGGCTTTTTTTTTCCTCTCCTTTTTCACTATCTCTTGATTTTGAAAAATCAATACACTTGAGAACTGGAATCGAACTCTGCTTCTATTTTTTCCAAACAAGATGTGCGGAAGCAATTAAAGATTAATGCTGCTGACAGATTTTTATGAGGGTTTGAAGTTGTAGAATGGGGAGGGAAAAAATTGAGTGACTGGAGAATTATAATAAATGTTTTTTAAAGGGGGCAAAAATAGCAAAAAGTAGAATACCTGTGGGTATTTTCCTTTTAAATTAGATGTTATCCTGAGGAGGCAAGAGGGTTACTGAGCTGGAGAGCAGAGCAACAGAGACGCTGGACTCAGGTCAGAAGGAGTAGGGACAGAAAATATTTGGAAAGAACTGGGCAGAGATCGCTTTCTAAATGAGATTTAGAGTATGCTTTAGTAATAATGGAATATAGCAATTGTCTTAATTATTGCTGTCTGTAGAAGGATATCAGGTTAGTTGGATAAAATGAACTGCTAAGAAAGCTGCAGGTAGAAAAAACTGGTACATCCCCAAGACAGGTGCACTGACCATCGCTGCTCATAGCTAAAGTCTCCCTAAATAATAATAACAACAATTTGTACCTACAAGATTATTAGACACAAATTGAGGAGGTTTTTTTGTGAATTATCTACACAGTAGTTCCCAGCATTTGTGTTTAAGTTAAAAATAACTGGAGATACTAGCATAACTTATTTCGCACTGTGTTTAATTGTAGTCACTGATCTAATGCTTCTTTTAAATGACTAGCTTTTTAATCAAATCCTTTAATGAATCAAAAAGACTCAGTTTTGTGAGCCAGACACAAAAGTGGGCAGGTTAAAGAAATTGCCTTCAATCACAAAGGAATGAGAACCTCACTTTTGTCTTCCTGGTCTCGCCTAATTTCTACCATGTCAGTGTATCGCAAATCTGAACCATTTCTAACATGGATAAATAAATTTTGAAGTGTTTCATTTTAAAGTAGGCCTGTATGTATTCCTGGTGAAATCTTCCAGCTTGCAAAGGTCTACATTTCCAGTAATTTGGTAAACTTGTTTGGTACGTTAAAATATTGATGCTGCTGAGTTTTAAAAGGAAGTTACGTGGTGGAGCCAGGAGAAATTACCAGTTTAAACACTTCAAGCTAGTGTTGGAAACCTCTTGGAGTTTTATCAGTTTCTGGATATGAAGAAGAGAGTATGTTTGTAATTTGAGTTTTAGATTACTTAGAGGTGGAATACTGCAAATTTGGGAGCCCAGAACATGCTTTCCTTCAGCTCTCCAATTTAAAACAAAAGCTAGCTGTAAAATCAGTGAAGGGCACCGTAACTTCAAATGACTATTGAAATCTGTTAAACTACAAAATTTGTATAACTGCTATGAATGTAGTTAAACAGTTCCATTTAAAATTGAAACTTGTTGGTTACCACTTAATGTCTGGTAGGCATTACCCTATACATGTTACTGTTACATTTGCACTATGTCAATCTGTGTCTAAAATGAATAGTTTAAGTATTATCAGCTATTAAAGAATCATACCATATGGTATTTTGAAATCTAAAAGTTCCTGGGCTGTCTCTGCTAGTGCGTACCTAGAAAAGATGGTGAAAAAAATATGGCAAATCCATAGTGATGGTTCTCATTTGCAGTCTTCCAGTTCTAGTTACTTGTGGCTCAAGGATTAGGAATTGCAGGCATGTTTAATACCAGTGGAATATTTTTCTTGTATTTTTGTCTGATAATAAAATCTAATGATTAAAGAAATGTATTAAGATGTGTAATTGCTTGAATGAGAAATATTCCTTTGGGACATAAGAGATACAAATAACACAGTTATACTTAATTTGTTCAAGCAGTGGTTACCAACCAGTGAGAATGGATCTTCCATATGTTTATACATCGCAGTTATTTATGTAAAACAACATTAAAATCAACAGTTTGAACTGCAACTTACTTGCTCCTTGAAATAAATCACTTCTGTGCAGGGTAGATAACTGGAGTTAAATACACTTACATGGAGGTGATTGATTCATGACTACGCTTTAATGTGTTAATAGGGTTGTTAAGTCATAGGTGATAAAATAAGTCTTTATGTGATATTGATTACTAATATCAGCCTCTCTAGAGGGTTTTATAGAAGGGGACAATATCTCATGAAACTCATCTCTGCTCTTATAGTATATTTGTCACATTCTTGAAAGTGCATACTCAATTTTAACCCCAAAAATGTTGGTATATCTTAAACTGTATGCAAAGAATCAAATGATTATGCTTTTTCAATATTTTTCTGAAACTACTCTTTGAATTTATTATTGATTGCTCCTTCCTTATAGGTTATATATCTGCATTTTATTTTGAGAAAATGCACAATTCAAGTTGTCTTTCCAAGTTTAACAATAAAGTGGTTTAAACCTTGGATAGATAGAATAAAAGGAGGTAAAATCTGAAATTGTCCCTTATTCAGGCGGCTTTTGAATTCCATCAGTCTTTGCCATTCGTGCCTCAGTCCATTACACAAAAATAGCAAATGCTCATAGATTAGATTGTACTTTTGTTTGTGGTGTTTTAGCTCAGTCCTGGACTGAGAGACAGTTGATGGAGAAAGTCTGAATCACTGTAACTGCAGCATTACCTAGAAGAAAGCACTCATTCCAGCGCTGACAGTGAGAGGAAAGTACCTTTGTGTGCCACGTCGCTGCAGCCATCTCTAAGTGCACCATGGCATCAGGGATTCTTCTCTCTCTGACAACTTCTGTGTTTATGCTCATAATAGATAATCTCTGAATATAATACTCTCATCAAGTGTTTCCCTGGGAATGCTTATCCCTTCCTATATAGCAGTGCTTTTATCTTGTGTCGATTAGGGCTACGCTCTGAGGTTGTTGAAGACATGAAAAAATCTCTGCTAGTACTGCCTCAGGTGCTGAATGTGTTCAGTTGCTTGGTATCTTCTGTTAATTGGAAAAATCCTGTCGGCCTTCAAGACTACTGTGAAAAGAAGAGTGGTCCTGCTGAAGAGGTTTTGTGGGAGGTGGCAGTTCAGTATTCCACACCCACCTCCTCAATATTAAACCTTATATTGCAATATGTTTTCCTTATGCCAATTGCTAGACTAATTTTTTTCTCTTTTTATTACTCTGAAATTGTTCTTTGGGTATAATTAAGTAATTAGTTGAAATAAAAAATACATATAGTTTGGCTTTTCAGTTTCTCTGGCAGATACTTAGTATAGTTAGAAAAATAACTAATGCAATTTTATCTGAAGATTTCCTCTGTCTATTTTGCACAGCTATGAAAGGGGAATATGATCAAGTTTATACATATACTTTTTTCAGAACATATGACAGTTTAATATGCTATGGAAATAACCTAGTGAAAATAAAAAGTTCAGTGTTAGGTCCTTATGTAGACCATTCACTGGTGTCAGTTACAGTAAAAGTCAGTTTTCTACCTGTCTTCATGAATGGGTTTAATGACATAGTGTATATTTCTATGAAGCAGATGAGCTAAATAGTGTGTTGCAGAATTCTGAAAGCAGATAGTACTTGCAGTGTTCTGGTGGTGCTGACTACATCCTGGCTGAACTTCAGAATCAATCCAACCAATCTTAAATCTCAGCCTCTCAATAACATTTTGGTATTTTTTAGGACATCCATCATGTTTGAAATTCTGTCCTGAGTTAACAACAAACGTGAAGGCGTTGAGGTGGCAGTGTATTGAATGCAAGACATGCAGTGCATGTAGGATCCAAGGCAAAAATGCAGTAAGTTAGACTTGTTCAGTGTTACTGGACTTCTCTTTGTTTATAGTACCTTTATAATTAGTGCATGTCCAAATGCAAACAGCTTCAAGCAATGCTGTATTAAGTCTTTTTTTTCCTTTTTCCTTTTCTCCACCCCCTCATCCCTGCCCCCCCAGGATAACATGCTTTTTTGCGACTCCTGTGATCGAGGGTTCCACATGGAGTGCTGTGACCCGCCGCTATCCCGAATGCCAAAAGGTGATCTAAAAAATCCTTTCTATGAAAGTACTTTCATTTGCAGTCTTGTATTAAGTGACCAAAACCTGTTGGGCCTGCTATTTTCATTTTTCTTTTCAATGATAAATAGTATGATTTCGTTCATATCAAAGGAAATTTTACTTGTCATTACATGAGGGCTTTTTTCCCTTAGGAAAATAATAAAGGTCTACATGTAGTTCACCAGATGTATTCACTGTGCAATGAGTTGTTGCCCCAGTTATTGTAGGTGAAATTTTAGAAAGGCTATTTAAATGCTTGGAGTATATACACTGACAAAAGTTCTTGAAACATGTAGAAGAGACTCTTCTCCCTGCCTTTTGTAGGAGTAATTGGAAAACCAGGAGACAAAACAAAATGCATTTGTCTTCAGGTTCTCTAATCACTAGATTTCTGACCTATGGCACCTCTCACTTTTGCTCTTACATCTTTATGGCTTTCCCTATTTAATCTTAAAGTTACATTAAAGACTTTCTTCAGTTCCTCCCCTCCCAGTCCCCAGCCTCATCTACAATACATGTTTGGCTACCTGATGTTAAAAGGATGTTAATTCAAGTTGTGTATTAAAACAAATATACCATAGGTGAGAAATAGTATATTTAGCATGCTCTACCCTAGTGGCGTTGTTACGCACGTGTAAATTTTTTACCCATCTTAATTCTGTCTGGAGAAAGGTAGTATAAGGAGGGACAAGCTAGAACAGAAATTCTTCTAGGAATTCTTGCTCATAATCTTTCCTGTGATTCTTGTTGGCTCTTGTATCCCCCTTTCCATAAGCACTTTGCTTTTAAAAATTTCAGAGTATAGATAGACGTGGATCACTCTTTTGTCCACTTTCCTTTGCCTATGTTCTGTTCAAGAGACAATTTGCTGACTCTGTATATACTTGGTGTGTATCTTGGTAAACACCTGCATTGTGCAGATTAGATAAACTGTGTACAACTAAACTCTTTTTCCTTTATATAGGGATGTGGATTTGCCAGGTCTGTAGACCAAAGAAGAAAGGGAGAAAGCTGCTTCATGAGAAGGCTGCGCAAATAAGGAGACGATATGCAAAACCTATTGGACGACCGAAAAATAAATTAAAGCAACGAATGTTGTAAGTTTCTCTTGGTTTTTATTTCTTTAGTTGTTTCTGAGAATGTAGTCAGATAAGAGTTTGATACAGGTTTAAGCACCGTTTTTAACTCTCTTTCAAATTGGGGAAAACAGATAACGAGTGATTTTGTATGTGCCTTTCAGCCCAATGTTCAATAACTTCTATACTATAGTAGGTGCTTTTGGTGTCATGTCAGGTGGTGATAAAAAAATTACTGTAACTTAGTTTTTCAGATTCCATAAGTTTTTATCAAAAATTGTACCTATAGCAAATGCAAATAAACTTCTGTATAATAACATATGCCACAGCTGTCTTTTAAGTGTAGCTTCAAATAATTGTAGTACCTACAGAATACAAAGTGGATGATATCAAGCTTGTTATAGACAGCTTCAGGAGACCATTCTGCTGAAAGAGCTGTTAGAAAATTGTATAAAAATTACTTTATTAGTTAATATCAGCTCACAAAACCCGTTCCGAAAAGCAAACTATACAAGTAACAGAGAAGTTCTGGTTTCAGTGGTACTCTGGAAAAGATGATTACTCAAATTCTGCTGTTAACCTGCTACCAGTTACTAGGAAAAGAGATTGCAATTCCTCTTGCTTCTCAGGACTGTGTTTATCCAAAACAAGAGTGTGCTGTAATGTTTTTTAGCATCTGTCTTCCCAGGAAACACTGTAGCTGAAGATTGTAAGTCTTAGTTAGAGGATTGTTTAAGTAGAGTTGACATTACACTGAGCATTAAATAGGAACAGATTCTGTGTCAGCTACAGTAGCATGTTGCCCTCCATCACATGTTCCTATCCATATACACCTTTTTTGCCCCTATTTAAGTATTATTTAATTGTTTGGCTATGTCAACTGAGCAGCTGAAAAGCTTTCTGGCTCCACGAACTACTTATTCTGTACATTGTGATGTTATTCTCTACAGTCTAAAAACCTGTCTTATATTATTCAGAATTGCATGGGTGCTGCTGTAAAACTTTGCATTTTGCAAAACAAGGATTTTTGAAGCCAGTGGAGCCCACATGTGAAAATAGAAGGAAAAGTACTTGCAGTACAATGCACTAGTCAAGTTTATTTACTTGATACTGTGCATCTTGCTGTATTGTCTTTTGCCTTTCTCTCTTCCAGGATCATTCATCTTGCTTTTTTGTTTCTTGTCCTAAAGTTCAGTGTATGTTGCTCTAGTAAAGTAGTTCAGGACAGGAATAAAGTATGACACTACGCGAAAGTAAAAGATGTAGTTGTGCTGGCTGGTGAGACCATGCTGTTAGACTGGGTGAAACATTGTACTTCTCCATTCTCCTCCTGAATAAATAGCTTAGGAATTTGAAGGTCATTGAGATTTCTATATATCATTGTGTGTGCATGATAAAAATATTCCCTATATCTCTAGCTATGCCTTGGGTGTTAGTTGTACCTCTGGTTGTATTTACTCTTTGAAAACACATAAACCTTCAGCTGGAGGTTAGGGCTCTCTTGTGGTTCAGGAGTGATACTCCCCAGCTTAGTGCTCCTGCTGAGGCTCCCTGCTCTCTTGCTTCCCCCTCCCCTGCCAGTGTCTGGAGAGGAGAATTGAAGGCACAAAAAGTAAATATCCAGGCTGAGATAAGAACAATTTACTGGAAACAGGAGTGAGAAAAGAAAGCAAACAGTAACAGCTACAGTACCAATAACAAAGTGTACAAGACAAGCAAAACAATTCACGTGTGATTGACATGGGGTTACCCAGCTGCTCCCTGCTTACCTGACTGCAAAGAACTCCTCCTCCCTGGAAGAGAGTCCCTCTCCCTGCCCATGAGGTGGTACAGAATAACGACTGGGTCCTGGACATGTTCCCCTTGGCTACTGCAAAAATTAACCCTGCCCTGACCAGAACCGGGACCGGTTCTAATACAGTCCTGCCATCTTTCTTCTCTGCAGACATGCATGTTTGGGTTCCCAAGGGGTGGATTTAGCAGCAATGTACCCCTGGACACTAATTCTGCTTCTCTTCCTTCCTCATACATGTAATAGAAAGGTTGGAAATGTTATGAGGGTTTTCGTGTTATGTTTTACTGTTGAGATGTTGAGCTGCAACTTTTATAGTGAACATCATGCTAAAGGATGCAGAAGTTCTTTTAGTATTATATGAAGATTGTTAACATTTTCAGAAAGGTTTTCTTTGTAGCATGTGAGCTGCATGAGCATGTTACAGGAGTGCTTGGGAAGCACTATGTAAAATAAATATTTGCAATACTGCCAGCACATTTCTATTACTTCGGTGTCTCATATATAAAACAAAGTAATCTTGTTTTGGAAAAATAGTGGTTAGAGATAGAATAGGAGAAGAGACTCTTTGGCATGAAATCCTATTTAAAAGTGATTGTGGGGTATGGAAGACAATAGTGTCGAACATAAAAAGTGTGTAATCACATGAAATACAGGAAGGTTAGCCAATGCCATTTACTCCTTGTATAGTACAAAGAAAATCTTTCGAGTGGTACTGGAATAATTTTTTGCCTGTTGACCATCTGTAGGAAGCCCTTCACAGGCAAATTACTGTGGAAGATTAATTTAAACCAGGTGTGTGCTGGCCTCTGGCACTGCTGGTGGTTCCCACATCTGGCACTGAGAACAGGTCTTGGGATGGACTTATGTGTATGACACCAAAGGATTCAAAAGATTTAGAAGTTCTTGGTTTTGTTGCCTCTTAGGAACTAACCAAATTTAAGGATGTGTGGGGTGGAAGAGGGGCTGGTTCTTAAGCTGGTGGGCTCTTGGAGGTCAGTAACCAGATGGTGGCCCTCGGCTGTTGAATCCCTAATTAGAAGTAACCTGTTGCAATTAATTACTTCAGTATCTCAATTAAGAGGGTAGAAGTCTGTGGAAGAAAACTTTCTGCTGCAAAGTAAATAAGTGAACTTCAAAGAGCAGGATGGAAAAGGGAATGAAAGAAGGCATGTGATACAACTGTGTAGCTTTGTTTGGCTTTGCAATTTGATTGTATGCCCCGATAACTATTTCTTTTACTGCAGATATTTTCAAAACTTCTGTTTCTGTATGCTAAAATATACTACTCTGCAGTGTAGTTCCTCTCTTCAGTTATTAGCAACTAGTTAAACCTGTAATTCTATTCTCACAAATGTTGGCTTTCAGTATGCTCTTTTTCTTCCTAGCATTTAAATAAGATTCACTACTACTCTGTTTTTTCCTAACACTGTCTGTGTTAGGCCTGATGAGTTCATGGCTTTTCTGCAAATGCACCTTGGTTAGCCTTGCTCTTTCCTTTCCTTTGCTATTTCTGTTTTTTGCTATTTTGAATGTCTAAAGAGTCTATTTCTTTGGTTCTGTTGTAATGCTCTTAATAAACTACCTTGTTTGGCTTTTAGGTCTTTGGTGGTAACTTTTATTGCCATGTTTTACATAATCCAACAAGAGTGTGGAAAAAAAGCAGTTTCTTGAAGATTGACTGTTTGCTTTGAAGGATTAATAGGCTTTCTCTACAGTTTAAGCAAATGTAGTCTGAAGTTAACTGTTTTGATATCATATTAACAGTGAAAACATTAATCTTCTCTGTGTGTACAATAAACTCTATGGTGATGGAGCAGTTGTTGTACAAACACAATGTAATGATATTTTTTCCAAAGAGGCACACTTAGGCTATGCCTGAAAGTATATGAGAAGGCTGTATACTTGGAAGATCTTGCTATGCCAGCACTTTTTATATGTCTTTGGACTGTCTTCTAGAGATAAGAGGGGAGGGGGAACAAAAAGGAGAAGGGGAAAAAAAAGATGATTGTTACGTCATAGTGTGAAATGTATTTCCAAAATGTAAGTGTCTTTAAATTTCTTTAGAGATTTTTGAGTACAGTGCTCCAGGTAACTTTTATAAACTGTAGTGCTATTTGACAGTAAAGATTTTGAATGCTGATTTTTATTTTTCAAATTTTTGCATAGGTCTGTAACCAGTGATGAAGGATCCATGAATGCATTCACAGGAAGGGGGTCACCTGGTAGGGGTCAAAAGACTAAAGTCTGTACCACACCTTCATCTGGTCATGCTGCATCTGTGAAGGATTCAAGCAGCAGATTGCCTGTTACAGACCCCACTCGGCCTGGTGCCACCACCAAAATCACCACCACCTCCACCTACATATCTGCCTCTACACTTAAAGTTAACAAGAAAACCAAAGGTCTCATTGATGGCCTTACTAAGTTCTTTACACCATCACCTGATGGTCGCAGATCACGAGGTGAAATAATAGACTTTTCAAAGCACTATCGTCCAAGGAAAAAGGTCTCTCAGAAACAGTCATGCACTTCTCTTGTGTTGGCTACAGGTACCACACAAAAGCTAAAACCTCCACCTTCTTCACTTCTACCCCCAATCCCCATCTCTGGTCAGAGCCCCAGTTCTCAAAAATCCAGCACTTTGACTTCTTTTAACTCTCCCCAAAGTTCTTCCAGTCAGTCAAGCATACCCTCCTTTAGTAGCCTTCCTAGCAGCAGTCAGCTAAAGGGACTCTTTGATGGACTCTCTCATATCTATACTACTCATGAACTGTCTCGAAAAAAGAGTCACCCAAGCTATGCACCCCTCAAGCACTTGTGCAGTAAACCAGAATTATCTTCCACATCACCATCTAATAATCATTTCTGTGGAAAGAAAGAGGTTAGGAGTAGGTTTGTGTCTCATGCCTGTGTCTCTGGATGGGGTGTGTCTAGAGGACATGCTTTTAAAGCAATTGCTCACCTCAAGAGAACAGCTTTCTTTAAAAAGCACAGGATTCTAGGCAGATTAAAGTATAAAATGACCCCTCAGATGGGGACCCCCTCACCAGGGAAGGGGAGCTTGACAGACGGAAGGATTAAACCTGATCAGGATGATGGTAAGCAAAGGTCGAAGCGCCAACCAAACCTGCGTCCCGTCCAAAACCAAAACTCTTATCACATAGGTCTTAGCTATTTCTCTTGTTCTTATTTCACTTTCATACAAAAACAACAAAACTTTGACCTTTTATCTAATGCTGACTAAATCTTCAAAACATTTTTTTGGTTGGTTTTTTTCTGACTAATACCACACCACTTTTTTATTTTTTGCATCTGTAGTGACACTAGGAGCCCCAAATGCCTTCATAATGTTGCTTCTGGCTGTGTAGTAGCGCATGAGTAGCCACTTGTCATGCCACCTCCTTGTTCTCCCCTGCCCTTCCTGTGGCAGTAGTGCTGTCATCATGACTGTGTGATTGTGTACTGTCAGTGCTTATAACGGTGGGCATTTCAATTCATTTCCCTCTGCTCCATTGCTTTTTCATGAACAGTTCCATTGTACTACAGTCTCCACAACACTTGATCTCTACTGCTGTGAACTACCTTTTTATTACTTTTATTTGAGAAAAAACCCTTTTAATTTATGATGTTTGAATGAAGACTTAGTTTAGCATTAATCTTCAAGTTTTAAGGGCAACTTTTTTTCTCTTGTGTTTATTTTTTACCTTCCGGAATACACTGGAATTTATCAGGTGGCGTAGTTCTAGCAATCAAATGTGCTCCATTTCATGAGGTTCAAAACTAGTTTAGTAGAACTGGACTATAAAGGCTTATACAGACAGACAAGCAAGTACCAAAAAATAGCTTGTGCAACAGCAAGCTACAAAAGAAGGGGGGGTGAAGGGTTCACTTCTGTTACTTAGTAATCCCAAATTTGGTTACAATGGGGACAGCCATAGTTGCAATCCTGTTTAGTAGTATCACTGCTAGTGCAAATATAATCTTCATGTCTGTGAATAAACTTTTTGCTGGTTTTAAATAACAGATACTGAAATCAAACTAAGCATCAAACAAGAAAATACGGATGTATTTCTGTTGGGAAGCAAGGACACTGTTACACAGGAGGATTTGGAAGTGTTTAAGCAGGCCCGAGAACTTTCCCTGGAGGTAAGAATCATGTTGCCAAAATATAATTATTTCTGTAAATATAAACTGTAAATAAAAAGTCTCTTCATCTTCATTTCTAATATATTCCTTTTAATTTAATGCATCATGCTTGCTGTGAATTCTGTTTGAGAGATACTGTATATGCAGATAGGAGACAAGGCATTGTGCTGGAATGGATGAGATGATAAGTGACACTTAAGATAGATTTTGAAAGATATACTTGAGCATTTTGGAAACAGGACTACAGGATCAAACATAGAGTTTAAAAGTAGCTGATGTCCTGGTCAGGACTGAGAGGATATTGGTCCGTAATGATTTTCCTCTGCAAATGAAGCAGATATTCTGAAAAGCTAAGTCAGTCCTAGAAAACGCTGCTTGGTAGAAAATCAGTTTTAGTGAGTCCATAAATTCATTTTATTTGATTAGTCACCACACTTTAAATACTGTAGACTTTATCTAGCAGTGATAATATTTGAACTGAATCAGACTAGTGAACCAGACTTTTACTTTTCTGTGTCTGTGAAATGAACAACCAGTGTCTGTGAGAACCCAGATCAGAAGGTGGGTGAATGTAACGTTTCAGTTGCTGCTTTCTTAAAATGACATCAGAAATGGCTGTTCATTGTACTTTTTTCAGTAATGGAAGTCAGGTTTTTTTCAGGTTTAGTGTACAAGAACTGACATTACACGGTGACTTTTTTGCAGTCTCCTTTCACAGCATGTTAACCAACAAATTCAAATTGAGTTTAAAGATTCAGTGTCATTATTAGCTTGTACTTCTGCTTCCTCATGGAAACAGTTCCCACTACTTGCTTTCTTTATCTTTCATATGCAGTCCCTGAAAATGTTAGGTGGCAAGGTTTCTAGAAGTTGAGATAGAAATTGCTTGGTTTCCCCCACCTTTCTTACTGTTTTATATTTTGCCAGCCCTTTAGAGCCTAGCAGTCATTTTTTGATCAGCTTAAATGCAGTATTATAGCTGAAATCAAAGTGTTAGCATATTCGTGACTCTTTGAGGTAAATTCTCGAAGGGTTGTGCTGATACCTTTTCTCTCATTCTTTTGACAAAAGGACAGCTTTGAGTTTGCACCAGAATTATAGGGATGTCATCACACTAGGTGCTGTGGGAGAATAGAATTTGAGGCTGTTGTGCCTCTTCTTTGGCTGGGCTTTTGTGGTTTGTATTTTCTGTTTGCAAACTCTGTCCTCTGTCAGGATTTAAAGAGCTTGAAGCAACTGATTCGGATGCTTCAGATTTCTCATGCTTTCAGTGGGTGAAATTGGTTATATAAAGCTGAAGTTTCTTCTACTTTTCTATAACTAATACTTTTTCTTTTTTTTTAATTGCACCTGACAGAAAATTGGGTGTAAAAACACTGGTGAAACAAGTGGGCGATATCCTTCAGTGATTGAGTTTGGAAAATATGAGATCCAGACCTGGTACTCTTCACCTTACCCACAGGAATATGCAAGGTAGCAAGTTGTCAAGATTGCCATACGTAGTTGGCATTTTTTCTGATGTGAACATTGCAACTTATTTTTACTCTTTTGTAACTGTTTATAATTTAAAGCCTTTAAAAGTAAATTTGCTTTTGTAATTATAACTGAGAACAGGGATTTGTCATTCTTTTTTTGCTAGTTCTAAATCAAAGATGCAGTAAAAAGTAGTTTTCCTAGTCCTGTAGAAATGTTAATATGTAGCGTGTATCTGTGTGGTTTTGTTCAAGTTTTATTTTTGTGGTTTTGTTTTGTTGGTTTTGTTTTCACTTATTTGTTTGGTTTTGTCTGGGTTTTTTTTGAGTTTGTTGTTTTTTGTTTGGTTGTTTTTTCTTACACCATTGCAATGAGGTATGTCTGACTTCTGCCCCTTTAGATAAATTGCTTTTGGTTGTGGTCCAGTGTTAATCTCCTTTTTTCTAAGGACCAGGGGAGATGTCATGCTAAATAAATGAAGTAAAAGTGGGCAAGTTGTGGTAATAGCATCTCATTTCTGACCATCTTTGCAAGGGTGTGCCTTGGCGTCAGGCAGAGAGCCTGGACTAGTACATGTGCTCAGCATATCTCTGCAGAGTTTTGTGTGTGCTGAAAATCAATGTTTTATTAATCTGTTGTCTCTGTGGCACACGGGAAGATATTCAGAACTGCATGTTTATCAAGCTCTGCTACTATAGCATGCAACGTGATCTGTTCCAAAAGGCTGTTGCATAGTGGTACTCTAAACTGCCTTTTGTTTCTATGGTGGGAATGAGGGATTTGTCAGGTATCCATCATATATAAATCTAGGGCTAAAAAAGTGTGGAGAGCGTTTCCATTTCCTATTATAACCACAGTTTTTGTAGTGTTAATTTTTTATTTCAGTTTTGCTTTTTATTCCCTTAATTTATTGTGAAAGGGTGAGTTACCTATTCCATCAGGTAAATAAATCCCAGATAGAAGCATAATGATGGTTAATTATTAGTATGAAGCTAGAGTGGATGACGCTGTAGGAGGCACTGTGGCTCTCAGTTGAGTGCAGTGGGATTACATCATTGAACAAATAGTTCAAACTACCTTTTATGTTGTTGATGAACTTCTTAGGATAGTGGAATAGTGCAAACCATGGCTGTAATCCCAGGATGTGCTAGTAACTTCAGAGCAGATAAAGATTGTCCTCTGCTCTAAAACTTTGCAGACTAATTAGTTTCTAGAGCAGTCTTCCACTGATTCAGTAATTTTAAAATGAAGGTAAGTAGCCATAAAAATTACCAAAGGGAGTGGTTTATGATGGTATGTAGCTCACAGTTCATGTGGGTTACTTGTATGTAGTCTGAACTGGATCCTCCCCAGAGAAGTGCACTTGTCTGTGTTGCCTGTGCTGTGGAGATTGTGGAGGGGAGATGTTTTGCCTTTATGTGAACTCTTTGGGTTGGCTTCTGTAGTAAAGTGATAGTTTAGGTGGAGGTGAGGGGGTGAAATCCAACCAGTTTGCTGTCTTGCTCAAGAATTTGGAATACAGTGGGAAGAAAAGTCATCTCCAAGCCTTCCCCAGAAGCAAAATAAGGAAAATTAAAAGGAGATCCCCTGTATCCTGATTTGTCCTTCCTTTATATTTATTAGGAACAGGAAAGATGAAATTTTAAGTATTACTCCAGTGTGCTTACTTTGATGGAAGGAAAAGCTGGGGTGGAGGGTGGGAAGGGAACTAACTGAGATCTGCCGGAGGCTGAACCACAAACTGACCACAGCACAGCTCTATTGAATTAAGTTCACTGTGGTTGGTTGATTGATTGGAGCTGATAGTTTCTGATGAGTAGTGTGTGAATGTTTAATCATTCACTCTAATGTTCTATTTACTTATTTAGTTATGCTTTAGCAGCATTTATGCATGATACTTTATATTTGAATGGAAAGGGTTTTTCATTTGTGGTAACGTTGTTTATGGAATATAATGAACTTTTTGTATAAAATATCTTCTTAATTTTCCTACAGATTACCAAAGCTTTACCTGTGTGAATTCTGTCTTAAATACATGAAAAGTAAAAACATTTTGTTAAGGCACTCAGAGAAATGTGGCTGGTTTCATCCTCCAGCCAATGAAATCTACAGAAGAAATGACCTTTCAGTATTTGAGGTAAGTGTATCAAAAGTATAAGCTTTTGGAAAATAACCAGTTTGTAGATGTTACAGACTAGCTGTAGAACTAGTGAAAACTTTAATATTCTTAAGTACTTCCTTGGAGATTCTTTTTATATTGCAAAACCAAGTTGAGATTCTGCTGATACTGCAAAAACAAATCCATCTTCCCAAGTCTGTTCTACCCTGCTATGTTCTTTCATTATTTGTTCTTTACTTGTACTTCATGCCTTAGCCAGGCTCTTTAAGATACTTGGCTGGCATGAATCTTAGGGCTTCCTTTGCAGTTCTCATCTTGGATTGGCTTGCCTTTCCCTTCTCAGCAGAAGTACCCCTTGACACCCATTCATTTCTGGCTGCTTGAGTGTCTTGGGTGTAGGGAGAAGTCTAATCATAATGTAGGTGCTCCCAAAGTATAAAAGCAGGTAAAGCAGCTTCTTGTGTGTTCTGAAATTACAAATGTAGCTCCTGAGTGCTTCTGCCTTCATTTTGGATGTTTGAGAAACTTACCCTGAGATATAAAAAATCCTACAACCTCAACTTTGGATTTATTCATCTATGTTTTTCTTTTGGGAGATGACTTATTTTAAGTGTGAAGTTTTATGTATATCCTGGACAAGAGAATTCTGTGTTTCTAATAGCAGACCTGCAGTTAAAACTATGCCCTAATTTTCCAGTTTCTCAAGCATTATTACAGGCAGTAATAACAGAAAAGACTGGTGGGGTTACTAGGATTTCTTTTCTCAACAGTGTTATTGAGATGCAGATATTGATAACTTCTCTTCAATTGCAGATGTCATATCCTTCTTCAAACTTGTATTTTCAAACTGTATAAATGTCCTTTGTTCTTTGTCATTGCCATTTTCTGTTCAAAAAATGGTAGATGCAGTCTGGAAGTCTTTTTTTAAGTTAGAACAAGATCTTTGTATTTGGTTCATTTGGTTATGCTTGTGCTATTAAAAAAAAAACTATTTTCATCAAGATTGTGTCCTTCCTGACTTGAGCAGTTTTTATAATTATTGAAGAACTGCCAGCAAAAGACTTAGGTTGTAAATAGACTTACCTCTTTTCCTATCAAGAATGAAATTGCCCTGGACTGTTTAAATTAACTTGATTTTCTCTGTTAGCAGGTGTTAAGAACTGTGGAGCATACAATAAGCAAATTGTGCTTTCTCATTTATTTCTATTAACTATTGCTAATACATAAATGAAAAATTCTTAAGAAAATAAAGTGCAGAGAAATACTGAGAAAGGGATGGGAAGGTGGGGGATTGCTGAAAGAAACACATGGAAAACAAAGTATTGTGAAAGCAGTGTCCCAACTCTTTCTCCACTGCTTTTGTTCCCTTTGTCTATTTTGGGTGCTTCAGTAAGCACTTGTGTTAACCCTTCTGAAATAAATGTAGTTGGTTTGGGTCTTTTTATTTCAAAGGTTAATGTCAGTTGTCACTGACTGCTGTAGAAACTTAGTCATTAGTTGATGTCCTTCTTCATAGATCCTTTCAAGAATTCTGTGCAACCATTTTCTTTTAGGCAGAATGAAGAGTTTGTGGTTTCCTTCATGCTTTGTGTTTTTGAGAGAAATGGAAATAAGTTTGGCATTTTGTGATTTATGTACCTCTGCCCAGAGGATGACTTTGACAGATTTGAGAGCAGACTTTGACATAGCTTACTATTATGCTGTAGCCAAGCAACTTTTGACAGATGCTTCCTTTTGAGCTTGCTGTCCCTCTTTTTTCCCTGCTTCTCACATTTAAAACTGACGAACAAGCTGTGTTTGCCTGAAATTTAAGAAGTTTTTTACATTTCTGTACAAATGTTCTTACTAAAAAAGACAGCTCACATAATTTGCATTTTCAGCCTTAGCCAGTGGTGATTTCTTCTTACTTATTGTTCACATTTAATTTGCACACTTGCTAATAAGTGTGAAAAGTAATAAAAAGCACCTGGACTTACGTATTAGCAGTAGTTAATGGAGTGTGCTGTGAGAGAGTTTTACGTATTCAATAGGCTCTTAAGAGCTGTATCCAAGTTTATCCTGATGCCTTAAGGAGCAGTAGTTATTCATTGAATGTTTTTTCTTCAATCCACTTAATGCAGCTATACTACTGATGTTCCCCCTTAAAATACCTAAATATATCCAAAAGGATGGGTTTTGCTTAGATTTGTAACTAAGATTCTTACTCAAAACAAATTAGAATAGAAGATGGCTTCTTTTTCTGCACAGTTCTTATCATTTGTCTCTCTCTGAATGAAATACAGCTACTGTCATTATCAAAAACATCAGTACAACTAAAGCTTTCTATTAAGATTATTTCAAAAATGTGTTGCCTTTGACTGAGCCTTTCAGGAAGTACCTAATTGATCTAGGAAATCTGCATTTGTGTCTGGCTTTTCTGTAGCTGTCTGAATCACAGCTTGACTCTTTTCACTCATAATATACCTAGACTAATTCTAGTGTTTAGCCAGGAAATTTACCTCTCTCGCTCAATAGCATTTTAGCCTGGCATGGAAATTTTGTCTTGTCTAATTTATCCAAAACATTGATGTGATTGATATGTAATTTGCTACTACTCATTTATTGGCCTTACATCTTAAGGATTCAACATAATACACTTCTTTGTGTGGGATTTTTTTAAAAGTTGCTGTACTCCACTCCCTTCTAGCAACCCAAAATTTAAGGCAGTTTTAACTAGTGCATTTTTGTTATCGGCCAGTCGTATCCAGTCATACACATTCTCATTCCAGGAATAAAATGAAAGAGGTAAGTCTGTCTTGAGCAGCTAAAAGGTGAAGTTACTTTGTTTAATAAATCCACATACTCAGAGGTTACTTAAAAATGGAAAGTAATTAGCACCTACTGGAGGATTCTTATTTAAGAAGAAACTGGGGCATTTCTCTTTTGAACCTTGATGTGTTTTGTTTGTTTGTTTCTTGTAACACCACACTGCTCATGTTTCCTTCTTGGATACGACTGATTGAATAAGTTGTTTTGTCCTAACTTGTTGGTGCCATGGAAATAACTGCATCTGTCTTGCTTTTCTAGGTTGATGGAAATGTGAGCAAAATTTATTGTCAGAATCTTTGTTTGTTAGCTAAGCTCTTTCTGGACCACAAAACATTGTATTATGATGTTGAACCATTCCTCTTCTATGTCCTTACAAAAAATGATGAGAAAGGCTGCCATTTAGTTGGATATTTCTCTAAGGTAAAAATTTTAAAAGTGGGTTTATTTAATATTTGTAATATCCTGCTCTCCTTACTGCTTCACTCAGAAGCAAAGAAAAATCAGAAAAAAACCCATAAGCTTGAAAACCTCTCTCTAGATCTTGAACATTATGTGCATTGTCTCAAATATATTGTACTTTCTTGCCTCTGATTGATGCAAATCCAGAATTTTTTCAGCCACGTGGATTGGGGTAGGCTTTTTCTTGTTTGGGGATTTTGTTTCCAGAATTTGTTGTGGTTTCAGTTGAATATTTAAATCTTTTTCCTTCCCCAACATTTTTGCATTAGTATGCCAAATCTAACTTGTAAAAGTTGCAGGTATTTGGAATGTTGATGTGTTTTCATGGCTTGACTGCTGGCAGTTCCAGCTGCCTATTTAGATGTAAATGGGCAGTGCTGTTGCTCTCTTGTGTGCAGTCTGATCTAATGCAGTTACTTGCTGCTCCCATGTAAAAATACATTGCCTGACTTCGTGGTGCCTGCCTTGTTTAGAGTGAATGTCTCAGTTGTAGTACTGATTTTCAAGTAATAGATGGCTGCTGTTGACAAAAATAATACTTAAGTGAACTATCTTGACAAAGATGACCAAGAAAAATGGAGAACTATAGTTAGATGTGCCTGCAATAGGAAAAGCTTCCATTATTGTTCATAATTTGCCCCTAAGGGCTCTGTTGAATAGGTACAGTTACTCAAAAACTCATTACTTGCTGATCCTAGTATTGCTGCCTCCTATTGACTATATATTTTCTTTCTGAATAAGTGATTTGTGGGAAAATAGTACTTGGGAGAAGCCTTGTCAGAGTATCTGGATATTATACAGTAATCTCTTGGATATCTGGCCACATCCTTCTGAGAGGTGGGCCTTGCTGGAATTTAAGTGAGACATATAGGCACAATTTACACTGTCTTTAATGTCAGTCAGAACTTCCTGTGACAGACATGTCAACTTTTATTTAGCCAAGTATTTTCTCCATGTACTTAAGGTGTTGCACCTTAAGGTGAGTCTCTTGATTTTTTTGTTCCTTATCATAGAATGGTTCATGTTGGAAAATACCTTTGAGATCATTGAGTCCAACTGTTACCCCAGCACTGCCATGGTTGCTACTAAACAGTGTTCCCAGGTGCCACATTTACAAGTACTTTGAACATTTCCAGAGATGGCAATTCTACCACTCCCATGAGCAGTCTGGTCCAATGCTTTGTTACCCTCTCAGTGAAGCAAGTTTTCCTAACCTGTAATCTGAACCTCCCTTGATGCAACTCGAGGCCATTTCCTCTCAACCTGTCACTGCTTACTGGGGATGAGAGAAAAGCCCAAGTAGAACATACCCACAGCCTTTCCCAACTCCTCCAAGTGGGTCACCCTGTCATGGAAGGAGATCAGGTTAGTCAGGCAGCACCTGCCTCTCGTAAACCCAAGCTGGCTGGACCTGATTCCCTGGTTGTCCTGCACAGGCACGTGATGGCAGTCAAAATGATCTGCTCTGTGACCTTCCCCTGGCACAAGAGGTCAGGCTGACAGACCTGCAGTTCCCCAAATCCTCTTTCTGCCCTTTTATTTGTTTTACAGTTGCTAACCTCCAGTCAGCTGAGACCTTTATGGTTAACCAGAACTGCTGGGAAATGGTGGAGAGTGGCTCCCTGAACTCTTCCAGCAGTTTCCTTGGGCTCTGTGGACTTAGAGATGTTTGAAGTGGCATGACAAGTCACTTAGCATTTTCTTGTGGATCACAGGGCCTTCATCCTGCTCCCTGTTTCTGTCTTCCTGCTGCTCAGGGGGCTGGGTACCCTGAGTACAGCTGGTCTTGCTGTTAAGGACTGAGGCAAAGAAGGCATGAGGTACCTCAGCCTTTTCCTCATGGTTGTGCTTTAAGCCCAGCTGGAAATTGAACCCCATGCAGCCACTCCCCACTCCCTCCAGTGACAGAGAGAGGCAAAATGCAGAGGTTATGGGTTGAATAACAATTTCCTGGAAATAGCAATTAGATAAGAAATTGAACAGTAACAGCAACAATACTAACAAATTGTATAAAAGAGGGTGATTACATGCAGAATGCTCAATGCATCAGAGGTGACCTACTGCTCCCCCCACATTTCCCCCCTCCAAGCCAGAGACAGTGAAAAAAATGGTGGACAACTCTGAAGGGTATGTTTGATACTTCTTTCTTAAAATTAGACATTAACATGGAATTATTTGACTTTGGTACTGAACCCATGCATCTGTTCACCTTATTGGGATATTTTACAAGGACAGTAGCAGGTGCAGGCAATTGCCCACTTCAGCAGTGCTTTGACATACTTGATCTGTTTCTCCTTCCCACAGGAAAAGCTTTGCCAGCAGAAGTACAATGTCTCCTGCATAATGATCATGCCCCAATACCAAAGGCAAGGATTTGGAAGGTTTCTCATTGATTTCAGTAAGTGAAGTGTTTTATTTACACTTGTGATCCAAGGAGCTGATGGCTGTTATATGAAAGTGTAACATATGAAACTTTATTTAACTCACTCTGTTGTTTTTATCAATAGATAATGGGATTTCTGTTTATATTTACATAGGATAGAAAAGCTCCCTAAAGTGAAAAACTTAGTGCTGCTCTGTTATTGTACTCGAGGAAATTGAGAATGGATCTCTCGGCAGTAATATTAGCTCACGAAGCTATTACCCTGAATGAATTGTCTAAATTACTTTCCATTTTGCTTTGCTCATTAGTATAAGAAGAGGCAATTATTTGTGATTATAGCTAAGAAGGTGTTAGTCTGAGGCATTCTCTCCATTTTAATATTTCTAGCTTGTATCTTTTTTTAGCCAAAAAAAAACCCACCAAGCTTTAATTGAAGAATTGCCCTGTGGAAGAAAAGTATTTTGGTTTTTGTGTTCATCACTTTCTTAGTGAAAATTCTTTCCAGAAAGGGTGTAGGTGTTAGTGGCTGTACACATACTTGCTGCTTTATTTTGCTGAGCTGTCTGACCTGTTAGAAAGCTTCAGGCACACTGGTTTAAATATAGATTTGTTATTCCCCAAATCTTTTTGTACAAGGGAACTCTAAACAAAATTATCTAAGGAAACTTCTCAGTTGAGTGTCCTCATTACTCCTGAATCCATCTCTCTACTGTAATTTAGAGGGAAGATGATAAGGAGTTAGTGTATATTGTATGTGGTTGCTTTTCACTATTATGTTTTATAAGGCACTGTAGAATTACATGAGGGTAGAGACAGTTCAGATAATAGGATTCCTGCCCTGAAGGTGTATGCAAGAACATTAAAATGCAAATAATAATACATTGCAGTGTAACAGCAGGACAAAGACAATCATTTGTAACTGTAGAGTTTTCAAGTTCTGTTCTTGCATTGTTGTACCCAGCATGACTGTGCTAGAGTGTATAAAGATACTTAGTATGTCCCATCATTGCATGGCTTTATAAACAGCCTTCACTATGCCCCTGTGAGTTAGGTAAAAATGGTTCTGGACCACTTAATCCACCACTGAAATGTAGCTGTCACTGGAGTGGAACACAGCAGCTGTTCCATTGTGCGCCTTCTGCAACCTTTTAGCAAAGGCTGTGAGAAGTACCATGTATTTCTGGGTCTGTGGAGGCAACTTTGAGCTTACTTAGCTAGAAATCAGCCCTGTTTTAGGATTAGAATCCTTTCTTTTTTGCAAAAGGAGATGAGGAGCTCTTAAGTGGGTACTGGTAAGTACTTCCAGGCTTTTCCTTTGTTTCTTACTCTGTGGTGTCTCTCTCTCCCTCTCAAAAAACAAAAAAAAAGCGCTCTCAACAAATGTTATTCTGGTTGAGTTTGCAATGGTTATAAATATAAAACTGATGGCACAGCCATGAAACCCGTGGATTCCACAGAAGGTCAGGGTATGAGTGTTCTGTGTCTCTCGGGAAGTGTGCTCTACCCCTGTGCCTTGTGCTGCTCAGTCTGGGAAAATCAATAGGGTGTTCTGGCCTTCTTGTCCTTCTGGAAAAATCTGGAAGTACATGGGGTTGTTTGAATCATTAGGTTTTATGTGATAACTTGCTTGGAGCTTATCTGGTGCTATTCTTAGACCCTCCTCTTTGCAAACACGTTCAGATCACAGGTGAGGGCTGCAGCTGTACAAACTGGGCACAGCCCAGAGACACCTTTAGCTTCTTCTGTGGCTACCAGACTGCCCACTTCAGTAGCACACAGGCAGTCCTTCAGTACTTCCCCTTTGGTTTTGGACAGAGGTTCCCTTAACTAACTGGGAATCAGACTGTTTCATTTGCCAACAGAATGAGGAACCAAGAGATGACTGAGAAAGTCTGGCTCTGTACTGTGAGTAAGGTGCAAACTACCTAAAAGGTAGTGAGGGAACTGCTTGTGGCTGGTTTTCCCTAGATGTAGAAGGAAAGGGAAAACTTTCAAGGCTAGTTTTCCTGCAATGTATGTGTATCTCTTTTCAGGAGGGAGGCTAAATGCCATGAAATGGGACATAGGTTTTGGGGTCACTAATTCAGATAAAGCTTTTTTACAGGAAAACTCTTCAGAATGAATTATTTACTCTTTTTCTTGTAATTTGATGTGTTTCTGCCTTTGGACTAACTCCCATCTTCTTTGTGCTTTACTCTTTCTGTTCACTTGTGGTCTCCTGAGTATAAATTGCTCTAACTGGTCTGAGAAGATGTGATACAAACCCTCCCAGTTATTATTCTAAACTTGAACAGACCAAGTTTATCGTAGTTTAAAGCATTCTTTGCCAGTGACATTATCTAGACTGTCATGTTCTCATAAAGTCATAGCAAGATAAATTTTATGCTCTGAATGTTAAGTCCTCATTTGTTATGTGGGTAATGCTTGTAAACTGCTCTATTTTGAAATCTGTGAAGCAGTCACTGGTACTTGTCTTTTTTTATAACAGTAACCAGAACAGTGTTTAGACTATAATAATAAAAATGTAACTGAGCAAGTAATTTTCAGAAAATGATAGTTACAAACCACAGAAGGGAAGATTTTAAAAACTGTGTGCAAGCAGTTGACTGCTCACATTATTTTGTATATATCCAGACACTTGATAGGCTGGAAAGAACACAGCCTTTAAGCCACTACACAACTTCTGCTTTGTCAGCAGTCTGCTGAAAATGTAGTTTGTGGTTAAAATTTGCTTCTTTTTGGTAAGTGAAATGCATTTGTTTGTTTAGATTGTGATGCATTATTTTGTCTTGAGCTAATTTAATTTTCACAGATGAGTCTTATATGGTCATGCTGTAACTAACAAGGGATAATAAATTCTTTCATTTTGCTAAAGGAAAAATAGGTATTTGTCTTCTGACCACTGATTTTTAGCCTTTTCACCTTAACATTTTCTTAACTACATTTAAACTTACCTGTATTTCATATCCAAACTGGTAATAGCAGTATTTCTTACTCTGTAGACACCAATATAAAGGTCTATTGGTCTGTCTCTTCAGGAATATGTAATCTCACCTATGGGAAAGAGGAGTTTTTAAAAGAGGAAATTAACTCTTGTGAGAAGCAGGCATGCTGTAAAATGCCTGAGTTTGCTATTCTGAGTGGCTTCAGCAATAATTTAATTTCTAGTTTTCTGTATGTCATTCATCATTTAAGTAGAAATGTTGTTAAAATTAAAAAATATCCTCTGTAACTGAGAATATTTTTTTAAAGCCTGGTAAGATTTTTTTTTTATTATTATTAATTGTGGGGAAGTTAGAGATTTTGACTGTGATAGAAACTTGTTGGGCTGTTTAGAAATTGAGAAAAGTTTAGTCATAAATATTGTATTAAATGGTTAAACTATTGATTTGTAAAATTGAAACTTGATACTTCTTCATTTTGTTTAATTCACTCTAAACAATCATTTTAACCTGTTCTATTTTCTACCATGTTATACTGAAGACAAAATGGTTTACATGAAGTCTGAACTTTGTTACACTAAGTATGCTTTATTAAATACTATCTTGTAGCAGTTGGTTGATTTTTTACATAGGCATAGGGAATCTGATTTTCACTTGGAGTGTAGCTAACATAAAAAACATTTCCTGAAAATGAATAAGGGTCTTAATTTGCTTGTTACATTTATACCTTCCTGCCTTTTACAGGACTGAAAGCTCCTGCCAAACTTTTTGGGTCTGAGCTGTTTGTTTTGTTTTCAGTTCTTTGTTGTTCTTGTATTCTGTGGGATTTACAGGATTGTGATTACAGGGTTTTGTCTGAAGGAGAAGAATTGACTTCTGCATCCATCTTTTATATTTGCTGTAAATAAAGTTTTTGGGCAAGCAGGCTCCAGCTGAAGTTGCCCCAGAAATGAAGCAGAAAGCAGGTTTTATTGCATAAGAGCCCATTGTGGGTTTGTTTCAGTTCAAGTCCCTTGCAGTGATGCACAGCTATGGTTCCTGTCCCAGGGATTGCTTTCCTGTGCTTGCATTTGGGTGAGTCTTTGGCTGCCCCTGTCAGTTCAGCCTGTATTGCTGCTCTGCTAGGGACAGTGCAAGCACTGAAGCCACAGGGTTGGAGCTTCTCTCCGTGCAGACCCTTTTCTTTTATAAACTTTAGCAACTTCTCTGTGCAAGACATTTTTCTTTGCTTTCCTCATTTGAGCTCTTGCAAAGCCTGGAATCTTCATATGCTTTCTATTTCTATTCATTAGACTGCAGTGCCAGAACATACTAGTATTTCTTTATTTGGCATACCTAACACAGTGTTCGTTATTACTAGAATGAAATACAGCAGTATTTCATATTTGTTTTCTATAAGTTTAAAGTTGTCTTTTGATTCATACTTCTTCACAGAGCTCATCTTGTCACAGTCTCACATTTCTGCATACTGGATTGCAAATTCCATGCTGGAGGCCTAGCCAGCAGCTGGAAGAAAAGAAATGCATGTGACTGTTAGGATAAACCTTTCCAACTGTGCTGGCTAGGATCTTGACAGTTCATTTGCATTACAGTAACAACTGGGCTTAATGCTGAGGAGCAAAGTCCTTGGTAGCCTTTTGTTACTTATCTTGAGGCTGTTTCTGGTCCAACTGATTGTAGCAGTTTCTTCTTCCCCTTCAGAATTCCTTGTTTTTATTTGGTTTATCTCTTCATTGTGAAATTATTATTCTTGCTCAAGAGATGAAACATGTTTAAGGATGCTGGGATTCTGTTTGGGTTAAATACATTCTTTGTTTTGTGGGTTTGGGTTTTTTTTTTTGTTCATTTGTCTGTATTGGAAACTCAGTGCTAACTTTTTAAACTTTCCTATCACTTACTGCAAAAGGCTGGATTTTTTTTTTCCTTAGCTTGACTTAACCCCTGATTCACCTTTAGGATTTAGCATGTGTAGCTCAGATTTTTTTGTGAGAAAACCATAATAGGGAAAGGCAATTTAAGTCTGACAGTGGAAGAAACAAATAGAATTTATATTACCTGAGAACTTCTATTGTGGTGTAGGAAAATTGGCTCTGTTAAGTGTCCTTGTTTGCTCACTTCCCCAAATCTGGTATGTTTCTTGGTCAAGTGTTGGTTTTTGTTTATTGTTCTGTTCAAACAGGTGAGTAAATCTACAAGTCCTGATGTGCAGAAGCAGCAGGGCAGCAGCAGTAATAGCACTACAACAGGCTAAGGTATAGCACAGGGAAGTCAAATTTCCAAACAATGAGAGGAACAAAAAAAATTGCTCTACAAGTAATGGAAAACTGTTAAGGAAAAACTATTTCTTTCTTCCTAAAAGAGTAAGTTTTTCATGAGTAAGTATCAGAGGCAGTGATAGAGGAGCTCAGTACCATTAGTGATGTTTTATAACTGGTAACCAATCTTTTGCTTGGTTAGTGGCAGCATTCATTAGCCTACATTGCTTCTTAATAGTGTTTATTTGTGGTTCACAGCTTTGAAGAACTTGACTGAACATCTGGAACTAAAGCTTGTATCTTTGCTCTCAGTTCTAGTGCTGCCCTCTTGACTACAAATAGCTACAATCTCATGTTCACATTCACTGCTGAGGGGCTTTTGAGCACAAAAGCCCAGAAATATTCTGGGCTGAAAGTGTGTGGGGAGTTAGTACAGATGTCTTCAAAAGTGCTTGTTATACATGATCCTGTATGCACTTTCCTTGAGAAGTGAGGGATGGTGATGAGGCACTGAATGGGCAAAAAAAAAAGATGCATAGCTTTGTAAAGTGCATTCTTGAATTCCTTCCAGTTTGCACTTGTTTCAGAAGATCTGCATCTCTCTATGGAAATGTGGAAGATGTTCAGTGCTTAGTGCCCAGCCATGCAGAAGTGGTAAGCATTGTGCATTGAGCCCAGAGAGCTGCTGTAGGCAGAGGAGCTTTCTGTCCCACACGTGTCTACAGGTAACATAAACCTCTAGTGATGAGAATGGGGACAGTGTGTTTATTTCTTATGGCCAGCAGTTTTGAGATACTTTTGAAACAAGCTGAAAAAACTGCATTCCACGAAACCTAGGTTTAGTCTTCAGGCACAGCTTAAGGAGACTGAAAAGGATGATTTTTCTTCTGGTGGTTAGTGCAGTTTTGTTCTTCCATCAAGTTTGTTAAAGAGCTGGTGTAGCCTGTAAAATCAATGTTTCTGTCAAAGGAAAAGATTTGGCTTTCTGCTAAGCTTGAAGATGAGCATACAGCTCAAAAATAAAACCCTTATTTTTTAGTATGCTCAATTCAAACTGCATTTACACTTCTAGGATCAGCTAGTTATTTCCAACTTCCTTGTGGTTCCTGTAACTGAGAAGCTCTGTCTTCTGATACAGACAAAAGGTTATTTTTGATCAAAAGCAACAATTCCTTTTAGACAATTTTGGGCTTAGTTTTCTCACTCACGTGCATTACTATGTCTTGGGTTTTTGCAGTATCTTCAGAAGGAGTCAGTCTAGGTTTCCATGGCTAGTTGGACAATAATCTCTTCTTCTAGTTTCATCTTCCAAAGTGGCTTTGTGGTGATTTTAATGTATCAAGAAGGTTTGAAAATGTTGCTGTGCCAAAAGATCTATTTTATAACTCACTTATCTGTGGTTCTCACTGTAGTGTTTCCAGGCTTTCTGCTTTAACAGCAAATTAGGCTAGTCCTTTGTGGAAACCTGAAAAGCAGTGATTTTTTTGTGAAGCACCATGTTTGTGCAGCCATCCAAAAAATGTAATTGAGCAAAACTTAAAACTAGTAATGGACTAACATGTGGCCTCTCATTTAGGGCAACACATTGCTGGTAAGATAGTAGCATTTGGGAAAATGTCAACCCTGTTTGGAAGATTAATAACTTTTTAAATACAATAAACGTTGATAATAAGTGGTGGAATAGAGTGAAAATGCTGCCTCGGGTTTTTACAGGGCCTCTGAAAAACTAGTATATCAGTAAAGGAAGAGCCTCAGAAAAGGTGAAAGGCTTTCTTGATTGAAGTGTTTTCATTTTTGGGGAGGAAGTTGGAATGAGGTAAATGAGCAAAAGCCATTACAGTATGGAAGTTGTGTGATTTCTTCTTTAAAGCATACTTGAAAACGGAAACAATGGCAAACTATTAACAGAAAAGTGCTGTGAGGGCAAAAGAGGGTAGAAGTCATGAAAATGTGTTTTTCTTCTTCATTATGATGAATTCACACAGTTTATTTGTGTTGTGTAGCCTTACTTGGTGGTAAGTACCTGTGTAGACTTCTCTTAAAGTAACAAGTTAAAGAGGATTTTAAACTATTCAGATGGAAAGAAGATGTAGATCCTGAACTGAGAACGTAAGTTCTTCTAATAATTAGTGAATTGACTTCTGGAAAACAAAACAATTTTTTTAAAAATGTAAAGGTAGATGATATAATGAAACAAATGTGTTAGGAGAGATCAGAGCAAGTGTGTTCACATGTGGCATTTAGGTTCTGGTGTGCTTCTGGAAGTGCTGAGAGCCACTGTCTGATACCTGCCTGCAGTTTAGAGCTAGGCCTGAGCTGCAGGAGGCTGTAAGTGGTTGGATCCACTTGTGTAGTATGTGTTTATATAACAGTGATAGTCTTAATCTCTTTATGAGAAATAATTTGTTGGCCAGAAAGTAACATTTTGGTAAATGTTACTTTCTGGTAGAAGTTACTTTTTGGTAAATGCTTTAAGACAATTATATGGATTTTTTTTGATGTCTTACTACTTTAATCAAAAATTAATATGAAGTAGAAATAGCATTTTAAAAGTTAGATTGTATGTGAAATTATGAACACATTCAGTAAACAGCTCTTGCACTGTTATTTTTTGCACTGCAAAATCTGATGTTAAGATGTTCTACAGTTTGCCCTAACAAATACTGAAATATAACAGAAATATAGTCTAGGAATAAACACACTTTTTAAGAGTTGTTCACAGTCATGCTTTGCTGTGGTCTGTAAACAGAATTGAGGTGGGGATGAAGTGGGACCATGGGGTTTTTTTTAAGATAAAATTTGCTTTAATTAAGAGTACTTCCTTTCTCACATTACAATCCTGAAAGTACTCTTTTGTTACTGCTGGGGCTGTGGCAGACAGTGGAAGGTGAAAATGCGAGACCAAAGGTGGAGAGGAACAGTGTTTTTTTAATTGGCTTTATTGGAAAAGTGTATTCTCAAACTACACTTACGAAGATTTCAGGATCCGTGTAAACCAGGCCTCTTTATTTTGATAAATGTGGTGGCCCAGCTGAATCATTCTGTGCTGTGGGGTTTTCTGTGCTTGACTGACTGACTTGTGTACCCCAGTACAGGACACCGTCAGTCTCCTCATTGTTTTCTGGTATGTTTACAGATGCACTGTGTCCAGATAAAAGGTTGAGTTGCTTTCTTCTTTTTTTTCCCCTTTCTTTTTTTTTTAGGAATGAATTTAGGGTGTCTGTGGTAGCTGTAAATCTGTGAGGGAGCCTGACTGCTGCTGCTTATTTTCTGTTCTTTTCTGGATGATTGATTATGTTGCTGACCCCAAGGCTTGAGTTTGGCCTCTCCTAAATAACTAATAAGGAGCATTCTGTCAAGCTGAGATTTAGATGAGGGGGGAATGAAGATGGATTTTGAATCAAGCTTAGTTGACTTAAGATTATTCCAAGAAAATCAGCCTCTTGGGATTTCTTGGCATCACTTTTATATAGCTTTAAGACACTGTACATTTATCAGAATTGCAAAAGAAAGCAGACATGTCACTTCAGATACGGAAGCTAAGGCTGTTTTAACTGAAGAGCATCTTTATTCCAGATAACATTGAAAATAGTGAAAAGGCAAGGCTAAACATGGTAAGAATGATAGTAAGTATTTTTTGGACAAAGCTGTATTTATAGGGCATTAGTGAACATGGAAAGCCATCTGCTGAAGTTAAATCTGCTTGAGGACATAGAAGGAAACAAGAAAAATCTATAGATATATTGACGATAGGAGGAAGAATAGGGAAAAGTGAGCCCTCTCTGGAAGGAAGTGAGGGTCTGGTTACTCAGTATATGAAGAAGGCTGAGGTACTCCATGGCTTTCCTGCTTTGGTCTTCAGCAGTGATTGTTCCAGGCCCATGGCCCAGGCAGTAGAAGGCAAAGGCCTGTCATGCTGTTGTTGAGGCTCAAAGAGACCCTTGTTGCTTCCTTAACAGAGGCCTTGTTTCCAGTGCCAGCATTTTTATCAGTCAGTTCTATCTTCTTTTAAAGAAAATTTATTTTCCCCTTGTTTGCTGCTGTTTTGAGTCACAGTAGATATTTAGCAGATTACTGTATCTTGGGCTTAGGTTTTTGAAGTGTGCTGTAATAGGTACATTTGTGTTCAGTGCTTGGTAGGTAATGTGCCCTTTCTTATGCAATTCCTATATATGTGACTAACCAGCTATTACTATCAAATTTAATAACAATCTTCTTCACCTGTTAGGGTTTTTTTTTCTGTTAAGTTAATTCCCTGTTATACAGCATGCTTTAGCAAATGAACAGCAGTGACATTTTGCTGCTCCTGTCAGACAAATACAGCTTGCATCTTTTGGATCTTTTGTGTGTCATGACCACTGACCTGAGCAAACACAGCACTTGCAGTGATTTCTTAGATGTGTCTTTTGGCTTCTCAGTGTTCAGCTCCCTGTTTCACTTTTGTTCATGTTGTTTAGTACTGCTAGGCTGTCATTTGTAGGTATGAATAAAATAATGATAGGAAAAGCTCTTGGGCTCTGGAACTTTATCTACTCTAAAACCGCTAAACCCATCCCTGATACAGTTTTCGTCCAGGGCATCTGTCACTTTCCAAGTGTGATAACAATCTTCCTGAGCCATGAGTCTGGGAGGATTATGTTAACAGCCAGGTTAACACCCCAGCTGAGAGTCAGAGCTTAATGGTATGGATGCCATCTGTCTGTTCTGCTTGGCCTCAGTGCCATATAAAGACTCTGAGAATATTCAGTGTACTCATTATATTAGGCAAAACCTCCTGGTCCATCTTCCTGTCTTCTCAATTTGGTCTTGTAGAATACTAGACAACCTGTAAGGCAAGCAGGTAATGTCTAATGTGCACAGCAGATATATTTACAACCCAGTATTCATGTGCTGTCAGCATTAAACACCAGAAGGTAAAGGCAGTTCCTGAAAGGAGTTCATTCAGCAGTTACAGTGGTATAAACAATTTACTTCTCAGTGTCATTTATTGAATAGTTTTTAAAATGTAAATTTAAATAACTTAAGATATTGCTTATAAAACCAAGAACAATACAGAGTTGTTAATGATCTTGTAAGCCACTTAAGCTGCTGACAAATTTATTCATTCAATTGGTATTCAAGACTGATGCCCTCTGCACATACAAGTCTTGCTTTTAAGGGTACTTCAGTTCTCTTTCTCCTGCTTATGCTTTCACTCTGCTCATAAGTAGTCCACTTCATACACAGAACCTCCACTCAAGGGGGTTACTGGCAACTGGCACAGGTAAAATAAGTGTTAGCAAATTAATTCACTCAAAGGGTGCCTTTTGTAGGTCTCACTGTAATGCAGGCATCTTTACCTTTCCTTTTATTCATGAAGGGCATTTGTTTAGCCCTAACCTCTTCTGTGAAGCTTTCTATAAAGGAGCTAAAGGTTTTTGGGCCTCCTGTGTTGGGTTTACTTGAGGATGTGGAGAGGAATGAGAGCTGGCATTATTTCTTGTAACAATAATGAGAGAATCTTTGGCTTACTCTGTTCATCATGAAGAAAGCTTTCCTTTACTCTGACAAAGAAAAGAGAATGTAGCAGGTTGTTCAGTGATCTGAGCATCTCAAGTTACAGCTAGTCTTTTTTTTAAATAGTGTTTGTGTGGATCTTGGGATTGGGGTCGTTTGAAGCTGTTTCAAAAGTGCTTTCAAAGAGGGTACTAACACCTATTTAAGGTCCTCTATCTTTGACCTTCTTCCCACTGACAGATAAGAACAGCTCAGAGGCACACAGAATAGTTATGGAAAAAATAGTAACATGAATTACAGTTTTAGGAATTGTAAGTCTTAATAAGCTCACACTTTCACCTCCCCTATTTCTGCCTTGCACTCATGGTCATACCTCTGAACTTGGAGCGTTGAGCTGACCTATCTGTATTGAACTGTCCTGTCTGAATACTCAGCTGTTTTGATATTTCTGACTACCCTTTTGAACCTGTGTCTTCTCAACTTGTTCATATAATATCAAAACAAAGGATGTGATGTTTTGTATGACAAAAAATATTAGCTCTTAGGATAGCTTGAAATGTTTGTTTGAGGTAAATCTTCAGCTACTGGTGTATTATTAAAACAGTTGCTAGTACTTGCTGTTCGTTCAGATCTTTGACTTGATACAGAACATTACATGAAAGCTCACAAGTTCTTCCCGATCACACTAAAGGATTTATTTTACTTGGTTTTGTTTCAAACAAAACAAACTTTAATGGAGAAGTACTTGATTCCATCTGCCTGAGTCTGGTAATTAATTTGTGGGGGATGGCCTTTAAAGAGACAGAGAAGAACTCCAGACATACAAGGGTAACAGCTCACAGGTTGCTTCTTTTGCTCAGGATGAATTCTCATGAGTATGTTTTCTTCTGACACTTATATTAACAAAATCTAAATAGGAATTGAATAGTGCTGATTATGTAAGGGTTAGATTCTGAGCACAAGATATTGCATAGGGCCTTCCACAAAACATTGATTTGGGAGTAGGGGTGTCTGAGAAGCAGATTTTTAAGCTGTTTCCAGCTCCCAGCAGTAGCTGAGTTTTGCTGTGACACTCCTGTCTGCTCGTGTATTTCAACTGTGTATTGGCATCTTTCAAGTGTGTGTCTGGAAGCCTTTCATAAGTACCTTGATTATGTTTCCTGTAGAAGAGTTACTTCAGTGGTGTTGAGTTCCCTTTGCTGTGTGTGGAATTGTATGTAAATGTTGGTATGTGTGATCCTGATGTGCATAAATAAATATGAACCTGAGATTGACAGGTTTAAGTTAGGCAGTGCATGGCAAAAAGTTGTTTTCCTTATAAATCAGACTGAAGTCCAGAATGTTAGTGTTACTTAGCTACATGGTGTTACTTTATTTTGCAGATTTAGTGTGGATGTAGTTCTTAAAAGATTTCTCCTGTGAAGGCCATGTTCAGTCTAAAACTGTGGAAAGATCAGTCGACTAAAATCTGTTCTTGTGATCCAAAAAACCTGCTCCATTTACATGACATTAGTGCACAGTTCCTACCCCTTTGCCCTCCAGCAGCTCTTGCCAGGTGGTGATGTTTTTGGTCTGACTTCACTGGCAGATAGACCACATCAGTGGACTTGACTGCTGACTGCTTAACAACATGATAATATTAATAACCCAAATGATCCAAATTCTTAATTACAGATATCGTTGCTCTAATTTGTTTACAGGGCATATTCATGCTAGATATAATACTATTTGATAAAAAATAGTGTTTAAAATGGGCAGAAATGCATCTAAAATATTAATATAAAAGCACAGATGTCTAAAACCCTTCCCAACCTTTGTCTGGATAGAAGTACATAGGAAGTGCTCTCCAAGATGAATTCTTCCCAATAGGAGTATATGCTGACTTCTTGGTGAAGTTTCTTATAATTGTTTATCTTAACACTTCATAGAGAGATCCAAACTTGTTTTCAGTGCTTTTTTCACTTTTTGTAACAATAGAAAAAGATGCAAATGCAATGACCCTTGCTGTAATCTAAGTACACTGTAAAATACAACAAAATATTGGTATTAGTTCCTTGTCCTGAGCAATATTTAGGCTAAAGAGCAGAAAATAGATCAAAATACTGCATTTTAGAGCTGTGTGATAGTGGTTAAGGAGAAATACAACAAATTTCTATCCTAATGCATTTTGGAGCATAGCATAGAAGGAGGGAGCATATTGATGGATCCTGAGTTCAGAAGGTGATTGAACTTTGTAATAAACAGGTGGATGGCATCAATGACAAACACATGCAAACCTTACAATTAATGGAACATTTGGCCCAGAATGAGTTGTCCTGCAGGTCAGAGAGGTGTTAGGTGTTGACACAAGTAAAGAGGGTGATGTGTTACAGGCATCAGTTGGAATGACCCCAATAGCACATCAGAAATCAATTTGGACAGCTCTTCTAGAGGAATAAATAGCCATCCTGGTCTTGGGCTTGTTGGAGAATGGGATTGTTAGGAGAGAACGTGATTGGAGTGGGCAGGGGAAGGGGGCCCTCTTGTGTTCCATTTGAGATCCCATTATTCCAGTTTCTCATGTCCTGTAGACAAAAAGGAGGAATTAGGAGGCTGTACTTTGTCCTTGAGCTATAACTCACTGGGGTTACAGAGATGCAGTGAGTAGCTCACAAGACTGAGCTGCTGCAATGGATGTGTCACATCTCTTCAGGGACAGGCAGGGAAGCCAAGGCGAGGTTGTGCTCTGCACAAAGGAATTACTGGGAAGCATGGTTCTCTGCTGTGGAATGAATGGGTCATAGGCCTGTCAAGCCTTCAGTATGCTTCAGAGTCAGAGGCCAAGGCAGCAGCCATTAATGCTGTGCTGGGCATTTGTTATACATAGCTTGATCAAAAAAAGGGAAGAGGATGAACCTTCCAAGCAACTGGGAGATACCTGCTAGTCAAAGGCCTTTTTTCCCAAGGACTATTTGAAACTATTCTGCAAGTACAGCAAGATGCTTGGGACACTATTTAGACACAGATTTTGGAAGGAGCTGCTAGGGCAAATGCTTTGTATTTGGCAGCCCAGGCTGTCATGGTGGGAGATAGCAGGGTTTCAGATCCTGAGAGAAATTAGGAGGGTAACTATCAGACTAAGGTCCAGAATTTTATCTTGTTTAAAGACCTGCTAAGTTGTGTCCTCCAAAAGGCTTGCTGTGAAGACAAAGGGGCACAGGACGTGTTGATTTCTGGAGACAGATTCCTTAGACGGCAAAAATTTCTTATTCCAATGTTCATGACAATAGCAGGCATGACAGTAAGCCTGCTGGGCTGCAGGGAGAGTTCCTGACTTCAGCAAAGCCAAATTCTCCAAAAGGTACTGGTATTGCTTACATGTACAAGAATGTTAAGCCAAAGCTTGGTTGGAGTTGAAACTGAGGGAGGTGGAAAGTACCAAAATGTGGAGAGCTCTTAGATGTATGTGGACAGCCAAAGGAAGAGTAAGCAGAACATGGTCCTGCTGATGAATGGAATAAGCATGGTGTGACAACAGAGGGGCTTGGTGTGGGTCTCAGAAGAGCTCTGAGGTACTCTGTACTTTCTTGGCAGGACCTGTTCCCAGGTGTGACAGGCTTTAAGCAGCAGAGTGAGATGCCATCTTTGCTAGAGGAAGATCGAGCTACAGAATGCTTAAGTAAAATGGTGAGATTTGCCCTGGGAAACTGGCTGACATGACTCCAGCACCTCTCCCCATCGGCTTTGAGAAATCAGGGCAATTGGGAACATCCTCAGTAACTGAAGGATCACAAATGTTACATGCATCTTCACAAAACTCTAGGAAGATGAATGAGTGAAATAAATGGTTATAGAGCATATGCCTTGGTGTAAGTCACATAACATAGGTCTGTATAAATTCTGTCTACAGGTATTTCCCTATGTGCTCTCTTCTGAAGCTTGGTTGTTAGCATTACAATGCCTCACGATAGGAGAACTTGGAAGTAAGCTTCAGGAAGTTTGGAAGTAAAGTGCTGTCAGCAGGCTGTCATTGAGGCACTGTCTTGCATAGCTGCATTTTGAAGTGGACGTGATAGTGTGGTACTTAACACTGGCAGCTTTCCCGCAGCCTATTTGTAGGATCAGTGGTGTTTTCCTATTGTTAGTATGGCTGAACAGGTGGAGAGAGATGAAATGGAGTTATGCATTGCCTGCAAGTCTGTGTAGCTGTTCAGATGACTTTGATTGCAGTGGCCTTAGTGCATGGCTGCAGAGCAAGATTGTCCTTTAGACTGGCACACTGTGTCTGTGCTGTCCTTGGTTCACTTCAGCCATTGGCAGCTCTGCTGTATCCCAGCACACACCAATGACAGGCAAAGGGAAGCTGCTGCCACTTCCCCTTATTGTGGCTGCTGGTTGTTGTAGCAGCTCAGTAGCTGTTCCATGACTGACAACCTGACACTTGTTCTGAGCTATGTCATTCCTGCTTGTGAGTTGAAACCTGATCTTAGAATGGCCTTTCTATGCAGGCTAGGCTTGAGGAAGTTTGAAATAATTTAAGTTTGCTTTTTTGTTTTGCTGTGAGGCAAATTACAGTGGCAAAAAAGACTCCATGTTGGAAGCCAGATTAACAGATTTGAATTTGTTTCTTCATATGGTCTATTCCTCATTCTGATTCTCTGTCATTACATATTACAAGCACACAGTGTAATTTTCTGTGTTTAAAAATTATTGGAAGATTATTCAAAATGATAATACAGTCTTTGTTTGTGTGTATTTTAATATATAAGCAATTAATAAAGGGTTTTGCAATGATACTACTCTTAAATTTTGATCCTTTGTACTTTAAGAGGTGGAGCCTCAATTGCCTTCATATAAATGAAGTAAAGATTCCTAAGAAAAAAAATAGAAATTTTTCTCTTTGAAGGTGCCATAATGATGCTCATGTAGTTTTACCAGGACACATGGAAGATGATAGCAAGAAGAAAATCTTGATTATGTTCAGCAGGGTTTCATCAAGACAGCTTCTTGTGGTTTTGAGACCAAGTCCTCTCTTGTTCAAAGGCTTGTAGTAGGTTAATAGCCACTGGCAGGGTTACTCCTGTAAGACTCAGGAGTTATTCTTGTTCAGGGACCTTTGCTATATTGCATTTTCTCTATGGTTCTTCTCCTGCAAGAGTTGCTCCTATTGAAGCATGTGTAAAGTTTATTGATAATTCTGTGAACGTGGAGCTTTGAAACAAGATGTAAACATTTCTCTGTAATGAGTTTTTGCAGTGAAGCAAAGCTCTCCTTTTCTGCATTAAACTACCATTGGTTTAGTTCTGTTTTTGAAAGAATATTTGGTTACAGCATTTCTCTTAGGTAAAAGCCTATCTAATCTGTAGATATTTTGAGAAAAGGGAAGATACAAGTTTGAATTACAAAATTTGAGTAGAAAATTCTGTTCTTTAGAACAACTAGGCTAATCCAAGTTAAGGGCTGGAATACTCTGGTAGGACACATAGTTTCAGGATATCTGGTTTTTTACTGTTTCTTTTGTAAAGTGAACTCTGTCTCAGTTACAAAAATATAACAGGCTTCCTTTACTAGTATTTGTAACTTTCTTGTACATAGAGATTGATATGATTGATTTCCTAGAAAGTGATATTGAACGTGACTTTTTAAATAAGATCCAAACTACGTTTGTTTCCAGTGCATGATGTGATTGATACGTAAGACACATAAAACTGTTTCTTTGATCACAAGCTCTCAGATAAAATACTTTTCAAATTTTCAGGGTAAACTGTTATTTCCAGAGTTTCTGCAGCAGACAAAAAAATCTTTTCTAGCTAAAAAGCGGGACTCATTAATCCTTATCCTTGGGGTCCACTTTGAAGACTGTTAGTTTTGGTTTTTAGCCTCCCTAAGTGAAAAGCAAATACATGGATTTGTTGCTAGTAGCATAGGAGAAAGGAACTGCAATTCCTAAGTGCTTGTTCAGGCACAGAATGAGATTCAGTGCTGTTTTCCATTCAGGTACACTTCTGCTGAAGACAATGCAATGCACTGATGTTTCAAAACAATAGTTGAACATCATACGTGGTGCCCTCAAGAGTGAAGTGCCTCTCTTTGTGGCACTGTTCTCAAAGAACCTGTCTGTCTTCACCTGTAAGCAGTGAAGTTCAAGGAATGGAGGAGTTGTGTTAGATCAGCACAGTGTCCATGGCATATATCACTGTTATTTGTGGAGAGGTTGCTGTGTCAGATCCTCCCTTAAGGGAACACACAGTTAATAGAATGCAGGAAACTGTACTAAAGTTTCAGCCAGTGGCATCTTCTGGAGAATATTGTGTTGAAGCTGCCTCAGGATGCTCTGGATGGATTATATTCTGGCTATGTGGAATTTTCAGTAAAATGTGCAACTGTATTGTCCATTGGAGAAGGCAAGAAATGTTGTGATCCTTTAATAAAAGGATGAGTGATACACTTACAAGCCAACTATAACCCTGAATTTCACCTTCTTAGAAGCGACTCAGCTATGATTATTTATTTTCCAGTGTGGATGCTAGCTGACTGACTGTTGTTTGATCTTAAGCTAAACAAAGTAATCTTTGTATTTAACAATAAAATGCAGCATTTCTAGGACTGTTCTAGGTGGTTTTAAAGTAAAAATAATAAATATAATTGCATCAAAAATGCTTCTTCAAACTTTCATATTAGCTGAGTTCCCTAGCTTCTCAGGTGAATAGGAAGCCACAAAGTCTTCATTCAATCCTGAGCAACCTGCTTTAGGAGGACCCTGCTTGAGCAGAGTGGTTGGCCAAGATGACCTCCAGTGGTCCCTTCCAACCTTAACTATTCTGCAAAATGAAATGATAAATTGATTTGTTCATTGCTATAGAACATAAAATATGTATTGAGAGCACTCAGATTGCAGGAGTGTCTTCAAAAAAATCTTCAGACTTCATTTGACTTTGACTTTGTTCTGTCACTTTTACTTTGTTCATTTGGTCTTTCCCAGCGTACCAGTTGTTTAATGTCTTTGTTTGCTGCTGCTTTGTATTTCACTGGCCTCTGTGCAGTCTGCATCTCTATTGTCTTACACCTTTGAAGTCTAGCCTGCACTTGCCACCATTTTAAAAGCAAAAGAACAAGTGTACTCCTTCAACAGATTAAAAAATTCAATTCAGCTGTCTCAAGCTAAATTTAAAACTGTGTTGTGATTTTTGCTTAATGTTATGAAGCTGAGGTAGTGATGTTTAGAAGTGTGTGGTAGGGAAAGAAGGATGTGTCATGGGCATTTGGAGATATGAGACTTAATCAAATAGCTGCTCTTGGCAGTTTGTAACTTGAAGTATGCATGAAACTGCTTTCATGCCATAGGAGTAAAAGGGGGCTGATCTGATCCTGATTTTTAGAAGATTTTCAGGATAGAGCTGGTGAGATATAAGTCTGTTTGCCTCACTGCAGACATGGCAATAAATTTATCCTAGTGAACACACAAGTAAATGCAGTGACTGGAGGAGGAAGATGGACTCTGCACTGTTTGCAAGAGGGAGTGATACTTAATAAATCTTACCAAGCTCTTAAAAAATGCCAAAAAGTGCAGACATTAAACTCATCTGGTTGGATCCAATTGTTTGGATGAAGCCAGACTAATTCTGTTTGCCTGTGTTTCAGGTGGTGGTTGCCAGTTTCAGATTGTCCCTTGGTTTTCTATGTTGGCCACTGTCCTGCTATCGAGCCTGGACCTCTGATCTCATGCTATTTAACTTGTTTGAAAATACAGAACCAAGTATAAAAAAAATTAGTAGTTAACTAGCTGAAAGTTTCTGGAGCCTGGCACAGATACATTAAAGTTACTGTTTCACATAAGTGTGTTGTGGATTCTGTAGCTATTTCAGGGGCGTCGCTAGGAATCCTGTAGTTTGAAATTACTGGATAATTATAAGTCAGTTTGTTTAAATGTATGTTTTAATGCCTAATTATCTCCTTAATTTGTGTTGAAGGCATAAAATTTATGTGTGTATATGAACTTTCGCTTGCTCAGATTGCATTTCTTCTAATTGTTTAAAATCTTGGATAAGATGAAGCCTCAGTGATTCTGGGGAGGTTTGTGTGACAGAAATCAAAGGCTGTAAATCGCATTTGGTGCATTGCTGTGCTGTGGAAGATAGAGATAAGGGAAGAAATAAAAATAATTAACGATATTTTGGCTGTTGAATTTTGTGATACTGTCACTCATATGCCCAGAAGATAAGAGAGACAACTCTTTGTTCTTGATTAGGTCTTACATGTTGTGGTTTTAGTTTTTTCTGTAGTATACAGTCTGGCTTGTTTACTCTTGGGGGTGGGGGGTGAAGAGCTCTGTTTTGTCCTGTGAGTGTTGCTACTGTTCATAATCTGATATCAAGGATTATACCTTAAGAAGGTTCTTCCAGGTTGCCACTTGGAGACTGTCCATTATTAGGATTAGGTAGACACAGTGAGGCTGCAGGTATCTGTTTAACAGGGGCATATTGTGCTCATTTCAGATGCTTCAGGATAGATACATGAGCTACCAAGATCAGTGTTTTTATTTACCTGCAACTTAGATCAATTGCTTGGCATCTCTTTGGTAAGTTTAATTTAATAGGTGTTATTCAAATCACAGAATCTGTTAAGAGAGACTTTCCATCTACGTGTAACCAAGATTGTTACCTCTGATTTATATTTTTGATCCTCTAGAACACGAGTATCTTGGAAAAGCATATGTTACATTTTAGAAAGGTAGAGGAAGAATACTGGCAGTTACTGCCATGCAGGTAACATTTCACTGTTTTAATGTAGAGTGAAAATGACCACTAAAAACGAGTCTCTAAATCCCCAGATACAGGAAAGGTACAGTGCACCAGTTTAGTAAAACTCTAAAGGTGCTTGTGGTTGTCTAAGTAATGATTCCAGACTCTTGTTTGGATCATGGTTTTTTATTCAGCTTCATAATATGTTTACCAAGAAATTATAGGTGCAGCCCCCTTATCTATGAGGAAAATGAAAGTAGAGTCCAAATAACTAATTAGAGTGTAGTGAAATGCAAGAATGAAACCTAGGTCTTGCAAATACCCTTCAAACACTTTCTATTAGTGCCCAAGACTTGAATGTGAAATTGGTAGGGTAAACTGTGAAGTTACTTGAAGCAATAAGTTCTCCTCATGGATTTCTTTTTAAAATCTAAGTTATTCTTCCTCTCTTTTCCTATGTTGAGGCTTCTATCACTACTTTTGTTACCTACCTCAATTTTGCATGTTTTTTTATGGGCAGTGACATCTTAGCATAAAACTTGGGTTTGTATGTTGTACACAAGGTGATTCAGAATTCTTTCTTGATACAAGTGAAGCTTTGTTTAAAATTAGGCAGAATAGGCTATGCAGTATAGGTCTGCTTTTGTACAATCGGAATTAAAGCAACTGTTCTTTACCTTCAACCTTCTTGGGATGCACTGTGGTGTTGAAGGTGGAGTTGGATGTTTCCTGTCGACAATAGTTGCATGTAGTGCCGAGATGTACTAAAATGTATCATCGAGCTATAAAAAAGTTCAAAATGCTGCAACTTTAAATGCTAAAATACCTTAATTTCCTTAATTTTTATGGTAGTGTTTCTTCTGTAAAACAAAATAAATTTACTTGCTGAGTTTCTGGTGGTACCACGCAGATGTAGGCAGGCTTCATGTAGCTCTGTAGGGGTAAGCAGATGTGGGATGGTATTCCTGAAGCTCTGGCGTTTTATCACAAATCATGCTAACAGATATGAAAGGCACACTACTTACTTCAGTATCTATCTTGTGATCACTTGAGATGTTGTAGGACGTCTGCTTTTCTGTGTAAATTTCTTTAGGCAAACTGGAGATTAGGCTATGTTCTATATCTGTGTATGTTTTTTCTAAATTCTGTTGTGGACCAAGAAAGGGAAGACCAATGTTTCAGGCAGAGTAAGCAGACAAATATTTGTACGTGTATTTTGTGTTTTTATCTAAGAAAAATACTTCTGTGTGTGGTTTGTGTATGGTAGACCATAGAGCAAAATAAGGAAACAGCCACTGCTTCTCTACAACCTGGATACCATATGCAACCTGTTAATAATATGCTTTTAATGTATAGCTGATTGGATTGGGAGAAACTTTGTGAAGAGGTTAGTAGGATTTGTTTAACAAACATGACATGACTGTACTAGATATGTTTTACATCAGTCTTTGAAAAATAAAAGTGAAAAATTGGAGGGGAAAAATGTTTTAAGAATATTGGAAAGCACAAGAACTGTACATTTTGGTGGATTCCAAATGACTTTAAGTAATGTAATTCCATAAACATAATGTCTGTGCTTATGGTGGAAGAAGCTTTTTGTAAACCTGGTTGTTTAAGGCCTGTGTGTTGGCAGTTTTTGGAAAGGCATAATCCCTCTGTGTATCACAGAGGGATGAATTACTATGAAAGGATACCTGTTATTAATGGTGGTATTTTTTTCTCTATACTGATTTGGTTTTACAAGTGGCATCTTCTGGTGTCTCCAAGCAGGTGTGTTCTACTCTAAATTGTAAAATGCTTTTAGAGCTGGAGAGTTAAAAGGGACTTACAATATATATAGACTATAAAATGAAGGTGGTTTATTATGTAATAGTGGATCAGTTACTGTCTTGAAGACTGCAAGCAGGAATTATGTGAATGTTCTTAAATGTGAATTAAAGGAGATTATTTTTTAATTATTTCTCTTAACTAATTCTCTGAGTAATTCATCTTGTGAATTATGTTAGCTCCAAAATACAACTTCTCGCTGTTTAATCAAAAACTTGTGTCACTTGGGGCTTCTTGAAGAAAAATGACTTAACTGGTATTACCCATGATACTTCCTCTTGAGATGCTTCTGCAAGTTCTTGGCTTCAGTGATGTATCTCATTTAACAGTAACGCTGTTTCTGTAACAGTGATGTAAGTGTTTCTCAAAAGACCAAAGAGTTGTAGTTTGAAGGAGAAGTTGTATGATGGGACCTATTACAAAACATGTTGGCTTTTTCTTCTCATCCTTGCCTTACTATTAGAAAAGGGTTTTTGGTTAATGTTTGAGTCTCATAACATAAGATCTGAGTCACTCACAAGAATTTGATCTTTCCTATGTCACTTTAATGATGAAAACTCATCTCTTTTATAGAGAGGGTTTATTTAATTGCAAGACATTGCAGTAGTTCAATCAGTCATGCTGATGATCTTTGGTATTAATTCCAACTTTCTTATGGGCTAATTAAAATTCCTTGCTTTTGTTATCTCCATAAGATATCCTGTTTCTTTTTATTCTAGGTTATTTACTTTCTAGAAGAGAGGGTCAAGCAGGATCCCCTGAAAAGCCATTGTCTGATCTGGGTCGTCTCTCCTACTTGGCTTATTGGAAAAGTGTCATATTGGAATACCTGAACTGCCACCATGAAAAACAAATCAGCATCAAAGGGATGAGCCGAGCTACTGGAATGTGTCCACACGATATTGCCACAACCCTGCAGCAACATAGCATGATAGATAAAAGAGAAGATAGGTCAGTGAATCTTGTAAAAAATTTTTGAAACTAAGACAAAACATTCTCTACTTGAAAAACAGTTGATGTGAAAAATGTCTGTGTAAAAGTTTGCCATTAAAATGAGTGATAACCATCTTACCATAGAGGTCAGTGCAGATGGGTCTTACATACAGAGCTTTTCTTCCCAGGGATTCTTTGGATGCTCTTTCATGTTAATGGTTACTAGATGTGGCCAGCTCAAAACATTTTCAGTTAAGAGCTTTTTTTCATTCAGTATAATCTTCCCTAAGTGTTCCCAGCTCTTGCTGTGCAAATATTTTGTTTGAATACCAGTAAGAGAAAAAATGGTGTTTGTGGGTGGCAGTCTCTCTTTCCACACCTCCTCTTTCAATCATTGCTGAATTCACATAAACCATGGGATCAGATCAACTCTACAGGAAGTGCTCCTGCTCAAGGTACTGGTAATACAAGTTTCTGTTTAATGTTATGATCAATGTTGAAAGTCAGTGCACTGAGAAGGTGAGTTCCTGTTTTGTGAATATCTTTTCTTCATGCTCTTGATGGGTATTTTAGAACTTTTCTGGGTTGTTGTTCTTGTTTGGTCTTTTTCTTTCCATAAAATGTCTTAAATGGCTTTCAATGGTATTTGTGTTTCTGAAGATGATCTTAATTCTTTATGGATGTTCCAATCATAGAAACTTTAGAATGAAGCAAAGCTGCCTTACAAACATTGTCCTGCCAAAACAATAAAATTAAATTCAGGAAAAGTTCAGCCTCAGTAATTTTTATGTGTCCCAGCACTAGTATTCAAAAGTAGTAATTTTTGAACCAGTAAGAATGCAAGTCTTCAAAAAAGATTGGTTTACAAGAGGGAGTATGAGAGTAGTAAGAGGAGTGCTGGCATTGCCTTAAGCCTCTTCTGGAGTACTTAGTTATGGACAACCTGAGGACAAATGTATTTCAAGGGAAGTTTTTCCTACATGTAGTGAAGTAGAAGTTTGTCACAATTCTGGAAAGAGTTCTGGATCTGATTTCTTTTTTTAAACTTTGTTTTTCACTGAATGTTGTTACTTCACCAACCTGATTTTTAAAGCGCTTGAAATGCTTGCTACTCGTTGTTTAGAATTGTGTAGTTGTTTGTAACAGGGGAGTTTGATGGGTTATGTGCTAATATATTAGCATACTGTGCTATTTTATTAGTCTTTACCCACTTTCGATATGCCACTTCATAGTAATTGGAAGGTCATGTTGTACTTCATTAGCACAGGACTAAAGTATATCTGTATGCATCATTAGAAAACCTGTGCTTCTGACTTGCTTTCTTGTCCCGTTCACTTATGTCTTCAGCTGTAACATTATGACTTTCTCACTCTTGACTTGATGATCCACAGAGTTTTCTATGTTTGTATGTAATATTAAAATTAGAAATTGTTCTGGCAGTGATTGAATTGCCAACACTAAACCTCTTGAATTAGGTTTAGGGTAGTCAACTATAAAACCTTTACTTTGCTCTCTGTTGCCCTAGTGATGGTTAATATTGAGCTTTCACTTCATAAACTGTTGTTCCTTCACTTCCTCTCAGTAAACAGTCAGTAGTGTAGGGATGTTATCACTGTGTGTAAGCTGGATTATTAGAAGTATTTTTAGTTTGATGGATTCTTTCATTTACCCATATTTTTTCACAGGTTGTTTTGCAAAAGGATGTCAACTATAGAAAAGCTGTTGCAGGTGATCCCTTTCTAAACTAAATTACTGTTTATTTGATTGTAGATTTGTAATTATTAGAAGGGAAAAGCTGATTTCAAGTCACATGGAGAAACTGAAAGCAAATCCACGCATCAATGAAGTAGATCCCGAAAGCTTGAGATGGACTCCTTTGTTAGTTCCTAATGCTGCAGTTTCTGAAGAAGAGAGGGAAGCAGAAAAGGAGGTAATATCAGAGATATCTTCTGAATTTCTCTTCCTTTGGCTTTTCATAACTCTGAATAATCAACATTAGACTGTCTTAAATAAAGCAGATTTAGCTTTGACCACTACATATTGCTATTGCAATGCAGAATTTTTGGAAGCTGTGCAGCAACACATGGTAACTTTGGGGGAATGCATATGAAAATTTAAAATGTGAATCACTTGTCATGGAGCTGTATTTATCACTCTTGAGGTAGTCAAAGAGCATGTAATCAGATCAAATTTGGTGCAGAGCTCAGGGGCTGCACTTTCAATCGATTCTTTGTGTTCTCAACTTGCTCAAAGTGATCCAGTCAGTGGGCATGTAATGTAGTGCTAAAGGACTTAAATCAATTCGCTGCATCATTAATAGTGCTAAATATCCCATGAAATGCAATCTTCTTTGGTTTGTTATCTGTTAACTGTTGTAAAGGAGCAACTAGATGATTCAGCTGAAATGTTGTTGCTAGGTTAGCCAGCAGTGCTAATCAGGGTTGACTTATTTTAACTATTTAGCTGAATGCAAAGGATATGGCTAAGTAAATGCTGTTTCAGTGACCTGTTATTTTAACCTCAACCCTTCAGGCTGAGCGTCTTATGGAACAAGCTAGCTGCTGGGAAAAGGAAGAGCAAGAAATATTCTCCACAAGAACTAATAGTAGGCAATCACCTGCAAAAGTACAATCTAAAAATAAATATTTGCGATCTCCAGAAAGTGTGGCCGTGGTGGGGGAGCGAGGGCAGTGCACAGAACAATCTAAGGAGAGCAGTGAGGAGGATGGCGGGGATGAGAATCAGCAGAGTTCGCCTCCCCGGCTGACCAAGCCCCAGTCGCTGGCCATGAAGAGAAAGGTGTGTTACCTTAGTGCTTCATTCAAAGCCATTTGTCTCTGATTTCAATCAAATCCTTGCCATCCAAGTAATAACCTGCTTTTTTGCAGACATTTATTAGACTGTTTTAATCCTTTATGTGTTATCTGAACACTTAACTACTCCTCTCCCCTCTTTTCTGCACTTCATCCAGTTTTTATCTTTTGGATTTTCCACAGAACTATAAAATACTAGTGACATAAAAAATCAGAATTTTCTGTTAATTTTTAAACTAGAGATTGCCCTCTGGTGTTTGGCATTGGTATTGGTTCCATATCTTAAATGGTTCTTTCTTTTTTTGTATTAAGATGGAGTCCAGCTTGTGGGGTTTGTCTTTTTGGGTTTTTTTAATATAGGAGCTCCTAAAAGGGAAGTACTGTTTTTCAAAAGAAATGTTGTTAAAACAGAAGGAGGTTTTTTACCCTATTCTTCGAATTTAAATGTTAAATTCTGGTTACTGCCATGTTTGCACTAATTTTTTAATTTCCTTTAAAAATCAACTCTTTGAGTTGCTTAAATTAGTAAACTTAAGAATCCCAAAATTTTAAAGCACTCACCTTTATATTTAGGTATCTCTGGTGAGAATTAGGAAGTTGGATTGTCCCTTTGGTTATACTTTGTGAGCTTACTTTAAAGTAACCATAAATCTCTGAGAACGTATAATAATAGGAAAACAAAATCTTGAACAGTTTTTTTTTAATAGCAGCCAACTGTGGGATGCTTGAGGTGCACTTCTTCGATGTTATCTCTTTTTCTGTGTACCTAGTTATTTCTAAAACTAGCAGAAACCCAAAATATAGAAGAATAAGCTTTGGTACGTGTGAAGGTTGTTGTGGAATTATAAATTTACAGAGGAAAAATGTGTGAGTGCAATTTATGTAACAGTGCTATGAATATTATTTGACAGAAGAAGGTAAAAGACACTTCAATATAAAGAAAATTCTAGTCTTCATTTTCACTTACAGAAAGGTTTGTATGTATATGTATTTTAACTGTTTAGACATTTTACTTTTAGATTCTGTCTACATTGGAATTTGATGCCATGTCAGGTGTTTTTTTGAATAAGTAAATGGATTATTATAAAGTTGCTCTACAAAAATTCATGTCCAGAATCAGTTAATGAACAGGAATGTAGGAAGAGTTTGATTTGTGGAATTATTTTTCAGAGACCCTTCATACTGAAAAAGAAAAGGGGCCGTAAGCGCAGAAGGATAAACAGCAGTGTTACAACAGAGACAATTTCTGAAACAACCGAGGTGTTGAATGAACCATTTGATAACTCAGATGAAGAGCGTCCCATGCCACAGCTGGAACCCACCTGTGAGATGGATGGAGAAGATGATGACTTGAAGCCTGTGATTAGAAAAGCTTTTGAGTATCAACCTGGGCAACAGAAACAGGAGGAAGAAGAGCAGAACAAGGAGGAGAAAGATACTCATTGTTACAGGCGTGATGAAAATTGTACAGGTAAACTTAAAATGTTCTCACATCTTCACAAAAATAATTTTGTTGGGTTGCCTTCAAAAGAAGTGTTTCTTTTTGTCATGCATCTGGAAATTTTTAATGAGATGTATTTAGCTGTTGTTATTATTATAATCATTTGCTTTTTGTGTTCAGGAAACAAACCTTATCCAGTCTGAGGCCTTGAAGTTCTTGTCATATTGTCAAAAACAACTTCTATGTCCCTACAGCAGGGCATTTCACTCAACAGTGCAAAGGGTATCACTGGAATATTGTCCACTATAGTTTTTGAATCAGTGGTAAAGGATACAAACAAAAAGTAACAAAGTATTTGATTTACACAAACATCTCTCTATTCAGTATTGTTGGTAATTCAGTGAAATGTTTGGTGCTTCTATGCCATAATATATCCTCAGCACCAGGATCCTGTTTTATTTCCCCACAAAAGAGACAAATTTAACTGTGTCCTTTCAAAGCTGCTTTTCTAGTTTGATTTCAAGGATATTTCCGGTCAGAAAAATTAATGGATGGATAGTGAAACTACTAACAATCTATTCTGAATGTACACTCTTCCCTTGACCTCCTGGCCCTCAAATTATGCTTATCAGTTTTAATTCCAGAATGAATGACTAGACTCAGGTCTGTGTATTTTCTCTAAGAGGCCAGTAGCTACTACTTCAGTATTTTTGTAATTGCTTGGGAAGTTCCATCCTTGTTATCCTCAGTGAGGGATCGGGGCAGATTTCTATTTCAAACAGCTGTTGTGTGATGTGGTACATTAGAATATTACCACTTTTTCCAGCTTCTCAAGAGAAACTATTTAAACTAATAGTAGCAAGTTCCAGCTCTGTCCCAGTGGTCAGGTTTGCACAGTTTTATGTAGACTGGTGTTTTTTATTTGCCCGTGAACCACGTCATCACAATATAGAAGTATCACTGAAGCCATTACACTCTCAAGTGCAACATGTTATATCTTGATAATTTTCCTTTTTTTCTGGAGTATGTGTAGGTGGTATCTGCAGAGAAATGAAAGAGGTGAATCTGTTTGGGTTCTTTTTTTTTTTTAGTCAATGGATTAGTTTCGTTTTCTGATGCACTGTATGTGTAATTTTCATTATCTTTTGCCTTCTATCATCTCTTGCGAACCATGTAATGAGATGTTGCCCATGAGAAAGTACTAGATTGAACCGTCTTTTGTTCAGTATTGGTATTAAAAGATTATTATATATTTTTTATGGTTTGTCCTCCAGAATGGTCAAAGAGGAAACTCAAGACTTTCATGTCATTACTGTCAAAAAAGATGAATGTGTGTTAGATCAATGTCTATATAAAGTGAAGGCATACTTCTATTCTAAAACCAAAGGTGGAAAATCAAGTATTTGGACAGTATTTGCTTTAGTTTACATGTCTTGTCATTTAAATCTCTGGGATTTTTCTAATGTATAAATGGTGGTTCTGATAGGGTCTGTTAAAAGGCCACCAAACCTTAACATAACTGTGTAGTATGTTTGAGCTGTAGATACTACATCCCATGAAATGCAATGTGTTTTGAGACCTGTTTATAACTTTTGTTTTATATTTTCTTAATGCATTTTGAGTTTATAAATTATTTTCAGGTTTATATTGGAAAATATTGATTAGTCTGCAAGCTAAGACTTTTTATTTTTTGTCTCTATTACCTCCCAAAGATACTACAGAGGATGTAGCTGTGTTGGAAGAAAGCACTAAAGACAATCTTGAACCTTTAAAGAGTAAGCAGGGTTGGCCCAAAGGAGTTAAACGTGGTCCATCTAAATGGAGGCAAAGCAAAGAAAGAAAACCGGGCTTTAAGCTTAATTTGTACACTCCACCTGAGACTCCCATGGAGCCTGACTATCAGGTGCAGGTGGAGGAACAAAAGGAAGTAGCTGAAGACAAGCCCTGTTCAGTTCCTGCTGTTACAGAGGAAGCTATTAAAGAACCTCCTGAAGCACTGCCACCACCAGATGATGAGGTGAAAGAAGTAGAACCTGAACCTCTGCACCCACCCAGTGAACCCTTTGAAAAACAAGAAAATGATGCTATGAAAGCTGGGGAAGAGGAAAGGAGCATAGAGGAAGATGGAATCAATTCAAAAGATCAAGAAAAAGACAAAGCAGAAGAAGTTTTTGTGCAGAAAGAGGAGTCTGTGCATTTGGATGATCAGGAGGAAGAGGAGGAGGAGGATGAAGAACCTTCTCACAATGAAGATCATGATGCAGATGATGAAGATGATAGTCACATGGGTTCAACAGAAGTGGAGAAAGAGGAATTGCCTGGTGAAGCTTTCAAAGAAATGCTGGAAACTCAACAATCTTTTTTAGACGTAAATGTTCAAACTGGTAATTCAAATCAGGAGGAGTTAATGGATTGTGGTGTTGACCTTGCAGCTGATGAGTGTGCAAGTGACCAGAAAGAACTTGCTACAGATTCAGACCCAGTACCTGAATCTGATGATGATCATGTAGACAACAACCAGGACCAAAAAGCTGGTGAAGAATTACATTCCGATTTCAAGGGAGAAAGTACTGAGACCATGGAGATTGACTCAGAGACCGTTCAGGCAGTACAGTCCCTAACCCAGGAAACAAGTGAACATGAAGATACATTTCAGGACTGTGCAGAGACTCAAGAGGCCTGTAGAAGTTTGCAGAACTATGCCCACAACGACCAAAGTCCCCAGATGACCACACTGGATGACTGTCAGCAGTCTGACCACAGCAGCCCAGTTTCATCTGTGCACTCTCATCCCAGCCAGTCAGTTCGTTCTGTTAATAGTCCAAATGTTGCTCCTTTAGAGAACAGCTATGCTCAGATCAGCCCAGATCAAAGTGCCATTTCTGTGCCATCTCTGCAGAACATGGAGACCAGCCCAATGATGGATGTTCCCTCAGTTTCTGATCATTCACAGCAAGTTGTGGATAGTGGGTTCAGTGACTTAGGAAGTATTGAGAGCACAACAGAAAACTATGAAAACCCAAGCAGTTACGATTCTACAATGGGGAGCAGTATCTGTGGAAACAACTCTTCTCAAAACAGTTGCTCATACAGCAGCCTTACGTCTAGTAACCTAACACAGAGTAGCTGTGCAGTGACCCAGCAGATTTCTAACATTAATGGGAGCTGCAGTATGATGCAACAAGCAAACATCAATTCTCCTCCCACTTGTAATGTAAAATCTCCCCAAGGTTGTGTTGTTGAAAGGCCTCCAAGTGGCAACCAACAGTTATCCCAGTGCAGCATGGCTGCTAATTTCACTCCACCTATGCAGTTGACTGAAATCCCCGAGACTAGCAATGCCAACATTGGATTATATGAAAGAATGGGGCAGAGTGAATTTGGAGCAGGGCATTACTCACAGCCATCTGCCACCTTCAGCCTTGCTAAACTGCAACAGTTAACTAATACGCTTATGGATCATTCTTTGCCTTACAGCCATTCAGCTGCTGTAACTTCCTATGCAAACAGTGCCTCTTTGTCTGCCCCCTTAAGTAACACGGGGCTTGTTCAGCTTTCTCAGTCTCCACATGCTGTTCCTGGAGGACCCCAAGCACAGGCTACCATGACCCCTCCCCCTAACCTTACTCCTCCTCCCATGAATTTGCCACCTCCCCTTTTGCAGCGTAATATGACTTCATCGAATATTGGAATATCCCACACCCAAAGACTGCAGACTCAGATGGCCAGCAAAGGTCATGTCTCTGTAAGAACCAAATCCACACCTCTGCCACCTGCTGCTGCAGCCCATCAGCCCCAGATTTATGGGCGAGCTTCACAGACTGTGGCCATGCAAGGGCCCGCACGGACCTTAACGATGCAGCGTGGCATGAACATGAGTGTAAATTTGATGCCAGCCCCTGCTTATAATGTCAATTCAGTGAACATGAACATGAACACCCTTAACGCTATGAATGGTTACAGTATGTCCCAGCCAATGATGAATAGTGGGTATCACAGTAATCATGGGTATATGAATCAAACCCCTCAGTACCCTATGCAGATGCAGATGGGAATGATGGGAACTCAGCCATATGCACAGCAGCCAATGCAGACAGCACCCCACAGTAACATGATGTACACTCCCCCGGGCCACCACGGCTACATGAACACAGGCATGTCCAAGCAGTCTCTCAATGGCTCCTACATGAGGAGGTAGGCCCTGGCAGAGACACGCTACCCAACTGGCGTATGGCATTGATCTGCACAAATACCTTTGGAGAGTACGATTTCAAAACCAGCAATTGGTGTGAATGCAAAAACATTTGTTGGCACCATTTAAAAGCTGTATGCAGCAGAAAGCCTTATACAAGTTTTTCTTTATTTCATGCTTTGTTGGTTTTTTTCTTTTTCTTTTCTTTAGTTTCATTTTGTTCTGTTTTGGGGTTTTTTGTTTATTTTTTAACATTGTGAGATTTAACTTCTCTTTGGGGGGAATTAGGTGGTTTTCCATTTTTTGTTTATTTCATTGAGCTTGAAGTTCTCTGGAAAGGAAGAACTCTTTCTATGAACTGCAATTACACAGCAGCTGATGGTTCAGAGCCATTTTATGTGCCTGCTCCCATTAAAAATGTGGATAAATAGACTCCAAAACTATCAGACAGTACTGGATCATGAGCTTTTTCTCTCTCCTTTCCCCACATGTAAATGCCTTTTAGCAGTTCTTTTATTGTATTATTTTGTTTCTGAAGGTGACACTTCTGCATGCCGCTAATGTCTTTGTTAGTGACAGTGCATTTTGTAGTACTGTACAAGTGTTGTGCTTAACAGTAAGCCATTTCTTAATTTTTTTGCCTTGATTAGGTTACCCTAGTTTGAGGGGTAAAAAAACCAGAACTATATTTTTGTTAATTATAAAACTTGTAAAAATAATAAAAAAAAAAGCTGCAAAAGCTATTCACATTTTGGTTAGTTCAAAGGGTTTTATTGCTGTATGTTTAGTGTAAAGTTGAGACTCTTTTCCATTTTTGTGACCAGTTTCTTTGGGGCTGGGTAGGAAAAAAGGCAGCTTTCTGTTTTATAAAAACTTATGTTTTTTTGTTGATTGAAACATCTCAGTGTTTATTTGTCAAGTTTTGAAACATTTTCGTATATGTCCAAATACTTGGCAGGATTTAAAAAAAAAGTAGTGAATTTGGTGTAAAGTTGCTATTTTATGGAAATGCCTCTAACTTTACATTTTCATTCCATCTGTAGATTTTTCTATCTTTATAAAATATTGGAGTTATTTTTTAAGGGAAAAAATAGAGCAGTAGCGTGTGAATAGCTCAAACTAAGCTTACAGATCGCATGTAAAAAGGCAAAAGTTATTTGTGTCTGTTTATATTGCTTCCTTTTTTGTAGCCTTTGTACCTGTACAGAGTGACTGTAAGGGCCGAACAGAAGAGGCTTGATACATGTAAAAATAGGACCCAGTGACACTCTTGTATTTATCTGTTATCTTTTTAGTCAGTCACTTAAAAAAATACCCACAAAAGACCCACCCAAGCAACAAAAATAAAAACTGCAAAAAACTACACCCCCCCCAAGCTGTACATTTTAACATAAAATAAATTATGATGAGCCATTTTTAGCCTCTTGTGTCTTGTCATAGTTTGATGTTGCATGGGAATTACCTCCTGAAACAGTGTTTGTTACAGTGCTCTCACGTGCTTGATCTAAAGCCCATTACAGTTGGTGGCGTTTGGATTAGGCTGTTTAGAGCTTAAGTGTAGGTTACTCATCATAATTGCATACACCCTGTGAAAATAAGGAATACTTAAGATTATTTTTTTAATAATCTTAATAAAATATTGAATATATGTATTTAATGCCTTACAAGGTTGTCAATATTTAATGTATGAAATTTCTTTCCTACAGAAGGTGTGAATATATATATATATCTATATAAAAGGATATATGATAGTAACAGACATGGTGTTTGAACTGTATTTTAATGATAGAATTGTAATCTCTTCCTTTGTCATTGTTGCTGGGTGACAAGATGATGCAAATTCTGCATTAAATGTATGGGTTCTGTGTATATGCATGTATGTGGGCACACACAAACATACACAGAGATGAGCACTTCTCATGTAGCAACAGAAAGTCTGTTAAAGACAAGAAGGCTGTCTCTATGTGATCTCGCGAGTGGACAAATTTAAATGTGAGATGTGTGAACCTACATCAGAAAAAGTCCTTGTAATAATTTTTCAGAATGCTTCTAATGTGAATCTTGCCACTGTCCTGCAGTAAGGTTACTAGTTAGGGTGAAAGAGTGGCCATCTTGAATGAAATCTGTCCCCATTCCAGTATGTAAAATAGCTTTAAAGGTAATATCTCATATATCTTAAAGAAATGTGAATTTCTTTAAATAAAACCATTACTGTGTGGTGGTGCCAAATCAAGAAATTGATACTACAGATTCATGTGCATGACCTGTTGAGTTTTAATACAATGGAGCAGCAGTCTAAAATAGTGAATCTGAATGAGAGCTAAAATTGCTCATCAAATGGTAACCTGGAATAACTTGTGTTTTAGGAGTTCCAAATACCTGATAAGGAGAGCACCATACAAGAAAGATCTTGGTTCATGCCCTTACATTGTCAAATTTGTTGATTGAAGGCAGAGTATTCATAGTACTTAAACTTTGTTTTCATCTTTACAAAGTAACTCACCTTTTTTATGCTTAAGAAAAGGAAAGTGGAACTTGATGCAGTTATGTGCAGCCTTCAGGTGTGTTTAGCTTTATGTTTTGTGATTTTTTATTTGTGTGTTTTTACAGTGAGTGAAAAAGGCATCTGGGTCTTTATCTGCTGCTGTTGTTTGAAGTTTTGAAGCCAGTAACATACAAGCAATTCAAACCTTCTTAACATTTCAGATATTTGCTAACCTGAAACAGCATTCTGACTCCAGCATATTGCTAAAATTCTGTATTTACAATATATGGGTTAAGAGTTGATTGGGAAATGATGTATAGGGTGTGCACAACAGGCAAGTTTCCAATATAATCTTGTTATCTCAGAATTTAATTCCTTTCAGGAGGACAAGGGACTATCCTACATCTTTTCCCATAACAACTGTTTAGCTGTGAATCGCATTATGGCACTAAAATGTCTGATAAATAAGAAGGTTGTTTCTTCCTTGACAGATGTACTTGTTCTCTGTATGTACCTTGCAGTGTCAGTTTTGACTGTGTGCTCTCGCACTGTCCCAGAGGGGAATGTGCTCTTGGTTTTACTGTCTTCAAAAAATTCTTCACAGAATTGCAATAGATGATTCTTGTGACAGGCAAGAGGCTCTTTGGCCATGCACTCTATCAGAATGCTCCATGCCACTGGTGGCTGGCAAGAAGGAAATCAACTTGCCTTCTTCAGTGTGTGTGTTTCCTGCAGAGCTGGCTTGTAGCTGAGTCGGTGCTGCTGACACTTGTGAATCAGCAGCTTGCAAGAGCTGCCTCACTTTGTGAAAGTCATGTGTTCCAGAAGTTCTGCTTTTCTGATTTACTCTCATTAATTCTGGGAGAACAGTAGGCAAAAAAAAAAAAGCTGGGAAGTAAATGAAAAGTATGTTTACTTCAGAAGTGTTTAATTGGCACAGCTGTGCCAGCAGAGTCCTTCAGGCAAGACCTGGTTCTAGGAAAGATCCTTGTCTTTGGAGCAGGACATAGTTCATGTGGAAGCTGCCCAATGTCAGTTCTCCTGGAAGCTGCACTCAGCCCTTAGCAAAGACAGGAGTGGTAAGTGTTGTTATGCTCAGGCTGCCTGATCCCCCAGCAGTGGGCAAAATACAACCAGTTTTTTACTAACAGTGTAAGAATCTCTGATATAAGCAGAAACAAAAGACTGCTAAAGGTACTAATCTTCCATGTTAGATCACTGCCTATGTCTCTCAGTTTTATAAGCTGTTTAATTTGTCCATCTGGCAGAGGATGGTTGATGGAAACAAACTCCATTTATAACAGTATGGTAAATAGAAGGAATGGCCCTGGCAATTTTCTGTAGTGCTGAGGGTCATCAATTATGCATGTGAATCAATGACAAATCCTCTTTCACTTACAGCAGTCATCAAGCTCTCATGCAGGATACAAGAAAGAAGACAACTGTAGCTTGACAAAGGGAAATCCTGACAGATATTTGTTATCTTTTAGTTAATCGTTTGATACAGAATTCCTGTCTGTAAAGCAAATCCCCATGGTGTAGTTGATCCTTCATGTAGAGGCTCTCTAACTGCTGTGCTGCCCTGGATTATCACTGTGAAAAAAGAAATAAAATTGCCAGGAAACAGCACAAAAAGGCAAACTCCTGCAAAACCCTTCAGGACCCTGGACTAAACAATTCAGTGTTTTTCCTGCGAGATTTCTTTAGGAGTGCCTGTCTGCGCTCCTTTAAAGGCTGTGGGCTTGAGTTAGGATCATGATTTTGGGAGTACTTAGCTATAAGAGAGTTTTGAGTTGTGCTTGCTTTTGTGTTGTAAATGTTTGGGGTTTTTTTGCAGAGAGAAAAACTTATTTGTTGATGTAACAAAGAATTCTGCTAAGGCTGGAACTTTCTAAGATGATGAATTTTAAATTTGGTTTCCCTTCTTTCTCATCTTGACATTGTATTTGAAATGACTTTGAGGTTTTTTTCTTAGCAAATAACAAATTATCCTTGTGACTCTGTAATTAACTACACCTTCCCCTCCCCTCCTTTTATGGAGTTTCTTTTCCAGCAGCACAGCTGTGCCAGGGCAGTGCTAGATGGTGGTGCTGTTCTGCTGCTCAGCAGGTGCTAGGCTGTTCTTGCTGTTCCTCCTCTGCAGTGCCAGCTCTATGTCCAGCTCTCTCAGCTGCTTCAGGAAGCCCCGGTTGGGCATGATGCAGCGGTGCCTTGCCACCTGCTCAATGGCATCCACCACTGTCATGTTCTTGTGGATCATCAGGTAAGCCAGGACCAGCGTGGCGGAGCGGCTGCGGCCCATGGCGCAGTGAACCAGCACCTTGCCTGTGGAAACAGAGGGACACGTCACAGCTGGCACGGGGGGATCTTTTCCTCTTGGCAGTGAAGGTTTCTGTAGTGCCCCTGCGCTATTTGGTGTTTGACTACCCTCACCAGCACTCAATAAGCCTCTCTTACAGCCTTGTGTAAAAAATCTTACAGCTGAACACCATCTACAGTAGGGATGATCCATTTAATTCTGTAGGGGGATAGAATATAAGAAAATAAAAATAGTGTAGAAAGTAATCTTACCCCTAAGGAGTTGCAGCTGGGCCAATCATCAAAGATTAGGAGCAGGCCTGACTTTAACAGGCCACAGCTGTAACCAATGAGAAGAAGAGTGCTATAAAAGAGTGGGTTGGCTGGTTGAGAGGGGAACTGGAGTCAATTGGCTGCTTTGTGAAGAAGAAGGAGTTAGTGCTCTGAGGAACTGTCCACGAGAAAACACCAAGAAGGTATGAAACTTTTGTGATAGGAGACAACCTATGGAATGTATGGAACCCCTGCAATAAGATGACAACATAATTCTACACTAAATATCTTTTTATTTGTGGACAAAACTTGCAGAGAAGGCCTGGGGACTGCATTAAGTATCATAGCAAGCTCTGCTGCAGCCTTGACTTACATGCCTCACAAACTGTTGTTTGCAATTCTGTGTTTGGGAATAATAACCAAAGCACAAGGGTGTGGGAGAGTTTGGTGTGCTCTCATGCTGTCCCTTCCATGAGAATAAATGGAATGCATGGGGAGTGCCTTTCCCAGTTCTATTAACTAGACACAAAAAGTAACCAAATTTGATTTTGGTTTTTTGTTGGGGCAGTAATGTCCTTTGGGATCTAGATCACATCACTTTATGCCAATTTTTGAGGGCAGAGGATAAAAAAGGCCACAGGCATATAACCAGGTGGTGGAAAGAAATCAGTTCTTACACCATAGAAAAGCTTCTGTAGAAATTTCTGGCTAGCACCCTGTTGTGTTGAATGCAAGTAATGTTTCACCACCACCATCATCTGAATGTTCTAATGCAATCATCTCCTTGCAGTAGGAGCCTGTCTCATACCCTGTGAGTGCAGTCTGTGCCAATAGTTTTCACCTCCAAATAAACATGCTACAGTTTAACTCTGTGACACTGCTTGGCTTAGCTTGGGACTTCCAGAGGCAGAAAGTCATTGGCTTTGGATAGTAACAAGGTTATAAGTCTTGTGGAGCCTTCCCTGTTAGCAGTATCTGGGGGAGGTGGAGGAAGAGAACAGTAAGTGGGTTCAGGTCTGATTGACAGGTTTTGAAACACTTCAAAAGATTTCCAAAAATGATTCAAAGCCCTTGAAGGGGTCTCGCAAAAGGTTGAACTGCTGAAGGAAGTAGATTTGGAGCACACTCTCTAACACCCTGCTAAGCAGAATTGCCACAGGAGAAAAAAATAAAAACTGTGCTATCAGGGCCAATAATAGTTTATCTCTGTCAGCTATGCCTAGTGAGAAGTGCTGGGTGCAAAGCCATGACTCCTGCAGATTAACTCCTTTGCTTCCAGGCACAAGAAGATGCCTTGGCACAAGCAGCATTGCTGTGTAATGGATGCATCAAGAACTGCCAGCACTAAAGGATTAATGGTTACAGTCTGCATCCTAATCCCAGCAGATAGTCTTTGAGGCATCTTGGCGAAGTTCCAGTCCTTCTGATAACTAAAAGTGCCTCTTCCTCTCCTGGAAAATGATAATCCATTCTATTATTACTGCAAATATTTGAAGTGGATGAAAAGACACATTTGTTTAGCCCTTCAGTGCTTCTCTTTAGAGCTTCCCACCTTGTAAATCTGTTGCTGTTGAGGTGATAAAATAGGTGATGGGATAAGGAGCGCTTTGCTTTGTGTGGGTGGCAAATGGAGGAGATCTAGGAGAAAATACAGTTTTGTATTGTGTTAACAAAGGCAAAAAATGGCTGTACAATCTTCTGAAATGTCCACTGGTTTGCAGAAAAGGAAGTCTGTCCATGGCTGTGTGTGAATAGTCAAGAGCCAACTGCCTGTTAGAGCAGGACACTGACACTCTTCTGCAGAGCCATGTCCCTTCTGTATTATTTTGTAGTCTCTTCCGTTCTAATATAAGGACCACTCAGAACCCTCATTCCCCAAAAGGGAGTTTGCTCTTGTGGTCTTGGATTCTGGCCACTTATATCTTCAAGGTGTGCCAGAATATGCAGCATCAGTGCACAGAGACAGAGGTCTGCTGAGTGGTGACAGATCTCTGAAATACTTTGTTCACTTGACTTGGGTTTGTGTTTCTTGAAAATTTGTCTAGATGCAGCACTACTTTTCCAGAATCATTTGGAGCTGTGAATGTTGAGGTCTTTGGTCAAAAGCCTCAGGTCTTTGTCATTTTCTCATATGTTTCTTCCCACTTTGTTTTCTTTTAAAATCTGTCTTTAGTGTATTTTCCCCAGACATTTTAACGTGAAGTGAAAATGCCATTCCCCTTTATTCTACATTTTGAGGAACTAAAATTTCAAGGGAATGAGTATTAAATCTGTATTTTAGTAGGAAACCTAAAAAATTCTTAAAATAATGTCTTCCTTTCATGTTACACAGGCCTCACTGATAAATATTTTAAGCTGTTCTATGGTATGAATTGCATGTTTTGGGAAAGCTTTCTGCCCAGCTGAATGACAGCATGCATAATTGGGACTCATTAAAGTTTGCCTCTAAATCTTACTCTTATAACTGTTCTTATGTCCATCAGCCCATGCCTAAACCTTATAAATACTGTTTGATCAGGGAGTTTCTTCATCATCATGAAGATTTTAAATGTTAAGTCAGAACTGGGACTGTTTTGACAGCATCCAAATTGCCAAGCTTTCTGGTCTGTTTCAGAGAGGGCCTTCTTCATTAGAATGACAATTTGTTTCAACAGCATTGACTATTGAGCATCTTCCCAGCAAAAATCATTATCTGAAGACATCTATTCAATGAATCTGAAGGTCATACCCCAGATACATCCAGGATGTCATCCAGCCAGAGTAAATTCATCAACACACAGCTGAGGGTTTTTCCTTTCTCCCCCTTTCCCCCTCTGCATTTGCTCAGTTCTAATACAAAGCAGCAAAGCAATGCAAAGCTGTTACTGATCAGAAGTATTTAGCACCACACACTGAAGTCCCATGTCATTACCACTGGAGACAGGTGCTTGGTTACTTCATGCAAAATCCTGTTTAGGAATCTGGATGCTCTTTGTCAGTCAGGAAGGTGCACACAAGTGCACCTTCATTGTCTGTTCATTTGGCACTTGAAATGCAGAACACCTTTCTGCCTTAGATGTGCGTTCACAAATAATACATTTATGTTGTTGGAGGAGAGCCCTAGGGTACCTCTAGTCTTTTCTTCCATAGGAGGCATCAGTCCACACTTTAGTCTAGCTTCTCAAGTCATTCTATTCTGTAAATGTGTATTGGAAAGTTATTGTCATGCTTTAAACCTCAGTGTCTTCCTGGGCCATGCACAGTGTCTTCACACGTGTCTGGCTGGGGTAAGAGGTGTACATACACACATTTTACTTTTCCTCCATGAGAAAGCGAAGAGCTTGCTCTTTTTCTTCATGAATGTTACAGTTGGTCTTCATCAGAAAAGATCCTAGCTAAGTTGTTTAAAAGCCATTTGAATGTGGCAGAAATGACTATAGCTACAGAAATCACTGCCATTTGTAGTATCTACTTGAGTGCAGATTTTTTTTTTTGTTTGTTTACCCAGTCATTCTTCAATTTGGTTTTGTGTTCCAGTGCTGGGCTGATGCTTGCTACTGTCTCAGGACTTCCTGGACTTTGATGTGGTTTTGAAACAAAAAGGTTAATATCCCTCCCATCTCATCTTTTCCTCCTACAATATTTATTGGGAAACAAGGCTTTTTTTCCTTGCCCTTGCTGCTTCCCTTGTGCTTGTTTCTTTACCTCAATGCAGCAGACTAAAGTCTTGTGAGAACAGGAGGGTGGTGGGAATGAGGAAGTCTGCATTTCTTATTCCAGCTACTCCAGTCTGACACTGACCTCTGGCCTCCAGCCATAGCTAGACATAGGTGTGTGCTAGTTATCCTCTCCTTTCCAAAGGCACTGCTTCAGACACACTTTTTTAAAATGCTGGGTATCTTTCTTCATAAGCAAGTAAGCTCCTGAAGCAGTTTCTCCTGCTATTAGGACTTTGATTTTTAAAACTGATCTGCTTTCAAGGTTTTCTCCTGAGCAAGGGAAGGGACTGTTGTGTGGACTGTACTTGTTGAAAGGGTAGAAGTGTAAAGACCTGGCTGGCTATTGGAAGCAAGTCAGGTAGTAACTGCCTGCAGCTGAGCTAGACAGCCAAGAACAGAAGCTGACACAAGGCTAGAAACTTGATATCTGACCCTCTGATATTAAGGTCTCTACAGGTCAGCAGGAAAGTTTTAAGTTTCTCAACTGGTTTCTGGTAAAATATCTTGCTGAGATTTTTTTTTAAAAGTATGTGAGGGGAAGGAGTAGGAGTAATATTGAAAGTCAGTGTGAGGCCTAGGCTGTAGAACTTGACATCAGTGTCAAGCTTTCTGATAGAACACTGCTGGAGATCAGCAAATAATGAATTGTAGTAATCAAGGTGAGAAATTACAAACACTTTAATGAAATGTTTCTAGTTTACTGCTGTCAGAGCTGTATCAGTTCCCTGCTGCTTGGAAGATGGCAGAGAAATAAATGTTACAGGTTGGGGTAGATCTGATGGTCAAGTAGGAGGGGTGGTTTCTATATTTATCGAGAGAATCTAATGATGCAGAGCATGAAGCTGTGGAATGATGGCATGGAATGTCTGAGACCACTTGTGTTCTACTCCCACCACTATGCAACTAATATTTATTAAACCTGTCTTGCTAGGGGCTAATTAGGAAAAGGAGGAAAAGACAGCATATTCATGGCACCTAGGCAATTTCCAGTTGTCCCACGTGTTTTTGAAGGAGTCAAATCAACAAAAAAAAAATCTCTGTCAGACAGGACCCTTTGATACAAGCTGTGATGAGAACTTTGACAAAAGTGCTTGGTAAGAGGCTCTTGGGGTGGTATTAGTGAGAAGGGTCCTAAATACATCACTGCCTTCTCTTAAACTCGTTCCCTACTACTAGTTGTATACACTATATTGGACTTGTTTCATTCCTGCAATGTAAAATGCCATGGAACTATGCTTTTAATTACTTGTGGTAAATATTATACTGGTTTGAACCATTTTCAGCACCCTCCTTACTTCTTTCATCCTGAAGTGCATTATCAATGAATTTGGAAGCTGAATAGAAGAACTGGCTGAGGTTGAAGGTGGGGAGATCATCAGCCTCCACGCCGTGGTACTGCAGGGCCATGCTGCTGTAGTACTGCGCCCCCGTGTCCACGTTGCGCTGCCCGTGGGCCGCGTTCAGGATGTGCGTGAACCCCGCCTTCTCCAGGCTGTAGCGATCCAGAGCCGTTTTCCTGGGAAAACAAGAGCTGCCATGTAACTCAACAACCCTCTTCAAGGCTAGAAAAAAAAATTAAGAAAGCCTCTGATTTGGTATGTTCTGAATGCTAGTGAAACTGATAATGCTTTAACAATGCATAATTTACCATTTTAAGGATCTTAAGATATTGTCATTCTGTTTGAAGCTGTCATTCTTTTGGAGTTCCTAATTATCTCCCCCAGGTCCTTAGAGCGTGTTTAATATGGATTTATTTTCCCGTTACCTGTGCACATAGGCAGTACTGGCTTCTATCCATCTTGTACAAGAAGAAACTTGGGGTACAGAAAGAAATAGAAGGAATTATCTGAAGTCAGAAAAGGAAAATCAGTGGCAGAACTTGAAATAGGACCCATGAATGCTGTTTTCCCCTTCCGTCCTATCAAATGATATTGTAGATGTAATAAGAGTCAGTAATATGTGAGTAGTAAAATTGTCTGGGATTCAAAAAGAAACTATTCTTCCCTAAAAGAAGTTACTGAGTTCTTCTCAATTTCTATAAAAAATAAATACAATTTTAAAATCCCATCCCTATGTGAATATAACTTCCTATCACAACTCCATTTTACTGTCTTGTTTGGTCAAACCAGAGGTCTAAAGCAAAAAGAATTATATAAGGAAATTTTATATTAGCCTTCAGAGGAAGCTGGAATTAATGTATTTAGCCAAAGGTACTCCTTTGTTCTTGTCCTCTCTTCCCTTGGACAAGGGAAGTCACAGAAGAGAGGAAAGCTTAGATTTGTATGTTCAATACCCACTGTAGGTGCTTGCTTTAGGATAAAATTCCTTAAAAATGCAAAGTTCATGGCCAGGCATGTAAAAACTTTTTTTCTTCCATTACAGAAAGCTTTTAGTTCGGGAAAATTTTGTTCTGAAAAAGCTGTCAGGTTTCATTAGTGCCTAGGAAAACTACAAAGATTTTACAAAAACAAAAAATGGCATAACCCTTATTCTGTTAATATATTTTCACATAACCACTGCATGATTTAAAAAAGCTTTTTCCAAACAAAAGTACCTCTCTCCATGAATGTTTCCTGAACGCTTCCATGTGTAAATGTAGCTGCTGTCACACAGGACATTGTGGTGGGCTACCTGCTGTGTTTCATAATTCTAGTGGTGACAGCCCACAATAGCCTGAAGTTGACTGCCTTTCCAAGCTCTAAGTCAAAACCTCCTCTGAGCAGTCAAGGACCTAATGATTAGAGCACTTAACTGGGATATGGATACTGAAGGTTTTACCTATGCTTGCTCTTACTTAAATTAAGCCCATGATCATTGGCTGCTCTGAGTAAATATTGCCCTGCAGAAATTCCTTTCTGGTCAGGAATGATAATGTCTTGACGGTACTGGTAGTCTTGCCATGAAATAATGCCACACATCCCCTATACGATCATGTAAATGTCAAATAAAAGCTGCTCTTAGTGTGGTGATGCCTACCTAATAAGTTTTGTAGACCCTGGAGCACTGCTAATGGTGTAAGTTGCCACTTTCACCTAATGTTAAATATTGCCTACTCCTTCCCTTTGTATTCCTATAGTAGTGATTGACTGAGGAAGACTTTCTTCTCCCTCCTTTTAGGAGGTTTTGTGCCTTAGGATTCCCTGTATGTAAATATTGCCAGCAAAGACACTTCAGTTCTATACTGAAAGGATGGAGAGTACTTAAAATAAAGCAGGTTAAATGTCCTGGCTGAAGTGGTGCAGTGAATAACTACTGCTCTTCATTTTGATGTCCTTGAGGTGAGCTAGTTCCTGCTTTCAAATTAAGCCTTTGTTTTACCTCCCTGATGCTGGAATAGAGAAAAGGTGATTTTCATTGATCAGACTTGGCCCAAAGCACCTATCCTACAAACCATGTAAGACTGAGGGCTTCAGGTCAGAGACCCATGGAGAACCCTTGCAAGTGGAGATCTACATGCTGAGTAGGAAGCAGGACTGCAGAGTAGTTAGAGTCAGTAGAAAACCAAAGTTTTTGATGGACTGTACATACTATCACACTTTGGCTTCTGCAAGCACTGCTCAGGCTAATAAATAGCAGTAGAATTAAATTATGAAGTTGTTCTGAGCAAGGACAATGTCAAACAATAGGTGACAGTCATTAACATTTGACACTTGTTTTTATATGAAATCAAATTTTCCTGTTTCCTTGATTGTTGATTGCCTTTTGACACAGTGGATGCCACTAATGCATTTTTCTGACAGTCACACAGTCTTGTTCTGTTTTCTACAACCTGATTTTGCAATGTTGGGTGGCTTCAGTTTTCCAGTAGGTATTCAGAAAGAAGGGATACTGTCTTTCAGTAACTTGCATAAGCAGTCAGCTCAGCCTGGCCAAACTCCTCTGAACTTCCCCTTCCATCTCCCGGTCTTGCCTGTAGCTGCATTCTGTGAATTGGAGGCTCAGGATGGAATTATTTTTATTTAATCAATTTAACCATTTTGCACCACAAATGCATTAGCAGTTGTTTTGCCCTTGATCTGTGGGAGGTTGGGAATATGCACATTGTTACTCTGTTTGCTACGTTTGTTTCCCAGCTTGGGATGGAAATGGGTTCAGAAGCAGCAACGTATCAGCCTTGAATGGTGTTGCAAAAACTCATTATAAATGCTCAGATATAACTATATAATCTTCTGTGAAATAACTTGTTTTAAAACAGCAAATTACACGTGTACCAAGGAATTTATGCTCTGTTTTCCTCAATGCTTGGGTTAGTCTGACTTTAAAATGTTATCTGCTTTCTAATTATGCTTGATATGCAGACCGATTTGGCAATAGCCTTTGGACTGAATAGAACCTTACCCAATGGAATTGTTCTCTTTATTATACTGATACATATTTTCTTTTTTCTACTGACATTGCTAATCTGAAAAACTTCCAGAAAATGAGTGCTCAGTGCTGAGCACTCAAATCTGTTAAGTTCTCCACATTTTCACTGGAATAGCTATCGCTCAAACTGTGTGTAGGTGTTGTAGAACCTGTTAGTGGAAGCAAGACCTAAAATACCTGCCCTAAGTGGAGCAGGGTCAGTACAGGTCCTGTGGCCACGTGGCTTTTACATCTGTAGGCCAAGCTGGTGCACACAGCCCGTAAAGAGGGTGTCAGGCACCTTTCTTACAGCAGATACCCTGGACACTTTTATCTATGGAAAGCTTTTCCTAAGGTTTCTAATATTGTTGTGTGGAGATATGAAGAAACAGTTGTGTAATAGAAAATAGGGTTCACTGGACTGCAAGAGGTGCTTGCCTTGGGCTTTAGAATCTGCATCTTGTGAAGAAAGCTGAAGTGACACTTAGTCTTTTTCAAGAGCAAGAGTGCTTGGTTTCTAATATGGAGATTAGAAAGTACTTTATCTCCTTCCTCTTTCTCTCTATCCCCCCAGTCTTATACTTGATATTTATATTTTCATAAGAGATTTCATTACTGTTCTTTGAAAAATTTTCCTCTTTTTTTCCTTGTAAAATCTTTCCCCAAAATCTAGGCCAAGAGCCCAGCTAGACCACCACTTGTCATATTGGCTCAGGTTTATCTGCTTTTTACCTCCTGTCAGCCAGTACTTTGTACTTTGGTCATAAATGTGGCAAGGCAGAGAAGGCCTGTGCTGAGACTGACACTGCCATAGTTAAACTTGGGGTCACACTGGGTTTGCAGCAGCTTGGTGGCCACTTAGCAGAGCAAGAAACAGCCTGGTAAGGCCCCACATGTGGGACCTGCATGCTTGCAAGCAGAAATGTTACTGTGCCCCTCAACATGTTTGCCTGGACTGCCCATAGCCAGCAGTGAGCTCTGCCTTTGTGGGAAGGACTGGGCTGCTCTCCACCCTCAGCTGAGTCTGCAGTGTCAAAGCTGTTGTGAAAGCACCCCTCTGTACACTGTAACCAGAGCCTGTGAGGTTTGCTGTGTTTCATCATGCATGATACTTCTGATTACACCCCAAGGAGAGGGGAATGCTCTTGGCCTTGCTTGCAGTTTTTACTATGCCTGAGGTATCAATATTGTAAAGGAAAGAGAGAAATAAATCAGGCATAAATATCTGTGAATATCTGATTGGTTGAGGTTACTAATAGCATAGGATTGTTCAGGGCTATATGAATCATTGCCTTATTGGAGAATTTATGACTCCATTTCTAAATCAATTTTGACTAGAAAAGGCATTGGGGTTTTTTCCTTGCCATTTGCTCACTATCGGATTATAATAGTCAAGCTAACAACATTCTTCTTTTCCCATCTTTGGGTGCTGCTGTTTCCTATTAAATTGTGATTAATACTTCCACTTTTGTGATTATGGTTGAATTTTAAGTAGCCATTGTAAAGAGGAGTTTGCTACAAATGCCAGTGTAGGTGAAGCTGAGAGCACTTGGCTACTCTACCAATTGTTTTCATTTTGTATATCTCCACCATCTGTGCTATTAGCACTTGATTTCTTTTTACATGGTGCAGCTGTGGTCTCCAGTGTCTGCCTTGAATGTGTTCCCATGCAAGGAAGGTGAAATGTGGCACTGGGAGATAACAATGAAAATTTCAATGTAATTCAGTTTAGTAAGAGATGACCTGTGCTGATTAGTCCCATGTTAAAGCTCATCAGCTCTTCAGTTCAGAGCACATAAACTTATGCTAAAAGTTAAGTATACCCAGAAGTCCTTTTCTCTATGTTAAGCAAAAGCTCAGTGCTTTGCTGAATCTGACCCTGCATTTACTGTAGGGCAGATGGACTCATAAACATGTTTTTAAAGTTCTGAGGCAAGGGGGAGTACTTTGATGTGGGAATCCCACCTCAATGGTGAAAACTGGAGATAAAATCACTTTCACATATGGATATATGGATACTAACAGACTCACCAAAAGGGGAAACTGACCCAGACAAAAGTGTCATCCATTTTCAGATGGTTCCCAAAAGACTGTTTGCCTCTCTTGGGTTGTGCAAGGGCAAGTAGAGGGCTTGTCTGAGACTTTAACTGTGCCTGCTGTCAGTTTTAAGGCTAAGTTTCATAGGATCAATAGCAAGTGCTGCGGCAAACTCTGTGTTCTTCTGGAAGAAACAATGTGTAAGTAGTTACAACATGAAAAAGAATGCTTTCTTTCAGGTTGCTGTCTCCACTGTACCAAATCCCCTTTCTCTTTTCAAAAATACTGTCATAACAAGCTTTAGTCCCAGCTGCTTTTGTTATAAAGTTGCCCAAATCAATGGAACTGGAAAAGAGGGGAAAAGAACTTGCAGGCACTGCAGCCTGCCCCTTCACACTTAGTATTAAGTATACTGAAAGCAGCTAAGAAAGGGAAGATATGTGGCTCATGAGGAAAACATAAATACACCTAAAGGAAGGAAGTAGTCCTCCAAAATACCTCAGGAGGGTGTGGGCAGAGCAACTCCCTCCCCAGGTAAGTTAGCACCTTACAGCTGGTACTGCTCAACCAGATGACTGGTGTGCTTATCAACTTTAAGCCAAGTCTCTTAAACTTCATGCAAAAGTTGTGCAATGCAAACATGTTTCAGTATAGACTGTTAAAGCCACAGATTGACGTGACCCAGATTGACAAAACACCGGGAAATCTGAGGCAACATGTTACTAGTAGAGGAGTCGCCTCTCTCGAACTTTTCCATTTTCTTAAGCGCTAAAGGAAAGCTCGATGCAGGATGATAATTTACCAGATGGTCAGTGTCAGAAAGAAGCTTGCTGAATATAGGCAATATTGACACTTTCTTAAGAAAATCTGGCAGTTCTCCCTCCTGAGGAGAGATGTTGAGAATTTCCAATAATACTGACCCAATTTTCCTTGGTAACTCTAGCACGGAAGGAGTCTGGAGATAGTGTAGTATTGTATCCCCTTTTCCTTCTGAGGTGTTGCTCCATTTCTCTGGGTACCTCCTGCTCAGTGTGAATTAAAAGAATTTTTAGGTACCACTGAAAACAGTGAGTGGGATCATCAGAATATGGGATAGAAAAGATTTAGTATTTGATTTTCCTCTAGCCCAAAATGGTGGATGTAGTTTTGTAAGTGATACAACCTAGACAGAGGAAATAGCTCTTTGCTTTCTGTACAGCAAAGGCACCAAGCACTCATGCTGTGGTCAGTCAGTTCCTGGTCTTGACTTCAGTCACTCATCAAATGTTAGAAATCACTGATAGAGATGTTATACGGAGAAATGTTACTTGTCTCGGAAGCCACTGGAGCGTTGAGGTTTACCGTCCAGTGTTAAAGATCTGATTTTCTGGATTGTTAAACTGCTGTTACAATTGGCAGGTTCTCATTCTACCCAAGTTAAAACTATGTCCTCAAGAGTGTTGTTATAATCTAAATCTGTACTTGCTTCTATTTTTATATGATTAATACTGATGTAGATGCTAGGAGTTTGTAATGATAAATGGTGGGAGGGTAGCTGTTTTCTAGCCTGAGAGAGTCCCATCTGTTTTCCTCTAGGTTACTGTAAATTGTCTTTTTACTTGGTCACTTGGAAAAAGCCATGCTGTATTGCTTCTCTGCAAAAAGGTAAGAGGAGAGAATGAGTTTTAGTTATACATACATTTCATGTTTTGTTATTATCTTAATTATCATGCACTCCAAATTGTGGGTTTGGGTTACTCATCTTCCTTGCCTGCATGAGTTCTGAAGACCATGAGTCATGGCAAGGCACAGGCACAGACCATAGCTTTTGTGAATTGCAAGCTCAGTTCGGCTGCACACCCTGAAAATTATTTTTCATACTTAACTTGTAAAGAACTACATTTCAGAAGACTTCTTTTTTTTCTGGGAGTAGTTTGAGAACATGGCAAGACCTGAAATTGTGAGCAGACCTTAAATCCTAAGGAGATCTAGTACATGTTTAAGAGGAAAACAAATTGGGAGGCCTTTGTCTTCAGGTGAAGTATTCTTTGAACTTCAGAAATGTGGAAGCCTAAACATCATCTCAGGTAATAAAGCCATCACTGAAGAGCTGCAAGAAGAAACTACAAGATGAGTAACTGGCAGAGACTTTCCATGTGATCCCAGTGAACCAAGCAGGTTTGGGATTTGCCAGTAAAACTGCCTGTGCAAGCAACCAGGTGGCTAGTGAAACAAAGGAGAAAAACAAGGCTGCTTTCTATCCTTTTAGAGGACTTCTAAATATGAAGAGGATGCATGCTCTAATCCTGGTAGCAATTGACTCAAAATCTTGACCAAGTGTTTTATTCCTGTCGCTGGGCTGTGTCATACAAATTCCAGTATCTGGTCTTTAAAAGCCCTTGGAACTTGCTGGGGGAAAATTTCAATTGGAGCTGAACACAGCATGTTATATTTTGAGGCTTTGATTATTCTGGGTCTGACAGGCTCATAGAGATTTCATTGCCTCTGGGCAACATCTGCAGTGAAGCCTCATAACAAAAGGATGGAGTGGCCTCACAGGGCTCCTTGATAGCCTGGATTGCATTAGAAGGAAGATGTGGTTACGTAGTCAGGGTAATTAATTAGCATTTCCATAAGCAGTCACAAGTCCTGTTAACATTGTAAATGCAGGAGGCAAGAATGAAGCACAGATGTGAAGGCTCTGAAGATAAACTCTGCATGTATGTGTTCATTTGATTTTGTTGATTAGTTCCACCAAATTCTTTCAACATCAACCTTAATTTAGCTTGGCTAAAGATGCAAATGCACCCAACATCTGTTCATGGCTTGTGGCATCTCTTTGGCCACCAGTTCTAAAGCAAGATCTTAAAATAATACAAAAACTCTGCCACACTGAGGGGGTAAGCTGTTGGTCAGGAGTAAGATATGGAGGTGGCTGCAGGAAAGATATAAAGGTCCATGGACTTTGCCTATTTCAAAGCAAATTTCAGTTAGGGTAGTCAAAGCCTGCATCTTGCATGCAGGCTAGTTCTCAGATTTTCTGCCATGTCAAGTTTGCCTTTGCCTGGCTGACAATAGTAGTTCTCTTCTGGGGAGTCCCATTTTCTGATGAAGTTTTATTTCTGTCCCCCCCACCTGCTCCTTACTTGTTTTTCCTTCTCCATTGGTTTTCTCATGCTTTTGTCTTGTCATGGTGGGGAACTTGTTTTCCTTCAAAGCACCACTGGTTTTCCTCTTGACTTAAGACCAGTCCTCAGCAGAAACACACTACCCAGCGTGACAGGTTGTAGCTCTATGTGCCTCTTAAGAAGTTTGTATTTTTGTTCCTCTGGTTAGTTTGTATGAAGTGCCAGGTGTGTGATGTATTCAGAGTAACACCTTCTAGCTTTTACTAAATTACAAGGTGTAAGAAGCCTCTGCTACAGGAAGATTACAGTAAAGAGTCAGTGACTGCTGTCCTGGGCTGAGAGGCTCACTTCTTGTCTGGTCACATCCCTTTGCTCAGCAGGCACAGCTATAGCTTCATCACAGAGATTAGAGGAAAATTATTCTAACAGCTTCGTCCAGAATAATTCTGATGGTGATTCTAAACAATGAAGTAGGAAATAAATGTCAGAAGAGGCTGTTCTTTATGGTAAATCTTGAGTTAGACATATCTAACTGGAGGGGCAGGGCAGGATGTGGAGACAAAAACTCAATCCCCTTTTCTTCCTGAATCACTTGGACAGGCTGTTCCCATGGTTTAATTTTTTTATCCCACACAACACACACACGCACACACACACACACTCTCCCATCCCTGTCCCTAAAAGTGGGAGCCTTGGCTTGGTACAAGACCAGAACTCTTGTGTCTTTGTGTTGCCTCTGGCGCCACAGAAGTAATTGGTGGATGATATTAAGAGCCTTGTAACTTCAAAGCTGTATATCTTTCCTCTTTTATAAGCTGGCAACAGATGAATTTTAGGACCTTTTAAAAAATTATTGAGAACTTTGGAGCCACTGGGGCTCCTACTTGTGTCTTTCTGTGATGATGTGAAAGTATATGTCATGTTAGTGCAGGGTGTAGAGGAAAATGGGAATTGGACCAATAATGGCAAAGGGGTAAGAAAAGATCTCTTGCTCTGCTTAGGGCTTGGGCTGGGGGATTTTCTGATGGCATGTCTCCTGCTGCAGCAGTCTTCTCTGCTTCTTGGAATAGACTGCTTCTAGTTTAGTCCTGTGCTCGGCAGGACTAAGTCTGTTTTGTGGGTTTGGTTTTTTTCCAAATCACACTTGGTCAGATCAGTGAGACACATCTCTGTAGCTTTGCCTTCCTCAGAGTTCTGTTTGCTTTAATCTCTTGAGCAATTTGGAAATGCAGACTGTTCTATGTCCACAAGCACAGGCTTGGAAATGCAGAAATACTACTGCAGGGTGAGCTGTCTCTTCAGTCACTTTTCAAGAATTGCATTTTAGGCCTAAAGCAACCTAAGGTGTGGCAAACACATCCAGGCCATGCTGTAACAGTGGAACAACTTTCACTCAGAGATAAATAACAAATTGCTCCTTGAAACTAACAATTTAAAAATAGATCATGATGAGCTTCAACCTCTGCAGCCTACACTGGTGCCACAACCAGTGCTGTCACTCTGTCTTTAACAGCACCCAGCTGCACTTCCTCTGCTCTTTTCCTGAAGAAGCAGTAACAGCCAGGGCCATGCCAGGCTCTGACATCTGTCAGTGGTTTCAAACACTTTGCTCTGTCAGTGAGCTGTGTTTAGAAGGGCTTGGTCATGCCCTGTGTAGAGGAGATGTAGCAGGTACACTTAGCTGCTACACAGGGGGTACTGTGTACACTTACTCATCTCCTATGTAGAGGTTGGGCCAGACTTCATTGACGTGAGTGTACTGTGGGCAGCCCTTCCACAAGAGCCTCTCCAGTTCAAATGCCCCTGGGGTACAATAGTCCTCATCAGGATCTACTTTGACTGCTGTATATGCATTTTTCTTCCCAGCATTCCAGCTTCCTGATGACATCTTGTCCATGAAGTAGCGCTCTCAGGATGTGTGAGAAACTGGAATGCAACCAAAGCAGAACATTAACCCAAGGGAGCACAAAGCCAGTGACTCCTGCTCCAGCTGTGGCATCCTGGGAGCAGCACTGACCAGGTGGGATTGAGCATTGCTCGAGACAGATGTACCTGTTCTGTGGCAAACACAGACTTGTACCCGGATTTCTGCCTCCCCAGAGTGAGGTGAGGAATATGTTGTTGGATGAGCTCACCAGCAAAGGAAACAAAACTCAAAGCTTTGTGATTATTCAAGTTCAGTCTCTGTCTGGATTTGTTTCATGAAAAATCCACTGGCAAGAATTTGGTAGGTCTAACAGCCTAGGGATCTAAACCACCAGAGGAACTGAGTGCAAATTTAAGTTGTTGGGGTTTTTTATCATTAATGAAGACGCTCCTAAAAGCTTATCCTTTGTGATTTTCGTAGGGAGAGGAAATGTGTCTGTTCAGGTAAATGTTGCATGTACTGTTGTATTCTCTTCTACTCTTTTTTTCCCAATGTTGCCAGCTGCAGAGTCCCTGTTTGCTGCATCTCCCTGTGGGCTCTGTTTTTATTTCTTCTTCTGGACTCTCTCAGAGCAGCAGTTGCTCATGTCTCATTCTCTTGAAGGGATAAACTGAACCTTGTGGTTCTGTAAGAGACTTGTAACAAGATGTGGAGTTGGGCTTGATCTTATGAAGTGTGCAAGTAGAGCCTGCCAAAAATCCACCTGTCTTGCAGGCAATGAATCCTGTAGTTGCTCCCAAATTTTTTTTTAAATTTTTTTTTTTTTTTTTTGTGCTGGCTGCTGAATGTTTGTGTCCTTTTAATTCAAAAAATCTGGCTAATGCTTTCATGTGGCAATTGTAGAGCTGAAAGCAGGATGTCCATTTTTCACTGACATCCCGTACCCATGGGGTTTGTTTGCTCAGTTTGGGCTCTTTTGTGCCTGTCATGTTCTGTTTCTCTACAAAGCTTGAAAAAGCCAAATGATTGCTGTTTTCCTACTCCAAAGCTGTGTAAGATTGTGGAGTCTGTTTTTGATTGGCAAGTGTACACCTTTGTTCAAAAAATTGGCTTACTTTCACTGGCAAAGGGATCTATCTTTCAGCCAAGCTTCTTAAAACGTGATGATGATGTTTAGCTATGTGGTCCTCTCTTGAGATTTTTAAAGGGCTCTGAGAATTCCAGCTTGTAGTAAATTTATCTTGGGCTTGTCTTGCATGCTTATGTGTAGTACCAAGTCCCATCTATCTGCCCCAGTAGCCATACCCTGGGAGAACCTTTTTCCTTCCTGTGCCAGAATTATGCTAATTCTACAGGCAGACTCAGCAGTGTAGATAATGTTTGTCTTCAGAGATACAAATCTAAGTCAGTCTGACTTTGGGAGTGATTAGGCTGTTATCTAGAAATTGATAAGAACTGCTATTTGTCTAGTAAGGAATTATAACTGAGAGCTTGCTGCCTTGATGGTGAAGGACTGACTACTTTTATTCATGGCTCCATAACATGGGATGGAGGAAAGGAAGAAGAGAAAGCAATGTAATCAGTAATCACAGTTGGTGGTCACAGTGCATTGATTTGTTACACCTCAGAACCAGGGCAATTACATCTGCAAAGGATCGTTTGTGGTACTGGAACACCGGCACAGTTTGAGCTTGGTTAACACTCTGAAAGCTCGACCACTGCTGGGAAATCCTTGTTTCTGCCTGTCCTGGGAAGCCACATGCTCCCTGAACTTTCAAGTACGCTATGTTCTTTTATGCCTTGCCAATGTTATCTGCTGCAGGGATTTCTAAATTGAATTAGAGCACAGGAAAGCATCAGTTGAAATTCCTCTAATAAAACATGTATTTCAGATTTGACTCTAGACTACATAAGAAGTAACAGAGTTTAACTAGGAGGAGGGAAAAGGGGGCAAAAGGGCTGGTTTGCTATTTCAATTCTGGAAATAATTGCCCTGAAGCATTTGGTTGGGGGCAGAAGGGCTTGCATCTTCCCAGGAATCAAAGATGTCTGACCCCATCTTGTATTAGTGGTTCTACATACACCAAACAGAGGTCCAGGAAGGCTATTCCCTAGGCCAGCCCTCTTGGAATAAAAAGTGAAAAGCAGATTGGATTTTTGCGGGGTTGTTCTTAATGCTGCTGTGGGCATAAGGGATGAATGTTTGGCACAAAGCCAGGCAGAGAAAGCTCAGATTTCTCTGGCAGAATTGTATGGAGAGGAGACCGCGTCTTGCGGAGCGCTTACCCAGTGCAGTCAGATGGCATTCAGATTGCAAAGTTACCTCTGCACAGCCTTGTTGGAGCAGGCTCCCACCCCTTGTGGTGCTTCCTGTGGGCTATAGATGAGTTAGTGCAGGCTGAGTGATGTACCAGTGCTGTGCTAGCTTGGCAGTCACTTCATGGTACTGCACTGTGTTGGGGACACACAGCCTTAGATCACAGAATAGCCTGAGTTGGAAGGGACTCACAAGAATCATTGTAAGTGAATGGCCCACATGGAGATTGTGAGCCTGGCATTATTAGCACCTTGCTCTGACCAACTGAGCTAATCCCAGGATCATGTGGAAACTCTCTGGCGTAGGGACTGTCCTAATGTCCTTTGCATAAAGAACTCTGCACCCTGCCTGCTCCTGGAAATGCTGCTTCAGGACAGCCTTTTTATTTCATGGGGGAGGGACGAAAAGTCAGCTGGCTGTGGAACTGCCCTAGTCCCAGAGGGTTCTCCCCAGCAGAAAGGTCTGAGCCCAGCTTCAGGGCACACTGAGGAACAGAGCCCTGTATCTGGGGCCAGGAGTTCCCTCCCAGTGAGGCAGGGCAGTCTTTCATTCCACCCTTCCCCTGTATCCAGAGCACAGCTTCCCCCTCATTCTGCTGGCCTGTGCCAAGGGCAGGCTGTGTGAGCTGGTGAGACCTTCCTGTTGCCTCTCTGTGCCAGAGCTGGGTGTGGGGCACACCTTGCTGGTGCCCCAGAGGTGCTGCAGCCTGTGAGATTGTGCCTGCTGGGTCTGGCATCCCACAGGTTCTGCCCTCACTGCAGTGTGCACACAAAGCACTGAACCGCCCGTGCTCCCCACTTCTGCTGTCATGGACTTAAGGGTATTATCAGAACAAGGATGATAAAAATCCAGTCATCTGCATTTTTATACCCTAATCTTTCTCTTCATAAATAAGACCAAAGTGCATGTTATCTAATAAATTTTATTTGTTAATCGCTTGGATGGCTGGAATATTTGTCCCCCTTGGGTTATATGTATATAAATGAAAATATTGTTAGTGGTTTCACAAAATGGTAATTCAGAATAATGGAGAGTTAATCCTCTTTTCATTAGTGAGCCACTTCAGGACATACACTGTGGCAAATTACACTGCATTTTAAGTCATTCTCAAGTGCTGTGCACTAGGAAAAAAAACATTAAACTAGTTTTGCATTGATAGAAGTAATTGTGTGGCTAATTTGGATAAGCAGCATGCATTAGGCACAGCAAAGGAATCTCTTCTTTATGTTCACTATCTACTCTACAGCTGCCAGATGGAATTTCTTATACAACTCTTTAGCTCTTTTTATTTTATTTTTAAAGCAGGGAGGAAGGAAATAAAGTGCAAGGGAAAAAAACAAAAAGAAAAATCTGCCAGTCTATCTGCTGTTTAATTCAGACCATGACAGAGCACACAGCCTAGTGGCTGGAGCACCAATATGGCAGTGAAAGATTTGCCTTCTGCACCATGTTTGGACTCCCCTGAACTACTCAAATTAACCCAAAATTTCCAGTAAGGCCCTATGAAGTCATAGAATTTAGTGGCCCATTTTCAAATCTCTTCAATTGAAGGGATGTCCAGTCCCACCACAAAATTTGTAGGGGTGAGTTAATGCTTTTGGAAATGTCAGTCACGAGCTCTACAGTTTGGTATTCCCATAGATGGGGGAGGAAAACTGAGCTTTTTATCTAGAGGTGAACATCAAAGCCTTGGGGGTGCTGTATACATTTCTAATGCTGGTTTTCCATGTGTAGTGGGAATTTCTGCGTACTTAGAGACTGAAAGCTCGAAGTCATTAGCTACATAACAAAATACTATGTTTCTTAATATTAGTATTTTCTGCTCAACGTGCTGTGCAAGCCCTAGTGCTGTGTATAAAGATGCCAAACAATTTGGCAAGATTTATGCCTGGGAGTTAAGATCCAAGTCAGCTGTAGAGACTTAAAAGGAAAAAAACCAGGCATGCACAGCCAAGTACTGCATTTGCCTTGTTCCTGTGCAAGGGCCTATATATCTTTTCCTTTTCTGAACCCCTCCCTGGCACAGGGGGTTCCTCCATCACTGCTGTTGTCCCCACCATAGGTACTCTGCTGCCAACTTGTAGCTTTATTTGTGTGCCTGAAGCTTCAGATCTTCAATAAAGTCAGAGCCCAGTGGCCTTGGCATAAATATGCAATGAGAGAGGCTAAACAAGTAAAAACTGGGAAGAAATATGGAGAGGACAATTTTCCTTACCCTTTCCTTTAGAAGTATTAGCTGTTCTGTCATGCAGGGCACAGGGTTTCCTTGCCTTAATGCCCACTTCAGTCCATATTTATACAGCAGAATAGTTTATATTCTTTGCCACCCATGTGTCCTGCTCTTGGAAGTTCTCCCAGCTCTTATGACACTGATCACTTGTGCTAGTGGTGATTCTGATGCTGGTTTTATTAAATTTAATTTGATGTGCACATGTGCACAAGCCTTGGTTTTGTACTCAGAGTTGTCTAAAAGCAGCTTCTCCCTGAAAATACCAGACAATCACAAATTCACCTGGTTTAGCTGGGAAGTGAAAGTTTTTAGCATTTAGAAAACACCTAAATATACAACCTGTTTGTAAATGTGGAGGCAGATTTTAATCTTATTTGTGTTCTGATGCTTTCAGATTTGCCTCCTACCTGTTGTCAGCTCTGAAAGAGGAGTGGAACTCTGATATCACCAGAACTCTTTTCTAAGATGCCAAGGGAAGGAAAGAGAAATACCTATCAGCGCTGAGCTTTTCATGAGGATTCTACAAAAGTAATGATATATCTACTGGACTTTATACCCACCTCAGTGCAATAGGAGATAAACACAGTGCCCTTGAAATTATTTGGTAGTTTCACCCTCAAAACTGGGGACTAAAGTAGTTTATCTACTGCCATGAACACTAAACCCAGCAGAAGAACAAAAAAGAGGAAAAAAACCCTGTAATTTTGATTGAGAAATCATTTCTGTGCATGAAGAGCTTGTAACGAAGAAATTACTCCATTTTCTTTTCTGATCTTGGATACAGGGCAGACTTATTTCAATGTTTTTATTTATCAGGCAGAATTTAACACCATTGAAGTTGTTGGACTTATACTCTCCTGGGAGTAAAAACTGAGACTTTGCCTTACAGACAACTGCAAAACTAATGGCTTTATTTTTATTTACTTCCTTCTGTCGGTTTAATAACCACCTTAGGTAAGAACTCATGGAGGAACAATGTTTGTAACAAGTGTGTACAAGAGGGAAGGACCCAAGAGAAGGTAAGGATGGAGAATACCAGTTCTACACTTTCAAAAAACGTGCAGAAGACTTGAATCTAGTTTAGTAACCAGTCTTCAAGTAAGTACTTGGTCAGTGCTGAAGGGAGAAAACAAATAAGATCTAATGACTGAGAATCTACAGAAACAGTGAAGGAGGAGCTATTCAGCAAGTTCTTGAATTTTTAAGAAATGTTCTGTTCTTCCATTTCCAGCCCACATGCCAGACACATACCTCCCTTCAGGGTGAAAAAGTGCTTGCCCTTTTTGAGTATGACTAAGCAGAGGGTTGTTTTATAAACTGGAAAGTTCCTGCAGAAGCCAATGCACATGTCTGGAGCACAGTGTTTGCACTTGGGAGGAGGGTAAACAGTGCTTTGGTTTCTAAGCTTTTTGTAACTCAAAGTACATCAGTTGGGCTGAGAGCTGGTCAGCTGCAGTGACAAAAGCTTGCTCTGTCAGATGATTTAATGAAATGCATTGAGAATGGTGCTCCCTGATGCCACCCCATGCTGTTTTGCTCAGGCTGGGAAGGCTGGCAGCAGCCATGAAGAGCTGTGTGCTTCCCCTGTAACCTCACACTTGTTACACCCCAGGGTACTGCAATGAGCTGTGGTAAAGGCTCCTTGGGTGGGGTTGTGTCTTGTTTTGTTTTATTGGGGATTTTTTTCCCTAATACTAGACCAAAAAGGTTACTTTTTTTACAAATACTTCTTGTGATAGAGAGGTCTTTCAAAAATATTTTTCTAAAAGACCCCAGAAAGATTTTACCAAATTCCAAAACTGGATTTGCTGGATACTTAAGGAAAAAGTACAATCCTATGTTCCCTATTCCTGTTCAAGTCTTCACCAAAATTCATTTACTTCAGTTCCTTTATTTTAGCCCTGCATTCTTAGCTTAAAGCATTCATGGACTATAAAATAGCTCATCTATTGCAGTCATCTTCAAACAGCTTAAAACCAGAATAATTGTAGCCTCTGTGCAATTATTTCCCAGAACCTCCTGCTGTGAATATTCAAAACTAACCAGTTATTTCAAAGAATTTCTAAGCCACATATGACTTTTTAAAAACTGATTTTTGCCCTCATTCTTTATTGTTGAGTGGACTGGTTAATTGAAAACAGATTAAGCTGAGATTTTATTAAATATTATTAGAATGTCCAAGGAAATTTAAAACACAGCATAATCTGAGAGATTTTTAATTCAATTGGAAAAGCTAGATTTGACTAGAGGGTGGAGCAATTACTGAAGAATAAGCAAAATATTCTGGGGCAGATGTTAAAGTCTTTAAAAATTGCATTTTCATTCCCTAACTTTTACATTGAAATTATCTCCAAGATAATTACACTTTCTGCACCTAATTTCCTAATTTATAAAGGGATTTCTGTAACACAACAAGTTTTGTTTCCTAAAATTTCTCAAATTATACGTTATACTTTCAAAACCTTTTTGAGTCTGTAATAATTAATTTTTTTCTCTGCAACAAGCTAATGAAATTTATAGTTACCTCGGCAAGTTTTCCAGTTCTCAGTCCGCTGTACTAAGTCCCTGCTTTACTAAACCAGGTTACAAAAGGAAGGAAAAAGGAGCAGAAGTACAGCAGGAAATGCATATTGCTTAGCCTTACCTGTAAGCTTAGGTGGGTGCAGTAACTGGGTCCTGTGAAGTGCAGCAGAACGACAAAAGAAGCCTCACTAACTGTGCAAGTAGAGTCTATTTTTAGAGGAGGATTTGCTGACTCTGACCTTGAGTGCTGCCCACTCCAAATGACGATCCTTACATCTGCTGGTAAAACTATTCCCTGATGTGACCTGAAACATTAAACCTGGCAGTTTAGTTACCTAGTCTTGGTGTGACTAAGATAACATGATGCCTGCATGTTGACTATAATATAACAAATATCATCTTTGATGTTGTTCCCTTGTCAAGGCCGATGCTATGTTTACTGCTGCATACGGCTAAGGAGCATTGCACTGCTGTTTCCTGTCATGCTGCGCACAAGGGACTTGGCACTGGCACAACAATGGGCAGTGGGGGAGAGGTGGCATCCTGACGAGGTCCTTTTCTCTTGCACGAGAGAAGACCATCTTCCCCTGCTTCCTGTTTTGGTTTTCTCCAGTGCCAACGTTTCCAGTACCCACTAACTTATGAAACGCCTTTCTTTGCTGAGAGCAACAAGATGCTCAGCATGGCTCAGTTCTGGTGACAGCTTGCCAAAAAAAGGCAGAGGTGCACCCTCCAGCCTTTGAAAAATTCTCTACTTCCCTAAAGAGCTCCATGACTTCCTGCTGACGAAAGCCTAAAACTTTTTCTGGTAAGTTACAGCCAGGTTCATCAAAGACCAAAGCCAGGTCCCCTGGTGTCAGAGCCACACCTCTTCCACTCCAGTACTTCATCTGCTGTGACCTTCATGGCCACAGGGCTGAAGGGTTTGGGGATCACACATGACATCCTCTGCCTGGGCATTTGTTCTTCAGCAAACCCTGCCTCAGAGCTGCAACCTGCACCACAGCATTAGGAGGAGATTTTGGTGCTGTTGGAGCTAGGCTTGCATCCAAGATCCAGCTGTCATGATATTTCTCATTGATATTTTTAAAAGAAATTCTTCAGATCTTTTTCTTCCTGAGAGTGAGAAAAAGAGGCAAAGAGACCAGTCAGGGCAAGCGTCTGATACTGTAAGTAGCCCTTTGGTCTCTGGAACTTTTTCTTCTGTTGACCATCCTGGGAATGAGATCTCTGAGCAGACTTGCATGCACTGCTTGCCTATCTTTCTGCCTCACAGTGCTCTCTACTGTCACACCAGTGCCTGCAAAAAGCAGCCAGCTATTGATAGAAACCTCTTGTGGAACTTTTTTCATTTCTTGCAAGAACAGAAACAGTCTTCTGTGACTACAAATGCCTGTGCCCTACCAAGGTTTCAGGACGCCTGATCATTTTTTTCCCAAGTACCTGAGTCCTATGGTAGTTGCCATTAATTTCCAGTGGGACACAAATTCCTGACTCTGTCAGTTATTTTTAATGTTGCATTAAATCCTTTCAATCACCTTTGTCATCCCCTGTCTGTTTAAAATATACAAGTTCATCCCAGAAGGACCAAGGCCAGACTTGGTCATGGCCTGTGGCTAATGCTGCAGTACAGATGTGAAGTAATAACAAACAGTTTCAGTTCAAGTTCTGTGCATTGGATCTGCTGCTGTTTCATGCTAACAGCATCGCTCTAGCCAAGTTTCTGCATTACAGAGCAGCCAAGCTCCTCCCTGCCAATTATTCAGAGAGTCACTCTTAAAATGAGAAAAAACCTGGATGCTAGAAACCTGCTGTGCCTTCTAAGATAACTTGTAAGGTTGTTGTGCAAATTATTTCTATGCTGATAACAGAGAAACTTTGTGGAGAAGGAGATACAGAGCCCATAGAACAGAAACTAGCAGCAGTTGCTTTATCTTTATCCTTGCAGGTGACCCAGTATGGGTAACATGGGTAAAATGATCCAGTAGACTGGCATCGCTGGTGGGAGGAGGCTGCTCTGTGAGGTCTGTGTGCCCCAAGGATGGGCAGTGGTCTGTTGCTTGTCTCTGACCAAGGTTGTCTTTCTGATGAGATCAATAGCATTACAGCATTTTGTGGTATTTATTTTCAGGCAAGGATCTGAAAAATAAGTATTTTTCTGTCTGAATGGCTGCCAAAACAATATAGGCCCTTGTTCCCTTCTCTCTGTAGGGTCTTGAGAACACGTGCAGAAGGTCACTCACCTCCCGGAAAAGTCACAGAATAGGTAAGATTGGAAGAACCACAGTGGGTCATCTGGTCCAACCTCCCTGCTCAGGCAGGGTCATCCCAGAGCACATTGCACAGGATTGCGTCCAATTTTTAGGACTAGTTGTTTGTGTTTCCATTAGTTTTGTTTTTGTTAACTAAAAAATCTGAGCTGCTGAGATGTTTAAGAGTGGCCAATTGACTTGGGAGTGCTTTGAGCCTGGACACATAGAAGACACAGCAGGAAGGCTCTTATTTTGGAAGAGGTAAGCACCTGCCTTCTGGAAAGTTGAGCTGTTACCTTGGATTCCTAAAAACTGATGTGTGCTGTGTTATTGGTAATTTCTGAAAATTGTGGCCAAACTGATGATGGTGCTTTGAACACACAGATCAGCCCTCATTCCTGGACCCTTGCCTGCATCCAGCCTGCTCATGTTCTGTGTGCAGATCCTTGACGTTGGGGATCAGCTCCCAAGGGCAGTCACCCAGTGGCACGAGGTGCCACTGACACTTTCTGTTGAACAAGAGTATGGAACTGTGGGAAGGATGAGAACTGAAGTCCCATCCAGAGGGAAGAGTTGGAAAAAGGCCGGGGGGGAAAGCTGTTTTTTTTTCCTTTGGGCAAAAAAAAATCTTAGAAGGAATGAGCTTCTTCCACAAAGAAAAGGAAAAGGGAAAGAAATTGTAGATTTCTGGCTGGAGCACACTAGAGGTACAGTTGGAAAAATCTAACACACTAAGACTTGTAATTTTTATGCTAGTTTAAAGAAAAAACTTTGAGTAAAGTTCTGCTTTAGAAGACTTCCCTCCCCCATTCCAACCTGGTGAACTGGAAGATTTCCTCTTTGCTACAAAATATGCTCTTATTTGGAAAAGCTGGGGTTTTAACAATTTCATGGGAAGAATAAGTATATAATTATATAAGATTGTCCTAATGGACATTTGCAGCTGTAGTGAGATGCTAACAGCATGCAGAAACCATTATGTTTCCAGTTGTTTGGCAAAAGTTAAGAAATCCGATATATATATTTTAAAGTTAACTGTAAAGTAAATCCAGATGGTTCTGTCTCACACAGACAAGCAGTCTTCAAACTAGACATATAGTTGTAGCCTGGCTATAACTTGTTTTGATTACTGCAGATAGAGAGAAATGCTTTAAATGACTGCACCCTCCTCACAAAATGCTGCATGCCCTTGATTCTTGCTGAAGTCAACTGGTGTTTATAAAGCACTACATAAAACTTGTCTGACAATACCTTGTGTGCAGGAGTATCTCGCTGGGCGTTACTCATTTAATTTCTCTTTATACTGAAGCATTGCTTAATGGCCCCCATCAGGGTTGGGGCTCTGCTGAGACAGGCATTGCAGACCCATAAACCAAAAATGACAATTCCTGCCCTAAGTAACCTACTGTTTGAGCCTGGCTTTGTGCTTCCCTCTTCATCTCCCAGCTCTGGATTGCCAGAAAATATTGGTTGTATACTTATTTTTGATTGATATATTCAGAGTTTTATTTGATTCTTTAATAAGCGCTGTCTGTTGTGTTCATTACTTCATTTCAGCCAGACGTCGGCTGTGTTGCTGCTATCAGCAGGGGAATCAGAATTATGTTGACTTGTGAGGCCATTCTGCAAATCAAATCAAAGGGGCAGCTTTGCTTCACAGAGTAAGGATTTCAGTGGCTGAATGTTTTAAGTTGACACATTAAGGAGCATTTCTAAAAGTCTGAAAATAGGAGGAACTTAAAGGTCCACCAGAAATTAAAGACTTGTGGTATGTTACTTTATATTTTGTGGTTTTCTTTTTTTACTCAGTAAACAAACGTTCTTGTAGATAAAGGTTGATGCTGTTTGTCCAAGTCATATAACAAGCAGGCATATTGTTTTATGAGCTTCTTAGGCAGTATTGTCAAGAGGGTAATTTGGATTTGACCTGATAGGAGTCAAATTTACTGACTGGTGTTTCTCTTGCTATGTCTGTGGCTGGGCTAATAGCCCAGTGTAGTGCCTGTGTTTGTAAGAGACTATGCAAGACAGGGACAAAGCAAGTTCCCTGGGGGTTAGGAAGGAAGGACCCCAATCCCCAACAAGGCTCCCTGAGTTTGTGGGGTGAGGCAGGGGCCGGGGCTCTGAAAGGCATTTTGTTCACTGTTCTGCTTTTTCCCTCACTGTCAGCGGAAAAAATGTTCTGGGAGATTTGTGTTGAAATGGAGTATAGATCCCAAGGCATAGAAATGCGGAAAATAGGGATGAGGTCTTCCTTGTAACCCCCACTTAACCAAGAATGCTGGGAACAGGGAGAGCCTGGGGCCCCAAACGTCTGACTCCCCTGCTGCTCAGTGCTAAGAGAAAGCTCTGCAAGGAGAGCACCTACCACAGGAATCCTATGCAGACAGAGTACCTAGTGAGTTCCTCATTCTATGCTGTGCAGGACATCCTGATGTGCTCCTCAGGCCCAAAAACGGGGCATCTGCAATTGGTCAGTGTTTAAACTGACCTCTAAAGAAAACAGCATTGCCAAAAATCAAGCGGGTTTTGTCCCTAATTTACCACAGTAACACACAGAGAATTGCACCTAATTCTCTTGACAAGAGAATTGGGAAACTGCCATAGTCTGTTTCTCCTCTTGCTATTCATGGGGATAAGAAGCTCTTTTTCTTCTACTTCTCTGTATCATTAATAACATATTGCTGCAGAGGTTCCAGAAATGTGTGATCCAACCTATTTCCTAAGCATAGCACACTTAAAAAAATAAACAAAAATAGTAGATACTTGGTATGTAACTCTGATCTGAGAAAAATTGTCCAGACATGCCGAGAGCAGGTTTCAGGTCAGAGTAATCTCATGGTATATGGAATGCCAAATCTAGACTTAAATAGAGCTGGGAGACAGAAATAGGATTGATGTTTGCAGTCCACTTGGTACAGTCTTCTGGCTTGCTGGCAGGGCAAATGGGGAAACACCAGAGTTGCTGTGCTGGTGCCATTGGTCTGGTGTCTGTTCCGCTGACTGTGGTAACAAACCCGTTAAAGGAAATCACATGAAATCTGTGCTCCCCACTTATGGGATAAATTTTCTGCCCTAGAGAAAAACTGTTTACTCTTCCCACTCCACCTCCTTAGATAAAGCTTGGCTGAAAGCCCGAAGTTTTACATCTTTTCCAAATCTATTTATTTGCTTCCAATGTAAATTGTCTCTGATGGTGGTTTTTCTTATTTATGTGACTACATTATATTCTCTTTAACTCTTCTTTGGTCTTTGCCTCCAAGTGTTCTGATAATGAGTTGGACAAACTAAATTATGATGACAACTATAACACTAACTGGTTTGAAATATGTCCCCTTTCCATTCTTCCTTAGCAAGCTTGGAGAAGTTTACCCAGCCACTGCTCAGGTGCAGCTGTTCTGCTGTACTTGGAACATCTGGTCCTGTGGTACCATATGGCTATGACCTACTGTCCTTCTAGAAGTAATCAGCTGCACTTCATGTCATAAAACCCCACAACAGCAAAGCAATGCCTCATAATCCACCAGGAATGCTCCAAGCCATCTCAGGGCAAGTGCCTTTTAATGACTTTTTGCTCTGAGTTTGATCAGGTTCCAGACTATTTTAAGCTGAGAACACCATAAATGCTGGAAATTAGGTACTTCATTTCAGGAAAAATGCAAAATCCAGACTGAGTAGATCTGCAAAGCAGAAATAGGGTTGTTACATTATGAGAGAGATAGCAAGGCTGCCTTAATAGATGGCATTCAAGTACAGCTGCATATGGTTCTTAACTGGTGTTGGCCCACAAAATGCATACTTATAAAGGAAATTGGGGAGAGCTAACACATGCCTGGGGGCTTTGAAGTTGTTATTATCATCCACATGCATAAGAACGGGAGATCCTCTCTAGTCCAGCGAGTACTGAGAAATGAATGAGTTTGGCGCATACATCAAAGGTCTTCACTTGTAATTTGCTTAAGAGATTAAAAATGAAATATGAGGGAATTATTGAGGAAGAGCAAGCTGCTGTTTTTTCCCCCTTGCAGCAGGAAAGAACAATTGAGCATCTATTCTGACTGAAAGTGATTACTGAGAAGCTTTCGGACAACCTGGAGCAAAACAGCAGTTGCATCTTAGTTTCACTGACATCAAATAAGCTTTTGATTTACTGAGACCCAACAGGACCTGTCCGGTGCCAAGGATTGTCTTTGAGAAGCAAACAAACTTCATAAAGCTTTTTTTTACAGAGCCGCAATCTCTAAAGCAATGCGTTGCCAGACCATGAAATGTGCTCTGCATTTCAGCTACCAGAAATATTCTATTTCAGAAATAAACTAACAAAACCTAGTGACAAACACCTGAACCTTGCTACCTTTCCCATGTCTGTCAAATGTGATTTTTACTGAGGTTCTTGAGTCTGAGTAACCATTAGGAAGGAGAGAGCATGGGCAAGTTACTAAGTCATGGCCAGATTAGGAGATAGGGAAGCTTGATAACAAACGTGGTCTTCTGGGAAAAAACTATGAAAGCTTTGGAGGTGGAAGGAGGAGACAAGTGGCTTCCTGGAATAGCTTCCAGTAGGACTGCAGAGCGTGGGAAACCCTTATTTTTGGGGTCTGAGGAAAGACTGTGATGAATTTTTGAAAAGAATCCAGAGATATTGGCAGAGGTCTAGATCATGTAAGTGTTCCCATTGCACATCCTTTTATGTGACGAGTCAGAGATGTTGTGGAAAGACTTGTTGCCTCTGAATCAAGATCACATACCTTTCAACAGAGCCTGGCCTTCCTTGGAACTGATACAGGAAGGGATGGGTACTAGTCTATAACATGACCCAAAATGCAAGATGCTGACTAAAGGTCATTTCCATGCTTACTTTGATAATTTCTTTGACAGCATAAAATTTGTATCTATATCTATGATATCTTTATATCTATCATGCTTTAACACATTTTCTCCCTTTCACCACATAAATTGTTATTGAGTGTTCTTGATCCACATCATCTTCTTTAGCTTGGAATTTTACATGCTCTTCTATGTTCTGAAGTGGGCAGTCCTTAAAAAACTTGTCTGTTACTTTGTTGTTCCTTGAGCAGAACATCACCAGTCCAACCCATTTATTGTTTTTATATCATGGAGACACAAGGCAGTAGGAATAAAAATGAGAGTAGTTTTCCCAGTCAGAATTAATCAACTACATTTATGACCAGGGTTGCTCTTAGTTTTTCTGCAGTGTTAAAATAGTCTCTTGTTAAAACAGCCAGTCTCTCCCACATTTTTCAACCCATAGACATAAACACATGCTGAAAATTTAGAGACAAGCTATTGGCTTGACCAGCTGCTTTTCCAGTAAGACACAAAACACCTGCGCTTGTGCAACTACCCATGCAACACACCTTATTCCATCTGTTACAAATGCTGATTTCACTCTAAATTATGGATTTGGTCCTCTGTATTTTTCTTAGAGACAGTTATTATTTTAAAATTTTAAATTATTATAAAAGAACATTAATGTAGAGGATTTTCACATGAATGAAAATGACCTCCAAACCACCACAGACCTGAGTACAAAACCCAGTGGCAAAAAGGAGCATGGAAAGGGGTGTCAGGAGATGCTTTGCTGCCAGAAAGGGGGTGCCAGGGGACAGGACTGGCCATCAGGAACACTTAAGGAGTGAAACTGTGGGAAAACTGGCTGGACAGTCAGTGAGATGCTTTTATAAAATCTTTGCAGGAGAAGAGGACTTGGGGCTAAGATGAAGACCCTAAATTTTTGAAAAATTTGAACTATCAACAGGAGTTGCTGCCTAATGCAATTATAGCTCTTTTGCTATCAGAAAAGTAATAGGTATAAACACTGCATAAAATTATTGCTAAGCATATTTTTGAAATATCTTGAATTGTTTAGTGCTATGAATAAGTCTGGTTTTAGAGAAAGAGAACTACATGGCATGCCAAAGATAAATACAGGTTTTACCTATTGACTTGTCTCTTTAAAGAGAGAGGAAGAGAGCAGGTGGAGGGGGGAAAACCTAAAGGAAGAAAAACTTGAAAGTAGAATACATGAAATATTGTTTCCTTGGAAACAAAAAGGAAGATTACATCACAGGGTTCAAGCCTATAAATAGAAACCTAGCAGTGCAGATACAAAAGAAGCTCTTGTTCCTAGAGAGAAAATGTAGAAATGAAGATGACCTCCCTTTAGACGCTGCTGTCACAATGCAGTCAGCACAACCCGATCATGAGGACCAGCAGTAAATTTAGCTGATGGTACATGACAGTCTTCTTTCAATTAGCTGCAGCAGTCAGCTCAGGGAGCTGGTTCAGCTGGTGAGAAGAGGTACAATTTCTAGGCTGCTATAAATACCATCAGTGTCTCCAGAGCCCTGCTATGCTGCCATGGTAGAAATTACTAAAAGTCTTCAGCCTGAACTCTAAATCCTTTGGGCAGCCATGACAGGACAGTGAAAACATCAAGTCTGAATTAATGTTTGTAAGAAACAACCTGGGCAAAGCATCTCTGCTCTGGTGGGAGTCCAGGCCTTTGGAGAAGATGAGCTGCGACTCATAGAGTGACTCAGGGGTTCTGTCCTCCTGTGGTCCCCACTATGCCCTGCCCCCTTCTCCTGTCTCTCTCTTGCTCCTGCTGCATTTGTGTGTCTGTTGTTTCTGTGCTGAGGGCAGTGGGGGTGAACAGGAGCACCTGAGGAGGCTCTCCTGTGAGTCAGGCACAGAGGGTGGCTCAGCACACGCTAGGTGCCTGCCCCTGCTGTGAGCTCATGGCCCCAGTGATGCTGGGGGCCAAGCTCCTGCATCCTGCTGGAGTGGAGTGTGATTGCAAGTGCTGTCTGTTTCTGAGTTATGTTTCCTGATGCTATGGAATATTTATCCCATTAGTTACTAAACCAAATTACGATGTTTTCATTGTTCCTGATGAGCTCCTTTGGACTATGCAGTGGTTCATCTTACAATCTTTACTTTTTAATGACATGAAACTTTTTCTCTGCATTTGCAGCTGAACACTCGTGTATAAACACTGCTAAAGGGATAGCTCCAAAATTGGGCAATTCATGCATCTTATGGGCTAATGTAGCTAAATCTGCCTTCAGAAGACTAAATCCTTGAATAAATCATATTATTCTACAGTCTTTCCATATGTTAAAAAAAAAATTGATTGGCTATGGCTCTGTTAGGAAACAATCCTCTTCAAACTGAAACAGGGATGTGTTCCATCAGTTTGTATGTGATAACACAGGATTTGGTCAAGTTTCCACTTTCTGGTGGGAATCATCTTGGTTTGAGTGGGGAACTTAGTGTGACCAACAGCTCACAGAGGATTGCTTCTTCCCAGAGCTAACAAAGCAGGGACTGGAGGCACTGCTAAATGAAAAGATTTCTTAAGTGTCCCAATGTCACGGATGTTGATGATGCTGTAATATATACGTGTGTACACATCCTTCCCTGGCACTGCTCATTATAAGGCATAGCCAAATCAATGAAACAGCATATGCTCCCAGCTGCTTTAACCCTAGGACATGGTGTACCAGGTGGCAGGACTCTACTCTTGGAGCTTTTTATCCATGTCTTGTAACATGGTACATACTCCTAACTTTACCAGAGAATCTCAGCTTTCCTTGGCAGGGAAGTGGGGGTGGAATCTAAGTTTACTGCCCTTGTCAAGAAAATAATGAAAACAATGGACTTTAAGACAAATAATAAAATCCCACGCTTTATAAAGACATTCTTACAATGGGAAGGGGGTGTATATGTGTGTGATTCAAGAGTTCTAAACATCTGGGGCTGGCAGAAATACAGTTCTTGCTTAGGTAGATACAGGGGTCATTTGCATGTGTCTGAGTCTAGCTATGATTCTGGATCCAAGACTGCTATTACCATAATAAATTTTTAAGAAGCCAGCATTGTAAATGTTTAGTGCTAAGGGAAATCTGGATAGAATTTGAACCTTCTAGTTTGTGTCAATCTTCAGTTTAATCTTGTTGTTTTAATTTGAAAGAATTGTAAAGCATTTGACATACTTCTTTTCATGAGAAGAGTGGTTTGAGTGGGGCGGGGATGCTGACATGATGGTGCTTTCTTTGACATGCTTGGGTTTGCTGTCGTAATCTCTCATCTCTGAATCATTGTGCCTGCACAGTTTGCTTTTTTCTTTTCGAAATATAAGTTCTACATAGTAAGTTGATATTCTGTGGTGCAATATTCTGCCAATATAGTCACAGAGTTCTTAAAGTGCTCTTCCAATACGTTGCATGGGAAAACTACTGGAATATGTAGATTTTTTTAGGATTTTTTCCCAAGTAGCCCAAAACTATTTTCTTTATTTTTTAGCAGACCAGTACCTTTATTGGCAGGCAAACATTTCTGAGCATTGGGATGACTGAGTGACCAGCATGAGAAAGATATATTAGTATTTGTCTGTTAAAATGCTTTTGGATGGTTGTCCAATCATTCTGCTATGGCACTGGTGCGTGACATGTGGCCAAAAGGAAGTGGCATAGCAGAGATGCTGTGAAGTTGACATATGTCTGGTGTGAAACAGGCTGGATTAGAAACTGGAGGACTTGCTGGAAGTTAATAGTGATGGTAAAACCAGCATGTAACCACATGGAGGTATAACCGAGTATAAACTAATTATTTTTTTCTTCCAAAAAATTGACAGTAGGAAAAGACATCAGACAAATTGAAGAATGGTGTGAATTGACAGAAAACAATTTTGGTTGTAAACATCTAAATACTCCTTTGTGTTACTGACTTCTCCCAAGCACTCTCTACCTCCCTGAAGAGCCACATCCTGCTATTCTGCCTGATCAGATGAGCTGTTTAAATTAAAAGCACTCTGAGACTAACATGCATGCCAGAACTGTTTTCCTTGGTACAGTTTTCATTTCTTGTTATATTATGTCTCCTTTGATTAATTCAAATATATAGGAAATGAAAAAGATGGTCACAGATTTTTAATCAGTTGTGTATTCTAGTCAGGTATAAGCTAATTACACGCAGACAATTAGCAGTTGCATCTGAGAAGTGTGTTCCTTAGCTTTCATCTATGCAGGGGTGCAAAGCTGGGACTTCCCTAGGACAGCTGAGGAGGAGGAGAGCAGTCTCCCCTGGCCTGTGACAGTATTTGGTCCCAGGATCCAGGAGCTGGGATGCAGCCTCTCCCTGCAGCCAAGTGCTGCCTGGCTGAAGAGAGGGGGTCTTCACCCCAGTGCAGATTTTCCTTCTGCAAAACCCTTGGCTAGGGAACATCTTTTGGTTATTATTTCTTTAAATCATCATCTTGTTGGCCATTATAGAAATCTTCTCTGCATGGGTGACTTAGCCAAGTCACATGTACTGGTACCTCCAAGGATGGCCATAGACACGAAAATTGTGCAGCTTTTTGATAGTTACTTGTACACAGAGGATTGGAAATGCAAGTCAATGAATAGAACAAAAAGTAAATTTAATTCTCCAAATATTCTTTGTTGGAATAGCCTCTGATAAAATGTTTTTCCCTCTAGTGAGAATAGCAAAGAAAATTGTCTTTGAGTCCAGCCCTGGGATCCTGCTGTGTCTCTCTTGTGAATGAGCAATGAAAAGTGGCCATTCATTGCTGAATGATTATTTTTCCCCTTCAATGGAGTGTGGGGGGAGAAACCCTCCAAAATCCAAGTCTTCTATGAGTCCAGCAGACTAAAAGCATCAGGAAACCTCTGGAGGGAAGTAAAAAGTTATGAATGGAGAATAAAATACTGATGCAGAGCAAAAGGGCTGTTGTGTATAAAGAGCAGATGGGAAAATGTTGAGTTTCAAGTTTAAAAGACAAGGATCTGAATCTCATTCAGCTGAGCAGGGGAAGTGGTTTGGGTTTCCTTTCCTTGGAGGTTGGCTCCATTTGATGAATTGTCGAGATGTGCTATAAATGTTTAAGATTTATAGGAGAGGCTCCAAGTAATACTAATGAATAGCTAAAAATAGATATGATAGGAAAATATAAACTGACAAACAGATCACAGAGCACAACAATAACTTCATAATCATGCAACTGTTGCCAACTGAAGATGGGAGACATGGCTTGAAATCGAGCTTTTGTTTTTCACATCTGAAAGTTAAAGGAGTCAGAGTAGAAACAGATGTTCTTGAAAACAATGTGTCAGAATAACTCTAGTAACAGCCAATTGTCGCCAGAGCTGAGCAAATAATTTCTTGCTTACTCTTAAGTGGCTGATGGTTTTCCAATGGTGGGTGGGGTTTTTGTAAAGAACTGATTTATTTATTTATACATCTTAAGCAACCTAAATGATGTTGATGCAAAAATTTTCAGTGTCTCATTTCTTACAGTTCTGTGCTTTGTCGGAATTTTTGTTGAAGAGCTGTTGATCTTCCAAAAGCAATCTTAAGGCCTTTGATGGATCATTTTGGTTGTAAATGTTTGTGAATATTTCATTTTTTATATTTAATATTAGATTAATTGATGAGTTATAATTGTTACTGAATTAGGAGGAATTAGATGCTTTGTTTTCATAGAAAATGGTTTGTAGCACAGCAACTGCCAGAAGTGTTTTACACTGGAAATAACTACACTAGATCTTATCCTCTACAATAGCAGAATTACTGAGCTTTCATTTTCAGTGTCTACCTGCTGAATACCTACAGAAGAGAAACATTCAACTCAACAGCTGATGTGTGGATAGACAGAAGCATCAAAGATCCTTTGTGGTGCTATGAACTTGGTCTGTGCTGGATGCCTGCATAATGTGCTGGAAGATCTTTGTGGCCATGACGATGACTGGCAGCAATTCGGGGACCCTATTCCTTGACAAGTAACATTTTGTGTGAGAGAAGGCTCTGCCCACATCTTAAGCAACAGACAGATCAGAAGTGTGAGCTGAATCCCAGTCTTGCTTTTGAATTTAATGTTTAAGAACTGATGTTTTTATCAGCTGACTGGACTTTTTGTGCAGATTTTCTATTTGTACTATTGTGAAAATATTTTTATTTGAAATGGTATTTCCATTGGGATATGCCTTTGTCTTCAGAGTAACTTCCCTGAGAGTGGTTTCAAAAGTTAATCTGTGGAGAATACTGCATCTTGTTTTGCAGTATTCAGATGCCCGTTTACAAAGTAAGGTAAAAGATGTGATTCTTTTTCAGGTACTATTATCACCCTCAGTTGCTACCACATTATTGTCTGAAATGTGGGCAGAGCTCAAAGGTTTGGAGAAATTGTTATGGACTTTAATTTAGTAATCAAATGAGAAAACTCTAGATAAGACATGATATGGCAACATCACAGAAGCTGCTCTGTGGCAGGGTGGAGAATAGCTACTGGCAGAGGAGGAAGAAAAAGGACAATTTTTAGAGAATGAGGCAGTGAAAAGTTTGCTTGAACAGCTGGGGTTGTTGAGCATCAAGATGATGGAAGGATGTTATGGAGGCAGAAGCAGGCGGAGGAGAGACAAAGCCAAATCCTCAGCTAACATTGCTGGGTATTTTTAGGAGTGCTTCCTGAGAGTGCTTTCTGTATATAAACAGTTGAGGTTCCAGGAGGCAGTGGTGAGGGGGAGCAGTGTAACTCAATGATACTTGTACTGCAAATAGTACATTGCAAAGAGCAAACTGTTTGACTTTATTAAACTGCAGCCTCCTGCAACAGATCAAGGGTCTAGTTTCTAAGCAAAATAATTGTAGCCTAAAGAAAACTTAAATGCTTAAAGTCCCATAGGCCCTAGATTCCTGTTTGACTTGGCTTCAGAAACTGCACATACTGTTTGAACCTTAGACTACGAAGTTAATTTGCAAAGCATAAGCTGTTTGAAAGCCCCTTTCCACAGTAACACATAGCATTGTTATCAGAAAAATACAGGACAAAAGACAATGGGAGGAGGATCAAGTCTGACAAGTGGGCTTGGCAGTGCTTTGCAATTCTGGTGGAGCTGGCAGGAGCTGGGCAGATCTGGTCTAGGCATCAGGGCAATGCAGGAGAATGTTGCCTGGGCTTGGTGGGCAGTGCCAAGGTTAAAGGGCTAACTTGGAACAGGGCAGTGTAATGCAGAACTGGCGTCTGCCCAACACTGCTTCCCGCCACCCTTGTTTACAGCCATGGGGGGTTATTTAGGGTGCTGTACTCAAAGAGCAGTCCCGTGTGTGCTGAAAGCAAAAGCTATGGATGAAGATGCTCCCATAGGAGAGCCATCCTTGCTGCAGCAGCTCCAAACTACCCGTGCAAGGAGGAATGAATCAATGCACCTGCAAGAAAAAGGCTGACGCTCTTCGCTGTTGCCACTACACATGGTGAGTACCTGGACAATATCCTGGCTGGCATTTCTTTCAATGGGAAACCGGTCCTTGGCACCATCTCTTTGCATGAAACTTGTTGAAAATTTCTGTCCTCTCTTCCCTTGGCTCCTTGCACAGCAGATTTATGGTCTCATTTTCCTTTTACAAATAAAACCCTAAGCACAAATCCAAAGGATAAATAACACAGTGCAGACATGCCCATGGCAATATTCTCTGTATCACTGCTGCAAGTCTGAGAGGAAAAGCTAGTGAAGGCAAGATACCTCAAGTGAGAAAACTCCTCTCATGATTTTGTGCCAGTTCTGGAGGCTGGGGAGCAATCCTCTTGTGCTTTCCCCCAAACATCCTGCTGCAGCTCAGGCAAATGTCAGGTGTCTTGTCTGCAAAAGGGGGCTAAGGCACCCATCCTTCCTGGCAGAGTTTTTGTGAGGGAGGTATAGCAGCTCCACCACAGTGCTCAAGGTTTCTCCTTCATAAGCACAGAATGGGCAGGTATTCATAAATAAACCTGAGTGTTTGCTCCGCACCAGGTAAAGGTGTTCATGGAAATGGTAGCGGTGTCACTGCCAGTCTGCCCATTAACATCTCTGCTGTTCCGACTGCTTCCACCCTGCCTATGGCCTCAATGTGGCTTGGGCAGGAAATGTTTAACCAGGGCACTGGGCAAGTCCCACAGAGGCACCAAACCTGCAGGGCTGAGTGGGGCTCCTTCCAGCTGACTCAGCAGCACTGCAATGGACAGCTGCAGCCAGGACTAAACACCTCATGCTAGCACGGGTGGCTGTGGGGGAAAGAAGTTATTCCTCATTTCTCAGGCTGAGTTGGTTGTTTACCACTCTGGATCTTGAAGTTATACCAAAATATGTATCTGGAACCACCTTCAATATTGTTTTCATTCTACCTTGATTTCAGCTGCAATTTTAAGAGGCTTTTGTTTAACTAAGCACAGGGGCAATAAACCTCAGTGTGCAGGACATACGGGTCAGAGGTTAGGACTCAATCATCATCAATACAGACCCTGTCCATGTGCCACTGCTAGGCCACTCCATGGTGCTGCCACCCTCACAGAGAGGGGAGCTAATGGTGGGCTCAGGAACATGGTCTCCTCAAGGGTGGAGAACCTGGAAGGAGATGGGGGACCTGCCTCTCACTGTCTATACTTCACAGCTATGCAAAGCACTCAGAATAGCTCAGGCACATCTAGAAAAAGATTTTTTTTGTTCTGAGATTGGATTATTCTCTTTGGATCTTTTTGAGTTTTTTGCACTTCTTGCTTTTATTGTTTGGTTGGGTTTTTTCCCATGTTGAAGAGGAAGCTTCTACCGTACACGTGTAATGGTGACAAGAGCCAGAAGCCCTGCTCTGCTAGTGCCCTAGCTTACCTGGCATGCTGCAGCTCCAGACAGACGTACTGATCCTAGCTGCAAGTCATGGGTGGCAGGGAAATCTATGGCCTGCCCTGGCTGGCTAAAATAGTCATACAACGGCAAACAGGCCTCATCTGGGGTAACTTTAGGCTCAGTCAGTCTCACAAGTTGTTCACTTTAAGTTCTGCCCTGCAGCCACATATGTTTCCAGATGTGCAATGCACTGGAAATTATGACCTGTCCTGATGGGCTCAATGCATGGAGATTTTGGACTGTTGTGTTGCATACACCCTTGTGCTTTAATATAGGGATTGGCATGGATCAAGTTACAGAGGCTTGAAGGGAGTGGTTAGTAAGGCAACTGAAAACACCATTCAGAAAACAGCTTCAGCATGGTCTGCAATAAAAAAAGAATCCCCAGACAGACCAAGGTGGAAGAGACCCAAGTGCCAGGAGTGGTTCAGTCACCATGCTTACTGAAATCTAATCTCCCTGCTGTGGCAGGCAATAAGAGGCCTGTGAAAACTATAACCTGATTTTTTCCATCATTAGCTATGACCTCGCTTCTGACTGCTTACTCTAGTCTCAAAGGATGGGACCCTTTCTGGAGGGAAGACCTGTGCCTCTGTTCCCTGAGAGGAAATTAGTCTGTAGCATTGCTATGCTTTGCTTAATATGTTTATGAAAGTGGAAATACCACCTGAATACCTCTATAGACTCTGCAGGGAAATCATGTTTCCATATTGCATTATGAGAAATGCAACAAAGGTGTGCTATGCTCAGTTAATATTTTTAATGTATGGCGGTAAAAGAAACTTCAGTTCAGAAGAAGTATATGCTTCCCTCTTTCTATTCAACATCCATGGTGCTATAAATACAAACTGCAGGGTACTTTCAGAACTGAGAGCCTTTAAGACTTCTCGAGGGAAAACATCACACCAAATTAATCTGCCGTCAAGTGGAAATTCTATATTGTTTGCATTTGCCAATGTTCTGTATGTGGCTGTAATTGCACTGAAGCAAATATCTGCTTCGAGTTCTTCACAAGATTAAATGTGGCCAATTGGGCGTAAAAGAGTAATTGAAATGCAGAGCTGCTGCTTTGGATTTTTTAGAGGCATTGCTCATTTTTGCTCTGACATGACGACGCTAGGTTCTGACTTTCCATTAAAACAGGGAAATCTGGGGAATGTGATTTCAAGCGTCGGGTTGCAAGCTAAGAGGAGGATATTTGTCTGGCACTGCGCTGTCCTGCAGTGTGCCAGCGGGCAGTGTGCCCTGGGTGTGCTCCTTGCTCCATGTGTGCAAGGGGACACCTTCCTCCCTCTGACCAGCAGAGAGGCTGTCGACAATTGGGCCCCAGGGTGCAGCTTCTGCTTCAGAGCTCAAGTTGGCTCCTGAGGATTTCATGGTCCTTAAGTTCCAAGTATTTGCCATAGATTTGAAGCAAAAAGGACTTGTGAAGATCCAGCAAGAGCCTTCATGGCTTATAGCAGAAGGAGCCCATGGTTTGAATTGAATCCTGACTAGTGTCACCACGTCAGACCAAAGGACCATGTCAGCTTGCAAAACCTGCAGTCTCACCCTAAGCCAGCTGGATGTGAAATGTTAAAGATTTGCTTAAAAGCCTTATGATTTCCTTTTATTTTACTAGCTTAGTCATTTTCCCTCTTGCCAAATAAATGCAATTATAAGCAAGTAAGAAGTATTTTTTCAAGTCGACTGTGCTGACTTTTAATTCTGCATGAAAACCCAGCTGCTCCCTGTGCCCTGCCCAACAAGTAGTTAAATAAACAGGCCCAGGTGAGCAAAACTGCCAGCTTGAATCCTTCTTTATTCCATTTTCTTTCCAATTAGTGTGCTTATGCAAAAAATACATGCCTGACAGTTTCTAAGAGTTTGCTGATGCTCGGCCTTCCCCCAGAGTTTCTCCATGCAGCTACAGAGCAGTCCTGACAGCATCCTTGCATTCTTCAGAGAGGGCAACACCTCTTGGGCTGGTGCCAGGAGACAAAGCTTCTTCTTGGCACTAGCAGGCCTCTGCTCCTCTGCCCGTGCCCCTTCCTAACCGGAGGTCCAAGTCCCGAAGCTGCTGGAGGAAGCCGGAGTTGGGGCAGATGCCTCTGTGGGAGCGCACAGTCTGAATGGCGGTGGTGAGGGACAGACCTTCACAGATCATTAGGAAAGCCAGGACAAGAGTTGCAGACCGACTGATTCCCATTGCACAGTGAACCAGTACTTTGCCTAGGAAAAGGAGAGAGATTTGCAATTATGCCAGCAGGCCTCATGCTGGGGGTTATTGTGCTGGAGCAGAGATGGAAGCTGGTATTAGAGATCAGCAAGCAGATGTGGTCAGCCCTGCAGAGCAGCCCTGGTGTAGTTCCCCTGGTTGGGGAACATGGGGTTTTTACTGGCTGGGGACAGAAAATTCCTAATTGTGTTCCAGGATCCATGGTCACTTGTTTGAGCTTAGCTGCCAGCCTGACAGCACACCCTTATCCCTCCTGCCCAGCCTGCCATCCGTTGTGTCCCTGCTTGCTCATGTGTGGTTTTGGGAGTGATGTGCTTGGCTGGCAGAGTTTCAAGAGTTCATCCTTGATGGCTGTGCTGTGGGAAGCAGCCTTGGCAGGTTACTTACTACTACAGGGCTTGGAAACTTGGGATTTTACAAGTGCAATGCTCAGGATTGCTCACTGCTGTTACAGCAACGCTCCTGGTTTTCCACAAATTTTTCTTTCTTCTTGCTTGGGGCAGTAATGCTTTCTGAGGGTGCTGACTGCTGCCCAGGCTTTTTTGGAAGTGTGTGAAGAAAATGGGCATTATCATTAAGAACAGCTGTTTGTATGTGGCATTTGCATCAGCTTACTAATGCATTTTTATTTCTGTAGCCTCCCCCATACTAATCACTGTCCTTCTCTAAAGCCTCTATTTTCCCCTGTTTATTAAGTGACCAGTAGGAAGACAATTTATGAAATGTTTTTAGTTTTCCAGAGATTTCAGTGCAAGTTGTGCATCTTCATTAGGAGTTCATTAAGAGTAACATGATGAGTCCTTCCCCTGTTGCTGTAAGTAAGCCTCAGGGAACACCTTCCAGGGATCCAGGAGGTAACTCCCTCATTCCCTCTGTTCTGCTTCTGGTTTTCCTGCTGTGATCACGAATGGAAGCAGCCCAAGAAGCTCAATTCTGTATTGCAACTGCCTCCTAGGTTTCTAATGTGTGACTTTGACCCATTGGAAGGAGATGAATATTTTTTAAAATTGTCTTATTTGAAATTAAAGTTTTTTAATTAAAGGAAAATTTTGCTCTCAGATGGAAGAATTCAGGTTTGTGGTCCTTTCCCTCTAGATAGAAACAAAGAGCTCGTTCCGAAACCTGAAAATTAGCATCCTGTAAATACTGTAAAATGCTTCACAAACATGGTAAGATAAATGAGAAATTTCTAATTGAGAGTGAAACTCAATTGTTGTATAACTGTTCTACTCAATTATAACCATGCCTGAACATTTTCAAGCTCTCTTGTCCTTTGCTGCAATCAGATCTGTTTTTCTCACAGAGACTGTGGCCCAGCAACTCAGCATTAGTAGAGTAACAAGTGATTAGAAGCAGATATGAACTTCTGACTACCAAATGGACAACCTCCCATTAAAGCAGCTAATGAAAATCTCTTTTTAGCATGGAAATTTCTGAACAGTTCTTCACTGGAAATCTTCACAAGTTTGAAACAAAGTATTTTCTACTTTTTTTAAATTTAATTTTTAAAACTGTCCCATAACTGTGGTCTCTTGTTGGTTCATTGTATAGCTGTACAAAATGCAATTTAGTGGCAATACAGTTTATATCCAGAAAAGATGAAAAATCAGCAATGACAATCCCAGGATACTTTTTTCCTCTGGATATGGAATAGACTATCTCAGATCCTGCTTCTCTGCAAAATGTAAGGAGAGGTAGAAAGAACAGACAGCTTTTCAGGGCGAGTACCTTGTTTTGTTTGTGCTTACAGCATCTTAATCTCTCTATTACTAGGGAGCAAGACAAAAATATCCTTGTTGGATGATGAGCCTACATCCAGACAAAACCCTCAGACTGATGGCCCCCATCGCCCTAGGTGTTAATTCTGGGTACTTTGTGCACAGCTTTTAATCTTAAATCCCATTTTGTTTATGACAGAGTGTTTATTTAGCAACCATTCTAGTTCTGACTAATGATGATGGCACAGCCACATGCTCAGAGAGGGTGAGCATGTGTTGTGAAAGGCTGCTCTGGCCAGCAGGTTGAGAGAAGTGTTGAATTCCACAATGTATGTGACACAGCCACCTCTCATTATCCTGGCATGAGAAATCCGAGCACAGCTCTAAAGATAGATGTGTCTTCAGTAGAAATAAAGGGACAAATATAGTCTCCAAGGAAGTGGCAAAAACAGCTCTGGTGACAGCAGACTTGGACCAGGCATCAAAACCTTTGGGGAAGGAAGAGGTTTTCCAATATAAGGCCAGTTTCGCAGAATTTCTATTTGTGTTTTCTCATCCAGATACCGTTTCATAGAATTTACTGACATATTAATGCCCTTATTCAAGTTAAATTGCATATATCTGTCAATTCCATTAACTTCATGTAAACTCTTGGAAGTAAAGTCCTGCTTTTTATGGGCATATGGAGAAATGTTTTGCACCCCTGCTAAAAGATAATGCTAATTTGAATTTCTATCAGACTTCTTATTTGGTGCGCTGCACTTCCATTAGCCCTTCCACCAACGTTGTAGAGTATGTATGCTGCATTATCTTCCCCAGAGGAGGCACTTGGGATCCAAATAACCCTGGTCTGAGATTTTCAGAGGAGCATAAAGGAATCAGGAGCACAATTTCACCTTGAAGAATACTACAAAAAGGGCTAGGCCACAAGATTTTTGAAAAATCTTTACCTCAGTAGTTTGCAGGAGGCCTAAATGCAGTGTGTTGGCAGGAATGGGAAATCCAGACATTCACCCAAAATGTGCACCCCAAATAACAGAAGCCAAGAAATAAAACGTTCTGAATTTTTTTCTTGGAATCAGAACCACTCTTTTCCATCTGGTTGTTTTTTTGGGGTTTTTTGGGGTTTTTTTGGGGGGGCGGGTTTTTGGGGTTTTTTTTGTCTTTGTCTGAAAACTTCTAAGCTACCAGCACTCTCAAACTAAAAGAAAAAGAATTTATGGTTTGAACTGCATCATAAGGGAAAAAAACAAAAAAGAAAAAACAAAAAAAAAACCAGAAAGAACTGGCCTTGATGTTAGATTTGATTTTGCATCACTATATATTTTGAAATTAAATATAAATTTGTGCATAAACTGGGTGGGGGACAGGAGACTTGATGTCCTGAATCTAATTTTTGTAAAATTGTTTGAGTCCTTCCCCCCTCACCTGTATGAAGACTTCTGCCTTTGAAAATGCTCTGCCCCACTAGCAGTCTTGAACTGAAGACCAAACTGAGCACAGGTATAAATGCTGCTGTTAAATATTGCCTGTTGTGTTTTTGTTAGAGGCACAGAAAGCAGAACAAATGCCAGGCTCCTGCTTGTACAGGCTGGCTCTCTATTGTTTTGTGTCTCTGTCTCAGAGAAGACTGTGTCCAAAAAGAATACACTGAATTTTCTTCCCTGTTTCTCTGGCTTATCTGCACTTCAGAAGAATTCTCTTCTATCAGCAAAGTGCTTTAGAAGGTGTCTCAGCAAAAACCTGGACAAGCCCCAAGTATTGACCTTGGTCCTAATCTGCATGGTTCTCTTGTTCCCATGAGGATGTAGGTATATTATCTCTCTTACAAGTGCAATATGTATTCCAACGTTGTTAACCTCTGTGCATAGTGAAACAAGGGCTATGATAAATGCTGGTACACCGACAATAAAATGACTTGTTTGTTGCAGATAAATCAGTCATGTGAAATGATTTAATTAATGTAAAATTGCTCTAATGAAAGCAGATTTGAATTTACTGTCTGATTATTTTTAGCAAACAAATTGAATGTTAAACTTGAGTAAGGAAACAAAAGCTGTGTTGCTATTTGGTTCTGTTTACAGGGTCAGACTCTTGTCTCTTAGCAGTGGCTGCAAATGGGTGAAGTGACACTCTGAACCCCTGGTGGCATCTTGCATGTGACCAGCGCCTGAGGCACATCTGCTCCCACACATTCCATCGTGGGTTGGCTGTGGTGAGCGATTCCAGCCGTTCCATCGGCCCCTGGCGCAGCTGAGAGGTCCCAGCACTCAGGCTGGGATTGCTGGGCGGCTGCTGGAGCCCCCGCCATGGAGAGCAGCGCTCACAGAGCTCCCCTGCCGTGTGGTAGGCAAGGAGGTTATAACCACATCTCCCACACCACAGAATCCATGCCATGAGCTGTCAGCTTCCAACTCTGTCTTCCCCACCCCCATCTGATTTAACATACAGTGCAAAAAGAAGCTGGACTGGTCCCACATTAGGGGACCATGTTGCAACCTCCTCTCTGAGCATGAAACAGGATCCCTTAGGAATAATGGGATTAACTGAGGAGAAGTAGGGGCACTTAGCTTCTGGCATTATTAAATCTTGCAATCCTTATTTGAAATTTTGCACCACACATCTCAAGCTACTTTTTGCAGAGGCAGACAATAACTGTCATCTGTCTGGGATTTGTGCAGAACAATAATACTTGGTTTTTAACAGCGGATTATGGATATTCTATCCAGCTCAAGCCTGCTGTAACTCTACTAACATCAAAGGTTTTGCACTAGGGATAAAGTTTGCACATTCAACTTTGTTGGCCAAATTCAAGTTAGGAAATTCAATGTTGTTGAACAAGATCAGTCATTAAAACACATAATAACTTATTGTCCTTTTGCTAATCATCATTAAATGAGCTAAATGTCCTAAACTAGCCCTTGCTTTCTTGCAGGATGGATTCAATTTGGCTTAAGACAAGGCTCCAGATCTGTCACCCTTAGTCAATGTCCCAGCTGCCTTCACTCCATTGGATCCAGCTGAAGTATTCTGCTCAGCAGGAGAGCTCAGCTGGGCTAATGGGCCCTAGAGGCTTGTTCTACTATTTTCTCATCTCCTGTTAGGTTTTAGCCAGGTGCAGAATCCACTGCCTATTTCCTGATTAATCCAGTATCTGTTTTGTCACAGCTGAAAATAGCAAGAAGCCTACGGAGAGCTTTAAATAGTGGAAAGTCAGAGCAGGTAAGAGCTGTCATCTGCTGCAGAGTGGGAGGTCAGACTGATGTATGTAATGCACCTACAGTGGAGGCAAGCAAGAAGACCCTTTTCTCCAAAGTTAAGCAGCTTTCATAACTCCCACAACAAGAACGTGACAGGAGAGCGAGCCTAGCTTTTCATTTGCTCTACTGAAGTGGAGGAAGGGAAATGACTTGGAGAGTCTGCCATTTCAAGATTTTAATGGGTGGTTTTAACCTGATAGTTTTAAACATGTTCAGAGGTCAATAAAAGGCAAAGCTCTCTACTTGGGAATCTTTGTCTCAGCACAGTCTTAGTTTAATTGTTTTCATGACATGCTTTCATCAAGTTCTCTTTCCCTCCTCCTTCTGTTAGACTTCACAAAGCCCTGCTGATTTACTTCAGGTTTAGCTGCACTCCAAAGAAATGAAAATTGCACAGGTGGCCATTCAAAGGGTCAAGACTGATATTCAAGGTGTTGTCCTTTGAGCGTGACCATGAGGGAGAAGGCTAGTACTTTCCCAACTCCATGTGTTTCCTTGTAGGAAGGGGACAGATTGTGTATCTGTTTGCTCTTGTCTGAGCCTTCCCAAACAGCTCTGTTACATGGCAAAGAAACTGCCAGGCTGTGCTGAAGGAAAGGCAGTCAAGGAAGTAGGGATCATAAAATAATGCTGATATGGCATGGCTGCAATAGTAGTGCACATATTGTCTAATTTCTGCAACAAAGACTATGAAGGAAGTCAGGGTGCAATCCAGCCATTGACCACTGTGACAGGAACAGCTCCCAAGTAGGAGCGAGTCTCTGCTTCCTTTTGCTCACACTCTGACACCTCAGTTTTAAGAAACTGCCTTAAAAATTAACTCCTTACATCATCAAAGATAATATTCTGTTCAGCTAAGGTAGGAATCTGGAATAAATCTGTCTGTGCTGTTTTCTGGACTTGTAGTGTAAAGCATCAGATTTCTTTTTCTAGCATGATGGAAATAACAGTTCTTATCTAATTCTAATGAGTACTTGATTCTTAGTTTTAAATACATTTGTGCCTCATACAGTCTTAACTTTGACTTGTCCTCTTAGGTAAAAAGGATAATATATTTATGTTAAAGAAAAAAATTGATGTTGAACTTGCTTGTAACAGTTAAGCAGCAGTCTTAAATGACTTCTGAACCAAGCAGTAGTACCTTGTTACTTCCTGTATTTAATATGGACAGGCCTCTTGTCACCTGGTATATTTTGTTTTGTTGTTCAATTTCACTGCTTATAATAAACACCACTTTTTTTCTTATTCTAAATGATATGAATAACAATCCCTTCCCTGTCTCATCCCTGCACAGGTCATGGGTATTTAGCTGCTAAATTTCTGTACCTCAGAAAATTATGCTTCCAGAACATCTTGTTTATGTATTTTCTAAACTGTTGCTCTTTCCTCAAAATGATGAATGTCAGCAACAGCTGGACAGCATATGATTAAATTTCACCTTGTCTCCATTCCCAGAACTCCACTTCCATATGGAGTTCAGTAAAGCAATACTAAAAGCATGGGAGCAGGGATAAATATGCCTTGAGCTGTAACTTGTTCTGCATTCATAACTTAGTATTTCGGCATGCACTTTGCAAAGCACTAGTTTTGTTTGCTATTTTGGCTTCTACAATTCATCTGCTGTTTTCTGTCTTTTGTCAATTGATTTGGAACTTTGCCTTTACACACATGAATAGATTTTGGATCTTACCTTTCTCTGGAGCACTGCCAATAATGACTTCAGTTGCAAATAGCGTATGCTGTAATAAAAATGGGTGAAAATCCAAATTCCCCAAATGCAGCCCTAAGTTGCACAAGGACAAGTATTTTCTAACAGAACAGAACAAGCCCTCCAAAGAGCAGGAAATGCACAGGTACCTAGCATGAAGGTACCCTGTTTGCAGTTACTGTGCCTCCCCTTCCTGGCTAGTAGGGTGTGGATCAGATCTACCAATGCATACAATTAAGCTGGATAGTTAGTACTTTAGGAACCTGATTGCAATTAAAGCTCACCATGATGCAAGCAAACAGTTTTACTGAGCGTACAACTGTTATTAAATCACTTACTTTTGAGTAGTATCTGTGCAGTTTTATGGCACAGTGATGACTTGCTTTTGTGAAGGTTTGCCCTTAATAATAATGATCTCCCATTGGCCCCAAGCCTCTGTGTTGCACCTGGCATGTATTTAGTGAATCTAAGGATTTAGTGGGTTGTCTTCCTATTTTCTAGCAACAGCATGACATTATTCCAGGCTGGTGATGTTGCTTGATCTCCCTTCTATAGAATTGCTTTCTAGCAAGTTCTTCCCCGTTCTGTTTGTAGGACTTGCACAGATTGTAGCATTGTTGTTGAATCTTTTTACTCAAATATGACACTTGCCCTTGTCTTTTTTTAAATCCCATCACTAATTTGAAAATATCAAATAATGTGCTTCTTCCCAGGTCAGTGTGTCACTGTAGGTAATGAAGGACACTTGCTATTTTGTCTTTTGCTGATGAATAACACTAGGCATAGGGAGAACCCCTTTAAAAGCCTGTTTAGTGCATCCTTCCCTGTTTCAGTGAAACAGGAGAACTACCAGTAGGAGTTCAGGAGGCAGGTAGGATGCTACTTTGTTTGGGTATCTCCATTCTTACCCACATGCAGGTGAGTTGGTCTATGTTAAATAATATTTAATACCTTTCCCTGCTTGTCTACTATGCAGAAAATATGCAACATGCACAGATGGTCTAGTTACCTCTTGGGGAATTCAGTGCTTCTCTGATGTAGTGAGCAACTGGATAGAAGTGAATGCTGAGATCAAAGTTTGGGTTGTCCTCTGCTTCTACTCCGTAGTAATGCACAGGCAAGTCGTTGTAGAACTTGGGCCCAGTGTTGATGCGGAACCTGCCGGCAGCGGCGTTCACAACATGGGAGATGCCCAGGCGGCTCAGCTGCGCCTTGTCACGAGCGACATACCTGGAGGAAAGATGGGGAATTAGATTTGCCTGGTGCATTGCAACGCAGGGAAGAACGTGCTGCTGATGGGGAGTTTGTTACAATTGCAGGAAGTGGTAGTGGCTATTTTTTTGACAGGTTGATCAGGTTCAAAGTGTTCATCAGAATGCTTTAAGACAGAAGCGACTTGTTAAGAAACTAACTCTTAGATTTCCCTCAGTTTTTTTCCCAAACGTATGTTTAGATGATTCTCAGCTGATGAAAGGTGGTGGTGGAGATATTTCTGTACAAGCTAAGGGTTTTCTGATTTCAAAGACTTTCTCACCAAGTCACCTCTGCTGAGTATTCATCAGTTCAGAGGGCTGATGCCATCTGGCAAAGTGAGGAGAAAATGAGCTCGATCCTGTTTCACCCAGCTTTGGCATGACTGCCTGAAGTAGCAATGCCTCAGCTCCAGTGGGCTGTTGCAGTGTGTCACTTCTGCACTAATGCAGGAGGAGAAACCAGGAGGCGGAGGATATTTTTTAGTCAGCTAGGATGCATTTTCTCTATGCTGCAGCATCCTATGCATAGTTCAATCTTGTTCAACACTTTAGACCTGTTGTGAGAGGTACCCAGATTATTGCCTAGCTGTCTGTTTTTAAATAAAGAGTGGAAGATTTGGGAGAAGAGTTGCAATAACCTTCAGCCCTTCATGTCTCTTACAGGTCTCCCACATAAAGGTTTGGCCAGACTTCATCCACGTGCCCTGTGGGGTGTGTGCGTGTGCAGAGCAGGCGCCGCAGCTCCTCCAGGGATGGTGTCCCAGTGCTGCTCCCACTGTCAGACATCCCGCTTGAGGCACTTCTTATCCTAGGCCGCCGTAAGTCATGGCTGCACAAGGAGTCCCAGGCCATCCTGAAAGGTGAGAAAAGATATTCACCACTAGCCAGAGATATTTCTGACAGGTTCCTTTCTTTCTCTTACCTTGTTGAAAAGTTGATTAAAACTTCATTATATTTTAAAATATTATTTTCTTCATAGGAAACAGGGAAGTTCCTACTACTGTCTGGGATTCTAAATGCTATTATTAGCACAGAGAAAAAGCCCAGCCCTGGATGTGCCAGCACAAGGCTTCTGCTTTCACATGGAAAGAGGTAATGCTATGGAAAATGTCTTGTATAAATATATCTACTCAAAGGGTGTAGAAACAAAGAATTAACCTGGTATGCTGAGGTTTTCCTTTAACCAGGTAACTAAGGCTTTCTTATATATACCTAATCTGATTTGTATTCTGATTTGCTCAACAAACTGATCTGGACTGAGTAGAATCGGTCATGCAAAATCTTATTCACTGGTTAGCTATTAATTGTCAACTTCAATGGGGAAAACTCTGTAAGGAGTAGTTTGGTTCTTTCCAATGGTACTTACTGGCCATACTGGTTGTCCTCATGAGAAATGTTCATGTTAGAAAAATCTGGATGAGTTACAGTGATTCCAGCTGAGCATTTATATGAGCATTGACTAATCTTTTTAGTAAGTTGTTTTAATTTGCATTCCTCTCCTCTCTGCTCCCTCCAAGAGCTATCCCATTTCTAATCTTGAAGCAAGTACTTCAGTTACAAGGAGAAACACTTTTTTTTAGGCATCACTTTATCTTTGGAATAACTCTATTTCTATATGGTACATTTCTTTTGAAATAGTGGTTCCTCTACAGTGTTAGCTGTAGATTTGAACTGTTGGGAGGATTTTTTAGGAGGGTAATAGAAATTACATTTTTCCCAGGGTTCTGTTCTAAGAAAATATTATACTTCTTTTCTTGCATGTGCTAAAAATGACCCAAATATCTGCATTACAGAGATAGTAGGAAGTCTGTCAACTCATGAGTCTTAGACCAGAAGCACCTGTCTAGGACATGGGTGAAATTGTAGTCAGTGAGTCAAAGTCTTGCTCTGGCACTGCCTGAAGCATGTCTTGTACATAAATGATTTGAGGGGTAATTTGGAGTAAAACAGTCCAGGACAGCAAACCTGAAATCTTGCATCTTTCTGCCGAACATATCTATTGTTAACAAATAGGTTGTATTTAAGTTCAAGCACATTGACCATTTCTCTTCAAACACCAACTGTAGTGAAATGTTCTCCTAGTCTCCCATCCAGATATTTTCTCTAGCCCTAAGTTCACATTTTAGTGTAATTTTATTTGTATGCACAAAGACTGAGCAAGAGGCTCTGAAGGCTAGCCTGCTGTGGGAGCTCACTGCACCTTCACATTAATATGTGCCTTGCTGAAGGGCAAATGGAGCAACTAATTCCCTGAAATATCCATAGAAAAGGAGGGAAGTGTCAGGCCACAGAGTGGTCCCTACAAGTCACCCTTCTGCCATGCATGGGGTGATCTGCCTTGCCACTCAGTTGCCAAGAGGAGCCCTCTGTCATTTCAATATACCTTCTCCCGCCACCTCTATGGCAGCTCTGGCTCTTGGACACAGTAAGCTTTCACCAAGTGATGTTCCCAGAATGGTCTTGTATTGTTACAAGAGCATTACAAAGAGCTCCACTGTGGAATGTGCTCCCCTCCCAAATGTGCATATCTCCTCCAGTGTCAGCTTTTACTGGGAAAACAAAAGCAGATGTTCTTGCCCATTTTGGATGGCTTTATGCAAGAGGGGACATGGAGGAATTCCCTACTGGAACAGACATTAACCATTAATTTTCATCGCTGCATTGACACTGGCCACCCCAGTGTCCCCTGTGCCAGCTTTGCCTGGCTCCTGCTGGTGATCTTGGACACTTCTCTGATCCCACACAGGAGATCTGCAGCAGAAATGGGACTTGGATTTCCTGTGCCCTGATCACAGGGCCATCTGCCAGTTCATTAAGTATTTTCAAGAATAACAACATTCTCCAATCCTTCCCACCTCATAATATCTGCAGCAAATGTTCCCCTTTTTTGATGTACCTAATTCCTTGCAGTGTGTCTAATGGCCACTCCAGGGCACTTCTCACTCCCTATAAAGTTGCTTTAAACTGTTTTGTTTTTTTCTTATTCAGTACTGCCTGTTATCCTTTTCTCTTACCCTTTCCACTGTATAAATAGTTTAATTATTACCTCAGAGGACTGAAGGCTACTGTCAGCCTTGCTTTCCTAAGCCTCACAGGAGCTGGGCAGATAACTGTGACATATAGTGGACCTAAGGATAAGGGCTCGTTCCAAGACTGTTTTGTTTTGTTTCTAAAAGGGAACATGTTTCATAACTTGTTTCATTTTCATTCTGGTCACATTTTTTTAACTGGAGAATAGCATCAGTTTGTGTAAAGTCTACATCCAATAAAAAGGAAGGACTAGAGTTCAAATTTCAAATGTGAAATAACTGTAACTAACAGGCTGTGAATTATTCAAAATCAGAGAGGCCTCAGTAGGACTATTCAACTAATATGGTGAATATTGAATGCACTGAAAAAAGAATAGCTTTACATAGAAAATTTACAGACAGAAAAACAAGATTTTTTTTTCTGAATAAATGACTAGTCAGTTCTGGCATCAGTCTAACATCTTAAATATAGCTTAAATTTATACATGCAAGTGTCATTACTGAAATGCACATGTTTAAGGAAAAGAATGCTATGTAATGTGTAATGTTTTATAAGGAACATGGATAGATTAAAAAAATTAGCATGAAAGGAAAATGATTATTTGTAATAATGTGATGGCTGTTAATTTAAAAAATATGTTTTTAATGATTCTCAGCTCACTTCCTCTATACTGACTTTTTGTAGTGGATCTGTTTCTAAGATGAGTGTTGTATGAACAGGCAATGCAGTTTTAAAATGCTGGTTTCTGGATGATGATGCTGGATGACGATGACATGAAACATTCCTGATCTTTGCTCTACTGGAGTTGTATTATGGTAATTATTCAATTACATAGGAGAAATGAGGAATGTTGCCATTATATTTATATTAATTTTGAATTGGCAGGTTCTGCAAGTGTAATTGTACCTGTACTATGCAATAGAATTTCTTTAATTAGAGCTAGCAGGAGGATTGCAATCAGAGGCCTATTGCAAGCAGGTCATTCTGATGATGCAGAGTGACCCAGAGTATGACAGAGGCTGTTTGTGCCACCATCCCTGCCTGTCCCTGTAGCCACCTCCCTGGATTGATGTGTGTTAGTGGCTTTGCTGCAGTTGGGTGATGAGAGCAACCAGGTCACTGGTTCCTTATATATCAACTATCCCAGGAAGAAAGGACAGTAGTCCTGTGAGAGGTAGATAACATCTCCTTCATGACTGGGATTCCTGTCTGCCCAGAAGGAAATGTCCCTATAGACTGCATACACCTTTGGTTGGGTTTCAGTGAATTCAGTGTCTGCAGCTTTATCTGTAACAGAATTGGTGCTATTCAGTGCCATGCTGGGGAGAGGGCCTTTAAAAGACTTTAGGTTCCTTTACAGGTGTCTCAGTCCTTGGAAACATATGCCACCTTTTATACAATTTCTCCAATTCTGTGATATTTAATTAAACAACAAAATGAAAAGTCAGCGTAATTTGACAATTTAACATTACCTTGATACAAGATCAAGTTGAGACGATGGTATGAAGGCTGAGATGAAGCAGCAGAAAATCCTGCAGCATGATGCTGTGGTAAGTCAGGAGGAAAAAGCAACTCTGGTGTCTAGGATATCTAGTTGAAAGCCTTTACAACCTCTCCTTTACCTTGCATTTTCTAATGCCAAGATAAAGGAGGGATCTGTGTGTACTAGAAGGATGTTAATGTGCTCATTTCAATCAAATGTCAAATATTTTAATCATCCCAGAGCCTATGTTGGCTTTTCTGTATGGGTAGAACTTAGCCATTTTCTTATGACATTAGTAAAAATATTTCCAAGTCTTTAAATCCTGAGAACAAAGCAGCCTCCATCCTGTGTTTTCTCAAGCTGCGATGTGCTATAACCTTGCCATCCCAGTGAAGATATCAGTCTGGCTATACTTCGAATACACTGATTTGTGGTGGTAAAAGACCAGGCTGAAGCTCAGGGCTTGGCCAAATAGGTCATGTCAAGTTCATGCCTATCACGTATTCAAAAGCCATAAACATTTCTCAGAAAGCCTATCCCCTGGAAAGGTTCCTCCAAGCTAACCTATGTTTGAGAGAGGTTTTGTGTTGCTACATGGCCACACAAATGACAAGTATTACTGTCATCATTCTTTCTTCCTCAGCGTTTAACCCAATAGTCTCACTGGAGTCATAATTTATCAATTGCTAGGAGCACTACGAGATATAGATGGTATGAATCAAACTGCAATGACTGAGGTAGGGCTGGCTGGACTTGAAAGCTGAGACAGAGGCAGTGTCTAGGGAGGCACAAGGTATCTGAGTAGCCAACTGTTTGTAACAAAATCTCTTCAGCAGCTGGAGGATGTAATCTGAACAGCTCTTCCAAATTTAGTGGAGGCTTCCAGACCCTTAAGTGTAACCCAGCTATGCATTTAGGGCAATGCACCCACTTGGTGGGATGAGGCAAAATCAATTAGATGGACTTGCTCTCCACAGCTCACAGGCCTATGCTGAGAAGCGGAGTAAATTTTTCTTTACAGAAAGAAATTTAGTCTGGACAGCTTTGAGCAGCAGAAGGCAAAAACATTTGACTTTTTTCCTCTCAGTACTGCATTAGTGAACATTTTCTGTCCTAACTTTAGAGGAATTATCATGCTTCCCCACTGTCAAAGTAAAATTTTCTCTGTGTGCCATCCAGGGAAATCAGCAGCTACATTTTTGATACAAAACACAACTCAAGTGTAAGGAAGAATTTAATCAACCCATCCTGGTTCTCAAATATGTTGAATTTACCACTGTTTCCACTGATGTTATGGATTGCCAGGCCTCAGAAGCCTCAAAAATGTCTAATTTTTTCATAGCATGTCTGGGCTAGGCTTAATTCTCAAACCTAATAGTCTTGACTGTTTCAGGATGTACATTAGCATGCAGGCCCTAAGGCAGGGTGGCCTTGGAGGTTTTTTTTTGTGACTGTAGTATAAAATATTCTCTTGTCATCAGCTGCTTAGTACATTTGTATTTACCAGCCATGTGTGCAGCTCCTGACAGTGGCTAGACAGACTGAGCCATCCTTTGATGTACAGCAATGTTGTACCAAGTGCGCAAAACCTGGCCACCTGCTGATTTTGCTAACTCTTCTGGGTTTTGAAGGTATGTTTATTTTATTCTTTAGCCATGGGAAACCAACTCTGTAGAGTTATTGCTCTCACAGCAGCTTTGAGTGGGTAAGTGAAAAATATGAGCAGCAAAATTAATTTTCCCTAACCCATCCTTTCCTCACAAAATGGAAAACAATGAGTTGCTGTACCTGGTCACATATTTGTAATGTAAGTGGGATCCTAACCATGTTTATGAGTCAGGACAGAGGCATGGACAGAATCTCTGCCAGGCAGAGGAGTCTACATGTAGTATGCTTTACAGAAACCATGGCTGATAGGTAGTACCACCACAAGGATTGCAGAGATAACAGGTAGTTTATCCACTCCAAGCTCTTCTGTGCCTTCTTCACCACTGAAGCTTGGGTATATTTTGTTTCTGAATTGCCCTTTTTTTACTAGTTACAAATTTTACGTGCTCTTTAATAGTGTGCATTGTAACTATGTAAAGCTGAGCACTAAACAGGCCCAGACACTGTTAACAATCTGCATGTTACGATATATTCTTTTGTGTAACTGCTTGTTATAGCATCAGCTATTAAGAATTTATTACTGGTGCATTTTAGGTAGTGCTTTACAGTCATTTAATTACAGACATCCAGCAATCATTACATAAATATGCATTGAGAGCAAGAACCCCAATGTTAGGTTACCCAAAAGGCTTTTACCTGCCAAGACCAGAGTTTGAGCCCTCAGGTGGCAATGATGTCATTCCATATTCAGGGAAACAGTTTAAGGCTGTACAGGGAGCTGTGTTGCTCCCAGCACTAGGTGTTCATGAGTCATCAGCTGGAGCAAGAGCACTGTAGAGCTCTAAGGACCTGGACTTGGCTATTGGCAAGCAAGAGCAAGTAAAGCAAAGTTGGTTCCCTTCCAGCCCTAGGCCCAGCAAAGATGTGACTTTTGGCTGTGAGCACACTTCAGCTGCAAAACCAGGCCCTCTGGAGCCCATTGGTACCTCTGCTCTCAGCTGCCAACTGCATCCTTACCCCTGTTAACCCAACCTGATCTGGCAGACCAGCAGACACACTTCATATGACCCAAAGATAGTAGCTGGTCCAAAATGCATCTCCCACATCTCCATGCTATTTATGACTGCAGCACCATGCCCACATTTGAGAGTCTCTATAGCTCCCAGCCAGGCTACTGCTCCTACTCAAATATTTTTGCTGGTGTCCTCTCCTGCAATGGACTTCAGCCATCAGACTTCACTGTCAGTTCTGACAGTCTCTAACTCCTTCCTCCATTCAATACTGACATTTTTCACTACTTCTTAAGAAAACAGAAATCCCAATCTATAGCATTATAGCACTAAACAGTTCTTAGACATGCTATGAAACACTTGATATCACTATGCTTACACTTGAAGACAAGCTTACCTAAAATTTAGTTGTTCTGTGTTAAGGCTGGCTCTTCTTCTGGGCTCAAGAATTGTTACATCACTGTATCTCTCTTGCCTCCAGCAATAACATGTTGGGGGTGAAAACTGGTATTCTCTCAATTGGTAAACTCTGTTTTTCCTCCTAAAAGCACCCTCGAAGCTTACTGAAAAGTTGAAGGATGAAACATTTCTGAAAGACAGGCTGGCAAGTTGATGCAGGTTGCTCTAAATAAGGAGCAACATGTGCCACTTTTTCTCTTGGAGCTGCCAGTCAGAACCAGCTGGGTTGTCTGGCTGACACTGGTTTTTTGGTACAAGTACTCCAAAGTCCTCACCCTTCCTGAACAACATAAATCCTAGCTGCTTTCTCATGGCTTGTAGCAATGCTTTACCAGTATTTGCTGCCTGCACTTGCAGGGAGCGTGCATTGCTCTCGTTACTGGATGATGTTAGTACAGCATGACCCTGGGGAGACATACAAGCTTGGATTTCTTCACAGATGGCCTGAAATGTGCTGAGTCTGTTCTCTGATGCAGACCAGGTGGCCTGAAGGCTCACCTTTGTGATGCTCTTCAGCCTCACACTGTCACTGTGTGGGAGACAGAGCCTGTTACTGCTGTAGCACAAGCTCTGCTCCATCTCCATGGCTGTTTGGGCTGAAATTGCAACTACCACAGAGCCCAAGTCCTACACTACTTTGTATACAGTCTGCTATGTAAGGGGTGTTGATTTGGACAGCAAACATCCAACTGAGCACAAAGTGAGAAAGCCAGGTGGGTTGCTGGGTGTGCTGCATCCAGCTCGCTCAAAGGAGGACAAAGTGTCACTTGGGTGTTGTTTCCAGTCTCTCAGCTATGGTTTCATTCTTCAGATTTACTCCATGTTGCATATTCTTAGTCTAGCCTCACCTAATTTTCCCAGGTCACCTTCTAAATGACCTGAAGTCATGTTTCTTTCCTGCTTTGGCAAGGTTTAGAGGCCAAGGATTTCCTGTACTGTGCCTTGCACAAAACCCCAGTTGGAATGCAGCCCCTTAAGTCATCATCCTGTGGCCCAAGAGAGTTTAGCAGCCCACATCTGAAGGTGAATGAGGCTGCTGTTAACAATAACTAATACAGCAGTGTCCTCCAGCCCAGAACTGAAAACATCAGGCTTCAGAATTCAAAGAATCCCATTACAAATGAATGGTTTCTGCCCCAAGGATCTAACGAAAAGGATGGCACAATGCAAAGCCTTTCTCCCCTGTGACTAGCTCTGGTATGTTCTTCTATCTCAAAAACAATATATTGCTGCTTTTTCTTTTTTTTTTTTTTCTTGTGTCTCTTCTGTTTGAGGGCATTAGAAGTTTCACTGCTCTTTGTTCTTGTCCTGTGGTCTCTACCAACACTACAAAGACAGCTCTATGCTACCCAACTTAGAGGAGAGAGCAGACACTTATCCCCTACACTGGCATAGCAGGAGGGCTGAGTAACCTGTTAGGAAGTAAGATGGGAAACAGCAGGAGGCAGACAGCCAAGATTCCCTGGTGTTTCTTGGGCACTGGAATGCCTTTCATACATGTTACTTCAGTGATCCTGTGAGGAACAGGGCGGTTCCCACTGCACAGGGGCAGATGGTGAAGTTAAGCTTGATGATATTTTTGTATCTCTCCCCAGGTCTGAGCTGGAGGCAGCTGAAGGGCAGAGTGCTGCCAAGCCCTGCTAGCGATAGCTGGACCCGAGTGAAGAGTTGCCCTTGGGTTTAACGTGAGTCAAAAGCCTTTAGTCACCACAAGTGAGCAAAAGGCAGCTTACAACAGGAGGTGAGTAACCATCAAGGTTGGACTTCCATGCTCTTGGGGCAAGGATTTTAGGAATGCTTTGGCAGATATTGACTTCAATACTCAAAAGAGAATTCAGAACACATAAAATCAAACCAAGGATAAGAAACCCTTTTATCACTGTGCTCCTAAAACCATTCTTTCTGTGCTTGCAAGTCTTTTTATTACAGTTAATTAAAAAAATAGTATAATCTCTTATTAAATGCAGGGACGTTATGGCCTTAAAGCAACTGTGCTGTCTAATTGTTTCTTTATCTTTCTCACACCCCAGCCTCTCTGATCTGAGACTTGCTAGCAATTTGATAGCCACGGCAAGACTTGGAGGTCTGGAAGGTTAGTTCCAGTAGCCTGTATTTCACACCAGTGTCTTCTGGCAGAAGGATAAACCACAGACAGAGCTGATTGCAAGTTCCTGTGGCCCAGGTTCCTGGCTACAAAACTGGGAAGGATAAACACCTTCTTAAGCACTGCAAGACAGAACAACAGAAAGGAATGGAAATCTGCTCATAATGCAATGGCTAGAAGCAATCCAGCTGGTTTGTTTTATTCCCACCATGAGAACTGTGGTCAGTCCCAGTGCAAGCTTGGCCACCTGTCAGATGAAGTTTGTGAACTCAGGCTGATAGGAATTTGACACGCTCTTGTCTTGGAGCATGCTGGTATGATCAGTGCAAATTCCTCCTACACCAGTGACACAATGTATATGCTACCCATGCAGCCACAGATGCCCCTCACAAATCATTAAAATACCGGCTAGTTCTAATCAGATCCTTTGAGTTATAACGTAATACACTATTTGAGAACTAAAACCAGTAAATCAAGTTAGGACAGAGGTCAGAGTGAGACTGAACACAGCTGAAACTTGCTTGCTTATGTATGTATAGTCTAAGAGATGCAAGGGAAGATTAAATCCCAAGTCAGCTAAGCAAATTGCTTTCTTCTTATTGTAAAATCTTGCTACTAAGTCTGTGGAGGGGAAAAAATAGAAATTCATCATATTCTGTAGCAGAGCTGATTTGAGGTCTAGAATTTCCCAGCAATTGTGTTAGCTCTTGGGATTATAGGTATTTCTGATAATTTGTCCTCCAGGTTAACTCTTACAATTTTTCTAAAACAAGCTAGTGGTTAAAAATATGTCCCCAAATGTCATAGATCACCCACTACAAAAACAGAACGTATTTTCTTCCATAGCATAGCAAACAGGTAAAGTCTAATACAAAAAAAAAAAACAAAAAAACAAAAAAACAACAAAACAAACCAAAAAAACAAAAAAAAGAGATAAAAATCAAATCCTATTAAAAAGCAGCTGTTGTGGTTGCACTCTTCAGTGCAAGCTAGGACAAAACAGGAACCTTTGTGAAGGGGAGGCTGCGGTGCCCAAGTGCTGGAAACCCATAAGTTTGTGTGCTGGGGTGCTACTGCATAGATCCAAATAATTGACGTGTTCTTTTATGATTGGAAAAGGTTGAGGGCTATCTAAATTTTTGAGTGCTATCTGACTCAGAGGACAGTGTGGTATGGGGCATGGCCAAGCTCCATGGCCAACAAGTAGTTTGGCCACCATGAAGGGTATCTGTCAAAGGATAATACTGAAGGCTAACTTCCCCATTTATGCTATATTTGCATGTACATTTTGTTTCTTATGCTATACTTAAAAGAGACAGTAATTGTTTCTTCCCTCATGGCAAAGACAGTCTGGAGCAGAGGATCCTGCTCTGCTTAGGCTGTGTCATTCTCAGTACTGCTGAGTATTTCCTCATTTTTACTTTGTACTTTTCCCTTAAACCTCTCTGGCCTAAACTGGACAGAGTGTTTTTAAAGCCATACAGCAGAGTAACTTGGTATCTGAGTTATACCTATGGAGCCATATTTCTCTAATGGTCTGCAGGGAAGGCTCTCAGAGGCAGCTGTGGTAGCCTCCCTTCAGTCCCAAAGATCATCAGAACAGGACTTTGCTGTAATCCTGTGAAAGCTTGCTATTCAGGGCACAGGCTTAGCTTTTGGGAGGTGCAAGTCATATGAACTCTTGGGGTTCATGCTGGCAACTCCTGAGCTAAAACATCTGGTGATGCAAACCACTAATGGTGATGCAAACCAGTGATCCAGAAAGTCACCATAAACCAGCGAACAAAGTCTCCATGAGTCATTGGATGTAAATAAAAGAACTAGCAAAAACCAAGGCAGTAAGTACAGGTGGGGAACAGAATGAAACTTGGCCTATTTGAAAGATGCATCAACTGCTCCAAACTGGGCGCATGTATGGAGCAAGATGGATTCATATTGTGTTTTATCTCTAATTAAACCTCAAGCAAGTCTGAATTTCTCTCAAACCTGGTGGCAAAATAGTTGAAACATGGAAGGAAAAACAATGATCAGTTTCATTAGAGGTGCAGCACAGCTTGGTGTGGGAACTTAATGAAGATTTGTTGGTCAACAACAATCTCCCAACTCACTTAACATGCTCTCCATTTAATTTATTCTGCAATTGCAAATCTGAATCCCCAAAGTCAGGCTGAGCATTCATGGCTCTTGTAGTCTCTGCAGTGTCAGCAGGAAGCACAAACCAAAGACCTAGATCCTGGACTTGAGCAATGTATATTTCTTTTAACAAAACCCAAGCCCAGGTGACATTTTTGGGAGAGGGGAAACAGGAAATGGAGTCCCTTTGGGGGGCAAGGGCTTTTCACAACACTCAGAAACTTGGCCCACATTTCTGGTCTCCTCCCTTTCTTCTCCACAAAGGGCTTGTAGCATTTTTAGACAAACTTGGATCCACTGTATGTTGTTAAGAGAACCTGCTGGGAAATTAGGTGACTCCTTCACTCCAGGGCAGAGGAAATGTGTGTTTCTGCTTTGTGCTTTTAGGAAAGTAGGAAGATGAAATTCAAAATAAAACACAACAGATGGGAATCTCACAGAGACAGACACTGGGAAATGTTTAGACAAGCTTTGTTCCCAGCTCTTGAGCTCAGAATTTAGCCACTAAGCTGCAGAGAGACTTCAGAAAGACAATGAAATGCATTTTGGCTTCAAATACAGTTCCTCCAGATTCCAATGAGAGTTGTGCACGTGAATCTGAAGGCAGAGTATAGCCAGCAGTATGGGGAATAGATGTAATATGAGAAACTCTTATGCTGTATTATTATAGTCTGAATTGTTTCCATCATTTCAGGTTAAGTAATTCCCCACTATCCATCTCTGAAGTGCAAACAGTACAGCCTTGATGTGCCCCAGGGAAAGGAAGCAAACCAGCCTTTGAATCTTTACCCAACCTTACTGCTCATATTTTGCTTTCAGTGAGTAAGTGTTCAAATCCTTTAATACTTCATTCCCATAAAAATATATTTACCAGGGGTTTTTGTGGCAGCAGTGAGGCTGTGTTTATTATTTTAGGAACATCACACGACTGGCTTTAGAGAAACGACGAGGCAGGAGCATGGAGTGCTGCAAACCTATCAGAGAACAGCATGTTTTCCACCTGTTGAGGCAGCAACCATAATAACAGATGCACATAATAATTACCTGTACCTCAAAGGCAGCACCAAGTCCTGCACCTTCTGCTCCCCACCTAGCAGACAGCTTGGTAACAGAATTACAAAAGAGGAGCATTGAGAGTACGTAGTGCTTTGTGAAGAATGAAAAAGCAGCTCTTATTAAAAAGAAACTGGAAGGTGGAAGATGAGAAGGAAAGATCTGAGGCACCATGATGCTAGAAGAAGAGTGGAGCTAAGGAACTCCAGGAGTGTATGTTTTTTTTAGAGTGGCAGTCAGGTTTCTGCTAATACCCTTTCCAAAGCTGCTTTTATTTGTACTCTCCATATTAGAGCTAATTTCTACTGATAAATAGGTGCCTCACACACCTACTGGAGCCCATTCCTTCCCAGAGATGGATGGTTCTGCAGAGGCAAGAGGGGCACACAGGTAAGGGCCTCCTCTCAAGTGACACCAGGAATGACCACGACTGTGTGCCAGTACTGTGTTACTACTCCTCTCTTTGCTGCCTGGCACGGGCATTGTTCTGGAGCTACATTTGCCCTTTTGTTTGCAAGATCCCCAGAGCACCCGGTGTAAGAAGGGCAGGGGACAGTTTGGGGAGAAAGGATGCACAGCAGGCAAAATGTTTTGGTCTTGCCTGCTTAAGTGCTGAGGCTTGTAAGAGTCTTCTTCTCCTCTTCCTCCGACTACCAAAAGCAAAGTGATGACATTTGGCTGGGTGAGGAGGACTCGGCCTCTGGAGTGATTTGTACCATGGTAGTTCCTTGTTGCACAAAGGAACAGATCCTTCCTAGAAAGGATTTGTAGGGGAAATTATCTCAGGCCCCATTTAATCTTGACAGAAGAAGATGATGAGAGGACTGTGTGCTGAGTTGGAGTTTTCCTTTGAATTCCTATGGTGTTGAAGGCAGCACTATAAATAGCCACACTATCCTTTTTACCCTGGTACAATTCTGTCTCCAGCTCCCTATACAGACAGCAAGTCTTCTAGTAGGTATTTAGCAGGAATTAATTTAACCCAGTCTTCTCCTTCTGTACTCTTTTACTCCAATCATCACAATGGCTTCCACAGCCATACAAGCATGTTTCCTCAATAAAAATTTTCTGAGGAAGACTGCTGATATTAAAAATCCAATTTCTGTCTGGAAATTCTATCCTAGTTATAAATAATCCATAAATAGACCAAACTATAAAGAGTTAGTATTAAAAAAAAAGACTCTCCCCCCCCAAAGTTCTTACTCTTTCATTTTGTTTCTCCCAGGTTTGGTTTTTGAACTGCACAGCATTTTATTCATAGTCTGTTTCACATTTTCTCCAGTGTAACTGGCTGGACAGCCTCTCCTTTCCCAGGATTGACTTGTGAACATCAGCTGAGAGGAGGGAAACCCACATCCAATGTTTCACGGCTATTATCTTAAAGATAGATCTGTAAGAAATTTAAACACAAGCCAGATTGGTATTTAAATAAAATGGGCTTGTTGTTTTTTTTTTTTTTAGCATCTTTTTCAGAGAGAGATCCTCAGCCTGTAAGTCCAGCTGGAAAGCAAACTCTTAATTTCACAAATATTGGAGTTCCTGAGTAGGAGGGCCCAGGCTCTGGGCCGGCCCTGCCGGGGGTCGCTGCTGGCGGAGCTCTCTGGGGGCTCGCACTGCTCGGTGCCGGTGCTGACCGCACCGGGGCTGGTTTGTAAACAAGATTAAAGGTACTTGCCTGGTAGTCGAAGCTCCCGCGCTGCGGTGTCTTGGATTACCTTTGTTTGAGTAATACCACTCACTTTCCTCCTAACGTGCCACCTGCACAACAAATTTCTAGCCCCTCCGGGTGTTCAGTTTATTCAAAACCTATTTTTAATTCTGTTAATTGTAACCCGTGCTCCGCTACCCTGTTTGGAGCTGCAGCAGCAGCCGGGGCAGCTGCGGGGCAGGGCTGTGGAGGACGCCGGGGCTCAGGCGGTGCCAGCGGCTCTGACCGGCCGGGGGCGCGGCCGCTGCCGGGACACGGAGCCCGAGGGCTGCCCCGCCAGCGCGGAGTGCCACGGCTGCTCCTTGCGGGGCAGCTGCTGCTCAGCCCAGCTGAGAGCCGTGAAGGGATGGCCGGCCTTAGCCCATGTGGGAGGCAGCGGGTCCGTCCCTGCCGTGCCCTAGCCTGCCAGGCGGCGCGGGCCGCCCGCGGCGAGACAGGGCGACCGTGTTTCCGAGCACAGGCCCCGCATCGCCTGCCCCGCTTCCCCCGGGGTTTAACCCGAATTCGGAACAGAGAGGCCAAGGCGGGTCCGGGGCTCGGGGCCGGGTGGCAGCGCCCGCCGCTCGGCGCGGCCCCGCCGGGATCCTCACGGCGCAACCCGACCGGCCGGGGGCGCGCCGGGCCGACCGCGCCACCTGGCGGCGGCAGCCAGAGCCACGGGCGCGGATGGGATGTGGAGTGGGGCGCGGGATGATATGGGATGGGATGCGGAGCGTGCCTTTGGGAGAAAAACCGTGCCCAAGGCATCGCAACCTGAGAAGTTGCATTCTGTGTGTCACTTTGCTGTGTTTACAGTATTTTTACCATCAGAGTAAACTCCAGATTTCCAGTTGTTCCAGTCAATGTTTTAAAAGCACGGTAAATTTGTATCCTGTGAAATGTGTTTAATATGCCCCTGTTTTAGTACCCCCATTGACTCCTGAGCTCTGCCCTTTGCTCCAGCCTGAAAATGGCTGGTTGGTTCCTGCTTCTGAGAGGGGGAAGGATTAGAAAATGTAGTTCTGCTTGAGGCTGGGAGGATCTCTATAGATAGATACACTGGGGGATTTTCCCTGACTTGTTCTGTAAGTTTGAATCACTTTATGAGATTTAATTGGTAATGGAAACATTCATATTAAATTTTGATTTGGGTCTGAAGCATACTACTAATTTGGCTACTCCTACTTACTGAGGTTTTGTTGCCTTAGTAGAGCAGCCCTAGAGCTCATGAGAAGGTTTCCTTGTGCAGGGAACTAAAGCAAAGAAATGTTCCTGTACTGCTCTACTGCTGCTCAGGGATGTCCAATCTACAGGGTTAGTCCAAAGTAAAATCCCCTGAGACATCCTTGGTATGATGCTCAGATCCTCAGTGCCAAATACTCTGCTTTGTGCTCTGACTCCTATAGTCTGGCCTACAAAGAAGATGTAGGTATCACCTAAGAGCATTATAAAAGGTGCTGAGTTGTTTGTCCTGAAGGCAGAAATTAGCCTTGTAGACAATACTGGAAATTGCAAGGAATGTTTTCCCTTGCTGCTGTGCTGTTTTTGAGCAGCCAGCTCACATAGTGGGGAGTTTTCATGCCTCTGCATTCCTGAGTTTGGTACTAGGAATACAAACTGCCATGCCCAGCTGGCTTTGGTGCTGGCTTTGTGCTGCAAATGCTTGTCCGCTGGGAACCAAAAGCCAGATGTGCTTCACATAGTTTCCAGGCAGCACTGATCCATCAGATGACAGTAGCTATTGAGTGCTCTTATGGTGGCCCAGAGACACAAAGATGAAAGCCTGATGCCTGTCAACACCTCCCTTGCCATTCCTGTGTGTCTTCAGTTTTCACTTCAGTCCACCTCACAAAAGCAACTGCCACAGAATATGATGTTGCAATGTTAATAACCTTTTATTTTTGAGAAAGAAAATCCCAAGTTTTGTAATTTTGAACTGCCAGACAAATACTTTGAACTTTGTCAAATATTTTCCTGCACCAGCCTTAGCTGGTAACTCACCTTCTTCTTTAGAAGCATTTTCTGCAGCATTTCCTGGATGATTTTTGGTATGTAAGATGAACAATATTTGAATGCCCTCTCAAGGAAATGTATTTACATGGAGGAAAAAAGTTCTGATGAACAGCCAGAAGGAAAAGCCTGTAGAGATACCTGGATTAATTTCTTAAAGTGGCTTACATTGTTTCCCAGATGCTCTGCCTTTAAACAGCCTCTTACCCCAACTCAGGAGCTCCACCAATTGTAAAAGCAAGAACTAACCAGTGCCAGATTCAAGTCTCAAAATACAAACCCTCTGAGATACAGACAGTGAAGGGGTGGGGGGCAGGTTCATAAGAAAACTTCTAAGCATTACTGTAGCATAAATAATATGGCATCTTTCACCTCAAATAGCCTAACACTTCATAAAGTGATATGAGCTCCACTAGTTGCTGAAACACAGCTATTTCTGAAGTGGAACCTGAACTCTTTCTCTTTTTTTCTTTTTTTTTTCTTTTAAGCTAGCAGACAGCAATGTTTTAAGGTGGAGAGTAAAGGATAAAGTATACAACCAATCATAAATATAAATCTAGGAAGGCTTTGCAAAATGGAAAGATCAAGCAAAATCTACTTTTATTAATAGCATGCGTCCTGGTGTCCCATAAATTTGTGTCCTAAATTTATAAATGCAGTTCATCTAGGAGAGATGCAGGCAGGATTTTGTCCTCCTTCTTTCAGCAATATTCTCTTACAGGCCTATGGCAGCAGATGCTCTGTTTCTTTTCCTCTCTTCGTTCAGTTTAATGTCCAAGTCCCGGAGCTGGCTGAGGAACCCTGTATTTGGGCAGATGTTTCTGTGAGCACTCACTGTCTTCAGGGCATCCACAAGTGTCATGTTTTCATGGATCATTAGAAAGGCAAGCACTAAAGTTGCTGAGCGGCTCACTCCCATGGCACAATGAACAAACACCTTACCTGCGCAAACAAAAAGGCACAGCAAGGTGAGTGTGCTTTATTATTTGTAAAGTGGATAAGAAAAAGGGAGGAGAAAAAAAATTAGTAGAAACAAGTTAAGAAAGCAATGGTGACAATTAGTAGATCTTCATACTTTCAGGAAGATCACCTCTCAGGCAAGGTGGTATTTCATACTAACCTCCTGCTTCTAATTTAGGCCTAAGATTGAAATAGTTGAAATTTTCTGTGGAAGGAGAAGCTTTCTGTGATTAAACTTGTTAGTATAGTTTTCTGTGGAAAAGAAAAGTTTTGGCAGAAAAATTTGGTCCAGCCCTGACTGTGATCACTGGCAAGTCCCACAAACTCTGTGGGATAGTCTGCCTGTAAAAATGGAGTTGTAATTTACTGTATCTCAGCAGCCCAGTGTGAGCTATAACTGAGGATTTAATAAAGCACTCCAGTGAAAGCAGCAGATCCTGCAGCCAGTCAGAGTCAGAGCAAACTCTGGAACAAATGGAAATTATGATAACTAGGCCCTAATCCAAACTCTGCTGACAAAAATTCAGCAGGCTGCAGGTCAGGCTCGTAGTTTTTGACTTAGTTCATTAACTTCTGCTGCTTCTCTAGCTTAATAGACAGGCTGAATAAAGCTGCAATTCCGTGAAGTACTTGAGCGTGTGAAGCATTCCAGCCAGCACTGAAGTGCCGCTGCTCCCACAGGGAGCAGGAGCAGCATGCAGGGCAGGATCCCCAGCTGGAGCCCCTGGCAGTGTGCAAGGGGTGGGAGGGATGTGTGGGAGCACACAGATCCTGCTGAATCCCTGCAGGATGGGCCCATGGGGTGGCATCTGCAGTGCCATAACCTCTGCCCTTCCCTCTACACTCCAGTCCCAGAGCTTGCCATTCTTTCCACCATGCTGGGCTGGGGGCAGGCAGCCTTCTGCAACTCCTGGGGACCTGGCACAGCCACCTTCCCTGCAGCACATGGCATAGGCACCCTTCTCCATCCTCTGCTCAGTGGCTCTGTATGTGCTCCCTTCAACCATATGCTGATTCTGAGCTCTGTTGGTGCCTGTTACTGCAATGAAAAGTCATTTGGCTTGTGTTGAAATTTCCCCTCAAAGCTTATCTTTGCTTCTCTCTTACCTCCTGAAGAGTTTAAGGCCTTGCGTATGAAATTGGCAGCATCATAGAAGAAGATACTTAAATCGAAGGCAGGATCATCAAATGCTTCTACTCCATAGTACTCTATTTGCAGATCTGCATAATATTTGGCTCCCGTGTTGATGCTATATGGTCCATCTGCTGCATTAAGGATATGAGTAATTTTGAGGCTTTGAAGTGTAGTTTTGCTCCTAGCAGCCCACCTGTTGAAAGACATGAAGGGCACATTGGCAATGCTCCTAACATTCTGCAAAAATAGCATGGTTTAAAGTTAGTGCCTGCTCCCACAACGGAAGGATGCAGGAACTGCATCCTGCTTACAGAGGAGCAAATTTCAAGAAGCACATAGTGCTTTGCACCTGAAAAATGTGATATGGAGGTGTGGAGAACAGCAGGAGCACAGACTTGCCAGTGGGTTACTGTCAGTTAAGCAAATGCCTCCCAGCAGATAATGCCTGGGAACATGGCTTACTGTATGAAGTGGTCAAGATTTTCCTTAAATATTTGTTTCGGAAATTTTAGAGCTAATCTCTCATTGATAGTGTACCTCATCTCAAGAGTGAGAGTTTGCACAGATGCAGCAACACTTTGTTCCGGGTTTGGACATGAAGTGGATGCATTGTGTTCACCAGCTAGGTGAACCCCACTTCCCACCATAAACTAGGACTATAGACATTCAACAAAATTCTGAATCTTAACTGATATATTCATGAGGAGGAGGAGCTGGAAAAAATGAGCTAATGATCTAGGTAATCTGCAGTAATCCAATTGGAAGGAACTAGCAATAAATATTATTGGTCACAAGAATAAGGTATTTGCATGAAAATTCATGTTTGATATTTTCGGTTTTATCATCTTTGAAAGAAAGCTTGGATTTGGAATGTCAAGATCGCTATTGCACAATTGATTTGGGTATTCCTCCTTCTGGGTTTTAATCTTGCTACTCCTATTTGAGTGTTAGGTCTACTGGCCTCTTGTCTGCTGCCTTAGAGCACAATTTCCAGGCCACATAAGGCATCTCAGAATTGACATCAATTTGGCATAGGTTCTTTGAGGACTTTAGTATAAAATACAAATAATTTTTACCCTGCTAAATCCATGGTGGCTCAAAAAATATAAAAAACCAAATCAGACATGCTATGAGTAAGTCACCATTTTGCATGTCCTATGTTTCTTGACATCCAAGCTCTTTACATCATCAGTTTTGGAAGCCTGTATCACCAAAACATTCCTGAAGACCCAAAAGCTGCTCCCCAGTAGTACCACACCCTTTCCTCCTCCCAGGGACTGATAACAGTTAACAATAGGACCATAAGTTCTTACGCATCTCCCACGTAGATATTTGGCCAGACTTGGTCCACATGATTATCAGAGCCTCCTCTGAGCCACAGAAGCTTCTGGAGATCTGTTAGTGACGGTGTTTCGTAGGTAGTGCTGCTAGTCAGAGGTGAAGAGTCTCTGGTGCGAAGCATCTTGCTGCTCCTTTGCATGCACTCAGGCTGTATCAGAGACAGCTTTTCTGAAATGAATTGAAAGGAAATTTTCATACAGAAATACTATTCCCTAGAAAGTAGACCTGTTCATTACCCTCCAAATAGGATTACATTATTAGAACTAGTGTGTGCAGCAGGGCCTGCAGGTGTTGCTAAAAGCATCCAGAGAGCAGGACTGACACCAGGGGTAGGACTCTACAGACATGTAATTTTTCCCCTGAGAAAGCAGCATAAGAAAATGTGATTTAATTTCTTGTCAAGTAACACTATTGGTAAAGAACATGTGCACCACCTGAATGCAGACATGATGACCCTTGCAGGCACAGGTAACATTTCTCTTTTTGTTGAAGTGCTACCAGAGTATTTGTGTACACTTGATTCTGATTAGTTAAGACTGGAAGTTTTTGAATGCATCAATTAATTGACTTACAAAGTTTCTATGGCCACAGTGAAAATCTTAGGATGTGTATGTGAACACCATCTGTATGGTGCATGTGTACACACACAGAAACATTGTGTACATACAATTTTATTTCATTTATAGTGATGTATTTAAACACACCTACACACACACATACATACATGTATACATAGGAAAGGATTTTCACATGCATCTATAAACATATATGTATTGTATATGTCTGTACATATAGAAAGAGAAATTGAGAGGATTTGAACTAGTTTTTTTTTCTCTCAGTTGAACATCCCTGGACACTCAGCTATACTGGTATTCTTATGCCTGTCTGTCTCAATCTTTCCTCTGGGAGCTGTTCCACTTTGTATAAATAATGTGATAGCTACTTCCCTCCAGAGAGGGGCCATTTTTCTTGTCTGAGGGGCAGGGTACTTACCCAGGATGTGAGAAAAAAAAAAGAGTATTTTTGAAATTATAGATCTAAATGTTCTGGCATTGTTGTCCTGTTGAGAATCCATATAGGGCTCCCTCACAGGTCTCTGAGATTATAGACCTCTGAACCCTCACAAATCATGCTGTGGAATATGGGCAACCCTTTTGCAATGCTGTTTGCTGGTTTAGACCCAGCAAGCCCAGGTCAGATGGTTCAGCTGGAAGCAAAGCTCAGTCAAGAGCAAGACATCCAAGCAGTCCCTTCTCTGAGACTTTAGAAACATTTCTCCTGCCTGGATCTCATTATCCTGAATTGCTGTTCTTGCCCCTGAAACTATTCATGAGCTTTATTTGGTTGCTTGTTCTTACTCAGGTCATAATCAATGTGGAAGGCACGCTAGAACTCTTCCCAAAGTAGGGTAAATGGTGTTTATTCTGATATGGCATCAGCTTTCACTCAATTTAGGCATTAGCCTGAATGCCTAAATCTAAAGTTTGGGTTTATTTTCTCAGCAATTTTAGAAAACAAGCATAGATGTACTTTCAGAAGTCATCTGGTCTTCCCCTGCCCCACAGCAGCAGCAGCCATACGGGTGTTGCTCCTAAAACAACAAGTTTGTCCATGTACATTATTTTTAACAGTGTAAGCTGATTTGGGGAATAAGCAGAAAACAAGGGAGAATATATTTTTGCTTACAGAAAAAGAAGTGGAGTTGATGTGAGGCATATTACTGAACATACACATATATTTCTGAGTCCTCAGTCTAAATTTGCTTCCTTTGCCCCTTCCTCCCTCCTCCTCCCCACAAATGTTAAGTGCAGTTATAGCTTTTTGTATGTTCCAATAAGAAAGAGGTCTCCCTAGGGTAACTACTTAATAAGCAAGATATGAAAAGCACAATAAAGATGATGGGAGACATAGAAAAAAGAAGACTGGTTTTACTTTTAATGATGGAGGAAAAGAACTGCAGGGAAGTAGAGAAAAATATAGAGATAAAAGCCCACAAATTTTTCAGGGCAGATAATATAAGATCAAGAGCTTTGGTAAAGGAGTATGTTGTGCAATCCTAGCCCAGATTAGCATGAAGAATAGCACAGAAACAGATAGTGTGCATTGCCCTACAAGTTTTACTGCCTTGTGAAAGTCATGCACTGTGCTCAAGAACTAGTGCCAGCATCTTCATGATGACCTGTTTGTACTTTCACCGACACAGAACATTAAGCTGAAGCAGTTACAGAAAATCAAGAATAAGATAATACAGCTTCTGCATCAGGAGATTAATAGGACCATGGGCTCATTTTCGAGCAGTGTGGCTGACTCTGAGTTGCTGCAAATGCTTAAGGGCTGAAGTTGTGGAGCAGCTGGATACCAAACTTTCACTTCTCCTAGGCCCTGCTGCTTTAAACTTCTGTTGTAACCTCTCAGTTAGTTACAGTAATAGAGATGATGAGCAAAGAGAATTAGATTGTGTGGCCACTTGTCCAAGACCTGACTTTGAGGAGGTTCTCCCAAAATTTAGTAATTTTGGTGCCAGTGACACTTCACAGATGACTCTGGCCTTTGCAGCCAGGGAAATGCTTTGCAACAGAACTCCATTTCATAGAGCAATCCTCTTTCCAAAAGGTGTACCAACATTGTTTTATTCACATGCCTGATGTCAGACAAGTGAGCTCCTCCCAAGAGCACAGCTCCCACCTGCATTGCACTGCCTGAAATTGGAGTGCTCTGCAGGGCCTTCAGGGTAAGCCTGGAAATAGCTATAGCAGATGACTGGACTAATGAGGAAAGCAATATGAATTTTTTAATTGAAGGCCAGGGACTTTGGTGAAGGTTTTCCCCCACCTTCTACTTTAAGATACTGCAGAGGTAGCATAAGAGCTGCCACTGATTACATTTCTCTAAGCTTCTCCCTCTGGGTGGCTCCCAGAAGCTGCTCTAGTTGGAAACAGTGACAGTAGGAGGACAGGAATCCCTGTACCAGAGGGAAAAAATTCTGTCTTACAAGGCCACTAACATTTTCTGCAGAGATCTAAACCATGCAAGTTGGATAGCATTGCTTTTTTTTTAAACTGTAGCCATCTCATTAGCTTTTCTTTCTTTCTTTCTTTCTTTCTTTCTTTCTTTCTTTCTTTCTTTCTTTTTCTTTTTCTTTCTTTTTTCTTTTCTTCTTTTCTTTTCTTTTCTTTTTCTTCTTTTCTTTTCTTTTTTCTTTTCTTTTCTTTTCTTTTCTTTTTTTCTTTCTTTTCTTTTCTTTTCTTTTCCTTTCTTTCTTTTCTTTCTTTTTTTCTTTCCTTTCTTTTCTTTTCTTTTCTTTCCTTTCCTTTCTTTCCTTTTCTTTTCTTTTCTTTCCTTTCCTTTCCTTTCCTTTCCTTTCCTTTCCTTTCTTTCCTTTCCTTTTTTCCTTTCCTTTCTTTTTCTTTTTTCTTTCTTTTCTTTTCTTTCCTTTCCTTTCTTTCCTTTCCTTTCCTTTCCTTTCCTTTCCTTTCCTTTCCTTTTCCTTTCCTTTCCTTTTCCTTTCCTTTCCTTTCCTTTTCCTTTCCTTTCCTTTCCTTTCCTTTCCTTTCCTTTCCTTTCCTTTCCTTTCCTTTCTTTCCTTTCCTTCCTTTCCTTTCCTTTCTTCCTTTTCCTTCTTTCCTTTCCTTTCCTTCTCTCTTTCTCTCCCTCTTTCCCCCTTTCCCTCTCTCTTGCTTTCTCTTTCTCTCCTTCTCTCTTTCCTTCTTTCCTTCCTTCTTTCGTCTTTCTTCTCTTTCTTATCATTCTGTCTTTCTTTCCTATTTTTTTTCTGCTTAAAAGTAAAACAACAGAAAAAAACCAATTCAACCTATGGGAGACTTTTGAGGCTGGACAGAGATTTTAATGACAATCCACAAAATACAAGGTAGCACACAAACTTTAAAATTGTCTTGTCATTTTGCATCATTTCCCACCTACCTGGAGCACTGGGGCACAGCCCAAATGGCCTGGGCCAGCTTTGACTCCTGTCTGGCCTGCGGAGCCTGGGTTTCCCCAGTGGTCCAGGAGTTGCCCTGGAGGTCCAGGCTGGAGGTGGCTGTCGGTAACATTGCCTGGCTGCAGGGAGTACCCAGGAAAGGCTGTGGGTGACTCCATGCTGTCTGCATACAGCCAGGGGCAGCTCCTGAGGGACTCAGTCATGCCAGGACCTTGTCTACAACAACCTAGTGGAGCTTTGTATTTCCCCAGTATTGTCCAGCCACTTGAATGCTATAGTCTGCAAAGCTTTTTGGTTTGGTTTTTGGTTTGTTGGTTTGGTTTATTTTTTTTCCTTCCTTTCTCTATGGTGGAAATGATTGCCCTTTTCTATTGAACATCTCTGCCAAAAAAACCAAACAAACAAACAAACAAAAACAAATAAACAAAACCAAACAAACAAAACCAAAAACCCACATAAACCCCCTAGTGACTTGAATTGGCTAATGCACTTAATAGATTTGTATTGCATTTGAAGATTCTAGTGGCAAAAAACTCAGCAAAGTTTTGGGGGTAAAAATGAAAACACTCAAATATTGTAGATATTAAATATTTAATTTTACTATTTCAAAAAAATTACCATTTCCATTTTTCTATTCAGTTACTCTATTTTGCAATTTGTTCTCCCGCATTGCATAAAGTATTTTAAAATATTAAACAAGATGAAATGGCTTGCTCCTGGTTGAGAAAAGTATGTTTTATTTCACTAACAATGAACACAGACTGAATAGCCACCTATTTGCCTAGCCCAAATTTTCACTTCTGTAACTCCCTGCCATTTTGCATTGGTTGTTCCCTTGTCTCCTCAAGATGGAACTGAGCTGCATAGAGATTAAATGAATGTGTGGAGTCCCAAGAGGAGTCTAACAGGACATTAGTTGGACCCAAATCATCTTTCCTCCTTCCCTTCTGCTAGCACCTTCCTGGCTGGCACAGCTCTGCCTGTGGTTATGCTGATAGCCCAGATGGGGACAGGTGTCTTTCAGTAACAAGTCCTTACACGAGATTATTGAGAGCCTCAGGCACAGCAGGGCCTGTGGATACTACAATAGCACAAACACTACCTAACAATAACGTGATACAGAAAGCTCCTGCAGCCAAATATCCTAAATTCCCTGTATCAAAAACCTGACAAACTAAATGGTTCAAAATTCCAAAGCATGGGGTCAGAATATAATTCATGTGGAAGGGAAAAAAATTAAAAACCAGCCTCTTGATGCATTTGAAAGTGCTGTCTACTCTGTTTTTTCTTCTCTTTTCTCTCAGGTAGTGTGTAACACTATGGTTCTTTGTCCTCCTGATGGAAAATTCCAGATGGAAAGAAGTGTGTTTCACAAGGAAATGATCATGTTAGTGGAATTAATCTTGTAGATACTGTAATGTGAAATATGATCTTCCTTTTTGTTAAGAAGACCCAGTCTGTGTCTCTACACTTCGGTCAGAATCTGATGCTAAGAGAGCCCAAGAGTCTCTTGAGGTAGAGTTGAAAGCTTGGTGTGCAGAAACAGGCACATTTAAAAGCAATAGCAAAGTTAAAACAGCCAGATGGGAACCTAGCAGGCAACCGAGAGGGGAACTCTCTGTTTTCCTTGCAAGCCTACAGGGGCTTGTTTGCAGGAATTAGAATCTCTCACCAGCAGTTCACTGCAGCTCTAATACCAAGTGGTATTGAAAATGAGAAGCAGGTTATGGCTGATGGTTTAAATGAGGTACCTATGGGAATATAGAAATGAGATCCTGGACTTGTCTTGGTGTAGACTGTGCACATGGCAGAGCAATATTGCTTTCTTGGCTGACTGCATCATATATTATGGTCTTTTATTTTGCCCACAGTCAAACAGCAGGGAATAGTAGAAGTTCATTGCTCCAGCTCAGTGTTCAAATTCTGATCTGCCTCACTAGAGGCAGTGCCCCTGAATAATGGAAAGCAGAATCGGTCCCTCAGCCTCTGTGCAGGTTCACGTCCAACGCAGCACTGTATAAATGCTATTGCCATTATTTTGGAGTGAAGAGAAAAGCAGAATGTACAATTAGAGCTCTGTTTGGTTCAGGTTTTAAGAGAATTTACTACCTGGGAAAGATGCCAGATCGAGGGCTCTGGAAAACACAACCCGCCCTTTAACCACAGCATCAGGAAAGAGCAGGAGCAGCTCTCCAAGCCTCCTCCATGACCACCCCCTCAGCCCAGCCCAGCTCAGATTGCAGATGCCCCTCACCCTACACTGGCAACTGTGTGTTACAAGGTGGAGAAAATCTGAGTCTTCACACCTCGTCACTGCTTGGTCTCCCTCCTGACATCTCCATTCACATCCAGCCTTGTGCATTTATGATGGGGCCCTCTCACTTCTCCAAACTGAGCTGGAAGGTACCAACTTCTGCTTGCGAGGAGCCTGAGCTGGGCTAGAAAGCTAAAGGCTCCTTCCTCTGTGAGCCCTCCTGTTCCTGTTCCATGGGCTGCCTAAGGTGCTGGAGGGGCTACTGCCGCTGCCCCACAGGAGCTGCCTCCACCTGGGGAAGGCAGGAATGCACAAGGCCATTTCAGTAGAGGGAGTGATCACAGGGCAGGGCAGGTGCTAGGAATCAGCCTCAGAAAGGGTTTGGATAGCCAGAAGAGCTCCTGGTGGTGAAGCAGGTCCCAGGTGAAGTGGGAAGACAAGGGGGTGCATGGCTAGACACAGGCATGCAGGTGGAGGTGGAGCCCAAGTCTCCCAGCTCAGAGGGGCCCCTGAGTGAGGCGGGGTGCCCCAGTGAGGCCTCCCAGCAGCCCCACCCCAGGTCACACTGCCACTGTTGTCCTTGGACAAGGCAAGCCCCTGGGAAGGGCAGAGCTTGCTGAGCTCAGTGGGGAGAGCTTCACCTGCACCTTGCTAGTTTTTGGGAAGAGGGTGCTACCTTACAGAAGCACTCCTGGAGAATATTTCCTCTTCTTTGCAGTATAATAGACCTGCGCATATTTTCCCAAAATTGTCATTCCAGGGGGGAGAACCTTTGTGTTGCCCCCTCCCATCTCCCCCAACCCTCCTATCTGAGTCACACAGCCTAGGAAGGAGCACTTGCCCACGGATGTAGCTAAGGCTGCAGGAAAGGATGGCTTCAAAATGAAGGCACTGGTTGGAAAAATGGGGAGTCCTGCTGGCAGTGACAGGTCATGGCTGTGGCATGATGCCAGCTTTTACATCTGCAGCTTTCACATTCAAAAGAGATAAAAAAGGAAGAATTACCTTAGCAGGTGGCGTCTCTAAGCTATGGAATGAACCATCCCCAGCAAGACAGCGCTGCCCTCCACAGGCTCATAGCACAATTTCTGACTGTCTGTGGATATCTTCAAGCCTAGGGTGATGCATTCCCCTTATTTCTTCTCTGGGGCATTTCTGTCCAGGGTACAGCTGGGAATTCAAGCCCCTCCAAAACTACTGATTTTTTTTTATGCATCTCAACTGTGCTAATGCTTCTCCCTGAATTAAAATTGTCTAGTCTTAAGTCCTGCTGCCAGCAGCCATAACTGTGCTGGATGCTGTAGTCAGGGGAGCACACAATCACCATGCAGCTAACTGCTTCTAATAGTAGAAACTTCACTCTGATCTTACATAACACCAGTAATGGAGCAGAGAGGCTGTGACTTCTGAGGAGCTTAGAAAGCTTTCTTGGGCAGCTCATGCCCTGAGGGCACAGAAGGTGCAGCTGCAGTGAGAGCAAGAAAAACAAAATGACCTTGATATTGATAACAGTTCAGTGAGTGCTGTCACAGCCAGTGCTGTGCCAAGACTTCACTGGCATCACAGGCTGTTGATAGGTGTAAGTTATGGTCAGTTCTGATAAAAATGGTGTCAAAGAGGCTAGACTGAGAGAAGGATGTGGGGAAATAATGTCTTGCAAGCTTCAGGAAAGACAAACAAGGATGTTAATATATTGCTATTAAAAGGGCCTCCAAAGCACTTTGACTTCTGCAGGCAGTATGGATTTGTGTGACTGTGGATTAAAGGGGTTTTTTTCTTCTCCTTGATTTACTCCTCAAATGATTTTTATCTGACTGCTGTTATCAATACAAAATTGACAACGCTGTCAGGTTTGCAAGATTTCAGGATATTTGAAGGCATGAGAAAAGGGTTTTGATATTCCTCAGTCGTTTGGCAGGGTAGCTTTGAGCTGTCTCTCCCTGCACTTTTAACATAAGTAGAGAAGTGCTCTCCTTGCTTTGCCTTTCTTGAAAGGGTACATACAAAAAAGGCACCTTTTTCTAAGGCTGACAAAGCTGTACAAATTCTTTGCTATGGAATCAAGAGCAAACTTCAAAACTCTGCAGTAGATCTATTTTGGCACTTGAGTTTTTCAGGCATATCATAGAGCTTTCCAGCGACATTCTCAGCTCTGTTGGGGCAGAGGGGAATGTTTTTTCTTTTGATTTTTTTTCAACTGCTGACTTTAAAATCATTATTTGATTTTCATTAAGTCATCTTTTAAGAAGACTGATTGTATGTCACAAAGGAATTGACCACTGATGAGCACATGAAAATAACTAAAAGGAGATATTAAGACAGAGAACTGGGATTTCCTGTCTCTTGCAGCTTTTGATTATGTGCCTAATGAGTATTTGCTCCTCATTTCTTATCTTAAATTTGAAGAAATACAAGTGAGTGGTTTTTCTGTTGCACCTCCCTGGTACCAGGGTGCCAGGTAAATCAGAGTGAAGTAGGAACTGCCTCACAGGGGCTGTGGGCAAAGCAGGGTGTGCAGCTGCCTCTCCAGGCTGTGAGGGATGAGGGCCAAGGGCAGTGGGGACATGCTGCTGCTTCCTGGAGCTCCCAGTCCCAGGGTCACTAGGAAGGAGTTTCCCTGCCTGGCCCTACTGCAATACCTCTGTGAGAAACAGGCAGCACGGTGCTGCCCCACTCCTGAGACTGAGGCTATGCAAGCCTTGCAGTTGGTCAGGCAGGGCAGAAGCAAGGCTTGTTTAGGCCCAGCAAGTTTTTGGAGAGTGTTTTCACTTCATTGCCAGATTTCACTATATCTAGCCAGGTTTTATGCTGTTGTTTTTTTGATTCTGTTTCATGCCCTAGGTGTGGACTGTAGGTGGGTGGCAAGGCTGGCAGGTAGGGGGATGGAGGGGAGAAGAGCCTCCAGCAAAGCAGCAGCCTCAGGGCTCCCAAGAGGGAGAGCTGAGCAGAGCTAGAAGGAAGGAGCTTGTACTTGCAGGAGGTTGTGCCTGCTGCCGGTGGTTTACAGCAGACACTTTGGGAACACACAACAAACAGAACAGTCCATTTTCCCAAAGCAAACCTCTGTGCCTCCAGCACAGCCTTGGGAAGGCTGTCCCCTGCCTGAGAAAGCTGCTGGGAGCAGGAATGCACTAAGGACTGCGACGTGATGTTCTCGGGTACAATGGCAATGGGAGTCACCTGTGAGCTATAAATAGCACTGACATCCTTTCTCTCCTGAGCCTGCAATCCAAGCAGTCATTTTTGCGGGTGCTAGTGAAAATGAACAAAGCTTTGAAGAGCTTTTATTTACACTCTCTTTGCAGACTGGAAATTTTCTTAGTAAGTAGTGACTAGTTTTTCTTATTGACTCTGAATTTTGCATTTATTTTAAGGGAAAATTCTGGCTTTTTTTTCTTTTTGAATTAAAAAAAGATATCCAATATAATTTTCATATTTTTGCCTCATCTGTCTGGGAAGAGCTATTGTGGCAGGACAGTTGGGATCACAAGCATTCATTTTCAAAAATCCTCTGTGCAATTGCAGGAAAAGAGGGAAAAACCCAGGAACCTAGATTCAGTCTTATGTAACTCTTACATGCATTTTTAACAAAATAATGAAAGTGTTTTGGTTTAGAATTAAGCAAATAATGCAGGATGTTTGAGCAGGTTTTGTGGTGTTTACATTGAGAGACCAGACAGCAATACTGGTTGCAGTAAAAGGAAAAGCTTTACATGCCAATCAGACAAGATCTTCCTACTGTTTGATAGGAAACAAAGACGGCTTTGTTAAGGAGCTATGAAGACCTGAGAGCAACACTGGCAAAAGGAGCCTTTTCAAAATATTTAGGGTTCACTTGATGAAGTCTTGTCATAACATGATTAAGTCTCACCTGTTATGCAACTCTCCTTTGCTCTTTATAGACAGCAGAAAACACAAAGGTCTACAAAACAGACACTTTGCTCAGGGATAACCAAAGAAACCCTGCTACAAGATCAACTAGTGGAGCTGGAAAAATTAGTCAAGCATTTAAATATGCAAGAGGGGCTGTATTTTTTGCAGTGATGCCAACTAATCTAATTCTAGATTAGACTGTTCTACTGACAACCCTTGTCTTAGGCCAGTGGGCAGCGCTGCGGCTAGTGAAACGCTGTGATTTTTCCTGCTGCCACAAGATGGCAGGAAAAAACAATGTTGGGGGATTTAAAAATACACAGAGATGGGCCTCGCAGAACGGAATACACTCCTGACTGGCATTTAAAGAGAGAACTTGCAAGAAACTGCACGTTGGGTGGAAGAAAAATGTGAAATGTACGGAATTAATTAGTTTGGTATTGACATTGGTGTATACATCAAAAGATCTACACCGTACCCTTTCCTATGCAGGTTTTGTGTATAAGAAAAGCCTGTGACAGTGCTCATTTTTTCCTGTACACTATGCAGTTTGGCCTGGTTTTGTTCTGCTGGCAAAATCTGTTGTATAAACCTGTCCAAGACATAATGCACTCACCTAAAGTAAAAAGCAGGGTGATTATTTTAGTCTTTTATACTGTCTTCTTCCAAATACGGTTCTCTTCCCATTTCCCGTTCCTCCAGCCATAGTAGAAAAAGAGCCCAGCTAGAGGACATTGCTCTGGCTTTTGGGAACTGACGGACAGCAGCTGGGCAGGAGGGCATGCCTGGGTGCTAGCAGACTGTGGCACTGGGTTGCTGGGCTGGGCACTGGGGTCAAATGTCCCTCCTGCCTGTTCTCCTGGGAAAACTGGCCCTTCAATGCAATGGCTGAGGTGCTTTTCTTATCCTGACTTACTTAATGTCTGTATGGGTGTCACAGGAGCTGCTGGGGCTTTGGAAGAGGGCTGGAAGGGAGGGGTCTGTGCTGTTCATGCTCTCTCCCCAGCTGCTTTCACTTCAAATACTTTTCTTAAAGGAAATAAACCCTCTACAAGAACAGAAATTGGTTTGAAAAGTACAACCAGACAGGCTGGGGGTTTGGCGTTATCCAGAGGCATTCCTCCTCAGCAGCCAGTGTGGTTGTTCCCCTCCATTCTTCTGACAGATAAAAGAAAGCTGTGGAAAACTCACAAAGATTATTGTGCAGCAGGAGCTCATGAACTGGTAGAAGTTAATTGTGCATGGCAGCACTGTGTAGGCCCAGTGGGCCCCGGCCCTGGTCCTGGCCCTGCCACGCCACTGCTCCCCACATGGCCTGGCCTGGCCTGGCCTGGCTCGACCCGGCCTGGCCTTCCCTCACCGAGACATGGAGGAGATTCATCAGTGCCTTTGCAGTTTGTCTGGGGAGGGGACAAAATTCATGGTCATGGCATCTGTGCTGCCCCATGGCAGTGGCCTCCCCAGAGGCTCCTCCAGCACCAGCCTGCTCCTCCCCCACCCAGCCTTCCCCTCACCCACCCACCCTTCTCCTCATCCATCCAGCCTCCTCCTCACCCATCCAGCCTTCCTCCTCACCACCCAGCCTCCTCCTCAGCTATCCATTCACCTTTTTTTCCTCACCCAGCCTTCATTCCTCCTTTTCTTTTTTCCCCCACAGCCTTCACCCCTCCTTGGAACTGATGGAGGCAAGGGGCTTGTTGGGGGCGTGAGGGCAATTGGGGACTTTAGTGCTAGGACCAGTTCTTCTATTCAGTCTGTAGTAATTAAAAGTATCAAGAGGTTTAAGAAGTAGCCAATCTGTTGAAAGCCAAAAGCTGGAGGATACACAGCTGTCCTGTTTCTTATGCTGGCTTTCTCTAGACTCTGCTCTGGCCTGATGGAGAATGAATAACTAGGCAGCCCTTCAGGTCCAACCTGCATTAGCTCTTTTCCCACCTGTCTTATGAATGCTGTGTCCACACTACTCATTACTAAATACTGAATTCTATAACATGGGCACCAAACATCCAAAATCTGCCTCCCAGGCCGGCAATACATTTGTCATTATGAACCAAGGTTCATTTCACAGTGACAACATGGAGGAGGATGACAAGGCAGCAAGAGTGAAGAAGCAAAAGCAAAATGCTTACAGCAGCTTTCAACTGTTGAGATGATGATGGAAAAAGAACTGATAATACAGGTGCCCATCACCTGGGCAGGAACATCCTTGTCCCATGACATGATGCTAAAACAGATCCTAATGCCTTCACACCTTTCCAGATTCTGATCCTACTTGGATTTTTAAGATATTCTTTCTTGTATTGCTTCTTTTCGTAAAATTACTTTGGTCCCAGCTTGGTTCTGTGGTTAGCAGCTTCATTTTATGAGGAAAACAAATGATGGAAGGTCTGCAGCTGCTGGCAACACCACAAGAACACTGCCAGCATCCAGGAGCCTTCTTTTGCCCTTTGGCTGTCCACCTCTGAGTTATGGGATCCCACCTGCTATTTAAAGGTAAATTAAGCCTTCCTTGAAATTAATAGTTTAAACTGAGCACAAAATTATTTTGAATTTATCTCATGCAGGACATCCTACAACCTGGGTCCTTTTGCCAGGCTTTCAGCAACTGATCATCTAGGTCAAAACAGCTGCAGGGTATGCTTAATCCTGCTCTGGATGGGAGGTGAGCAAGACTTTACAGATGGGGGTGTTAGTAGATATGTGTGTGTGGAGAAAACAACACTCTCTAGACACCTGCTCCCCTTCAGTGCTTGAAAGGAAAATTCTCCCCTTTCAGCACTAAAGCATTGACTGCAAGTGTCAATTTGCTATCTTTTATAGAGAAAACAATACTGAGAAACCATTCACCACAGGTAGTTTATCCACAAAGCAAGGGCTGTCCAGGAATTTGAAATCACTGGGTAGAAGGGATTTTCTATTTCTATTCTAATGGGGTTAAGGGATTTTCAATTCTATTCTACCAGGTAAAAACTCTGTCTGAGTTTTTCATTTTTGTTCTGTTGAGCAAGGTGTATATGCCTGAGAGGAAACAAACACATGTACATGTCAGCTCCAAAGGGAGGAACCCCCTGCACAGGCGGCATCATCTCACTCATGATGCTGGATCAGGTCTTGAGAGGCTATACTGACCTCTGCTCTTCTCCTGCAACTTTTCACTATTGCCACAAGTAAGGGCTGAGATTGGATGGGTCAGTCTTAACCCAAAAGATCTAATCTGATCTGAAATGCAGGGGCTCATAGCTATGTGTGCTTAATTGGGCCCTTCTCTCTATTTCTGAGACTGTCAGGCACAGGAAGGTGGCTGCTGACTGTTGGAACAGAAAAATGTGTCACAGAGCTGAGGTGCTTTTCTTATCCTGACTTACTTAATGTCTATCCCACCTCCTTCTTCCATAAAGATGTCTGTCATGCCTGTCCCATTTTCTGCCTTTCTAGGGTCATAAACAATACTGATTACCAAGTAACTTCATCCCATCTCTCTATTAGATTAACCATTCCCTTGATGGATCACAGACTGGGTGATGACAGGCAAAATCTCTGTCATTAAAAACTCAAACTCCCTCTGCTCTCAGAGGTGCTGGTATGGTGATGGAGCTCCCCTTGCACACAGGCAGCCTTGCCTTCTGTCTGGTTACATCTCCTCCAGGCAGGATGGTGCATCTTGACTTTACAGCTGCTCTGGGTGGCTACACATGCTTTCACAGCAGGATCTATCGGCACCAACCATGCCCCTTGCAGGGATCTGAAAGAGTACTGCCTTTTTCACAGGAATGAGCCTGCTGTCCCTAGAGAACATAAAGACAAAATCCTGGACAAAGAGGGAACCATGAGAACAGAGCTAAGGTTATGACTTTGTAAATGTTTATCTTCAGTCTGTATTTGATGTCTGGATAATAAGGTGACCCGGTCTCTTACAGAAATGTAAGGCAGGTTAAACAACAGAGGGCACACAGTGGTTCTCTTGAGCTGCAGCACAGAGCATGTGCAGGGCCTTGCCATTCCCACTTGCCACCTTTGTGGCCAATGGATGCTTTCATGCTGTGTTTCTTCCTAAGCCCTTCAGAGATGAGCTGTAAGTATGGTTGATACAGCTGTGGGGTTTTTTTCTAAAAAAAATGGCTTTCTTTTTGTACTGTTTGCATTTTTTCATGCTGCTTTGGTTCACTCACCCTTTTCTTCAGTTTGGTAAAGAAACTGTCTGTGAAAACAAGAATGGAAAAAAAATAAAATTATTAAAGACAGATTTTTAATATACACAGGGAAGAGATGTTTTACAGTGAGTCTATCAGGTTATGCACCTAAGTATTATTTCTGCCCTTGAAAATCATTCACTTACAGTGCTTAATTGGTCTATGCAAATCCATTGCTTAAAGGTAATTGGACATTTTTATAGAAAGATCAGAAACAAAAACACTCCAGGCTGTTGTTCTAAACATTAAAAAAAAAATTATGGAAAGAATATGTTTCAGGGCATCATCCAGCCTCTCTTGAAACTGTGCAAATTCACTTGGTGAAAACAACAGCAGACACAATGAAATGAGTTGTATATGAAGAACTGAGATCTCAAATGTGATATTATGCAGAAAGTAGAGTCTGTACTAAATAAGTAACAGCTCTATGTGTTACCAAGGGTGCACTTTGATTTTGATGAATGTTAAAAGAACCTTTAGCCTTGAAAATAAAGAGGATAATTTCTCTCTAGGCAATGGCTGCTCGTGAAAGCCATAAAATAAGAGCACTGGAGCCCTAATTTTATAGTGCTTTTTAAATGATTTTCAAATGGTCCAGCTGCTTTGTGCCACAATAGCACAAGGCAGAGATATTTACGCCGGCAATAACAAGCATGCATCAGCCTGCCTGGGCTGCTCTCCGCAGGCAGCCTGCGGGAGGCGAAACACACGTGGAAAGGTGATACTTGCCAATGTGGATCGATCACAATCACACCATGGTCAGAGCAATCCTGGGAAGCCTCTTTTTCCACCCAACAACTGGATTGTTCTCCTTGTCTGTGTGCTGCCTGCGTAGTGCAGGATCCGTGCGGCTGGCAGCGCTGGCTCTATTTTGACACTTGAGAGCCTGCCAGCAATGCGTGCCTCTTAGGCCATACTGTCCTTGGCACACGTCTCCTTTTGGAAACAGGAGGGCAAACTCACCCCTGGGTTACACTGCTGGTTTGGGGTGGGAGTGTCCACAAGGGCTGGTGTGGCCCCAACTTTGGTGTTCTGATGCAGCACTGCATTACCTTCTCCAGAAATGCATGCATGTGGCAAGAGAACTCTGGGCAAATGCTATGGAATTCTGCTGAGATGCTGAATTGCCACCAGCAACTTTCCCCAGCTATTTTACCTCTGATTGTTTAGGACTTCAGTCTAAAACTACAATTTATTTTCCAAACAAATGCTCTAAGATGAGAACTGCCCTGGGGTGGTCTATCTTAGCGTGCCAATTTGGGTAGTCATTTCAACGGTTCAAAAAAAGTTTCAATTTTTTCTTTACAGTCCCCTCTCCTTGGCAAGACATTGACATAAGACAGGGTACTGGGAGAAATCTGCCTTCTGAGCCAGCAGAATAGGCTTTAAAGAGCAGTACATTTATGAAATATTCCATTAAAATTAAATAACTTGTCTCTTCCCGTGTACACTAGTGCTAGAGGCACAGCAATGTTGAAGTAACAAGAATTTTGGTGGGAACGGGAAATTTTGAGCATGAGAGAAATGTCTAATTTATGGCTGAAAATTTATTGTATTTGCAATAATTCTCAGGTCCATAAAGCTGGGACAGAGCTGGGCAGAGGGCATGGCAGGAAGAAGTTACCTCTGGAAAGTCCTCAGCCATTGAGCATCTATTGTCACCAGTGTAGAAAACTGTCTCCCATTTGGGTGACTTGTACAGGTTGGGCAATATTTTCCCCTTTTCATTTGCTGATCCAAATCAGCAAAACAGGTTAGCATCTTTTTGTGTCCAGGGACATACTTAAGAGCTTTAATTTTAAACAGAGGCCTATTTTCTCTTGGAGTTGAGTTTTGAGAGTTTTAATGAGCAGAATGGACAGCAAATAAGGAAAGTATCCCAGAGGAGTACCTAGCATATTTGCTGCCTTCATTTAACAAACAGATTGAGGAATAAAATGAGCATGCAAAATTCAGAAACATTCTATACCCTAAACAGAGAGGAAAAATAGATTTGATGTTAAAGCTTTAGGTCATGTTCCTTTCATCTTTATCTCATATTCAGATTGTTTGTCTCACATTTCTCTTTATTGCTTTGTGTTCTTTTAATTTCATGAGTTTAGAGTTTACATAGGTGTATACTGTATCTGAGTTCAGTGTATAAATCCTGCAGCTTGATGGAATTGCTCACAACTGGGTAACTCTTTGGATAGCACTGCCTAGAGGAAAGTGGTAGAATAGCATAAAGTAAGCCAGCATAAAGGAAGCAGATCTGCTTTTTCTAAGAATACAGCAAATAAAAACTTCTCCTTTCAGAACAGAAAGGAATACACATAGTGCTGTTGCAGGCTTCAGAGAATAGTGCTATGGTCACAGATTGCATAAGTTTGTACTTTTGCCTCACTCGCATCTCATCTCATCTCTGAGAGATCCAATTTACAGCAGCTGAGATAAAGGAGCCTCCAGGGTATTACATACTGCCCTTTCATAAATCAAGAACTGCCTTTTGTTACTAGAGATCTGAGTCCAGAAACAGAGGAAAACACATGGCATGAGGCTTTGTAAATGGCCAACTGGCATGTCTCTGCAATAGCTCTTTGCAGCTTTTGGCTATTTCTCAAATGAGAAAGTAACTATTTTTAGTTATTTTTGTTGTGCATTCTGACAAATCAATACAGAAAAACTGAAAAACAATTTTTGATTTCTGACTGAGAGCTCAAAACTGTCTTCCCTTTTATAATTGCTTTTCTTTTCTCTCTCCTGTGACAGAGGATACATTCTGATGATTACTAGTACACCATGTGTGATCCTTGCCACTGATGTGAATATGGTTTTGTTGGTCACTCCTAATCTCTCAGGATCCTGCTGTTTTCCCACGTGCCAATGAAGACAATGTCTGTAAGTGGATAATTAGGCTTACCTGAGTGGTTGAGTGACATTTAGTTAATGCTGCTAAAGTAATTTGTGATTGCTTAATGTGAGTGCTGTGTAAGAGCAGCAGTTTACCTTTGGGATAGAGATTCGCCATTTGCCCTTGTTAATGCACACAGAATGTACAGAAATGTGCAACAAAGTCAAAGTCGATTGTATCCACTATGAAGGCTCATGATTACAAGCAGCTCAAGTTATTTTGTTGCCTTGTAATGTATTCCTGTCTGTAGAGCCCAGTGTCCACCACACTCTGAGACATTTTTTCCCCTTTGAGAAGTGTAAGAAAAAGTTAAGTAGTAGAAGAACTATACAAGGTTGCAATTTCTATATATACTCATATCTGGAAATGCAGAATTCCAAGTTATTTCACTTCTGAAAAGAAATAAGTTTAACAAGTTTTACTGACTTCAGTTGGCCACAATCACATTGAGGTCTGCTAGCCCAAACACCATACAAAAATTCACCTCAGGAGGTAGCTCTATAACTGGATTTGAAATATGTATGTTGAACACACTGAGGTTTTAGCATAGCTTGTAACTGTACTGTTTCTTTGCTGAAGTGATATTAGCTTTGCTGATCCAGTTAAACTCCAGTTAATAAACCTACCTGCTTAAGATCAGCATAAAGTTTGACTTCTGCAGGATATTTTACATATTGTGCCCTCAGCAGCTTATATAGCACTTCAGAAAACATTGTACCTTTAAACCCAAAGGGTCTTGGCCTTGGCCTTGTTTATCAGCAATGGCTGACATCCAGACAAATATTTAATAATCAGTTTGTTGACAACTTCAAAGTCCTCCAGGATGAAAGTCATCATGTTAAGTCAGCCATCCTTACTTTATTTTATTATATATTTAACTTATTTAAAGATGCTGAACATCAGATTTCTGATAAAGGCATATGGAGAAATATTTCTTATAAAATACAGCATTAATTCTAGATTGATCTTTGATTTCCAAGTAGCTGCTCAGAAACTGCACATAAATGGTTCCACAGAAACAAGAAGTGACAGTATATGGTACTGCTCTGGGTTATTTTACCTCTGGCACAAGTCCTGATGCTGGCATGGGTTTGCTCAGTAACAGAAACATCCATTGTTTACTAACTTCACTGAGTACTGGGTTGGGCCCTAAATGCACATACTCTCTCCATTCCTATCTCATGAAGAACCCATGAAACCTCATTCTCAGGTGTTGTTCCTATTTGTTTTATTGATGTTGGCACAATCAAGAAAATTCCATCTGTAGTACTTGATCAACTTCCAGTTTCACTGTTTGGACTCTGTAACCTGTATTTAAGCTGATATTAGTGATCAGCTGTTCCATTAACAAAGAAACCTGTTTACATTTTTATTTCTGTTAGCTGAATGTTCTCAAAATTCATCTTTTCCTTACTACACATACGCACTGTTGTTATACACATTTTTTTTCGTTATATTCTCTACCAATTCTTTCCCCCTACAAGACAGAACCTGATTGAAAGAAACAGTTGAGCGTAGTTTGGAACATGTATATTCACAGGCATTAAAAGGAGGCCTTGAGACTGCACATAAAAGGCTGTCTAAAATCAAATGTTGCTGTTAAGAGAACACCATTTCAGGGATGTTTGTCTTAAATCTTTGCCTGTACTACCTGTCAGGCTCAATTCTACAAATCCCTGTTTCTGCACATAGTTCTAATAAGTAAAAGAGTTAATTTCCAAGTGTAGTTACAAGGTTTAACCGGAAAGGCAAGGGTCGGTTTCGCACTCTCCTGGCCAAGGCAGGAGTTCAGCGAAGCGCTGCACATGGTTGTGGCTTCTGCCTGAGCACAGCCAGGCTCCGGCCAGGGCCCCGCGCTGCTGGCTGTCCCCAGCCGCGAGGCACAGAGCCACCTGCCGGCTGCCACGCTCCAGCCAGGCACATCGGGAAGCAGGCAGCCATCTGTAAAACCAAGTTTTGTAAATGCAGATTATTCCCCCAGTGTCACCTAGCTCATTTTTTGGCTTCACTGTTTCATAGCTAAAAGAATGGCCACTTTAGCTGTAATCAGTGGGCAATCGGCAGGGTTTTTAGTATCCCCTGTTTCTCTCCTGTAGGAATTATTGTAATTTCTAGGTATTTCAACAAGTTTGCAACCTGATGATGGTGAAAAACCCCTTGTTTTGGCATAACACTGGGCACTAGGCCTGTTGAGTGCAGATGACTGCATGCTTTCTCTGTCTTCAGAGTGAAACACCCATCTGCACAGTTTTCAGAAATAGTGAAGTCTGCTGTCATTCAGAATATCCATAGATTTGTCAAAATTTCAACTGCAAATCAAATTGTCATATAAACAGCCAAAATCAGAATACTTTTTAATGTGAAAATTTCCATTCTAGTTAAAATTACACCAAAAAAGGTAAAAAACAATTGTTCAATTTTAAGGCTGCTTAGGATCATGAGCCTGTCTTGTGCTTTGTATGGTAAATGCTGTAGCATTTATAAAATCCGTATGTTGCACAATTATAAATTAATACAAAGCAATAAAGAGAGTCAAATTCTCTTTTTAATTGTTTTTCTGTGCAGTAGGTTCTTTCTTTAATGGATAGTCCTTTTGCTTTCTTCTGTGCTAATCTTATCTATTTTAAGGCATGAAGTTTACCAATGCTAATTATAAGTAGTTGGACAGCATATGTTAATGAGCACTGTATTTCCCAGCCCTTCAGAACAGCTCAGCCTCAAATAACACTTACATATTGCCTATGTAGAGATTAGGCCACTCTTCACCCACGTGATTTAATTCCACCTCGCAGCTGTCCAAAATATCAGGCAGTTCCTGGGCAGAGGGAGTGCCAGGCTCAGAGCACTCCTGGGCTGACAGGATCTGTCTTCAGGTGCTGACCCCTTTGGAGGCCTCATGCAGAGTCAGGCAGAGGAGGGAGGGCCTGCTGGCAGCCGCTGCTGTGGAATGCACAGGGAGGGTTTTGCTGAAGCAGGCTCTTTCTGCAGCTTGATGTTCCCAAGCAGGTGGCTGACTCTAAATACAGCTCGCGCCTTGACGCCTCCCTGGATTAGCTCAGCACTACATCCCTGATGCAATGGGGAACGGCCAGAAAAATGAACCTTCTGCTTTAAGTGAATCTTATGCAAAAAAATGCTACTCCCGTCCTCACATAAGCTACGGTGCTGTTCCTGCCAGCACAGAGCTTTCCCTGTGAAAGAAATGTCAGTGCAACCGAGACGCAGTCCCAAGTGCCTCATGTGACCCAGTTCTAATAATAAGCTACCAGGAAAGAGGGGACAGTGCAGCTTGAGGGCCAGTTCAAAATAAACACCATGAGAACACTGGTCCTGGGCTTTACCCAAGGTTCACTAAGCCCACTGTCTTGTGCTTGACTGTGGCTGAAAGTGAATGCCTACAGAACGTAAGAACACACAAGCGTGAATTATATTTGTGTATATAATAATAATAACACTCTCCCAGCTTCCAGCTGCAGTTTATGAGCTTGCTGATCTGGATGGAGTTTCTAAGTATTTGGTAACCCTGAATGGATTTCTGTCCCTCAAACATTTCCATTTGAATGTCTATAGGCTTTTACTCTCTGCAGCATCCTGTGGCAAGTGTTACACAGCTCATGTAAACCCCTCCCTTTCTTTCAGACCTGATTTCTACTGACTTCATTTGATGCCCTTGGTTCTTGTACTAGAAAATAAAATGAAGAGACGTTTTCACTGGAACTCTACATGGGTCCCTTCAGGTGACACTGGTTTTGTGATTGCTGTAAGTAGATTTAAGTCTGCCAGAGCTGTAGTGGGGACAGTTCCTTTCACTTGCACCTTCTCCCAGGTCGTGTAGACCCTCTTGACAAATGTGTATTTTCTGAATGAAGTGCCACTGGGAAGGCAGTGTTTTTCCTTCGTTTTGGTTCCTTACTATAACTTGCCAAACTAACATTCAAAATACAAGTTTTTATGCTGATAGTGGAAAGCAGTGAAGTAATAATGTCATGTCACATCATGATATGAGTTATGGATAGTGTAATTGACAGGTGAGGAGGTCCCTTTTCCTCTTAGCACATTGCAGCAGACAATGCTTTCTGTTTTAAGAATTACAGGGCTATTCTTCTGCTTTTGCCTATGTTGACTGGAAGCTTTTCCCCTGCACAAATATGCACTCAAAGTAAATCTGTATATAAAGAAGCAATACAGGCAGGCAGGAAATATAAGCAACACTGACTCCACAGATTAAAAGCACTTCTGTGATTTGACAATGCCCTTGAAAAAAGTTTCTACCTAATTAATTCCTTCCACTGAGGTAAGTAAGTCATGCTTACAAGACCACTACCACACCATTGGTGGCATGGATGCCCAACTGACTCAGCTTCACTCTGTGCTCTTCCCTTTCCTGCCCCTGGTGAAACAATACTCTCCCAGGATGAGCAGTATCTTCAAGAGCAGGTACTAATTTACAACAGGAGCAGCTTTCACAGCTGTGGCTTTGTAGGACAGATGCTCAGAGGCATGCAAAACATTATCCTGATGGGAGGATTCCATTAATCTTGCTCACATGTGTCTAATTTTGCCCAGCCTAAAGCCATTAAGATGCATTATTTCACCCACATGAATTTCAGATTTTCAATGCTGTGTCTTCAAAAGGTTTCCATACTAAAACCTACTGTAATGTGAATGAAGTATAAATTATAATGAAATATTAACTCATATAAATACCTATTAATTTTTATGGAGAACTTCAAAGCAAACAAAGCTCCTCCTCCACTGCTCAGCTGCTTTGTGAGGTATAAAGACTGTCCTAGCACTGTTGAGATTTAAATGTGATTTCCTATTTGATCTTTCTCTGATCAGTGGAGCTCTTTTGCAACATTTAAGAAAATCTCAACAGTCAAACTGATGTCTGAAAGGATCTTAAATGTGCTTATTTTGCAAAGCACTTGTGTACAGTGAAATAGGGAGAGATTTCTACATTCCCCTAAATGCTAGGCAGAATCAGCATCCATGTCAAAACCTCTGAAAGAATGAATAAGGAAATGTGGTCTGGAAAGGAAGAGGTTCAGCTCCCAAGTCACCATTATATTAGTCTTCTAATGACCTTGCAAGTCTCTTACAGCAGAGAATAAAATGATCAGAACTGATGCTTCAAATGCAAACAAGCAAGCAGAAATGTATTAACTTAATCTGTCAGGGAATCTTTTAAGGTCAACTAATCAATAAATCCAACGAGCAGCAAAGGGAAAAACCAAATTTGATTATCACTTCATGGTTCACCACAAGGTAACAAGCTAATTTTCAGGCAGAGTGGTAGCATGAATTTCAAATGCTGTTGCTGTATTAAAAATCACATTGGTTTAAGTACTGATTAACTGGTGACAGGAAAACTGACATCCTCAAAACATCTTAAAACTAATTTGTATCACTTAGGCCAAGCCACTGATGTAAGCTAAATGTCTACCTGATATTAAACCACGGGTGATCCAAAGTCACTGACACAGAACTGATTTGGGATAATTTGGAGTGCAAGAGAACTGAGGAGTCCAACTTACAAAATGCTTTGAAGACATGACATAGTCTTTTTAACATCCTCAATATACTACATGATATACATTATCTTTTTGGAAACATATTTAACAAGAAAAGACTCATGTGGTTTGCTGACCCAAGCTGCAGGAGTATCACAAACATTTATTCTGATGGTGTGGGTCTTGTGGCTGACACACCATAATATTTAGCAGACCAGAAATAGAGGAACTTTCTGTAGGAGTGCCTGGGCTCTTAATAAACTGGCCTTGTCACATCATCAGGCCTGAAACTGAAACACTAAATTTTTCTTAGAACATGCATGTGAGAACTGTAACCAAACTGAGAAAGATTATTATGTTACACTCCCAAGTAAAGGGGACTCAAACATCCTTTACAGCTAGATACAAATATTGAACTTGCCTCTGGCATGAGCAGAAACCAGGGACAAACTTGGTCTGTCTTAACTACTTCAGTGGATTCATCCAGTAGCACCACTCAAGGCACAGCAGTTCCACCCTGTGCAATGGTTATGGTGCTGCTGTTGGCTGTGTTGGTTTTGGAGGAACTGAGCTATCAGAATTAATCCATTTACCGTTCTCTTGGCCTTTTATGTCTATGTATAATTGTCTTCATTTTTGTAATGTGCACTGATCATGGGAAGTTGTATGTGCACAGCTGCTCTGAAGGGTGAGACTCAGTCAAGTGAATGTAGATGGGGTTGCCTGTTCAGTAGTCCTTCCTTTGTTCCAGTCCTTCCTTTGCCGTAGCTGAACATCCAGGTTTCGCAGGTGCTTCAGAAAACCATGGTTGGGTGAAATCCATCGATGCTCCTTCACTGTCTTGATGGCTTCAACTAGTGGGAGGTGGTGATTTATCATGAGATATGCTAGGACTAGAGAAGCTGATCTGCTTACTCCAACTGCACAATGTACCAGTATTTTGGCTAGTAAAAAAAAAAAAAAATACAACCATCAAGAGAAGCAGTACAGAGGATGAAGTTTAATTTGAAGTTTTTCTCTTCTGATAAATCACGTGAACTGCTAATTAGTTAAGTCTAGTTTGCCATTGTTACAGTCACTTTTATGAGAAATGCCATGAGACCCCAAACTGATCTCAGAAACACTGGTAAATCAAAGAAAACCCTCTCAAAGTAATGAAGCTGTTCTGTTTTGCCCATGAGGAAAAGAAGACCCATTAGTTTCAGCAGGCTGGCTTATGCAAGGAAGAATGCTAAAATCTGCTTCTTGGAGGCCCAGCCTTGCAGGCTCTGTTCACACAAGAAACTCATCTGTAACCTACGAACCTCTTTATACAGCTGCTGATTGCAGAAATCAGGACATTAGTATTTTTATTAATTTTTTCTTCCAATAAGATGGTCTCAAAAGAGGGTGTCCATTTCCAATGCATGTTTTTGCTTCTCCCCTTTTGAATGAGCTTTACCTTCCAAATAATTTTCTCCCTCGTCCCCAGGCTCTCTCCTGCACAGTTCATCTGTTTTGTCACATCAGCTCTTTGGGACCTAGTCAGAGCTATACCCACATACACAGCACTCCCTTCTCCTGCCACCCACCATGCAGGTGACCAGCACCTGGCAGGACACCATGTAGTGACTTGTCCACCACTGAGCTTTGTGGAGCTGACCTGTTACATGAGGCTGCTGACTCGCATCAAAATGCGACCAACAATAATTTCATACCTCCTGGCGTATTCAAGGCATTGTGGATAAATTGTGCAGCAGAGAAAAAGAACTGGCTGATATCAAAGCTTGGCAGGTCATGGGCTGGTACACCATAATAATCAATGGTTGCTCCATAAAAGTCCTGGCCTCCGTGGCTGTATGATGTGCCATGGGCAGCATTTAAAACATGGGTCACACCCATCTTCCACAAAACAAATCTATTGTTTGCTGTTACCCTAAGGAAAAGACAAAGACAAATCAAGATGGGTGCAGTGATATTCACAGAGCAGAAGCACTGAGATTGCATCTCCCAAACCACTGCTGGAGCATCAGCCCATGCATCGATTCTAAGGGCTAATGGAGAAGGGAATACCATCTTAGTCATAATTTTATCTCGGAAATCGTGCTGTCTGCAGCGTAAACGACAGCAATTAACAAAACTATGAGCTGTCTAAAGCCGCGCCCATGAGGCACGCTAACAGAAGGTATGGCAGAGGTGTGTCCATAAAGCTGTACTTACAGGTCCCCTAGGAAGAGATTAGGCCATACTTCATCAACGTGATTGCAAGAGGGCCGCCCAGTGTTCAGGAGCAGCTCGATTTCCTTGAGGGAGGGGACATCCTCCGGGCATGTCCCAGCGCCTTCAGGGTCCTGGGTGTCCGGCGCCCCTGCCCCAGCCATGCTGAGATCCAGGGCGAGGCGCCGCTCGCTCCCGCCGGCCGGAGGAACAGGGCGGGCGCAGGGCGCTGCCAGCCCCGCTCGGTGCCGGGGGTGGCTGCGAGACGGGCTCGGGCAGGTGCCGGGCAGCCAGCCGGGCAGCCAGACATGCCTGTCCCAGGGCTGGCCGCTCGCCTCGCCTCTGCCCATTCAAACAGATGAAGGTACCAAACTGGGCATTGCTGGGTCCAGTCTGCCTCTCTGGGCTCGTCTCCAGAGCCGCACTGTTCTGCCACACAGCAGCCGGGGACGTCAGCCACGTGTGGCACAGCCCCTGCCCGCAGGACACGCACTAACACTGTGTGACTGTCCCCAGCCGCGTCTCCACACAGCCGTGGCAGTCAGCGAGATCTGGGCATTCACCACTAGCAATCAAAACCTGATACAGGAAAAATAGCAACCGGTCCCACTGACAATTGTCTGTCATTTAGTCTGAGGTTAAAGGGTCAGAAATACACCACAGGGTATTTCACCAGCAGGTTAAATACCAAGTGGATGATGATGATGCCTTGCCTGTCACTGATAATCTAGGGAAATTTATTTCTTGAAGCTACTGTTTTTTCACAAAGTGAAATTATCTGACATAACTGTACTTTATATTTTTAATATTTTCTATTGCAGTCCTTCACTGGGTTAATACAGTACACCTGCCACACATTGCATGATAACCCCCTCTGTTGAAAAGAGAACAGAAGCTAGGAGTGTAATAGTTGTCAGGTGAAACTTGTAAGTCACTGAGTTAGTTTGTATAGGAACGTCTGGAGAGCCATAAATTGGAGATCCACAATATCAAATTGTAGTATTAGTGGGTCTTTTCAATAACAGCAGTGCCTGTGCTTCTTTCTGCAGTATGACTCTAGCAGGGACTGCAATTGTCAGTGGAGCTACAAGGTAGAACAAAAGAAATGGTGACGCTTTTCCTCTGTAAGCTTGGCAATCCAGGAGAGAAGGTGACCCAAGACGAGAAGCTTGAGTTGCTAAGAGTTTCCCCTGTAGAAAAAAATGGTCATGAATAGAAGGAATTCTTGGTCAGTCTGAGCCACCTTCATTCCATATGCATTGAGATACTATGATGGATTTGCTTTATTTTATCAAGAGACATATCATGGACATTCCAAGCTAGGTATCAAAATCTCCACTAATTAACTGGGTTTAGGAGTTCTCAATGAGAGATCATCATAATACAATGCAATAGTTTCCAGCATCAGAGGACAAAATCAAGGGAAAAGAGACTTTGTATAAAATAGTTCATGAAGCAGAAATTACTCATATTCTGTGGTATTTAGGGAAGAAACTGTTTAAAAGCTTCTGGTATACAGAGAGACTTGTTACTCCCCACTGTTCTGACCTAAAATAATGAATGAGGGAAACTACAAGTAACAGTGCTGCAGTGCTTATTTAGAGAGCATAGTGGGACAGGCAGCCAGGCTCTGCTGTGGGTGAGGCAACCAGCTGGCCAGACCCAGCAGAGGAGAGGACTGGAAAAATGGCTAAAGTTATATTTCAAGCACTACGTATATGCCCTTAATACATTACCTTGTTTTTCTGTTTTGTTCTTGGGTTTGTTGTTGTTGTTTCGGTGTAGTGCGCTTTAAGCTGATTGATGAGTGCCCATGAATCAGGAAAATTGACTGAGCAGGTTAAGCTGTTCAATTTAGTTTACTTTTCTCAGGTTTCTGGGTGGAGACTCAAGGTGAGGCTTTACTATCAGTTTTTTATAAATGTAACTCCAGCCCATTTGTTGCTAATCAAGTTATGTGAAAAAGATGAAACTCATGGTTAAGTCTAGTTCTTTTCAGCTGTAAAACTTTTACTGGCCTCTCCACCAATGGCAATGACTAAGAATTCACCAGTTGCAATGACTAAGAACTCAAAGTTCATCTGTGGTATGAAAAGTGACAAACAGAAAAACACAAACTCCAGAAAAGTGACCCCCAAGTCCTCTGTGCCTCAAACATTTGCATGCATAACATCCATCTATTTCAAAACTCTGCCATTCTATACCTAACATCTTCTAAACATTTAACAGTCTGCAAATGTGGCTTTGGTAAAGCCACTGACCTTTTTTAGCCAGGGGTTGTCTTTGAAACAGACAGGAGGCAGAGATCTGGCTTTCAGATGGATTTGCCTCTCTACAGCTGTGCTTCATTTCTGGCCCTTTAACTGCTAAGAAAGGATGTAGAAAGCAACAGACTAATATATGGTCACACTGAATGGAGGCAAGTTTAGCACTGTGCAGAAAACACTTTTTGAGATTTCAATCATTTGGAGGTTCTCCTGGCTGTTTGAATGCTGGGCAACTCTAAACCAAACATTTGTATGCAATTATATATGAACATTAAACAGCTGCTGTTTCAGCTGAAATTACTGCATGCCTAATCTTGGAACATGCAACAGACATCATTCTTACCAGACTGTGCCTTTGTGATTGCTTAGAAGGTAGCACTTGGTGCAATAATCTAAATCAAACAGTCCCTGGCTAATAATGTATTAGGTGGCAGCAGTGTAAATTGCCATGGGGTCCTCTAGTAGCACATGGCATGGCATTGCCAGGAAAATGTGCAGCAGGTGAAAACAGGAAATTCATGGTGGCTCTTCTATTTCTTCCCTTGGAAATACTCATATCAGTTCTAACTGAAGGCATGCCATCTCTCTACTGAAAAAAAAGAGGCAAAATCAGATTCCTTTCACATACCCTGAAAGAAGGCAGCTTTTACAGTGAAAATGTTACAGCATAACAGTTCAGTTAGATAGGATTTTACAGATTCAGTATCTCCAGCTGCAGAAGGGTTCTTCTCATTTCACTCATTAGCCTGTTTTCAGGATTTGATTTTGGGATGGTTAACTACTGAAGAAGAATAGAAGTATTTGAACTCTGGTACATTTTGAGCAACACTGAGTGAGACAACGTTTTCTGGTGAGCCACAACAAAGTACTTTTAACACATGGAACAATTTTGTCTGCTGAGGATATGGAGTTTATTCTTTTTATTTTTTCCTTTATTATTCTCTTCTAATAAGCTTGTTTTCTGTCTTAGAAAAATGATTATGGTTCACTAATTTGATTAGTCCTTAGGCATTCAATCTCTTATTCTTCCATTACAGAATTAAGACATTTGAAGATAAAATAGATGTGGGAAAGTTCACACATGACTGACCTAAGTATGCTTCAACTGAAGTACGGAGATTGTGAAGAAATTATAAGGCAGGACTTGATCTGTAGAAAAATGAGATTACCAAAAACCCCACCCCAAACCCAGAAAAAGGAAAAAACATTATTTAAATCAACTAGCACTTCTAGTGAAAGATACTCCCCCTTGCCATGTCATATTCTTTGCTGAATAAGAATTTTCATAAGCAATTAATTCTCTGTTCAGCTGATGCCCTTTTTTTCCTGTGTAGCTCCTTAACATTTGAGATAGATTATTTCAAATTATTAAATGCTAACAGTATTACTTAATGACAACGTTTTAAAAAAGAAAAAAAGCCCATTACGTTAGCACATCAAATTTTCCTTTGCTCTATAATATATTGTAACTTGAGCTAGCTGGGAATTTTCAATATAAATTTCCTTCCTTTTATTGCATTAAGTGTCAGCCTGAACATTAAATCAATATAACTATTTGAATTGAATAAATTGTTTTCAATCTAAAGATACACAAGTTTTATCACACATTTTAAATACTTTTTTTCCTTGGCAATCCACAGTTGTTTTTAAAATGTCTGTAGCATATAATTTGTCATAAATTCTCAAACTGACTTGTCAGCACTGGCACTGCCTGTCAAACTTACATCAATGCCTTCATGTCACATGGCATGAAGTGGCATAAGTCAAAGTGACAGAATGAGGTTTATTGGAAATTTCTGTTAAATAAAGCACCGACTATTTAGATAATTCACCCTTTTAAAGAGCATCAAATGTTAGCAAGGAGAAGTAGTTTTCAGTTTTGAAGTGCAACAACTAAGCAGCTATTACATATCTAAGTGTTACAAGTTTTAAATTATGGTATATTACTTTTCTGTGCAAGCTTATAATTTTCAAAATATTTGCTAGATGATGAAATTAGAGCAGAAAAATGCCATTAGCAGTGATAACTTGAGACAGAAACTGACCATCAAGCCTTTTTCCAGTGCTGAGGTTCACAGAATCAGAGATTAATTAGAGTTGGAAGGGGTCCCTGGAGATCATCTAGTCCAACCTCCCTGCCAAGGCAAGGTCACCTAGAGCAGGTGACACTGGAACCATTCAGGTGAGTTGGGAATGTGTCCAGAGGAGACTCCACGCTCTCCCTGGGCAGCCTGTTCCAGTGCTCTTCCAGCCTCCACATAAAGAAATTCTTCCTCACATTGAGGTGGAACTTCTTGTGTCTTTGCTTGTGGCCATTACTCCTCATCCTGTCAGTGGGCAAATCACTCCTACAAACCAGCCCAGCAGCCTCCACAGCCAGGCCCAGGCTGCTCTCCACTGTATATGTGTCTGTCTGTCTTCACTTTTGCTCTGGATGCAATTCTTGGCCAGGAGGTCCCTGCATGGAAATCTGTTGCTGGAATAACATACTTTAGGACCTGTAAACTTCAGATAGTCCTGGATTAGCATGCATGCCTAAATACAACTCATTTTCCACCCCAGACTTCTAAAGTCTGGAGGCTGAATTTGGAATGTAATATTTAGGTGGATTGCTGGTTTTGCTACAGCGTAGGGAAACAGGGTTAGAAAACTTCTGCTTCTGTTTTTGTTTCCTTCCTGGAATCTGGTGAGCTGGTAGACCTTAGTGCATGTTTATATGTAAAATAAAACAACAAAGCCATAGCACTGTGAACAAAGCAGCAGTTTCCTGGTACCTCTCATGAAAAGAATGAGATCCCAAATGGTGAGCTAGCTTCAGGGCACGTGCTTAAGGCTGTCACAGTGACCTATTCCATAATAAGATAGCTCTGTGGCCTGCTATGGTTGTTTTTGCAGCAATTTTTAATTTTAATTTGTGCTTATTTTTACATTTTTGGTTTAAACCGGTTGTTCAGATAGAAGCAATGCAGCCATGTATTGTACATTGTACCAACTTAGCACTTGGAAGTATGCAAAAAGTTGTGATTGACTGGCAGTTAATGGAGAAGAATTCATGTCAAAACCAGTAGAGAATGTACATAAATAGAGAAGCACAAAATCTCGTTTAACTTACTTGCCTTGCTCTCCTGTAATTTTGTTTTCCTTGTCAGAAAAATGCTAGGGGTTTTTGAATATAAGTATGTGGACCCGGAGTAAGCAAAATTACTTCAATTTTCAACCAGCTTTATTAACTGATCCATTATAGGTCCATTTGATTTTTTTTCAGATCTACATGTATGTGTTTGTCACTGATTAATTCGGATTTGCCAGTTTTTCATCTAGTGTTTTAACGGCAAAGAAGGAAAACATTGTGAGGACTGAAATGACACTTGATTCCTACATTGTTTGCAGATGCTGCTAAACTGGCAAAAACGGAGGAACACACCCTCCAACTTCAGCAACTCATTTTGGGAAACTACAGATCATTTAGTGTGAAAAACAAAAGCGGGACAGAACAGACTGCATAGAGATAAGCATCTTTGAACCAGTATCAAGGCTTGTGGAAAGGAGCAGATGTTCTCACGCCTTCTGAGATGTTCTTCACAGTTTCTCTTCTGAATATCTGGTAGATAGACAGTCCATTACAACTGAGATAGCACAAGAGTGCATATTTGCATAGGATTGCTTGATGACTCGACAACTTAGCTTTGAAGAATTTTGAAATGCAAATTTTCTTGTTTCACTATTAGCAGCATATAAACTTTGCAATACATTTTTTCCTTTTTTTTAGAACAAGGATCTCAAGGCTACTTTCTCTGAAAAGGCAAAAAGGCAGTGTCGTTAACTTCATGGAAACACTGGCACCTCCTGGTTATTTCAACTGAAGCTACAACTTAAGATTGTTTTGGACCTCATAGTAATTACATCATCAACAAAACAAATTCTGACTGTTGCTCTAACAGTTGCAAAGAGCTGTACCCCAGACAGCTGGTATCCAAAATAAATTTCTTTCTGGAGCAATTTGCTTCTAGTTTGTCTGTCTCCTTCTACCCCTTCCACCTGTGCTGTTTGTAGGCTATGGAGCTCCCGAAGTTACGGTGCCTTGCTGAACCTTTCCTAAGTCATGTGTGCTGTTCACATCTGCGCTTTGGATCCCAGCGCATAAATGACTGAGCGCTGTCGGCCAAGTGCTGACAGCCAGTTCTATTCTTTTTACAGAGACACCAGTAAAGAACAATGGTGCAGCTGAAATGTTTTGTAATGACTGCCTGCTATGAGGCCTGACAGCACGAGGGTCCTGTAAGTTTCCTCTGTTATTCTGTCCTGGTGTATGCTTTGAACTAAGGATGGGAATATTTGCCGATACGCCAATTTCAAGCCTCTGGCACAGCTCGAAGCCCCTCCTGGCAGGGGTCCCGTCCTTCCGCCGCGTCCCGCCCCTTCCGCCGCCGCCTGCCGGCGCTGCCGCCGCCGCTTCCGGACGGGGGATGGGGGGTGGCGGTGGCCGCCGCCGCCGCCGAGGAGAGGCTCGGGCAGAGGCAGAGGCAGGGCGCGGAGGAGCCGCTGCCGCAGCGCCCAGGGCCGGCGCGGCGGCACCGCCACTCGGCGGCAGGTGAGGCGGGGCGAGCCGCGGGGCCCTTCCCGGGAGGCCCGGACCGGGGACCCTTCCTTCCTTCCCGCGGGGCCGCCCCGCAGGCGGGAGCCCGCCGGGTCCCCGTTGCTGCCCCCGCTGCGGCGTCAACCCCCGGGTGCGGGCGGGCCCCGCGGGTCTCGTGGCTCAGAGGCTGTGCGGGAGGAGAACAGCTTCGCCTGCCGGGGGGAGGACGAGCCTCCCGTGCTGTGTGTCCGCGCTAAAATCCGCTCCGCCGTAATTAGCGCGCCCGCCCGGCCCGGCACATCTCTGGCGAACGTGAGCGCCCGGCCCGGAGCACCAGCTGCGCGCTGGGGCCGTGTCGCCGGCGGGCTTCGGGCTGAAGGGGCCAGCCCTGGTGCCCGGCTGTGCCCCTCTCGGGTGAACTTTGCCGGCCTCGTTGGGAGAGGCGTGTGAAGGTGTGGGATGGGCACCGAGCGGGGCCGGGGCTGGCACCGGGGGCCGGGGCCTGCGGGCCCTGTGCGATTTGTTGTTTGGTCTGGGGGCAGAGGGGACCCATGCGGTTTGTGACTCCCGCCTCAGCCTCCGCAGCAAACAGATCGTTCCTGGAAAAGGTGCTTTGTGTCGGTCTTACAGTCAGATAACGGAACGGTTGTACCGGTCAAAATAGATAGTCATGTTACTTTTTTAAATAAAATTGGTGTCTTTTCTGAGGACAAAATGTTCAGTTTTGAATAAAAATGCTGTTGAGTGTGTAGGATTTGATTATTAAGAAGGCAGCATGGAACAGTGCTGTTACTGGTTTGCATGTGTCCTCTTCGAGTTTCAGGGTTAAATGCCTGTGGGGAGAGTGTTTGTGCAAGTTCAGGGCCTGAGCTTAAAGAAGTTGAAACTACTGGAACTGTTACCCACTCAGTCTCTTAAATCTATATTACTGATGCATTATGTGGCCTTATTCACTTAATTATGCTGATTGCTAGTAAAAAAATCCCAGCGCTTCAAAAAGGTAGGTTTTTCCAGCTCCCTAAGTTAATGGAAGAGGCAAGGAGAGGTAGTGTTAATGTTAACATTTGGAATAAGTTGAAGTGGTCTCATGGTTTTATATTTGAGGCTTCAGTTTGCAAAATTAATTTTATAAAATTTTTTTATGTGCGACGCTCATTCTGTTTTGTAGGATGACTTGATGGCAGGATTCAACTTGGCTAATGTCTGCTCTGTCTCCACAGAGCTCCCTTGTGCAGCTGGACACGGTGTCTGTGCCACCTCCACAGAGCAGCTGATCATGCTGTGCTCTGGAGTGGCAAGAGCTTGGAAGACATTTCCTGGCATTTAAGTGCCCCTCCTGTTTGGTAGGGGGTGCTTCTTGCTGAATATCAGAGGTAAGGAAATGGCTGTGTCTTTTTCTTCTGTTTGCTTTCTGTGATCTAGAAGAAAGGTGGAGCTAACCTGTAGGATTAATGTGAAGTGATTTTTATACCAGGTGGAAGGAATTTTGTAAAGTTTTGTAAGGCTTTGTTGTGCAAGTACTGCTTAGATGTGAAGGAAATGATCTGTAGATTTGTAAAGCACAAGGATTTTAAATTATCTTGTTTGCTCTTCTATGTGATGTTGTTTTTGCTGGCTGGTTGGGGGTTTATTTTAATACGATGCTATTAAAATACAGGTTGGCCTAGGAACTGTAATCTTTTGAGTTCTGTAGTATCGTTTTTCTTTGTACAGAGCTTGCTTTTGCAGCCCACTTAACTGGTTGAGGTCCACTAACCATATTACACTGTGTATGTTTGTTTGATAATCACATGCCTTTTAGAAGTATTTTATTTCTTCCCTACTTTAGTGCATCTAAAATGAGGAAGGCTATTAGATTTTCACTAGACCAGAATGATCAGATTGTAAATAGTTGTGGAGAGTAAGATGAAACACAGTTTCACTTCAGTTATTGTTCTGGTATTCATTTGGATGGAGAGTTTGTTCATGTCTTCTCCTATCTCCATTGTAAGATGAGGGTGTGGGAAGAAAAAGGGAGAAAGAAACTTGAATTGTTACTCCTAAGTTCTCTAGGGATAAAGAGCAGCCAGCATTCTGTCACAGAAGGGATACACTACTTGAAACCAGAAGAAAAATACTTGACACTTGATATTTAGCATGTAAAATGTTCAAGAACTTAGTCAAATAGTAGTGAAATACTGTGAATGACATCCTAAGATAAGTTGTGGAGTACTTGATCAGTTGTTTAAAAATCACTTGTGTGTGCCTTGAATTATGGCAGTAGTATAAAAATTTGTTTTGTTAGCTGGTTAGTAGATTAGGAGTTGAGCTGCTCTTAGTGTTCACTTGAGTATAATACAAGCTGTTTGGCTTAATGAGGTGTAAGAGTCAGGGAGCAGTTTGTATTCTGTTCATTTTGATGCAGTATATAACTGTACTTTGTGGTTCTTAAGACAAACATGTTTAACTTTCAGGACTTTCTGTAATAGCTGCTGTCATTCTTGCATGGAGGTATCTCAACAGAAAGACTCTGCTAAGAATATAGAGCTAATATTTGATCCACAAGCTGCACTTCAATAAATAATTCTCAAAAAGCTCATCTTCCTTGATGGCTTAAAACCTTAGACTAAGCTAGTGTTACTTTGAGATTTCTTATCTTACCTTCATACATAGCACTAAGACCTTTGAGTACAGTTAAGCTACTGCTGATCATCTCACTTATGATACCAAAGTCACTATTTAAAACTCAATGCAAGTTTTACAGCAATATTTATGCATTTGAAATTATTGTATTCTTGCTTCAGGAAAATACCATATGTTGTCTCATGGTGGGCATTGTGCTGTGTTTGATCAATTTTATATGTAGTATGGTAGCCATTGTATTTAAAAACTCTTAAAAAATCATGTATTGTTTTTGCATGTGTTCTTTTTATCCTTCTGCTTACAAGACACCTCCTGTATTATATGTATCTGGTGGCATTTAGAAAGTAAGGACTAAGCCACTCTATGCTATATGGCAGTGAAATCTTTGGTGCTATTTGCTTTAAATAAGCGCTGAAGAATTTAGAGTTTCCAGGAAGAGCAGGTGACAAGCTTCTCATGTAAGTCAGAGTCAGCAGAGTAGCTGAGCCTTGTGCTGCATAACAAGGCAGTGCTGTGTGTTCTTTTTCCAGCACAGCATTGCTAAGTTGGTGTGTGACAGTAGCCTTATTATTGCAGGCTGGCTCAGCACATGTTTTTGTGTAGCTTTTTTGTGCTGGGGAACCAAGGCCACCAACATGAGTGAAGTAGCAGCTTTTGCAGGGAACAGCCTCTCCCCTGAGGTGTGGGATGTGCTCGTAAGCCAGCAGAGGGGGGCCGAGTTGGTATGGCCTGTTTTCAAAGTGCAGCTTGAAACCTTCACACAGAAATGTAGGTTAAATCGCTTGAGATCTGGTAGTTGTTCAGCATTCTTCCTCAAATTCCTCTCCAGGATGGTGGGAATTGAATCTAGGGGGAAAAAATCAAGGAGCAAATCTCTCCCAGGTACCTGAGGGCACAATCATGGTGCCAGTAGAGATTTTGCATATGTGTCTAGAATAAACAAAACCAGTCAGCGCTCTGCTAACTGCTGCAGACCTAACTAGGTCGTTTAACCCTTCAGCTATGACTCTGCTCTAATCAAGTTTGCAGCCTAATGTTACTGTGATATTAATGCTACTTTTCCTTGGCTAGAGTAGTAATAAGCAGATTCAACTTCCCACATTTTCACCTCAAATACAGTCTCAGAGTCTGTAAGCTAGGAAAGTTAGGGAATTAATGGTTGACTGGCAGTGATACAGTAGATGGGAACATGATAGAATCATGGAGAATCATGTTGAGGGAGGTTAATTTTCTCTAGATAAACATCTAGGAAATTTTGCTGTCAGCTAGGGTATAGTCAGCCTCTCAGAGGCATCTTATTTCTTAAGATGCCACAACCAAATTGTAAGAATCTTTATGGCTCACAAAATAATGTTTTTCTTTTAAAAAAGTAAATACTTATACATATGCAGTTCATATGCATTTGTGCTCAGGCTGTTAATTGAAGGGCTGGTGCAAGAAAATGGGACACACAATACATACTGCTGACAGGCTTGCTAAGTGTTAAGTCACAGTACCAGGAAAATAATCAACTAACTAGCTACAGACATTGCTGATGTCAGGTGAAAAGTATATTTTACCCTCTGACGCTTACGTCTGTGCTTGCTTTGTGTTACTCATGTGCGTTATTCATCATTAAGTAATGTTACCCATTATTTGGTTTAGTGATAAAACTAGTAATATGGAAGGCAAAGTAGTTCCCAGAGCTTTTTCCTTTCAGAAGACAGGTGCAGTTTTCTAGGGGACTTGGCCTGTGCTGCGTTATTCTTACATAGCAGGCTAGTGGTGTAAAAGTTATGCAGCATTCTTCAGCTTCAAAAAGGAGAAGGAGCAGTTGCACACAGGGCTCTGTCCTGTATTCCAGGTGTTAGAATTATTAGGGAGAGGGCCTTTTACCCTTTAAACCACACAAGTGTCACCAATTGAGTAGTCTGAAAGGGAAGGCAGTTTCAGGATTTAAGAAGTTGCTTTGTCATTGAAAAGTGAGTTTAACTGTTGCTGTTGAGATTAAATTAGCTACCTGCTCTTTGTAATATTTTAAATTTGTGTTTTGTGGTAATTTCTTTGTCTTTCCCAGTTGGTTAAGTGTCCTTTTGTTGACAGTGTTTGAAAACAGAGCAGGTCCTATCAGTTGCATCTTGAGGTTAATGTAGACTTTCTCCCAGGTCCAGCCCATAGTGACCTTTGATGGGTGTGCAGATTCAGTGTTGCAAGGTTACTTTTATTGCACCCTTGATAAGGGTTGATTTTTATTCCAGCAATGCCAGATGAAGGAAGACTACTAGGCTGCTGTTAGGCTATTTGACTTGTAACAAATGAATAGAATTCTCTTAGGTTAGGGACAGTTTCCTGCCTTTGTCGTCAGAAGCTGCTTTGGTTAGAAGACAGTATCAGTAAGTTGAGTGTATTTGTGTTGTGAGTTTACATTCATTGCTTTTAGAAAACCCATGATGATTACTATGTTATAAAACTCACTGTGATTAACAACTTCTTTTTTTTTTCTGTATGTAATCTGTTTTTCTGAGTAAAGAAAGCTGGAAGTTCAGTTTGGCAACTCAAGTTTGTTTATTTTTACTGGGTGTTTTGGATTGTTATCAACAATGTTGATAATACACTCATGTTTTAGATGTTGCTCAGTGGTGCTGACCCTAAGTCAAGGAGTTTTTGGTTTCCCCTGCTCTGCCAGTGAGGCAGGGCAGAAGAAGCTGGTAGTCACACAGCCAGGACAGCTGACCTAACCTGGCCCAAGGAACATTCCATACCATGGAATGCCCTGCTTGGTATATAGATGGAGGGGGGAGATTGGCCCAGAGGAGCCAACCACTGCTGGGAAACTGGCTGGACAAAGGTCAGCAGATGCTGAGCAGTTGTAATGTGCATCACTTGTCTTTCTTGGGTATTCTTCTCCTCTCTTTTTGTTATTTTCACTGTTATTATTGCTGTATTTTACTTTATTACCATTATTAAACTGTTCCTATCTCAACCCCTTGGGTTTACCTTTTTACAGTTCTCCCCCCCATCCCCCTGCAAAGGGAGTGGGCCAGGACATTTAATCGAATTAAATATCATAATTTAATTTATTAACCGTGTGACCAAAATAATTATTAGAGTTATTTTTGAGCTACACTTTCAGAAATAGTACTATAACATAAAAATGAGAAAATACCCTTTCATATGGAGAAGGAAGCATATAGCATATGCAGATATTCTAGTAGTTTGGTTTTGTTAAAATTTTGGGCAACTATTTAAATCAAGGTGTTAAAGCTTATATACTTATTGACTGTATATGAGATATTGAGAAGTTTTAGCAATTAATTAATACAAGTTTTTAATATACAGTCAACTCCTGAGAGAATATCTTCAGATGTATTATGCCCTTAATTATTTCAGAAGGGTAAGTGTGATTTGTGTGCTCATTTTTCTTCTAAAATATTGCTTTTGCACTGCTGGGAAATCTCATTTGGCAAATTGAATCTTCTTTGATATAGTATAAAATACTTCGTGGTTCTGTTAGATGAAAGCCAGAAGAAAAAGTTACGCCCAGTAATTATATTAAAAGCACAATAGGTACTGTACCTCTTTAAAAAAAGAAGTCAGAAGGAAAGACATTCTGTTTTTGGAAGAGCTATGCCCCTGAAAAAGTTGCAGAACTGTGCTGAATATTCATGATGGATTTGAGTACCAGTTTACTATAGACAGCAGCTAAATAATAGATTAAATACACTGTTTCTTTGCTTTCATTCTGAAAGCCTTGAATGATGTATGTGGCAGTAGTGTGTTGTAGTGCCTTGTATTTTCTGAGATTTGGTTGGCATGATTGAAGCATTTTAGTTAATTAGACTGTTTTTTCGAGTACAAAAGAGCTGTGAAATTGTAGCTGTTTCTTAGATGGTAGCTGTACATGAGCCACCAAATATAAATTATGCACAAATCCATTCTCTACTGCTGTGGGTCTTCAATATTGCATAAACACTTTAGTAGTTTTACTTCACTGGTAGCCTTTCAGAATTCTGTCGTGTTCCACATAATGTCCTGTGGTTAACTTTTTTCTTGGTTGTTATTCTGGTGACTTGTCACCACCATGTGACTAAAATGTTGCTGAGCTGTCTCTCCTTTCTTCATGCAATATTCTAGAGTTGGGAACACAATTATTGAGAAATCTGTATAAAGAGAATACATCTCTTCTGGTTTTGGTGTGTTACTATGCTATCTACTATCACATCCATTTTAAAAATGCTTTGAAGTTTAAACTAGTACTTCATTTCTAGTAATCTTATTTTTGAAAGCTGAGTATTTTAAAGGATTCACAATTCAGTAAGTATCTATCTTAATTACTGAGATCAAAGAAATAGGATGGTTGTACCATTATCATGCAACTAACATACTTCAGCTCTACTGTTGCAGATATCTAGACTTAGGTTTACTTGGAAGGAGTGGGGGAATGTCATATCATCAAAGCTTCAGTAGTATTTTAAAACAGTGGGATATATTGGACTGTATTGAAATGTATTATTTCAGCTTTAATTCAGTTTTGTGTGTTTGCTGGCTGTACTTCCTCATGTAGTTGATGAACTGCAAACAGTGGAAAATCTAATGATTAAGCTGGTATTTAAAGAGTAGTACTTGATTTTCATTGCCTAATGTAATTAACAAAGCAGGATTTATTTATTTATTTATTTATTTGCAACAAAATTAGAACAGTATACTGGATACATCTAGGAAATACTCTGCTTCTTGGAAACCTTAGGTTTCTATTTAGGAGCAAATGAGATAATCTTAATTTAGTTTTTCTTGAATAAAAAAAAGCATCTTTGTATTACTTGCCTTAGAAATTAGGTCTGTTTTTTAACTATCTCTTATGTAAAATGTCTTGGGCTAATTGAGCATCTAGAATTGCACGAGAGACGCTGGCATTTCAGTGATGTGTGTTGAACACTCTGGTGTTGTGTCTCTCTCTTGGCTGTGCAGCAGGTGAGTGTGAGTGGCGGATCAAGGGCAGGATGGCAGGCAGTAACCAGCTCTGCATTCGACGCTGGACTACCAAGAACGTGGCCAAGTGGCTGAAGGAGGAAGGCTTCTGTGAGTACGTGGATCTTTTGTGCAACAGACACAGGCTGGATGGAATTACCCTGCTGACACTTACTGAGTATGACTTGCGATCTCCTCCTCTGGAAATCAAAATCTTGGGGGATATCAAGAGGCTGATGTTGTCCATCCGCAAACTGCAGAAGCAGCATGTTGATGTCCTGGAAGAGCTGGGTTACACCAGTGATGGTCATGCTGGCATAGTGTGCCCAGCTGGTTCACTACAGGGGGGAGATTGGTTTTGTAATGGTGAAGTACCTCGGGACTATGATGGACCAATTACTGACTTGAATGGTGATCAGTATCAATATGCAAACGGAAAAAACAAACATGCCACACGAAGACTGGACCCAGAGTACTGGAAGACAGTTTTAAGTTGTGTGTATGTCTTTATAGTGTTTGGCTTTACATCATTTGTCATGGTGATAGTACACGAGCGAGTACCTGACATGCAAACATATCCACCTCTGCCGGACATATTTCTAGATAGGTAAGACATTTTCTTTCTAAACAAAATAGTAATGTGATGGTTAAAATACAGGCTGTCTTTTATCTGTTTTCAAAGTTTCATGTGCTCTAGAAGAAAGTTTCATGTGCTCTAGAGGATGCCTCCGCAAAATAGTAATAAAAGTCTAGTAAGTCCTTCTGCTAAAAGGAATGCAGATCAGGTAGATGCAGAGATTTGGGTTTAGGGGAAAATAAATTGAGCTGTTTTTCTAGCTAGTTTATATTTAGTTTTAAATCTTAAACTGATTACAACACAGAAATTACTTTGTCCATCCTTGCATTCTGCTAAAAAGCATGATGGTCAGCTGGCATAGATATGCAGCCATATGCATTTTCTGAAATCCAGTTTCTGCCATGAAGCTTAACGTGTCTTGATATAAAAAAAACTTCGGATGAGGGAATGTTTTGATCTGTGAGTGAGCAAGAAAACTGAAAGGCAGCAGCATTGGTAGTGTATTTTTACTGTCTTCCTACTGTCAGCTTGCTGAAGATGGTCTAGGGAAACTCAAGTTGAATGAAAAGACCAGCATCTCTTTTAACAGGTTATTAAACCACTGTTGTGACTTATGCAGTACCTGCTCATTTTTTAAAAGAAAACATTTCACTTCAGGTAAAGAAGAGACACAATGGCAAAGGTCAAATTCTAGTCATTGACAACAGGTTTTATAGAGGATAAATGTTCCCTTTGAGAAAGAGCACTTGCACCATGGAGAACTTAACTGCCTAGAGAGTTTTAAAAGATGAGCTAAACTGTTATAAAGTTCAGCCTTTGTGATCTTCCTGTTCTTGCCAGTAATTTCCATTTTCATTTATGGCTTTAAAGAAGTCAGTAAGACTCTAATCTTTTGAGTAAGAGTGCAGAATCCTCCATAAATGTATATATAACTCATCAAGGAAAGACCACATCCAGCAGAGTGGAAGAGGGCAGAGAGAACAGGAGCTGTGGCATTATTGGATTTTGTTCCCAGGGTGCTCCCTGGGTATTCAGTGTGAAGGAGGATGGGGGAGGCCAGAAAGCAGCAGCTCACAGAATAATGACTGAGGATTACTGCAAAGCTCATGTTTGAGTGGTGCTTTGCTCCCCCTTTTTATCAGGGGGAGCACAAAAGTACAAGGAGCAGCCTTTTGAAATCTGTTGATCTGTATTTTGGTGACTGAAGAGTAGAAATTGTTACTGGTGCTTTATGAGTGCAAGAAGGTCTTAGGTCTTTTGACAGGGAAGGCTGAAATGTTTTCGTGTAGTGATTATTACTGAAGTTTTGAAAACAATTCTTATTTCCCCTGATACTTTTCTGTGCAGTTCTGCTTCATTACAAGTGTTTAATGTCTTTGGCCTTGTAGCATTTAATTCATTGCATTGACATGGCATTCTTGCAAGCATAAGCAGCATAATTGACATGATGCAAGTTTTTGTCAGAATGAAAAAGGTTGTTGTGAAACAATAGTGGAGGAACACATCCTGCTAGTACGTCACATGTGAATTAAGAGAGCATACTAGAGAGTTTCCGTTAGTGAAATCTGTGGAAACTGAAAGCACATTATTAGGAAGGAGATAACATAACTGAATATATTTCAAATTCTATTTCATTCAGTCTAACAAAAGTATTTTTGACTAGAGTTTATACTATTGTCAGATGAATGCAAATAAGTTTTGAGATCAGAACCTCACATGCCCTTATTTTCAATACCAAGACTAGGAAAAAATTAAGCTTTGTATTAACTTTCTGCTTTGTCTTTTTTTTTAGCGTCCCTAGGATACCATGGGCTTTTGCTATGACTGAAGTATGTGGTGTAATTCTTTGCTACATTTGGCTCTTGGTTCTTCTGCTTCACAAACACAGGTAGATTTTATAAAATCCAAATTAACTGCTCCTTTGATGCAGAGAAAAGGCCATAACAAGAATTTATTATGATTTTTTAAGAAGTTCCATTCCGTAAGAATCTTGTCAACTCCCAGTATGTCTCTGTTAAAATGGATTAGGAAGGATTTCATCAAGATTGATGGCTTGTGAATCTTTCAAAGGATTAATCTGAATTTACTTTTCTACCATATTTATAAGTAATTTCCTTAAGAACATAGGTATTTCAGAGAGTTGTCAGTATATGTATATACACTCATGCTATAACAGCTTTGTATATAAGAAAGTGCCACAAGAATGAATTACCACAGGATGTCTGAGCCAGCCTGGCAATTTGCTTTCACAGAGGGATAGAAAATGCTTTTGTGTGCATGCATATTTTAAGTTAGATTTTCACTGGTTCATTGATTTTATCAGTTTGCCAACAGAAGGTATGAGTGCCAAAGCTAGCACAAGAGTAGCTGCAGAGGTGGAGCTGTACCTTTTGGTGACAGTAAGCTTGCTACAATGTCTCACCCTGTCGTGTGGAACCTTCTTTTTACAGTACTACTTAACTGGAAAAAAAAATGTTGTGAAACTTGCAGTAATGATGACAGGACTTAATGGGATTAAGTTGGGGTGAGGTGAAATGTTTTTATTATAACTTCCCTGATCTCAATTCCTGTGTACTTTTCCCAGATCTATTCTGCTGCGCAGGCTGTGCAGCCTCATGGGGACAGTGTTTCTATTACGCTGCATTACAATGTTTGTTACCTCTCTCTCGGTGCCAGGACAGCACTTGCAGTGTACTGGAAAGGTAAAAACTTCAAGTGCTTTAAATTATTTTTCCTGGTTCTTTTTGTAAAAAATACTTAAGACATGATTAAGCTTGTTGCAACCATAGCGTTAGACGTGTGTTTTTTAAGAACATCATGTTTCTCTCCTGTTTCCTTGTCCTTGCATTAATTGCCATAGGCAGGCAAACATCCCTAGGGGTCCTAGAAGCACTTGCCACTCTGGAGAGTATATGGTTATTTGGGGAAGGATGTTCAGAATGTTTCACACTGTAAAACAGAGAAAGTCAAAGAGGTGTGTACACTTAAGCTACTAAATTCATGAAGAAAGACTGAAAGGGAAGTAATTGTTTCTTTGTCTTGTTTGTTGCATGGTTTTGGAAAAAAACCCAACAAACTATTACTATTTCACCCCTTCTCATAAGGGATATTCTTAGAACGTGGGATTTTATGGTTTCATCTTAACTTTTAGTTAGGAGAGGTTTGTGCTGAACAAATGGAAATGGTAATGATACATTTGGGAGAGTGAACACATTCAAAAAAAGATGGCAGGCTCTGTGGGTAAATCACTTGGAACAAAATACTTGCTCTAAATTCCAGTATTCATAAGAGGTATGATGAATACAATTAGTAATTGCAGTTACTAATGTGACTCATTGCCACAGTGAAATGCAAAGATGTGTAACCTGCATTTTAATAAAAGACACAACATGATAAGTGGTATTAAACAAACATAGTGCAGTACAGCTCACTTTATGGATATACTGTTTGGGTAGTTGGACTTGGAACTTAGTGAAGGTTAATATCATTGTTTTTCAGTTGTATGGCAATGTTTGGGCCAAACTCCAGCGGGCATTTGCAATATGGAGTGGCTTTGGAATGACTCTGACTGGAGTGCATACATGTGGAGATTATATGTTCAGTGGTCACACTGTTGTCCTGACCATGCTCAACTTCTTTGTCACAGAATGTGAGTACAGAGTGTCAATACTCAAATGTCCTTAAAAGTATGTACAGAGGTGTGAAAGTGTAAACATTTGAATGTCCTTAAGAATATCTGCTCCTTGACCTTCTCAAAAAGTTCAAAGTGTAACATTTAAGCAAACAAGTACAAATTCAGATTGCTGTGCTCTTTCTCAAGTTTGTGACAGCCAAGTCACAGCAAGGAAAGGAACATCACCTCCTTGCGTGAGGGGATGAATAAGGCACTTTTCAATGGACATGTGAGCCAAGAAATCAGAAAGGCTTCGTGCCTTGTTGCCGGGAGGATACTTGGGAAGATACTTAGGGTTGTCTGTTACTCTTCCCTTTCCTAGGTACCTGCCACTGACTCCTGTTAGCCAAAACCTGGCGAGGTTTCTGTACATTTAGTATAATCCATAAAGCCAAGCACCAAACCCCATGGCAAGTGAGAATATATGAAACAGCAGTACCCTTCTGTAAACACCATCAGGGATTTGATACATATTACAGCAAGCAAAGATAATTAGTTTGAGTTCAGCTATGATGTAATGACTGCAATCACAGTAATGTAGCTTTCATTACATCTTCCTCCTTGTAACATAGGAAAGACATGATTTTCATTAAAAGAACTTGGTTGAACAAAGAATTCTGATTTGCAGGGTGCTAAACCATTTAAGGATGCTCTTGTTAATCCAGAAATGCAATTGTAAATGAAGACATGAACTGACAGACATATATAACTGGTGTGGTTGCTTTTGTTGGATTTATTGGACCTGTATACAACATTTTTGAATGAAGAGAGTAACGTCATCTTATTTTTGGATGAAAAATCTGTATAAAACCTTGGAATGTCTAGGGCTGCATTTTGAGACAGTCAAGGTAAATCACTTTCTGTTTCCTCCTAGATACGCCAAGGAGCTGGAACTTCTTGCACACCTTGTCCTGGGTCCTGAATCTCTTTGGAATCTTCTTCATTTTGGCTGCACATGAACATTATTCTATAGATGTCTTCATTGCCTTTTACATCACGACAAGGCTCTTTTTGTATTACCATACATTGGCTAATACTAGAGCATATCATCAGAGTAGGAGGGCAAGGATATGGTTTCCCATGTTTTCTTTTTTTGAATGCAATGTTAATGGTACTGTTCCCAATGAGTATTGCTGGCCCTTTTCAAAACCTACTATACTAAAAAGATTAATTGGTTGAAGACTGTGTGGGTCAGTTCAGATTTTTATGAAGCATTATGACTAAGGTCCTACAAGGCTAGCTACAAGGGGGAAGTCAAGTAACATTTTTCACTCCATGATCTCCTCCTTGCCTTCTTTCTTGGATTCCTAGCCATAAAATGAGGTTTCCATACTTTACAGGGATGTGTTTTGTTTTCTCCATGTGAAAACAGAAAACAGTGCAGGGATGGGTAAAGGCTATCAGTGAAGTATGAATATAAACCAGAATACTGTTACCCTTGGCAAGGTTCTGTGTGAATGTTTATGGAACATTAACCTGAAATATGTATTGAATATAACACACCCTTTACAGGTCCAGATAATCTTTGTTACCTGAGTGCCAGCCTTTACATATACAGACAAAAAATTTAAAACTTTATAAAGCCTTTCTTTGAAAGCAGTCATAAATGTAATTTTTAAAACAAACTGTGTATATTTAAAGATTGAGGAGGTCTGTGTCATAATGAAGAAAACAGTATAGTTCCATGCTGAGAGGGTCTCTTAATTGTTAAATTACAAGTCTTGACAGTATAAATGGTCTGCATACAGGTTGCCAAAAATGAAAGTCTGCCTTGTGGCTGTGCAGTGGTGATATTTTTTTTAAATGAAAACTTATTTAGTCTAGTCTATCAGTTGTCTGTATGGTTGTTCTAGCACTTGAAAGTTTTCCCTTTTGTGTTTAAATGAGTTACAGTAAGTGGAACATCCACTGAAAGTAAACTTAGCTTTAGTGAGTTAAAAGCCACAAAGTAACTTTTGTGTGGTTTTAATTGCTTTATACCCAAACTCATGCATGCTTTTCAGGAGCAGTTCTTTAATCTTGGGAAAACAGAACAGTTGTCTTTGTGTATCTTACTGTCCTGTAAATGGATGGGGAAATGCATGTAGTAACACTTTCAGGAATAGTAATAATAGTGAGTATTGGAAATAGTGCTAATGTTGATGTATGTTTTAGCACTCTGGTGTCAACAATATGGTGACTATCTCTGGATATATATATGCACAGTATATTTGGTTATGTATATAAACACACAGTTTATGTTTTTCTGACAACTACAAAAAGAAGCTAGTTCTTAAGTTGCTCATTTACTACCCTGAAAGATACCATAAACAGTTGAGTTTTGCTTGTTGAAAAAAACCAAACCACAACCCACAACAAAACATCCCCCAAAACCTCAAACCAACGCTCAGTCCATAATGCATGAGCAGGGTCACACAAGGGTTGCTGGTCTCTTAGGCAGCGGATTGTAAGGGGACAATACTAATGTTGTCTGTAGAGCCTTGAAATTACATTTGTGCTAAATGAAAACTGATAGGTACAAGGTACAAAATCATAAAAATGGCATAGACCTTTTAATTTGATTATTGCAAGTTCAGATGTGCAAATGTAGTGTAAGTCAGCTTTAGAAAGTTACACAAATAATTCCCAGTTTGGTACAAGCTGACTTAATGGGCACTTTGTACTTGTGTGTGCACAGAAATGAATCCATTTGGAATTTGCGAGGTTTTGTGTTTGGGGGCTTACAACCTACTGTGGGCTACTCCTTGCTGTATTGTGTTCCTTTTATATACCTTGATTGTACTAACTTGACTACCTTACACTCTTCATGGTATATTATTTTTGTAACTTAATTTAGCTCCTATTCCACAGAAAAATTATGCATCTTGGAGTATCTCTGCCAACTGTAATGAGCACATGTACACTGTACTATTACAGAGATTTTTATATTTATAACATTCCAATTTTTTAGCAAAATTGCAGATTTAATAATATATTGTTCATCTACCATAGCCTGATGGCTTTTGCCATCCAAATTTGGGGAGTATGCTTACACTTAAAGAAAAGGAGAAAATATTCTGAAAGATTTAAAGACTTGCCATTTGCTGCTCTTAACTTTCTGATTTCAGAAAGGCAATTTGAACATTCCTCTTGAGACTTTATAATGAAAGAGCTCTATTTGTTAACTTATATTTGCCTTTGCAATGCACATGAATGCTGTTTTTCTAAACTCTAGGAAACATCTGTTCTCAGGATGTGCAGGATTGTAATCTGAGTTATATGGAGAGGTATGCAATTAAACTTGCAAAGCTTTTGATTCTGAAAATAACCATTTGAGTAGTAACTGGCATAACTGCATCTAAACTGAAATACTATTCTGCAACTTACACATACAGGGGAATTTTCAAGTACAGCCCAGTGTAACAATGTTTACAGAAAGTAAAGCTATCATTTCAATTGTTTTTTGTAGTGAAGTTCATATACATTGAAACATAAGGATTCTTTGTTCTAATTTAATTCTCAAATTCCTTTCAGTAAATTCTGTTTTAAATCAGCCTTGTCTATCATTGTTTTTTAAAAGAAGCTTGTTCTTTTGTGCTGTTTCCCTTGATGCTAGATACCTAAGTCCAGGATAAGTAACATAAAATGGTTGGTTTTGTTAGCATGGAGTGGATTGAAGCATTGTCAGGGTAATTGTCCTCTGCTGTTTTGGAAGTTCATTGTGTCCGTCTGTAAACATGCAAGAGGAAAGCTTGAAGGTGATAGAAGACAGAAAAATGTGATCTTGCTTGCAAGAGAGCACAGGTCACCTGTAAAGTTGGGAATGTAAGCTTTATTGTTAATTAGATGAAAACAAGTTGCAGGTAACTGATAGGTTTAACATTTTGTACCTCCTTTTGAGTCAGTGTTTTAAAAGTGTTTTGCTGCTTCTGTTGCTGACAAGCACTTTTAAGTAAAGGCAGCAGAGCACCTTGGGCTGTGGATTTAATGCTTAGTATGTTCAGGGATGTCTTCCTTTATGTTCACATGGCACCACTGCTCTCCTTTAACATGTTGCACCTCCTTTGTGCTAAGTTGTCCTCTGTGGTCTGTGTAAGTGCCCACATAAATCTGAACCCAGAATAATGAATTAATTACTGTGTAATGCCAGCAAGTGCAAGTGTCTCAGCAACATTAGTACTACAAAGTGCACAAACGAATCAAGTAGCAAAGTCTGAAATTAGTAACCATATATACAAAAGAAGGGGAGGGTCACTTTTTTTTGCTAGCTTAGCAAATTTAGTAATATTTGAGACTTGGCAATAGGGTTGACCTCTTCTTAATAAGTTTGGGGATATTTATGCACATACCTGCAAGTGATAGACACACAGGCTCTGCCCCCATCCTTTTTCTTTGATTTTTTGTACCTTATGACACAGTTTCTTATAATAGCTTTCCTAAACCTTTTGCCTTTAGTTTTTCATTTCTGAAAGATCCCTAAAGTGGGTTATGACATTACACCTGCACAGAATTAGACCTTCATAGATGTGGTTTTTAACAAATTCTGATTACACTGACAAAAACTTGTGAAAGGATCTTTAAGCAAGGTTCTCCAGCTGATCTTGAACAATGCTATAGAAAGGTTGCATATGTGCAATTTATCTGCATGTCCCGTGGCAAACATGGTAACACACAAAGTGTCAGTACAGAAATGTAGATAGGCCTGAAGTATTTAAATGTTCAAGACTAGCAAGAATTGGATCCCATAAGTGCACTGCTTGACTTGTATGCTTCACTTCAAGCAAATTACTAAATACTCTTGACTTCAGTGAGTGCTACCGTTTTAATTTAAACATTTTTTTGGATAAGGCCCAGTGAATACTGTGTGGTATCCTTGTACAGTAATGGGAATAGGTAATGTCACTGTCTTTTTTATTTTCTCTGGTGTCTCCCCTCCTATCTACTGTAGAAGAAAGCATTCCAGTAGAATTTCAAAGAAATTTCTACTTAACTGGGTTCTGAAAGAAGAAATCTGTCAAAAACCAGGAGACTGAATAAAACCATGATAATCACCTGCTTTAAGAAGCAAGGGTCAGTTAAGTTATTTGGGGGAAAAAAGTTATTTTTGATTCAAGCATGTTAAATAACATTATTTAGAATTATTGAAACCCTCTAAGGAGCATAAAAGCACAGGTTCTTATAATTTTCTTTTCTGTACAGCTGTATCGTGTGTAGTGCCAAAAAGAGAGTAAAGAGGAAAGAGTTGGGCTCAGACACCAGTAAAAGTCTTTTGCATCAATTAATACCTCCTTGCTTTTTAACCATTGCCTGCATGCTTAGTGCTAGACTTGTCCATTACTGTTTAGCAAGTTTTCTGATATATGAAAGCCCTTTTGGTTTTTAAACATCAGTCATGGGAAAAAAAAAAAAAAAAAAAAAAAAAAAAAAAAAAAAAAACAAAACCAAAAAAACACCAAAAAAACCCACCCAAAACCACAAAAAACAAACAAAAAAAAAAAAACAAAAAAACCAAAAAACCCAAACAGTAGATTTGTAGATTTTATGGACCTAGAGTGTAACAAAAAGAATTAAACCACTGTGATAGTTTTTCATCATGTCCATGTCGTTCCTACTGAAGAGTTAGGGAGGATTTGCAGTAATCAGACAGTACTGATGTTTTTTTTTTATAACCTTTTTAGAAATCTGACCTGTATCTGCAGGTACCACCATAGTCTTTCCAAGATAGAAGTATATTTGACAGAAGTCCTAGCAGTGAGACAGCTTACCCTCTGAATTATTTTGTGCATTAGACTTCAACAATAAGGGTTAATTGATAGACCACTGGTCTATAAAATTACAAAATACAAAATATTTCTGATCTATCTTTGACCATGTCACTATTCTAATTGAAACAGTATTCCTGGGGGAAAAAAAAGTTCTTTGGAGTGAACCTACTGATGTCTTGTTGATTATATGAAGAAAACCACAAAAAACCCCTTACAACTCCTCAAACACTACAGTATTGTGAACACTGAACCTTCCATATAGCAGTATCCTGCAGACTTACCACTTGTGTCCTAACAAATTTGCAGTGAGTATTATGTACATAATTCAGTGACATGCACATTTTAAAAGCCAGTTTGTAATAAGTGTGTAAGAACTAAAGGTGATAAATGTGGAGCACAATAGCCTGATCTATTGGGCCTGACTGTGTAGTTAGAAAGACTAACTGTAACTTAGTTTTGCTCTTTCAATTCACTTTCGTCAAAAAAGGAGAAATTTTGTCAAATTTGAGAAACCACAAACTGCATTGTACATGGTACTTAACGTAATAAGGATGTAGAAACCTGGCTTTTCATATGGATCTGTTACTTCAGTTTTGTCCTGACTGAGAAAATAGTGTTATCTAATGGCTAGAAGGTATGCCAGTGAAGTGTAGAATACTGTAAATAAGTAAATATTGTTTTGATTCTAAACTCAGATTGAATTAATATATTGTTTTATATCTTTGTTGTGTTAAACATATTTAAAAATACTAAAATAAAATATTTGGAAGATGACAAATGCTTGATGTATTTTCTATGCAAAATGATGGCTTATTGTTAGCACTGTGACTGTTAAAGTATTCCTGAGCACAGGTGTGATGGTGTTATGAGGTTTTGCTTCAGTATGGAAGTAAGTAATGCTGATACAATATAATTGGCACATGTGGGAATTTGTTATAAGTATGTGCATATAGTTCAGATCATTTCTGGAGAAGTAACTGTTCTGGGTGATGCAGGTTTACAGCTGTGGTCTTAAGTTTTTAGCTACCTGTAAAGGGTTTGCTTTTTCTTTTGGCACTGATCTGTGACAGATTCTGGTAAAATTGCAGGCTTTCCCTGGAACGGGGAAACAGCTGCCAAATACTAAATTCCTGTTGCTGTCAAAATTGTACTGAAGTCTGATACTAGGACAGGATAGGTACTCACTGGATTGTTCATAGAAATCATTTGATGTGGGCAAAATATTGACAGCCAATTTGGTAACAGTTCTGTTTATTCTAATAGTGTCATTAATTTATCAAAAGGCTCTTTTCAAGTTCTAATGCCACAGAATGCAAGATCAATTTGAAAGAGGCAATGCTTTTCAAACAAAGATTCGTCATTCAATTTAAATATTTTTAAAAATTCACTTTTTTACCCCCTCACTCTGCTACATGAAGTCATCAAAACTGAGTCTTTGTCTCTTGATCAGTGATAGATTCTCAAGTACTCTGATTGGAGGTTAACAGGTCTAAAAAGAAAGGGGCAGAAGGAAGGAAGAAGAGAAAACAGCAGGCAGCAAGTTTGCTTTTCTTACAGTAACACTGAAGAAGGGTCTTTAGGCAATGTAGGGAATAGCAATTCATAAATATTGTGAAGGAGAGTGGAGAATGAAGCTCGTGTGGAGTACAAAAAATATTCAAGAGGTGACTGTCCACTAAGGGATCTCCGATGTGTGAATGGAAGCTCCAGAAAGGGGCTGATAACGTTACTCTGCAATTTTGCTGTATTTACAACTTCATTAAAGTCTCATCACAAAGGCCCCTTCCAGAGTTTTTGGATTCAAATTATTTCATGGTGTTAGGGGTTTATGGGGTATTTTTGGCAAAGTTAAGCAGATAAGACTTCTGTATCCTAATGGCACTTCAAAAAAGGTTCCTTAGTGGGTTTTTTTAGTACTGCAGGGAAGTTTGTAATACTGAATCTGTACAGAACAATAACCGGATGTGACTGTTGTTTACATAGGCATGAAACCTGTGACACATCATAAGAACTTCTGTGCATAATTCTGCCATCAATACAAGGAGTGATGGGCCCATCCTCCCCTGCTCCAAGCTAGGACCCAAGCTGCATTTCATGTTATGGCAGAAGGTAAAGGGAGCGCATCCTGCTGTGCTGGAGGAGCAGGATTGTGGAGCACTGGGCTCCAAAGGGCCTTTCAAAGGCACACCTGAATTTTGTTTGCTCCAAGTGGCAGTTTGACCTACAAATGAGCCTAAGTCATGGAGAGAGAAGGCAGCAATAAAAACATAAAGCACAAGCCTCATCTTCTGTAAAACCACCAGTGTTCTTTTGCTTCAGGCTCCAGCCAAGCTGTAGTAAGTGCTCAAATTAGGCCTGGGTTCTTGCAGTCCTTATTTTGCTTCCCAGTGAGTCCCAGTGTATCTTAGCAAGCTCTGCCTTTTGTGAGACACTGACGAGGCTGTGGAGGATGGTGCCTTAGCTCAGTTTCCTGCTGAGTGATCTGAAGGTGTGCTCTTCTGCTCCCACACCAGCAAACAGCACTGCAGGGCGCTGTGGGGCACTGCTCAGTACCAGCACTCCTCAAAAGACAGCAAAGTTTGTTAGCAAGTGCTTTAATGAGTGTGCCAAAAAGTGATTCAATCTGTAAGTAACAGGGTTGCAACACTTGGCCAAAGGCTCTACCTCTTGTTTCTGTCCTGCCAATTAAAAATAGCCCCCTGGCTAATGCCAGGGAATGTAACAGCCCTGCATGGCACAGGTGCAAGCTGTCAGTCAGGAGGCTGGAAATACCTAGAAAAGCACCTGCTCTCCTGCAAGCTCTATGAGATGATCATGAGGAGAGAGCAGAGAAAAAGGAGAGAGGTTTGCAGCAGGCTCTGCTGAAGGTGGCCCTTGCTGAGGGCCTCTGGCTGCTCTGGAGATGACTCCTACCCAAAGGTGCTCTTTTGTTTGGTTCTGGTTTTCTTTTAATCAGGCTGCTTCCCCAAGCTGTGGGCTGCCACAACTGAAAACCAGAGCTTTAGTTAAAGGCTGGTGTGTGCTTCTGGCAAGCTGGAACATGGAATATCACCACTCAGGTGCTATCTCATCCCAGCACTACACAAATGCTGTGTTAATGATTTGGACTGGGATTCAGGCTGCAGGGACAGGCTGGTGTGAAGGCATGACCGAGTCAGGGCTGTACTTATGTGTGCACATTGACCAGGAATGGGGTTTATATGCCAGAATTCTTTTCTTGTCTTCCAGGAACAGCCTCCTACAGGACAGTTACAGCCAAATCCACAGACAGGCTTCTTCTGGGGCATTATCTCTACCACATGCAAATGCACCTGCCCTGGTTGGTGTGGTTCACAGATGGTTCACAGCCTGTGTCATTTTCACTTTTGCTTTCCAGGGAGATGTGGACTTAATCATCTGATGGCTGTTGATTTTCCCTTGGTGTTCCACATACTATTTATAGTAAAGCTCTGCTTTTCTCATGGCATAGGAGAGCGGGCAATAAATGACAGAACAGCCCAGACCACTGCAGCACCACGGGAAGCCACAGGATCTTCCCTGCTAACACATGGTATGGTGAGCATGTCATCCAGAGGAACACCATAGCCTGAGATTACCTTTATTCACATTCTGCCTAGATGTTCAAAGTTCAGTTCCAGCTAATCCAATGCTGCCATGTCAGATGTAGGAAGAATTTACACCTAGAGCTGCACAAAGATTCAGGACCTGTCTCTGCTCTTTGAGTTAATCTGAAGAAATCCCCCACATAAGGCTAAATGCACATATCATTATCATTGTTATTCTTGTTTCAGCTCTTAAGAGGCAGACCAGCTGTGCAAGGTGTGGGAGTATAAACCCATTTGAATCCTGGGGCATAGGTGCTTGGGACATGGATCCCTGGTATCTCAAATGCCAGTCTGACCACTGAAGAACTGTGAGAATTCATTCTCAGACAGGTAACAAAGTTGCTGGCTTAGAAAGGAGGATTTCTTCCCTTTTGTAAGAAATTAGAGTGCTTAACTGAGGGTGGAGCGACAGATATATAAATCCATTCCATGTTTCTGAAGACATTTATCAGGAGTAAAATAAAGGTATTTTGGGTTCTTTAATCAAGAGTGCTGACTTTCTTAAAGATTTTATCTTAATGGTTAGTAATATGTGGTGTTCTTGAAAGGTTTTTTCTGTTTTAGATTACTAAGAAGAGTTCAGGTTTTTCTAAAGATTATTGTACATTAATGTTCCCAAGTGCAGAAAACAGAAGGCTGAAGTTGACTTGGAATCAGATCCATATTTTCTTGATTTCCTTTCCTCCTTTTCTTCCCTCAATCACAAGAGCCTTATGAAAAAGTATGGCATTATCCATCTTCTAATCATTTTCCCTGGGATATTGTCCTGCAGGATCCGTGCTAGGCATGAACTAACTTGTCAGCTTGCTACAAACACAGGCAGGGTAACTGAGGACTATCACCCTATTTAGATAAAGAAACCTAAGATGGGGTGTGGCTGACAAGATTGCTGAGTCTTCCAGGACAGACCTGTGGGGAATCTCATGGCAAAAACCTCAGAATCGTGCTCACAGGCTGAGGATCCGTCTGGCACAAACCTTGTGTGCTGCTGCATCCTGTTTGCTGCCTGAGTATAGGCCAAAGGTGAAAGATTTTTGGAAGGCCTTTTCTTCTGCCAGAAGTGATTAATGGAAAGCAGACGGCCAGCAGATCAGAATAACAGCTTGAGTGCCAGGATCCTGCCAAAAGAAGTATCCTTGTGCATTAGGATTTCTGAGCACTGGCTTTTGTCACTTGAACATCTGTATCCTGCTCTGAGCATTTCAAAGCACATCTGAGATTCATCCTCTTAGAAAAGGAAAGCACGGTAGTCCCAGGCATGCCAAAGATTGTAGTGGGCTTAATCAGACAAGCCTATTATACTGCCCTGGCTTCTCAGAGAGCTTATTTAAAAGAGTGAGAATATCTTCAAATAAGTCTCCTATATATAAATTCCCTGAACTGTAAGAAATCAGGACTACAATAAAAGAAAATAAACACATTACTAATAAAGCTGCCTGGAATGAGGAGCTGAGTAAAACTAAAAAAATCACAAACAAAAAAACCCAAAACAAAACACAGCCTCCTCCCCCTCTGCCCCCCCCAAAAAATCAAACCCCAAAAAACTAAGAGAGAAAGAAAAACAAAGTGTGTACAATTGTTCTTGGTCCCATGCATCGCGCAGTCTAAGCCAGCTCACAGAGCCTGATGGGATGGGAGCTGCTGGCAGTGCCAGCTGCAGAGGCATGGAGAAGACAAGGATGTGCATTGATTGGCAGGTTGGATGCTGCAGAGGAAGGCCAAGGAGGCAGATGTATCAGAAAGCACCCACAGCAACACTTCACACTACTGTAACTGCAACTTGTGTCAGAAGAAAGCTGCCAACTATATTGAAAATGGTGCTGGAGGCTGAAAGCCTGGAACAGAATGTCCTCCTCCTGGGAATGACCACAGCTCAGCTGAGACACACCAGGATGAAGTCCTACACAATATGACTCATGTTATATTTGGCACTTAGTGCAGCTAATCTTATGCTATAGTGCTGAAAAAATGTTTCCAGCCACATAATGGCACAAAGTGCAGAAGTTCACTGTATCTGAATCAGTCATCCCGGGCTGGGCTCGTGGATATACAGCCTGGAACTGCATTTGATTAATGCAAAAGCTGTGTTTATCTTAGGATTTTTGGTTTTGTTTTTGTTACTTCTTTTTCATAACCTGAGAAATTGTCAAAAATATTGGATATCACAGGGTTTGATTTTCAAAGGGTAGATTCTTTGGCCCTTCCTGGCTTGAAAGTGTTTGAAAAAACCACTTTATTCACACCTGTAGAGTGTAGATATTTCCATTTACTGCTGCTGGGTGAATTTTCAGTGATGGCAGGACTCTGGATGATGATGCCATCAAGCTGAGGCATATTTGGCTGCTGCTTGATGGAGCTGTTTCCTGTGTCTAAACAGAACCAAGATCTCCATGTAAAGCATTTTGCAAGCTTTATCTTTGTCATTCTCTAGCTTCTATTTTAGTATCCTGTATAATAAATCTTATTATCTTCTGCTCTCATTACACTCTTCTCCTATGAACGTCCAATCTTGGTGGATGGATCTAGCACATTGAAGGATGAATTTTGGGTAGCTGCTGATTTAATGATACTGGAAATGCAACATTGCTAACACCAACCATGAGACTCCCTGCATAGCTGAATCTCTATTTCTTCTATTACTTGCAACCTTGGTACGGCATAATCTTTTTGTTCCTTTTTTTCTTTTTTTTCCCTCTGAAATAATTAATATATCTAGGTTATTCTAATTAATGGCTTTCTATTACAGTCATAAAAAGTTATAAATGTTGTCCCTCTTACCAGGAGAAACAAGGAGAAACTGAATTATCAAGAAAGGACAACAGCTGAAGCCTGACTCAGAACTATAATTACTGTGGTTTGGTTGAATCTCCAAGCCTATCTGCAAGAAGAATAGAAGTATTGAAGTAAAATGAGATTTTTTTAATTTTTTTCACAAGGATACCTGGGGCAGGATAACTTAAATCAGTTTGGCACATGGGACTGAAGACCTGAGAAGTCAGATTTAGTGCAAATAAGACAACAGAGAGAAAAGTTTCTAAGTTTCTCAACTCCTGAAATGCACAAAGTCAAATATCCATTTACTGAAGCATACCAAAGCCATTTCTATTTCTCAGTTTCATGGGCACTGTCAAACAAAAATGCATGGATTCACACAAGGAGACCCTTGGATGTGCTGGATGACTGTAATAATCCAATGTCAGTGTCACTTAGGAAGCATAACCAAGCTGTTGATGTTCACATGGAAAATACATTTGTAGACAACCACTACAAAACAGCAGGGTTTATAATATGTTCAGTAATTTTCTAAAATGTTGGAAGCTATTTCAGAAAAAAATGTTCAACTTGTTTCAAGATATATATTTTTACTACATTCATGAACTTAATATGCAGTGTGTACCTAAGTTTTAACCAAAATGCAGCTGGAAATGTGAAGTTAAAATGTATATAATAATTTATTGAATTGAATTGTAGTTCTTTGTTATATTCTATTTCTTAAGGTTATATTTTCTGTTTGAATCATGTGAGTTGCCTGGAAACTTTCATCCTGGATCTGAAAACATCCTACCAGAAAACTTTATCTCTACATGACAAAAATGGAGCAAAGGCTCACTTCTCTCTCTGAAAGGACTCCTTCCTTGTGATCACTCCTTATGATCAATGAACCACGTGCTATTTCTCTATATATGTCCTGGCTAGCCTCTTAATGTTTATTACTTCCTTAATCTGTTGCTGGGTTAATTGAATCATTGACCCATGTCCTGCTGTGAATGCCCATGCAGAGACAGAGGTCTGTTTGGTTGACAGCCCTCAGTGACATTTTTTAGAAATATATATTTTGTGGATCATTACTTGTAGAGCTTTGTCCTAAAGATCTGTCTTGGGTTCTGGTTGTAAGTGACACAGATGAAGTGAGTGACACTGAAATTTTCCACAACCTGCACCTATGAGCCCATCTGGAACCATACATTATCCATTTTCCACAGCACAGGCTTTTAAAGTCTCTGCAGCATATTGTACCTGAAAGCCAGCAATTTTCAGCAGTAGCTACTTCTACTAGTAGGCAGCAGCTCAGACAAATGTCTCTCCAAACCACAGTGTAGGAGAAATTTTTGAAATGCCTGAATTGTAAAAATGTGGTGAATGTGTTCTGAGGGTGTGAAATAGGTATGCCTAGACATGTCTTCCTTCCAAACAGGAAAGGGACAGCTAGGAAGTGGTTTAGTGTTATTTTAGAATGGTGCATGATTTCTCCTGGTGTTTTGGCTGTATACAAATAATATGGCCTCTTTAGACTGTGATATGTCATATTGTTGTACCTCTCTTGTTACCTTTGAATGTGGAGGATCCTAGAGTGTGTAGATTTTTAAGCAATATCTTATCTGTCTTTCTATTACAGGCTGTGATAGTCTTACACCTGGGTATGCAAGTTTTTCAATGTGACATTAAAAAAAAAAGTTGTAGTTATGTAAGGGTTGGAAAGCAGGACAATTTTTTCAATGTTCACTTTGTGCTGGGCTGTACAAAAGAGGTCAATGTCATTACTCCCTTTTTGCAGAAGGACAAAGATTCTTAAAGAGAAGTGAAATTAATTGCTGGAGGTAAACCTGTAGTAAAGCCCTGATTTCTTCATTCTTGTCAGAGACACCTTTGCCCTTAGTCCTGTCACAGTTCATTATCCCCTTGTATTTGTACCCACTCATGCTTCTGCCTTTGGAGTTTGCACCCTTTTCTCTTTCATCCTGAACTGAGAAGGCATTTAGGGTTCTTATGCTCCTGAATGGTTATGCGTAGAGACTTTCCATTCTGCTCAGAACCACAGCCAAATTTACAATGTAGGGTTAAATTAGAAATCTCATGTCACTGTTTCAGCTGTGGGATGCAGTGTGCACAGGTGCTCTGGGGAGATGGCTCAGACCAATTACATTAAGAGCAGAGATTAAGCGTGCGCCTCCATCCGTACACCCTTAACAGAAATCAATTGCCAGACTGTACCAGGGGAGGTCCTCCTGAAGTTTATAGGTTGAGTGGGTGAATTTTGACAGCAAAAGGGAAAGTTTTTCATGTGATATCTGAAATACCCACCTCAACATGAAATACACAGAGCTGTCTCAAATAATTTTAAGAACTATTTCAATTGGGCAAACAGCATTTTTCCTTATAAGGCACTGAGCATTTTAATTAAAACTTCTGAAAATATGTTCTGACTTATACACATTTCTGGACTAGAACGTCCAACGTGATTAAATAAGAATGAATCAATGAAATAAGGTATTACTAAAATAAGACATTTACTGGTGGTGATTAGGTGGATGTAATTATAAGAAACGCTATCATGAGCTCTACTGTGCTGAGTCTAGCACTGAGTACCTGGACACTAACTAGAATATGACTACAGATACACTCAAATTTCTGTGAAAGAGGAAAAATCCGCCACAGGTCCTTTTTTTGGTATATGTGTGAGTGTGAGGTTGTGTGTTCTATTATCTCATATTCAAATGAAAATGCAACCATTAAAGGACTGGATGAATCACCATTGCTGGCAAAGTTTGCTTATGTTCCACACGCCGTGGAAGGGTGCGGACTACAAAATTTTTCAAGAAAATCATGCAGGCAGAAAAAGTAATAAATTCGCTACTTTTATATTTCTTAGCATGATTGTTGTCAGAATACAGCTGTAGATAAATGACTTCTTGTAGGTTTGTCCTATCAAGACAAGCCTCTCCTCGCAGGTAAGCAGCTGTGTCAGCTTGCTCCGGGTAAAGTCCCGGGGATCACAGACCAATCGGTTTTCCGTCAGCTCCATGGGTGTTGCCCGCTTCCCCACGGGAGGCGCTGCCGGGTGCGCAGGAACACTCGGTGTACTGCGAAGTCAGTGCGCTTTTAGAAGGACGGTGCCATGAGCCTGAGCTCTCTCTGTGTCGCCGCCTCCTTTTCCAAAGCCTGGGCTGTCTCTCAGCACTCCCAGCTCCGTCGCGGTGGCGCAGCCGGCCGGGAAAGCCTGCCCTCCGCTGCCGCGCTCCCGCAAGGCAGCGCCCAGGGAATGGCGGGGAATGGCAGGGAATGACGCGCTCAGAGAAGCGCCGGCCCTGCCGGGGCTGCAGCACAGAGCGGCTGCGTTCGGCCGGCACTTCACCCTTCATTCCCGCAGGATAAAACCGGGGCCACCCCGCGCTCCTTAAGGCTGTGGATCAGCTTACGACTGGTCCCGCTCGCTCGGGGTCCCCGGCATCGCACCCAAAGCCGAGCGCGACAGCCGCCGCAGGCTGCGGGACCCGCCCGCCAGCTCAGCCTTGTCCTGTCACCCAGCACCAGCATCCTTCCCACAGCACATCTGCTTCCAAGAATCTCCTGCTTTCCCCTCGTTAATGACCCATGGATCTTCCTTCCCACACAGAGGCGATTGGTGTCTTTCGGCCTCCGGAGCCAAGGCACGATCCGTGTCAGAGCTCAGCCAGCCTGGCCCGGCTGGAGCTTCCTCGAAGTCCGAGCCCATTTGGGGCAGGAGCTCAGGTTCCAGCAGCCTGAACCCCCCAGCCTGGCTGTTGCAAACGGCCTGCCATCACCTGCTGTGCTTGTAAAGCCTGCTACAAACAGGCACCTTAGAAAGAGAGGTGACCTTAAGAAAGACCTACTTTCAGGGAGAAATTGATTGAAATGCGGATTGGTATGACAGCAAATATTATTAGGATTTTAGCATTGTTAATTTTTTAAGAGGGAAACTTAGTCCTTCAAAAGCAAATGGCCAACAACATGTGCTGTTACTGTAGAGATGCTCTCAGATTTAGAGCTGTACATCAGACCAGTTTACAATAAAGTCCATCATCAGAATATTCTGAGCACAATAAGGCCACCCTGTAAATAGAGCGAAAGGTTGTGAAGCCAGGGTTGCACTTTTTTTTCTCAGAGAGCAATTTGATGTTTTCCACTCTGCTGCTGTGCGTGGAACACCACTCCCCCTCTCCAAACCCCCTTCTGAACACAGAACAAAACTCTTGGGCACAGTCCTGTGCATGTTCCTCCTCCATGGCTCAGCTCTGCTTTGTTTCCACCAAGGTGTTATTTACAACACTTAGGTTTAACCCTGGAGTGGCTTCAGTGAGAAACAAGGCCATAAAAACATTGCTCAACATCTTGTGCACCTGTGTCCCTCACTGGGTCAAGCTCTACAATGAGAAAAGCAGTGTCCTGGAGGCAACCAAATTCTTTTCAGCAAGGCAAGTACAGTCTTGGAGGCCTTTTGCTCTGCAGCATTGATTCCTTTGGCGTAAAGTGTCCTGGGTTTTCTGAGACCTGTAATCCTCAGTCAACTTCTTACAACAGAAAAATTTGTAACCTCTAAAACTAAGTGCCATGTATCCATTTGACACAGTAACTGCTACAGCCTTCACCACGAGCAGAAATGTCAACAATACAGTAGCTGAGTAACTGGTCTCATATTTATTTCAGGTGAGAACTGTTGCAACAATCTCTCAAACCTATTGTTTGGCACAAGTGATTTGGAACACTTATGCCATCATATCCAGGCATATCTCTTTGAGCTTCTCAGTGTGATTTGCATTAATTGTTTGTTTTGCTTACAGGTCAGTATCTGATTGTGTGATTGCCCCACCCTTTCTCCTGCAAGGAATGAAGCCTATTAATTAATGTATTTCCAGGTGTCAGGACTGGTGGTTTGTAAATCTATCAGGAAGATAAAAGTGTCTCATTCCTTGAAGATAAAAAAGCCCCAACAACAAAAAGGCAATGAAAACGGCAAGAAAAAGAAAAATTAAGGAAAATATTATTATCAATCAAATTAAAATTCAGAAGAATGAATAAGTACAGGCTCTTCTGCATGGGGTTGTTTTATATTTCAGTTTCTTCTTGCTCTTCAACAGAAATTTTTCCACATCCCTCTTATTATTTATTTGAGAATAAGATGCTTCAGTATTGAACATGTACTAGAAGAGCATGCAGAATCTCCAAAGACCACAGTGGCTCCACAGGTAGGATTGGATTTTTAGTTTGCTTTGATTGTAGAAATATGGGCAATCACCTTTCATTAGTTATGCAGTTGTAAGGTGCTCTGTGTCTCCATTAGTCTTAGTAGGTACTGCAAACAAGATGGTTCCCTTGTTGACTTTCTCAAATTTGGTTTCTGTTTACTTTCTGTAGTGGGTCTAATGCTGGCTAAATGCCCATGCACTAGAAATTATTTACTCATTTCCTGCTCTGAGATATGGATTAGGAGGAGGAGGGCAAAACAGGCTCAAAACTTTAAAGGGTATAAAGAAAACTTTATTAACAAAATTAAAAGAAAAATTATAAGAAAATCAGAATAAACCTTCATAACACTTCTCCCTCCACACCCTCTTTTCTTTCCCACTGACAACATGAAGAGAAAAAACCTGGGACTTTCAGTCAGTTTATCACCTCTACAATAGTCTTCAGTTCTCTTAGAGAGGGGAGTGAGCAATTATTTAGGCAGCACACCCCTATAAGAAACAGTCTAAGAACAGGATAAACTTAAATGATACTTCCATTTGCAACTCAGGGATCTTCTGACTCCAAACAGGCTATACAGCCATATGTAATTCTTGAATGGATTGGTAATTAGTAATCTTTGCTGGATTTCTCTTCCACAAGCTTGTCTAGTTTGCCCTGGAGCACATATAAACATTTAGCTTCTTGTGTCCGGTAATTCCACTGGATTGCACTCCATCGTAGAAAAAACCCTTGGCTTTGTTTGTTCTGAATTTGTTTCTTGGTAGCTTCAACTGTTTTCCTGTTTAACTGTTTGGTTACAGTTTCATAATATGAAACTGTATGCTATATGCCCTCAATCAGCTTGTTTCAGAATGAGGCAGCTGTTCATTACTAGACCTTTATTAAGGCTTCGCCACTGAATCATCAGCTGGAGATCTGCATCCAGAGGGGAGAGCAAACAGACCTCAGGCTCGTGTCAGAAGTGAATATAAGTTATCTGAACTGTGTGCTGGACGCTGGGACGTACTGTAGGCACTTGCTCTCTTTTTGTTGCTCACACACATTACTGCACTAATTGTGATTATAAACTGTGGAGAGAGAAGCAGAGTTTGTGTTGAAAGGGCAGTAAACTTGCAGTGACCTGTGGCTTGTTTTTCTCCAAGTGGTACCAGTAAAACAGGTGATCTGGTGTCAGTTATACACAAATATGGCTGTATTCACACAAAATGGTAACAGTTCAACTGCAACTGGCCCCTAAACCTGAGAGCTGCTGAATTTCAACAGAAAACTAGCCCATTCACAGGAAGTGCACCTACATAGGAGGTGTGTGCACTAAATGGTATGAGGAGATTCCTAAGAAGGAAGGTCCAGAGTAATTCAGAAGGCTTGCTATTGCAGGCCTGAAGCTGTGCCTTTTTGGCACTCTGAGCTTTAGCAGATATGCTGAGAGCAATAAGGCATGGTTGTACAAGGCAGGGGCAGGGCAAGAGTGAGTAACAAACACTGGCAGGCAGAGGCTGTTGCTACAGAACCCCATAATGCAGAGGAGTTTGTGTGCTGTTGTCTGTCTCAGATTATTGCTTCTGCCTTGTCTCACACAGCAAGTGATTAATTGTTTTTTTTTCTCAGGGTGGGGCAGTAATTGCTTTCCTAGATTGCTAAAAATAAAGCCAAACCATTACTAAAATATTAATCTTTAAGGGGGGAAAGCAGAATGCTGATGTGTCTTATAAGCAACTGAACTTTTATCCAGAATAGATTTATAGTGCTGGTATGAATAATAAATGCATGTCTTTAAATAATGAGCAACCTATTCCACAATCTATTTTTACTTAATCAGATCTCTGTTTATTCCCAATGTATGTTTCCATGTACAGTAAGACACACTGGGTTTCTTTTCCTACTGTTTTTTCTCAGTATGTGGCTTTCCTTCTTGATTCATCAACATGTATTTATTGGTGCAATGCCAAACTCTGTTGCTTAAAACTGTCAGAATGAAACATCTCTTGGGTCTTTTGATGTGAAAGCAATGGACTTGCAAACACACAAAGAAAATCTGTTGCTTATCTTTTGCTATAGCAAGAAGGTGCTGACTGGCATTATGTTGGGCCTTGCTGCTAATCTGCTCTTTTCTTAATATCCTGGATAATTACTGTTGTACCATGTGTTCTGGGAAATGAATTGTGCTATTATGTATTTTTCATATCACACAAATATATATTTTTTATTTGTAAATGAATTTTACTTTCTTGAGGAATTTGAGATCGTGTCATAATCCAAGCAAGGAGAGAAGAATATGAATTTTAGAAATGGCTGTTGTGCAGTTCCTTGGCCTTGCAATGGTCTGCATTGGTGACTTGGTGATTCCTCCTGCAGAGCTCTGCAGTGGCTGCTGCACAATAGTTGTGTGACTGTGGTTTTCAGCTATGATTTATGATCCTAGACATAGACAGCACTATCTAGGAAAACTTTGAGGGTCATTGCTTCTCTTGGCCTGAGACAGGCTGTGCTCTTATGGGGGGCGTCTGAGGGTGGTGACTAGAAGAGGTAAAAACGGAGCTTAGGCATTTGGAAAGTCTGTGGTAACTTGTCTGCAGGAGGCACGAAACCTGGCTAGATGGACTAGAACTGCCAGAGCAGCAATGGGACAGCCATCCTGCGGGTGTCCCTGTGCGGCTGCGGCCTTGGGGCAGCAGCGGAGCGCGTGAGGTGCGCTGTGCTCAGTGGGACAGCAAAGGCGAGCAGCCCTGCGGAGCGATGCCGGGCACTGCGTCATAGCCCCGAGCTCCGCGGGCGCTGTTCCCTGGAGCAGGAAAGGGCTCCTGGGGACTGTAAAGAGGAGCAGGAGCTGTGCCCGGCAAGCGCCACCGGCACAAAGGCCCCGGCTCTCCGCGGCTGAAGTGCGTCTGCAGTCCGTGTGCCAGGCCTGGAGGCGGGTGGGCTCCGAGAGAGTGACCGGTAGTTTCTCAGGAAGGGCAGCGGCGCGCGGCTGCTGCTGCATGTACGGCCGACGGCCGCCCGTCTCCAAGGAGAGAAGAACGTTGCCCAGCAGGCCCCGGGGCGGAAGGATCCCGGGCGCGGCCGCTGCGGCCGCTGCGCAGCTCCTCCTGCCCCGCGGGCGGCCCCAGCCCCTCCGCCCGCCCGAGTGCACCGGCCCCGCCCGGCCTCGCCTCCTTGCACGGCCCGCCTTCCCGCAGGCCCCTGCCGCCGCCGGGGCTGCCCGCCGGAGCGCCTGCCGGGCCGCGGAGCCGCCGTCCGGCTTTAGGTTCGGGGCTGCGGCGCCGCCCGCGGCTGCCGAGCTCTAGGCCGCGGGCGGCGGCGGCTGCCGCGGGGCCGGTGGTAGTGTGGCGCGGCGGGCGGGGCAGGCGGCAGCATGGGCGGCCCGGGCGCACCGGGGTCCTGCGGGACGGCAGCGGCGGGCGGGCGGACTGGTGTCTCCTTCACTTCGCCCTCCAGTACCGAGAGCTGCGGCAGCGCGGTCTGCCGCACGACTGCACCCCCCGTGACCGGCCCGAGCCCACCTGCCCCGACAGCCCGCCACAAGCAGCACAAGCAGGTGCGGGCCCCGGCCGCTACCGGCCCCGCGGGGCAACGGGGGGGGGCGGGGCTCGCCTGGCGTCGAGCGGGTCCGGGGCCTCGTGGGCCGGGGTTGCGGGGCCCCGGGCTCATCCCAGCGTTCCCGGGTTCGCGGGGCGGGCGGGGGCTCTCCGTGGCCGCTGTCCCCGCGGCCGGGCTCGGTTGCGCGAGGCGCGGCGGGGCGGGCGGGTCAGGCCGGGATGCCCAAGATGGCCGCGCCGAGCGGGTCGGTTCACCTTGCGGCGGGGCGGGCGGCGCGCCTGGCGCCCGGCCTGGGGCCGCCGCTCGGCCCTGCCCGGCCCTGCCCGCGCTGCGGCCGCATCCCCGCTCGCCCCTCGCTGCCTTTCCCCTCCGAGAGGCGCTGCTTTACTACCCCGCCTCGCTTCCTGAGCCCGTAGTCCATTTCCAGATCTTGTCCTTTAAGTTTCTACATTGGCCTGGCCGATATAAGGCTTGCGTGTCCATCTCCAATCTGTGAATAGAGAGACGGTTAATGCAAGGGTAAGGAGGTGGCTTTTTTTAAAGGTCTCTGCGCTATCAGTGTAAGCCTGAAGGTCACCGTGTGTCCGGTGTATTTTAACAAATTAATTTTTAAATAACCTTAATTTTTCAGTTGCTATTTATTGGGATACTGGGATAATTTCGGCATAGTTGTTGCTTTTCTAAATCGCGTGAGTACAGATTTTTTAAAAAATCTATTATAGGCTGATATGGTTTCTGGTTTGATCTTGAATATCTTGAGATATTAAAAGTGTTAGAAATCCTAATAGGGGCCTGTGGCATTTTTTAATTGTAGAGTGTGAGAGTTTTGAAATACTGCCTCCAAGGAGAACTGTGATGTAGTAATTCCAATAATGTTAATACATTTTTCTGTTCTTGGGGTGACTTCTTTTTTCTTTTTATCGCAGAAGAAAGCCTGATTGTGTCTCCCGAGTAAGAGATTAATTAAAATTTTTTCATCATGGTGGCATGAAACAAAGATTAGGGGGGAGCTCTCACTTGACTCAAGTATATTCTGTACTTCAAATCGATTATTTTCCAGTTTTTAAAGCAAACCTCTAGTTGCTAAATGATGCTAATTGTTTAGTGACTTCTAATTAGTAGTTTTTAAGTGAAAGATGCTTCAAAATAGGGTTGGAAAAAATTATTTGTCATTTTAAGAATTTGCGAACCTACCTAACGTTGAAGGACACAGGGCTGATTGTTTTATGGCCCTGTTATCATTTAATGAGCGTTCTGATGGTGACTCTGGTTTATCAGGCATTTAGTGTATCCAAAATTAACTCTTGGTTTCCTGTTTTGTCCTCATCCATCCCTGTCAGTAATACAGTATATTATTAGAACAGCAGTGTGACAGTTGTACTCTCTTTCAACATTTTATCACACAACTTGTATCTGTAGACTGGAATGTCTGACAAATACTGGTTGGTTTCCCTGAAGTGGTAAGGATGCTTAACTAGGCCAGATAAAACAGTAGCATCCTTTTTACTGTAGTAATCCTCTAAATTTTGATGCAGATACAAGTTTGTTACCTTCTCAGGACATTTCTGCTTAGCATAACTCTCTTGTCTGTAGTGGTTGTCTAGTCAGTTTGGAAACAATGAAAACAAAACGGAAAAGCTCGTTTATTTATACCGTAAAAGCATGTCTGTGGTAAAGGCTAATACAAAATTCCAAAACTAGAAATGATTATTTTTCTGGCAATGCTAGTTAGAGGTGAGATGTACTCATTAGAGGAAACGTGTAGCTAAGCTTTCTCTGTAAGATGTTAAACTGCTGAATTGTAGGGGTGCTGTGCAGCAGAACTCTGCAGGCGAGAGTTCTCACACTCCCTTGTAATTGGTCTACCAGCTGCTTCTTTCTATGGAATAAATAATAGGAACCATTCAATGTCTTGTCACTGGGATCAGGGTCTGTTCTTCTATAAACTTGAACTTGGGCTAAGCTTCTTTATGCGTCAGATGCTTTAAGCCATTTTCATGTCTCTTAAAAAAATATTTAGTTTAACTCTGTGAAAACCAGACTTGTTCTTGAGCAAGTGATAGATGTCCTGATATAGTGACTTGGTTGTAGAGTTTAGACATCTTTGCTAAAGAAGTTTTTCTGAATTTCTGTGTATGTGTGTGAAACTGAGTGTAAATATTTTTTCTTACAGGAAGTTGAAATTATTCCCTTAGGGCAATAGGGACCTGAAGTAGGGCACTCTGGAAATCTGCATTATGAATTGTAGAAAAATAAGGAACAGTCTTCTGCCTTCCCATTGATGCTAAAGTGTTTTTTTTTTTTTAATTAGTAGCAGTTCATACAATTTGGCCGCATATGGCAGGTGAAATTAGGGTTCGGAATTTAACATGTGAGAACACTGCCATTGTTATTTTTCAAGTTCTAAAGATAGTTTTTTCATTTACTTATAAAGAAAAAAAAAATCAAGAAGATAAAAAGTCAATTATGTTAATCTGAGTCTCTCAGCTAAACCAATGTGACCAATCAGTTTGAGAAGATAAGATTTTTTGTTTGCATGTGTTTAGCCTTTTCATGTCCTTGTCTAGTTAGTTTCATTTTCCCCTCTTCCACAGTGTGGGGGGAGTTATTAATGTACTCTGTTTACTATATTTCACAACTTTAAAATACAGGGCCTCTGTAACAGCAGCCTCTTGCTATTGAAATCATGGGAAAACAGTGCTTGAAGGAAGTGCAGATAAGAGTGCGTGTTCCCAGGGAGGAGAGTGATGGGGGCCTGCCTGAGACCTGAGCCTGCTGTCTGTCCATGGGGCCACAGCTCATCTACAGTGGCAGGTGCTTTAACACCGGGGCTACCAGAGGCTCCCTGTCTGAGAAAGGCACTTGTAAGGAGATCTCTTCTCCCAGACCCCACACTCCTCCTACTTGGATGTTTTAAACTAACAGGACAACTTCCCAAACTTAAACTCTTGCATGTTATTAGGTTGATTGCTGGTTAATGGCATTAGATCTTCCTTTTAAAATTGTATGTCTTCTGTGTAAAATATGGGGCAAAAATGATGTTGGAGAGCAGATATGCTCTCTCTTTACATTTTCAAAACTTAAAACCTTGTGGGTACTTTCAGGTAGTTTTCATAAACATGTGTCAACTTTGACCTTGTGGAACTTCAGGGAATAACTGTCTGCATTACAGGTTTTTCGATTTCTAGTGTCCAGGTTTTTGGCAGTAGCTATGCCAACTCTGGAAATGTGAGTTATTAGTTAATTCCTGGTAATCAAAGATGTATGGATAAATCTACCTGAAAAGTTAAGAACTGGATGGTCTTGTAATGCCTTTCCTCTGCCATGCCTCTTCTCTGCATAAGCCGAGAAAACATCTCATGTTCACAGTGACCGTCAGTGAAAACCTGCGTTTCACAGAATACTGTACTATCATATCTGTTAATTTTAAATATACAATTATATCTATTAATTGGTTTCATGTAGCAGAATCTGCCTTAAGAATCTTGAAAGAATTGTGCTAGCATCTTTTCACGTGTGCAGTGGCAGAAGGTTCATTATTAATTAGCCCTTTACCTTTCAGCTCCAATGGCGATTCCTCCAGCATATGTAGACCTTGGCAAACCTGCCAGAGATATCTTCAATAAAGGATATGGTAAGAGTAATACCTTTTATAATTGGTGTTTGAGGTGCAGCAATGAATTGCCTTTTTAAGTCTGCATGGAAAATTGAATGATCAAATGCCAGTATTTTTGGGGAGGAGGAAGTTGTGCTGTGTTTTTTATCTTTACCACCAACAAACTGATTGTTGAAGGCTTTTTCTGGCTTATTTTGGTGTGAAGGCTGTTAAGTCTTACTGCTTGAGCCACATAAATGTCAGAGGTGTACAAGTATGCAAGAATGCCAGCAGCAAGTGTAGTTTAACTTAGCAGCACTTTGTTTACTGGTCTGTCTGTGCCGCAACATTTGTTGATATAGAACGGGTTATATACAGTCTAATGTAGCCTTTTTTGGACTAGTAAGAGGAATGGCTATTGGGATAAAGAATCCTTCCACATCTTAAAGTGCTTTAATACCAGATAGCTGCATAGTTAAATCATTGTCACAGTGCTTTTCTTTCTGGTCTTTGGAAATGTGGGGGTTCTTTACTAAAACTGTTGCTCGCCTCTCCGGATAACAATGTGAATTGACGCTCTCACAAAACCTACTTATATTCCATTGGGTGTGTATTTCCCAGTGACTTTGCTTTTATAGTTTTTTACTTTGAGATATTTTGTCTTGGTGCAGAAAGAGGTGGTTTATGGGTTGGGATAGCTCTTTAAAAGGCATTGACTATTATATAAAAACTGTTCCATTCCAGGAACAGAAAATGTATTTCCTTTTCGAAGCATCATTTAGTAGTTAAATATACTCATGCAGAACTGAGAGGCACTTCCCTGCCTTATTTTGGAGAGGCTTCCTTTACCTGCTGTGGCATCTGTATGCTGAAGTCAGTCTATAGCTGTTTATACATATTTATGTAGGACACTGCTGAGCCTGAAAGACCAGCTTGTTGAAAAATGTGCAGGGCCTTAGTTAATCATGTAACTTTGACTTCTGTTTATTAAGGCTTTGGGTTGGTGAAACTGGATGTGAAAACAAAATCTGCAAGTGGAGTGGTGAGTTTAAGTAACTTTTATTCATTATATATTTTTTCTAGCTATGTTCTGATACTTAGTTAAAAGGGGCACATTTCAGATACTGTTAAGTATTTTATAGGCTATATGAATGATAAATATCTGGTGTTAAATAATATCAGAAGCCCTTAAAGTTCTGAATGTATCAGGAATATTGCCTTGTTTAGTAATCTTTTTATAATAAAAGGGCTTATTAATTGTCCCTGGTCTTACATGTGAAGGTAAACAAATAAAGGATTTTAATATACCAATTATAGTATACAGATTTTATTTCTGAAGTACCTTTGGTACTGTTTGGTGGAAAATTCTGGCATCTTGGTTTTTGTATGAAGAAGTTGGCATTGAATAAGCATGTTGAATCTTTGGCTCTTCTAGGTACTTAAGCGCTGCAGTAGTGTTCCATGCAAGATGTCTTATCATGCAAACAGTGCCCCCTGTGACTGTTATCTATTTCTATTGCAGACTTTGCAAAATACAATGGTAGATTTTTTTCCCCATAACTGGGGCCTGAGTACTGTAACTTACTGTTAGAAACAAGGTTCATGGGCTCTGTTTTTTCTAGAAGTCTGTATGCCAGCCGAAACACAGTTTGCAAGAGCCCTTACTATTACAGACGTAGTTGTTCTTACTGTAGCTTGTTTCTTTGGAGGACTACCATTTATGCTGGTAAAACTCTCTGAAAAACCCAAGCCCTAATGTGAACCCTGTATCAGTTACAAGCTGTCCTTCCCAGGAGGAGAAACTGCTGGCATATATGTACTACAGATGTTTTAAAGTAGAAATAAGAAGATAATCATTTGTTTCTCCTGAAGCTATTGCCCCAGTGGTTACAGTCACATAGGCCCTGTGCAGTAGGAATGGCACAAAGCAAGAAGTTAAAGCTGAAGGTATTTGTGTAGTTCTCATCCCTTGCCAAGAAATAGATCTGCTAGAATTATGCAACTGTGTATGGTGTCACTAACATCATACAGATAAATGTCTTGGACGTGGTCAAATTTGATCAGCCACCATTAAAGAACAGTCTCAGTCCTGTTTGCTTTGTGCTCCTGGGGCTTTTAGTAAGAGTGCCTAAGGACTTGCAATTTCAAATCTGTTTCCTTCTGGGGAAGGTGAGTGTGAAAGTTTGTTTGAAAATAATGTGTATGGAGGAAGACAGAGATAAAAATGTTTATTTATATGTTTTAAAAAGTTGAAATAATGGACTTCTTAAAACATAAGGGCAATAATACTTAATTGGAAAGAGCTCTTTAAAAATTTTTGCAAACCTGGCTTTCACTTCTAATTACCTTCAGTTTTTGAATAGTGATACACAGAAACTATTCCTTCTGTTCTTTGTGAGAATCCAAATAGTGAGAGACATCAGCATTTACTTGCTTTAATAAAGAAATGTGAGTGATACTGTTGATTTCTAAGTTACTTTGAAGAATTTCAGGTCAGATCATACCATACTGTAAACCCAGCCTGTTTGCTAAGCTCCCACTTCAAATGTTATTTCTGTGTGTCATTGAACCAAGGTGCCAGGGCAACAGGAGTTTTATAGGTGTAGTAGAAGCAGAGAAAAAGAGTAGAAGGTGTGCCTATGGCTAGTACGAAAGGCTAGTGCATTGGGCAGACTAAGAACTCTTTAAAAAACAGTTAAAACCCCAACCCAAACAAAAAACCAAACCACCCACCCCACCCCCAGTTTGAAAAATGATTATACTCTGTGACCTTTTACAGTTGCACACTAGAATGTAAAAAATACACTAAATCACAAAATACATATGTGTATGTCAAAATCACAAAATGCTTATGTGATCTTACAGAATTTTACTGGAGTTGTAATACATGCCTAATGTGTTCTTGGCTCTTGGTTTGATTTTTAAGTTGCTCACTGGGAGTATCAAACTGAACCTTACATTTCAAGAACTTGTTGCTGCTTTAGAGGAGGGTCCTTGTGGTGGCTACTGTCTTACTTTGGAGTTAATTTGCCACCTCTACGTTTTGTAATATGGCAGGAACACTGCAGTTGAGATGGGGATTGTGGGGAGTCCTCCATGTGGGCATGAGTCATTAATTCTTCTTGGCTGTGCTAGTCTCCCTTCTCCCCTGCAAGTTGTCCACTGATCTTAAATTTTTTTCCATGTAATAAGAAGATCTTGGTGCTTGCTGAAGGAAACACCGTGTAATGCTTTCAGGATCACATGTATCTTCTGTGCTTTTTAGGAATTCACAACATCTGGTTCATCGAACACAGACACTGGAAAAGTGAATGGAAGCTTGGAGACCAAATACAAGTGGGCTGAGTATGGTCTGACTTTTACAGAAAAATGGAACACAGATAACACTCTGGGAACAGAAATTGCAATTGAAGATCAGGTAATAGATTAGGAAAATATTTATTGGTTTTACCTCTGTGTAAGAACTGAATTTATAGCTTTATCTTATCTTCTTCCCCCTTCAATTAGCTTGCCAAAGGCCTGAAGGTGACATTTGATACAACTTTCTCACCAAATACAGGGTAAGAATTGTTCATGTTTTTACCTTACTTAGGGAGTGACAGCACCCATGGTCCATTGATCTGGTCTGTGGTATTGACAGAGCTTTTGGTATGGTTTGCTATTGATCCAGCTTAGCAGATCACAATGCTAAAGGCTTCTGCTCTTTACCATGACATTACTGTGGGGTTAGTATTGCACATTTCACAACTTTGCTTATTTTCTGGGATAGAAATACTGGAAGATTGCAGGAAACATGAAACTGTTGCTGCATTCATCAGAAAATGCCTGCTTGCCATAGCCCTGGGTGGTCTGAATTGGCTGGCTCTACTTTTGCCTGGTCCAGGGGATGCATGTGCAAGATTTTTAGATATGCTGTGTAGATTCATAGGGCTTGAATCTTGCTGATTGTTGAGGAAGATCACGTATGCTTGTCTTAACATAACTCTTTTCTCTGTTTCAGAAAGAAAAGTGGTAAAATTAAGTCAGCATATAAACGTGAATGCATAAACCTAGGCTGTGATGTTGACTTTGATTTTGCCGGGCCTGCAGTCCATGGTTCAGCTGTCTTTGGTTATGAAGGCTGGCTTGCTGGTTATCAGATGACTTTTGATACTGCCAAATCAAAATTGACAAGAAATAATTTCTCTGTGGGTTACAAGACTGGAGACTTCCAACTGCACACTAATGTGTAAGTACTGAAAACTTCTCCAGCTTTCCAGAAGCAGGCTTTCTTTAACTTCTAGTCAAAATAAAAATGCTTGAAATATCAAGAGGTGCTTACAAGGCCATTAATGGAGTGCATTTTTCAATAGGAAACTCAAAATAAATGTAAATGTTACTTTGTATCTCTCTTTCAAAATGAAACACGTGGGATTGGTCAGCACTTGCAGCATATGTGGTACAGATACTGAAGTATGTGCAGATTGGAAGTGCAGTGCTTCAGTTATGCAGAACTGATCATAATGCTTTTTCTGGCTATGCCATGATATTGAATTGTATCAGATTACAATTTAAGGGCAGTAGATTTGTTAGAGGTAGTAATTAATGTTGCATTAATGCTGTAGTAGTTTCTAGAGCAAGACTAGAGCATTGCTACTGGGCTTTTTGTGGAGGTTCATCTTCTTGCTTGTCAGGGATTAATAATGCATGAAACAATGTAAACAAGTGTAAGACATCTTTCTTCAGACTTGCTGCCTTTAGATCTTACTCCAGAGCAATCTGATCAAGACTTACTGAAAAACATGATGTTTTCAATCCAAGTAAATAAAATTGGTGGAGTTCTAGTGTGTTTAGATAGTTAGAAGTTTTGCTTTTGAAGGGAAAGCATGGGGATTGTATCTCTCTGAATTCATGGAATTGAGGAATATAGGAGAAAACTACAAAATACTTTAGAGTCCGGGCTGTAAGAATTCCATTTCAGTTTGCTAATGTAAAACATTGTGACAGATTTTTGAACGGTCATTCAGTTCTCTAGGAGTTTCATGTATTCAATAATAAGTGCAGGAGGCCCATTTTGTAACCATTAACACATATTGGTCAGTTTGTAAGGATTTGATCTAGAATTTTGTTCATGGACTTTGTTTGGCAATTAACATGAGAATTAGCTGTAGCACTCTAAAATACCTTTTTATTTCCATGAATTACTGTAGTTTAATTTTGCCCTGAAGCCTTTGTTCATCTCCCCTTCTCTTTTCAAAAAATGTGAAACAACTCAAATTTTGAAATTCTTATTTGAATAAAAATCTTTTTTTTAAATCCCTTTTTTTACTACTTCTGGAGTGGATTATGCAAATAGAAAGCTAACTTTTCTCTTAATTTATGCAGCAATGATGGTTCCGAATTTGGTGGGTCAATTTACCAAAAAGTGAGTGAGTCTCTTGAAACTGCTATAAACCTGGCTTGGACAGCAGGTAGCAACAGCACTCGCTTTGGCTTTGCAGCTAAATACAAGTTGGATCCCACTGCTTCTCTTTCAGTAAGTATGGCTGTAACCTGAAGGGTTGTGCAAAGTACAGTGTATTTTCAGTTGCTGTGAATCCCTGTGTTATTAGTACAAAATAGGCTGGGAGACCTTGTAGGAATTACTCCTTACAGTCCAGGCAATTATAATTAAACCAGCAGTATTTAAATTCTGTCATGTCGCTTACAGCAAAGTCTCATAGAATCTGACTGTCAGATGTGCTTATGTTGGAGATCCTAATGTACTTAAAAATGAAAAACACAGTTTAGAAAAACATAATTTAAAAAAATGTTTGTGTCTGGTTCTGTAAGTTTACACAATTTTTTTTAAACCAGTTTTTGGGGAACTCTCACATTCTGTAAGAACTCTGACAATACTGGTTAAAAGTTGATAAGCAGCAAAGTTTCCTGTATGTTACAAAGTTGGAATGATTTTGTTGAGGAAGTGATGCAAAGTGAGATAAATAATTTTGTATATATTTTTTATGATGATATTACCCAATGTTTGCTGCGTGACTGACAGGATACTAATTCCTGTGTAATATGAACATGGAGGAGTCCTCCGATGTGGCATTTTTTAGGAGACTGGTGGTAAATGTCTCTGGCCTTCTGAAAGAGGGGAAGTGGTGAAGTTCACCTATGAAACTATGTTTCAGTAACAGTTCTTCCTGCCCTTACATTCCTTCTGCTCTTAAATATGCTATTGCTTCAAAATATGTTACTGCTTCAGCTGTAAGTTGAAGGATGATGGCATAGCTGCAAGGAGAGAATTCAGGAAACACAGGTGAACTGAAAGAACAGATAACATCTGGTTGAACTGATAACAGCAGTGTTGCCATAGTTATTCTAGATTCTAAATGGTAACAAATAACTAATCAGTTGCAGCATTTCAGTTGCTTTTTGTTTATTTTTTAGGCAAAGGTGAACAATTCTAGTCTAATTGGAGTGGGTTATACCCAGACCCTGAGGCCAGGTAAGAGCTGTCATGTGAATTTTATCATATATATATATCTTCTATGCATCCTAAAAAAAAAATAGAGGTCTCTGCATTTATATGCACTTTTTTTCCTTCAGAATATTTTTTCGTTTGAACGCCAAGTAGATATTTTACAGTAGCTTCAATTATACATCAAACCATTATCTAAGCAAGACAAACTATTTTATCTAATGGTATTAATATATTCCTCACTGATCTGTGCAGGAGTGGACTGTATTATGTTTGACAGCTTAGCTTTAGGCTAGGCAAAGCATGTCTTCTTTTTTAGCACTGCTTTGTCCAAGCATACTGTGTTGAATGATAGCAGGTCTTCAAATTATGATTAATTGTCAAAACCTCATACTTCCTGCTCTTCATATTTAGTAAAGAAACCCTCCAGACCTTAACTTGTTCCACTTCAGTATGAAAGCACCTGTTAAGGCTGTATTACCATTGGTTAGTTCCTTATTTGAAAAATCTAGTTTCATTCCATCCCTTTATAGGTAGGAGTGTCTGTGCACAGATTTCCTCCTCCTTTGCATGTCTTAATGCAGGAAGGGAGAGCTCTTGCGTATTTAGCAATTAGAGACTTCGTATATTGATGTTATAACTTTACAAAAATCATGGGACTAACTTTCAGTAGATTTCATGGATGTATTCTCCCCTAAAAATCTTTAGAGGAAAGTAGTTGTATAAAAAGAGAGCTACAACTGGGACTTGTGATGACAGAGGTTAAGTTGCATGAAAGCTACTGTGTTGTAAACATGCTTCTTAAAAATCTTACAGGTGTGAAGCTTACACTGTCCGCCCTGATAGATGGAAAGAGCATCAATGCTGGTGGCCATAAACTTGGTCTTGGCCTGGAACTGGAGGCTTAAAAAGGTGAAGAAACTGCTGCAGAGAAGGGATATCAGAAGAATTTGGCCTTAAAATGTATTTCCAATGTGACCAGCAGGCTTTTTCCCAGGAAGGATGACCTAGAACAAGAGCTGTATTTGAAGTATTTAGACAGTTACTTGTTAGCTGGTTTCTAGTTAAATTGGTTACCCATCTAGTTAAAATTCTGCATTAGTGCAGTCACTTAAACATTATTTAAATGTATTTAACTGTTTAATGCGCTACCCACAAATAATGAAATAGACATTTATGAAAACTGTACAATTGTGTGCATGTTTGTTTTTATGTTCCTTTTAACATTCGATATTGCCATTGAATGAAAAATGGATCACTGGATGTTTTGAAATGAGGTCAATGATTTTGTTGAATGACCTGAACTAGAAATACATTTGGTATCCCAAGAAAAATTATGAATAAAACAAGTACACACACATACTTGTGCCTCAGATATTTTAAGAATGAAGATACGAGGGTAGTGCTCAGTTAAGTTTTAAGTAATCCAAGAAGTAGTGCTCTGTACCTTCGTGCAATTAAGGACCCCCACCCATGACAATACTGAATATAGGTGAACGGTTGGATTCCTCAAGCAAATTGAATGTGCTTTTCTGTCAGGTAAGGTTTGTCATGACACAATGATTTATTCCCCCTGTGATCCACGAGCGAGATGTGCTGTGTTCCTAGTTGGCCTTCTGATGCAAGAAGCGCAGATCAGTGTGCTTGGCACACTGAGACATGTAAGAAATGTTCCTTGAAAAAACCTCACCACAAACACACCTTTTGCTTATATTTGTATGAAGTGAGATGTATCTCTGCAATTGAATGTAACAGTGTAATGGTATAACAGCCTGCTTATCCCAACTGCTGTGAGAGGTTTCTGCTTAAAATGACTGAAATAAAGACAATTTTAAATGGACACAGAGGAAAATGCATCTGATCTTGCTTTCCCTTTAATAAATCTTGGCAGATACCCATTTTAAGTCCAGAAACTTGAAGAATAATGGGAAAACTTTAACGTTTTTCTAGAATAGTAATAAAGAGAATATAAGCATGAGGGATATTTAGTCTGCAGACCTAACGTCCCTGAAGGTCGAACTAGCTGTGAATGCTTTTAATGTGTAATATGTTAAATACATGTAGTTGCACTGCTTACATTTAAGAGTTGGAATTTACTGAGCTTGGGGGAATGCCTGGAGCCTACTTAAGATACTCTCATAGCTGAGAAGGGTCTCTTGATACTTAGTCTTGCAGTCAGTGGTTCACAGCAGCTCCCTTCGTAGTGCAGGTGGCTGGCTCATGATGAGGAAGCTCTGTCTGGTTTGAAAGTGTTACCAGTTGATACTGGATTAAAATTAATGTGCACAAAAGTATCAGTGATTTGCTCGAGGTCTTGTTCCATCCTGTGTTGTTGCCCTCAGACTGAAATTCTCCCATGAAGTGCTCTGTTATAAGCTGCCTGTGTTTAGGCTTTAGCTGTGGAGTAGCTGAGCCACCTTCTTTGCAGAAGACAGAGTAGAGCTTAAGCCTCCAGCTCAGGCTCTTGAGCAGGCTTGCTGGTGTGTTTGACTAGTTTTCTTATATGATAGTAAAGCATTTGTGCTGTGGGGTACCTTTACTGCTGTTGTCACTAAATGCCCTTGTCTGAGTTGCATTTCCACCATTTAGGGTGGAAGAAGCATGTAAGGTGCAATTTGTTGCTGTTATTGCATGTTGTGCATATTTTTATTTTGAGGTGGTTTTATGTGCTAGACCACTTGAAAGCTAGAAAACATTCAGACAGACATTGAATTTTTGTATGTGTTTTCTTTTCAGTATAACTATCTTTGGTGCCTCACAAAGACTGGGCTTCTGATACAAAAACCACCAAAAAGAAAAAGCTTAAAAAAACCAAACCAAACCACCAAAACATTCCCAAAACAAACCAAAACAACCTACCAAAACCAAAAAAACTTCCCGAAATGTTGTGTGCCTGTATACATTGTCCAGCTGCAGCACCCAGACAAATAATGGATTATGTCTTTTGGTATGAATGATGCCTTGTTTCTATCCTCTTTTGAGGGGGCTGTAATTGACTTGTTTTTGGTGGTAGCGGTTTTGGGATTTTTTTATTTTAGAAGAAAACACTATAACCTTTTTCTTCACTATCTGCTCATCTAGATATTTTTTTTCTGAGGTCACAAAATGGGTAAGTGATTTAAAAGCACATATTGCTGAGTTTCCCTTCAACTCTTTAAAATTAGTAATGGAAAACTTGAACCTATTCATTTTACTCTTTGTAAATGTGCATGACTTCACTAGCCCCCAGCCTTTAAACTTTAGGTAGTTGTAGTTGTTACAGTGCTGATAGGCAGCCAGAGAAGTTAAAGGGCTCTGCAGTAGTTAAGAGAACTGTGAAAATGTGAGTTTTTCTAAAATACTCTTGTCATAAATCACTACTTTAAACATTAAAATGAAGTTCGTTCAGTGTCTTTTTCTTAGTATCTCTCAAGTAAGGCTTATTGAAAATGGCTTTCAAACTAACTTTTCAACTGTTACAGAAGCTTGTGGTGTAATTGGAGTTCTGTGGTAAGGAATGTTGGTAGTTTATATAGCTCCATTTTATTAAAATATGTAAAAAGCCTTAACGATAACTCTCAGTGCCAGACAACCTTTCCTCAGGTGTTCTGAATAAAAACCCCACCACTTAAGATCACCAATGACCAGAGCATTGTTCTGCATCTTGTTTGTGTGAATTGTAGCATTGCATTCCTGCCTGGTACAGCTGGAGTAGGGGTGTGTGTGTACATTGCAAGGAGACCTAATCACGCTTTCATAAATAAAAATCCTTTCACATGACATTATGATGCACTGGATTTCACAAGTTACTGTCTGAACGTCCTGAATGTTTATGCTCTTCCTGTGCTGTAGAAATTCTCCAGGTTGGTTCATTTAACCTTGCACTCTTCACGTGGTTCAACTGGGTGTGGTATATTCCTAAATCTGCCTCTTGCACACTGCAGTTGTTCAAGAGCAGGAAATTTTGAACTATTTTGGAATGGGCAGGGTAACCTTTTGCCCCCAAGCGTTGTGATGGGTTTTTACCTTTCCTTTGGCGCTGGATAAAGCGAGGCAGCAGTAAGGGTGCTTGCTGCCCTCTAATGTCCTGTTCTGGTGTTGGGCTCATTGCTGCAACAGGCCGTCAGCCGGGCACAAATACACAATTTGGTGGCTGCTCTCCTAGGGGAAGTAGAACCGGGCAAACGAGACAGCTTATGTGCGGGTGATTCATTCCTACTTCTACCAAAGGTCCTTGTTTCCTTATCAAACCAGTGAGCAAAGACAGAAGCAATTCTATGCAAGGCGAGGCAGTAATAAACTTGGCTCATACCTGTAGCAGTAGTGTCTTAATGGCAGGTAGAAATGCTTCCTGGGAACCAGCTGACAGGAAGGGAAACCCAAAGAAAAAGCTGGTTGGGTTACATAGCATGAAAAGGCTAGGTTTATTGTAACTGGTTTTATTGTGTTTGTCAGTTTCCCTTTGCAGTGGAATGTTTCTGTTCCCAATCTAGAATAGTAATAAAAGCATAGATTATATCCATTAGTGTAGTGTGCATTCATTGAATTTAGTGGTATTTTGTTTCTCATTACTGTTTCTGGGCCTGCCTTTTAGTTGTGCTTTGGGTCCTTTCCACATGTTTCTGGATCAAATGGGAAGCAATAAACCAGTGGATTTTTCTGAGCATAACGTGCAGGATCTTTTACTTCAGCTGCAAGTTTGATACAAATGCTTATGTAAATAGAGGAAAACTTTTTCTTTTTTGCAAAGCAATTTCTGAGAATATTAATTTAAACTTATGAAATGCTATTAGAATGTGAGGTGATACATACTGAGATTTGGTTCATATCTACCCTCATGTATCTGCTGATGCTGGGAAAAGTGCTGACAGACCTTTAAAGATGGCAAGCCTGGACTATTTCAGCTCCAAATATTTGACCTTTACTTCAGATCTTTTTAAATGAGGATTTTCTGCTGAGCCAAATAGCACAGCAGAACTTGCAGTACACTTGCTGGTTAACAGTAGCGCACATACCAGAAATGTTTTGTGGTTTTTTTGTGGGATGTTCCTTGTCCTGGATCCATGGGAGAAGATCCTAATGCTGAAGCAATGATGCTGTTTAAGGGTTTGGCATTCTTAACACTCACTGTTTTTTGTTTACTTTGCCTGTGTTCCTATAAGCATTAAACCACTAAATGGCTATTGCAGAAATTTCCCTTGTCTCTGGCTGTGCTTCACCGCTTCAGCCTGAGTTACCGAGCTCTGCCTGAGAGCCGGCACGGAGGGGAGAGCTGGGGTGGGTGCCCACAAGGAGCCAGTCAGCTGCGCCCTCGGATTCTTAGCGGTCTGTGGTGGCATTGTTAAAAATACGCTTTTAAATGACTCTTCAGTACGCACACCCGGCTCCTTCGTTTAAGAAATGCTAAATTTCGCTGTGCTGTGGTTGGGGTTTGGCTGCGGTGTGGGGAGGGAGGTGTGTGAGTTCTCCTGCACTGTCCGGGATATTTTCCCGGCAACTTCCGAGCGAGCTTTGTTGCCAGCTGGCTGTTCCCCATGATCCGCTGCAGGCCGCGCCGCGGCTCTGGCCGTGACGGATGGGGACGATCGCCCCGAGCCGGCCGGGCCGCTGCCGGCCCCCGAGTCCGCCGCGGCCTGCGGGCGCCACCTGGCGGCCGCCGGTGCCCCCGGCGCCGCCGTTGCGCCCTCAGGAGGAGCCGCTCCTGCGGGCACCGTCCCCGGCCCACCGACCGAGGGAGGCAGTGGGAAATGATGATGGCAGCGAGCCCGAGTCATCCTGAGACGAAGAAATAGAATTAGAGGAGGAACGGCCCCGCGTATACCGGCACTCGGGGTGCTCTATCCCTGCGGCCGAGACCCGGGCAGCGCCCGTGGGCTCTGAGGGAGCAGCCAGCGCTGTTCTCACGGCCTGCTGGCTCCTGGGAGCATCCACTCCCGTCTCAACGCAATTAATTAACACAAGTTGTCTTCCCGACTGCTGCTCAGCCCCTGACGTGACTGTACTTTTCTAGAGGAAATTCTCAAATGGCTTAAGATACCTTGATTTGCAAAGAGATGTTCCGGCTGCCCTTGGCTATAAGAAACACTTGCTGGCAGGAGGACAGGGCACACCAGCTGCCAAAACCCAGCAGGCAAAGGGGAAAGATTCAAAACATTGCTGACTGGTGATATCCCCATGTCTGGTGGCATCAGGCAGTGTGGTGGGGCTGGACCAACGCTGTGGTGGCCACAGGACATGTTAGAAGTGAGGGCTCATGGCCACAGCCCAGGGACCTCACACTGCTACAGTGTGGGTCGCTCACTAACTCTTCCCCCATCACAATTAATGGTAATTTATTAATTGCAATTTATTGTAATTGCAATTGATTGTGTCAATCAACCCACTAGAGCATGGGGACAGGGAAGAGAGCCCAGCAAGTCTGCTAAGGGCCTGTCCCATGTGGATGTGGCCAGCAGTGTGCCCAGGTGGCCAAGAATGCCAATGGCATCCTGGCTTGTATGAGAATCTATTTGATCAGAAGAATTAGGGAAGTGATTGTCCCTTTGGGTGCTGGTGAGGCCGCACCTTGAGCACTGTGTCTGGTTCTGGGCCCCTCAGCTCAGGAAGAACATTGAAGTGCTGGAGCACGTCCAGAGAAGGGCAGCAGAGCTGGTGAAAGGTCTACAGGGTAAGTCCTATGAGGAGCAGCTGAGGGAGCTGGGGTTGTTTAGCCTGGAGAAAAGGAGGCCCAGAGGTGACCGTATCACTATCCACAACTACTTGAAAGGAGGGTGTAGCCAGGCTGAGCTGCCTCTTCTCCCAGGCAACTGGTGACAGGATGAGAGAACATAGCCTCAAACTACACTATGGGAGGTTTAGCTTAGACATTAGGGGGAATTTCTTCACAGAAAGGGTGATTAAATATTGGAATGGACTGCACAGGGAGGGTCTGTCCTAGGAGGTGTTTAAGAAAAGACTGGACACGGCACTTGGTGCCATGGTCTTGTTGACACAGGGGTGTTTGGTCACATGTTGTACTCAAAGATCTCAGATGTCTTTTCCAACCTAATTGATTTGGTGATTCTGTGATGCTGGGGTGAAACAGCAGTCTTTGCTGTTTGAGCTGCTGGTGCCATGGGGCAGAAGTGGTTAGCGCTGCTGTGAGGAGTGACAGTGCCACCATCCTCTTCACACAAGAGGGGCTGTTAGAAAGCTGCTGTGCAAAATATTTCAGATGAGGATGGGGAGCAGACACAATTTTTGTTTGGGCTGTTTTGTTCATGAACATACAAAATTTGTCTTTCCTGGATAAAACCAGAAGACCAGTGCATCCATGACGCTGCCCCTGGCTGTTGCCTCACCTTGTTCTCTTTGGGGATCCTTGTTGGTCTTTGGGGCTTTGTTTCCCTTCCAAGCAGATCATGCAAACACCTCTTTGCCAGTTGAACCACTCAGCTACTGGGGAGTCAGAGAAGTGGGTGTATTGCCAGCTGCCCTGGGGCTGAGCCTGGCCCCAAGCCAAATTGACAGGTGTTTTCATTTCTCTAATTGTCAGCACATGCTCTGGGGAGCAGAGTAGGGAGTTTTTTTGCTTTCTCTTGGTGGTGGGGTGCACTGTGTGTCTCTTAGCCCTGACAGAATCCTGCCCATTGTGATGGAGTGTGTAGCAGCTCTTGCTGTCATACCTGAGATGTTCATTTGTTGGGCTGAACAGAACCAGCTTTGACAGACATTCCCTGGATGTGGCAAGCCTTCTATGCTGTCAGCTGCAGAATTTGCCCTGAGAGAGACGGCACTAGGTAAGTGTGTGTGTGTCTGTGTTTCAGGAATCAATATTTTATGAAATGTTTTTTAGAGAACTGCAATTCACAAATAGTCTTCATGTGCTAATTTACTGTGGATGTGGGCTAATATTGCAGTCTTAGAAGGCTGATCTTCCACTGTGTTTGAGAAAATATTTTACTTTTGTATTACTCTTTTGAAGTACCTTAGGAAATCTGCTGCATCATTCAGTCCTGGTGCAAGACTGGTAGGCTTTTGGATGAGTTTTAATGCTTTGTATCACAGATCCTCTCTTCATTTAGAGTATGTGAGCTTCTGCTGAAATTGTTTGCAGTTAACTTAAATAGCTTGGAGCTCCCCTGGTTTAGTTTTATCCTGCCCATGATAAGGTGAGTTCATGGGTGAGCACTGATGTAGCAGGTTTGATAGCCTCTCTGCCAAGACAGCACAATCTAACTAAAACACCTCCTCTTTCTCAAAACAATTTGTCTCAGAGTCCCATTTCCTAACATTTCCTTTTCTGTGTGGGCAGCTGTAGCAGGGATATACATGGAGTCCCAGCACAGTCATTAGTAGCAGCTTCTCCTGGGCACAGCTCCCCCTAACTCACAGCACACCCCAGTGCCAGAGGAGTGCATGTGAGGTGCTTGTCCTTGGCCCCTCTCTGGTTTGGCAAAGCATAAGCCACTGGTGAGCAGAGAGAGCAGGGCTCTAGAAAGCATGAGCCTACTGCCTTACAAACCTGTTGTGTTAAGCTGATTGTGTTTCTTGCTGATGAAATGAGATTGCCCTCACGTTTCTGTCTGGGATTTCCTGAATTGAAACATGGTGTGTCACTTGTGCTTGGTCTGGTGGGTCTGGGGCACGCGGTGGCCACACTGCAGAGTGAGGCTGTGCTTCCTGGGGTGGGAATGGGTACAGGCCTGCCTTGGCCCATGGGCTGAGCTGCCTGCACAGCAGCTGGTGGGTACCTGAGGGCAGGGTTACAGGCACAAAGACCTCAGCCTGCATAGCAGCAAGGGGGAGAACAGCTGAGGAGCAGAAAAACATTCAAAATGTGAACTTTCCAGAAGAAGAAAGGTTCTAAGTTTAATATTTTACAGGATAACTGGGGAAAACCTGTTGTTACTTCTCCTCAGTTTTTCTTTCCTTTGATTTACAGCCTTTAATCCCCTGGAGAAAAAGTACAGGGATTTAGCTGAAATGATTGTGTTACTGTAGCTGTCATATTCCAATTTTCTTTTATGAAGTAAGATAAACCCAAAGCAGAAAATTAAGATACTTAAACACAGAAAAGGCAGTTGTAACTTGTGCTGGTGATTCCTTGATTTTGTCTACTTCTTGTGCAAGAGAATTGTGACCACAGCCCAAAGCTGCTTGGCCGTTCTGAGATCTAGGAATCTTCCACTGGCACAGACTGCCAAAAGCCAGATATTTTCTTGTCTATTGGTTCTCAATTTATTAGCCTGAAGGCAAAAAAAGTAATATGAAACCCAGTAAGGTCAGGAGGGACCACATCAAAGGTTGAATGCAGAAATGTTTGATCATAAAATTAAAATCTATATTATAATGCTTACATGTAGTAGGGGCTGTCAAAATTGATTGCTTGTGCAAGTTTGATGAGTCTTTTGCAACCTCGTCAGTGCTTAGCTTTGCAGCCTTAGTCAGGTAGCTTTAGTGTAGTTCATGTAGACATGACCATGAATGGTTCCTTGGGTCATCAGGCAGACAGATCCTATCTGCACATCTAAAGTATTCATTAAGAGTTCACCGTGTCTGGAAGTTTAAATATACACTTGAACTTGAGCTAAAGGGTGACTCAATATATGGTGAGTGACAACACTGAAAATCGAGAAAGGAAAACTTGGTAGCAGCCATCACAGTAACCAAAGCTGCATGAGAGAGGGGCATGAGATGGGCTTGATGGAACCTGAGACACCTTCTGTAATGACAGAAGGAATTTAAGTGCTGGGTCTGTGGGTGTTGATAAAATGTGTCTGTCTGTGCTTTTGCCTCCTTTGAGTTAGTCTTCAGTGGTATCTTGGGTCAGTCTCAGAAGTGTTAGGATGGTCTGATCCCATGCAGCAGTCCTTGACAGGCCCAAGGGAGCTCAACTTGATGCTGTGGCACAGATGTTCTGCAGGACACCTTATGGGGTCTTGATGGTCCTCCTGACCTGAGGAGAGACTACTGCCTGTTGGTGGGAATAGCTCCCAGGAAATGACTGTGCCTAAAATCCACAATAGCTGTGGGAAGACCCAGAGGTGGTGATACAGAAGCTGGCTCTAAACATCTATGGAGAAACTCCACATTTTTGTACAGGAATAGTTTTTTCAGGACTTTGACCTAGTGTGTGTTGTTTTGTAATTGTACTTTGATAGTGAATTAATGCTTCTCTTCACTGGGGATGTCTTTGAGGCTCACTGGAACATAATCTAGCTCTGCTGCTTAAAGAAAACCATGGAGGGCTCTGCTTTTTCTTTCAGGTTGTGTTAATATCTTTAGAATAATGCATGATGGCACAGTAGTTGCACAGTTAACTGTGGCTTTCTGCTTTGGAATGACCCCACTAATTACACTATATAGAAAAGATGGATTAAGTGTCTTGGGAGAGCATTTTACACAGCTGACATTTAGATGGCTGGAGGATGTTGAAGGTGACACTGGAAATGACATGCCCAAACTCTGCTGATGTGCCCAGGAAGCTGAGGATACATTGGTAGCTGGGTGGAAGCTGGTGGAAACACCAGAAGGACCCTTTTTCACCTCTCTTTGTGGAGCTGAACATTGCCAGAGGTGGAGACAGATATGTGTCCCTCCACATAGAGCAGCAGAGAGATCTCACTGTCCACTCCCTCCCTGACCCCATGAAGTCTTTACAGCTCTCCTTGAATCCAAAGGTGTCCATTGTTGTCTGACAAAGCTTTCCAGTTGTGCCCATTGCAGCTGTTTCTGCTCCTCGGCTTTCCAGGTTTTGATTTGTAGCAAATATCAGCAGCACTGACTTCTGGCAGGCAGATGGAAAAATACATACCTTATGGAGTAAACATTGACAGCTGTGAGCCACAGCCTGTGTGAATTTCACTGTTGCAAGACAAAGGGTCAGACATGGAATGCAGGGTAAAAATAATGCTCAAAATCAGCATTTTTGAGCTAAGTATTGTAGGTGTTTTGGGTCTTTTCTGGTTGGTTGCTTTATTTTGGTTGGTTGGTTTTGGAATTTTTTTTTGCTCTTCTGAGTAGATACATGCTTTGCTTACTTCCTAATGTTTGCTTCCTAAAACCCCACACAACAAAAGATACAAGGTGACATCATGGAGAAGCATAAGGTTCCTTAAAAATAAGCCTAAATTTTACCTGCAGCTGTTATTTCTATTTGAATTGCAGGCATCCATTTCCCTTATTGTGAAGGCTTCATTGCACCTGTTTTAAAATGCATTTGTCTCTTTTAGATTGGTTTTTTTTTGTTTGTTTGTTTGGTTTTTTTTTGTTTTTTTTTTTTTTTTTGTGGCTTGTTTGCTTTTCTTTTCGTGCTGGAAGAATCCCCCTTTTCTCTTGCTGGGTGTTTGGCTGTTGTACTACAGGACAGTGACATCTGGGCCATAACCCTATGGACTTCTCTGGCTGTGCCACATGACATGACAGCCTGGGTATCCTGTGAACCAGCCCTCTCTGAGAGTGGATTTCTTTTGTTGATGTTTTGTATTTGTGGATTTGATTAAAATTCTTGGTGGTGTGAATGTACAGTACGGCTTTTCTTGGGTAATGAACGCTGTGATGTTGTGTGGGTGTGCAGTATTTAGGTATTGCATTTACTTGTGACAGCAGCAATAACACTTTCTCATTAACTATCTTCTGAAATCTAATTTCATGATGTCAAAAAGTTACTACTTTCATCTCACCAACATAACCCAAGTCCCTACCCCAGCATAACTCAAAAGGTTGCTGGAAAAATGCACAGTCTCTTGGTTTTTTAGTAGGTGAATAGGAATAAAATTATGAGCCTTTAAACTAAATAATAATTTTTTCCTTGTAGCCTGAGATCTGTTCAATCAATAATCTTTCTGCTAACTCTAGGGAGAATTTTAGTTGCCTCCATAAAATGTTTTAATTATTTAAAATCATAAAATATAAGTAGGCACAATTTGCTTGGAACTCATTAGGGAAATATATGAATAAGAAGAAAAGATAATGTTTGCTTCTGCATTAATTTAAAGCAGTCTCTAAAATATGAAATCTAATCCTGGAAAGCAGTGACTTATCATCAATGTTTATTTTTCTTATAATCAGAGTAAATATTAAAGCAGCTAGTTATGTGCTTATCCCTACAGTATTGCACTGAGCCAAAAAGGAAGATAAATAACTTGTCTGAAATCTCCCATTCATTTCCCTCTTTTGCAGGTTTTATGTTTGTTCATTTCCTTTTTCAAAACATTGCTTCAGAAATTATTATAAAACAGGTGACTTAGAAACCATGAGTAGCTGCAAATGCATGAGGCCAATTTTGTGTGATTAGAATTATGCAGAGGTAATGCTTTATATTTGTGCAGAGCCTTTTCATCTAGTGCAGATCACTGGCACAATATGCAGCAGCAGAGAAATGCCACAGCCCTGGGAAAAGGCTTAGCAGACCAGAGAGCAGAGCAAGTGATGAGTTAGGAAACAAAAGAATTTCTTTAAGCTTCTCTGAAGAAACTTCAGTGCTCACTGTGGCAGGAAATGCTCATTTGCAGCTCTTAGATGTGCACAGAGGGAAAAATCAGCTTTGTCATTCTCTTGCTCCGTACTTGTTTGGGATGTCATCAGCAATCCCTTCCCAAAAGATGCTTCTTGTTGTATTTGTGATTCCCACATTTTCATTCTGGGAAGGCCATGATAGTGCTACCTCTCCCATTAAAATGCAATGAGCATTAAAATCAAATGTGCTGCAAACCACGCAGAAATGGGCCCAGATTGTTTGTGTGTGGGGTGCTTTAGGTTATTCTACTGCGTTGGTCTGGCTGTTCTGTGGAAGAAGGGATGGAGCCACTCAGCACGGTCACCTTCCTCAATGGAGGAGACCTGTGCACTTTCAGTAGATGGGATAGATAAAACCGAGCTGTATTAATCTCAGCTAGTAAGGTGTTGTGGTTAACCTCACCTAGCAACTAAGCCCCACACAGCTGCTGATTAAAAACACTTGAGTTTGTTAAAAGGACTGACGGTGGTGTCAGAGGTTCAGTAAATGCCCGAAAGTTATGTTACACTCAGTAGCCCAGTTTTTCTTTAGACCATTGCTTTCTTTAGTAACTGAGGGACTGAGGATACTCCCTGCATCATCCCCCAATGTCCCAGCAGGATTAAAATCTGCAGCATTGAAAATGCAGAACCAAGCCTTGAGCCCTGTGTCTACCCTTGGACAATGAGCTGGTTTTTTTGGGGGTAGCCTTCTCTCTAGATTTCTGAGCATTTAGTCTCAGTCCTGCTCATTTAATCAGCTAGTAGGGATGCAAAGCCTACTCTCAAAAAGTCTTCAGTTCCCTGTCACCCACGTAAATATCATACCATACCATTTTGAATGTGTACCTTTGGAGTAGGGACTCAGATACGTAACCAGCAGCTAGGATTACATGCTTTAATTCTCATGGTGGCTCCTGGGAGTTACCACACTAGGGGAAATTCTTTTTTTCATTGTTGTTGTCATTCTTTTCTATTTAATGACCCTTCCTTCAGCCCCATTTGCTTCTGAGCAAGTCCCAGCTGTACATTTGTCACCTGTGTTGGCTGGGATCCTCTCGTGCAAGCAGAAGAGATGTTGGAATTGCAGGAACAGCTGGGCTGGGAGGGTTTGGGCAGCAGCTGTGCCCCTGGGTCAGCTCTTCTCCTGGGGCAGAAAATCCTGAGCCTCTACAGCGTGAGCAGTAGCTCAGGCAGGTGTATTGCCTGTGAGGGGTGAGCAGATCCAGCAGACCCAAGAGCTTCCATACCTGGTGTCTCCATTAGAGAGAGACAAAGACTTGGCACTGTGTTATTGGGTGGCCCATTCTCATCAGCTAATGGAACTCTAAATTCTCATTGCCCCACAAATTCCCCATAGTCGATTCACCACTCAAATTAAACCATGATGATATATTATCAACAGTCATTTCATAGTAAGGGTGAAGGATCAAATGCAGTTAGCAGTGATGAATTCCAGATGTGCAGGACAGAAGCCTGAAGAGAAGGCCAGTTTCTGAGTAACTACAAGATAGAGTAATGCATTCTAAATATTTGATTCAATTAAGCTTCCTTCTGCTCTTTGTTTCCACTTACAGATGGCTCATCAATCTATAGTTTAGGGACACATTGCTATTCTTTCTAATGGTAATTAGGTGATCAGGATGGAGACAGGTTTGATGAAATACTCACATTATGATCTGCATATTTAAAACGGAACAGAGCCCAAAGCAGAGGCAAAATGATAGCTGGCTGCTGCACATGGCTTTAGCCTCAGGCACTTGATAGGTCTTCCTCTAACATAGGTAATGGGGACTTTGCTAGTGCCCACCATGGAAAGAATAGTTATTTTTTAAATTATTCAACTATGAGTGCTTGTATCTAGTTTTGAATGTTGCTAAACTCTAGTTTCTTGCAAAAATACTCATGATGCTTGCCCATTTTTGGCTCAGTTTCACTGGGAGGATTCTTGCAACCTGGAAAATAGTAGAAAAAGAATTGCAGAGTCTGTGATTGATCTTCCAATGACTTCTCCATGTTTGGGAAAGGCCACCATGGTACTTTTAAGGCAGGGTATGTATTCTTAACAGCTTCTAGCTTGCACAAGTTTATCAGCCACTAGCCTCTGAAAGCAGGAAAATTTGAGAAGATACCCTTGCTGTTAAAGTGTCCCATTTTGTGTTTTTAACCCTTAGGATTCTTTTGGTATCTACTGACAAAGTAAAACTGTAAAGTAGAACATGGCCAGAAGCTCTGCATGCAAATGTGTAACGATTCTGTACCCTCCTTTAGCCACTCCATCTGAGAGCTGTTACAGCCACTAAGAATTTAATAAGGTATCATTTCTTTTATGCAGAGAAGAAATTTGAGGAGTGCAGAGGTTTTAGGCTCTGAGGGTAAATCTGTACTCAGAAAATAAATTGGGTAAACTTCATACCCTATTTAAATTCTCATTTAAGGGCAACACGTACCTTGTCCTGGCCTTCTACCAGACATGGATTTTGCAGTCAGTCCTCAATTAAGCAGATCCTGATATGCTTTGCTGAATCAGGGTTTTAAGTGGAAGTGACAGAAATAGAATTGAGATCTCCTCAGTCATAACCCTACTCTGAAGCCACCAGGCAATGCTTCCTTCCTTCATTGCTCTCCACCACAGTATGCTAAGGCAAGTGTCTGAGACAGGCAAGAGCCAGGCTCTGAACTTCTGCCCCTTAACAGAACCCAAGCCACCCAGCTGAAATTTCAAAAATATGAGCCAAGTAGACAGTCTTAAACATTCTGAGACAAGAAATCTTTGTCCCCCAGTGTCTTGAGTCATTCAAGTGCATTGTTTAAGCAAATGGATGAAGTATTCTCTTAGTTCTGATACAGCTTCCCTTCAGGATGTCAACAAAACTGAACATCTCTTTCCTCTATACGTATGATACCCAGTGTTATCAGTCCCCCAAAACAGTTACCAGTGAAGCTTTTGCCTGCAAAATCCTACTTTCAGTTCCTTATTTTATCAATTTTTATCTGTACTAAAGAATTGTGGGCTGAAATTTTGTTACATGCTTCCTAGGGAAGGGAATCTCTGTTTGCAATAACAGTTTGAACAGCCAGTTCACAGCTGTATTGCAACCTTATACAATCAGAATCCTTCTGTAGGCTTGCCACCAATACTCTGTGTTTGCATCTTTCTAGGAAACAAGCATCTAGCAAGTTGCTTCTTTGAGGGGGCAAGGGGGAGTGACACAGGAAAGAGGGAGAATTGTTTTGGTTTACTTCTTGCCCATCTGTTTTTCCTCATACTGACTTAAAAAAATTTTGAAAAATCTATCTGCACTGTTACCTAGGCTAAAGAAATCCAGTTCTTGTGCAAAAAGGTTTTAGAGAGTACAGCTACTGTATTGTGAATACTGTTTGTCCTTTGGCAAGCTTTTAAAAACAACTCTTTTTTTTCATATTATGTCTTTTTGAGGCTTGTTCTGTAGTATCTTTCAAAGATAAGGAATGACTTACAATATTTTTAGTCTGAGAAGGCTAGCAATCTCCTTGATGTCATTTCATTAAAAATCCATTTTTCTATTATGACTATAAACATTAATAAACTGCACTTCTTTTCCTTTTGATGGTACTGACTGATTATTCCATTATTCAAGAGGCTCTTCTAGGACAGAAAATTACTTTGTTGTATTGAGGCTCTGGGACAATCTATAGAGGGGGATTTTTTCAACCACTCTCTTACAAGGACAATTTCACATAAGTTTATTTCCTTTATTACAATTAAAGTAAGAAACCATAGTAGATCTTATAATAAATCTCTGTTCTCTACTTAGTTGCCCTCAGGATCCAGCTGCTCCTAAAGTCTACTTTCCCAGGCTATGCTATCCAGTGGAGATATAGGTTAAATTGAATTTTTTTACTGTTCCACCTCCATTTTTCCTGATGATTTGATTGATATTTCTCATCTGCTGGGCTTCCTCGTGTTACAACTTGAATGCTAATGTGACTCCATCTCCCACTGGGAGCATGCTGATATTGACACGCGCATCCCTGAGAAGCTTCTCATTGAGGCGGTGGATACTCTGTGCTGCCAAGTCATCCTTCCTTGGTTTTAGCACCTTTCCATTCCAAAAGACCTATTGAAAAAAGAAATATGATGCACCTCCTTCGTTCTAATATGGTCCTTGGACCACAAAGGAAGCTTTGGAAAAGTTCCTGTATATTTCTTAGAGATTGATATTATTTGTTGTATTTCAGACATCTAATGATCTCTGACAGGGAACTCTCAAAAGTAAGTGGGATTGAGAGTACACAGAACTTGCTAATTGTACTTCTACTGTAGATTTGAAGCCAAAATCAAAAAAGATGTCTTTAAAGATAGGTTTTTTAAGAGCTCCTATTTGGCTGCCACCATAACCCCAATGGTGCCTGAAGTTCAATATCCTTTGTTTCTTGTAAATGTAGTTAATTGATAACTTATTAATAGTTACTGATTACAAGTGCTACTTTTGATCTTGTGTAAGTACTATATATAGGCTACAAGACAAACAAGAATAATACAGAGCATTCTCTGTAATGATAACAAAAAAAATTCTATGATTTCTATTAGTGTTTTATATAGCTTACCTTAGGAGTTTATGTTGAATTTTCTTTTTGATTGTGTTATATGTAACTGCCTGTGCATTACCATCAGAACTGCAATACTTACATTATCAATAGCTATTATTCCCCCTTTCTTTATGAGGTGAAAGCATTTTTCATAGTACTCATTGTAGCTTTCTTTATCGGCATCAATGAAAGCGAAGTCAAAGGTTTCCGCTTCTCCATTGGCCAACAGTTCATCTAGATGAGCAACACAGTGAGTTGTTATACCCTGGTTAGTGCTGTGTAGGAGGAAGTAATCCATTTGTGTCAAAGCTCTCATTAAATGTTTTCTGCTGCCTTGACCATGCAGCCTATTCCTTCACAGGTAATTACTAGAAAAGCTTATCCCACAGAAACCAATCTAGACATTATGTATGCCATAAAACACGCAGTTACCGAGGTCTGCATGCTTAGGAGTTTGTGGACTAGCTCCAAACCTGAAGGATACAGCTGGGACTGCTGAAAGGTACAGCAAAAACAAGTCAAGCACTTTGAAATTGGACATACTCTACACCTTCAGCTATTTTTACAGCTGAGAACTGTTTTCTTGAGTGGATTAGAATTTTTCTCACTTTATGAACAGGTTCTAAATGCTAATCTTTGCTTGCAGATCAAGGGCCACGACACAGGTCATGAACAAACCCTGTCAGAGATATTTACAGTAAAAAACTACTGTAAGTAGTCCGTCTCTGGGCCAAGGCAAGTAGAATTCAGTTTTAAGTTCTCCTAAAGAGATTTATTGACTGAGAATTCCAAATTGCCAGTTTCAGAGGAGGTGATTTCTGTCTCCTAAGGTCCTCTGACGCCCTTAGCCTCTGTCAGCAGATCATCGTTCTGTCTGAAGCAATGCCTGGACAAAGCATTGCTTTGATAGACTTCAAGGAGTGTGCATAGCAGCAAACTGCCTGTATTTGCCTCTAGAAAGGATGGGTTTGAAAGTAATACAAGGTTATCAGGTGGGGATCCACCAAATACCTTTGGTGGAAACCTTCTGCATCCAACAATCCTAGAAAATGTATTGTATTTTCAGAACATATATTAGTATTTCCTCTGCCCCACATTTTCTCTTTCCTTGAATAAGAGAAGTCATTCCCTCACTAATGGCCTGGCATGCTTTTGGCACATCCTAAATTTGAACTTCTCTGAACACAATTCAGCCTAAGTTATATATTGGCTTCTGAATTTTTTCTGCACCTCAGCCCTTTCAGGGAACTCTTCCTCTCTTAACAAAGGAATACTTGCTTAGAATGGACAATGCTAAGAGAAATTTGGCTTTGTTTGATTAATCTGTTTTAATCAGCTTTCCAGAAGCAGTATAGTATTTGATAAATTAAACAAAGTGATGTACAGGACAGCTGAGTGACCAGTACAGCCCACACAGGACAAGCATTTTCTTCCTCTCTCCTAGTAGGTAGGAAAACTGTGAATTCCTAAAGATTTTTATTTTTTAATATAAGAGAAGCTGCCTACCTATTAGCAAAAGGGATCACATTCACAACCATATTTGGTCTTAAATTTCATCACTATTGCATCCCTCTTCTATTTCTAGGAAAGGGGAGACAATTTGTTATTTCAGGTTACTTACCAAGTGTTTGAATTGCTGGCTTAATCCGCAGGTCAATTTTATGCTCTACTCCTGCCTAAGATGAAAAAGAACAGTGTTGATAGTAGGCTGTTAGTAGGCTGTACTCAGGGAGTGACTGGGGTTCAGATAGTTTTCCTATTATTTCTGGATTCCAAACACCACTTATTTTTCTTCCCAAACAGAACTCTATCAGCCTCCTTTAATAGTAAGAATATTTCTGTGTGAATTTGCAAGTCTAAAATAACAAAATCTCTTCACATGTAAAGGCAGCTGTCCCCATTGTGTACAGGAGATGCTGCTTACCTCCTTCCACAGTGGCCTTCCAATTTTGGCATAGTCCTCATTTATATCACAGGCAATAACTCGGCCATCATCTGGCAGGACAAGTGCCATACTCAAGGCATTATAACCTGTGAAGACACCTAGGAAAATCATAAGAGACATCAACACGTTGTGTTGTGGAAAAAGGGTTACAGGGCTCTCTTTAGGAATAAAATCACCAAAGGAATCAAGGATGGCAATTTGTTTATAGACAGTAAAGATTTTTCATTTTTCCTTATATTTTAATGTAATGGTAGGTTGAGAAGAAGTTTTTTTTTTTAGCAAACTTCAATGTTAGCTTTTTCCAAAAGGCTCATGGACAGACAAGGCAGAGTCTGGTCTTGAATGTGTAACCTAGAGAGACTGGATGAGCAGCAAAATACCAGGGAATTGTAACAGCCAGGCCAAGAATGAAGATGGTGGGAAGCCATACCTGGCTGCTCAGCATCAGTCTGTCTTTTAGGACATCCTAGTAATATAGGTGTGTCAAGCAAAGTGGATTTGATACAGGGCCTGTGGAGCAAAATCTCTTCTTCTAGCAAGAAAGTGATACAGGAAGGACAGAATACACCCTGTCCTGCAACTGTTGAAGACTCAAGAGATCTATTTAGCTCAGTTTTTCAGATTGCCTCAGAATGGATGAGCCATCCATGCTGATGCCGGAACTACTTAATGCACAGTTAGACAAAGTGGCAACCAAGTGCAAATCAGACCCTCCTTTTCATGCTGTAGTTTGCCCACCTGTTTGTTGACAGTTATGCAGTACCTTCCTGTATTTGGATATTTTATGTTAAACATGGCTGTTTTTGGAGAGTGATAGTCAAGAGTTTTATTTTACTACAAAGTGACACCCTTACCTATTTCAATAACTTTCTTGGCTTTAATGAGTTTGGCCAAATTTGCCATAAGCTGAGCCTCCTCACAGGACACCATCATTCTGCCATGGGGATGATCAGCAGTGAGCTAGGAAAGGGAAAAAAAACCCCATATCACATCAAACAAAAATCAAATCTACCAAACCAATATCCTAAAGAAAAAAACCCACTGAAACTCCAGGAAGAACAGACACCTCTGTCTTCTCATTTTAGATCGCTTTGTGGATGGAGCTAGATGGAGCCATCTATGAGCCAGAAATTGGCTTGAATTTAACTATAAGTAAGGAGGATGTTATGTGTGTCATAAGCAGTGGGTATTACCATGGCTGTGGCAAATGCAGCAATATCTGTAACTAAATGGAGAATCATAGAGGAACTTTGACTGTGAAAGTCCTTTATTTCTGTGAATTTGCACAAACAGATGTGCTTCCTTTAAGATGTGTAGAATGCTTTAGTGAACTGCTAGGTTCATGTCTGCCAAAGGTCAGACCATGTAGTCCAGGCTACATAATACAAACTTGGAGAATCTGTGCCCATCCCAGGGTGGAAGGGCTCTTGGCACTGAGGAATGGGCAATGGGAGAAGCAGGAATGTGCCATGACAGTTGAAGGGAAAGTATATCTTCCCATTTCTTTTCTTCTGCTAGGGATCATTCCAACCAACCTCTTCCAGCACTTAGTATTTAATTTCTTTTATAGAAAAACAGTTTGTTTCACCTGAAATGACTCAAACCTGAGTCAGGGTATCTGGTCTCATCTCTGACACTGGAGCCTGATGGAAGACATCACTTCTCTGAGCTACAGGTTCCTTACATGCCAACCAAAGTGAACAGAAGTAATTTGTTCAAGTCCAAATCAAGTGCAGCCCTGACACATGGTCCTGGGAGCCAAGGATAGAAAGACATGTCTACAATGTATGCCAATACTATTAAATACTCATGTAGCTAGCCCTGAACATAGAAGAGTCTGGGTATTACCAGTATAAAAAACCCCTCTAGTGGGTATGCAAATGAGACAGAGGAGGGAGATGTGACCAGGATCCCAGCAGCTCGGGGTGTGGGTGATACTGACCAGACGCAGCTTCTTTAGAATTGGATGTTCCCGCAAGGAGTGATCCAGTATGTATTGCCGGAGAGGACTATTTTTCCTGATCATACCACTCGGCGTCCCAAAGATGAAAGAAGGGTATCTTTTACCTACCAAAAAATAAGTAATAAGAACTTTTACACTTTTCAGTTATTGCCATTTTAAAGAAAGTAAACATTGAAGTATTACTAAAGGTTAAAAAGTTCTCTGCTGTAAAACAGCCATGAAGTGCCACATAGCTGGACAACCAGGTGGACTATAATTTTTTCCCCTTCTCCTTTTTAGCCTCTAAGATGTCCAGTCCAGGCCTCCAAAGGCTGAAAGAGAAAGGCTTCAGTACTGTGTTGTTCAGTGGCCAATGTGATGGTTACAAACTGCCATAATCTTACAGGAAAAGTAACCCCATCAAAACTCAAAGGGCAAGTTTAAAGAGAGATACATGAATGAGATGCACAATTTTCTTAGTCTGTGGTCCTTCTTTTGCAGATGAATAGAGGCCACCGGGTTTTAGCTCCATCATCTGATGTGTCTTCTCAAACCCTGTGCTCTCCTCATGATGCTGTCCTGCCCTCCAGCCAGGGGAAATGTGGTATTGCAAAATGCCTTCTTTAGCATGAAACCAGTAAGCAGACAAAGTAGGTGCTGAAAGTTGAAGTTTTAGTACATGTCTACTCAAATACAGAACTGACTGCAGCTTTCATGCCCAATGTTTCTTTGACCAAATGGATTAACTATTTTGAAGAAATAACAACAAATTCATTTCCACATCTCCTGGTAGTTGTTTGCTACGACAGAACGCTTTTATTTCGAGGGGTTTATTTTCTGTTAATGGTTCTATTTTATAGACGATCACGCCGAGATGTAAATTATTTCAACAACTTGCCTTAAATCAAAGATTAAGCAAGTGCCCGTGTTACAAACCCAACACCAGTCTCCTTCCCCTCCTGGATCGTGGGCTCGTTCTTCCGGTACACCCGGGGGGTGGAAGCGAAACTGCTACCAGAACAATGCTGTGCGCAAGGACCACACCCCGGCCTTGCCGGGCTGGCCGAACAAATGCAGGCAGGGCACCGGGCGGGCAGCGTGTCCTCGTTTTCGCTGGACTTTGTCCCCGGCCCCACACTGCGGTAGCTGGATTACAGGGAGCGGCTTGGGCTCTAGGAACACCACTGTATTTACTGCAGCAGCTCAGCAAAATAAATCTCTGCCGGCAGCCCCAAGGGGTCTGCTCCCTGACGGCACCCGGGACCCCTGCCCGCCCTGGGACGGATCTGCCGGGCGCTGCTGTTCCCGTGCGGCCCCCGGCGCGGACACGACGAAGGCGCAGCCTTCACATCTCCGTGTATGTGGCTTGGGGGCGCCGCTTACCTGCAAGCACACCCGCGGCAAAGGCGACCCCCAGCACCGCCGTCCCCACGGCCACTTCTTTGGGCACGCTGAGAAGCGGCATCTTGGAGCCGGCAGCGAGGGGAGCGGCGCCGCCGGGTTACGTGCGGGGCGCTCCGCCTGCCCGGGCGGGCGGGGCCGCGCTGCCCGTGGTGCCGGCCCGGCGGGTTCGGCTCGTCCCGGTGGCTCTTAGCGTGCCGCTTCCCCGCGTGCCGGATCCTGGGCTGGCTGGGGTGGCGGGAGGGTGGGTCACCCGCGGGAGGTGTGCGCCTTCCTCTCGGTGACATACTCGGTTGTGCTGCGTAAGGTGACAAAGACAGCACCCGGGATTTGTGCCACCACCTCCTCAGAGGCTGGTTGTGGTACAGCTTCACCGCAGTCTTCGTTTTAAAACATACCCAAGTGTGCTCGTAATGGGCTCTCATGAAGCCTTTCACAGAAATATGCCCGTAAGAGGCTTGGTACCCCAACTAGCCCGGGAAGTGAGCTCTCCTTCCCCTAGGACACAGGTTTCTTTGCAGCTGAGGCCTGAGCAATTACTCGTCAAACAGCATGAAAGATTTTGGAATTTTAGTCTTGTGACCTGTGAGTCTCCAGGTGAAAGGAGTCAGGGGGGATTCTCCAGTGGAGGGGGAATGGGACCTCGTTTCCTCCGCTGCTGTTTCAGCCCCCTTCTGCAGTACCTTCCAGGTGAGGTCGAGCAGTGCCCTTGCCACTGCCTAACAGCCTTGTTGAGGGATCTCATCCCTGGCCAAATCTGTTGCTGAGGGAGTTGGTTTATAAGTTGGTTTATAAGTAACAAGTGATTGTGTAATCTTTTTTATGTCAGCCTAAACTTTTTTGTGCTTCTGTGCCTTTTGGAGATGGGCTGGGAATTCAGGTTTCATTTTGTGAAGTATTGGTAATATCTGGGTCTTGGAAAACACAAGCAAAATATGGAGATCTATTATTTTGACATTCTATGGGAGATGAAATTAGTGCCATTGCACACAGACTAGAAATACATAGGAATGGATTGGGTTGCAACTTGGCCTCCACAGATGTAGGATGAAAGCTGGTAAAAATTCCGTTTTGGCGCATATTCTATCTTCAGAAAGCCAGATGAATTGTGTGTTGGTAGGTTTGGATGAAAACATATCAACTACTTCCCTATGCTAGCAAAACAAATGTCAGTGCAGTTTTAGTCAGTGTTAGTGCTTTTTAAAGTACATCTTAAGTGTGGGATTAAGTATATCACCAGGGTATTTATGGGAAATGTATTTGCCAATCACTGCATTTTTAGTGTGTTAGAGCTTATTTACAAAGACTTGCCCCCAGAGCTCTTGTATTTCTTTTGCAGCAACTAATCATGCCACTCACAAGGGAGTCTGCTGTGATTTCTGATTTGCAGAACAAAGTAAGACATATGATCTGTCTTAGCAGATAAAATAACTTCCAGTTCTCTTCTAGAATTTATTTGATTTTGAAAGCTGTGAGTGTTGTTGGTTTCTTAGTGGCTTTTTTTCATTCAGCGTCTTGTCACTTTCTCTGTGTACATTTTGAGTTCGTAAATGAGAGCATTTCATCCCGTCTTTCAGAAGATGAGTTATCAGCATGTGCTGCAACGTGTCAGTTTTAGGCCGACGACTGTAAGAGGCAACAATTCTTGCGGCGGCCATAAATCAGATTTGTGACGGTGCGGCTCCATCTAGTGATTCTTCTCTACAACTGCAGCCTGAGGGAGAGGAACTGTGGGTTACTCTCTTCCATGAAACACACTAAGTGCAAGCTTCCAGTGTTGTGTTGACCTCTCGACTCGAAGAGATGACCCATTTGGATATCTCTGGGAACGTCAAGTTTCTGAAAGCTCCAAGAGAATTGGTGACCTGAATTGGTAATATACTTGAAAGTGTTTCTGAAATTCCTCCCACCCCCAAGCTATTAATCAGTAATAGCTTACCTTTGCTGGCAGTGTCAGGTGTTTTACCATATCACTGTCCTGGACAACAGGTTGTTTCCTTTAGATAAAGAAGTCGATTTTCAGATATCTAAGATATGATGAAAAACTTTCATGAAAGGTTCAGAAGAGTTATAATCTCCCAGCTGGATAGAATGGAGCCATCAGCTTTTCTTTGAGCCATTTGCATTTTCAATTTGCTTAACTCTGTGATATATATGGAACAGAAAACTTTGATTAACAGATTTATTAGATATGTGCTTGCAGTGTGCTGTGGCTACCTGAGCATTTAAACATTTTGGTAGATTTCTGCCTTCTACTTGTGCTAAGTAGGGTGAAGGCTACCTAGAGATTATAAACTGAGGATAATATGGGCTTGGATACAAACCCCACTGCTCCCTAAATCTGTAAGGTCAGTCCAGTTGCACAGACTTCATGGGAGTTCAGGATTGCTCCCAGTGCCATAGTCAGGAGGCATATTTGCTATGCCTGAAAGTCCCTTCTCTCTTGGACTGCATTCTAGAGAGGGTAGGAGGGTTTTGGCAGCATGTTCAGGCTGGAGCCAGAACATGATCGCATTTGTAAAACATATGGAGCAGGACAGACAGGATAGGGGCTGACCTCAGGGTGTACAAATCCTCATTTTATTCATATAGATAATCTATTCGAGGTTTTACAGACACTGGGTAATTGTTATATGAAATAGCCTATTCTTCTCCTGAAACCTTCCTTCCAGGACTGTTTTTCTATGTGAGAATGTTGCACACCATCTGCCTCGGTGTCATCTGTGTAGACTTATTGTAGAAATGGGACTGGCAGAGAGTTAGCCTACTGATAAGGCTGTCATCTCACTTCTGGGTTTCTGCCTTCCATTTGCAACTATTTTTACATGGACCAGTTGTGCCTGGTAACTGAGGCACCACTGTAAAATGCTAAATGACTTGCCCTGAGTATAGAAAGTTTTTCCTTTCACTGTCCTCAAAATTTACATTTTTTTTTCTGCTGTTGTTTTTATTTCCCTCTTCACTCTTCCATGTGTCAACTACCTGAACTCAGCCTGCTCTGGCAGGCTGTGCCTTCCAGGTCATGGGTGATGTTCTGTGGCCTCCTCCAAGGTGGTGGTAAAGAGTCATGAGCATCTGATTGTCTTACTTGCACTGGAAAGAAGTAAAATCTATGGGTGTTCCAGCCTCTGTCCAGCAGGAACAGCCTGGGTATAGATGACTCTTTCTAAAATCATACTCACTCTGTGGTGGAAAATCACTGTGTATCACAGATATCCCAAAGTATGTACAGGCATGTTTGACCAGCACAACCCACTGGAAATAAGCCCTGCATGTATTGTTGCCCTACACATTTGTTGAAGCTGTATTGGCCTGTGACACTGGAAAGCATTCAGTGGAGTTGCATGTTGTGTCTGCTTCATTCAGGCTGCAGTGGTGTGGCTTCAAGTGTAATTTAAACGTTGCTTACTTAAAATCTCAGTTATCTAGACATTGTTCTCCTCTGTTTACAATGAGGATAGCAGTTACACAGTCCTCTAAATAATGTCAAAGTGTTGAAATGCAAGTGTAAATGCTACATGTGTTTAGTTTAGTGAGTAAAGTGGAAAAATGTTTGATGCTTGTGTACAGCTGAAAGAGAAGACAGCTGTCTTTGTCCCCAAACGCTTGCAATGTGAATGTAAAACCATGTCATGGGCAGGAAGTGTAGGGAATTGGATTGTATTGAGCTGTGTGCTTGGCAGTAGCCTAACTCAAATTTCTGAGGAGAAATCAGAGCAAAGTTTAAAGGAGTGATCATGAGGAAGGAAAATGAAGTTTGGAGCTTTTTAAAAGTTTACATCTGGTATAAGTGCAGAATGAGTAAAAGCCCAAATACAAGAAGAAACCAAAGAAGAATGCATTCATGCATTCCTATGGTCAGATTAATTGCTGAAAATGCTGGTTGGGTTGAAATTCTGGGTGAATGGGACTTGAATGAGATGAGAGCCAGGAGAAGAAGTTGTACTAAGCAAGGTAATAAGACCTTAGACAAACCTTTTAATTGTCAAGATGAAAATACAATCTTGAAAATATGTAAAAATATTTCTGCTTGTTTATGCATAGCTGAGTGTGAAGGTTTGGAGTGAAATGAGGGTTGATAATGAAGAGTTATATGTTGAGTGATAGGCAAAATAGTAATTTTTATCTATATTGATGGAGCAAAAAGTTTGATCTTAGCCATCCTCAGAAAAACGTTTGACACAGATTGGGATTTTAATCTGGTTTAAGAAGATAGGAGGGAAGAGGCGTATTTGCAAGTTGTCTGCACAGACACTGGATGAATACCTGCATAGATTGGGTCTGATACTCAGAAAAGACATCAGGCCATGAATTCCTTACCTTTTAAGATACTCACAAATAAGCAAACCCAGAAGCATTCAATTGTATTTCTTTATTCTATTTTAATAGGTTTTTGTAATATCTCTTTTTAAAAAATTGATACAGATCTTATTCACCATATTTGTGTTCATTCATCTGTCTTGGGTGTTGTGGTTGAAAAATGTGTATATTTTATAATTTTACAGTCCACAGTGTATATCCCCTTGCCAGACCTCGATAAATCACTTGATGGTATATTTTAGAGGACTGTACATGAAATTATTTTTTTATTCACAATTGAGAGTTCTTATTTTTTCTAATTGGTTTTGCTATGTATTTGTCTGTTCCATCCCTGTTATCTTTCTAGTATTGTGCTTAACATTTAATTGTGCAGTTCTGTAAAGCAGGGTATGCCATTTAGCAGCATAACCTGCTTGACCTTAGAGACAGTCATTCCAGACATATTTGTTGTAGCAATTTTTTCCCCCATAAATGTTCATTCATCTTCTCAGCTAAAAATCTTGGAATTTTTAGAATGGTATGTTTTTTTAACAAAAAAAGTTGCGATAAATGAAATTGCTCTCAAATTTTTTTTTGGTTGAATTCAGTAATTTGAAATGACTAATAGTTTCCCAAATACTCATCATTGCTTTTGAAGTCATCTGGATTTTTTATCAGATGAACTGTAAGTAGCAAAGCTTCCTTTAATATGATTCATTGTCCAGCTGGAGGGTAATCACTGAAATGGAACACAGACATGAACAATGACTTTAACTAAGTTGGTTCAGCTACTTTCATCCTGCTCAGCTACTTCTATTGCATTCAGTCTTTTGTGGGAGCTTTTAAAGTGTGTCTTTCCATAACAGCTTGTAAAGGCTGTGGTACCTTCACATCTATTTCAAGGCTAAGATATCAACATTTCAAATGCTGCTGCTAAGAAAGCAGGTGATTCATGAGCCCATAAGCCTTAAGCCATTAAACTTGCAAACAGTGAATGGTTTAGAAACGGTTTTCAGCTAGAAGCATTTTGACATATTGGTAAATATTTTCAGGCCTTACTGGCTTACAGGCCAACATTTTGAATATATATGACTACTTTTTGCAATCTCATTACAAGACTAGGTTGAGCTTTGGACATACAAATATCGTGAGGAGAGATAGCCCCTGCCAAGCAGCATAATTCCCAGTGCAAAATACATTAATGGCTTCAATGGCAATATTCCACAAGTATCAAGGACTGTAAAACTCAAATTGAGCTTGACTGGGGGAGACCCAGTGAAATGGCTTGTTCAGTGGCCCAGCTTGACAGATCCAATGATAGAAGCAGTTCTCGTGACAAAGGAGTCAAAGTACATGGATCAGAGGCACATTGAATTCCTCAAAACAGGTGTCAGACTTTTTTGAATGATCTCCTTCCAGGTCACAGTCCAGCCTCATGCTTGGAACAAGTGCATGGACTGTGTTTATTACTGAAGAATAAAGCTTAACATTAATTTGCTCCTACAAATGGTCCCCATGTGATTGAAATAGACACAGCTTGAGTGGAGCATTCTGCTTCACTTACAAAGCCTGCTGTAAGTCTCAAGAAGCTGCTCCACTTAAGCCTTAAATTGTGTAGTGCATAAACAAAATGTGAGAAATGTTGCTCCTTATCACTCTGATACAAATAATTAAATTAAAGAAGCACTGAACAAATCAACCATAGCTGTGATGCCTCATTAACTAGGCTCTCCCATGCCTATATATTTTGCCTCTGTTCTTTGACATCTGAAAAAATCTATGTCAAAGCCCAGCAAGCTGGATTTGTTTCATACCAGCCATGAAATGGATATCAAAAATAAAGAGTACTTTTGGAAGCGAATGCTTTTTCCCTTCCCTTAAGGGCATTTGTCCGAGAGTGCACAAAAGCAACAGCAGCAGCATGATGGCAGGAGAGGTGCAGGACTAGGTTGTTATTAGATAGCCTACCCCAAGCATACTAAAGAATGATGAATGGTCAACTCACTAGGCCTGATTTCTAGAGAGCTCTAGGTCAGATTTCATTTCACAAGTAAGAATTTGTCACACGAATGTAAAAACTGTGCTTGGCTGTTATCTTTGGGACTTAAAAGCAAGAATTCTTAGTAGAGTATTTGTCCGTTGGAAAAAACAGAGAAGGGGCCATCTGTGTTAATCAGCTGTGGATTGCTAATATGATGCAGCTGGGAAGAAGGCAGTACTTTAGCAGATAGAAAACACCTGCTGAAGAGAGCCCAATTAGTGTTATCACCTGAAACTCATGAGTGGTGCATTACCCCATGCATGCTGAAAGCTGTAGTGGGGGGAATGGCTCAGATATCCCCAGGAAACAGGAGAGTGAGGTGTGCTGAGGATGGTATCTGAAATTCTAAAGAGCAGGCTGCTTGTAGGAGGAAATAGAGGCAAGGTAGGAAGGAATTTTTTAGTTGTATACCATGTTCCGTTTATTTTCCTGTGCCCCCCTCCTTTTTTTTAATTGAAGAGGCAGTCTTTGTAGTTGCTCTGAGCCACACTCACTTTTCTCACTTTTTTCTCTCAACATCTGTTTTTAAGATGTTTGTTGTAATTTTATGAGATTTTGCTCTATATATTAATAATTTTTTATATTATTGTTGTATTTCTTAGAGTTTGAATGTTAACAAAGGACTGTATGGACTTTTATCTTCTTATTCTGTCATGGCTTCATTTTTTATATATACACATGTAAACAATTCAGTTTCTTTTGCTATATGCAGTGGGAACATTTCTAGTAAATTTTGCAAGAAATTTTTAAAAGAATGCCTGACAGGTGAACTGTGGGTCTTCAGTGGCACTCATCCTTTTAATAAGAATGAGGCTCTCATAAGAATGAGTACAGTATTTTAAAGTTATGTTTTCACTACCTCCTTTTAGTGTTTTGAACATCAGAAGATCCTTCTGCTTTAGTATACTTGAATCATATTTTCACCTTTTAATCGAACTTTCTATCCATTTTGTTTTTAAGAAGTCCTTTTCTTTCCATTCCTTTATAGCCTGAGCTTGACTTCATAAGAATCTCTAACTAAACCATAAACTACCTTTATAAATATCATTTTTCCTTGAAAGCTATATCTTACTGGAATGACCAAAGTTTTGTCATGTGTTAGATTAAGATGTCTGCCGAAAATCAATAATGCTGAGGTAACAACATTGGTTTCTGCTAGGCTCTCAATTACTTTCTCAGTTGTTTGTCATAGGAAGAATATATGATCAGTTGTTTCCCCTGCAGGCTATAAACCCAGCCTGTTCTCTTTTGATCACTTCTGCATACTTCACTTTTACTCTCCTAAGTGTAACACAGATTTTTAGAGCTTTGGACCTGTGAAGTAGCAAAATGATTCTTCTGTAGTCTATTCCAAGGGATAATAGTCCCCCTGTATAAAGCATCATAAATATTCCTGGACAACAGTTAGCTCTTTTGGGTTGCATTGCACAATTGCTATGCAGTCTGTTCCTGAATTTGCCATGCTCTTTGAAGAAATATCTGGGAGAAATTTACTTCACAGTCTTCCCATTGCACCTCATGTTCCCTATAGTCCTTTTCACCTTGCATTCCTTTTGTGGATAGTCCCTTATTCCAAATACAGCTGTAAAACTGCTAGTCCTTTGCTACTTTTTTTTTTTTAATCTTTCTTTCTCCCTCTCCCCCCTTATACCTTTGTGTGTTTTTTAAAGATGGTTTCTGGTGCCATTTTGTTCTTGAAGTTGCTAGATTTTGCCACAGAGGGGAAACACAGTCATGCTGTGCTCTTTCCTGGAAGCTTTACTTTGTTTCTCTTCATCTTTATCTGAAATAAATTGCACTGTACCCGCTTGATATCAGCAAAGACTGCTAGGTAGAGGAATACTTCAAATAATATAGTCTGCTGTGAAAATGGGAGCAGCTGTAATTGGGCAATTAGACTAAATTAAGGCTGTAACAAGGGCAGTATCTCCTTATTACTGTAAGTGCTCTTTCCTTAAAAAGAGGGAAGTGATTTTCTGAATGAGGTGTCAGAGGTAACAGGTAACTTGGAGAAATATATTGAAGTTCTGCTTATATCACTGAAGAGATGCTGCTTTTATTTGCCTCTGGATTTTCACATGTCCTGTTTTATAAGGACAGAAGCAAATGATGTAGAACAGTAAACACTACTTTTATTTGAAATAAAAAAAAATAATTAAAAGCTGAAACCAAAGAAACAACAAATCCACCCCCCCCACCCCCCACAGAAATTTAGAGATCAATCTAGCCACCTTTAGTTTCTTATCCAGGAAGTGTATGTGAGAGGTTAGTCAGGTTTGGTGGCGTAAACATTTGGATTTCAAGGATGTGCAGAATACTTAACATGGCTGTACCCTGGCAAAGCTCTGCTGACATATTTCACAGAACAGAGCAGTTTGGAGCTGTTATGTTTCCTAACTGGGTATTTGTAGCATGTTGTAAACAGTTACTGTTGTAACTGAATCCTAGCCTGTGGTCCTTAAAACATGAAGTGCTACCCAACTGCCAGAAACCCTAATGCATTTTGCCTTTGTCTCGGTCACATTCATGTAGGCTACAGGGGGAAATGCCAGAGTACTTGGGAGCTGGGCCAGGAGGAGGATAGGTATGCAGCTGGTCATCTGCCTCAACACTTTGGAGAACATGGGTAATTACTGTGTGCCATACACCTTCCTGATGAAATGCCTTTTGGAAAATCAAAGTTGTTTGTCTCATTCCATGGAGGAGACAATTTCTGTGGCCAAATGGGGTTTAGTAACTCCTCCAGCCTTGTTGCAGTCTCTCTCATGGACTGTTTAGGTTTTTGATGTTTATGCACCCACAGAGTTTTTGTATGCATAAAATAAGGCATGAAATGGTGTATATTGTGCAATCAACTTGGCCTTAAAAAGGGCAAATGGCACAATGGACCCAGTGTTGTACATCCCGTACCAGTTCTAGTAAATGAGGCTGACCGCTCTTCCCCAGTTCTCTACCTTTTCCATGGTCTTTGTATTGGTACATCCTTAGAGGAAGCAGTGGGTCTTCTGGTGCTGAAATCAAGTTGAAGACCCAAATATTTACCATGCTTTAAAGCCTGGCTCTGTTATGTTGGATAATACCTATTTCCTATCTTAGAGCACAAAAGTGACAACAGATGTGCTCTTAATAAGCTGATGAAGTAAAGACAGTGAAAAAAGAGGAGCAATCTAGATGCTTTGAAAGAAGCTATACCTTCTCAGACCATGAATGTAAAGTCATCATAGAATGGTTTGAGCTGGAAGGGACCTTAAAGATCATCTAGTTCCAGCCCCTAGCCATGGACAGAGAATCTTCCACCAGAGGCAGGGAATCTTTCACTAGAAGGTGGTTTCTCCTTCACTGAATTGAAGGAAAAAGCTATAATGTGTGCAGGCATTGAAGGACTGTTCTTGTCACCCCACAGAGTCTGATGCAGTGTGAGAATTCAGGAGTACCTGGGGATTCCCTGGAGCCTTCAAAGCTTTGGCCTCACATGGACAATGCCAAGAGCTTTTGTTAGGCATTAATACTTGACTCTACACATACTGGGTCCACCTGAGTCTCTGGCAAAGAATACTGCTTGCTGGTCTTGCAGGCTGATGCCATATATTGTTCTGTTTCTTCACTAACATACATCAAACTCAGGCTAAGCTGCTCTTTTCCAGTGTTTGGTACTGTAGTACTACAGCAAGTTCTCCTTCACTTCTGTTTTCCTTGGTGTAACACATTTTTAGAGCCTTGAACACAGGAGGTTACAAAATGATCCTTCCGGAATCCATTTCTAAGGGACAATAGTCTCTGGATGGAATGTTGTCAGCTATCCCCAGTACAAACCAAAACCTGAGCCATACAAATGATAGTTGTACAAAGACAGAGGTGAAAAATCCTGCTTCCTCTCACTACTTTCTGCCATTATAAAGGAATTTAAGTCAGTACACAACATTAGCATTGTTCAGTTCCTCCTAGATGTTTGTAAATACAAAATGTTAACTTTCATCATTAGTTGGTTATGATTGTACTCAACAAAACTGTTGGTGGTTGGGGCTGCTTTGCCTTACCTCATCTCCAGATCACCTCCCTTCCTTTTGAGACTGTGAAAGCCATTTAGACTATGTAGCTTGTTTCCCTTTTGTCTATGTTAATGTAACACTGTGGCTGGTGGGGAAAAAATCTTGGACCTGATGCAGAGTGATCAGGAATGAATTGTTGACAAGATACTGTCAGGTAAAGAAAGGGCTTTTGGTGTTTTCAGGCTTGCACTATGCAAACAGATACTGAAGCAGTGCACTGTGTTTGATCATTAGATCAAACTCAGTCAAAGGAGGGCCTGAAAATAAGATCTGGGGAGTGGACTTGTTTATGGGAAATGCAAAAAAATTTGTGTGCAGGATGGCAAAAGGATACCCTTGACTTTGGCACTGAGGTGAGCTGAAAAACTCTGCAACTGTGGCAAGTTGAGTTCGGAAATTAGTATGGGGCTTCTAAATATTATTTGCAAGTGTACTTCTGGCACCATTCAAGGCATTATTAATTTTGTGTCTTTGCTTCACCTACTGTTTCTCTGAAGAAGTGCTCTGTAAATCTGAATTTAAGGGGTTCAGCTTAATATCTTTAGCCACCTGCATCTGACTAGACTTTTGTATATCATTGGTATGGAGAAACAGGTGTTTCTGGATGCACAACACTTAGGAAGGTAGGTACCAAAAATCTCTGAAGATGAATTGTGTTCTGTAAATGCCTGTTGCTCTTTGACTCTATTATTCAATCCAGTGTGGGTGTCAGAGTTTTAAGTATCTCATATTGCATGGAGTGAATGAAGCATTTGTGAATTTTGGAAGCTTGAGAAAGGTTAGACATTAGTTACTGAAATATTGTTACAAGAAACTGAATCTCAGAACTGGAAAGTTTTTTGAGTTGTCCTACTTCTGTGTAGAGATGGCAGTGGAGAAACTAGTGGCAGAAGAAATAGAAAGCTATGAATCTTCAGCTGTTAAGGGAGAAAGCCTCTGTCTCTTTGATCAGTGTAACACATCATCTAGTTCCTCCTTGACTTGCATGTGTGCATGTAACTGTGGCACATTATCACCTTGCATCTGCTCTGGGCTGGAAAGGGAAACGGAATACAGTGAGAATATAGTTAATTCACTTCAGAAGTACTTGGAAAATCTCATAGATATTTATGTGTAATTGAGAGAACACAGTAACAGGATAGTAATTGAGGAACCTAGTTCTTCATTGAGACAATTGGTTCCTAGCCTTTGCCTTTGTCCCCTGGCATTTCCAGCTGGAGGTGTTGGTGGTGCTTTTGTAGATGGAAACGTGTTCTACTTATAGAGGTGTTTCCATCTGATCTTCATTACTGTATTGCAGGCTTGCTAAGGTGAAATTCCATTATTGCCTGGCACTACCAGGATAACAGAAGAACTTTTTGGTTTTTTTTAAAGGAGTCATGACTAAGTGGCACTTGTTAAAATTCTTATTATTCTGATTAGATAGTATGTGTTAAAACATTGGTCATTCAAATTAATCTCTTTGAATATACCACTTATAGCCTGAATTTAAAAATAGGAATTTGGTCCCAGTAAATTTCCTTGAACAGGAAAGCAGAGGTTCTCTGAGAAGTTTATGGTTTACTGTATTAAGTAAGAAATGTGCTTGGGTTAACTGCTTTAATAAGCTTATTAATAACACATACAATTTAGCTATATTTTATTAACTAAATATTAATATCACATACAATTTACCTATATTTTATTAGCTAAATATGCTGCTAAGAATGGCTCTGTAAATAAACCCTACTTTTAATAACTTCAGTGTCCCAGTGGCTTTAAATGCAGTCTCCGATTTGAAAATACAATGGCTAATTAAATGAGTAACTTTTAAAAAACTTATCATCAGTGGATTTATCCAATCAGCTTGCTTAGAATTATATGTAATACAGGAGTTCTTCCTAACAGGCAGATGTAAAAATCTTAGCCTTTTTCAAGCTCAAACTGAGTATTTTTGGCTTGTCAGTCTTCTGGTGGATTTCCTAGAAGGTGGTAAGCATACCAAGGAGCAAGCCTCCTTTCCCCTTCAGAATGGTAACTCTGGGAAGCCTCTCCTCTGTACATCTACTCACATCTCTGCTGTCTCTGTTTTGCATGGAATCTGTCTAGCTGGTGCAATTAACACCCTCTTTTGACTGTTTTATAGTGTGGTAGGAGTGGGCAAATATTTGTTGTGTTAAGCAGCAAGATTGCTTTTTTGTCATATCTTTACTTAGAGCAATATCTTCTAAGGGTAGAATTGTTACATACAGATTTCTAGCTGGTCTGTTTGCACCTGATTTCTCCCCAGCACTGATGTAACTGGAGTCACCAAGTGAAACTCCTTTCCTCCTGCCTTCTCTTTCTGCATTTATGGCCACAGTAATTTTCTTCTGTGCTGCACAGCAAGGTGAAGCAACTTCTCTCTCTGGTACTTCAACGATAATAGAATTTTTTTAAAAGTGTCTGCAGTTATGGGATACCCCATTATATGTTTTAGTGCTTCAAAAGGCAGCGAGTAAGCAGGGCATTTGTAAGAGAAAACAGAGATTTCTTATGGGTTTATCTTTCTGTGGTGTCTCAGTCCTACATGTTCAGTATTCCCCCATGCTGGTCAGCATTCCACTTAATCCTGTCAGCACAAGCCCTTCTTGCTGCTGTCGATAACTCTCTCCTTTTTTGTTTAATCCGGATGTCCTCAGCTCCCTAGATTTTCTTGCACAAGAGATAAACATTAAGGGGACTATTTTTTCTTGACAAATTTCTGGCGGGGAAAAAACCCACGATGTAGGAATAGTGCCAAAAAGCAGAACTTTTGAGATAATCAGTTAGTTTTACTGATCTCCATTCTTTTCTGGAGCTGCTTCTGCTGTCCTTGAGGAGGTCAGAGAAGGGAAAGGCTGCCCATTTCACATCTGCTGCACTGACAAGCAACCAAATGTACCTTTTGGCTAGTGGCTGGCATTTTGGCAGTGCAAAGCTTTCAACTCCCACCCTTTTACAATCAGATGGGATGAATAGCAGAGCTGTGCTATATTGGCAGTTGGCATACATGGCTAAGTACATGGGCTGCATATGAGTCTATTCATCTGAAGTTATCCTTTCAGATCACTGCTCAGTTTTCTAGCATAATCTTCTTGGAAAAGAGCTTGGCTCATGCGTCCCCTCTTCTCTTGGCACATGGTGGTTTTGTTTTTTCTTTCTTTTTTTCCCCTCTGGTAATTTCCTGGTGTGCAGTAGTTATCCTAAGCAGCAGTACTGGTATCTGAAAATGAATGGACATATTGCAATCCGGAGAAATGTCATGTCCTTCTGCTGTGGATTCTGAGTGATACAAGCTGTGGAGGGGTGTGTGTAGTGGGCATGCTATAAATTAAACATTCTCTTTGCTTCAGGCAGGGATAAAAGAAGAGTACTCCCACATTTTCTCATTCTTTCCTATCCTTTTTAGGCATCTGAGAATGGAATAAGCCAGTCATAAAAAGTAGGGCCAGGTCAGGGTAGATAAGTACCTTCCCCTGTTGTAAAATTCAGAGCAGCATTTAAATCCCTACCTCCCCTAACACACCTCTGGAGAATCACCCAATCACTTGTAATTACTTGCTTAAAAGAGCATGGGAACAGCTGAATTTCCCTGCATTAAGGTAGCTCTTTATTATATTTCTGCCCTTTTCTGCATCAAAAAAAGCCTCAAACTCCAGTTTATTGTTTTAGTCTTTATGATGTGTTGGTTGTGGGCAGCTAAGCTCTCTAAAAACAGGAGGGGGAGTAGAGACAGTCATTTAAAAGTCCTGTTCATATGATAGCTTTTCCATCCTTTTACCTTGTCCTCTCTATTTGGTTCATCCCCCTCATTTTGCCTTGTTTTAAATTATGACTGCTTTTAGGGGCAGGAGCTGTTTCTTTAGGTGGGCTGCACTTGGCATCATGGAGTCCTCCTCTGGTTGGTGCCATTACTTGCCACAGTCACACAAACACGGATATGCTTGGAGGGCAGGGGAAATGCATCCCGCAAGGCAGAGAGGGCTGTGAATTTATGTAATTTCAGCAGCATCTTGGAATGTAGGAGCACATCTTTGACGCTAATGGAATAGCCAAAAGGCTTACAGCTTCTCTTTGTTGTTTCTTTGTCTCCCCCTTGGATCATACATGAGTGGATATTATGCTCCAACAGGGGGAAAATGACCAAAAAACCACCATCCCACCTAAACACTACTTACAGCCTGGGGCTTGAGATCTTTCTGTGTAGAGCTTTCTGCCGAAGGCTTAGTAAAAGTGAACTCAGGAGAGGAAAATTGGTGCTGCATTCTGTGGTTTGAATGCGTGCTGTGGGCCTGGTGTTTGGTCTTCATCTCTACTGCACCATTCCACATAAATAATGAAGCCATTTCATGGCCTGGGAGCTGCTTAGGAGCATTAGCATAAAAGTTTTTTGACAGTTTTGGGACTTGCCCATTGAGTTTTATTCTTAAAGGCTTCTTTTGGGCTGCTGGAGTTCTTTCATGTGAGTGGTCCCTTATTGTCTAGTCTGGTGCTGATCAGTGTCACAGGAGACACAAATCCTAGTTTTCCCTTTGTGACCTTAGTCATGTAGTCACTATATTGTTTGAGTTGTAGAAACAGAAATAATAGTTCTCTTCCGTGTCTCCTGTATTGGGACTTTACCCTGATCCAGGGTCTTTCTGTGTATAGGTATTATATCTTAAATGGTGTTGATCAAGGTCTTCTGTAATAGAAATAACAGCAGAGACTACAGAATTTCAATGGGCTACTCTCTCCCTCACTCTGTTTCTACCAATGGCTAAATCAACTGTGGCAGCTTTTGCTTTCACTGCAGGCTTTTCCATTTCATACTGAAGACTGACACACGTGGTGAGGGTTGCTTATCTGTTGAGGGGTGGGTGGGTGATAGGACAGGGCAATTTCTCAGTAAATGGTGATGTGTGTGTAGGACTGACAGCTTTGATGTGTTTCCCTGTGGGGTAGAGTCCTGCCATGGAGGATGAAAGCCTGATATCTTTGGCATTTGGCTAAAAGCAAAGCAGCTCAAGGGTATGAAAAAGAACAAGAGGAAAGAGCAGGGGCATTCTCCGTGGACTGTTTTCTTGTTCCTAAAACAGCTGGAATGTGAAGGCTGTATGTAAATGTAATGGCCTGTGTATTTCATACTGGGGCCTGTAAAAATGTGCCCTTGTGTTGTGGTTTAAGCCCAGCCAGCAACCAAGTACTGTGCAGCTGCTGGCTCACTTCCCCACCTGTGGGATCAGGGAGAAGAAGTGGGGACATGTTTGGAGTGATGTTGTTTGTCTTCCCAAGTAACTGTCACATGTGATGGGGCCCCGTCCTCCTGGAGATGGCTGAACGCTTGCCTGCCCATGGGAAGCAGTGAATTCATTCCTTGCTTTGCTTGTATGTGTGGCTTTTGCTTTGCCTATTAAACTGTCCTCATCTCAATTTAAAGTTTTTAGCTTTTACCCTTTTGATTCTCTTCTGGATCATGCTGGTGGGAGAATCAATGAATAGCTGTGTGGGGCTTGGTTGTTGCCTGGGTTTAAACCCTGCCATTCATGATTCCTACTGACAGCATGAACAGTCTGTCATAGCAGCATAGAGCCTCCCTATACCTTTCCTCTGAAAGCTGCACTTAGGTTGTGATTGGCAAGATCTTGAGGATGCTCAGGTGAGCACTTGAAAGCAGAACCCTTGGATGTTACAGAAAATGGGGTGATGATTTATTAGGTGATTTGTTCTTTTTATTTTAACTGGTGGAGCTCCTTCCAGGTGGATTTCTAAGGCAAAGACTTAAGTGGCTATTAACCAGTGGTATTGCTTCCCATCACTCTGTGTAACCAGGATTATCTCCAGTACTTGGCTCTTTTCCAGCTATAGACTGTTTCCTTAGTTCACCTACCTTTGTGGTTTCCTTTGTACTATCTACAGTGTGGTGTTTCATTTTTGCTGTCAAATCTCTTCAGTGTTTTGCTCTGGAGTAGACTGCATTCCAGTGGTGATGCCGTAAGGAGAAAGGTTATTCTTGTGCTTGATTTACCTGTCAGTTGAAAGCCGTGAAGGGCTTTGTTTGTCTGTAGTACGTCATGACACTCCATGATAGGCATGCTGTCTTCCTTGACAGAGGGAGACATGCTGCTAAGTTTGCAGCATGAATTATTTTTATTGCCTGTCCACACAGCTGAGCTGGGCAGGCAGAATAAGGTGACACTGTTTTTGTGACTGTGAGGTGGGGTTTCTTTGGTTTTTTTTAAATGCTGGCAGCTTCCTCTATCTGAAGCATCAGTTATGGTCTCTGATTGTGTTTGCACCCCTGGATCAACTTGCTGCCCTCCCGTGTTTACTCTGGGACTATATACTAAGCTATGATGCTTGTGGCTGAAACACTGCTGCTTCCTTGATGTTGCTTTTCTATGTCCCTTCCAAGTAGACAAAAGAAGATAATTTTTTTCCTATAATATCTGAGTTCTCTGGTTTTCAACAGATTATGATGATACCCTGCCAAAAATCTGGTGGTGCTTAAGCAGCAAAGCCATTTCCTAATGTTTTGGTAAGAGGAAATGTTGATGGAATTAAGAGTCAGGATTGTTTTTGGAGATGAAAACAGTTTATACAAAGTCGTGTTGCTTCAGCCTGGTCTCTAGTGTGCATTTTTCCTTTCTTTTTTAAAATGCCATGATTTTATTTCCTCAAGTGTGAGGCAAGGTGCAACCTAAAATGTGTAGAAAAATTGGATTGCACTTTGCATTGAATATCAGCAAAAGATAGTAAAGTAAGAGTTCTGGGTACCCATTCTTCTTCTGTAGAAGAGATTAAAAATTAAGCTGACAGTTTTAAATAATATTGATGTGGCAAGATGTGCCTGTTCTCAGGAGAGCTGAGGCTTGTGGGTTTCAGCAGGTGAAGGAGTTGTTAACCACAACACAACAGCTTATTCTCAACCATCCAGTCTTTCCTTCTAAAGTGTTCCTACTTCCTCAACTTTCCTGTCAGGAGTGTTTTTGTCCATGGCCAGTATAATTGGTGCTTACAGCAGAACCTGTATGCTGGGTGTCAGCAAGAGTAATACTGGGGACTTTGGTCAGTGCTGAGTGCTCTGCTAATCTCAGCCAGGTATGTGCACTCTCAAATGGCTGGGGGAGCAGAGCTAGAATTAGTCACTGCAGACTAAACTGCCATGTGTTTAATATTGATCTGCCTGCACCTGCAGAACCAATAGCTCAAGCCTTTGCTGACAAAGCATTTCAGGGCAGGGAGTGGGAAGATGGATTCAACACAGAGCCTGTAGCTGATTTATAAGTGCTGATTTATTGAGCTACATGCATAGTAGGAATTCATAAGGTGCAAAACACAATGTGTACATTACTGGATGAGGAGATAGCCTGAAGATGGGGGTGTGCATAGGGGGGTGAATGTCTCCAGTATGTAGCATTTTAAACACTTATAGGTGTAAATCAGTATGTCGCCTGTCAAATATTACTGGTCTCAGTATCACCCCTCAGTATCAGGGGTGAGACTACAGGTCATTTGGCTTTAAACTTAAAAACTAGGCATCCGAGTTATACTGCATCATTAGTTGTGAAGGGGTGAAAAATTGGAAAGAGTGACCAACTGAAGCAAATACTAACAAATATGTAGAAGCTTAAATGAATAAAGTGGCATGCTGTCATCCTGTGGACCCTGCAGGTAATGTAGAGAGATGTGGATGCAGAAAAAGATCACAAAGTAATAAGTGTCATTAAAGAGGTCATGGGGAATTTATGTCAAATATAGGAACTTCTAGTTCTTTTTTGTTCCTTGGTTTACATGATAAAATACTCTGCCCTGTCAAAAAGAAAAGGTTTGTATTGGTGTGAGTTCTCTTCAGGTTTTGGTTCTGTATCAGCCATTCTTACGAGCCATAAGAGAGATCTAACTTACGGTGCTGTGGAAACATAAGGCATTACTAACTTTTTGATTCCAGGATCTCTAATCTTTCTAGAGCTGGGATAGCTAATTTTACCTGTTATATTACATATTAAATATAAAACCAAGAAAGGTAAAAAAAATTCTGAAAGTGGAACTAGCTACTATATTATCTCTTTCTCCCTGCAAAGCACTGGAATGGTGGTACTCCTTTTCTGTTGTCCTCATGGATATTTGAAGAAATTAGACTTGGTGAAATTTGCTGTGCAATTAGACTTCGTGAAATTGTCAGGGACCTTTTGTTTTCCTAAAGTGGAGTAAAGATGTCCAGGGTACAGAAATGACTTAGCAGCAGACCAGGTGATCTTCTGAATCTTCCTTGGTCTTTGTTGAAAATGCAGTTATAACCCTTCTCTTTTAGGAAACCAACAGAGAAATGCTTATTGCAGTGTGAGACAGGATTTATAAACTGTAACACAGAATCAGTGTTCTAAATCTCAGTCTTCATGTCTGCCTAAAGTTTTCCACAGATTTATGTCACATACGTATCTTGAGCCAGGCCTTTTTATTTCTTACAGACCTTGGGTAAAAGGTGAATGATCTAGTAAGAAAGTGATTGTTCTTTAAATAAAAAAAAGCAACAGTGAGGCAAATCTGAGCTGTAGAAAGCACACATAATCCTTGCCAGAAATATTGCAGTCTCTAATTGAGAAGCAGCTAGTCTGCAGCCAAGCTGGCTCTGGAGGAAAGATGGAAGTGTTTGATCTCAGCTGTGTTACCACCTGTATCATGCCAGGGAAGTTAAATGCACTGAAAGAGCTCCACTTACCATTGATTTTATTTCTCCAAATGAAGAATGTGTTGATAAATGGCTGATGAAATGAGGTAGCAGTGGGTAAATGGGCACCCTACCACAATCCCTTTTTTTTCTGTTGGAGCAATAGCCCTGGCACCATTAAGAAATGCTTCTTTCCAGCAATGGCAGTTCCAGCTATGAAAGCGAGTCATGGACCAGTTCCTGCCATTTGAGATAATATGACGAAAATCTGAGATACAATAAAATTATTTAGAACCAGGAGAAAAATACATTGCTTTAAGAGCTCCAGTACTTGCTATTATGTTCCTTCTCTCCCTCGTGCCAGTGTTCATATCCGAGAGCCCTCCTTAGATGAAAGGGCTCAGAATGGGAAATATGGTTCTGTTGCACTGGCACAGTAAAGCAGGAAGAAGCTCGGTGCAGAGGTCACTGTGAAAAGAGGATGTGTAGTGCTCCAGCCTTCCCAGAGTAGCTTGAAAAAGAATCAAAATGCCAGGAGAGGCACAAGAGCAGGCTGCTCTAAGAGTCATGGGAATAAGTCATATGAGGAGAAGGGCTGAGGGAACTGAGATTTAGTCTGGAAGAAGGCTCAGTGATGATTCTGTCGCTCTCTACAACTGCTTGAAAGGAGCCTGTAGTAAGATGGGGTTGGCCTCTTTTCTGAGGCGGCCATTGACAGGATATGAGGACATGGTCTCAAGCTGTGCTGGGGGAGGTTCTGGTTGGATATCAGGAAGAATTTTTTTCACTGAAAGCATGGCTGAGCACTGAAATGGACTTTGCAGGGTAGTGGTTGAGTCACCATCCCTGGAAGTGTTCAGCAAATGACTGGATATGACACAGTGCTGTGGTTTAGTTTGGTCTGCCAAATAGTGCATGGTGATGTTTGGTCAAAGGTTGGACTCGATCTTGGAGGTCTTTTCCAACCTTGATTATTTGATTTTTGTCTGCTGTCACTGAACATGGAGATAGTATCCCAGTGTGTCCTGGCTATCTATCCTGCCAGTTATCCATTGCTTAGGGTCTTGGGAATGCCCAAGCAGCAGCACCTTCATGCAAAGAGGGACTATTTGAGGTCTTCTTTAATGGAGAGACTGCTTTATTGAGGCTTGCTGCTCTTGAATTGATTCCCTGAGGTCTTTGACTGCAAATACTGTATAGAGTAACCTGATCTGTGACACAGGGATGAGGAGAAAACTGAGGAGACAGAAATCCAGCTGACCTAGCATGTGGAGTTAAGAGCTCAAAGTAATGAATGAGTGGCATTGAATAAAATTGAGTTAATCACATTGGGTTGTTCAATGGGATATTAAAATCTATAAGAATCAATAACCTTAGAACTGTTGCATATCAGCTTAGACGATGTATGATGACTGACCAGTTTGTTTAATGTTATTTTCTAAGGTGTTTTGTATCAAGATAAAAAGGAAATAAACAGAGTGCTAAATGAGAGGAATAATATATCCCAATCCTTAACTCTAGAGTGAGACATGAGTGATAAAAACTCAATTGTATCCTAGCTATGTGAGGTGGCCCAACAGGATCTCCATTGGACATAGTATTTACAGATGTTTCAAGTGTCTTCTCTGGGTGATTTGGGAGTACTGGGAAAACTCTTGGAACAGGCTGGTTAAAAATATCACATGAAAGTGGTGCTATGCTAGAAAATGGCCTTCTCTATTAAATGTAGTTTTCTGTTGAAAATGCAGTTGTGAAATACTATAGAATTCAATGTGAAGCCCACTGCAGGAGGAGGGGAGAATGAGGCCAAGCCAAGTCTAAGATTACTCTGAAAAGCAGGAAGAGTGTAATACTAACTAAGACTTTTTCTGTAGCTTGTGTCTTGCATTACTATCAATTCTACTAGCATCTGGATTCAGAGGGGACAACTTTGTCATTTCAGGCATCTTAGATTGTTATTTCTGAAGTTCTGAAGTGACCTGCAAGTATTAAGGAACCAGGTCCTTTGAATGTAATTATTTTGCACCTTTTTAAAATTTCAGACTAGGTCTTTAGGTGGTTTGTGCTCTTTCCTCACTGGCGTTTTTAAGATATTTGGATTATTTTTGTGATATAGACCCAGAGAAATTATATACAAAAGTTAATAATTACTATTGTTTTTCTGAATAATTCTGAGGTGGCTGTGTTTAATTTTTACAATTTTTTTTAGTTCAAACTGAATTGGTTTGAGTCATGTGGTGAATGATGCCTTGGCTAGTAGGGGTAACTTGCTGTGCACAATAGTGCTTTGTTTTATACATCTATCAAAAAAATAACTGGGATGTTGGAAATGACACATGGATTTCTCTCTGGCAATAAAGTACCTGACTGGCTGTGTTATATTATAGTGATGGTTGCCGTGTAACAACCTTGATGGATAAAACAGTAGCTAACCTTTGGGCTGGGACATCTAGGTCAGCAGTTTAAAACTGGAGGCCATCCATATCAGCTTACATTTCCATCCTTGTCATCTAACACTCAGCTATTGTTGTTCCATGTGCCTGAATGTCTACATGCTACAGAAGTTCCTAGCTGCCTATTTAATGTACAAATGACATGGTATTTTCTCTGATTTGCCAAAATTACTTTGTACTTTTACTTGCGCTCATCTTCTCCTCTGTGAGTCCATATTTAACATTAACTGCAGTGCAGATCAAATTCATCTCTGTGAAGATGAGCATTTGAACTTGATGGTGAGTGAATGATTGACAAGGTGCAAGTATTTTTGTGTCAAGGCTGTGACATGTCATTTGTTGAAAAAGCTATTCAGCCGAATGCTGTACTCATCTGAAAGCTGGGAGTGAAGAATGTGCCAGGTTCTCAAAAGGATGTTGCTTGATGTCTAGTGACACTATTAGTGACATTTTGATGTTAATGAATAAGGGAGCACTTTCTACTCTGGAAATTATGCTTTTTAAGGTTAGAAGAGGATGTTTTATGAACTCTGTGCTACACTGTTGCAATCCATGTAGCCATCCAGCCTTGCAGTAGATAATGAAGTTGCAGTTTGTGGGTTGCTGTGGTCTGTAGCATTTGCTGATCACATGGTTAAAACTGTATGACAGACAGCTGAAACAGTTTAAATGTCTCTCTGCTAGTTCTTTGCTGCATAGGCACTTGCTGAGGGTGCCACAGGGATGTTAGGAGTTTGTTAATGGGAAAAGAGAAAGTGTTGTGGAGGTTGTGCCTCTATTAAATTGTGTTCCACAATGTGATGGAAATCTGAAGAATTGCAGAGATGACTTGACCCAAGTTAATGTTCTATTCCCTAGTGTGGAAACCTGGAGTGTTGCCAATATTGGGTGTAACTACTCAGCTCTCAGAACACTGCTGTTAATTAGCATCTGTTTGCCTGTTTTGTGAGAATATAGGCTGCAAATGAGCGAGTTTTAAGAGCTATGTCAGATGAATTTACAGCCTTCCTGAGCATCTCTTGGATTTTACATCTGAATGAATCAGCTAGATCAATTGACTCTTCAGTAGTGTTGCTTTGGTGGGAGATGAAAAATACTTCATACTATAGGATTTTGTAGGCTTTTTTCCTCCATGCCTAATATGGTCTTAAGTATTTTAAAATGGATCCTTTGACTTGGTGTGCTACATCTCCTCTTGAGGCTTGTTTCCAAATATTGTGTAGGAATGACCAGAGAAGTCATAAACAAAATTGGTTTAAGAACATATAAAAATTATTATGTCTTTTAAGTTACTCTGCAAGGAATAGCGTTGTTTCTTCACATGACAAGAAGATGATTTTTTTTCCCTAATGCCTAACAGATTTTTTGAAAAATGAATGAATTTTGTTTGGGTGGAGGAGAGGAGGGAAGACCTTCTAGAGACCAATCTTTATCAGGAGTTGAAATCTGCTGCCTTGTGGTTCTGGCTGTGGATTAAATCTCACCCATTTCTTACAGATACTGATGAATTGTGCATCTCTTCCTCTTTGATATTCTAGAGCCACAAGTGATCTGACTAACAATAACACCATTGCCTGAAAGATCAGAGCACAGAGTGTGTACAGCCATGGCTATTGTTCCATTTGATGAATGCACTGTGTGCTGGTTGCTTTGCTTTGAGTTTTTTGGGGGCCAAAATTCATTAAAATTTCTCTACTGCTCTTTTCCCAAGACAAAGCTGGGGAGGGAGGTAGAGGAACACCCTGCCACTGTACTGTCTCTATTAAATTGCTGCCACAGATGCTGCCTTGGCTGCTGGTAACAGTGTCAGAAATGGCAGCCTTCTGTAGAAGTGGTTTAAAAATAGACCTATTTGAGTACGCTTGTTCCCTTAAAGGGACATTGTCAGTTTGATTTAGTCCCAACATTTTAGCTTGGTTGCTGTTAGCTATGCCATCTCTTCTGAGTTGCCAGCCAATTTGGCCAGGTCTGCAATGGGTTTGGTATTGTTTTACATAGAGGCAAAGATGCTTTGAACATAGCATAATAAAGTTTTACTAAACCTAGTAAATTGATGATAGTTTTGTATTTTTTTCTTGTGTCTGTTGCCATGAAAGTGAGGCACAGCTAGCATTCCCTGCCAGTGTTGTCACCCTTGCAGTTGAAGGCCATGTGCAGTCAGTTACAGTTATCCATGTCCTTTCAAAATATATCCCTCTTCTGTTTTTTGCCATGGTACATCACTGCCATTGACATCTTGCTTTTTTTTTTTTGTGAGATAGAAATGTTATTCCTTCCTTTTGCCTCTTTCACAAGAATTAATTTGGACAATGCAATGGAATAAGTTTGGAAATGCACAAGCCCCATCTTCAATCCATCTTAAAAGCCCAAGGTTGCTTTTAAGGGTGAGAATGGCTCTTTGAAATGATGAAGTTTCTTGGGTTGCGACTTCCTCTCTTCAGAACAATGCAACATCATGCTGCTTGTGTCAGAGGCAAATGAGAAGCTTGACCTGTAGCACATCCACCAATAGGACTTTTGTTGTCTACCGCTTCTGTCAGAGACAAATGTTCTGGCTCTGCCCAGTGTTAACACGGGTTGTGTTACAGCCCTGGAGAGCAGAGCAGCTACAATCATGTGACTGCAGTGACTGGTAAGGAGATCCAGGTTTCCATCCTGAAAGCTCTGTTTTATTTTCTTGCTGCCTGTAATATTTGTTCCCCTCTGTGCAGTGGGATGGCACTTGACAGCACTGAGCAAAGGCTGTGAAAGCTGACTGAAGCAGGCTGAGAGGGGACTGTTAAAAAGTGTTTTCAAGCAATTACATCTGGTTTTGCAGTGGTACCATTGGTTTAATATCTTTCTCCTCCACCATCCTTTCCATGTTAACTGCTTCTTTCTCCTCTGCTGCCTTATTGCCCTTCTGCAATGTTTCTTACTCTTTGACCTGTCCCTATCTCTTACATCAGCTATCACTTCCATCTAGGCCCTCGAGCCCCTTCTTAGCCTGATTTCCACTTGTCTAATCTTTTTTTCATTAAGAGTTAAATTTTGCTGACATCTTTAAGCTTCTGTATCTCCTGACTTTGAGAGTTCAGCATTGATTTCAATTAGAGCCCATGCCTAGAAGGCTTCAGCAAACAGCATCTTCTCTCATGGTAATGAGTTGTTGTTACTGGTCTCCCAATATGCTCACTTGTGCACAGTTCAACACTTGCTCTGATTTGTGGTCTCTGATCAAACCATGCAAAGCAGGGCAGCATTTCAGGGATCCTCTCCCTGCTTCTGTTGGATGGACAAGTGAGGAGGCAGCTGTGGAGGGCTTTCTTCTCAAAAGAGTCTTGAAATGCTATTGTGGTAATTTGAGGCCTTCAAAGTGTGCTAGATTGAGGCACCTGTCATCTAGCATTTTAACTTGTCCTTTCTTGGTGTTTGCTCTTGGCTTAGTTGTGCTTCAGTGAGATACATGATGCACATCCTGTGACAGGTATGTAGGTTCTGGAGCTGATTTACCCTGTGCAACCATAAGCAGTTTTTAAAATGATGGCATATCTGTCTCTCTATGATACTGATGATGTTTGTTCTTGGATTTGTGGTGAGATTCCAGAAGCCTGGAAGAAACTTAATGTTGTGTGAGTGCATAAAAAGGGAAAACAAGACAAATCTGGTAATTATAGCCCTGTCAACTTGATGTTTATCCCGGGCACAATAATGAAATGGCTGATTAAAGGATTTGAGTAGCAAAGAGTTAAAAAGAGTAATATAATTAATGTCAGTCAAGTTGGGTTTATGGAAAAGCGATCCTGTCAAACTAACTTGATATCTCTTTTGATAAATTTAGTTGATTAAAGGAAATTCTCTAGACATCTCTAAAGCAGTTGACTTGCTACCACAGGACATCTTGGAAAAAAGTGATAGAGAACTTGCATGGCACAAACTAATGATATTACTAACTGGCCAGCTGTGACAGGTCTCTAAACATGATGGTTAACAAGGAATTATTGCTGAACATGTGTTTCTAGTAAGGTTCTGTAGCATTTGGTTCCCAGATCTGTTTAATGCTTTTTAATTACATGAATGTGTAATAACTCCCAAGATCATTAGTGATTAAAGTCTGCAGTTATGCTCCCCCAAGTCTTCTTCCAACAAGGAAAATGCTATTCTGTAATATCAGGTTTCCAAGCCAGTAGTACCATATAGGAAAATGTAAGCAAGCAAATGTGGATCTTCCTAGTAGGGCTGAAAGTCAAATTTGGCATCTAGGAACTAAAGAGGTAGTGGTTCCAGAGTGGGAGACCCTGTTGGAGAGGGGCAGATTCTGAGAGGGACTTGAGGCATCTGCTGAATAACCGATTCCTAGGTTACCACAAGGATTAATGAGGTCTTTGGGTGTGAAAACGAGAGATTTTTAAATGAGAGGCTAGAGGTAATTCCTTTGCCACTGGTGCAATTGCTTTTGTAATAGTGCGCCTGGCTCTCATTTCAACAGTGCTAGAAGGATGCTGATAAATTGGAGGAGGATCAGAGGCAATGTCAGAATGATTAAAAGGTCTGAAAAAATGTCCTTTAGTGACATGCTCTGAGAGCACAATCTGCTTTAGCTTATTTCATAGAAGTTTAAAGGTGGCTTGACCAGTCTCTAAGTACCAATATAAGGACCAGAAATGTTCTATCTAGCTGACAAGTGTGCTGTGATTGCTGCTGGCTGCAAGTTGCAGCTGGACAAGTTTAGACAAGAAGAAAGAGCTGTGTTTAAAAAGAATGGGGCTAATTAACCACTGGAAAGCTTTACTAAGGGTTGTCATGGATTGTTCTCTGTTGGCAATTTCAGTCTTCCTTGACAGCATGCTCTAGCCAAACCAGGGACTTCATTTAGGGACTGGTATGATCTGTGTTTTACAGGAGGTCAGAAAGGGTGATTGGTTTGGTGTCTTCTAGCTGCAGGATCTGAGAATCCATTATACTAGTTCTTGGCAGTGCTGGGTAGTTTGCTCCAGCAAACAGGAGAAAGAAGAGCTCTCTTGTTTTAACTTGTGTGAAATGGATGCAATTTAAGAAAATTAGACATTAGTTCACATAATGAATAACCTTGATTTTATCACTTTGAAGTTCTATTTTTCTGCAATTTGACAAGTTTAAATGGCATTCAGGTAGCTTTTCATGTAAGGTGTCACTCTGTTTCCTTACTAATGCCTGAGCAAGTACCTTACCCATTGTCAGATTGTTAATTCTCTGTTATTAAGTACTCAGGTTCTTCTTCATTGAAAGGACTGTCAGTTGTCAATGTGGATCATTTAGATTAAGAACCCAGCCTGTCAGATGCTCCTCTGCTTTTACAGACTAGCATCCAGTAGCATAAGAGTAGTCTTTCTAGAATTTAGACTTTTTTTTAATATTCACCCCAGCAAAAAAAAAAACAACAAACCCTGCAAGTAATCACTAGAAAGGAATCCACCACATTCTACTTGTGTGCAACACCTACAGATACATGTGTGCATAAAAGTCCTTCCTGCTTTGTTTAATAGTAATGCAGAGGGAGGAAACTGCTTGTTTCTGAGTTTAGATTTGGTTTTACTCTGATTATGACATTGACTGTCTAGTTGGAGCTTAAAAGGCTTTAAGTGATTGTCTGACCTTCTTTCTTGGAAGAGAAGCACTGTTCTACAACTTGGGAGACCTGACATCATCTATTGAGCCTGGCAAAGGACTCTGGTGTGACCAAAACTTTCTTTTGTTCTTGTTTCCTATAATAGGGGTATGAATAGCAACTTTTATATGTCTTGCTTTGATATATTTAAGAACTTCATGGCAGGAGAGGTTTTCCTGGCTTTTCCTGAGGGTCTCTATATATAGCATTGGCAGAAGGACTTGAAAACTTGTAGTCTTTGCTTCCCAGCTTACAGAAAATCCTGTAACTGGTTAATGAACACATTTAGGGTCTGGGTACTTTGAGAGCTGTAGGGAGGCCAGGCTGAGTGGGAGTGTTTGTTTAACATATGTACCATGTATGGGTACCTCAGAAGAGCTCTCTGGAGCCTGGGCCCTTGTGAAAACCCTTGCCCCTGTGGCAGCATAGGTTTGACTTTGCCTGGCTGTGGCCTGGTAACAGGATGGCTCCTGTTAGTGGGTGCTGTGTATGCCTGGTAAAATGCAGTTGTGTACAATACCTATCTAGCTGCCTGCATCTTCCCTGGGATGTTTTTATCAGTGGCTGGGTAGGATCAGTGTTTCTAGAATAACTGAATGGTAACCTAGTCATAGGGAAAGTGTTTGTAGGGGAAGAGACTCCTAAGAGTAGTCACAGAGTAGTTGAGTAGCTCTGACAGAATCCAACTGGGGCTTGTGCAAGTGGAGCTGTATCTCTACTTGCTTTCCATGAAGCCTTATCTAACACGGCCAGGGGCTAACTTGAGCCATACCTACCTCACAAAAGTCAGTGTGGTCTTGATATTATCTGATTCTAGCACCCTTAGTTTCTAACTCAAGCAGCTTTCACCAAGAGAAAAGTTGTAAAGCCAATCTCCAGTCTGGAGTGCCATGTATCTCTTAGCAGCTGCAAAAAATTGAGGCCTTTTAATTTTTTTTCCTGTTGGCTTCCCCACTGTCATTTGGGAGCACAGTCCTTATGCTCTGTTTGGTTTTGTCTTTTGCCATTATCAAGACTGTTTCTGTAAAGTGAGGGCCCCCTGCCTGAACATGAAATAAAGAAGTAGGTCAGAATCTACAGTTAGTTGTGCACTGCATGTCATTCAGCTACTTGCATAATATTTAATTAAAGTGGTTTTATTTTGTTCTGTCTGACCCTTTATTGGAGGCTGTGTCTGGTTTCATGGCTTCCTCTGTTAGCCGGTCTTCAAAGCAGCTGCAGTTGCAAGAGTGTCAGTACTGTCTTCTGTGGCTCACATAGAAGGCTTCCAGACTTCTCTCTCCACAGGAGTCGTGCAACTTGACTAACTCCTGATTTTAGCCTGAATGTGTATGTTTCAATACAGAGTCCCATGTAATATAACCTCCCTGTATTTTTATTCAGAGAGTTTGGTGTGGGGTGATTGTAGTATTGAAGTCTCTTCCTCCTCTCCTGCTAGGAAAGCAGTTAATGAAAACTATCCTCACAACATCAACTATCATTATTTTTTGAGGTAGAATATGTATAAGCATATGCTCCAACCTTTAGTCTTTGAAAAGAAGTTGTCTAATATTCAATACCAAAGATAAACTTGCCCTTGAAAGTTTGATCCATCAGTTTCTATCTGATTTGCTGACAAAAGAGAGACAAGGAAGAATGGTTTGGATAGTTACATAATGCAGAGAGCCTTATGAGATTACAGAGAAGTTGGCAGGAAAATAATAGAAATGGAGCAAATAAGTAATGATTTATTTTCTTTCTTTTGAAGTAGAAGTGAACTGATTACAAAACCTGGGTGAAATTGTTCTCAACTTTAGAAAGTCTGGTTCTGAATGTAATGCTTATGTCTTAATCCTATCTATGATAAGCTTGTTTTCAGACCAGTGACTTGACAAAGGTCCTGATCTGTGTTCTGTCTGGCAGGAAATGTGAATATTATCATTCTGATAGCCTGGATGGCAATCAGAATTTTGTAATGTGGCTTATTTCTTTTAAGCACTTTTCTGTTGGAGACTTGTTTGGAGTACAGTCTGATCACCAGTCAAAGAAGAAGAATACTGTGCTGACATGGAGCTGTTGTTCTTGTTGCTCCTCAAAAAATTAACCTTTTGGGTAGAAAGCAGAAATTTAAAGAGAAAAATAAATATAGAGAGAATATTTTCAGTTTCTTACTCTGGCAGGATGCAATGCTTATTTTGAGTTTGATTGAGGTAGCTTGTAAGGGTGGTTGTCTAATGGTGTAGTATTTCTGGATCTGGTCTTTGCAGCATTAGGAAACTGTTGCCTCAGGTCTGGACTTCTGCTGAGAAGAATTCTTACATTTCAGATGTGAAAAATGTTTTTTGGAGTATTGATTCTTGATTTACTTAACTCACTTAAAAATAAGCAAATTGTTCTTCCTAGAAATTCTGTCAAGTATTGCTACTGGTTACCAGCAAATAGTTGATTAAAATAAACAGACAAAGGAACACTTAAGCATTAGACATAAAAAACCCCTGGCATATACACAAAAGCTGGTATCAGTTCAAAATGCTACTAGGAGAACTGACCATTTACAGTTGCACAAATTTCAGAGTATATTGTTCTCTTCCACAAAGGACTGTGCTTTATTTTGAAAGGAATTAATGTGTAATCTAGGGTTTAAATTTGCAAATCCTTGTGATTTCTGTGAAGGTGTCAAGCTATGAGTATCATATGTTGCTATTTAAGTCTCTACTTTGTACTAAGGTGGATAAGTACCTGAAATTCAGTGCAAAGGCTGAACAATAATATGTGTAGGAACCTACTAGTTTTGCACTTAAGTTTGCAGACTATGTTGGAGTTTTTTTGATAAATGGCTTAATGTAGAGACTGATTTCCTTTTCTTCTTACTTTGTAAAACTCTCACTCTCTTGATTCATTAAAAGAAGGAAAATACACAAGATGAAAACTGATTTTTTTTCTGCACTCTCTTGACCTTGATTTTTTTTTCTGTAATTTATGAATTTATTTCCTAGTTGGTGCCATAGCACAATTATGAACCTGGTATAGTCTTAATGAACTCTTATTTTGTCCCTCCAGCATTGCCTAAAAGACCTGTTCAGAAAAGCTGCAAAAACCTGGATAATTTTATTTTATTCCTTATGTTTTGAGTAGCGTAATTATTGCCATGTGGAAATTCAGCACTGCAGCAGTGGAATGAATGAAAGGAGGGACCAATTGTCTGAATAAATACAATGTGCAGGACAGGGCAGGTTGGAACTCTGAAAAACTGTTATTGACTTCTTAAAGCTGACTGTAGTGGCAGTCATGCAAAGTTGTGTCCTAGCAGAGGATGATTACGTTCAGAAGTTCTACAAGGCTGGCTCCATCACTGGTGAAATTGTTCTGCAGGGAATGTAGCTTGGATTCCAATTGGGAATGTGTCCTGTGGTTGAGTGATTAGAGATGACCTGTATTCTGTCCTGGTCATGTCTCTGGTTTGCTGGGTGAACCATTCCCATTTCTTGTGTCCAGTTCAGTAACTGGTGAGCAGCGTTGAGGAGTCTGGTTCCTTTAAGATGCATAGTGAAATATACACATTTTTCTCAGTGAGCATTACCGTACAGAAGAAGACTTGTCCTCGTACTCTTGATCTTCTGGTGGAAAGTGCTAATGGAAGTCTTAGGTACTGTTTATTCTAGCTCTTTGTGTTGCAGACCTTTTAAGGAAACTTCCAACTCAGATTAAAGATTTAGTTTCAAATTTCTAATACAATGAAGCAGGAAGAAGGACTTTTCTGTCAATGAGATAAAAATTGGCGGGAAGAAAAATCCTTATTAGGGCATCTTTATATTTTTTCTAGAATCAGGTTCTGAGTTTGTCATGTTTTAAATTAGACATGAAGTAGTGGCTTTGTGAAGCTTCATTCCTTTCTTTGTTGTTCACGGTACTTAAGGAAAGCTAGTGCTTAGAAAATTATTTACCATGTATGCTTCAGCATAGATTACCTGAAGCTGCCTAATTTCTATTTTGTGCATATTTATAAACCTTATTCTAATATGTAAAATGCCAGTAGGTGGCAATCAAGAATATACAGGCTGATGCCTCTGTGTTTCGTAGGACCAAAAAGCTTCTTGTGCCTGACGAAATATCAGCTTTTAACAAGCATGCAAAACTGAGTGCCTGGAATGAGTGGAAGCTTGTGCAAGAATGGCTTCGGTCTCTTAGCCTGCAGTTAATCATATCTGTTTTCCCCAAGGAACAGATAGGGGTTAGATGTTCTTTAGGAACTTGTAGCTGTGATTCTGAGTGCTTCACCTTCCAGCTTGCTCCAGCTAAACTTTCACCTTTCGGGCTGTTGAGAGCGGCCCAAGTGTATGTTGGGAGTCAGAGTGTGTCCTTGCATTGCAGGGGGCTGTGTCCTCAGGCCAGCTATGGCTGATGTAGAACGGATGTCTCTGCAGGGTGACATAAGGAACCTGCATCCGTGCAGCCAGAAGAGATGTGTGTAGGTGTGATTCAACAGTGTTACTTCTTTCAGAGCTTATTTTGCCATCACAGGTTTCCATAATATTGCATTACTTTCAAAGTCCACTATAGTGACCTGGGAACTCACTCTGGGCATTTGAAGAGTGAATTGAAAACAATCTTGCTGTAACTGCACTCAAGTCAGGCAGGGGTAGGATTTTTCTATCTTCCTTTCCCCCTGTGGGATAGGGAAAAAATTACTGTTCACTAATGAAGTTAACAGTTGATAATTTGCTGGTAATTGGATGGACAGATTTATTTTTGGTGCAGCAGGGAAATCTTATTGCTATACATAAAACTTCCAATGAAACAGTTTGTAAGATTAAATTGCAACTGACAGTGCAGCATTTGCTTCTACCATTTACCAGCATAGTAAATGACTTTTTCCCACATCTGCCCTCAGCTTGATCTTTCCTTATGATAGGAGACTGCCATGAAAGGGAGAAAGGTGCAAGGATTTTACTTTGTGGAGGCCTTTTTTGCAAAAGAAATGGCTGTGGCATGAGGTCATTTGAAATATGGACTGCTTTGTATTGGTATTGTTAAAACATTGTGACCTACATTGCTTGGGCAATGTGATCTGCTCCAATTAATGGATCTGTCAGCACAGATTAATTATAAAACTGACAACCACTTCTAGCTGTAGTGGATGCTGGTGACCTCTCATCATGAGAGGAAGATGTTGGCTTCTGCTTTGTGTGTGTGTGATAATATAATTTGTATGACTCTGCTCTGTGGAAACTGTCCTTTTTAAATGCCAGATCCTATGTACCGCACTTGAATTATTTTTACCAGATTTTAGTTTCTTAATACACTAGAAGTCTCTAGTGCCAAATTGATTAGCATCTTGGAAATTTGCTTCTAGTCCTGCATTTTGCTTTGCTTCAAAAGAATCAGTGTAATCATGATTGCATTCTGTCATTAACTTCATTAGCGAACCTCTCCTGATCTTAGGTGACTGCTTTTCAATCGTTGCATGAAAAAGGCGCTGGAAGTAAAGGGTATTGCTTGACCCCCCTTTATGCGGCCTCGTTTAGTGGCAGAGAGCACAAACTACTTTATAACAGACAAAAATAATGTTTCTAGCTCCTATGCAGCCTCTTCTTGATTCCACTCATCTTCCTAGATCTGCTTTCAATTATCTTGGTCTCTTCCCTGTATTTCTGGAGGGAAGATTGAGCTAGGTATTTCAGATGACAGTTTAATTTAGAAGTTGCCCGTGTGTGGATAGTTTTTAAGCTTTGCTAAACACAGCCAAGAAAGAGGGAACCTGTCTTCTTTAGTAACTCTTCTGAGTGGGAGGAGAGTAGGGGCAGTTTTACTGTGATTTTCAGGTTGACTCCTGTGCCTTTACTCCTCTGGAAGTCCTCCCTTTGTATTAGCAACTCAACAGCGTACAGGAGAAGTTGACATCATTTTGCCAATGTACAATAGTTTGAACTCATGCAAGTTAAATACCATCTGCCAGTGTGTTCCTTGGTCCCTCAAAATGTCCCAGTACAACTGTAGTGTCTCAGATTTCATAGCTCACTTCAACTGAAACAATTTACTTTTGCTAGAAAACTTGTCTTACTCCACATCCACTTCTCTTGTGTTAGACAATGGTTCAGGAAACAACAGACTCTCAAAACCAGGCTGTGACTCTAAAGGCCCAGGCAGCAGGCAGTCATTGGGAAGTAACAGGGCAAGAACGTGACATTAATGTCATGTCACTTAGCTGTGGGATGTTTCTGAATGGGAGAGGAATGTTCATAGTGACGTGTTCCCTTTTGATGGCTGATCTTTAATATTTCATGAAACCAAACTAGTTCAGAAACATAAAGAAGCTTTTTACTAAAGTGATTTTCTAGAGCAGACTTGGCATAATACACATAGGCTAAGTCTAGCCAGAAAACTGTCAAGCTTCTTCCTCCATTTTTCCTTCTCTAATAAACTGAGACACATTGTTCTTATGCTTCAAGGCATCCCAGAAAGCTGGAGATCCCATGCTTCTGAACTGGTACAGATACAGACATTTTCTCTAGGATTTATCTACAGAGTCTTTCAACTGGTGTAGAAAAAAATTTCCTATGCTTCAGTGCACAGTAGAGAAATTGTCCAATGCTGTTTAGAAATATCCATACACTAAAATCTCTTATTTAAATATTTGGACAGGACTGAAATTGTACAATGATCTAGTATGAAGCATGAACATATTGTAGGCAACTTTATTCTCCACAGTAGGTAACATAAACCATTTTCAGTGGAATGTGTCTGTTATATCTTCCTTTTCAGAAAATTTTCCTAATGCGTGTACCTGCTGGGTACAAACTACTTTTTTTTCCTTTCTCAGTACTGAGGGAGCAAGTTTTTAGGTGTATAAGTTGTTGCCTTGTAAGCGCTTTCTCTTTAACACTTTAACTTTTGCCTTTTCAATTTCCTTCTAATAGAGATGTTGTGTTTCCTCACGCTTGAACTTACAGACTGCTGAGACTTCACCATATGAAACCTTTTGTCTCCTGCATTATCCACCATAACTAAAGCTATACATATCAACACCTTCAAAAAGGAGGTGAAAGTCTGATCCTCTTGTATATGGACTCAGAATGGCAATGTTCAAAAACACAAAAGCTTCATGGGTCCAGATGAAGCAGAAATCCTGATCCATTTTTACCTTACCTGATTGCCCCAAAGAGTCCAGATATCTCATTTTTGATACCCTCCTCCAAGACTTGCATAGCATGTCAGCATGCATTACAGATTTTTACACTGTACTAAGTACAACATCCCTTCCAGCAAAAAACTCCAATCGCAGCTTTCTACTGTGGCTAGGATTAATCATAAATGATCATTGTGGCACTGTTAAAACAAACTGAAAAGATTTATTAAACCATAGTGGAGATGGAGAGAAAGAGCAAAACTAGAACAAGGATCATGGGCATGGGCATAACACATCCTTAAATTTACTTCTGTCCCCCCTCATCTCCCTCCTTTATGAATATGAACCATGGACCTGAAGGTCAAGTTAACGTCCATGATGGCAATGGTAATGTGGAGAAAGGTGTTGACTTTGCAAGGCCCAGTTCAGTCTGTTACTTCTGCTCTGTCAGGATTTTTCATTGATTGCCTATAGAACTGAGCGAGGCAGACATTGTAAAAGGGCAAGTCCCTTTATCAGGCCTGAAAGTAAGGGACCAAATAACTCCTCCCAGCAGAGAATGACTGAGTATTATTCTTTTCCACTGATCTAGATGTCAGTCCTGACTGCCTACATGGTGTTCTACACCTGTTATATGTGCCTTCCTCCTCTGTAGGGAGCATTACATCTTAATCTGCAGCCCTGTCAGTTTGTCAAGAGATGGGAAGTCCTGATAGAGATGGTTCTTGACAGAAAGGAGCAATAGAGTGTGAGGAGAATGAGAAGACCACAAGGACACAGGAGACACAGGACCCTGAGCAACCTCATTTAGGGTTCTGCTGGCAGACACTGGACAGAGCTGGATCTCCTGAAAAGGAGCACATTAAGAAATTGTTTAGTACCCTTAGCTAGGGACTATTGCAGTAAAAACTCGCTTGGTTACATCTGAATGTAAAAAAAGAAAGCTATGTTCTCTGGCCAAAAGGTATATCTTTTTTATTAAAAAAAACAAACCCCAAAAGAGAACAAAACACCCCCCAAAACCTCATCTAGGTAATACCCCAAAAGACCCTTTTTTCCCTCAAAAAAAAGCCCCTAGGACCAAAAAATTAATTAAGGATCTTTCTCTTCATGAACACTTATGTAAATATTCTCATCATAAGCTTTGTATCTAGCCATTTAGTTAACAGAATACATGAATGATTCATGGTAGCCCTATACATAATGCATAATTAAATCACAGACTGATGGAGTGGAATTTATTAATTGTGAAGACACATGTGTTACCATGATACTAATTTATTTCTTTCAATTTTATTGGCATATTGCTCGCTCATCTGTGATTGCCTGCTTTGTTGCATTACCCGAGAACAGTAACATGTTGTTAAAACAAATTATCTGGATGTTTGGATAGGCTGTTTGTTCACTGATGGGAACAATATGTATTTAGCAAAAAGATTTAATGTAAATTATTATACATGGAGTATTATCTTAGCACAGAACCATCACACCAAAGCTGCTCTGATGAACCATATTAATTTCTGATATGAGCAAAAAATATGTTAGAAAAAGAACTGCCAGGACTCTGGCATGAAGAAAAAGTGGAAGTTCACAGAAGATGATCTTGGCAGAATTACATGGTAACTTTTTATATATTTTTATGAATCCTTGCAATATTAGATTGTAAAATTTAACAGGTATTTTAGCTCACTCAGAATTTGTGTGCCTGTCTCAGGCTTGTGTCTGTGGTTCCTGTCGTGTCTTGATGGGATCTTGGGAAAGAGATTTTTGTTTGTGCTAGATAAGAATTTCATGTCTTATGAATGGAATTTGATTTCTAGCATGGATATATTGTGGTATTATTTGAATGAAAATTAGGGAAATTCTTTTAAGGAGACTTTACACATCTTTGTTTTCTGTGTCTCTGTACATTTGCCAGATCAACTGGAAATTGACCTTATGGCATTGAAAACTCAAGTAACTCTTTTGCTATGAATTTGATGAAAGGAGTCAACTGTCTCACTTGGAAAAGAGACCATATTTTAATATACGTCACATTTTTAGCCTTTTTGTTAGTCAGATGATTATAATCACAGTGCTGAAAGGCAAGGGCTTCTTCTCTTGAAAAACTCTGAGGGTCCAAGGCACAACAACAAGTGGAAATGACAAATGGAGACTCTCAGGAAGATTTGAGTAGAACAGATGTGTAGTTGTCTTCAGAAAATATTGGTTAAATAGGTACTTAGTGGAATATCTCAGGTATGCCTGAGCCCTTAAATCAAGCTGCTGTCAGGAGCAATCTACAATGGCCCAAGTGATTGTTATTCCGCTGCTGTGTGGTGAGAGCAGCAGTGCCTATAGAAAATCCTGTATCTTTGTAGCCAGAAGCTCATATTAGGTTTAATATCATTAACTGTCTTATTTCTTTTTCCATCTAAGCTAGGAAATAAAACCAGAAGGGACACTTAACACATCTCATTTTACCTGTTGTGTACCCTAGGCTGTTATTTTGTAATTCTGCCATGGTGGCTAGTAGCAAGGGTAGGGTAAGAATCACTGGAGGATCTTCTAACTCTGCTGTACTTTGATCACTTTCTGTGGTGTTATATTGCTGTACTGGGCTTAGAAAATACACTCTGATTTGTGCAGAAGACTCAGGTTGGGTCGTCTTTTAAAATCACTCAAAATTTTTGTTCCTGAACTTGCTTCAGTGCAAAAGTTATTTCTGGGCTTGGTTCTTCTGGAACATGGATGGTGACTCCTCTGCTGAGCAGAATTTCCTCCACTGGGTACACACAACAACCGTGTTTGCACTGTAAGTAAAGGTGGAGTAGCGCTTGGTGGTTGATGCATGAAGCCCTCCCTCTGTTTTGCTGTAATAGTAGCTGCCGTCTTTCACATAAAATGATGCTGGAAGATACTGGAGGAAAAAATGCATCTGGAAAAGAAATCATAATACATAATCAAGCAACATTTTGGAATTTCTTGTGATAGCGGAGGGAAAGGAAGTTGGGGTGTTTTGTTTGGTTTAGCCAACTGACAGGACCTCAGCTTGCCAGGTGCTGTATTGGCACATATTAAGAATCAGTCCTTGCTCAAAAAGTTTGCTATTGGGTGAGACAAGCAAAAGCAAGATGTGATAAGTATTATCACTGCTCTTCAGAGACAGAACAATTGAGTTGACAGGTACAGAAGTAATTGAGACCCTGGTTTAAAAGAGGTTAAATGACTGACAGAGGCCCTCCAGGAATTAAACTGCAGTGCTGAGAAATGAATGCAGGTTCTAGCATAGGCTCTTGGCCATAAAACTGAAGGAAAAATTTATAGGCTGAAGAAGAGACAAGAACTGCAAAAACCCACTTCTCCCCTTTAATTTTAAATATACCTGTACCTTAAGAAAATTATATAATGCAACTATTGTTTCTTGACATATCAAAGTTGTTCTAATTCTGACTCTGATTTGTGTGACTTGAAACCACATTGTGTCAGCAAGAACATTGGTAAAACTTCAGCTTATTGTAAACTAGTTTATATGTAAGATTTCCATACACAACTTTTAAGAGCTGCCTTTTTATGAGTAAGCTGATTTCTGGTTTGCCTGAGCTTCAGAACAAGACCATCTCAAAGTTTATCAGCATGTACCTCTTCACTAATACTGCAAGGACTAGCTTTCACTGTACTGAATCTGTATCCATCAGATAAAACATAGTATCTGTGCTGTATTAGTCATCCTGAAAAACAGAGGAAAGGTTCCTTTTGTAGAACTATCAGAAGACAAATATTTTCTGCTTTGAAATTAATCAAGTAGTTTTCTCTCAAGCTTTATCTTTTGCCTTTTGCTCTTCTTACAGGAGTATCATTGGTCTCTCTGTATCGTATTCATTACAAACTGCACTTGAATTAACTTAAAGAATTTAATTTCCCCCCACTCCCTTGCCCAGGGCTATGGACCAGATCCTTGACTCCTGCAAGCAGGTCTTGTTCACACTGATACTGTGTCTGTTCTATAAAGTGTGCACTTCAGCATTTTCAGAAAACTACTTATTTTAGGGATGTTGTGCTGAAATTTTGAGCTGTTAAACTTGAGGCTTTCTCCAGTGTCATGTTTCCGGGTTTCTTGATCAGGTAAATCGAAATGTTGGTGCTCTTAGCTGAGATGCTGAGGAAACTTCTCAGCTAAAAACAGCTGGGTGCTGAAATAGAATACTCAGAAAGGTTGTAGAAACTCTACCAATGGAGGTTTTCTGGGTTAGGTTTGTTTCTTGCATTTTTTTTGTTTTGTTCTTTAACAGTTTTTTACACAAAAGGCCCTGTAACCAGGGGGCATGTAGCTGTAAATGCTCTGCTCTGGGAGGAGCATTTGCATCCTGAGGTCATTTGCAATGTTTTTTACCTGATACTGTGCAGACTGTTCACGTAGTGATTTTTCTCATCAAACCTATGAAATTTTGGGCTGGTTGGCTTCTGCCCTTGCATGCTTTATAAAGTTGATGGGTTTTGGAGAAGGTTCCAAAAGCAATTTAGGGCTCTATTGTCTGAACACATAGCCCTAGAGAGTAGCATGGTAAAAAAGGAAAATCTTCTCCTGTTCCTAAAGACTTGGCCTGAGAAGCATCAGAGCAGAAATGGGTCTGTTAGGAATAAATTTGGAGGAAAAGGTTAAATATACGTCTGCCTTCCTGTTATGGCAATGTGAATATTAGATTACTGTTGGTGTGTGAGCTAGAAGCCACTAAATTTGAAAGGAATCAAATGGGGAAGTCTTAAGTCAATGCTAGCTTCCAGCACCATGTCCAGAAAGGAAGTTCTGGGATCTTCTTGGGTTCAGGCCTGGGCCTGTCTTTGTCAGACTTTTAGTCTGTGTGTAGCTTCCTTGAAGTGCACAGGGTGATGCCATGGCAGAGATGTATGATTAGTGGTGTTCTCTTCTGAATGTGACTTGGAAGTGTTCCAGCTGTTTGCCTACAGACCTGGTGTGCTATCTCTATTTTGTAACAGGTTGAGGAATATTGATGTAACAGGTTGAGGAATATTGGTATGCTGAACAGTAATACTGGGGTCACTGAAAGGCAGCATGATGTCCTCTCATGCTGAATACAATATTCCCTATAGTTGTGGAAAGGACTTTGCCACATCCACAGTTACCTTTAAATCCAAATGGCTAAATTATGGACACTGGTCTGAAGGGTAAGCTTTGATCATGACTTTAGTCTGTTCTGATTATCCTATCTTGTACTGGGATCTCTGTTCCAAAGTTCTGTGAACTTGGGCCTGTTTGTATTATCCCTGTTTTTTTGAGTCCACGATTTCTAGATGATATTTCTAAATAACTCTAGATGTTCATGGAAACAAAATTTAAAATCTAATTTTTTTTTATTTGTTTCTTTCTAACCTGTTTTTTGAGATGGGAGCACAAAAGTCTGATGTGAACATAATCCAAAATGGTTGACTGTAGTTTATCTTTTATGCAGTTAGCCACAGCAGCTGCTGGAGATATGTGAATGCAACGCATGTTTAATAAATGAGATGGTACTTGCTTTGACTACTAGTACAGGAGATGGTTTAGCCTGAGGCAAACCTACAGGCTATAGATATTTCAGCTGGCCATGTACAGTTTTTGCTCTAACTTGAAGCCATGCAAATAACAGATCATAGTCTTTAAATAGATATTTGAGGGCAAGGCTAAAAAGGAAAGAATCTAGACAATGTGTTATATTCATAATTCTTGATTAAATCACTGAGAGGAGGAAGAGGGGGTTGTCCACCATACCTTTAGCATCTATAAAGAATCCAGTTGAATAACATAGTTTTTTGGGGCAAGATATCATACCAGGCTACTTAATTGCAAAGTTACTGAAGATGCATGAAACCCAGCCCCAGATTCTGCAGCAATGGAAATACTATTGCAAGAGGTAGAGCAATAGAAGGAGACTGATGAAAATATGGGGTAATTAAAGTAGATTATGCAGATTTGATGTATGAACACTGTTGAACCTAGGTGTTACAGTTATTGAGAAGGACTAATATCAGCAGTTTTTACCCTCACCCAAAGTGAACTCTCAGCAGGATTCCCAGCAGAATTCTACCCTGGAACTGAAGAGGAATTGCTGAATAAGAGAGGGATAATAGGGACCAACTAATTATGCTTTAAAAGCAGATAGGAGGAAGACAAAAAGGAAAAAGCCAGCAAATTAGAACACATTCACTTTTTTTTTCTTCTGTACCACACAGATAGGATTGGATTTTGTTTTTGGTTTTTTTTTCTTTTCCCATCTCTATAGTGTCACTTAAAATATGATGAAGATTGTATGACATGACATCTTTTAATATGGAACTGTAATGAAACTGCTGAATAACCCTAAGTTTTCTAAGGGGAAAAGATCTGATTAGAGAGAGCCTTAATGTTCTACCTTTCATATAAGGCAAAGTAATGGAATGCCTTTTTAAAAACAGCCAATGTATATAGCTGCAGTCAACATCTCAACAAATGTAGAGAATTGGCCATTTATTGTGCAGGCTTTTGAGCAATTGTACATAGTTTCTGTGGTTCAGAGGGTTTTTATTAAGAATTAGTGCAAAGTTTGAAACTTCCTGTTTGTAGGCTAGGTTGGTTTTTTTTCTGGGGTGTATAGTTTGCGATATGCTGCACTGATTCCTATCTCACTGTCCCTATATTTTAGGGTTGCCAAAATTGAGTCATTTATCATCCTGATACCCAGCATCTGTTCTGCCATATAACCTGTAAAAGAAGACATTGCTAATGCATTTGCAGGCTGTATTACAGCTCATGGGCTGGAGCACATAGAGGTGAGAGACTGAGTGCTGGTGCCTATCTCCAGATGGATTAGCAGGATCTCAGCCACACATACTGTCTCTCACAGAGAGAGGGGTTTGGCAGTCAGCATGGAACTGGGTAGCAGAGCAAGCAAATAGTATCTGGACAGCACTAACCATCTCCAGACTAGTGCAAAAATTTGAATTAAGCTCAGATCTAGCAGTTACTGAAACTTAACACCTCTTGGTGACTGTTCATTCAGTGTTGAGAGCTTGGTATCTGGTGCAGATATCCACAATTTTGAGTCTGCTTCTACCTTTTGGCATTTGGGACAGGTGGGAGAGATGCAACACGATCTTGCTTTCACCATGATCCTGCAGCCCAAGGTGGGTTGCATAAACTTATTTTTGAGGTGCAGATAGCCTAGGGAATGCTTGGGGGAAAAAGCTTTTTACACAGGTGTTGTTGCACCTATGTAACTCTTATAGAGTAACTCTTACCCAACTGTGTGTGTTACCCGAGATAATATATATGGGCAGACACAGTCACTCATAAAAGTATCTCACCAAAGTCTTCTGTGTATATCTGTGTTATGTTTATACAATACAAAGTTTAGTGGCAGTGCTGGTTTATTGGATTTTCAGCCCCATGTCAATTATTCTGCTGCACTCATGATTCAGTGCTGCCTTAGCTGTAGTTTCATGTTCAGCTGCAGGGCCACTTGAGCTGGATTAATGGACCCAGGTGAGAAGCACCAGCTCTGAGCCCAGGGTGGGGCTGATGGTTGAGCTGGAACATCTTCCTTTCTGGCCGCTCAATGGACAAGTGGTTAAAATCAGTTGGCTTAGAAAAATAGATTTAACCCAGGCAAATAGCTTTGTTTGAAGTTGTTTAAGGAAATTATTTCACAAGCATTTACACCACCAAACCTGACAGAATATATCTGTGAGGGCAGGTATGGGTTGGTGACAAATAACTTGGATGACCTGGAAGTGGCAAACCCCTGAAGAGGATATCTGACTGCTTTATCGCAGGGAAAAAGAACAGCTTGAGAGAGAGAAAATCCAAAGGTACTTTATGGAAATCAAAACTTTGTGTTTGTAGGGAAGTTTTCTGGAATGTGAGATCCTATAATCTATTTGAAATTCAGGATCAAATCTGTTGCATCTCTGAGCAGTGTAGATTTACCTAGTGAAGTTTGTCTCCCTTTGGGATTTCTTCCCCAATTTAGGCTTCAATTGGTGTAATCTCAGAAGAAAAGCCTTGCTTCTGCTTATACACTGATCTCACCAGATGTCTTGTTTTTCCCTTTATTCCGTTGAAATGACTGGCTTTGACCTTAGCTTTCCTAATGTTATTTTGCCCACATGGAATATCAATAAAAATAAGAGCTGCAAACTCTATTAAGAAAAGCACATATGACCTCTGATTGTAATAATAGAATGCAATTAATGTCAGGCTTGTTTTGGTGATAAATTTGGGGATAACAAATGGATTTTTCTTTTTCAAACATACTAGTATGAAGGGAAAAGGGAAAATGAGCTTTAAACTACTTACTGACATTTTAAAAGATCTTTTCTTCCCCAGACCTGAATCAATCTATACAATTGAATATTTAGCAGATTTGCACATTCTCAACATAAAAACCCCAAATAATAAAAAAAAAAGCTTTTTATAGGAAATTTTAAATGAAGAGCTGTAATTGTGAATAGGGATGTTCTTGTGTTACAAACCAGGAACAAGTTCCTCTTGTGAAGCAGCTTATTAATTTTGGCTGTTGCAGCAGTTCCATGGGGACATGATGAAGATCCTGTTGGTTCAAAGTCTTCAGAGGCACACTGAAAACATTTGCACCTACCCTCTAGCATTTAAATGTCATGGCTTCTCCTCTATATTTATCCACAAAAGTACCATCTGCCACTAGGTCAGAAAGCCTTGCTCTTCAGTTTAAGCTCATATTTTCAAAAGAAAGTAGCTCTGTTTCAGTTCAAGGTAGTTATTTGTGAATAAAGGGTTTCAGAGGATCAAGATGACCTAGGTGAGTTTAAAACACAAGCAGCAAGTTTGGCAGAGCAGGTGGAAGATGCCCAAGGGAAAATGAAATGCCAAGGCCACAATTGTAGAAGAATGCAATTGCCTAGGCTGACTGGTTGTTTGTGCCTTTCCTTCAGCTGATGCCCTCCTTTCTCTTATGCTTCAAGTCTGTATAGGAAAGCATTCCTTATGAAATTCGATTATATTCTTTAAGACTGGAGAGCACTTTTGGGGCGTTTTCATCTCTAATAGCCAAATATGAATATTTCTCTGCTCTGATAAGTACTTACCCTTTCCTCTTCCTGTCTCATGACTGGGAGACTAATGATGATAACTCTGTGGTGTAAGTCACCAGAAGTTCTTGTAAGGGACAGAGTATTCTCTCACCCAAAGGGCAGATGGCACTGGAATGCATTTGGAGCAGGTTGTTGCTTAGAGCAGAGGAATGCTTGCTGACTGTGGTGCCCAAGCAGCTGAGCTGGGAGCACCATTCATTTCCTAGTTTGCTTAGGGCAGCAAATTCCAAGAACTAGTTCGCCTACAGTTAAAAGAAGCAGGGAGAGCATTTAGTTTCTGTATGCAGTTTTCAGCATAGCAACTTAATTTCAGAAATCTGTGGTAAAGCAAAGAGGAAACCACAAAGAGAAAGGCAGATAACTTGTGCACTGTGTAGATGGAGTAATTTGTCTTTTTCTCCTCATTCAAACCCCCCTCCACCCTCCATCAAGCCAAAACAACGAAACCCCTCCCGAACCCACCATCAATTTAAAGAGGGTACTAGCTGTACTAGTCTGCAGCTGTGTCAATTATTGTTAAAAGTGATGTGTATCACTTGAAAGGGAACATTAGAGTACTATGGAGAGCTGCTACTGCTATCATGGAGCAGTTTTGCTTGTGTGATAGAGTTTGACAATATACTTGCCTGCTGACAGGAAGGACTCCCTGGGCATAGTTCTTATACCCAGGATTTGCTCTAGGGACAAGATTTTGGTCTGTAGTATTTTAATCCAGGATCTGGCATCAAAAGCCATTTATGTGGGCCTACTGTCAGTGTCTCTTTTTCCAGAACACTGAACTCACTGAACACTGTGAGGAGGTGTATTGGGTTTGTGTCGCATGGTTTTGATAATGCATGTCAGGGGCTACAGACCTGGTATCTGTGAGAAGGTATTATGAGCTTCCCCTGTGTCTGATGGATCCAATACCAGCTGGTACCAAGGTGGACCTGCTGCTGGCCAAGGCTGAGCCCATCAGAGATGGTGGTGACACCTCTGGGATAAAGGAATTAAGGAGAGGGAAAAGTTGTGCAGCAGCATTTGCAGCCAGTGAGGAGTGAGGAGATGTGAGAGAACAGCTCTGTAGACACCAAGTGTCCTTGCACAAGGGGGGCAGGAGGTGCTCCAGCTGCTGGGGTGGAGATTCCACTGCAGCCCCAGGTGAAGACTGTGGTGAGGCAGCTGTGCCCCCACAGCCCATGGAGGGCCATGGTGGAGCAGACATCCACCTGCAGCCCGTGGAGAGCCCCACACAGAGCAGATGGATGGGTCCAAAGGAGGCTGGGGCCCTGAGGGAAGCCTGTGCTGGAGCAGGCTCCTGGCAGGGGCTGTGGACCCATGGGGAGGAGCCCATGCTGGAGCAGCTTTGCTGGCAGGACTTGGGACCCCACAGAGAACCCCTCTGATCCTGAAGGACTGCACTCTCTGGAAGGGCCCCATGCTGGAGCAGTTCTTGACCTGCAGCCTGTGGGAAGGATTCACCTTGGAGAACTTTGTAGAGGACTGTCTCAAGTGAGGGAATCCTCTGCTGGAGCAGGGGAAGAGTGTGAGGGGTCCTCCCCACGAGGAGGAAGGAGCAGCAGAGGTGATGTGTGATGCACTGACTGCAACCCCCATTCTTGTTTCCTTGTGCTGCTGGGAGGAAGGGTGTGGAGGGGTGTGTGTATGTAGAGAAATTTGGAGTAAAATTAAACCAGAGAAGTGGGGGTGGGGGGGATGTGTCTGAATCTGTTTTGCCTGTGACTGTAATGGCTGAGTGTCTCCCTGTCTTTATCTTGACCCTTTTTTTAAAATTCCCCTGTCCAGCTGAAGAGAAGTAGTGATACAGCAGCTTTGGCTGGATGCCAGGTGACTACCAAGGTCAACCCACCACAGAAAGGGACATTTTTCCATATAATTCTTTTGAAAGTTTGGTGGAGGAATGCAGTGGATATGCTGGATGAAAGTAATTTCCCACTCAGTGTACTGTTTAGCTTATTGTTTTGTATTTATGGCAACTTCACTGAAGAAAGAAACTGCATTGACTTTTTTTGACTTGGAAGTTGCTTTCAGTCCTGTAAGTTCAAAATCACGTGGAAAAAGAGCAGAGAGGCAACAACTCTATTAGTATTTAAAAGAAACTAAACTATGGGAGGTTATCAAGGAAAGGAAGACTTCTTTCTGCAAGGTGAATTTGAAGCAGGTGTGACTATGTTTTGTAATATGGAACCTCATTGTATTTTAGACCACTGCTGCCACCATGTGGAATAGTTTCTCCAACTCCTCACAAGGTCTTAACCTTGCGCTTGCCTTCAATCCCGTACTAGTTCATAGAAGGGAAATGGGCTGTACTTTTAAATTGTCCTAATAATATAAAATAGCTGTTGAATGCACCTCAGAGTTGTTGGTTCAGCTTAATGTCATTGATACCTAACACGCTCCTTGTCTAAGCATGTAAGCAGCCATATGGTACAAAGTGGGTTGGGGAAAATGCTTACTCTGTGCATGCCAGAATTTGGAGCAAAAGGAAGATAATGGGGTCCATCAGTAATGACACATGAGCCTTAAGAAGAAGCATCAGCAATTTGTTGAGTTTAACATGAGGAATTTGCACATAGAAAATATTGGGTTAATGTAGCTGTTTTAGTTGCTTGTAGTTTTTCAGTTGCTTCTCTTTGACTAGTTACTGTAGGTGACTTTTATCCTTTGCTTCCTCCTTTGGCTTTGTAAAGAGCCCTGTGTCAAAAAGGTGGCCACTTTATTAGGTCAACAGCTGCTAAAAGCTTCCTTGCTTAAGGTGTGTAATAATGGAGGCAGCATCTATACAAAGAAGTGTGGTGTGGCACTTTGGAGGAAGGATTTGTTTATCCTTAAGCCTGCTTGGTTGGTTAGCTGACTGGGTATAAATGTGAGGGGGTTCCTTCAGTAGACAATGACACTTGCTGTCTCACACAGCCTGTGCCACTGTGTTCTCAGGAAGGTGATTCACAGACTTGTGGATCAAAAGGGGTATCATCAATACCATCAATATACTGTACCTGGCACCATTGAAATTGAATTTGTGTTTTCATAAAACACATTTTAGCTGGACAATGTTTTTTCTATTTTGTGAAAGTAGTGTGCAACAATGTCTGAATACACATTTCCAGGCAGCAGCTTCTCAATAACAGTTTTGGAAAAAGTTCATTTTCTCTTGACCTTTGATATTGAACATGCAAGTGATACTGAACAGTGCAGCCACCTGAAACAGTCATTTATCAGCCTGCTCAGGAGGGTGTGTTACTTGAGTATTTCCTTAATGAGGAGTCATGGCTTCATAAGAGCATGAAATGATAGTGAGGTGGGGAAGTTCTAGGTCTTTTTGTGTGCCTTTTTTTGACTCTCTGGTGCTCCCTAATTTCAGTTGCTTGATAAATGATAGTCACCACATGTACCACTGCACCTCATTCAAATGTATACCTGAAATGCATTTCTGTACTTGTGTTAGCCACTGAACTTACTAAATGCTGGTTTCAACAAAAGCATAGAGAAGGCCTTTAATTTTCTCAGCTGACAAAATTGTAATGTGCTGCTTTGAAACTACTGGCTTGCAACATGTTCTGCCTTCAAGTCCCTTTCTTCCCTTATGCTCTTAGTACAAATTTTGTTCTGGAGAAAGGTGCTCAAGACCAAAATCCTCTCTAGGAACAGAACAGATCCAAGTGATGCAAATACTTAATAATATTCAGACCATCTGTGGAAAGAAGTAGAATGTAATTTCATTTCCAGTTCTGATTCTGGATTTTATCATTCAGGCATGGAGATAGTGCTGTGTTTTGTCTGTGGATGCCCATGCATCAGGATCTAGCAAGTTAATGCCATGAAGCCACTCTTTGTGGATATATCTAGCTGACAGGTTTGCTATCCCTGAGGGTAGCTATAATGTTTTGGAAAAACATTTTTTCTTCTTTTATTGGGTGTAAGATTAAACATGGCATGAGAAGTTAGGAACACTTCATTTTAGTGATGTCAGAATGCTTTTATCTTGGAACACTTTAGCCTCATGTGAGGATATATATGCTGATATTTTAATAAAATGTAATACAAAATTAAAAGTCAGAATGAAATGCAGCCTGACAAACCTAAGAAGCTAAATTAAATATTCCATCATAGAAATCAATATTCCAGAAGGTTTTATTGTTGACAAAATTGTATTTGTCATCTGAAAAGTCATTTTACTGTCTAGTTGAAATCTTCTTTTAACAGGGTCTGGTTGTGAATTGCTAAATTTTGTTTTCAAGAATATGGATGCATTCCAAGAAAACATTGAAAAGCCACTTAGATGATGATGAATCTTCAGCAGTAATGTAGTGAATTTTGATATACTGATGTAGAAAAGAATTGCTTTGTGTCCAGCATCGAATTTCTATCTTAAATATTCTTTGGGTCATGTTGTATTTATCACCAGGACAGATAAGTATCATCATCTTTAGGCTAGAATTTGCATACAGTTGTTTCACATTTGGTAAATTTGCTTAGGCAGTGGTGAAACCTCAATAGTGGAAGAAGCAGGGGTTTCCCTGCTTGCAAGACAAAACCCAAGAAGTCTCAGAATTACAGCACTAGACTCACGCGTGTCAGTTACTGTCTTCAGGCAACCTTGTCTCTGGATTGAGGTCTTTTTCTATTTTGTTCCTTGTGCACAGCTTTAAGGGTTTCTTTATGCTCCTTGGTATAAAAAATGGCCCTAGTAATGGGAATTTAAGATTCTTTTCTTTTTGATTTGAAACCTATAATGCATCAATTTTTTAATTGAATTAACGAAGTTGTTCTGGAATACCATGAGCAACTTAAATTTCAGATAAGTTAGAGTTCAAATTACTTCATAAACCATAAACAGAATAGAATTTAATAAAGGACAGTTACAGTTAGTAATTGATACAATGGCAAGTTCTAGATAGTGAACAGTTTTTCTGGCTCCTATAATTAATATTGCAAATTCCTTCAATTTATTTGAGAGTGGGTCCTACTTTATTCAGCTTGGAAATAAGTCTTTAAGAATTTAGAAAACCAGATGTGGAAAACTGGCGAGGAATTTTTTGCATTACCTATTTCCCACTCCCCACTTTTTTCATGTTTGAGAAATTCTTGCCAGTTTTTAAGCATCCCAGAGGAGCCCTGTCAATGTTTAAAACACCAAGTACGTGTAAAAGGTGTGTGAAGAAGGATATGATATAAAAATAGTACCAGGTTCTGCTAGGGGTTTTTCATAATGTTTTCTGATGAGTTAGTCAGGAATTTGGCACCTTGGAAAACCGAAAAGCTGTCAAATCAAAGTTACTTTTCTATCTAGTGTTTCTATCATGAGTTTGAGTTTCTCCAGAGTCAATGTGTGTCATGTTTGGAGCCCTGTCTAGGCCACTGTTTTTTTGCTTAAGGGATAACCTTTCAAGTACAAGGGACTTGCATATCCAACTTCCAATTCCTTCTATTATTTTGGAAATCCTCTGCCAATGTTCCTTGAAATTTTTGTTTGTTTTCTCTGCTCATTCTCTTTACAGTAACATGTTGTGGTTTCTTCCTGCAGTCTTTGCTCAGGCCTGGTTACCACTGAAGTCAAGTAGACCATTCAGTAGGTGACTGTTTTGGTTCTTTATGTGAGAGGATTTTTTTCCTTTTTTACTGACTGTTGCAAAAGTAATGCTAGTGACACTTGCCAAAATTTTTTGCTTCCCTGCACGTGAGCTGATGGATGTTACTCTAGATCACAGAAACCAATGTCAATGTTCCAGTCATTATGGTGTAGCTGATTATTTTGATACTTTTCAGTTCACTGGATAGTGTAAGATATCTTTCTTTCAACTAGTGTTTGGTTGATTTGGTTGGAACTCCCAGTGATGACATGGCTTTTAACCAAAAGTAATGTTTTTTCTGGGTCTCGGTTCTGAATCATATCCATATAGATGACTGGCTTCATTAGAATCTTCCAATGCAAACTGTGGATTTGAGTTTCATTCAAAAAGTCATGTCCTGAAGTTGAATTTATTATAGGACCAGCATTCTGTACAAAGTCAACCCCAAGAATAAAAATATTTATGCTTGGCAAGAATACCAAAGTTTGTTTGTGTTACCTTGTCCTGTAGAGTTAGGTCAGGAACCATCTATTTTACAGCTTCGCACCAGCGTGTATTGTTTGATGAAAGAAAACATCAGCCTCCCAGGAACATTGGGAAATACTAACTTCTTGCCTTGATAAAGTGAATGATGACCCACTAGTAATGAATATCTTACTGAAATATCTTGTGTAATAACACACAATTGTCTACAGATCTTAAATACTACCATAGATAGAGAACTACATTGGCATCTGTGAAAGAACAGCAGCTTGTATTGTTAAATTCTGTAGCAGTTCACCTTGCAGGGAAATTTGTAGTCTGGTTGGATGTCAGATTGTCCGGCATAATTAGTCCAGGGAATCTGTGCTTAGCACTTGGTTGCTGTATCTCATTTCCAGATATTTTGGATAAGAAACAACAGTGTTTGGCTGCTGAGAAATATTTACACTCATAAACTAGAAAGCCACCTCTTCCTTTTTTGTTTGAAGTTTCTCATTGAAGTTTCTGGCTCTCATTCTGTGTCATTCCCATTGCCACAAATTACACTGTATGCTCCATTGCTCAACTGTTCATGTTTATATCATGCAAGTAAAGACCTGTTTGACCTAAGGTCTTTTTGATATTTGAAAGTATTTAATCTCCTCATCAATGTTAGCTGTAATATCACACTTCTGAGAAGCTGTAAGATGGATCTAATCAGACAGATCTATAAGACAAGGCCCTCTGTCTATTTTTATAAATAAATTGCCAGACTGAAGAGGACTACAACGTTATGAGGTAAGCAGGAAAGTTTTTAGCTAACTTTTGATTCCTGAATTTTTTTTCTCACTACTGATAAAGCCCATGTTATACAAGCTTTCTACTTTCATACTATTTTTGCATGTTCTCATCTTTTTGTTCTCATTTATCATATTGACAGTACTTCCCAGGAGTAATGAATTATTTTTTGAGATGTTAGACCTGAATGGCTAAATAAGTTTAAAAAAAAATAAAATTTGAACAAATAGGATTGTCTCTGACTCTACTTGTTAATCCTTTAAGAGCTTTCCTCTACATGAGCCCAGGGAATTCTACATGTTTTAAGATAGAGTAGAACTGTGTCAAACTAAGCAATCACTTTCAGATTTTTATACCCTGCAGCTCATCATCTGATTCATAACTTTTTATCTTGTAACAGAAGTAATAAGTCAAGTTATATTCATAATTTACTGCCCTCAACAGCAGTAACCCTGGATGACCTTTTATTTAAAATTAAGGGAGGACTTTTTTTTTCTCCCTATGACTTCCTTCTCTTTAAAGGAGAAGTTCCTTGTTTGTTATAAATTGCACTGCACAGGAAAATTTTGTCGCAGGACAGTTCATGTACCACAGAAATAAATAAAGATAGGTGCAGAAATATTGCTTAATCTGGTTTCATGTAGGAATATACAATTTGCTAGCAGCAAAAAATATCCTTCTCTCTCATCTGAAAACTCAGTGAAACGTTCTTCTTTACTCAATTTCAATGTCATCAAAATATACCAAAAACTCTTGGAAAAGTTAGTCTGGCATTCTACTCCACCTGGCAAATAAAGCAATTGTTTCTCAGTGGCATTTATTGCAGAGTTTTTGAATAAAAACTAAAGGAGTGGAGGGGAGCTGGGAGCTCTGTTGGGTTCATCATGTGCCAATGCTGAACAGTGCAGTGGGTTCCTGTTGTGGATCTTTTTCACCTGTGTAAGCCCAGAGGGGACAATGGGAATGTACTGGAGCTTTACCTTAGAGACCTGGCTTGCTCAGTGGGAACTTAACTTGTAATTATTAGTAGTTAGAAGGGGTTAGGGACTTGGAGGAACAAACTCAGCTTGGGATGAGTTTTCAGAGTTGGTGGTTGGGAGAAAAAATATTTTTCCTCTCTTTATAAATTCAGTATATTTGATCTGAAGTTGCTGAAAGACATGGACTGTGGAACCTCACATCAGTGTTTTTACAGTAACTCTGCAGAGGAGACCAACATGGCAGATCATGAAAGGAAGCAATGTTGCTCATATCCTGCATAGGGCTTAAAAAATACATCCATGGTTCTAAGAGCTGCTCCGTGGTTTCCTGAAGATAAATATTTTTCAGTTCATGTAGATTTATGCTTGAACAGCCAATATACTGAAGGGTGGATTCTAATCTAAGCTTCACCTACTGCAAATCCAGAAGAACCCAAGAGTCACTGGATGTTTCCTTGTCTATGAGATGGCTATTATATCTTTATATGACTATTAAATGTTTATGTTGTTGTGGCCCTTTTGAAGAGGAATTTAATGACTGCTTTCTTTTACACTTCTCAGTTTTGGGTACTAAGTTGATTAGGATAATCATAACTTGCAGTCTTAAAGTGCCTGACAGTTTAATTTCTTTCTGTGACTTGTCATCCTCTAAGAGTGGGGTTTTGGATGGGGATTTAGGTATGTTTTAAAAAGAATTTCAGTTGCTGTATAGGATATAGTTACTATTCCCTAGTCTTATGTAAAGCATTCTACTTCCTTTCATTTTCTTCTTCCACTTCTATCACATAGAACACTTCTCCTGCATGTATATGTTCTATGGTTTATCTTTTTGCTGTCTACTTGTGATAAATTCTTACTCAATCTGGGTATTTTTGACTATTCAAGTAGGATGTCTCTTATGTAGTGTTATTTTTATATTTATTTGTGATCTTTAAGAAAAATTATTTTTGGAAATTCAGTGGTATTAATTTGCTATATGCTTTGTGTTTTTCTATATTCAGTCTGTAATAATTTCACTCTTTTTCATGCTAAAACATGTGAAACTGATATGTTTATATCAGCCCTTTTCCTTTTATGGTTTTTGTTTCTCTGGATTGAGTAGAAGGTGTGGAGGGCTGGGCAAATGGAAAAGTAAAAAATGTAATTTTGGTCACGGAATACCTATCCTTTTCGTAAGTGAAACTCAATGAAATTGGGTTATTTTGGTGCTGGAAGTAAGTTGCTGCAGAGCAGAACGTGGTAGGATTTTGCAGCAAGACTGCTGCATGCCTCTCTAGTTGCACTGAATCATCTGTCTTTGGAGTCCATATCAACATGCTGTGAGTCCTGTCATGGAGGATTAGGAAAAAGCCCTTCCAGGAGGGATTACATGCATTCCTGAGCCACTGCACAGAGAAGTTAATTAGAGTTGGGGGGAGGAAGACAGGAATGAGACAAAGACTGTATTAGCCATCTAATTTGGAAGAAAACTGTTGTATCAAATCATGATTATTGCAATCATTGCACCCTTGATGAACCTTCAGTAAGAGAGGAGTATTCATCTGACTGCATAAATTAGAGAGAAGAAAAAGATTTGCATGAGGTCATCTAATCTGTCCCCTGAGGCCAGTCCCCTGGAGCGCAGCTTCTAATGCTTGTCCAGTCTGTTTCTAAACACCTCACATGATGAGGCTTACTTCTCTGTGGGTAGCTCAAGGGGAAATAATGTAGGAGTGACTGGGCAAAAAATAAAGCACTGTAGCATTATTATAACAGCAGTTTTGAGTGCCCATGTTGAGTGTTGGAGCTTGCCTAGTGTAGGTCAGGACAGACTGAGAAAAGTGCTGTATATCCTGCTATGGAGTCTTCTCTGAGCCCAGCCTCCTCCTTGTGTGAGTTACAAGAGTTACATCTGCCATGGCCTTCCAGCAGCCAGTCAGTGCTCACTCTGCCTTCATCCTTTCTACCTCTATATTCTAAATATAGGTGCCTCTGCATTCTAAATACTTTGAATTAATTCTTTTGAATGCTCTGCAACCATTTAGGAAATGTGCATGTTGCGGTTGGAGTGCTGAGTCAGTATGTTGTGTCATGTGAAAACAATGAAATTTTTTTCTGTGTTTCTAGTTTCTGTGGTTCTTGAATAGCACCAAGGTAATGCTGCACAGAAGTGATGGGTGGCTGATCTACAAAAGCTGAGTTGAAACATCTTCCCTCTATTACTACTGGAGCCAAAAGAAGAGAGGCCATGAAATGTGCAAGACATTTACATAGTTTTTTGTTAGATTTGGATATCTTATATCTATTTATGGATATATTTATATAGATATAAAGTACTTTCACCTTTTGATTCACATTCTTTTGTAAGGTCTTCCAGCCAAACCACGGATGCATCTGAGCAGAAGACTAGAAATCCAAGCTGTCGTTTTGCCCACATGATTGTCAGTTCTTTGCAAGTGGGAATATTTTATCAATGGATGCTCTGGGCAAGCAATGCTATTGCAGAGACTGGTGCAATTCTTGGCACCTTTCTGTAGGCTGTTGCACATCAAAATTAAGAAGTGGTAGGAGTGGAGAATGGCTGTTGAAGGTGTCTTGAGAATGTAAAATAATAGTGGTAGCCTAGCAAAGGCTCAAAGGACAATGTATTAGTCACAAATTTTCTATTAAATCATCAAGTTTCCTGGCTCATGCAACCAAAATATTTTTTTCATAAGTGATCTACTTATTCTACTCCATCTCTTGACACCATGAGCTAGTCAGAGTAAGGTCCCGTGCTGCATTTTTGGCTTCTTTTGCCTGTGCCATCTGTTATTTTGGAATATTGTTGAAAGGTTGGTGTTGCTATTGCACATGTGAGAATAAAACAGAGAGACAGGGCATGCTGTGTCAATATGAAATGCCAAAACATGGGCTGCATTTTAAATTAATTTTCAGTAGGTTGAAGCTAATGTTTTCTACAAGGTTTCTGGATTTGAACAGTGTCAAAATGGCACTTAATGGTTGACTTCTTGGGCAGAGATGACCTCTGAGAACCATTCAGCTATTGGAACTCTTGCTTTTGTTCATTTTCCTTCCATCCTCATGTCAATCCAGCATTTGTCATGGAGCTGAGGTCTCCTATGTCATGTTCTCCTTCAGTGCCTTTAGGTGTTATTTCTAGCTCAACCTTTTTCCTGGCTTTTTTTTGGTGGTGGTTTTTTGTTTGTTTGTTTCCCCTCATCCCTGCTTCCCTTTCTAGTCATGGGATTTTGAGGTTTCTCAGTTCCACTGGCTGAATTTGAATGCCCAGAACATCAGTACTTTGGGACATCCAGGCTTATAAATTTCATGTAGTACGTATAGTTGGTCTTTCTACATAATGTGAGATGGGTTTCTTTGCTGGTTTTTTTTCTGACTGTTTCCTGTTATCTCAACAGGTTTGGGTTCTGTGTTCACTGCTATTCTCTTTCAGTGATGTGCAAAACCTGACTTCTGGCCTGCTTTGCTTTCATGCTCATCTACTCTTTGTCCTTCTATTTGCCTACCAGAAGAATTAATGGTGGCACATCAAATGAGTGAGACTATGTATGTTAAAAATATACACATTTTCATTACTCTTATATAAAGTGAGTACTTGTGTCACAGGCATAGAGGTAGGTATATGGTGAGAATGAATGCAGCAGGATGCCTGTCTAGAACATGCAAAGCAATTTCCAGATTCCTGATTGTCTGGGGAAAGCTGAAACTGAATCCATATTGTTAATAGACTGAGGGCTAAAGTATATGTCTTCATACCCTAAAGGATGCTGAGGAAATAGAATTTTTTGCTGGTTTGTGATCCTGTGAGGCTATCAGAGCAGAGAACTAATTTACTAAATGTATAATTTTTTCAAGAGAAGCTGAGTAAGGTCTTCATGAGAGAGACTTCTATTTTTTCCCCTCTTTCTTCTCCCCTGCCCTCAACAAGTTAATAGTCAACTTGCATTCATGGCTGGACCCTGTATTGGATATCATAGTGCAAATTGTCATCCTTATGATACCTATATACTCAATTATTCACAGAAACCCCAAGTAGTTGAGGTTGGAAAGGATCTCCCTGCTCAAACCATGGTCAGCTACAGTAGGCTGCTCAGGATCATGTCCAGTCAGATTAAGCAGAGCTCCAAGGATTAAGGAGAACTCCAAGAACTCTTCTTTACTTGGCAATTTGCAGAGTTTAATCACTCTTACAGTAAAAAGATGATTTTTTTTTTCTTTTAATGCTAAATGGAACATCCAGTATGTCAGTTTGTGCCAATTGTCTTGTCCTTTCACTGGCTGCTACAGCACCTGGATCTGTCATCTTTATTTGCTTCTGTTGTTTAGTTATATACATGAATAAGCTCCCCTGTGAGCTCCTTCTTCTCTAGGCTGAGCAGTCCCACCCAGTTCTCTCAGCTTTTCCTTGGATAGCGAATGCTCCAGTCCTGTGACCATCTATGTGGCCCTTTGGTGGATTTGGTGTCTGTTCCTTCCCTCCCCCATCCCTCCTGGGGAGCTCCACAGTCAGCAGAGCACTCCCAGTGGGTTGAACTTGATGCGATTCTCACTGACCAATTTCTTCATGTCAAGGTACCTCTGAGTGGCAGCATTGTGGTCCCATGTGTCAGCCCCTCCTGCCAATTTATCATCTGCAAACTTTCTGAGGGTGCATTCTGTCCTGTCATCCAGGTCATTAATGGAGATGGTAGACAGTACTGATGCAAGTGCTGACCTCTGGGGTTACAGCATCAGTGACTGGCCTCCATCTGGATTTCATGCACTGGTCACAGCTGTATGAGCCAGGCAGTTCAGCCAGGTCTCAGTCTATTCACAGCCATTTTATCTACCCCTCTTCAGTTTGTCTGTAAGGATATTCTGGCACACAGTGTCAGAAACCTTGCAAAAGTCAGGAAACAAAATCCACTTCTCTTCCTGTGTCTAATGAGCTAGTTATCTTGTAGAAGGCTTTCAGATTGGTTAAATGTTATTTCATTATATTTTTCTCTTATCAATTTGTTATAATATTGTACTTTTTAAATCTTATTTGATATCGTACTATGAACATATACATTAATGAAGATTCTTATATAAAAAACAGTCTTGGTAGACCAGGAATGTGTCTTACAACTGAAAGACTGCCTAGACTTGCAAACTGAAAAGGTTTTTTGATGTTAACAAATGTCAGGTTATCATCTGTATATAAATACCATAAGTCCTGTGGATATAGCAAGGCTTAAACGCTTAGTGTTTAGCTGAACAGAATGCAAGACAACTGCAAAGTATTTTCTGCCTTTTTGGCATTTTTTAGGATGTGTTACTTTTCTGTTAAAAAAAGGGACTACAAGAAACAATGGTGTATGTTTAACATCCATTTTGTGTTGTAGATACTGGCTGTTCATGTCTCTGTTATTGCTAATCAGAGCTGCATGGTTAGTTTCCCCATAAGTCACAATGAATATTTACACTGGAATGTGTCATTGTCCTAAATGAATTTAAGGCTGCTGTCTCTTGCCAGCAGGACATGTTTCCAGAGACATCTGTTTATCCTCAGCGTCTGGACAGTAGGAAAAAAGAGCCAAGGGAATAATTCTACACTTTCTTGTGGATGCTGTATATAAGTTAGAGGGTTTTTAAAAAAAATGTTCTCCTAGTCACTATCATTGCTACAACTTCAGCAGTAGCAGAGGCGTGAGGGTACTGGCACAGGTTACAGCCGCTGTCTCCCAAGCTTTACTCATTTCAGAGCTGGGTATCTGCTGTTTAAATCTACTGAGCTGGCTTTCAGTGCTGCTAATACTTGACTCTAAAATAGTGCTGCACAGCTGTGAAACAGTGTTCAAAACTGTCAGTGAGTTCTGTAGACCAAGTCATGCTGTGTCAAGCAGAGCTGGACAATTGTGCAATAGGTTGACATTTTAAGTTCTTTTTCAAATTTTTAAATAAATTAGTTTGTTGTATTGAGTCTCCCTCTATGATAGTTCTGTTCATGCTTTGTTTTTCTTGAAACAGCAGTAGTAGTGTATTGGAAGCTTTTTTAATTTGACAACATTTCTTTTTTGTGTCTTTCCAATTGCTTATGCTTGTCTCGTTAGGACTGAAAAGTAAACTGAATGAACAAGGAGACCTTGCTTGTTCTGAGTATTCAATACTTGTGGTGGGCAACTTGCTGTGATGATACTGCAAATAATTTTGAGCCATTATCATTTATGGAAGTAATATTCTGTTCAATGTGCTCATTACACTTTATGAACAGGGAAATGTTTTGATGTATTAATTTTAAACCCGTTTTTTAAGCTTTGGATTTAGTTCTTAGGTGGTGAGGCCACATTTAGGGATATGAGCATGAGAGTTAATTCTCCTTGGCCTGTTCATTACTCAGTGCCTCCCATGAAGCACAGTAAGTGTAGCAGAGATGAGAACCACAGCACTACAAGCTGTTCTACAACTCAGGAAATATGTCTGCCTGAATTTCCCCTGAAATTTTAGTCACATACAATGCTCTTGTCTTCTACATTCAAGTTGTTATGGACTAAGATGACGTTACATGGAATGGATGCTGTGTTCAGACATTGTCAAGGGTATGTTCTCACTACGCGTGGCTTTTGTAGTCAGAAAAGTGCATCTTGGGACCCATTCTGATGAGAGGAATTTGGTAATGGAAGATTATGATGAGAAAATGTAGTTATCTTGCATTGAAATTGCTAAAGCATGTTTTTAAACAGAGGGATAGTAGAGAGCTAGGACAGATCAATTCATTATAGAGATCTAGGGAGAGATTCTTGCTGCACTTATAATTATAGTTGATGACCTCAGTGGAAGTAAGCTTTTACCCTCTGTTGTCATTGAGTGTGGATGTGCTCATGTGCATAAATGTGATGGAGTACACTTGTAGGAGAAGTGTGCTAGATAAACTAACCACAGAAGGTAGAGCCCTGCTGTCATCATGATTTAAAAGAAAACTAATGTATAGAAAATGGTTAATGCCTATTGAAGGAAGATTTTTGTACCCTTTCCTATGCTTGCAATATGTTTCCTAAATGGAGCTACTATTTCTTTTGACCTTCAAATCCTATCTCAAAGTATTAGGCCTTGTTTTCTTGCTCTCTCACTCCTTTTCTTTCATCTGCGTCCACACGAGCATATTATTTATCCTTTTGAAGCATTCACAAAAAGAATGCATCCATGCCCATTTATCCTGCCTTGAAGGAAAAAGCAATGAATGCATAAATGATGTTACTTTACATTGAGGAACTGTGAAGAATTGAAAAACATCTTATCAAGTGAGTATGCTGGAATTTGATTGGAAAAAATTTATATCTGTAAAATAAAAATGGGATTAGCGAAAGGTGTTAAGTCTTAATTCAACCTGAGCTTGGATATTTAATGTTCACGTGGAGAGGTTGTTTTTCTTGGATTGTGTGCTGACAACTTGAGGACTGAAACCTCAAATGGAGCAAAATGAATGTGCCCTGTGCACCCAGGACAAACAGGATGACAGTGATTTTAGCTACCTACAGGAAAGTTTTGAGCCAGTAGGCTTTGATAATCATGTTGCTGTTTTCAGTAGAGCAGTGTTAGAGAGATGCCTTATAAAAAGACTCTTCTTAGAAAATGTGACAAGTGATTTCTGAACAATGTAAAAAGAGGATTTTCTGTGCCTTTTTTCCAAAGGATCATGTGAGAGAAAGTGTAGAAGTAGGCTTTGTGGGGGGTTTACATAATTTTAAAAAGGAAGATCTTTGGGCAGGTTGAGAAAGAAGGACCTGACTCCTGGGTTTTCGTTTAATTGGAAAGTCTTTTTTCCAAAATGTAATTTGAGTAGAATTAGGGGGTAAAACGTAGCCACAAATAGGAAAAGATGTTTGTGTAAAAAAATCTAGGGTCAAATAATCTTTGTACATTCCTCTGAGACTGAACACATGCTTTGGATAACTGGTGTCCAGTAAGCATTCATCCACCTCGAGAGTTTAAGTAGTATGTGAGGCTCTGTAGTGTGCTTTTGTGGCTCCTTAAAAGGGCTGCTGGGAAGACTGGTGAAGCTTTGACCAGGAGTATAGGTCTGAGGGATGTATTGGGTATTTAATGGGAAAAATAAAAAAGCCTTGTAATCTCTCAAACTCTCAAGACTTTGCTTTATTGGACTAAAGGATCCAAAACATGGCAGCATGGAGAGAGTCTCTTTGCAAGTCACTTTTGGTGGGGAAAAGAAAGGGAGAACTCAATGTAGACAAGGAATGGGAAGCCAGTTTCAAAGCCTGGTGATACATCCTGAAGAGCAGACTGTCATTTTAAGCAGTCTTGAGCCAACCTTGTTTTGGGGACCTGCTATTTTTTCTTAATCCCAGCATTTTAATTCTTTCTTCATGAGCGGTATCTAGGATGTGAACTTTGAACATGTTTTGCCTGATTACTGTAGGACAGGTGTACAGATAGGGTTGAATAAATGCCGTGAAAGTGTTGTAGTCACAAAACGGCTATAGATGTCCTAATTCCAGACACTCAGCATTATATATTAGACAGCGGCTCTGCTCAAACAGTAAAAGAACACGTCACTATATATCCCTGTCAGATTAAAAAACTAATTTGAAAAGATTAATGTATTCCATTCCTGTTAGCCTGAATCAGATACCGCTGTGCCTACAGCAGCACTGCCTCCTGATTATTGAATTTTTATGGCCTTGTAATTAATTGCAGATTCCCTGTTTTGTTCTATTTCTTTTTCTCTGACATTTTAATTTCAACAAAAAGCAGCGGTCTCCATGCAGCCTCTCTCAGGAGATCCTAATGGCCTATAAAACAAAATGACTTATAGATATGGCACCCACTTCAGTTGGCTAGCGATTGTTCGAAACCTTGCTGATCACGCGGAATTTAATTTTTTCCCTTCCTCTACTGTACTTATTTCTTGTCTATTAAATTGCAGCTCCAGTGTCCTGACTAACAAATGGATGGTAACAAAGTGCTACCCTTCTGTAATACATTACTGTTGCCACATGCAAATTTTTTTCTTAAAAAATTGCGGTTCATTTTATCTAATTATAAATGAATAAGTGACTCTTGCACATGAATAGAATATTCAGTCCTTGGCTCTGCATGTGAGAATTTTATGTTCTGGTAAATCATTGAGATTTATTATAGATTTAAAGAATCAAATGTGTTTTAGATTCATTTTGCATTTTCTGTTTCCTCCTTCTTCCCAAAATACTGGAATGTGCAAAAATGATTTATTTCTGTGCTGTAGAAAGGCATGTTAGCATGACTTGCCATCTCCCAGTGAAACTCCTGGAGTTACTGAAGGCTAGTAGGAGTGAATTATTGTTATTTATGTTACAGTAGTGCCTTGAGATCAGAACTCCATTTTTCTGGGCACTGTACCAACACATAATAAAAGATCATCTTTGCCCAAAAGAGTTTATAACCAAATGAAAGTCTCGTCAAAGGGAGGGCTGCATCTGGGTTGTATCTTGTAAAGGGGGAAAGAATGGTAGGGATTGGCAGTGCCAGTGCATTGGGGGATGTCAAGTAAGGCTGTTGTGGTGCCAGGGATGCTCTAAGCCAGGAAGGAGCTGACTGTGTGGGGAGCAGGGATGACGAGATGACAAAACCTGGGATTGCCATAATGCATCCTGCAGAGGTGTCATAGACTGGTGTAAGTGTCATTTCTGCTCTCTGCTCTGTCTGCACCTTCCCTGGATGAAGCTGGCTCAGTGGATCTTTGTGTTACACCCGTTGGGCTGAGCTGTCATTTCATTAGCACATTCCTTCACTGTGTTCCCAGGAGCTCCTGGGCAATGTCCCCTCTCAGTGGTGAAGTACTTGTCAAAGCGGTGGGGTGTGAGGTGGCTGCTGGAGTAGCAGGGCTGTCTGAGAGCTGCTGATGAAGAGCTTTGCATGAACTGATTTCAAAGCAGCCAACTGAATTGTTCGTAATCTGACCACAGCAGCACTAAGCTTGGCATTGGATGTGAAATCTGCTTGCAAAACTGACTGAATCAGCTTCCACTCTGCTAAAATAAGTCTGTTCTTAGATTAGCCTAAGTCCAGGTTTCCACAGGCATACCTGTCTCATAACAATGGCTGAAGATTGTGACGGTGTGGTGACCGCAGCGGGTTCTCAGCTGTGCGTACCCTGTTCCAGGGAAAGGGCTCCTGTCTCCATGCTAAGCTTTTAGCCTTCTTCCCAGGCTTGGAAATTAGACATAAAGGCATGTGGGGGTGAGTGGGATGACAAAAAGTTACTGATCCAATTCAGCATGTATTATCTTTTAAGTACAAACTCATCTAAATGGTAGCACTTAGGGGGATAGTCAATACTGACTGTAAATTCCTACTGTTCCCACACTAGAAAATTCTACGATAATAAAAAATATGGTTTTTCTGGATTGAAGTCCTGTTTGCTGCTGCTTTCAGCTCCCTAACTGAAATGCAGGCAGTAATCTTATCATAGCTATTGCAAAATTCTGGAGAGAATTCTTGACGGGGTGGAAATCATGTATTTCTAAGAGAAGCTATATCTATTTTCTATCATGTCTTCTATTTCATGTGTATGTGTAATGCAAACAGACAAAAAAAGCCCCTACCAATGCACTCTTCTCAAATTTAAGAAAGACTAGTTTAGACACAACAGCCCTTTTAAATGTTAGCATGACCTTTGCTCCTCTGCTGTGCTACCTTTTCATAAGATACCAGTGCAAAAGCTATTCTGTGTGTTCATTGTGCTGAAAAAGGACTTGCCCCTTCCATCCGTCTCTGTTCCTAACCAAACCCACCTGGACTGGCACCCTTTACCTGGAGTGTCCCATCCAGTTTGTTTGGGCATCTGAATGGTGACAGGAGCCTTGCCTGTCCCATTCTGCAAATTCCTGATTGGGGTGTCAAAACAATGTGCAATGGTTTTGACATGTATTAGAAAGACATGTTCAAGAGGTCACCTGACATCTGTGAGGACCTGGAGAAAAAGTTACATTTTAAATTTTATCATTTTACTTAAGTTAATATCTAGAATAAAGAAATGCTTTCTTGTTTGGGATGGAGGGGATGCTGTTTTCATGGTCCATGGCTTGAATGGGCTCTAGCTAAGAAACTCTGGATAATGCATTTTTACCAGTGAAAATCTCCTGTCTGCTGTCAGTTACTTTCCCTCTTTCAATCTGTAAAGGACATTCCAGGCTGCATTCATGAATGGGCTCATTTTCTAAAAAATATTATATTTAGGAATTAAAATCCAATCTGGTTATCTAATTCAGATGCATTTAGGATTTTTTTCTTAATTTTCTAATGCAAAAAAAATCTGAAATACTATTTGTGAACATATAGATGTTCTTAAAGTCACTGTCAGAAATCAGCTTACCCAGACCTGGATATCAAGCTCAATTCAGTAGTTTAAATGAGGTACTGCTGTATTTATGTACAGCCTTCCAAAGCATAGAAATAGTGTGATTACATTTGCTTCTAGCTGTTTATATTTTAAGAAATGCTTTATCTTCTTTTGTCATTTTATCAAACATTAGTTCTGCTGTTTGGTACTAGGAATGTGTGTAGAGAAGAAAAGGGTACAGGAATAGACTGGTGGATTGGGAACTCTCTGGCTGTGGCCACATGTGATGTTGCCATAAGGATTTAAGCAGGTATATACTGCAAAAGTGGACACGTGAAAAATATTTCTGGATCTATAAAGCTTTCATCCAGAGTGCACTTAAACGTCACTTATTTATTTGTGCAGTTTGCAGCAGGAGTTTTAGCACCCTGTCCTGGTTTTAACCAGACCATACCAGAACTGGTACCTGAAGAATTGCATCACATGGAAGAAAGTATAACCAGCAATTACATTTGTGACTGGAGAAGCAGGAGACCAAGATTCTAGCTTTGATTCCTCTAAAATGGTCTCTTTTGAAAAAGGGGTTTTCCAGACTATCTCAGGAAATTCTGAGTTGTTTTGGTTTATCCTTCTCTGATTCTTTGCTTTGAGAAGAAGTTTTGTATGTCTGTATGGTAGAAAAAACAAGAAGAATCCTTGTTAGAAAGGACTGCAGTGTTCTTTGATTTGGTTCTTTATTCACCATGGTGATTTCTCTTTTTCTAACTTGTAAGGAGAAAAGTGCTCTAAACCCTGTCATTTTCATGTGGGATTTGGTGTATTTTTCAGTTTCAAATAGTTTAGCCCATCTCTTTTGAAAGTAAGAAATCCCAGTGCTCTTTCTGCATTGAAGGTGCTATTAAGTTCAAGTGTGACAAAGACAAGGTTAAAAAATGTAAGTGGAGAGAGCAGTTAGGGGAGAATGAACATAACTATTGACTTAATTGTTGATATCTAAACTGAAATGTCTCCTTTAAACTCAGTGCCCTTGGATTAGGTTTTTCTGACAACATCTGTGTTCTGGTGGTTTTGTCAGTCTTAACTCTCCTACAAGAAAACAGTAACCCTACCTAGTCATTAAAACTGTGGGTTTTCCCAGAACATGAAACAGAAACCATAGGGGGTTATGCTTTAAAAAAATAGGTTATATAAAAAGGAAGAGGTTGTTATGAGGAGGACAGAGGGATCTGACCTTCTAACATTGGTCTTACTATTCTAAAATAAAATTGAAGTTTACTGGGAAAATATTTTCAAAATATATTCTTCCAAATGCTGTAACTGAAGGATGTTAATTCTAATCAGTTGACATAAGAAGAGTGAATTTTTAATTGCTGGTAATAAATAAGTATATTATGTAAGTTCTTTTTGTGCAGGAGTTAGTTATGCATAGTGGAGATGAGCTGTGGTGTTAGAAATGGTATTTCAATTTACACATGCTTGCGTCCAGAGAGAGTTCAAGCTTGAGCAAATGTTTCTTTCCTTAGAGCAGATCATGCTGTAACTTCAATTTGTGCAAGATTAGAAGAATAGCTTTCAGTCCCTGGCTCTTATCTTGGTGTAAGTGAAAGACATATTTGGTCCCACTTGCAAGAGTTCTTTGTTTTCAACCCACTTGACCTGCCTTTGCATCATGTTTTCTGCACATGTAGAGTTAAAACTGGGTTTAGTTTATAGTGGGGATTAATTAATTTGAAAAAGGCTGGATTTACCTAATTTGAACATGTTACCATAACAGTTTTATATAAAGCCTTTCATCTGACTGATTTTATTTCTCTGTAAATTGTGGATGGTATTATTTTTCCTAGTGTAAAGGGTATGCAAGTAAATTTAAAAAGATAAATGAGCCTTTGCTCTCCAATATAATTTCTGTACAATCCTATCTCTTATTTATACATTCAGAAAATAGACAAAATGGTGATGTTTTGGCTTGCAGAGCTTTCAGAGTGTATAAATAACATGTATTATTGCATATAAATTATATTGGAGTGCAGATGCTCATTCATCTTTTGAAATTTATCTACATGGTTTAGCACTCCCATCCACAAATGCTTGAAACCAATCTGGCACCTGCAGAAAGTGATACATTTCTGAGCACAAAAAATGGCACTAAGGGAAATGTCACTCAGGACTTGACTGTAACATATACTCTGTTTACTGCCACACCCACAAATAAAAATTTCTCTAACCAAAGGGAGTGAAGTTTTTGTCTTCTAATTATTTTGATATAGCTATGTTCCAGGTTGTCAGGTCCAGAGCTGTTAACTTCTGTGAACACCTTTGCAGCTAAAGCCACATAAATTACGCCCTGTACAACAAGGTCCTTAGAAACAAGTTGCTTTCTTGTTATAATTTAATTATTCTTTTACTAGGTCTCAGTAGATAGTTATATTATTTGTATCACTAGTTCCTGCACACTAATTGGAGTCCTTAGGCAAGATTTACTTCAGAAGCCACATGAGGTTAAAAATTACCTGTGCATCTAAAATAAAACATGTTAATGTTCCTCTTTTATAAACAGAACCAAGAAGATTGAAACACTGCAAGACAGGTAGAGAGAGTGAATAAGGATAGAGGTGTTGGAAAGTGTCTTTTGCAAGGGATTAGAGAAGGGAGAGACCTGAATCTGGAGATAAGTTTTTGTGAAGAGTAAGAAGTTGAGGCTTGTGGGAGTAGCCAGGCACAACTGCAGGGGCATTTCAGCAGTCTACTTTGTTACTTGGGTACAGGCAGACTGATATGCCTTTTCCTTAACTCTCTGCCCTTGCTACCCACCTTTCACCCATCAAAATGCCTTTAGGCAGAATATGCAAAAATATTTCGTGCTCCCTGGTGGCTGCTGGTGTGCAAATTTGTGAACAGTCCTTTGGCAGATTCTGCCACTTTGATGTTCCTCAGGTTTGTTGAGGTGCTCTCCCAATAGGAGTTGGAAACCTGCAAAAGGCATGCAATACATCCTGCTGACTTCTGTCTGCTTTGCCAAGGCATAGAAAGATTGGATGTGACTGGTGCAAGCAGGAGTGTGTGGCTCTTTGGTAGGAAACGAGATGTTGGACAGCCCAACAGGAGGGGTAGGCGGGGGTCTCTGAAGTGGTGATGGTGTGGAGTTCCTGGTACCCACAAGCCTCAGAAAAGGCCAAATCTGGGTTTATCAGAATAGGTGGAACACAGATATAAGATGATCCCTGCAGGTGGCGAAAGGGAAGTTTGGTGTGGAAACTGGGAAAATTCAGAGCTAGAGAGAGTAGTGTGTTTGTGCACCATTCTCTCCACTTAAACACTCACGTGTCTATGCAACCATCGCAGGCTGCCTAGGAATTAGGTTCTGCACCCACTCAGGTCTTATGTTAGACCTGCATGAAATGTAATTGCATCTCAGAGCTTGTCAAACTAATTGTGGCTTCAGTTTGTGGTGTAGGTACTTTTATTTAGTGAGCTGGGAGAAGTTTAAAGTGATTGAGATTGAGGCTCCTATGGGAATCCCATGACGTACCATCTTTAGGCAGTCTAATACTCTTAAAATTGCCCTATAGCATATAAATTTTGTGGGACAGACCTTCCAGTTTTAGCATTTTTCAACCTGTAGATTATATTGCTTCTAAATTTTTTATTTTCACCATCACATTCTAATGATACCCTTTATCCACACCCATGACCTGCTTCCTGCCCAAAGCAGAATGAAGAAATTGCTCAGGAAACACATCTCTCTGAGTAAACCCTGCGGACTGTGTATGTACTACCTTATTTTTAAATACTATAAATGCAGATGTAAGAGTGTTTTATCGATTCTTAATCCCTCCCCAGCACACTGCTCTATTAATAACAAATGCAACAATATGTTCCAAATACTCAGAGCGCCAATGTGTTAGCATAAAACCAGCAATAAATTCCCATCCTTCGCATAAAGTGAAAATCCCTAACAGTGTGCTCTGCAATTTGCTCACACTAAGAGCAATCAAGAGCCAGACATAATGTAAAGGTGCTGCTGCGAGTAGCCAAAACATTCAACATAATTTCATTTTGTGTTCAGAAAAACTGATCTTTAAAGAGGTCCCTAAAGTAATTCTGCTTGGCTGGGAATAACCTAAAAGAACCTGCTACAGTTTAGCACTGCACCTTAGATGTAATGGTGTGTTTCAGAGTAGGAACCAATAGTTATGACTATGTTAATAGGTTTATACTTTTTCCATCTTATGCTAAGATATGGAATTTATCCTCTAGCCACATAAAGAAATTTCTATTAAATGAAAGGAGATGGATAGAGCTGCACCAAACATTAAAGATTCTCATTTTAAATAAAGATGGCATGGTTAAATTTAAGAGCATAATTTCTGTAAGTGGCTGATCTTAGACAGTTGAAAGTGGGAACAATGAGATTCAGTGTAGTGTAATGATACAATGTCAAACAGATTTGGACGGTTTGCATTCCTTTGTCTATCTGGCACATAGCGTCACTTGTTTCCCAGTTGAAAATGCTCAGCTATCTACACCTCCCTGCAAAGTTTGGCTGAGACCTTCTGTATGCTTGTGCAATGATGAGATCTTCTGTATGCTTGTGCACGGCTCTCACTTAAAACTGTGCTACAGCAGTTCCGTTTCTGTGTGTACAGTGAATTAATCCAGAGTGGGAGCAGTAACAACTGAGACAGCCAAATGCAACTACTACACTTTGCAGTGTTTTTCTCACTGTTTTTCTCAGTATCTGATTCTCTGAGATGCCCATTGGTGGTCTGGTTGGTGGGCTGTGACTGTAGCCTCTTACTGTGGCTCCCCTCACGTTTCTAAGTACCTCTTTCTGAAGTACCACGCTTTCCAGAGATGTGTATTGACTTTAAATTGGTGACTGCATCACAGAGTGGGTCAGGTTGGAAGGAACCACAGTGGGTGGATCTGGCCCCACCTCCTTGCTTAAGCAGGGTCATTCTGGAGCCCACACCACAGGAATGTGTCCAGACAGTTCTCCAGTGACAGAGACTCCACACTTGCTCTGGGCAATCTGCTCCAGTCTGCAGTCACCTACACACATACTAAAGACATTCTTCCTCACCTTCAGGTGAGGTGAAACTCTTGTGCACCAGTTTCTGCCTGTTGCTTCTTGTCCAATTGCTTGGCACCACTGAGAAGAAAACTCCATCCTCTTGACACTCTCCCTTTAGCTATTTGTATACATTAGTAAGATCCCCTCTCAACTGGTGAATTGTTTGGTGGCAATGCACTTTTTCTGATTTTGTTTGTAGGTGACAGGATCCTGCCAGTATGCTCAAGAGATGGCCATTACAGGACTGAAGAGTATTGTTATGTGTAAATTCCTGGACATATTGTTTAATTTCTCTGAAATATGTAGTATGGGGATGATGACGGTGTTAGAATTTGATGGCCTAATATCTGGTGTGTTTAGTTTCTGTTACTCTGAATTTATCCCTCTCTGTGGTGCACGTGTGCATTCTCTGTCCAGATGCAATGTCATCATGACAAAACTTTGGAGCCTTTGCTGTTCTTTAGAAATAGATTAAACTCCTTTTTCATTCTTTAGGTTAATTTCCTTTTAACAGGAAGCACAAAGCTGTTGTTTATTAGAGGTTGTGTAAATAGATGGTAACATTACACCTTCATACCCAGGCCTACTGTTGTTATGTTGCCATGGTACCTAAAAACACTCAAGAGATGCCCAGCCTAATTCTGCTGTTGCTGGTCATGGCACTGACACTGATGGAGCAGTTTTAATATGAAACTGGAAACAGACCCTTTTCTGTGGTCCTCTGAGCAGTATTCAGATAGAAAGAGAAGAGAAGCAATTTGCTGCATTTTGTGAGTTTACTAAACAAGTGGAACAGATAGACTTGAGAGCTGTGGTTGAACCAAATGAGTCAAGGAAGGGCTTTATTACTACTTTGCAGGCAATAGCACTCTGTGTCCTTAAAGTTACATGAGTGGAAAACTCATTCCCATGGGCTAGAAATGTTCTCTAAACTATAGTGTGTACCTGAATTGCTGTTGTATAAAAATCCTGCAATAGGGTTACAGGAGCTAAAGATCCCCTGTGTCAGGAATGAAACCCAAGAGGAAATGTATAAATACAAATAATTCCAGTTGTAAACATACTATTTAAATGGAAATCCAAGTTTGGTTTTATTTTGTGTCTGGCCACCATTATTACTATGGCAGTTTCAGCAGCTCAAACAGTATGCTTTTAATACAACATGCATTAGTTAGTGGAAGACTCTTAAAGTGCTATAAAATTTTCTCTTCTTTTTTAACAAGTATTTTAATATAGAAGTAGATTGATTCATAGTACTGTTAAGCCAATTTCTTTAGGACAAATGTTAGTGAAAGCAGCCTTTGATTCAAACGATTTCTAACAATATGTGAATGAGAAAGTCATCTTCTCAAACAGAAACTATTACACAGTAATCTTTGCAAGATACTGTAGCAAAGGCACAGATATAACCAGACAGTATTGTAGAAGCATTTCTGGACATACTTAATGTACACCAGCAATGTTTGGTACTGTATGAGACAAGAAGTTTGTTAAAATCTTAGAGAGCTAATGCCTCTCTTCTCATAAGCCAGCATCCCTAGCTAATCTGACTTTTCAAAAAAGACTCATAAATTTGAGTCCGTAGAAGCCAACTGGCAATACCATAAAGCACAATCTTTTATTGCAAGCAGTATAAGACTGATGAAGTTAGTCTGTTTCATTGTTAACTTTCTAGAAATTGCTTGCCTTTAGACCAATAAAAAGTATGAAAATGGATCTCTATTCAAAAAGCACCTGTTAGAAAAGAAAACATGAATCTGAAATTTTGCAAAACTCACCAGTACCACAATAGCTTTTGTTGTGGGTGATTGGGGTTTGTTTATTTGTTTGTTTTTTAATGTGATATCTACTATTTAATATGGATGATAGCCAAGGTCCTGTCTCATATTCGTACTTCTAAATATTGGTTATTTGTAGATTTGACAATGGTTAGAAAAATGGAATCCAGGTGTGAAATGACTAAAGGCAGTGATTCACATTTCTGAAATATTGGCTACCTGTAAGTAATTTCAGAATATGTGAATGCAACTGCAGGTTTTTGCAGTGGAGGTAAAAATGTTTTAGGTAGTAGCTAAAAATGCAGTTTATCTTCCTTTTGCCTTCCCAGAGCTTCCTGGAATTTAGATTTTTTTTTCATTTAGTTGGGGTTTTTTGTGGTGTTTGGTTTTTTGGGGGGTGGTGGTAGTGGTGGGTTTTTTGGTTTTGTTTTTTGTGGATTTTTTGTTTTTTGTTAGTTTTGTTTGTGAATAGTATGGTTGTTTTGACTTAAAATTCTGTGTGATTATCTAACTTGTTGGATTGTGTTGACATTGTGCCAGTCTCCTGGGAAGGCTGGGATGCAAATTTTGTGTTGACTTACTTCAGTGCAGTTGAGAATAACAGTCTTGCATACAAAGGTCCGTCACATAGACAGCCCAGCAGGAAGAAAAAGCATCATATGCCACCATGGTGTGATCATATTTATGCTCCAGCTGGTCCAGCTGGCATTGGCAGCTCTGTCCCCTGATTGAATGGGGATGGAACTTGCTCTCCGTATTTCTTAATTCTTCACCCTGACTGGGATGAATGAGATAGGCTGCCTTTTTGGTACAAGACCTTGTCTAGCAAGATTTTATTGAGAAGTCATTGTGTAATTATTAGAGAAATGTGAGAGAATGTTGGATCACTTGGATATTGTCAGAGGCAGGAGACATTGGAATCTCCATGTCCCACTCATAGGACTATACCACACTGTCAACATTAGTAAGTTTGTCTCAGCCTTTTTCTCTTTATTTCCTGGGTCAGGTGTAAGTTTTTGTCATCTGTCTCTGGTAACTTGTCTTTTGTACTTCATGATAGGTAGAGGAAATATTTCTTTTACCTCCTGATACTTCAAACAATGGAGGAAAAAGTGAATCTCTGTCACACTGACTACAGTGTGTCACTCCTCAGTTTATCATGTACCTCTCTTCAGTTCAGTAGTCTCTGATTCTGTATCTGGGCAGATGCAGCATTCATTTGATGCTTCCAAATGAGGTGAAATAGTCTTTGCACTTTAGTCAAGGGATCTATAGCAAGTGACCTGGATTATCAGTCTTTAATTTGCTCTTCTCAACCTCTTAGTGTGTGTTGCCGATAGTCACTGATGGCTCTGACAAGCTGCATCTATTGCTATTCAGCCTGATTTTGGCATCCTGGAAAAGCAATACAAGATGTATATTTACCTTGCTCTTTCTGTTTCAAGTATCTCTTCAAAGCATGCACTGCTATAATATTTAGACTATCAGATAAACTGCTTGTTGCAATTTTTAAGCCCTTTGGGTGTGTAAAAGAAAGAGCAAGACAAGAAATTGAAGCCTAGCAATAATATGTGACAATAGTTACGATGACTTCACACTATAAATACTTTCTTCTTTTAAGGACCCATAAATTGCATTAAGATGATAACTGTATAGTCTCCTGTCTTTTGCACGGTTCAGATTGAATGCCAAGGAAAGAAAAGCAGCACAGAGTTAAAGCTGAAATACTCTTTTTAAAAAATCATCCTTCCCAAATTTGCCTGAGTCTATATTCTATTAATTTAACTATCCTAAAATGTTTTGTGATATGCGCCATGCTTCTAAACTGTGTAAAGGGAGATGCTCCCCCAGGCTTTCATGGAAATCATGTTTATAGTACATGCTCCTGTTTTCTTCTCATTCCCCTAAGCAGAAAGGCCCTCACTGGTACATTTTCATTGGCAAAAATGTATACATCATTTAAGTCATTACAGGTCGACTGCTCATTTGTTACAATAAACTATATCATCCTCGCTAGGAGGCCAAAGAGAGCCTGTAGCCATGAATATACATCTTCCTGGGGTAACTCAATTCAAAGCAGCAGCATGCCACAGTAAAGTATTACTTAATTTATACTGCTAATGTTTAACATTGATTCTGTGTGGGAAAATAAAGCCCAACACATTTTGAGAACCTACATCATTAAGGTTTAATAATTTAGACCTAGTTAATGTGATAATGAATTTACTGACAACTAAAGTGTGGTTTCAGTACTTACATTTCTAGAAATACTGACTCTGAAACTAGGCTTTTCTAGGCAGAAAATGTATATTACAGGATTGCTTCTGTAATTTACCCGTCCTCACTCTCTTAAACCAAAGCAAAAAATTTATCTTTAGGTGTGTTTACTAACTAGTGGAAAGCAATGCTTCTTTCATTCTGTACATCTAGTAAGCTATGCACTACTAATAGAGTTTAATAGGTTTTAAAAACTTCTTAATTGATGTAAGCTAATGAATGCTTTTAAAATGTAGCAAAAAGAAAGCTGTTATTGTGGTCCCAAGTGCAACACTTTGCAGGTCTGGAGCTCACAGCAAACAGGGAAAAGCAAACTATCTCTGTTGCACATTTACATCTCCCCACTGCCCAGTCCCAATCAGGGCTGCTGCCACTACTCTTAGGCTGGCCTGTATCACCACTGAAACTGTTTGACAGAATGATACGCAGGTCATTTCCAAAGCTCTGGTTGGGAGATGGGATATTTATTTTTTAAATCTGACTTAGTGCAGTCCCCCTACCTCTCCCTCTGACCTTCCTATGTCACTGTGCAGACTGCAGCCGTCTTCTACTGCCCCTGTGGGTGTCTTATATCAATCAGACTTCCTTTCAAATGGCTGAAATAATGGGTGTCCTCCATGCGTCCGAATGTGTCAAGGCTTCCGCGATATAACTCGAAGCAGGAGTCAGGGGCACTCGGCACCTTGTGGGAGGTACTTACTCAGCAACTTGCTGGATTTGGCCTTGTTGCAGGATGTTTCTGAATATCCTTTGCATAGTCACCTTGATTTTCTTACACAATAGTGCTTATAGGGAAGACAAAGGGAAGCTGGGTGTTCTGTAGCAGGGTTTTCTCTTTTCTCTCCATTTTGCTAGAACTGACAGCAGTGAGTGTGTTTGGTTGGTGTTTGTATTGGAGGGGACTGTATGTATTGCTCTTTCAAGCTTCAGTAAATCTGGAATCTGTGATACTCCATCACTTGAAGTTTATTGCTCAAAAGCCATTATTATGTATTACCATGATCAGATGGCTATTGCCTGATGGTGTGTTGGTTCAGATTAGCAAGAGCATGAATCTTCACATTGTGTGTCACAGGGAAACCTGTAGTTTTGGGTGCTGGTCAGAGATTTCAGTGTCCATCCTCAAAGAATTTCCAGGGGCTCAAAGTAGTGTTATGTTTTCTGATATGTTGTAGATGAGAAAAACAGGTTAATGAGGTATTTGAGTGCTCCAGTTTTGTCCAGGAGAGAGCAGTTCACATTTGTCTTTGACAGACAATTATTTTGTTCCTTAAGAATGTTATTATTTTTAGCAGTATGATTGATCTGAATGTGACACCATTCACCATCCCACTCTGGGCTTGGCCATCCAAACAATTTTTTACCCAGCAAGCAGTGCGCCTGTCCAAGCCACAGGTTGCCGGCTTCTCCAGGAGAAAGCTGTGGGAGACAGTGTCAAAGGCTTTACTTAAGTCTTCAGCCTTTCTCTCATCCTCCAAGTGCGTCACCCTGTCATAGGAGGAGATCAGGTTAGTCAGGCAGCACCTGCCTTTCATAAACCCAGGCTGGCTGGCTTGTTAGCCTGGTGTCCTGCATGTGCTCTGTGGTGGCACTCAGATCATCTGCTCCATGACCTTCCCCTCACATTAAGGTCAGGCTGACAGACCTGTAAGTTGCCTGGATCCTCCTTCCAATCCTTATAGATGGACAGTACATTTGGTAAATTCAGTCAACTATGACATCCTCAGTTAACCAGAACTGCTGAAAAATGATTGAAGGTGACTGAAACGGTTCTTTTTGTGGTTCACCTGTTTTATTTTGTTTTTTCTAAAACATTACCTGTAACTGTATTTGAGGAACACCATTTGTTCTTTGCTTGTTAGAATGAAATGCCAATATGGGAAGCAAGTTTTCAATGCTGCTAGATGCCCATCAATTAATTTAGTATATCTGAAATTATTTTCTAGACTCTCATATATCATCAGATAGTACAGTCATTTCCATTTAAGTACTGTGGATCTGTGCTGTCTAAGTACACTGTACGAAGGCTGATTTTCTAACAAAATCTGATGTGCTTTTCTTTGCTGTTCAGGCTGTGCAAAATGTCATTGTGCAGTGTTGTCCTGATCATGTAGGTTTCCTCTCCAGTGTTATGCTTTCTGCAACCTCTTTCTATTCTATAAAAGCTCCTTTCTTCTGATTTATTGAAATTGCATTCCTTCTCCTGTACCATTAGGAGTTTTTATTTCTGGTTGAATCTAAACTTTTGTAGAACTTTTATTTCTTATTTTTGTCTCCCCCAGTTTCTCTTCCTTTTGCAATGCTGTTCCTTAAGTTTGGTCTGTGCCTGGTATCAACATAATGTGAGAGGCCCTTATGAGTAGTACTGCTTACCATGTGCCAAAGCACTCATTTACTTGCTAGGAGCTAGCGATGCAAGTAAGCCTTTTTTTTCATGCTACCTTGCGAAGTAGTCATATGTTTTCTAATTTCCATCCCAAATTTTATTAAGACCAATTAAGTATTTGCTTTATCTCTCTTTCATTTCCAAACACAAACTCGGCAAATTTGGAGTATTAGTTGTCCATAAGAAGCCTTTTTCTATTCACACATCCAAAAAACAAAATGACTTTGGAGCTGTCTAGAAGCTGTGGTGAATAAGTATTGCTGAATTTCCTTGGAGTGGTTAAAAAGATTACTCCTTACCCCAAGTCTGTAAGGCCTGATTACACAATGGAGATTGCCATGTGTCTAGCCCTCAGCTGCAGTCACTCATGATCTGGTTGTTTCTGTATAACACTGGGTGGTGAATATTGTTGTAAAAGAGTAACACAATGTTTGCTTTTCCTATTTGTATGCTTACTCTCTGTAGGATGGTGCCGCTTATTTGATACTTATAACACTGAGTTATGTAGTTTGCTTTTGAAGTTGAAGACCAAATTTGTGTCTCTTCTTTTATCACTGTATATTGGAATCTACACCTTTGAAAGTAAGGCAATTCACCTTTGGTAGTAGAGTAGTGTGGAAGAATGGGGCTGTCAGATTCCTTGGTGGCTCTCTGAGATTGCTCCAGATGTTGCTGACGTGTGGCTAAATGAATTTTACCTTTTTTCCTGAATTTGCTTCCTGACACTGCTGACAGCTGTTTTGTGACTAGTTAAAAAGTGAGCCTGAGACATCTTGCTAGAACAGATCAAGTACCATTACCGTGTACAGTATTTCAAAAGGAGAAAAATTATACATTTATTTCAGCTAATTTTATATATGAGATGAATGTGCTTTTCATAATGTTACACAATGTAACCATAATAACACAGCCAAGATGGTAAATTCATTTTAATTTCACAGAATTCATAATTGGTGACATCACCAGTGGGAGCAATTGATCTCTGCTTTCCATTTGTTCTTGACTGTTTCCACTTCAGTGAATTAAAAGAATGGGGCTGTTGGGACCCCACCCTCTGCATGTTCATACAGCATATTATGCAAGAGCAATAGCCTTCAGAAAATTGCTCGTAATAGACAATGCATGCATTAAATAAAAAAGGCAATAGTCCCCAGCCTGACTCAATATTTTAATCCTTTTCAGGTTTTTATTATACCTGATGTCTTTTTGCTCTGTGGTAGAGCTAAGGAACAGTTGTAATTCAGTGTAGTTAAATTGCATTATTTGAAATTAATGAGTTCTGTGTTTATTCTTGTAAATTAATACAGTTTCTAATAAATCAGAAGAGAACGCACACTTCTCTGTGTTGGCCTGTGTATTACCTCAGTGGGAATAATTAACATCTTGTGACAGAGAAGTCATATGTCAAATCTGAGAACTTATTACCAGCGTAGTGAAAATGATGTTGCTAGTGACCTATATTGTGACCTTATTGATGTAGTTAAGTTCACTCATTCAAGATGTTCAAATCAAGTCTTGTCACTTCACAGTCCTCTCTGTTCTTCAGGAAAGGAATAATAGTAATGTAACTAAAATGAAAATTAAAAATCAGAGGTAGCTAATGGGGTAGACATCAACGTGTAGTATCTTTTGAAGTGTGTATAGTTATTACTCTTCCACTTTTCCCCCGTTTTTAAAAAAAGAGTAACCAAATAATTGGTGTTGTTTAGGTTTTTCTGCTATAATTTAGACTACATTAAACCATTTTTATCTGATGGGCAAAAAAAAAAAATCACAGTTAAGGTGTGTGTTACCAGTAATTCTCAGTGAGTAGCACAATTTTCTTGTGCCCAACTCATTCCTCTTCAAGGAATGTCATGAAGTTGTTTTCAAGTCTCGAGCATTCAGCTGATTATCTTGCCAAAGAAAATCACAAAAATTAAATGTGTGTTGTGGGTCGAAGAAAAACGAGAAGAAAGTATTTTGTGACTTCTTGATTGTTTCCCTAGTTTCATTAGGATTGGAAATACTGCTGAATTAGGAGAAGTATTTAAACATTTTTTGATAGAAATAAAAGCTGTAGAAGTCTGTAAATTTATTAAAATGACTTTTGGTCTTCCTGTTTGAATTTTGCCCTTTGCTAATGCTTATGTTGATCCTAGTTCTGGATGCTGCAGGGCACTGGTGATAGGAGATGTACTCTTTCCTCTTTAGAAGTGAGGTTAATTAGAAAATACTCTTAAGAGTTTCCTCATACAAGAGGCGGCTGTGCTCAAGTACAAGTGAGTAGGTTTCTGGTTAGATAGTGCACATTTTGTTGAAGTGATCCAAACCTGAAAGAAATGGGAAGTTTCAAGTTCCTGTGAAATAAGACAAAGGTCTTAATGGGAAGAAAAAGCTCAAAAATGTCTTCAGTGGTAATCAGCAGAGTAATTAGTCATGCTCAGTAAATTCTCATGTGGATAACTTCACATCTCTAGATGGAGACAAAAGTGCCTCTGCTTGAAGTTGCCCATGTACTGAGAGACTCCTGTCGCATAAAGCCATTTCTGAAAAGTCTCAATGCCACCAAATTCATATGCACAGTACTGTCTGTTTTCAAGTTACAGATATTTAGCCTTCCTTATTTAGGTACTGCTGACTTAAAAAAAATATTTAAATGTATGGGAAGCCTAAGGGGGTGACCTGATTGTGCTTGCTGTGTCATGCCTGCCAGAGTTTGCATGTGGTCTCATACAGGAGCTGCGAGGTGAGGGCAGTGTTGGTTTCATGTGTTTGTGTACTAACTGAAATAATCATTGCTTTTAGTAACAACTTTGTAACATACTTAAATACTTTTCACAGTACATAGGAATGGAAAAGCACTGTTAGTCATTTGAACTTCACTGTTTACTTTAAGTGTTGGTGTCCCCAAGGCTGGAAAGGTGCAGTCGTTTGTATTCACCCAACTGCCATGAGCAACTTTGTCTACTATAGTTGATGGAAAACTGAGTAAGAAGAGGCCACAGTGAAAGAGCCTGAGCACTAAATAGTGGAAGATTTATTCATAAGGACTTTATGAGTTATGTTCCTGTGATCTCTGCTAATTTTTTAGTTGGAGATAAAGTACTAATTACAGTTTTCTTTTTTCATCCTCGCTTTGATGCCTTGAGTTTTCTTAAAGTTGGGTTCACATTAATGTGCTTGCTGAGCTTTCTAAAGTTTTCCTTCTGAAAAATACTTCATTTTACTGTGATACACAGGAAAAAAACCCATTTTATTGGTGCTGCATTTCTGCTTGCAAAATTTTTTTCCAGTATTTCTTTGTGCAATTTAATGACAGCAGGCCATATTCCAATTTTAGTTATACAAGCTGAAATCTAGAGTAGTGCTACTGAAACCTGTAAATCTTCATTTCCAGTTATACAGCTGATAGCTGGGTACTTTTGGTGTAATATATTGGTATTTGTATTATCATAATTTCTTAAGCATCTGCAATCTGTCTCTCCTTCTGTTCTTGTGGATGGAAGCAAGTGTATTTTCATTTTTTCCTGACTTCTCTTTCAAAAGCCTTTTTTAAAGTGGCATTGGTACACTCATTACCATGGACATTCATTGACTTCTCTGTCTTTGAAGGATTAATTAATTTCTTCATGTTAAACAAATCAAGTCTGTTGGGTATCATCAGCTGGGCCCTACAAGCACCAGGCTGCAATTAGATAATGAGCAAATATCCTAAAGCAGGTGGATTGTGGCCTGGATTCTTAGAAGTGGAAGTTTGCCAGCTTTCATCCTTCAGGTCTCTTCCCAGCTATTTTTGAGATGCAGAAATAATTGGAAAGACTCTTAAGAGAACCCTTTACTTTTCAGAGAATCATCTCTTAAAGACACCACTACAATTATCTTTTAAAGAATCTCAGTCTCACAGTTGTCTTTTGACTGGTGTCCTGACATACAGACCATGCACCCTTTGCTGTTCTCCAGCTCCTGCTCCAGGAAAAGGGACATTCTTTGTTGGGAAAGCATATAACACCATGGGCTAAGTTTCTTTGGAAATCAAAAATAAGTGTTCCTGCTGTTGGACTTGATTTTATCTGACAATGGTGACTTTTTCCTTTTTTTTTTCTTTTTTTTTTTTAACATCTACATGCTGTTTGCAAACCATCACATTTATGATGGTTCTTGCTGTGCTTAACCCAGCCCTAGAATGATCCAAGATCCCATGTGGAAGTCCCACTGACAGTAAGGATGTCTCAGTGGCCCCATGTTCTCTTGAACCAGGCCCCAAGATTGTTATTCAAAGTCACTACCTGAGCATAAAATAGAACTCAGAACCTGTGACTCCTAATTGTCCTCTACTCTTTTTTGAGCTGGAACAGCACTGTTAGGCATAATTCTTCTTCACTTCATAACAACTCATCACCACTAGTTTTCTAGTTTAAGTTCCTGGAAAATAATGTGGAAGAAATCCCTGCCCTTTTTTTTTTCCTTCCTTCCCCATTCTTATAGACTTCACAGTATTACATCTGCTTTTGAGTATGTGAAATTGAAGTGTCTGACAATTTCATAAAAGTTTTTGTTCAATCATTGTTTTTTCTTGGTTCTGCAGATAGTGTGTTTTGTGCAAATCCTATGTACCTTCTAGGCTGAGAAAAAACCCCCTTTAGTCACTTTAAGAATGAAGAACTAGCATTTCCTGGCTGAAAAAGGCAACTTCTGCAGTTTCAATTAAAGGAATTACTGGGATTAGGAAGACAAAGGCCCACTTCTGAAATCAGCTTTAGCAGCATTTATGAGGATCAAGTGATCACTTCAAGTTTCTCATTCTTTTCTAACTGGCTGCTTCTCATGCTCTGAAAACGTTGTGCTGTGTTTGTACTGAGTGGAAAAATATGTTCAGTCTATAGATGGCTGATGGAATGAACTTGATTGACCACATAGCTGGGGAAATGTATGTGTCTTACTCTTTGCAGCTGCATACAATGGTGTTCTCTGAATTTGTATGAGTTTTAAATTAACTTCTGTTATTTTTAAAGGTAATTTGATACAGGGAATAACTTTGACTTCAGAGCCAAGGCAGCTCTTCCAGTACCTGCATCTCTTGCTATAACTGCTAGCTTTACTTAGATTAGCAAAGTCAGCATCATTCCAGTGGATACTAAGTTCAAGTAGCAAGTCTGTCTGGTTAGCACATGAGACAGGGAAAATTGATTTCTTGTGCTACAAACTGATTCCTGTAAGACCAGCTTACATCTTTACTGTGTTAGGAAGCTCTAATGCTGACCTGCATCTTGCATGTGCTTGCTTCCTCAGCACTGTGCAACCTAATCCTCCCAGAAACAGGTTGGATATGTAGGATTTAAAAATCATGTCAGATAGGTCTGTTAAGGCTTGCAGCTGTGACAAGACTGAGCATGCTTAAGAAATAATAATAAAAAACCCCAAAACAAACCAAAAATCCCACAGCAACAAAAACCCCCAACACCTCATTTTTGTTACACAGGCTGGTAGTCACCAGCTGGAGATTTTATTAAGCAAGGATTCTGGGTGACCAGTTTTTTTCTCATCATTTTGCTGCAGTTTAAGGTGTTTCCATGTCTGTCTGTCCACTGCAATTCCCTTTTTAAAGGTTCCTGCTTCTACAGTTTTGGCAGGCTGTCATGTGTACCTGAGTGTTATCTGTTCCATTAGACAATTGATACTACTAAATTCAAGTGCTGTGTTTGGGCTAAGGTAGCAAAAAAGAGTTGACTGAGATGTGGGCATCTGCTCCCTGCTGCTGGTGGGCTGGCCAGGCAGCAGCCTGTGACCCTGGAGCAGCCAATGCCAGGCTGAGTGCAGCTGGAGCTGGGCATGAGCACAGCTTGACAAGGCATTGGGCACTGTGAGATCACAAGGCAGCAGCCAGGGACCCCCAGACCTGCTCAGAGGAGAAGTTAAATAGCCTCAGGTATCTGCTGCCTAGCCATTAGTGTGACATGCATTGCTGTTGTTCCCTGATGTATTCCTAATTCACACCTCTGGTTTAACATTGACCAGGATACCACAAATTCTGTCACTGCCTTCCTTTCAAGGAAGATTGTTTGTAAATTTATAGTAGGAAAGGAAATACGTGTTTTCTTATACATATTAGAAAAGTTACTGATGCAAACAAGGCTTTAATGTAAGGTCTTAAGAGAGCATTTTAAGAGGGGAAGGCAGATTTGTAAGCTAGGAAATGCTAAAGATTTCTAAAAAGGGGTCACATGCACACTCCCCATGCACATATTTATATGCTTGTCAAACTGGAGTTGTCCTCAGTCTTGTATTAATATTCCTGTGTGTGGTTAAAAAAGTACAAGGGTAAAAATACCTTTTTTAAAATAGTGATTCACAACCCCAAGACCTCTTAACCTGCAGGCTGATGGATCTTAATTTAGTTACACTAACATGGCTCTCCCAGAGAAACGTGTTGTGTAATGCTTTAATCATTAATTACCATCATTCATCATGCAGCCTTCCTTTTAATGTCCATTAGCATCATATGCCACTCAGAATGCTTGTAAGTGTATAAATATGCTGGTAATCCAGCTGAGTAGGTTTACATTAACTGTAAATTATCTTCTTGACCAGTTGGTTGGCCTTCCTGGCTGATGGAGTCATCTTATTTGTAGCATTAGCAAGGAGTCTGGGAAATGAAATACATAGAAAATATGTGCAGGTTTGTCTTAAAAGCTAGGAGCAGCTGCTGCTTGGGGATACATTGTGAAGTGTTAGCTAGGTTGTGCCAGCATGCGTCAACATCTTTTGAGACAAAAACCTACCGTCTGTGATCCACATGGCAACAGTCTTGTAGAGATTGCCTAACACCAGCTTGACTTAGTTTAAGCCAGTCCATTTAATGCTGCAAAACTGTTTTTCAAAAAATCAAAACAAACGTAAGTGTAGACAAACTGTTTGGAAAAACACTCCAAAACAACAAAACACAAAAAACTGAAATGAAAATAGGTAAATGCAGAGAAGCATGAGGGGCCCTTTCCCACAGCAGCTTGTGAAAGTCAAACAAGCATGTGCCCATGCCCATTCTTTTGTCATTTTCCTTGTATAAGTGTTATATGGGCATACTGTGTCTCCTGCAGCAAAACGTGGCTTTAGGAACAACATTATGTTCTGTATTGCTGCATTAATGATTCTTGTGAAACATGTAAATAAAATCTAATGCTTGATTACGTGTCATTAGTGAGCAGTTGAGAGAACCATGACACACAAATACAGAAGTATCAATTTTTGTTGTGTATATGAAACATTTAGTGTGAGAGGTTGTTCACTTCCTACTGACAATCAACTCCTTTTGAATTAGCACAAAAGTGATTTTTGTCACACAGTTCAAAATTGGACAGCCTTAAGAAATAACTTTCCACTAAGTACAGTAGTGCTTTCATGTAGTCATGCAAGATGCATTTGCTGGTTGGCACTGATTTTGACAGCTCACCAGGCAGCAGGAACTTTTCAACACTGTTCTCACCCTACAATCTTTGTTGGTTAGATGGAGCATGTTTGCTTGCTCCAGGATCTACTGTGGGATGCAGCTAACCACCAAAGGCTAGATCCTGATTTCTCATATGAATGCACAAGGCTTTTTATAAGAAGTGAACTTACAGTGCAATTTAAATTATTTTATCGACCATGAATGTACCAGGAAAATTGTTTAGTTCTTTGTTTCCTTTATAAGTACTCAGTTTTGGTGATTGCCTGCTGGCGTAAGGCTAGATTTTCACCCATCTACAGTGCAGCAGCAATTTTCACTTAACAGAATCTCTAGAAGACAAACTGACATGTTGTCACCAACACTCGCAAATATTTGAGCAGTTTGATGTTTTGCTTACATGCTGAGCATCAGGTTTTACATAAAACTCCACTAACTAGGGGTCTGTGTCTCTCAGTTAGTGTCAAATCCTGGCCATGCTGAAGCTGATCGCAGGACTTAGAGGGAAGGGCTGTGTGAGAATATCAGCTCCATTGAATAAGGTTTGTGAATTTATCAGAAATTCAAAAGTTGCATCAGCTAGGTTATCATTTCTAAGCAAGGCTCTTTGGGTTTGTAGAGCCCTTTTTTTTTAACCTGGATAACAAGAGCAGCAGGGTCATTCATATTTGACTTCTGAGGCACCCATATCGTGGCCTGCTTGCAAGGATTTTTTTTTCTCAGATCAACTCATCAGAGATCTGAATCTGACTCCACCATTATTTCAGTGCTCTCTGAGTTTTTTGTTGTTTTTTGTTTGTTTGTTTGTGGTTGGGGCTTTTTTTTTCTGTGTCTGATAATGAGGCTGAGCGCTGGGGAAGGTAGAGAACTACTCTTTCACCAGGAGCAGGGAGGAGGTTGTGCTAACTTTTTCTGCCAGAGCAGAAAACTCGTATCTCCTCATTCATTGATCTGGCAACTGTTACTATCATTAGATTCACTGGGGTGGGGGAACACACACAGGTTGTTGTTGTTTTTTTTCCTACAGTGCAGGACAACACCTGCTGTCTTTGCAGAAGGCAGCAGTGTGTTGGAGGTAGAAATGCTAATTTGCTGTTTTCAGCATAAGTGGGGCACAGGAAGACATTCTCTTCCTGAGCAGCTTTGTTTGTTCTGGGATTTCTGCCACCTGTCATGCTGTGTCCCCACTGTTGTAGATCCCCTGTCTGTCATACCTTCATTGTATTCAGAGCGCAGAGTCTAGAGCAGTAGTATGGCTCTAGCAGAACTGCAGTATGGCCATAGCAAAACTAATTTTTTTCTTAAAGGATCCTGTGCAGTCTGTTGAATTGGTGACTTCCTGCCCACCACCCCTGATGGGATAAACCCACTCCCTTCCTTGTATGTGCTAGTTATGCTACACTGAGCCTGGTAAGGGAATTTTTTTCTTTGCTATGGCCTATGGAGACTTCCAATTCAACAAATGCACAGTGCCAAGGAGCCCAACCACAGTCCCTGGAGCCATGTTAATTACTCATTTAATTCAGGGGTAGAAAGGTCCAACAATGAATTATGATGGTATCCAAATTCTAGTTTTCCAGTTGAAAGCATAAGTGGGACCATGGGACTGTGTCAACAATTACCTTAAGAAAGAAAAAAAACCTGGAGTGTTCAACAGATGTCCTGACTATCCCCTTTTGGGAGAGAGCAATCCTTCCGCTTCTCTTTAGCAGACTCTGACTATTTGTTCATGCTTCTCTGGGGGCTTATTTAGTGGTTCTGGAAATATTTTAAAAAACATTTAAAAGGAGTTGACAAATGTTTGACCTGTTTCAGTGTCCGTGAGCTGAGTTAAATTATGAGGGTATCCTTTACGTGCAACCCAGAGGCCTGGAGTTGAAAGCTGGGGAAGACTGTAGGAATGTTAAACCCATTTCAGTGACAGTATCCAACATATGGTTTATCTGGTTGCACCGTAGGAGTGAGGAAATTGTGGAGTTATGTGAAGGATACCACCAAACCTTTCCAATAAATATGCTGTAGCTGCCACTGGGTTCCTGCTGTTTCAAATGTCATCTTCCCAGCCACCTGAATCTCTCTGCTTGCAGTTTCCAGAAGGGAGGAGAAGCACTATCTCTACATATAGGGGGGACATAATCATGCTACTGCATCAGATACTCTTTCATCTGTAATACTACCTGGCTTATTAAAAGTATATATATTAAAAATACCTCAACCAAAATTGGTTACTGATTAGGCTGAGGTGTTTGGTGTGCTCTGTCCTTGGCATTCTTGGTTGGAAATCTCTCTTTTGGTTGTGGTTTTGTTGTTGTTGTTGTTTTGTTTTTTGTGGCACCATACATACCTAGTGCCAAACTGTCTTGTCTTCTCTTACCTGGCAGATTTGTTTATCTACCTCTTGACCTGTTCATCTCACTGCTCCTAGACCATCTTTGGGTCTGTGTCATGCTGGCTCTTTAAATTATTTTGGTTTTCCCTCCTCAGCTATTCTGGCAGGCACCCTATATGTACCTCTGTGTCTGAAACCTCTGTCCTTTCTTCAGTGAGTGTATTGTCTGCTCTGTTTAGACTTATCTCTTGATTTCTCTAGCCAAGAATGTTCCTGAGCCTGGGTCTCCCATTTCCTTTCTATTTTCACCCACAACTTCTCTTCAGTTGTAGCTACCACTCACTGATGAACTCAGGGGCATCATGAATAGCAGGGAAGCAGGTCTCACCTGAATTGGTGGATTTCCAGGAGAATGTCAGCAGTTTACACAGTGGGTCGCCATTCTGTCCAGCTGAGGTTTCTTACCTACTTAAATGTAACTTATTGGAGGAAAAAAACCATCTAGTACATAGTTAAATTAAGCCTATCTTGCCTGCTTTGTCTTTATTCTCCTTATTTTATAAATGTCTTCTCTGTAAGTGAAAGAATGAACATTGTGTTAGACAAAGTCTGAGACAGGCTTCAGTTTCTCCTTATAGGAACCCAAGTTAAGCTTGTTCAAATATGACTACCTGCAGTTAATGTCATAAAATTATACTTAAAGTTCTAAGTCTCCTGATTTTTTGGAAGATTTGAGCAGCTGCAACTCCAGGTGCAGGAGATGTGTTGTGAAATCATCTCAGGAAAACCGGGCACTTTTATTTAAGCCTCTAAATGAGAACTGGGGTTTTTATATTTTACACTTTCAGATTCAGAATGTTTCCTGCTGTGTGTAGGTTTCAATCTGTGTTAATACCAGGAAAAAAGTCACCTCTTCTCACCATCCTCTACCTTCCTCAGAACAGAACAATAGAATAATTTTTGCCATGTCTGAACTGTCCTAGTGTGTTGTTTCACCTCTTTTTTTCGTCCCAACAAGGAGAACTGTGACTGAAAAAAGCGAAATGTTGCAAGATCAACTTCTGCACTAGGCTGCTAATTAATCAGTGTCTAAGTTTCGCATGGTTTAGGAGAGAATCAAAAGATTATTATCTTAGACTGACCTAAACTGTGAACTTTTCAGATATTCCCTCAAAATTAAAAGTTCCCTTTCCATCTTGAAGCATTGAGCAGTAGCTTTTCTGAGATGTGCACTTTTCCTCCCTACTACTTGAAGCGCAGATTTCTAATGTGAAAAATATTTTTGTCTTCCCCCCCACACCACTGCTTCAGCTGTAACAACACTGGATGTTTGCTTGGCTTGGGTGGAAAGGTGGAAAATTCTTCCAAAATTTAGAAACAGAGAGCTTTCTGATGTGTGCAGTAATCTTAAGGCAGTAAATTCTTTTTATTTGATTTTAAATGCATAATTTAATATACAATATAAAAATGTATCCAAGGGGGAAATGAATTTTTTTTAATAACATGCTTCCCAAGGCGAGTGGCAAAACGTGTGTGTTGATGGGAAAGGGAGGGGATAAATTTATATCCTAAAGGCATGACTTGTGGTTTTGAATAAAATTGAGATTGGTGCTGCTGTTGGCTTAGTTTCTCCTAGGCAGAGATGGGTTATGCTGTTCACTGGGAATTCAAACACAGGCACATTGGGTTCACTTAAAAGACTTTGATGCAGGACTTTACTCCACAGTTTACACTACAGAAGTTATTGACTTCTCTGCAGCCCAGAAACAAAATTTGTCGACTGGAGATATCTTTTTCTCTTGTCAAGAAAATTCTGTGGTCCTGCTTTGCCCCCCTTGTGCGCATGAGGCACCCCTCTAGCACCAATGAGATTGACAATTAGAGGTCATATAAGGGTGAGAGTTATTTTGTTTTCAGTCTGTTGCTACACAGTGTTTCTTAGACCCTGATTCATATGGCAGTGATAATCACTTTCCTGTAACATTCAACAGACTTATTAAGAAAAAGGAAAGTAAGTAGTACCTGAAAACTGTGCTTGTACATCTTTGTTTGGAGTATGTTTTGTTTGTATTCTATCTGGCTGCCTGCAAGAGCTTGAAAGAGCATGTTGATTTTTTCACACATTGGGTCAATTAAAACGTGATTACAAGTGTTTGCTTCGATTTTTATAGATAATTTTTAAACTCATGATGCAAACTGAGATAATCACATTGATTTCAATTTAAGATTTATTTATGCTCATTTAATCAGAATCAGCAAATGGAGTCTTAATTTGAAAGCAAGTTCGTAATACATTTGACCTGCATGTCTTCCATTCATAATGGATTAAAAAGAAGTCCACAAAACAGCCTTGATTTCCTGAACTTAAAAGAAAAATCTGAAATCTAGACCTGTCTAGAAAGTGTATGTTCTTCCTTCTAGTGTCATTCCTCTTTTCTTGCTTTTCTGATTGTTTCTATGCCATATAGTTAATTCATCTTTTAATGAAAGAAATATAATTTTAAAATGTATTGTTTGTATATATAAAACAAAAAAGAACTTCAGTTACTTGTGCATGTAAGAGAGAGAAAAAATCCTGAAGTTGGTTTCCACAGTGCAGTGCACCTTAAATCCAGAGCAGCTCGCAGTTCTGGAGAGGTTGGCAATCCAACACATCTTTTTGTCTGCTGTCTCCAGCATGCACTGGAGTCAGGGAAAATTGCAGCCTGTGTGGATTTGTTCAGAACGGAATTGTATAGTGGTGTGGCTCTTTCTAAAATGAGTTAAATACAGCTGCTTCTGGCATTATTGGTCCTGTTTCAGAATGCAAGATGTAAAATATAATGAGCAAATGATGGAGATAAGGCCTGCCTCCAGGGAAATGGGGCTGGAGAGCTAGTGCTACACCATGCCTGGTGTAAAGGTGATTTCCCCAGTGGTTAAAGCCCACACAGAGACACAAGAAGAATGACATGTGAGTCATGCTGCCTTCTACCTCCTCTAGCCTGCTAAATGGTCTCATAGGAGGCCACTGCAACTACATGAAGGTGTGGCATTGCCTGAGGGACTCCAGCTTGCTTCAGGGCCAGCTTCAGCCAGGTGAGGTGCTGGGCAGGTGGAGCTGCCTCCTGCCCTCCAGCTGCCTTTAGCTGGTGTCAAACCCAGCCCACCAACATCGGATGTGCAGCCAGCCTGCCTTTCCTTAACTTCCTGCACTCTGTGGCATGAGTGCCCGTTCTTCTTAATGTGAGTGAATTAATCCATGGACTGATGTTCTGTAATGTTCGAGCTAACTATTGGTCCACATGTGAAACATGGGTAAGGTTTTAATTCCACCTCTTTTGCATTATTGGACTTTCTTACGGGTTTTAATATTTCTGCAGTGGTATTACAGACCAAATGCCAGGTGTGTGCCTTCAAACAGTCGTGCCTGGGTAGCCTGATATTGCAAATACCAACTTATATGAATTATGTGAAATAAGGATTAAGTTGTCTCCTGTTCTCATTAGTTTGTGAAATGGCTCTTTTCCAAGCTATTCTTCTCTTTAAAACAACATATAAAATGTGATTTGGGCCTAATCCTGTCTGTGTAGGGCTCTCTGAGCTTTCAAAGTCAGCCATAGCAGGTGAGGGGGAAGCAGAGCCTTGTAAAACCAGGCATCTGAATTATTTTATTTGTGACACATTGAATGTACCTTTGCTGTTTTGTTCTGTGATGTCAGTCGATTTGTTTATGATGAGCTGTAATGAAACCTTACAGCCTAAATGCTCTAAACTGTGCATCAGATGATGTGCTTCAGTCAAACAAGGCACCACCAGTCCTGTTCTGACCCTGGAGCCTTGAGGCAATCTTGTCAGATGCTGCCATGTAAATGCTCCTCGCCGATGCCCGGCAGAGGGTGATGGTGGACAGTAGGTTGTAAATCTCTGTTGTAGCACCTCACACAATTATCTGCAGCAATTCCTCAGGTTTTCATCATTTTAATCCACCCTTTAGAGCTATTACTTAAATTATATAGACATGGGTGATATAATTAGAATGTGCTGTATCTGCCATTAATTTATAACATATGATAGGCTTATAGATGTCGTAAAAATGTATCTTGAGAATGCTGTGAACTCTGTTTAACCCTGATGTTTCAGAAAAGTTTGATTTTTATGGCTGAAATGTTTCATCACTGCAACAATGTCTTTTTTTCTTCTAGAAAATATGCTTAAAATGAAAATTCAATTTTCTCTCTAAGCTTGATGTTCTGGAATTGTTGTATGCAAAGAAATAGCATGTTGTTACTTCCAAGCATCAATGTGACTATCCTGACCTGGATTTGAATTCCACTAGATCCAGGGATCCTTTAAGTTTAGGGACAGGAAATTAATTGATAAGGTGAAAGTTAAATGTATGCCTCTTGACCACATCCACGTTTTCCATAAGATTGTCACTGAAAGCTGTGGGTTATCTGAAATACGGTCCATTTGTGTATTTGTCTCCCTCTTGTGGCTAAACAATTTTTTAGGCTTTATATTTTGAAATAGCTGATTTTATTCTTTAGCTGAGATTACGGAAGTGATTTTTCTATACCTACTTGTTTGTCATGGATATTTTTCTCATATGCTTTCAACTGATGTGTGCACCAAGCTGCTACAATAGTGGCCATTGTCTTATTTGTTGCCTAGAATTTGACATTCTCTAGAAATAAAATATTGAGTCAAGAGTTGGTTGACTCAACTGTTGGTTGAGTCTGTTTTTTTTGGAAAACTGCTGGTTTTCCAAAGAGAACTGTATTTACTTTTAGTATATTCCATGGACCTGCTTTCATCTGGTGACCCAAAATGCCACCTAGTAAGCTGGAAGAATAAACTAGGTACTTCTGTATGTGCTTTGTGAGGAGGGAAGAGCTGAATTTTGTAAGTGTCAAGAGTTTGGTAGATTGCACTGTTGGGCAAGGATGACTGCCTTAGTGTGGTTCTTAAACAGTATAAAGTAAGTTGGGAGTAAAACAAGTAGGAGTTTGCCATCTCTGTTCCTGCAGAGTGTATATAGACTTCTTTGACCTTCCAGAAAAAAAGATTTTGTGACACATTTCTAAATTAAAAGGCCGGTAAAGTTGTCAGGTCCTTGAGAATGGAGTCCCCTAACCTGAGTGAAGAAGAATTTTTAAAAGATCTTTTCCTGTAGGTGTTTGGTGAAATCGGGCAGAGAGGATGTGATTGCATATCAGACAGAACAATTTTATCTTAAAACTGCTATGATGTCTTGCAGGACAATCCCTAGCCAAAAGACATCTAGGGTTTTAATATGTAGCACTTTAATTTAGTCATTCACAGGAAGTTAGTTTTCTCTTAGGTGCTGTAACTCCACCTTGCAGTTGCTCATCAGCAATTCTGCGATACAAGTATCCTGCATTGTGCCTTGCTTTGCACCACAATTGCTGGTGGCAAGTCTTTGCTTGAACTTCTAGCATAGACCATGTTATTTGTATTTGAAAGGTTAGAGGTGAATTGGAGACATTTTCTCTCTTTCAGGCCATTTGCAGCCAATTGTTTTGGGAGACCAAATCCAAAACTCCAGATTTTCTGCAGCCAAAGACAGAAACAATTCAAAACCATTTGGGTGTTTCCTGTGATGACTGGTAGAGCCAGGTGAAAGGTTGCTTTTTTCTTTTTTTTTTTTTTGCCAAAAGTGAAAAGACTTTTCTACACTGTAAAAGCAGTTCCTAGCTTCTACACCTTGAAATTAATATGTTTGTCCTAAAAAAAGAAAAGGTGTTACAGTGTGCCCGAGGAGGTTGTCAGCTCAGTGCTAAGCTACAGCCATCGGAGGTGTGGGCACATCTTATTGAGTCTCCTCTCCAGCATGGTGTTACATACCTAAGCTCTCTCCAGCTGGCTGTGATGCCTGTGGTCTCATTAGCTGTGCGGTCAGGTACTTGAATGCATTGAGATTACACTTAGATCCTAGGCTTTGGAGAGAAAGTTGGATCCAGTTCCAGCTGCAGCTGGCTCTTGTGTAAATGAAGAACTGTACCAACCTTCAGACAACTGAACACCTCCCTGCCTTGCACCAGTAAATTCCTGGCAATGAAGTTCCCATTGCATTTAATGAAATAGCTTGTATCTCTGCAGTTATGATGTTCTGCTGCTGGACTACTCTGGGTTTCCCCTTCACTCCACAATTCCTTTTAAACTGTGGTATTACTCAAGCTCTACAAGGGGAGACAAGACATTTACCAAAAAAATCTGGTTTTATTTGTCCTCCTATCAAATTCCCCTAAATCAGACTGTGGTGGAAGCACCCCAGCCTTTTATAGTACTTGCTCTGTGAAACTGGGAGGAGGCAAACTCGTGCTCTAAATCTTCCTGGTGCCACCCTTGATGACAGAGAGAACAGGGTGCCAAAGTCTATTATGTGCTGAAAGGCCCCTAAGTGTTATTGTAAAGGGCTTCTGCAAACCCACCATACATTTTCATCTGAAGATTTTTAGGCTTGCACTGCATGGGAAAAAAAAACTGGTGGAGTATTTGTAGTGTGTATCTGCCATATTTTATAGTAAAGAGTTCTTTCTGAGCAGCTTTCTTTTTTAATTATATCTTTAAATGGTATTAAATGTTGGCTCTCTTCACGCCAATTGCTGTTTGGTTGTAGTCACTGCAAGAGCTCTTGCTTGTTGGTACATCAATTTTCTTTTCATCAATGCTTTGCTTTTATGTTTGGACAGGAATTTGAAAGCATATAGGCTGAAGCAGAAAATATTGCTGAGGCACACAGAATGATAAATTTCCCTTCTGATACAGGAGAGTCTAAGGAGGAATATATGTTTTGTTCCTTTTAAAAAGTTTTCCTTGCTAGATGATGTTTTGAAGCAGGAGGGGGGGAAGAAGTTTTTACTTTTATGTGGCGAGGAGAGGAGGGTGTATGTGTGGGTTTGTTTTTTCTGCCTCTTAAAGTCTACCTTAAAGTGGATATTTTATTACCTGCTTCTCCTGACTTACGTATATTGGTAATTGAAGGAGAGTGCTGAACTGCTGGCCTAGTGCATTATTTGTGTTTTCTGAGTCTCTGGGATCTTGAAGGAGGTGATTATCCCAACAGCTGCCTCTTGGGAAATGCAAGGGGAGAGGGGAAATTGCCTAGTTGGGTAGATGGGCTCACCTCTGAAAGGTCATGAAGAGAACAAAATGCTGATGTATTGATACCTTGTGGACCCTTTCTTCCTAGCTTGACACAAAAGGGAGCTTTAAATTGAAAGAAGACTGTGCCACTGCAGAAAATAGTTCACGTGTATTTCTGATCTTCTTGCCATCCAGCCAACATTCGCTTCTATAAATCACTTCTTCCTTTTTATTTTTTTTATGTGATTCTTTTTCATTCTTTCTACAGATGTGCAAGAGGGAATGTCATTTACTGTAATCTCAGTTTATCTTGCTTAGCCTTTAAGGATGTTAATTTTGCAATATTAAATGTGAATATTGTACTAGGATCATTCTTATTGGTGACCTTTTTCCTGCTTGACTAACATAGATATCACAAAAGCTGCGATGCAGCCCTGTAACACAGGGATGATAGCTCCTAATGGGGATTATACAAGAGCAAATACATTTCTTGGTATATTTGCTGTTTCTGAGAGTGTCCTTCACAACATATTCAGTAATTTGCAGCCCAGTATCTGCTTGTTTTTCAGCTTGAATTATGAGTTCACAATATGCCTTCAATCACAAACATCTTGGATTTTTATTTTAAAGGTGTATAATTTAGAGGGTTTTACTTCTTTTTGAGTCTGGACATTTGTGTTTGTACTGAATTTAAGCAGGCTTGGTATGTGCTCTGTAATAAAGTCTGCATCAGGATTTAGATCTTTTACTTGCAGGAGTCAAATCTTTATTATTTTAGTCAACTGTTTTAATTTACACTCATGTTGTACCCTTTCCTGTCCCACTCAGGTGTGTGCCATGGGGAGTAGCCTACAACTTCATTTTGTTCAAATGCTTTGTTCTCTTGCCACCTCCTGTGTGTTTGATTGCACACTACTGCATTTTCAGGAGGAGGTATGACCCCACTTCAGACTCTTCAACAGCCTGCTAGGCATAACAGTCTCCTCAGAGTAGGGTGTGGGTTTGAACCCTGGGCTCTGACTTCCCTGGTGAGTGCTTTAGCTACAGGGCTATTGTATAAGTAGCTCTTCCAGGTGTTTGTGCTCAGGGTGGAAGGAAAGTGATGCCCAAGAGCTTTAGAGGTGAGATGATTTCTCCTCTCCCTGGACCTCTGCTTCACTTAAAACATGCATCTGGGCTTCGAACTAGAGTGCAGTTGCAGGCCATTATCAGATTCAGGATGGGCATGAGTGTTTCACCTTGTGCTTTTGTCCTTATCCTTGAGACTTTGCTCCTCAAAGTCAAATGATGGTCCCCTCAAAACTGAGGGCTCAAATATCTGAGTAAAAAAATACAAGGGAAGGAAGGTGAAGGAAGGAAGAGGTGTGCCTTTTAAAAGGACTTGATATTCCTGTTTATTCAGAGAGGGGCACGCATGTAGTCAAGATGTAGAGAAAACAGTTCTCATATTATCAAGGGGCAGCCTCTAAAACACAACATTCAGGAATAATTACAAAGTTCAATGTCAGCTGGAGGGAAAACTTATTTTGACAAGCCATGCATTTAAACCAATATAGATTAAACTTTTTTCTTCCTCATGTGTATTGTATAACTGAAGATGTTTTAGAAAGGGGGAACAGGGATGTGTGAAGTATGGTGGACCATAAAGCATCTTGAGATTTCAGTAATTTATGATGAAAACAAATGTGATTGATGGAGTTCCATGTCAGCTGTAAGAAAGACCCTGAAGCACCTACTGTAATTTGCCTGGAGACAGCCAGCTACAATGCACCTTGATCACATCTTGATAGCAGGTGGCCAGGAGTGAAGAAAACAGAAAGTTTTTTTCTTCCTTTTTTAAATAGCCCCCATTTATTCACAAATTTGTGCCTGGAACAGCTTTCATGTAAATAATTCCAGTATTTATTTCAGTTCAGGTTGATTAACAAGTTTACTGATTTAAAGGGCACACTTGGCATTTAGCTGCAAAAATATGAGAAGCATGTTAAGTGCTGGTTGCTTGTTTCCATTATTCCTCAGGAACACTGTAGGGATCTTGATGCTTTTTAGTGAAGTCAGTGTTTAGTGGGGAATACTTCCAGCAGAGAACTGGACTCTCAACTGAGCAATTGTGTAAGATAAGTTGTTCTGTACATCTAATTCTAATAAAATAAATGGGGATGTGTGTATTTTAGACTACTGTAGGATTTGCCCAGTTTGCTACCTGCAGTCACTTCTGCCCATCTTACATAAAAACAGATGAAACATTTCCCAGAGTCTAGTAGATTGCTGTGAAACAGTAAAGTGGGAAAGATCCTTTGAGGAAAAAAGAATCTTTTTTTCTCCTTTAAATACCTCCAAATTAAAAGAATACATTTCTACCTGTTGTAAATGAAACCCAAAATCCTCTTGACTACTACTATGTTATCTGTGACAGGTTTTGAATTAGTTGTAAAACATAAAGCTTTCAATATTTCATCTCTGGTTTCTTGATACAGTTTGCTTAATGTCACTGAGAATTTGTGCTGCTTACACAGTGTAATTTGCATTGTAACATTTTTGCAAGTAAATTTGTGAGAAGGGGAAAGGTTTAAGAGAATTTGTGGGCTTATGGTAGAACAGAGAAATCTAAAAAGCATTTGATTTGGATTTACAAGGGCTTCAGTGTGAAATATCTCCTTTGTATTGATATTTTCCAGGTTTTAAATACTTCTCTAAAATAACTATGTTGCAGCCAATGTGTATAATATTGGACTTGGTGCAAACTTGCATTGGCAAGAGGTTTTTTCTTTTATCTGTTGGCACTTTTTAGTGTTTGCACTAATGTGTGAAATTTTGTGGTAAACCACTGAAGAATTTTGGCAAGAAAAAACACTTTGTCAGGTAACGAATTATTTTCCATTTCTGAAATAAAAAATATGTTTGAAAACTGTCATCCTTCTTCTCTCAGCTGTGAGCCTCCACACAATACTGGGGTATAGTGAAAGCAGCATGAGTGCTTGGGCCTTCTGCAGCCAGGTGCCACTGACATCACACAGCAGCAGGAGCAGCAGCAATGCCTGCAGACTGCACTGATCCCTGCACTCAGTGTGTAACTTCTCTCCCGGGACCAGGATGCTGTCCCAGCTTCTGCAGTCTGTCCTACATGAACCACAGAGTAGATGAGCTGTGTGAAGAAAAGGGGCTCCTTTATCTTAATGGTTTCCTTTGTGTGTTGTTATTATGGCATTACAATCTGTTTACAATTATAAAGTGTCGTTTTTCCTCTATAAGACCCCACTTTGTATAGCGTGTAGGGGCGAGTGTGCAATATGGTATAATTCAATTTGTAGAAGTAGCTGTAAAACTGGTGTGTCCTGTCTCCAAGTGCTGATATAGAAACCTAAATAATGGTCTCCTGTGCCTTGCTCTGGGTTTTGGGTTTTTTTCTTGTTGTGTAAAGGTGTTAGCTATAAATCAGTAAGAACTATGGAAGCCAAAAGTGCTCTACTGATTTACAGATAACTGCTTCCCCGAGCAAACTGGAAAGTAAATAGGCGTCCCAGCCTAAATCCTCACCTCCCAGCAAATTCTGACGCTTGTGATAAGCAGTTTCCACATGCTGCAACTCTGTTACTAACTCTCACCAACACTGCTTTTCTTGTATACAATTAGTATATACACATATGCAACTAATATACAGTTTGTGTACCAAAATCATACATGGGAATATACATGGGAAAAATCATTCATGTCTCTATAAAATAATTTGCTAAATAGTTGAGTTTCCATATTGACATACAGTTCATACAGGAATTTATTGTATTTCAGGGTGAGGATGCAAACATTCCAAAAGCTTTCTAACTGTTCTCTCTTTGTTACTTTTAAAATTCTTGTTGATTTGTGATTTAAATCTTTCTGAAATTCTGTTGAACTTACTCTAAATTTTGAATGCGATATATTAAGATTTCAGAGTTTGGTTTAAAAGATTTGAGGGTAAAATGAATGATGGAGAAGCAACCCTGCCATAGATTTGGTGTTTGACCTTTGACTTTTCTGGACTCAAGTATTGTAAAATGTGACATGGAACATTGTCCATAAGTGTCCAATGGCTCTGACATAAAATGTGACAAAGCTGAAGTATCCTTATCTGCATACTAGTTTTTTATATGCTTACACATTTTTTTATTTGCTGCAACTTCCTTCTGAATTATATTCTTTCTGAAGTCATATATGCACTTGGTTTTGATTTTCTTTGTCTTATTTTGTGGTTTCAGATGCTTTTGTTTTTATTTGTTACTTTGTATTAGCTTTTACTCATTATAAAGGACAAATAGCATGTCAGTTCTCATTCCATCCCAAAATGTCTTGCCTCTAGAAAGTATTTTACTACAAAGATACTATGCAAACTAGGAAAGGTCATTTGTTAATGATGGTGGAGTGTAATTGCTGGAGACTCAAACTGATATTTAAGGCGCACCAACATACCAACAGATGTGGCTCTAAAGGAGTGACTTGGAGCATAAGGCAATATGTTTTCAGGAAAGTATGGGGGACTGTGATTAGTGATGGGCTTTTAATTAGTGCATATTCCAGCCAAGCCTGTTGTTATTATTATGTGTCTAGCTGGATGCAGTTTCAGACCATTCCTGCTGCGTCGCACCTTTCTTAAGAAGAAATTTAAATTGATTGCGTCTTTTGATATTACTCTTCCTAAAGATCTGCCTGGACTGGGGCTTTGCTCAAGTGAAGAGTTTCAAGTACTCTTTTTGGGGTGCCCTTGTAGACAAGCAGGAAGGCAGGATGCAGACTTGGTGTGAGATGTGGGTTTGTGTAGCCAGATGAGCCTGGCTCCCAAGTTTGCAGCTTATCTATACAAAAAGTGCCTGCAAGGTGCTGGAAACCCATGTCAGGATTATTTAACATAGAGAATGACCATAATGAATACTCAAAACCCAAGAATGGGATCAAGACAAATGTAGTGATATTTAGAAATTGTACACAGTCTAAAATTGTGTAAAGTATCAAAGTTTCCATCTGGTTCTGGGGTGATAGGTCTGCATTGCAGTCCCTGCCATCCATTAATCTTTTGTCTTTCCTAAAAAGTAAATTTGCACTTAAACAACCCATGAGTAGAGATAAACTTACAGTTCAGCCCATGCCTCTGTCACTGTGACTATGGCACTGTGCATTCATTCATTGACCACAGCTGGCCAGTCGTGTCCTGCTGGGGTGCTGCAGTCCCTCTAGCTGGCCGTGATTTAAGTTTCCTAAATATGAAAGTAAAAATACTAAAGTAATAATCTCAGAGTATAAAATATATTACTTTCACAGTAGAAGATCTAGCTCTTCTTAGTGTATGTTTCATGTCTGTGCCTGTGTCTAGTCACAACAATTGTATGTTTTATAGAGTGAATTATTTATCCACAGATTGTGTTTTCAATATAAATATTTCTGTTTCCTATTCAGTTCCACTGTTGTTTGTGGTCTACTCTTCTTTGTGATGCCACTTGGCTGAAGATATTTTGTTCACCATATAACTTCATGTGGAACAGATGAATGGACCACATCTATGACAAGTCAGTTGATGTTTTTGTGGGAGCACTAATGTAAAGAGATGCTTTGTACAATAATTGGAAATAGGAGTAACAGATGTGAGGCCGTGTCTCCAGCACGAATGGTATTTAGCTTCCTGCTAAGTTAATAGTCTGTCTGTCTAAGGGTCTTGAGCCATTCCTTTTTGTCCTATTGTTTTTCCCTTCTTTATCATTTCTCTTCCTCTCATTTTGTCACCAAGTTAAATTAAGGATTAGCTATCAAAGTTATTTGTGTTTCCCTTCCTGGGTCCCTTCTATTAGCATCTCCCATGCCCTACAAATATAATCTGATGTTGCTGAAGTGTACTTCCATGCACTCTCTCCCTGTGTGACTTTTCATTCTTTCGATTCTTGATGCATCTACAGCCTTTGCTTTACCAGGGAAATCTGCCTTCCATGCTCCCTAGTACCCTCAGAGGAAAGGGGATAGTGGTCATGCTTGTGTGTCCTTGTAACATTGACTCCACCTTTCTATTAAATTCTTCCAGGTGCTGAAGATAGATTTTATATTGACAGGATTTAGCTCTCTTACCAGTGTCTCTCTCAATAATTCTTTTTTTAAAGTTTAATTATATTCACATGCAATTGCTGTAGATGGGTATGGCATGTGTATAGTTTGGCTTCTCCTGCTCTCTTCTTTGCTGCTTCTTGGTTTCATTTACAACTCCCTCCTGGCTCTTACTTCCACCCCTCTCCTAGGTCAAACTTCCTTGTCTCTCTCTCTGGATTTCCTTTGTATTTCAGAGCATCCAAAGAAAGGAGAAATAACTGCTTAGTGGGGTTAATACCATAAGAAGGACAAATATCCTGGTTGTGTAGGAGGAGGGAGGGGTTTAAAGCTGCCCTCCTATAGGAAAGGCAGCTGGTATAAGATGATGTTATATATCTGTTGTATGCCTGTTAATCCTGTGTGATGCCGTAGACTTCAGCTTGTAGTTAAGCCCAACTCTGCTCCTTTTCTTTTTAAATGTCTTATTGTCACTGCCAGAACAAATTTCTTACACCAAACAGCAGTTACCAGCTCTGCAATCCTCTCAAACCCCTGTTTAGCTTTTCATAGACAGCGTCTCCATAAGGTTTCTGCAGTTCTGGCATTGAATCAATACTTGTTATGAGTGCTCCCATTCCAGATGGATCCACTGAAGGCAAATGCTTCTTGAGATTTAAGATTATTACTTTGAATATCAGGTGCTACTTGTACCTGAACAGAAAGGATTGCTCTTTGTTTTCTCATTTACATATAGTTCAATCTGGGGTAGGTTTATCTCACATTAAAACTATTCGATGGAATCAACGTGCAGATTCCAAACATCTGTGTCCCTGACAACAGCACACTGGTGTGCCTTTCCTTGGATTGATGGTGTCCCGAGGGCAGGAGAAAATGATGTTTATGATATAAACTAAACAACAGCCTTTGAAGTGATTGTTCAGAAAGTACTGCAGGAAAAAGAAGAGGGAAGAAGCCCCAAGTGTAGTATATTAAAAGAATCTGGGGTTTTCAGAAAGCACAGTTGCTACCCTGTCCCTTCATTCATCAATAATTACAGTATTTTCTTCTCTGCAAGATTAAGTGCCCCCCAGTAAGAGTAAGATCACAAATGTAAGCCCACCCTTGTCCTTGCTTTCTGGCTGCCTGCTATGTCAGTGAAGTCAGGGCAATGGTGTATTAAGAAACACATTGGTAGTCTTGAGATCAGGGCCCCATTTTGCATAGCAAATTTTAGCAGGTTCTATTCTGAAATATAAAATATGTTAACCTTTTAAATGCCTTGTAAGTCATTACACAAAAATGCAACATTCTTGTGATGGAAGATGGTGTATTTTGCCTCATGCTGACTTGAAAGGGACCGCTTCACCTGTTAGGTATGCTACAACCAACTCTTCTTTTTTTTCTATTTTTTGTCCCCGAAATATACGTATTTGTATGGTGAAGTTTGATACATAACAGATCTGGGCTAAATGCACTTGAGCTATGCCTTATGCATACTGGTATGTGAGTGTGGTACATGGGCCTTGAGATATCAGAATAAAGCATCTCCCTTCTCTGATTTTTAGATGACTTTTATTTTGAAGAAAAGAGATGCATTTTGCATCAATATTTGATTTTTCACAGTGATGTGTCACTATAATTTTCCTTAACAACAATGTAAGGATGCAGATTTCTGTCTTGGTGGGTTGCTCTATGTGCAGAGTTACTTCCTAATGTTATCCTGTCTTTAATCCACCAACCCTGATGGGGAAACATCACATTCCTTTTATCTGTCAGAATGAAATCCTCTTCTCTAAACAGCTCCTGGATTTCAATTTTAGAAGAAAAGATAAAAGCAAAAACAAAGCGGGGGTAGTAATTCAGACCTTTTCTGGCTAGGATTATCGATTACCCAGTCAAATATTAGATAAGATAATTTGACTTTTGTCATTGAGATGGCATTGCCAAAGCCATTGGTATCAAAATAATTTCTTTTAACTGCCAGAACTACAGTGGATAAAAGAATTCCCCCCAGTGATATTCTGCCTCGGGTTGTTCTGGACTCTAATTTTCATTTCAGATGTATCACTATGCTAGCAAGCTGTGTGACAGCATACTTGCATTCCTCAGGAATGGTGTGCATCACTTGTTTTGAAAGGGAAACGCACTTCAGCGCTTTCAAGTATATTATAAACATCAGAAAACTGGAACCATTTAATTTCATTCCTCCAGTATTTCTGGAAAGGTAAATAGTAAAAGAAAAAAAATATAGTGTTCTGTGTTATTTTATGCCAAATTACTATAATTCTATACTAAATTAGGTCTGTGGATACAAACTCCAAGCATTGTGTAGTTTGAACATTCTTCCAAATACCCTTGCAAAGATTCCTCTTCGCTTTGGAAATACAGTGTCAGCATCTGAAAAGGCTCTCTATAAGTAACTAGATTCTGAAGTCACTTCAGCTGGTTATTGCACTTGCTGTATTTGCAGTGGTATACCTCCTTCAGCTAGCAAAATTTCTCCCCCACCCGTCCCTGTTCAATACTGTCGTTGGTCTTTGTTTTGCTGGAGTTTGGAGGCATGCACTCAGTGAGTTTGTCATGCTTTGTATTTTTATCATCTGCTCAGCCTACCATACAAAATTAAAGATCTTACACAATCAGCATGTGCTCTCATAAATAAACCTTAGGATGAAGTGATGCTCTAGAGACTGTGGGGTTTGGATGTTTATAATTGGAACCAGAGTCAGCTCCTTGACTTTCTATAACTTGCAGTGATTCCATGTCAGAAACAGTTAGTATGGACTTTATGTATAGATCCAGCATGTGTGCAGGCCCTCTAATGAAAAATTCTTCATAGATTCATACAAGTAGAAGCCAAATTTGACTGTGACTTGTGCAGTTATGTAAATAAAAACCAAAGATGTGGCTAACATTCTGGAGGGCAGCATAGCATGCTTTATTTTGAAGCTGTGAAATCCAGCCTCGCATCTGACATTTGTTACTGCTGGGACGAGAACACTCTGTTCAGGACACATGTGCAGCCACAGCTCAGGAATACCATGTGCATGGAGGGGGTTAGATCCCATTGGGTTTTAAACTCCATCTACTGAAGAGTGAGCATCCTTCACTCCTTCTAGTATTTACAGAAGCTAAGTCCACTCAGCATCTTACTGCTTCAGGCCTTGCATTCCTCTCTGGTGTTGGAAAATGTGAGAGGGATGGAGATTTCAGGTAGTAAATGTCTCATTCACAAGCACCCCCCCCCCCTTTCATTTCCCAGTCTTATTTCTATTTTACATTGATTCTGCATTAAAAAAACCTAAACAGACCTCAAAAATAGAAGCAGCAGCCTTTTTCTACATGTGTTGCTCCATTCCCAGCATAGAGTTTGAACAGTAGAACTTCTCTTGCAAATATTTTAAAACTAAGTTCCTTTTAGGCTGAAGTGGTATTGAGAGGATTTTGGTGCCTGCTTTTCCTGAATATGACTATCTTGGATTGAATTTTGTAAGATTTCTTCTTTGGGATTGCATCCCACACCCAACCATTAAACTGTATTGGGTCCAAATAAAATTTTAAAACAGTTAACATGGAAATAATTGTACTGAACAACAGAAATCTGACATTTACTTTACTATGATTACACAGTATTTTTCAGTTTGTATATATTTTCTGTCAGTTTGGATATAACTTCTGCTGTAGAAATAGTAGAAGAAATTAATGAGTGTATGTTCTATTATTGTTCTATTGTTTTATATTGGTATAATCTATTTTTGTTGTTATATGTTTATACATTTATACTTCTATATTTTCTGTTACTATAATTTTTTATATTCTGGTATTGTTGCACAGAAAAATATAATAAGTTGATATTTTTCCTTATGTTGCTGATTTGTAATTCCTGGAGTTAGTGTACCCCTAGCAATGCAGGCTTCATTTATACCTGTTTGGAAATCTGCCTTTTGCAAGTGGATCATCTTGAACATCTCTAAGAATTCATACCAGAGACATGCTAACTGTGCTCCATTTACCCCTTAGTAATCTATAGTTTTAAAGCATCCTGAAGTCTTCGCACTCACTAATAAACTTATGCCTCATGGCACATGATAGAAATTGAGAATTATAAAGTCATTTTGCAGAGCTGTCCATCTTACATTCTTGATGTGTTTTATGTCATAGAAATCCCACTTTGGTCTTTGCAGTGGAGTCTCCAATGCTACTTCATCTCACTCCAAATTACACTTCATTCTTGTAAGGTTTAGTCAGATCCTTTAACATCATTTACATCACTAGGTAAGTTATAGGAATCACATTATGTTATTAGGATGAGAGGCCTGAAAGGCATGCAGCTCGTAGCAGGGTATCACATAGCACTGGTAATGGCAGACAGTGCAGTAGCATTATATATAAGTTCATTTGTAGTTCTGGGTATGTTCTGGAGCCTCCAGATCTTTTCACAGATTTTTGTAGGGTATTCCCTTCACAATAAAAGCTTCTTGCATTGTCACACTTAAATTAAAAGCATTTGGCTGAAAATTTAGTGATGTCTAATAAATGAACAATTAAACTCCTTTTGGGCATTAGGATGATGTCTCTTTTATATAGAGTGTGTTGAAAGATGTGGTGATCATTCTTCTCTTACTCAATTGCCTTTATTTTCAAAATCTTTAGTTTGCTTTTTCAGAGCTTCAAAAGTGGTAGTATAAAATCCCTATCCTAATCAGACTAGATAATTATGCTTGCAGAGACCCATTCAGGATTAGCTGTCTGTACATGACTGAGTCTGCACTGAAGCAGGGATGAGTCTGCACGTAATGGTTCACCTAAACAAAAGCGTAGTATTACTTGGCAAGGTTTAATTCAAATGTAGCAATCTACAGCACATCAAAGCTTGATTTAGAGTTATTGTTGAGACCTTCTGAAGGTTGCTAATACCAAAGAACTTTGAATTCAAAAAGTTTCAGAATTAATTCTAGCATCTGTCTTGAGAGGAGAAGACAGCAGGAATCATCCAGGGATAATCATAGCTAGGTTCATCACATGCTTTGAGTGCTTGGATAGGTGAATTTGAGAGGAAAATATGCTATTCACACTCTCTGAAGTGTGCCCAAGTGCACCAAGTGTACAGCAGCTAAGAAGACCTACTTATTTTACAGTTGTGCAGTTCCTGTGGCATTGAAGCCTGAGGCAGGGTCTGGCCAGGGTTTAGTAGAGATAAAGGAAGGTTAAAAATTGCATGCTTAGGCTGAAAACCATGAAAAGCCATAAGTAAACTTACACCTATATGTCTTTTAAGCCCTTTGGTGGAAGATTTTGGGCTTCCCAGATATTTAAGCTCTGCCAAGGTTAAGTCAAAGGAGGTTCACAAAACAGAGAACCTATCCCATTATGCACAGCTGAGTAGGAAGCCAGGTATGTGAAAGTCTGCCTGGCCACTGTGGGGATTAAAAAGACACCTTGTGTGTTAGCTGCAAAGAAAATACCTTAGGGTCAACCAGTATGTGTGACCTTGTCCAAGGTTCACTTTAAATTTTCCTGCCATAAATATTTTAGGGTGATTTATACAAACAAATGACTCGAAGGCATGTCCCAACTCCCTAGGCCATAGCTGAACAGTTGAGTACAGGGATGATGCTTTGTCCCATTTCCAGTGCTGACTGGGGAGTGCTGTACTGCATTTGTTCCAGAGGCAGGCCAGCTGTACTCAGGGAACTCTGTGGTTCATAAACAGCAGTGGCAGTGGGTTTGGATTCCATGTAATCATGTAATATCAGGTGTTTTCAGGTTTGATTTGGGTGGTTCATTGGGTTTGTTTGTTTGTTTTTCTTTTGTTTCATTTTGTTTTGGTTTTTTTTTGGTCATTCAAAGCACAAATTCTAAGTGGCTGAAAATTTGTTTTTGCCTTTGCAGTCTGGGAGCATTATAACAGGGCAAAATGTCATTTTTTCCAAGGCTGAACTAGGAAGCCCATCTCAGTCACAATATCTTACTTGATATGTTTGTATGGTTCTTTTCTTTATGCATCCTATCCCTTTCTAAACCTGTGTTACCAAAACAGAAGCAACGATGTGAATAAATTTAGTCTTCCCAGCTTTGACAGACACTTAGCAAAAAATAGCTGGAGACTCTGGGCTCCAGTGTTTGCTGCTGCTTAGGGACTTCTTGAGCACCTTTGAATTTGCTGTCTCTCCTCAAGCATGCCCATTCATCTCAGCCATACTCATACATCATTTCCTGTCACATGTTCACTTGTGCTTCCCTATCCAGTCTGTCAGGACTTTCATCTTTCTTTTAAACTGTCTTCTGGTACTGGCTTAACACAACAATGAAGAGATTTTCAGGGCAATGTGATTTGCAACTGCACTTCAGGAAAATCTCTAGAGTGGCTCCTAAAAACCAGTCAAAAAGCACGTCCGTTTTTTCACATCAATAGTCACTTTAAATAGGATCAACTCCCATGGACCTATTTCAGTGGTAAGTTGGCCCCACATTAACGTGTGTGGGTGCCTTATCTGTTTAGGGAGCATTTTCCCTCCTCAGGATGCTATGAGACCAGCATTCAGCAGTCAAGTATGGGTAGAGCTTGGAATAATTTGTGTCTGGCTGACCTGCCATGCAAGAGGTTGTCAGGGAGAAAAACTTGTGTAGCACAAATAATGCCCTTTTCAGCATCAAAAATTGTTCTGACCAACTGAAAGTGACTTTCATAAAAATGGCAGAATAATTTCCTATAAAAAAATTAGCCTAGATGTTTAATTCAAAATGGATTATAATTCCTGCAATATTTTATTTTAAAATATTGTCTAAATATATTGATGAGCTGTTTATTCACTGACATCCATGCTGTCTGTTCATGGGAATTTTTCCCCTATATTTGGTAAGTTTTCTATGAGAAACATGAATGGAAAATAAGTGAAAAGTTAAAACTAATGGTTAGTCCAAGTACTTACTTTTTTTGCCTAGAGGCTTTGCTATATGTATGAAGAGCACCCATTTTTATACAGTCTCGTTGACATCATATTTGCAAGCCCATGGGTGCTGAAAAAACCTCATCTGTACAAATACAGCACCCTGTCTTGCAGCTTCTGGCAAAACACCCACTGAAAAGACCTACCCATTGCATATGTGGGTCAGATTTCAGTCAACATCAATCCCCAGGGTAATACAGCGTTATCTTTATCTGAGGCTTTTCCACACTGGTGCTGTTTTATTACAGGAATTTCCCTCACAGCTTGGCCAGCTGAAGATGGTTAGTAATATTTGTGCTATTCTATTCCAGCGCAGACTTCTTTAGATAGTAGACACCCTAGAGATTTGATTCATTAATCTCATCAAAAATTATAACTTACTTCTTTGTTTATATGTTTTAATAACAACATCTTTTCATTTTTGTAATTCTTGTGATAGAAATCCCTTATGAAAAGCCTTAGGTGGTTGCTTTGTGCCTTTTTGCTCCAGGTGCAAGGCTGTATATTTTAATAGGAAGCTTCAAGACCATTTTTCTGGTCTATGTTTTTCTGTACTTCCAGCGCTTCATCTGTGCTGCACACGCTGCTGACCCACTTGAAGGTTTCGATAATGATCTCTCATCAATCACTAAAAGAAACAAGATTACGAGGTCTAAAATTCAGAGTAAATCTTGTCAAAAACATTTAATCTTATCCTGCAATCTCTGCATTTTAGAGTGCTGTTTGGAAACAATGTGTTGGGAAGAATGCAGGGCAATTTCTGAAAAGTAGCTACTATAAAATATATTGGAATCATATATTGGTTCAGGGTGCTGAATGAGTAGTGGAGGTGAAATAGGAAAGGATTGTCAGTATTTAAAATGTGTGCCTGTTAAGGTGGTGCAGGTGTATGTGCCTGTGATGTGTTCAAGCCTGTATCTTGTGTATCATCCTGTGAGGCTTTGTCACCCACAAATACTGTCAGTAATGAATGCAGTGCTGTGGTTACAGCTGCCTCATCTCCTAACTCCTCCTTTCCTTCACCTCTCTCCAGACCTATCTGCATCTAGAGTAGATGCTAGACTAGATCTTTAGAATAGATCTGCATCTATCCCTCACAAATATTTCAAAGGTGACTAAAATGGTTCACCAGTCTCTATTTTCTTACAGAAACTTTCTATGTCTGAGTAAACTGCTGCATAATAATAATTTCAACCAATAACAGCTGCAACCCAGGGATCAAAATTTGTGTGTGAACTCCAGCATAATTTCCCAATTCCTTCAGACTGAGCAAATATTGCTGTAATTGCTTTACAGAATAAGCTGAAGTCGAGGTAATTGAAGCTGCCTGCTCGGGGTTATCATGAAAAGAGCTTGTGGGCATGGGGAGAAATTTACCATATCTCCCTTTTCTAAAGTGTATATTGTTACTGCAAAGTTGCAAATTAAGAAAATTCCCACCTGGCCTGATACATGTGTGACTGAGACTTAAACCTAATTCTCTTATTCTCTTGAACAAGCAGATGTTATAGAAGATTAAAGGTGGATGGAAAATCTTGATGCTGGCTCTTGAAATTATTTGATGATACTTAATCAATTTCAGTGGCAAGATGTGAGTGGGCCCTTCACATTCCAAATGATCCAAGTCAGCCTGGAAAGCATCCTCTTATCACAAGGATGTTACCTTCTGGCTGGGGCTCTGCTTCTGAGCCTGTTTCTGTCAGGTGCCAACCTTTGCTATCCATGAACTCATTGTGATTTCTCCTCCCCATCTGCATCTCAGCTGTGCCTGTCCCTTGCATCTTCCCCTTCGATCCAGTTCTTTCACTCTCTCTCTGCCTTTCTGTTTGTTTCCTCCCCATGAGTGTTCCCTCCTCCTAACTGCACATTCACACAGCAAAAGAAAGCCATTAATGTATTGTGATATTTGAGGTCAATGTATACTTTATGTTGGAGAAACTTCCAAAAGTGCCTCTTTCTGTCTCTTTTTTCATCTTTATAATAAGTAGCTGGTAGAATCAACTGCAATGGTCATAATAGATAATATCTTCTATTATCCATTGTTTCAAAGCAAAAAAATTGGGTTGTTAACCTATGAAAAGTAACATTACAGTTGCCTTAGTTTTTTCTGGATATATCATTAAAGTGAGTTCTAATGAATTGATGTATTTCAAGTAATTTCAAGTAGCTGGAAAAACTACATTTATTTGAAAATTGTGAAGGTTTTTATTTATTTTCTTGTGCATTCCCTGAAAGCTCCAGGTTTTGAACACCAGCTTCAATTACTTTGTAATGCATTTAGCCTTGAATATAAGTTGAAATCAGTGATACTAAAATTTAAATGTAAGATGTTCTTAATCAGCATCTAAAAATGTGTGGTACTTCATGTGAAACCCCAACTCAGTCCCTGAAGAGAAGCCTCTCCACTTTTTTTGTAAGTGGACTCCAATTTCAGTGTTTCACTGAGGAAGTGAAATATATATGATTGCTTTACTTCTGATTATTTGTAAACAGACTCAGGATGCAAAAGTGTATATTGGAAGAATCCTACATTTAATTATTTGAAGCCATTTGATATTTATCTTTTGGGTCTGTGCCAAATTAATTTTTTCTTCTCCTACTCTGTATATATAACACATAACATTACAATCTAAAGTTTAGCTGCTTTGTTCCTTTTTACTTCATAACCTTTATAGGGCTTTGCAAATTAAATTTGGTGATTAAAACAGACAAGTTTCTTGAACACAAATTATGGCCTATCTTAGAATGCATGATCTGTTTCATAGCCATTACTGTGACTAAGTGGGTTGTGTGGCAGGAGACTCAAGACTCTAGCTTAATAAATCATTGCCCGCTTGGTCAGTTTTAGGCATGAAAGAACAAAAGCATAATATAATTTCTGCTTCAACTAGAGGATTATCAAGAAAGATTTGTGAGTTGTGTGCAACCCCCTAACCTTCTGGGAAAGAAGGTATTCTAAGACTCTCTTATCTTCCCATGAATAAATAAAACAGCCTTGCCAATTAAAAATCCTTTATTGATAACTTGCAGATTTATTTTCTGCTATAGCTAGAACATGGGTACCACAAGACAAAGCTGAATACCATTGTGTAGGTCTCCCAGAGGGAGGCAGGCAATGTGTCAAAGAGCCTGTGCTTGCTTTGCAAATGGGAGGTTTTGGAAACTGTGCACACCTTCCCCATCTGGATGGCCCTGCCACAGACTGTGAAACTGTCATAGTAAGAAAGCAAATAAACAACTTAGAGAAGCTCTAAGAGACATTCAGCTGAGTGATCTAGAGTTTCAAAAATGCAAAATATTTATGCACAATTGAATGAGAATTTCTTTAGACGTTAAATTAGGATCTTGAATGCGTACAGGGGAGTGAGGATGTTTTAATCATAGATGAATGAAGTTTAACTTATTTGAATGTCACTCTGTGTCTCTGCTTCTAATTGTACCATATGGTATCACCTAATAGGAGCCAAGTGCAGATGCCAGTTACATCACAGTATGATATATTATAAAGCAATCAAATTTGAAGTGAAGATTTATGATGGAGCTCTTTGTTAAAATCAAGCAAACAAAAAAGCCATCTGATCTATTACGGTCACTGAATAGGCCTCTGTCTTAAAGCTCCTGTTCCAAAGATGTTCCTTGGTGTATCTCCTCCATCCCTAGAAAGCCTCATATGGGGTTAAGAGCTGAGGGGAGTGTTCCAGAGGTTAGGCCTTTGTGCTGTGGCCACAGTTCTTTGCTCAGGAAGAGCAGAGTGGCGACGTCCTGCATGAGCTGAGGGGCTGTACCCTGCTGGTGTGCAGCTGATGGAGCTGGAGTGCCTGATATCCCAATGCTTCTGGTGAATGAATTTAGGAGCCCCACTTTCAGATTATAATTTTCTCTCCCCTACCCAGACATCTATTGCTACATGTTAAGGAGGTGGAAAAGACCATTTACTAATTTAATTTTAAACCCTGTGTAACACCAGGTAGAGAGTCTTGTTTTGGGCACTCAGTTTGAACATGTGACTGAGCATATTTTTGAGGAGATAATTAATGACAAAACCCCAAAAAGTGAAGGGGAATAGGGGAATCCTTTGCCTGCTTGCATGTCTGGATAGTACTATGGGGTTCTGGAAAACTTAGACAAACTTGAAAATTAAATTGGGTGTCAGTATGCTTCCTTATCCTGCCTGTGTGTACGTCATCATTAAAAATGAATAACTCAATCCGTAAGGTGATATTTTTTTTTCCTGCATTGTCTTTTCATTATTTACATCCAGAATTCACAGTTGTATTTCAGTCACAGTAATTCCTCAGAAGCTGCAAAACTGTCATTTTTCCCCCTGCTTTGTTACAGGACAGGTGGTGAATTTTTTTTTTTAAGTGAGGAAAAATAAGTATAGCTCTCTATTTATTTCCTTTTTAATATCTCCAAATGACTACCAAAACCTTTAGAAATACCACAAATAATGATAAAACATTGGCACTCGTTCCTGTGTTCAGAGAGAAGGCATTATAGTTGATGTTAATTTGCTTGAGATGGTATAAAACTCAAAATAACGTAATAACACTCTTGATTTAAGAATAGCTACTTGCAAAAAATTTCCAGTTAGTTTGAATTCTAGTGATCTATTCAACCAGTTGAAGAATTATTCTTTAGAAGAGCTAATCTGATACTATTTGAAACAATTTGTCATTCAATATCAGTGCAATATCCTGCTGGAACACCAGGAGGACATCAGCATTCATCTGCAAACAGGATTCAAACAGTAATTTCTGCTGTTGCCAGTTAGGAAAGCTTTAAAATAAGTCACCAGGAATAATCTGCAGGTGAAGAAATTGGAACACATGTGCTTTCTGACTGTAATTTGACCTGTGTGCAAGCATGTAAATCTCCTATTATTCCCAAACTGAATAATCCTTGGATAAAACCAAAGCCATGGGGCGGAAATAATAGAAGTATGTAGCACTGACAGTACGCAGAGCTCACTCTTCTTCTCTGGCTTTTGTTGCATGGCTTGCTGAGCGAGGGCTGAAATAAAACAGTTCCATGAGAGTGTGTGAATCTTCAAGTACAACAGAATGATCTGTCCAGTCTGAAAACACAGGGAAAGATGAAACAGGAAGAAGATTAGGGTGGATGTACAGAGTCTGAGACAACACAGCAACAATGCTTCTCTCCTGCTGAAGAGAAGTGTATGGGTTTGATCAGATGGGTTAAGATCTGAACTGAAGGATTCCTAGCTCCTCCTCACATCTGCCTTTGGAGAACAGGATATTCACAAAGTATTTTGTTACAAAAGTAAAGCAGTGCCCTGGCAAACTCATGCCATACGTGACATGAAACAGATCCTCCCAAGTGGAACACAGCATACATTTTCCTTTCAGATTTACCCCCAAAGAATTTTCGTTGTTCCTAATAATTTAATCCAGGTTCTCTCCTCTCTCTGCATGTTATTTACAGAAGTAGTTCAATGTACAAATTCATTTGTCTACTTTCTTTTGCTGTTAAAAATTTTCAGGGAAATGATTGGAGAAAGTTAAGCATAATTATTGTTCAGATTTTTGTCTGCCTTGTGAAACTACCCTGCCTGGAAAAATTCTCATAATGATTTTTCTGATAACTCATTCCTGTGGAGAGAGTTTGCTGTTGTGCTTTGTTGTCTAGCCTATCCAGGCTCCTTGTAGACAGTGGAGAGACTGAAATTTTTCCAGAGGAGAAAATTAAAGCATCTTTATTGCATACCTCTTGTCAATTGCCCTCTCCAGAGACTGGTCTCTTCCATTTATTATAGGTGGAATATAAAACTTGTGTTGAAGCAGCAGTGCTGTATCCCAGGGAGATCTTTTGCATAGCCATTTTTCGGTTTACTCTCTTAAAAGTTGATTTAGCTACATCTTGCCAGGACTAGCTGGGGTTATTTCTGGGAATGACTGTGGGTAGTCCAGAAAACCGCATGGAGTTCTGTCAGGTAGGGTTGCCTGTTGGAAATTTCTTATTAGGCTGTAAGGTGATGAGTGTTTGAAAAAGTCTCTGTGGCCTAGTGCAGTGAGGAACCCCTGGAACAGCTGAATCTCATGAGAAGTTGTTGATCCACAGTTAGAAGTGTTAGGTCTGTTTTTCTGTGGGGCTGTACCATACTTATGGATGAAAGGAGGCCTGCTACCTGAAGAAGGTCCTTGTTAAAGGACATATGCTTGACGGCTGAGTTGTACCTAATAATCCTGCTGAAGGCACTAGCTCAACAAGAGGAAAAGCTTCAGGATGTGGCCTAAGGTAAGAAGAGGGCATTATTAATGTTGATATTTTTAACAAGAAGGGAGCTGCCTGTTTCATGATAGTATATTCTGATTAAATTACTCATATCTGATTTTTGAGGCAACTGGAGAACATGTCTGAGTATCACTGCAATCATGCTATCTCCCAAGCTATAATGATTCCACAGTGGGCAGAACTGTGGTTTGTGGTTACCTTAGGAGATTCCTGGCCTTGCAGTTGAAATGAGTTCGGGCAACTTGGGATCATGTGGGCCCCTGCCTGCCTGTGCAGCCTCCTTTGGAAGTTGCATTTTTAAGCTGCCTGGATGCTGTGCCTGCTGTATCCAGCTAGAAAAACAAAGTTCTTGTGCCTATGACACCTGTATAACGAGCATTGCTCTGACTGACTGGCTTCTCCCTTCCAGTTTTTTCAAGCATCTCTGGTAAAGTAATTTTCCTCTCATCACCCTGGTGCTGTCACACCCACACCCTAATTGCAGCACCTTCCCGTCAACTACCATGTCACCCTTATTACCACAGCAGTCCTCCATCTAGATTCTCAATGCTTTCCACCCAGCCCATTCCCCATGCACTGCTCTGTCCTCTCTCTCCCTCTCAATCTCCTGCCTGTATGCATAACTTAAAAATTTCTGCTCTTCTGTCACCAAAACTGAAGCAACCTCATATACCATTTTAAGATACAGGCAACAAATTCTTCTAGAGAAGGAGATAATTTGTATAGTTTGGGAAAATCCATGAGTTTTGGGTTAGTCAGGGAAGTTTTACTAACAAGAATAAATGTGTCAGTGGAATCTCATTGAGTATCTCCTCTCAAAATTCAGATTTTCCGCTATGTGTATACTTGCTAAGTTTCTGCTGTTTGCAACTGCCAGGTATTAAATTCAAGTTTGGTTTTCTAAAGGGCATTTGTTTCCAGATTTACAGCAGCATTTTAAAATCCATTGATAGAAACTTTGTTCTCAGGAAAAGAGAACATGACGATGATGATGAAATACCTTTCTTTCTGATACATCAACAATGTTTTGTTTTTTTTTCTTGGCATATACTACTTTGAATTATTTTTATTTCAGCTATTTCTCTTCCAGATGATTTTAGTTTCAGAATTACACAGCAGTCCTTTTTCTACACATCACACAACCGGAACATTTAAATGAACTGTGGCATGCTTGTCATTAGAACTGAAAATGTGCTGAGTTCCATGTCTCTGCATTACCATAAATTGTTTGAGACCTCTTTGCAAGACTTGTTAAAATTGTTTTGAGGCATGTTTCCCACTGTTTGGTCTGGTTTTGGTCAGTATCTCAGTCATGGATAAGTACATTTTATTTTCTCTACACAGATGTTTTTTCTGTCACATATAATGCCAATCAGATTAGGTAATTCCAGGTGATCTTGTCAGTTTGTTCTATATAAGTCTTTACAGGACAGGCAGCCGTATGGATGAAGTGCAGGAAATTCATTTGTCTTCTGTTCATTGTCATACTTGGCTGTCACAGAAAATAATTTCTCACAATACCATATGTGCTAGACCCATTATCCTGCTCTATGCTATATCACATGTATTTTATGTCGACTCATGCTTTGTTTTCCCATTTTAGATTCAGAGGAGCGACTGCATAACATGTTCTGAAGGTGTTTATCAAATTCACAGCTCCTGCCACACTATGTCCTAAAGAAATTAAAATAAACACTATTGGTGTGCAGTCTGAGGCTGGGAATTACTGTTTGAAACAGTTATTCTAACAGTAGTTTGTTCATTTTAGGAGGAAAAGGAGATCTATAAAGTATGAAACAAATTCTTTCTCTCTTATAATATTATGTAGGTCTGGCCTAATTCTTTGGAAAGTATGTTAGGAAGAGAGAGAACACCTGCAGTTTGCATTGACTTGAACTGCATGTAGGCTAGATGTTTAAGGGCAGGACTTGACAAACTACCTGTAGAAATGACAGTAAGATTATCTTAGGTGTTAGCTTTCACAGTCTGTCACAATTTTTAAAGTGACATTCAGCCAGCTCAGGTTCCTGCACAGGCGTTAATCTCCCTGGGTGACTCTTCTGTGAGCAGGGATTCTGACTGATCATGTGATCCAATGACAGTCACAGAACCAGGCCCTAAGAGAGCAGTGTTTTCAGCTTCCACTGGTTATCCTTATACCATGTGTCTCTTCATTGCTGGGGTATTTTTTGACCTTCAAATTATGTGTTAAAAGACTCACTTGGCTCCTGAGTACTGCTTAGAGCACAGGTATCCAGAGTTCCTACTTGAATTTTGCTATTGCTACAGCAATTAAGGATCATTAAGATGGGGGAAGGAATCTTAGCCTTCAGTACTGTTTCTATTAATGATTTTTAACATTTGCACTGAATGGACTACATGTGTTTGAAAGATGAGCTTGTTTTGCTTTAGCATAGTCCTATGATGTCACCTAAGCAGGAGAGCAGAGTTCAAGTGTCCTGTCAGCCTACAAGCTTGCAGAGGTGATCTGGGTGTCCTTGAGTACCTTAGGAAACTATATTTTTCTGTTCTTTCCCCAGACTTGAAGCATTTCTGTTTAGGATGATCATTTCTTTTTACTCCAGAGCATAGAATTCTGACTGCTGAGGTTAATGTCAATTAGGACTGATTGCTTAAAGCCAGCAATAAATCCAAGAATTTATCCAAATGCAAGGAGCCTCTCTGCATGATCTGGTCAGCCTTAGCAAATTGATTAACTTATCAAACCTTTTTTGCAAGAAGAAAGATCAGCTTTTTCTCCTTCCCTCCTCCTTCAAAAATAATGTTCTTTACAGCATGAAAAGCTGTCACGTATAATGGAGACCCTAGGTGCATGCCATGAGTGCTGGGTGGACTTATGGCAGGGAGAAGAAAAGATATTAAGAGCTCTCATAGACAGAATAGATTAACTTATCTATTTATTGATTTATTTTTTTTTTTAATAGAGGAAGCATTCTAACAATTTATTTTACAAGACCCACCAGCCCTACTGGTAAATGAGTTTTATTACCCAATGTGGGAACATAGGTGTCATTTTAGCAAACTGACCAGGGCACATCTCTAGTAAAATAGCAAATGGTATGGATTACAGGAGACCTTGTGACTGGTATTGCTTAGCAACTACACGTGTTTAGATCACAGGCCTGATGAGGTAATTCATGCTGGGGATGAATAGGTAGCATCTGACCACATAACACACACCATGTTCAAAACAACTAACCCTTTCACTGCCTTCTGGCAGCACCCTTACCTTTCTCTATTCCTGTCTTTATAAAGCACTGATAAGGATGAGAAATGTCACCTTTTCAGAATTTGGAGAATGTTTTCCTTCTCCTACAGAAGTTTGTTCAGATGCAATTTCTGTTGTCTGGCTAAAATTACACAGGACACGTCACAGTCAAGAGTCAATGTTGCTGTAGGAGTTTTTTTCCTTTTATATAACACTCACTACATAACTACTACTACATGACAAATAGTCCGACCTACCCATGTTACCCATATGTCACAAAGATGGTACCCTTGGAATAGAAAGGCATGTTTGTGGTGTTTTCTCATGATGCATTTTTTTCTAAGGTTTGAAATTGTTATGGATGTGTCAGTACATTCTTATCTAAAGCTGAAAAATGATGATACTTTACATTATGTAGAAGTCCTGAAGGACTTGACAAAGACTTTCTTCAGTGCTTTGTTGAAGACTACTGTAAGGCTATAACTACATCCCCAGGGCTGAGCATTATGTATGTTTGCAATGACTTCTGGAAGAGGATATTGCCCAAACACTGTGTGAATCTGCTTTTGTCCCAGGATGGAGATGTGTGTGGTTTGTTCTTAAAAAATAAACAAATAATATGAAATATACCCAATCCCTTCACCAGTTTGTTTTCTTTTAAAAGCTTCCTGTATTTTCCTTGCTCTTGGTAGAGAAGTAAAAATATATTTTTAAAAACAAAATTGCAACCATTCATCCCTAACTAAGAAGAGTGTGATGTTACGTAGTCCATCATCTCTATTAATATACCTGATATAAGTGTTTAGGAAGTGTTATGGGCATCCTTGGTGTCCTCTGCTTTGGAGCATTCTGAGTACCTCGAGGCTGAGGTACTTAACTGTGAAGGTTATGACTTTCTCAAGCACTGATTTCACTTGCAAATCAGGAACAGTCCTAATTAATAAATAGGTCTTTGAGAACAGACAAACAAATTGTATGTTGTGGTCTGGCAGGGATTTTGAATTTGAATACCCTTCCTTTCCCCTCTACCCCTTTGCTAGGAAATTGTTGAAAAGTGATTTTAATTGCCTAAAATTTTATTGTTAAGCCCAGTTTTCACAGCTGGCACTGCCCTTATGCACAAAACTACACAAACATGTTTCTGAGATGGCAAACTGATAATTTCTTTATCTCTCACAAATAAAAAAACCCAGCATTTGAAGAGATTCTGCTCAGGCCGTGCTTTGTAAAGGGATTCTTATTTAAATGATAAGAAGAAAATTGTAAACCAAATATAATCATGAGAAGTTGTAAAAATCACATGTTACACCTGAAATTTGTAGCTTTGTCTGGAATTTGAGACTATTAGCTAAAATATTTCTGATTACATAAAGTGCATGAAGTATTAACTAAACTAACAGCTCACATTGACACATATGTGAGTAAACTGCTGAAATGAGAACTCAGGAGTCTGCTCACTGTCCAGAGACAGGGACAGACTCTGCATGTTTTGACTCAGAAAGAAGTGTCATTGTCTTCAGTACACTTAATTTATGTTCTTGGTCTATGATGATCACATTTAAAACCTCTCTTATGAAACAAAGCAATGTGTGTGTGAGTTTGTGTGAGAAGTTTCTGCAGTTGGGCTCATCTGCAACTGTTGAAAAAGCAGCATCTTGCTCTCCAAATACTGTCCATCATTTCAGGATCTTAATGTCTTCCCAAGACATCCTGTGACACCACTGAGGAAATAAAGATAGAAAGGAGGGAGATCATTTTTCCAGTGTCCTTATAGGAAGTGTGCTGGGATTGGAGACCCTCTCCTCTGAATCTTGCTTCTTTCTCTTGATCAAAGGACTGCTCTACCTCTCCATAGAAATCCAATGTGTATTTCAGCTGACCCTCTGTTCTGCAGGGCACCCTTTGTTTCAGATCTAAATTTAACTCTGTTTCATACACAGCTTGGCTTTTCATGCTGCTGTTATAATAAATTATAGATCTGAAAGGCTGATTCACCCAACAGCAAAATCTGTTATTGTTACTGCCTGGGAACATGATACTGTTTTAGAAACCGAGATTTGGGAGTTTTTTCATTCAGGAGAACCTTCAACCTTTTCCTCTGTGATAAATCCCAGCACTTGAACAGCTCTGTATAACTGCTGAAGCAAATGAATACTGCCAAGCTGGTTTGTTATCTAGACATTGTGGAGTCAGGGTTGTCTGAAATGTAAATGCAGATGGACCCCAAGGTATTTTCCTTATTAGCATGATTTTTAAATGTTTTTTCAATTGATATTTTATGGCCAAGAAGGTGAATTTTTTAGGAGAAGAAGAAAAGCTCACCCAAATCAATCTATGTAGGACCCTGTTGATTGTCTAGGTGCAACTTGAACAAGTAGCGTTGAACGAATTCTCTCCTTGCCTGTAAAAGCATCTCTGCATCCCCTGAAGGGGATGAAGGATTTGTGGCTGCACAGCACAACCAAAGTCCCTTTCCCCCCTTTAAGCCAGACACAACTCATGGATAGGATCTAGTGGAGCAGAGCCTCCATTTATAGCTGTCACAGTTCACACCCTCCATGCGGATACAGGGCTTGTGTGCAGAACCTCAGCTGTGCTGCCTCACTCAGCCCCTAGCCTCCATTGGCATGTAAACTGCACCTAAATCTGAAATGTGGGTTGTTCAAGGGCTGTTAGTTTGTTGGCCTTCAAATCTCATCTGTGAGACCTTGTTCCTAGGAGGAACAACTAACATCTGTTCTCCTCCTTTCCATCAAGGGCAGTCCCATTGCCTTTTGCAAGGAACTTCCATCTGTCCTTCAGAGTTCAACAGCATTGTCCTTGTCAATAGACATTTTGGGGAGGAGTTAAAAGGTGATAGATTTTCCCATAATATGGACTTGTTTGTCTTGCTAATGGAAGAATATTGCTGCAGTTTACTCAGGAAGTCTGCATGAAAATATTGAAACAAAAGTCCTGAATGCTTGGGATGAAATTAACATGAAGCAATGACTTCAGGACTGTTGGCTGCTTTACTATTGCATTGAGTTGCTTGGTGAGTCTCTGTTTATTTCTGTTTCCTAGTTTGTATTTATTCCTTTACTCGTTCTTATTTACCATCTTTTGTCACAGGAAATTGTGCATGTGCATTCAAATAACAGTGTCACACAAAAAATGTCTCTAAGAAATACATATTTTTAGATGCTACATATAAACAATACATTAAAGATGCAGGCATCACCCCAGTCTAGGTCTTTCCTAATAATCCAGAGTTTGGATTGGTGTGGGGTGGCTGGGAGAGTTGTGTGTTTTTAAGTAAAAAAGCCCATTAAATTGCAAATCTGACAGAAAGCACTGTGCTGAAGACTGGTACTAGTAACATCAGTCTCTTGACTGATGGATATGTTCCTCATTTGGAGGCCTTTTCTCTAGTTGTCTTTCATAACATGATAGTAACAACACATTTTAACTTGAATTAATTTAAAAGCTAATTAAACATATTAACTTAAATTAATCTTTTCCAGAACACCTTGAAAAATCAGTTGATCTGTGGAAAGGGACCCAGCCAGAGACAGCACTGCAACTATGCTTTTGATCTGAATACCCACCTAATGCAAAGGTCAGACACAGACTGCATCTGGCTGCCATCTTTTGAATGCACAATTTCAATCCTGTTCCACGTCCCCATACACTCCTGCAGGGAAAATACAGAGTTAGGTTTACATCTGAAATTCTTATCTTCTTCAAATATGAATCCTAGGTAACACATTCTGCTAACTGCACCTAATATGTAACAACAGTGTCAGAAAATGGAAGGAAGGATGAGAACAGTTCATTCACTGTGGGATTTTGTTTCTTTGATAAATGGCAGCTTGTCCAGGTGCTGTATTAGCAATAATTTTCAATTTGATTGAATAATGGGGAAAGGAATACCTTGCTCCATTCACTCAGTTAGCAGTAGGAGGAGGCTAGGTGCTTCTCCACAAAACATGCAGGTGTTGCCCATATTCTGACTACTATAAATTGTACAAGTGAGGTTGGGGTTTCAGGAATTGAGTGGTGTGATGGAGCAGGAAAAACAATCAGAATAAATCAGTGGGAGGATCCTTCCCTTCTTTCTGACTGAGGAACACATTAAGTGTCTACCTAGTAAAATGTTAATTGAGATCAAAGCTTCCAAATGGCATCTCCAGCGCAGACTGGTTTAAAGGGAAGTGTACAAGGAAATAGTAGAGGCATAGAAAGGATGATAGCTTCTGAGGCTTGTTGGGAATTATGAAATGACAGGAGGACAAGGCTATTCTACCAAGTGGTCTAAGTGACAAACTGTTTAGATTGTTAAAAACCCATTTGGCTCTCAACCAGCACTGAAGACACGATAAAATCCATTGATGTTAATCTTGTCAAATGACCAAAAATGCTGCTTGATGTTGAGATTGCTGACCCATTCTGGGCCTTGCTTTAATCAAAACCCGCCCAGACTCACAGATTAAATGCTTAAGTGCACATTCACTGGGCTACCACCAACAGGTTCTCTCAAAAGTCTAGTTCCATGTGTAGGACCTAAAATCCAGGCTGATGAATTAGAACAGAGCACGTACTCTTCTAAGATGTGTTAGGAAAGACAACAGCTCGTAGCCCTTCCTCATTTCTAAGAAGTGACATTATAATTCCCAGCCTCGTATGTTCAAGAATGCAAGTTTTAAATGCAAGTTACCAAGGTCAGGGTCTGGGAAGATATATTCTAAACTGCAAACAGGGATGGGAAGTCAGAAGACAGAGGCTCCTCTGAACTCCCTTTTGGCAAGATTTATTTGCTCCCTGTTGAGGATGCTGGCTTTAGGCACCCATTTTTGGTTGCCTTACTCTCTCTGCATTCCATGAGCAGGCACTATAACAAATATTAGAATGCAAGCATCCTTCATGGGCAAATCTGGCTTGCTGAGTACTTCAGAACTCATTTTCCCTTCCAACATAAACAGAGGGAGCTTTACTCCTTTCAGCTGTGATTTTTACCTCATATCATCCTTAGTGCAGCAGAAAATAGGTGACCTGGTTGTAAATTAAGGTCAGAATTGCAGTGTGTGTATACACATGGTTTCTACCACCAGATAAATACACAGATAAACATGTGGTAGCTATTTTAATCAATCATACCCTGGGAGCTTTGCCCACTGTGTTCCCAAGAACAGGGTGCAAGATGCATCACTCTAAAGAAATTCCACACATTGCAGCAAGTGACCCCTTACCAAAACCAGGGCTGAGAAAAACTGTAATTTCCTTATTAGAATCACATGTCATCACCTTGCCAGCTACATTCTTGAATGCTCCTCAGCTCTTTTTTTGCACTGGCTTCACACAAACACTGCACATAAAACCAGGGTGACTCACAGCATCCTTCTATGTCAAACAATTCTCTGAAAAGGCTGTGCTGGAGTCATTTGATGCTGTGTTTGCTAGTGCCCTGGAGGCCTCCAGGCAATCCCCAAGTCAGCTGAGTTCATGTTACCAGAGATAAATAGTTGGCACTCAGACTGCATGCCTGCACAACTTTGACTTTTTTTTAGTCATAAAGTCATTTTCCAATTTATTTGGAAATCACATATTGCTCACCAAATATAGGAAATGGGTCACATTGCAGTCAATATTCTTCAGGTGCCCTATGGTCAGGTCTGATTGTGACTCATTCAGAAGCTCCTTTTGGCTTTGGTTCTTCTAGCTGAGCTATTTGCAGCAAGCAGTGTTTGTGTTTGGCAGATAACTATATTACAAAAGGGAGTAAACACTAATTATTTACAGAATAGATAATTGCCGAGAGGAGAAATGATCACCAAGTTTCCTCATTTTCCATTGTCTTCTTCTGTCTCCTCAAAATTTGGGTTTTTGCCTTGTGGAAGCAACTTTCTCAGAGTTAAAAAGTGGGAAACTTTTTAACTCTGAGGGTCAAGGAAGAAGCAGTTTCTGGACAGCACCTTCAGGGAAGTCTGCTTTCAAAACTTTGAGGACTGTATTAAAGCTGGAGCTGTGCAGAGTGAAATTTTTACTTTTTTTACTTTGGATCCAGGTTTACACAGCTCCCTTCATGTTTTTAGAAGGTAATGCTTCAAAGGAGCTCTGAAACTCCCTTTTGGATGAGAGATTGGGGTTCTCCAAAGCAGAGATCTCCAGCAGGACTGCTGAGAAAGGCAGTGAACTAACTATCTGAATAAGAAGCCTTTATTTACTGGGGTCCTGTTAATCCCAGCCCAAACAAACGATGAGCAGGGTGTCTGCTGGAGGCAGCTGTGGTGCTCCACATGCAGTTGGCCTCCCTGCACTTTCAAGGCATGATCTGATCAAGTGGTTTTTCCGTGGGCCCCGAGGACTGCGTGCTATGCCTCAGCATGAGGAAGCAGAACAAGATCCTCCAAGGGAATGTACTTGTCAGTTCCCTCCATGATGGGAGATGAAGTTATGCTATCCAGGACATGTCCACACAAGCAGGCTGGAGTGCACAAATGAAATGGCACAGAAATACACTGGTGACCACTGTATGTGCTGGCACAGCCACAAAACAGTAAAGACCCGTGGTGCACCTGGATATATTTAGCTTGGAATATATATAATACATAGGATTTAATGATCAGTCTGTACTCTTCCTTTAATCCAAACAGGCACCGGCAAAGGTTAAAACTTTTCTCTCTTTTGCAAAGAGGATTTTTACTTTTCTGGAATCACAGCCTTCCACCTGTTGATCTCAAATTTCTGAGTCTAAAATGCTCTTCAAAGTCCCACCTTCAGTTTTCAGATACACTCCTAAGAATTGTCTCTCTGTATGATCACCCTAACTTCCAGTGAAATTTTAATTGGCTGCTCCACAAAATGTGAACTCTAAGAATTATAAAGCTTCTCTTGTTATCAGTAAAAAAATCGGAGATAAAAGATTCATGGTTTCATTGCAACTTTTACACAGAATGAATTTAAGCAAACTTTGGAACTTGAGTTTCATTTAAACATTAGTGAATGCTCGCTCAGTTGTCAACAGCAAGACAGAGTTCATCTGGATAGCTTAACTTCATCTCCCATCCTGTCCTAGGGATGGAATAGGAACTCACAGCAAGAACACAGCTTCAAGCTTGGAATCCACTCAGTACTGGAACAGCTCTGGACATAGTAACACTGGACAAGGGAAAAATTTATTGGCAGATTGCTCTGCTGGAATAGCTACTGCCTGCCTGAAAGCTCCACCATTGTTTTGGAGCCCCTTTAGGTTACTGCTTGTAATGTCAGTAAAGACAGCCTAACAGTTGATGAAATCCTCCATCATGTTAGATTTCCATGTTTCTCATGGTGCAATCAAGTGAGAATTCAAAGAGAAAGTCGATTGACCTGTTATTATACTGGTACAAGATATGATTGTTATCTTTCTAGTGCATCCAAAATAATCCTTATGTTTGAAAATGAGTTACTGTATATGATCATGCTCAAGGGCAGCCCTGAGAGTGCATGAGATAGAATGAAAAAGCCATTGTGCATCTCCTCTTCCCATTAAGGAGTCTGAGTTCTGTTCTGAGCCAGAACAGCTTGCATAAGAACATAAGTCCAAATTATGGAAGTTATTTTGATAATGATGTGCAAAATTGTTTTATAAGCATGAACACAATTCTTTGGTGTCTTTTTGTCTATAAATAGCCTTATTTTGCATCCTGCTTTTCACCCTTTAAAAAACCAAACAGACAAACCACAAACAACAGCCTCCTCCCTCCCCCCCACAACCAGCCAAGCCCCAAAGCATCAGTGGAGCACAAAGAAGCTCATCTGTGCCAGCTAACCAGCTAGTTTGGTGTAGCATAAGGTGCAGGAAAGGAATGAATGTGACTTGTTGTGACTGATTAAGAGGGGCAAGGAAGGAGCATGGGGAACAATGAATGCATGCTGTGTGGAGTGTGCATAGTCCTGGAAAGTAAGAGAGTGAAATGCTGCTGAAATATTGATAGGGTGGATAGGATCTGGAATGATAGACGGCATGTGTGTGTGTCTTGGCAAGTTTAATTGGATTTGTTGGGGTAGAGGGTGGAAGAATGTGGTGCATTTCCTTTTATGGGTTTCTTTCTTTCAGTCACTTCTTTTCTTTCCTATAGAATTGACATTCAATGCATATACTTTTCATTGTCTGCATAGAAAACCTGGTCTTTATTCCCCTAAATTTTAAGGTTGAGGGAGCTGCGTAGTAGAGATGAAAAGAGATGTAAAACAGCTTTCATTGCTTTTTATTTACTACTTGTCTTCACTCTTCAGTGAGCAGTCATGCCTAGTGAGACTGGTGACTTGGAGGGGAAAGAAAATAAAGAGTATGTAATTGAATGGTGGCTAAATGAATTTCAGTATTATGATGCCTATCATAACAGGAATTCTTCCATTAGGACTTGTGTATATGCTCTACTGAGTATTACTTTGTTTTTCTTTTTGGCTTATCATCAGTAACCAGATTCCTATCATCCTGCCACAAGATGGGAAACTGGGGCTCTATGCATGGAGGTCTTAGTGAGTTATGAAGTCTGGATCCCTCAAAATGCTGTGCCCCAGCGCCCATTCAGCCTCCCAACTTCTGCTGAAACAAGTAGGTGTCTGTGGAGAGCCACCTCAGTTGCTTTGATGGTCAAAGCCTGGATTTCCAACAAATTTCCACACACAGTGTATATGGGTTTTCTCTGCAAGGCTGTCTTTTAGCCTTTCTGCAGCACGAGTATACTGCGCTTTTAAGCAGAACTGTCGAACCATCTGTTCTGTCCCCAGCAGTGGCTTCCCATTCTGGTATAAGTCAGTAGTTCCTCTGATGTCAAAACTAGAACGCAAAAAACCTATCTTGATTGCTGATATTTGTAAAGTTGGGAGTTTTATGGGTTTTGGTTTGCTTTATGTTGTTTACAGGGCTTTTTTAGTTTTGGTTTGGGTTTTTTTTGTCATGGGTTTTGGTGTTGTAGGTCAGAAAGCTGATACTGAGGATAATAGCTTCCAATGTGTTTCCAAGTGAGAACATCAATTGCTGCTACAGGGCTCAATGGGAGAGAAGCTTGGTGTGAATGAAGGAGCTGTGAATCCAGGAGGCTTCCCTTGTGTGGTGAAGATGAACAACTACTGATAAAGGACACTGCATCAAAAGGTAAAAATTTTCACTTGTTCCTATTCTGAGTTCAGAATGACTCATTAGCCAAAGACTTGGTAATCCTTTGCAAACTTGTGATCTTTCCAAGCTTTTGGGCACATACTTAAGGACTTTTGTTTCTTCCCTTCTTTCTGCTTCACTCTGCCCCATGAGCAAGCTTAACAGTCTGTGAAAACCAATGGGTTGGTAGCTGTAAGGAGGGAGGACTTAATGACATGTTCAGTCATCTCTGAAGAGATGAAGCCAAACATGTGTCTGGTAGCAGGATATTTTTGGAGCTGTTTGTCTATTTTCAAATAACAAGTTTAATGTAATAATGTCATTACACAGCTCTAAATTCAAGGATGTGTTTTCACTGGAACACAATAGAAGCTAAGTTATCAGTCAGATAGCTCATTTTCATTGCAGTAGCAGCCAGTTTCACTGGCAGAAGTATTTCTGAATTTTGTGCTTTTAGTTACTTAAGGCTGCTTTTGGTGTGCGATAAATGTGTCTTCCTGAGAACAATTAAAGACTTCTGGGGAAAAAAGAGGTAAAGTATAGGAGAACAGTCTGCTTGTTTGTTTGATCTGATTTGTTTTTATTAGTGTGTAAGCTAAATTCAATTTCTGAGTAAAATTGTTGATGCATGAAACCACGCATCATTTTTCTGCTCTCGATGTTGTACTTCCTTTCTTATGAGAAGCCTGCATTTCAGGGAAAAAACCCAAACAGCAGACATATCATTCATGAAGAGTCAACCAATGTCTTTATTGCTTCACTAATCAACAAACATCTATCTCTGCTTGCTGCAAATTTGCTCCCATTGCACCAAATGTTAACTCTTTAATCTTAGCACCCTCTGCTGTGGACAGCTATAACAACGTCATACTGAATTATTCTTGGTTTATACCTTGTGTACTTCTTTTGTACCAAAGGGTTTACAAATGTAATAAAACTTGTATCAATGGAGCTGCATGAATATGATATGAAAAATGTATTCTTTTTCTTGTGTATTCTTTGAATACAAACAAAAGGTTCTAAATTGTTGTAGATTACAGAAACTAAACCATAATCTTAATGTTTGCAAAAGAGAAGTGTAGGCAGGCACTTGCTTCAATCTGGAGATCAGCTCCCGGTTGGTGAGTTCACAAGAAAAAGCCTATATTTGCCATATGCACTGATCATATCACATCTACCTCTGATTATACCACTTCTAAAATGTCAAAATAGACAAGAAGTGAAGAGTGAGTGTAACATATCTGGGGTGCATGGGCACAGTATCACCAGCTGGACAAAAGCAGTGACTGTCCCACTCTGCATTGATGCAGCCTCATCTTGAGTCCCGAGGGCATCACGATATTAAAAAAGGCATTATTAAACTATTAGAAAGTGTCCAAAGGAGGGCCACAAGGACGATGAGGTGTCTGGAGGTGAGGCCGACTGCAAAGGGGCTGAGATCACTGGGTCTGTTCAGCCTGGACAAGAGGAGACTGAGGGCAGACCTCACTGCAGTTACAGCTTCCTCTGAGGGGAAGAGGAGGGACAGGCCCTGTTCTCTTCACTCTGGTGAGCAGGGACTGGATTTGAGGGAATGGCCTGAAGCTGAGGCAGGGCAGGTTTAGGTTTGATATCAGTAAAAGGTTCTCCACCAGGGGGTGATTGGGCACTGGAACAGCTCCCCAGGGCAGTGGTCACAGCACCAGCCTGACAGAGCGCAAGCAGTGTTTGGACAATGCTCTCAGGCACATGGTGTGACTCTTGGGGTGTTCTGTGCAGGGCCAGGAGTTGGACTCGATTATCCTCATGGGTCTTTTCCAACTCAATGTATTCTATGTTTCTATGATATCAGTCTAATTTATAATAAAAAATAATGTAGGGATTATACTTTAAAATCAAACTTTGTTATTGTATCTTTCCAGTAACCAGTTCAATTTTTTTTTAATCTCAGTGACAGGGGAGGATTAAGTTTAATTTTAGCAGAGGTACAGTCTGAAAACTGAAGGAAGAAACTGTTTCTAGAAGTCAGTTAAGAATGACAAATTCTTTTGCATTTGATTACAGATGGAAAATCTCTTTTTCCTCCTTAATGAAGTGAATTGCACCCTAGATCCTCAGTTGGAAACACTGTTTCTAGTGAACCTTTCTTCTTTCTTCTCCTTCATCTCACATTTTGAACCCTCCTCTCGCTCTTGTCAGGCTTGGAGGCCAACCTGATGGCTTTCCCAGAAGGGTGCTTTTGAAAAATGCAGTAATTTCAGAATAGACATAAGCAGTTCTCTGTACTTTCAGTGTTTTCCTTTACATGATTAAGTATTTGATATCAACCCTCCCTTCATATTTTCTGTTTTCTAGAAAGCAGCATGTGTAACAGCAGTAAGAGTAAGAATCTGTCTTACCCTTCTCACTCCTCCAACTCCATCTGCTGATCACTCATATGAGAGCTCTAACATCAGAGCTGCTTCTGAGCATTATTGAAGATGTGGAACAGTGAAATCTTTTTTGTCAAGCCTCCAAGAGCAAATAGCAGCAGAGATGAGATTTTGAATATGTTGGTAATACTGCTCTATTGACCTCAAAACATTTTACAAACATTAACTAATTAAGCTTTAAAACAACAAAGAAAGTTTGCATTAATGACACCCATTTAGCAAATGAAGAAGTGGAGGTAAACAAAGGGTGAAATGACCAGAGTCAAGTGATGAGTGAAGGTCAGAGGAAGGTCTCCTGTTTTCTATTTGTTCTGCTTTTATGTGATTCATTGAGAAAATTTTTGCAGTGGAGCTTGCAGCCATTTTAGTTTGAAACATTTGGACATTTTATCACAATCTTGAGCTTTTCTTACAAGAATCAAGGTAATATAAAATCTCATAAAAGTAATGAGCATTTTTAGGCTCTCAGGTCCAGCTTTGATTTTCAAGAGGCAATTTCTTATAGCAGAATGAGGCCAGCAGTGGTTATGGGCTGTTCTGTGTTGTGAGCCTTTTTTTCTCATTTGTGTTTTTCTGGTGGTGCTAGATTGACAGAAAAGTGCCTTAAGCTTCAAAATGGGAGCCCCTTCATGTGGGCTTGATAGTGATGTCATGCATCTATCCCACCCTTCCTATGGGGGGACTGAGGCCTTCTCAAGGGATTGCTTTGCTCTGGTGATCCCAGCCAGTCTGTGAGCCTCAGGGGCTGTTACAGAGTGGAATGGTTTAGAGGTAGTGGAGCAGCCCTGGATTAAAATCAGTGTTAAAATGTGGAGGATCAGGCACACAGTAAGTGAATCATGCAGACCAGTGCTGGCCCAAACAGAGGATGATGGCTTAGAACAGGTTCCTTGGTGATATTAGGTTATCCTTGGAAAGGGAGGTCTCAAAAGCCAAGCCTTATACTTTCTTAATGGGTTTCATTAGGAAGACATAAAAGGAACTGGAAAAAAAGACATGTAGCTTAAAAGGGAACAGTGTCAGCAAAGTCTAAAATTTGTTCCATTTTTCAATAAAAGAAGCCAATGCTGCCTTGAAATTCATGTCCCTTCAAAGTTCAAGGAGGCCTGTATTGTTGGCCTGCTCAGTCAGAAGGCTCCAGCCACTTATTGTATGTGGAATGCACTCCAGGGACTGACTGAAAAAATATGATTTAGTGAAAGCTTGTACCCAAAACACATCATTGGCCTCTGATCTCTGAACATTTAAATATTTCAAGCTTACAAGCGGACGCTGTCACGAGGACAGACCCTGATCCCTAGCTGATTCTAGAACATCTGTTGAGGCATTTACCAAGTTAATAGATTAGCTATGAGAATCAGGCAGGTGTTTTTCACCAAAGCCAGAAAACATCAAAATCAGATTGCCCTCCAAGTCTTTCAGCACAGGCAATCGAGTTAGAATGACTCATAGAGTCTAACAGATAATAAAACACACATAACATTTGCTTTAAGGTACAGGTGGGGATATTTTGTACTGCACTTAGGAGAAAGAAAAACTAACTCTATTTGGGAATAGAGTAATTGAATACAGATGGGAGGAGGCAAATGAAAGAATTTAGCAAATATCTCAGTGGAATAGCTAATGGGAACGAGACAGAATAGGAAATTAAAAATTATTCGAAGCAGATGGACCATTCTTTGAGTTTTTTAAAATTTATTAGGGCTGCGAAAAAAATGTGTCTGTTTATTTTCCACGGCCATGAAATTAATGACTTGGTGAGTTGTGCTTGTGCAATTTTATGACTGCCATGTCATTTGTCATAATTTGGGTTCTGTTTGATATGGATTTATGAATATTTCCTCCCCCCAGTATGATTTATGGGTGTTGGTCATATGTGAATTAGACTGTCACCTTTAGTATGAAAAAGTACAAATGACAGATTATAAAAAAAAAATGCTCAAGTCCTTAGTGCTGGAAAGCAGAGTTCACAATTCCCTGCTCTGCTTCTTCATTGGAAGTTTTTGTTTGGAGCTACGATTAAATGTTTGGACTTGATTCAAGCATATGGAAACATTGAGAGGTCTTGAATAGATCTGAACTCATCTGAACTTCACCTGTGAAACTCTGCTTGAGTCATCCTTTCCTTGTATTATGCATTGGAAAAAGAAAAGAATCTGTATGCTACTTGCTGTAGGAACAACTGATTTACTGTACCAGAGCAGCAAGTTGGCCTTGAAAATTTGCTGTCCTGCTTCCAGTAGTGACTAGCTCTGAGTGAAGCTTCCATGAAAAGTGGAAATAATCTTACACAGTATGTTCAGTTATGCAGCACTGCACAGTTGAAGGAGTGAAGTTAAAGGACATATGAAACAGGCTGGATTCCTGTAATAATAATAGTATTCTAGATTTAGATCCAAAGCACTAACTTTTATACTAGCTGTTATCACTTCCATGAAAACTACTACTCTTTGCTATTTGTTTTCCAATGTGTGGCAGCAGCATGTGCCAATTTAGGACAGAAGGAGAAGCACAGTTGCTCCTGGATTTGAGCCATCTGACTTCAAGCATGAAACTGTGGCACCTAAGTTAGTACCTAATCACCCAAGGCTCCCCCATTGATGCTGGAAAGTGATATGCACCTCCAGAGGCTAATTCAGCCCACGTGTCTTCATCCATTGACTATGCAGGCAGAGAAAAACAGTACCCCTTCCTCATTTAGCTCCCCACTTTGGTCTAGAAATTCATGTGGGAGGAATTAGAGCCCAGCATGGGATATAGCTTTAAAAACAAGAAACAATACACCTTACGTGTCAACAATGCATTGCCAAGCATCTTGCATTCTGAGCTAGCAAATGTTTCCTTTATGGGGGATACAACTGGTTCTTTCTACAGTTCTCAGACAACTGTATGCTAAAGGCAGTTTACTGAGGCCTAGACAGCATTGCTTTTCCAGTGGGAGCTGATAATTCTGACTGAATATCTCTGCACTTGTGGAGAAAGGATGGTTACTTTATAGGGAGCCACCAGGGCAGTCTTGGCATGTCTTTGCTAGCACCTATTACCTCTAAGGCTAATTGAGTTCCTCTTTTTTTGTCTTGGTTTTTTTTTTAATAGTTAGTCAAGCAAGAACCTGCATTAGCAGGTCATGTCTGCTGTTGTGATGGTAGCTGAGATGCTGCACCATGGTGATATGCAGCTGCACAGAACTGGACTGCCTTGCAAAAATCAACCTGGATCGCTTGTATTCAAATTCAAGAGTAAAGTCCAGTAATCTTAGAATCATAGAATCATTCAGGCTGGAAAATTTAAGGTCATTGAGTCCACCACTGTTACTTTGCTGACTCATCAAGAAACCTGCACAACTTTTGGAGAAAGCTTGGCTCATCAATTGTGGTACATTGATGTATCAGAAATATTGTATTTGCTTTGGCTGATGAAACTTGTATTCATCTAGTGCATCTAATTAACCTATTCCCAAGCTCCAAAGCTACTTTCACAGTGTTAAAGTAGCTGTTCTTTAAGTTGTCTCACAGTTGCAAAGTGCAAATTTTTCAGAAGACAGAAAATTGAAAAATTTCACTTTGAGTCAAGTAAAATATTTTGCCTAAATGGAAATAAAATGCACTGCTTAGGATTTATCTATGTTTAATAAGTTTTTTCCTTACTTGAAAAATGCTTCTGAACAAGCTCCTTTTGAATATTTTTTCAGAAACAGTTTTTAAAAATTACCAGAAGTTAGTGATTTTAGTAATTTTCCAATATTTCTGGGGTTTTTTTTCCCTATATGGAAATGAGGAAAATGAAGCAAATTTGCAGAACCTTTTGTTTCAATAACTCTGCATTTATGCCCCCCCTTTTTTTTTTTTTGTTGAAGCATTGAGTCTAGATTATTTCTCTTAGTTACTTTTCTATTTTTTCACTAACTGGATAGATTGTCATGTAAATTTTGCGTTATGTTTCACCATATTTTGAAGTCAGTGAACTAAATACAAAATCCTTTTCTGTAAAAGCAGTTATGCTAGATTTGGGGTGGAGAAAGGAGAATATGAGCTGTTGGATAACAATAGTGTTCTCACTGAGCTTAGACTGGAGCTGTTTTGTCAATATCTGGCACTTAAAAGGCCAACCTGCTCCTACCCTGTTACCATAAAGAAATTTGCCAGGAAGGCAGGTGTCTAACTACACAGGCAATCAGATTACAGAGCAAAGTAATCATGATTTCTGATTTTCAGCATAGGTTGCCACATTAGCACATGTACTTTGGAAGAGGAGGAGAAGTAATCAGAGCAAGATAAGGACAAGGGTGGAGATGATTTGAACCAAGACAGTTATAATAGGGTAGTAAATTTTATGTAGCTTTTATTAAACCATTTTGTTTCTTTTATACTAAAACCAGGGTAAAGCTATCTGAAAATGAGAAAATTCCTGAGTTTACTTTCATTTGTTTTTAAGAGTTACTGAAATGTAGCAGTGTGTTTCTTGGGAGGCACCATTTGCACACACATGTCTGCAACTCTGAGCGAGTCACAGCTGCAGAGTTTCTTTAAGGCATGCATGCTTGGCTTTGACATGCTGAGATTTATGGTGAGATTTAAGTTCTTGTACCAATGGTGACGTTTCCTGAATAGTTTTCATCCAGATGGTCTCCGAGAGAATAAGGTTTAACAAGATTTATTCACTGAGAGGGGGCAATGTGAATTAAAATTACAAGGGGTACTGTATATACACTAATTCTTTGCCATTCACTGTCTCGTGAAATGTAGAAAATCCTTGCTCTTCATTCCCCCCAAACGAAGTTAAATGGAGTTGCTTCTTTCAACATACTGTTCTACTCTGAGCAGATTAGGGCTCTGGCAAACAAGTGCTATTAATTTTGGTGAGGTGGAGGAAGGGGTTACTGCCCTTAATGTCTACCCTGCCACTTTGCCTCAGACTTCCACCTTCCTAGTGGAGGCAGCAGATGTAAGCAAGTGCCAGTTTGTCAACAGTTACAGTTTGCAGACCATTGGCAGTTAAAATTAATGTGCTGGCTCAGAGCTCTGTGGATGAGTGTTGGACCATATCGCTTTCTGATGGCTTTGTTTCAGCTTCTGGTGGGGGACTGCTGCAGACAGCTGGGAGAGGTAACCTCTTGAGCCATTATCACTAAATCCAGCACAACCTCTCTGAGTGAGCTCCAAGCCTTCAGCCTTTGAGAGCCGTTAGGGCTACCCACACTGTTTGGGGTCCTGAGGCTGTATCTTCAATGGGTTACTGAAAATCAATGGAGCACCAACAGCTGGTGCAGGCTGAGTATCTAGGCATGCTAATTCAGATTATGATTGCTGAAACTAGATTTTCTGGAAAACTATACATATTAAAACCAGAAGTATTGATGTCATTTCATACTAAAACCTTGTCAGTTTTTATAAGTTTTTATATTGATTCACAGTGAAACAGTTAAGCACATGCTTAACTGCTGCAAGGTAAGTATCTTCATCAAAGAAAACTAGCAGATATTGATGCTGTACTTAAAGCTAAACAATTTGTAAGCATTTTGTTGGACAGAGTCACTTTTATTTTTTCCAGGTTTTTCTATTTAAAATATTCTACTTTAAAAAAAAGAAGCTGAGTTGAGGTGTTAGAGGTTGGTATCTTTTATCCATTTGCCATTTTCCTGACTTGCAGGCTGAGTTTTGTCCCCGTATCTAGAAATATTGGAAGTATCTTAACTGTTAACAATTTAGCTTTTTTAGCAGGATCAAGACATTTCAGTTTAAATATCATACTATTGAACCAAAACTCAAGTGACAGAAGGCAAGTTCATCCTAGAGGAGCATTTATAGAAAAATAGAATGTCCTGCTTGATAAGAAGAAAAACAAATTGACAGCATATTGCCTTTACCCCTTTGAGCATGTTCAAGGTTGGTGGGTTTTTAAAAATTATTTTGCTTTCCTCTCTCATATTATTTGCAGAAATACGTTTCATTCATTGCCTGTTGCCAGTTGAGCTCTAACATAAGATCTTCACAATCAGTTATTGGTCTTGAGTCCTTCAATGTCTGAGTTGTCAATTTGTGAATCTTTTGTTCTCGAAGGGTAACTACTCAGTGTTACATGAAGCTGAGTGCACATATGAAGTGCACTTCATATTGTTTCAATTTCAGACGTTGCAAGTACAGGTACTGAAAAATCACTCATTGCTTTTGTAATAATGGGCTGGTGAACAACACATTTTTAAAATAATGGGCAAATAAGGGAGAAGACTCTGTGATTGTTCTTTATGTATAAGAATGGACATGAGTAAAATGTAAAAGAGTTAGTAATTATAATGCAATAGGCCTCATTGTATTGTAGCAAGTTAAAAATGTGCCTCTTGCTGCAGAGCTTGCATTAATACTGTTTGAGAGAAGTAGCATCAATGCACCGTAATAGACTTTTATTAATAGGCCAGAACAGTCATCAGTCTCTGGGTTGGTGTGATAGCTGAATACAGTGAATATGAGCATCTTGACAAGCAAGTAGCAAAATCTATCAATCACTTTCAGCATGAAGATGCTGTGATAATTAGGTTTACACTGGTAATAAAATATGGATAAATAAAGTGTTCAAAGCCATGGAAAATGTAGGGTCCATAGTGAATATCCTATAAAATATAAAAGAGGGCATCACCATAAATTCATCCAGCTGTGTAGACTGGGATCATTATTCTCTTGACCCATCTTGCTATTTTTAGAATAAAATTCATGCATTTTTCAATCAGCGCTGTTCAATGATAAAATCACTCCAAGGCTTAAAGCCTGTGTTGGATTATTTTCTTGCTGTGCACATGTGCAAGATGTTCAGTGTCCTTCCTGTTGATGGTGCTGATGCCCTCAGCACAGAGGTGTGGTGGCTTGTTTTAGTTTGTGCTAGTCACTTTTTCTTTCCAGTATTGGACAGATAAAAATTGGGCGTGTGCTCTGCTTCCATTTATGCTGCTCTGTGTGGGTGGTTGGCTCCATTTATTTCAGTGGAATTACTCTAAATTCAAGGTTTGAGGAAAAACAAACTTCCTGGTCTAGTGGCTTCTGGCACTAATAAGTCTCCTAGACAGAGAAATTATGTTTCATGTGACTTCTGGGTTAAAAAAGGTCCTGATTTTTTTTCCCTTCTAGGGTATTGTCACAGGCAGGACAAGCCTTTTCTAGTGGCAATTCATTGCATTTACATCAAGTTTCAATCTTTGTAATTGCAGGTTAATCTATACTTTAGCATAAGGAACAATGTGGCCTCGTCCGAGTCTCTAACCTGCCTCACCCTAGATGGTGCCTGATTTTTTTTATTATTGTTTTAAGAAAATTAGTAAATGCAGTTCATGAAAAAGTGCTAGTTTGTCAGCCCACTAAACTGACGTCTTTGTGCTCGACTGTGGCACAGCCCTGCTCCGGCAGCAGCAGAGAAGGCTTCTCCTCCCAATGTGCCTCCACCCTGGCCTGTAGTGGGGGAGAGGTAACTTTGCTTCCTCTGCTTCATTTAATTCTTGGCGCTGTCTGCTGAGAATGGCTACAGAGTTGCCAGTTGTGGCACGCAGGTTTATTGCTGGGAATTGAGCCAGAGCCACCAATCCATTTTGCACAGACAGTGAACAGCAATGGTAAATACTTCTTGTTCATTACCAACCTAAGCTGGATTTGAACTGAAGACTTGGAGGCGAAAGACTGTCTTCCATTCCTTAATCCCCTGAACATTTCAGTCTGCCTCATAAAATTTTCTAAAACCAAATGTAAACCTTGTGTATAAAATGAAATCCAGAGGAGAAAAGAAAATCCAGAGTGAAGACTGAGACTGTTTTCTTCTTCAGCAAGCTTCTTTGCTAGTAATGACCCTGGAAAATTGTTCCCTGATTATTCTCTTGAGAGATTACTCTAATTTCTTGCTGCTGTAGATGGCCATATGATCAATTGTCATCAGTTACTGCCTGATGATGGGTCATTACTTACCGGTGCATACTTGGGAGAAAAACACATGCGACTTCCATTAGGAGGCAGAGTGTACCTACATCAAATATGAAGTATATACTAAGTTCTTATTAACAACATTTCAAGACTGTCCTCCTAAAATACCTAGCACAGAAGCTACCTTCATAGTGGAAGAACTGAAACTATGAAAGATTTGCAGCTTACAGCCAGGCAAATGATTATTCCCCTAAGAAAAATATCTGATTTTCAGCTGAGCATTTCAATAACAGATCAGTTTTACTTAGAAAGAAAATTAAAGCTCATACTCAGTGCTCTTTGCTTCAGGATTTCCTAGCTAAATTAATTAATTTAATTTAATTAAGGTGCAGCCAGTATAAATATTTCTTTCCTTGTTCCATTTCGAAGTTAAGAATGCATGTATGGAAAATGCTGCATCTCCTGGGTGCTGTATTGGCCAGGAAGTATGAATATCTTCAGAAATATGGAGATGATTTCAGTGAAATTTTAAAATGCGTTACTTTCATATTTTCTAAGCTTCCTAGTAGAAATCAAAATTAAACAGACCTTCAGCTGAGTGAACTACTGAGAACTGAACAATGTAAAGCCAGCAGAGTCCTACTCTGTGCTGAGTGGCCTTTCAAATGGATTCTGCAAGGGCAACCTCTTTCCTCTAAGGGTGAAGACGGGTTCTATCTAGCTCACAGGGATTTTCATTTCGGCTTTCAAAGGGAAATCTAGTAGATCAAGAGGAAGCAAGTTAGAAAAAGGTGAAATTGGAAGAAGCAGTTGTTTTTGGTCCCAGTAAACAGAGAGCATTGAAATATGGAGAGAAAGGTTTGGCTGAGATTTGGTCTCATCTAGTCATGTTGCTGTGTGTACCCATCTGGCACTGAATGACACTGGGTCTGGTTGGTGGTGTTGTAAATTAACAGATATGCAAGTAAGTGTTTTGTGGGTAGGATTGGTTTTCATGTTTCCCCCCACTTCCCCACAGTCCCATGTCTGTGTGGAAGACCTCTTAAAAGAAGCCTTAAAAGAAGCAAAGAAAAAAAAGAAGGCTCATCCTCTGACTTGTGCTTATTGGTTTCATTTGTGCAAACTGCCACTAAAGGCACTGGTGAGTAATCACAAGCACAGATTTTTATCCATGAGGAAAGACTATGTAAAAATGTGCAGGTTACTGGAATAACTTTATAATAAATTTATTTGAAATGTCTAGCAGACTACTTAGTTTTAGCCACCTCAAAGTCAGTTTTGAAGTTCTGTAGGCGTGGAAGGGTGTGGTCAGCTCAGCCCTCACATCCTCATGGATGCAGGTGACACTGTGCTTCAGTGTGGAGAGAAGGCTGCAGTTCAGAGGCTTTAAATTGACTAGCTTGGGTTGACTTCAGTTGCTGAGCTGTCACAGTCTGAGTCCTAACCCAAGAACCCTGCTGGGGCCTACACTGCTCCCAGGATTTGAGCTAGCTGGTTTAAGCTGCTTGGAATATATCCCCACCTCTGGATTACAAGGGAGTTATTGCAGTGAATCAAAACTGCAAACATTTTGCTTGAAGCATTTGTCAGCTCTGGCCTGCTTTCTCATAATGAATTGGCCTTGGATGGTTACTTGTAATATGCTGTTTAACACTGGAACGTACATTCTGGGGAAGGATCTCTTTGGGAAATATTATGGTCTCCACACCTTCCAGTTTCCATGCCCTGTGCTCACGCATCTATATTTATTATTTTGCTTGCGTTTAGATGGGGAATTTTACAAAGGAAGTTTGAGCCCCAATCCCATTGAAATATAGGGAGGGCTCAGTACCCCCTTAAATTATGTTGTAAAACTGTAGGTAAATTTTGCTTTAGGGCTATGTAGATGCCAGGTGGAATTACCAAGGGTTCCTAAGGTGGTCAAAGGCCTGATGTCCCCTGAAAGACAAGTAGGATTTAGGATCTTCTCTGTATCCTCCAGTCACTATGTTATTTCTTCAGACACTGAAGCGTGTTTTTAAATATGTCCCCAAGCTTACCCACCCCACTGCCCAGTGGTAATTGAAGCAGGACTGCAGTTGCCATTGCACATTCCTCTCTGGCACCATCTAGTGATTCCAGAACTGCTCTTCCAACCACTGCTCTTTCCCACTGCTGAACAAGATGTGCTCTCTTTTAGCAATAGCTTAAAATTGAGATCAGTGCAGATGTCACTCTCATGAAAAGAACTCACCTTAGAGCAATGGCTGCAAAATCTTCTGGGAGAAAACTTTGTAGTATGGCTCTTGTACTAACAGTTTAGATTCGTAATTCGAGGTGCAAAACTGCCAAAACACATAAAAAATAAAGTGAAGATCTTGTTATAGATATTTTGTTACATTAAGAATCAGGAATGGGTATGTGTGTGTCTGTTTTAAGACTGTCATAGTCTTTGAGCATCTTTTCTAGTCCTAATAAAATGGCTGAGAATGAAATGAGCATACTTAAATTATAGAATGATTCAGGGCATCATGTTGTTAATAATGTAGAGAAATGAGATATAAAAGCTTTTACTCAAGCATACCCTAAAGCAAATTTAAGTAGAGCACACAGCTATGATGCTGATTGTTTTCACAGGTGTTGGCACCATATGAATTAAATGAAGAAAAAAATGGTGAAACATTTATGACTCATTAGAATTATGTGGTTTTTTATCCTGTCCTAACAACTGAAAAAAGGTGTAATTTACATTTGCAGCCAAATGGCGTGAAGTAACATTATACTTTACTGACATGAAAAGAGGAGACTTCCAGATGACTACTATTCTGAACTTCTCTAGTTCTCAAATCCTGGATTTTCAGTTTCTCATGTGGACTTTTGAGAGCTAACATTATTGCCCCATTAAAACAAAAAAATGTCAAAAAGGAATGTGCTAACTTAAAATCTATAGAACATGTGATTCCAAGGAACTAAGGCCCATTTGCTGGAAGCAACACCTTTACAGTCAGCATATTTTTCCTTTTCATCAACAATACACTTGATAGATCCAATGAGACCCATATCCATGTTTGGTTTGTTTGGTTTGGTTTGGTTTGTTTTTTAAATAAACTCTGTATTCTCCTTTTCCTTAATTTTTTTTAATCAGAATTGTTTTGTTGTAGATCTTTTGTAGTTTGTTGTACATCTTAAATATTTACATGAAGGAGGTATCCTGACAGGCTGATCTATAGCAGGAAAGCAACAAATAAACAAATCCATGTCTTCAGTATTTTAGATCCTAGTTTCCTGAGCTCCTAAGTGTTTATTTTTCCTATTGTAAAAACCTGCATTGAAATGCATTCAAAATGGAGTTCACATGGCAGCTTTCAGGCAACATCTAATGTTTTAACAAAGCCATAATAGTAACCTCAGCTTCCCATACACTGTGTAGTTGGCTGAAAAAGAAAGCAGCTGATTTATCAGAGCCTCCATGCTGTACATGAGTCTTCAGAAAAAGAACATGTCGTACTTTGCAACTGAGACGTTTTGCAAACACCTAATAAACCAGAAAAAGAAAGTTTTATTGGGCTTTATGAGCACATTTTTCTCCTCTCACCAGAGCACCAAACCCAGTTTGTAATCCTACTTTCATTTGTTTCATTCTCCCTTGAAATTTCTCATAGCACAAATTCGCTCATTTTTGGCTGCCTAATTTGCATCTCATGGCCTACAGTATCTCTTTAGGTGGTGAACTATTAAAAATACATTAGCCTGGTGTGGATGATAATGGGCCAAATGCTGCTGGTTTTGAAGGCAATCTGGGAAGCCTCATGCTCTCTCTCATTCTTGATAGCCGTGCAAGCAAGTTTTGTTTGTTTTTTCTGTCCTTGGACTTTCGAAGTTCTAGCAGCAGATGTAGGTGAGATTATTGTTCTTCTGAAAGTCTGAATTGAGGAAAGCACTTTTCTTCCCTTCCAAGCTTGCTCTAATCTTTAATGTTACCCTTATTTCTGTTCTGCCAGAACTGTGTCCTATTAGCATCCAAAAATGTTACACATAACTTTGGCTTGCTTACAGAAGATGATCCAACCACTAACATTTGCCTTCTGTAGCTGAATGCTGAAAGAAAATATAATCCACATTTGAAATGTGAGACTTTGCTGCTGTCAGTTTCTGGAGTTGATTATTAGGACTGTGATTTTTATCTACTCACTTGTACAGTAATTAAAAGCAATTCCCTCATCAGTTATCATCCTGCAAAGCCAGCTTTTAAGCAGTGTTTGATGTACCGTTTATTAACCTAAGCCCACGTTGAGGGAAAGGTGACATAGTTTAAAAAGTAAGAAGGAACACATCTGCTCTGAAACAAAGAGCTGAATGTAAAATAGACACTTACTGTTAAACCAGCAAAAATGGCAATGTGATTTTAATTGGCAAAGTAGGAGTAATTACCTGGCTTGGGCTAGGTGTATGCCTCCATTCTGTCCACTCCCATCTGTGTCCTTTTTACATGGATTATTTTCTGTGTGGATAGATCCTGTCATGATGGGGTATGTGATTAAAGAATTAAGAAAGAAATCAGGGAGTCAATAACTTGCATGCTGAAGAGGAAGAGCTATTCAGCTCCCTGACAACCTTTGCCACACCTTCTAGTAGGTATTGATGAGCACATATGATTATCAGTGTCAGCTCCAATTCAAAGGTATTTGATATTAACTGGATACTGTGCCTCTAGTTGCCAGTGTTATAACTTAGGGCATCTTTATCCCAGGAAAGAAATGTAAAATAATAGGCAAAAAAAGTGCATTATCTTTATCTGGGATAATTTTTCTCAGTGGGTGCTGGAGACAAAATATTAGGCAGACTATTATTTTGTACTAGGTGAATAAGGCAGACTGAGAGTGAGCTCAACTCTAGATCTATCCCATTGGATTTCTCTTGACTGCTGAAAATGATTGATATGGAATCTTGTGAGAATATTCAATTATTAGAAAGAAAAGGCATTGAGACAAGAAAATTGAAAGTAGGGCATAAGTCTCTAAAGCATTATATGCATCTGAAGCGCTGGTGTGAGGGTGCCTGAGAGAGGGGAGCAGAAACAGCTCTGGGAGTAAAGATGCAGAGTGCAGTATTTACTGATGGAGTTCTACTATATCCAGGAAGGGGAAACAATGAAGTGAAAACCTACTACTGACTCTGCTCCTTCAACTACTTTTATTCAAGGCAGTCTTACAAAACAGTGTGGTGTGTGACAGGCAAGAAAACTATGTGCAATCCATGGGCAGCCTGGAGAAAGCAGTAAGTGCCACAGACTGTTGTGCCCACCCCCAGGAAGAGAATGAAGAACTGCGTAGATTTTGTTTTAAATGGAGCTGAACAATAATCCCAAGAGATTTAAGAGCTGACATCATGCAGTGGATACATATTTCACACCTGGGGATAGAGACATGCCTGAGATGAGCCAGGAAATGTATCTACAGGCCAGGCATGAATACCCAGTTGAAAGCATACATGGAGCAGTGCAAGCTGTGCAAAGAATACAGTGATTGACGAGAAAAGCCTCATGGAATTCCAGCCCAGAACTAGGAGAAGGTCAGAACAAACTTGTTAATTTCTTATGAAAGAAATTTTATGGCACAGTAGATTAATAACCCAGTTTTTGAAAGATGCACAGACAAGAACAACAGTCAGAAAACTGAAGGAACAGATTTTGAAATGTGCAATAACTCACTGGCTGTGACTGAGTGAGAGGCTCCCGATACTCTTCATTTAAGCATCTGAAAAATGTGGTGCGTTTAAATACTTCTTCATAAGATTTATGTTTCTGAAAATATGTAACAGGATAGGACTATGGCATTAGCCTTGGCAGCAGCCAGGAAACTGGCAGTGTTTGATAGATAATAAGGGTGTTTGGCCTGGTTATTTTGAACCTCTTAGATGCTAAATGTTCCCATGGTTTAAATAGTGACATGTACTCAGACTCTGGCCTTGCAGTCTAGGTAAGTTTGTCTACTAAAGCCTGAGGCAAAACCAATCAATATTTTTTTCTTTACAGTTCTTAGCAAACTATGCAAGCGCAAAGCACTGAAACCCCAGAGGTTACTGTATGCAGAAAGGTGTGTACAAAATTAGCCATTAGGTTATTATGAAAACTAAGAAAAAATGTTACTGGGTGCAGGATGTGAAATGAGTAGAACAAGCAGGAAAAATGAAACTCCAGATACTGTGCTGTGACTTGAACTGAAGATAGCACAGGTGATCGTAATTAAGCTAATGTAAGCAAGACCAAAAGTGTGTGAATTCTGTGGTCAACACAGAGGATCAGTCTAGTCAATCCTTTTGAATGCCCTCGATAGTAGTAGAAAACAGGGAGGTTGGACAGCACACAGAGAAGTTGGTGGCTTCATTCTTGGCATTTGGTGTTGTTTCAGCTATTGCAGATGTCTGCCTGGCATCCATTCACTACCATGGTGGAGTGTCAGTCTGCTTTAGGTCCTGCGTCATCTCTGCTATTCCTGTGCAGATATCCTGGATGCTTTACAGCCTTCTCAAATGGCACTGGGCACCTGTGCCTTGGACAGGAATCCTGGCCTTTGCTTTGTGAAGCAGCACGTTCCTAAAGGGCCACAACAATGTGGTCATGGTCACAGCCAAGCATGGCAGCAGTGAGCAAGTTGAACAAATCTTTGAACAGGTATGTCTGTGCAATAATTGTCTTCATCTTGGGTCTTTTAAGGCTGGCTGTGGGCTGAGCCCTACAGCTTCCTGCCTTGGCTGAGAATGAATCACTTGTGGGGTGCTGCATTTCCCAGAGCAGATGGGAGCTGTCAAGTTCAGACTCAGAAATTATGGAAAGGGATGCAATGTGTAACAGCTCCCTTTGGGCAGGAGGGATTGGAGGGGGGATAGGTAGGTCTCTTCAGCCAAGGAGAGGATATCACAGATAAGTATGCTTAAGGAAGATGCTTTAACGGGCAGTCAGGTGTCTGTGTGAAATACCTAAGAGGAGAAAGCAATTAAAAGAACTATAGTTGATTAAAAAAAGTTGAAAATGCAGTCAGTCTGAGAATAATCTTAATCGCCAAGGTGCTCTTGAAGTTTATCAGACCACCTAGAGGTGCAATATCCTAGACAGGCAATGAGTTCTCAGAAATATCCTTCATCTAATCTTTCTTTTTATTATTTTTCCCTACCCTAGGACGATTGAAGTGTTTTGGTTTGGTTTGGTTGGAAGACTGTACTAGCTTGCCAGAGGGAATTCAGAGGAAACCAGAATACTTTCCCAAAGAGAAGGTAAGGCCCAGCCACACCTTGCAACATCAAATCTTTAATCATGTACCTGCCTGTGTAACAGCAGCAGTATTCAATGTTTCTGTAACATCATTCATGCAAGAATTTCAAAGCACTTCATAAGCACTAATTAATCAAACTTCACAAACCCTCAGCAAGCAGCAATGTTGCCCACCAATGAAGGGTAATCAGCTCTAACATGGAACATGATGGCAGTTTGATATCTCATAACGTGATGCAACAGGTCAAGGCAAGTAGAACAGGAGCAATTGAGGGCACTTGGAAAGCACCAATCCTTTAACATCTTGGCAGATACAGTGCTTCACTGGATAGGTTTGTGGAAATATTTGGTAAAATAGTTTTGGGAAAAAGTAATTTAGGTATTGCACACAAAATAACAATTTGAAATATATTTTTAATTATTCATAGATCTCCTAATGCTAAAGGCAAATATCTGCACTTTGTAGGGGCAATGCATCAGAATGCTTTCCACTCATTTTGGGACCTTTGTTTCCATTCCTCTAACCAGTGGCACCTGGCGTCCTAGAGATCAACTACATCAGCCACTCTGATGTAGTTCTTGATAGCCAGGCACTGCCACCTCAGGCTCCCCAGGGGAAGAAGGAAGCTGTCTCTGAGGCTGCAGGCTATACCTTCTGTTCCTCTGTGTTTTGAGGGACTATGCAGCACATTTAGTATTTTACCCCCCAGGATGGGTCTCTCAAAGCTGTGATCCCCAGCTACAAAACCTGCTCCAGTGCAGAAGCTACAGGGCCTAAATTAGTGCCTTCTCTTGGCCCAGCCAAAGCTGTCAATGTTCCAGTTCACTACAATAAGAGAAAGATTGGGCTGGCTCAGTTTCTTTATATTTCTGCCAATCCGATCTTGAGGGGCGTACAAATTCATAATATGTTCCTAATATTCAGAGTATGTATCTTCCAATTAAGCATATGTTGAACAACCTTCAGCTTTTCCTGTCTGTAAGCAAAACATCACTGTATTTTAGGTCTGCTGTTCCATCACGTCTTATCTCTTTTGGAAACAAATGGGACATAGGTTTCCTTTTTTGGTTGTTTTTTTATCTACATCATGCAATAAAATTATATTGTACTTGTATAAAATAATGTTCAAACCATTAAGTAGAGTAATGAAATACTGGAAGTTAAATCAATAAGCTTGGATGATTTAAACCTTGCTACATTTTAAATGTGCAATATGTTTGCAAGAATGAAATTAGTCTTTGGGGCTGAATTAATAGTACAGATACCCAGCCCATTTTGGAAAGAGCAAGTAATACTTAGGAACAGAATTTAAGCCAGTCTTGTAATTAGCTGGTCATTTCACATTGTGAGAGTTCTGGTCTTGTTGTTTGGCTTTATAAATGACTCATATAGTCATCTTTTAATTATATATGATATGTTAAAAAAACCTAACAAAACCCGCCAAACTGTTTGGATGAGAATCTTTCCTTTGAAGGGAGAGTGAAAAGTAAATATTTTAGATGGATTATGTCGTATATTCCCCATTAATAGGCCTTTGCAAACTTATTTAAAAACTCAAGATCTGGAAGCTCCTTTAACAGTAGATTCAGGTTGTCATAATTCTCCCTGACTTCACTTTGTAATCATGAAGCAACAAAGTATTTTCAGTCAAAACTCATCTCACTTTACATCTAATTGATAAATAAGGAATCTTACTGTAAATGCAAAAATGTGGCTTTTTTTGTGAGTATGCTAGAAACTGTTGAATCAAAAGGTCTATTAGAGAAATTCAGTAAAATTTTTGCAGGACTAAATTGAGATCCTGGGAGGACTGTACATTTCCTTGGGACTTGCTTTCTGTCTGTAACACACAGCATAAAGAACTTTCTGCCTATCACACAGGGTCAATGACATACTGTGCTGATGCTGAGATGGAAATCAGAACTCTTTTAAAGCTGTTCTCAGTCACCTTCTTAACACCCTTAAGCAATCATTTTGGTTCCCTGGAACTGGGGAGAGGGAGCATTTCCTAGTCACTGTTCCCTTATAACTTCACTTTCAGCAGGTTAGTAAGTGATAAGCTGCAGAGGAAGGCATTGTAAAGCTGTCATGTGGGGGCTTTTATTTTTGTCTTCCAAATCAAGCATTCTGCCAACAGAGCACGAGGTTCAGATGCTTCATTAAGCTGACATCTTGTACATTTCAGTCTTGCTGATGGATAGCAGCTACTGCAGGAGGTCATGATCTGACCCCAAATTTGACTTCTATGCAATAAAGTAAGGATTCTTCAGTAGGCTGAATGATATCATTATTATCAGCACGTTTGCAAATGCAACACCTCAATGAAATAATTTGTAGGGAGATTCTAGATTGTGAATCATGATTCTGTGTGGTGAAGTTTTGGCTGAAGAAGCTGTCATTTAAAAGATTTTGTGAAGGCATAGATTTCAGTCCTCTAACTATCCCCTTTTCCGAGCCTAAAATTTAAGAAATTATTCTTTCATCTATTCACCTTTCTTTAATCTCTTGACCTTATAACTTGATTGAAATATACACTACTTATGGATTTGATACAAGAAAAAAGACATTGTGTCTATCCACATACATATACTAGAAATTAAAAGTTGAGGGGTGAGAAATGAAAAATTCATAGCCTTGGATGTTGAGAAAGTCAGACCTGCTGTCTCCCCTTGAAGTCACCTAGGTGAAGCATTTTGACATAATGGAAGCATCAATGAACTGCTCTTGATTAAAAGTTTGACAGGTTGACACTATCCCCCTGAACAGGAAGACCAGGGTTGAAAGAAAATTTCAATACAAACAGAATTTCATTAATACCACAGTTTGCTATAATGGGGGTCTTTTTTCCCCCCACTGTTATTTTTGCTTAGATGGTGTCATTGCCTTTTAAAGGGGAAAGACACTGTGGTTAAGCTTTGTCTCAGAAATTATATCATACTAATGGAACAGGAACTTTCAAGTAAAATATGAAACAAACTGTCTGGAATTGTTCTGATTCTCCAGGCACAAATAAAACCACTTTTAATAGAGTGGTTCCTTTAAGTGCAGGCTCTCGTCATTGAGCCAATCTTTGTTTTGTAGAAAGAGTACAGAAATTCATTAAACAATATAAAATAATAGATATAAGCAGAATATCAGAATGGCCTTACATCTCCCAAGATCCAAAAATATAACCTCACTTCACTTTATTTACCTTTTGAGAGCTTTTTTTCTCTAATGTGGCAACTGTTAGACTCTATCTGCTCTGCTCAGTGTTAGGGCTGTCATGATGAAAGTGCATAAACAATATAAATAATAGTTTTTGGCACATGAAAGGAACTCTGAGTGGATTGTTCTTTTGGAATTTAACCATCACTATTTTTGTTTGACTTTCAGGGATTTTTTTATTATTATTTTTACTTTTAACCCAAAAATTCTTATAATCTTAAATTGATTATTTGAAAAAACATCATTCTTTTAACATGTACATTACAATTTAATATTTATAGCTTGATGCTAGGCAATCCTTATACAATTTAGTAAATATTTATTGAATCAGACTTGTTTTTAAAGACTTATAGTTTTGTAACCACTCTCTAGCACTAATACTCTTTGAAGCAGAATGTCAGGCTGCACAAGTCAGCCTTTATATTGTATTTCCAGTCCTTGTCTGCAGTGATCCTTCCTGACTTCTTTTCACTGCTGAATAGTTAAATAGTTTAAGCTCTTTCATATCCTTGATATTATCAGGTTATATAACCTCCCACTCCATTCCCATTCATCATCTCTGCAACGTAATATTTGCACATGGATTTTTTACATCTTATTTGAGATTTGCAGAGACCCTTAAAGCAATTGATTAAAACCACAATATCTCTCTTTGTGATGCATTTTTAATTTCTCATTTAGAGGCAACTTAATTGAATTACTGTGAGCTTACAGTCAGTATTTTCCTGATACCATTTAATTGTAAGCGTTGAGTTTTTAGATGCAGAGCTTGAGGCATATTTACCACCTTAATTGCAGACTCATTCTAACTCTTTTTTGGAAGATGATGAGTGTTGAAGTACTGACTCACAGTGGAAAGCAGGCAGTGTGCATCTTCTCAGTTTGGAAACCTAAAACTAAGCCATCTATATCAATGAACTCGATACAATGATATAAACAGTTATCCAGTCACCAACAGAGTTACTAATAGAACTTGGGCATCTGCTTCACATTTTCTTGTTCTCCAACCATGCCATTTCTCTCTCCTTAATGCATCAGTGACAAATAAGGTAAAAATGGACATGTGAGGAGTATGGGGAAGAGTATGTTGAAAACAAAGCAATTCAGAGCATTTTATCCTTTCTATCCAAGTCAATGGCAGGTGTTCTATGTCCTATTACAGCCTTGATAGCATGTTATGTTGCATCATTTCAGCATACTTGCTCTCAGACTGGATGACTAAATGTCAGTTCAGATAGCAGTTATCCAGTCCAAATGATCCACAGTTGGATGGCAGCAGGTGAACAGGAGAGTGTCCATTTCAGAAGCCTACCCTGCCAGTCCATACATGGAAGGCTGCAGATACTCCAGATTTTGTTAGTAGAAAGGAACAGATGTAAACTAGGAAATATTTTAATGGGATTTTACAGTTCTTTCATGGTTGTCTACATATGATGGAGAAGAGAGCTCTTCAGAATAAATATTAACAGTTCTGATTATCTTTGCATTTATTGACACAAAATTGGCAATAGACAATCTGTTATAAGAAAAAAAAAATCACTGTATTAAGAACATTTCTTTGCTACAACACCCATTAAATCAGCCTCTTGACATATTCCCCAGCAAGTTAAACTGATCGTGATTGGCTCTGAGTGAAATGGAAATGAGAAAATTCCAATAAGCATGTGAATCTACAAACTGATTTTCAACCCATTCTAAACACAGGCTGGCTGAAGGCATTACTTATATAGGCCAGTAAGTGAAAGCTGAAGTGCATCTGAATGTAAAAGCCAAAATCAATTTGATTTTAAATGATTTCCAGCTGATTTTAAAAAGTAATGGTGTGGAACTTATGTGTAAGGTTAAAAGGCATCAATTTTGTTCCTTACAGACTAAAGCAAGCTTATTTTTTCTCCTTTATTCAATTTGTTATTTATTTTTATCCCACTACTGTTTTCAAGGTCCTGTATATCGCTTTACTAGGTTTAGTTGAAATTATCAGACCAACAATGCAAAGCACTTATACACAAAACTGAACACCAGATGGGACTCCGTGAATATTATATTATTCATGGCCAATGAATTAGAGATGCCTTAAAAAAGAAGAAATCTGGTCTGCTGTGGCATGTCCTCAGCTTTATTCTAGCTGCAGGCTTCTTTTGCCTGTATGTATTGAGTAACCCAATGAACTCAAAATCCCCTTTGGAAATATCAAGAGCTCTTCATGTTGAATTCAGTAGGCTCCTGGTCAGACTGTGATTGCCATTCATTTACTGAGCAAAATGATCATGTGATGCAGGAACCATAATGAGTCTGAAGAAATCTGGACTCAATTTTTGTCGTTGTTTTGCCTAGTCTTGGCAATCTTGGGCAAAACATTTGCTCTCTCTCAGCCTTTGTTTCCTAAACTATAATGTGAGAAAAAGAAGTCCTTTATTTTTCGTCTTTTGTTATCTGGCAATTGAGACTGTACTGTTTTTGTCTAGAGAATTTATTTTTATTGCATGTGGAGCAGCAGCAACCCCTGCTTATTCCATTGGAAAACCAGGGTTTAGCCTCTTACAGTACTTGGAATGTTGCGATGCAAATTAACTTGGAATTTCAGAAATACTTTGGTCAGTAACAAGGAAATGTAAGATACTATAGCTCCTCAGATTGGATGGACAGACAGTGGCCAGGAAATGAAAATTGTTTGACATTATTGCTGTTTATGCTTCGGAAAAATGCTCCTCAATACAGATATGGTAAGGACCCAGAACAGGGGTCAAACACAAGTTTAGATTATGCAGAGAGTTAGTCCACAATGGAGCTTGGAAGAATTTAAAGGAATTTAAACTGGGACAAAATAGAGCCTGTTGAAATCGTCACATGGGCTATTAATTATAAAATCCTATAGCAGGAGTGATTTAAAGAAACTATAATCCATTTTTCCGGGAGTATTTTAAACGAGGACTAAACAAGCTGTTTTCTGAACCTCCTTTCCATCACCATGAACTGCAGTAGAATTCTCCTCAGAAATTAGAAATGTGTAAGTGTCACGAGGTCATTTGCATCCTCTCTTTCAGTCTCTCTCTGTATTCCAATCCTTATGGCTTCCTACACTATGATTTAGTTTTCTGTTTGTATTTATAAGAGGATTTTATCGCTAATGTTTTTGCACACCATAACTAAAAATCGGCTTTCTTACTGGATGCAAGGACTCTGAAGTCAGTTCCCCATGTTTTATAGACTTCTTGAAAAGCAATATGGTAAATCTCACATATGAAGAGAGATTAAGAACAAGACCTTCAGAAAGCATAAATTTAAAGTTAGACTCTTGTTTACTTTTTTTTTTTTTAGCTAAAGTGTTTTCAGCACTTGGAACCAATTTATGTATCTGAAGGTCTGAAATCTCAGTCACTGCCCTTATCCCTTCATTTCTATTTAATGATTCTTTGTAGTACAAAATGTCAGTTTTTTCAATCTAGATATTTACTGATTGCATACATTTTGCTACCATTTTAAATTATTCCTCATTTTTAAAACTTCTGTCCCTGCAGTATTAAAAATTTAGTGATATAAATGGACTACTAAAATGGCCATTTAGCTAATCCAGCTTCTTTACAGTAATAAACTTGTATCAGTTTCTGCATAATTTCCTTTCTGAGAAGATTCAAACTATTTGGAAGAAATATTTGTCAAGCTGAATATTCTTAAGAATTTGGTGCAGAATCTTTTGTTGGTTTAAGTATTTTAAAGATTTTGTGCACTTGTATATTTGTGTGCCAAAATATTGCTATTCAGTTGGTGAGGAGTTATAGGTGTACCTACACAGATTCACAACTGCAAAAATTTCTGGGACAGTACTTGATATGATATGAATCTATAGTAGGTTAGCCTCTTGAAAATTATATCTTGCCCTCAACTGAAAAGGACCCTACATACAGGATTTAGAACAGGTAAAAGCAGTGAGCCAATTTCTGAAAAGATTTCCAGATGAGAAGAGATTAAGTAAAATGAGCTTACAAATACAGGTATGAAGGCTACATAATTCCTTATGATACAATCTTAAATTTTATGAAAAATCAGTAAGGAATGCTTCATGTCTATTTCTTGAAATTGTTAATAGTGCTTAAACCAATGGAAGTGGTTTTCCACATAAAAATATTACAAAACTATGGAACTCTAAAATATGCTATAAAAGCCAAAGCATAGATAGATTAAGAAAACAGTATCTAGACTTGAGGAAGGTACTCTTATCCTTACAATTAAAATACAAAATCCTTGCTATTGAAAAGAATGTCTTGATACAATCTCGGCTCAGGCAGTCTGGAAGAGCTGAATTGCAGGATACACACCATAGAAAGGTACTCTCTGTATTATGCAGTGCTGAAGGATTGCTTTTCCAGAAGTTTTGGGGTTGTGTTTTTATTTTACCATGAAATTTGATGGAAGATAGGGAAATCCTACAGCGACGTTATGCCCCCACAATTGTTCCACTAATTTAAACCTGTCACACAGCCACTCTGTATCCACATCAAATACAGTTTCTTTGATTTCAAATATGCTGATAATGCACTCTCTCACTCAGGTACATAGCAGCTTTGTTCCTGTCCACATTTCATACCCCAGATAATGCCTTGTGTGTTCTAGAAGATAAATGTGGAGCACATAGCAAGTGCTAAAAGAAATGGATCCACTCACATGGCCAAAATTTTGAGCTTGTCTCCAAGGAGCATATGCATGCGCTTGCATGCAACTGTGAAATAGGGAAAGAATGCCTAACCTGAGGCCTACACTCACTCTAAAAATACCAGAGTTTAGCCCTGAACTGTTTTCATCTTAATCAGAGATTGAAATCCACAGTAAGCCCTAACATCCCAGAATCTGAGTCATCTATCTTCTGTCGAGAAACGTGTTGGGACCAGTGATGATTTTTTTTCCCCCAAGAGCTAATCTGGCACATAAAGGATGAGAACATTAGACATTTGCTTCTTTTTATTGCAAAGTAGTTGCTGTTTCTTGACAGGACAAAAGTTGAGTCCCTCTCAGGAGGATTACACTAGCAGTGTCCTTTGCTTATTGCTATCTGGGATTGTCTCAACAATGCAGACAGAGCCTGCTGTTATCCATTACTTTCTTTTCTCATAGAGCTGCTCTGGATTAGCCAGGCAGATCTCTGGCTGCTTAGCATTTTGCACGCTACCAACAGAAAGAGTCAGTCCCTACAAGCCACTCACCTTGACAGAGACAGCTGCACAATTTTTCCAAGTAGTGCTTTTATTAGGGTTTGACTGTTACTGGAAGTGCTGAGTGAGCCCATGGCTAGAACTCCCCATGGATTCACAGTGTATTGCACATTTCAAGAAAGGAGGAGAACTTGGGGTTTTTATTATCATTTGTGCATGAATCAGCATTGTCAGAGTCTAGACATGCTTGATGAACCACCAGACTTCCATTGTGCTAGGAAGCTGTGAATGGAGCTGCTGCATGGCAGAGCATGGTGAATGAAGCCATTAAACACTTTTTATTTTTTTCTCTCTCTTCTTGGGTCTTCTAAATGTAAAAAACTTAACCTCTTCAGGCTGACTCCCCCTCCCCCAGTCCACACACAACCATTCCAGTTAGCCCAGCCACTCTATGATAATATTTATTTCAACTATCTACAGGAGCAGCAAGAATACATGAAAAGTAGAGCTTGTGTCATCAGGGAGGCAGAGCTCACCCACCAAAAGGTGATCAGCAATCACCATGTATGCTTCACCTTTTAGTGCCCTTTTACTGTATGCAAGCACCTGTAGAGGCTAAAATCACCTGAAAGTGGTTGCCTCCTGAGTTTGGACCTTTGAAAGGTGGATGAGGGGAAAACTTTGGGTGCATAAATAAGCTGAAAAAATCCTCACTGTCAAATGAAATGTTCCTCTGCTTTATCACCATTATTTTTAGTGAGATTTTGCATTATGGTACCTTGAGTTTTAAATTAAATGTCAAATATAATTTGGCACTACAAAGAATGAATTATGTGACTGCCCTTAGAGAAAATCAGAAGGCTTAGCTCTGTGAGTTAAATTGGTATCTGCCTTATGCTGAGCTGATGTGGCCTAATTGATTAGGATCTGACAGGATACCATATTGCAAATTCAGCACAATCTCTTCCATTAAAAAAAATAGACCTAAGGTACCTTTAGGGAAAAGCAAAAGATCTCCTGTAAAACAGAATGGGGAGAGGAAAAGAGTATCTTCAAGGACTCTCTTTTGCACTGATGGGTTAGATTCCCCAGAATCCCACATTTCTTAAGGGTACAATATGGATGTTAATATGCCCCAGGTCACTTTGGAAGCAGGTTTGCAATCAAATTTCAGGTTCTTCTGGCCTAATTTTAAAGAGCAGCAAAATATTTTCTCAGTTAGCTGACTAAATCTATCTCCATAAGAACTGAAATGACAAAGTGCCACTTTAGGTCATTAAAGGAAGGCAATACATTTTAATCAGTTATTACATGAGGAAGGACAAGCCAAGTGCTATAGCAGTGGGTCATTTTATAAATTCACTGCTTGTGGCCCTCTCCCTTTCAAAATGCATTATGTTATTTCCTGGAAACATCAGTCTTAAAAAACTATTGTCAAGTAAACAAGCCTTGTGTTTCTCACAGCCTTCATGTCTGTGTAGTCTGGGTTTAATTTTCTGTTAAGTACGGGTAGTGTGGGGGGGGGGAGGACAAAGTCTGAAGTTCTAATGTAGTCAGGCTGGAATCTGTCACTCAGCTTATTGCATGTTGATGACTCAGTGCAGTTTCAGCTGTAAGCAGACCATGATTTATGGACACCAAGTGAACTCCTGCGGCAAAAACCAGCCATGAGATCAGAGCAGCAATAGGGCCCTTTTTTGGCAGGAGACAGCGCCTGCATTTTTCTCATTCATGCCAAACTGCTTTGCACGGCAATTAGCTCTGTCCTCATTTAGTCTCCAGTCCCAAAGGGTAATGAAAGTCATATATCATCTTCAAGGCTGCTAATTATCCAGCTCAGTTACAGGTAGGCTTTGTAACTGTGAGAAGGGTCTGTCTGCTTGATATTTATTGCTCTTCTAATAAGCAAGCAAAGGAGAAGGTGGGGGGGAATCTTGAAAGCTTGCCCATACCCCTTGCCTCAGATCCTTGACATACCTTCAGCAAATGTGCAAGTCAAAGGGGAAATGTCTTCATTCCACATATCCATTTTTCATGGTGTAACTAAACATTCAGTAAGAACAGAGCAAGTGCTTGAAACATGAGAGAACGTACATTTGGAGTGAGCTTGTCTCTAGTTGTTTGCTTGTGGAAAGACAATCCTCTGCATAAACAGACATGAAAACAGGAAGGGCAATAGGGAGGAATGAGGAACTTCTTTCTCTTCCACTCCTTTCTCTCCCAGCCCTTCAGCCCACACCACAGCAGCATCCTGGGATAATGATGGGGTTAGAGAACTGTGTTTGTTTTACTGAAGATACACTAGCGGAACTTGATATTTCAACCCTCTCACCATCAGCCCTGAAATGCAGTAAAATTCAAATCTCTGTTTAGAGTTCAGGCCCTGACTTTCTGTAAGAGGCTCAACCAGATGCTTGACAATTTCAGTTGTTTTGGAAGTTGAAGTATTTGGAAGTATTAATAGAACCAGGTCTTGCAACAAGGAGCCATCTTTTACTGTAGTCAAAATATAAGCTAAATCAGCAGCTCAAGTAGCTGAGTCCTTACTGTGTTAAGAAATGAACTTAAAATTGTGTTAAATCCTTTTAACTTTTGAAAAGTTTTGATTTGCTTTTGACTTGTTTTGTTTGTATTTTTACATCTTTATTTCATACTTATTTTTATCAGTAAGCCTGAAAACTGCAAGGTCTGAGACTAAGCAGTCTATTGCTGCATTAATTTGGAGGCATCTCCAAATCCTGTCAGCCACTGAGGGAGCTGCCAGATGTCCTCTCTAAATGCCCAGTGAAGTCTTATGCTTCATATAAGAAGTTTACAGAAAAGCTTCCTCCAATATTTCACACCAGCTGGGTGCCTTTTTGGCACTGGTGGCAGTGGCTGCTGAGGAAAAAGCTACTGTGCATATGCAGGAAAACAATTTTGCAAGCTCCATCCCAGGGCTCAGCAGTGCCTACTTTGTGCAGTTGACCTGTGTGTGTGCAGCATGCATGGAGTGAAATCTGATCTCTCTGCTATTATCAAGACTCCCATTTACTACAGGCTTCATTGTCTCAAAAATCCTTATGACCACCTTGTTGTGTAGAAAGGCAATTGTCAAAGCAAGCACGTCAAAAGGGAGCTGGGGCAGAAGCAGTGGGCGAAGCTCAGTGTCCTGGGGTGACTTTATGATGATGAATTGTATTCTCATTCATCTGTTTAGCCCAGAAATAAGTTTTGCACCTTTAAAACTAGAACTTAGAGTGAAGGAGGGGGAGAAGGAGAAGTGGTGGAATGTCTGAGGTGGCTGTATTCAAAAACATAGTTGGTAAGAGCTTCAACTTTCCCTCTCACAGTCTGTGTTGTCTGCAGCACAGACAGTAGGACAGAGCTCTCCTTTGCTTTCTGTTAGATTTTTTTAGCTAGCTGAGGCAGAGAAGTTCCCCCGACTGTGGCTTTTCTTTTTCTTGGAACTGGTCGGCTCTGCTCTGGACTGGAAACCCAGAAAAACACCAGGAGCTCTCACCTGTGGCCCACCAGGGCCCGGGATGCTGCATTCCAGTACAGGAGAGACTGGTAAGAGACTTGAGTGAAGCTACACCCCACAAGGACTTTCTCAATTTGCTGTCTCTTCAGAACAGTGAGAAGTTTATTGTTTAATATTATTCATTTTTTATGCTTGTGAATGTTTTTCATGTTGAATAAACAGGTTTTTTCCACTTTTCTCCAAGGAAATCTTTTCCCAAACCAGCTGAGGAAGGGGCCACTTGAATCTGCTTTCTAGAGGAACCCCTTTGGAAGTTTCCTCCCAAATTTGCCCTAAACCAGAAGAAATACACTCAGCAAATAAAGAGCTTTGGCCAGCACTGACCTGTGGCTGCAGGTAGAACAAGCAGGACGAGCAGAGATCCTGCTCAGCATTTGTGCACCATGAGAGCAGCATGTGACTGTACTGGTAGAAGGCAGAGAAGATAAGGACCTGCTGTCACAGAGGAGACACTGCTGCAGAGTGCACTGCTGCCAGGTATGCAGCTCTTCAGGTGGGAGCTGAACTGCAGCTCAGTGGGAAATCTGCTGCCTTTCAAGGCTTTGATCTGTGGTGTGGCATTGGGAGGGGCCCAGCACTGCTCTGGTGCCTCTGCGTGTCTCTGCTGGATTCATCCAGGCCTGACTTTCATTTCTGTCAGCAGTAGGAAAGCACTTAAGAGGGTGGGGATTTGAAAGAAGGAGAGGAAGTTCCTTAATCTTTTTTACATCTCCTCTGTATCTTTGCTGATGTAAAAAATGGAGGATCAACTTTCATGATCAAATGTGATTTCATTTTTCACTGCGTTGAGAATGGCAGAACGTTTTGTGTGGTTCTCATCTTGGCCTGGAGGAAACACTAGACAACTGGATGAGATCCAAGCAGTTCAGATACCAGAACTCAGAAGAGCATTTGCAAAGGAGTGGGTGCTCATCTGTCATGCATTGGCAGGTTCCCTTGAACTCAGTAGTACTCATCTGATTTATACCAGTCACAGAGGTGCCCTGCAAACCTTGAGTTATTTGTCTACGCTGTCTTTGCCAAGTTTCCAAACCTGTTGACTTGAACTTTCAGTAGTTGCTTTCCAAGTGCTCTCACCCCACCCTTCCTGGCACTAGGTATCCACGTAGCTCCGTGTGATGGCTGTGGGAACTGCTGTTGTATATCCTACTGCAGAACAGAGCACTGGTGTCTGTATCCTGCTGTCTTGCAGAGTCAAGGCTTGAGGCACTGTGCCACTGGTGCTGAGGTGAAGGGCAGTGAGTTGGATAGAAGTCAGTCAGGATCAGAGGGATGGTCCATCTGATCTGGGATCTCGGCACTGGCAATGGCTAGTGCTAACTGCTGTGGAGAAACTGCCTCTTTTTCTCCTATTTAATTCTTGTGATGTGAAGTGGCCTTTTTCTCTCAACAGTAAGAATACTTGTTTCTAAAAAAAGAGTTTAACTTTGCACTACTCATTCTGTAGTCCCCAAACTTGTCTTTTTACAGAACTTGAAGTTTTTCTGCCGTCTTTTTGTGTGTTTAACAGAGAGTGGGGGAATGGACAAAAAATGTTTAAGGCTTCCTCCAGATTCTGCTCAAGCCACCAGTGTATTGTCTTTTCCATTCCACCATTTGTTTTAGCACTTTCTCCTAAGCCACCTTTTCATGTAATGATAATTAGCATGACACCAATACTCAGTATAGGTTTGGAAGTAGTATCTTCTGAGATGAAGATGAAAGTAATGAAAAATGAATGTTCAAGCCTCACACTTCCCTGTCCATAACATTTATCTTACAATTTTGTTTCATTTTGTTTAATTTACATTTCTTGTCCAATCTCTTGAAACAAGAGATGTATCTCTTTCCATTTGTATTACCAAATGACCATCATATCATAAAGGTAGGTATGCCAAATGCTTACTATTTATCAAAAATTTGATTTGTTGTTGTGCAGCAAATAGCACGGGAATCTGCTGTTTCCTTTCTTCACCAAAAAGGGGTGATACTTGGGTGTAGTTTTATATCAACCGTGGCTGATCTTTTTCTAAACACCAGAAAGGTGGTGAAAGGGTGTCTGAGCCTGGTCCTTGTGTTGTGTCAGCAGCAGCACTCATCCAGCTGTACAGCTGCACTGGGGACTGGATCTGGCTGACTGCTGAGGATGCATCTCCATGTGCTGACACAAAGTGTGGAGGACAGACAGGTGAGAAGGGGGGAAGGAAGATTTGTCCCTTGCAGTAGTATTTCAGCGTTTAACTAGATGAAGCTGACCATGACATCACACCCTTACTGTAGCTGCATCTCTACTCTTTCCCTTTAGACCCTAGTTTGTTAAATGACTCCTTCAGCAAGTGAAAAGAAAAAAAGAAACATGTAGACATGCGTGTAGTGTTTAGAAATGTGCAAGATAAAAAGACCAAGCCCATTGAAACAATTAAAGTCTTTCCTGTAAATACTTGTGTGTTTTACTTTTCTGATAAACCAGAATGGTGCTGCTGTAAATGGAAACTGAAAGACTATTCTTAGCAGTTGTGTGGATTTGTCAAATACAGAGATTTTCTGAAAAGCTAAGCTGAAGGAGTATTTCTAAGGAGGAGTTTAATTTGAAAATAGTCTGTCAGGGGAGCCTGAGAAAGATGTAGCAACCAAAAATCTTTGATCACACTATATCTCAAAACTCTCATCCTTGCCGCATGGACCTTACGCAAGATTCAACTGTTCTCCAAGCACCTAACCACAGCCTAAAAAGAAATCTGCTGTAAAATAATTTTACTCTTTCCTTTCAGATGAAGCAGGGGGGAAAAAAAGAGAAAAGATTGGAGAAAACTCTATTTGTGGCAATTAAACTGTGGATTTTCAAAATTGTTCTTGAGTGTGAGTTAACTGCCATGGGAACCTTGCTCTGCATGTTCCTTGTGGCAAACTTTTGTGGAGAGCCTCCATGTTGAACAGCTTGGGCTGCAGGAGAACTCCAGACTGCTCCCGGGGACTTTGTTTTGGGAAGGATGGCCCTGGCTGACTCCCCTCCCAGCTGCTCTTGCACAGGGGTGTTTTCCCCCTTCTTAGCTGTGCTATCCCAGAGGCCACTGGCATTGCTGCTAATGGGCAGCAGTGGGTCTGTGCTGGAGCCAGCTGGCATTGGCTCTGTCAGACACAGGGGAAGCTCTTGGCAGCTTCCCACAGAAGCCACCCCTGTAACCTCCCCCACTGGAAAAACCTTGCCATGCAACCCCAATACATCCTTAATCAGCTCTGCATAAAAAATCACTTAGAGGATTCAGGTGTTCAGTTTGGTTTTTCTACTAAAATGTCTCTGTGTATAAAATTGGCAGGAGGGAATAGGCATGGTGTGTATTTTGTCATCCTTTAAATTTTATATTCATGGGTAAATGATTAAAGAATGGGTTGTACAAATAATCAATCAATAAGCGTGGTAGGGGAAACTTGCAAAAGAGCTTCGAAGTGTGAGGTACAGGAAGTGAGATTATTACTTCTTATGATGGAGGTTTTGTTTTCTACCATACATTTCTATGCTCAACAGTTAATGCATTACTTCTCTTCCTTTTGTACCAGGCAATCATTAAAAATTTGACCACCTGCAACTGGGAAGACATCAATCAGATCTCATTTGGTAGATGTTAAGCTCATAGTCAGGGCTACCAAATCTTTGGCGTATGTATGTGAAGAAGGGTTAGGAAGGAACTTTTTATCCAATCTCTTATGTATGCTGCTTTCCACGTGCTCTTGTAATATGCTTGTATCTCTAATATCACATATGTGTCATTCCATTTTATGAAAGAGCAAGCAAAAATGCATTATGGGCATAAAACAAAAGAGGCCAAAGTTTTCAGTGTTGTTTAGTTCTTGAAGATTTGTTCTTTGCCCCATAAAGAAGTCTTGACGAGCCTACAGGAGAACCCATCTTTTGTCCTGATGAACTGTGGCCTTTCTATAGAGTGACCTTTCAGGACAGAGGGCTCTAATTGATTATGGTCTGCATCTTGAATATGTACATAAGTATTCTGGAAAAATAATTTAATAAATTGATATTGATTTGAAATTTTATGTAGTATCTTCGTAGGTAGCACAAAACAAAAGTAGCTTGGTGGCAGTACTACTGCAGAAACATACAAATGTTCCCCTTTTCTGGGAAGCAACCAAGGCCTTTGTGAATTCTCATGAGAATTCAGTAAGAAATACAAAGTAGCTGGCTAGGATAAGTTACTTCATGGTTTTATTCTATGCTGATTTTTCACTACTGAGTTTTTAAGGGGATAATGGAAGGCTCTTTCTCAAATTAAATATTCTGTGTCTCATTAGTTATTACCTGTTATTCATGATTCTCTTCCTTAATTTGAGGATTGCCATTCTTGGGCTTCTCCCCTACAACTCAGAGAGTCCTGGGGCCCCTGTGCCGTTCCTGCTTTGGGGACACTGGCAGAAAAAAGGTGGTGAGTAAAGAATAAATGTGTTCTTGTGTTTAAGAAAGCTTCCTAAATATGCAAGAATTTCTTTCTAGTAAGTAGGGAGTTATTTCATAATTGCTGTTCTGTTTTGCTCTAACTGTTTGAGGTTATTTCTATCAAGTCATAGTGATTTTGTACCTGGTAACACCACAAAAGTGTGGCCATGCATAATTCTTACCTAATTGTGTTTCTAGGCTATATCTCATTACGATTAATTAACATGCCTTTTGGGCATGAAGGAAAATGTTTTACTTAATAAAACAGTAAACAAACTACCAACATAACAATGTTTAGTGAACTGTCAGGGGAAGTGGTTGTTTCCAGATTCAAAAATTAACTCACTTAGTAATTATTTTCAGAAGCAATCCTTTTATTCCTACCTTGCTTCATATAGCTGGACTCATATTTTTATGGTTTTCAGTCTTCAAGCCAAGGCAACCATCCTGTTGCTCTCATTCTAACTGAAAGTGATTTTCTTTTAAGCCCATTGCAGTATTTGCTCATTCTAGGCTATTTAAATATCATTGCTAAACAAGTAAGAGAATCCCTTTTCCTCTAGTTGGCTCTGCAAACAGTACCATACTATTTTATCCTAGTTTTGGCATGGCTGCAAGGAGCAGAGTTTGGTGTATCCAGGAGTCCCAATGTCTCTGCAGTACAGTGACTAGCACTTCATTTGGGGCAGGGCTCAGCTGTGGCTTGTAGTAGATCCCTGTCCAAGAAGAGAGCAAGAATTGTATGAGCTCTTTCTCTTCATGGCTTCCTAAGTGCACTCCTACCTCTCTGATTTCTGCTTCCCCAGCTTCGGATGCCTCATATATATCTGTGTCCCAGCTGAGGTCATTGGCAGAGGAAAGCAATCAGAGCTTGCCTTTCAGCTTTCCACAGAGTTCCCAGGGGTCTATATGCCTTGAAGGCAAAAAACTTTTGTGCTTATTGCCAATACAGATATTTTCATCCTATTTATGGATACATCAGCACTAAAAGTGCTGAGAAACAAGCTGGTGCAGCCTGAGAAAGTCTGGAACAAAGAGTGGTGGGAAGGACAGTGGATGTATCCATGCTTGTTTTCTAGAACACTGCTTAGTCTAAGGAACAGCATGTGTGCAAACACAGTCAAATGGCCTCTAGATCTGAGCTCTTATCTCTGCACATCATCACATAGACTAACCATTCAATCTGCATCCTGGAGTCACACTCTCAAGTCCTCAGTGAGAGAAAATTCTCATTGGAGTCTGGCAGAAGGAACATATCATTTTGTTCAAAAACACTGAATATGTAGTAGCAGCTGTGAGTTGTCAAATCCAGCATAGGATTATACCCCACATCATATGCTTCAGCACTTTATACAGACTATGTTTAAATTAATTTTTAATTAGCTCATTATACAGATAGAAGATCTGCTCATCTCAAGTTTTACAACCACAACTTTGCCTGCAGGTCTCTCTATCAGACAGTTGGATGATGGCAGCACCCAGCTTCAGCTGGAAGTGCTCAAACCCCGCAGCAATGAGACTAATATTAAAAACCCTGATAGTATCAGGCACCACACTCCATTATATCACGACTGCATTTCCATCTTCACGCTCAGTCTTCTTAAAAAAGTTTGTGGAGAGCAAGGGCTCATGACAGCTGGAAAACCTACATGCCACAGAGAGCCAAAGATATCTGACTGTGCATAATTGTGCTGCCCATAAGCTTGGCGTAGGTTTTGATGATGAAGTGCAAGGTAAGCCCACCCAAAGTGATTCATATGAATTGTTGGTCTGGAGATCTCAAACCACAGATCTCCCTCTTCTTGCTGGAGAAGATTTTCTAGACATACATGCCTGATGAAATGTGATGGTGCCAGTTGCCTGTAATAGCATTACCTGCTTTGGAAATACCTTCTCTCCTTTGTTCCAAACCTGTTCCCTATCATGAGATACACTGCAGATATATGTCGTCTGAAGCATGAATAGAAGTGGCTGACAAAGTTCTAAGTTTACAGACCCAGAATTAGGGTACTTCTAAAGCCATTTGTTTAGGTTTGTACAGTAAATATGTTGCACAGTGAAGGACAGACCCCAGACCACTTAAGATCCACATATTGTGCCTAACCAGAGATCATCTCCCTGGTATCTGTTTGGTAACGGTTTCTTCATTAAATGTTTTTAGTTGCATTAACATATGCTCCTTAGAGCTTTCAAACTATCCCAGTGTAAAAAGCTGACCACTGTTATTGTGAGATTATTCCGAGAATTTGTTTTTGTTTTTGGTGTTTTTTTCTTTCCATTTGCTATCATAAATGCCCTCAGAGAATTAATATCCATGAGATCAGGAGCTGGACATTTTATATGCTTTTGTATGACTTTTTAAGGATAGCCACGTTGCAGGAGGCTAGCTTCACACTCACCAGACAGAAGCAAGGGCTGTTAGCTTGACACAAACTGTAAACTTGACTCAAAACTTCTTGTGAAAGTGTATGATTTGTTCTTTATGCTACAGCAAATCTTTATGGAAGGACATTCAACCTCAATTTAGTTTCTATGAAATCCTGTTCTTGGCCCATGTACTACACTTCAGTGGCAAGAGGTGATCCAGCTGCAAAGACTCCTTAAGCTATTGTCCAGCCATTCACACCTCTGGAATTTCATAAGAAATTGAATTAACTGAATGCGTGGGGGGTTAGACAATGAACAGATCTGAATGAATGGTGAAACCAATGACTCATCTTAGTTTCTAATTTTGTTCCTGTACAGATTGTTTATCTAGGAAGAACAGGGCAGGGAATGTGTGAGGATATATGTGCTGTTTCTTTAGAGCTGTAGTAGAAAGTTAATTCCTAAACAGAATCTCTGTTCTGAAGCAGAGATGGAGAGCAACTGATTTGCTATAGGGCTATAATGAATTTATTTATTTTAATGACATTTCTTGTCTTTTATGTGTAACAAAAGATAGTGACTTTCTTCAAAGCCCATCTGTTTGAGATCCTTCATTGTTATTGATTTTCATTCAACTCCTTCCAGTTTCTCTATGAGTTAATGGCATTCAAGGGCCAAAGTCTAGTGATATATTTGCTGTAGTTTTATCAATGCTGTACAAAGCCTCATCTCTTCTCTAGTTCCTGATTGTGGTGAGCCCGAGGATGGAAACTAAGCAGCACTGAAGAATTTCAATATCCTATTTCATTGCAAACTCACATTAAATTTGCTATTCTCTTTGAAGTCAGCAGAAAAGCCCTGATTGACATCAACTGAGTATCTGATTCTGTGTTTCTGACAACATTACTGCTTGTCTGGTGTACAGTCCCTGTGGCCACTGAGAGTGAAAAGTAGTTGAGGTGGTTTCTCAGAGGCTGGAAATACTAAGGGCCCAGATAATTCACTCTCTAATCAGCCTGGCATCCCCCTTTCCTGTTCTTTTCAACTTGTGCTGTTAGTGCCACTGCCACTGTGTCATGGGTCTGTGCTGCATTGTTAGGAAGAATACAAATGAGGACATGGAAGTAACTGTTGGGCATGAAAGTAAGCAAATATTTTGCTTGCCCAAGAGGTGTTCTCAATGAACCTGGCTATTTCTCTGAATTTAGATGTTGCAGGGGATTTTCTGTAAGAGACAGGCATCCTGCTTCCAAAAATATCTTGTGCCTGATCTCTCAAAACCCTTCGTAATGTACCTTGCCAGTTATATGTTGCTGAGCAGGAAGGTTGAGAGGATTATTTCAGCTGTGGCAATCAGTTTACACCTTGAAGCATGAGATCAGATTACTCTTGGCATTTAATTTTGAAATATTTCCCCCAGATGTACAGTACCTTTGCATGTTTCCCGGATGAAATTAATTTTGTTATTTCCTGCTCTTATTTTTAACCTTTTTCAGGTCTTCTGTGTTATTTTTCTGTCTTCACTTGTATTTGCAACACTTCCTAATTTAGCATCTTCTGCAAATTTCATTACTATATCAACTTTTTATATCATCTGATTAGTGGTTTTAAAATATTACTGAATATCACTTTAGTTTAACACAGTCTCTGCAAATTTCCCAGGGGGCAGTTCCCTCAAATCATTTGTTCTTGGGGGTTTGTTCATGGCTAGTGTATGTGACAATGTGGATGTACATAAGACTACTCAACAGAAATTGCTGGCGCCAATTAATGCTTCCTTTGCTCTGAAAGACTTCATCTACAGACATCTCAAAGGTGTGAAACAGCATAATTAGGGCATAGGGACATGGTTGTGCAATAGCACATGTGAGTTTTCTACAGGAAACATCTAGCAGAAGTGAATTTAAAACTGTCACAAACATGCTTCATGTCATAGGTGAAAAAATAAAGACTACCATAGGGAAAGAAGACTTGGGTAGTCCAAGCAAGCCTGATAGTTCTTGTAAGGATCAGGATTAGTGAAAGCAGTGGTAAAGAAAGATGTCCAAGGACAGTGCTTTGTAGTGCCCTAAAATGGTGTGTTGAATTTGATTTATAAGTGGAAACCAGGTAGCTGAGAAAGAAAAGCATGAAAAGAGAAAAAATCCTTGAGATGGCCATTTCAAAAAAATGGAGTAAGAAAGTTTTGAGACAAAAAAAAGAGATGTGTTGATGTAGCTGAGGCAGCAGATGACTAATATATGAACTCTGAGCAGTAGAATAAAGAAAAGGCTGAATTTTTAGCTTTTAGACCCAGTTTTATGTTACCATCTAAACAAATGTAGTTGAATATTTCAGGTGACTTTCCATTAAATGATTTACTAATGTCTAATGTATCATACATAGTTTAATTTATTTTTTTTTTAATTCAGCTGTACGGCAGTTTAGTAGGAGTGTAACAAACTTCTTATGTAACCTCTTAGTGCTTTACGCAACCTCATGGTTCTTGGATATTATTTTTTCCTGTGCCTGTTTGACTTTGGTGGAGATTCCTTACTGGGCTGGCACATCTCTTTAAATTCCTTCTTCTTCTTTACCTTTTGTGATTGCCTATATTCTTAATACAGGAGAAAGAACATAATGTAATACTTTGTTTACTGTGTTTCTTTTTACACAAGCCTGTAACATTTCAAGAGGAATTTTTTATTTAGTGATTTTATAGTGTTATTTAATCACTATATCTCCACTATAGTGCATCATATTTTGCAATTACTGCCAATTCCTATTTTAGATACTTTATTTGGCCTAATTGTGAACCAGGTGCTAGGTGCTGAGCTAAAGCAAAGAAAGTGTGGGTTTTTTCCTAGTGAATTTGCAGCTTATTGATGGTTGTTGTGCTGTTCTGGTGTTTGGAATTGATAACATTGCATTTTAAGCATTGTTAGTGCTCTACAACAGTCTTGAGCACACAGGAGATTTTAATGAATATGCTTTTGCAGAATGAAACTGGAGAGGTTAGTTGTGTTTCCTGATTGTGTTTCTTTAACCACAACCCGAATTTACAAGACCACAGAAAAGTGATGGTCAGATAGTATTTAAACCAGAAATTGTGCTGTTTTACAAGAGCTTGTCATGATGCCCAAAGCTCTTTGTGGGGCATAGGCAGGCTTTACTTAACCAAACTTCAGCAATCTAGCATGCATGTGTGAGTATATGAGGTCCAGGCTCCTCATATACTGGATTAAGAGAGGTAGGTACCCACTTCTTCATTGTCCTCTGGAAGTTCCTCTTTCACATAAAGCCTGCTGGCTGAGGGACCCCTAGGAATGGGTATCACTCTCCCATTGTGCAGCCACATTGCTGTCCTCAAGCAGGGATCCGCACAGGCAGAGTCTCAGTAGTGAACAGTTATGTGGGTTGTTTTAGGAGTTATATCACTAAATCTAGGACAATTGTCCACCCTTGCAATCACAGCTATGCTTAGGGATCAGTGCCATTGTGTGGGGGCTGCAGGTAAAGCTGATCAGCTGGTCTTCTACACAGAAGACAGTCTGGATTGAAGGGGGTCAGATCAGGAGCTCATCTGTAAATGAAAGCCCTGCCCTCACTAGGCTACTCGGCAGTGGAAAAAAAAGGCAAAGTGCACTTCTCTGGTAACCTCACTTATTAGGCAATTTTAATGTAGCTGTAATAAGCTCTCTTCAAGCCAGACCTTGGATAAGGCCTTAGAAATGCTCAGCTGCCATGTGGCTTGTAACAAATATCACAAAGTATTGATTTATTCCATAACCACTCCCTGCCATGTGTTATGTAAATAACAATGTTTGATAGAGTGTGTGGTTTTTCGTGCTGTAATGCAGAGGTCTTGGGAAGGTCTTGAGTCAGAAGATGAAAGGCCTACTGTCTCCAGTTGTCCTCAGGATGTGTGCATGACACTGCAGCATACACATGTGCCAAGCCCTTCCCTTTTGAGTGCATTTAATAATGATGATTTTGCTATTATATCTGGATCTGCTCTGGCTGGATATAATCTTCTAATTACATAGCTTTAAATTTTCTCAAATTGTCTCTATCTGTAACACTGTTAGTTATTCTCTACTGGTAAAACTGAATTCACAGTGCTTTCATTGCATGTGCTTATATCTCTACAGATTTAATTTAGAAAAAAACACGCAGTCTGAAAACACCACTAATTGTACCTCAGCTTGTATGTTGCAGAGCAGCCTCATTCTGTTTTCCCACAGCCAAGGGAAGGCCTCAAGGCCAAAATGTCACCTCAGATTTCTTTTTATCTCAACTTATATTTTATTAACCCTTTTAACTTTGCTGAGGGTGTGCAAGGAAACATGTATATTCCCTTTCATATAAACCCAGCATTGTCCTTACATCTTGCGTGCAAATGTATGGACAGTTTTTCATACAAAGGATTATTTAGATGTAATCTATATGCCTTGTAAGTTACAGATAAGAAGGGGCAGGCAGCATTTATTCTGCAATGTTTATGATTTATTTGCCTTTTATTTTCTCTCTTTAACTCCATCCAAAATATTTCTGAGTCTTAGTGAAATATAATACTAGAAGCCTTTAATGGCACCTTTTCATCTCACAATTGCAGAGTGCTTTTCAGGGCTTAATTAAATTTTACAACATGCCTTTCAGGTGAATGTAATTTGAATGCATCCATTCCTGTTTGTGAGGAAACTGAGGCAGGGAGTGGTGATTAGCTCAAGGCTGTGAGCCAAATAAAATGTTAGAGTAAGAATTATGGCCCAAGAGATTAGGAGATTTGGTAATTTCAGAAAAATTTGGTTCTTAAAAATTTCATCAGACAGACAGCACGGATGATGGCTGCCTGAATGGCAGAGGAGCCAAATAGCTTCCAGACTCTTCCTTTCCTCAGCCTTTGTGATGACTAGTGCTTTATGCCTCAGCCCAGTTTTGGCCTCACCAGTCTTTGGGCACACCAGATGCTTGTTCAGTCCTCCAATATGATCAGGAGAAAAGGAGTAAGTGGCTACACTTTGCCATCTTCTCAGCAAATGATTTAGGCCTTTCATCCCTTTCCACTGAGAGGACTCTTAGAGTGGAACTTGAATGCATCCACCCACTCCTACAGCCATGGTGTTCTATGAGATAAGCTCTGCAATGTTAGTTGGAAAAGGCCTGAAGCTCCTTGCCTGGTGGTCAAGGGTGAACTTTTCATCCATCTCCCCACTGGAAAGTATGGAAAGCAGTCTGTCCTCTTCTGTGGGTAAGCAGGTAGAAGGGGAGAAAGCTGCTGAGACAGGAGTGTTCATTTATTCTGCACATGTATCTTCTGAAGATCCTCTATAGACTTGGTCATCAGCAGTTACTACCCAAACATGGTTACTGGTGATGCTGTAGGAAAAGCCATATAATATCACAAGGGAATGGGTTAGGATAGTGGAAGATATTATTTCTGGGCCCTCAGTGTTCATAGGTCAGAAATCACACAAGGTTTGGCCAGAGACTGACTGCAAGGAGCTCCATGAGTGTCGCTCCCTCTCCGTGTGCTACTGTCTGCAGAGGGGATGGCATTATCCAGCCTGTCTGGCAGGCCTGGAACTCATATATTCTGCAATTTAAAAAGCAGGGTGTGGCCACTTCTTTGAAGGTGTGTGTAAGAAGACTGAAATCAAGCATGTGAGAGATCCCATAGATACAGTACACAGACTGAGAACATCCTTTCCTTTCTACCTGCTGTCATGGTGAGAAAAGGTCATCTGCTGTGAGACAGGCTCAAAACAAACAGGTCGATGTTTTTAATGAGCTAAAGAATGAGTCTTTGAGAAATGCATTCTCCTGGTAGAGAAGCCAAAGATTGAATGATGTCCCTCTGTCACCAGACACCAGTCTCAGATCCAGAGGAAAGAGAAGACACTTTGTAGTGCTTCACTGCCTGGCTCTGCTGCAGCCTCAGCCTGCAGTGGGCAAGCACTGCCACATCTGGGCTTTCCAAAGCCTGAGCAGGGCATAGCAACCACAACGCCCGACTCCAGATCCTCCACACAGGGTATGGAATGTGATACACAGTATGTTTCCAGTGTGCTGTGACAGTCAGTCAGTAGCCACTAAGCAGGTATAATGAAGGCAAAGAGGTTTTCTGTTTCCATTGTTGTCAGCCCAGTGTCTTAAAAGTACTTACCTGGGAGTGAAATGGCTCCTCTTGGTTCTGCACAGGCCAATCTTCCATTGCTGTATTATGAAAAAAGGCACTACATGGTTTGTGGTTTTTATCAGAATAGTATGATTGGAGTACAAATGAGGTCAGGCAACTCTTGAACAGGTTTTGCTGCTTACTGTTGATCATCTTTCTAAAAACTTTCTTTTCTCCTTCATGTTGATCTCTTCTAATAGTGAAGTCAGCTGTGGCCACAGGCACTGGACATACTTTGACTCAGCAGCAGGACATTCTCTGACATACTCAGCAGCAGGACTCAGCTGACAGGCACTGGAATATGTAATTTCAGTAGCATCATCTGGGTCAATAGCTGGCTCTTCTATAACTCTGTTGAAGGTTGAAGGCCTTGTTCTTCTTATCATCTTATTTTCACTACATGAGCATTGCACAGGGATCTTAAAGTGTGTGTAGGAAAAGGGACCTGGGGGACAGACTTTACTTCAGGGTTAGAAACACAGCTTTTTTTAATTTACAAGTGCTTGGTTGTGTGTAAATCTGTTTCACTACCCTAACTTCACATCAAAGTATTTGTGCTGTGCTTGATGAGAGCAAGAGTGCGTGTTTGTCATTGCATAAGTGAAAAAGAAATTTCTTCGAGAACAGGGAGACAGAGACCTGAACACAACACACCAGAGAGGATTTGCCACTAATTCAGTGACAGAAAGTTTTGGGGATTTTACATTATTGACATTCCTCCAGATGAAATCTTCTGCAAAAAATGCCATTTTGAACCTATTTATGATTGAGGCTATTGCACAAGGGTTCTTAGGCTCCTTTGAAACCTCTCTGTGGAGTTGAGTTAGCGACTTAGGAGACTCCAGGCCACCAGGCTGGAGTGCAGAAAGTGCCCAGAAGCCTAATTTGCCTCTCACAGAGCACAAACACTCCCATTGACCCCACTGCTTGAATGCCTCGGCTGTCAGAAGAGAGCCATGGCAGAATTCAGTCATGTATATCAGAAGGAATTTCTGCTGATCCCACACTGGGGAGAGCAAGAGAAATTCTCTGAGTGGAGAGAGCGTCCTCAAGATCAGGATGCATTCCTGCCCTTCAGTGAGAATGATTCCAGGGGGTTGTAAAAAGTGTTTCGTTTTTCAGGAAGATCAGCCACACTTTTCATTTGTCCTTTGAAGATTATTTTTGCTCTGTAAAGGGTTCTAAAAAATGGCAAACCGGTACAGACACATAGAAAAAAAGAGAAAACACAAGGCTATGGAAAGAAGCTGAGATTCTATCTATTTTATTGAATGATCCTGGAATACAGTAACAAGGGGACAGTCGTGTGCTTAATCATCTCACTCTTACAAGTGGAAACGATGCTTGACAACAGAATGTACTGATATGAATGTGAGAGTAGGGGAAAGGAAAAAAACCTAAGGAACAAAATAAGCATAATATGTAAACAATATTCTGCTAGGAGTATTTGTAGTGACAGATGCTTTGGTAGATAGGGCAAAAAATATATTCCTTTCTCCTAAAGGGAAATAGGTGGAAGTCCATCAAATAAACTTTGTCCTGGCATATTTTATTTTTGCATGGAGGAAAAGGAAAAGATCGTTTTTGATGTCAGATTTTTTTTTTCTGCTGTTTTTTCCCCTCTCTGCCATACTAGAAAAGAAAGATCAGGGAAGATAAGCCAGGCAAAAGAGAAAAAAAAAGGCGGTGGGGAGGGGGAAAAAAAGGTTACTCTGAGTATCAGAGAGGGGGCTAATTGTCAAGGTTATATCTCCACAGATGATTGATGTGAGGCTGGGTTTTTCTGTCAGCCTGTCACAAAGCAGGAATGTTTAATGTTCTCATTATTGGTTACGCTGTTGTGTATATTTCTCTGTCAGCACTACGGACCCATCTGAACTGCCAAGGCACTTCAAAGCCCTGCAGGTCATTTATCATCCTCCTGACGCTGCGAATGTTCAGCCTCAGCTGAGTGCCAGGGATTTGTTATGACTTGAGAGCCAGCTGACAGACAGGTCTGCTGCAAAAAGGATTCCTTTTTGTCACACTGCGAAAACATCAATGTTCCTATAATGGCCTACAACTGTCAAAGGGGACTGCCACCTGACAGTTGTGTGGTCTCACTAATTTGCAGCCCGGTGACTTGTTTCCTTGAGTTTAGATTCAGTTACGGTGTCACATGCAAACAGGTCACCATCTGTCGTCCTGTGCCAGGGGGCACATGGTAGGGGGTGGAGAGGGAGAGAGAGCGAGAGAGAAGGAGGAAACGATGAAGTGGCAAACTGGGGGTGGGGGAGAGGCAAGGGGAAAATAAAAACGGCCATGCAAATCAAAGCTGCATCTTTATTTTAGATTCCTGTTTTGTGAGTGTTTCTAGCCCACCACAATGTGAATCTCTGAAAGTTGTGCTGAAAATTGAGGCAGGGAAAGAAAGGACCTTGCAAAGAGCCAGAGCTGGGAGGGGTGGGGGCTGGGGGAAAGAGGGGGGGAGAGAGAGAGAGAGAAATATCAGGGCTTTGTTTCCTTTCCCAGGCCATGACATGATTAATCGTTTTCTTCTGATCTAATTTTGGAACATGAAAAACAGCACATTTGTCTTGAAGAAAAATGATGTGCCGTACTGCGCAGATGGAAATTTCGAGCAATGAAAAAGATTAAAGTGAAATTCCACTCCTTAGACCTAATCATGAGTTGTAGATTATTCTGTCGTTCTAACCAGATGGTAGGCTTGATTCCACAACCCCCTTCTTATATTAATGAATACTAGACTGTTATATTTGACTTAGGTAAGTGAAATGTCTATCAAGCCTAATGGACTGCCAGCCAGCATAACACATGTTGTACCACTGAGGGTCCTTGCTGCATTTTTCATGTTTTATACTAATGTAGAACATTTTGTTTCCTACTGTTTTCCATCATTGTCACTGTTTGCTAAATATTTTCACATGTAGGGGGAAAAAAAAGTAAAAAACTTGTGTCCAGAGCTAATTTCCTCACGTTGGTCACAGCTATAATTCTACAAGTAAAACAGTCACCCGAAGCAATGCATACAAGAACTCAATAGTAACTTGATTAAGTTCCCAGTCAACAAGACTGCGCTGGGCTGTATGTTAACAAACCTAATTATAGGCAGCATGGTGATAAATTGTGCAGGGTGCATGTAGCACATCTCTGAGGTCATGTCTAGAAAAGAAGTTTTACCCCAGGGGACAGAGATGGGGTGTCATTTCTAAATAAAGTAAATGCAGGTTCACTGATGTTTCCCATTGGGTCGCCTTCCATTTTCTGACAAATGTTGTTCTAGCAAGGGTGTCCCAAGAGATCCTTGTGAGAACGGAAGAGTGGAGGAGGAGACGGATGAGAGGCTGGGGGATTCTCTTTAACCTTTCCAAGTGTGCAGTCCAGTGACTGCCACACAGCTTCTGCCATGCTTGGACTTGCCAGAGCCATGGGTCCTGTTGATTGTATGTTGGGATGGGCGCCACCACTTATGATTACAAACCATGTCACCATTTTCAGCATTTAGCTGAACAAAATGGTGCTTGTCACATATGCTGGATGTGAGAGTGGGGTGGAATCTCTTCCTTGTATGTGAAGTTAAAGGTAAAAATCTCTGTTTCCTTCCATTGAAAAAACACAGGCCTTTGTGCCTGAGTGGTGCCCTGGTTCTGTTGGGGAGCATGCTCCCAGGTAGAGGAAGCGTGCATGCACAGTGCTAATTTTAGACATTGAAAGAATCAACAGGATGCATGGATCAAGTTACTCTCTGCCTGGGAGAGAACAAGTCCAGAAACTTGAGTAAGCAGTCAAGAGTTGTCCAAATCAGGACTTACTGAAGTATGATGGATACAGTACAGTTATGAAAGTTCATTTAGGCTGAACAAAGAAAAGCAAAGCACCAAAGTACACCTCCTAACTGAGAAACTAGGAAATCTACAAGTGAAGTCTTTTTGATAATGGAATTAATTTAAAGATTACATCATTGCTTTAGGGGTTTTATTCTCACTATTTTCAAATGTTTCTTCAGAGTCCTGAACTCTGACAGACATGCCTTTCTCAGTGAAGTTACCATTGATTTTAACTGCTGAATAAGGACTCTTAGACTGTGCTATAGAATAAACCCCAAATGGCCCTTCAGTATGACTGCCCTGCACTTGGGACCCTCATTGTTGATGATTTTTCCCTTTTTCTCACAGAAATAACATTTTTTGAAAGAATGAAGTGAGGAAGGCCTAAGCAGAATGCTTATTGTATCTTGCCCACACTAAAAGCAAACAGACTGGAAGTCTGGAAATAGTATGTCTTAAAAAGCTTTTCATTGTAATTAATTTTAATTAGCTTTTTTTATTGGTACAGATTGGCTCTATCTGAGAACATAAACTAAAATACCAATATGCTTTCACCACATTTCTTTTATGGCTGAGTTTAGATTCTGCCTTAGCCCTCCTTAAAGCTTGCTCTCAGGGGATAAAAAAATTTCATTCATGAGAAATCCTATGCAAAATATTGCATAACAGATTTTTTTCAATTAATTTAGAATGAAACTGCCACTTAGTCCTTTATACTGCTCTCAGTAAATGCAGGGTAAGTTATCCCTTTAAAATTATCTGTACAGATTACCAGCCTCTGTAGTTCCTAACCTCTGGGGAAAACTAGCTTTTTGCAGTGCTGCTTCTCTTCTGTGCAGGGTATGTGGAGCTGACTTGGCAGTGAAGGGAAAGTAATTTGTTCCTGACAAGGGCCAGTTGCAGACTATTTCTTCACTGGAAGAAAGTGACAATCAAGCAGGAAATTGTGACTGCAGTTTCTTATTTGAACTGATCCTTCTTAGGAGCTAGTAGACATATCTTAGCCTTTAGCTTGTGTTCCTCAGTGTCACAGCTTTGCTTTCCGTGAAATGTCAAGGACCTTGAATACCTGCAGTGTTTGCAGTTTGACCTGTGGAATTTGTGGCCTGCTTTGGGTGTCGCAGACTTACAGTTATATTGTGAAGGTAACACAGGAGAGGCAGGCGTTCCTCTTCCCAGTAGCATTTCTGAGAAATGGCTGCAGTTTTGGGAGAGGACTTTGACCTACTGAGGAAGAGAGTAGCACATCTGGAAGGGAGAGCAAACTGTCTGTTGCTGTTGAATCCTTACTAAGCCAACTTGTTTCTAAGTGCGGGGACAGATGGATGGATGGAAGGCTGTGTTATAGCTATAGGGAAGCCTCAGAAAGCATTTGTCTTTCTGGAAGAGTGTATTACAGCCTTTCTGGTCTGCAGTGGGTTATCAGCCTGCTGTAGCTTTGATCGATGGCAAGTGATGGCAGCAGGAAATAAAGGTTCACTCTTTGTGCTCAGGAACACTGCCTAGGAGGGCAGGACCCTGACCAGATGGAACAGCTCTGTGGGTTTGGAAGCAGTAGGTAATACAGCAGGGTCAGCAAGATGTTTGCCAGTGTTTGTGCCTCCAAACCCTGTGTAAGCGCTCAGAGCTGGGGTGCTTGTACCCATGGATGAATCAGTGTGCCCACAGAGGGGTGACAGCTCTGAATCAGCCTGATGTCAGTTTTCTGCGAACATGAGTCCATGGGTCTTAGCATTTTGGGCAGGATGTATTTTCCTCGTGTGGCGGATGCCTTTCTAATATTCTAGGCCAACCAAAGACAGATTTGCACACTACCTGCACACAGCCTACCGTTCAATGCCTGTTGCCTGTTTTACTTCAGAGAAAATGACTCTATTCACCTTTCTGACGTGAGGCTCAGATCATCAGATGCCATAGCCATTCCCCCCTGGGCAAAGTGTCTCCCTCTGGTGGGCCTGGGGGCAAGGGAGGAAGGAACAAATTCTTTCTCATCTGAACTGCAAAGCCATCACTTAGAACAGTTGTCATGCGAGAGGTGACAAGTCTCTTTTTTCTCCCTCTACTATTTATTTCCATTTTACGCGTATTCCCAACTTCCCGTTCTCCATGCACTCTGCTTGTTTTTGTACTCTGTAACTTTCCTCAGTTTCTTTTCTTTCACATGTGCTCAAGACTCAGCATAAGTTGATACAATCTAATACAAACTTCCCTGTTTGCTCTATCATAAAATGTAGTGCCTTGTGTGTTCATTCTCCTCCTGTCATCAAGTGCTAGCTTCAGCAGGACTTAGTACTCCAGGTTCTTCCTGCTGTCATTTTCACTTCTCCCTAAGGACTAAACATTTAAAACCCAAGAAATGCTAACTAAGATCCTAAGTAACACTTGAACCATGCTGATCTTGGGTAAACAATTCCCAGAGTGTTACCATTCCTGATGTTGAAAGAGCAGATCAGTGAAAGAAAAGAATGTGCATACAAATTCTCGATAATTGGGCAGCCATCAAATTTCTAAATATTGAAAGATTCCCTTAGAAGATATTAATTTTATGCTTAAAATGACACACAGACTGAGGAACCTACCATTTACTCATTCAAGACTTTTACTCATTTAAGATTTTTAATAGGAGTTAAGGGTTTGAGGCTAAATTTAGAAAGCAGAATACTGGGTACTTTTTTTTTCTATTTCCTATGTAAATATTTATATGTTTAAAATGTGCTTCATTAAACTGATTTTTGCAGTCTACACAGCAGACAAGTAAGAGAAGTGATTGCCCATCACCCTTTGTGCAGAACTTTTTTTGCCCAACCACATGCCTATATCGGAGGTCATATCAGGTGCTGAACAAAAACCTGATCTTTTGTTGGCCAAATTCCAGCTTTTCAGCATAAGAGCACGTATATATTTTTACTGAAAGGTAAAGCAGCAATATTTCTTGCCTAAACAAGGCTTTAGACTCCCATCTCTTCCCAAAGTATGGGTTGGGTTTTATGAGGCCCTGACTGGCTTTAGGAGCTTGGTGAGGCTCACCTGATGGCCTGTCCCACAACCCTTGCCTGCAGGTGCGTGACTACTCAGCCTTGGGCTGTCTGCTAAGCCAAGTTATAGGTGTTCCAGGCCATCCATTCGTTGCTCTGGCTTCCTGACTGGCTTTTTGGGGTGGACTTCAGAAGTGCCCTGCAAGGTAACTTTGTCTTCTGTCTGTATCCTGGGTGTTCATTAGAGCTGTGTTGCAAACCCATTTTCAGCCTTCTTTCTTTGATTGTGCTTCCTGGAAGGATGCTGCCATTGACTCGTTATCTCATCTGGTCTGGGACTGTCAATGGACTCTATTACAACCACCAGCCTGGTCCTGTTCAGACAATGTGGGGCTTCATTCAAGTTACCTTCATTTCCTAGCTTCTTCTCTCCTTGGAGATGCTCTGATCTTTCTGCTCCCTGATGAGTGGCCCGGTTTAGAATTCATGTGTGCACTGCAGCAGGAGAGCTTCCAGGTGGTCTGCCTTTAGCCAAGGTCTGGCCTTTCCACGGCCCTGTTCCATGTTCCTTGCTCAAGAAAAGCAGAGTCTGCTTGAACATCTCACTGCTACACCTGGTACCATGAACAGTCTGTTTTCAAGGGGCTGGAGAAGAATTCTGTTCCTGATTCTACTTGGTTTTGAAAGCAGTTCCTGCCTCAACATGAAATTTTTTTCTTTTCAGTAGTCACAGAACTCTCTAACTTGCTGTGTGACTTTGTGCAGATTGAAAATGGCTTCCTGTCCCCATTTGTTAGTGGAAGGGATAGAGTTTCCCTGGTGCAGTGCCAAATTCATATAGAAATTCAAATGTTCTTCTTGATGAGATGCTGTGTTCTGTAATGCTTAAGGAAAGCATAATATCCTTGAGGATATATATAAATACACTGGTATGTGAAAAAAAACCCACAGGATTTTTAAATGAAAGAGCTGAACATCTAGCCTGTATCTCAGTTTCTGTTGTTGTTTTCTAGAAAAATACACTCACAGTAAATTCATACCAAATTTCTCAGTAAATCTGATAGAGAGTACTTGAAAGACTTCAACGTTATTGCTGACTAGCTAATATAAACTGAAAATAGTGGATGACTGTGGTGAAATACTCATGTTTCCTTAGTCCTGCTTCTCCCTCTTTCTGAGATGTTGGTTCTGAGAGCACCTATAAGCCAATGATTTTACCACATTGTTAAAGTTAATCTCCAGATTGGTGTAAAATTAATTGCAGAATTCTATTTTTGTGGACAAGTCTTGACACTGGAAATAAGTAAATCTTCTCTGCCTCTGTCTTATGACATGAATGTTTATAAACTCTAACCCAGGCTGGTGTCAGGGCAGGGAAATAGAAGTCAAAACTGTGATTTGTATGATCAACGACAGAATTTAAATACTAAGTTCTTATTAATCTAAATGTGAATTAGTTAGCTAAATCCCCATATCCTTTCAAAAATATGCCAATGTTTTATTACTCATTTGACACTTTTGTATATAGTGACAGGTTTTGTAAAACTACTTCCATAAATGAAAAAAAACCCAAATGTATCTCACTAAAACCTTAGAAGACAAACTGATTAGATTTCCTGTGGTGGAATTACATTATCAAACAAAACACAGGTTTTGAAATGCAACACCCCAAAAGAAATACATTTGGCTGAAAATTCCTATAATGAGAAATCCATGAGCCTAAATATTTAGTGTTCCTGATTTGCTCACTTCCTCAGGTTAATGTTTCTTCAACATGTTTCCAGTTCTTTTTCTTTTTCAGCTGAATTGGTTGTTGTACTTTCAAAGGTGATGATTTGCAAATGATGATTTCCAGCCTACTGTAGTCTATGTATGGCAGAGTGTCCATCAAGTTGCCTCTAGGTGACATTAGTAGCGCAGTCATTCAAAATGCAGCCTGACAGCATTTCAATCAATTCACTTTTCAACACTAGACATCAAATATACATTGCAAACCCAGCACCTGCCCTACTTGTAGTGTGACATCAAATAGCCTCGGGTCCTAAGACAGAGGCTGTCTCCTGAGCTGCTACATTAAGGAGTGACTTTGGCAATGATACTCTTGGAGATTAACACTCCACCAAAACTGGCTCTCGACCTACAATACAGTATAATCCCTTTACTCCTTGTGTTTGTCTCTCAACACAGTCCACAGGAGCTCTCTGTCTGCTAGATGAGTCAGCCACAGAGCCTAGCTCTTAACCTCATCCTGTAGAGCCTCATATTTACAGCAAAGGTGTGAGCAGAGTGGCAGCTATGCATTTATAAAAACCTGTCCCAGGCCTGAGCTCCTTGAGGTTAGCTTCCTCCCTTTTGCAACTACTGCATTGCAGTACCCCTTGAGGTGGCAAATTTGGCAACTCTTCATGAGGTCTTGGTGGCTGTATTCAAGACCTGCTCTTTTAAAAGAGCAAGGGAAGCACTTAGGATAATATCCAGCTCTTGTCGTACTGCTCTTGAGATGGAGAGGCCTGGCTACAACCATCCCAGGACTTTTGCTTGGAATCAAAAACAGGTCAGTTAGTGGTGTCCTTGAAAGTTCTCAGTACTCTTCTGTACTTGGGGCTGAGGTAAGGTCTATTCCTTGACCTAAAACACCCTATACTGTGTGTACTGAATCTTATGGGTCAGATCAATAATTCCCTTTAAATGAGAGGGCAACTAGCTATTGTCAAACACCATGGAGGTGCCTAACAAAGCAGGCAGGAGGTGACTGTGCCCAGGATTTCAAGTTCAGAGAAATAAAAAGGCATGCCAGTACTCGTAAACCTTAGAAGAACAGTGTGAATCCCCCTCCTTTTGTTCTGTTTGCTAATCGGGCTTCGGGCTTCAGTGCTGATGACATGACTCAGATAAAACAGTACTGTAAAGGCATTGTCAGCTGGTCATAATAGTGGCAAGGGCATGGGCATGCAGGCCACTGTGTGACTCAGGCACAATTTGGACCTTCTGAGGTGACCCTAGGATACAGGAGTGGGGATCCAGGTGTGATAGGTTTAGAAAGAGAGAGTTTTGATGTGGCCTATTTACCATATGCCTTACCACCATCCCTACTAGTGCTGTAGTAGATGTGGTCTTTTGTGCCTAGAGGGACAACGCCTAGTCCAGCCCTGACTGGATTTCTGGTACTAGGCAGGATGGTGCTGATCACATAATCACCTCAATCCTAGAGCCAGGGGTTGCAGGTTTGTGTTTCCTGTGCAGGACAGCATCTCCCTCTCATTGTGCACAGTGGAAGGTGACCAGCTGGCCTCACCATTAGCACTGAGCTCATAGCAGGCAGGAGATTTGTGTCTCCTTGCCCTGCAGGAACTGCCAGCAATCACATTCCTAAAGCTCCACAGAGGACACTGCCTTGCTCATTGTTGCCACTCTTGCTGAGAGAGATGCTCCCCATCAGAAATGTGAGTGCAGCAGGAGATATACATCCCAAGCGGCACAAAAGAGGTAATGTGGTACCCAATGACCTTCACAGATGAAGCAAACAGCTGAGCTGAAAAAACTGTCATAAGTATTTGCATCTCTAGCAAAGTTAATGGAGAAAGAGGAATGCTGTCTTAGAAGATGAAGCAGTATATGGACAGATTTCAGAAAGGTAGGAAATTGTATAGGGGTGGCAGAGCTTATTCAGAGCTACTAACTCAGTATGGATGTATGATTTGCTTGTTGAGGAGTTACTGAATCTCTTCCCAATGGAAATGTTTGGCTCTGGAGATAGACTGGATGCTGGTAAACCCCAGGTTAGGGCAAGGTCCTCCCTGCAGGCCTGCTCATTCTGCTGCTTGGGGCATTCAGCTGGCTGGTGCAGCTCCATCCTTCAGGCTCACAGATGGTAAAAGGAATCAAGCCAGACTGAATGCTTGCTGGGGACACAGATGTGCTCTGAAGATTGCTTTAGTATTTATATGAAACAACTGCTTTTTATTAAGTGTTGAAACTAATAATAAATAATTATAAATTATTTTAGTGTATTAAATTGTTGACATAACACAACACAAATATTTCTTAGGAGAGTGAATAAACATATAAAGCTATATTACTTTATAAATTAATTCATTAGTATTTATTACAATTGCAATCAATTATTAAGCATTATGGTGACTTGGAGACTGGATTTTTTTTGCTACTATCAATAATTTTAATTACCAACTTTAAGTACTGGTTATTTCCCACACACATCCCATGGCACTAATTTTTATACAGCTTCTAAAAATGCACAGTGTTTTTGGTTTGGGTAGCTTTGTAGTACATCACAAATTGCTGAAAATAGTTTCCTAGTTGTTAAGTGGAAATAGAAGCTCTGGTGCTCTTTATCTCTCCAAAGTTTTATGCATCATATCCAAAACACCAAGAGGCCAAGTTTGCCCATGTAACCAATTTTTAGGTCCTTCATGCCATCAAACAAAAGATTGTATACTCAAAAGCTTACACACAATTTGTCTAACAACACATAGTATCTAGAAGAGGTTGCCCAGGGAAGTTGTGGATGCCCCATCCCTGGAAGTGTTCAAGGCCAGGCTGGATGGGGCTCTGAGCAGCCTGGTCTAGTGGAAGGTGTCCCTGTTCACAGTAGAGGATTTAGAACTGGAATACCTTAAAGTTTGCTTTCAAACCAAACCATTGTATTCTTATTGCCTCAAGGGTGTCTGTAGATTGTGATGGTCTCACTGCTGGACCTATAATTATTTCTGATGCTGACTTGGTTGGCCCTACTACGCTCTTCTAGACGTCCAACAACTAGACTTATTACAAAGTATTCAGACAGTCTATTTTCAGGTATCTTATTTTGTTAAACAGATACAGAACCTGAATGTATTTTTTGAGTTGTTATCACAGGTCTTCAATCCTCACATCTCTAGTTCTTTTCCGTTGAGCCTCCTCTAGCACTCCTACACTCTGATCTCTCAGGTTGTTGATTCTGACTCCTTAGCTACCTGGCTGATGTGTTGTGCTTCAGATGTAAGCACAGATGTAAGCATTTTCACTCTCAACTGCCACACTTAATTTCGTGTACAGTATCTCAGTAGACATGGGGATGCCTGGGCAGCTGTACCCCTGGCCCCACCCTTCCTTACCCTCTTCTATGGTACTGCAGCATCCCCTGAACTCCAGTTATCCCTACAGCCTTCCACAGGTCCTCTGCTGATGGGAGTAGTGGGAGCTGGGTGTTGTTGCCATCCCTTCAGTGCTCAGGTGATCAGTCTAGGCCCTGTAGCCGCAGTGAATGAAGGTGTTAACGAGGACACCTGAATTGATTTGGTGTTGATACTCAGCTGTTGAACCAATCATCAGACTATAAAAGCAGTGAGGTGGATTAACAAAGTATTTTGCATATTGCTTGGGAGCAAAGGCATTGTCTGTGCATGGTAGGGTTGCTTTATAGTACCTTGTAAAACGCTTTATGCTAGAGCAAAGCATAGTTATTCTAGCTTTACTAGAAGTAGTTACATTTTTACACATTTTTAATTATTTCAGTGCTACTGAATGAATAGATTGTGGATGTTCTAAATAGGTTTGCCTATCTGGAGGGAGTCGGGGGGGGATGTCATAACTGAGCTTTTATAAAGTTGCTCATTTTTTTTTCCTTGTATTCTCAACACAGAGAAATGAATGAATTTCTCGTGGAAGGTGGTCTATGGACAACTCCTTTCTATCTTCACAAGTCCTGGAGAAACAGCAGTGGATTTCCCTGCCTTACTTCATCCCCAGGCTGGTCCCCTGCATACGTCCCTCACATAAGGAGCTCTGTTTGATTGCTCTCCTTCTTTTCTGTTGAGAACATCCAAGGTGAGTGTTTGCTTCAAAGGGTTTTTTTCCCCCATTCAAAGTGGTTAGTCATTGAATAGGTATGACCAGGTCAGCAGATACAGATCTACAAATGTTGATCTGGTAGGATAGCTTATATTGCCAATAAGTGTGCAATTTTACTGATGGTACCTAAACAATCATTTTAAGTTGAAGTATTTTCTAACCAGCAATATAACAAGTTGCCTGGAATTTGCTATATAAGATTATATATGATAGATATGCCTTGATTCAGCAGAAATATAACTTTATAAAATCAGTTTTTGTCATGCTTTTAGTCCTGATGAATTTACAGCAGTATTTTCCCTCTAGCAGAACTTGACTGAGATATTTTGCCTTCCATTATAACAATTAAATTTCTTTTACACATTTTAACCAGTAATTTGTTGCAAAGCACTTTGATATGCTCTGTTCAGATGGAAGACATCATAGAAGGATTTTATTGCTGTCAAAATGGAGTGAATGCTTAAAAACATAAATAATAATTTGAATTTAGAAATAACTTGGCTTTAGCTGTCTTTATACTGTTGTTGCTCAATGCAGCACTCTTTGAAAGACTTGGTCACAATCTGGAACCCTGCTGTGCTAGAAGATGTATTGACACTGGACAAAAAGGTAGCACTGCTATGAAGTGCTTTCAGTTTTCCCATAAACACTTATGCAATTAAGTTGGAGGCTCCATTTGTTTGCTTGTTTTAGTGCTTGCTCTGGCTTTTTTGTTTTCCTCTTTCATGAATGATAATGAAAATTTATATTGAATGCACATGTTTTAACTGTCTAGAATACACCTAGGCAACACATGAAGGCTGTTTCCACTGAAGTTAAGGAAAACCCTTCTCTTTATTTCTTTTGTCTGCAGATTTCTTTGACTATCTTACTTCATGTTCTTAACATATGTACAAAAAATACGTAAAGCTGAATGAGGTTAAGTGGCTAGAAGTATATTTCAAAAGAGACATAGTCATCCTCAACCTCTTCTAAGCAGTCCTTTCCTGACCTTCAAAACCAGAACTATAGAATGTGGCATTTTCAGATAATGAAAAAAGCTGTGGCTGTTTCATTGCTAGTGCTTGTGTTGTGTGGGTAATTGTTCTGTAACATTGGAGGCAAAATTAGAAAACCAAAGTCATCGGTGATAAAAAAGCAACAGAAGCCACAAACCTGCCACTGGGGGAATTTATAGCAGAGAACTGACACAGAAGGGTGAAGCATATTCATGATGCGAGGGTCAATCTCATTCACTTTGTCTTGGCCCAAGCTATGTTTCCACCTGTTGCTTTCTGCGCCTGTGAATTCCCCAAAACTGCCCTAAGTATGAAACTAATCTGTTTTGGTCTGTAAGCAGTATTTCAATCTTTTAGGCTTGGAGATACTTGTTCTGCTTATTAATTTTGTGCTTTAGGTGAATACAGATGGTGAGATAGGGCAAGAAGATTTATGTTGAGATTTATTGAGGGAGCCTATTTTTCCCCTCCTGGCTGACATCAATAGGGTTGTGTGGTCTATTCTCTTGGTCACAAAGTGCACCCTGAGAAAGTACGGAGAGGGCCCTGATTGCAGTCCTGCCTTCGAGCAGGTCACAACTCCATTGTTCTGGAACAATAGAGGTTTTATAAACAAAGTCTTGACTAGAAAGATTGTGAGTTATGATACTACAGAGAGCTTTGCTGAAAGCAAAACAAGGCAAAAAAGAAACAGGGTAAGGCATAGAAAAATGCTTATAAACAATAAGTTAAATCTCAAGTTCTTGAGCAATATATTGATGACGGAGGAACTGTGCTACCTTACAGAATGCTGAGGTTAGTCTGTTAGTGTTTACACCACACAGTGTACATGCTGCAAAATTACAGTGAAAATAAATGCATAGACACACAAGTACTTAAAAATCTGTTTACTACTGGCTTCAAAGGAGATTGCTTGCATGTTTCAAGTTAGGCATAAACATAGGCTTCCTGTTGGGGACCTGGAAGAGGCTGTGGATGATGCTCTCTCCCTGCACTGTCTATCACAGTCATCTCATGGTCCCTTCCGTTACTATTTCCAATGGCCACCTGTTGCCTTTCATCATAAATTGAGTGCTACCCCTGCAAACTCTCCCCTTGGCAAGGCCTGCTGCCTACTCATGTGGCAGTATTTTTGCAATACTGGAACTTACTCTTTTGAAGCATGACTGTCTTTTCACTTCACAACTTGCAGTACCTGGTGTAACAGGTGCCCTGTGGACGTAGAGCAATGTGAGTAATGGGTGGAACAAGTAAAGGATGCTCTGAGAAATCCAGAGCAAGAAAGGAAGCCTCTTGAATTCAAGCAGCTCATGTATTGAAGGTATTCAGACTTGTATATATGTGAAATTAAAATTAATCCAACTATTAATTTATCTTTGTGCACAGATATTTACAGATATTACATGGTCTTTTTATCAAGGTATTATTCAGTAGAGAGGAAATTAGCATTTCAATCCATCCGACCCAAACCAAGAAAGTTTCCCTCTTTGGTACTAGCCTAGAAACATTATTTTTTCTTCTCTTCCCTCTCAGAACTGTAGGTATCTGAAAAAGTAAGCTCATATTACTTTGTTTTATGAGCTGCTAAAGTTTCTAATTTTGGTTGTTAGTGCCCAGAGGATGAGTAATCAGTTATTAAGCTAATCAGCCTTATGTTGTAGTGCATCAGTTTGACGAGGTTAATGTTAAAAATCTGGCATAAGTATTTGCAACCTTCCTGTGTTAGCAGAATGTAATGCTTTTCTATGTGAAGATCAATGTAACAAGCAGAATTAATCCAAGACTGAGAGGAGAGAGGGAGGGGGGTCATGGCAGAAGGGATTGAAACTCCGTGTGTACTAGACTTCCTCCTCTATAGCTATGGCAAGTGATTATTACCAAAGAAAGGATTCAGCATGTATTCCAGTAAAGCAGGTGGTCAGAATGTTAGGCAATAACAATTTAGGAACTGCTGCTTTTCTGCTCTCTTTTTAATGCATCTGTAAAGAACATCCAAGAGGGCTGTGTGCAACTTTTCAGAAGCATTATAATGAACTTGCTCTCATTTGTTAATAAGGGGATAATGGAAGATTAAAAGTGTTCTGCTATTTTGTCTTGCTTTTAAACTAAATTTTTAGTATATGATATCTGCTTACTCAAACTGTGAAGCAAGTATTTAGATAAAAGGCAGGTAACTAGGACAGGACTGAAAATTAATTATACAGGAAAACACTGCAGTTCAAGTTTCTAGGAGGTGGAGCCCAGAGACTCTTGGAATTACATTAGTTCCAATGAGCATGTTTTTACCCCAAAACTAGATGCCAGAGTTTCTGCATCAGGCTTGTTTGAGAGGTGGAGGCTGTCCAGGTTTTTCAAGCTGAATTTTGCATTCTGCAGCCCTAATCAGTCTGAAGCTAATTAGCAGCCTCTACACAAGAAGGCCACAAGTCATTAATCACAGGAGATGAGAGCAGTCAGCCCCCCATCCTTGACATTTCAAGAAAAGTTTTCTCTCGCGCTTGTTTTTTTGTGATGGGGCTTCAAAAGTCGCACGATTGCTTTTCGTGGTCAATAGTGTGTGAAGTAGAAGCCATGTCTTGATGTGACAGACAAGGGACCACTGTTCGAAGACCTATTGGACTCTTTTTTATTTCTTTTTTCCTCCTTCTCCCTTTCTAAATGCTGTCCTCTAATAGAATGGAGTCAACTGATGACTTTATTTGCTTTGAGTTGAAGCATAGTTCAGCTGGGAATAAAAAGAAGTTTTAACAAGTATGATTTTTGTTAGAGCAAAATTCAAGTTTTTATAAAGCTGCTTAGTTCTTTTTAAAAGTTACAATCCTTTCTTATGCGCAGCTAATGAGGAATGAAAGTCCTTTCACATGCCTAATGCAGTTTAGTACAGTGTGTCTTGAAATCCAATGCTAACAGCTGCAGGCTAAGAACTAGGAAACCCTTGCAGGAAAAAAAAATAACATTTCTTGAGGCTGTTGTTCAAACTTCTTACAAACAACTTGGAGAAGTAAATTTTAATAATAGGTTTGTTGTATTTAATGATGCTGAGAATTACACAGTGTGTTATATTTTATTCTCTGGGCAAATCATGTGTAATTCTATCTGTATAACTCCCACAATAAGGGATGGGTAGTGTCTGTCTGTCTGTCTAGCAAGTCTTACTGCATGGATGCCCATAGCATGTCCTTGCACCTGTTGATAGCATCACTGTTTCAGGCTCAAATGTTTACTACAATATTATGGCCATTTCAGAGCTTCTGGCCAGGATAGTGAGAAGAGGAGGTGTTTTTATAAGTAACAAATACAGTTCATACAGCGTTCTTTTGTTAATCATTGAATTTTCACTATGAGCAAAACTGTTGTGTTGAAGGATAGGTTTTAGAAATATTTCTTGAAGACCTAAATGTCTCTCTCAAGGCCTCTTTTTTATCCTATTGAGTTATATGGACTTTGTTGATTTACTTAAGCAATTGGAATAACACTCAAAGTAGGTAATGGGCTTTTGTCTGTACAACTCTCCAGGAGCTCCTTGTTCTACCAGGCACTATACCAAACTCAACATCCATCCCTGTACCTGGAGTTGCCTGCTGCAGACTGGGAGTGGCTTTTTAGGTGTTAGCTCAAGCAGCAAAGCTGTATGGTGACAAAGCATGGCACAGCACTGCCAACAGCCTGGGCACACTAAGGTCTAGTGCTCCTCTATGAGCAGTGCCAGTTGTGCTTTGGTTTGCTTATGTCTCCTGTTTGGAGAGTTAAAATGATGTTGAAAGGCTGTTTGGTTTGGGATTTTGTCATTGTTATGTTTGTTTCTTTTCCTGTTACCAGTCCTTGAGATAAAGACTGAAAATGAGGAAAGAAAAGTTCCATTAGGAGGCTTAAACAAATTAAACCAGCGCTCTGTCTCTAGAAGTTCAGCTGTCTATAGCTGTAATATGGCTGTAAGTTATTGCATTTACTTCTCTGAATCACCAGTAGATCTGGTCCTTGCACTGCTGCTCTATTTCAGTAAGCATGATGTCTTCAAGGTGCTTCTTGTGCACAGTCTCTGCATCTGAGGAGGTCATGAGATGGTCACTTTAGGTGACAACAGGAGATTAACCCAGTCATGAGCCTGTGATTGAAAATTTAGCTCTAGATAAGACTTCAGCATGAGAAGGCCTGTGTTTTGATGCCTGAGTGGTGTACCTTTATGTGTTGTTTCCTTCTGGTACCAAGGTTGTGAAGCCCTGTTAAGTACCACCTTTTCATTGTACTTTTTTCTATCCCCTCCTTTAAACATGCATATTCCCATGCTCACTCCTTGCTTTCCAGTACTCTGTTTCTGAAATGTGAGCCCAGTGATATTCCAGTTCACACCTGGCTTTCTGTGCTGGCCTGAGTGGGCCTGGCAATTGGGCATCACTAATAAAAAAAGGCACCATGCAGAAACTTGAGCAAAAAAAATGGTATGAGCACTGAAAGAGCCAGTAAATTCCTCCTGTCACATCAGAGAAACTGTACATCCCTTGAAAAATTCCTGTTATATATCTTTAAACCATAGACCACAGCACTGGTTGTGTTCTAGAGTACCAACTCTTACGTTTCAGTAAGAGGCCATTTTCTTTCTTTTTGTCTCTAATACTGGGGGTGGGGAGTGGGTGGGAGATGGGGATGGGAATATGATATGCATCTACATAAAAATAAATTTGTAGTGAAATCACATTAAGGATTTGACTAAGCCCACACAAGCAGAGAGTTAAGACTGATATTCTGTCATTACCTCAGCTCATTACATCTTGGGGTTTTGTTACTCATGTAGTCTGTAAGATCACCCGCTCTCTGGAGAATCCTATACTACCTGGAAACAAAGGGAAGTGTTATGTTGTAGCTTTACCTCTGAAATTTCCTTGCTTTGCCAACTTTCCTCAGTGTTACCATAAAACAGTTCTTGGTGACTTATATGTATTAATGGCATTAATTAAACTATCAGTACAGCTGAATGGGAGAAAATGTGTCTTCTGAACTTGTTTCTTGAATAGGAGTAAATGCCTCATTAATCTTAAGCATCAACTCAAGAACACTGTGTTTGTTAGATAGAATAATAAATGACTTTACAGGAAATACACAATAGCAGATGCTGGAATGCATCCATTCATTAGTCACTGTGCATAAATATCCCCTTATTTCCATGAAGAGACATTTAATGGAGGGCCAGTCTGACAAACATGTGCAGGTTTTCACTCACTCATCGAGAAAATGGAAGGAGAAAATGTCATACAGATTTGCCTGCTGAACACAAAGTATCACATACCTTATGTGTGCTTTTTCTGCTCCTTGCCCATCTTTCATCAGATTGAAATGTGTGTTAAGAAAAGGCAAAACTGTTGGACAGGTTTTGGAAGCCCAAAAGGCATTACAGTTATTTCTACTTCTTGGTTGCAAAGTCTGGGTCACTGCTGTGTCACTTGGAGGCAATCACCAACTTTACTTGAAGCCCAGTTGAGTGTCTGGTGAAGTCAAAGGAAGGCTATTTGCTTCAAAACCGTAAAAGAAAATATTGTTGGGTTTGTTTTTAATCATTGCTCCCAAGATACTAGGAAACAAGCAAAGAAGCCTATTTCAGTGAATAATAGTGAATGTAGAAAAAAAAAAGTTGCTCCACTCCCACAACCCCTGCTGTCTGTTAGCTTTTGTAAGCTTATATGTATTTCCTAGTCTTGTAAAGTAACCGAGACAATGAAGCCCCTCTGCAAACAGGAGCATCTCCAATGATTCAAAAGAAAGTGTAGTCTGTATATTAATTGTTTTGCTTTCTTCCCCACGTAATTGGTTAGAACTACTGTTTTTCACAAATTGTTGATTCAATGCACAAGCATATTAGATGTGTTGCAGGAATGCCTAAATAATTTGCTTGGTATGTGCAATTGTCCCTCAATGCATGCAATAATGAAATGGTCACATTATAGCATAATTGTTCTTAGAGCACAGTAACAGTGTTTGGATGTCATGATGTGTTTGAAGACTGTCAGGTTTCTAAGCCTAAACTGACCAGAATTAGGAAATCTGGATTTATGAAACAAATTCTTAAACTGGTGATTGCAGTGTGTACCAAAGGTATCAATGTCCTATACCAGCAGCTATCCCCATCAAGAAATCTTCCATCTAAGCATTCAAGTGCCTTGTGCCAATGGATTCTTCACAGGTGTCACAATGCTTCTCTCTGTGTTAGTATTCTGATTAGAATACTAATCAGGGTGCTTGGCTTTGGGCCTGCACAGACTCAGCCTCATAACACAGGGGAGGACAAAGTTTAGTTTCTTATCCTGGAAGTTGCTGAATAAGTATGGATTTGAAAAACTTCTATGCATGATTTGGTGAATCTTCTCATCTGAATTTAGAGCTTGGCAATGCTTTATGGTATTGTTAAATCCAATGCTTTGGACCAAAATTTCAAGCTGGGTATTGTGGTAACTTGGGTGGTTATTTTTCTACTGGCCTAAATTTGCAGTCTTTGCTCAGAAGTCCTACTTGCATGAACAAACACCAGTTTGCTTACAAAATTAGAGCCATAGATCAGCAGTGAGTTACTAACAAAGTTGAGGAAGGAAGAGTTTTGTTTCAAAGTAATATATAACGATAATAGCAGCCTAAATTTTCAGAAGTGACCAGTGAGTTTTGAAATAGAAAGTACCAGCAAGCTTGCTGTTTCTTCAAGTCTGTCATCAGACAAATAGCTCCACTTCAGCTCATCACAAAACTTACTGCTAGGCTAATAGTTCACTAATAATGGCAGAAAATATTGCTACTTTATGAAGTGTGATGCAAATATAAGTTTCTAAGCAATTTTTCACCGTTAAAGATCCCAAAAGAACTAAAGAATTTTCCCTTTTGTGATTGTAAGATTCCTTCTGAGGTACCTTACATTTTTCCTGAATCATACTCCTGGTATGGTTTCATGTGGGTAGGTACACCAGCACCAGGATTTGCAAGTTCACATCCTTCAAAAATCTGTTCTCTTGGTGTACTACAATTCTATTTCTATCCTAGGAGCAGCTACATTCCTTTGATCAGCAAAAACCCTTTCAATATATACAACAACATTAAACTGAATTACCTTAACATTGATTAGACAGGTATGAGGATAATAAAACATGGCATTGCCCTTTTCTCCTAAGAGGTCAGTCATCCTACACAATGGTAATGAATAGTTTCCACGGTTGATCCCAAGAGGTCAAGCCAGAGAACTCCTGTTGGAGGAGAAAGGCAGAGTCATTCTTTACAACTGGAATGCTGGGTGGGAATCCTCTGGACTCCATCTGGAACAGCTTTGACCAAACAAAGGCCCCAAATCTGCTTGCAGTGCAGTCAGTAGGAATACTGCCACAGCATTCCTTGGGAGCAACATTAGGCTTCGATTATGGTCACAGCAAGAGCGTAGTGCATGCACAGCTGCCAAAAAATATTAACAAATAATGCTAAAAAAGCTTGTGTCTGCTTTCATTTCTTTTTGCTTTTCTTTAAGGCAACTAGCAGAAAACATTTTCATCTGTCCAGAATGAGAACTAAAATAAAGGTTTGCTGCCCAAACTTCATCTGCTTCCCAAGACAGGTCAGAAAATTCATGGCTTTCAAAGTGCTCTGAGTCACTGTCCCATCCTGCAAACACAGGATTATGCAAGGGCCTCGACAGCTGCTGGTGCTGTCCCCCAGGCCTCTGGGTGAAGCCCAGCTCTGCTGATTGCAGCCTGCCCTGCCCTTTCCCCCTCTGCACCACAGAGTCTAGCCTGGGAGTGCTTGAACTTCTCTTTTACAGCCAGGTATGCTGTTGGAGAGAACTCAGCAAAATAACAGTCCAGGGGCCAGACTGTGGCCTAGAGTCTCTAGGGCCAAAGAGCACTAGCACCTTTTGTAAAGCTTTTTCCCACACACATTCTCCTTATGAATTTGATGCATCTCCTCTCTATCCTTTGTGTTAGTTCTGCCTGAACATTTTTTTATTAGTATTTCACAGCATGTGTGCTCACAGCAACGTTCTGCTGTTGTAACCTTTGATGAACTAGCTTTGCAAATCAGAATAACCTTAACTTGGGAGGAGAAGATAAGGCAGAATTGTTGGTGCTCAATTCTTTCTTGCCTGAAACAAACAAATGTGTAGGCAGACTCTAGAACTTGTTGATTATTGAGAGGGCTAGAAATTAAACAAAATATTGTACAGTGGGAAGAATAAACTGCAGAAGAGTTCCCTTAAAACACACTGTGGACAGCTTATTTCCATTAGATTAAAGGAAAAATGGCATCAGTTATGTTGTAGAGCTTCCTAGTTATGTTTTATTTATAGACATTGAAGTCATGTTCCTGAGGTCAACAAGTTTTTGTATCTTTAATTTCAATGGAAGTACAGTAATATTTAAAAATGCTTTTTCTAGAGGCTTCCATAAATATTCCTTTCCCGTGAAGCCTTTTACAAAAACTATAACAGATTTTCCTTCTCCATAAGAATGAATTTAAGACCATCAGAGATGTCTCTTTGTTTGTCAATTTTCTAGCTGTATAATCCAGTCTTTAATGCTGACCACAGTGTGAATGCTGAGGCTTTGAGTCTGGAGTGTTTTGTACTTTGTCCCATGATGTTTCTTCCATAGGCTCCAAAGGAGAGACCTTTCCCAAAGTGAAAATTGTGAAAGTAGGGTGCTGCTTCTCTAAAGGCAAGTCAGGATAATCAGTGAGGTATGAGAAATAGAAGGCCAAAAGCCAAAATGAATGTTGCCTGGTTTTATGATTGAAAATGTTTTGTGTAGATAATGGTGAAAACATAAGCATGTAAATAGCTGCTGATAAAAAAAGAACTCATTGTAACTAGATTAAATGTCTTAGGTTTCTAATTCTATAAAGACTATTCAGAAGCATATAAAAATTTATGAGTAATTCCAGACTGATCAGTATCTTTGCATCATATCAGCCTAGGGAAGCAAATGTAAAACCAAATAGTTCTGACTTGCAGGGTTTTAGGTCCACTTTGTTTGCAGTTTCAAAATGTGGCACAAACTTCAGAGCAATTTAGAACAAAGCTGTAGCATCCTTACATCTTAGATGATTCACTCCAGCTATTCCAGAGTCATCAAGAGATTGTGTTGGATGTAGAAATTGGTGAATTTAATTTCATGTCTTTTGGAAATACCTTTCCAACCCCTCAAAGTGGAGAAGGGTACATGTTTACTCACTCCCTCCTTCTCTGTGCTTACATAGACAAGTATCTGCGGTCTCTTAACTGTTCTGTCAGTCCTCTTTAAGGCAAACATCAGGGTACTATGAAATATGGAAACCAAAAAACATGCTTGGGATAATGAAGGGAGAGAGAAGAGCCTCAGCTGAGCTATTTGGCCGTGGCTGGTTTGCTAGGGTGCTGTAGGATATCATGACCATCTGTGGTGTCTGAGGACCTCAAAGAGGACATAGATGTACAATCCCTACGTACTCAGCTTCAGATCAAGTAGGTGACAGAGAAGGTGGTAGGGGTGTATCTAGATGCAGTGAAGGAGGGCTCCTACCCTCTACTAGTGGCTCTTCAGTGTGACTCATTACATGCCTCAAAAAAATGGTATGACACTGTGCTTTTGATCTTTATGTACAAGCAAATATGCATTCACTTTGCATATTTGTTTTGCATAGGCAATTGGCATGCAGAATTAGTTGTGGTGTGCTCTTGCAGAGAAACACACAAAGAATTGCAGCTGTGCATGGCATGGTATCAGTGGCACACGCTATGTAATTTGCATGCAGAGCGCTGACACTGTGATCTTGGTGTGCTGTGCTTTACATCTTGATCCCACCTCTGCTTTTAAGTGCATATCTATCAGTCTAGTTGTGCTGGCTGTCAAGCAGTGGGTGAGCCATGCTCTTGCTGTGTCTGTCCAGCTTCTAGAGCTAAACCCTCCCACTTCTGCCCTAGGAGTTCAAGGACTGACACAATTCACACCCCTGATACGAAATCATGAAAGATGAGGCACTCTGCTTCCACATCTCCCCATCCGCCCCTCATGCAGCTCACGAGCACAAATTAAGTCTGTGACTGAGTCACATTTTGACTTGAATTCAGCAAAGCACTCACTTGGGCTTGCTCTTAAGTATGTGGGTAATCTGCTGCTATTGAGCAACTTAATCGCACCATCTTTAGGGGGCACTAAGCATGTGTTCGGATGCTGAAATGAGGTCTTGGGGGTTTTTTGAATAAATTCATGCTTAGCTATAAGTACAAACAAATGTTAGCGTACATGGTTAACGATGCTCTAGCTGGAATTGCTCATCCTTGTATCTGTACATCAGAGTGTAATTTTAATTAGAGTTTCATTATCTTTTCATTTATTTTCTTCAGCAAGTAAATTTATACCTTGCTGTAAGTTTTCTTGGGAGTATAAATTAAAATAACATTATTAACATTATCTTTCCTAATTTGTGTATCTACATTTATTTATCTGTGTTTTTCATTAGTCATAATGAAGCATCTTTGGAGAAATTGTGCAACTAATCTATGTACAGAAAAACATAATGCTAAACAATATCATTATTAAAATGAGAGGCTGTTTCTGATTTACTGAATAGAAAAATAATATAAATTTGTGATTAGGGTTTTTAATATATTTTAAAAATTATTTTCAGGGACAGTTGCCCGCATAATAAGCATTTAAGTAAAAAAGAATTCTGACTCTGACCTTGGAAATGAAATTATTCAAAAATGATACTGAAAATTTTTTGTTCCAAATTCACATGTTAATGCAACCTAATGCCAACCTAATTTATAATTATTTAATAATTCATTATGGAAATTAATCTCTTGTGGAAGATATTTGTGGGAAGAAGTTTGATATGAGCATTTTTAAAAACTCTAGGGAACTTGATTGTCTAAATTTTTCTACTGGAGTGAGTTATTTCTTAGACATTGTGCTATATCCTAAATAACTTTAAAATTTGTGTTTCTACTGACACATTTTGAGTCTGAATAAGTACTTTAAAATCATTCATCAATATATGAGACAAGTGGAAAAGCAGTATGAGCCTTACTGTGTACAGCAGAAGCCTCAAGCACAGGGAAACAAGAGACAATGAATTTAGGCAAAGTGACCAATTATTTGAAGGATCAAATTTTTGTATGCTTTACTTCAAATGTCTTAAGAAGTCAGTTTTTCTGTACTGGACATGTATAAACTTTTTCTGCATCTTTTTTCATTTTTCACCACTCTGTGAATTATTTCAAAGCTTTGCTTAGCCAGCATCCAGATCACAATGGGCAGTTCTTTTGTGATATTTCTGCTCTGTGGTTGTGAGTTAGTCTCACTCTGCCTGAGCTGAGCCTCACTCCTTTGAAGCATCTAAAAGCTCATAAGACATTTTCTCCTTTTGTTCTTCAATTTTCATAGGTTTTTTGGATGACTACTAATGTTGCTGTACATAGAGTCTTCTGAGATGCACATCACTCAGAGAATGATAAACTATCTACTCCATCCTCTTTTAGGTTCCATATTATAAAAATATTCTCTTTGGTTCTATTTTTTCCCCCCCTCTTTCTCCTTTAAGTCTTTTTTGTATCTCCGAAGTATCAAGCCTTGCTGCAGAGTTAGTAAACGTTTCCTATTTTACTTCCCACATGGCAAAGTGCCTTTCACTGAGACATGATAGGCAGTCACAGATGGTCTCTGCAGAAGTCACATGATTCTTCTTGTGGGTGTCTAATGGTGGACCAGGTACTGAGGGATTAGAGGTGCAGTAAGATGCCAGGGGCTAAAGCTAATTGTTACAATTGCTTTTCTGCAGAATGATCTTGGACCGGAGGATACCACTGGGTTGAGTAATGGGGCTTGGAACAGTGAAAACCTTGTTAGGAGGGTTAGAACCACCTCAACAAAGTGCATAGCTGGTATTTACCAGGATTGTGTTTTTTGTTCTGCATGACCAGAAAGTGGTGGTAGCATGGGTGATGAACTCTGCCTTGTCATTTTAGAACTCTGTTAGGGTCCTTCTTTGGCTAAATTCCATGTTATATTCCTCCAGGCAGTCACAATGTTGACTATGAAATAAGTAAGTGTGTTGCAATGATAACCTTAGACTTAACAAGCGCCTGTGTCTCCTATAAGTGGCAAAGTATTATTTCTATTTCCCAACTTGAAGGAGCCATTCAGCTTCAAGTCTCTTCAGAATAATGTAACATGCAGCAGAAACTGGCTAAACCAGGTTTACAGAACTTTTGCAAATATTTTAAACGTTTTCCCTTTCTAAGCCACACAAGTCTTGCCTGAGGCACCATTCCTAAAATAAAATTAGGCTTCTGAAAGATTTATTGTGTGCTTTTGGAATTCAGCATAGTTGTCTTTTGCTTGTTCACATAATGAGGCAGTTGTGAAACTCTGACTCAGGGGTGAACTAAGCCCTCTTCAAAACGGGGACAAATGAGAATGTGTGGTCACACATGTAACTTCATCATAGAACTGAGTCTCTGTATGCAGTACAGAGTGGGCTAGAGAAGGGTTTTGAAGGGCTGCCTGCTTTATCCACTCCTCCTGTATTTGCTGGGGGGCCTGCTATAGTCTACAGGTATTCATGAAACAACTGATGCTATATATGGAGTCACAAAAGCAAGTGGAAGCAGGTCTGTGTGGTCCCTAATGATGACTGCCCTGTCCCCTGACACAGCTTGTTCTTGCCTGTAGTGACATTCTGATCTTTCTTATTTAATTGCCCCTGTGTTGGCTCTGGTTCGTAGTAGGGGGTGATTAGAGAACCGTGTTTCCCTGCTGTGTTAAACAGTCTTGTCTTAAGTGAAGTGTACCCAGTGCATTGCATTTAGCGTTGTGTGTGTCACATAGGAAAAGACTGCAGCAGCATTTGAAGCCGTTTCAGTTGATTGGAGCTAAAAGACTAGAACTTCCTGCTGCTACTGCCACTCCCAACTCCGTGCAATTTCAATGGGCTGTTTTGCTGAAATCAGCCCCCCTCTGGGTTGTTTACTCATGAAAACTGTTTTTGCGATATAGGAGCCATCAAATGCATTTCCAAATGTGGAATAAGCTTCAAACTACATCCAGGAAAGGGCATGTATTTGTGCACACAGACTAAGATGCTTTTTCAGTGGAGTCTTTCAATAAGCATTCTACAAAGTGTCAGTTTTTTCCAGAGTGGTGCTTGCCATAAAATGGATTAGATTCAGGTGGCTTAAAGAAAGTAAAACTGTTCCTATGCTGCACCTAATTCTTTTCCTTTGTCTTCCTGTGCAAACACAAATAACTAATGCTGGCAAACAGTGAATTGCAGTGAGCAGTGGAAGTGCTAAATGGTAGCAACACTTAAAACATTGCTGAAATTCAAAAGAGCAGCTGTTAGACATTTAAACCTATCATTCTCTTCTGAACATACATCAAATTTACTTCATAGCACTGTCATAAAAATGTATGAGAATGTAAATGCTTGAGTGACCCATTAATCTTTTGAGTAGTAAACATAAAATCTTCTTAACCCCAGTGATGATATACCCATACTTTATTTTGAATGAGGGCTTTATCATAGAAGTAAAGATGTTCTGTGTCTTTCTGTGATGTATAAGTAAGAGCAAATTAATATTAAAGTCTGATGTCTATGAAAAGTGTGCCATTATATTGATTGCAATATGAAGATATATGTAGTGATCAAAGCTACACTCAATTTCTGATGAGCACAGAAATCTAATAATAAATACACAAAGAGTATAAGCTCGTTACTCATTGATGGCAGTCACCAGTCTGATGCTGTTATCATTATTATTTACTAACTAACTCAATAATGAGTGTTTGTTCTTACAGAATTGTCCATAAAACTTTCCTTTTTATGTGTGTCAAATGATAAAAATGCCTTCTAAGCTGTCTTTGTGGTGAAAATACACCCTTACATATTGAAAGTGTTGGTTGGTTGTTTCCATGCATAGGCCAGTCAGTTTGTCTCAACCAAGCAAACGGGCCATTTACATCATGGTGAATTCTGCTTGAATATGGAGTAGGAAAAAAAAGCTTGGCTCCAAGTTGGGAGCGCTACTATTTGATTTATTCCAATCCTTCTGTATTCCTTCCACTGTCTCTTGAAACCACATTTGAAAAAAATTCTGAATAGCCTTTAAAGGGAAAAGGTACTGCTCATGAACAACAAACTGTTTTTGTTGAAGAGCTAGATTTAGCCATGATGGAAGTAGGAGAAATTTCATTAAACTTCTAAAGTTGTCCAGTTCAAAGCATTGTGCCCACAGGGTAAAAAACTGGGAGAGTTGGAAAACTTCTATTAAATAATCAATTTCATCTTCTCATCCAGCCAGGATTGTTTCCAGCAGTACACTGAGATTTCTTAAGCAATGGGACTTCGTGTGTGGGGAACTTAATTTATTCATAAGTCATTTCAATTTATTCATAAGTCATTTGAACCGTGTCCAAGTAAGCATGGGAAAACTTATGTCCATCAATTCCTAATGATACTTGGAGATGGAGGTGATTCCAACAGAGAACAAAAGAAAGAGGAGGGAAGGATAAAAATGATAAACCAGTATGTTAACAGAGTCAGATGAACTGTATTGGTTTAACTAAAGATGCAAACTAGCTACCAAGCTACATACTCCATGAGAGGCATAATAAATTATAAAAAAATAAATAATACTTTCTAATAAAAAGAAATTGCTGCTTGTGAAGGACACCAGATCTTATTAACTTTCAATTTGAGACAAAGTTTCTCTTGGTGTAGGGGCCTTGATGATAAGTCAAAAATATGATCTGAATTTGAAAAGCTTACCTTAAACTGAAAGGTAGATCGGAAAATTCAAGTCATGAGACAGAAGCAGTACACCAGAAAGTAGTCAGCCCAGACTTTCATGTGTTTTGGGACCCCCCTGCCAAAAACATCTTTAAAGTTAAATAGATATATCATTGGCACAATTAATGCATGTAGTAGTCTGTCTTGTCATCTTTCTTCAATATCTGTTTTTAAAATACCTTATTACTGCTGCATAGGTTTGGAGGACAAGGCTGGATGAAGGAAAATTGTTGAGGAGAGGTGGTATTGTGGAGAGTGGGTTGGGCAGTAGACCACATACTCTTCAGGTCAACCAGAGGCATCAGAGGCCAGGCTTACAGTATAGGCACTTGTACTTTTGTAGCACAAAGTCCTACAAAATCAGGTCCCAGCAAATTGGAATGACCTGGGATGGGTAAAGGGCTATTCAGTGAAGTGGTGTAAAAGTAAGTGAGAAAATGAGTTTTTCTGCTAGGTTCCTCAAATCTTCCCACACCCTGGACTTCCACTTCTATTTCACAGTCTGAGAGAAAAGGGAAAAAGCTTCTTCCCAGGCAATGCACTCTTCCTTTGCCACAGTTGCTCCCAGCAACAAATTCAAAACAAATACTGTTCTTTACCTGAGGGCAGCAGAATCAGTTTTGTCTACAGAGCTCTAATAAAACAAAATTTCATTCTTCACTATTACATTCATTACTTTCATAAAATCAGAGTTAGAATAGTTCTGAGTTGATTAATGCTTTTTCAAATGACTCCTCTTACTCTGTTTTGGTACCATGTGGTTAATTTGGGTGAGAAGTTAGGAAAACGTGGTTATGTGTTGTGCTGAGTATTCATAGAAAGTCTGTGGAGCATTGAAAAAATGACACTGTTGTAAGACAAGTTTTATAAAAACTACTCATTTTGACTTTGTCTTCCCAAAACTGTTCAAGTGTATTTAATGGTATTGCAGTATTCATGGTGGATGTAACTACATTCCTGGGGAAATTCCCACAGATCTTTCACTTTTTGAATAAGCTTGTATGACTCATAGCACCTGCAGGATATGGCTAGAAATGTTAGAACACCTGCCAGTGAGGTTAGGGACAACTTGAACATACTTGATGAGGTACTGTGAGGTCTAAGCCAGAACTATAAATAAAATGTCACTGAGATTAAGACTGCAGTACATTAAGGAAATGCAAAGGACAGGTTCTAGAGGTAGCAATGTTGATACAGGCATTGAAGAGAAGCAGTTCTACTTTCTATTTATCAATGTTTAACTTCTCATAAGAAAAGATTTCTCACTGCTTGATGGTGCTATTGCAGTCCTTGAAAGCTCAAGTAAAAATATCACTCTTACTGGAAAGACACTCATGAGTTCAACAGCATATTCATTAAGCAAAAGCAAAGAACTGCAGATAACAAAATAGATCTGACCCAACAAGCCCTTGCTAAGATCATATTAAAAAATGACAAAGCTGTCTGAATTTTGATATCAATCTTTCACACACACTGTAATTGAGACTGAGGTTTCATAGCCAGTGTATTCATGAGCCTCCACCTGGGCATGTCAGAGCTTGCATAATCTGTGTAGACTTTTGTGATATGTGTTTATTGAAGGCATAAATATTCTTCTGTTGCTTATTAAGAGGAGAACTCTAATTTAGAATGAGCAGCAATACTTAAAAATGTGTAACTCTTAAAAGAAATGCTTTCAGTAGACTACTGTGTCATACTGGGAAGAATTCCCTCTTAGTGTAGCACAAGTAAGTGTAGAGACATATGCCTGATGCTTCCTCCTGCAGCCAGGCTCGTGTCACTGCACATTACTTCTTCAAGCAGTGTCTGAGCTCTGCTCTGAAACATGGCTCTGTGGCTCTTTCCCTCAGCCCACTTCACACTGGAAGAACTCTCTTCAGGAGCTGAAAGTTGCCTCCTCTTTCCATTGTGAAATGAGACAATTGTCCCACACTAATGCACTTGTGCATGTGGGATCAGTTTAACACACAGAGAGTTGTCAAAATGTCACTGCAACTGTGCACAGAGTTATCCTCCCCTCGGATGCTTTCCCCAAAGTGCCACAGGCTGAGGACTCACCCGTGGTATCTTGTCCCTTGCTGAAGCCACAGAGTCAGTGTTGCCAGGAGGTGTCCAGGGTAGTGCCCAGGGCTGGAGTGGTCACTCTGGGCATCCTGCCTTGTAACTCTGTGAGGGAATAAGGCACGTGAATAGGGAAGAGCTTTTGATTTCCTTTAATTAAAATGGAGTTTGTATGAGCTCAGAAAAGACTGCATATATTTACATAAAGATACTATCTAACATACCTTCTTGGACATTCAAGTCTCCATAAAAATGCAGATGTTTCCCTCAGCTATGCATTTTCAGTATAGTTCTGATTTTGTGTTTATTTTTTGGTTACCCCAAGCAAGCCACACAAATGCAGACAAAAACCCAGATGGTCCCTAATATTATAGAGAAGAGCACAAAAGGAAACCTTTGTCTCACTCTTGCATACATGTTTTTCATTCCCAAATTGCAGGAAGGAACTGTCTTTTCTTGCCCATCGCTTCTACTAGCTAATATAGAAAGTTACTGAATGTATTGACTGTCGTGAAGTTCTTGATAAATACTACTCCATGGCATACTTAAAAACTGCTGTGACTCCCTGTTGAGAATCAATTCCTTTTTCTTTCTTTCAGACATTTTTCTTGTGAGTTTTTTCCTTTTTTTTTCTAGTCACCTTCTAGAGTTACCCAAGAACAATGAGTTAGTAGGACATTTTAATTAGATATAGGGAATGTTTCTTGAAATCAAAGAAGCCTGTAAACATGAAAATTTAGATGAGAAAACTGAACCTTAACTGTTACACCTGTCTAGTCAGGAAATAAAATACTTATTTAAAGTTTTAATTCAAAATTGCTCTCAACTCAGTTCCTCTTTCTTATAATATCTTTTACTATGGAATATTTTGAAACAAACTGTTTAAGACCAATAACTCTGCAGAAAGTATACAGTTGGAAAATGTGAATTATGAGTAGATTAGAGAAAAATCACTATCTGCTGGTCTGCAATTTGCTAGAATACAAAAAAAAGAGAGGAAATGTATTGAATATGTTATTTTTTTATGAATTATTTGTCCATTACAAATTGATGCCCTGCTTTTCTCATGGATCTGAGCCATATAGTATTTATAATTTTCTCTTTTTGTGCAGTTTATTAATATTATTTTTTTCAGTTTCTCCTTACTTGCAAATCCTTCTTTTACAGATTACAACATCTGCAGCTAGGTAGAAATATTTATCACTTGGGAACATAACATAAAGACATCTGAAGAGTGAGATTGGAGAACAATTGCTGATTGTGTCACTGATACTACAAAATTTAGAAATGCTAAATCTAAAATATAAATTTACAAGAAAATATATTGTAAGGCATACAGAATAATAAAGCTTCTCATACCTACCAATCACCTGAAGAACTAAGTTCCAGTTTATAATTAGGAACACATTTTTAAATTAGCCTTCACTGTTGTTTGTAAGCAATGTACAGGGCTACTGTGCTATGTGAAGATAACTATGTCCTTCTGTACAATTCATATTTTCTCTGTAGGGGATAAATATTTTTGCATGGTCTGGAGATATTAGAATATGTTCAGAAATCAATTCTATAGGTTTCTTCTCATGAAAAAAACAAATCCCAAACCTAAAAAGGGGCGACTCTTACTCAAATGTGTCTTTCAGCTTTTAAAGGTTAAGGTGGAGCCTTCCAAAATCCCATTCTAAAATGAGAGGATATCATAGCTAATGTGATCATCAGTGAAAAACATGCTCATAGCTTGAAGTCAAAAGGTGGGGTTTTTTCTATTGGAAACCAAGAATGACACCAAGCACACACTTGAAAAGGGGTTAGCAGTACCTAGATTTTTCTAACCACATGGGCTTCCCTTGCAGAGCCATTGCATCAGAATTACAGCTGGGTAGGTAGTTCCCAGATTCTTGTGACCAGATTCATCTGATCAACCTGTTCTAAGGAAATTGGATCCTCTGGAGCGAGAACTTAAAATACTCTGCCCATATTAAGGCTAGTTCACTTAGTGAATTTAGCCACCTTTCATAAAATGAATTTGATTCCTCTCCAGAAGATCAATACAAAGTCTATATCCTGCTGGTCCTGAACTTGTAAGTGAATCAAATTCTATAAATGAAAGTGAGTTTTGTCAGAAAGTCAGAATCAGGTTTAAAGGTGAAGGTACAAACAGAGCTCTTGGGACCATGATGTGAGAAGGGTCAGGGATGCAAACTGTCATTTCAGATGGAGCAATGGGTAAAATTTGCACGTCTGAAAGCTTCTAGATGTGTAGGCACCAATTTCCATGGCAGTTGCCTGCTAAATTAAACTGATGTTATGCTAGTAACAAATCCTTGGTCATTTTCACTTCCTCTAGTGTGCTATGTGTGGCTATTAATGGAAAGCAGGTGTTGGAATCAGCCTGCAAAAAAGAGATGTTTGCAAATGTTGTTGCATTGGCAGCAGTTCCAAGCCATGGCAGCGCTCATTGCTCTTGCTGTCTGAGTGCTTAGTCACTCTGTTCCTGTACAGTCACTGAACAGCCTCACCGTGTACTAAATGCCTATTTTATTTGTTGTGTGCCTAGCATACTTAGAAATTCTGGAAAATCATTTGCAAGGTAGGATCTGAGCTGTCAGCTGACTCCACTGGAACAAGACTCCTTAACTTTTTGATATATGTACAGATAGAAGTCCTTCCATGAGCAATTGTTTCCAAGCATACGGGTGTATGAGTGAATCATTCCTCACAGTAATGACAAAGCACAGTCCCTTGTGAGCTAGCTAACCCTTATATGCTCACTATATAAGATGCCATTTTTTTCAGCTAAAACTTAATGGGGAATCTGGGGTACATGCAATGTAATTCCTCAGACTGGAATTTGCTCAGAACTTTTTCCAAGAGCACAGTGGAATTGGCAGTCATCACATCTGTCAGTAAGTCAGTCGTGCAAGATGGCATCCCTTTAAAAGGTACTAGTTTAATAGTGGGCACACTTATTAGGGTTTATTAGTGATTCAGAAGGGGAAAATGCTGCTAAGTTAATAGCTCTAATCACTTCTTGCTACAGCCTGCCTTTCCATAGCATGTTCCCAATAAACATGTTGACCCAATTCTCTCAAGGTGTAACTTCTCAAACACAGCAGTGGCTCAGAGAGAGCCATCAGTTGTGATGTGACCTGTATTTGTCAGTGGAGTGTCTCAGCGCACTGAGACTGGAAAGGAATGAATACTAATATTGTGGTGTCATGGAGAAGCCTGCCTGTCCTGCTTCTTATTTCAAGATACATATATTATGAAGAGATGTGGTGATAGGCAGCAGAATCTCTCTTACCTGCAGTTGAGCCACAGTTAGAGATTTCCAGTTCCTGTGTTGATGACTTGTAAATCTATTAGCTGAAAGCATTCACCTCTTCTGGAGGGAATGGCAATGGAAGTGAGGGGATTTTTATTTGACTTCTATAGAGATATATACACTAAAATGCATACTTTGTTAAACCACACAAAATTTTAAGGCAATTAAACTCTTGGAATATTGAATCTCTAACAGAAGTAAATTTGTACTACTTTGTTCTTGGAAGATTTCATCAACTTCTGCTAAACAGACATCTAGTCTTTATGACTGTGAAAAAGTCCATGATTTGACTACTTGTGTTGAGCTTGTAATAAAAACTATGTAATAGAGGGACTCTTATATTTTAAAGTGAACTTTGAGGATTTTAGTCTTGATATCTGCTGCATTTATGGTCACTGTATCCAGCTTCTCTAGGACTGTGTCTAAGGACATCTTAAAAATTATGGCTTTGGCCAGGAAACAGTTCCTCAGTTAGTTCTCTTTTGCCTCAAGCAAAGCATTAGTAAAGCAAAATTTGGACTAAAATCAATTCCAACAAAATGGATACCAATCAGTTGAGTGTGGAATAGTTTAGAAGTCCAGTCTAAAGTCTCATATGCCATCTCTGGCAGAAAACTTATTTTGCCCCTTCTTCTTCAAATTACAATATGACTCTGGAAAAGAACTTTTCTCCACCCGCCTATGTTGCACAGAACTAAATGAGGGTTTTAGAGACTAAAATGTTTAGGAGTGAAAATCTGGAATAAATTGAAAAATATTGTGCAATCATCAAATTAATGGGGTTCATAACTTGTGATCCAAGGAATCTGTTGCTCTCAGCCAAATCAGTGAATGAGTACAGGATTACTAGTTAGTGCAACATCTCAGCATTTGCAACCAAAAATTGACTTACCTCTCTCAAAATTGTTTCCCCTTTTTTGCTCATCCTCACTGTACTGGATGATTGATGACTTATTGTAATCATGGACCTGTATCGTAAATCAGAAAATGGGTGTTGTCAATAACAGCTAGCAAAATGCCTCTGTGTTGTCCTACAGTCCTGTACCCTTTGTCTCTTTATTTCTTTGTTGTAGACCTAAACCTCATCGTTCGTGTGCTGCTTAAAGATAGAAGAGTAGCTCTTCTCTAAATGGTACAGAGAAATTAATTGGCTTGAAAAATAGATCTTCACTTTATTACTTGCATTCACAGAAGTGACAGGGGCGTCACCGCCATCCGCATCACTCTGTTCTACCAGATAAATGGTAAATTGTATTTTCTATTTTAGACTTTTCCAGAAGAGGTGAATATGATGATAAAAGAAACTTTTGAATAAAATATCCCAAAGCTGTGAGACCAAAAAAAAACCTGTGTTCCTAATTTGCCAAGTGAAAGGCAGGAGATGTCTTCTGGCAAAATAAAAGCATTAAAATGTCTGGAATCAATTGAACTTCTCTATATTATATAGGCAATGAAGCAGCATACAGGAAATGTGCTGAATCACTTGCTGTCCCTTAATATACCACTATATAAAAGGTCTTAGCCCAGACTCAGTGGTGTCTTCATTTTAGAGGAAAGCAATTAGCTTAAAGGAAAACTGTAAAGCATGTCTTTCCTAGTCCACATTTGTACATTACTATATATTCAGACTGATAGAAAGAACCTGACTCAATGCATTTGCATTTAGGGGTTATACAGCATATTAATGCTGAGAACAATTGAGCAAATCAGTGCAAGGGGAAATGATAAACAGATTTGTCTTTTCTTACATGGTGATTAGCTAGAAAGTTCTATTATGTGGCTTTTAAGATCACAGTGCCAATAAACCATGCCATGTTGCACCTCTACACTGTACACACAAATTAAGTTTTTATTCAATAAACCCATGAAAATAACAATCACACTGGACTGATTTGCTATGAGCAATAGTATTCTTTCTCAGCAGTTCACCTTTCTGCCTCAACAACTGTGCTGGTTCCTGTGTTTTGCTCAGAGGAGTGCAAGAAAAATATAAGTGGAGAAGTAGAAAGAGCACCTTTGACTGTTATTCCCTCTTGCCTCAGCAGCTACACTGCAGTAATGTAGTGTAAGTGCTATATATCTAATTGCAAATTGTTTGTGGGGATACATGAGGCAAGCTGCAATACAGCTAACCTAGGGTCCAGATGAATTTTTGGGGGATGGGGAGAAGTACCAGGGACTCTTATTCCAAACCACAACAGTAAGATGATCTTTACTATTTATGTTATTTGGAATAGGTTTGAAATTACATCAAATAGGTTTGTAATTATAAGTGATTATTAAAAATTTATTAATGATTCTGGATGGCTAACTGGAGATACCTTAAAGCAGAAACTGCTGCGCTTTTTGTTCAGAAAGGAACACCTAAATTGACAGCTGATTTTTCAAAACTTAGGTCTCGCTGTAAGAGTTTGAGATCAGCCTCTATGCATGCAACCGTGTGACTTTGAGGCAATTGTGTTGGAGACTGCTCATCCTGCCTTTTTTCTTTCCTGAAATCCATGCCACCAGTAAAAGAAAATGATTGAAACTCATACTGAAATTGTTGGTACTCGTGATGTAGGGAAATTAATTAATCTTTATAGCTTTCAAGCACCTCTTGTGATCTTGAGAAATGCATAAAAGTGCATAAACTTCTCTGTATTTTTCTTTTAAGCTCTTTAATATCTGTTTCAGAATTAAGCACCAATTTTAACAACTTCACCTTAATCATTCATCAGGAAATAGAAAATGAAAGAGCTCTCATTCCCAGAATAAAGGGGCAGAGAAGGAGCACACACAACAGTGAACTGCATTTTAGTTTTTACGCCTAGAAAACTGTGAGTTTAATATATTAGGGTTAATATATTAAACTTCGCAGAGGTTAATGCTAACTGTCATTGTAATGAGCTGATGAATCAATGATTAATATAGTCAGTGTTTGCAAATTAAATTCCATGGTAAAAGGCAAATAAACTGAAGGGCTTCATAAGTTGGTCAAATTTGATTTTCTCATCAGAAAATTAAAAAAAAAAACCAAACCAGAATAAGCTGGAAGTGTGCTTCTGACTATTTTTCAGTACTGTCCAACTTTTCTCCCTTTTTCATTACAAGCAAAAAAAAAAAAAAGTGCAATACAATTTATCTCAATCTACTTCATATTTTTAAGCAAAACAGTATGTCCAAAAGACTAAATAAAACTAAATTTTCTTTCATTGATATACCAATGAGATTCCACCTCTTAGTTAATTTATATGGTAGACAGGTTTATAACTGGTAAATTAGCATCATGTTTTACAACAATTATTTCAAAAAATCTTACAGAAATGTGCGGTAAATTTAAGTGCTTTCTAAATCTGTCTTCAAAGGTTCACAGTCCTTATCAGATATTCAATAAATCCTATGTTGCAATAGTAAGCGCTTACATCATGCCAGAGACTATTTTAATTGTTCAGTTTGGATAGTAAATGCCAGGTGAACATTGATTTTTATTTTTTATGGTTTTATTCATTACAGCTTTTAGACTTTTGTTTTGTTTTGTTTTTTTTTTTTGCTGAAGGTATTTCATTTACTAGACAAACCGAGATTACTGACAAACTACATCTAAGCCTGATGGTTCTGGTTCTGTTCTTGAGAAAAATATACTAAACTTTGTTGCTCAGTTACATAAATTACAACATCTATATCACTGTTTTATGAATTAGAATATTAGGTAGTTAGTCTACATAATTTTAGAATCTTTATGAGTAAAATATAGGGAGGAATTAGTCATGCTAAGTCATGGTGGACACTGCAGATAAAAATTTCCTGTAGCCCCTGATGCTTGATGAGAGTTCACTGGTGCAGTGCTATAAGACCCACCATACTTCTAATCCCAGCCTGCAAGAGTGTCCCTGAATCCCTAACATGACCAAGCAGAGACTTCAGTCAGGTATTCTAGGTGATCTCATAGCCTGAGCTTTCTGCCTAGAGCTTTGGTCACAGACATAATCTAGGTGGGCTTTCACATTTATTAAAAACATAAAGAAACGTCAAACTAGTACTGGGCTCTTTCAGAGGTTGTTGTCCCAACTGGCAGCTAGTGGGCCTGGTATATTATATCTGTGCGAAAAGAAATCCTCGTTTCTTCTTGCACTTCCCAGAGTTAAGAACATCTGCATGTCATCTTCTGGGGGCATGTTTGTCACAACTAGGTAAGAGAGATATAGCACAGTGTATGCCTTTTCTTCCTCATTTTGACTTTCTCTACTGCAAAGTAATTGGTCTGACTTCCTTTTATGCTAAAATAATCATTATCTGAGCTGTGCCACAGACTCTGTGTGTGTGACCAGCAGGTTTTTCTTTTGTTGCTCTGTTGAAATTAAATGCAACAGTTTGCTTTGTTCAGAATATTTTCTGTATGGTTTTGCTTGTTCTTTGTTTTCATCACTTCCTACTAGAAGTTTTGGGCTGTGGAGCCTAAGTAAGGGTACTACAACCTCAGTGAGATTCTGGCAAGCACAGCAGGAGCCACAGCACAGCAACTAATTGTGCCTTCTCAATCAATACTAGTGTTACTCAAGGATCCATTTAAACTGATGTTCTCTTTCTTCCCCTTTGAAAGGAAGAAAAGGTTTCCCCTCACCTGGAAGTGCTTGGTCACCATACAAATAGAGCTTGCATGCCCTAGGGATTGGGAGCAGTGGGACATAAAGGGGCTGCTTTCGTGCACAGTCTGAGGCTCCCAGGCACAGCTATGGGGAACTCTGGTGATGGCAGGGATGAGCTTCTCCCTTTGAGTTATCTTAGAAACTTTCACTCAAGGAAAGAAAACACAAGTAGGGATATATTAAATACCATATTCTCTAAAAGGCCTGATCTAAGGACCAGTGGAATCAGTGGGAATCTTTCCAATAATTCCTGTATGTTTTGAATCATACTATAAATGCTTTCAGCCGGGAATGTGACTCGGAAGCGGATCCTACAGATGGTCCAGGGTCATCAAGATAACTTTCTTCCGTGAAAAATTATGTGACGGCCTAGAACACTTTGATGACTTTCTCATTAACTTTTACTCCACAAAGACAAACCTTTTGCCTTATGAATGACACGAGAAAAATATTACCCTGGAGAATAAGTATTGAGAGGATAGAATTTAAACAGATTTGTTTTCCTGTCATGAATTACTGTATTGCTCTGGCTGTGCATGATCCAGACTTTAGTGTGCAGCTGTCACTGAGAACCTTTCCCTGTCCATTCTCCTTAGTTAGTTATGAGGCTTTTTACAGTCTTAGAACTTATCAGTCCTGAGTGTGTACTTGGGCTACACTCTGTAATACAATTTACTCTTTCAGTTACTGTATTTCTATATGAGAAACAGCAATGAATGAACATGAAACTGTCTATTAGGTGGGATCAAAAGCACTGTGCATCATCAGGAAATAAGGTAAGAATGAAATGAAAACATTTCTTAGGGGCAGATAAAATGGCTTACAGAGGTTTCACACACTAATCCACTCAACCAGCATTCTGCCTACTGGCACGTCTGCTGTGTAGTTGGATAGGTTAAAGTAACAAGAACACTGATATATATTTCTGTCATTATTTAGGTTACTTATATTGTTTTACCTCAGGAAGAATTCTTAATCCCTCAGATTCTGAATACAATATAGTAAAGCATAACTTAAGTTCTGCTGGGAAAATGCCTGCCCTGATACCTATAAAATCTCATACATTAATGTTCCCATATATTTCTAAGGCAAATATAAGCAAAATAATCCATTAGTATTCAAAGAGGGAAATGTAATTAGAAATAAAAATGTAAGATAACCACATCCACCTTCCCAGAAAGAGATTTACATTAAAGAACAAGATGAAAATGTTTTCTCTTAAAGATTTTTACTAGGTAATTTCTAGCAGGGCAGATGTCTCCTCCTCTTGTCTCACACAGCTGTCCCAAACCAAGTAAGGGCTATATTTATCTTCAGTTCTGAATTTCTGAATTTGTGTTGTCATTCAGAGTTCTTCTAAGATAAAATACATCATCATTTACTCTATTAGAAAATAAATGTATGGATGTAATATGGAATTTGCATTCCATTACCTTGGTTTGCATGCCATAAAACATTTATTACACCCTTGGGCTACAGTCTTAATAATGACTGGGTGAAATGCACTAATGTGGTCTTGGCCTTGCTATAGAACAGAAGATTAATGCTCTTTGATGTCACCCAGCTAATAGTTGTGCTCGCCAATTTGTCCCTTCAAAAGACATTACAGTCCCACAGACAATCCCTGTAAGACTAAAGCTAGCAAAAAATGTTCAAACTGAACCACAAGCTGAAACGCAGTTAACCAAATAAGCATTACATTAGATTTTCATCTCTAAAAATAAATGTATGCAAGCATCTTTCAGTAAAGGAAGAAAGATCTTCCATGTTTTATTTCATCCTCTCCCTTTCTGATTATACCCTGCTGACATCAAGTTTAAAAAAAGCCATCAATATTTTCTTATGTTTTATGGCAGTTACAAAATAACATTTTAGTTAGGCTCCGTAAAGGCATATATCAGTATTTTCTACAGTCTCAAGCCTCTTGGGCTCTTCTCATGTAATAAATTTCACTGCCTATGATAAAACTATTGAATTTTTGCCTACCTGCTCCTCTTTAGAGAGAGGAAGGAGTTGTCCCTTTAACCTTAAGAGATAACTGCGAGATTTTTAAACATTTTTTACACTATGCATTGCTGATGTTTGTGTAGCTTATAAAGAACCCCAAAACACTTAATGCAATTAAACCAGCCTGTCATACCAGCAAAATTTGCAATCTTGTCAATCTTAATGAATTGAGCTCTGGATCAATATTTGGATGACAAACATCGGGGGAAAACTGTAAGGAGGAGCCTTGTGCACCTCCCAGTAGTTGAGGGCATGTCTATGCTGCTACTGTATCCACCTTCTGATGATCCCAAATTGAGAAAGAGCCTGTCTGGTTCACAACTGATGTAAATCAGCATTGTTATTTTAAAAGCAGTGCATTGACAATGACTTATACCAGCTGACTATTTTGACAAGACTGTATTATTTGTCACACTGTCTGAGTTCCAGCCTGGAGGTCTAGCACTGTGCCCATCTGAATTTTCCAAGGAGTTTTAACACAGGATTTTTCTCTTGCTGCAATTTCATATTTTGACTAAAATGGTTTTGGAATGTCCTTTCCAACTGAAAACTCTCTGCTGGTGTTTCTAACTGGAGATCATTGTGCTTCTGGGGTGAAGGAAGCTTGGATCTGTTTGGAGCAAAGCTGTTTGTAATCATGGAATGTAAAGCGCAAGATATATAATCAGCATGTGCTATATTAAAATCCTTTCAAAGCTCTAGATGTTGACTGACAGGCTACCCAACAGCATGCTTATATAGCAAAAAAATTTTAAAAAGCAGAAACACTAAACCAGTGGTCATAAAGCAATCCTTTGCAAGCACTTGTGATTAACATAGCAGATGAGCCAAAGTGAACATCTTTTTCTTTTTTTCTTTCATATGGCAAGAGAAAGCACAGTCTGTTTTAAAAATCCCAGTGCGCAGGGTATAGAGCAACACAGAGAGGAAACTAAGACTCTACAGTAAATTTTGATAAATAGACTATAAAAAAAGAGTGAGAAGTTTATGTTTGTTGAATAACAGATGGAAGTTGTCTCTTTATAAGGAAAGTACAGCCCTGCCAACCTAACACTTGTCCTGAAAATGAGATGACAAGAAAATAATACAGATTGTCATTTTTTTTCCAGCACCTATTCTGAAACAAAAAGTTTTATTACTCCTCTAACTACATGGCAGGTCTTAAGTTTCTGTTTGTGTACATCATACATATGGATATATGGCTATGGAATATTACTGGATATATGGAATCATTGGATTTACAATTATGTAAAATCAAATGTTAGTAGTAGATATAGGTATCAGTACATTTATTTCTATTATTTGTTTTAAAAAATGCCTTTACAAATCTCCAAAGACCTGTGGAGAACTTTAATCATTGTGTGAATAAGCATTTCTGTTCTAAACTTATATGTTTTGTGTTACAAAGGTATTATCTTCAAACCTCAAAGACTGAGGTAAAATATAACAGGATGAGCCATATAGATTTGGAGACCTAATATGGGGAATAATACAATGTTTGGTTAAACAATAAGGAAGTTTAATATCTAAATGCCAAGAATTTTTGGTTACCTGTGTAGAACCACTTTTCTCTCTCCTTTCCAAAGTGCCAAATCACCTGTAATAATCACAAGACATTTGGACTGCAGTCTTAGAAAAACCTCCACCAGCACTGGTGCACAGGTCTGTGCAGTACCATAACACATTTATTTCAAAGCCAATTTCAAGCAAGTTGCAAGTGCAAGTGCCACTTCTTCTGCCTGGTTGGATTTGTGATTTAAGTATCTCATTTAAGTCCTAGTTCAACCTGCGTCTCCTCCACTTGAGCTCTGGTCAACTGAGGCTGTGGTGTCTTTGTGTTTGGAAGCTGCTGAGCTGTCTCTATTTTCCTGCCAGATAACTGTTGTAGGGATAAGAAATTCCACTTCCAGTTACAAAGTAGTCTTCATGTTTTCATCCCATACAAGCAGCATATCTCTCTTGGCAACTGTATTTATGATGGCTCCTGGCTGTGTTTCTATTTTCCCTTTGGCTGACAGGCGGGTCAGAAATTCTGCTGGTATGCACTTTGCCTAGCGAGGCCTGGTTGTGGAGCCCAAAACAGAGGCCAGGCCTGTTCTGCTCCTCTCTGCAAACCTTTCCTGGCTTGGAAGCCAGGTGTGACTGCTGCTTGTGTGAGCTTGCCATATCACACTGTGATGCTGTAGCTCAGAATCGTGAAACATCTGCCCCATGAGAAGCTGATAATTGCTTTCATCCCAGAGCTTGGTGGGTAACACACATTTTCACTGTCAACCTTGACTCCTCTGTCACCTTGCAGAGATACCTTTCATAAACAGTGAAATATCTCTGCAAGGCCAAGTTTTAACCATTAAAACACTACCAGTAACCCAGCTGAAGATCTTGAATCAAGAAGTGCCAGAACAGCTAGACAGAATGTTGCTTGGTAGCTCCTACCTCCTTAGGACTTCTGTATAGTTCTCTAAAGGAGTTTTCACTAGGACCTGTTTCTCTAAATCAGAAAACAGAGCATCTAAAATGTTCTTACCTTCTCCCCCAACACCCAAACCTGTATGTTATGGTTAGTCCTTACAGATATTTCCATTAGACTCCTGCTACTCAGTAAGAAAGATACTTGCTACCTCTTAAATTTTGCATTCACTGTATGGCCACAGATTCTTCTTCAAAACTATAATTGAATTTTCTTTTTCAGCTTTCTATTTTTTTTCAGTTTTACACACAGAATTCTGTCAGAGTAAAAAGAAAAAAGGTAGCATTTTCCAAGATGTTCATATTGAGATATCTACAGCCTCCCTCCATCACCCTCTTCCCTCCATCTTTGGCTTTTTACAAAAAGGACCTAAGTTTCAGAGTAGAACTCCAGTCAATACCAAGTACAGTTTGAATTGGCCCATGTTTCATGTTGATCACTTGTAACTCAAGGAATAACACAGCTGGTGACTCCCTCTAAAGTCTTAAAGTGACTTGTTCAGCATCATAAAAAAAATTAATTGGCAGAAGAAAGATAAGCTTCAGTTCCTAACAGTGGCGTTCAGTGGTGTTAGCCATAACTGGGTTTTTTTTCACATTTTAACTAGAGTTAGAGATGAAGTAAGAATCTTGCCCCACACCAGGTTCATTGACTGCACTGACCTGGGCACAGCATCCAATCTGTTCTCTGAGTAGTTCAGTAGTTTTATGGCATAAATAGGAGCTTTGTGGTGTACATGACAAAGGAACCAAAATAAGGCTATGTTTGGCTAGTTTGGTTCTTGTTACCTAAATCTTGACTGACACACAGAACTATTAAAATATGACTTTACTGTTCCACATTTAAAGCAAGCAATACTTAAAGCATAACTTCTAGCTTATTTTCAAAGGATTTTAGATTATTAGATTTATGCAGAGACATCTAGCATTTAAATTGTCAAGTGGTTGCCAAAGAAGGGCTATTGACCTCTCTCTGTATTAGTTGTTAGAAGGGAATTAGACACAACTTCATTTAAGAGTTTCACAGACAGCTGCTGACAAGAGAAGAGATTGAGACCCAATATTAGGCTTAGTTTCCAAGACGTGAACTGCAGGAATAAGCTCCTCTGCCCCTGTGAAACAAGCCTCTTGGCCATGCCTTTATACCCCTGCTCCTTCCACAATTCAATCTCCTCTGTCTTCTATCTGCCATTCTGAGCCCACAGCAGCTGCAGAGAAATCATTGCTTATTATTTGTGCTCGGGTCAGAAGCAGGTGTCAGTGCTGATAGCCTGGGTAGCTCTTCTGGCACAGAAGGCATGAAGAGGGTGTGGGATAGAGGTTATACTTCGCTCAGTGATCGGGAACCAAACCAAGTGGCTGTTCTGGAAACATGCTCTTCATAATTCTGTTTTGCTTATGTCCCAGAGGTGAAAAACATTATGTCCACTCTAATTGTAGGGTCTGATATGATGAACAAGGATGGCACAGTAAAGCTTTGAAAATTGAATTCCTACATCTCATGTAGAGAGTCTGCTGCTGTTTCTTAGTGAGCTTTGAAGTACCTGGTCTCAAAATCCTCTTGTTTCCACTTTCCCACTATTGTGCCATTGGACTGTAGGATTTAAAATCTCTAACTTGAGCAACTGCCATGATTTTGGTAAATAATTGGTTTTTTTAAAAAAAATCATGTTTCATAAAAAATAGTTTAATTTCACTTATATACTGCCGTTTTTAACATCTAAAGTGTTGTAACTGTTAAATCAGTTAATCAAATTTTTTAAAACTACATTTATATTACCAGATTTATTGTATCCTAAAATGAGGACATGCTCTGCATGAGAAAACATCTGTCCAACATTCATTTGTAGCTTGAAAACAGGAAATTCTGACAGAAGTATAGCTTACTCAATTTTTTTCTGCCTCGGTTGTCTCAAGGAAAGTACTACAGCTCTTATGGTGTCACTCAATATAGAAATAGTAGCCTATTACCTATTCATAGCCAGTAATGATCCTCTGTGATCACGAACCTTGCTTTTCAATGCATGTGCTGACTCGGCCACGGCCCAGTATGTTAATAGTAACACCACTGTTTAAACTGGGGGGAAGGGAAATCTGTTTGTCCGGTGCCTGTGTTTGACATAGCCTTTAGTTTAATGGCCATTGAGTTCAAGGAGCCTCCTGCATGTTGGAAAAGTCAAAAAGGGGTAAATAAAACCATTTGCTACATGGCTGTCTTCTACTAATAAATTTCTAGATACTGGAATCACTGCTGGCAGGTCAGTGTGCAGCTTGCTTGCGGACATGGAGTTGGTCCCATTTTCCATGTGGTAGGTGACTTTATGTGTACTTTGCAGATCATAATGTAAAAATTTAACAGGCAGATCAGATTCTGAGAAAGTGTGAGTGTTTTTAGGAGAGATATATATCAAAGTTCTTGGTTGTTTTTTAATTCTTCCAAACAGAATTTGGAGATACTTGTCAGTTACCTTTTTTCTAAAGACAGATAGCAGTTACCCAGTGTGGTTGTTAAAAAGGCAATGGCTCCTTAACTAAGTTTTCAGCACTTTTCTATAGAATTATAAGACATGGGTTACCTCTAGCAGGTGCTTAGGATATACATTCAAAAATCCATCTTCTGCAATGGGTAACAGCTGGTACAGCTGCCTTATATCACTCTTGTGGTAAGCCTGACAGAAATCAAACTCAGGAATGGAAGAAGAGGGATTTTGCTACAAGGCACAAGTGCATGCAGTTCATTTAATTATTTCAGAAAGCCATGTATACTTTGCTCATTTCAGACCAAAATGCAAAATGGTTATATCTTTCAAATGCGTTTTGTACAATTAATTAAAGATGTTCTTGGCTTGCTGGTGTATCTGGTAGGAATTGTATGGTTGATCTTTGCTGAGGCAATTATTTTCCTTTCAATAAATCTTAAAGAATATTATAGGATGATTTTTTAGTGGGCCCTTTGTTATAGGAAACTCTACAGGATGCTATTCTGTGCAGCTCATTTATTTGTTATGTATGAAAGAACATTTGAGACTATAAGTGGAATTACTAATGTGCAGGTGGCACCCAGCTGTCTTTCTCTCCTATCACACTGGAAGGTTTAAGGTCTTCATTCTTGTAGAACCAGACCTCTGGGGAGGCTAAAAGGCAAGTTGGACCAATCTCAGTTGAGATAAAGTGGAATTTGTGTGGATGGGGGGACGTTCCTGATGATGACTGTTGACAGGGTAAATGTTATCTATTCTAAAGAAGTATAACTACATTTTTATTTTCATCTGGCAAAGCCAGTATGTTATTCACAACTTCCTTGCCCAGGACATCGAAAGAAATTTAGAACATTGATACCTCAAACTGCCATCTGTGACAGGCTGTGATCTCATGACAGGCTTTTCATTCTATTCTAAAGTCTTACAGAAGAGAGCATCCAGGGAAACCTAAATGAAAATTAAATTACTTTAAATGTATAAGACCTTCGTAAGCTCTGTTCATATTGCAGTGAGGAAGGTTGAAAACTGCTGGAAGCATGAATAATCATTGTTAAACATATCTCAGTTCCCAAACTGACTCTTATTTGAGATATGTAGCAATTTTTGAGCAAATAGGACTCGGACTTAACCTCTACTGTAGTCTGTGAAGACCTAGTAATTCAGAAAAGCTAGTGTGCCCATATGCTTTTATTGGTGTAAGCATATATAGAGCCATAAGCAATGTGTTTATATATATTAAAAATCAAGAAATGAATTGCTAGAGTTCAAGGAAAAGCATGACAGGACAAGAAGCCCTTTTCCTGCCTGGCATGTTCCTCTATTGCAAATAATCAGCTGATGATATGTGCAACAAAGAAAGAATCACTACATGAAAAACTGCAGCCTCCCCCAGTTATTGCTTTCCTCACACTCCTGCCAGAACAAGGGAATAGAGAGCTTTCAATTTGATGTTGATGTTATTTCCTTGAATGGTTTTGGTAAAGTGCTGAACGTACAGCTTGTTTGCTAGCAACCTTTGGATTTACGAGTTGCCAGTCCTGGAGACGTTACTGTTTGTCATGCATTTTCCTCCTGATTTCCCTTCTTTATCCTCCTGCCTTCAAACCTTTTTAAAGTCTTTGCACTGCTGATACTCGCTCTGATGCTAACTGGTAGTAATGGAGGGCTGTGCAGCTGTGGCACTGCAGCTTCCCTGGATAATGCTGACCGCAGCCTTAGCAGCATGTGCCAGCTCAGCACATCTTGATAACTCATAATCCCTACCATAGGTTTTTATAGTTTGTCTGGTCTACTGTAAATCTCTAACTCACTGTCATCGACAGAGCTCTTGACCTGATTCATAGGCACCAGGAATTAAGCTCCTGTCACACTCTGTTAGAAGATGACACTATTTATGCTGTGACATTATACAAATAGAAGTAGAGTCTCTTGAATATATTGAAATGATCCAATATATTGAACAGCATCAAAGGTCATGTGATTATTTTGAATCTTGTTAATTAAGCAAAGAAACTAAAAAGAAGGAGGAAAAAAATGAATCTAAAAAAAGAACAAAAACCAAACCTGTGTACCAGCCAGCACATTGAAGTACAGGAGGGTTATCTGATCTTTTCTACTAACACATCTGAAATTTAGGATAATCTTGTGTGTAATAAGTAAAATATGTACACTACTAAAAAGAAATAGTTCTGTGGAGTTTTTTCCCCCCTGTGTCACTGTGAATATATAAGATAGTCTTCAGTCCTATCGCAGTTTACATTGGTTCTCAGCTATAGAAAGATTCTGTCCCTCTAAGGAAAAAGGACCTCAAAAATGTTAAAAGAAAGAAAATCAATCAAATCACTTTTGACATTTTGATGCAGCAGAAATTACATAGGTTGTGCTGTAAAAAGGAGCCCAGTCCAATTCTGTCTAGTTCCTCATTAAAGATCAATTTGTCTAATAATGAGAACCCTGGACAGGGTACCAATATATCAGAATTTTATTCTAGATCAGATCCTGGCTTTTCATGTGATTTTTGTACTAAGGCTTCAGTTCCTTGTGCTTTTGATTTTTACTGCATAATTTCTAAATTTGGCCCATTCTTAGTGCAAGGTCCCAGCAGACTGCTCAGTGGAATCTCTGATTGCAGGTGGAGGAGCAGGATGCTGTAATAAAGTGAACTTGATCTTTGGTGGCTCTAAATAAGACAGAATGATGAAATCGCTTTGAAAAAAATGTTTTAAAATGCATCACTTAACTTTTATTTGGTCATTCCAAGCATTTTTCCTTTGCTACCTGAACAAATGTAAAAGTTTTCAGTGGAGAAAGTTAAAATGGTTTAGATTGTTATGCATGATCTAATAGAAATTATCTTCATGGAAATTTTTTTGTATTTTTACTTACCAGATTTGCCAGCACGGAATAATTTGATAATTAGTAGATTCCTTGATTTCATTAGGCTAACTAAATATTTCTTGGTATAAAAACATGATTCAATGAAAGAAACCTTGTTTGAGTGAGTACAAGTTTCTTTTTGAAAATTTATACCAGTTCCTATTTTGCGTTTTTTCGTAAGTGGTGAGGAAACTGTTCTTCCAGATGCATTTTCCTGAAAAAATATGTCTGACTGACCCACTTAACACAAGAATATGTAAATGCTCAGAAATTTATTATTATTATTTCAGACATTTCCCAGTCCCCCTAACTCGATCAACTTCATGATCAGATTTCCAAATTGTGAAAATCTAATGAGAAACAGTATGTGAAATTGCAAAGTAATCACAGAGGAACAGAATAATACTGTATTTGTAAGGGAGGGGACTACACAAAGACCTTGTTACACCACCTCTGCTGCAGGTAACTCTTGACTATATCAGTAGCTGTCATCCGAAAGCTGGTTTGTGGAGTTAGTTACTCTGGTTCACATGCAGAGGAGCTGGCAGAGAAGGGAGCAAATACCTCATGATACATCCATCCTCCTTCAGGCAAGTTCAGTAACATTAGTAAGGACTAAATGGGCCCACGGCAGCTCCTTGGGGTACTTCTTCCCTTTTGTTGGTGATAGAGGGGCACTGACACACAGAATAGTGAGCACTGTGTCTTCCCCTGTTTATTGTGTTGTCAGTCTGGGATTTCAGTTCCTACAGATGATGATTCAGCTTCTTTCAGTCATATTAAGTTCACTTTGTTTTGCCCCTTGAATTGTAGAGGTACATATTGTCATTAAAATTACTTTGGTGAAAATTTGGCCCCATTTGACCTCATAGCCATATATATCCTCTAGTGGTGTCAAGAAATGCAGTGTTTTAATTTGTCGTAGATATGGCCTGTTAATATCTAAAAATCGAAACACTTAAGAGCATAATTCAGTATTCTAATTCAGTGACTTCTCTGTGGTGTGATACCTATGATCTATAGCACTTCTATCTATATCTGTAAGGCATATTGGTGCCAACTGATGGTGCTAAGGAGACCCAGAAGGAAAGACAGTCCCTTCTCTGGTATGCATTTCTTCTAGCCTTGGGATCCAGCAAACCTCTGTGTGAACTCTAGAGCTCTGACTGCACTGATCAGAAAAGAGAAGATCCAGCAGTTCCCCACTCCCAAGCCATGCTGAATTTGCTATAGGTTGCCTATTCCAGGGCAGCTAAGGATAAGATAACTGCTGCAAGGCTACACTTGCCTGGATCCTGGAATAGCCATAGGTACTGTTTCATGGCAGCAAAATCGCTCAGATGGGGTGCCTCCAGCACTGACAAATGCAGGATTTCTAACGTACCTTCATAGGTGGGTAAATCTCAGTTTCTCTTGAAATCTACTCATAAGGACTCTGCCTCAACTTCGGTCATTTGAGTCCCTTGCAGGAATAACCAACCAATTGGGACAGAGGGGAACAAACATCTAAAGAGTTTGTAGCCTGTTGTACCCACAGTCCTAAACCATTTTAGCCATAGCACATACAACTGTTAGATTGATAGACGCTGATTTCTTCAATAGAAAAATACTACTTGTTAGCTCGATGCATGTCAGCTGGCCAAGTGCTAAAGCTGTGTCACTACTTTAACAACATCATTGCATGTCTTTATTGTAGAAACAAATTAATGAAAATTATATCGATTAAAGCAGGATAATCAGATCTAGTTCTCTCCTGTCATAGAGAAGGTATCCAACAATGATATTTTCCAAATTCCGGTGTGTTTTCTTGTGCTTTATAATTTGATATTTTAGTGCACTGTCACTTGAAATTAATTGCAAACTAATTAAAAGTGATCCACTTAGAACAATTGGACAGTAGTGCCCGGGAGATTGCTTCATTCCCAGAGATTTTAGTGACTTTCTGCTGTACTGGTTCAAGTCTTCAGAAGGGTGCTATATATCATAATGTCATTTTACATTGTTATTTCTATGAAAGCAACAATTTAAAAGAGTGTCCAGTGAACCTTGAGCAGCTTTGCACTAAAAAGAAAAATGTTACTTTTCAAGATCTGTAAAATATAAAATATAGATTCAAAGAAATCACTTGACATGAACAGTAGTATTAAATTTGTGCCATTATTTGCATGTAATATATAATGTTGTAGTAAAAGGCTAACATAGCATTTAGGCTGCTCCAGGGCTCATTGATTTTTCTGCACCTTTGTTCAAACTAGGTCAAAACCAATGCTGGTCTTATTTTATCCCACATATTTTTCTCATGTTTGAGACTTCTGTCCTAAAGTGATATAACACAGTTTAACCTCACAATATATTGTGGCCTACAACACCTATTTAAAGAAAGGCAATACTCTTGTTTTGGTTTAGATTACCCTAACCAAGCAGCTGGCTAATGTGGCCTAAACTTAGGAATATACAGAGGCCCCATTTTTTAGTAACTTGGGTGAACTGAGGGCTTAATGGAATAAGGCTTGCTTTCATGTTAGGGTGAAGGCCAGTCATTTAAAGAATTATGAAAATGAACTTTGTAACCAGTGCAAACCTGTTAACACAGTTAAACAGCTCATTTGATATTCTGCCTCACCACTATAAACAGGAACATAGAGCCTACTAAAATTAGATTTTGTCCCAAATCCCAAAGCAACAAATCTTCCTGCCTGTGTAACCCATACTTAGAATACCTTATTCTGTGAAGAAATAGAGATGCAAAATTGGGATCAGAATGGTTCTCAAAGAGAAAAAACTTAAGCTAGGGGCTATTTTTAGAGCATGATGAGGCTTTCAAACAAACTGTATTTTGTTGTGACATTTCACATAATTTCTCCACTGTGAAATGATTTCTATCATAGAAACCAGCCCATTTGTTACAGTGTGTGATCCTTCCTCCCACTACAGTACATCTGGAACATCATCTCTTCTCAACATATTTTGTTTTTCTTAATTCATCTGATTTCTGAACAGGCCCATCAGTCAGTCTTTGAATAGGTTTGATTCAACACTGTGTTATTTCATTTCTACACAGTCATAATAGCACAAAAATCAATAAGTTGTACTGACATACAAATGGAGAATGTATTGGCAGATCAGACCTATTGAATCTATTTTGCTGACAAGACCATTAAAATTGGTTTTCAAAAAAAACTTCAGCGGTGAGATAAGCAGTAGTTTAGTTTCATGCATTAAATCCATCCTGTGTTCTAGTACTTTTCCTCATATTAATGGGAAAATGACTGGATTCTTCACTTTCTTATCAAGAACCTTTTAAGAAAAGTTATGTTAAAAAATGTGTGTATTTCTTTGTACAACTGTAATCTCTATCTCTTCTACAGACTGGGAACCGGTGACCTATATTAATGGATAAACTACAGAACAGAAAAAACAGAAACAAAATGCTGGTTCCACTACATTCAGCTGAGCTTTATGTCCAACTTTGCTGGAATTAGGAATTTATTCTAGGAATCTCCTTTCTTTATTTATTCCAACTCAGCCACACTAACGAGTATAGAAAAATACACACTTCCTTGTAAGCATGGCATTATTATCTTCTTCATTGTGCTAACAGAAATCTCTCAGCATTTCCCTGGTACTATCCCAATATCCTCTTGCTAGATGCAAAGTAAGATTAAGCAGACTTGCAGGGTGTTCTGTGCATGCTGAAATTCAGTCTTTGGCAGACATCAAGAGAGAGGGTTCCAGGGAGAGTCAGTAGGAATGTTTTGTCCATCAAGATGCTTGAATTGGACAATAAAAGCACTCCAGGCAGTTGTAAGTTATAACCACTAGAAGATACCAAAAAAACCTGTAGTCTCAGAGATAGCTGAATCCAAGACAATGCACTTTGGTTGGAAGATAACTCATGTCACTGCTGCTGCAGTTGGTTTTTCAAAAGTAATTTTTCTCCATTCAAGGCAGGGAAGAAAATCTCTAAAACTCAAGAATGATTGGGTGAAACTTAAAGAGGCTTATGTGCATTAGCCTTTATTTTGTTGGTAGACAACTAATTTTTTTCTCAGAGTGCTGGTAACTGATCACAGAGTTAAAGAGGGAATGAGTACTCTCTCTGCTCCTCTCTCCCCCTGACCTCCTTGTCCACTACTCCCCTCCCCCTTTCTTTCTCCCTCCACCCCTCTCTCTCTCTGTAAGTTTTGAGCCTGATTGAGGCTGTGGTCTGATGTTCACTGCAGCAATTGCTTTACTAGCTTAAGACAAAACTCCTGCTGGCTTAACCTCTTCCCTTGCCAAAGGTTATTGGCCAACAGCACTGCCAAGTTAAGTGGATTACTTCAAGAAATCTTCTATAGTAGGTTGAACTGCCTTGGCAGACTTTGCAATGAAGTGGGTGAGGGTCCCTCATCTGCCCCGCTCTGCTTGCTTTGCAGGATGCTGTGGAGAGCAGCACAAAAGTAGCAGTCCAGCCGTCTCTGCTGTGAATCCTTGAATGCATCTTCAGTAGATGCATTCAAGGAAAATGTAACAATTTCTAAGTGTAATTTGTGCTAGATCTTCCTTACTGAGGTCTCTTTGTGACACTGCTTTTCTGTACTCATCCTGAAAGAACAGATCAGTATCTCCTTGGTTTTAAGCCACTCTGGTTGTTTCTGATGGAAGAGGCAGTGGGGTGAAAAACTGACAGATTAAATCTCTTAGATCCATCTCCCATTTACTGAACTTAAGGGGTGTTTAGTTGACTAAAGATAGCATGGCTTGATCTGTATTAAAGAATTGTCTTATGGTATTTCAGAACTGCTAAGATAGGCACTAAAATAATTTTACAAAATTACATATACTGGGTATTCCAGTGTAAAGACAGACACACAGGAAGAGTGGATAGTTAGCACATATGAGACATTTCTGTAGCTTTTATTAATAAAAATAATAACAAAATGGTATCACAAAGTCCTGTTCTTTCGACTTCTCAGTGTAAACTTTCTGGATTTGTATTCTGGCAAACCAGTAAACAGAAATCTGGTTTTTGCAAACATTTTAAGGGCTCTATTCTGTGGTCTACAACACCTGGTGTATCTCAGCTCTTGGCATAATTTAAACAAACAGGCCATGTAACACATCTCTCTCTCAGTCAAATAAAGCAGACTTGGTGTACTGCCAATTCTGCTCTCATTTATTTGCTAACCCTGGGTTTTATTTATTCCCTGAATCATCAAACACATTGCAGAGAGTGACAGGACCAGACAATATTACATCTAATAGCTATATAATAATGTAAATAAAATCTGGTAAATCAGGTACATTATTTGCCTGGTTTTAACTGCCCCACTTAATTTTGTGGACTTGAACCAAAAGTATAGTAAATGAAAAAGCTTTTTGCACTGAACAAAGCTAGAAAAAATATACCCATTGGATACTGATGCCTGTTATTTAGATTAAGTGAAAAATACCTTTAATAAAAAATTACACCTGGATGTAATACAAAATTTCCTACAAAATTTGCCCATTATTGTCTATGGCAAAATCTCTTCTGACTTTTGTGACTCAAGGATCAGCCCAGTACTGCCTAGCTGTGGGATACAGTCCTGTAAACAGTAAGGGATGTGAGGATCTGTGAAATGCTGGAATGCCTTCCAGTGTTGAGTAAGAGTTACTGAGATGATTTCTGCGACTAGAGGGAGAGAACAATCAAGGGGGAAAGCAGGGATGAAAACAATGTTTTGGAGTTAAGAAGTGTGAGGGAGATCACTCAGTTCCCACAGGGGCAAAGGGTTCATGGTCAACAGACCATTCTGTGGATTAGATCTAAGAACAACTGTGTAGGTGACAGAGCTTTGTATTTGTTTGAGCTTCTGTTTTAAGGAGATTTGTCTAGCAAAGGTCTAGCTCAACTTTACATCAGATTGATTTCCTCTGTAGAGTTGATTTAAACCACCACCAGGTGAAGGATGGGAGCTGGCAGGTCAGTTACATGTTGCTTCTAAAGATAATTATTGAAAAGAGAAGTTAAAATTTTTGCATCTGTAGTATGATGTTGCAATACATTTCTGAAAAGTGATTCCAAGAAAGGTCTTCAAGAGCAGCATGCTTATAATGAATGGAAATTGATGGCCTGAAGACTTTTGTGTACAGTTTCTGACTATAAAGTTCATCAAACACTCACTTTCTTCTGTTTATTAGTTGGCCATTCCTACTAGGTTAACATGAAAAGAGAAGACTCTGCAGTACTTTGGGTTGTGCCTTGACCACGTAATTGGAAAAGTAAATGATTTCCCTATGATCAGAGTTGGAATCTGTGCCAAAATGACTGAGCTCCATTCAAAAACCACTTTTCATGAGTCATTTTGTGGCAATGCTTGTTAAGAAATGGCAAAATACCAGGAGTAAAATGATCAGCACACCTCAGGCTGCTAATAACAACAAAATAAGCTTTCCCTAGAGTGAAACTGGCTCCTCTCTAGAGTCTTCACACTTACATGAGCTTCCTACGCAAGAGTAAGCCAGAATCAGGCCATGATTAATTTTCTTTAAAAAACTGTATTTTAAGATCCCAGTGTATCTGCTGCCCTAAAACATAAAGAAGTGCTTAAATTTTCAGTTTGTTAAGGAGTCCCAATGTCCTTTAGCATGTGTCTCTTAGAGAAAGAATGTCTGCAGTATTTTGCATTTGAAGAATGAATGGCAAGGCATAGTTACAGAGGCTGGAATTCAAGAATCGTTGGCCTCACTACTAAAAGCCATGAATCACTGACTTGACTGTTCCAGGTCCAGCTCTGGACACCCCTCTGTGTCCTAAACCCATCACAATATCTTTATTTGTACTGCAGCTACTCATGCATTGTGCAATACATTCCTTATTACTCTGTTCTACTCATGCATTGTGCTCAAAAGACAGAGATTTTTTTTTCCTGCTTTTCTAAAAAAGCAGCAGAGGTTAGTGAGTCCTGTCAGATTTGAATCTAGTACATGCTAAAGAAAACAGGTATTCCTCATCTTCAGTGTAACAGTTTGTTCTCCAGAATTTTAATAGTCATACTGAGGAGGACAGTATACCCCTTTATTTCTGAGGATTTCATTCCTTCCTCTATTATGTGGGCTGGGCACAGAACATGGCCCTAAGTATTCTTCATGTGATTTATTCTACATTGACAACCACTTAAGTGGAGGCAAAGTTAGACCCAAAAGGCACAAAGTGATGAAAGCTGGAACTGAAAAATAGCATGACAGTCAAAATTGCTGAGTTTCACACAGCCCCTGCTCTAACAGTGTTAGAAAACTCTTGGTCGAAAAGAATCCCTAAGAGCCCTCTGGAAACCCAATCCCATGACTCATATGATCTCCTTGAAGGCTTTTTTCTTTCCCTCTACAAAATGACATTGAATAAAGCCTGGTGACTATGCTACTTGCTGCAATTTGACAGCTTTTAGTCAAAATGTTTTCTATTGACAACAGAACTTCTTTAACCAAAGTTGAACATGCTGACATCTGCAAGTCAGACCGAGCTGGTTTTGGTTGGGTTGTAGGCTACATATTTCCACAGAGGTGGAATGCCTCCATGGCAGGGGATGGGAAGGGATATGGAGGAGATGCCCTACCTCAGGAACTTTGTGGTGAATTAACGCTGGTGACTCAGGATTTGTTTCCCAAGGACTCCCAAGAGCTGAGATGGCACTTAGTGGATCAACACTTTTGTGTTTGCCTAGCTCACTAGATTGTTTGAAAGACTGACAAGCTGAAGCCACTGCATTACCTGCTGCAGGTGAAGCCAGGAGGAAGTAATTCTGGTCACTATTTATATTGTGGCAGTTCAAAAGTAAACAGGAACAGAGGACTACCCTTTCCTTCCCAGCAGTCACTCTGTGTTGATTCACAAAGGCCAGATGCTATCTGATCTTCCCGCTGGGATTAAGTTAAGAATGCAGAGCTGGAATACTCAAGTTACCTCTGAGTATTACATACAACTGAAAATTAACTGGGCTGCTAAAGAAGCATGCATCACAGATATAAATAATTTTTTTATTATTATTATAAAGGTGTTGTTTGATGATTGCTTTTTGGAATGTGCATGTAGGTTTAAAAGTGTTTTTAAGATAGATATGGCTAATCTATTGAAGCTAATCAGTCTTTTCAGTTTGTGTGTTCAAGACCCTTTTAAAATCCAAACAGTACAAAAAAGTGTTTCCAGAGTTTTCCAACTCCACTGTCAACAGCTAAGAAATGGATCAACATGCTTTCATAATCTTGTGTCTGTATGAAAATGCAATAATAAACTGGTTTTTTCCTCTGGCATAAGAAATGGCATTCAGAAGGAAGTTAAAAAAGGAGGAGAACAAAGGAGTACAGGTAGGCCTTTTCCAAGCGATTTTTCTAAAACAAAAAAATCAAAATTAACTAACCTTATGTCAAAAGTTGTATAAGAGTACACAAATCTGAGTTTTGTTCTACCTTCTTGTCTTTACTGAGCCTTTAACTAACTGTAAGTATCCCTATGCTTGCATGATTTATCTCTGACAATGTTGTAGGAGGCAGAAGACTTTGAAAGGAGACTTTAAAGTCAAGAGTGCAATAATAAATTTTTTTGTAGTTTTATGTCTTTTTATAATACTGCTTTAACAAAGAATGTCTTTTCTTTACTCTTCAGTCTGGATTTCTCTCTTTCAACATGAGAAAATTAAAGCTGATAGATTGTATGCTGAAGCCCATGCTTCTGTCACTGTTCAGTTTGTGGATGAGAAATAAAAGGGGCTAACTTTTCTTGCCGATGAGCTACATGTATTTTGTCTGTTTATATAAAGAGTATAAAAAAAGTGCCTTCTCATTTCCTTAGATTAAATTTTGCAGATCTGGTACTGCTCCCCTTCCTACCATGCATAATAACCTTTGTCTCTCTAAATTATAAACTGTATAGTCAGCTGGGATGAAAATGAAGGTGTCACCTACAAAGTTAGGGTTTTCATCTGTCTGACCCAAACAGTGGCAGTGTGGATTACTCATCAGGAAAAGCTGTTTTGAAGGAAATACGTGGATCATAAAGCAGGCACCAATCTGTCACTGCATAGGTGCAGAAACATACTATAAAATATACATGCCAAATGCTAAAAGGAAAAGCAGCTGTCAGTTCTTTGCTGTCTTCATAAGGTCTCTCGGTAACTTTCTTGAACTAATGCTGCCACCCCAGTAAATACATATTTGAGGCATATTCCACAGAGGGGGGTGGAGGCTGTCACTGTATTAATGATGTTCCAAATTGAGCTCTGTATATCTAGCTTATGCTAATTCACGTGGCTTCTTAGTGCTTTTTTTGTTGTTTTGTAATAATATAAATCTTTCATATATTCTAACTAATGCTTCAACCTGGATCCTTTACACTGACTTTTCAAAGTGTTCTGCATTTCAACTTATTTCGTGCTAGTTAATGAGCAAGCAATGATTTTTGGTTTACTACTTGCTACAAACCTGAGACAAATTTAAATACTAGAGAGACATTTGAGACCTAAATGTCCAGCACTGCATATTCCACCAACATTTTCACCAGTGCATCATGGTAGTGAAATGCTAACTTCATTGTATGTTAGTTGAATGGCCTTCAGAATACATTTACATGCAAGAGAATGCAGCCTTCTTTATCAGTCAGTGTTGAGTAGCCCACATCTTCTAGTTGGCTTTATTATTCTTAACTATTTAACAGTAATCTCCTGGGTAATCAACTGTGCATTTCTACAGGTAATAGTATTGGCTCATAATTGGCAACGTTACTAGCATTAAAACTTTAATAACAAAGTTCTAAAACTATTAAGCAACAAACTGCTTAATAGATTAAGTTGCACTGAACTTAAAACAGGAAAAAACATATATACATAAAAATTAGAATGTTTTCTGTTCTTAATCTTTTCTTCTATGAGTTTTCAGAGCAGGTTTTTAACTTGTCTGCTTTCAAATAAATGCCTATAAAGTAGAGTTTATTTTGGATGATTGATTATTAGAATTATGTGCATGCAACTGAAATACAATATTTTAAGTCATTACTTCTTTCAAACCTTGAAATAGTCTTTATATCTTAACATGGTTTACCATTTTGAAACTAAACCAGTTATTGGTATAATTTCAATGTGTATCTCTTTAAACTGATAGAATATTATCAGGATTTATTAAAAAACAAGCACCTCTTCCTATTACAGCGGTGCTTCAAAAATGGAACAAAAGGATTAACACAGTCTTTGTAATTATATCATTAGTTAATGGTATTTCAGATACAGTCTGATAAAAAATACTTAAGATGATGTGGTATTTTAAACTCACTATGTGAGTCTTACTGCTAAATACCTTCTACAAAATTTTCAAGGAAGGTTTCTTCATATATTAACTAAACTGGGAGGACCAAATACTAGGAATAAAAATAATACATGTTTTCACTCTTAATTATCTGCTATTCTCATGGGACTATCCTTATTCTTTTAGTGGTGATCCTAATCCATACTCCTGAAATACAGGTAAGTGAGCTGTTAGAGGCACCCTTGCTGTCTTTTGCCCACTGTATGGTTTTGTTCCTTCATTTCTTGCAGATTAAAGTGAGACAATCCATCCCTTTTCTTTTCAGAACATAATGATTTTTGCTTGTGACATCTCTTCCCAGGTCTACACAGGAAAATTTTGGTCTTACAGCTCTGTCAAGACTATTTTTTTATTCTACATTCATTGCACCATAGCTGTGCTGGCAAGATTTCTACTTTAATATGCGCTTATACCACCAGGAAATTCTGTTGCCAGGTTTCCAGGCGCTGCTTGAGAAACAGATTTGTTTCTTTTGCTTACCTAAACCATATGCCTTAAAATACAGATTGCTTTCATCTCGGCTTTACTAGTAAACCTTTGAAGAGCAGACATGTTTGGAAGGTACCAGAACACAGTTCTGGAAGACTCTGGAAGACTCCAGAAGCTCAATGACACCATCCTCTCACTACGGTATGCAACAGCACAAAAATCCTGTAAGAAAGATGAGGTTTTTGTTCCTCTTCATCAGTGATTCTTTTAGTCTTCTAACCGCGGTCACTGATAAGCACCATAGATATGTGCAGCTTGTCAAAGATTAAGTAATTAGTTAGGTAGAGCTTCAAGTATGGGAGCAGTGAGAGTAAAAAGGACAGTGGCAAAAAAGGGAAGGTCTTCACAACCTCAACATTAAAAACACACCGTAGATGGAAAAAACTGCTTCTTAAGGATTCTTGGTAAGTAATGTGACAATCTAAGTCATAAAATCTTTAAAAGCTATTTAAAGGTCAGTGGATTCCAGTAAATTTGACATTAGTGCTTTGAGGTTTTGAAATTAATGCACTTATTGAAATATTTTATTACCCCTTTTTTTCTAGTCAATAGATAAGGTAGAATTTTGTGGTCTACTTCTTCGAGCTGCCGTTATGTCAATCAAAAATATCAGAAACACGTCTGGCAAATTCTTTTGGCAAGTAAATGAAATGCTTTTATGATTAGTTTAGTGTTTTCCTAAAACCCCAGCATGATCCAGAAAGCATTCTGCCTTTGCTCTTAACCAGACTTACTGATTGCTACACATCAGCCACAGGCAGTCTCTAATATTGTTTTTACTCTGCCCTAATAACCTTACTAAGATGCATCTTAACCCACATTGGCCTAAACAAAATGCAGGGGGCAGTGGTTACTTTTAAAATTATTACCACAACCATTTCCCTGGTGAAAGATAAACACATATTAAATAAATGACATTAATAATTGCATAAAAGGGATGTTAAAAAAATAGTTTCAGGAAAGAGAATAGGCCATTAATGAATTACTACATTAGTGAAGTAGTTTGGGTAATAGTTGAGATATTTGTACTAAGTTGATAAATGCTGTGCAAGTAAATCACTTGCATCTACCTTCTTTTCTAGCTGTAGTTCAGAGCCCTTTAGATCTCCAAAGGTTGTAGATAATTTTTGCACCCACTCAGTCAATGACTGGCAATGCGGCATGGAGCCGCAGTCATTCATTCTGTCAGTCAGCAGCCCTTGATAATGTGCCTGTCAATATAATTCAGTGCCTGCTCAAGGAAAGTGACACTTTGAATAGTGGACACTTTTCAAAAGCATTCATACAGGGTCAGTTCCATGATAAATAAATATATTTTGTGTTTGGAACAAATAGGCAGTATGCAGGAGCTGGAGTCAGAGCAAAAATACACCACCAGTCTGCAGGATATATGAAACTGCAATGAAGAGTGCATCTCATAAATGCATCTTTGGGTTTTTGATGCTATATTAATGATGGGATAATAGATAATAAAGTCTTCAGGATCCTACGTGGCTTGATTGAGCCCTGATCCATGACCAGGGGCCCTATGCGCCGGTACGCTATGAATGAGATATTGGAATAATAGTATCAATAATTCTTTAAACCCTATTAAAAAGGGTGAATATTTTCATTGCTGAATGAAATACACAGGCAGAACTCTTTAATTACCACTAACAGTGTGTTAAAGAAAGTATTTATATGGCATACGGTGTTTAGTTTCTATTAATACAGGCTGAGAATGTGAGGAAGAAATATGTGATAGTGACAGGATTTTTAATGGTACCTCACCTTAAATGCATTTTAAAATATGTAAATCAATAAAAAAATTATTTGTAATAGCAGACTAAGAGTGCTGGTTAGCCTTACTGCTGAATGAAATGTATGCTACAAGCCCTATTACCATACATCGTGGGAGCTGTAGTTAGGATTAATCTGTCAAAAGGGATGGTTTAGTGTTGATGAATATGACATGTGACCATTAATGATGTTGATTTTATCTCCTGAGATTAGCATGATTTACTTCGGATGGATAATAATGTCATTTGCTTGATGCAGTAGATCTGTTTACGAGCTGATTAAATTGTAAGGCCTTGCTTCATTTCATGCTATTTGGTTTACAGCTTCATTACTGCAATCACAAAAGCTGTGGAAATGTCCCACATCCCATGTCACAATAAATCATTGTTTAAGATTGCAGCTATGTATTTTAGCATTTCAGTTTTGCATGGACCATGCATTCCTTAACAAATATGTGATTGGGAATACATTAACAAGATATTCTGGAGCATACTGCTGCAGAAATGTAGCAAATAAGCCTGAATCTTTTAATTGAGATTAAGGAAGCACTTGAGTAATTAGCTGTAACAAATTACCTTATTATTTAGACAGTGAAGTAAACGTTTTTGTTGCAAGGATGATTATCATAAATCTGCAGAAAAGTGACAGTCAAACAACCATAAAGGAAACTTGTAAGCAAACTACATTTTCTGCCTATTACCTTTTATATTTAAATAAAATTTATCAGAGACATACTCCAAAAAGAATGTATTTCTTGTTCAGGGATAGTATATGTTACAATCTATACCATCTGTAATTACTGCACTGGGAAGAATATATGCATATAAATCACAAAGGGAAAAAAAAAGAATCTGTTAATTATAATGGCAAATGCTAATGTTGCCATAGTTAAGGCTGTGTCAACGTTTTCATTATAAACCCAGTAATAAAGGAAAGAAGGAGAGAGGGAGGGTGGTAATCAGCCATCAGAGATTGCTGTGTGCTAAAATTTTGTATACAAAAAGGCACACTCACACCATGTAAATCAGATGTATTGGAGAGACCATACTCACAGTCTCAGTGAGTGGAGGACCACTGCCAAACTCTCAGCTTGGGAGCAAAGGTCACTTTGTTGCAATAATTTTTTCACATTTCACATTAAATGATATTGCTATTTTTATTGTACATGTTAAAAAAATGTTGCATTTATCAGCCAAATGGGACCTTTCAGAGCTTGTGGCTTACCACTAGCTGATTTTGATAACTATAGTTGATTAAGTCTTGGTTCATGTGTGCAATTTTAATTAAAGCTTTTATATTTCTTTTGAAGAGCATGCTTAAATAATTAGCTTAAGTTGGGTATTTTATTGTAATAGAATGGAATTTCTTTTAGTTATTTTTATTCCCTTTTTTTTTTTAAATCCCCCCAAGTTGGTTCTCAGTGGATTTCATGCAAACATGTCAAGTTTGCTTACATGTGAATCCTGCTGGGTTATAATATGGTCAAATGTGATTGTGAACTTTATAGCAGATCTGTGAACCTTTTTCCCTTAGCAAAACTCCCCTCTCACCTCAAAGTATTTCAGCTGGTAGATGAAGAAGCAGGAACCCCAAGAGGAACTGTACACGTATATATGTGTGTATATATATATATATATATATATACAGGCCTAGAGTACCCAGAGATTTCCAAATGCGTTGTAACAATGACCAAAGTCAAATTTTTTTACAAATTATTCATGACTCGGCTTTTCTAGTTGGCAAATGTCATGTCATTTGAAAAGCCAGGCCTTTTTTCTCATTTGTTTTCAATGGTTGATGCATGAAGCATTTTGGAAAGGGGACTCTTTCAGGAGAGTTCATGCTTTGGATTTGGAAAGAGGCAGCAACTCTAATGCTTCCAATTCAGTTCTGTTTGGTTCTGTTTTGGGACACATATACTGAACTGATTTCGTTTTCCAACACATTGTGACTGCTGGGCATAGATCTTCCCCCCCCGACTTTTTGCAGAACCAGTCCCTGTTGACATTTGTAAAATTCATGAAAATACTTTACATGTTGAAGTGTTGATTTTTCCAGCAACATTTAACTAATCAAATTAAAACAGTGATAAACATTTTCTCCTGTTTTCTAAATAGCTCTAGACCTGAGTTGATGAAAACATATCCTTGAAAGCAGAGGGATGTGTACATCTTTTGTTTTGTTTCCTTTTTTTTTCACAAAAGAATAATTTAATTGCTGTGACAAAAAGAAAAAAAGGCAAAAAGAGGAAACCATGCTTTGAATCTTCATTGCTTCAGGAAAAATTTGGTAATATATTGCATCCTTACTTAAGTGGCTGAAATGTTTTTACTGCAGATTCACACTTTTATATTTTATAACTTTGAAATTAAACTAAACAAAAGCTCCCTCTCTTGATGAGCTGCACCTTTTGAAAACAATTTGGTTTCTAGCCAAAATGGAAATGCAAGGGCAGAATTTTTCAGGGTAGACATTCTTTCACTGCTATTCCTGTTGAAACAAAAAGAAAAATGCCCTTGAAAATCCCAACTGCTGGCTTCACTGAAAATATATAATTTTACCACTGACCTGACAGGGATGGTTAATTTAGTGTAATTTATGCACAGAAGAAAATCCCTTGCTAGTGCTACAAGGTGGAGAGGCTATCAGCCAGGTTGTGATAGTAGTTTTGTGGAAAAGGACACCTTTAACCTGCATAGCTGAAGTCATCTCCTTGGACTTTAGCAGCCACTGTTTATATTACCTTGAGAAAAAGTACAAAGGACATGTAATTTCTTAATTCCCACACAAACTGTCCCCAGTCTGCCCTTTACCATTCCTTAAACTCTGTGATGTTTGAGGAATCTATTAAAAAAAAATAATGAATCCTGCTTGATGCTTTGAGTTTGTTTTTCTGAAAATGGTGGCGACTTTGGAACGCATCTGTTTCTACCTTACTGATAAAGCTGCTACTGTGGTATGAGTGAAGAGACACTTTGGTCTCTGTGACTGAACCCTGAATGAACAATTTATACATTCAGAAAGTTGATGGCTGCTGGAAGATGATTAATCAATCTTCTCTGCAGGTGCCTTCAAGTATAACAATTATTGAACTTGGACAGGAAAAAAAGTAAAAGATGGGTTTAAAATTATTCAGATGGATGTAATTAAGTAACAGAAGTTGATTCTCTGAGTGGAGAGAGGAAAACCTGTGCAATATTTTGCCACTGGAGAATTGGTTTTGCTGCACGTTTGTTCACTGTTAAAGGAAGCAAACTAACCTCCTGAAAATAATTTTTAAAAAAATTTGATCTTCAGTAGTAGGATCCTGGGTAGCTTTAGGCCAAAGAATTCTCCAGACTGGTGTTGAAACTCATGGAGAAGAATACATTATTCCTCTGGTTTTGGATCTTATCTACACAGAATATTCTTAAAGCTCAGGCAAGGTCTGCAGATGCACTCACTGCATTTGAACATCTAAATTGTGTATTCAAGTCATCTGCATAGCTGGGCATCTTGGGTACCAAGAAAACTGGTGTTTTGGAAGCCAGCACTGCTGCTGAGCACTTCATTGGACTGCAGAATTTCAGTTGAAAACTGTGTCCAGTGAAGTGCTAGCATTTTTCTGTTTGAATGCTAATCCCAGAAGGGGTAATTTCCCAAATTTAGACCACTAAGAGAAAGCACTGAATTTTCCTTCAGCAAACAATTTATGTTCAGGAGAAAGCTTGCTGATATCAGCACAGTTGTGCAGGCATGTATTGGGTGAACATTTTCTTTGAGATATTCCTAGGAACTGGCAGTTCCTAAATCTGTGGCTGTTCTAGAAAGCATCCAAATGGCTGCTGAGAAGGGTCAAAGCCACAAGCAAGGAAAATCTACAGGGCAGTGTGTATGCACATACTTGTATTATGCCCATGGTGAGCCTCACTGAAATATTTAGTGTCTGCTCAATGGCTCTTAGAGGGGTGAGTTCTGAGGAACTTTAGGCATCAGAACGATGTTTTTTCTGAAGAAATATAGATTCCTAAAAGATATTTTGTTAGATTTCAGGAAGAGCAAAATCTCTGTGATGATGGAGTCTGATATTCTTTATTACTGGAGCCATAGAATTTCATTGAGGAGCACCTGCAATAAGTGTAGTTGTGTCTGATTGAGCTAGCTAAAGAATATGAAGAGAAATTGGGGCAGATAATTTGTTATTTTCTCCCTTCATAGAGTTCTAAAATAGGTTTTGCAAAAAAGCAATTGTGCCTCCTTCAATTATTGAGACTGCTGTAGTCAAGCCTTTTAATGAACAAATTTAGTAGAATTTAGGGTCTCTGAAATGCAAAGCCACAACGGAGTGTGCCTCTTAATGTGCCATATGAGCATTATGTTGCTGGCTTTCTCTGTCAAAGCTGGCATGTATCAGAATGCAATAAAAGAAAAACTATTTCATTCAAAATTAAATGGCCACATCCAATTAAAGAAAAGACTGAAGTCTGAAACCGTAAAATCCATTGAAAGTTCCTTTCTGTTTTAGAGGAAATGTACCAATTGCTAATGGAAGTGTTACTCTAAACGATTGGCTACTAGTTAACTATTATGTGTTCTAGCAGGATTTGTGGTTGGATTTTTTTTTTTGTCATTCCTCCTCCTCAGAAGATCTGGGGAAAAGAACAGAAAAGTATTGAAAAGGTTTCCGTACTCTTTTCTCTTTTGAATCAGTGTCATACTAACAAAAAGATGTTTTGAAGTCTTTAACCATTAATTGACTAACTGGTTTTCTTTAGACATAAAACTTGTCAAGGCCTTGATTGTTGGGAATCCATGGTGATAGATTCTGGCTGACTGCCTAAGTACAAGGTCTCTGAACACTAGGATAACACTTTCTGAAACAGTTGGGGCTTATACCCCATAATGCCATTTAAACAAACTTAATTGACTAAAACTTTCACTTTTGTGTGTTCTGTATGAGGTGCTATTTGCAAGAGGCAGCCTTTTAGGAATAGAATCTAAGTGACAAAATCTGACCTCTACCTAGCCTTAGGTTTTTCAATTCTTGTTTATTTACACAAAATAAGCCAGTATGAACTGCCTAAAAATTCACTACAAGTAGAAAATCTCTTATATACCATATTTTTTCACCAGTGAATAACCTTAGAATGAGTCCAAATTGAAACTCTATGAACAGCATAAAATTCACACACCTCTGCAGTAAGAGTAATCATTATCTTCAGATAAGTGCCTATACATGTCAGTCAGTAAGCTTGTTCTATATGAAATGAATAAAAAGTTTTAGAGAAAGCTAAGGCTTGCTTTTTTTTTCCAGCTGTTGTAGTGGAACTTTAGCAAAGAGATGACCCTTGGATGATTTTCTTAAATTTTGAGTTCTGGGCATATGCTGACTTATAAATCTGTCTCTATAGGTAAATTATTTTTATTTTCCATTCTTCTTTCACTGGCAAAGTAACTTGGGTTTGAATGGAGGCAGTAAGTCAGGTTTAAATATACAGGAATGATAAAAACTAAGACTTTTTTCAGTGAACATGACAACTCTGGGATAACTCTTTTATCTCTAGGAAGCCTTCAAACATCACAAGATAAAATTCTTAGCATCTCTAAGGAGTTTTGAATGGCTCACATGACATAACTTTATGACAGTTGTCTACTCTGTAGTTGTCAGGGCCCTCACAGCTCAAAAACTTCACCTGTGGTCTCCCCCAGCCTCTGTCCACAGGTTCTGGAGCTTCCTCAGTCCCTGCCTGAGCAGGACCATGGTCATGGGCCCCACTGATCCTGAGCCTGACCCACAGGCTGATGGCCTTGACCTCACATTTTTACTACAAACCTGCTCAAAGGTCATGCTTCCAGCTGCACCCACTGGGTCTGATCCTGGCCTGCAGATAGACTTCCAGCTTGACCTTGGATTTGCCTCATCACCACAAACTTGTCTAATTGTCTGAGCTCTTGGTTGAGTATCAGCTGCTGTCTGTGGCCCTGCCCTGCTTCCTCCCTGGGACAGCCAGGACCCTGCCCTGGTGACATTGCCCTGGGCTCCCCGTTCCCTGGGAGAGCAGCTGCCCTTGCTGCTTCCTGACAGTAATGCAAAAGCTTTGATCTTATCAAAACAATATTGCAGACCAGAACCAGGTGCCAGTCTTTACCCTGCAGTACCCATAAGGTCATTTCCACTGTTGTTGGTGATTTCTGGGGGGAAGGAGGGAGCATCACTAAGGAGCCCATACAGTGAAGGGAGCTCCTGTTAACAGTGCCCTTGTTTCATGAGCACAGGATTTATCTCAATTATTTTCCTAGAATAGCCACAGAGCTTTAGCATAAACATCCCATTTTCTTTTAATGCATCTTTGAAAAAATACTCCAAGAAAAGAGGATTTTATGCTGAGCAGCTCTGTTATGAGCTAAAAATCACGTGGCTGAGTTGGGACTTGGCCTTCATAGGCCCATTTCACTACAAAGTCTGGCTGCAACCTGGAATAGAGTAGAAGAGTCATTTTTTTTCTCTTAGACTCATAGAGGTACTGCAAACCCAAGCCAAGCAGGCACTGTACAACCAATGTGCCAGTTGTTCCTCATAAGAGAATGCATCTATTATTAGAGTTTAGAGTTAGTATAAACATCTTTCTGATTTAAAGGATTTTTAATATATTTATTTCTTAACTGACCTTGGTTTTGCTAACCAAAACACAAAAACCACACACAAACCCACCCTCAAGTCTCAATTTTATTTGAAGACAATTTTTGAAGGAAAAATGTTGTTCAATAGTTTTCAATTAATGGAACAAATGTTCTGGAGTAAATTTTATCTTTTAAAGTTTTGTGTATATTTATATATAAAATTACATTTTTGTTATGCAGAATTTGGTTTTCTTGACTTCTGCATTCAACTAAGGACTTTGCTGTTAGAAGGAAAACATTGGTGAAGAGGCAGTGGTTTGTGAAGCAGCTATAAATGTGATATATCCATGAACAGAGAATGCTTTTGAGATATCTGAAATAATAACTCTGAGACTATGCCAGCTTTGTTAAGTCCATTATCTCAATCAATATATTGCACTTGTATATGTGATATCTAAAAGGTATTATTTAATTGTTATGCAGGTCTTATTTGACTGCAAAGGCACTGAGAACCTTTCAACATAAAGGTGCAGTGTCCTTAGGCCAACTCTTTAATTTATCAGAACAAGATTATGAGATTACTCTCTGACTAGCAGTGTATTTTATCACTGTTTTACAGAATCAAGTCTACTGAGAGCATACAGCACAAAGCTTAACAACATAGTTGCAGAACAGTAAAATAAAATGTTTTAGAAGGAAAAGTGTTGCTGCCAATAATGCTAGGATGCTGAAATGTACAGTGATTTGTATTTTGATATGCTGCATCTATACAGCTGGAAATTGGATGCAGAGTCAAAACTACGACTAAGAAAATGTTCAGTACTGGCAAGAAGAAAGCATCTGCCACCACTGAAAAAAGGATGTGTAATCCTTGTAGGGCTGTGTGCCCTGTCTTCACAATGGGTGGTAACCTGTATGAAGGAATAAAAGGGAATGTATTGTTCTCCTGTAGAGTACTGTTTATTTACTGGGGTTTTCCCCCTAACATTATAAAATAGTTTGGATATTATGTAAGTTTTTTGGTATGACTTCATGACCCTTCCTTTTTCCCCATGAACTTGCGCCTTAAAATATTTTAGAATTATATAAATTTATTACTAATAAAGATGTGTTTAAATATCAAATACTGTAATGTAAAACATTACAAGGATCCCTTCTGCCAGTAGTAAACAACAAAGTTGAAAAGTATGTGTTAAAGGAACATTAATAACCAGCAACACAGTCTCACTAGTAGAGGTAGTGGAGAGTTGAGTGCTTGCATGGGAATTGGTGAGAAGCAGGAATAGCTGTTTGCTGCACAAGCTCATGGACTTTTTCCTCATGTGTCAGTCACTGCCTGGCTGTGAGTGTGAAGCACTACCCACAGGTACCCAGAGATGTTAGAGCAGGGTGCAGGCACTTGAGTTAGTGGGGCAGTAAGGTAATCCTCCTGCTGCCATCAGTTCTGCCCAGTCATTTCTGGCTCAGCATCAGAGAAAAGGGCTGCAATTTCATCCCTGTTTCCTCACTTCTCTCTTCTATAGTTCTTAGTTTTCTGATGAATGAGAAGTGCTGGCTCACTCTGCATTACAAGTGTTTAGGCATTTCTTGCCATAGGTCATCCAAGAAAAATGTCCCTGTTCTTTCCCCATCTGCTCTGCAGTAATCTGGGTGCTTGTGTCAGACCTACCTAAGGTAGAAAGCCGCAACAAAGCAAGGAAAGAACAAGGGGATTTTTATCCTTGGAAAGATGGAAAAAGTCCTTCTACTACTAAGCAGCTTGCAAGGCCAAAAGTTGATAATTTTACATAATTAATATTTCTTTACTTCATCTCTGATCATTCACTTGTCCAAAAACTGTTTCAGGCCAGTTTACTCACTCACAGACAGACTAGTAATTATGGTAGATTTAAGACACCTAAACCCAAAATACTGTCAGATGTGACTATTGCACAAGAGGATCAGACTAAAAGCCTGACACATTAGTGCTCTTTCAGATTAGCAAAGCCCTGGATGCAGGCTTCCCTCCATCATTCCTAAAATAATGCTAATCCCTATACCTAAGGTTTTGCAATTCTGTAGCTGGACAGCACCTATACTAAAAGGATTTTCCATTGCTGCTGTCTTCTCAGCAGATTAGTTATAGGAGGCAAGTCCAAGAACAAGCCAATGCTTGACCTGCACAGAATCTTCAGACATCTTAACTTTTTCCTCTTTAAAAAATTCTCAAGCATTAACAATTAGTAGTGAAGAAATATTAAAATTGTGTTTATATTTTACAAATGATATTATCTCTATTTTTTCCCTTGTGAAAGGGAAAAGACCAGTGGTGCAAGACACTAAGGAACTTCTTAATTTAGATTTAATTTAACCCACTTTGACACTGCATAGATTATGCCATAAAGATACCACTACTGAAACTACATTTTGCAGTGCAGCAGTAAGACAAGTTTTACAGTGGAAGTGTACGAAGTATATAGACATTTGTGCTGTATTTCCAGCTTTGATTTAAAAAAAAATTAAAGTAATCAATTTAGGTATAGATAAAAATAATAATCTGGTATTTGAAATATTGATTTGCAGCTATCTGGGCCCACTTTAACTTGGTGGGCTAGGAGTTATGATATAAGAAGTGTGGTGCCAAGGAAGTGGAATATCTTCCTCCCTCATGAATTTAAGGTATTTCATATTGTGATACACCATAAACAATGATTCTGTGAGTCACATTCCAGAAAACCCTCTAATGTATAGATCAATTGGTCTAGATTCTCTAGTTCTGTCTTGGACCATTCCTTTTATGTCCTAAAACTCACAGTGCTCTTAAAGGCTTTTCACTGCAACTTTCATGCTCATTGCGAGGTGAGAAAGAACAAGGTATTCATAATCCTTTCAACAGAGATAAGAAATAGAAACATTTTAGAACTGCTTCAGTCTCTTCATTATGCAGGATTCAATACTGAAATTTTTATTCTTTCAAGCTAAAGACTAGTAATTTATTTTATCACGTCTTTTGCAGTTTCCTGTACAAACTTCTGCAGACCACAGTTGTGGATGTCCCTCCTGAAATGGCACTTTCTGCTCTATTCACACCAGAAGGTAACTGGAGCTCATGTGTGAGTCCCCATCCTCCTAGCACTTCATAGAGACATCTGACCAGAGACTGCTGATGCACAGGCAGCTGGAATATATGCTGTCTTATACAGAGAAGGAGTGTGGGAATAAGTAAACAGAAGGGCCAGAAATCCTCACTCTAGGGAACTGTGGAACTGATACTGGAAGACTGTCAAGTCAGAATATCCCTAGAATGATAGGACATGAGTTCAAGCCATACATAAATCCAGATTTCAGAGGCTTGGGCTCAGGTAAGACTCTGGATTACATGAAATTTGTAAGAAAAGTACAGGAAATCTACAGTGATTTTGTGTATTTAAAACCTGTTCTCAATCAAACTAAGACAAATTAGTTTCAACAGAAAAAAAACCCAAAAACAACCTGGAAGGGATTCCCAGAATTTTGAATGAAGAAATTTTCAAAAATTCAAGTTTAAGATATTACTTTACTTGAAAACTGTTTCAGGCTGAGGCAGGATCTGAATCTAATTGTCACAGCCCTACAAAATTATTCTACATATAGAAGCTTATCACATACATAATTAACTTATTCTGGTTTGTATTCTAAAACAAATATGTCTGCATAAGACAGTTACTCAGTAAGGATGCTGCTTTTGTTCTTGAATAATTCTATGTGCAGTCAAGCTCTCAGTCAAATCACCACAACTCTGTATGTAGATGAATTGTCAGTCTCTCTCTGCTTGCATTTACAGGAAATCTGTATCTCTGTTACTAAATGCAGCTGATGGATCTGAAAATGTCACATTTGTTTGCAGAGTAGGCATCTTACAAGCTCTCACCCCTATTAGCCTACTACTTGTGTCCTTTGCAGGTGTTATGAACTCCATATCCTTCACATTTTGTGTTAAATATCCTTAGCAAACTCATAAATGCTATGGAGAGGAGGAAAAGTTTTTTCCTCCCTTGTTTGCCAAAAAGCAAGAGGGTTTTTTTTTGCCAAAAGGAAGAGTTTTTGAGTGTGACATCAACTTTATATATAAGTCCAGAAGAAAACGGAGTTGCTTGTCTTTGGGAAGGGGAGGAAATAAATCTTTGTTCTAGTTCAGTAAAAAATCCCTACATATTAGACCTTTTAACCATAAAGACTTTCTTTTCTTCATGCTGTTTGTGTTTGTCACCTATGTTTGCCTAATTCTGTCATGAGTACTGTCTCAAAGCCTCAATAAAACATTAATGTCCAAGCCCCAGAACTTCCACTGTTACATTTCTATCAATTATCTCTGTAACTGATTTTAGCTCTGGTTGCTTTTTAGAAAAGTGAAACAGCAAGCTATACATTGCAAGGAAGGGACAAGATTAATGAATGTATACAACTGGGACCTGCTGCTCGTGATGTAAAATATCCATTGGAACTCTTAATATGTACTTAAAATAGTTCATTTTCTACTTTGGGTAGTTCTTGTAGCTCCACTTTCATATTCCTCTCTAATACAGGTGTCAACAATTCAAGTATGCACTGAATGGACTTATTAGCATCTTTTTAATGAGTAAGTAAATGTAGCTTTTAATTCAATTGCACCTAAAAGTTGTCACTATATGGCAACTTTCTAGCCCGTAAGAAATGACGTGGTGCTGGCTGTTGAGACATGTTTAATGTGAACTCATCCCAGCTGTATTCTCAGCAGAGAGCAATTCCTGAAAAGCCCATGAAGATGGATCAGCTCTCATTCTTTTCCCAGTATGTCCCCCAGCAGACTGAAAGGAAGAGATCAGTTCTGTTATCACTTCTACAGTTGCCGCACTGTGGGCAGGAGTCTGCATCCTTGTTTAATGTCACAGCGTGCTGTAGCTACCAGGCATTACACAAACATTCCGTGATGGCATTTTTCAGAATCACAAGCCCAAGACCAGTTGGTTTTCTTGCTGGGGAGATCATTCTAGATTTCCAAAATAGGACCAGTCAAAAGAGTTCCTCGTTTCTCAGAGATGTTTTTGTTTAAAGAAATGTCATGAGCTCCGAGTCGCTGTCACCTCCGGGGGTTCTGGAAGGTTCCCTCGTGCCTGCCCTCAGCCGCGAGGGCCCAAAAGCACGTGAGGCATCGGCCGGAGTGTGTGGAGAAGGAAGGGGAGCATGGGCACGTCCCACTCCCTGGTCACTGGCGGCACAAAACCCAGCCTGAGCCGTAGGAAGGGGAGGATGTGCATGTCCCACTCCCTGGGCACTGGCGGCACAAAACCCAGCCTGAGCTGTGCCACACCTGGGTGCAGCCGCTGCAGGCACCTCCCGGCAAGTGCGGCTGCCTCGCAGGAGTGTGCCCCGGCAGCAGCTCCGTCCCAGAGCGGGCCACCGAGTAGCACTAACTGGGCAAACTGGGGGAACCTGGGTGGTCTGAGTTGCTCACCTGGGGATGATCAGCCCTCGTCACAGCGGGCTCCGCGCCCCACGGGCAGGCAGGCATGGCTGCCGGGGTGCTGCGTTGCCCGAACCGGTGTGTGGCTGCTTGGGAGGATGGAAGCAGCAGCTCCGTTGTCCTCGGAGAAGGAGAGGCCGTGAGGGGCCCGGCCGCCCGGGCCCCGGCTCGCCCTGCGGGAAGGGCGCGGTGCGGGAGCAGCAGCAGCGCCGCCGGGGCCGCCAGCAGGTCAGTGCCTCGGCTAAAATTCCATTCCTTTTCTTTCTGAGGAATGCTTGTCATCACGTTAGCTTCTTTTGAAGATTTTTAAAGTACGTATCAGGAAAAATCCCTTTACAAATCGTCATCTGCTTAAGTGTTCTTTGGTTCAAATGTTATTATCTTTTTTATTGAAAGACAAATTTTTTCATAAAGATCTGTTTTCCTTTAAAACAAAGGATTTGAATTTTTATATTGGAATAGTCTTTAGGTTGTTTGTTATTTGTGTATCTTGCAGTATGGTATTTCATTTTAAGGAAGAATTCTTTTGGGGAGGTTTATTTTGTTCAAAATTTTTAAAGTTGATGTGTTCGACTTAAGATTCTATGGGTTTTGTTGATAACTTGTTTGCTACAGGAAAACGTAAGTTTTATCATAATGGCTTTTCCCTTCTGAAAGGAATTCTGTAACTCTTTTATGTGTAATGTGGTTGTTTATACATTTTTGTTTTGTGACTCTTCTGTTGTTAAAGAACAAGTTGGGGCTTCTTAAGTGTGAAAAGGGAAAATAGCTTTTGTAGTACTGTTTACCTCATCATTGGTGTTATACAGGTCTTTGCGTCATAAAAATGTTATTTTTATCATGGTAGATTTAATTCCATCTACCAACTCCTCCATTGTGCAAGGCTTTGGAACAGGACAGCACTCGCTGGGTTACTGAGTCCTCCCCTCCCTACTGCAGCCGTCACATTGGATGATTTGTTTTTGAAGTGTGTTGTACTCTATCTTAAGAGCCCTTGTGTGGTTTATTCCCACTATTCCCAGAGGCTGGCTGTTACAGAATGTGATTGCTTTACAGCATTGCTGGTGAGCCATTTGCTATTGGAACTGACTTGGGTTAAAGTCAAAAACAATGAGTTAGCACCATACACTTAAAAAAAAAACATGGTTAGCTAAAGTCTGGTTGGAATCATGCCAAAATCCTCTTTTAATATTTTTTTTCTCTCTCTCAGCTTTTTAACTAGAAATTAGACAACAATCCTGTCCTCTCTCAGCTTTTATTATAGTAGATGAAGTAAATCAAGCTTGTTTAATCTCATTTTATAAAATAAGCTTTCCATTGCCCTTATCTGCCTAGCAGTCCTCTCCTACCTGCTCTAAGTCTGGTTAATCTCTCAAATGCAGGCGACTAGATTGAATGCAGTATTTCAGATGAGCTCTTCCCAGACCTGTACACAACACTATTGCTTTTCCCTGGCTCCATTAGAAGTTGCACCAGCTGCCATACAGAGGTGATCCACAATCATGGTGTTTAAGCAGTCACCCTATTAATATTGAGAAATTATACCATTTATGCTTTATTAGCACGTAATAGATTTGAGGTTTGTCTTTAAAGCAGAGGAAATTTAATGTGTTGTCATCTACCTTCAATAATCCTGGGCTGTATCTCTTAAATGTTTTTATCTATTGTCTGTGCATCGTTGCTTTCAACTTGCTATTGTAAAGTTAGAAAACTTGCTATTGTAAGTTTCATTCTGCTTCCACTATTATTGGAAGCAGAATGAAAAATATCAATGTCAGACATCATATTTCAATTCTTATAATAGTCTTTATTTGGCTTGTATCAGTTTTGTTTCAGTTTGGTAGAGATTCCTTATTGCTGTTGTGGTCTTAAATTCTAGAATTCTGAGTTGGATTGGAGATCAACTCCTGTAGTCTGGGACCACACCAGATTTGACTTCTTTTTGACTTATCTGATTTTTATTCTCTAGTATCCTTCCTTTCAGTTTTTTCCCCATGCTCAGTATTGCTCTTCTCGTTTAAATGAATACAACATATCAATTCAAGGTTGGAACATGCCTGTATTATCCATAATCTTTACTGCATTGGTTTTTTTCATTTATGTACCTGAAAAAAATATCTTCATCTATTTTAATACCCTTTGCCAAGCCTAGGACAGTTCCTCTCTTGGCAGTTCTCACTTCACCTCGTGCTTCTCAGTTAAGGACCAATGAGCACACACAAGTGCTTTTGCCCATGTGCTCTGTCTGTTTCTCTTTTCACATCTAACACTTCTCAAGGTTGTAGTGCATCCAGTTTGGCCTGGAGTGCCTTCTCCTGCATTTTTCTTTTCTTTTTACTGTGTTTGGAATGTAGATTCTTGACTATTTAAGCATTCTTTATGTGAAGTATTAGTAAGACTTTGCTCCCTATTCAACGTAACTCCATGGTCCAGCTGATATAACTACACCAGAGTTTGCCTTTCTGGAATTTAAAGGTTTAGAGATCCACTTACTTAGTTTATTTTCCTGTTTAACTTACACCAGTTTTGTCTGACTTGGTCCAGAGCTGATTTCTACAACAGTCTCATTACTTATCAGTAATATTAATATATCTTGTCATCTCATATTGTTCTGATATGGATTTAATTAAGTGTATTGTACATTGCATCCAAAAATAACTGAATGTTAGTGCTATGGGTAACGCTTCCAGTCCATTTTGTCCCTAATTTTGTGGTTATAAGCAAACACCCTTAGCCACCACTCCAGGAGAAGAATAACTGTGTCATGCTGCACACAATGGACCTGGACTTAGGGAATACCAGACTCCAAGGTATGTTTCCCATGCTTTCCTCTGCTGCAGTGAACCCTGCTAACAGTACCACCAGAGTTAGGCTGGTTTTTTTTTGGTGTTGTTGTTGTTTTTTTTTAACAGACTTGAGCACCTGTAGTTCAGCTTCTCTGAAAATCAATTTCTGAGCCTATAAAATGGATTAGTCTCTAGCCAATCTTTAATCTGCTTTTGAGTGGGTGTGCATGTGTAGCCCACTGTTCAGTGTGCTGTGCGTCCCTCTCTGTGGCTGCATCTGGCCAGCAGCGGATATGAGTATGCCGCAGCTGCTTGCTAGGATATTTAACTAGAGGTGTAAGGGTTTGTGAGTCAGCCCTGGAGGTTCCAGGTAATGAGCAAGATGGTGATTATTACACTTCCAGGATTGTATGTACTTGCATTCCTAAGGACAGCTTGTGATGTGGCTGTGGTGGAGAGGGTAGTTTAATCCTGGGGCGGAGGGGGGGGGGAAACTGTTGTGAGCTTTAGAACAGATAAAAGGAAACTATTACAAAATACATCAAAAGAGACTTCACAGAAATATGCCTGTCCTCATTTTAATGCCTGCAATACAGAAAAACTGGGAAAATGTTGCACAAGTGAGTTTACCATTTAATAGCTGATGAAATTACATGGTTATGCAATAATTGTTTTCAAGATGGGGAGGTACAGCTAAGTACATTATTCTTCTAGTCCTCAGTGTGTAAACTAGTCTGTGTATCTATGCATAGAGAAGCTGAACTAAATTACTTATTCAATAATTAATTTTTATTGGTTTGCTTCATCTAAGATTATTAGCTGTCAAAACAGATGTAGGTATTTTCAGAGGTTCTTGGCATAAACAACCAAACAAACTTGTAGAACATTTCCCAGTCCTCTATTTTCTTACTAATTCATAGGAATTTGGGTTGTTTTTTTTTTAGTTAAAAGTATTAGTCTATTTTTTTTTTTATGGGGAAAGACCTGGACAAGACATTTTTTATGTAAATAACATATATGAAATAAAAATGTACACATCTCACCCATCGCTGAAATGAAACAATTTCTTGTGTTAAAACCTGAGAGAGGACCAGTCAGACAGATGTGCTGATTAAACTCCCCATGCTCTTATTATCTTGACAGGCATCAGTTCCAAGTTGACTGAGTCTATGATACAATGGCTAAAACCAGCTCTTCTCAGGATATGAGTTCAATCTTGTCTTTCTTACCTATTTACATGGATGTACCTTGCATGACCTCTTCAGATTTTGACCTCTAAACCATCAGAGAGAGAAAACCAAAATTCCTATAGTTTGCTCCAAGGTGGTCCCAAGGCCCCTTCCCAAATCTTCATGAATTGTACAACAGTGTTATATATTCTTACGTTTGAAATTAGAATTTGTAAGCTTTAGGGCTTCTTCTGTCACAGGAGAAATCCTGCCTTTCTCAGAATTGCTAGAAAACTTCTACTGATTTCAGGCTGACTAGAATTTCACATTACATTGTGGACTTAGGGTGTGTGCAAGTTCTAATAGCTTGAATGTATAAATGTAAATTGACACAATCCCATTAAGCAGCGAACACAATTAACCATGTGGAACCCTGTTTATACAAGTTTGAGTGTTTTAGTTAGAATAAATATTTTCTACCCTACAGAGTTACCTTTTTTCATAACCTGTGACCTGGTTTATACACAGCTATGATGATTCACAAGTGCCTTCTCTAATAGGGATTAAACTATATTGGTATAACTATCAGTAGTGGTAGAATTTAGCGATATTTTTGCTGACTTTAATTGTATCTACATGTAGGAATTTGTACCATTTTTACTCAGTTACTTTAGAAATAGGTAGATTAAAATAGTATAAAAAGTGTTAACTAGTCATTGAGGAGGTAAGACTTGCTATAACACTTTCCGAGTTTATTTAAAACAAGATGGAAGTACTATGAGTAGCCAGTTTTCTCAGAGAATTTGTCAGTACCAGTTTTGTAGATACATCAACAACCATTTGTTTCTCAATCAAATCACACAGTTAAACTAGAAAAATTAGTTGCTGCATCTGGTCTAAATTCCTTTCTCAATCTTTTTATAAACCTATTGATGTATGTAGGATATCTGCTTATGATCAAGTATAACATTTTACCCCAACTCCATAAAGTCAGCCTGAAGACCATAATTATAAACGTGATCAACTCTTGTCATAAAATATTTGACACCTCTACTGAAATGTATTTAGCAGCTGATCCTTCTTAAATAAGTAAATAAAACCAAAACAGAAAAACCCCTACACGTATTTCTACTCATCTGTTTTATCTGGAACACATTCCTTGGGCCTGCTGGTGCAATATATATTTAAGGAAATTGTGATTTTGCAGAAGAAAGGGAATAGGAAAAAAAATATCTTATGAATGTTCTCAGACTCATGAGCTCAAGTATTTCATTATGGAAACTGACTATAAGGCAATTATTTTTCTCTTTAGAAGTTGATGAAATTAACTTAATCTTCTTGTAAAACTATATAGGGACAAATAAGATTTTGGCTGGGTTTGTTTTGGTCTCCATCAGTGAATTTCTGTGGTAGCCTGATCTAGGCAGTGGTGAGCAGGTTAGTGGGGATGGTCTTCAGTGACTCCATATGGGGTGGGACAAGTAATAAAAATACAGACCAAAGAGGAGAAATACTTATACTTGCACAGCTGGCAACTCTACTACAAGAACCAGTTTTTCTTTGCTCTGTCATCAGTGCATGCAGTGGGAAACCTTACATTTTACTAAAGCCTTGTCAGGCAAAGCTTGCTGTCACCTAACATGGTGGTTTCTACTTTCTTTGAAAAATCGTCACTCAAAGGGGCCTATTCCATTAGCTATTTATCTAGTAACTTGGTGGCTACAGATTTGGTTTTTTTCCTCTTCCCCTTGAGTAGAGTAAGAGACTTATCTATTCTAATTCCCATTTAGGGTGAAAAGGGCATGTTGCAAATGTTACCTTTTCTGTATGTAATGTTTAAAGCTTTTTCTTGGGACAAGAGAGTGGGTAGGAACATGATTAGATCTGAGCACTGACTGGGACACCTGAGCCCTGGGCTTTGGTAAGCACTGTAACCATAGCCTTGTTAATTCCTTCTCTTTCCCTCTGGCTCAGTGCACTTTTATGCAAAGTGAAATGCCTTCAAAGGAGCGAATGGAGATTTTCCCCACATTAGACTATCCGGGTGACTGAGGAACCCTAATAAGAAGTGAGGATTGTGGGTTTGAAATCTTTCAGATCGGGGAATTGATGCATATTCCTCTGCCTCAAGATGAGTACTTCAACCATGGAGAAAGAATGCAGCAGATGATGGTAGTAGTTGATCTTTCCTGGTAGGAAAAAATACGTCTCCACAAAGAACATATTAAGGACTGTGAATTGTACAAGAGGGGAGACATTTCCCCACAATTCTAAGATAGCTTGGTGTGCTTGAGAATCCGGGCTGATGCTTACTAACTTCAGTAAAACTAAACCATTACACTGCAGCTGCAGTTTTAGATCTTGTGATGGCTGAAAGGGTGCTCGTAGTGGGATCATTTCCCTTGTACAGTGTGTGAGTCCCTCACACCTGAGCTGTCTGTCCCAGTCCCGGCTGAACCCACCCCTCTGAAGCTGTGGCAGTGGATGAATTCCAGAGGCGGCCTTTTCCAAACAGGACAGAAGCGAATGGCTTCTCCCAGTCGTGCCGGCAGGGTGCCGAGGTGGCCGCTGCTCGGGCCAGGGCGCCGAGCTGCAGCGCTGCCCATGGCGTCCCGAGCAGAAGGGAGCCAGGGAGACGCTCCGGCCTTTCTCTCGTGCCTCATCTCCAACGGGGCCCCGCGGAGGTGCCGCCGCAGGTCCAGGGGCTGGCTCGGGGCGGGGGGCCCTGAGCCCTGCCCTCCTCGCCCGCCGCCCGCGGGGTCAGGCGCAGGCAGGGGGCAGCTCCACGGCTTGCTTTCCCTGTCCTTCCCCTCCTCCCCCCAGTGTGAGTAATGACCACATCGCAAACAGCTGATGCGTTCAGCTTTGCAAAATGTCTTCGTGGGTACCAGCTTATGTGACTAAAAAGGCTGAGGAGCCAAGGGTAGGCTACAGGCACTGAACCTGTAATACGAAGGGTACGTTCATAATACCCGCATTATGTTGTCCTACCTAAAACAGGCAGTTCTACATGTCTTCTGCATGTGATCTGTAGTAATTATCTGCGTTTTACAAGATCTTGCGTCGCTGAAGTCGCTCGAGGTGGCTCCGCAGCACCCGCCGATGGCAGGGACATCCTCGCTCGGTGTGATGGAGCGGGCGGCAGTGGAGGGGGGGCTCGCTGCCCGGGGTGCTGGGCACAGCGTGGGGCCGAGCGGGAGCGCTCTGAACGCCAGCGTTAGCTTTTCACGCTTTTAAATAGTGATCACGGGGCTAGCGTGACAGGTGAAAGAACTGGAAATCAGCTGCTATTGAGTCAGAAATCATTTATCAGTTTAAGGCTGGTTGGGGCCAGTTTTCTTAAGGCGATTGAAGAAAAGGGGAGAAAGGTTTGAGAAACCTGGAACTTGGGTACTCATTTCTAAATTGCGTTGGCTTTATAGTTACACATCGAAAATCCTTTTCTAAAAATAACTGCTGTCCACCCAGTAACGTAAAAGACTCGCAGAGCGTTTCTTAGTGTGTGAGAGATCTCCATCGCACAGTAGCATTTCATGCCTCCCCCGTTTAAAAACTATGGGGAAGGGTGGTGTTTGGATTTAGACTAATTTTTCAACAGCAATAAAGGGGCTGTTTTCTGTAACAGCGTAGATTATTAGAAACTTGTAATTTGCAGTTCGCAATTGCCATCATAATCACAGCAGGGGTGTAAAAAAAGGGACTAGATCCTGTAGTAACCTCAGAAATTCCCGTTCGCGGCTTTGGTATGTTGATGGAAAAACCCAACGCTTTCAGAGAGAAGTTGCTTGAGTTTAATAAACAGTGGCTTCAGAAAGTGTAATAAAATCAATTAATGTTGCAAAAGCATTGGCCAAAAACAAAGTGGCGAAAGGATTTATGGAAATGTAATGGATTTACAAGCATTTATCCTGCGACTTGATAAACAGCAATTGGAAGTCGAGATGGTGAAAATAATTAGTCCCGCAGCCTCAGTGAATATGGACAATTTATTATTATAATTTTTTCCTTTCAGTGGTTATTCAAATTTATTTTTTAATTTTGTGAGCTGAAGCGAGGGGAGATTAATCTAAAGTTTGGTTCCCCCTTCCTCAGGGGCTCGGTTTCTTTTCGATTTTCTCTCTTCACAAAGCAAACCATGATCTGTCATTTGCCAGGGCTTCTTCACACAGAGGGCTCGTTCTTAGGTTTTCTGCATGTATTTTAAGGACTATTATCATTGGCCTTAGTAAATAATGTTACTCAGCGGGGGAAGGATCAGCTGTTTGTCTCCCTATACGCCAGGGTTTTCTCTCCCTTTTGATTTTCAGATGCGTTTTCATGCAAACTTTCAAAGAGCCGCACTTGGGAAGAGGCTTCAGGAGCATGCCCTGACTCTTGAGCAACGCTAGCAGCGAAAACTTTTCTGCTTGCTCTCAAGAGTTCGTAGCCCTATTATTACAGTAGAAAAGAGACATCCAGCATGGAGCAGAAATTACAATTTCGAGAAGTCAGAATTTATTACAGTTAAACTGTGATAAGATCCCATCTGTTATGAACACATGTAGCACCAATTGTTTTTCATACAACTGCAATTTATTTACCCTTCAGAGCGAATGAGATTACAAGCGCGATTAAAAAAAAAAAACTACAACAACAAAAAAACCGAACCAAACCACCACGATTTTTAGTTTTGTTTTTTGGGGTGAGTTTTTTTGTGTGTATGTTTTTTGAGGTTTTTTTTTTTTTTTTTTCGGTCCGGCCTATCTGTTTTTATCTGGGCAGGCCGCTTGTAGCGCCGTGCTGCTCCCGGGGCTGCGAGCACGCGGGGTCCGTCGCGGCCCGGCCCGGCCCAGCCCGGCTCCGGCCGCTGCCCTGCGCTCCGCCGGGGGCCGCAGCGCCGCCTGGCGGCAGGGAGCGACACCGGGCTGCGGCCCGCGCAGACAAAGGGAGCCGCTCCTCGCTCTTCTTCCTCCCGAGGAGCCGCTCCTCGCTCTTCTTCTTCCTCCCGAGGAGCCGCTCCTCGCTCTTCTTCTTCCTCCCGAGGAGCCGCTCCTCGCTCTTCTTCCTCCCCGGGAGCAGCCCCTCTTCCGCCGGGCAGCTGTGCGTAACGTGCCCTCTCGGGCCTCCGCGTAAAGCGTGCCCGCTCTGGCCCGCGCCTCGGGAGAGCAGTAACGTTTGTTATTAACTGGAACGTGAACCTGAAACGGTGGAGGGGGAGGGGAGATATTTTGGTGCTTCCTTTGCTCGTGGTAGTTTGGGAACGAGGAATGTGCTTGCTCGTCTTCTTGTCCCATCCCACAGAAGTGGTTTGGATCGAGTAGCACGCGCTTCACAAAATAAGGCAGGAAAGATGAGCCACTCACACACACACACACACGCACGCAAAATCCCACACGTTTTTACCGTGATAGCCTAAGAGCGGTAATCTAATTTTGTTCTCTTTCAAACTGTTTCAAGGCATATATGTGTGTGTGTGTATATATATGTGTATATATATCCTCCAGGTTTCAGTGGGCGTCCTTCTGCTGCTCTGTTATCATTATTTCTTGCCTTGATGTGACGTTGAAGACAGATGACAGCATTGTCAGGTTGTCTTTAATTCATTTGAAGATTTAAAAAAAATACACACACAAGGCTTCTTACACAATATTCAAAGCCTGAACGGATTCACTTTTTTTTTTTTCATGTAGGGGACGTGGGGCTGGGAACGGGGGTGGGTAGTTGATGAATTTCAGACACGAAGAGAGAACAAAGTCTGTGCATCGCTGTGCATGCACACACACACAGAGCAAGCAGTCGGAGGTGAGATTTTTGCAACAGCAGCACCTGGTAAATGTTGATGGAGAAATATCCAGCATTAGGACAGTCTTTTCGCATTTATGCACAAGCTCAAATGTATAATCTGCTCAAATTTCAACCATGTCTCCGCTGCCAAAGCATTCCGCCTCCAAAGAGGTGAGGGCATACAGACTCGGGGTCCGTCTTTTTTCTTCTGACACCTCTGTGCTTCATCGCAACAAAATTTTACCTTAAAAAAAGAAAAGGTAGACTGCCCCGAATTTTCCAGGAGTGAGCTGAGAAAGAGATTTAGCAGGGATTAGACACCTCTGATCAGAACTGGTTGCTTGCCTGCCTCAGGTTTGCTCATGAAGCAGTGCTAGCTGTGCTTCATGGTGCAGAAAGAATCAGGGGTGGTGGGGTGTCTCAACACGGCATTACAAATGTCTGAAATTATACCCAAAAATCTGTATGAAAAGGAAATTTGGTGCTGGTAGCTCCAGCGATTTTCCACTTCAGAATCATTCCTTCAGAATAAAAAAAAGCAAAACCAAAAACCAACCAAACAAAAAACCCAAAAAGCAACAAAAGAAAACACACAAAACTAAAAAAAAAAAAAACCAATTACCACAGAAAACCCCTAAACTGAGGTCTACTGAAAGCCTGCAATGAGAGCCAACAGTATTAAAGCAGCATTGCTCTCCATCTCTTTTAAGTATGAAAGAATGAAGTTTGATCAATGTTTTTACAGAATAGGAATGCACATTTGCTTTTGTTTCGGAAAGTTTGGATCTTTCGGGATTCCCTTTGCCTGAGTGATTTCGACTGTAGATGTGGGTAGATCATGACTAACTTCGGGTCAGGGAGAGGAGGGCCAGCCCCAGCCCCAGCACTGCGTGTACCTTGCTGGCTGCGCTGAGGGTGGCTCCAAAGGTGGTGAATGGGCAGTGGGTGACTTTCCGGTCTTAGCAAATGGAGTCTCTTATCACTGAGGAAAATATTCCCGTAATAAAGGCATCCTTGTATTTTAGTTGTAGCATACATTTTGCATTCCAAAACCAGGCAAGCATATGTATATGTGTGTGTTTGGTGTGGGCTTGTGCACATAAGCCAAGATACATATGCCCATCTAGGCTCAGATATATTACAGAGACTCCTTTGCTGTCTGTGGAGTCTGGTGTTTTATTGTTTCATAAAACTACCTTAATTACATTTCCCCGTAGATAAGATAAACAGGACCCTTCTTTTCTAACCGTTGCTTATCAGAAGTATTTTGTCGAAGTTACATCCAAAGTAAGCTTTTGAGAGTGGATGGAAACGCATTAATTTTTATTTTGCTTCTTCAGTTGCACTTAGCATCTGACAAGAGTTGATTTAAATATTACATGATTCTATCTTTAATGTTCAAAAAAGATTTGTGAGAAAGACAAAACTGTTTAATTTAAACTAATGTATGCCTGACTCTGGTCAGATTGATCACAGTTTCGGGTTTTGATGGGTTTTGCCCTTCTGTTGCTTGTCCTCTCAAGCTGGTTTTTCACTGTGAAATTATTTTAGTTCGGTGGCATGGACCAGCGGCTGCTGTCAAATCCACAACCCATCCAGTTAGTAAGAACGGGAGGGTGGGGGGTGGGGTGGTGAGGAATAACAAATGTAGTCCTTTTACCTAAAAACATTAATGTCCATAAGTCGATCTCTGTTAGAAAAAAAGGCGAATTTAATAGATTAATATCAAAATCCTAGGTGGCACTTGCCAGGTCATATACTTAACAAGGCTGGAAGAGAGACCTACTTATCACCACTCTACATATAAAATAAGGTGTTTTAATTTTACTTTAACCTCGGGGACAGTATCTGAGCAAAACAGTAATAATAGCATTAAGTGTTCATTTCACCACTTGCATCAGCAATCTTTGTGTGTAACCTTTCAGAGCTGAAATCCCCAAAATTGTAGTTAGAGTTCCAGGACACAAATGCCTCCCTCGCCCTTTTTAAATCGCCCCTGCAACACCTGATGGGCGATGGGATTTGGCTAGCGAAGTCTGAGCTGCAGCTGTTCAAGATCCGTAATTGTAAAACACACGAACAGGAGAGGAACGTGGCAATGGTGGTGTTTTAATCGCGGCAAAACTGTAATTGTTGCTTGCGCACCCAGATGGAGCCTGAAATGTAATTTTCCTCAAATTAAGAGTAGTTAAAATAGCAAAGCTGGGAAGGCACTCTGGCCGGGCTGCAGGAGAGAGCGGGGGTCGTGCGGCATACAGAGAGGACTGCGAGCTTGTTCTGCCTTTCTCGGGCTCGCCGGATGAATCCTCCGCCACCATCACCCCCGACCCGAGAAGCCCTTCTTTCAATTACTTTCTGTGTTTGTATCCTCTTCTTATTTTATAACTATAGTTTACTTGGTGGAGTTAACAGCACTGCCCTCTCCTCCCTTTCTCTAACTCATCGGTTCAGAACGAGAGCCCGTTTTACATTTCCTAAAGCAGAGATACGCAAAGGTCCCTTTCCCATTTAAGGCGGCTGGGGGGTAACACGTTTGGTTAAACCGCAAAGCATTTCCCGTGCCGCTTTCGGACAGCGTCCCGAAAGAGCCGCAGCGCGGCCCAGCCCCGGCCTCCCCGCGAGTGTCCCGGCCCCCGCCGCGGCCCTGGCCCGGAGAGCCGTGCCGGGACGGCCGGGCGGCCGTGCAGCTTCAGGAGCTCGCTGCTTTTCTCGCCTTTGCACATTAACGCTAACTTCCACTAATTATCTGGAGTAAATGTATTAGACTAATTAGCATCAGGGCACCACGGGAAACTCTGAACAGTAATTATATTGTGGGGGGAATCCAGAACGAGGGAGAAAACCCGGTGATTTGTCAAGCAAAGTCGCCGCTTGCAACTTTGCCCCCCGCCAGTGCGTCGCGCTGGGGCCGGGGCGGGAGGAGCGGGGCCGAGCGAGGGGCAGCAGGTACTCGGCTCCGCTCTGCTGCGAGCGCCCTGCAGGGCGCGGGGCGAAGCCCTTCGCTGGCATTGCCTTTACGGACTTGGCTACCGCTTTTCCGACTATGTCGGCGGCACCGGTTTGTTGCGCAGTTTCGGCAGCTGCTCTGGCTGCTCCGCCGCAGCCCCCGCTCCTACCTGAACGCAGGACGACGAGCCGGAGCTGGGCGGTGGCCCTGGGGCGCCAGGAGGAAACCCGGGCTGGGGAGGCAGAGGCGCGGCGCAGGCAGGGGCAGCCCCTCTCGGGATCATGTCAAGTTTGGCACTGCACTTCAGTAAAGAGCAAACTCGGCCCAAATAACGGATGGCTTCTTTTTTTTTTTTTTTTTTTCGGTCCCTTTTTAAAGAAAATGAGTTTTCAGAGCTGTCCGTTTTTTTTTTTTTACTTGACGATCTTTTGTGCTGCGGTGCGAACTGAAGAGAGAAATTGAAAATAACTGGATGAGCTCAAACAGCGCTTCCCTAATTACTTCTGAACTTCTCATTTAGAAAGAGATGAATAGGTATGCATTACATTGCTAAAAAAAAAAGCTTTCAGATAATCATCTTACACTTTTACAAAACAGTCTTGCCTTCCCCCTTTCTTTCTAAAGAAAGAATGAAGTCTTCTAGTTGAAAACTAGTTTTAAAAACCAGATATTTCACAGTAAAAACATTTGAAATATAAGTTTACCTTCTTTAAAGACAGGGAAAGAGATTTAAGCGATTCTCAGTTTTCTTATTTCGTGCCAGAAAATTCTACTGATGAGGAAAAAACCAACTGTGTCTGATTTTTTTTAAGAGAGCCCTGGGGTTACAATAAAAAAAAAACTTTGGTTGGTTTTTTTTTAATTTTTAATTAAAATTGAATAAACGCTTAAGGAGAAATTAGCAGTCACCTCCATCCAAGACCTACTCGGGTTTTATAACAGAATCAAAGCGTATTTAAAAAAAAAAAAGTAAAACCTTTTAATACATCAAATATACGGAATTTTAATCTTTAAAGCGATACATTGTCTATTTTAGTACATGACGTAAACCTTACTTAACCCTTTTTACAGGGTGGACTTAAAAATTAAAAATAGTTAAGTGTTCCTTTAAAGAACAAAATAAGGCAAATGAGGTTTTTGGAATAGAATTGTTTTTGTTTTTTCTTCCAGAATACATACAAAAAAATACCAATTCTCTTTCAAGGGTATACACCTTAAAAATAATTGCAATTTGAAATTATAACTGACAAATTGCGAGTTGTTTTTAGTAACAAACATGCATGTAAATTTTTTTGTTTCAATGAGATATTAAATAAGAACGTACAATACAATCATAGCAATTTTAAAGTAACATTAAAGAGAAGACCTCTATCTTTTTATTTATATTCTACAATGGGTGTTCCACTTTTACCTATTGAGCTCAGTTTAGTAATGCACTTTATGATTCGTTGTCCCGCTTGAAGCTAACATAAATAAATACAGTGCTCATGGATCCAGTCCTCAAATGAACACTATTTTATAAAAAGTCAAGATTTTTTTTTTCTTTCCAACTTTTATAAAGTTTCGCAGGGCTTCCTTCCCTTACCGCTAGACTTTGTGTTGTGTGTCAGGGCCCCGGTGCCTGCACTCACTGGTACCCCAGGGCCGAGGCTGTGGTGAGTCTCTGCCCATAGAGTGCGTAAGGGGAGTAGTAGGGTCCGGTGGCAGCGGGCACGGGCACGGGGGCCCCTGGGGTGGGCAGGGGGCTCTTGGAGTACGGGTGGTAGCGGCTGCCGAGTCCCAGCGCGTGGTGCGGGCTGCGCAAGGCCAGCGTGCCCGGGCTGCCCGGGGCGCCCGTCGTGGGGATGTGCATGTGGCACGCCATGGCCGCAGCCGCTGCGCTGGCCAGCGACGAGGAGCTGGGGTAGCTGGAGAGGAGTTTATCGGTGCCCGGGAAGGCAGTATGGGTCCGCAAGTGACTAAGCAGCTCCTCCGAGGTGGCAAAGCGCTTGTCGCAGGGTCCGTTGGCCGACACCCAGTTGCAGATGTGTGGCTGGGGGTCGTTGGGGAGCATGAAGCCGTAGGGGTACAAAGGGTGGCCGGCTAGCGAAGGCGGCGTAGCGCCGGTCAGCGAGGAGTGGACGCTGTGCAAAGGGTGGGTGGGGTAGACGAGGGGGTATCCGGACTTGAGGGCTTGGTCGTGGGCGCAGGAGGCTCCGGCGGCGCCTGCCAGGTGGCTGGCGCAGTGGTAGCTCAGGCAGTACGGGTCTCGGCACAGGCTCGCCGTCATCACCGACGGCGGCGACGCGCCCGCCAGCGGGCTCGACCCCGCCGGCTTGCTGCAGCCCAGGCTGCTGGCGGCGGCCAGCTGGGCCCCCACCAGGCTGGAGGATTTGGTGGGGTCCAGAGCCACTCCGTGCGGTAGGAACTGTGGCGGGTAGCCGGCGTAGGCTCCAGCTAGCGTCCCCGGGTAGCTCATGCCCGCCGGGGGCAAGGGGAAAACGGTCTGGCCCGGCTTGTAAGGAGAGACGGGGGCCACGAGGCCGGAGCCCAGAACGGAGGTGGAGGAGGTGGCGGTGGTGCTGCTGCAGGAGGAGGCGGAGTCCGATGCGATGGGCTTGGAGCCCGGCGTGCTCTCCTGGTGCTGGTTGACCTCCACGTTAATCCCGGCACAGCTCACGCTAATCCGGCTGTGGCTGATGCTGGTGGTGCCCGGGCCTCCCTCCGAGCCGGAGCTGCCGCTCTTTCCGCAGCCCTCCGAGTCCTTCTTGTCCTCCCCGCCTTTGCCCTCGGCCGGCAGCAGCCCGGGCGAGCAGGCGGAGGCGCTGGAGTTGGGGCTGCCTGTCCTTGGGGTGAACGGCTGGCAGGTGGCGCTCGGCACCCGGAATCCCGACTTCTCCCCGGCCGCGACCCCCGCGGCGGGGGCGCCCGCGCAGCCCGCCGCCCCCGGCTCCTTCTTCTCCGCGCCCGGCTTGGAGTACGGCTTGAAGCTCGATTTGTCCTCCACGCCGATGTCGCTGAGCTTCAAGGGGCCCGACTTGGAGTCCTTGTCGCCTCCAGAGCCATTGGAGGTGACCGAGGAGAGTTTGGAGGAAGGGGACGGGTCCGGCTTCCCTATCTGCGAGCAAGTTTGTGCCAGAAGGGCCAGGGGGCTCTTCTTTGCATCCAGCTGCGGAAATCAGAGGGACACACAAAGAAAGAGATTTAATCGGGGTCTGAGAAAACCCCCACTGCTTACATAGGACTCTTGTCCCGTAGGTTTCTGCAGAGTACAGCCTGGAAGTAACGAACAGTTTGTGCGCATTCATCAACTTGACAGCCCCCTCCCTTGAATGCACCATTTTCCATAAAGCCTTTAAAAAGGGCTGGGGATTTTCATATCCCTGCGAGCTCGCCGCGGCCGCCTTCAATGCCCCCTGCCTTCCCGGCAGCGGCCCGGGCAGCGCGGAGCTCGGCGTCTCGGCGTCGCTCGGGCCGTGCTGGCCCGCAATCCCGCCCGTGAACTATAGAGACTGCAGCATTTCTGCACCCTGACTGCTCGCCCTATTTATAAACAGAGCCCGAGCTAGCCGACGAGCAGGGCTCCCCGGGAGAAGAATGTCCTCGCTCCGCAGAGACCTTAATGAAATCATTCATTCCCACGGACACACCCTTCCCACCACCAGCTCTGTTTCGAGTTTCGGTCCCGCAAACAGCGAGCTGGGCAGAGGGGAACCAGCAACCTCGACAGAGCAGAAAGGGGACCAACAGGCGCCCCGAAGTACAGATCCGCGTCGGTACTTGAAAGGAATCGGTCGGCGAGCCGAAATAGTTATTCTGCCGCACCCCACGTTTGAGCCTGTCGCTCTCCGCGTCGTGTCGTCCCGTCCCGTGTGTGTCCCCCCCACCCCAACACACTCCCTGCAAAAGCAAGGTTGTTTGGAGCTCTGAGCTCTGCTTGTTTGCGTGGCCGGATCGTGACCCCAGCGTGGATCGGTTCCTTCCACCCACCCCTCCTCTCAAAAAGCAGAGATTAAAAAAAAAAGCTCAAAATAGCAAAATCGAAAATATTCATTTTATACAGGAACTAGACATTAACCCAGTAAACACGGAAACAATACCCAGGAGTGGCTCCTCGCACTAACTCGAGATCAAAAGAAGCCCCCGTCCCGGTATAAATGCATTTCAAAGCGCAGGAAAGTGCCGAGGGCGGCTGGCGGAGCCGCCATGCACAGCCAGCGCCCGGGCAGGGACGAGGAAAGCGACGGGGGCCGGGTCCTTACCTCGATGGGGCTGACGGGCGTGGAGGGTAAAGGCTGCAGGTATTCAGGGTGTAAAATGTGTCCAGTCCGCGCCGTGAGCATTTTCAAGACTTTGATGGGAAGGCGGTTGGCTTGGCGTAGCGGGTCCGAGGGGGGGACGGCGTGGAAGCAGGGCTTGGCGGCGGCGCTGCTGCCGTTATTCCCAGCGTGCCCGTTCGGCCCGGCGAGGTCGGCGGCGCTGCGGCTGCGGCGGGGGCTGCCTCCGGGCTCGCTGAGGCTGCTGCTGCGCTTACTACTTCTTATAGCAGAAAGCGAGGGCGATGTGATCATGACCCAAAACCTCGCATGAAAACTGGGGCAAGTGGCGCCGCTCGCACTCGGAAACGTTCGTTCGCTTTCTGCGGGCGAGAAAGGAAAAAAGCCACACGCCCCCCGAGCAGAAAAACAAACATACAATGTCCCGTGGCTCTCTCTGGCGGGGAGGGCGTGGGTGGGGAGGGGGAGGGAAAGGGGGAGCCGGACCGAGAGAAAGAGGAGGAAAAAAAGCCGAGTAATCCTTGGGCTGTGCTGGGGGCGGGGGGTGGGGGCTGCGAGCGTGTGCCGCGGTCCCCCTCGGCCGCTCTCAGCTCCCCCGGCTGGCGCGGCGCGGAGCGCTCGCCTCCGCCGCTCAGCTGTGATGCGAGCCGCTGCCCATCCAGCCCGGGATCTGGCAAAGAAACTCACTTCAAAAGCAGCTGAATTAGTCTGAGATTAAAGCCTTTGCCGCCTTCCAATCAAATGGGACCCCGAGGTGATTGGAGGGTCAAGGGGATGTGACGTTCCCTTTTCTGGGCTTTTTTTTTCCTCCGTTTTTAATGGTCTCTCGCTTTTTTTTTTTTTTTTCCCTTCCCTTTCTCGTCCGCCTTCCCTCTCCCCTCCCCTCCTTCCTTGTTTTCGCTCCTAGGATGGGATGGGCGTTAATTCTGTGTTTCACATCACGCGCTGCGAACGTTTTTCTTCCTCCGCAGCCAGCGCGGATCGCGCGGCAGCGGCGGGGCGGCCGCGGGGCTGGGGGCGCCGCGCCTGCCGGGGGGCGGCCGCGGGCTTCGCCGCCCTCCCCCTCCCGCCCCCGCCGCTCGCACACCGCCCCGAGCACGGCCTGCCGCCCGCCACGCACGGCGCGTTACGGGCCCGGCCCGCGCCCCCCCCCCGGGGCCGGCCCGCCGGGACCGCTCCGGGGCCGCCGCCGCGCCGTGTCCCCTCCGGGACCCGCGGAAGGGCGCGGGGCGCTTTTCCCCGCCCCTCCCGCCTGACAGCGCGGGGGAGGCCCGGACGAGAACCTGCAGAGCGCCGGCCTGCGCATCGCCGGCGGCAGCGGGCGGGAGCCGGGGCGCTGCGGCGCGGCTTGCGGCGGCGCGGGGAGCGCGGCGGGATTGGGGGAGGTCGTCACACGCGGGGCTGTCACGCACAGCCCGCCGCCGCCTTTCGGGACTCTCCGCCCCGCCGTCAATTGTCAGTGCTCCCCAACCGCAATCAATCAGTTATTTGTCAGCCCCTGTCAATCCGCCCTTGATTTATGTCAGCTTTTGTTGCTGATTACAAGCCTGGTGTGACTTGAAGGGGGAAGGAGAGAGAGAGGGAGGAAGAAGGAAAGAAAACAGAGTGAGAGACGGGCTCCTCGGGAGAAAAAGCCTTTTAATTTATGGAATGAATCCTTGGAGTAAACTGGATTTGTTTGCCAGCAACCGGTAGCCCTCCCCAGCCCCTCACTGCCCTGTCGGGGAGGGCTGCTGGACTCCTCTTCCCCTTCCCTCTTCGTCCTATTCCAAAGTGTCCTTCGTCCCTGCACCCGCCGGGCTGAACCGGTCCCCGGCAGCGGGGGCCTGGGAAGGCGGCCCCTCGCCCCAACGAGAGTATTGGTTCGCCATTTATGTGCTGGATTTTCAGCTAGGCTGTGTTGAGAGCCTTCTGGGTACGCTCACGGTGTCCATTCGTGCGTTACATTCGTCCTGCTTTGTGTCTGTGCCCTCCCGAAGGGTACCGAGTCCTCTGCCCTCAGCCCCGTTTTTACCGGCGCCGGCGGATGCCCCGAGCGGAATCCGCAGCCCTTCAAGTCGCTGGGTTGCCTTTTTCTTTTCTCTTTGTACTTTGCTTCCCACTATCCCCCCACCTCCTCATCCCATAACATTTTTTCACAGGCAAAATGTGTTAATCAATCTTTTACTTTTGTTTCCGGATCTGACATGGTGGCCCACACAATCTACAACATTAACAAAAAGGTCACTTAGAGATAAAACACGTTTGACAAGTGAAGAACAAGGCAAGTGCTTTAGGGGTCGCGTCCAATTCCTGACCTGGACTACAACCAGAACAGGCGCTGATCCTGGAAGGGTTGGACGAGAGGAAGGACTTTCACTTTCTCACGTTGAGATTTGCTGAACCCAGTCCTTTTTCTTCGCTTGAAACACCGATCTGCTCCAGTCCCTAAACAGATGTGTCAGATAGTCTTTAATGATCCGCTCTTCTTACGAGGTATATGTAAGGCAGGTTTTGCTCGGTATCCCCCCTCCTTCCCCCGCCAAGAGGTACCCTTTAAATCTTGCAGCGCAGTAAGTATATCTGCTGTATTTTATTTAAACCACTTTACTCTTTTACTACAGTGTATAGAGTAGGATAAATACACGGAACTCCTCTAGCTTTAATAAAGATGCGATTAATTTTAAAAAACTTTTAAATTTCTATCTTTTCTCTGAAAGATAAGGTTTATTGGCACAACTTCTCAGTGGAGAATCATAAACGTACTTTCATTTTGCAATCACCGCGGTCATCTTGCAGGACCATCAAAATTAAAAGGCACGGGAGAGGAGGTAGAGAAAAATCTTGCATAGAACCCACGATATTGCAACAGGACTGACAAGATCCACAACTTGCCCTCAAGGAACTGCCCCCCCGGCCCCCCCTCCTTTATCTAGAGTGGAAGTGACTTGAATCTGCCCCAGGTTTTCCCCCAGTTCTTTCTTTTGTTGTCAAGTCCAATTGATAAATGGAGTGCAGTAAAACTCTGGAAGAAAAAAAAAAAAAAGCTGAAACCTTCATTTGTGTTCATTTGCATTAAAGTGCTTGGAACAGCTGTTTTCCTTACAGGACCGGGGAGACTCCTATCTGTTTTCTCGTTGTATTTATCCTGCCTCCCAGGGTGAAAGACTAAAGATTAATTGTCTTAAGGTAGAGTCAGCTGTGGGAAGGCTCTCCCTCCCCATTTTTCCTTCCCTCTCTCTTTTCTTGTGGAGGTGAGGGTGATTTCGGGAAGGGCTGTTTTACTTGTAAGCCAAGGAAGCAGAGGCGATAGCCGGTACTTGTATAAAACAGGCAGCGCACCGACGGGAGAAGCGGGGGACGGAGCGGGGGGAACAGCACGAACCCCGATCTTTCTGGCTGAAGCAGAAGCATCAGAGGGTAATTTAATTAGCAACTTCAGAGGACAGCTTTTTCATTTGCTTTTCTTTTTCATTTTTTTTTCTCTCCCCTCAGCCTTTGAAATGAGATTTAAATCTCACTCAGTACTGTAAACTTTTTTATGTAGAACCTTGTAAAAAAATCAGCCCCAAGACATCTCCTCCCCTTTGCGCCCTCCAAAGCATTTTTGAGCTATGAGAGCTTATTCACTGCGCTTAACACACGCACAAAACGATTCCCAGCGAGGGGCTCGGAGTTAGGATGCACACGCGTAGGATCGGGTGGGCGGCGGGGCTGCAGCTTGAAAGCGGTGCGGAGTTTGTGATTTGCCTGCTGCGGGCTCCTTTCCTCTCTTGAGCCGAAGAAGAGCGATTCTGTCCTGCTCGTTACCTTCGCGAGGGAATCTTGTTTAATGAGTCCGTGCAGACGGTTTGCTGTTTGGCATTTACTTGTGTAGTCTTGTTGAAGTTTTGGTGGCTGTTGCTTTTATTCCTTTGAAAAAAAATTCCAAGGGTTGGAACCTGTCTTCCTCTTTTTACAAAGGAAAACTGTAACTTAAAAAAAAAAAAAAAAGGAGAGCAAAGGAGGAATTAATTAACAAGTGCCAGTCCACACTTTCCTTTACCTACCAGCTATTGGCAAGCATGTCAAGTCGATTTTATTTGCACACAATGGAAATGATTTATTTTCTCTTAAAAAGGAGTGGGCTGGCAGATATTTGAGGAGGAGAGGAGAGCGAGAGCGAGAGAGGAAAAAAAGTTTGAAAATGCCTTGAACTATTCACTGTCGAGATGGCTAATCAGTATTGAGGCTCGAGGGCACTCGGGCAGCTTTTCAATGCGGTTTTCCTTTCATCTCAAGCTGGATGGAGGCGCTCAATTAAAAGCCTATCAGTTTGTAAGTAAATCAACGCCTATCAAAGTTGTCACATCAAACAAAACGATTATTATTGCAGCCCGCCTCCCCTATTAATCTCCCTCTAAAATAATCCGCTTGACAGGTCAGGCTGGCGAGCTGCAAACCCTGGTCAGGATCACCCAAAAAACCCGGACTGACTATTTTTCCCTCGGGAGAGCGAACTGCAGAAACCTCGACACCAGCGTGCCTGCTCTGAGAGCTTGCTCTCTTGCCATTTAAGTGTCAGCTTCTGTAGATCATGTTGGAAAAGGGCGTTTAGTCTTTTAAACGGAACAGCAATAACCCTACAGGCCCTTTAGTTTAGCTTTTTTCTTTGTTTGTTTTTTCCTTCTCCCCCTCTTTATTTTCTATCTTTTCGAACAAGACTAAGATGTTAATTAGCAGAAGCAGAGTTGCTGAGTTGTGTCTGGGTTGTGTTTCTGTGTGTAACACAATTCAGTTACATGTCTGTCCATCCAGTGCATCAAATTTATTTCCTTTGATAGTACTTACATTTCACTATCTACCCCAAGGTTTTTATTAGGATATACATTGCAATACATTTTTGTAGATGATGCATCTTCTTCCCTTTTGTTTTTTTCCTTACACAAATGATAGTACTTCGTATAAGAAGATAAGAAATGTGATGGGTTATCAGAAATACACCACCACAATTTGGTACATTTGGAGAGAGGCTTTTTTACTTTTTTTTTTTAATGCGAGACTGCATGTGCTCAGCTAATAACTGATGTGTCTGCCCAGGTATCCAGCAGAGGTGTGGGTATTTATTCCAGAATATTGTTAAAGTGAATAGTTGGAAAGCTTGCCAACATGAAGTAAGATTTACAAACCTCTCCCCTGTTCACATAGTACCTGAAAATATTTACCCTTATGATTGTAATTACTTTCCTAACACATAGAAGCAATATATATTTTACTCTGCATGAGATGTAGGTAATCGTTTTATAAGCGGTGATAATTTCAGAGCCATCTTCAAAATAATAGTCACGTTTAAGCGAACGTGAATTTTAGTAGTCAGTGACATTTTTACTAAACGAACAGAAAATCACTTTTGTTTGCTTGTTTGGCTGGTTGCTTACTGCTTTCAGAAACATAGCCTCACCTAGAATGTTTTCAAATGCATTTGTCTAATTTTGCTCCTTTTGTTACACCGAGATAAGAAAGAGATTAATGCACCTAATAATAAAAAAACCCCACCCCAACCTTTCTCCTTTTAGCCCTTTGACAGATTTCCCTCTTGACATTGTTTCATGTGTGAGTGTGAAAATTTTTACTCCCGTGTCGAAACCCGTTTGCCAACAGCTATTTTCCAAATCTACCCTCTTTTATGTTTAAGGTGTTTCTTATGCAAACAGCTGTTATTTAAAATATGCCTTAAGGTAACTTTCTAGGGGGAGAGGGAGAGAACAAGTCAAATAATTGCAATGACACGAGCAAGGCTGGGTATGTTTCCTGTGAAGTGCATGGAGATTTTCAGTGTCATTTCATGTTTTTAAATGTACTACGATTAAAATCATCGAGCCCAAAGCGAATGAACACATTTCCTAATTCGTACATAAGTAACTTGAATTGCTATTTGGCGTCTAGATTCTAAGAGTGGGAAAAAAAAAAAAAAGTCTTGTAGCTTTTGTAACACCTTGGTCTGATCACTCCATCTCAGCAATCATAAAGGCATCTTTGTGTTTATCTTCTGCGAAAGCCTGGAGGCTACGGGAGAGAATTGTACCAACTAAGCACATATTTGGTTACAGTAATCCCTCAGAAATTAACCATGGCACACAATGGAGGCGATCTCCAGCTTTGTCACTCGGATCCCAAATGCGGAGTGTTTATTGACAACTTTGTTATGGAAACTGTGCAGATCAACCAGATGCGTCTTCAACAGGGAGGTACAGTGTAGGAACAGCGTCCTTTGAGATATGAGGAAGAGTTTTGAGGATATGGCTGGAAAAGGCACTGGAACCCAAATAATTAACCTTATCTAAACACCCTAATGACAAATGAACAATGATCCTCGACTCAATTACAAAACAGCTATGTTTGGCAGGGGCAGGAAGAAGCATGTAATATATCTTCGCTATTTTGTTGAAACAGTCTAGGTCCATCATCCCAAAAGGTTAAAATAATCTTAATTTTTAATAACTATTAGTTTGTTTTCAGTTATCCCTAATGGTGCATTTAGGTCTCCTCTAATCCCCACTGCTTTAATTTTTAGCTTTTTACACCCTAAAATTAATTCCAGCTAAAGTACATTTTTCATTTTGTACTGTACTAGCGACGTGCAAATAATTTACATCAGCGTTCATCAGGACTGTCCTGAAGTGATGGATCATTTTGTTGAGTTGCAGTAAAAGTGCAGAATGATCTATAATGATGTAATATATACATTAAAAGGGTGTCTGGATGATCAGAGTTTTGCTAAAAATGTAAAAGGGCTTTTTGATTGATAACAGGGTTGCTGTTTTTCTGCAAAGGCTGTCACAGGCTGACACAATGCTTGAGTTATTAGGGCAGAGAAGGGCAACCATAAATTTCCAACGTCAGGCAAAAACTCTCTTTATTGTCTATATGATGGATGGGCCTCCGTACTAGACACCAAATACTTCGTATCACCCTTAAATGGGAACACATTTTTCGTGGCCATAATTCATGTTTTTTAAATAGAAAGTTTGAAATGCCTGCCTATATTTCACAATCCTGACATATTTATGAATCACTCCCTGCATGCAAATATAATTATTTAAAGCACTGAGGTGACATATGGGTTAGAAATGTACCAAATGCTGTTAGCGGAGTGATTTTTTTTAATTCCCTAAATTGAACACCATAGAAAACTCTGCCTGTCTGTTCAGATCAATAAAGTCGAAGGTGAAGTTTTACTGATTTTGTCAGTGCCACATACAGATATTCGGTTTTGATTAGGTGAAGCTGACAAAAAGGGAGTCTTTTGCAATCACCATTAGGTTAATGAAAGAAACACTCATCTTTCTCCTGGCACCCCCACGCAGGCATACGCGTTTTCCCCCCTTTCTTTTCGGGCGATGAACTAGCCGGAGGTAGATTTGACAGGCTTTTTTCCCCCCCTGGATTTATTTTCCGTCCAGCTGCGCTCGTCTCGGAGGGAGTGCCGGTGTGCCGGCGGGAGAGGGGGCTGATGAGAGCGGGCTCGGCCGCCCCGCGGTCGGGCAGGGCGGTCGGACAGGGCTGTCTCCCGGCCGCTCTCCCGGCTCTCCGCGCCGCGGCAGCGCGGGGCAGGCGGCGGAGCTGCGGCCGCCGGGCACCGCGGGGCCAGCTGCCCGCTCCGCTCCCCTCCGCCCACGGGCTCGGGGCGAGCACACCGGCAGCAGCTCAGGCGGCCGCTCCGCTGCCGGTTTGCTTCAGTGGATTGCGGGGAACGGCATTCCGCCCCGCCGGCGGGGAGGCCCGAGCAGCAGCGCCCGCGGGAGGGCACGGCGGGGCCGGGGCCGCCGCCCAGAACCGCGGGCTGCCCCGCGGCCGCCGCCACTTCCGCCGGGGCGGGCGGAGCCGCCCGTGTCCGCTCCGCCCGCCGGCTGCGCCCGCCCCCGCCGCGGGCAGAGCGGGGCCGGGGCCGGCGGGACGCGCCCGGCCAGCCTGGGGGTGCGGGGGAAGCGGCGCTGGCGGGGGCACTCGCGGGTCACCGCGCCTCTTCGCGGCGCCCCACCGCAGCCTTCGGCCGGGCTCCTCCTTTCGCGGGCGGCTGTCTGTGCCCGCAGAGCTGCTTACTCATCCTGAGGGTCTGACCCGTAACACACACCTTTGTGTTTAATTAATTGGAACTCACGTTATTTTCAGTAGAGCTCGAGGGATGTGAGAATCAAAATCACAGAGTATCTTGGATATTTTTTTCCTGCAGACTTGTGTGTAAATGTGTAAAATATTTGCACTAGTCCAAACTTACTATAGCAGGCTGACTCTTTGCCCATAAAATGTTAAATCAACCATGACCAGACTCATTTTCCCATGTCAGCCAAGAGGACTCTGTAAATCAACACATTAGGGCTTCGCTGGGTAGGAGCTGCGTGTACTTCATGCAAAATGGCCCTGACAGTCACTCTCGTGGCGCTGTGGTTGCCAGCCTGTGGCTGACTGCAGCATTGTCAGGTGGCAGCAGGGAACCTTGCAGGTAGAGTGCAAAATCATTGGCGACACAACATGCAAGAGGCTGACAACTGGCACAACAGAAGGAAATTATATGGGTTGCTGTACCTTTTGATGTGATTGTGTTTTTAAGACTCCTAGATGTTTTGCAAAGCCTGTTGCACCAGCCTGGACCGCTTAGAAGAGCCCGTGTCTCCCCTGAGGGCCTGCTTAGTTGTATGTGAGCAGAGATGTTCTGCTGGCTCTTCCTACCATCCCAAGGTGGAGCCCACTTAGAAGCCATTACAGAAAAGCTCATCCCAAGGTTAGGAAAGAGTGTGTGATAGCTATACATGGAAGCAAATGAACACAGTGGATAAATACAGCTAAAAAAAATAGCACTGGCCATATTTAGCTGTGCCTAAACAACCAAGACATACTCCATTCTTTGTTCAAGAAAAAGAATGAATTCCCCCAACTCTAAACAATATGTGTTCTGTAAAAAGCCTCAGCCAGCCAGTCCTTATCTAAACCACTATCTCTGGGTAAGGGTTCAGATATTGGAAAGCCTATTGCTGGGTGCTAGCAGGTTGAAAGGGAGACATAATACAACATATAACAAAATAATATCACTTCTTACTACCACACAACAAATATCAGTAATTACACACATTGAATCAGATTAGATTCAGATATCAAGGTAAAGCTTTGTGCTATATTTCTTGAAAGGGGCCTCAGCTTAGAGAAATCATTATCCAGTGCTCCTTGCTGGATTGCCTCCCACTCAGAGGAGTGACCCAGCTATGACCCAGACTCAGAATACTTGTGTATAAATTTAATTTTCAGCATTACATCATTTCAGCCGGAGTTTTACCTCTTTGCTCATTGTTGTGCTATGTGGCCTACCTGGAGGTAAAGAAAAGATAGTAAGAAAATGTGCCAAATATTAGAAAATGTAAGTTCAGCTTAAAAGGGCACACACACCCACTTCTATCCTGTGGTCAAATGAGATGAAATGACTGAGCCACCAGTAAGGTGGGAGGGAAAGAACTTACATGATTAAATTTAAAATCTTACAAGATGACAAAAGGAACATTTGAGGGTTACTTATGAAGGGATAATACAAACTCTGCTTGCAAAATTTCCTATGTTTAAAAGAAAAGGCATTAGCCAAAAAAGCACCTGTAGCAACATTTCTTCTTGATCACTACTCTCAACACCTGAACAATGAAAACTTGTTCTTCTAAATTCAATGTACTTTCTAAGGGGAGTTTTGCATGTTTGCTGAGAATGATTAAGCACACGTGCTATTTCATCTAATTGTAATTTTTTATTTTTCATTAACTGAGCAGAGTGTTCCCCTTTATATCATTTCTTCCCCATAAAAAACCCCTACCCCAGACATATTTCTTCTTTTCCTGCATCATTCACATAAAGTCCATACCCTTAATGGATGACAAAGTAGGCAGTAGCATGAGAGTGTGAAGAGGATTTTTCCCTGACCAGTTTCATTCAGGTACTCCCAGCTCTGATAAATGTACTACATTTAGCATTATGAGTAGAGATTAAACACCCAAGTCTTTACAGTAAATTCTGTTCAAGTAAACTTCTTAAACTGTGGCCACTGAGGAACAGAGACTAGACAGAGTTAGCGACACTTAAGTTTCATTTCCAGTCTACCATTAACAGTGTTCAACTACATTTTGCGGCTCTGTATCTGTGAAACAGAGTCCTGGTATTTAGTTTTCCATTACAAAGAGTTGTAATCAGGATAAGACAGTAAATGCTTTAGTGCATTACCATGGCAGAAAAATACAAGAACATAATCTCACACGGCCTGTAGAAAAGCTCCGACATTATGCAGCGTGACTTGCTGTATAATAGCATAGTCAAATCAAGAGGATCATCTCATTCCTGTTTGAATGTCATGATTTCTTGTCAGAATTAAATATGCTAGTGCGGCTGCAAGTTCCGTGTTTTGCGTTAGTCATTGGAAACAAACATGCATCATCAAGGTTTCTTATTCCTCCGCTAATTTTCAAATTCATTAAATGATGTAATACAGCTTAGGCATGTAATGATGACATTTGGTTCTTTAAATCAGTAGTTGCTACCTATTTCTATAATATCTGAAGTTAGTGTTCTTATTGTTTACTTTGTATTTATACAATATGATGTTTTTACCCGTGACCTTGAAATCATGAATAATTATGCTAGTAGGACAAAGGTACAAATGCTATTATTATATTGCACTGGTAGTCTTGTTTGAGTATCATTAATATACAAAGGGAAAATCAATTAGCAAAACATAATTTTTGAAATGTAATTTATTAACACTGTGTAAGAGTATTCTTTGGTTGAATAGCTCTAAGACAAAGATAATATAATGACATTGTGGCTACTCCAGTTAGGGCTTGCACCTTCTCTCCATGGACTGAAAGATGAAATTTTCTCATTCACTTGTGTATGAAAACAATTGCAGCAGCTGTTTTGGTTCAGTAATCAGCCATTGTCTCATTCCCACATTCCCACATGATCTAAATGGGAACCTCCCAAATTTAAGTGTGATGCCTTCATATTTGTTATGGCTATTTAATATCAAAGTATGTTAATAAAAAAGGGTAATGGTTTAACTGAAATGATAATATTTAAGAAAAACAGTAAACATTACAACCCATTTAAAAAAGATGCTTCACTTTCTCTGGACTGTTGGTATCCATTTGTATCTGTTGTTGTTAATAATAAGTAATATTCATAAACCAAAGGGGAAAAAATAAGAATCTGGATGCCTTTTTTGTTACTCATCATGAAAACTATGTAAAGTAGACAGGATTTTTTGAAAGGGTATATTTCTAATTATGGCACTCATATAACCAACTGTGGAGCTGTAATAGGCTCTTTATCATGAAGGTAAAAGCTGTGCTTGGGCAGAACTGCCTCCTTTCAAATACGGCTCTTAAAATCATTTGTACAATAAAGAAAACTGGAGCTCAGTTGTGGATATGGAGATAAGTTTTTCTTGATTTTTTTGGACAACATTTGAAATTTTTGTGACTAGGATGGCACGAAGATCTCTGTTATGTGCAGTAGCAAAGGACAAGATTAGTTCAGCTGAGTTCTGGGTGAGCAACCTGGTGTAACACAGAGAAAAGTTGAAAGGAAATATGGTTCTTTCCTGTGGCAGTCTGTAGTTCTATTTATATATTTATTATGGAGTAATGAAAGCAGTAACATTTTTACAGTGAACAGTAAATAATCATGGGGTGCCAAAATACCCAATCCAGGGTAGGGTATATTTATGTTTGTAGTATACACACACACAAAAAAGTGCTACCTCTTGGAGGAGTGTTGGGCTAAAGATGGTTTGGTATTTTTTACACAGTCTTGGCTGCATGTCTCTAGATAGATCAAATGTTTATCAGTGGGGCCCTTATATCTTCCCATAAGGCCTGTCTATGTTTGCTTGTGGAATATTATTAGGTACTCCAGGAAAAAAAAAAGATCTTTAAGATTTCTCCAGTTACCTGTCCTCAATGTGGGCACTAGAATATCAAAAGATCTGTTGCCCAGGGGATTTCCCAAGACTTTGAAAGGCAGGGTGAATTTCATCCTTAGAAGTTTAAGAACTGAAACAGACTCCTGAAGTACAGAAAAATTAATTTAGCAGTTATAAAGACATCAAATTGACGACACCAGAGAATGAAGTGCAGAATGTCCTCCCCTGCCTTGCCAGAATAATTAGAGAACAGTTCATTCATCTACTCTCTGTTGTTTCTGCAAAAATATCAGTCGTGTGACGGGACTTCTGTGATGGAGATGCCTACGAATTCCGCTCACAGATTATTTAACAGCTGGAGAGTGGCAACATCTTTGATACAGACTTTTAGACAGTAGCCCATGGTTACTGGCTCCATGTTTTACCTTCCAAAAGTAAAGTTATTTGGATTTTTTACTTCTGCTCATATACTATGGATGACTTTGATTCTTTGCCCTTTTCCTGCTAAGGATTTTTACTTCACCTTTAAGTGACAAGTTCAGATATGAAGTTCTTGGTTTTTTGTCAGTTTAGGTCAGTTGTGAGTACAGTTTTGGAATAAAAATGCTTAATCTTCTGCCTTTCTATTCCATATAAAATAAAATTGCCTAAAGATATCCACTGTAATCTAATCTATGATATTCTGATATGTTCGCTATCAAATTTAACATTTTTAAATCTTAAGTGAATATAGAATATCACTGTTTAATACAAATAGATCTGAATTATCATAAATATATTTAATGCCTAATGCATGTCACTCAGGTATTATTGTCAGTAATGGATGAGGAACAACACAAGGATAATTTACAAAAGTAGAGAAAATAATTTCTCAGTAGTTCGTGTTTTTCACGGAGTTGGTTTCTAATAACAACATTTTGGTCATAATACATTTCTAGCATAACTTAAATGACGCGCAAATTACTGAACTAACCTGAGTGCTTTTATTATACCCAAAACACTGCAAGTGTCTTGCATTATAAAAATTTGTATAAGACCTTTTCAGCTCTTTTGCTTGCTTCAAGTCAAACAGTAAAACAAATTTTTCTTGCTTACAAAGTGAAAAAGCCCTCCCCTTACCCATGTGTGAATTGTGAGGTGCCAATGAGTTGACAGGAACCTTAATGACAACTCTGTTTTCCCTAATAGTGGGGAATCCTTAGATGATAGAGATTTATGGAGAGAACACGTATCTCCAGTGAAGGAGGGAGCATAGCTCAGGCACACTGTGGGCTGCAGTGGTGCTGAACCCAGTGGGACTGCTCTGGGGGAGGGTGAGCTGTCACTGCTGGGAGCTGGTAAAAAGCTTTCCTTCATCTTTCCAGGACTCTGAGGTGTGCCAAGCCTATCAGAGGCTGTACCTACCCTGCCAGTTTAAGGTGCTCTCAGGCTTTGCTTGCGTACACTGTTCAATTTTAGGCTTCCCCCTGAAACAAATAACTTCCTTCCTGCTAACAGAAAGTTTGAGGCTGGCTCAGCAGGCAGTTCACTTCATTGGATATTGCACTGGGATTGTATAGACTCATGCTGGGCTTCATTTTCTCTATTCATGTGAGGTACACCACCATCCAGAAGGCCTTGGATATTCATGTATCCCTTTAGTGCCATCAGACATGCACCATACATTTTATGTCTCATACCAAATTGTAGAAATCTGTCTGAAAGTAATGTGGCCTTTAATTTTTAGCCTTCTGACTTTTAACCAATGACTAAACAAAACTGTGATGTTGTAAGGACACACAGGTATGAAATAAGACCCGAGAAGATCTGGCTTGCTGGAAGTAGCTCAGGGCCAGTGCTGAGGAAAATTTTCTCAGTAGCACACAAGAAAAGGGGGCTTGGTGGCACCTTGGCATGGCTGCCTCTGATCATGGAGATGAGTATCTTGAAGGAAGAACCCTGAAAGCTACCTACTGAAAAGTTAAGGATGCCAGTAGTGCCCTTATATCTTCCCAGAAGGCCTATGTATGCTTGCTTGTGGAAGATTAGGGGAAAAACCAGATCTTTAAGAGCTGCAGATTTCTCCAGTTACCTGTCCTCAGTGTGGGCACCAGAGCATCAAAAGATCTGTTGCACTGGGGTGGATGAGAGGCTGCACGGCCTCAGGAACCTCTAGCTCATAAAAACTGTGCAGGGGTAGAAAATTGGTGTTCCAGACTTTCCTTTACACCAGGCTGATCTCCCCTCTTGAAAGAGCTGGGGCTGTTAGACACCACAGCATTATGGGCGCCCTCTGGGTGTCCCCTAACAGGTTTTTGACATGCTGGGCGCTGTCACTAACTGATACATGGGGTCGGATTGCTTTTACAGAGCACACCTGAGAGGTCCTGTTAGACATGGAGCATTGATTACGTGATTACAGGATATGCACAGTACTAGAATGGCCCATGGCTGGAGGTGGTAAGGAACAGTTGTGGAGCCTGTTTGGAAATCAGCCCATCCCACATAAACAGGACTTGGAGCTGCGGCTTTCTTCTCTTACAAGGAAGAAATACAAGGCCGTTATAGACTTACTCTTCAGTATCTGGCTCAGAATGTCAATGGCAATCTTAGTGACTCTTAATAAAATGCCAGGTTGGGCATAGAAAAAAATGAAGTGCCAGAATAGAGGTTGCCTCTACACTCTTGGTTCTGTTGTTTAGTTCATGGATGTGATGACAGTCTTGAGGTGTTAATGAAGATTAAATTATACCACCCCTGTATCATCCCTGCCTCATTTGGTGCAAAATCTGCAAGACAGAATGCCAAGAGATCATGATTTGTCACTGACCCCTTTGAGAGGTATGGTAGCAGCACAAAGTAGCCTATTTTTTTTTTCCCACACAGAACATACAGAAGTCTGATAAAAAATGAGAAACCTGTAGCTGTTTCCCTACCAAGTTAGAGGACTAAAAGCAAGAAAGGATTATAAGTTAAGGTGTTAATAAGAAAGCACTTTTAAACCCGTAAATTATGAGTACTAGATATTACTGCTAAAAGTATAGAGAAAAGTTATGCAGTTATGATTGCTAAATAAGAGTTACATTTAGGATGTGGACCTGCAAACACACTGGTTTGCCTTTTTGTAATCAGTGATAATTATACTACCTCAGCAACAGGGAGAAGCAACATGCAGAAGTGATTATCACTTGTGGGTTTTATCCCCACTCCTGAGTGGTATTAGCAAGACAGCCAACCTTTCAAGCTATCCTCAGTGTAACTAACTGTAAAATTGGGATATTAATGCTTAATTGAGATGGGTATAGTAGGGCTTAATTGATTAATATATGTAAAATGTCATGAAATTTACAGGTGAATGACATTTTAGAAGTGTTAGGTAGGACTTTCTTTATATTTTAACACAACCAGTATAAATAGCAGCAGGAATTGATCATTATGAACAATTTTTACAAACACATTTACTTATCTTTCCACTGAAAGACAAATTAATATACTATACAGTGAATACAATTTGAAGTGGTAAATGTAGAAGAGAATTAACATGCATTTCCATTCACTAGAAGCAGAATATGAATGTTAATAAATTTCCTTGTAGATAACAATTTGAAAATATTATTTTCAATATGTCAGTTTATGGGCCAGTATGATGAAATATATATATTCATTATATATAAATGGTCATTAGGCTTAAAATAGAATCTCTAAAATCAGTGGACTTGATTTCTTTTTTGCTCACTTGTTTAGTTGATGAAGGCTTTGGTCTTAGCTCTTCTGCTTTAACAGAACAATTTAAAATGTTAGTATAAAACAGATACCCTCAAACTTTGCAGGCAACAAAGGATTTTCAGACCTGTGGTTACCTTAAAATTAGAACTTTTTCTTGTTTGTGACAGTGTGGACAGTTCTGTAGCTTTAGTAACATATGTATTTTTTCATAATGAAAAATTAATGGTAGGGAAGAACTGTATTTAACATCTTGCTATGCTTTTATAAGAATTAAATTTTTGAATAAGCAGAAATACTCATCATGTTGCTGCCCCTTAGAGGTTATTTCACCAGATTTTTTTTCCACATTGTGAAGAGCTTTTTTTTTTTTTCAATTAATTTTCTTTTAAGTCAGACTTGAACTTACTGTAAGATCAAAAAAAGAGGAGAAAAGTATCCAAGTTAACTATTAAGTCCGAGGTGGTTGGGATTTTCCACAGGAAGCTCCATATGCTGTATCCAGGGTGCTGTATCTGAAGTGTGTGTCAAGCTGCATTTTGGGGTTACAAGGCTTCAGTACCATGTCTGGGATGCCAGGTGAGACCTTTCCTGACTGTGTATCACATCCTCAAGAAAAGAAAAAGAAGTTTTAATTGCTAAAAATCTTAGTGAAATAGCAATAAATATTTTAATAGGAGGTTAGTGAATTGACATAAGGTGAAACAAGCCAAAGGACTTAACTGCTTATAACTCTACATGACTGCTGCTGCATAACCTCATCTTTGACACATGGTTCTTCGACCGTAAAATTTTCTGGGTTCTCTCACTGCATAGCATTGCTTTCAAAGTTATCTACAAACAAAACCTTCTTATAAAGTGCAGCCTAATGGCTGTTTCTTTCTTGTTTCAGTAGGAAAGTCTAAGTCAACTGAAAAATTCAGAAAAAATTGAAACTTGGCTGGCTAATCTGGATATTTCTTTTTGTTGTGAGAATTAACTGTGCATATTTCTCAAGAGTTTTGGGCTGCGAATAAAGTAGTTTTTGTTGGTTACTGCTACTTCTTTATGAACTCTGTGTTGTATTTTATTATTTTGTGCCGTATTTTATCCCTCTGTCCTGTTGTCCTGATCCATAATGATATATGTTATGACAGGCCCCTTTTTGATGGGTTCTGTCACATAAATCAAGTTATTCCAATTTAAATCAATAAAGTTGTTGTTGTTGTGGTAGGCTTTTTTTCCTCCTAAGAGAGAAAAAATTAATTTGCAAAAGTTTTATGAATAATAATATTTCAAGTTTCCTGAACCCTTTTTCTATGGCTTGATATGAAGTCTTTTTTAATGATGTTGTGACTAAGTATTAAACCACAGCATCATCTGTGACTAGATCTTTTAGCCTTCACTTTTTATTACCAAGCCTTGTCTTACCAAGGTACAGAATCTTCCCCATGCGACCCAAATGTATCAGAGTGGTCTAACTCACACAGAGTCATGTGAATGACTCTGTCACTAAGATTCACCAGTGTAATCATTACTAGAAATAAATCCCAATTCATAACCCTATGGTGTGTTTTGGTTATGGCAAGTTAATGGCATTAAAACATGTTACACTGTCAATTTTGAAACTGAAATCTTGCACCATCATGGTGGAACTCATGCTATCTCCATTTTGATCCAGAGACAAACCCTGGGAGACTTTGAAATGATTTCATTTTTGATATCCATTCAATCATTGCCTTCTTTTGCAAATATGTCCACTGGTATCTGTTTCTGTTTTGATTTTGTAATGTGGACATTTCTCTGCTTGAACCAGAATAGTTTGTTCCTAATTAGTCCTATATGTTTTCCAACACCATCAGCTGACAGTAGCTTTACTCATCTGAGTGGGATTCCAGCAAGAAACGTAAGCATGAGAGCTTTATATGATATTGTTATCAGTCTTCTATTCTAGTGTTATCAGTCCACTTTCATCTTTATTTGAGAGGAACATTTAATAATCTTCTTCTAATTTAATAAGCTTCAGCTCTGAATCATTTTCCTGTGATTGTGGAAAAGGTCCCCAGCATGATGGCCAAATATAAGCATGTTTTTGTATACTTATATATGTATGGAATCAAAGTTGGATTCCAAAATTAAGACAAGAATTTCCTTAAGTTTAGCATTGGTCTGTCTCTAATAATCTCTGTAGTATAAACAGGAAATCTCTTTGGTTTTAGTCTGCTATTTCTTTTGTGTTTCTCACCAAATGAAGGCTTATCAAAAGATTTTTATTTTTTTTTTCTTATTTGTACAGATGGTATTGAGACTAAAACATAACATACAACTTATGGTGGACCACTGTTTGCAATGAATGATGCATTACTTTGGCTCAGCTACTTTATTTTTATTTTTCCACTTGGATAGTGAGAAGGGTCTAGAAACAGGTTTTTGTAAAGAAGGAGTGGAATACTATTGCCAAAATAGTAATGAATCTAATTCCTGTATCACAGGATGGCTTGACTCACAAGTTGGAATTTTTTTCCTGCATTTCCTGTTCACAGTAATGCCATTTACTTGTTAAAGAACAGTTTCTACAGAAAATACCTTACCCTGCACTGGGCTCCTTTGTTCTTGTACTTGCTTATGATTTTTTTGTTTTTGAAGTACTGAAAATTGTGTGACTAAATTGTGATAGATGCAGGAGAACCTGGAGAACCTAAGGCAGAAATGTCTTGTAGGACCACCAGGTACTATAGAATCTACAATCTACAATTCACCACTCTTTCTGCTTCATCTTACCTAGGAAGGTGATTATGCATGTTATTGAATTGGAAGGATTTCCCAGTATATATTTTAATGCAAGGAGAATAGAAGAAAGGAATAAAACACTAAAGTCACTATTCAGGAAGAGTGAAATTAAACTCAACCACCTTGCTTTCCCATGTACTCTCACATTTTCAAGAAGTGTAAAACCTGTTTCTTGTAGTTTTCATGTTTATGTATATCTCTCTATTTTAATACACAGTATATTGCTTGTGGAGACCTCTGGAACTTTCAGCTTTCAGCTCTTCCTTCTTGTATCATGTGTGTGCATGTTCTTTTCCTAGTGATGTCTCCAGATGCAGAATTAATGCTGGCTGTGCTACATTTATCCCTCCTCACCCAGAAGGATGGGTGGATGAAAGTAATAAGTGAGTAATGGGAAAATTTGCTGTTTAACAATCTGCAGAGGATGGTGGCTTTTGTTTGGGCTGTGCTCTTTCTTAACCATTCAAATTGATAGCAACTTCAATACGTTTCTGTGGGAATCTTTGGTATTTGAAAGGTATAACAAAAAACAGCAACTGCTTTGGAACTGAACAATGGGGAACAAAAACATTTCCTACTTAAAATACAGAAGTTATTCCATATTCAAGTGTAGGAGGCTGACTACTAATTGGATTCTATTCCTGCTTACTGCTCTTCTCAGCAGAGTAATATGTATCTGTTATCTCTGTGGAAGGTTGTGGTTCTCCCCTTTGCTGGTAGAACCTGCTCAAAGATGGAAGATTAAAGAATGAGGCTGTGAGAAGCAGGGAAGGAACCTGTTTGTTAATGTCAGGTATTCCCACACCTTGGCTTGAACTCCTTCCTGATCATACAATTTTCTGCTGGGGTAAAGACACATCTTTAGGGGCATAGGCTCTTAGGGGCACAGGGCCCCATCCAATGTGTATTTTCAATAGTATATGCCTGTTTATAGATAGGTCTCTCTTATTATGCAGTGTTGTTTGCAAAACAAGATACAGAATGCGTCTTTTGGGATTAATCAGGTGAATATTATTCTTTCTGAGAAAAATTAAAACTAAACAAAACCTCGGCAAAACAAACAAACAAAAATCTCCCCCTCCTCCGCTTCCCCACCCCACCAAAAAAATAAAAGGCCCCATAAACCCCTCTCAAAAACCCAGAACCCCAAAACACCTCTGGCTAATGTGGTAATTTAGTTCTGCAGTGAGCTGCCAAGACAGCTGGAACAAGAGAGAGCAGCTCCACGAAAGCTGCTCTGGCCTCTGCACCCACTTCCTTTGTTTTTGACCTTTGTATTCAAGCACTTCCTGCAATAATTTTGTTTTGTCTTTGAAACCAGCACAGTGTGACAGACAGTTGTTGCCCCAGACATTGTGACAGAGATCTGTAAGAAGAAAATACCTCTGTAAACCTCTAATCTGTTATTTAGAATAGAACTGCGATGTTGTATGGCCTCAAATTAGACTTTATCCTAGCTTTAGTACTCTTTTCCCCCTGAGTTCTGATTGTTGCATTCTTATGAGGAAGCATCAATGCCCAGAGATGTACAGTTGCTTGAGTATTGCAATTTACTTTCCCAGGTCTGTGCAGCCAGCCAACCTGAAATTCACCTATACATAATGGATTGTAGGGAAGTATAGCACTTCAAATATGTTGTGAGTCAGTCGTTTTAGGCTTAGAAAGAAATAATCTCTGTATATTTGTGCAGCATATAATTAAAGGAGAAGTGGTAGCAAAAGCTTCCATACCAAGTGTACTGAATTCCTTCAAATTAAAAAAAAATCTTATGATCTTATTATTAAGTGTTCTGTGCCTCCATGATTAGCAACAGGACTTTGAAACTTGGCAGAGGGAAAAGCCTGGCATTCTTTTGATGGCTTTATGAAAAAAAAATTAGAGTGCATAAATTATAAGGGACTGAAACATACAATTTCTCATCTTTGGTTTGTGCTATACATTTGGTTTTGATAACACATCCAAATCTTGCAATAAACTGCGAGGCAGCATCTTTCTGTCATGTCAGCATCTTTCTGCTGTGTGCTGTACTCTAGATGGGACAAACACAGAATCATTACCACCCTTTAGCTTGGAATAACTCTTGCTGCAAGTATTGAATTTATGTTTCTTGCCCATGTTTTTACTGGAAATAATAATTTTTGTTATGTAATACCTACACCAAACAAGACAAAGCAAGACAGAGTATTGTGTACAGTTAGGGTGTCAGACCTAGGTACTGGGTGGTGCAGCTTCAGTTCCCCAGATGACTACAGATAATAAATATAAGTTTTTATACAAATAATGTATCCATTCTATGCTGCAATTCCTTTTCTTGTAGGATAATAATAATAAGATTTTTCTATTTTCCTGGCATAGAGTGTGAATAATGCATTAAAAATGCCAGAACTTCCGGTAATACAGAGCATTGAGGAACTTAGTGATATTTTACCTGGTTGAGGTAATTTACTCTCTGTCTAATCTATAGTCTAAAGGAAACAGAATTCTGTATATTATAAAACTCAACCAACCAAACACCAAAATCCACTAAAAGACAGCTCTGTACCACAACTTATCTTAGGAAAAGTAAGAAATAAATTACACAATTAATAGTTGCTATGTCTTAGTCGTTGAGGATGTAACTTATTAAACATAATTTTAGCCTAATAGTGTGCTATATAATGTAACATTAGTGATTTTTAATTGGTTTTGGGTCATACCATTTTGGTCAACAAAACTGTCATTACCTTTATTGGAAGTGAGAGGAGGTTACTGAGCACAAATTTTATGAAAGGGTTTTTTTTCCTGCCATCAAAGCTTTTATGTTGTTCTGTGTTTTGAAAACTCAGCTTATAGAATAATGCATTTTGAAGTATATACATAAACTTACCTTAAAAGAATGCTAACAATGTTACAAAATGAAGCTTTTCAAAGACATCAGGAGATGTTGAACTTCAGGGTGCCTTTGCAATAAAACAGTGAGTGAGCTTATGGGCTGCATTAATTCACAATGCCATGTAGCTTCACTGTGCTCATATCACACTTCTGCCATATAATAGGAAAATAATAACCAAATATATCCCAGAGATGGTTTTAGACATAATTCTGTTTTTCTTGGGGACACTGGAGGAATGAAAGAGCCACAATGCAAGAAGTAGGAAATATATCAGATTGGAGGCTTTGCTCTTGAGTAGCAGGAAAGGGTAAAACTCAAAAACTCTGGATGAAGGTAGAACTATTAACCCCCCTATCTTTCTCATAGGAGTCTCCACAAGAATGGAAAAATGTAAATCAAGGCCATTAGTTGACAGTAGGAAAGCAAACCCAGAGTTGTTACATGAACCTACAGTAGTGTGAGATAACCAATTTTCATTGACTGCTTTTTTGGACTAATTTATCCTGTGGAGTTTCAAACACTCCAGCATGGGCATACTCCTGGGAAACACCCCAACACTTTAATGTCACTTAGATGTTCTTAAGTTTTATAGCACTATATCACACTGCCATACTAATACTGTTCAAAAAAAGGTGTCCCAGTGTATTGCACACATATGCAGAACTTGCTTTTCAGATCCCTTTAACCTGTTTATCATTGGCTGTTAAATATCCTTATAAGTGGAGTATGAGAAGTAGTTTGGAGGTAGGAAAGAAGACATATAATTTGCAGCTATTCAACCTAGTAATGGCAATGACATGATCATTACTGTATTTCTTTCTGCAGGACTAAAGTACACACTTTATTGTACTTTATCTTTTTTCTGTCAGGGTTTTTTCCTGCATGTTTCACAGCAGGGAGTGCTAGTGATGCTGTTTCCTGGGAGACATCTGAAGTTATTAGTTTGGACATTAAACACCCAGTTTAACTCTTTGTGATTAAAAACAGGTGTAAGGGAAGCTACATATGAATAAAATGTTCCTCTGGTAATACAGAGGAAAATGTCTATACTACAGTCAGTCTGTCTCAGCTAAATTGATTTAGTTTATATTCACATCATATTGCTGTGAATACTTATTAACAAATATTTTGAGACAATATTTTCATTGTTAGCATCAAGAAAATAAGTTTTATGGATAAACTGTGAACCAAATTTTCTGAAGGTCAAGTTGGGAAAATTCTGTTGCTTGGCTGAGATTTTTTGTCTGAAATTATTTGCTTCAGAAAACTGTTCAAACACACTATTTTGCCAGGAGAAATTATATATATGTGGGTTTTCTTAAAAGTAGACAATAGTTTATTTGACTTACTCTGAAATATAGGATAATTGTATTTGTGTACATGGAGGCATACATGCATAGTGTACTGCAAGCTGGAAAACAGACCGTTTTGATTAACTCAAATATTTTTATAACTTTCAGTTAATGAAAAAGTCAGGATTGCTATTATTTCCTCTTATAAATGTTCAGTGTTCATTTAAGATGGGGAAATGCTTGTATACAAGGGCTTTATATGAAATGACATAATTCATTTGGTGCTTGGTGCTATGCCATATTTACTGGTTTGTGTTAGCTAATTATTTAATCAGTTGGTCAATGAGATTTCCTGATTGTAACTGAGTACACATTTTAAGCAACTGACTCCTAAAATGACACAAAGCTCTTTTATTATATGAAGAACTTATTTATAAGAAGCAGATCTGATGGGTACCTGCCATGGTTCCAACACATTGCTTCCCACTTGTTTGGAGCTAGTTTCCAGGTATTATTTTGAACTTATAATGCTCTTTATTCAAAGAACAGGTCAGCATACATACATATGTGTGTGTATAAAAGATGTACTGAGCATATTAGTGTTTCTCAAAACCCCTATTGTTTTAAAAGTCCATGTTGGTTTTGTCTGTATGTAACTGAAATATCAAGCAGTTTTGGCAATACTCTGTTAAAAATTTTAGGAAATCTTATTGAATGGCCCATACAGAAGTGCCACCTTCTGCATCTAACTGCAGTGAAAGTGATTACTTAAATAAACAAGTGATTTATATATATATTTTTAGTATAGATACACTATAAAAAAAGACATTTCAAAGGTCAGCTATGGCCAACTGTCACATAAACTATTTTAACCTCTACAAAGAATCCTCACAAAACTTTCAGCTTCTGAGGAACCCCTGAAAAATATATTCTGTAAGTACAAACTTAGTACTTTGAAGCTTTGCTCATATAGGCAGCTCTATCAAAGCTAAATAAAACCTTCAGATGATGCAGGCTGCGTGGGGCCAGGACTCAAGGTAATGTTTTGAGATGCTCAGAAATACAAATACATATGGTAAGGTGAAGAACAGCCTAAACCCAAAGGCTGCCTCACGTTCACCTGGGATCTGTGCTATTAAGTGACACTGATGATCAGCTGGCTCCAAAGCTGGAGAAGTCCTTTGGTATTTACATTGCACTGTGATGGATTTCAGCTTCATAACAACATGGGGCACAAACTAATGAGCACATTGACTCATATGCCTGAAGTCTGAGACTATGTTATAACTTTGTTACAATTGCAGATTAGATGTTACAAAATAGTCCTTTGGGGGCAGACAGCTGTGAGTTTTCATTGCTTTTGAAAATTACGTGCAAGTGCCGGGTACTTAAGAAATAAGGGAATAAAGCAGACTCTAAAATTACAAAGTTTGAGAAGTTCACCAATAATCTTGTAGGAAACTGGCAGCAGAATTAGGATTTTTGAGATGTAAGTTTTCAAAGTCTAGGGAAGCACCACAATAAGACAGTCATCTCTCTTCTCCTTTCCTCTGTTCCAGGGAGTTTTGTTTTTCCCTTCCTTTACAGTATAATAGTCCCATTTTGTCACTGCAGTCAGTAGCACTCCCTTTTTGTTACACACCATGGGACTTGAATCTATTATTTATCCATGGCAGATAACAATCTAGGCCATGTCTGTACAAGAAAATGTTGAACTGGTTTCAAAAGAATGACTATAAGCCTGATGCACTTAAAACAGTTTGCCACCTCTTTAAGTTGTTTTTGTAATTTAGAAAATTCAGCTCGACTGATTGAAGAGATGATAAAGTCAATTTAAGTCACCTGGTTTAGGGAGCTGCACCTGCAACTTTTCCCTCTAGACAAGGTCTTGCCTAGTAACTAGGAGGATCAATGGCAGGTTAATGCAACTGGCAGTGTAAGAAGCTGGAAAAACCCCCCAAACTTGCTATTATTTGTGTGGGTTATTTTGTTAACTATTTAGGCAGGGATTTTTTTCTTTGTAGATATCTCTAAAATGACAGCTAACACTCTACTAAAATTAATCCTAATAATGCAGATAATGATATGCTAAATTGTTTTCAATATAGTTATTCCAATTTTACGTGAGTGTAGTATTGAACTGAATTTACTCCACTAAGACAAATACTGTAGCAGTGGGCCACTTGAGCTGTATGTGTTCATTCTGGTGGGAATCACATGCTTGTAGCTAAAAGAGAGATAAAAAGTAGATACAGAAAGAGGAGAATGTATTGCTTTGTTTAAATTTACAGTTCACATAGTACTTGTTTTTCTTGGCATATGTTATTTACTATATAATCTAACAGATAAATAAAGGCCCTGATGGTTTGAAGCATGCTGAGTGATGATGTGAACTAGCAAGTATGCCTGGATGGAAAACTCTTAGAGAAACAGAGCTTTTATTCATCAGTGTAGGTATCAGCTTATTTGCTGTGGCTGAAGGGTTTGATTCTTCTGTCTTACATGATGCAAGGAAAATTAGATAATGCAAAGCACTGGAGTGATTTATTCATTGGCCATATTTTGATTTTTTGTATGTTGGCCCATTGACATTTCTAACACAATACATTAAAATAACAGGGAGGAAGAACATTTTTTTCCTCAGCTATTTGCTCTGTGTTTCCTGTCCAGCAGTCACTGAAGAAGGAGGGATGGCTGTAGCGAAGTTATAGTGCCACAGCTGTACCAAGAATTTATTCTGTTGATTCTAAGAGGCAGAGCAGCAAGTACAGTATGGGTTTCTGCTGTGTTGCTGAATAAACTCCAGAAAGTGGTTTGCAGTGAGGAATACATGTCCTCCTGAAACTTATTTCCCTTCACAGCATGTGCCTCTGCTTTCAGCAAGAGTGAGTTATGCTATATTAGCAATAAAGGGGAAAAATGAGCCAGATTTTTAAAGGTGCTTAGGCAGCTGAAGAGGTAGGTAGATGACTAATAGGATTTAGGATCCAAGCTTGGGAAACTTTTAAGTCTCATAAAAAATTCTTACATGAAACCTGCAGCTCCTCTAGTCTGCCTGAGCAGTGATAACCTACCATCATGCCATTATTTTAATTAGTAAATTCTTGTGTCCTGGAAAGACTCATTTGACAGCATTTTCTGATAATTCCAGAAGTATTTCTGGTTTCCACACAAATTATTCTATGTTCTGGAAACAAAAAAATGTTGCTATGAGAATGTGGACCTTTCCTGGAGATAGCTTTTTTTTTTTTTTTTCCTGCAGCCGTTGCTTTACCAGCAACATACATCTCCTCAAAGGCAAGTTATGCTTTATGCCACAAATTAATGAGCTGCTCAGTAGGTGGAAAGCCAGTACAGGTAATGTTCCAAGTAATCTAGCGCCTTATGGGAACTGAAATCCAAGGTGTGATCCCTCTGTCAGTGTCACAGACTGGCATTTTCCATCACTTCTTCCCATGGCCTATTCCAGCAGCGTTACAGCCCAGCACTGGGGGCTGTCCTGGCGCTGGGAAGAGTGGAGAAGCTGGGGGAAGGTCTGGAGCACAAGTTTTATTTACGAGGAGCAGCTGAGGGAGCTGGGGTTTCTTAGCCCGAGAAGGCTTGGAGTAAGGGTGGGGGCAGTTTAAAGGAGGGTTTAGAAAGGTGGAGGTCGGTCTCTTCTCTCAGGCAGCTGCCGACAAGATGTACCTCTAGCTGGGCCAGGGGCGATTTAGGTTGCACATTAGGAAAAATTTCTTCATAGAAAAAGGGATTAAACATAAGAATGGGCTGCCCTGGGAGGTGGCGGAGTCACCGTCCGGAGAGGTTTTAAGGAAACACTGAACATGGAAACACCGAACCACTTCATGCCGTGGTCTAGTTGGCGTGGTGGTGTTCGGTCCTAGGTTGCACTGGATGGTCTAAGAGGTCTTTTCCAACCGAGCTGATCCTGCGAGGCAAGGCAGTCGCTGTGTGCCGCTTTGGGCTCACGTTCCAGATAGGATGTCGCTGCGGGGCCCGGGGCAGCCGCCGGGCAAGGATGACCATGCCCTGGGCACGCAGCCCTCGGGCCGCGCCAGCCTCCCGCTGCCACCCGCCCGGGGCCTGGCTGCGCCCTGGGCCCGGCCGCAGGAGGCGGCGGGAGCTCCGCGCTGCCGCCGCCCCCGGCCCGGCCGCGCTTCCGCCCGCGTCAGCTGACTCTGCCAGGCAGCGGCCCGGCCCGGCACCGAGCCCGCGGAGCCTCCGGCGCGGCCACCCGCAGCATGGCAGGGGCCGTGGTGAGCGGAGCGCAGGTAGGTGTCCGCGGCCCTCAAGGCCGGCCGGCCGCGGCCCCACCTGCCGCGGGTAGCGCGCCCCGGCCGGCGCGTCCCGCCCCCGTCACTGGGAGCGGCTGCTCGCGCTCCGCGCCGGCTCCCGTCTCTCTGCCGGTGCCGCTCCCGGTGCGTGGGGGCGGCGGACGCGCACGGGGCCGGTTTAGTTTCCAGCCGCGCCGCGCCACGGGACGCCGCGCAGGTATCGCCTCCGTCGCCGCAGCGCTGTCCCGAGGCCGCCGAAGGGAAGGGGCTGAGGAGCGGTGCCGGCGTGCGCTCCGAGTCCCGCGGCTCGGGGTGCGCTCCCAGTGCCGGCGGATAACGGAGCGCCGCGCCAGGCAGGGCTGCGCTGCCGGTGCCGCTGCCGGTGCCTCTCACGTGCGGCGGGCGCGCCCCCGGGGCTCCCGCGCAGCGCGCTCCCAGCGGCATGCGCTCCGCTCCGAACCGCGCTTGCTCTGTCCGGCTGGGGAGCCGCGGGAGCGAGCTGAAGGAGAAGGAGTGAAATCTGCTAAGTGTTTGTTGTTCCTCCTGAAACCGCTTATGCATGTTTCGGTTTGGTTAAGGAGAAGTTGGGAAATATAACACAGCCTGCTGACTTTTACCCAGCGCCTTGTATGGCTGCTGAAAAAAATTCTTTGTGAAAGTTGATGACATTAGTGATGAACCTGTGACTAAAGTTAGAACATTTTCCCCCCGCTAAGGAGAAGGAAGCGTGTCTTATTTTTGAAAATGGTTTGCCATTTAACCAGGGTGCTGCCCATCTAATTGCTTCTTTAATCTGGTCACTATTTCTGTGTGGAATTCATGTAAATATGTGTGTGATATGAAGGCAGTTAATTGGCTGATTTTGAAGCTGCTGCAGGAAACAGTTCCTGTGGTCTCTGTGGTGCACCCTGGCACTGAGTGACACACTGCCTTCTTCCCCGAGCATGCCTTGAGCCCCTTAATTTGGCTATGTGCCCAGCATACAATCTTCTAACAGCATAGAGTTAAATGTAATGCTCAGCTGACTGGAAATATTCTCCAGATATAGTTCCCTTCAATGGGAGAGAATATGCAGTATTGAGAGTTCAGACGTGACCTTTTTGGTGACATTCCTTAATAAAGACCTTACTCTATGGGTTATTAAGATTACAGTATCATTGTAGAATGATCACAGAGACTAAAGGGCGATATCCTCTGAAACTAAAACGGAAGAGAGGTGCAACTGCTACTGATAGTTAACTTATGTTTTGAATATTTTGTAACAACATGTCTTTTTCATGAATTGTATACAGTGTGTTGAAGAATCTGCAAGAATATCTCAGGCCTCCATAGCCTATCTGATGCTGGCCTTTGTGGGAAACTGAAAATTTTGGTGGGGTATTGAGTAGGCCACCAGTAATGACTGACTGTGACCAACCTTCACTATATCTGAGTCAGAGAATTAGGTCATGGAAACCTCTACATCCAGTTTTTAATCCTGTGTGATGGTCTGTGACTGGTATAGAAAAATCTAAGAAATCTGCTGTTACTGATGTGCCTTGCAGCCAAAGAGCTGGAGTCTTGGGAAAAGTATGCTTGCTCTCATCTCTCAGTGGTGACATCTCTGGATATGTACTTGGAAGCTCATAGTCATTTTGAGGGTATTTGAAGAGGAAGCAAAAGGAAGAATACTGAATTATGTACATTTTATTGTTTCCTGAGTTAATGATTTTGAAGTGAAACAAAGAAAATAAAGAAATATTCTTCTTTCTTCTGTCTGCTGACACCTTGTTTTATATTAGCATTGTACTATGAGTGTGCTGAAGTGGACTCTGTGGAAATAAAATGCCTTTACAAGGCCTCAGCATTGAGAGGCCATGATAACAATATGTCATCTGCAAATATGCCTGTGAATAATCTGTTTGTACCAGTTGTATAAATATATTTACATATTATAACTGTTCAAAGGCTAAACCTTTGAAACATTTTATGTATTTTGTCTCCTGTGTGCTCTAAATGACATTTGTTTGAATTTTTTTCTTTAACTTCTGTTCTTGTGGATAGGGCTTTGATGGCCAGGTAAGTTTCTAAAGCAGTGTGTAGCAGGCCAGAGTCCCCTGCTCCTTCTCAGCCACACCTCCCTGGGTGAAAAGCCAGGTGAGGGTCTGTGCTCTTGCTGTGTTTGTAGCTCCTCAAGACATTCTTGTCCTCTTAGTGTTAATAGGCATCATATTGTAGTTATTTCTATTTCAACGCATTACGTTGAACCAAATGCTTAATCCAAAGTGTTAATCTGTTAATGTTTTTCGAAGGGTTTGCAAGCATTAATTTAAAGAAATCTACAATTCGGTGAAGAATGATGCAGTTCTTTTATGCATACCTTTGTGTATGTTGTAAAACACATTGTGATTATCTTAGACGTAAACTGGAGGAGAACCCCAACATATTTAATTCAATAAATTCTGTAAAGCATTTTCTGTTATATAGAAACCATTAGGATGCCAACTACCCAAAACAGTTCCTTTCCCTTTTGTTCTTATATGTGCTCAAGTTGTGTCTATGTCTGGTAACAGAATATATTGCAAGAGCCGGTCTGATTTAACAAGGGGAAGAAGTTGTTAAACTGAGCTTCAAGCTACCTGTTTTCTGCTCATAAAAATTATTTCACTGTTGTCAGCTTTATCTGTTGAAGTTATTGAACAAAATGAATTAAATGGAATGCCATATAGTATTATCAGATGCAATCATTTTTAGAGCGTAGGAGATCAGGATGACTTGCAGAAGTACATACTGTCAGTCTGCTCTGCAGAGGAGTCTCTGTTTTAACAGAAGGTGGAATACTATCAAAACAACTTTGATGGATTTTTTTTGCATATTTTTCATCCAGTGTATTTTAGACTGGTGGAATATGGTATTGAAATTGACTTTATAATTAAACAAGCGGATAATAACAGTATTGTAGAGATAGTGGTCTAACATGGTGCTTAACTTGCTAGTTGGTCATTAAGGGAAGCTAAGATTTCTGCAGCACAAAATCTGAAATGTCAGTATTTTGAACGCAGTAAGGATGAGCCAATATAGATGTATAGAATTCTTGATAATAGTTTTGAAAAGCTTTGTGGGTTTTCTTTGAAGAAATCAAACCAATGAGTTCTAAAACAGTACAGCAGAAATAATAGAAAAAGTTTAGCTGCTTTACTTTTTGTGTTTTTCTGGAAATATTGTCACTCACTTCATCCCGACTAAAAACAAATGAAACCAAACAGAATCTGAGTAGACTGGTTTTGTGCTGCCACTAATTCTTCCTGTGTTTGCTGAAGATGGGTTAGATGGGCTGGTATGAAAAAGAGTACATGTATGTGAGGGTAATGAGAAGCCAGAAATCTTTAAGACTTCTGTGACTGTCTGAAAAGAAGCTGCATGCTTCATTTTCATGGTCATGGGCCGCCTTCTTGCTCTGTCCCTAGTGTGCTACTGGGAGTAATAATCTTCTCAAGGAATGATTGGAATGGATTGACTGTACGCTGCTGAGGTATTTCTGCACCTAAATTTAGAAAACAACCTTTGTTGTATATGAAGGGCAAAACTGGAAGATCCTTTGGATGGCTTCTGATCCTTCAAACAAATTTCTTTGGGAGCATGTCAGAATGGTAATGTGAAGTAACATTAGATCAAAGTATTAACAGTGAAATGGAAGAAATGTGATACATTTAATTGAAGTATTTTTACCTGGAAGGAGACAAAACATACATAAAGACTATGGATGTAATAAATATTAAGTAGATGGTATCAATAGGAAAATTAGTTTGTGTGATAGATTTTATAGCTGTAAAACTTATATAGTTTCAAGCTGTAATGCCAATTCATTGTATGTTATCATTTTATCAATGAGACAGAATCTGGACAGGGAACTAAATCTACTCATGAAATGTTTCCTTGTTGCTTCTTTCTCAGGTGTCCTATATTAGTCAGGACTGTGAAGAAATTCCAGAATTCCTAGGAAGGAAATATGGGCACATGGCAAAAAGGCTAGATCTTAGCTTCAACTTGCTAAGGTATGTGGCAATAGATAGTTTTTCAAGTGCAATGTGGAATTCCAGCTCCTAAAATAGATTGGGTTTTTTTTCAAAGTAGAAAAATGTTTATTTGGTACATTTAAATGTTATCAAATGGATGACACTGTTTTATAGGTAATGTTTGTCTCCTTTTCTCCCACACTTGGAGCACAAATAACCAGGTAAGTCTGGAAAACTAATATGTGTAAACATAAATGATTCCCATTGAGAAGCTTATGCTTTGTTCTCTACTTAAATTGGAAAATAAACATCGTTACCTGAAGAAGTGAAGAATGGGATCAAAAGTGAATTTTCCTTAACCAAAACACAAGTAAGGATGTGCTTCTCTCCCTTTCTAAAAATTTTATTTATGGATTTCTGGTTATTACTATAAATGCTTTATAATGCTCTTTTCCCAGATGATGTGTTTTGTTTTATGATCTTATTTTTGTGCATCTGTGTAGTTAAGTGCTAAAGCTAAGCGCAGTTAGAATTTGTAATTACTTCTAAGTATTTTAATATATGGATTGGTTTAGGATTCTGTAGTATTGCTGTGAGCTACTACAGCATCCCATTTCATTTAATCCTTGTAAGAGAGCCTCCTGAGGTTCAGCAGAGTATATTTCAGGTTGAAAAATGTGGGTAAGTATGGAGAAAGAATGTGAGCGCAATTGTCTGTTTAATAAAAAAATAGGTTTCTGGAGGTAGGGTTGGACTCAACTAATTTTCCTTTTATTTTATTTGGGGTAAGCTCACAGTCTGCTTGTGAAGAGTAATACAAAAAGTAGTGTGCTGGTGCCTTGTTTTCCTAGAAGAAACAACTGTTGATTTTAACTTACTAACGCTCATAAACGTTCTTCTGAGCCTCTGTCAACTCTGAAAGACTGAATCATACATGTAAGAGGTAGCTGAGCAAAGGAGAGACTAAATCTGTGGATTGTTGTTGTCTTATACTATGACTCTGTACTGTTGGATATTGTAATCAGAAAAGAGAATTTTACTGGGGGATGGGATGAAATGGTAATTTTTTTTGTTTTGTCATGAAGGTAATTCAAGGGTCTGTATGTGTATTAAGATTTAACATGCTGACAAGACTGCTCCTTCTTTACATTTCTGGGAAAAAAGGTGTTTGTCTCTTTCAGTTAATGCATGATTTGAAGAACAGTTCTCTGAATTTGTTTCATTTCATAAAGTAAAATGATAACATTAAATTTGGATGTAAAGTACCACTTTAAAACTCTGATCATATTTTCATAGAGAGCACAATTGGTGATGTATTCCTGAAATCTGTGTTTTCTTTTCTTCTTTTTTTCTCTTCTCTATCCAAAACCACTTAGCTTGTTTTTCAGAGGGGATATAATTTGGTTTTATTGAAGTTTGGGGAAGAACAATCAGCTTGTGATGTAGGAGAAGTTGTTGTAAATCTGTAGAAGTATTTTAAGACCAGAAATCAGATTTGGGAAAGGGGAGAAGTGGATATATTTTTTTTCCTTTGGGAAGCTAATACTAAACGGGATGAGAGCAGTAAGGGTTTCTCATTTGAGTAGTGCTTAGCTTTATTAAGCGTATAGAAACTAAGAGTGAAATATTTATGCTACAGTAGCTGTTCGCACTGGTCTGCACTCTATATATAGGCCCTGTACCTGCATATTATTGAGAAAGTCAGAGAAGATACAGAATAAATGTCATAACCTTAAATGAATGTGAATATAGAGTAATGTCTTGGGCAGCTGTTGAAGCAAGTGACATCTTCTTTAAACAGGTGTTATTGATTGAAAGTCTAACAATGTTGTAGTATCGTGACGAGCTTTATGATTTTATCAGTAAATTCTTAATTTGAAGGGTTTAGCATGTTGTTTTCGGTGGGGAAACAATCCCTACAATTAATGTTGATTTAGAAAGGAGTTAGATTTTTTTACTATGACTTACTGTGTCTTGGTCAAGGTGTGAGTTGAATGAAGACCAAGGGTGACCAAATATAGGAAAAGGTGAAGAGAATACTGTGTTTTGCTAGCACTGTAGTTATTTGCAGTAAAGATGTTAGCTTTCATTATAATTTGATTTATTATTGGATGAGAGTTTGTGTGTTTTTTTGAAAGGAAAAAAGGAAGCAAAATCTTCTTATATGTGATGGTTTTGTTATGCAGATTTCCCTGGTTATTTTCTTTTTGCTTGGGATGGGTCTGTATAACAGAGGAGGGGAGGGTTATTATTGGTTCTTTTGAACTGGCAGTTTAATACAGAGGAAAGTGTACGTTTTTCACCATTTTTTTTCTGACTTCAGAATTCTTCCCAGGCTAGAGCCCCTTCCTCTTTCTTAAAATTTAGGGGCCGGGTAGATGCTTAATTATCTTTGCATCAGATGTGGTATATCTAATATCAGCACTTGATACATAATCACAAACAGTTGCTTTTGTGTCTTTGTTTGCCTTTTTCCAAGAGCTGGTGTCTCTCCTGGGTTACCCTGAGCAGTACGTGGATCCAGCTCTTTCTTCTGGCAGTCAAAGTGACTGTTACTAGTTGCAGTGGTTACACATCTCCCCTTTTCTCTGGAGGGAAAGGAAAGAAAGAGGTGAAAGGTACAAGGGAACTTAAATGGGAACTTTGGGAAAGAGGAGGAGTAACAGCAATTTGCTGTGTGTGAGGCAAAGAGAAAGATGTGTGTGTGCTTAATTGGCAGGACATGGTGCCACTGGATTGCTCATGTCTCTGGCCAGTGGAAATCCTTCGATCCCAGACAACTGTAGTCCACTTGTGACTTATTTCTTCTCATGCTGTTTTCATTACATTGATTTTGTTTGAACACTTTCTAATATCTTTTGTTTCTTTTTGGGGCCAAGAGGGGATTGTGAAGAAGATGGAGCCAAACTCTTGTCAAATGCACAGCAAAAGAACAAGAGGCAGTTGTCACAGCTGCAGCAAGGGAATTTCCAGCCACCTCAGGGAAGGTTGAGTGGAAGAGCTGCCTAGAGAGGCTCTGGAATCTCCATCCTGGATGGTATTTAAAATGCGACTGGACAAAACTCCAAGAAACCTGATCTAAATTTTGAAATCCCCCTTTTCTAAGCAGGGAATTGGACTAGGTGATCTCTAGATGCTCCTTCCAACCTAAATTATGCTGTGATTCTGCAGCTTTATTGGTGTGGTATGGCCTGAGTTGTAGCAGCTCTTTTGATTTCATAGTGATTTTCATCTGTTTTAGAAATGAACTATTTACAATGTGTATTTTCAATAAGGCATGTTTCAGCAGCAGAGATATTTTGTTTGGAAATCTGTTCCTGAACCTCTCATGGCAACTGTATTTGATAGCCTTCCCTAGTAACAGGGTCCTTTCGTAATAGGTAGAAAACATTCCCCAGTTCTCATTTTGCGAAGGCACAGAGCGCAGGAAGAAGAGACACTGATGTGTGAGGGTTAGTGTTACCTGGAGACTTTGTAAAGGATTTCAAGGTGGAATGAAAAACTATTTTTGATCATGGAAAATTAAAGATTTCACTAAAAAAAGAACAAGGTAAGTGGTAATCACCGGTGAAGGAAAGAAAGTAAGTGAGTAGGAAGGATGTAATAGAGGAAGGGGTAGAGATTTGGATGAAATAAAAAGATTTTAGTTTAGCTGCATCTTGCTAACTTGTGGGAAGAAAAAAAACCCCAAACAACCCACAACTTGTTCAAAGCCTTTTTTGCTTGTCCTAGATGACTTTGTTCAAATTTTTTCCTTTCACATTAAAGGCTAAATGCACTCTAGTGCTTGAATAACAGATGTCAGTGGTTTTGTACAAACAGGTGCCATGCTTTTATAAATAACATCTACAGTTCAATTTCACAAGTCCATCTTGTGATTTTGTCCTCAGTAGTTTTAAACATGTGATTCGTTTTCCTTTTTCTTACAGAGATTTCTTCTCGGTCTAAGCTATGAGGTGAAAGGGAGAGTGAATCTTTAATCTTGACCAATGAGAAAGGATTAATCCAATAATTGTGCTCATGGAGATACAAATATCTCTTCCTTCTCTCTAGGGTGCAGATTATTTCTGCTAGGAGCCTGAATAATTTGCACAGTATGTGCTTATGCATAATTTCCACTGTCTGATGAAGAAGGTGCATGTATGAAAACATTCCCTTGAACTTCAGTCCTAGTCTGGAATGTTCCTCCATGACTTTTGTGAGGCTGAGGCTTTGTAATATCTTCTCTGTGGACTAGGTGTTGTTCTTTCTCTCTTCTGCCTCCTGTTTTTTAGCCTGGGGGAATATGCAAGTGGCAGCCTGAAAATGGGCTTCAGTTTTTACAGGGCATGTTCCTCATTGTAAGTTGAGCCTGTGAAAGAAAGGCTTTTTTTTTTTTTAACCACCTTCCTGGTCTGTGCAGCAATAAGACATGCAGAACAGGAAGATGAACAACAAAAGAGAGATGGAAATAAAAGCCAGAATTCAAAACAAAGCATGACATATTTTTAAAGCCTTTAGACTCATCTTTATAGCACTTTAAAATGTTGAAGGAAATGCACTATTGTTAAAACTTTTTGATGGTTTTATTTATAAGGTAGAAAAATATTTTCACCATAATTGGGTAACTCTTAATCGTAGCAATTGCATATTTATCAGTATGAGGGGCTGTTATTAATGTAGCTGTCATGCACAAACACATTTCTGCATTAAATCCATTTAGTATGTGCATTATTCGGTCTAGAATGTCACCAGGACATCAAAGCCCCCTTAGGCATAAGAGCACAGTGCCCTGCTGTGGCTGCAGAAAGGGCTTGATCAATAAATGTAACATGTTAATGCAGAGCAAATAGAATAAAAGATTTCTTTGACAAGACATGAAAAATCACCTTGTGGCAGCTGGCATGGTGATGCCATTTCAGCGGAGACACTAGCAAAGTTGATCTGACAAGTAAAGAGGAGAGATGATGGTTATAAGGTGCTTTTGTTTCAAACTTCTTTCTTGACCTGTCAGGTTTTGAAGGAGCCTGAATGGCCCTTTTTTGTCATGTGAAAATTGTAGTCTTAGGCAGTTATGAAGCAGTTATCTCTTCTCAAATTGTGAATGCTGCTGTTTAATTGATTCACTTAGCATTTGAAACTGTCACGCATTAATAATTGCTAAATCCTGTAGATACTGCTCCAGTGTGTCATGCTTAAATGTGTAGTTATCAGAAAATTAATATCCTTAATGAACTGATGCTTTCAAACTAGCATTGCATGAAATCTCTTTTGCCCTTTCATTTGCTGAAGGTATATCAGCCAGTTTTCAGAGAAACCCCTCCCGACAGTTGTGTGGTTTTATTTATTTATTTTTTTGATGCCCAACAAATGCCAGCTTTGCTTTGGGTACATAGTGTGCTCAATGACAATAAATATAGTAATTATGCTGGAGTTGGTAATTAACATAATTATAGTCAATTACGACAAATACAGTGCAGAGCTAAATGAATGAGGGTGAGAAATTAGCAAGCTAATTGATTTACCTTACGTGCTGCTTTTTCCTGCAACTAACAGTTGCAGATTTTCTGCAGGAAAGAGTGTTTACAAATAGCTGATTGTGTTTTGAAATGCTTCTGTCTTGTGGCTCTCACTGCTGTTTCCCCTATGCTGAGGTGAAGAGGATTGAAATATGGGGTAGTGGTTGCAAGGAGAAAGGAGCTGCTTGGTCCTCACTGAATGCTTTGAAGGAAGATGTATGTACTTACTTGAATTTTAGATGCTTCTTCCAGTATTGAAAGGAGAAAAGCCTATGTGATCCTTTACAAAAGATACTGCTTGAGAAATTTTGGACATGTATTTTAATCGCCTTAGATGTGGTCTGAATTATCTAAGAAACATTTATCTGTCTGTCTATTGATGTCAAAGATCTGCAGAGCACTGGATAGCTGAAGGAAGAATTGTTCAAGGAATCTAAATGTGTTGAAACAGTATGCCCTTGTTCAACCATCAGTTTCAATAATTTAAACCACTGGACCAGTAGGGATGCATAATATCATAACATTTGTGCACATTATAATTGCCTGTTTTGTTTCAAGATGATTTATAGTGTCTTGTCTGAAATAAGTGTATTGGAGCTATGGAGTTAATCTGTTTCACTCTCCTTGTTTTTTTCTTTTCTTCAAGCATGACGACAGTTTACTATGTGAAAGAGAATGTATATGTTTAAAAAAATCTTATTGAAGATTTTGTATTGCTCTTTTAAGAAAAATGTTGAGTAGTAGTTGAGATTTCTTTCTGTAAGAAAACAATAATTTACATATGTTTGTAAATTTTATTCTGCATATTGTTTATGGTTTGAAGGTAAATGGAATTGTATAGAGAGACTTCAGCAAAGAGATAATGTTTTCCATGGCTAAGCAATCTGGAATTTATAAATTCTTGGTAACTTTTCTGCTGCTGTTGCAGTAAATGTATCAAGTTCAAGTTAGTAGGTGTGTAGTTTGAGGTGGATACTCAAAGTTTACCCTTAAAGGGATATCCTACAATAAGCACAAGATACTCTTTTTAAATAATGTTGAAATGTTATGGGTGTTTATAAATACTTGTACAGTAACACTGCTAAGAATGGTCAGTCTTTAGAAGCAATTCAGCTCCTAGAATAATTTTGCTGAATTAAATATTTATACATGAGGAATCATTGCAATTATTTACAGATATAATAATCTTTCTGTTGAAGTCTTACATGTTTATTAATCACTGTGGGCTACCTTATGTGTAATTATCTTTCTACTGAAAGAATTTCTTGTTGTATTAGATGGACTGAAGACAAGTATGTTGATGGATTCTTTCTACATGGGTAATACCTAAGGAGTTGTGTAAGAGAAAGTTTTATAGATGTATAACTATTGGAAAACTAGAAGGAGAGCATTACCAGTAACAAAAACAATTACAAACTTCAGCTATTAACTCTGCTTTGGGCAGTTGGTAGACATCAAAGCTAAATCTACTCCTTGCTCTTTTCTTCCCTTCCTTTTCCCTCCCACCATGCCACCCCTTTTTAAAAAGTGGCATTTCAACAAGAACCAGGTGTGGTCTGGCTTTCCCCCCCCCCCACCTTAAATCTTTGGAAATACTAAAACTATTAAGATACACCTTTTCTCACATGCAACAGCCATGCCTGTGTTCTGTTGCTTTGTCAACTTTAAATGTGATTATAGAATATTTGCCACTACAAAGCATTATCTGTGTGTATTTTTGTGACTTGTATATTTTCCTGCTGTGTCTTAATTCTGGTCGTTAGTTTATTGTTGTTAGGAAGGGGACCAGTCAATGACTGTTGTTAAAAATACCAAATCAGTGGGTTATAGTATGCACTTAAATATCTCACTGATTTCAGCATACTATACCATGGATGTAAGCTGTTTGGAAAAGTTATTTTTCCAAACTCAGTAATATGTAAATAAGAAGTACTATAAATTGTTGTATTTCAGTGTGGGTGGCTGTTATCTTCTTTATTCCCAGCAGCCTCTCTTTTTGTCCATTGATCCTTGCTTGACTTTTTATGGCCACATAGTCACTAACAGACTGTGAAAACCCTGTTGTATATATACCTCTGACCCCCCGTGCTGGCCATTATCCATTGATTTACAGTACCTGACAGATTGTTTTCTGTTCTGCTTTCCTCAGGAAGGCTTAACATTGTGGAAGGAGTTGTCTTGAGGGTGTATCACGTGGTAGAATTGGGCAAAAACTTTTTACCTGGACCGTTGGCTTAGGGGAGGGTGTAGGTTCATATTATGTACCAGAGAATTCTTGAGAGGATTGCTAGAGCTTGAAATCTGGTAAAAAAATTAAACAGCACAATTTGACATTAAGTAAAATAAGTTTGTGAACTTTGATTTACATCCTTAATTATAGCATGGTGAATATTGCTATGCTAGTTGGTGAAAGTTCTGTTTTTGGGGAAATCCATGTCAAAAGGTCTGTTGCAATTATGAATAAAGACAAAATCTGTACTTCTGAACAAAGATGAGTGACAAACTGGGACTTGAACAGAGATAGGGTTTCATATTAAACATCCATTGACTCAAGGCTGTTGGTAAATCCTTTTGACTGAGGAGAGCATTTCCCAGTGAACTGGTGTTTGCACTGCGTAATGTTCTTTGTGTTTCAGTGTGTAGGGAGTGAACTGCTTTTTCTTGATCCGAGATTGAAGTTGGATTTTGAAGTGATGTTGGATGCTAAATCTGCACAATCTGTGGTTGTTCTTTGGGTACCCAGAGCACTTAATTCACTGGCACAGTCAATCCAACTCCTCTTGTGAAAACCAGTCTTAAACTAAAATCAGTTTTTGTGTTGAATTCTGTTCTGAACAATAGGAATCTATGTTAGATTGAGAGAATATCAGTTAATAAATGGAAGACTATCACAGTCTATGGAAAGTATTGGCATTTGGCAGAGAAATAGTTTGATGTACTTGTTTTAGTTTTCAAAGAATGGCAGTAGATTGAAAATAATATCTTGGTGACTGCTCCTGCATAGTCCATGATTATCTGGATTTTAAGACTGAGAAGTACTTTTTTTCAAGAGCATTGGGGGTTAAAGGAAAGGGCATGATAAAGAGCATTTGTTAAATACAATAATCAGATGGATCATTATTACTTTCTGACTTCCTTAATCTCTCTCACTCTAAAACAGTATTTCCTTATCATTGCTGTTGTGAAACAAGAGCGAAGGACTGCAGAAATAACTGTTGTCTGAGGAGAAGGAGCTTGGCTGAAGGGAAGAACCTGCATTAACCCTGGAATTATTGTCTCTATCTTTTCCTCTCTATTTTGTTGAAAGGTATCTTCTTCTCACCTTAATGCAATATAAAAGATTCTCAGCATATAGTTGCAGATGTCAAGAACTTGACTAGCTTTGCTGATTCCAATCACTAAGGAGGGCCTCAGTCCTCCAGTGTTCAACAAACCTGCTGGTGGTCATGGTACAAAAAGCTGCTTGGCATTTGGCAGGAAAATACTTATGGAGCTTCTGCTTATGCATCACTTGTTTGTCTATGTGGTCTTGCATGGTTTGTGCTATTTTTGAGATCTTGCATTTTACATAAATCATCTTTACGTAAATTATCCTGGAGATGATTTTTCAGATGAACAAGACTCTCCCCAGACCCTTCTCTCGTGCAAGTGTGAAGAGTGAGGAGCATGGAAGTGCAAAAGGTCCATGTATTTTTCTCAGGCTCTGGATTCCGCATGTCAAACCAGACATGCTATACAATAATTATACTGTCTTTAGGGTCATGGTTAATGCACTGTTGTAGCTCAGTTGCAGGCTTTACTCATGGACTGATGCTTACAATTATGTGACATTTTATAATTTTTATTTATATTTTTGTTTTGTTTCTCCTGGTCTTCCCTTTTGATGATGCTTAGTGAGTTGCTCACTGGTAGTGCTGGAATATTATTTCCTTTCTTAATACTTTGTTCTGCCTTTTTCATTTAATTTGTCTGCTGAGTTTATAAATGGAAGGGGTGAATGTTGTTTGTGTAATACAGCCATCAGCACTGCTCATGTTTCTAGGAAACCTTGCTACGATGAGAGACTAGAGTGGTAGAAATAAGTTTTAAAAGACACAAGTCAGAGTTCTAATGTTAGGGGGTAGGTTAATTGATCCAAAAGTCAGGGAGGTTGATAGACTCTTTCAGATTGGGCCCATAGTTCTCTTCAGGTGCTTAAGTGTCTGCTGTTTTTCCTGTGCAGTTGGTATATGAACTGTATTGGCAGATAGTAATAATTGGATGTATGCACAAGGCCAGCTCACTTTTTTTCATAGACAGCATAGTATGTGTTGGCTGCTGCTGACAGTTTACTGGCATTTAATGCACACACAGAGACATACACACCCCCTCACACAAAAAATAACATCTTATAAATAAAGATCTTTAGGACATATGTGTATTTCCTTTATATATAAGTATGGTATATGTATTATATGTATATGAATTATATTTTTAATCTATATAATCTATAAACTTGAGGGTGATGCTCAAGTATTTTTCTACTTTGATTCAGGACTTGTGATAGGACTTTGTCAGTGATAACCTTTTCACTTATAACCTTGAAGGAGGGAACACATTACTTAGAGGTTGCTTGCAAAAAACATTCAGTCTCTTGAGCATAAAATCTCTTAAAGTGCAAGGAAATGCAGCAGAATTGTCCTTGAACTATTTGAGATTTGTAAGGTCCAAGACTTGGTGAAGTGCAATGACTCTTCAAGGCCATGTGGCCACAAAAGCACTGGATGAGGATGCTGTATTTTAGACTCTCAGGACTTTCAAGACATTTTAGTTGAAGAGATAAGAAAAACTTATCATAGTTGACCTAGTTACTTAAGTGATAAAGTGTAGTGATTATTCTAAAGCACTTAAAGGCTGAAAGAAAAATGTTCTAGACAGGCCAGGGATTAACAGTATATTGAATATTCTTAAAGCTCTGCTTCCAACATAGTTATGTTAAGATAATTTGACAGTCCAGTGTGTGAATGTTCAAATCACAGCTGCTCAAGGATCTGAACATTTTCTACCTATTATCTTGCATTTAATACACTCTGTATCTTGGACAGTGAAGTGCTTTGGAATAGCACAGAAACAGTCATATGTGAAGGTGATTAGACTGGAATTGCTGTGGGAAAAATGGTCAAGTACTGTGTTTTCTAGTAATGGAAACTGAGCCACCTAAGCAAGAGGCTATGTATGTGTCCAGTTTACTTTTTTCCCTCACTCTGTGCTGCCTTTTCTCCCCACTGCCTTCATCTCCTTAAATCAGCAGAAGGCTGCTGAAGGTGCTGCTGAGTGATTTGGGTGCAGGTGCAATGTGAGGTTCCTGTGATCTTGCCAGTGGTCTCTCTCTTTTGTTCCCTGTGTTGCTCATAATGGAGCCAGCTGTTGGGTCTGTTCATGTGCAGTATTGGTTCTAGTTCTGCTAGGTGCACAATTAGTAAATTGTCTGCCAGTCTAAGTGGGGAATGTCACAGGGCAGTTCAGTTTCTTTCACTGTCAATTCTTTAGCTTCCTTTAAATAAGTCGTATCAAATAGTCTCTTACTACCACTAATAGAAGGGCTTTTGAAATTTGGATGTACCTCTAATGAGAATCTGTCTCAACCTATTTAATGTGGGGCACTTCTCTGGGACTGAATTATAGACTCTACAACCAGAGGTGGTTTGAAACAAGAGGTTCACCTGCATTTAAATGATTGAGCAGAAGAAGTTTCTAAAATTAAGGAGACTAGTGTATTACTGTAGATTTTGTCACGCTTCGTGGTAATTGGTCAATGGAGGAAGAAAGAACAAATGTCTTCATTGAGCTAGAAGTGAATGGGCATGCGTTTCTTTGTATGTTTTAGTATAGCATATAAAAGTCTAGGTTGCTGTAGTCCTAGTATTTTAAAACCTAGTGGAATGGTGAAGTCAGCTTTAAGATAATCTTGTACTTTTTTTTCCCCTATTTTCTTTCTGAGAGGGACCATAAATGCACTGGAAGCATTTAAGACTAGTGTGGGTAGAAATAGTAGTACTAGAAACCCATCAAGACAGCTATTAGTTGTAAAGTTGATATTTGTATTTACAGCATAGCCTATTCCTATCCTATAATATGGAATGAATAAATAATTCCTATATTGTAGCAGATGCACCTTAGTAGGCAGAATAGCATCACAAATGGTCAATAAGTTTCATTCTATACACAGAAGATCAAATGTTTCAAGTTCTCTACCTTAAATTCAATGCACTGTGATGTCATAATCTAAATCAGATTTTCTGTATGATTCCCTTACTGCGTATTTCCATACAATTCTCATTCTTAGGGGGAAAACAAAACTAGGGAAAAAGACTTCTGGACCCAAGTGAGTGGAGTGAAACCTTATTCACACCTGTCTTTTCCCAAGTAAAAAAACAGAAGAAAGTCTGCAAAAAAGATAAGTAGGTACAAACTTAGGATAAAGGTTTCTCTGTAAGTTCCTAATATCAAATATCTGAACCTCTGTGCCAAGAAATTTGCTCAATTAAATTATACTTTTCTGCTTTTCAAACCACTTGCAGAAAATAATGGATATTTTCTTTCACTAGATTTTTGTATGCTGAACACAAATGAGGTTCTTGTTGTTCAAATCTATCTCATTGACTAGAAATAACCATATTCATATTATAGAGTGCATTCACATCAATGCATGTTATGTAGAAAGCTAAGTATTACTTAGAGACCTGCATAAGATGGGCATTTCTCTGCAAAATTTTAAAATCTGTTCTTGTCTTTTGCTACAGAACACTTTATGTATGTATGTATGTATTTATTTAATTAATTATTTATGTTAAGGCCCTCATCTCTTAAAGTGAGCGTTGAATAGAAAGCAAATTGCTGTTGAAATTCCCTCTCTGGTGATTTCAGCTAATTCAACCACAACTAGTGTATCAAAAAGAGTAAACAATTCTCCCCTTCTTTACCACGTAGATTCCAACAAGGAGATCTTTGACCCTATGTAAAGCCTTATCATGTAAAGCTTAACATGATAGACTTTTTTCAGATTCTTGTGTGAGTCATGCTAAGGCTCCATGTGCAAACTTGACAGTGCCTGTCTGTGCTTGGCATTATAACTTTAGGATTTTATGTTGTTTAAATATACTAAAATGTACCCTGTATCAAACTGCAGGTGCTGCTACACTTCTATTACAGCACGGTAACACTTGCCTCATAAAAACTCTGAGGCTTGTGAAAGAGTTAAGCAAAGCAGCCAGAAATGGTTTTCAGCTTTTACTTTTCAGATACAACCTTTTAAGCATACCTACATTTACCTGCAATGGCAATCGTTTTGCATTTTAATGACAAATCAAGTATGCTAACTTGCATTTGAAATGAAAGTGCCTTAAATGTCTCTGGCTGTCAGAATGAGATGTTAGGAGCTTGATGAAAAGAGAACAAAGAAGACAAAGTATGAAGCCTAGATACAGAGCAAAATGAAATAAAACCTTGTATGGCCTGTCAGGGGTGTCAGTTGATATTCCTATCTAAAGCACATTATAGTATTACTTTGCAGCTCATAGCTTACTCATCTGTCTTTTTTAATTCATCACATTCTAGCCCACATCTTTTAAGTCCCATGTGTCAACAATGGAAGAAATCTGTTAATTGACAAATGAGTGTCACAAATGTGAATTGGTGCCTTTACATCAGAGGCAGGTAGTCTCTGTTGTTTTTTGTCGGCTCTATTATTGGCATAAGCCAGTGTAAGACATCTGTCTTTGCCAGAATGAGAGATGACAGCCAGAGAAGGGCTGTCATTGTTTTAGTGCATGTTCATTCTGCTGAGATACTGTATAAAGATAAAATGTCAGTTAAAAGAATATGAAAAACTATCGGGAGGAAGTCCTTAAATTACTTGGGAAGGGGATCTGGGAATTGGTGCCAGAATTGAAATCCGAACGTTCCAGTTTGCATCTATCACATCAATTTAAAAATAATACTTTCTGAGTAACTGGGTCAGTTTATAAGGCATTTAGGAAAACGTTATGTTGTGTTGGCATAATTAGCTCATAAGATGGAAAGAAAAACGTATCTTCACAGGATATGAGTTTATTACAAGTTCATTTTTCAAACATGTATAGAATTGTCTCAATAAAAATATGCTATGTAACATCTCTAGTGTTGATTTGCATCTGTTTTGAAATATTGAAATTGCTCCGTTCCAATTTCTTTTTCTGTTATAGTTCTATTTTAGATTGATGAATAACATAATGAAATAAAAAGCATAGCCAGCTGTGAGTTGATGAGACAATTAATAGGAAGAAAATTATTAACATAGTTTCAGGGTGTCTAGAGGGTGTACAGTATATAAAAGTTACTCCCAAATCACTAAATCCCTTTATTGCAATAAATGACTTTTTAATCTTGGATAGCACAAAAGAGAGGAGGAAAATGTTTTAATGGAGGTGGTAGAAAGGGGGAATAGAATTAAAATGTCATAAAAGGCTGCCATTTTACTTTTTACTTTATATCAAAAGTCATAAGAAAGGCAGATTGGCACTTTTATCTTCAGCAGCTCTTACAATCAACCCTGTGCTGTACAGGACACTCACTGGGTAGCCCCCTCCTTCCCAAATGATCTGTCAGTTGTGTTCTAAATGACCTTGTCTGAACTTGAGGCATTTTGAGGACTACGTTGACACAATCTGGTGAAGAACGAGCTCTAGATCTGTGGGCTGGCTGAGTGGAGGTTTCAAGATGGATGTCCCTGAACTGCAATTTATTATAAGTCTTAATTTTAAAGTTACTTGGGTTTTGCATTTGAAATAGGGCTGTCAATATAGCAAATCCGAGATGTTCTGGATTATGATACTAGTTAATATAGGTAAAATTGTCATTCATAACTTTGTAGGATTTGTGTTTTCTTTTTTTCATTTTTTTTTAAACTTGCTTCTAGGAACTAATTGAGTAGCAGAAAAAATATCAAACCAATATTCTCTTTTCCCTTCCCAGCACCTAATGTGGTGCTCTCAAATTTTGTTTGTCTTTGACTACTCTGTTTATCTCCAAGTATCTTCTGGCTCTTTCACTTCAGTCCATGATTAATGTTGATTGTAAATTTAATTATTGATACCAATTACAGAGTTTAATACTTCTAATAGGTGATAGTAATTTTATGAGTCTTCTGTGTCTTAGGGTCTAAAAAGCTAAGAATGAGTAGCATGCAGCTTCCTTTTTTTTAAAAAAGTATTTGGATAGAAGTATTGCTGCTCTGTAAATAGATTTCCTATAAAATGAATACTAAGAGAAAAGGTTGTTCTTCTCGTGAAGGTCTGCTTGGTTTTTTTTCTTTAAAAAAATAGTCTTTTCAAAGTTCTTTGGAAATAGTTTTGCTAGACAATATTTTAAAATATTATAATCTATGTAAACCAAGAAGTGTTTGCTGCTTGTATTACAAAGGTTTGTGAGCCTTGGATGCCTGTAAGTTTGTAGTGAAAGCTTCATTCTTTCATTTCCAGCCTTCATTGGTTCTAAGTAGATGTTTAAATTTCCAGTCAAAAGCCATACTGTTGGTATCTAAATTGCTAGGCATGTCTTCTCAGGCAGTTTTTCATCATGTGCTTTGAAGTTCATTTTCCTTTGAGAAGTGGAAAGACAACACTGGCTCCATTTTACAGATGGCAGAACTCAGTTGTGAGGAGGCCTCGTTCATTAACTATACATGCCAAATATAATTATCAGCTCTTCATACCAGCTTGCATAAACCACTTCTGCATTGGGGGACCAGTAATGGCTGATACCTGTCCACTTACCAAATCAGAAATGATCCTAGAGATAGTTTATTCTCATGTGTTGCTTGGCTGCACTCTTTGGTACCTGATAATGGATGTGTCACAAGGTGGTGATACAGCAGAGACTAAAAGGAAATATGCTTTATAGACTTAGAAGAAATTCTAGTTTTCTTTTGGTTAAGTGGTATATAATTATAGAATTAATAAAGGTAATGGTAAAAGAGATTTGGACTAAGACTGTATTTTCTATTATTGATTCTCTTTCTTCTATTTCTTCCTTTTCTAACTGAAAATTAAGAGATCAGAAGGATAATTTGGAATGCCATATCTGGTCTCTCTAAAGAACTGATTTAATTTCATCATGAAAATTCATATGCAGGACATAGAGATGGAGTTAGTTAAGTTACTGCCCTGTTTCATACCCAGTGCTTACATGAGGATGCCATGAAGCTTGTGGAATTCTGCTTTGGGAGCATGTGTTTGTGGGACAGTATTGTCACAGTTAAATTAGTTCTGGAAAGGGAAGATACAGGAATATGACTACAGAAACGTTGTACATGTGTATGCTCATACCCTCTGGGTGATTCCTTTTCCGACTGCCAGCTGTCATACAGAATCTGAAACTGACAAAAATGTATTGGGTAGTATTTAGAAACTTGTCAGTGGTAATGGCTGGATCTCTGATTTCAATTATCACCTACTAAATTTAGGCTAATGTAGTGCATTTGTAGACCTGTTGAATGCACTTGACATCATGTTTAAAATACTTGAAACTGCACTGGTTTTTGATATCATATGTTGACCACTTTCTTTTTCCTGTTCACATCTGGTGCATGGCAGCAGGCATCCCATGTGACCTATAAAAACTTTGGTTGTGCGAGTTTGAGTTTCTTTTTCTTCTTCAGATTCTATTTCAGCAGAGAAGACAGTAGTCTGAGACTACAATTACTTTAACGAAACACTGCTCTGAGATCTGTAATTCACCCTTTTCCCCCCACCTCCAGTACAATCAGTGTGTAAACAGCATTTTAAGCTTTATTCCTATTGTTTGGCTTTAATTTCTCTTTGAAAATCCTTGGTCACTTGGGTGCTCTTAAAGCTATTTTAATAAAGAAATTACCTATAGTCACTATTTTTCTGCATCTGGATGAGGTTTCAGGTAGAATCTGATTATACACCTTTTTTTGTTATATTAGCAGAGATTAATGTTTAAATCCAAAGTACTGAGTTCTGCTTTGCTTACTTTGCAAACATTTTATGTGCTATTACTTTAGGACTATTTAGGGGGATTATTTAAAAACAAAAGTTTATTTTTTTTCAAGTACTGCAATACTTCATTGGAGTGCTGCAAACCAGTTTTCCGTCTTCTGATCTTGTATTCTTTCCATAGCCGTCTTCCTCATACGTATTTATTAAATTTATATGCTGGTGTTTGCAACTCTGAACTTACCTCCTAACTATTGAAATAGTAACTGTTGAAGTAATTTGTTTGATAGTACTCAGGAGTACTAATCATCACAGATTTTAGTTTGTGTCTTCCTGTTTTTGTTAAAATATTGTGAGCTTTTAAAGTTACATCCACATCTGCATACAACTAATATAAATAGTAAAGCAGTCTTCAAATATGCGTAGGCTACTCTGAGTAAGTTCATTGTCTATATCTTGATAGCTGCATAAACAAACCTGGGGAATTTTGTAAGAATAAATCTCCTTTAAAGCAAGATCTCTCTGCTTATACTAATTTTGCTGTGTTTTGATTTCTTATTTCTGAGAGTATATTTTTCAGTAGCATTCTCAGTGGTGGTTAGCAGGTTCTTTTCCTGCCTAATGCTTCCAAGCATCCTTTAGATTACTTCTTGTTAAGAATCTCAAAGTTGTTTTAAACTGAAATTATTACTAAAAAGCCCTGAACATGTTGTCTCTGAAATACAAGACATAGGAGCAGAAGCTTTCGATTTGGGTGTTGGAAACATTCCTACTGGGAGAGGAAACAGATCTTGAGGGTGGAATTTCAGTAAAGTTGAATGTCGGCCTTCTGATGAAATGTGTAAGGATGTACAGCCTTACTGATGATTTGTCACTTACAGAATTTGAAGAAGTGTCTTGGATGCTAAGTTTCAGGAATAGTTTCCTCTTATGCTTATTTGCATTGGATTTTGTTTTGGTGTAGGAATTGTCTATGATTCCTTATAAATTCTCTGAGCCAAGCATGGATGCAGATGCATGGATGCATTCAGTAGTTGTATGGGATCTACCTAGTGGCTTCATGGTGTTATCAAAGTTACCATTTAAAAGGAGCAATGTTTACTATTCTGATTTAAGCTTGTCCAGTTTAAGCCTAAAATTCATTACTGATCACGAGTCACAAAAAATGCCTATGTAGCTGTATTACATCCAGCCTATAGATGCAATCTATATTTATTTTGCTTTCATAGAGATGTTTTTCTTAGTGGAGGATTCATTTAATGTGAGCCTAATGTTGTTTTTATTTTTCCTTGGATGTTTGAAAAATGAAACCTCAGGACTGAGAAATTCAACATATAAATTTCAATCATAAACTAACAACAGTCTTAAGTTTTTAAACTTGCAGAAGTGTTTTGCTCTGTTATAGGTTTCTTTAGTAGTTTGAAATCTCCTGATGTGTAGGTTCTGTCCTGTGTCCTCATTTCTAACAGGCTTTGCTGCTCCCAGAATTCTGGTTTACTGGAGCTGTGCAGGATGGGTATTTCACTTGTTTGGTTTGATATGTTTTCATGATAGTGTATTGGTTTGCAAATATGGGGAATTTCTGTACTGCTCTACTTTACTAACCTTTCTGATTGCTCTGTACTCAGTTCTTCTCAAATCATTCCTGTGCTGCCTGACTGCTACCTTGGATGACCCAGTGATGGACAGTTGTGTTGGCTTCCACTTTATTTCCACAAATTCTTCAGTTCTGTGTGACTGCAAGAATCTTTCCTCTGTTTCCAGGTATCTTATTTCACATAATAATGTAGTGCCTACCAACCATGTTTCTACAGCACGTAACTGTGCTTTTGCCTTTTCTTGAAGTCAATGGGACAGTTATTGCTTTCAGTACATCAGGGTGGAACTTCTTCGCAAATATGTGTTGTTCTTTAATGTGTGTCTGTTGTAGATGGTGCATCTGCTGTCTGCTTGCTGTGTCAAGAGTCATACTTGAAAACTAGGGAGGGAAAATTAACATGTTGCTATTCTCTCCTTGTAAAAGCTGATAGATCTAATAATATAATAAACATAATAAAAGTGCATGTTATGGTAATGAACTTTAAACTGTAAGGTTCAGGAATGATATTTTATATAAGCATACAAATTAGGTATGTTTTATGTATCTGTAAAGGAGGAAGGTAAATACCATGCTATTTACTATAATTCATGAGCCCCATCAGAAATAAAATTCTTAAAGTGTATTAAACTTAATCCTTTTGTTAAGGGCTTTTTTCTGTTTTCTTGTTGTTTCTTGGGAATGTTTCATCAACAATCATAGTCCTGTAAAGCAATTGCTGTGTAATAATCAGAGATCACTGGGGAGAATTGTAATAAGAAAAACAAATTTTATTTAGTGGACAAATAATTAGTTTACTAAGAAGAAGCAAAAAGCAGTACACAATCTCATAAAAGCCAAAAAGAAGGGACAAAAGTAGAAGGGATTGAATGCTTGTCTTTCTTATTAACATGTGTCTTACTTTCAGTTCATAACTTCCGTCACACAGTGCTGTCCTTCCCTTGAATGGTCTGAACACCCTGGCATAGATGACATTAATTCTTGTTTGAAATGTGAGCAAATATTAATTTATTTCGCTGAAGAGGAAATAAGATAAAAACAAGGGAAGTTCATGTTTGGAAAGAGTAGAAAGTTGATATTGATACTGACTTTGCTTTCTGATAACCCTTTGTGATGCTTTCTCATTGCACGACTTTTGCAGGAGGGTGCTGGTGGGTTACATGAAGACAAATGTCTTTGGAACAGACTCTTTTCTGTCAAAGCTGGAAGATAGTTTTGGCTCTTCTTTTTTATTATTATTGTTTTTAATTTTTTTTTCTTCCTGCCCGTCTTCAGAGAAGTCTAAGAAAACTGCTGGCACTGACAGAAGATGAAAATATGATTTATGCTGACATTATGTATTACCCAAGCAAATCTGTTTTGTGAAAGACAGTTTTTTATGGTGTGGAAATAAAGAATCAGTGAATGGTTCTTGAAGGAGTATTAGTCAGACTTTTCTTGCCTCTATCACGACTGCCCTACCCCTTCTTTTCCTTTTCTACTTTGTCTGTCTTTAGGGATCTTAATATTGATGCTAGCTACAAATGGTTGTTAAACAAATTTTCTTCAGTCCTTAAGCATAGCTACTTCATGTGGGTTGATGTAATAAAAGGTGTAATGTAATCTCTGCTGTGAGACTAGAGGCCATACCCAGCTATAGCAGTCTTGATACTGATTTTCTGACTCCCACAACATTTCATTACAAATTCCATTTAGAGGTAGTAAGTTTCCTTTGCTGACAAACTGTAGCAGCATCTACTAAGTTGGGTTGGGTCTGCTTAAAAGTTGTTGTTTTCGAACAGTATTCCATTTGTGGACATCTGACTTAGTTAAGCTGAACTTTGGCTATCAAATGCTGTGGATATGACTAGTCACAGTGTTTGTTGAGATGATGTTATCTGCAGCAGCAGAGAAGAAAACAGGTGAATAAAATACAGACCATATTCCAACATTGAACCGGTTAAAAAGAAACCTAGCTGGATAAGGTAGGTAGATTACACTAGTTTTACAGATAATTCTAGGCAGTAAGGCTGAAAAGAAGGTGAGGTTAATTGTGTGAGTGGCTGGAAAGATGTGATGACTTAGTGTAAGTTTTAAACTGTCACTTCAGCAAAATTCTCAGTCCAAAAAGCAGTATCTTGGCTGAGACACTGAGGGAGCTGGGACACCGACCATCTGTTGGCTGCTGGGGATACAAATGATTCCAGAGAGAGGGATGTAAACCTTGTAAAACCTTTTCATTTGAAGTTAGGTAAAATATGGACTGTTACAGCTGTTTAATTAAGTTCTTTCAATTGGAATTATTAGCTCCAAGGAAATACAAAATACACAGAACCAATTGGGGTGATGTCTAAATTGGTACCTAATAAATGCTGCTTGATCCTTCCATAGTGGATAATAGTTAGCCACCTGCACTCTGCCTAGTGTCTGAGGACTCAGTGCATCCTTTTATACTAAAAGAAAAGTAACATAAAAATAGCTGCTTATACAACACCTCTGTGCTAAAAAACCCTCAAACCAATGGTACAACCATTGTGCCAATGGTACAAAGCTGACTGTGATGACTGTTCAAATGACCAATCGTTTGCTTTTTGAATATTGTTTCCTTGTTGTGTAGGTTGGACATTTGATATAAAGTAAGTATTTAAACAATTTTTTCTCTTATATATATACCCTTCTATATACCATGTGTGCATTTTTCTTTCCAGCTAATGCTGTTGTGTCGAGGAGGAGCAAGGTTTGCAGTGGAACATAGCCTTTTCAGAAAATAGTTTGTAACTTGGTAGTTCTGTCTTGTGTCAGGCAAGATGCTTCCCATGAGTTTGTATGAAGTTTTTTGCCACTGCAAAAAGATAAGAAGGAAGGTGCAGCTGTCCCCACAAAAGCAAAATCTGGAGTCTTACTGGTATGTGGAGGTGTTGCTCCTGAGTAAGGCAGGGGCTTCTGGCTCATGGTGAATTCTGAGCTTGTTCAGTGCAATGCGTTGAATCTCTTGTCCTACCTTTGCCATGAGTCAGTGCTTTGCAGGGAGCTGAGAGTTAATGTGTCTTCTTTCTGTACAAAGCAAGGGCTGCCATGTGATTTGGAGTCCTGTCCCTCATTTCCCCTCACTTTGAGCAGTGGTATGCTATATTGCTGTAATTCCTGAAATGTCGTGATTGATTTTTATTTAATATGTGTTAGGCCTCAACCTTTTTTCCTTTTAACCTTGTCAGATTTCTCTCCAGTATTCCTCCTTCTTCTATTTTGAAACCATTAAACTCTTGTAATATAAATTGATTTACTCCTCAGCTTTGGTAAGTATTTTTGAGAAACATGGAGAAACTGATGCATGCAGAAAAGTTGGGTTTTTGGGGTGGTGGAAGGAGACCCTGAATGTCCTGGGCAGAGCTTTGGAGATGGAGTCTTTGAACACTTCCAGTTATCTTGTAAGTTATTCAACGTAATCTATATAAAGACTACAGCAAAGTTGGTAAGGATTGTTTCATTATCTATAGAAAATAGCATAGCAGTACTAACTGTCTATATAGTATATATCTCTGTATAGTATGATGTAGACTGTCATGGCCTCTGAAAAGATGGCTGGTTTTTTTCCAGTTAAGTGACAGTCATATAGCATGCACTTAACCATGTTCTTAATTGTTTTGTAATACAGGAGTGGAGTTAATGTCCTCATGTGCTTTGCTGAGTCAAGATCTTGGTGGGTTCCTGTACTCATGTTTCATGCTGTTAACTCTCTACCAATGTTCTTTCTGTTAATAGTGATCAAGTCACAAAGCAATTATACTCCCACAAGCTGTCCTTTAATAACCTTTGTCATTTGTCAAAGTGCATTAGGGCCTTGCATATTTTTACAGAGAAGCTACTGGTCTTCATGAATTAATGGAGTGTTCTGATGTGCCAGCTCATCTTCCTTGCCAAATTGCTGTTGGTTCAGAGGGGAGCTCACATCAGTTTAAAGAAATATCTTCTACCTTTCTCTTAGAAAGATTTTCAAACAAGGTTAAAATCTTAGTTAGCAACAATCAACAAACAATGCTCATTTGAACCAGCTCAGCCTTCCAGTTTGGCAAAGCTTAGATTTTAAGCTTTTAAATTATCTTTGGATGTGAATGTAACTTGTATTAAACTAGAAAAGGTATAATGATCTTCATATGCTTAACTCTGACAGTCTTTTCATAAGCATATATTTATGGTGCTGCACCTCTGTGAGTATTTTGGGACTTATGATCCTGCTGTTTATACTACAGAGGTGTAACTCAGTGTGATCTTGTCTTCTCCACTTATTTTGTTTCTTAAGAAAGTGTTATAACTGCAAGCAGTCAGGGTGTATTCCTCGTTGTGATTTGCCAGCATGAAGTAGATATTTGGGGATGGCATGTTGTTGAGTTACCTCCTATAGAGGAAACTACATGAGAGGGAAAGAGAGCAACTCCCTGAAAAACCATTTGATATTTTGTGAATGGTCTAGTGTTAAAGAATAAAAGGTATGATAATTCTATTGCAGTTGTGGTAATTTAAGCATATAAATTTCCCTTCCGTCCTTAGAGTGCACATTCCATCTCTGCTTCAGGGATTGCTTTCTTCTAGGTAAAAAATGTTGAAGCCTGGTGGATCACTGTTACTTTGTAGATATGTATGCACTCCAGTATTCAGTTCTTGGGTACACATGGAGACAGATCAAGTATGTAGAAGCCAGTCAAACATGCTTTGCTGACCTCTGACTGGAGCTGGGATTTATCAATATGTACAGTTTATAATAAAAGTAGTCTGTGACCTTTTGAAATATGCAAATAGATTTTACCATTGTTACTATTTAGAAAGTAAAGCTTTAACTCTGTGTTCCACAATTATTGCTGTTCTGACAGAGTTAAGCTAGAGACTGTATCTTCATAATGAACAATGTAATTCTCAAGAAAAGCATTTAAATTAGAATGTAAGCAGCCATTACAAAAAGTTGACTGATGAAAGTCTTTTGCATTGTAGTCTCTGATCTCTTCTTTGAAGCAAACATTATTTCTTTTTAAAAATATTTTGTGAAATTATATTTAATTGCTTATCCTACCTGTGCTACTTTATTATTGTCACAAACTGGGTAAACTCTCCATTGGAGAGGTTTCATTGTAATGCTGATGCTGTTTCTGTTACATTTGTTCTCCCTCTGTTATTTGTGTGAATATGCACATGCAGGTATATGCACATAGAGCATTCTGCTTCATGTAGGTATTCTGATGGAATTCTGTCTCATTGTGGAGCTGCTAGTCTCAATATTGTGTGTGGCTTTTATTTTTATTTTACAAATACCCATCTGGCAACTGAAGACAAGTATTTTGTTGATGGATTAGAAAGGTTCAAGGTTCTTGAAGTTTTCACATCCTGTGAAAAAGACAGGTCAATTTTTTCTCTGGGCATCTGTCTCTCATAAGCTCATAAATTGCTCTTGAAGCTAGATAGAAAAAATACTGAAGGCAACATCATATTTAAGAGTTTAAATGTGCTGATTGGAGTGTCTCAGAGTCTAACCTCAGGCAAAAGGTCTCGTGTTCAGTCTTTTTGACTGATGTAGAGTGGTCCACTGTTAATAATTTAGTGTTGAGACCTACTAAATGAAAAATAGGAGACTCATAACATCAGTATCACTGTTGATTTTTCCTAGAAAATACAAAATCATTGTATTTTGATGTATGCTTCCATTCTTTACACACTTAACTGTTCTCTAATGTAGCCACTGCATCTGATATTTTTTCTTAATGAGCAATGTTTTTATATCTACAGAACACAGAGTTTGCCCTGCAGGACCTTATGTTCATTTTTAGTCTACTCTATTTGTGTAGTAAATAAAAAATGAGTAACATTGCCATTAGCCATTTTATATGCATTACTCCTGACCATGCTTGTGAGTAATCTGCTAAAGAATGTGCACATTCTCAGTTTGTAGCAAAATGAGGCCTGTAATAATTTCATTTTTTAAATTAACCTAAAATGCATGGAAACAGAAGGAACCTTTGTTTAAGCAAGGATTTTGATGGGTGTGTAAATGAACATACTGTAGGTTTAGGTCCAGTCTTTGTCAGATGCAAGTGTGTTGTACTTCACTCTCCCATTTTAGTAGGTATAAGAGGTGAAATACAGGATGGATCATCTCTAGATTGTCTCCTGGAGTTCTAAGGGTTGTTTGCTTTAATAAAGGATCAATATTTTGCATTTTAGAACTTCAGAGTTCAATTTTGGCAAAGATGTGTGAGGCAAACATTTCTTGTGTAACTTGAATGATCGTTCAGTGAGGAGAATTGTTTTCTTAGCAAAACATCAAATGTGCACACAAAAGTTTTGAAAGCTTATTCTTTGGAAATAGATGTATTTTCTGGAATAGTGTATAGTTCTTATTTTTACAGATAAACACATTCTTCTGAAGGTAAATAGTTACGTGTGTAGTCGGTAGCTTGCTGAAGAGTTTGAGTGTGAGTAGCAGAGACTTGAACAGCTGCTATAGGATGTGTAGCTCTTTCAAAGCTCTGAGAGCACAGATGCAGTAGCGAGGAAACAATATTTCTTTTATTGAGTGCTATGGTACTTTGAAAAACTTTTCAGGGCTGACTTTCTGTGTTGTTTTTCCTTATTATGTGTCCCAATAAGAAATACACCCTTGATGGGTAGAAACTAATATAATTATTCAACTTTACAACTTAATATCCAGCGAATATGGAATATATAATTAAGAGAACACTGAAGATCAGATTTTAATTGCTTGTGTTCTAGATCTATGAAGAAAGATTGAAAATTATATTGAGGATCAAAGCAGATATTAAACTCTTAAACATTTACTGTATCCTTGGAAGTAGAATGAGCTTTGGTAGCAGCTATTGTCTGTCTTACATGTCATGTTCACTAAAATAAAGATTTATAAAAGCGAGCATTTAAAACTCCTCTTAAGCTTCCTCAGATCATGCTAACCTAGTTTTCCTGTACTAGTCTGAAATGGATGCTCAAACAGAGGAGAAGAGATAATTGGGCAATCACTGCGGCTTTGGAAAACACTGGTTTTGTCCCTGTTGGAGGTGGGGTGTTTTCCCTTCTAATTGCCTCAGAAATGTCACTGTCTGTCCCTGTTTTAGTCTGATCATCTGAGCTCTGTTTGGTTTTTTGTTGCTGTCCACTCCTGTTGATTTCTTTTTTTCTATCTGCAGCTTATATGCTTTCTACCTCTCATTAAAATATACTAAAAAAAAATTAATCATTTTAAATGAGATACCTGTTAATCATTAAGCCCCATTTCCACGTGTCAGCATACCAGCTTTTTTCTTTAAATAGAAAGATTGTGTTTGTGGTTTGGTAGGGGAAATAGAGGAGAAGGGCATTGTATTTCCTGACAATTGAAGATAATTAGGTTGTTTTAGTTAAGTTAGGTTATCACATTAGCTATTAAAAAGTGCATCAGTAAAATGCACATTGCACTTTCCTTGTCTCTTCATTTCTTTAGGTGATAACAGCGAAAAAATGTGTGGAATAGGACTCTAATTTTATTTTGAACTTAAGACTCTGAAATTGAGCATGGTTACCAGGAGTTCCAATATGGGAGGTAGGGAGGTAATGAGACAAATTTCTTGTCCTGAATTTGGAGATTGTTTTTGTGTGCATAAATGTGAACTTTCTTAAAGATATTCAAGAATGTTTCAGCTTTACTATTGTGGTATATCAAGCATTCTGTAAAATCAGAGAAATTGGCCCTGTTTTTTTTGCAAACTGAGATGCCTCAGGCATGTTTGTGCTGCCTGTGTGACATGTGAAGCAGTCTGAGGTAGCTTCTTTAACATCTAGGCTGAAGAGGGCAATAAGGACACCAGGTTCCAGTCTTGGCTTCCTGTGGAATCTTCTGGGAGAAGTGTTCACAATGTCTACATAAGGAGCTCATCATAACCAGATTGAATACTTCCTATTGATTAAAATAACTGGTGTCACAAACAAATCTGTTGGAACAAAGAAGTCAAATGTCTAAGAAGTCATGGAGTATTAAGATACTGGTTTTTATCCCAATGATGTTTCCTGACTGTTACTTCCATGTGTTGTTCTTTGTACTATGCTTACAAACTGAAAAAAACCCCAACTTTATAATGTACAAAAATTTGTAATGCTGGTAGGCCTTACAAGTTCAATTCTCTCAAACTGAAGCATGGAAGTTAATTCCTGCTTAAGGATACAACAAATGCTGCATCTCTATTCCTATTTTTAACTTTTTTTTTCATTCCAGTCAGAGAGTGAAGAGAGAAGAATATTGGTTGTGGGAAAAGGCCTTATCTGGCTATACCTTAAAGATAGAGCCTAAAATCTGTTATTATTTCAGCTGCTTCTTTTGTTTTTCTTTTCTGTCTCACTTTTCACCCAAAAGATTGGCCCAACATTTGTGAATTTTAGGGGAGGTGACTCTATGCCTTTTTAAAACAAGACACTTGGAAAAACAGGGATATAACTGTTACTTGACATTCAGGTTGAGCATGTACCTCCTTGGTTTCATGGAAGTGCTTTTTTTTGTGGAGCCTTAAAGGAGCTTTGTGAAGGCTAATTGTATTTTATTGATAGACCCTTTGCTACCAGCTCTCATTACCATACTCCTTGTATTTTTTATTTTATTATTTTTTATGGTTTGATTCTCTCTCAAAAAAAATAATCTGATGGTTGAGTGAGCACAACCAAACTTGCAAAACCTTCTTATACCCATCCCCAGTAGCTGTAAGGTTTATTAGCCAGAGTGATGAATAACAAAATGTGGATGTTGAGTACATTACTTACCCCCTCCTTGCCCTATACATGCATCTGTAAAATTGAGGCTAAAACACTAAACCACACCAAATGCTGATCCTTAATGCATGTTGGTAAATCACTTACTATTGCCAAATACACTGCAGAAATGCCTTGTTAATGTTACGTAAATTATGTCACTGGTCAAAAAATAAAATGAAATATATCCTTACTTGTGCTGCAGAATTTATGGTTCAGCATATTGATTTCCAGCTTGATGATCTTACAACATGCGAAAGTGTGTAGGGATCTGTGATAGCATTGGTGCAGTATTAATCAAAGGCAAAAACATTTCTGGTTCAAGAATTCCAAAGTTATGTACTTTGCTATATAGAGTTAAATTTCTCTTCCCATGCCCAAGTAAATTGCAAATTAACACTAATAAATCACATTGCAGCAGTTGGTAAGAAGTGAAAGTATATTAATAATTAAATAGTTCTTTTCAGCTACCCCTCCCCCCTACCTTTTTTATGTGGTGATTTTCTAGACTCAAAATCAGCGTATCTCATGTAGGCTATCTATAATATATAGTTGTTTCAAATCAGCTTTACTTACTGAGCTTTTTCTAGTAATGGAGCTCTGTCAGCAAAAAGCATATGCACCAGCAAATGATGAACGATGGACTTGTGTCAAATGGAAGCTTGAAAGGTGCTTCTGTAGTTAAATGGATTAGTCTGCACCAGAAGTTCAAAACTCCTCAAGTGTAATTGTTTCAGAAAAAAGATATCCCTGGATTGATAGGGGCAGCTAAGCAAAGAGAGCTGGAGGAAGAGCTGCTTTATCAGATGTAAGTGAGGGTTTACTAATCCACAGCAAGTAGGCTTTGCTGTGGCAAGATTGCTGGCTTGATGCTTCTGCGAGTTTTCTTCTTTTTTTAAATGTGATATTTGTAAAGATTTTAATTTATGTCAGTGAAAGACAGGTATTTTGGGATTTTTTTCTTACAAAATTAGCAAGCTTAATTCCATTTATGTGTCCATGTGCAACAGTGATTTCAAAATAATCTGTAACATTTTTCTTACACTTTATAAAAATGTTGGTTCTTGTTTCAGTAGTAGTGTTAGCTATAAAACCAACTTAGTCTACTGTAGTTATTTTGCAGTTACACACCAAGTAAGGTGTGTATTAGGGATTAAGGTGTAAATTAGGGATTGCTATATAAATGCAAAAAACCCTGCATGTAAATTTTAATTTTATACAAACAGTGTTCTATTTCTGTTGCTCATTAAATATTTCATGTTTTGTGTTGTTAATGTGTAAATCTCACTCAGAAGAAAATATTTGCAGTGGAAGAAATTTACATTAGGAATTAAACTTTTGAAATATTTTTCCTGGGTTTTTTTTGTATATCATTTCAGCTGTACTTAAAATGAGTGTGCCATATGAATGTTCAACAAAAGAATAGCTATAAGCAGGGAGGCTTTCACTGCTCCTCAGTCTTTCCATTTTGCCAGTTTTTCCTTCTCTTCTGCTTCTTTGCAATTGTTAGCCTTCATGTGAACTGAAAGGTACTTCAAAACACTGGAAGAAAATAGTCTGAAAGCTTCATACGCATTTCTTCTTAGTAAAGAGAAGTGAAGAAGTTGAAGACTTTTTCCACTGACAGGTGTTTGTGTGTCAGAGCAATGAATGCTTTTGATGGCAAACCCACTTGCTTTTCTTCATTGTAGTCTTCTTTCTAAATATTAAAAAAAAGACAAATTCTGACAACAAAAATTCTCCAAACTGTATAATAGAAAGCTTGCTTTATTTATTTATATTTTATAAAAGAAGTTATTTAAATTATTTCAATGGCTATTCACTTTCTTCTTGTGTGGGTGAAAAAAATGCAGCAGTTGAGCATTGCCTAGAATGGTGAAGGCACTTTTTAGCTGTATCCTCATTATGATATAAAAATAATGTCATCTGATGATTAGTTGGTACAAAACTTCATTGTCTTACAGATTGCAAACTGTCCTTTAAAATATTATTAAAGTGTCCCATCTTCTAGAACCTAAAACTATGCTAAATAACCACTTCTTTTTAAAAGTTGTTTTCACATTTTTCAATCCTCTGGTGTTCGTTTATTAGCATGGCACATGGCTGTCATTTACTTAGTTTATTATCTGGCTAAAGATGGTAATTGAAGATTATTTTGCAGGTGCTAAATGTTCTGATCTTTGGTTGTTTTCATATATTAAGCCACGCAATGCAATTCCATCACATGGAATTGCATATGCATCAACAGCACAGTAAAATCGGCCGTTTGGAAAAGATTAAAAACAAGAGTTGAGAAAAATATGATTAAGTAAGGCTGTTCTGTCAAACACGAGAAAAACTCTTTGTGTTTAATATGATAAAAAGTTAAATAAATAAATTAATACCCCATTTGTTGTAACTAAGTTCATTTTTTCTTTTCATTAATGGTGGAAGCAATTTGAATGATGGCTAAAAATGGTACAAAAGTGAAGTCTAAACTTACATAGACAAATATTTGGCAGAAGTGCTGGGCTATTCATCCTTGCAGGAAATAGAAGTAGATGCTATGTAAATTGTGCTGTGGACTGAAACTGACCAAGTAGCATAAAGAAGTCCCTTTTTGAGGGATATTTTTGAGCAAACCACAATGGGCAGAAAAAGCAAATGTATAACTATAGGCAATTGGGTTACTTGGGTGGGATGTGAGCAGAAAGCATGTTTAATCCAAACTAGTTCTCTTTTGCCTCAAAGCAATTTCAATATGTTTGATCCAGTTTTCACTATCTAGCTTTTGTGAATAACTGTGAAAAATAGTTTCACATTATGGGTAAATGAAGTATTATATCAGAATTTTTGGCTCTGTTCACTTTTCTATACAACATATCTAGAAGGCTGTTTTACAATATGCTTCCTTCCAAGCCGCTAAAAATATTCTGAAGGTCAGGATTTTGTTATTATCTTTTTACTTGTGTCACTTTGTAGGTGCACAGTTTGTGTTAATTGGGGTGGGGCTGGGCTGAGCCTCATCCCCAATGGGCTACAGCTGTGAGCAGCAGGTGAATCCTGTTGGAGCTAATGAGCCGTGGAGTGCCCAGGGGCACTGACCAATCACCACAGGGAACAGAGGGCACACAGGTGCAGTGCATCAACATGAGGGTATAAAAGGTTGGGCTAAAGCACAAGGGCAGTTGCTTGCAGCCTTCTGAAGTGACGTGGTGTTACTCTGTACAGGCAGCTGCCTGAAGCCTTCTGATGAGGTATGGTGTTACTCTACGGGTTGAAACCTTCTGATATTGTGTAGTGATACTCTGTGTATCGTGGCTGTCTCAACTGTGACGTCACTTAATGCAAAAAAATTCACTAATAGGACTTTTAAAATGGATTGCCAAGTAACATGTCTGCCTTATTACCCCTGACTCCTAAAACATGAGGATTTCACAAAGTCTCAACAGAAAACACTGCACCCCTTAGGTCCTGCAGGTGCAGGCGAGTGAGGAGTGTGGTGTTGTGTTCTTTGAGTCTCACACTAGGGAAGGGAGCAGATGTTTCCCAACATGGTCCTGGGGCCAGAGTGGCAGCAGCAGGCACATCCCTCCCTGTGCTGCGCTCAGCCAGCCTGCAGGCCTGTCACAAGGGCCCTGGGACAGCTTAGGGGCCAAGGTGTGTGCTCAAACACTGTGTGTGGGTTGCAGCTGAGGAGTACTAGGTGAAGCTCAGATTCATTTGACTCGAGAGAATGCTCAATCTCCAAGAGTTTTGAAGAAGACAAGTTAGGTGACAGGGCACCTGGGCAGTGAATGTGGTGGCTGGCGAGACACTGCAGACTGGTTCCACAGAACCGCTTGTCATAACAAAGGTAAGTCTTGCATCATGACTGTAGCTGCTGTATTGTTGCTGGCCTTTGTACTTTTCCTTTTTCTTCACCTTGAAAGCTTGAACCAAATCTTTTGTAGAAATAGCACAATCACAGGAAGGTACAAACATGGTTGTCCTCTCTGTTACATTGCATAATAGCAATAGAAGTATAAATTTTAAAAAGAAAATTTATTATATTGAGGTGATGTGTAAATGTAAATTTTGACCAGGCTTCAGCATTGGCACAGTTGCTGTATATTTTTAACTACCACCTGTACAGCGGTGATATGTGTGGGACCAGGAATGCTGCTTGGAAGCTAAGGTAACTCAGTGAAAGGAGCTGGAGTGGAAAATAGGAAGATCTCAGTGGCCAAAGTGCTACATAAGTGCTAAGAGATGATGAGAACCCTTGCCAGTGAGATGGGAGATGTTAACCTGCTCTGTCCTCCTTGGTGCTCTCTTTAAAAAATAAAAAAAAAACCTGAAAAAGTGGAACCTGGAGTCATGAAGTCACACTGCCTTTGTCTCATGAGAGCTGTGCTTTGTGCAATTTCTAGTCTTTTCACAAGTGGACAGTTTTCTGCCCGCCGCCGTAGGTTCCTCTCGGTGTTAAAGCTATAAACCAGGGACATGCCTGAGTAGAGCCAGTCACAGATGCTCTGCCAGCATGTGACTGGTGTGCTTGAGCTTTATCATTCCTGCTAACTGACCCTTTCACTAAAAGTTTAATAGGGGATAAATTCACATGTGAATTCATAATCCCCTCAGTTGTGCCAGAAGGATTCCTTAACAAGCAAGCAACAAAGAAAATCTTATACAGCTGGATTTTTTTATTCCTCCTCCTCTTCTTTCTCTTTCCAAATTTATTGGGTAGACTACTTCAAGGATGTGTCTTTAACTGTCATCCTAATATTTATTTGTGCATAACCTAAACAAACAAAGGCAATATATTCAATGTGGCTTTCAGGGCAGCTCTATGCATGGAATTGAAAACATTTTTGAGCTTTTAAATACAATAGCTGGAAATATTATATTCTTCCAAATATTTATTATTTAGTATTTATTCTTACTCACTGTGATGTAAAAATTGTGCTTTTATGGCATGTATCTCTTGGAGCTTAAATGAAATGTTTATTGTACCACATTAGTTCAAGGGGCTTTTTTGTTATTTCAGAATTCTGTATATTGCTTGCTACTCTTACATAGAGAAGCTGGTAAATGCAGATACTGTGAATATTTTTAGTATAAGCCACTTTTAATCAACTTGGTTACTGTTATTTTGATTTTGAGAAAAGAAATTGTTTCTCCTAATGTTTTGTTAAAGTGCCTTTAAAATGATGATATCATCACTACTACATTTAAAAGCCTCAAGGTTTCAACATTTATTGAGCAGTACTTATGGAAAGAATATAAAGGATGTCTGGAGACTTTCTACTTTTATAAAAAGGACACTGCTTTTTGTGGCCTGTGTGAAATAACGTTTAGTTTTTTAAATTTGATACTGTATTTCTGGCGTGGAAAACAAGGAAATATGCATCATTTCTTTACACTACTTGGTTTTTTGAACCAAAATCTACTGGTGTGTGCTAGCTTGAATGAAATGTCTTTCAAAGCTCTTATTCCAGAGCCCCAGCTTTTCTTAATTTCATTGTGTATGCAGCCAAGGTTGCACGGAGATGTTTTTCTGGTTAAACTGTTCCTCCCCTATCAGTAGGCAACTACTTTTAGGGAATATTTTTTTTGCTGTGAGAGCTGTCACATTCTAGAGGTCTCTGTAACTTTAGAACTTGGCATTTCCTCAGTGGAACCAGTAAAAGGTGGCTTTGTTTTGTTAAACTTTAACAGAAGAAAGATGCAGGTGTCTTTGGCAGGAAGAAATCCAGTGTGAGTATACATTCCTAAGGGAAGGGGGGAATGTGTATGTGGTGTGGGTGTGATACAGGCTCTGGGATCAAGAAAGTCCAGCTGCATGGAGTCTCAGCTGTTAATAGTGAGGTGTTGCTCACAGGGTCTGGTTCTGACTAATTGCAGGTTTTCTTTTCTGTTTGGTTTTTCCTTTTTTGAAACTAATTTGAGAAATCGTGCACTGAAATATTTTAGCTTCTGAAATACAGTGGATATGTTATCTTTCAAAAATTCAGCAAAAAACTTCTCTCCCTTTACTCTCTGCTTGTTCTTCCCCCTTCACCTCAAGTGAAGCTGTTTTAAAGACTGAGGATAAGTAAAATAGTTTTCCTCTTTGTAATTTGGAATTGCGACATCCTTAATTTGACAGGAGCTTTTTTGTGTTTAGCAATGGCTGTTTTGAGGTCTGAAAACAAATTAATCAAATTTGGGCAGCTGATAATGGAATGTTTTGACACCTGCCATTAGTGTCTTTGAACACCTGTATGGTTACAGGGTATGTTATCCAACCTTAGAAAGCTTTAGATTCAGACAGGTCATAGTAGCATTCAGATACTGGTTGAAGATGGTAAAAAGAAGACTGAGTTGAAAACATTTTTTTTAAATTTATGTATTATTTATTTATTATTTTATTTTTAGCTCTGTGACTAAGTGTTCGTGATCATTTACTATTTGGAGCAAGAAAGGGGTTCCTCTCAGTGAAGCTTTAGAAAACAGAGGCAATCCTGAGACACTTTTGACTTCAATTCCAAGCTGCTCTGTTCTCTTTATTGTTTAGTAACAATTAACACCAGGTAAGAGAGCTGCAGGCCCTAAAATATTGCATTTTAGTTGATTGAAGAACACTTGCTTCAGAAAAGCAGCTTTGACAAGCTTGGAATGTGGATCTCTTTGCAGATCAGAATTAGACAGCAAATGCACCTGCAGTGTCCTGGCAGCTGCTGAAAAAATGCGTAAGGGCTTTGTTGCTGGAATTCAGTTTGATCCTGTACGCTCATTGATTTCAAAATACTTATGTACTTTTATGGTTGGTATAGCGGTATTAAATCTTGCTGTTTTGGCGGTATTTTTCTTTATCTAGTACAGTGAATAGAAAGACATGTAGATATACCTTGCTGTAAAGGTATGATTTTCATCATGAGACTTTAATTATATTTGGGTTTTTTGTATAAAGTAGTAACAGCAGTTTGGGTGGCCATTTATGAAAATGGTTGTTACAACAGTAGTTTGTGCAGTTTTCTTAAATTCCCAATTCTGGGTATGGCTTCAGTGCAAATTGTATAGCAGTATCTTCAACTGCTTGGAGGAGATGATTAAAATCTTCCCCCAGAAATTAATACCACTGGATTTTTCCTAGTATCTCTGAAGTTCACAGTGGTTTGCATTGGTGAGTAGGAGAATTATCAGTCCTACAAATACCATTGAAATGGTACACTTACAAGAAATTTATTTATTAATTCTTATTTCCTAAGTTAAGGAAGAATATTTTTCCAGGAATAGGTGGGGAAAAAAAAATCAGCTTTCTTTTCACATTCTGAAGTAGAATGTGATTACTGGCTTTTAGCCCACCTGCCCCAAACATGGTTGGAGGACACAACCCAGTGTATCTCGTTGCTTCCCAAACAGTGTGAAGGCTGGGTGCTGTAGCTGCACAGCAATAAACAGTTGGGTGAGAGTAATGGAGAATGTGAAAGGGTATCCCCTGGAAGGGAAGGCTTGGGATTCTCCAGGACTAGGAGCTGTGGGATCTGGTTTGACTTGGTAAACACTGCTTGTAGGGTGTAATGGTAAACTTTAACCATGTGATTTTCAGCAGGATATCTGATGCCTTTCTGTGTTCTGCTGGAACTGCTGCTGCTCATTTTCCCTTGGGTAGGTTAGACATAACTGAGACTGCATCTATGTTAGTGGTTTTATTTGGCAGCAATGAAATTTGAAAGCACATCCCCCAGGAGTCTGTGCTTGCTGATCACTGATTTGTTCCACGACTGGTTTAAGTACGTGCAGACTAGACTCTTTCTGGAGAAAACGAGGCTAAACTGAAAGCTGTATTCTAGGTTTCTACAAACCAAGACTTAACCTCCAGGGAAGTCATAATGGTTGGGACCTTTGAGTATCTTCAAACCATGTGGGTAATGGCCTTGATACTCTTACTAAGATGAAAAAAGCAGTAAGTATCTTGACAGATTAATGGACATGTAAAGACAATGAGGGCTTTCTGTTTCTGAACCTAAGTTGTATCTAGGCCAGAATTGCTTTGTTACTGTGCTGGGCAGCACACTGCAGCTTGTTGTTCAATAACTGCTACAAGTATACATATATAAATATATGCATTCTCAGCCCTGGTGAGGCCACATCTGGAGTACTGTGTCCAGGTCTGGGCTCCTCAGTACAAAGAAGACAGGGAGTTTCTGGAGAGGGTCTGGTGCAGGCCACAAAGAGGGAACTGGAGGGACCTGGAGCATGTTTAGTCTGAAAAAGACTCAGAGAATCTCATCAATCTGTACAAGCATCTCAAAGGTGGGTGTTGGGGGGGATGCTGCCAGTCTCTTTTCAGTGGTGCCCAGAATCAGGACAAGGAGCAATGGCTGTAAACTAAAACAATGAGTTCCACCTCAGCATCAGGAAGACCTTTACATTGAAGGTGGCAGAGCAGTGGAACAGGCTGCCCAGGGAGGCAGTAGTGCCTGCTATGCCTCAAGATCTTGAGACATTTTTTAGCTAGCAGTCACTTCATCTGTACTCAATTCATGCACCTCTGAAAAGCAACAAACCAATTAAAAATTCTAAACCAGCTAGAAAAGAAACCAATTAATTTAACTTCATCTTCTCAAGCTTTCTCCTTCAGTGATGAAATTGATTGCAGTTTTTACAAAACTACAGGAGCATTCTTTCAAAATGTAAATATCTTTGTCATTGCCATCTGTGTGTTTTAGGGTGTGTTAAAACTCTTCTTTTGCACCATGTCACAGGCTTTTTATAGGGCCTGTGTTTCTCTGGGTGTATGGCACATTGCCAAAGGCTAACTATATTGCTAGTAAAATAGTGTTTTACAGAACTTCTGTGGAAATCACACTTCCCCCCTTTTATTCCAACTGGATTTTCTTTATTTGGCCTCCTTTTTCTTTTTAGGCTTTCAGTCGATGTAGTTCGTACAAGATATCCAACAAAACACTGAAAATACAATCTAATTCTGATAAATGGGCATTAGCACTCATGGTATATTCTTCATTTATCAAGACACAGCTTTCTGAAGAATTCTGTTTCATGTTACTGATGCTAAATTTAATTTGCTATATAATGATTTTTTTAACTTAAGTAGTGAATATATTAATTTTTGCCCTTTTTTTCCTTACTCCTATATATCCCTTTTGTAATAGCAGTATATTAGATGTAGCTTTGTAATTTAAAGGATCATCTTTGCCATCCTGTCAATACTGGTCATTGCACAAACCATGCTACAGTATTCTTCGGAAATATAATTTGTTTTGATATTTAAACTAAGATTATAATTTTTTGAACTACTCTGGTCCTAGGCCTGTAAATTAATTTGCAAGAGGCATGAAAGGACAGTTAAGTGATTGTGGTACATTTTTAAATCATGCAAAGTTGGATGTATATTTTATGACATAGCTACTGGTGTGCTAGTCTTCAGGAAAAATGTAAGCAAATGGAAGTTATAAAGGTAGTTTTATTGGCTGAGCTGTATGGAAACAGGGTGAAAGTCTTCTTCCTGCTCTTAGAGATGATGCTTGTTTATTTTGACTGTTAATAATATCACCAGCTATTTCTCTGAATTTCTATTCTTTATTGACTATTTCTGTATCTGTGATGGTGAAACAACTAGGAAGAGTTTATGCTGTGAAGACACGTTCAGTGTGCTGTGGCAAATGTCTAACTTGTTTTTGTTCAGTGTTATATTACAACTTTTCTAATACCATTGCGGTCATCTGTAATTGTTTGGGTATCTGGTGTGCATTATTTCTAGCCATTTTAATGAAATATTACAGTTATTAACTATGGCTACTGGTTTATAGTGGCTGTAATCCTTGAATGTTGTCTGTTATTGTAGTTTAGGACCACTTTGTTAGAGCATTAGCCACCTTCTGGTTTGCATCACGGTGGCTGTCTGATGGATCATTAACTGCTAGTGAGGCCTGGGGCCTTGGGGACTTGCTGGGTACAGCACTTGTGGTATGAGAAGTGAAGCTTGTGGGGAAGAAATCTGAATTTAGTGCACCCCGATGCAGTGTGAAATGAAATTACTCTGCCCTCACAGTATCTTGGGGTTTGCTATAACACTTTGTTGCTACAAGTGCAGTGTGTTTTACATGCTGGGAGAGGGCAGGTGTTGATTAAGTGGACACTCCTGATGCAAATGCCACTGTTCTCTCCTCTGTTCAAGATGCTGATCTTGATACTGCGCTTTTGGTAGGCATTCATCACCTTCTGAAGGAAATTGTTCTTATTCTCCTCACCAACTTTGAAGGCAACACAGTAACACTTATAGGTGGGTTATGTGTGTTTTCTCCTGCCCCATTTTTCTGCTGTGGATGCTTCCCCCCGGCCCTCCTTCAAATAAATGTGGAGAGCTAGCAATGTATGAAGAATGGTTGATGAAAGGGGAGTTCATATCTGTGTGTGTTTTTTGGTAACTGCACTTTTCTGAGGCCTTCTTCTTCTATTCCTGGCCTTCCAATAGTACATTTAGCATCTAAACTTCCCTTTGTTGGAGGTGGTTCCATGGTGAGGTCAGTCCCAAGCCTTGTGTCTCAGCCTCAGTGGCAACAAAGGGATTCCTCTTAAGGTTTTTAATTAAAAATATCTCTTGGTCAATTAGGATTTCCTCTTAGGCTATTCAGAGGTTGGTGAGAGGTGATGCCAGATTCCTGAAAAGTGTTCAGGTCTTAGGAGATAGCCAGATATTTGGTCTTCTTCCTCTTGAGTCTTGTTTATGGAATTGTGTGTATTTTGTATGTTTCTGCCAGATAACAGTTCTAGATGCCTTTACCTGTATTTTAAAATTCAGCTCAGAGAGACTTCCACTGTGGCTCTGACCTTACTGAAATTCTTGTGCGAGCCAATACATAGTAAATGTCACAGTTGAGGATAAGAGTGATTTTTACTACAAATTGCTGCCATGGTTTATCAAGTATGAAGTCAGCACTTTTTCTTAAGTTAGAATTTCATTTAGCTGTCTTAATTAAGAAAGAACAGCATGTACTGGAAAAGAGTGCTTCAGTCCCTCAAAATATGAGTGTGGACTTTAAAATAGTAATTACAGGGTTGAATCTTACTTGCAAGGGGATCTAAATATTAAAGCTTCAGTGCTCAAGCAACAAAGATTTATCAGTATTTGGCAAATAGTAGATGTCCCAGCATCTTTCTCAGAGGTGGAAGTCCTTCTTTAAGCAATGTGCATGATGAGAGACCAATCAGTGGGCTGGACTTGCTATTAGAATAATCTGTTTAAAATTGAGATGGGTATGTGCATGTTGGTTGTGACTGACATGAGAAAGCATATGAACAGTATATTTTCAGCAGATACTGTGCCCCAATTATTTGACTGGTTCTCTTGGTTGGGCATGCCATTAGCTTATTTGTAATTTAAAACTGACATGTTTATTCTAAGTAAAACAAGAGGACAATGCAAATGCCAATACGTTTTGGGGGAAAGTGAAAACAAAAAGAAGGAAGCAGGAAATAAAATAATCCTTAGAAATGTCAGGGTTTTTTTGAGGTTGGGGATTGGAGAAAAGGAGAGTTGCATTTAATTTTCTGTAACTGCCTGCTTGCATGTTCCTGAGCTCATGGAGGTATGGTTCTGGACAAATGACACAATTCTCAATTGCACCCTGTTTGTACACAATTTTAAATGTGTCAGAATTTAGTTAGCAGACTAACACACGGAGCTATGCTTTAAAAGCTCATTTGTATCTCTTTAGTTACCTGTTACGACTGAGCTCTGGATGTATTTTGTCACTTTTAGATTTTCCTGATCCCTAAAATTACTTTCCTGTAAAGATGTAATTTTTAATGTGTGTGTTTGATAATTACAAAACTGATAAAAAACCACATTGCTCCTTGACTTCAAAGAGTTCATTTGACCCTTTTGACTCAAGCCCTTGGCTCTAAGAAGCACCAAATTAAGCTGTTGTTGTTTTGCTCCCCCCTCCCTCCATTAGCAATCATTCTGTTGCACACAGTACGTGATAAATCAACGGCAGGAGCTTTAGAGTTGCCATAACATGACATTACCTATCAGCTCGTCAAGTCTGTGTTGACTCTGCGCCTTTTAGGCTGTATATTTCTTCAAAGTCTAGTGCCAGTTACTTAGTCAGCTCTAACTAATTTCAGAGTGGAAGGGAAACTTTACTGGAGTGCTGTTTGGGATCTGCTTTTTAATCCTGGTCTGTTTAATGTTTGCCTCCTGACATTCTAGGCCAGACATCATTTTAATGGTATGTGTGGTGATAAAGCCAATAAACTGTCAGGATGATTGATAATCTAAGCATTATAGCAATATGACTTTCCTGTTCTCCTCTGTGCTTTAGATGATGGTTTCCAAATTGAATTCTTACAGTGTGCTGTATGCTTGTTGGAGAGTCTCTGAACAAACAGTTGGAAGGAGCTAGCACTCACTAATGCAGGCTTTTAGATTTAAATTTCTGTTATTATTGGAAGGACTTTTAATTTGGGAAATGTTAAGTGGGAATTCTAACATTGTAATAGGCTTGGTCTCTAAATTTCTGAAATTCTGTTATTTTTATGGCCACCTGGGATGAGTCTTAAAATTTCACGTGGCAGATTTCTTTATCTGTACTGTCTTTCAACTAGAGATAACAAAGAGCAGCGCTGTGTGTGCGGGGCTTCTGTGTTCCCTGAAGCAAATTCAGCAGCCGTTTTTCATCATCTTAATGGAAAGTCATTGATCAGACTTGCTCACTTTTTATTTTGGGGACCTTGGAGGCAATTGATTTGGATTATTTTTGCATGATGCCTAAAATTAATGGTTTTCATCTTGTACTTTTATTCTGGCCCCTGGACAGTGACAGGACCAGGACAAAAGAATGATAGATATTTGTGTTTTGCAGCTGCTATGTGTGAGCCTTTCTTTATTTTTTTTTAATTTTTTTAAGTTCACCAGTACAGCAATTTCCTGTTTGTATCCATTTCTTTTTCTTTAAGCAGAAGTTAGCACTCCTGCACTAGCTGAAGAAATTTTACACAGGTAATCCTTATTAATATGCATCAGTTGATAAATTTTGCATAGTTTTGTGATCTCTTCTGGAGTGAGCTCAAAGCCAATTGATATTTTTACTTAAGCTGTATAAATTTTCTTCGATCCCAATTCACTGTCTGGCCATCACAGATATACCCCAGATTTTAGGGATTTGAGTACAAATATTTCTTGAGTGATATTTAAACTTTGGGCAGTAAGTGCTGTTTTCAGTCCAGTTTTGCTAGAAACATTTCCCCATTGAAATTAATTTTGTTATATAGGTGAATGTAAAGTGGTGCTGTATAAGCAAAACAAACCTTTATTCATTAGGTTTTTCACTGCACGGTCAGCATGAATGATTTGGACTTTGGATTAACCTGTTTTTGTTGGGAACAATCAAAGTGAAAAATCATGTGTGAATTGATGTGCCCACAGCAGTGATGCCCTCACTGGTCCCCACATGTACTGGAAGATGTCTCCCTCAGTTCTTGGCTGCCAGGGCTAGAGTCCCATGACACTGCCATTCCCATGAAACTGCTGGTGAACTGTTCCTTGGGGCTTTAATATGTGACTCTGGAAAGGCGCTAGAAGATCCTAATAAGAGCTGGTGAGCCATGTGGAAAGTTAGTGGGTTAACCAGGCTGGTGGAAGACTTTGTGCCAATAGGAACTAGATTAGAGATGGTAGCCTGAGAACTTTGGTAATTCTGCAGTTGATGCATATTTTAGAGCAGTCAGAGCTGAGAAAATAATCTGTCCCATTTATACCTCTAGGGTAGCTCTCCAGAAGGAGTCTTTTGCTTTCAGCTTTGTCTTTGTTCTTTCACCTTCTCTCCTCTTCCTACAGTCGACCCATCTTTTTTCTACTGACAGTTTGCCAGTTTAAGTTGTGCTTCTTTTATGTTGCCAGGATGATCTAGTGTGTTGCTGTGTTCACAAAATTGCACGAAAGCACTCTGTTGAATAACAGGGATAGACCAGGAATGACTTTGAGAGATATTCCAGAGAATGGATTGGTGAGGACTGGGGGTTTATTGCATCCTCTTGGGAGTTAGAGCAAGAAAATTTCCGGATTTAATCCAAACCTAGAAACAGACCTGATGTACAGTGAATCTTTTAGATGGGCTTTGCCTAAGCTTCAGGAGAAATTTGTTTGTGTTCTAGGGATCTTCCTAAGGTGTCTTGTTCTGTTTCTCTGCTTTTTGGAGTGCTTGCTTTTTATTCCAGGAAGAGCTGGAATAAAATAGTGGTGGTGGTACTGAAGCCCTTCTTTTTGGGGGAATGACCAGGCTTAAGCAGGAATAAATAGAACATTCTATTAAGATTCAGGCAGGTGGAGAATGGGTGTTGACAGCTATGATGGCTAGATTAGATTGATTGTGTACTCCTTGGAATTAAGTTTCTTAGAACTTCTGAGTCAAATTCTAGTTGTGTCACTCTCCTGAAAAAAAACGAAGCTAAATTGGGCATTTTTTTCTGTGCAACCTAAGGACTTCCCAATGCAACATTGAACTTGTTCTCATCCACAAGCATAAAGGGTTGAAGCCTAATTTAGTCCTGAAAAATTAGACCTTGTGTTTTGCAAAAACAACTGGGGAACAGTGAACTAAGTATAAACACTGCTGCACTGTGCTATTGCAATTTTATTTCATCAGCTTTTTAAAGACCCTTACAGTCATTTTAATTGGTACTTGCTGAAAGCAAGAAAAAAGTTTCACAGTCAACTTCTTTACTCCTCTTTGCATGACTGCCTGTGTTTTTTTTTCTTATTTTTCTTCTTTTTTTCCTTTTAATTTTTTTATAACAGTAATTATTGAAAAACCAGAAGTTTAATAATGGTTTGTCTACCGAAGCAAGTGAAAACTGTTGCAGAACACATTTGTGTTTGAACAGATTTCTTCCTAGATGTTTGTCAGGTAGATTGACCTTTACTGTTTTTTCATTTTATTCCCTCCCAAGGGAGGAGTGGTGGAGGCCAACTGTACAGTGAAGTGATACAAGCAAACCATGAATTTGTAATGTGAGCAAAGAATCTTAGACATGCAGGGAAAGGATGCATCCCTTTAATTGGTGCTCACCTTCTTTGTCCAGTGGAATCGGAGATGGTGTACACAGCTTCATGGTGTCAATAAAAATTTTGTCTTCTTTTAAAACTGACTGAACTTTATTGCTGTGTGATGGGTTGATATGAAAAAAAAAGTCTGCAGTAACATTGTTTGCTATTGTTCATCTGTTGCTTCTGTCATGTATGTTATAGTGGTTGAGAGACCTTACCTTTTTATTATTTAATAGCTTTAAAATCTGTAGCTCTTTGGCCTCTAGTTCTTATATGTCTGCTATAATCAAATGATTACTAGGTTCACCTAAAGGGATGCACTTGTACTGTACCTGATTTTGTTAGAAGATTTGAAAAAAGCAAGGTGCCTTGAGATCTTCAGCTGAGGTTTTTGTGTAACTGGACGTTATTTTATGTGAAAGGGAAAAAAATGCAACCTTTCTTCCTAGCCATACATCATATTCTTACTTTTCTTGACTGTCTATAAAACAAGGTAGACAGCCACTTTGTAACTGTTCTAGAAGTAGCACATTAAGCGTTCAGCTGTGTAGGTAATGATGATTGTGCAGAATTGAGCACTGCTTGTGTATTCATTGCTAATAGCTCCCCATTGCTGGGTCGATTTGTGCTGGGTTTTTTTCCCTTTTGGAAGAAAGATGGTTTTGTGTAGATCTTATTTCATCCATTTTGCCCTAGGAAAGACATTAGTAATTTATAAATAAAATACATTTAAAAATAGGAGAAATCAAATGGTAGATTTTTTACAACAAAGACTGCTAATTTCAGTACTGTGAGGTGAAGTTGAAATAGTTATACTTACTGACTTATCAATTGTTGAATTTTAGGACTTAGAAAAGTAAATTAATTCATGTAACTTGTGTAGAGGAGTCCTGGTTTGGGTCTCTCACCTGTTAGAAGAGGGAGCAATAAATATCTTGCTCTTTGAGCCTTGGATTGTATCTCCAAGTGACAGTACTCAGCCAGCAAATGTAGCATGTGCTTTATGTGATGGGGAGCTCAGCTGTGGCTCCATATAGCTATGTGGAAGTGAGAGCTTGCAGAAAATGGGTTGTGGTCTTCTTAAAATTTATTTATTTATTAATAAAAGTGTGATTTGACAAGAATTTTCTTTCCCCCCGGGGTGGGAATGAAGCTGGTTGAGCTCACTAAGGTCTTACTGTCTATCCCAAATAGTGGATATGAAAATTAGAAGTTTTTACAAGGCCTTTCTAATTCTGTATCTGATTGTCCATTAGATATTAATGCTGTATTGTAGTCTGTTATCTTCAGATGGTTTAAAGTTCTAGATCCCTACTTAAATATAGGCATTTTTTTCTTAGATTCTTTTTTTCTTCTTTAGGTATTGTTTTAGGCATTCTCCTATTTTGCTTAGGATGTGTTTGCTTTCTTTGTGGACTCTCTGTTGTCTACAGTTCAGAGAAGCTGACTACATTCTATTTCTGTAATGTTTTCTGAAAAGTTACTTGTTTTCAGAGTGTTTTCATATTTAAATGGCAAAGGATCTGCTGATAAACTAACAAAGAGGGGTGTAGTGGGATGGCAAATCTGTAATCATATCCCCAGCTTAAAGTCACCTTAGGGATTAGCTGAACAAAAGCTCTATCAATAAGAGGAAAAAGATGTTTAGTTCATGTTATCTTGTAAAATGAAACTTGGAAACTAATGATTGTTGATCAGAATAGTTTTCTACAAGTAGTTGTAGAAAGAGTACATAAAGTGTGGTAAATCCTTGATCAAATCTGCTCATTGAGAAGGCAGTATTGTGCAGTAGTTGTTTGATGGGGTCCAGCTGTGGGTTCAGGGAGGACCCAGGTCCTGCTCTGTGCCCCGCAATGCTGTTCTGGAGCCCAGTGGTGTTGGGGTTTGTGTGATCTGTCCATGGTAGCTCTGCTGTGCTTTGCCATTGCCTGTCCCGGTCTCATTTCTTCCAGGCTTAAAGACATGGTTTGGTTTCACAGTGGGGTGCACGGTTTCCTTTGAGAAGGTGGTAAAGCAAAAGAACGTTTCTATTCTAGAGGAAACCCTGAAGGAAAGAACTTGCAAAGCTCTCTACAGTCTCCTTTTCGAGCCAACTAGTTCATTTCTGGCTGTGGCCAATAATAGGGCTGTGAGCTTGGTACTTGGAAAATGAATGACTGCTTTGTGGCTGTATATTTCTGCTGCAGTTTTCCTCCGTGCTCCTTAACAACAACTATTTGAGTATTGATCTGCTAGTGCCTAATAGCTTAGAAACACTGTGAATGTGATATGAGGATTACAAAACTATGCCCCTAAACCCAAAAGCATTGAATACATATATATTCTTCTCCTTGTGATTTAGTTCTGATTGAAATTTATGGTACTGGTCATGTGAGTAAAATTACAGGATGGTGACTCTGAGTGCTTTTTATATGTCTGGAAAAGCATGTGGGATACAGGAACGTGATTAAGTGAACTATAATAAATTGCTTAGTTTGCAAAATTGGTCACCAATTATTAAGAAAGACTATTTAGACTGTTTAAACATAGAAGGAAAACTGGATAGGGTTCAAAGTACACAAATACGCTTTGTTTTGCTTAGCTGATCAATGGAAAAGAATAACTCTGTGTGGTTTTGCTTTACATTAAAAAAAATCAACCCTTACCATAAATTGTTAGGCATGAGGATTTTGTTGTGTCAGTCAAAATAATTTTTCAACAGAGCATGAAAATGGAAGACTGAGAATCTGAATGGTTCTGCTTTAGAATCACACTGAAAGTTTTTTATTTTATGTAAATAGAGATTGATGGAACATTTTACACAGAGTGCAGGTTTTTGACAAAAAGTATTGATGGTTGCTTTCAGTAAGTGTTACTGGAGATGACAGAACATTGCATTTTAAGATGAATTACAGTAGAAACTCCCTCTTTGGGAATGTCATACATTTTATTTCATCTGTTGTTTTGAGAAAGAATGACTAAAGTCATAAATACCACAGACTGATCTCTGTTTCCTTAACATCTTATAGATCTTGCATTAGTTTGCAGTGCTTAGTAGAAGTATATTAAAAATAATTAGGAAGCTGCATGGTTTTTGTTAAGATATACTTACTGTACCTTGTGGGTTTTTAAGTGTCAACTTGTTTTGATGCTAATCCTAAAGGAATGGCCCTTTGATTTTTATATTGGCTTATATTTAAACCTTCAGAAAACCAAAATCCTTTGTCTGATGCATTTGGAGGCAAATTAAATTCAGAGGTCTGGTTTGAGTGATATGAGACTTCTTTTTTCAAAGGCAAGTTGATCAACTTTACAGCACCCAATGCTAAATTTTCAATTAACACTTCCAAAAGCATTGCCATGTCTATAAAAGAAGAGAGGTTTTCAAAATGTTTTGTCCTACTACTGTGCATGGTTTTGCTGAAATCTCCTCTTGAAGTGATAGCAGAAAACCAGACACCTGGGATGGCTGAATTCCTAGGATTGAAAATGCAAGTGGGATTTGGATATTGCAATGAGATGATTTAGGTCAATGGGAACTATAAGTGGTGCTTACTGGAAGATCAATTCTGTTATAAATGTACATTTGCATTTTATATTTTAAATGTTTTTCAATTGTCCTGTGGTTAAATTAGTTTTAGCCTACACAAGAGATGTGGCCTCTGCATTGTTTATGATTGTTGCTTTCAAATTCTATGGAATTCACCCTCCCACCCCCCTGCAATTCCTTAAAAAGACAGAAAGGAGGTTTGAGGAAACACTGTGCACTTGTGAGTGCCAGTATGAAGGAAATTTCAAGGGAGGACATAATGTGAACTTGGACTCCTCTGCGGGTTTCATAGCTGATAATGACAGCTTGAAAAGAAAGACTAGATGTCTTCCTGGAAGAGTGATAGGTTTAGCATAGATCAGCTGCTGGGTGTATTTTTCAAGCCTTTTAAAGAATGTTCTCTTTTCTGAACAATAAAAGAGCGATAGTGACACTTTAATGATGAATTTATGTGTAAAAGGGAATATAGCCAAAAGGGTATTGTCACCCTAAAAAAAAAAAAAGCTTGTGTAGAGAAGGCTTTGCTTTAAAAAGGAGCATGGAGAAAGTGGCAAATCAAGTATCAACAGTAAAACTGAACTTCTCTGAGATTGTCTCTTTTCTATGTTAGCATTCTAATACCCCTGCTTATGGAAAACCAGCTATTTCTTGCTGCAACTGGGTTATCCTCTGAGAAGAGGATTGGGTTTTTCTTTATTACTTCTATGCTCTTGAAAATTATTCCTTGGAAAAGAAAGTTATTTTAGTTTATCATTCTTCCCACAATGAATATTTCTTATTGCTGCTTGGATGGAAAAACATTACTATTTTTTTTCTTTAAATGTAATTATTTTGCCTGTTCTGACAATATAATATTGCCCCAAATTCTTTTGAAACCTAGATAGATATGGATCTATTTCATATATTGATTATTTTCTTTCACCACTTAATGGCTTCTTTTAACAATACTATGGTCTCCTGGCTTGGATCCATGCTCTAAGCTGAATTGAGGAATATGCCATTGAACTGTGGCTATTCAGTTGTTTAAGAGACTAAGCCCATCCCTTCTCCCAAATCCCCTGTGGCATTCCATATTGGAATGGTGAACACCAGTCAGGTAATTATTAGATAATAAAGCACAGGCATCTTTTTAGCTATTGAGGAACTGGTTAAATATGCATAAGGTTTATCATGGAATTTGTCTTTTACAATGGACGGAAGCTTGTCACTCAATGTCTTGCAGTATTCAATAGCTTATTCTCTTGTTTAGTTTATAGATCCTCAATTGACTTCTTGATGGCCTCATTTTCCCTGCATGTTGCTGACCTGAGATAGAATTTATGGAAACTTTTCCCTGACTGCTTTGTTCAATGTAGGCACACAGTTTGTGGTCGCTGGGGTGGGGCTGGGCTGAGCCTCATCCCCAGTGGGTGCAGCTGTGAGGGGCAGGTGAGCAGCACTGACAGCAATGAGCTATGGAGTGCCAGGGGCACTGACCAACCACCAAAGGGAACAGAGGGCACACAGGTGCAGTTCGTCAACATGAGGGGTATGAAAGGTTGGGCTAAAGCACAAGAAGGGCAGATGTCTGTAGCCTTCTGCAGTGGAATGATGTTACTCTGTATGGGCCGATGCCTGAAGCCATCTGATGAGGTATGGTGTTAGTGTGTGTGGGTTGGAGCTTTCTGATACTGTATGGTGATGCTCTGTATCATGCCCTCTCAACTGCAGCATGTGCTGTGGTAATTGCTGCTACAGCTCAAGGACTGTCGTTGTTTCTGCTGTGTCTGTGTCCAGCAGCTGGGCCTGAAACAACTCTCTTTTCCACAGGTAGCACACTGGTTTCCCAGATCCTCTAACAAACTGTTCCTTTCTCCACAACAAAAAATCCTGGCAGATTGTAGCAAGCTGTTGTTTCATAGCAGGCAATGTTGTAAAATGAATCATGCCTTAAAAAAAAAAGTCAAGTTATTAATGTCTGGATAATCAACCTTAGCTAGAAGAAAGAAATAATAATCAGCTACTGTACTGATAATGGTCCTCTACTGGTGCCAGGCTTCAGGAAAATGTAAAACTTTGTGGAAGAAAAAGGTATTTCCCTATTCTGTAAATGTCCAAAAAAATCCAAATGTATTAGAGTCAACTCCAGGACAAGATTTAAAGAGACATTTCAAGGGGACCTTAACCCATGAAATCATTCTATCCTGCAGCCAAACCCCACCTTCTAACTCCTGAATAAATAGATTCTCATGACAGAATAATTCATCTCCAGTCATGAAAGCATCAGCTTTAAACGACAGCTTGTAGAGACCCTGTGCTTGTTAGGGCCAGATCAGCAACCCAGATGCCTTGAATGTAAACTCATGAAGGGAAGATTAATTTATCTGTCATCCTATGCTTTGACAGTTGTTGTAAATCTGATTTACCTCTGAGCAGAAATAGGGGGACCTTTGAATTTATAAGGGTGATACTAAGAAAACCGAACCTAGGCTCTGTGAGCCTTGAAGAAACAAAATGTACTTAGACTCAATGAGATCTTAAGTAATCTTTAGCCATAACAAACAAAAAAAAAAGTGGGCAAGGCTCACTTTCCACTGGTAGTGTGTGTGCAGTAGTGTGGTAGTCCACTGGAGCTCTCTCTGGTGAATAGAAGCAAGACTGTGTTTATTGATCAGTAGTAGCAGACAACTCCATAAGCCAAGTGTGTGTGCTTTTATTGAAAATGTGTTGGCACTGTTTTTAAAAGTTTTCCTTTTCCGGCATTTTAAACTTTACAGAAGATGTTTTTTACCTTTTGGAAATTGAGAAGACTGTCAGACTGATTTATTATGGAAGGATGCTATGTGCAGATTTTACACATCTATGATAGTACATTTGTAAATCTGAATGAAAATTTTGATGGTCATAATGGAGATGTGCTGTTGTCTTATGGTAGGAACATCTGTCTGTGGAGTCAAAACAGGTCATTAAAGCCAGGAAAAGTTTTTTGATTAGTGCTGGTCTGTTACTATTTTGTCCACTGTGGAAGCTGAACAATGGAGTGTCTTCTTCCTTATTCCCCATACTCCAAATTAAACATAGTAATAACTGTGGAAATTGTAGTCTCACTTTCATATAAGAAAATGCAAAATAAATATGTGACACCTAAAGCCTGAGCTCCCTAGGGTAGAATGGTGCTGTTTTGGGGTGTTAGTATAAGGGAATCTGCAAGTACTGTGCTATCTGCTGTGACTGTTCAGTGAGAAAAAGGCTTTAATCTTTATAGAAGTGAGTTAGAGTTGATTTATGCTGGATTCAGACTATATAAAACGTACAAAAACCTGCTTGTAGCATGTTACTTTACATATAGCTGAGGTCTTTAAATGTATATCATTACTCTGCAGAACAAGATTGCAGTGAAGTACATGATTTCTATCTGCCAGTAAGTTGGAAACTGTGCCTTTTCTTGGTGATGAGGAGGTGACCTGGGTGTGAACTGCTTCTCTGTTGGGCTAGGAGTGAGCCATGGTGAAAAAGTCACTCTTCTTCCTCATTAGGATAGAATACTAATGAGCTCTTTGCCACTTCTTTACTTCCTACTGCATCCCTTGCTAATTTGGGATCTCACATCTGGTTTTGTAAAGCTGGTAATGAGCCATCACCCTGTTGCAAGCTTACAGCAAAAGTTGGTCTGTTTTACCCCCTGCAAATTGCAGGGGTGTTAGCTCAGTCCAGAACTGCAATATGGAGCTGGTTCCTGTGTCAGTGTGGGCTTTTCCTTCTGGATGAGATGCAGAATCCACTTCAGTGGAGGCTCAACCAACCTGCTGCTGCTTACTTTGCAAGTAGTTCCAAGAGGGGGTCTACTCTGACTTTTAATGAAATAAAAAGGTGGGTATCCCCCAACTGTTGATTAAATTGCTGAATGACTGAGTGTGTTGGCACAAAAAAGTATGAAAATAATTTATGTCCCTATGTTTAAAAACACCTAAAAAGTGAGAGAAGATTGTCCTGTGGTCTTTTCTAGCAGTGAAAATGACTGTTAAGGTGTAAATGATTTAAAACCCCAAACCCCCAGTTTTTCAGATGTGAAAGCTAGAGTAGTTGTTGAAATAATAAAGCTTATGTAGATTTATGACAAATTAGTTACTTGCACTCTATAGATTCTGAATGGCTTAGTGTTACACCCAAATTTGGTTTTCAGGATTCCTTTTAAAGAAGTTTTGATGTGGTGGTTTTTTTTTTCCCTCCAATGATAATGAGGTAGAGTAGCTTAGTTAGACTTCTGTAATTTTTGTTTGTTTTAGAGTGCAAGCATGAGATTTTTAATGTTTTATTACAACTACGGAAATAACGATGAGGGCAAGTGAAGATGGCATTATGTAACTGAAGTTAGAGTCTGAGACCAAAATCATTAGGTAATTTATTATTTTGAATACCTCAGCTTGATTCGCAACAGATCTGATTTTAATTTCAGGTGTAGTCTGAGTTAGACTTGTAGAAATAAAAATGGCAGCATTTCAAAGTACCCTGAAATAATGTCTGCACTTTCTCTGGGACTGTATAAAATTGTCACTGTTGTAGCAGGATGTTGTTTTGACAGTGCTTTGTACAACTCAGAACAAAAAAATATCTTTGCTGCAAAGATTTTACAATCTAAGCAATAATGCTGTCAATGCTTGCCATTTTCCTAATCACGTGAAGGTTTAAAATCCTTCATTGATACTGTGTCATGGTCAGAGATGTTCACAGTAACAGAAAAATAGCAGTCTGTTCATAACTGTAGCTCTGAATATTTTTTTTCCCCTGAGTAAAAACCAGAAAATTATATTGTGTCTAATTCTTATAGTGATTCATTGTTAAAGTAATAAAGACAGCTGCCCTAAATGGAATACTCTTACTACTGTTTTTTTGTTCACTTTATTTTTGGTGTTAATTTTTATATAGGAATATATGAGTGTTAGCATTAGAGTCAGTTGTGCCAACTGCTATCTGTGCATATGATTATTTAGAAATGTAGTAGCAGTGAACTGAGTGGCCTGTAGTAACAGACTTGTTCTTGCTTTGTGCACTCATCTTCTCTGAACATTCTCCAGGGGTCAATAGTAGTGCAAGCAATGGAATTTGCTAAATTTTGCATAACTAGCTCATGACATGTCTAAGATGAAAGTTGATTATTTATACACATGCAGTAATTGCACAAATGAAGGATTAGTATTAGAAAACTTGCCCCAGAATGTTCCTATTGCTCAAAGTAGGAGGCTGGGCTTTGTCCCTTGGCTCAGGCAGGGCAGAGCATGGGATTGTGGTCTAGTGAGATCTGAGTATTTGAGGAATTTGAGGAAAGAGCACCAGTTGTGAGGTGATGATGAACACTGATAGTGCTTTCCAGTCTGCAAAAAGGAGGCATTTTATATTCTCCTCTTGTTGTAACAGGCAACAATTATACAGCTGAGATGGAGAGGCTGAGGTGTTGTGCATAGAAGCTTTAGTTCTGGACAGTGTGTGACAGGGCAGTGAACATATCTTTGAAGTTACCCAAATTTTTACTGGTAAAGTCTACAAATTCTTGTGACATATGGGATCCCATTAAGTTCTTCCTTAATTCTGATGTTTACAGAACCTAAGTTAGCTATAGGCAATCCACTGGTTTCTCTCTTGCAGAGTATTTTTTCTGCCTGTAAAGCAGTGTCTGAAGTGTATCTCAGATATCTCATTTTAATGGCAATGAACAGAGCAAAGTTACTTTGTAAATAGCTGAGGTGGATGGTCTGGGGACACAAAACAAATCAGTAGCAGGTGTTAGAACTGTTGAGTGCTGCCACAGAAACCTGTTACATTTCTGAAGCTGAAGGCATTGCATGAATTGACTGGCTGAAGGATGGAACTGCTCTGAGTCCTAGAAAATATTTGGCTTTAGTTTTTGTAACACTAGAGCAGTCCTTGTTACTGTACAAACTGACTGCACCATATAAATATTTCTGCAGTTTTCATGAAATTTCACACTTAGGAGTTTTTTTTCATATCCTTTGGGTAAAGTAGTTCTCTGTTCTGTGATGCTACAGGCAAACATTTATGCAATGAAATATGCCTTCTAAAGTATAACAGGATGGGAGTTTTTCAAAATAAATGAATTCTTCTAGAAGTCAATATACACTAGACATCCGTCTAGGGCAAATAGGTTTGCATAAAATAATCTTTCCTACCATATAATTTTAACTATTTTGATCAGGAGAAAATTTAACGAAACAAAACCAAAACTCAACTTTGCAAGATGTTTCTAAACCTACCTCGCCTCCCACCCCCATTCACTTTTAAAGGCACAGTAGGGAGCCATGGGAAATGTATTTTCATCTAGGGTTGTAGGAGGAATACATATTGTTTCTTTAAGGCATCAGGTATTGAGAAATGGCAGGGTGAAAAGTTTGACCTGAACTGCCAGATCTGATCTGCAAGGGGGTAATTGAGTTGCCATGTTTTTTTTCTCCTTAGTTTAAATCAAGTTTTGCTATAGCCCATTTAAGTGTCAGACTGGTAGCAAAACTTGACAACTTCAGGGTGCAAGCTTGCTTTTGATTGGGATTTACATGCAAATCATTTTTGCCTTCAACTGTCAAATCCTGTCTTGACACTCTGAGGGGAGATGCCCACATTTCTTGGAGTTTTTGGTTCTCAAGCCATGGGTATGTTGATCAATGCTCTTAGTTGATGGGTAGAAGAAAATTATTTTGGTAATATGATGGTTAAACTTTTTATATCTATCTATGCATTTTTCCTATGCTCTTGCCTGTCAGTCAGCTGTTGCAGCTGGGCTTCTAATCTCCTTTTTGCCTGGAAGAAAATCTAACAATAATCCTGAGTTTGATGTCAGAGAGAAACTAGAGAACTGGGGTAGAGGGTCACCAGTGTACTGGGGAATGGCTTTAAGCTGCAAAACAACACAAAGGATGCTGACAGTCCACATTTTCCTGGGCTTTAAACAAAGTCTTTGGTAAGTTTAAAGAATCTTCTCCTTGCATGACTAAACCTATTGATGGTTTAGAGAAAAAGCTGCCTTAGAAGGCTTAAGGCTGAACCTTCTTTCCAATTCTACTGAAAACCTTAAGATGTTAAAATTTTTTACATTGTATAATTGGAGAAAAATTGCAGAAAGGCCCTTGAACTATGAATAAACTATGTGAATGAACAGTATGTCTTCTTTCTGTGGCCATATCTAGCAAAACTCATGTGTAATATACCTTTTAGATGAGTTTAATTTCCATTTACACTTTACATCTGGAGCTAATATTTTTACAGGAAAGTAAACTAATGAAATATAGTTTAATAATTTAATACTTCAGCATTTCTAAAAATAAAATTAATATCAGAAATAGACCGGTGAGAATTTCTAAAAACCAAAAAACCCAAAAACCAGCAAACAGAAATTTGCTATTATACCAAATTAAGCAAATAATGCAAGTTGCAATATCTTGCAAGTGATGCTGCTGTTTGGTTTTCTAGTTAAACAATTTTTTCTTTGTACTATTACTAGAGTAGGGACATCAAACACGCTGTTTCACTGAGGTGGCAGGCAGTGTCATGTTTGATAATCTACATATGAAAGCATAACTTTAAAAGTCAAGATTTTGAGACAGAATCTGCTTTATCTGTCTTGGACCTTACTTTAGCAGACAAAAACCTGAATATGCTGACATGTGCTGTGAAATTTTAATTGAATTGTTAATGACACTTTGGAGTGACACAACATGTGAGAAACTTCCAAGAACCGATCATGGGAAGCCCTTTTTCTTACTGTTACAAAACAGAAGACACTGGGAACTTGACAAGTCCAAGTGTCTGAGGCCAGGGGAATAATTGATAGCAGGCTGCCTGTATCCAAGGTCCTTTAGCAGTAATTGCAAGCAGGATCTGACTCTCTGATCTCACCAGTGGTATTCACCATGCCAAAACGACCAGGCTTTGACAGATTGCTTTCCTACAGTAATAACTTAGGCATGTTCCCTTTCTCACATGAGGCCACACTTCCCTCCCACTGGAGAAAATGAGTTGAAAATGAGTTGCTTCTTTTTTTAACAGGGCACTGTTAAAATAGCTCTCTTCTATTATATAAGCCCAGTAGTGCCAGGGGACTAAATTTATATGGTTATAAACAAGAGCTATTACTTTAGAATACCACAATGTAATGTTTCACAATTTCTCTAGGATTTCAAATATTTTGAAAATAATGGGGGGGTGGGCGGAAGGTTCCTCCTTGCTCTTAAGAGACCCAAAAATACATTTTATGTTTAATTACTTTAATCTCTTTTTTTATAAATTGAGCGCTGACTTGTATTCAGATTTATATCTTGGATGAATTCAAGTCCCCAAAGGGAAACTGAAAACTATTATTTATTCTGCATAGGTTGAAATGAGACCTATTTCATTTGAGTTTTCTAAACCTCCCCATGTTTGATCCCTGTTATATTGTGATACTTCCATGTGCTGTTTGTTCCTCCCAACCCCTTTTTAAATGTTTTTTTTTCCTTCTTCAATGTAATTTTTTTCTGTAAACTATGTTTGGGAGCTATCATGTCCTGGATGATATATATCAGTCTTGGATTTACACTCCTTTTGGTGACAGGATTTTACTAAATTTGATATAAGGACTCCTGTGTGCTACTCTACGGTGGTCTGTGTTCTCTGGCGCAGTTAAAAGCCTGGCAACTCCACCCTATAGCTGTCTAAACAAGGTTTCTCACCAGGCACTAACTTCAAAAGAACTACAGTAAGCTAAGACTATGGGAAATTGTAACCACAATACTAAGTTTATAAAAACTGAACTTGTACAATGACTGCCACTTGCACTAATGTGTGCTAATATTTAAGAAAGCTAAGGTATGTTTCTGAAAAAAGGGAGATGGATTTGTAACTCTGAACTGCAAATAAAATGTGGTAAGAGTGCAAGGTTCTTAGCTGTGAAAATAGATGGTGTGCGCATGGTTGAACACCTGTGGTGACTGTAGGGCATCTGGTTAGTTACTCTGTGGTACTTTGGAATAAAGAACTTGAAGGGTAGGCTCAGACTCTATAGCAAAAGTGACAAGACTGGAAGGTGAAGTCATGTGATTATTGCTCATTAACCCCCAAATCTGAGAGACTGCTGAAAGATTCAGGTGATCTGCCTGTAAGTGCCACTGGTACCAGTGAAGAGGCTCTTGTGCACAGTTATCATGATGTCAGGATCCAGTCCTGGGGTCTTGGCATAGCCTGGCAAGACTTAACTATTTTTTCCCTAGGAAATATTGGGCCATATAAGTGTTCTTTTTAAAAAAATTCCTTTGTCTCCCTTGAGTTAACCTCACATTTCTTTGACATTGTAAAGAACAGTTGGAAAATGATTAACGGAAAACTTCAATCTGTGAATATACTGCTGTAGTTCTCAAGAAATAACTACAAGTGTGTAGCTTTAAAATGAGATGAATTGTTCACCATATACCTGATGGGTCATGTAGCTTACCCATAAGCTTCTATAAACTTTAGGGATCATGTGAACACTTTAAGAGGATATTGCTAGAGCTTTGACTTGCTTTGGATGTTGCAAATAAATCTTTATTTGTAATAAGTTTTATTTGTGGAAAAGCACAGGACAAAAATGAAGCTAGGGTATTTAAATAACTGAGTTTTGGGGTCAAGCCCAATTTATTAAAATGGAAGAAGCAGAAGGGAGAGTGAAGCTTGGCACTGGTTTTGCAATAATGATTTATCTGCACCTTGAGCCCATCCTTTGGACAGACCTTTGTTTGAACTGCAGCTGGCTTGGTTTATGTATGACCTGCTGGGAACTGAGGTTGTAATGAAAAACAGTTATTCTTTCAAATTACTCACAAGAAGTGGTGCCTATTTTATCAAGTGCTCTTCTTAATTTGGCACATAGTAAGACTTTTAATATTTATTTTTTCTCCATTAATCACACTGTATCTCATAAGAAGTCTAAACACAGTGATGAAATACTGTGTGCTTTCCTTAAAGCATTCTGACGACAAATGCTTCTCTGGAGAGCAGCTGTCGTGAGCTCTTACCTTTAATTAATGAAATTATTTGTTGAGGTTTTGTGGGTGTGTTGCCATTTTATGAACTTCCCAAAATTCTTCTCAGATCAGCATTGAGTTTCACCATTTGGCAGACTAGCTAGATTACAGATTTACAGGACAATAAAGAACGAGGAAAGCGTAACTGTGTTTCTTCGTTGGTTTTTTTTGGTTTTGTTTTGGATACAACCCTCTTTAGATGTAAACTATGTGTTTTGAACTGTGCAGAATAAACATAGCTCTCCTGTTAATCTGAACATCTAAAGGTTAAATAATACTAGTTTGGAGAAAACCTGAAGGTGATGATAACAGACTGTGTCTTTGTGTGTCTACTACCAAATAACAGAGCTCAAGCGCTCAAGGAAAATGGGAGTGCTAAATTAAGATGAATTCATGTATATACATTTTTAAAAATTTGAGTTCTGTGGGAGCAAGGTAGTTGTTTTACATATACATACTTTCAGAGACCAGAATGAGCCATTACCTGGAAGACAAAAAAATAGATGTATAATAGGTAGTTCTACCTCCTAAAGTTATTAAAGGTGCTGACAATACTCTGTCTACACTTTTTCTATTATTTTTGTTCTCATACAAATGTAGCACCAGTCTATTTGCTAAATTGTTATGCATCTCCTCTTGTTGCTTTAATCCACAATTAAATAACCTGTTTATAGTAACTTCTTGCCACAAAGGGAAGAAATTGCATCTGCTGCTGAAGAAGGCGTAAGATTAAGAGGTATTATTGTTCCCTTTAGTTTTATGTAAGCTGGAGAGTTTGAGTAAGTAGGATATGATGCTGAAATAGTACTTTTTTTTCATGTTGGCTCTTAGAATTTGGCACTAATTCTCAGTATTTAAACTCGCCTCAGTGGTACACACAGAACATCACTGTTTTTGATATGGGTCACTTTGTTAGGAGATATAGTTAAGATCATTATATTGATCAGAACTATCCATAAATTGATATCTTAATCAGTAAGTTTTAGTGAGAACACTAGAAGCATTGGTTGTCTTGTGTCTGTGGAATTATTTGTTTCTCTTGATGGTTTTGAATAGTGTTGACTCCAAAATGCTGGTTAAAAGTATAGTTAGAAGTTTCCTTTTTCTTGTATTGTGCAATTTTTGGCATAAATAATTTTTCAGTTTCATTGTTATATAATGTCCATCACACAGCAACTAATAAAAATGGCATGCTTTGAGCAAAATCTCTGTGGGATTCCTGGGACTCCTTGTCTCCTGCATCATGACTGTTATGTAAGTGGTAACTGGGCCCACAGCTACTTCATCTTATGCTGTATTTCTGTATCAAGTGACTAAGTAAAATTAGCAATGAGCTCTGAAGACCTGTTCAGTTCCATTGTTTGAGTTTAGTTTTCTTGTTTTAATGGTTTCCCATTGCAAGAATTCTGTATTTGGACTTATTGCAACGTCTTTTGGCTCATGAAAGTGCTGAGAAGATGGAAGTATTTGCTTAAAGAATAAACAGTTGGATTTAATACAAAGGTTGGTGAGGGTTTTTTTTTTTTCCTTCTGAGAAGCGAAAGCAGAGCAGTATATTCTTTCCATCAGGCACAAAGTGACTGTTATAGTATATTTTGCATTAATTCATGGAGGGACACTTGCCTAAATCACTTTCTGTCTCTTGTTGAAAGTCTTTGATCCCAGTGACAGTTTGACTGCATTAGTGAGAGTGTATTGGTTAATCCTTTGCTTAACTTGTTCTTTTTGGCACAGCCAGGGGCCTTTCCAAAGATAATCTGTCAGCATAGGCTAAATCCTAATCAAACAGGGCAAAAGAGGAGCTGGGAGATGTGTTGTAGGCTGAGGAAGTCCTTTTGGGTCTAGGTAATTTAATATAGTACTTACTATTATTTTTTATATAAACTTTACCTAGTCATGAGGGCTGCATTCTCTTTGAACACATTGTTTAAAGAGTGCATTTCAGAGGCTATAAATGCAGTACATCTGATTTGCTATCAGCAGCTGGTTATGATAGGTGTCTCTATCCAATCCCCATAGTCATTTAGTGCTGAACAATACATCTGAATTTCTAGTTTCATAAGGTAAAAACTGATGATGACAGAGATCTTACTCATTGAAAAAGGCGGTATCTGAAAAATCTGGTCATGTGTGGATGGCTAAGATTCTAAGCCAAAACCCTTCTTTTTCACTGGGCAAGTGAATGAAAAAGGAAACTACCCTACAAATTGGGAGAGTTCTAGGTTGCTTTTAACCTGGCTAATAAATTACCACTGATAAAAGCTACATAAGACATGAAAGTTACAATCAGTATCCTTGATGGCCTACCATAAAATCAACTGGTGTACATTGATCTACTTCTGCAAAATAAATTGGAATTAGAAAAGATCAGGAGAGGTCTTTTCCTACTCCAAAGTAAAATATATCGTGATATTATTCATTATTAGTAGAGGTAATGTCAAAGCTGTTCTTTCAGAATTGAAGTGTTTCAGTTTCTTTGCAGAATGGTACTTAAAAAGTGCTTATTAATGTACAAGTGGAGGGAAACCTGAGATACATTTTTTCCCTTGTCAGTTCAGCAATCAACTCTAGTAAGAGCTGATGTAAAATTTTCATACACTTTAAGGCATTCTTTAATGTCTTTATGCTGCTCGAAACACTTTCCATTTTCATTTCACTTAACAGGCATATTGGGATATTCTTTATGCAGATAAAACAAGCTTAAATAAAGTTGTTAAAAATGCCTGCAAGTAAATTGCTTGTATATTCCTTTTACTCTTTTTCCTTCCCTTACACTTAACATGATTAAACTGAATGTTATAATATAGTTCATGTTAAATGGTTCTGCGATTCATATCAACCTTATTACTGTCAGCTCAGCCAAAACAATTTCACTTTCACTTGTGCCACTCAACTATGTAGTGGTATTATGGCAAACATGGGATATCTGGATTGAGATGCAAATATGTTTAATCTTTCTCAATAACATTTTTTCCCCTTTTTCCACATAGACTGTTTTTCAGTTGGTTTTTAATTTAGATTTGGTGGAGGCCTTAGGACTGTGACAAAAGATTCCATTGATGTTCAATAAAAAAAGTGCATAAACTTGCGCATTATTTTGTCCTAAACAATGGACTAAGAGGGATTTTGGTAGGGAAAAACATACCCAAACCCCCAAACCTTGCTATCTGCTTTGCTTTTTGACATATAAACAGATTATGCTGATTGTCTAAACTAATAGAGAGGCAAAACTGATGGAAGTAATCTCTGGCTGAGATTATGATACTGGAAGGCTTTGCTGATGAAAGGGCAGGTGGAATTTTGTGATCCACTGGGGATTTGATACTACCTCTACTGCCATAGTCTTTGTATGCTGATCTGGTTGGGAGCAAGCTGTGAAGGTGCTTACAAGCTATTTAGGGTGCCCATGTTCCTGTGAGCCTTTCCCATGAATCATATTGTAGAGAAGGCTTTAGAAGGGTATTGATTTATTTTTTTTTCTAAGCTGGTATCAGAGCTAGTAGCATGAATGGTACCTGAATCTGTATCATCTACATAGATGATGTCTGACACCTCAATTACAGCTGGGTTGATTTCATGGTTCCTAGGGTGGTAGTTTTAAGGGATGTTGATCTCTCAAACATAGAAATATCTTTTTTAGTGTCTGTTGCATAGTACAAGGAAAAATTTGGATCACAGAAGCGGAATTATGTGGCCAGAAGATGGATGAGTTTTTGTTACTATGTTGGGCATAGCTGCTAGAGCTACCTTGAAATCTCAACCAGCTGGGAAATTGGATACCTCACCTTTTCTTGTTCAAACCCCATCTCAAATCTGTTTTGTGGCTTCTTGTTGTTATGTATTTATCTGGAGAGTAGTATATGGATTTTGGAAAGAATAAGAAGTTCTTATCTGTTGTGAGTACAACAAATCACTGACTGATCTGTTTCTTTGAATCTTTGATCTGGGCTGCTTTTCTGCCTTTTCTACCCCAAATTATTTTCCTTGTGTAGAGAGCAAATCTCAGTCTCAGAGCAGTAACTTTTTCCTTTCTGAAACTTAGAGGCTGGATGTAGCCACAAGGTCTTTGGGTGAATCTCTTTGGGTAGTTTCATGGATTTTAAAGAATTATTCTATACAGTTCTAGTGAAAAGCTGTTACTGGGTGGACACAGAAGGAGATATTTTGAGTTTTCTATTCTAATTGTAACACCGTGTGCTGATCCAGGCCTGATTTATTAAAATGATGTTACATACCTAAATTTTAGACTGTTTTTGAAAACTGGTATGTAAGTATTCCTAGTAAGACAGGAATATGTTTGACAGGTTGTTTTTCTATCCTTTGGCATGCTATCTTGATTCTTCCTCCCACTTACTTTGTCTGCATTTTTTTCTTTGCCTTTTTTTTGTTGCTACTTACTGTTTATCTTTGTTTATCTTCCTTTCCATTAATTGGAAATACTAGCCTCATTAATATGAATTTCATATATCAACCTACTCCAAGGTTTAATAAATAATTTGATTTTTTAAAATACACGGATCTGAGAGAAGTTTTGAATGATCGCAGGTATCCGCCTCTGAAATTTTTGTCAGCTCATAGTGAGAAAAGTGATTTTGGGATACACAAACTCTTGAGTTAGGTTCACTGTGTGTATTGTCAGATAAATTATGCCTACTGTTTGAAGCAGTAGAAATAAATATGCACTCTTCAGTTAGAGCAGTGAGTGGCAGTTTTCTGCTTGGGCATAGGAATCCTCTTGGGGCTTTTCATGTGGTGGCAATTATTTCCCTGGCTGCATTAGCATGACTGTAAAGTAAACCAAGTAATAAATTAGGAAGGTGGAGTAGAAGACATAGAGGCTCAGCCTAGGTGAACTGTTTTGAACTATGCAATCATACCTGTGATGCTGTAGAGGAAGGTAAATAATTGTTTCTATAACGTGGTGCTAGTCAGTGTAGTGCATTGTGACACTTTGGTTGGCTGCTATCCTTGCAGGTAAAAGAATGAACACGTTGGGGGAGTGTGAGGCAGGATCCTGATTGACTGCAGCAGCAGCAGGCGATTAATGGGCAACAACGCTCTGACAGGAACTGCTGACAAGGCGATAATGAGATTAGCACCTTCTGATTCTTTTATTAACAAGTAGCCAAAGAATCATTTGGGCATGTCAGTAGATAATGATGGAAATTAAGGGACACTCTGGAACCTTTGGGTAGCAGATCATACACCTAGTGCTCTGAAGGGTAACTTGCAGTTTAACTGAATCATCTCCAATTGCAAATTGTACTAGTCAACCAAATACGATGGTATTAGTTAAATATAAAAATAATGGATTTATTACTGCATTTCTTTAAGTATGTTAGTTATTCAGATGTGTTGCAATGCAACAGTTTATTTATACGTGGAACACTTGCTTACTTCGAAAAAGAATGGTCACCAGTAGTTGTACTGTATGAAAAGTTTCTTTTTTTAATGGAGCTTTCATGGAGTTATGAAAGATGATGGAGTTACTGTTTCCTTATTGCCTGGTGTTGATATGTAAAAACAATGGCTTTTGGGGTAAGAGAGAGGGAAGTTATTACGACTGGAAGGAGGTATTTGAGACTTACAGAGAGGAGTAGGAATAAGAAAAATGGAGAAAGCTATAGATAATTTCAATATGTGAATACTTGAGAGGACAAGAGAGTGACAAGAAGTACAAGACTGTAAGAGTAAGCAGATGTGAAAGAGAATGAACACAAACATATTGAAGATTTTATTTTGGGTCTGGGAGGTAGTACATTTGTTTCTGGGAAAAACCTGTATTTACACCTGTAAAAGGAAATGGGTCTGTAAGTGTGATTGTGGTGGAAGAGTATGAGAAAGAAGACAATGGCCTAAGGAAAGTAAAAATTTAAAAATAAGAAAGGAAAAGAATAAACAAGAACATGATGAGTTAGGCTGTGTGTGACGGTTTGGCATTTTTCTTATTTTGCTGTTCTTCCAGATAATATCACTGCACAGAAGTTTAATTTTCTTGATGGGTGGGAGAAGGAAATGAATTGATATCTTCAAATATTCATAGCTACAAAGGTATTTTATGAATGCATTTAATTGACTGTTTCATCAACGTTAATTCCATTTGACATGGAAATCTGATAAGAATGTTGCTATGATTTTGCATTTGACCAAATTAAAACAGCTGAATATTTATCATCCTACTCTGAATTGGCTTGGAGGCTCTTTCCTAGGGGCTTACATTGGTGCAGTTGCTCAGGTTGTGTGAATGTGAAAGGAAGCACAGATGTGCAGATTGGCTTGATTTAACCCTCCTTTAGATCAAATTAATTTCAAGATATACCTGATACAAATGCTTACTTTTTATGTCTAATTACAGTCAGGATGACTGTTCTCCATAGTAAACAATTCATTAGTGTTTAGGTTCAGGTCACCTAAGTACTCATGAAAAAGCTACTCAAACTTCTGTGGAATCAAAGGAGGTTTTGTAAGTTTGGAACTTCCCACCCTGAGGATATCCTAAGTGCTCCACGTGTTGGCTCCCAGAACTTGGCTGCCATCACTTTCTTCTTTTTTGAAGACAACATGGGCTTTAATTGTGTTCATGTGCTTGTTGGGGATCAGTGATGCATGCCACTGTCATCCTCTTAAAATTCTCTTTTGTGTGTGGCTTTGAGAGTCTCAGAGTACTCTCCTCCAACTTAAAATAGTCTTGAAATCTCCATTATTTGGATGTTCTGTTTTCTTGAGCAGCTGATAGCTCAGTATTAGAAGGAAATCAGCAGTGCCAACACAGCAGAGAGAAGGCTGTCTGCTTACCTTTATATTAATATATCTCTAATCATTAAGAAAATGGAAAGAAGAAAAAAGGGAGCAATTCTGAAGTCAAGAATAATGGCTTGCTTTACAGCAGTGTTTTCTTGACATGGCAGAGCTTGCTCATTTGTGTCTCAGACTTTCCTGTTATTCAACCAAGTAAAAGGGTTGTCAATCTGTTTTAAGCGGAGAAAATTGAACTGGGTTTTTCAGGAGTATTGGTCGGCTTAGTTATGCCAAGCTGTTTCTTTGGATGGTAATAATAGATTTGTGCTTCAGCAGTATCTCTGACACAGTTGACTAGTTTTTAAGTTTACTTTTTTTTCTCTCCCCCCTTCTGTGAAAAGCAAGTTGCCACCTGTATCTGGAATGAAAAGACGTGATCCAGTTGTTCCTGTTAAAAAACGTTTTTAAAAGAGAAGGTATCTGGTTTGGTTTAGTTGAATTATATTTCACTCCTGTCTTTCTTTGCTAATTTCTCTGTTAGAGGCACATTAGAGTAGTTTGGAATATTTTATCACTAACAATATATTAACAGGGAAAGCGATAAACCTGAGGCACTGGTTCTCATAATTCCTTTTTAGTTCGCTTATTTTTTTAGCCAGTTTTTACAAACCAAATGTTAATGCATATGCTTGATTGCTAACCACCTCTGGGCACCAAACCTGTTTTTTCTTGAGTGCAATAAGTGATTATCCAACTCATGCTGCTCAGAAAAAGAGGTTTTGTTTTAATAAGCAGTTTGCAGTTTGGCACACAATGCTGAGGAAAGCAACATTATCTCCAGCAGTAAACTCTGCAGTCATTGCAAAGCTTGACAAGAAAATGATTGAGTCTGTTTGTTATACCTTTGTGGTGCTGCCACTGCTGCTGATGGAAATGTTGCTGTTTATTCAGCAATGCAATAACACTTTCTGTAATTTATGGATGCACATTCCCCAGATTACTAAAGGTAATATTGTTGACTAAAGGAAAGTATACGAATGGATAGTTTCGGTTGTTCCTGTCCTTATAAAAGTGATTGACTGTTCACTTTGCACCGGGAAGAATTTGCACAGGCTCTTTCCCTCTTAACAATTACAGATTTCCGTTCCACTGACAGTTACAAATAACACAGAGGATTCTAAGTGGCAAAAATGTACTGACTTCCACAGGTTCAAGGGACAAAATCCTAGAAATTCTGCAACTTGCTCCTCACAGGTGGTATGCTATTTTGCAGTTATTTTCTGTCAATAACAAGTTCTGTCCCTATATGCAAGAAAGTTAACACCTTTGTTGTATTTCTGCACATAGGAAGGATCAAGAAGTTGAGGACAGTGTGTATATCTGTCTGTCTTCTCCTCTCTACCCCAATGTATTTTTGGAGAAATAATATTTATTTACTTGGGGGCCCTATTGTGTCTGTGTATGTTAAGCACGGCTTGTATATGCTGTGGTATTGGTATAGGGAAAAAAAAAATCAATGTGGTAGAAGTTATGGTTACCAAATCTGGGGAAGAGGCACCTCCAGCAAGGCTAAAATTTAAGCCTTTGCTCTTCCAACATAAGAAATTTGCTTTCTGTCTTTGAGACAAGTTCTTTGTTTTGTCTCTCAGGGATGGCTCAGGTGTTGAAGTGCTTCAGCTGCTTTAGAGCTCCTCTTCCAGGGCTTGTAATTTTATGAGAAGTTTTCTCTAAACCCACTTACTACTTGTGTTATGTCACATTTGACTATAGAGGTGGTGTTGATCTATGTTTGGAAATATTAGGACTAAAGGAAAATTTCATGAAACAGATTTAAAAAATATTCCCAAGATGGAAAAAGGAGGATGTGCATCTTTTGTATCCCAGCCAAGGTGGTTGAACTGTCCCTAACATCTAGTTAGCTGTTGGTTATCTTCAGGAACTTAGGCCTTTTTTCTCAAGGGTAATGGTGACTACAGGTGTTATGAAAGTAACTTGTATTTTCCTCCTTCATAAGGCTGTGTATTTTCATGAGCCAGTGAAAGAAGAGACATGTGCTCTATACCAGAAGTATTTTACCTTGGGTGATGTTTTCAAGAAGCAATGTGCTTAACCTTTGTCACCTGTGTGTTGGTACTTGTTTTGAAGATACCATGATCTCTGATAATTCTGTATTATCTAGGTGTAGGTTTCTGTGCCTCAATGGAAAGTCTTCAGCAGTCTGCTTAAACTTTCTTTCGTGTAATTTTGCTAACTATCAGGGCAGCCCACAGAAACAGGAGTTGCAACTTCACTGGAAACAACAGTGGAACTAGGTTGTTAGTTTTCTTGCAAAGTTGCCTGTTAGGAAAAAAAAAGAATATTATTTTGTAATTCAAACACTTTCTAAGTGCTAGAAATTGGTCACACAAAATTCTGTGTATTTCTTTTACTGTAAAACAGTATTTGCTTTCCTTTTTTTCCCCTTGCTCCTCTTAAGCAGAAGTAAGGCAGCCCTTAAATGTCCACAGGAATTGTAAGAGACTCTAGGGCTGTGCTGCTGTTTTTGGACTTTTTTTGTTAAACATTTTGCATAAGAGTATTCCTGCTTTCCTACTTTCTGCACTAAATCATCACAGAAAGGAAATGAGGGACTTGTCAGCCAGGCTTGAATACAGAAAAACTTGAATTTTCCGTATCTTAGGTCATGTATCAAATATAGAGAGTGCACTATAGGTACAAATGTGAAATAGCACTCAACTATTAGCACTCAACCAGTGCTATTATTTGCACTGGTCATCAGCTTGCTACTTTGCTAAGTGACTTGGACAGTTAACTTGTCCTGTAATAACTAAGTTAAAAGTAAACAAAGCCATTTCTTTGAAGTCTCATTGGCTGAATTTTTAGTTTATACAAATTACTAATTGCTCTTATTATCCAGCAGCTTAGTAGAAGGCTCTTACTTTTGAATCTTTGTAAACTATAAATGCAAGCCACTTTTATTTTCAGCTAAAACACACAAATAACTTTTTCTGTCCCTAATCATGCATAATTTAATGAACATTTTTTCCAGACTTAAAGACAGCTAATTTGATACCTCATATAGCATGTCCTGTTGTACTTACAAAGTGATCTTGTGGGGAGTTCACAGAATGAATTGAAATTGTATAATTTTAAACATCGTATCACTTTCATCATCTTTGTGGAGTCTCCTTGCCAACTTCAGAAATCTTTTGGTATAAACTCCTTTCAGAAAGATCTTTTTGAAAATACTGTGTTCCCTTTAGATCCCTTTGTAGGGGTTAGCATTAAGTGCTGTGCCTTTCACTTGCATAATGCTGCTTATGGAAACACTGAACACTTAGCTAATGTCTGTGTGGATTTCCTCTAGAGCTGGACTGCAAAATGCAGCTTGAAAAGCCTTGCTGGTTTCTAAAATTGCAATTTTGCTTTTTTAACAACTCAGTGAGGGAAAAAAATAAAACAAAGCAACCTCCCAAAGTAAAACAAAAAAACTCTTGAACTTCTATCAACAAGAGTGGCATTGAGTAACAGCTCCAATGAAATGGATGCATAACAGCATTGCAATCTGGGATATTGTTTAAATACCGTAAAAAGCCTCGTTCATTTACTCTGTCTGAGCACTGTAGAGAAAAATGGTGTGGTAATCCTACCATAGCAGGTGGTACTACTTTCATATCAGTATAAAATGAAATTCTGTGGATGGCTTTTTTTTTTCTTATTCACTCTATTTAATCTTTAAATAAGACGATTGGTAGCCTGTTGGCAAGAAAATGGGCCCTGAATTTTTATTCAAAGTTATACAAGGATGATAGTTGGAATTTTTGGCAGGAGGCAAGCCATTGCTTTTCAGAAAATGCTGTCAGGGGAAGCTTTTTCTGAGTTACCTGCTGCGTCCAAGCTCTTTTATGTTGTTGTTGTGACAGGTAGATTTATAAGGCTTGAAATTTGTACAAATCAGTTGTCATTCAGTGCAAGCTGTCAATGTGTCAAGCTGTCATGCCTGCTGTGAGGGGATGCCTGAGGGGGTGTACAAGGGGGCAACCATGGAGAAAGGAAATGAGTTCAAACAGACCTGAAATGGAGCTCACTTCTTTGGGTTTTCTGCCCCTGTAGAGCTGGCATTGATTTTTCTTGATGTTGAGCAACAGCAAACCTTAAATGACATGTTGTTAGCAATCTAAAGTTGCTGTTTATTGTCTTTTAAATGGCAGCAAATCATGCAGAAGAGAATATAGTGTGCGTTTGAGTTGTGCATGTTTAGCAGCATCCTGTTCGTGTCACTTTCCTGGCCTGGCTGGTTTCAGCTGGGAGAACTGCTGCTGCTGAACTGATGAACGCAGCTTTATGAAGAGTTTTGCAGACATGATCAGAAAAGAAGTGCTTCAGTCTTCTTTTTAAGGACTGAAGATCGTTAGTGACCATGAAGTTCAAATGGGAGAACATCAGAGGTGTTTATGTGGCAGAAATGGACATTTGATGTGCTTGCATTTATTAGAAGGTACACTATGTTAGGTTGGTTTATTGATCACATTGTCTGGTCCTTGGTTTCAGTAAGAGGATGCCTCATAGGCAAGATCACTTGTTGAACTAGAGCCGCCATGCCCCACCATATGACTGCTGAGCAGTGCTAATTTGATTGTATTGTCATCTCCCAATCATTTATTGAGTAAACCAGAATAAAACCTGAGCTTCCTAATAGCTGTGCAGCTCCTCCATCTTAAGTGTTTACATTTGATGAAGACCGCACACTTGCTTTGACTGCAAGCCATGATGGCAAAGCCTTACACAGCACAGCTCGCGTCACTTTGCTCTTCAGGGTGGCAGTATCAGTATATGTTAACTGTATCCTGGTAAATATCATTAAGAGCTGCATCCCTTGAATGATGGAGCATTTCCTGTGTATGACCTGGCCCCTCTCCAGACTTAGTGCTCTCTCCACATCTGGACAGGCTGTATTTGCTTTAATTAGTCATAAGATTTTTGGCCCATTCAGTTGATTCTTCATCCATCAAGCAGTACTGGGAGGGGGGAAAAAATACTGGCTGGGGATGAAAACTGGGAAGGTGACATTTGAGCAACAGTCAGCGTCTAGAGGTAAAAGAATTAATCAAAGATTTCCATATAGCCGTTACCAGCTGGCATTCATGGCCTCTGAGCCGTTGAGCTAAAAAGTCTACAGAGAGGCACATGGCGCAGCTGAGTTTGTCTTGTAAAAGCGCAGCTGTCCAAAACATGACAGCTACAGCATTAGCAGGGCCATTAAGAGGTGTAGAACATTTCCAGGGAAATGATTTGAAAAATGACAATGCTGGCTCCTGTGTGATATTAATTATACCCTGTGCTCATGGCAAATAAGCTAAAATAGTTGGCAAGAAAGACAAAATGAGGTGTCTTGTTTCTGATAGTCATTTTGATCAGTCATAGTACAAACTGGTATAGCTTTTTAAAGAAACAATAGCGCTAATGGACAAGCAACATTTCCAGATGAGTTCTTTTTGAATTCCTCAAAATAAAAAGGCCAAGCTGCAGCCTGTAGGAAAAGGTAATGCATGAACCCTGAAAGCCGAAATAATGACAACGCTCTTAACATCTAAGTTCTGGACCATATGTCAGAGAATACTTCCTGCATGGCTCCTAAAAGGCTTCTAAACAACAGCATGAAGCCCATAGTGTGAAACAGTCACATACAAACCCAGGAAAATTTGGCACTGCATGAATCAAATGTCTTGAGTTGTTCTATAGTGAAGAATGAAAGACATTCTGATAGCATGTGAATGGTATTGAAATAAGACAAAAAACTACGTTGTGTGGATATAGGCAGAACCAGGTATAAGCTGGATGTTATTTTAATGCTCCTCTAGGAAGCAATGTTATATTTCTTCCTGATAAAATGTGTTTATATACATACCCTGCACATGTATTTGTGGATGCAAAAACTTAGGTGGCACATGTTTATGCTAATTAGTAGGGTCTTTGAAATACTCATTATTATTTTCAGTATTTAGTATTTTGCATCTTAATTCCTTTGAAGGTATGCATGTTTCTTGTAAAAGAAGAATTACAGCCATGGCTCCCTTGATTTAATCTGGAAATAATTTTTAAGGTTTTGTTTTTGTACAAAAACATCAAATGTTTTTGTATTGGTAATGCTCTGTCTGCTGATGTCTGCTCTTGCTATTAGGCTCACAGAGATGCCAACTCCTTGACCATCAAACAGCTGATGAGGTTGTATGTTTCCTATGGAAACATTCTGCCCCCTTTGCTGGAAAAGGACTGGAGTAGGATATTAGAGGGAAGTGTATCTGATTGGAAGGACCAAAGCACCGTGGTCTGAAGTGCACACAGGCTGCATTGGTCTTGTTCTTCTTTTTGCTTTCTTGGAAAATATGTTTTCTGTCATGTACTCGTGTATACTATGTTGTTGCTGTGGCATGATAAGTCATGAGGGGAATGCTCTAATTAAAAAATGATTGTGTTTGCTTCTTTATTTATTGGAATTCCTGGTTTTCTGCTGGATCACGTTCCTAAATAAGTTTAGCATGCCATTGACTAAATAGAAACTTTAAAAAGGAAGCATTTATGTAACTAGCTACATAAAGCTTGATGCTTTGCTTGGGTGCACAGAGGACAGCCAATTTTTCCTTGTCTGCATGTTGTTATAAAGTCAAGTTTTTTAACTGTGTGCTTGAAGTAGCTAATACTGTCTGTTGTTCATTCCAAAGAATGATGAACCCAATAGAACCATGGTCCTCTCGTAGTATGCAATACAGTATTCAGCTTGGCTATTCAGCTTTCATTGATGAAGGAGCCAAGTTGCTTGGATTTGCCAGCTCTACTATCGAGCTGATTTGGTAGGAAAAAAAAGAACCCTTGTATCTTTAAATTGCTGCATGTACAGTGGGAAACCTATTGGCGTTATGTAGACTTGAGAAGGGGAGATAGGTGGCTGAGAAGTATCTAATATAATTGGTCTTAAATTGTAATTCTTTTACACTTTTTTGAACTGATAATGCTAAGTTTAAATTCTAACTCTGTACTAGGGATTAGAATAGAACTTTTCTGGGAAATAGTTCACTGTGCTACCACAGTGTGCTTTTTCCTCTTCTGTGAGACTCACTGCTGCCAGTCAACATGTGAACTTTAGGTGGTCCACAGGTCTGATCTTGTTAAATTAATCTCATAAAGAGGTTGATAATAAATTACAGTTTGCAAATAGCCTGTCATAAATGAAAACACAAGTGTAATGATGATGAAGTAAGCATAGTTGGTGATTCTAAATACTTTGTGTTGCAAGAGATTTCCCCCTGTGTAGCAAGTTCTATTGAATAATGTTGAATTTATGTAAATAAGTACTGCCTTTCTCCCCCAAGATAATGGAACTTTAAAACTTCAGATTTGCAGCAGGGCAGGGCTTTAACACCCTGTGGAGACAGAGACCCAGGATCATTCCTGAATTCGTTTTTTCTTTGCCTATACATGAAAAGAACTCCAATTTGCTGGCTTGCCCCAGGAAAACTATTCAATAGGCTTTTCTCTAACACTGGTGAGCAGAGCTTTTTTCTTGGTCTGTGGATCAAATACATCACACTGCTCCCTGCACTGATCCTGTAGTTAAATTACCCTATATAAACAACTCTTTGTTATTCCTGCCTGTGAAAAATGTTGTGTTCTTTTGGTAAAGAAGAAAATAGACCTGGAAATAGAAGGTCACAAGCAGGTCAAAGTGTTTAGCTGAAAGGCTGGCAGAGTTTCAAGCAGTGAAGTTTTGAGATCTAAGATTGAGATTTAGTTGAGATGGAAGTTAAATTTTGTTCCTTTTTTTTTTTTTAAGTGTCTGGTCGCAAGATTAAGGGGGGAAATCTACTAAGGTCAATGTAGACTATTTGAAGAGATGCTTAAATGTTTTGGCTCTGCTATCGGTTAATCCTTTACTAAATGTGTCGATCGTGAGAAAAAATACATACTGTTAAAGCACCAAGTGCAGAGAAAATGTCTTAAAATTACAGTGTGTAGCAAATTAGAGTCTACTTGCTATTTTCTTTTTCCAGAGCTGAGGCAGTCCGTTTTTCTTTTACCTTGTTTACCTTGAAAACATGCTTTAGTGCCTGTGGTGTTTCTTTTAACCTCCTTGAACTCTTGTGATTTCATTCATGTGATTTGTTATTGAATGACCTTTCCAGGATTTTACAAAACACGACCTTTTCTTGTCAAACATTCAAAGGTTTGTAAAGAAAGGCTGTCATGGGGACAATACTTGTTTTGCTAATTATAATGAATGTTTCCAAACATCCTTGAAAACGTAGATTCATATTTCTTCAGCCATTGATAGTTCTTTGTTAAAGTTCTTTTAAAAGTATTTTTTGAGTAAACCACTAGTGCAGTGTTTTAAGAATAAATGGTGATGAAGTATTACATGTCCCAATGGGCTTTGATTACAAACCTTGTCAAATGAGAGTAAATGTAATGAAGATACTGCTGCAGTTGTGAATCTTTACAGCTGTTTTCAGGTGACTTGGATTTGTTTGTCATACTTTCAGAAATTTTATAATACTGGCTGGGGCATTCTGAGATCAGACTCCATACAGAGGGCTGGGGTTTTTTTTCCCCAGTGCTGTTTAATTAAGGTGATAAAAAGTCTTCTCTTTTTTGAAGAGAAATTAAGTGTCATGAGAGCAACTCCTAAAGTATTTCCATTGCGAGTGTAACTAAAAGAAAAGTAGTTAAGCAGTGGATACAAAATGCTTTATAACACATGGAAGAAATCTGCATTATTACAGAACTATGCCATATTAATGGATGCAATACAAAATGTGTTCTTAAAATAAAAGTACTGATTCTCCATTTTTTTGAATGAAGGAAATGGGTAGACATGAGGTGACTATGAAAACACTATAAAAAGAAATGCAAATATTTTGCTTTTGTTTTGGAGTTTCTGGGGGTTGGGTTGTTTTATTTTTGCAAACACATCTTTGGTCAAATATAAGTTTACTAGTGTATTGACCTGATATCAGAGTTTCTTAACCTATCAGGGTCCAAAAAGGCTTTTGTAAATTTATATAAACAAGACTGCTAAAACAGGTGGGACACCTGGAGGGAAAAAAATTAGGTAGAATCTTTATGCAGAAAGTTCATCCTTTTACAAAAATATGGATTTGTTTGTATTTTTGTATGTATGAGTAGCTCTTTGTTTTAACCCTGAAGAGAGTCATTGTAGGTGGTAGCTGGTGACATTTCTTTAGAGGTTGAGTTGTCTGTTAATTCAGAGTCTAATTTTGTCTTTTCTTAGAACTTAACTGAAGGTGGCATAGAAGCCGCTTCTTTTCTATGAAAATGTTGCCTTTTCTCTTTCCAGCTCTTCCATCTTTCCCTTGCTGAGGAATGGCTTTGATTTTTTTTTAATTCCCTGTTGACATTAGGCACAGTATTGCTCTGAATTACCAGTTTACAAAGTGAGGTGTGGTGTCAATGACATGTAATTAAGTCTGTTGTATAGTCCTGACATCTACTGCTTATGTTATGCTGTCTGGTTTGGTTTGTGAAGAGCAGGAAATGGTCAGCAAATAATAAAGCAAACAGGAAAACTGAAACATAAAGACCCCTTATAGACGAGCTTAAGAATTGCTAACTTGCCTTCAGCAGAGAGATGTGGTAACATGTGCACCTCTACTCTTCAGTTTTCTTGAAACTGCCATAAATAAGTCTCTCTGTTGGCATATATCCTCCATTCTCCACATCCAAGAAAATTCCTAAGTATCTGAAAAGCTGAGGAAGGGGTAACCAAGGGCAATGCTCATGTTTGCAAGCAGTCAGACAATTAGTTAGCAAATATATTCAAGGAAAATTGGGAGTTCCATGATGAACCAGATTAATCTACTGATCTGTTTGCTGATGCCTGGAATTCAGAATCCATGTTTTAAATATAGATAATTTGCACTCAGGTCATTCTGTGCTCTTAATTCAAGACATAAAGATTTCAAGAATATCTGATGTATGAGCAAGTTCTTTGTGTAAAGAAGTTAACTCTCACATGTTATTTGTCTCCCCCATGAAACTGTAATTAATCTTTTGAAATACTGTCACACTGCAGCCTCCACCCCCAGCAGCTGCGTCTTCTCCACTTGTTGCCCTTAAAGGGCTGCTCTGCAGTTTTCTGATATTTTATGTTAAACCCAGTTCCTGCTTCCCTTAGTGAATGCTAGACCATGTTTTTGTGTGTTCTGATGCAGCAGTGTGGTATTTAGTCTACCTCATTTGTGAGGAAGAAGACTTTTTGTGTCTTGGCTGTCTACATACTGATTTATCTGCCTGTATTTTTCCTGGCTCCTGTTTAAGGCAGCCCATCCAAAGCAGACCTGTGGCTCTTTTGCCTTGCACTCTATTTTTCCAGAAATGGAGCTCTTTCCATGTCGTGGAGAACAGAAGCTCGGTGCTGTCTTCCGTGGTGCAGTGATGCATCTAAGGAAGCTCAGAGAAGATACATTTTTGTTGTGTGTAGGGCAAAAGTTCTTGTTGTGAGGATCAGAGCCAGCTTCCCCCTCTCAGGATGGGAGGGCGGAAGAACCTTGTTCCTGTTCCTTGGCTGTCTGTCCTGCTGCCAGTCCAGCTGCAGGGTGGTCAGTGGCTGTAGCTGTGCTGCTGAATTTCAGCAGCAGAAGGCTCTGGCTGCGCCTCCTGGCCTGCAGGCCACTGGGATGAGGAAGGGCAGTGGTGGTGAAAGCTGCCATTAGCTTTTAAGATTAAGTATGGCCAACCTTTTTTCTGGCTAGCTGCCTTTTCCTTTTGTAATTGAAATTCTGTTAAGACTTAGAAGGGAATTGATAATGACAAAAGGAACTATATTTTCGTTCCTACAGTTCATTATATTTTAGTCTGTATAACATCCAAGGTCTTAGTCTGCCACAGAACCAACACCATCTGGAAAATATATTTGCTGGATAACCCTCTGTTTATTCAAAGGCTTAAAATCAAAGGAAAGTCTCAATCAAATAATTATCTTCTGTTTGATTCTGTGCTGTCTTTGACCATTTAGTATAAATAGGTACATGAGAGAAATTCAGACTAGTACTACTCATAAATTTATTTTTTCAAAAGTGTTTCCAACTTCTTTTTTGAAGTCTTTAGAAGGCTTGGGATAGAAGTGCTCTTTCACTATTTTTACAAGACTGTTCTTGAGAGTTAGACAATTTGTTTTAAAAAACAGAAGAAATATTGGGAATTAGAAAAGTTAATCATCCTGTGCAGTATGTACCTCTTTATACTTATCCACTACAGTCTTTGCTCTTTCATAAATCAGCAAAGGATGTCAGCATGTGAGCAATGTTGTCCAATAGGTTATTTCAAACATGTGAAGGGGTTTATGATGATTGGTTTAGATTTCAACTCTATTGTACACTAGCTATTTACAAAAGAGTGTGCCACAGTGTGTGACATAGAGCTTAATAAGTTTATGTAGTCAAAATTTATGCAATTAAAATTTGTATAAGCTTTAAAGAATTACTAAATGTGTCTTTTGGTGTGCGTGGCAGCTGATTTTAAATGTGACTGTAAGATAGCTTGAATAGCTTGAAGTGCTATAATAACTGATTTGATTTATGTGAGCTCTAAGGCCAGGTGTTTGTATGAGAAATGCATTTGGACTTACATTTGTTCATTTCAGAATCATAATATGAGGAGGCATGAATTTAAATGGCTAGTGATTAAAAGAATGATGCTTAAAGTATGGAGAAAACACAAACTATCAAAAGCTGAAAATTTGAATGAAGACAATCTCTTACCATTTTCTTTTCCCATTTTTCAAATCCCTTTTTGTGTTTTCCATGTTTTAAATTATGCAGTAATAACCACATGCTGGTTATGATAGCAGTTACTTCTGCATAATAGAAATTAGTTTGTCCAATCCATCCCATTACATCTCTACTTTAAAATCTTGATGCTGCTGTGTGGTTCCTTCTCTGGAGAAGGCTCCATTATAGATTTTGTGCTTTGGGCAGTGGATGTATCCCAAACACCTCTGAGTCTTTCTGGAGACTGTGTAGACTTCTTTTCATGACGGTATGTTTTTGGATATAACTGTAATCATGTATGTTATGGTGAGTTGAGAATGAAGGGGAGAAGGAGCATTGCATGCTTTAAGTAAATATAAACAGTTAGGAAAAGTGTATTTTGTATTTATAGCTCAGCTGTGGGGAAACAACAACTGCATGAGAAATGTAAAGAACTTTGTGCACTTACTGGCTAATGGATGTCAGGTAATGTGGTGATTTTCCTGCTTTATGGTTATTGAAAAATAATATACAGTGATTATGCAGATTTGACACCCAAACAGTCTATGGGGAATAAGCATAAATGTATGTGGGGGGAGAAGGCTATAATTCACTTTCAGCATAATTCTGATTCAAAGTGGAGCTGAAGCAAGATGTACTCTAACAGTGAAGGGACCACTTGCAGCCTTGGCATTGTGCTCTCTTCCACCTGGCTTTACAGAGCAGGCCCATAGATAAGCTCATAGAACATACAGCATCCATAATGGGTTATACAGCTGTTGCCATGAGCTTAGTTGCTCTGAAAATGTGTATGCTGGAATTCTAAGGAAAAAAAAAATTAATCAACATCTGAAGTGCAGGCACTTGAATGAGTGGCATCCATTTCCAGAAGACTCTCCCCCTTCCACCCTTGATTGCAGGTGCTGTGAAGAAATAGAGATGGACTGTTAGTGATGGAGTGGTATTGAGGAATTTCTGCCTGGATTTGGACTCCTCTTTCTAGTGGATAGACACAGTAAAAATACAGTTCCTCCATCTGAAGAGTGTTTAGTGTCGACGCGGGATTTTTCACCCTTAACTATAAAACTCCCATTGTCCTGGAGATCATTACAGTGCAGCTCATTGTGGAGTTTATTTTTGGAGGGGAGAAAAGAGCAAACTGTGGGGTGCTTTTAAAAAAAGAAGACAAAACATTTTATGCATGGACAGTTGCAGCTGAGGGTTATTATCCTGGCGTCAATTTACATCTAATAGTCTGGCATACATTTTCTCTCTTAATGCTTTCAGGAAAAATCTAGAATATCAGCAGAGGACAGCCAAATGAAAATGACTGTTGGCTAAGAAAGTTGGAGTCAACTTCTTATTCTATAAAGCTGACTTATGAAAAGGCTATGACAGAAAGTTATTTCATTCACAGATAAATCTGTGCCCTGTGTCAGTGTGTGTGACTGGTGGGAGCATGTGCTGGGTGGGATAAACGACAGGTCAGTGTAGGGAACTGCCCTGAGAAGAAAAGTCATGTGGAAACACTTGTTAGGCCCTTTCAGATGGGCAGCCTATGGGTGAAGGTTGCTGTGGGTTTATTGAGGATGAAAGACCTGGAGTTCAAAGTTGTACTGAAGAGCTGGGCACTGGCTATGAAAGTCATACCAGTCTTCACTCTGAGCCTCCAAAACTTTATATTGGTGTATATTTACCAGCAGTTTTCTGCTAATCAGAACAGTGGAGCTGAACCCTGTTTTGGGGGGAGAGGGAAATAGAGAAGAGCTTGTGCAAGACTAGGCAGGGTGGATTATTTTAATACTGAGATTTTTCAGGTCCATTTTTCTTTATTCCCTCCCCTACTGAAAAAGTTTACTAAAGTACTTCTTTTTTCATAACAGTCTTCTGTCGTGGTGAAGTGAGAGAAGAACAAAAACGCCCAACCTGCAGTAAGCTGTTTTATATTATGGTTTCCATCAAGGAATTGAGGATTTCAGAATGCAGAATGCAGAGTTTGGCTGCTGCTCAGGTGTTAAATTGAGGAAAAAAATGCATATGCAGTAATTTGGGCATTCTTTCATTAGGAATTTTTTCAATAGCAAGAAAGAAGGTGCTTGTTAATTCACGAAATGTTGCTTACTAATTAGAGCCTGTCATTTTGGATGTTTTGCACATTGGTCATGACAGAGTACCCTGTCACTTTGGAGTCTTTGTGAAAGAGCCTGACCTGGCCTGGAACTGGCTGTCTCTTCAGCACTGCAGTGGCTCTTTCCTCAGTCCTTGCACCATGGCATTCACTTCCTTATGTGAAAAGCCTTATTTGAGCAATTCTAGTCAAAGGTTAAAAACCCATGAAGAAAGCCAGTCTTTTAACTGCTCAGCTCCTTAACTATGTTGTGCTCCATGCCCCCAAGGACTCCAGTCTTGTCTTTGCAACTGGACATCTGCCAGGAGCTCTTCATTGACACCATAGGTTTATAGTTATAATAAAAAGGACATGTGTGTACCAATAACATGTTATGTATCTGAGTCAAAGGTGGATGTTGAGGGCAGGATTTTCAGTAGTTTGCTCTCTGGAAGCTACCAGTGAAGTATCTAGGTGAATAGAAGGCTTTTTCAAGCATGCAGTTGACCTCTTGAGCTTTTGCTTCAGACTTACACAGTTGTTAGAGTTATGTAATAATGAAATTGAAATTAATTGAATTGCTAATATATGCTTTTGCATGGCTGAAGGGAAAAAAACCCCAAAAACCCAGGACACAGTGTCTGGAGCCAAAAACCTCACCATGTGTGTTCATGCTAATCTTGATATTCATACCAAATGATGCAGGGGGTGCATGGGTTGGTTTGATGGTTGATTTTTAAAAGAGGAGAGGATGGAGTCTATGTATGTGAGGAGAGAGACAGGCAGTCTTGCAGTCTTGATTAGTTCTGAGTCACTGATATTTTTCCTAAAGGATGAATAACAAAGATTTCATTTTGCCTTTGTGTTTATAACTGTGGTTATAAGCAGTTATCTTCTGCAGCTCTCAATTTTTGTTGGGGGGTCCTAAGTGCCTTGGATTGTGAGCATGAGACAAGTGACAATCAATGTGTGAGATAGAACAGGAATTGCAATATGTTCTTTAAGCCTTAGGAAAAAAAAAACCCAGATATACAAAATAAATTTTAAGAGTTATGGGCTTTGAGTTAAAGCTAAAGTGTCAGCTTAATAATTTTTCTGAAATCTTTGATGGAACAATAAACACTGCTTTTTGCCTCTATAAGCTGCCATTTTTTAGCTTCCTTTTTTCCAAGATTACCCGAAGTGATTTTGAGGATCCGCTCTTATATAGCTAATGCTTATACTGCTGAAATGATTATTCTTATTTTTGAAAAATGATTATTTTTATTTTTGATAGATTTTATTTTTGTTTTGAACATAGACAATTAGCACGGTGTAATGGTTTGTGGATATGCAAGTTGTCACCAGTGTTGGTTTTGGTTTTTTTTCCCCCTAAGTTTTGAAACATAAGAGCATCTTTTACATAAAAAAAAATAGTCATTAAATGGAAACTGTTTATTTGGCTACAAGCCCTGAGTGTGCAGGAGACATGTTAGTAAGTCACTGACATATGGATGTGATCGCTGTTTCTTTGACCAGATTTGGTTTCTGCAGAGTGCGTGAGAAGGGAAGATAAATTTTGCCCTAGTAATACTGTAGTGACTCATAAATAAATGGTTACCCTTTGGTGCTTACAGTTTTCATTAAAGCGGCCCGAGCTTTGTTATTGACACCATAGGTTGCCTATTCAGGGAAATGCAGTAAAATTTATCAGTGTGCTTTCTACACCTAATAAATCATCCAAACAGGGAACCATATGGCAGATAAGACCTTGAAAATGTGGCTTCAGCATGTGAAGAGTCAAGTTGCTGAAATCTTGAATGATTACAGCCCGTGCATTTTCCCCTGGAATATCTTATAGTTATTTTACATGCCATTTTCTTGTTCATCCTATTGCCTTTTTGTCTCTCTCTCTCTCTCCCTCTTCCCCCTCTTCTTTTTCAGCAGGACTGTGATTTCAGAAAAAAGTGGAAAGCAGATAAGACATTTTTATAATGCCTTGCTGGTAGGAGGAAGAGGGGCAGGGAGGAGCAGAGACTGATGGGAAAGGATGATATATGTGGCGGCTGTGTCCCAACTCTCCTCTAGCCCATTGTCATTAATCATGGCTATTAGTTTTTTCAGAGCTGCCTTGTCTGCACAGTGCCTCAGAAAAGCCATTGTTTTTTCATGCCACAGTCCAGGGAAAGCAGCGGGGGGTGTGTGGGGGTATGGATGGGACCTTCTGTAGTACTCCTTTCTCCTGTCTGCCTGAATCCATATTTTTTCTCTCTTTCTTTCCTTATTTTTTCTTTTGTTTTCTTTTCTTTTTTTTTTCCCTTCTTTTTTTGTTCTTTTCCTGCCCCTTTTTTGAGGGGAAAAAACCTTCAGTTGGCTGTTTGTATCTGTGTGTAGGCACTTATCTGGTGACATAAACATAGGTCAGACAATTGTAATACATATTCACTAACTACTTGCTTTGGTATGCACTCTGCCATCCTAAGGTGATTTTTTGAAAAAAGAGACTTGTACTTGGACACCTTCTAATCGGAGGGTATTGGCAAGATGTAAATACCTATCTATGATACATTTTAAAAGAGGCATTTTAAAATCTCAGTGTTCTTTCTCGCTCAATTAAAAAGACAAAGGCAGTTTTTTTGTAAAGTTGGTATGTTTATGCAGCTGCTGTGTCCTTGACTGCTTTTTGGGTAGACAGAAATTAAAATATTCCTTTAAAAGTGCCTTTCTAATAAAAACAAAAGCAAGTGGAGAAAAAACTCCAAACTTCCATAGTGGCAGAAAGATTAAAATGTAGTCAATCAAGCATCTGTCTAGAGTATGCTTTCAAAACATTATAATGGAGTTTGTTGTTCTAGAAACCTTCACAAATATGTACTGTGTAAAATGCATAAACAGCATGACTGATAATAGCATTTATACATCCACAGATTGGCAGCCAAGGTTCAGCAAGGATTTGTATTTTGAAAACTCAGGCATGTTATTATAAGGGCAAAGGGAAACTTGTGAAGGTACAAATTTTGGTTTCATGTCTTTACAGGGAAAAGTAGCATATTGGAAAATTAAATTTTGGCTTTTAGAACATTTACAATATGAACATGTGTGCATGATCTAATTGCACTTCTTCAGATTAAAAGGAACAAAAATGTTAAAGCAAGTGGTCTTCCTCTTTACAGTTTCTACTCTATAATAAAGCAGCAATGGCTTGAAAGTTATATATGTCACAAACAAGGGTGCCAGAAGAGAAAGGTACTAATTCTTTAAAATATTCAGTATTATAAATATGTACCTCTTTGAATCAAATGGCATGTTGATCCTTATGATTATAAAAGTCCATGTGCTTTGATGTCTCTGGAATTAAGACATGTCATCAGGAAACTTATAAGAAAAGCATCGGTATATTTTCCATTGCTGTTTTAGAGAGCTTTAGTGTCTGAAACTTTAAACCAAGCACTTCCAACCTTCAGGTGAAGATGAAGCTCCTGCTACAGGATGGCAAGAAAATCATTCTTGCCATCATAATGCTGCATCTCTGATGCAAATCATTTTTCTTTTTGCAAAATAGTTCTAATTATCAACAAGATCCTTGGATTTTTAGGGCAACTGTGCTTCTGATAGACCTGCTGTGTTGCAAACTGGGCTACAGTTGTTTGTGAAACTTCTGCTATACATAAGTGATTTGATTTATCTTCTTTTCCCCCTCCTATTTTGCTGATATCACTGTGGTAATATATTTCTGCAGGAAGCCCAAATAACTTAGTTTTCTCAATCTGCATGTGAATACAGAAGGGGAAGTTGGGATCTTGAGCAGCTTTTCATGTAGTTTGAGCCTTGCAAAGTTGTTAATATTGTACACTAGGAATACAGTCTCTAGGGAGATTGGTTTTAAAATGTGGTTTCTGTGGTTGCTTAGTTATGCTAACATGGGATGATTAAAATTCCTCCTCAGGAAAAAACCCAACTTTTTCCACTATGCTTTAAGAAATCCTAACACTGGTGGTGTGGGCTGGTGGTTACCAAGCCCTTGAATTCATAAGAAATTTATATAAATTATTTTACTAGAGAAATGAGAAGATTGACTATTGTACTTAAGTAGTTTTTAGTGGAAATTTTGCTAAGTTTAAGTTTCTACTGAAAGTACTAGGCTGTGGCAGGATCACTCTGTGTGCCTTAACTGGAGCCAAAAAATGGGCGTACAAAGGCATTCTCCATGGTTTGATGGGCTCTGGTTTCTGATCTAGTTTCTGCGTTTTGTTTACTTTTTATTTGTCTAGTAAACAAGTGCATGTTTTGGTTGAGATTGCAGTCAGTATCAATATGGGATTTTGAGAAAAGATTTGGAATGCTACACGTAGCACTAAGGCGCATGTGTCTGTAGTCTGTCCATACCTGAAAGAGGGTTTGGGTGAGTGAGGATGACCTGGTGGATCAAAATTTGCACTTTGGACATAAGGGTTTGTGTTTCCTTCCTGCAAATGTGGTGTAGAATGAGCAGGCAGTTGCAAGCTTTCCAGTAAGCCGAGTGTTTTTCTTCAGTTCTGTACAAGTGATTTCCTCTCAGTTTTCTTGCATGCTCCACTATTACAGCTTGTCAAGATGAGACTTTAGTTTTTCTGTAGGCAGCTGTGGGATGAAAATTGTTATAATATTCCTGGGAAAACCTTCACTTAGATGACTCTAAAACACAAATCCACTGACTGTCTTGCAAACATCTATAGTATAAATTGCTATATAATAAAATATATTGTATTGCCTAGTGTTTGCCCCAAGACTTTGTTCTTGAGGGCTAAGTGCACTTTTAAATCTTCATCTCCATCTTGTTCTATTACTTTTCTTGTCCAAGCCTTGCTTATTTTATCCCTCTTATTTTTTCCTCCTGTTGTCTTCTCCAGACTCTTGTCTCTACCTTCCCATATCATAAGGAGATTACCCCAGACACAACAGTATGTACTCTATGCTCTTAGTCTTTCCTGGAGTTAATCTTCTCATTTTCAACATCCGGAAGGAAAAATCCCTGAAACATGACTATTACCAGATTTGCTTCTATCCTTCTGAGTATCAGTGAGCATCTGTCATCTGGCATGAAAGATAAATTCTTTTAAATTCCTGGGCTGGTTTATCAGGGATTTTTAGAGAGAAAACTGTGTTTATATGTCCTTAGTTCCTTATTTTGACACTGGCTCTCCACCTTCTTAACACCTGGGCCACAGGTATGCTGTATGGTATGCTGAACAGGTGTATTCAGGAAGGGCAATTTAAAATATATTTTGGATTATCTTGAAATATCAATCAAGATGGGTGTGGGAAAAAGAACCAAATAGGTTTTTTCTCTTTAAAGACCAATGATTTTATGTGATGAAAGAAGTGTATATGCATGGCAGTGCAAGATAGAGTAATCAAAATTTTGTGAAAAAAATAGCAAAATTTGTTTTATTGCATTTGCTTTAATATATCACCTATTTCATTACATTGTAATCATTGAGTAATGAAGTATGTTCTGTGAGGAAAAAAAAAACCAGTAACAATGATTTCTGTGTAGTACTTTGAAAAAAAACAAACCCAACCTTCCTCCTTGTTTATGGATTATCATTCTATTGGCTTAATTAATATTTTTTTTCAGAGATCTTTAGTGATGAACACTGAAATAATAACAATAAAGCAAAAAAATTGAATCAAGAAAAAAGATAAGCCTAAAAAAGATTTTTCTTGGCATATCTGAGAAACTGGAAGCCTGAAACAGCATAAATAAGTAATGTTATTCTGCGGTGTGTATACACGGCATTGTGTACAGCCTTTTCTACAATTTTTATTTTCTGCAAAGTCATATGTTTTTGGCTGTGATTGTGGCCTGTGCCAAATGGTTCACCTTGTCTTGTGTAATGAGTATAAACAACTGGTCACTGCACTGACCAATGAAACTAATAAAGATGTATGGCACTGTGCTGGCTTAGGGAGTCACATACACAGTCTCAAACTGTATGTGACATTTGTACCAACGTAACATGCTTCCAAACTCTCTCACTCTTTGCTTACAAATTCTGAAGAAGAACAAACTATTTGACTGATGGTTTGCTAAATTTAATATGCTTAGCAAGTGAAATTATTGCCTACTCTAATGCTGTGTAATTATTAAGATACACTGCTTTTAAAAATACCAAGTGAATAATATTGATTTAGTGAACTGCTATTTAGAAAAATGCCAGCAAAGGAGGAATATTTTATTTTAGCTGCCTTAGAGCTGTAATGGGTCTGCACTGAGATATGCATGTGGAAATAAATTATGCACAAGGTAAACTATTTCGTTATACAGTACCCATAATATTAATTAAGCTGTAATTTTACCAACAAAGCTTTAATTTAACAAATAAACAGGAATCATCTGTACTGTTCTTTGAAATATACAACTTTGGGGCTGTAATAAAACATTCAGGAGCACCTGCAATTAATTCTAAAGCAAATAGTGGGACTAGCAACTTTAAAGGGTAATTGTAATTTATAATATATTTATTTGACTTATACTGGATATAATTACACTTATAATGCATTATTATTTTCATTCAAATGTTAGATCTATCTAGTTTACATTTAAAGTGGGCAGATCGGGGTAATAATAGCATATATATTTTCTACTCTTCACAACAACATGCAAAGTAATAGATACAGATGGATCATTGTCATCCAGAGCAGTTTCAAAGACACTTTAGCTTACATTAAAATAGATGTGTGTATTTTCTCTTGATCAAGACATTTATGCTATGTTCAGAAGTTCTGTGGATGGCACATTTGTACAGTAAATCTCCTAAAGTATTGGTATGGCTGGGTGGTATTTGTATTGGAGTATCATGTCTGACAATTTTGCTGAAAATGCTAAAAGTGGCTGATTGTGACTGTCCTGTTTGCCATTTTTTTTTTAAAGAAAATTTTCAAGACCATTAAACTTTTCAAATTCTATTTAGGATTTTTATTTGTATTTCTGTGTGGAGAAATAGAACTGAGAGAAACACTGGTGCTGAAAAAAGGAAGCAATTATATGGGCCTGTTTTGTTTGTGGCTAAGAGAATGCTGAAGTGGCAGATTTGCAAATTTGTAAGCGAGGAAAGCTTAGTGTTCATCTTTATCAGCCAAAGTGGTTTCTTGTTAGCTGAGCAGCAAGCTAGAAAGCGACCGATTTTGACAACATAATTTACATCTTTGTATAAAACTATTGCTGGCAGCCGAACTAATTTGCGCTGGATTAGGTTGTTTGTCTCTGCTGCTGACTAACCATGCAATCTATCAGGGACCGTTTTCAAATATCACTTTTCAACTGTGCCCTTGAGAGGAGGAATTGATCGGGAATATACAGAGTAAAATTACTCCAATAACTTTATAGAAAAAACAATTACTGAATCATACAGATGTGAATAATTCTGAAGAGCTGAAATAAATGTAACGAATTTAGCTCTGTGCCTATCTTAAGCATACATACACCTGGTGTATTAACATAAACCAGGCTTTTGTTTGTTATTTTCCTGTTGCTTTGAACACTAAGGAAGGTTTGTGGTGCATGTATAGATACTGAACTATACTTGCCTTCTGAAATACAGTCTGAGTTGTGTTTGTGAGGTGATCTTTTCTTTCAGCCACACTTTGCAGTTCCTTCCCACAGAACTCATAGGAGCATTCTCTGTTGTGTAAGCGCAGAATAGCTTTGCCAACTTTTCCAGCGGAATTGTTAGTCTGAGTTTGATGGCATATAATGAAAAGAAGTGCCACCAACACAAATCCATACATAATTTACCGTGTATTCTACATGCAAACATACCATCAATTTTATTACAGGAAAAAATACTGTGATTTTGGTTTTTTATTATGAATGTGGCAGTGTTCTCTTCCTCTCCCCTAAGATTATGGGTAATAGAACAATGTAAGGGAGGAAAACCTGGTTTTGCAACTGATAACCAATACTTAGTTGTTTATAAGATGCTCTAGATTAGCTAGCAAATAAAAAACCATTAAGCACCTATTATTTTAAAGCAGTGGGTACATTTTTCATCACATTTCTCTGATGAATTTTCACTTGTGCATCCTGCTGGAGGTAATTAATTGCTTTCAGCTCAGAGGAGTAATAATGCAATAAATTATGCTGGTATTTCTTGTCAGGGAAGAATCATATTGCTGCTTCCTTACTAAAGCAGGACTAATAATGTAGCTGGAGCCACAGACTCAGAAAGTACCTATACCATTAAAATTTATGTAAGGAATCAGAAGACTAACTACTCCCTAGAATTACATTAAAAATCTGATTCTTTTGTGTAAAAGTGGCCTCTTGTGATGACAGCTCACGAAATGGGAGACTGATGCTGTGCCTTTATATATATTCCTTTTTTTTTGACCTTGGGCTTGTTACTTAACCTGCCTATGCTTCAGTTCCCTAGCTATGAAACAAGGATGATGGTACTGGCATTCACATTGACCTTGAGGCTTTACTAAATTAACATTAAAGTTTCTTTATAGCGCAAGGAACAGGAATCCAGGTTCAATTTATTATGTTATGGTTATCGATGAGTACATCTGTTGACATTATTTCTTTGGGTTGCAGTATTTGAAACAGAATTATTTTTGGTAACATTGTCATGTCAAAATAGTTACTCATAATGAAACATAATTTACATAATACTGTTGTTTTGAGTTATGTTTTAGTTGAGAAAGAATGGGGGAATGTTTTAATCCTGAGGGAAAGGATGTTCCAGGTGATAGCTAATGCAGAGCTGGTGTGCAGAGTGGCCAATGCTTAGTGGTAATAATACCTAGTAATCATTAAAGTAGCTTTTAGTCAGTGGTTTCCAGGTTAGCACCTGAACAGGTAATATGTAGCATTGAGTGATGTTGCAGCATCTCTCTGATGTCCAGGCTCTCCAGAAAGCACTGTGGACATGACAGATGATCATGCTGGGAAATAATTCCCATTCTGAAGTTGCAAACAACTGTAAGGTTGGTAAGCTAAGCAGTCACAAGAAATATTAAACTTGCATCTCTGTAAATGAAACCTGTAGTAATTTAAAAAACCCAACGCCCCAAGCTTTTCAATATTTGTTTCTTATTGGAAATCTTCCATATGATTTACCCAAAACTGTCATTCTGACTTTCCAGCCACTGTTGCAACCACATACATATTTGGCTAAGTGTTCTCTCTCTCTCTCACTCAGAGAAGGTCTAAATAATAAAAAGATTGCATCACTGCATGCTTCTCTACCAGGGATGGAGACTGTGTAATGGACATATCACCCAAGGGACTGTAACACAGGCATTCATACCTTGCCATCCTTCATGTTCAGTAGGTGCAGGAAAAGGATCAAAAGGGGACAGGTACTGCCAGTCAATTCACAGGTGTTTGTTAACAGCAGATAAAAATGTGGGAACCCTTCTGTCAGGATCTGAAATGGAATTTAATGTAGTAGGCACAGTGAAGCAGAAAACTTTTATTTCTCCTTTCACACTTCACCTCTCTACCTTCCTTCATCTAATGTTTCTTCACCATTCCCACTCTCTGGGTTCTTATTGAAGTCACCCTGGTTCCCACCTCCACATCAGCTTAGTTTCTATTGCCTCCTGGCTTTTTCTTCAGTGGTTTACAAAGAAATAATTTCTTGGTTTCTTTTTTTGATTAATCCTGTTCTCATTACTGGTTCCTTACTCAAGCTTTCTGAAAGGTCACTGCTTTGTCTGAGCAGGGGAAGCAGAATTTTGTCATTAGGGAAGAATGAACTTGGCAAGTTAATTGTGAATGTTCTTCAGATTTCAAGAGAGTATGGATGAGTCTTCATTGATTTCTTCTAAAGTCTATGATTTGTTGAGACTTTAACAAGGATAGGAAGCATGCTAAGCAATTGGTATTTAGTGAAGTTTTAGAAAAAACCATGAATACTGAAGAAATCCAATGTCTTTATTTAGAATTACTTGGACAAATTTTAGGAGTTCAAAAGTAATGCCTTAAACTCTGACAGTTTTGCTGGCTGGTGGATGATCTCTCTTTCTGAGCTGTCCTTTCAGGCATTCTGCTCTCTGTTTTACAGACTCATCATCACAGCATATGGTAGCTGGGCATTGGAATATTTTAGAGTGTATTGGTTCAGTTTTAGATAGTAAAATGAAGTTGGATACTTTTCTGTGTCATTCTAAGTAGATTACAAGTATCAATTTTGAAATTGGAAGGCAGACTATGTGTGAAAACTTACAAGCAAACCTAGACCAGGGGTATTGAGAAGTTATTGCCATGTTTGGCCTCAGCTCTGGCAGTACTTCACTGTCAGCCAAAGTGTGCTCAATTTGTTCCAGTTTGGAGCCTTTTATTTGCCAAGAATTTCAGATAAGCTGAATTATTATTCAAAGAATGGTAGCCTTATAATGAAACCTGAATGATAGGAAGAGATCTGGCATTTCATTATGTCTTTTGACCTAAGCAGGATTTCAGCTTGACCTTCTAGTCTACAGAAGCTTTTGTACTAAAACTCTTTCACTTTTCTTGGGTCCACTGTTGTGTGCAAAAGTGAGAGCTGGTTGAATAGGATGCTTAGGAGTTGAACTGCACAGCTCTGTGGTCCTTTGAGGGTTTTTGTTTGCCTGTCTTTTTTGAATTTGGTTTTTGTGATTTTTTTTGTTTTGTTATTTTTTTGTTTGTTTGTTTGTTGTGTGGGTTTTTTTCTGTTTGGTTGTTTGTTTGATTTGGGTTTTTTTTGGGTGGGGGCAGGGGTATGAACAGAGTGGAACATAATTAAGAAATCCCCCAAACCTGTAGTGTTTCTTTCTACATATGATTCTGGCACTGTGTGTATTCTGCTGTTTTTTCAATGCAAAATTAAATTTGTTTTTTTTCACTAAGCTATTGCTTACTGGTTTTGACAATGGGAACTTGCAAGATTAAAGCCTTCAGAACTAAAAACATAAGTTTTCATCTTGTGTGGAGAATACAACATTGCCTATGTTAGTATTCTGTGAGAAAGAAGTCTTGAATGAAGTGAGCCCAGAGAAAAACATTTTCCCTTTTTTTTTGTCATGAAGGTGGGAGAAGGAAACAGTTTCAGGGAGATTCTTACAGTAGGTGCTGGCAATCTACTGTGTTTTCTTTCACTTTTCTGTTTTTTGGACTGTTAAAGGAAATGAATGTTTCACTTTTAAACGAGACAGTTTTGGGGAAGATATTCCCCATACTTGCCAATGTTTTTTCCCTCTAGGCTGGAGCAGCACTTTACTCTTATTGCAGACCAGTCTTCAAATTCTTTGTTTAGGAATCCTTCCCTGTCCTTTTTCATCCTCATCTTTGGCTCCCTAGCAATGGTTGCAGTTCAGAGCTCTTCTGCTTTGCCAGATCTACCTACTCCAGTTACTGAAAAAAAGTCTTTTAGATCCTTGGGTCTCGAACTAACAGTTGTAGTGCCTAGCATCAGCCTTTCTGGTGACAAACTGTTCCCTCCTCTTGAGCTGCTATGTGGCACCAGACAGGTAATGGCAATAAAGTATTTGTCAGAGAAGTGCTGTCACCTGACTGTCTGTTCTAGGATTGATGGCATTTTTAAAGGTAGATAAGACTTTGATTAGCTGTTCCAGTTCTTTGTATGGTGCAAAGCTTTCCCTTTTTAATAATTTTTTACTTCTGAGATAATAACTATACTTTCAGAGTGGTGACAAGGTGTGAATTTTGAAAAAGTTATTTGTTCCCATTCCATACCAGAGATAAAGCCAGCAACTATTTAAACCCCCAGCTTTTCTGGGGGTTTTTTCCAGTGTAGGAGTGCTTTTGGGAATGCCTTGTTAAGGTCAAAATTTAAATAATTTTGAAAACCCGGATAATCAGCAGGTAAAATACTCCAATGACATTGTATAGAACTGGCCATTGCCTAGAGTGCTTTGTGTGCTCCAAGGAGCTCTGCTAGATTGTTTCCTCTTTTCTTCTGTCTGTAATGTACCCTTCCACCTGATGAGGTTATCAGACAGTTTGCTGTTTGATGGACTTCTCCTGATTCAATATTGTTGAACAAGAGAGGAAAAAAAGGTTGGTGAGCATTTATTTAGGCTTGTGAGCGCTCTCCAGACATGCACTTTGATATTTAATGGCCAAGGTATGTGTTTTGAGACAGGGTGCAAAAAGTGATTCATCACAGCATGCCATATTCTGTTTTTACAGTACAGACAGCGCAAAAAAACAACTTTTTTTTTTCCCAATTAGATTTGAAAGTTAGTCATCTGTAAACTACAAAATTCTCTTATATATTGGCCAGAGTTGACTCCTCTGTGAAGAGTGTTAACTCCCCTGTCTTCAATTCAGAGGTCTAAATTTTCTTCTGGCTACTAGCAAGGCTTCTTGGTAATCATAAAGTGAGTCAGGAAGTATTGTAGAGATTAGAATTCACTTTTACCCTTATCTTTGACAGAATGTGACTGCCCTCACTTTATGGATTGATCCCACACAATTTAGCAAACCTATTATTTTCACTTACCTAGATATTGAATTAGTTCATGTAGTGATAGGAATCTTGCAAGTTAGGTTTTTCTAATAATTTTCATAGAATTTTAACTGTTTGCCTGTATGTATTGTTTTTTCATTAATGATTAATAGTTTTGAGCAAGGAGATCTGAGTTACCTTACTCTGTAAATAGTTGGTTACCTTTCTGATCCAGCCTCTTTAGCACCCTAACAATGTTACCTCATCCTCTAAGTCCTACTTTGACTGAGTGGGCAAGAGATCCTTTTTGCCCAGCAAATAAATCTGTTCTGTGACTGCTTGTTTTAAGACTTAGGCTGAGCTTTGTCCCTGAAGTATGGAGTGTACTGACTGGAGAAATCTTCCTGCACTGCCAAAGCTTTCATTTTGTGACCATGATAAATTTAGACACTGCTGTAAGTAAGAAGTCTGTCACTTCCCCTCCTGCAGTCATTGTAAGTTCCATATTAAGCTTCAAGCCCAATGAAGTGTTGTGTAAAGCAGGCAGGGGTGCACGCTCAACATCTGTGGGAATAATCTAAGTAAACATCCCATAGTTTTGAAAAACATGGTAGTTTGATGGATAGTCACAATGACTAGGCAAACCCCACATTTTGTTAATGTCTTCTACAGTGCAGACTGCATACAGCTTGTGAGATCCCAAGCTGCTGGGAGCCCTGTTAGTCTCCTGTGGATCAAGTGGAGGACAACCCTTGGCACAGGCGGAACAACACTCGCCCACAAAGCTCCTGTGCTTAATGCACAAGTCCAAAGATCAAAGATGCACGAGATCAAAAGGCTCCTGGGTCTTTGTCCTTTTTTCTTTATCAGCCACCTCTGGTTGGCCTCTTGATGAGGGCTTCTTAGAGCTGCTCTGTTTGCATGGTGCTGGAGGGGTGGCCTAGAACCTGCTCTGAAGTGGCCACTGTGGTCAGCCAAGGGCCAGCCTCAGCTCTGACCTCGCCGGGGACCCTTTCATCTGTCAGGCTGTCACCTCCAATGGCATCAGCCAGGAGCCCTTTGCCAGGCTGCTGAGCCTCTCCTAGCAACTGTATCCAATTTTATTCTGCCAAAGAAGGTTCTTTAATGATGTTGTTTATGCAGACAAATAGTTAAAATTTCACATCTAAAAGATTAAATATTGTAATTGCATAATTAGAAAAAATGTTACATGATTTAACATAGCATTCTTCTATTTATGTAAGTTACAACTAATGGTTTCTTTTTTCTCTTAGCTTTAGGAAAGATTTTTCAACTTTGTAATTTTAAAACATTTTCTCCTACACATGTCATTGTTCTTTTTAATAGGATCTGCCAGAACAACTCTGAGCAAAAGCTCTGCATTTTCACATTATTATCTCATTGTCTATCCCTAGTGTTATAGCCTTACTGTGACTTCCTAACTAATCAGCTATTTCAACTTTCATTCCATAAGCTTTATGTCTGAGTGTAATTAAATGAGCATTAAGTCCTTTTTTTACTAGCAAAGCCTGAAAGTTCTGATATTACAGTAATAAGTGTGAAGTGAATTTTGAATGGCATTTATATCCTTTCATGGGCTCTAAATGTTTGATTTGCATAACTAGTTAAAATGATATCAGAGCAGCATATTGATTTAATTCCATCTCAGAAAACTGTTAATTAATAATGATAATAAATGTGTCAGTCCTTTATTATCTGCTTTGAATTGGTGATGATGTCTATATTAATACTACTTCAGTAATAGACCTCTGCTGGCTATTGTTGGCAAAGCTTTGACGGCTTGAATAACTAGCAATCAGAATTTATAAAATTTATTGCAGATCAGATTTAAAAAAAAAGTCATTTTATCACGTGTGATTTTATTAACACCTACTACTTAACATTTTTAAAAAATAAATCACTAAGAACAGAAACTGGCAAGGCTTTTGAACAAAGAAGAGGTTTGAATTTCTTAAATTTTTTTTTGTCCTTGCAAGTTAGAGTGTAAGGAGTGAACACACTCCCTTCATGTGAAAGAGACAATGGAAAGAACTGTGCACATTTCAGGTTCCTTAATACTTTTACAGCAGTATCTTTAAAAAAGACCCTACATATGCTAGGCCTATTGTGTGGAAACCTCTACTGACCAAGGATCTCTTTTTCTTTTTATTGCTGTTGTTTTGTTATATGTTTTTAATAATTTTATGATGTGTTACTTTGACTCCTTATTTCAGAATGAAATCAGATTATCACCTATTCCTGGTTTTGTTATCACTCTGTTAAAACAGAGCTAGTTTAAAATCTTCCTTTCCTTTTTCCATTTTGGACACTGGCAAAAGAGTGCTTTGTCTGTGCTGTTTAAGACTGGATTTTGGTTCCTTTACCAGCAAGGAACATTAACTGTCCTAATATTTGGCACCACACTACCTTATGAAACTGCATTACAAGTGTCTAGAAAGGAAAGCACTCAGCTTTTGTCAGCAGATTATGTTCTATATGTTGCCTTTTAGATGAGAAAATATTTAAGAAACTGACTTTGGAGGGACTGGATTTAGTTTGCATGGACCCTTTATGTAGGTCTTGAATGATTTTTTTTTAAAGTTCTTTTCTCAATGTTGTTTACTTTCCCTGCAGCTGAATACCTGGGTTCTTGACTGGTTATATGTGTTTGTGCTAAAAATTAGAGTAGCAATTCGGCTACTGATAAAACTTAATGTTAGCAGTACCCAATTGAAGACTCACCTGCCAATTTAATGCTCTGATGGCAATTTTAATCAAAAAATTGAATTCTTAACTGTCTGAAATGTTAGTTTTCTTACAATCCCTTGGAGAAATCAGGCCCTTAAAATTAATGGCCATTTCCTGTAGAGAAATACTGCTGATTAAAATGAGTAGCTCTAAGGACAGAAAAGAAGGGAGTGACAAAATACTGTCATGCTTCTTGTTTTCTAAGCCCAAGGCTTCTCTAAGTTACCTTCATGCAGTATTGTGTGGAGAGCAGTGAACTTGTCTGCTCTGATGAGAGCAAACACCATATAAAAAGGGCTCCATAGCAGCAAACCTGAGCTTAAAAATTCTGTTAGGCAGGACTTAAAAGCACAGTAAAGAGAAACAAACCTGAATTTTACAAGTAACATCGAATTTCTGAGGACTTCTCTTTGCACAACTGTGGTGATAACTGTGACAAGAAAACATTTTTTTTTTGTTACAGTGATAGTTTATCATTACCAAAAATTCTGTATAAACAAAGGATTTCTTTTTTGGTAGTGTTACAATTTTAAATTTAGCCAGTGAAAATCTTTGTGTTTCTGGGAAAACATTACTATGAGTGAGTTGCTTTCTGACAATTCTTGCTTGTCAATTAAACTACATTTAGCTTTGTTCTGGTTTTACACGATGGTAGAATAAGGCTCTACTTCACACTTGTGCTATGATCTTTAAGTAGAACTGTGGTGAATGGTGATGATGACTCAAATGAAAATACTGGCTCTCTCTTTAAAAGGATGGGAAAGCACAATTTGAATGGTGAGTGTTCTGAGTAACCTACTAATAAGTGCGTGTTTTAGGAAAGATCCACCGGTCTCCAACAGTGTTTCAAATATTGAGATCCAAATTTATCGCCGTGTCCTTGTGGACAGACAGTGGGTACGTCTTGCTTGGATGTTGTGTTCTCCCTCCTGAGAAGGTCTGATCTGTTCTTTGGAGCTCCAGGAAGACAATACCTATGTCCAGCTTTGTCAGACCACGCTCACCCCCGTACACTGCTGAGTCAAAGCTTCTTGCTCCCCAAACAATGGGAATTTGGTCCTCTTCCACTAAGTGCTTTGGCCACCTGGTTTGCATGGAGTTGGTAATTTTAATTTATTTCCTTTTCTGAAAGCCTCCTTCAAAAGTTTGTTAGCCTTTGAAGCTGGGAGAGAGACAGTGTGGAAGTCTAAGAATAGAGGCAAAATGTTGTATTATGTTTCCTTTGTCAGTGGGTTGCCCTTTTATGTATTTTCTGAAGTTCCTGACAAGATGATGTATGTTGAGATGAATAGCCATCAGTTACATTTAAAAATGCCTTTTCTCTTCCTGTAGTGGTTTTCTAAATAACTGATCTTAAGCTATAACGAGGTACCCATATAGAAATTCTAACTAGTTTTTCAGAAGTCACTTTGCTATATTTGTTTGAGACAACGTTAAGCACAGACCATTGCAGCAGTGTGTTAACACACACACAACATTACTGGTCCTTGAAACTTCATAAAGGGAAAAGAGGGAGTTTAACTGTCCCTGCTGGAGTTTATCCAGAACTTTGGGGTTAAAATCCTTACTGCTGGTTTGTTTTGGTTTCATTTTCTCTCAGGATTTCTTTGTGGTTTTCTTTGTTGTTGGTTTTTGGTTTTTTTTTTTTTTTAATGCCAGTATTACACAGTAGATACAAGCATCAAAAATCCTGATTTATTGTATTATGTTTGGGGTTTATTTGTTGTTTGTGCTTTTTTTCCCCTCTGCTAATGACTCCACTCCCAAAATGTTGGGTGAGGAGGCAGAGGAAGACAATGCTGGTAAATGATTCTAACTTGCACTATAAAAAAAAGAAAAGCTGTATAAAATAATTTCATCCCTCTGCCCCATGTCCCCCTCCTACCCCCAAGTTGTCTTCTGTCCCCTTCCCTCCTTCCCCCCCCATTTTATGTGAACACTGAAATATATTTATGGTTTTCTCCACTGGCATAAATCAGATGTAGGTGACAATATATCCAAATAACCTCTTTGATGCATGGTTTTTGTTAATAATTATGTGCTGCTAATAATTAACAGGTGTGTGAAAAAATGAATTAGTAATGAGGAGAGAGTTTGTAAGCCGTCTGTTATCATCCCTTGACAAATGCAAGCAAGGGCATAAGCTGAATACAAAGGCCCTTGATTATAGTTTAATGCTGTTTGATAAGTTAACCCCTTTTGTCACATAATGATGCTGAGCTTTTATTGTGGGAAGTTTGCTGTCTTATAGTGGCAGCATGTTTTCCTTTAACCCAACCTTTTTAACAAGAAAATAGTCAATTAAAAAATCCAGAGTATCTAGGACTTAAGATTTTTGAACTCCTTTTTCAAAGTAACTGGAAAAGTTTTAAAAATTTTATTCAATATTTGCTCAGTGGTTATTGAAAAAGAAGCTTTCATGGGCTCTTCCTCAAATTATGGGAGCAAGTGGATCTATAAACTGTCCATATTCCCTGAATTTCAGTTCTTCAGACAAGGAACGCTTTCAACCGTCTACAAGAAAGACTATTGTGCCAGGGAAGGTTTCAGAAGGTTTCACAAGTGGCAATTTTCGTCTCCTAAGCATGAAAAATACGCTTAATGAATTTCATGAAAGAAAGCAAGATTTTGATTCCAGTGTGGCCTCCTAAAATGCTCAGAAAATTCTTGTTTTCAATAGCTGGTTCTGGTTTAACTGTATGCTTCTAACCAGATGCTTCTAACCAGTTGCTGTTTGTTAATAAAGGTAACAGGCAAATGATTTAAAACTTGTCTCAAAGTAGAAAAAAGGCTTTTGGTTTTGGCCCAGATAATTTTGTCAGACCTTTATGTTGTTATGATTTATCTGGTATTTATTTTTGATTGATTTGTAGTGGTTTAGTCCACTTTTTTCCCCTGAGTTCCTTTTCTTTCTGTTATATTAATTTCATTTTTCAGAAAGCCTTTGTCTGTAAGTGTGTAGTGTACACCTATAAATGTACACCATTGTACAAATTTAGCTGTTTGACTTCAGAACTTGAAATTAAGATACTAAATTTATGAGAGAAAAATATCTGAAAAATGCACATGACCATTGAATACATTGAAAAATAGAAAATACTTTACCTAAAAAGAGATCTGGATCTGCAAAGCAGGATGGCTGCAGGCATTTCTATTTAGTATTTGAAATGTGTTTACTTTTGTGTTAAAAGACAATCAAAAAAAGCTACTGCCTTTTTGCTGCTTTTCCCATATTGACATCTTTGCTGGCAGTAATAGATATGTGAAACATTGGGGATGTGGTTTGTTAAGAGAGGAAGAAAAGCTTAGAGGGTTTGGGACTTGCATATGTAGAGACGGCTAAAGTCTGTCAAAACTAAATTTGGTGCTGTTGGTTTTGAGACATGGCTGTAGGAGAAATCAGTCCTTTTTTTTGTGCAGGAGCTTTGTATTGAGTCAATAGTATCTTTCAAGGAGACTGGAGAAAAAAGATCTTGAATTAATAAATGGTTCAAAAGAAGACTCTCAAATGCTGATTATTTTTTTTGATGTTTCATGGACAGATTTTCCTGTTTCCTCCATAAACTCTAGCAGAAGGTCCCCTGTGATTTGAAAGATAGTGGTTTTGGGTCAGTGCTCATTCATGGCATGGCAGTTAATGGAATGTTACTACTTTCTTCTGAAGTATTCTCAAGATACTCAGGTACTGCTGAATATTAGACAGGGTCAGCATAGTACCTGAAATCAGTCCTTGAAGGAAGGAGCTGATACTTCTGCTTGAACTCTTGAGAACCTTGGAGAGCCTTGCTAGCTAATGAAGTTCGTGGGTTTAGCACTGACCCATCCTTAAATACAATCTTTGGAATATTTCTGTAACATGGAAGTCGTGTTCTTTAATGTATATTAGCATTCCACTTTTTTTTAATGGATAACTTTTTGGAAAAGTAAGTGTTCTTAAATACTCTGAGATTTGCAAGGAGCTCTCTGTTGTTATTTGAAGGTGGGATCTGACTCTTGGTGTTCCTACATTCCAGTTAGTTAACAAAGGGAATTCCCAGCTGGCTAGTTTGAAACTTGTGCATGTTTGTCATCTTTGTTCCTTTTTTTGGAGTGCTGTTTTCAGTGATCCTTCTGGGGAAGTGGAATTAGCCTGACTCATTTGCCTCCTAGAACTGAGACACATAACGTTGTCTAAGACCGCCCGTGGCACTTGGTCTGTATTTCGTTAGAGTGCCCTGCTCTCCAGGCAGGGATCACAGCCCTGCTCTCTGGGCAGGGATCACAGCTTGTTTTCTGACCTAGAGGAGGGCCTGCAGGCCCACCCTGCCCTCAGGGGAATTCAGTTAGTCTCCACAGTGGCGTACTGCCGACACCCCTGGGTCTTTTTGCATCTATTGGCAAGTTGGTTTGGTTTGGTTGCAGCCAGGTGACTGTTTTGGCTGGCAGGTCTATGAGAGGGTCATATTTTATAATTTTGAAATGGAGAAGTTAGTTGAGAAAGTGTGGGTTGCTAATCAGTTTGGATGAGTCTGAGTGCTCTCTGAGAACTCCCCGTATATGTAATGAACCCAACCTGCTCAAACCTACGTGAGATCAGTATCAAAGCAAATGCTTGCAATTTGTTTGCTGTGTTTGTATAATATATATGGTGAATGACTGGTCTTCAGCCTTTTATTGCCACTGCTTTTGCACAGTGAACTAAAATATCCATCTCCTTATCTTCAATTCTTCATTTCCTTTTTTTGTAAGCGACTTCCCGAAGGGGAGCCTTGCATTTGTTAACTAGTGTTCAGTGACTGGTGCGTCAGCTCGGCTGTGCAACATGCCAACACTAACTGCTCCTAAATAACATCTATTTGCATAGTGCATTGAGAGCTGTGAACTCTCCTCTCATTAAGTGTGTGAGAACTCTCGTTCAACCAGAAACACTAAAAATTGAGCTGCACTCCTGTGGGGTTTTTCTACTGTGAGCCCTTCCAGTGTATTTTACCACTGTGACACTTCGTGGGGTGACGTTACAATGAAGCAAAGCAATAACGTAGAGGGATCATATGCCTTGGCTTCCCATGTAAACTGTTTCCTATGCTCTTTTCCCTCATTTCTGCCCTCTTACACATTTCAAGATGTGGGAACTTAATGTTTTTAGTAATATTTCAACAATAGTCTTTTAATGGTGGAATGAGAAGGAAATGAATAATCTATTGGAAACACCCCATTGCCAAATTCAGCACTCTTGAACTTCAGTTGTGCAGTTCTTTGTGTGAAATTATGTAGTGATGTCCAGCAATATTTTATTGCAAGTTATGTTTTGTAATACTTGAGCAATATATAACTGTGATCAATGTTGTGACCTCAGGGAAATTGCTTATATAATTACAGAAAGTTTACGGTAGTAAGACAAGGAATGGGGGAAAATATATCACTGTAAAATATAAATATGTTTAAATTACATTTAGGATTTGGAATAGTTCCTTGCTTGTGTTTTACAGAGTAATCTGTGATTTAAATCAGGTTTAGTTGTGGGGTTTTTTTTCTAAATTGGGTATTATAAATCAAGAGTAGTCGCTGCATATAGCACACAAGAGGATTTCTTATACATTTTAATGTTGCATAAGTAAGAAATACCAGTAGTTCAGCAGTAAAATTGCAAATGTAAGCAAAAGCGAAGATTTTTCTAAATTTAACTAGGTTGCATTTGTTTAGTAAACTCTTGCAATAATTTACTGTTTTATTGCGTTTGCTGTTGGGAACTTGCTAGCTTTAAAAAGGGGAGGAGGCGTAAAGGAAGGAGCTATGTTATAATTGCTCTGGAACCGGGTGGGGGACAGATAGAAGAGGGGAAAATACTAAGCAGTCTGCATGTAATAGGTTAAAGTAGAGAAAATAAATCTTGGGAAGATAATATGTGTTTGCAGAAGACTGAGGAACTTCTGGTAATGTGCTTTCTGTATTTGTGGGATAGAACAATTCCTCATAGAAACATCAAGCTCAAGATGTAGTTATGCCTTAAGTGTTTGTAGACATGAAAGATAATAGGCAGCTTTTCTTATTAGTGTATTTCAATATGTAAAAATAGAAATTCTGGTAGCTATGCTTTAAAACAAAATAAACACCTTTGTTTTGTAAATAAGGAGGTTTAAAACTTGGTTGCAATTTGCTCTACAGTTCTGCCTATGCACGCTTTATCTGTGGGTAGATTTCTATATCTCTCGGTCTGTTAATATAAAACCCAGCTTAGTTTAACTGTGGTTTGAAAGAAGTGAACACTGGGATTGGTCTGGATGATGTTGATTAATAGGTGTGTGAGGGTGAAAGACTCCAGGGCCAAGCAGTAGGTCCATCTTGGTGGCATCTGATGTTGATTGGCTTTGTCCTGCGCGGCTGCGCTGGAAGAGCGGACATTAAGATTAAGTGATGCTGTCGTGTTGAGGAGCGCTGCACTGCATCATTCTGGGAAGAGACAGCTGTGGTGGTTAATCCTTCATCACCAAGGGAGTGCTGCCAGCAGAAAGATATACAGCCAAAGATAACCCTCCATAACTTGTGCTAAAGATCAGAAAACTTTGAATTCACATCCATCTGCTTAGTCTGGGGTGAAGATGAAAGATAGGCAGAGTAGGAAATAAAAAAACCTCCTGTGGGATTAATCTTAGACAGAACATGCAGCACACGCTGAAAAGGCAGCAGCTAAATTTTTACATGTTTCCTGAAAGAAATGGATCATTCCAAATCCAGAAATTTTATTTTATTTCAATTGCTTTAATTTTCCTACTCGTGATGCTTATTTAATATGTACACCACATCCTTCCTGGAAGCAGTTCAAAGATGCCAGGGTTCATAGTGTAAGGTATAAAAAAGACAGTCGTCTCTGCATTTCTAACTAAGTGATGCACAGGAATGGGTAACAATGGAGTTTTAAGCATAATTTGTGGTGGAGAACTTTGTTATTTACTTTTATATTTAGCAGGTCAATTCCAAATTGTTATACATCAGATGAGAATGTATTCTGCCTTGAATGGTTGTGAACAGAGCTATATTGTTATGCATAATTTATTCATACAAAGTGAGAACTGTTACAAAGACTTGCTCAAGTAGTCATCTTTGGAAATTAATTGATATGAAAGAATAAGATAGCAAAAGGAAAGAGATATGAATATATTGCTTTGGAGGGAGTCTTCTAAGCAATAATTAAATTAATAAAGTTCAAAAGTTGTAGTTAGTGGTAATAATTTGATACATTAATCCATTATTTTAATGTAGGCTGTTGTTTTAACATGCATTTTAAAACTTAAAGTAATATCTTAAAAAGTTCTGTGCTGAGTAGTGGAGAAAAGGTGGAAATGCACATTTAGTCATTATCATGGTGATAGTTATTGCTGTGAGGAAAATGGAATATTTCTTTTAGCAGGCTGGTGGTTGGGTGGGGGTGGAAGTAGAAGTGCTCCCTGTTACAGCCTTGGTGCCCAGAGGGGTGGAATGTCAGAGAGCAGTGCTCACTGAGCCTGGCCTCGGGGCTGCTGCAGCTGGAGTTGGGCACTCGGTGGTTTGGTGAGCCTCGTCTTGTCTGTTCACTGTCTGTGTGCTACAGGGTGTCTGTGGAGACAACTGAAACAGAAGTGAGTTATTTGGGTGATGTGAAGGCTTAGTTCTTGCCTTGGATCAAGTAAGTTCAGAGTGAGGAGTGTAAATCTGCGGATCTCTTATCAAAATGTGAAATAAGATGGTGGTAGTTTCTGTTTCCTATTGATCTTATTAACTTTCCTGTCATTATGAAAATGCCAGTTGAAAAAGAAGAGTATTTCATCATCTGCAGAGAAAGTTTCACTTTTAGTTCTATATCACCAGTGTCCCTCGAAACAATCTGAACTTCCTGTTCTCCTGCACTTGGGTGCTCAAATGTAGAAAATCTTGTTCCTGTCACTTTTTAAAATTTGTTTTCCAGAAAGGCTTGCATTAATATTAACAATTGGTGTTTCTGGACAAATTAATCCTACATTTAAATCTTAGGTTATGACATATCTCACGTAAAGGTTTAATATCTATTAACATGTCATTTGAATTTAATTAGAAATAATGAACCCAAAAGATACTAGATGATATCATATGGGACAAGTATTTCTAAGCAGGCCAAGTGTGTTGGTGAACTAATTTAACCTGGCAAAAATTCTAATTACTTAGGTATCTACATTACAGTATTATCTTAGAAATTAAAATGGCATTTTTGACTGCTAAAAGCAAATTGGAAACAATTCAAATTAGGATAGGTGTTGGGAGGAAGAAGTGTATAAGCTTGCAAATATGTCAAAAATGGTCGCTGCCTTTTCTTGGTAATGACCTGTTCTTCAAAGTCCTTAGAGGAAGAATAAAAAGTAATGCTCACAGATGGAATATAGACTGAATATAAGGAGAAATTTTCTCACAAGAAGTACTATTAAACATGAGAATGGGCGAATGAGTGCACCTTCTCACAAGTGGTTTTTTTTTAAATTTTGACTAAAAACTGCATAAGATTGATTATATCATCAAGTATGGGATGGGTGAGGTGATTTTTGAGCTCTGTTTTAGTGTAGTTTTCCTCTGATTTTAGATTTGGTGGTGGCTTAACATTACATCTTAAGAGTACTGGCAGTTTGGAGGTTAACAAAAATGAATAATTCTTTGTATTATCATATATTTGTCCAAATTGAAATACTTAGTAGACCACAGGTTGAAGTGAGCAGACTTGTGCATGATGAACACTAAAATGCCGACAGTTAGAAAGGAATGGGTTAATACATTGACTAATGTTGTAGGTTTATAAGAACTGGCCCTTCTCTTTGTTCTTTTTTATCATATACATTTATCATGTTCAACATGGCAACTGAAGCAAATAGCTATTTAAGCTGTAAAAAATGAATCACTGTGCAATTTCTTGAACTGTATGATATAACCAAGCTTAATAATATTATACAACAGAAGTTGTAAGCCTAGGGATATTTTTCCTTTTAATTTTTTTTTTTTTGTTTTTAAATGAGCCATGAGCATTTGCTTCTTTCTGTGTGGAAAACCAAAAAGCATTGAGATGTGTTTAACAAAGCTGTAATTTCCTGCCCACTGGTAAGGACTAATGGTGAGTGCTTACCTTCTGCTGCTGCATAAATAAAGTATATTTAGAAGTGGTTGAACTTTGGATTGTGTGAAGATTTGGGATGCAGGCTCTTCAGCTTGAAACCTTCTTTAAAAGTGACAGAGAAAAATAAAAGTGTGAACTTACTCATTAAAAGGAAAAAGATGCTGAGGGAAGAATCTTCCATCCTCTCTGCAATGTAGACCAAAAGGTAAAAACTAATATGTGTTTGTTGTGTCAGCATATTTTCACACTGCTGGATGTTGCATGTTTAGAGCTGGTTCTGATGCAGCTGTCAGGGTACAATTGATGAGCATCATCATTTAAAGTATAAAAGAAAATATCTTGGCATAGAGGGACATGATAAAGTGCCATCTACCAGGCATTGTGGACATATGTAGTCACCATTTCCCTGTTCTCCTCACTCTTTGCATTTCTTTGCTGCCCTTGCCGGAATGTGCTGAAGCCATTGGGAGCAGCTCAGCCCAGCCTCCAGCCTTCTAATATCGCTTTGGTAGTTGTCAGATCATATGAAATGTCAAAATTCATGTGGCCTGCGTGAAGAGATATATTTAGTACAGCTGCTGCATACCTACGTAGTATCTCTGACATTGACATATTAGTTATGCTGTCTTTTGCAATCTGATATCTTTAAATTTGCCACCTTGTTAAGTTTTGATTAATGTGATTCCATTTCACTAAAGTAATTGGCTTGGCCTGTTGTAGAAAATAATCAGCCTTTCTACGGAACAAATGCTAGAACATGCTAATGAAGGGAGTGAGTTCGTTAAATTGATGGCGTGGAGTGACAGTTATTAATGATTGTTATGATAAACAGACGAGTGCGAATTGGGATGAGTTGGGCAAAAGTGACAGTTTAAAAATAACGTATATTGGAAAGTACTAACGAAGTAATATACTGTTAGGAAAACAATCATGCAAGTTGTCAAGGGAAGAAGTGTAATTATACAGCTGCACGAGCTGCCTGGGAGGACAGGGACCTGGCTGATAATGGACACGTTTTTTGTTGGCAAGGGGAAAATATGTTATGGCAGAGAGGAGTACAGATTGATAAATTAATTGGCCTTTCTCATTGTTCCAAGAGCAAACTTGGCCAGCAATAGCCAAGCAGATTAGGTAAATAAATGAAGTGACCAGCTCTTCCTCTGCATCTGACCCATTCCCTGCCCTTTCTTTTTAATCCACCTATGCATGAACTGCCAAGTCCAACTGCCTGTGGTAGCAGTGTTTGCATAAATATAGCTGTCCTGAAAATATTTATGGCTTTTAAAAATGAGATGCTTTGTCTTATGAATATTTCTGTCTTAAGATGAATGTTAATTTTAATGCCATCAGCCTTATGCAATGTGATATGAAAGTATACTGATTTTTAAAATGAAATTTAGACAGAGGTATCCATCTGAAAGCTTGCAAGGAAAAATAAAGCTTGCTTGTAGGAGTGTTTGGGAGATGGAGGTATAGTTGCTTATTGTTGCATAAGCTTGGAGCTAAGTGGCTTAAGGTTGTTGGCTGTAGGAGAAAGACGTTTGTATCTCTGAGACTGACAGCAGTGCCATACGTAATTCAGCTATTAGATTGTCCATGTAGTAGACTCAGTGGAAAAGCAGGGAATACCTTCCTAATAAGCATAAGGAGATACAAGTAAGTAGGCCATTATATAGTTAAAAAAAAAAAAAAGAACAAGATGTAAAACAGCCTTTGGAAAAATTAAGTGTGGACCGTGATACCTAACTGCTGTGGTTAATAAGAGTACTAGGTAGCACATTCTGGATCACTGCAGTCTCTGTTCTAATGCAGAGGACTGGGATGCATTTGGGCAAGAATGGAACTGAGTGGTCAGTGCTATTGCCCTTCTTTTACTTGCTTGTTTGCACTGCCTTGCGTTTAGTTATTGACTTTCCTCCATGGATGCATGAGCAAATTACCATATTTTTCATAAAGATGGAGGAAAATGATTTTGAAAAAGTTGGCTAAGAGAAAGCACTGTTATCACTGTCAAATTCCATCTGCTCAGGACACACCAATGAATAGAAGATGGAGAAGAGTTTAGATTCCATATGACAGCCTACAGCCATATCAGTGCTGAATGGAGCCTATAAAATGCTTACTTAGCCATTTTGCTGGATGTTTTACTGGATTCAGCTTGGTCTTGGTCTTGCAAGGGCTCCGATAATCACGTTACCAATTCCTCATGGCAACCCTCAAGAACACAATCTGTTCACGAATCTTGCCATGTTTCCTTTGCTGCATAAGCACTAGTTTGTATAGTCTTAGACTCATGAATGCTAATTCACTGGATACAATAATCTAACCAAAATGAGCAAGGATAATTTCCTATTTAATAATCAAATCTAAGCCTTTTTCCTAATAGTGTTATGGGTGAAATCCCTCCAGTCCTTAGTTTTCACTGTTAGCAAAAGGAAGAAATATATAAATAAATTTTGGTTTCCACAGAACTTATCATTTTCCTAATACTGTTATAGATTCAGTGTGTCAGGTATAGCTTAAGAAACTGCTAATTAGTAGCTTAATGCAATTTACTGTGTGTAGATTTTATCATACTGAACTTCATTGTTCCATTCAGAACATGTAAACCGGTGACTAAAAAGTCTTTTGTAAAAACAAAAATGTAGTAATTACCAGATTACTTTGTAAGAGTGAAAACAGGCACTAAATTCTGAACTATACTGCAGTTCTCTGGATGAAGTCCTGTTTTACCATCATATTTCGTCTTGAATGGTTTAATGTATTAAACTGCTTCCTAAGCCCAAATTAGATTATACAAAGCAGCCTTTACAATGTCCCAATTTCAGCATGCACAATCTTGGTTCTGCCTCTCAACAAAGTATGTTGTTTATACTTTGCTTCCATGGCCAAACTGTTCATTTAGGTCCTTAGCCTTGTCCTGTCCACAGAGCTAGTATTGCTCCTGCCCTCTCTGACTTTTGGCATGTGTCTGCATTGCCCACTTCGTCTGGATTAGGTTTGTGCTTTGGAGACACCACTTTTGCTCTTCGAGGTGTTTGGATCTGCAGAGTCTGGATTCTTTTCAACCACAGTTGAGCTGGAGGATGTTCCTCAGAGATTCATCTGATATGCTATATCTGCTGCTGAGCATCCAGTGTTTGGAAACAGGTTACATCAAATTCTCTAAAAAACATCTAATGTTAGATACTGGCCCCTTAGCATGCAGAGTTTTGCTCTGGAGGTCTGCTCAATTTGGACCTCACTGTTTGTTTGGATGGATATACTCTTCATAATACTTTAAACAAAATCGTCATGTGACATTACTGTTCCTTTATTATAACCCTATTTTCCTTCTTTGTTTCTGCCTTGCTGCACTGTTTCTATTTGTCTGGTTCATGGCATCGCTTCTTTTTTACTTCAGGACTGGGGCCTGGCCTTTGTACTGTTTTTGATTGTGCTGCTTCAGTTTTTGTTTTGCAATCACTTTTGAGAAATCTCTGTGGTAGTCTTTTGGTAAATCTGACTTGACTTGACTTGCCTTTCTCAGAGACAGCATTAGCAACAGCTATTTCCCTAAGTAGAGATGTTGAAAGAAAAGAATCTACAGCTGATCTAAAAGTTGTGAAGTGATAGGCATTTATTTTGACTTTATTCTGGACTGTACCAGTGTAGAAGAGCCTAATTTCTTTTTGTCGTGGCATAAGAAGGATTTAGAAAGTGAATAGGAGGTTATTTTGAGCTGTAGAATGGAACATTAGGTGGCATATAGTTCACAAGGTGAATCCAGCCTGTGTCCAAACAACATGTATAAATAATTTACAGTATTACCAGGAGTCACACATCTTGGAAGAACAGCATGATGCTGCTATGTGCAGATTTCTGCTTCTGACAATAGCTTTGCTTTGCTTTCTGACAATAGCATTGTACTAACTCTTTTAGGATAATAATGGTGTTCGTCTCTGAGGCTTTTCCTTTTCCCTTATGAGAAATAAAGCATGTGTTTTTAGATTGTTACCTAAGGAGACAGAGTGCCAGTGTATGTGTTGCATAATCTCCCCAAATAACTGTGGGTGACTAAATTCCTGGGTGGGACAATAGATGAAGCTGATGGAGGTGACCAGCTTTAGGGCCTGCCAGCCTTCTGGCTGTGAGGGGGCTGCAGCATACCATACTGAAGAGAGAATTGGCTCAAAGAACAGGCTGTGTGAGGTTTGGTGGTGTCAGAGAGAGCAAGGCTGAGGGGCAAAGGAAAACCTGGTGTTCCGTGAACACCAGGCAGGCAGGGTATGACTCCACAGAAAAACAGAAGTGATTAGTCCAGATATTTGTAGTCACAGGATTGAAGTGAACCTGTAGGGACATAAGGTCTCAAGGGGAACTGCTTCAAAGAAACAAAACATTTTGTGTTCCTCAGCTGTACAGAGAGATGGTCATGCTTCCAGTTATCCTGTATTCAGTATTCTTGTATTTCTGAGTATCTGCTTTAGGCGTAGCAAACAGTAGCCATTATATGACAAGCCTTTATTAGGCTGGAGGAGAGGCTGCAATTTGAGAGCTGGGATGGCTTTGCAGCTTACCAGCCTTAATTCTACTAAAATAAACACATCAGACACAGTCTTGACCTCTTTGCCTCATGACAATCACAGTTGTTTCTACTTGGCATTTTAAAATGAAAGGTGCTGGCTGGAATTTGATCACTTGCTTCTTCTCACTTCTCCTCTGATCCACTTTTATACTGTGCTAAGCCAGAAGATTAGCTTTATTTATCACCTTGGTGCAATAATTAATTATCAAAATAATGAGAATTACCTACAATTAATTTTGAATGGTGATAAATACTGTGGAAAAAACAGAAGTCAACCATTCCTCAAAAGGTGACCATAGTGACTGCAGCACAGGAGAAAAGCGCAGGTGAATGTGAGAGAGAAGTGTTATCTTTTTGAGCTCATTGTCTTTTGGCTTTCAGTACATAGCAGTCCTGAGGGAAAGCAAATTTCTGAAACAGGTTGTCATTAATCCTTGCTTTTCAGTAGCAAACAAGGACCCCTCACCCCATCCCTTGGCCACAGCTGAAATCACTTGAAAAAGGTAAAAGATTTTTCTGTCCCAGGTGTTTCAGTTTCTAAGTCTTATATAACATCCACCTGGGCCTCTCTTTTTAAGTTGATGTGTAGAATTCATTTACTACTTTCAGCTGCAAGGAGTTGGTGGAAAGAAGAAAGTTTTCTTGCTCTGAAGCTCACCACTTCCAAAAAAGAATTCATAAAAAATATTTTTCAACCAAAACAGGGATGCTCTGCTGGTGGAAATAATCTTCAGTCCCTAAAAGGAAAGGTTTGCATGTGAGATCTTGTGACTGTGCGCTGCTACCAAAGGAGGTAATGCTGTGCTTTCTTGCTTTGAGGTTGCTCAAGTGTGGTTTCTTTTTGCTAGGTATAGCCTTGCTATTTTATTGTACCTGAAAAACAAATGTTTTGCATCAACCTTATTTGCTAGGAGTGTTTTATTCTGAGTGTAAGAGATTGAAGGTTTTTGTTTTCTCTTTTGGATTCTTTTTGGAGACTGAACTTGCATGCATGGGGTTTTCTTGAAGTTTTTAAGCCTTCATGAGGGAGACTACATGGAATTCATTGGTGATGAACTAGTGGTTATTGCATAGTCAACGATTTAAATTGCTGCATGATTTTGTGTAATGCTTGCAGGTTCTGGAGAAACATTTCATTATTGGGCATATTTGAGAAAATTTGTCTTCCTGTTGAGACTGTGTGTGTGAGAGCTTCAAGTAAAACTTATGTAGTTGTGGGCAGTAAGTTTCTTTGAGGCATTAAGTTATCACCTAAGAAAAATTATTCTTTGCTTTTATTAGCTAAACACATTCCTAACTTTTGCTGATATTTAAGGTATATAATGATGTACTTTGTGGGATTGAATAATTTAAGCTTTGTAGAGCACTGGCGTCTCTTCGTGATCAAACCATGTTTGTTTCCTTATACAATAAATGTAGATAAAGTGACTGCAGAATTGTTCATGTGGTTATTTTAAGGATGATGTTATTAATTGGTTCTAGTAGGAAGAGTGTTGAGGCTTAAAAGAGAAACATACGTTGAATTTGGGTGGTGGAAGAGAGGTCCATTTTAGTTGCTAATCCAAGTGCAGATAAAAGAATGAGCTTCCTATTGAGCTTGACATGAGTTCAGAATTCATCAGATTAGAGACTGTTTTTTGAGATTTGCATGGGATAGTGAAGGGAGGAAACCTGCAGTAATTTCCAAGTGCTTTATTAGCTGTTCTTACTGTATCATATAATGCAAGAAGCACTAATTATCAGTCATATCAATTTGATATGAAGAATAAAACTCTGGGCAAAGTTTAATTCTCTTTGTAGTCAATATGAGGGAAAAATGTGAGCTAAAAATCTTGGTGTTCTCTAGCGTTGCTATATGCGAAAAGCAGAGATATCTTATGGAATTATATGGAGCAGTGCTTGACAATTCCTAATGCATATTTTAATGCAATAAAAAATAAGGTAGTAAATTTAAATAACTAAAGTTTAAACAAAATATTTTATAATAATTACATCCACTGTAATTGTGAACTCCGATATAGTCACAACTATTTAGCTAATAGAATTTATAATTGTAGTACTGAATCCATCTTTCATAAAGTAACATTACTGGTTACATGGTGTGTTTTAGGAATATGAAGCTTAAACTGTAAATGTAATTTGTTTATTGTTGTCCATTTCTGCTATTTTTGCTATCAATGGTGAATACTTGTTATAGAAGTCTGTTTCTATCAGAGCTTCTTAAAACCAATGTAAAAGAGCTTGCAGACACTTGGAACTTAAGGAATATTTGCTAAGACTAACTGATACTCTTTAATTTAGACTCAAAAGGGAATGGAAAGTTATAGGCATTATTTAGTCTAATAACAAATTTGAGCAATTGTATATGGAAGGGTTTTGTTGCTTTATTTGCTGTCTCAGCAGTTAAACAGATGTGAATATTCCTCTTTTCCACATTGCAAAGGATTTTGATGAGACGCAATCAAGTGCCTTTTTTGCCTAATAATAATGTTAGTCTCATGGTGTCAATTTGAAATATGATATTTTCAGGAATTTTTCTTTCTGTGCTTATTCTGTTAATGTTAGCTCAAGTGAGTTAGATAAGGAACAGAATATGAATGTGAATTGTTCTCTGTGTGTTACATGCATTTTGCCGTATGCTCATACATATGAGGTATATTACACATGTATGGCTTAGAGAAAAGTAAATCCACTATAATACAGATGAACTCAAGTTTTGCAAGCATGAAAGAAATGTCTACTTAAAGCAAAACAGAGATTGAAAATTAATTTAGTATTTTTAAGTAACACACTTCAGCTCAAGGTACATGCTATATGATAAAATAGTTTAAAGTTTATCTTGTTTGCAAGATTAATATATTGATTTTCACTTGACAACTTTGAGTATTAGAACCTTGCATACAGGCATTTTCACTTTGAGAATCTAGGTACTTCAGCAGGTACATGTAACTGATAAATCTTTTTGTAGTTGTCAAAACAACTTTGTACTTTTTCTTTTACAACTAAAAGCACTTTGACAGTCTGAAACCTGGTATATCAATAGGGAAAGCAAACAGACTATTAATTTTAGTACCACATTTCACTGAGTTTTGACATTTTTGAAATATATCACTTCAAAACACTGAGACACAGATGATTAAAGGTTGTTACTGGCAAAAATGTTGTTGGTTATCTGTGTTACTGATATCACTCAGTGACATCTTTGCATACTGGTTGAGTCTTGTTTGAAAATCAGGGTATTTTGACCATATGGACTATATCTGCATATCTCATTGCAGTCTATGCACTAGTTTCTATGCCTTGAAGGGCTTTCCCCCCACTCCTCCCTCAAAAAGAAGGCAACAAAAAAACTGAAGCTAACCTAGAGTTTGCTTGGTGACTGCCATCTACCTGTTAGTTCTCAGTTTTGTTGATGTGTGTAACAGCATTGTCCTGATGTCTGAAGTCATTCACAATTAGTTTGAACTAGAGATGCTGCCAGGGTAGGACTGGTTTAGAAAGATAAAACAGGCTTACAACAATCTGATGTTTGTTTTTCAGTCTGGAGAAATTGTGGTGTGTTAGTCCATAGCATGCACTGTAGTCTGAAACGGGATCTTTGCAAAAGCACTGTGTGGAACGGGTTTCCCCAGTGCAGTCATAATGGCTTTTGGGTTTTGATTGTTTCTGTGTTCAAGTGGATAATTTTCTCCTTTTAAGCTGTTGAGAAATCACAGGCATTACTGAGGATGTCATTTCAGACACCAAAACTAAATAGAAATATACAGTTGTCCTTGTAAAGTTTCACAGCTGATTCAAGAGCACTCTCCGATGTGGTCTTGCAGAAAATACTCAAAAAATAATGGCATAAGCATGGCTTTTAATAGCATTGTTAATACGGAGCTCAATACATTAAGATAACATAAGTACTCTGCATTTTCTGCTGGAGAAAGAAACAAACAAGCATAAAGTGAGCATAAGAGTTGTCTGACTTGAATTTGAGGTGCTAAGGAGAAGGGTGTGCTCTGTGTGGAGTCTGGATACTCTGTCACAGGGACAACTTCTTAACTTGTATGCATATAATATGGTTTTGCTCATTGTGTGTGCTTGGATTAGTTAACCTGGGACAGTTTAGGTCTTTGTCAAATTTCCCTTGAAAAATGAATCATCCTAGGCTTTTCTAGAGTAAAGTTTGGCCTTACTGTTGATTCTGTTCACATATGAATGTGTATCTGAAAACCTTTCCAAGTGGTAATGAAAATATATTCACCTATTTTTTAAGAATTTATTTTAAATTTTTGATATACTTTAGTATTTTTGTGAAATGTTGGAGCCTTTTAGCTGAAGTATTATGAAACAGTAAAATCTGTGTATTTATTACATTTTCTCTTTCAGTTTTTGTAACTCCAAGCCTTCTGTGCAGTATATAAATTGTTCAGCATGCACTGTGGTTTAGAAAAAAAACTAATTCAGGGAAAATGACTACTCAGGGTTGAATACATACACTTGTTTTATGAGATCAGTAATCAGTCTGAAGCTGAAGCTCTCAATATGTAGAATGTATTTAGGGCAAGTTTATTTATCCACCTTTCTTTCCTGTTTACTTATCAGCACTGGTGAGTAACATCCATGCCCATTTGTCTTCTTACTATCTGTTCGTACAATAGACAGAAAACCCCAGAAATAGAATAGAAGAATGATTGATTGTGGGATGGAGCTATAGTCTGACTCATTCCATATAAACTAATAACACAAATATTAATGGACACACATTTCACATGAGCTTGATTTCTTTTTTCACCATGGTTGTTTGGACTCCTGAGACTTGTCCTAACAATAGTTTTGGGCATAATCAATATTATTTTTATTGCTTTTGCAAAGCGAATTTGTAAATTCTGTGAGATGGGGATTGTGGACATGAGTTGCATTAATTGTTTTCCTGCCAAACTCTTGGCAGCCCAATAGGATGGCTTTAAATTAATCCTATTTCTTAGCTGTGGGCATCTAGGTCTAGAGGTGTGTCCTTAGCAGTGCTGCCCATCAGTTGTCATTCTTAATTTACTTATGTTCTCCTTTTAACAACTCAAAAGTTGAAGTATGCCAGCAGTCTGTATGTTGACTTGGTTATAGAATTTCATGATAACTGCCTGTCCAGGAAGCATTATTTAATGGGTGGTGGTGAAAGTCAGGGCTGATACAGGCTTGTCTTACTAGAAATTGAAAGATGTGCTCAGTGAAAAAGGGAAAGCAGTTACATACCATGATGCTTTTTCAGGTGCCAAAATTTACTCACATGAAACTGAAAAATGCTTTTCATCTGTCTGTGGTTAATTGATTGGAAGTTCCCATACTCTTGTATCTCTAGATGAGTGCCCATCCCATTCTTGGAATCACAAATCAGACATTAGTAAAACTTCTAAGTCACTTAACACTTGAGTACTGTATTGAGTTTCTAATCAAAATGTGTGTTTGAATGTGTTTCTCATAGAGGAAATATTTCTAGATTTAAGTTGCATAAACATCAAGCCCTGCTGCTGAACAATGGAATGATGGTACATTGAGGTCCTGGTATTGGGCCTTTTTCATTTCGTTTTCATTTCACTTACCACGTATTTATTGTCTGTATAGAAGTCCTTGAAAGGATGTCCATTTACATGGAGGAAAAGGATTATTTGTGAAACAGATGCTGTGTGCCTGTAACTTCTTGTGGGGGTGAAAATGAAGTGCCTAAGAAATCTGTACTTAGTTGAAAAAATGCTGGAATTTAAGATGCCTCCTAACATTATACATAACACAAAAGCAAATTTCCCAATACTGGAGTCAGTAACACTACCACCAATGAAGATTAGCTGAGGCTTTACCAGATTATATACTCAAACTCTAAGAGGATTTGTCAGTGGGGAATGGGGAGTTGTGGTTTTGGTTTTTTAAAATTTTTATAAACTAGATGAAGATGAGGTAAAGTTTACCTATGGAGAATAAATATGTTGAACCAAGAGGAGTTGGAAATGTGCAAAATATTCCTTTTGTAAACTATTATTATTATTTCTCAGAGATGAGCCTTCTAAGTGTAGCTACTTCCCAGAGTACTGATTCTGTTGTTTCCACTGTTGCCTTAATATCCATTCCTTTGATGTTGCAATGAGATTTTATTTTTCTTCTCTCAGCAAAGTCATTTGTATGTACCAGAGTTTCAACTCAAGAGACAACCAACCAATATTTTCCTAGCACATAAGGATGTAACTATACATTTAAATTTATTGTAAAACATTATGCTCATCTGTAATTATATTACTTTAAAATAAAGCCTTCATCTTCTCTAAGATCTTTTGATGTCCCTTGCCTGCTGACTCTTTTTTCTTGTTCCCACTTACGTTAATGTGAAGAGACAGTTGAGTAAAAGCACAATGAACTTCAAAACCTAGTAATTGTTTTTCAGAAAGAATGAAACTTGTGAATTAGATATGGATTGTAAAAGAACACCAGAGCTGATTAGTGTTCGTTCGGTTTGCCTGCTGGACCGTTCTGACACCTGTCTTCCCGCTTTCCCCATAAATGCCATTGCTGATCCCTCTATACTGCCAGTCACATGGCAGCCAGGGAGAACTTGTGGGTGGGAGTTAAAAGACTCCCAGTGAACCTTGTCAGGCTTAGCAATTCATGAAACTCGACATAAAAGGCAACGTTAAACAAAGATGAGTTGAATCCATTTACATGCAAACTGTAGTTATCTGTATGAAAAAAGCCAGGAAAGGGGGAATGTTGAAGGGGTTACTATTTCTTTCTTCCCTTTAGGATGTGTAGATAATGAGTTGTGTAAGGCTTAGAAAGGGAAAAATAAGCCAACTTTCAAGGCATTGAAAAATTGCTTTTTAGGAAAAATCCTTTTCATCCTAACCATCTGGTTGCATCTTGTTTACAGCACAGTGTGCCAGTTTGTGCTTATTAATCATGCTTACACAAGTATCTTAATTACTCCCCATGTAGCTGCTCTGTTTTGAACTGAGAAGTTGACCTTTCTCTTTTTATTCCTTTAAACCATTAATCATACATAATCAACGCCAATGGGGCAGAGCCATGGAGAAGGCTACCCAGATTCCAAAAGCACATGCTAGTCCTGAGAAACCATGTAGACAGGAGTGACTTGCACTGCTATCAGTCAGGCATATCTTAATTAATGACTGCTTTGTCAGTGTGCATACTTACATGACTGTAACCCAATTCTGTTCCCTGCTTTTGCTTCTGTTGAGATAATAGTGCCTTATGATACTGGAGATCATTTAAAAAAATATCTGTATATAAAAAAACTTTCAGAGACATCATGGAAATGAAAGGGATCTGCTTCTCTTGTCTATATGCTCTTATTGCTTCTGTAATTAAAATTTAGAGAGGATGGCCAGGAAATGCTCCAGGTTCTAGATTCTTCTGGAATAAATAAGTTGGAAGAAGATGAATTTTTCCAAAATAACTGGAGTAATAAATGTATTCCTCTTCTCCCCTGACTTCTCTTCTAAAAAAAAAAGGCAGTGGGAGAGGGAAAAATTGTTTTGAAAAAGCATGGATTTGAGAAGACAGAAAAGTGGAATTTCAGAAACAGCACTTTGGTTTCTGGTGTACTGGGCAGGCTGTACTATGCAAAAGTAATTTAGCCTGCCCTGAAACTCTTCAGCGTGATGAAAATTTTATCAGTAGTGTAAAAAAGACAACTATCCAGCCTACTCATTTAGTCAGCTTATATGTTTATACACAAGGAAGAAAAAAAAAGGATTTGCAAATGTGACTTGCGTTTTTTCTCTACTGCTTTTGTTTTTCTGTTTCTTTTAGCAATAAATAGTGTATTTAGAATTTATGCTGTCTAATCTCAGTTCCACTGGAGATGCGATTTTCGCTTCCAGGATTTTAACTACAGTTAAGGCTGTCTTAAAAGCCTTATGAGCCACTATCATAATAAGCAATTTATTTGTTTTTATTGCCAACATGGAAAAAAATATTTCCCAACAAACCACTACAGGAACAGAAAAATATTAAAAACCTGTATAAAAAAACTTGTGTCATGAAAATTATTAATATTTAATTCAGGTAAAAGCTTTGCCATTCCACATGTAGAATGCACCACTGTGTCTTCTTGTGTTTAAAAAATACTTATTCATGAACAGAGTATATGGTGTGCAAGCAGAACTGTTTCATCCAGTCTAGTGAGCAATTGTGCTATTTTCCATTGGACTATTTCTTTTATTTGAGCTGAAAATTTTTTTCAGCCTTTTTGCTGAAAAAATGTTGGGTGTTTTGATGTCCTTGCACTTTGGCTATTTCCTAGAAGGTTCCTTGAATGTTGTTAAACAGTCTAGCACAAACAAAAATTTATTCAGAGAAAATTATTTTGAGAATCTAAAAGGAAACACTTAGATTTTGAATAGGGGAACTCTTGCTGGCCTCACACTTTAGGTTTATATCCCTTCCCATGTGGACAGCTAAAGATTATTTCCAAGTACAGACTGTAGGTCCTGTAAAACAGAAAAATGTTGCTGGTGAGATGCAGTAGTGACAAAACATGGTGACACAGCAGGGTGAATGGGAGTAACAGGCCCTGAGCAGGGCCAGGCTGGGCTGTGCTGCTCAGGCTGCAGGGTGACCCCAGCCTCCCACTGCCATAGAGGAGCCATGGGCAGCTCCTGCCTGCTGATTACACCAGCTGTGTGGCCTTGCCTTTATCTAGGGCTGCAGCAACAAGCTCTCATGCAAACATCCTTTTATTTTGCAGTAGAAATGAAACATAGAGTTGTTTCCATTGAGGAAAATGTGGTAAAGGGTGAAATGAGCAAAATGGTGCAGCCTTTCTAAGGATGGCTCTGCACAGTGGTCTGTGCCCTCACTGGAGGCCCCATGCCGTGCTGCACAGCTTGGGGTTCCCAGTAGCTGAAGGGATGTAAGATTATCTGTATGATCCTAGTTTAACCCTTACAGTGTTAGCTCCCATAACTAGTGCACTGCTGCACAGCGTCCAAATGCTTTTCTTTCTGGGATTCTACTGCGCCAAGGCCTCCTGGTGCAACATGCAAAGCTCTTGACTGCCCAAACTAGCTCACCGCTGTTTCCTTCCTGCATGGTTCTGTTCTGCGGCCTGCTGTTTTCTAATTATATTGTATCTCTGTTTTCTTTGAACGTTTAAACTGTGACTCGATGGACTGAGTCAGAAGATTCTGTGCTGGAGGCGTGCATCTTGAAGTGTTTCTTTTACCACAGTGCTTGCAAAGGCATTGTGTTGAGGAGATAAATGATGAGAGTTGCTTGCCTGTGTAAGGAGCAGTCAGAATGACAATGTAGAGAGAGACCAATGGTGTGGCAGAAAAGTTTCCTTTCACCAGAAGCAGATTTTAATACCTGAGTATTTTTCTAGTAGAAGCTCTGTTTCAGAAATTTGCATTGGTTCATTTGCCTGTTGAGGGATTTTAATTTCACATTGGCTGAAATGATGAAGTTATTCAGAAGGAATTTCCATGATTTATATGAATGAAGAGAACATGGAAACAGTTGTTCCCATCAATGACAGTTAAAATGTTATGACCTACTGTACCTCTCATTTTACATCTTCATTCAGCCTTGTTCTTCTGCTATATAGCTGATAACTTTGTTATTAGATCATCATGTACTTTACTGTTTCTCGTCCTCCAGATTATTTTATAGCCTAACATTGGAAATCTGTCTCCATAATCAGGAGTAGAGTTGTTCCCTGAATAAATGCCACCATTTCATCCCACATACTTCTAAGGGAAACATTTTGTTTCTAGTCACTTGTATCATTGAAGACAGCAGTGCTTTAATGCCCTCTTTCCTCTTTAATGAGTTTTAATCATTGCTTTTACTTCATGTTTACATTTGGCTTTCTACTTAAATAGTTCATTCTTTAATTCTAGTGTCAAGTCCTGGGAAATGTTTGGTATTTTGCCCTCTTGAAATTGAAATAAATACATGACTATCTCAAGTGAATTTTAATTGTCTTTTGTAAAGCTTTTCATTAATGTGTTTGATGTTATGAGTCCACAGCAGATCTAAAAGTGGAAAATGCTTATGTGAAACCAATTATAGAACTGTAATTAATTATAAACACGTTGATAAGAACAAAATAATCCAGGGATATGCTATTTGTTGGAACACAGGCTGCTGAAAAGTGGAAATGCTCTCAATTTCAAATTCTTGGGACTGTGCATCTGTGGTGACTGTACAACTGTAGTGACAAGCAGTTGTCATCTTCTGTAAGTGAGCACAAGGATGTGCTTCACCTGGAAAGTGGTGTGGGTTTTACCTCCTTCTGCCAAATACAACCATTTGGATATTCATCCTATGGAAAAAAGTGACCCTCAGCTTTATGCAGAAGGTTAGCTTTACCATTGTGAAAGTGTCTGTTGTTTTGGTGGAGGAAGAATAAACAGAGCAAATTTTCTATTAATGTTTAAAGATTTATTTTAGAGTTAGTTAACTGAACTGTCTGTTTCTGTGTTAAATTTTAAGTTTGATATAAACAGGGAGCTTCACCTATGAAAGCTGGGTTGCCTGTACATGCTGTTGCCTCAGAAAGAGATGCTTAAGCCTGAATTCTATAAAACTCACAGATACAAACTTGGGAAGGTGATGTTTTAGGTATCATTTTCTTGGCAGCAGTATTCATTGAAAATATTTCCTCTATCAATTCTGTTTGTTTCCCCTTTTGTCACCTCCTTAGCTGTCCAAGCATATCTGACCAGCAGTGTGCTGTACAAACTGGCCTGAAAACAACTGGAAGGATGTGGAAAGATGGGAATGCCTTAAACTGGAGTCATGGCTGAGAACAGCATGCCTGCAAGCTGCAGCCTCAGTTTTGGGGGTTTCTTATTCTGTTGGTGGGGTAGAAAGACAGAGATGTGTTGCATGTTTTAGAGTTTTTTTTCTTCCCAGCTCTTTTGGGCTTTGTGGTAGAAGTAGCCTTTTGACTGTTTAGTCCCCTTAGTTTTTGTTTTTCCCATATTGCCCAGAAATCCTCATTATAAGCTTCATTTGTGTATCCATTTATGTAATACCTGTAGTGAGGGATGGACAAAGGAATAGTGTGTTAGAATGGAATGCAGGATGTTTTGTATAATTATGTTATGTTTGGAAAATATTGTTTAAAGGCTAGCCTAAGAAATTATTAGTAAAAGAAAAAAAATGGATGAAAATATTTTAATGGCATAAAGGAGTTGCACTATAGCTAGCATTTCATATTGTGTGTTGAGATATGGATCGATATTAGAATCGATTCCAAATTCTTCATAGTCACAATGCTCTGTTAAGTAAAAGCCCGTTTTCATATGTTGTTTTGCATTCCTGTGTTACTTTCCACCAATAAGGTCAGTAACACATTGGGGCTGGGAAGAAAACCCTTACAGTTGAAATATGTACAAATCTTTTAAGTAATTGTGGGCATGATGAAAGAGCTATTGTATCAGGTACTCTAATGACCTCCTTTTATATTTTGCTTTCTCTTTCTCCTTTTACCATTCAGGTATTAACTTGTTCATGATATGTATATTGTATTTTTGCCTAGTAGTTGTATATATGTCTTTGAATATGTCAGGAATTATTCCTCTCAGAAATAAGAAGAAAAACAAAACCAGCCCCAAAATCCTTACATGACTTCTAAATAAGGGATTATAAATATTTGCAGAGTCTATCAGTCCTTGATAATATGCTGTTGGCTAGATTATAATCACCTGAGTTTCTTATTGCCTCACTTCCAGTTGTGTTGTGATTTCTCTAAGCACACCATACTGGTTCCTTCCTTTATAATATAATATTAATTTGAAAAAAAGTTCACTATGTTTTGAACAAATTGTTAACATTGCAGAGTAGAATGAATACAAGAGGTCAAACTAATGCTATCCTTTATGAATGTGAAGCTGAATGTAAATCATGCAGTTATACCTGTTTATATCCTCTGAATCATTTTTTGGATTATCTCAAATGTTGATCTGTCCTTGACATCACTTTGGAGCCAGAGCTAAACCCGTGGAGATGATAGTATTAGTACAGTGTCAGTTTTGTCATTTGGAAGCCTTCCTCAGTCAAATTGCAGCCTGAAGACAGTCCAATATAACTGTACACAGATGTCTTTTAAAATTGGCTTTACCCTTCAAAGATGACTGAAGGATAACAGAAAAATATTTTTTTAAATTCAAAAATCAATTTAGATATTGATATATTTTTAAGAACAGTTTGAAAGTATAGACTATAGTAGCAAAGTTCTTCTGTGGTTGTCAGTCTCAGCACTGTTCCTATTTCTCTCTCCTTTACATTATGATAGCTAATTTAAATATTGCCAATGAAAATATCTTGTTAGTATGCACTTGATAGCATAATTAAGCAGCACAACATTTTAAAAATAAAATATAACCACTTTTTCACTTAGGATCACTTAACATCAAACAGCATTTCATTAATTAAGAGTGTCTGCTTCTAGAATTAGGAGAATGTTCTCTTCTTGATAAAGTAGTACTACTATGTAATTTTCTGATAGTGAAAAAATTTCTGCAGTGGAAAAATTGTGATAATGATTCAGGAGAATGAAAACAGTTGTATAGCTATACCTAGTTTTAGCATTAATTTTTGAAAATCTGAAGCATACTTTGTACCAAAACTACATCCTGTAGTTTTTTTTTTTTGGCTATCGGATAATTGTTATTCTGGATCTTGAAATTTTTAATTTAACATGAGAATGCTTTCTTTTCTGTTCTCATTCCCTTGCTCCCCTCTCCCCAGTTTATTTAGTGACCTTTTTAAAGATGAAATTATCAGAAATAGTTACTGTACAGCTAGCTCTTTAACTGGCTGTATTTAATGGCAATATTTTTGCTGTGATAAATACAGTAAGGTCAAGTTGCTGTATGGGGAAACCTGCTTTCCTCCAGTCTCCTTATCATGCCTCCACCTAGGGAACTGGGTGATATAATTTGATGATGTATTGAGTGAAATGTATAGTGGATTCATAAAACTATGTTTCAATGATAAAATATGCATTCATTCTTATGACCAGCACCAGATGGACTTTTATATTTCTGTTCCCAGTTGTACTGAACAACATCATCATGCTGATTGACTGTGCAAGTGCCAAAGCAAAACTTCTCAAAGCTTTGGAAGAAACTCTACCATATTTTGTATCGTTTTCTGCTTTTAAGCAAACCAAAAAGGAATGATTGTTTCTTACTGCCAAGGGTATTTGCATTAAACAGAAGAATTAAGATGAGGAAGGAGGGGTAGGAAGGAACAAGATAATTTTGGCATGATAATATTGAGATGTGTTATTTCCGATTAAAAGTCTCAGAAAACAATTCTTGTTTAGATCCTTGCTAAGCTCAGAAATCTCAGTGCATGAAATGAGTGCCTTTGTTCTACTATGGCCTGCAGAGGATGAAAGGGGATATAGAGCGTTAGCATTTAAAACTTCCCATTTGCTACAGCATAGAAACTAGTCAAGTTTAATGGTAAAAGTCTTAGTTGCGCTATTCTGTGGCTTCAGTTCTTCGTTTTATTCCATCTAACAACACAGCAAAAAAGGCCACACGTATTAATCTAGAAGGTAATTAATATAATCAGTCACTACTGATGTATTGTTGACTCTGCAAAATCTGTGAGAAGGTTTAGCATGCAGACAGCACGATTTGCTTTAGTTAAGCCATGCAATGCCTGGTACTTGCACTGTTATTTTTTGCTAAATTCTTTGCTGAATACAAACCACTGTTATAAAATCAAAGCACAAAAAAAAAATAGCTATATGCTTGGACTTCTCTTTGCTCTGCATAGCCTTTCTGGAAATCCTTAATTTGAAATGACCTTGCCTATTGCTGGCTCTAAATTGTGCCTCCATGAGCTCTTCAGTTGAAGATACATTCAGATAGATCAGCAGTACTATTTTGTCCTCTACTATTTGAGGATATCTGTTCTTGCTTCCCACTGTCCCCACTGAAAGCCAAGACTACACTGTGGACCATGGCACAGAGTGGGAGGAGAGCAAATAGAGAATGGGACTAGGCAGAACTATGGTTCTGATTCTAGCTCATTAATTCATTGTAGGTTTTTATATTTCTTTGCAGCAGTGCTTCTGTAGTTTGGCTTCCCTTTGTTGTGCTGAGTATTTAGCTGTACTTTTATGGGTTTGCCTTTGGGAATAAGAATCATTAAAGCAGAGACCTCCAAAAATGACTAACCCTAGGGTTCTCTTCCAAAGATATTTTTTATTTGCTTGCTTTTGTGTTAATGGGAGTTGTTTTGGTTTTTTCCTTGAACTTGTAAAATATTTAGGTTATTTTAAAATAGACATTGGTCGTACTAAATGTTTACTTAATGTTCTAAAACTCGTAGTAGCTGTGGCTTTCGTTTTGTCATTGAAAGTCTATGGCAGCCGTTGACTTTATTAAGAGCAGAAAAATGATATGTTACAGAGCCATTTCACCTCTATGCTGTCTCCTCTAATACATATATCTATGGAATTGTGGTAATTAAAGGCTCTTTATGTTTTATGATTTCAGTTGCATGAGTTGAGTCTTAGCCTAATTGTTTAATGAACAGCTGGAAAGTTTTCTTGATCTTAAGCCATTACTGTAGGCTGACCTAATTTTGAGTCTAAGCAGAAAGACCAGTTCACGTTCTGTTTTGTGTAGTTGACACTTCAGAAGTATGTGGCAGAAATATATGGTACAGGGCTGCCCTACTACTGCTATGCCTGTCCTGAGAACAGAAAGCAATGCTTTTTTTATTGTTGAGTAATGTCATTTACTGTTCCCCCAGCTGGAGTCTCTTCTATGTCAGAAGGAGCAATCCACCTGCATTTAATTGATGCTGTGTTTTCAGCTCTTGCTGGAAGTAGCCATCTCCTCATATTCAAGAAAAGAACAAGCTTGAGTAGTACTTAGTGAGAAATAAAATCCATGTCAAATTTATGTGAGTTGGTATAATGATAAAACAATTTCTTTTTTAATGAGTTGCTTGTAAAATGATGAGTTTGCTTTTTAACATGCAGAATTTTGAAGCATCAGCTCTAAAGCAAGAATTGATCTGTTCTGAAAAACATCTTTGAACATCTCTGGGTTCTTAAAATAAGACATTGTTGAAAATAGTCTTATTTTTTTTCTGAATGAAAATAGGAACTTGCATAGACTTCTGGTAGAGAAATCTGAAATTCTGTATTTTGGTCGTATTATGCATATGCTTTCTGCTTTTTTCTTCTACACAATACATTATTCAGTACATAGTTATCTACAACATTCTTGTAACTGAGATGACTTCAGAGAGTTTGGAGTACTGGCTGTTACTTAATGGGTGGGACAATTCTTAAGTGGGCTATTTTCTTGTGATTGCAAATGCTTCCTATTTGGCAGTGCTAGCTTAGTTCTTTGCTCCCTAGGAAGCAGTTTTCTCCTTTGATGTGCTTGCCTAATAAACAGTTGTATTAAATGGCACATGATGGTTTCTGCTTGGAGTTCAGGTCATGTTTTAGTGTCCATGGTCCAGTTCCCAGGCTGTGGGTGCTGTGTAAGGAATAACCTGACTCTTCCTCTTTACACAGTGCTGATGTGGCAGCCCTGCTTCCTTCTCAGCTTTGCTCCATGGTGGGACTGCTGGGGTCCTACAGCTCCTGAATTCTCTACCTCTCACCTCTAAAAAAGGTTTAAAAGGTGTTTCTTTTCTCATGGGTTTTGCCCATTCATAAATGCTACAATATGTGACTTTCAGGTTCAAGGAGATTGACCCTTCCCTGTCTGAACCAATTATGTGAATGCAAGTAATTTTTGCTCTGGGTGGGCATTCAGCTTCTCTGGGACTGACTGCTTTTATGTAAATGTTTAGACAATCTGTAAAGATTTTTTTGTTATGTCAAAGATTTGAGTTCTGATGACATCATTGAGTTGGGTAGTCTGGGACTATTCAGATATAGTTTGGCAGTTTATCATGATGCAGTGCTTGAAAGAGTTAGTACTTGGCTTCAGAGGAACCCACCTGAGCTTTATTAAAAAAAGTAAATATATATATATCCCAAATCCTCACTTGAGGCATGCTGATTTAGGTTTCAAGAAGTTCACTAGGCCCTAGTTACTCGTGTTGTCTCTGAACTCTTCCCATGGATATGTGAAGAGAGGATATTATATGTATGGCACCTTGTATAAAGTACATACCTGGAGTAAAATATAAAAGCTGAGTTTTCTTTTTACAAGTTCATTCCTTTGCTTTATTCTCTTAAAATGAATTTTCCAAGCCCCATAATTGCTTAGCTGAGTTATATGATGAAGAATAATGAAAAGTTGAAATGATCATATATGCTGTCACAGTAAAGTGGAGGTTGCTTTTAATATTCTGTTAATCCATAATTCAGTTATTTGGAATACCTCCCATTTACAAGGGAGATATCCTCCCATATTCTCCTTTGATGTACAGAGTGTGATTGTAAGTTTATTTTTCTAGTAGTATTAATAAATATTTGCTTGACATTTAATCTCATTGATTTTAATCAATTCTTAGTAGTTGTGATAACTGAAGTTACAAAGTCAAAATAACTTCCTTTCTGTATAAAAACAGGAATGCTGATTTGTTTCATTTGTATATGTTTTAAAGATACTATGTCATGTCATTTATTTCATGTGACTTAATCATTAGAGAAGATTAAAGGTGGCTTATTTCTTAGACATATGCTTAACAAAGAAGGATTTTACAAACATCTGTGCAAAAACATACAACATCTTCCTGCTTTCTTATCAGTAAATGCAGCTGTTCCTGTTTTTAAAAATCAGATGTGTGATAATGTGGAGTAGCAATGTTTGAAGGCTTCATTTTCTGATATCTAAGACATGTTTCTTTTTCCTGAGCTTGGACAGGTATAAATAAGAAAGATAAATTTACAGCAAATGTTGATATTTTTTTCCATTTCCCCCGGCCCCTGACACTATCAGAAACTGTTGCCAATGTCATGTGCTAAGTGAATTGAGGGTTCTTATCACAAGTATGCTGGGTTAAGGATAATTAGTCTATACACTGAATAGTGATAAATTATGCACAATAATACAGCTTTTATATTACTTAAAATTTCTGTCTAATTTATAAATTTAAAAGAGGTTGTTGATAAAAGAAAGTGAGTAACTTATGTTCTTTGCACAAGGGACACTCAAAAAATCGAAACCCAAGTTGTCTTCTAGTAGTTTTGTTCTGGGTTTAAAAGTATGGTTTGCTGTTTGTACTGACAGATCCATACAAGTGAATTGGAAAACATAGTTTTTGAGATAAATAGATGTGCAAATCTGTTTGTAAGTCATTAAGTTACTACTTTCAGTAGCTAAATGGCAATTCTACACTGTCATTTTTACAGCTTATTTCACTTTTGCTTTGTTTCTTTCTTTTGGAGTGCAGTGGGGTGATATGCCCATTAGTCTTTCAGAATGGGCAAAAGTAGTCAAGCAAAAGAGCCACAAACCATGTTTCATGGCAATTCCTCTCTGGCCAAAACCCCATAAAAAAACCTACAAATGGTCAGCTTTTCATCTAGAAACCCTCCCATATGTGTTGGTTGTAGAATGTTATGGGTAAAATGTAGTAGGGTATCTTAATAGAAGGGCAAAATCTTAACTGAGTTGTGTGTTCTTCATCACCATACCCATGAGTACTTTTATTGTATGATTTTCTTCATTTTAAACTTAGAACTTCATAAATTTTTTGAGGATCATAGATAAGCAGTGCTTTTTAGAGCCACTCTTTTCTCGGGCATATTGAGATGTTGAATCACTTCTGTTGTGTTAATGAGAGTCTATCTTCATGGCTTCTGGATTCCTTTATTTGTTTATTGCTTAGGTCTCTTACTGAAGTCTCAGGTAAATCTGATCCTGCTTAGGTGAGATCTGGTTGGATCACACCTGGGAATTTGTCACCTGTCTCTAAATGGCCAATAAATTTTTCACAATCAGAGGGTGTTATAAGGAAATCTGGGAAATCGCAAACAGAAAACTGAGAAAATGTGTGCGCGCTTTTTTTCTTTTTGAAAAGAAAATGCTTCACAGGCTTTGTTTTACTAGTTGTAAACATCTTTAAATAGCTGTTGCCAAATCATAGATAGATAATCTTAGTGGAGGGGAAGTTTGTTTTAGTCCGAGTTGGTTAGAAAATTGAGTTAAACTGAATCGGTTTGCATTGTCTTCAGATGAAGTAAGAATGTAAGTACAGATGTTTGATTATTCTAGATAAATGGATGCAAAACCTCATGTAATTTTAGTGGTGTAGTAATGAGACTTTTGTATAAGCTCAGTCTTTTTCTTCAGCCACTGAAATTACTATTTAGAAAACTTTGGGTATTCTAGCAACAAACAGTAACTACCACATCCTGCAATTGCAGGAAGTCTGTTTTATGAATATGGTGATACTAATCACAAGATGTAACATATTCTTCTTGCTTCCTTCTAGGATACTTTCTATTATCTCCTTTATTATTTCTTGTAGGAGCTCATTTTTTTTATTTTATATTGTGGAAAAACGATGTCTTACTCTGGTGATTCACCTTGAGGTTTGATGAGAAGCAGGCTGGCTGCTTCTTTTCTGTCACCCATAAATTCTTGCTTTACAAAAGTCTGCTTGGTACTGTGGGTCCGAAATCAGGGCCAAAATGAAAAAGTGAATTAGAAGACAAAGATTTCTGATTTTAGCAGCTTTCTGACTGCTATGTCAGATTTAATCAGTATTAACATATTACTGAAAGACTGGATTTGCCTTCCTATTCCCCAAAACAGATTTAACTCTTGGTTGTGTAGCTGAAGTTCAGTGTACGACAGTGAAGACACTTTTCTTCTAGACTTCATATTTGCTATAATCAGATTTTTCAATACTTCTATTATTCTTTTCAATAGAAAAGAAAGAAATTTTCTGTTTTGCTTAATCTTGGGTTATTTAGAGGCAGGTGTATTTTCATGGTTTGCATAGAACTTAGTCCTGTAACCCAGATGAAAATTATAGCTGGAGGAGCTGTATTTCAGATTTTCCTTTAGAGTAGGGTGTTTTATGCAAAATTTTTAAAGCTGGATATAAAATGGCATAAGTCAACCTGAGACTCTAAGGAAATGTTCAGTTTTTCCTGCAGGGAGAGAGGAGGAAGGCATATGCTTTTGTCAGCACCTGTAAACTGACAGCTAAATAAAAATAGAGTGACAATACATGTGCAAGAAGGGAGATGAAAATTGCCTCAGTCAAAATGTCTTTACAGCCAATTCTTGAGATACCTTTTTGTGAAAATTATGCAACATTGGAACAAGCTCCTCCTTCAGGAGCTAAAATGATTTGAATTACGGCTGAATCACTAAGATATGCAAAGAATAAAATTCGTTTAGATACAGGAAGCTAAATATTTGATAAGTCATGATTTGGTTATGCTTTCTAAGGCTTCCTATGTTGTTGGTTCATAAATAGTAATTCTAATACTGGATACTGTGATAATTATGGAGTTACTGAGGAGGCCTAAATTCCATTTTTTAGCAGTGTTTTCTATGGATATGTGTTGCCAGTACTATTATGTTTACTTATATCAGTTCATTTCAGAAGTCCTTGTTGTTTATCTTATTTTTATGAAGTAATTTTATTATTATTAATAAAAGTAATAGGAGATTTTGGCAACTGGATACACAACAGACGTGCTGTCTATTTTCTCTCTTCGTTTATTTTTCTCTTGTTAAAGTCATCAAAATGTTGACAGCTGCATAACTCTCTTTAAAGCTTTCATATCTTGACAGATATTACAGATATTTGTCATTTTACTTACAGTAAGTGACAGCTAAATTAGCTTTATGCTGTATTGGAGGATATCTCAGATGTAGTGAGTCCAGTCAAATTTATATTCCATTTCTTTAATGTGCAGCTGATTTTCGAGTGGTTATTAAAGAGTGAACAGTGAAGTGATACATGAAGAATGTGAAAATCTTGAGCTAGCAGATATTCAAGGTTAACAGACGAGAAATATGTTACCCTTTTATTACTTCTATCACATTGGATAGTCTAGTTTTTCCTTCATTTTCACTTCTTATTTCAGCTAGATGTGGGGTTGAAGATCTATACATTAATCCTGCTTTAATAGATACCCCCTTCCCAGCTGAGTATTTAAGGCTGCCGGGAGACCCTATAGGTGTTTGTAGGTCACAGTTGCAGATACTCAGTGGAGCAATGTTGGTTCAATATCACTGCACCTCCCCACTGTGTGTTTAGTTCAGTACAGTTCATTCGTTGTCTGACTGCCACATAGATGTATTTCAGAATATATATATACATTTCTGTTCAAAAGTTTGGGCCAGATTATGGATGGGAAGAGAACAAACAAAGCTACTGAATGGAAAAAATATCTTTTTGCTGTCAAGCAACTTATTCAGTAATGTCACTGTATTTTTTTTTTTGTGCCATGCATAAATACAAAGCACAATTAAGAAAATTGCAGTGGATCTTTACATTTTTAAACTGAGGATGTCTGCAAAAATGTACTTGACAGGAGGGGAAGATGAAGGAAAAAAAAAGGAAAAAACTTGTTGTCTTTTATCCAGATAGCTTAATTACACAATTGAGTGTTTTTCGCAGTTGTCTGTTTAAATTGCTGTCAGAAATGGAAAACTCCATAGTATGATATTTTCTCATTTTAGTATGTTCAATGTATTGCTAATGATAGCCAGACTTTCAAATTACTATAAATGTAAAAAGATGAGCTATACATGTTCAGTGTTTTAATCTACTCTTTTCTGATACTGCTGTCTTACTCCTGGGAATCCCTCTAGCCTTTGGACAATTGTTATTTGGAACAAACCATTATAAGATCAGCTTAATGTTGCTCAAATCAAAGTAGAGGAAGTGAGACGAGCCACCTGAATTGTAAGAAAATAAGTGAATTAACTGATTTTATGCAGTATACTTTAACTAACTCTTCTTAAAAACTTCAGAAATTTTGGAAGCCTGGAAAGTAGTATAATTGTCTTGATTTTTTTTTCCGGGGGTGTTTTAAGTCAGGTTTTGTTTATTTGTTTAAAGTTTTCTTTGGGGGGATTTTTTTTTTTAATTTTTAAAATTGTTTTTTGTAGGTGCAGCCTTCTCTGAAAATAATTTATGCTGAGATGGGCTGAAGTTTAAATTAAGCATAACAGCTTCTCCTAGAGGACCACCAAACCAGGGGCACTGTGTGAGTTTGTGTGTTAGGATGTGTACGTACCACTTCACATTCTGAGGAGAGCAAACCTTGGAGTGTTGAGTGAAAAATTATTTTTGGGGATTACTTTGGATACTGGCCTGAGTCAGGCACAGAGTTACATCTGTTCTAACTGCAACTGATGCTAAAACACCTACTGACCTCTCAGAAGAGAGGAAGGTTTACAGCAGTGTTACAGAGAATCATGGCTTAAGTGGAACATTGTCTTATGTTGTGTTTAAACATATTTTCTTTTCTTTCAGTATTACTGACATAGCAGATATGTGGCAGGGAGTAATATTTATTTGGTAGAGAATTTCTTGAGAAAGTCTCTAAAGTGGAAAAAGTGTGGCAAATTGCAGAAGCTCAAATAGAGCTTTCACATTCTCCGTGAAAAGAATGTTTACTTTATGAAAAAAAAAAGGCATAAGAATTTTGAAGTGATGAACATGTGCTGTAAAGGTTTATCTGCTTTACTTCACAGCACCAGAGCTGGGTATTTCACATATTCCTGAAGGCCGGTAAATGCAGCCAGTGATCCTAGCTGTCAGTACATTCTAGGATTTGATCAGTGTTTTCATTCTTGTTCTTGAATGAGAGATTTCCACAGTCCAGAAAAATTATATAGCTTGTATAGAGCTCTCTAAAACCATTAATTGGCCTATTCAGATTTTATCTGTAACTTTACTTTGTGTTGAGCACTATTTGTAGTGCTGTCATAAATTATACTGAAGCCCAGTTTCCTAGGCTTTAGTGATAGGATAAATATTCCCAGGAACAGGGAAGCTGAACGTGCTGATTGTTTAGCATGGGTTAAACACACCTCTCTGAAACACAACCATATTAATATTACATCTTTCAGATTTGTCAGGCACCTGAAGAGTGTAGTATTTCAGCACTGGTTTTATAGAAACTTGCTGCAGAACTGGACGGGATTAATAATGTATGAGATATATCACACTTAGCACAGTATTAAATTCTAGCAGTGCAAGGATGCAAACCAGTTCATAACCTTACAAGAACATTGTGCACTACTACAGTAATCTTGATAATAGTGTACAGTCAAATTAACAGTGAATAAATGCTGAACTCTGCTTTCTGTCAGAAGTGGTGCTCATGCACTCTCTTGTCAGTCTTTTGCACACTGTCCTGAGCAGCTCACCTGAAAAAAAAACATAAGATAAAAAGATGTAATGAATTATTCTGGCTGCATAACACATTGTAAAGAAGGTGCTAAGGATCTTAGTAAGGATGGGAAATTTTGCATGTTTCAGTTCTTAGGTGAGCAGCAGTGTGTTTGTATAAAACTGTAGAACTACTTCCCTCCAGAACATCTCTGTTTATCAAAATTATATTAGAATAGAAGGTTGGAATAAGGCAGTTGATTCAGTATAATCTTATTAGTCCAGATGTGACAGAAAGAGGAGGCAAGACCCTAGGGACAGACTTTATGGGCTACAGCTTTTACCCAAAAACACATATGGGAACTATCAATCAGTACATTTCCCTGTGCATGTTGTGCTGTCTCTCTAGTTTTACACTGCTTTATTGGAGATTTCTGTCACCATTTTTCAGTTGGGAGCATACTGTCAGTTCCCACCTTCTTTTATTCCAAGGGTTGCCAGCATCCCTTCTGAGGAACCCATATCACCTTCTTTTAAGGTGTTTGGTGATGCATTGGGAATAGATGACTCTCCTCTTTCTATATAAACTAACAGGTCTTCTGTCACTTCCAATTTAAACTCCTGGGGCATCAGAAACTGTTACTTTACATTTTCTTCCCTGGAAAACAAAACAAAAATGAATGAGACTCCTTCAAGCTGCAGTGGAATGAATTTTGAAATTTAGAACACATACTTTTTGCTGAATAAAAGGTTGTAATAAAAGACTTTGACCAATCCATCTGCTGTGCTTGAGAAGCAGGAGTTAAAGATTTAAAAAGCTTACTGTAGAGCCTGCATCATTACAATACTTCACCTTAGATAATTTTTTTTTTTGAGAGGACAGAGGAATCAACCCATAAGCACAGGGAACAGCACATTTATCTGTCCTAGTAGATGTACAGATATGGATAGCTTGTGCAACACACTTGTAGGAACATAAAATGTCTTCAAACTAGCCCTGCTTTGGCCTAGGAAAGCCCTGCCTATAAGGCTGGCTGAAGCAAGGACAAGATTTGTCTTTTTGGATATTCAAACTGAGGCCAAATGAACCAAATGCTGTAAAACCTTGGGTGTCCAGAAGACTGATGTGTATGGTTTTTCAATTCAGTCATTTCTGTAAGAAAATGTATTTGGTTTTGAAAAGTAGATCAGCCTTCTTGGAGTGGAAAAATGATTTGAATAATGTAATGATTGTCAAAAACTCTATCTATTTGTATCTAATTGCTGTCTCAAAGAGGAGGTTTGTGCTCCAGATTCCCAAGCTAGAACTGTATGAAAGGGACAAAGAGGTAAAATAGACTTCAAAACAGGAGAACCTTCTGTAGGGTGATTGAAAGGATTTTCTACTGTTTCCCTCTTGCAGTGCAAATTCAAAATTTAGAAGAAAGGTGTGTCCTCAAAGGTTTATATTGGGAAGAAAAAAAAAATGTTGGAGTACAAGTTTTAGCCTTCTGCATTTCCTCCTTAATCAAAATGCAGACAAAGCTAGTAAATGCTTGAAATATGGTTGTTAGAGGCTCATCTGAATTTTTACTAGGCATTATGAAATATTTGTTTTAACTTTGAAGAGTGCATCAATTAAAAAGAGATGGTGCATCAGAGAAATGTTTACAATAAACGCCAAATGACTGAGCTGGCCTCTTCTTATTGAAGTGCTAGTTCTGAGGCCAGGTTATAAAGTATTTTGATGAGGAAGTGGACAAAAAGAATTGTTTAATTCTTGCTGTCTTTACAAGTAAAAGACTTATTTGCAGGTAGTTGTTGCAGATCCCAATCAAGCTCAAAATAGTTTTAGGAAGCACTGTGTATACTAAAAATGTACCTTTCTGAAAGTGATGCATAATGGGAATGACAAAATCCAGGGAAGGTGTCACCATTTTCTATACGTGGAGAAAGTCGGTCAGTCATGGGTTTTCCCAGCATTTTGAAATGCTGCCTGGACCCTAGCTTGTGCTCCCAAACTGCCTCTCAGCAGCAAAAGAATAATGCATTTATTTTAAGAAATCAGTTTTTCTCTTTGTTTCTATTAATTCAAAACAGATCTGAATTTCACTGAGAGGAAAGGATATTTTTGTACACATATGCCCACACACGTGTAAATATATATGTATAAAATGGCAACGTTCATTTTTGTTCATCTCTATGGTTTGGAAACTTTTAATGAGTCCAACTATTCAATGAAATTGAGAAACTACTTAGAATAGTCTTGTTTACCAAAATTTACCTGTTTACCTGGTCTTGTCCCCAAAACACTTTTTTGTTTTTAAAGCTGTGGTAGCTTAGCAAGTCAAGTTGCTAAAAGATGTCTTTTTATACTGAAATAATGTTTGCTGAGACTAAATGCATGTGTTTGTATGGGGTTTTTTTTGTGTTAATGATGAGGTTTGGTTTTGAAACCAGTAACCAATGAGACCTCACTGATGTTCATACAGAGTGATTGCCCTTGATAGTTTTTCTCTGAAGCAGATCTGAAATGCAATTGAGATCTTTACACTTCATCATATCTCTGTCATGTTTAGTATTTAATTGTATTCTTAAATGTTTTTATGCCTTACATTTTGTATTAGTTGATTTTGTTTTTTCTTTTTTTCATGCTAGTTAGGCTAGCCACTTAAATTTTATTCTTTGTAGTCTCCTAGCGTTAAAAATAATGCATACTTGTCTAGCTAAAAACTAGTTCAGCCCTGCCCTCCTTCTGGGATCATTCCTGTACACATAATGATACCAATAAATATAAGGAAATCCTCAGACACTTTTGCTCCCGGCTAAAGACGAATCTGCATGAAAGCATTTCTAGAGTCTATATTTTTCTTGTCAGAAGATGTAAAACCTTTCATGTTTGCTAGTTGGTTTGTATTAAAGGAGAGTCCCTTAGCCTGCCATGAATCATGTAACTTCTTTTGTCTTGATAACTAGGGTGTTAAGGCAAATCCCAAGTTCACACTCCAGGCGCTGGCTCTTGTTTTGGCATGCTGGCAATGGCAAAGCTTTCTCTGCTGCTGGGGATGTGAAGGGAACTGGGTGAGGCCAGGAGCTCGGTGTCTGGAACTGCAATTTTTTGACCTGATGATAGATCTTGTGCAATGTCTGTATTAAAAAGAATATTGCTGAAAAATTTTTGCAGAATTGGAAAAAGAGGAGAGAATAAAGGCAATCTTACAGAAACAGGAGTGTGATGATTGGAGTAGTGATTATTTTTAGCAGAAGTCAAAACAAGGGAAGAAGTTCTTAATAGAATCCTTCCTATTGTAGGACTGTTCTGTTGCTTGTATTCAATTTACTAATGGGAGGTGTCTTGCCCCTTTTCCAAATACGGAGTGCTTGTATCTCCTGCTAGTCTTGGTCTGAGGCTTTGGTATCATGGTGTGTTCTCTAGAGTGATTGGTAGTAGATCTTAACTGTTGTATGTAGGAGGTCTCTCAGCTACCCTTTTGTTCCTCAACTGTATATCTGATTCATTTTTTCAAGATAATTCCTTGGATTTTTACATGCAGAGATATCTGCAAACTCTTTGGGTAAAGTTTGATGCCTCAATTTAACCAGGTTAAATTTAAATTAATTTCATAATAGTTGTAGGTGTTGCTGCACTTTTGGTAGTGTGGCTTGGCAACTCTACCCCTTCCCCCTCAAATATAAAACTGGAGCTGAACATCTCCAAGCCTGGCTTTGCAGTGCAGGAGTGTTTCTGTGCAACTTCTGTGATACAGTAGCTCACTGTCAAATTAGGCACAATACTTTTGAACATCTCAAGGTTTTCCATAGAACAACAGCTTTTCCCCTCTTTGGATGCTTCTCTGGATACCCTAACTCAGGTCTTTCTGTTCTTTCATTGTCTCCAGAATTTGCGTCGAATAGCTGTTTGCTATTTTTTTGATGTTTTATTCTTGACAGCCTGCCATTAAACCAACCCCATGGAGTCAAACAGGGTCTAAGTCTGAAGGGTCTAGTGTTCTGAAATTATTACACTGTGCTTCTGCAATGGAGAAGGCAAATCAGAGCAATAGAATTGAATGCAGAGTTCCTCTGCATTCCAGGAAGGACGTATCCTTCCTGGATATGTCCTGGATATGTGCTGTGAGACACCGGCTCAGAGATGGGTTCTGGATAACCATTTGCACAGCGGAAAGACATGGGGGGGGAACCAATAAAACGAAGAAATTGTAATACAATAGCTTAATATTCAGATTTTCAATTTTATTAGTTGCAAAAATAAATGTTCAGATCTTGGCAAATGGATGCATGTGCAGCTTCCTGTACCTCCAACTTCCACAGTACACATTTGCAGGCAAAACCCATGCTAGTCTGAAGAAATAATTTTATCCCCTTGGACAATCAGCTGCTTTCTCCTTCACCTATTTTAGTACGTAAAGTCTTCTGGACAGAAGTGGCCATGTCTGTAATATTTTTTTTCTTTTTTGTTGACTTGTATGATGGCATTCTAACTTTCCAGATAGTCCTTTCTCCACAGGTCTTTCTATGTTTAGGGAATAGTCTGGTCTTGAAGGTTTGTCCTTGCTGTAAAATTTAAATACAAATAAGTGAGTTTGGAGAAAGAGATTGGGGTACATGAAAGGAACTGCTATGTGGGGCTGTTTTAGATTTCTAGAAAAAACACTTTGGAAAGCAATTTAATGATCAAAGATATTGGGCAACTTAAACTTACTGTGGCATTTTACTCATGAACACTTATTGACTCAGATTGAGAACCATTTGTCTAAGATAGGGGCATATTTTGTGGTTTCTCTGCATGGACAGTGGGCCCTCTTAGTTTTCCTAGCTCAAAATAATTTATCTGGAAATATTTGGTAGGTTAATCTTGGTACATTTTGTTTTAGCTGACTACAGATTAAGTTTCTCTGGGCTTCTTGTTTGGTCAATGGTCAGAAGTTTGAATGAGAATGTCACATCTGTGGAGCGCAGAGTGCACAGCTGACAACTTGGCACATTTGAAGTGTGTCATAAAACAAATTGTCACAGGAATGCATTTCGTTTTTCACTGAGAAACGGATGAAGTTAGATGATTGCTCAAGTTCCTTTCCAACTGATTGTTTCTATATTTTCTATACTATGATTTTTCTTCCATAAATTATATACAAGGAGAATACATAGTCTTTTCATACCGAAGACTTCTAAGATATTCTATTTAATGTGAAATATAAATAAACAACACAAGTGCCACTGGTGACAGTGGGGTAGAACAATTTCTTCATAAATTTTCAATGTTAAAAATGATTGCATAAAGTAATTGGTAATTATAATAATTTTGAACAAGTGTGTGGATTGTTTTGTGGGTATTTTGCTTCCTGAGTGGCTTTATTCTCCTTTCAGAGGAGAGTAAAGAGCATGAAATTTGCTGTGAACTTGGAAAATCTATTTCCATTGTTGCTTTATGTTGGCTGGTTGGTTTGCTGGCTCTGCATGAGAAATCTTCTTTCTCCTCATGTGTTTTTTGTTTGTTTGATTTTGTTTTTTTTCCTTCTCTGTGCTCATGCTGTGACACCTTACTGCTTTGAGGAGTTATAATTCTTCCTCTTTCTGAAGTGGGGAGGGCATTTCTTTCTTTCTAGGTAAAAATAACTATATGTTAAACAGAACTACACATGAAATTAGTTAAATTTGGAATTTTTCCAGCAAGTGTAGCAGAATGAAAGCAAATTAGATTTTCCAAACAGTTTTAAAGCATAGTGCTGCTGTGTATCTGCAGGTGTCTTTTGTCTTAAAATGCATTTTTAATAATGACAGAAAATTGTCTAGGTATTTGTAAGGAGAATGTAACATGTAGAATTCTGACTTCAGGCTTTTGGTTTTTTTTGTGGGCATTTTTTTAAAATTTATTATTATAGGGTTTTTATCCCATTCCTCTTATTTTTGTGCTGTTCTTGTTTACCATTTATGTAATTTTGTTGAACCTATAAATGTCTGGGCACCATAGGCTGTGAACTTAATATGAAAAAAAAAATCAAAGTAAACCAGACTGAATTAAATACTCATTTTAGACTGTGCATTTGGATTTCAGCTGCCACTTATTTAGAAAGCTTACCATTGTTGCATCCAACTTGAATTTTATATGCTTGACTCTTCTAATGATAATAGTACCCTCAATCTTAAATTCCAATATGTCAAAAGGATTATCTTTGCTGTGTCTTCATATTAATAATGACTGTAGTTTTGTACTTTATATGGGCATGCACAGCTGTATGTTGCTTTAGTGCAAAATTTGTCATCTACAAAAATAATTTTTCTGTACTGTTACAAGAGTTGCTCCTAAAATATCTCTTGGGCTTGGATATAAATTTATTTAAACTAATTAGGAAAAAACGATTTTAATTTTTACATAAGGCCTGGTTTTTATCACAATAACATATCATTGCAAAGGTGATTGTATTCATAATTTCCTTCCATAAGTTACAGTTAGAGACCTCTTGTGATTGCTCTTTCTATTTAGATCTGAATTATCTACCATTCTGTCAGTCCAGCTATTTCCATATGAATATCTAAGCTCATTAGAATAATATCCAAAGCATGGTACACTGCATTATTGTGCTGTTTAATAAGTGTCTCGGCTGCTTCTCACAGCGCTGCTATGGGCTGGTTTTCTCTTTTTTTGCAGATCACTGCCATTGTTTGCTGAGTGCCCATGAGGGAGCACTTTTTGTGATCTAGTGCTTTTGCTTGTATAATACTGATTCAGAAAAACAGCCTGCTTAGAGAGAAACATTAATTAGGTGCAAAGGTGGCGTTATTCCATGGTTTGGGGGTGGGGGGAAGTACAGCAAATAAATTATCTCCTATTTGTACAATGTTTTATGGTTGTCAGCTGTCTGTTGCCAAAGAACCCTGGTGGAGTTAAATGCTTGTGACACCTTGCCCAGTAAAGGTAGAGTAAAATCCTGTTATGGAACCTGCTTTGTGACAACCTGTGCTAGTTTATATTAGCTTAACCAATCACTTTTTTCTGTGCTTGGCAAAATTTGTTAAATTAATTCAGTTGCAATTAGCAGATTTATGGGAAAGTACCCTGTTATCCTTTAATTGGAGAGCATAAAACTACAAACTGAATCTGCTGGTTCTATTTGTGTAATAGGCAATCTATCTACGACAAGGTTTGATCGATGGAGTCGTATGATGCCCTTGCCTTGTTTTATATTGGCTGTCAGCTCTTAACTGGGACTGAAGTATCTGGGTAACAAAAATTGATATAATGACTTAATGCGCCTTATTCTCTTTGAGCTACATCAGTTTAGAGCACTTCTGAGAGAAAAATGTCTGGAAAATATCAGGGAGTCATTTATCAACCTGTTTTCATTAGCATACTGCCTAGCACTGGCAAGGATTTGAATAAAAAAAAAGCAGGATGGTACAATTTATTTCAGGTCTCATATTTCTTGGATGAAAGGAGACTTCTAATGAATGGAAAATATAGAAAGAGGCATTTCTTGCTGATTTTTCCTAAATAAAAGCTGTGCAAAAACATACTTTCAATTTGATTGATAATAGCATAGAAAGCATGCATGTGTGAAGATAATCCAAAAATTAGCAAAGCTGTCCTCCCTTACTGCATCTGGCTCATTTATTTGAGGTACACCACAGAATAAACCCCATGTTTTATACGTGTACACAGGAAAATTTGTATGGGTGTGTGGTAGGGAGGTGTCACCATAGAGGACTTCACAGGAAATGTGAGATCTGATCTCTTTAAAGATAGAGCTGTTAAGCTATTCAAGAACCTGCTGAAAGTGAAGTGAAATAGGTACCAATCAAAATGTTTGTGTAGTGGGCAAAATGTGTGCACTACATCAAGTCATTTGTCCTACCTACTCTATGATGGTAACCAGAAGAGGTAATAATAACTGAAAAGTAGTTGTGTGCAAGTAAGTCTTTTTTTTTTCCATGAAATTTTTATGCATCAGTCAGACTGCATACAGTGTGCCTAATGTATAAAATAAATTGGTGTATAAATCAGATTATGAGCAGGATGTAGGCAAGTCTCCATTTGCACACAGGAATCAAATCCAGACATGGGAAATTCCCTTTTTAACTTCTGGCATTTATCAGGGCTTTATCAGATGGAAGTTCATGCTTAATTTTCTAATAATAAAAAAGTAAAAAAAAGAAAAAAAAAGGGTTCCTCCATTCCTAGCAAAACTGAGTGCAATGGATTACAGAAAAGCCTAAAAATAAAGGGCTTCTGGATGTACACAGCGTTATCTTGTGACCCATTCTATAGCTTCTAATTATGTCAAGGATTTGGAATGTCAATCAATAAAGAGTGATTTATGATTGGTATAAGCAATTGCACATAGCTTCACATTGATCACTATGTAGATTCCTTGACATAAGAAGTTATTATCTATGACAGATACTTGTCTAACTGCTAATTGAATTGCACATTTTTCCCTCAGTGTTATCAAACTACCACCAAATATAGACCATAAGTTTTTTGCTCTTTGCATGTGAAAATAAAGGTACTATGAACAGCAAGTGTCAGTGTATAGGTTGTCTGGCAGTAACCACTATTTATTGATGCAACTTGTGCTGGCTATGAGATGACAATATCACCCAGTGTTGCCATGACAATCACAATGAGTGTTGGGTGCACGATATTTTCCACAACTTGGTAGAAAATCTAAGTTATCTGTTGTTTGTTACCTGGTAAGCATCTACAAGAATGCAGTACTAGTATTCTAGTAAGGAAGAGTTTGTACCACACAGATGTTTCTCTTCTTATTCCTGTTAATTTTTATTTAAATCATTCTGGTTAGATGGTCTAACAGCAGCAGTAGTTTTATGCAATGTGTTTTTATCTTTCCAGGAGGTTTTTCCCTAAATTAAAATTAGTCTGGTGTCCACTTCATCAAATGCTCAGTGGAGTTGTGACTCATTTCAGTGTTCAGTATTGCTAACTAAATAGCTAAAACCTATTTTACTGTACACTGCCTACCTTAGTCACAGGATCAGCCTAATTTATGCTGATCCTGTGGCTTACCTACCTGTTGATGCTTTCCCCAATGAACCATGAGATCATTGAATAGGAACTATTCAGTACTGAGTTTAACAAAGCCTTTTACTTGATTGGAACTCATAGGAGAATGTACTTCACTCTTGGTTTCTGTACTTTCCTGTCATCTTTTTTTCTGATCTATTATCCCAAACAAAGGACTTTTTGGGGGTTTATCTACATCAACCCATTGTGCTTGAGAATAGCAGGCTCTGTTCTGCAGTTTATCTGAACATGTTCAGTAATTCAATTTTCTTGTAAAACTATATAACGTCCTTAGAACAGAAGTGTATAACTGTGCAACCTTCAGGATAATTCTATGTGACACCCAAACTTCTTGTGAACAAACAGTGCAGACCCTGGCACAGCTGCAGGAAGAAAATTTGCAATATCCTGCAGAAGACAACCCCCAAGAAACAGCAGGTCTGCTTTGGAGTGTAATCTGTGGGGTCACAGTCTCTCTGCTGCCCCACTCCCATCCCCTTTGGCCTTGAAGTAACAGTGAAAAAATCCTGAAAAATAAAAATGTGGGAAAATCTAGTGTTTTGTAGATGGTGCTTTCAAAAACTCTCAGCCTAAACTTTCAGGATTCTTTAGATATAATTTGGTACAGGCTTTAGTTGACTCAGTACTGAATAATGTCTTATGTTTGGCAGTTATTTTCTTTTTAAGAATTGCTACAGCCTTAAAGAAATTTTACTGAGTTCTGAAACTCACATATCCATCATGTTTTAATGAAGTTTGTAGTCACTTGCAGGATAAAATAGCAAATGAAATGTACCATTGAGTGTAAAATTTCAATAATTTTCTATCCAATTGCACTACTGTATAAACAATCATTTTATAAATATATAATTTCTATAATTTGAGCAGATGCTCTGTCTATTGTATCACATTCCATTTTTTTGTTTTTAATTAAAAAACTTATTACACTTTTCTAGATAATGTGACAACAAATTCAAGAGGAGAAGACTTTTAGATGTCTGAGAATAACCGCAATTAGAATCCGAGTTTTTGTGTACTTGGTCTTTTCGCACATGAGTGGCTAATTAAACAAGGGAGACTGGCCTTTGATATACAGCAAAAAATATCCTTGTGTGCTCTGAGAGGAAGTCAGCACGATGTACTTTGGATGGCATCTGGTGCATAGGTGTTTAGCTACAAAGTGTGCAGAACATAATGTTTTTCATTAAAATAATTTCGTGTTGAAAAATTCTTTAAGAAACCCTCAGAAATCCAACCCAAACGATACAAGCCTAATCAAACTAATCAAACAAGACAAAATTACAGCAAAAGCTCTGTTGAAATTGTTTTTGCACGTCACTTTCTCTTCTTATGCCAGCCTTTTTTTTTTTTTTTTAAATCAGCCAGTGTGTCTAAAGCTTCTTGTAAATCACAAGCCAAGTGTTTTTTGGTTTTTTTATCCTGACTGACAATATCTCAATAGTAGGGTCAGCACAAAGGATTGTATACCTAAAACTAATGTAATTCTGTGTGAAGGTTATGGAGTGCATAAAGATGGGACAAAATGCAAGAAACATGCATAGAGGAATTGCTCTACAGATTTAATGAAGCACTTCTTATCTGAAGTTTTTCAAGTGAATGATGGATTAAGCTTTCAGACAACCTACCAGTTAGTGGAAATTATTATTGCACTTTTTTTCCCCCACTCCCCCTATATACTGAACACACTGAGGAATTGAAATAAAAGACAGAGTAGGGATATAGTTCAGAGGTGCTGACTTTGGGTTAGGTATCAGTCATTGGAGTATCACTTATTGTCATGGTGTCTGGTTTTATATCTGAACTTCTGTGCACGGTTCCAAAGTATGGAGACTCAAGTCTAATTTATAAATATCTTCTTTAGTTCATGTAAGTCTCTGCTTATTTATTAAGCACATGTATTGTGTGAAGAGAAATGATGAAAACAACCTTGTTTTTAAAAATGGAAATTTAAGTGGTAGAAGGGATTTTTGTTCTAACCATGACTTTTATGCTCTGTATTGAGCATTGCAGAGAGAGTGTTTGAGAACTCAGTCTGTGTGTCGAGGCTTTTCTTTCTCCAGGGCATCTTTTGTGTTTTTATCAGATTAAATGTTTCCCCTTCCTAAAGGATGTATGCACTGGACATAGGAACATGTGAGGCTCTTCATGACATAATCAAGGGCTGGGCGTTGTTGAGTATACAATTTCCAAAAGTAAAGACAATTGGGATTCCTACCATCTGAAACAATGTAGAAAAGCTTTTATTTCTTTGATTATTTTTTTAGAATGCTCGCAGTTGAGTTTTTTAAAAGGACCATCCTAACATAGGCATCTGTAATCTAAAAATAAATGTTACTTCCCAAAATACAGTTTCTATTGGCACATATTAAAATATTTTACTGCATTTTGAATCAAAGATATTGAGTCTCTTTCTGATGTTATGGTGTGGTTTCCCCCCCTTTTTTTTTGTTTTGCACATGTCAGCAATTGAAGACAAGGGAGAGCTGAGAATACTCAAATCTGTGAATATGGAATTGCTAAATAAGAGAAAAAATTTCTACTTTGAAAGGTTGCTTTTTTTGGGGGGATGATGAAGCAAAATGCTCAGGTATTTTAAAGGTGGGTGGCTCTTGTGAAGTGCATGTGACACTGCTGCCGTGTATTCTTGACAACTAAATCCGTGAGGAACATGAAGCCTATCAACACCAGCTGGTGTAGATGAGCAGAGGGATTCAAAAGCCGTAACCACAGTTCTTTGTGCATATTCTTTTTTAAGAAGAGGGAAGAGGTGTAATTAGTTAGTTTGCAGGTCCTTCAAATGAATCTGAAAAGGGATCATGTGAGCACAGTGAGGATATAATGGAGAAGTCTGTTAGGCCTCTTGCAGAGTGGAGAGCAGAGGCAAGAGGGCTGGGATAGCAGATAATGGATATCCTCAGGCAGGGCTGATTTGAAGAACGTGTTAACGCATCCTGGGTGTGAGAAAACACTGATTCCATTTACTCTTGGAATTGAAAATGGAGCATAAGAAAGTAGTGTGACATTAGGAACAGATAGCAGTTGCATAGAATTTATCTTTGCAATGGAGTAATTCTGAATGATTTTCATTAATAAACATACTTTTAGCTGAGCAGTATGCCAGGACATATGGTGTTTCACTGTGAAACCAAATTTCAAACCAGTTTGCATTAAAACACAGGGATGTTCAAACTGAAACATGTTTTATATCTATTGAGACACTTGTCAGTGTCTAGATACATAAGCTATGCAGTAAACTTTGCAAATCTTCAAAGAGTTCTGATAAAACATCTGATGAATGGCATAAAAGAGTTACCACTGCTATGGTGCTCAGTAGTTTGTAAAAACACATGGAGGGGAGAACCTATGGAAATGATTATTGAAATGAATTCTGATGGTTTAGCAACTACAGAAATGTCTCACATTTCTTTCCCTTTTCTTTTTTGTCAGTCTTCTCCTGCACAAAATCTCTTATCTTTCTGAAAAATATATACACACCAGCGAGAGTATAAACACATCATTACACTTTCATGGCAGATAAGCTTGCTCTGCTGGAGTGTAAACTCATTTTTCTTTAGATGACCTTTAAATAGTATTGCCCTATTGGATGGGATTTAAATCAATAATTTTGTCAAAACAAAATACAGTGTTGGGGTTTTTTCTTTGTCATTTAACCAGTTCCTTAAACTATCAAGGAATAATGGATTTCCATGTGTTATAATCTGTGAAAAAACCTGTAGAATTCATTCAACTAGTTTAAAAAATGCCATTTTTCTCTGTTGTTGATAGTACTTTGTTTTATTTTGAAAAGTGTTCAAGCAGCGGGGCAACATACAGTGTTGCTATAATTAGTGACTTAATGCCTTTTCTGCATTCACATTGTAAAACAACAGTGTCCCAGGTGTGAGAAGGTTAAAATGAGAAGTACCCAGTAGTTATGAAGCAGCAATAATGAGTTTCCTTCTACTTACCATGGATTTGTGTGATATACAACTTGCAATTAAGCATGGCTTGGTGATTCAGTGATTAATGCATATACGACTCCTAAAGGAGCAGCACAGGCCTCCCGTCACATCCTTCATGATGTTTACAGCTGGGTACCTATTAACAGGAAGATGGAAAGGGCCATTTACAATTCAGTAACCTTTATGACAGTGAACTCTTTAATCAGCATTTTATTTCCTTTGTAACACTTTAGTCATCTACAAATGTCAGAATAAAATAGGGCTATGAAATATTTAGGATCGGCATGTGGAAATTGACTTCCTTGATTTAAGCTGCTGTGTCTTTTCATTTTGTTGTTTTGGGAGCTTTTACTTTTATTGAAAGACAATTTGTAACTAAATGCTCCCAATAGTGACTGGCATTAGGGCTGGAAAAATTACAGAAATCTGTGTTCTCATTCTGTAAAATGTTGATGGTTGCTGTGTTGGGCAATAATTTATTCAAATAAAAACATTAGCAGTGGGGTTCACTTTTCAGAATACTGCTGCTTCACAAATACAGTGGACTCAGTGAGTTTATGACAAAATATCCCAGTGTACTTATAGAAGTAATTAAGTATAAAGTATATCCTAAAATAAGTTGTCACTTATGTGTACCTGTGTCTGTGAAATAGGCGAAGTGTTTTATTATTTTTGTTAAATGATTCTGAGGCTCTCCAACTTCCATTGCAATTGTCTTATGCTTTGTCTGATGGCAATGATCACTTTCAATCACCAGGAAGAAGTACTGTCCCTGCTTCAGTGCACTGCAGAGGAAAAACAAATCCTTCCAACCAAGTATTTTTCTTCATACATATGTATGCAGTTTGTGTATAGATTATAAATTAGTATTTATCAAAATAGTGATATAATATTCAATTGTTGATATATACAGTATTTAAAGAATTAATTAGACATTTTCCAATTGGTAACACAATAATTTTAGAATCATCGAGCAGCAAGGGGCTTCTTCTGTTGCAGGGGCAGTGCTTTGCCCTCCTGGGGATATTGGGAACTTTTGACCTAGTCCTGAACTGTATTTAAACCGTAATTAAACCATTGCAGTAATGCTCCTTGGGTTTGCAGTGTGTAGCCCAGCAGAGTTTTACTTGAGCTGCCTGCTGCTATGCTGTAAAACACTGACCCAGGTGACTGGAGCTGTGCTTAAGAGGTTATTTGTAATTTTGTATCACAGCTGCAGGTTGGTAACAAGGAAGGTAACTTCCTGTTTCACAGGTGTTAATAAGGTTTATTGCATTTGGGAGATCAAGATTTCATCTGCTGTTCTGTGTGTAGGAGTTATGTATTGGCCAAAGTAATCTGCTTTATCTGCTACCTATTATAATGTTTGTGTTTTTGTGTGTTAAGGTTTATTTATAAAAAAAATTGAAAGGAAAAGCCTTCTTAAATATATCAAAGATCTGAAAGACTTATGCAGGCCAATAATGAGCACAGTTTTGAATGCAGACCTTTTCTCACTGAAATGCATTGTTTGGAGAAAGTGTTTGATCATAGAAGAAGGACTTGTGATCCCCAAAATTCAGCTCTCTTCTCCATGGAATCTATTGATTTAGGAACAGACATTATCTCTAGTAAGAGGCCTTATTGCTCAAGTGTGCATTCAAACTCTAGAATCAAGTTATTCAAGCTATGAATGTTTGGGATTTCATGTGCTTTGCAGTTAGAAGCTGTGTACCCAATTCTCAGCTAACCTCTTGTTTGGTCCCTTTACTTTAGAACCTATTGAAGCTCCATAAACTTATAGATGTCGTTATGAAATACGCTGATGTTCATTTGTAGAGTGCTACTTGCTGTATTGACCAGATTTTGTTGAGAGATGTTACCTTAAAAATGGACTAAAGAGTGAGCAAGGGATTTACCTTAAGAGACAAAATCATTTATAGGTGGCAACAGTGAGCCTGAGAACTGGCATTGGATTAATTCAGTGCTGTTTGTATTGCCTGAAAATACAACTGCAAGTTTAAATGAGAAAGCAGCAGGAAGTGGACAAAATACACTCTGTTGTTATGAGAATTTCAAAAAGAAAATGTTTATCCTAACTTCAACATTCTACTAGACTCTACAGAAAATCCATGTTTAGTTTGAAGAGGAAAACCTATGTCCCGTTTGACGATGGTCTCAAGACACCTTGTAATCATCTGTGTTTATAATTGGTGGGCCAGCAAGGTAAATGAGACCTCTCTGCAGTATTAGTTGACACTGTCTTTTTTTTTTTCTACTGTCTTTTGAATGGACAACTCAAAGATAGCCTAAATGTTAAAAGCATTCTAAGAATTTAAAAACTGGGAAAAAAACTAAAATGGGAGAACTAGGGATTGGTTTTTCAAGACTGGGTGTTTGCCTTTAGGGGATGGTGTGGAGAGGATGGGGCTATGCTGGGGTGCAAACTCGAAGCCTGGCTAGCCAACAGCACCGGCCAGCAGTCAGTGGGGTGGCAGCTTATGTGCTGGAGCGTCTGCTCTGAGATGGAGGCTGGCTCGCACAAGCTGCCACCTAGGGCGACCTCCCACGCCTGGTGGTGGGGAGGCTTCACCCTCGGACAAAGGCTGAGAGAGTCGTCCCGAGCGGCCGACAAGAAACAGAAGCAGGCAGATGTCCACGGCAAAGTCGTTGGTTTATTCAACCAACAGGGGAGCAGGTGAGCAAATGCCCCGAGGGAGGGGTGCAGGGAGGTTTTAAGTGGAACAGAAAAGGAGGAGTCACCCACCCCCGGGCAAATCATAGTACAATGTGAAATGACAGACAGAGTACAGAAACAAATGAAAATCCGGTTGGGGATGGGCCCTCATCCCTCATCCAATCACCCTCTGCCCTGGGTAGAAGCTTCTAGGGAAAAGGCAGAGACAGAGGGTGATAGACAGGGGATGGGGAGGGGAGAACAGAACTGTTACCATGGGGATCGGGGAGGGGTCCGGATAAAACCATAGGAACGGGGTGGAGACGTATAATTGACACAATAGGGGATACGTGTGTGGCGGGAAGGGGAGCCCTGGGCAGAACCATAAAACAGGGGGGAACAGAGCATACCAACATTACATAACTTGAACAGTAAACTTTAAACAAAACATAAATTGAAATAAATAACCGAACGCACCACAACAGGGCAGTGGTTTTGCTGCCTGATACCCACCTTGGTTGTACAGCTACTTCACTTGGGGATAATGGAGGGAGCAAACAAACACATGGGAGTGTGCCCCAATCTGTAATCGGAAAACAGAAACCTTGGAGCTCAGTGCTACCAGTCTCAACGGTTTGAGGCCTTGACTTGAGAGGTTTGAGGTTTTTACAAATCTCTTGCAGTTTCACAGCTGAGAAATGTTGCCATCCTTTTGCTGGGATTATTTAAATATTTATCCTTTCTTGCTACTTGACCTTTCCTGCTTGGCTTTAGTTCCTGTGGCCAGCTTGCTTTGTGTTTCATGAGCTCAGTAAACCGTGGCCTTCAATTCCCTTGTTCTAGTATTTTCACTTAAGACCAGGAGTGATGAGCAAAAGGTTTCAGGCTCAATCCTTGAGCAAAGGGCCGCTGTGACAGGGATTATTATTTATTTGTCATCTTGGATGTAATAAGCTGTAGGTACAGCATCGAGAGCCCTTGATTTATTGCGCTGTCGACTGCCACTAGCAGGACGTCTGCTGTACCATGCAGGATGAATACCACACTGTCAGCTCTGTCGATCTGTCTCTGCCATTGCGCTCTCTCTCATAACACATTCCCATTTCATGCCAGAATACATAAACAATCTTTCATTATTTTGATGCCTTTTTCATATTTGTTCTTTACAGAACATAAAGTTTGAATTTATGGGTTTCCTTTACATTATTTCAACACACTCCACCATTTTCCGGGTTTGTGGTTTAACTCTCAGAAATTGGCTGCCAGGTGATTTAGTTATTTTGGCTTTCTAGTTTTATAGTTATTTAATATCACAGTGCCAGATACTGAGAAAGCGTAGTGTATAGCAGGTATGGGATTTGCAGTCAGAGTCTGTCATCAGCAAAACATGGCCATGGGGACACAATGTGGAAATTAAAAACTAGGCATGCAGAGCAGGAAATACTCCCTCCAACCTTCATTTTTAATTTATTTAAATACTTTTCCAAAATATTTTTCCTTAGATGCTGTTACAAATGTAATGGAAAGCTGTTTAATTGGAAAAGAACATGTGAATAGTGAGCAAGCCATTTCCCTTAAATAATTGCAATTAAGGGAATTTCTAACTTGTTGGCAGAAACATTGCTCTGATTTTTCTCCTTTATTGTAGGAGGGGAAAGGGGAGGAAATAATGTCCAGAAATTTGTGTGATTCGTACTATGCATTCTTCAGACTTTACAGTGATCCACATCTGTCCACATCTGTTTATATCCCCTAATTTTGTTTACCTAAGGTTTTTTTTTTCTTTAATACTCTGAAGCATATTATTCATCGAACTCTAAGGAACTGAAAGTCATTGCTCGAATGAGTGAACTTAAATGTCACTATAAATACGGCAAGTCAAATACGAATATATGTCAAAATAGTTAAAAACGTGTTATAAAAAAGGCTTATGAGTAGTATTAAAAAAATTATTGCAAACTGTGCAGAGCATGAACCAGAAAATGTAGTGTTCCTGCCAATGTAACATGCATATATAACTTGGGCTGTGTGAGCAGCCTCTCACTCCATGGGTGCAGCAGTGGACAGGAAAGCCTTTAGGAAGGGTGTAAGGGGAGGAAGGGGCCATGTCACCTGTTCTGTGCACAGTGTGCAGCAGAGGAGGGGTCTGCTTCCGACTGGGGCTTCAGATGCTGCAAATGACTGACCGTGATCAGTAACATTCCTTCAAGTTACTCATATATGCAAACAGTTTCAAGGTAGTGAGGCACAATTATTTTGTGATATTACCCTGTGTTTTCTCATTGAGACATAGTAAAGTCTGATAAAGACTTGTTCATTGCTGTGTTTGTGTGGAAAGGTTGCAAAGTTTTTGTGCTTAAGAGGCAGGTGAATAATCACTTCTCAATTTTCTTCTGTTGAATAAAGTAGGGCTGCTTTTCCATCTTCAGTAAAAACATCTGAGTGTTTTTCATAGTCAGTTTTATCCCTTTCCCCTAAAAGGAGAGAGAAAGCATGGCTTTGCCACTGAAACTATATCTGGTAAAAAAAGGCTTGTTTTAATTGGCTGTGAAAATAGGCATATTTCTCTAGGATGTTAACAAATGTGGATTTCACTCTATAAAAGCAAGATAATAATTGTCAGTTCTTCCTCCTCGGTGCAGCCTACATTAGGACAGCTGGGAATACGCATAGCTCATGTTACATAGCAAAGATTTGTTCTAGCTACAAAGAAACCGGAGTTAATTAATTTGAGAAATTTGTTTTGCGTCCGGGGTAAAAAAGGCTGTGCAGGTTGGTGTTGTCAGCAAAAGCTGCTTGTCACTTTGACCTGCTCTGTTAAGTGTTTGATGTGTTTTCTCAGAGTAATCTGTGAATAACATTACACCCAACCAGCAGAGAAGCAGAGGGAGCGATAGCAGAATTAATATCTGGAAGCGTTGATAATTATATATCAGAATCTAATTTTTAGCACAGAAAATGTGTTAATGACAGAGAAGAAAACAAAAACCACTAGCTTCTCCCAGCAGGATCCAAAGTGTCATTTATTATTTCTCAGCTGGATATCTATCAAGTTTATGGGTTAATTTTTCTGTAGACTGTTATTTATGGGTTTTTGTTTGTTTTCAGCCATCATTACTAACAATACGGTTAATAGCAATCATTTGTTATCCGGCACCAGCGGTGATGCTTCAGATGCGAGCAGTGAACTGAGAATACTCATTTGGTAGCTGAATAAGGCTTTGACAGGGCCCATTTATAACAAGCTCATTCCATAATGTCCAGCCTATTAATAAAATTTTGTTGCTGTCTAATTAGAGATGTCTGATGTGTATAGTAGCACAGCAAAGAAGACTTTCTTCTGCTGCTTTTCAGTTCTACTGTATCACACATATGTGAGACCAGTGGTTCAGGGAATGAAACCCTGGGGTGTTCTGGGGTTCTGTCTCCCCTCCTAAAAGCAATGAAATACAGGTTGTATGGCAGGAGGGCCCAGGTTGCATGTACATGCACGCTGAGGGAAGGTCTTTATTTTCATTAGCTCAGATCACCCTCAAGTCTCTCTTTTTTCTTCTTATGTGTTCAAGTTTTAGCTAAAAATAACTAATAAACTTTAAGTAAAACGTATCTGTGATATCGTAATTGAGTGTATACATGTAGACAGAATGTGGTTCCTGGGTGTGTCAGTATATCTTTGAGATAAGAACAGTTTGGTCCCTGAGGGAAGGGGTGTGATGAGGGAAAAAAGCCTGGGCTTGATCACTAGATTTATTTTTTTTCTTCCTTCTATGTCTTTGAGGAGTGAGGAATCAGCAGGACTTACTGAACCCAGTAGTAAGGGGATAGTTAGTAGCATAACTGGGAGTGAAAGCAGAGCCTTTTGTTGCCCAGCAAGTCCCAGAATATTTGAAGTACTTTGTACAGCTGATGGGATCTTTCATCAAACATATAAAAATATTTTTTTAGTGGTGAACTAAATAGTATTTTCACAAAGTTGTTGTGGGGAGTGGTTTGTAAACTGAAGCATAATTAGGCAAAAAGATTTATACCAGGACACAGAAGTTGTTTGTGGGAAGGTTTTAGTTCCTTAGTGAGTGATTTCATGCAAGTGATTTTTGTTCCTGAAATGACCTGTCAGAAACATTCTTGTTCCTTTTTGTTTTTACAGGTAGAGTCAAGTATATGATAATGATGAAAGTGAGTTAATTTCCATTTCATAAAATGCTTTTGCTCATGTAACTGCTGATTTACTGATAACATAGACCCTTCCACCCTGCTTCAACTTTGCAGTGCCCAAATGGAATGTTTGAAGAACTTTTGTCATTTGTAGCTAATGCTAACGTGATTATATTACTTTTTTTTTAAGAAGCAGTTCCATGTTTTTGCAAGTACCTAGCTTCTAATTAAAAGAAAAACATTAATAGTAGTTATTTTGTACTTAGAATATTGCACTGCTGAACTGAGGAAAAGGAACAAGAAAAACACAGTGATTTAATATAATTTCATTGCTAGGTAACAATTTGTTTCTTTAGTCATCTTTTATGTTTTTCCAGTTGAAATTTAAATCTTTGTAAATTACCTTTTGAATGAAGCCACATCTGGTTTTGGTGTGTTATTTTCCCGTAATGTTGCTTCTAAGACAGCATATTTTATGCAAGAAAATTATATGAGGTTTTAACTTAAAGTTGCCATGAAGCTGCTGCATGGATTTCAGCTGGTAAAGAATCTCTATATGCTGGTGAGGTGTTTTTTTTCTCCTAAACTGCTCTTGACGTAGAGCTTATCAACCCTTAATTAGTGATACATTTTCTCCTTGTGATTTCTATTGATGTTTTGTAGAGCTGAAGATGAATTGAGCCTCAAGCTGACTAGCGGATGAATTGTTTTAGAAAATTCAGCAAACATCTCTCTCTCTCCCCTTCTCTGTCTGTCTGTCTCTTTCTCTGTTCCTCCCGATAGGAAAGGTGAAAAGCTGCACGATAGAAATCAGGTTCAGTATTAGTGGTTTTGCTTGCCTGTGCAATAGAAAACGACAAGCGGCAGGGCCTCCGTCAGCAGATCAGGGAGACGCAGATGGGAGGCGAAAAGCTCCCTCGTGGCAGCAGCCTGGCTTGGATGTGATTGTGAGAGCCAGGATGAAGTCAGCACTGACAAAGTGTGTGGATTGATGGATGGACAAAGCTGGGAACTGGATGTGAGAATGGATGAGGGCAGAGGGGGAATTTAACACAGACAAACAGAATGAAAGACAGAGAGGAATTGCCTGCTAAAGTATTCCAGCACTCAGAGCCCACAGCAATTTACTTACTGCTAACCGAACACAGGAGGATTCTTTGCATCTTTGCAGATTTTCTTAAAATATATGAAGAAACCAAGCAGAGAAGGAGCTAACAAATTCCTCTTAGTGCCTTTTATTGCCGTCTCTTTCTCCTTTTCTCAAGATTCGCTCACACTCAGTTAATTCAAACTGAGTACTTGATTATTTTCAATAAGTTCACACAGTATGCTAAAGAAAAATAAATTTTCTTTCCACAGATGTTATTTTAATGTTTCCACTAAATTTACTTTAATCAGTTATTGTTGCTTTTGCTATCATGAATAAATTTTATTTTTCTCTTACAAACTGTTAGAGGCAGGCGTTTGGATACTGCATTCAGATGCATGGTAATAATAAGGCCATTATGTCTATTTTATTTTACTGAAGAAAAATCAGCTGTTTTCCCACTGATAAAGCTTCTTGGTACCACAGTATTATTGTCTGTTTTTTAAGGGAAACAGACCTGTAGCTTTGGACAGATTTTATTTACATGACAGGATCACAGGATTTTTTTGTTGTTGTTGTTGTTATTTATCTGCTTATATAGTAACAGAAAAATAGGATTTACCCCACTGGAACAAATCGGTACATCTTAATTTTATCCACTGCTTTAGTTTTAGAAATCAAATATCATTTCAGTGCAGAATGCAAATAGAAATGAAGGTTTATATACAGCATACTGGGCAAAATCTCTTCTGGCAGCCTGGGGTTGTTGTGTTGGCATCCCTTGGATTCACACAGACACGTTGAAGAACATGGGTTGGCCCAAGCTGTTACTTCTCTTCCCACTCAGCAGATTATGAAAAACCAGAATGCTCAGTGCTAACAAGACATTTCCATGTAGTGCCCTGATGTGCTTTCAACTGGAGAAAAATGCAAGTCATCAGAGTAAAGAGAAACTGTTCCTCAGTTCTTGTCTTCAGTAGTATGTGGGAAACAGCTATTTACATAGTAATATAATGTGTTTAATTGAATTTTAAGAAAGGCAGTTTAGTCTTATGCATGTCAATAAATAAATTGCTATGAAGATAATTATAGTGTAGTGTTTTTACTGATGAGCTTTCCAGAGTGTCCATGAAACACATAGGCTTCTTTAAACTGGAGAACTTGTCTTGATTAATGGAGTCTCTACACATTTCCAGGGAATTATTTTGAGCTTAGAGAGATGCATAGAAATTATGTGGGGAAAACTGATGTTGTTCGCACTGTACAATGTATTTGCTAATCTGTTTTTGAAGCTGGTCATGTACATTGGTTTCAGGATGTGGACACTGAATGCATTCGGAGTGTCTTTGGAAGGTATGGGAATTGCTGGTATGAACTGTCTCTGTCAGCTGCTGCTCTACTCTGTGGTCTCTCCTTGAGGATCAGGGACAGTCAGGTAGAATAATTCTGGTCACTTCGATGGAAGATTACATTATATAGCCCTTATGCAGTGTATACTTACTTGATACTTGCACATACTTCCTATCTTGTAGGAAAGGAATAATTTGTCTTTTAGAGCTCTTTGGTTAGGAACGGTATGATTATGAAATATGACAAATATGGGTGCTGCTTTTAGTGTAACTAGTATCTGGTTTCCTAGGGCATAAAAGATTTTGATTTACATTACATAGTTTGCATTTCCTTTGTTTTTAAAAGTAATTCAGCTAAGATCAGGAGGTGATTTTCTGCATCCTCTGTTCTTGCAAAGAGGCAAGAACTCTTTGCTGCAGAAAGTTACCCTATGAAAAAGGATTTATTCTTGAAATGGATCAGCAAAACTGCTGATCTGTAATTTCTCCACTTGTAATCTTCCATTTTCCTTATTTTTCAAAATTGAGAATAAAAGCAAAAATGAAGATCATGTAGTTCCATGTCACATGTCCCAACTGTTTAAATATGTGATTTATTTATTTATAGAAATATTTTTTAGCTATAAACTAGAACAGTAGAATCTTTGCTACTCTGAGTAAGTTCTTTTGGGAGTGTTGTGTCAAATATTACTGTACATACAACTATTTCAACGATATAAGCCACTTAGCCTTGTCAGGAGTAGTCCCTGGGGTCTATAAATGAGGACAGTAATTAATTTTCTAGTTTACATTTTTGATAAATGTGTAAATAAAAGGTGCTGTCATGTATTTACATAGATAAGTGGGATTAGAGACCTGTCCTTCTCAGTGTAACTGTGTTTTTGAGGGTCTACTTGAGTAATTTCATGGAGATGAGTTTTTTTATGATGGCTCTTTAATGTAGATTGAAGAGTCAGTAATTTCAATGTTGAATGTGGATGCATATACCACATCTGATGTTTGCAGCAAATTTTTGGCATTTTGTACATTTTGCATTATTTTTCTGTACTTTTGTATTTCTGCAAATACAGGGATATGATTTTTTTTTTGGTCAGACCTACTGATGAGAAATACTACATAGAGTTTTGTTGGGCCTGCGTTCCCTCAAATCTGCAGTCACCTTTTTTTTGTAGCCATTTGGCATTAACTGCTAAAGCTAAACTAATTAACTTAAGAGCTACCAAGAAAAATGTCCATTTCTTTTATAAAAATAGATAATTTGACAGCTTGAGAATAAGTACTGAAATGCTTTTTTCATATTATAGAAAGATCTTAAGTACATCTTAATAAGCTTTTCTTCAGTTAAATCATTATAGTCCTGGAAAATTGGTGTAGTGATGTGCTGTGGTCATTCATAGGCAATGTGAAAAGACAGCTTTATTTATTCCCTTCTGTACTGCCTCAGAATTTCCTAAAGTACACAGGTGATTTGGGCACCTTCAAAATAGGCTTTTGGATGCAAAGTGAAAGACTCTTGATGTTTGACTGCCTTTTTGACAAATCTGTAGCTATTTTGGAGGTAACTCATTAATTCTTCACTGTGTTAGTTCCTGATTTACAATAATGAAATACCACTCTTCTTTCTAAGGAGGAATTTACACATGGCCAAATCACTTGGCTTTGTTAACATGCTGCAAATCATCCCTTGTAGTTAATGGGTTACTTTCAGGTCTGAGTTTCTGGGTGTGCACTCATTCATAATTGTTACATATATGTATTTGCAGAGACTTGGCTTTGTTAGTGTAGCTGAAATGGCATTTATGCCCCAGGTTTGAAATTTCAATTAAAGTATAAGAAAGGAAGGGGGGAAAAAAAGGCATGCTAGTACTTGACTTGTGTAACAGTGATAATTTTCATGCTATACGTTGGAAATTTTTGTTGTCTTGTTGATTATAAAAAAAAATATTCTCAGGCACTGCAAATGAGTAGAGACAAATTACTCTCTGTTTTTATTGAAATTTTTACGTTTATTGTTTATCCAGTCTGATGGCCTCTACTGCTTACCTTAATTTTTATAAACAGTAATGTCAGTAACATATTTCCTCCACGTATGAAGAAAGCAGAAGTGTTTATAATAAATCTTAGTGTGGTATGTAGCTATCATTTCCTTCATTTGACCTTGGTGGAGCAGGCTGATGGGGCAGTGAAAAGTATGATATGAAAAATGAGTGAACAGAGCGAGGTGAGCAGTGAATCAGTCTTGTGTGTGATTAGCTGTGAAAATCTCACAAACATGACTCTGAGTCACTTTTCTTCTTTCTTCCTCGTCTGTTTCTCTCTAAGGTGTTTCTTTTCTGTGTGTATTAGTCATTTAGAAGTTAACTAACAGAACAGACCCTCTGTTTTAATACTAGTTGTGGGTTAGTGGTTTTAGGTGATGAGGAGAATGGTAAGCGCAGCATGTCTGAGGATTGCCTATAGAAAAATCACGGTCCATTTAAATTTGTATAGATCTGTTGCTAAACAGTAGTAGTAGTCATTGCATCTCGTTTAGGGATGTGGATGTGACACTGATTTCAACCTGGCACTGTAAATCTGCAATTATAACTGTAGCTTCACTGACTCATCACTGAGATCTTATTTGGCCATGTCAAATACTGTAAAAACACAAGTCCATTACAATTAAAGAAATCTCATTTGAGGTATGCATATAGGCTATGCAAATCTTTGACTTGCTAGAATACATTTTTAGTTTGTTCTTTTTGTGTTGTTTTTTCTGGGTGGTGTGTTTAAAATCCAGCTGTGTAAGTGGTCATTATTAGTTTTCTACACTAGAACAAAGATGAATTTAAATTCAGGAGTAATTTTGTCCATGCGGAAATTGTAAACCTTCGAAGAGGGCTTACAAAGGTTGTCTATGTTGATGAATACTGCACAGTCTCTGTTATTGCACTGAATATTGCAGCAGTTTCAATCTGATACCATGACTAAACAATACTTTGAGATACTTAGGAATTTTTCCATGTGTGGAGCCATGTGCTAAGTTTTTGTATATGTAGGTGAATTCTCATCAAGTTTTGGTTTCGTGTGAAATTTGAAAAATTAATGCTTTTTTTTCTCCAGTTTGCCGTTGGACTTAGTTCACTTTTATACCTTTTTTTGTATTGTATGGAGCACTTTACTTAGCTGGTGCTGGGGCAGTTCCTTTTTGTGTGAGGACTATCAGTCCTAACTCTAAGGATTCTCTCTTGAGCACAAAACTGAAGGTGGTGCTCATGGCTGCTCCAGGTGAAGGGACCACTGTGCTTGCTTTTGACAGCTCTGGAGCAGGTATTGGAGACCCCCTGAGTGAATTCTTGCTTAAAAGTGCTTTTCTCTGCCTGACTCTGCCAGCTTGGGGCTGGGATTCCTGAAGGATCTCAGGAGTCCCAGTTGCTTCGTTCTGGAGATATGGTAGTAGGGCTTTGATTCACAAGCATTTGATAACAACCGTACCTGTTACTCTGAGTGTTGTATGGGTGTGTGTGGGATTATTTTTCTTTCCAGGCTTTTCACTGTCTATGGGAATTTTGTTACTGAAAATTAGAAACGATCTCCCATTTACAAGTTAATGCCAATTTAGAACAAGTGCATCCTCTGAATCCATCTATCTCCTGGGTTCTGTGTAGTTACAAACACTGGCACATTGACCAGGCTGCAAGAGAGGAGTGCTCCTCGCCTGGTGATGGCACTGGGGAAGGGTCATTCAGGTGTGTGCTATCCCCTTGAAGGAGCTGGTTACACCTTAAACCATCAAAAGTACTTCTGACAATGTAAGGTATGTTTTGGACATTCAGGTGTAGTGAGGCTAAGAGCACCTTTATTTCCATATATTTTGGGTTGTTTTTAAAGATGGTGATCCATACTCAACCAAAATCTGGTTTTACTCTTAGATGCTCTTTGTACAAAAGCACTGTGACAAACCATAAAGAAGATGGCGATTTTATGAAGGGCATCATAAGCTGTAAATGATAACTGACTTGATTTTATAACTTGTAGTGCCCGGTGAATCCATTTAGTGAATGGGAATGTTTTAGCTTCGTGATGTCTTTATACTAGAATTTGTGTAGTTTCAAGAAAGAAATAATGCAGTCCGTTAGCTTGATTACTCTGAGAGAAATGTGGTTGCATCCAGGAAACACTGTATCTCTTGAATTTCCTGAAAATTGAGGAGTTTATAATGGAACTCTTTACCATTGATGTTGTATAGGAATGATCTGGAGAGCTGAGGTTTCTTTTATGCTGGCAGCTGTTCCTCTGTATAACATCTTGCTTGTCTGAGTATTAATGTATGTGCTTTTTCCTATTGCAAAACAACTTTTTTTAGTTTGTGTTTATGCACAGTGAACACGAATACATTTTTTATATTAGCTTGAGTTTCAGCCTGATGTATCACCTCATTAGCAGCTCCTGTTTTAGAAAATATTGAAAGACCTGTCTTGGGGGGCACAGAAATTAATTTTTCAGCCATTAACCTGCATTATTAGCAGTCTCAAACAGGTCCATAAGTGAAGTTATTTATAAATTATACTTTGATTGAAGTATAACACTTCTCATTCTTTTGGCACAACTCAAGTGTAGTAGTGGATATAATTTGTTATTTTCTGGTAACTCAGGTGGGTGGAAGTGTGTTTCAAGAAGGCAGGGTATTTTCACTGAGGCCCTATACTAAAAATAAAGCCCATTTCACTCCCTTCTCAACTTTCCATCTTTCCCCCCACCCTCCCAGCCCCCTTCCACCTAAAAATCTCACCTGTCCCTTGCAAAGGCTTTTTTGGCATGTCTGCTAATGAGCGGATGCTGTCAAATTAATCTTTTTTTTTTTTTAAGAGATTCAGAATCTGTTTTCTGGAGGTGAAATATAAGGGCTTTCAGACAGTATTCTTCTTGTAAAATATAACCTAGATCCTTTATGATGAAATAGGCACTTTAGAGGCACCTGGGCTTATCTTTCAGTTTTTCTGCTCAGCTCTGTTATGCACAAAGGTCTTTTTCTAGGTGACATATCATGTTGTATTCCAAAGTACACTTTCTTTTAATTTACAACTTAATTTTCAACCTAATTCAGAAGATTGATACTATAATGCTATTTGCAGAAGTATTGAAATGTCAGTAAGTTTTATTGTAGTAATAAAGAGAATTCCATATATCATGCACTCTATAGGGATCCTTGCTTTTTGCATAGATCTTCATAGCAACAACCAGTGGCTAAATGCTGGCAATCATTAATTTTTAAAGAAGACATGGTTATGATGAGTTGAGAAATTAAGACCCTAGTGAAGAATGAACTTTAATTTTTGACACTTTTTGTTTCAGTCTAAGAGGAGACAGAGGTAGGCTGGGGGGGAGGGCAGAGGGGAACGGGAAGAAAAAAATTGCCCAAATCCCAGGTTCCTAATACTTAAAATGCTGTCTGCTCGTAAAAGATTTCAGTCAGAGAGAGGCCATCTTTGAGCTTCTCTTAACAAATGGATATCAGTGGTCCATGAAATAATCAATGTCGATAATCCATCCTGGGGTCTGCCAATATGTTAATGGCTCTGCCGCATCGTTATTGCTACAAGGCCATAAATCATTTCCGTACCAGAATGCTTAGCAGTCGAGGACTCAAACCCCTAGCCTGGAATAAAATGCTGTCTCTTAACAATTAATGTCTAAACATTTTGCAGCTTTGTGCCCTGATTGTTTTCAGATGCTAAAAATGTAAGTAGGACAGATTGTAAATCAATAAAACAATAAGACAAAGTGTTTTAATAATAGAAAGGCTTGAAGTAAATCATAGTTTTGTGTTTATTATTGCTTCAGAGGTTATAAATAAATAGTACCAACTGGTAAAGGTTTAGTTAACAAGGAAAAATAAGTCTGGTATTGACATTTTGGGCATACATTACATTTTCACTCCATAAGGTGAGGGAGATGGGGGTTAGCTTTATTATTTTCATTTTTAAAATGTGAGAATAGGAGCTAAGACATGTTTGTATCTTTGAATTGCCATCCAATAGAAAGGTGATTTTTTTTCTGCTCTGGCAGTAATACATTAGTGATCTGACTCTGCATCTGGAGGACCCCAGCACACAGTCACTGGTACAAATGGCTGTTCTGACCTGTTGGCAATCACAAGGGGGTCTTAGTTAGAAAACTGAGTTGGATCTAACTGACTGAACTTAGGTTAGTTTATGCCAGTTTGGTTTGCTATTAAAGGCAACTTAAAATGTGATGTTAAGCCATTAACTCGGTGTGGTACAGACACAGCTTGTTTGTGCTGATTGCCACCACTCATTGTTCAGCTGTGCGCTGGGCTGAGCTTGGGCAGGCGGGTAACCCATAAACAGCAGTGAGTGTGAGCATTTCTGTGCAAAGGGAGGAAGGCTGCCCCTGTCTCTGCTTCTGCTCTAGCTATGGGTTGAGACAAGGAATTATGGCCTTTCTATTCCAACCATTAATACTGTTTATTTGCTCATTTTTAAGTAATGAAAGTAGAACTCAACATACAGTCGTTTAACTACAAATGTATTAATTATCGTAAGTATGCTGAGTTTATGTAGTGTAACATTAATGACTACCCATCAGGTGGTGAGCTGTTTTCAGTTGCAGGTAAAACTAGTATTTATAAATAAGCAGTTAATGAGATAAATATAGTTTTTCAGTGTTCATCTGTTGAGATCCCAGCATCTAGGAGTACAGCATACAGTACAGAGTTAGTTCCTTGTATGTGTGTGTGTGCAGTTAACACTGTATCTTCATGTGAGATAAGATTGACTAAAGAAAGGTGCATTTATTTTGAATGTTGAGAGAAGCGTTTTTAACCTAATTTTTTGGGTAATTCTTTAGTGTGATGCTTATTTGCCAGGAATGGGATTTGGGCTGAAGTAGAGGTTTTGAAATTAGTGTTTTGTATGGTCATACTGGTCCAACCAATGCAATGGGTGGAATTTACATAATGTTTTGTTCAGTCTGGGTCACAGCTAGTTTGTTACTTTAAAAGCACACACATCCCCCCCCCCCCACTTCCCCAACTTTGTTTAGGCGAATGCAAGGAAGAAGACTAATAACAGTGGAAATGACAAGTGAGCTCATGGGTTTCTTTCTTTCAAGAGCTCTGATTTGCCTAAATCAAGCAATTTGATATGGTCATAGTTTATTTTGGTGCTCAGGATGTAAGGGCAGGAAGGAGCCAGAGAAACAGTGGCTCAGTATAGACAAAAAGACAATTAAAACTGATCTGTCTCTGACCGAAGTGGCAACATCAGCCAGGATGGAAGTAATTTATTCAAAAATTGTCCAAATGCATAAACTGCATTGATGTATGTTACGGTGGTGGGACAGTGGAAAATGTGATAGTTGTTTCCGTTGTGTGAATTACTCAGGCAGGATGCCTTTGTGAAGTAAGGGGGTTTGTTTAATGTTCTGACAACAATTTAGATCCTGTTATGGTTATTGCAGTGTAATGCAGTAGTAAAAATTGAACATGACACACCAGCAATTTATTATTTGTGTGTTTTTTAACCTTGAGTATCAGATTGTTTGTCCAAGCATATCCTTTGATTTGCTATGAAATTTATTGTTGATAAAAACAATCAGATTTCCATTAGAAGTAAAAAATTCATTTTTTTCCCCATGAACCATAGATTTAGAAAAAATTCAAGCTTGGCTGCAGGACTTACGACAGGTAGGCTTATGACATTATATGGTAATTCAGCATGAAAGAATAATTGTGACACTCTACTTGGTGCTGGAGTATAATCGTGCTGTGAGGTTCAATTCACTGAAAGGCCAAATTATCTTCAACTGCATTAGTCTGACAACCTATAATGCTTTGCAGAGGCAATTTGTAGATGTTTCACAGAATGCCAGCAAACATGGCTTACCATTATGTTCCCCATTAACAAATTTGTGTAGAGGGAAAAAAGCAACTTTTCCATTTTCTTAACTGTTTTTGAACTCTGCCATACAATGAATGTGTACTGGGTAATAATAGTGTATGTTTTGCTACTTGGTGCTGGTTTTTAAACCTACAAGGGACATTACAGTATAGATTAATTTTTTTAAGGGTGCTTTTCCAGAAATATTTGTATTTCTTTTACATTTGAACAGCAATGTTGTACCTTCTTTGGAAAGAATAACATGGACTCCAAATGCAGGTAAAAAAGCATGGCATATTTTTGCTATAAACAGTAAGTAGTAGAGAACAACTTGGAACTACTGCCATGTTGTAGCTTAGAGAAACTTGGGGTGTGTGTGCTTTTTCTCTCTTGATGAAATGGGAGCTGTGGCTGTGAGAAGATGGCATGGCCTTGACTGTCTCATGTGCACATCATCCATCTCTGCCATCTTGAATTTCTGAGCAGCTGTAGAAGGGTATCTTTTGTTTGGAAGTTTTGCTTCCTTTTGAGTCATTGTATTTCCGAACTCCTCATTGAAGCTGATTTCAGGTTGAATGCTACTGTAGTACCCAAGAGTGGAGTTCAGTGCTTGTGTGGCAGTTTAAGGTTCAGAATTTTGTGGTCTTCATCAGGATTTTATACCACTGCAAAAGTGGATTATCTCTTTCAAGGTAGAAATTATGGAAAATGTATACGCCTCAACGTTTATATCCAGAAGCATTTTAGTTGCTTAGGGTTTGTAGTCTGTGTTTTGCAGTAGGAAGGATTCCCAAACATGAGCTGTGCAGTTGTATTGGTGAGTCTGCAGTGTGAGATAGTGGAACACTGACCTATTTGGCTGCTTTACTGGTGAGCAAAATGGTCACCAGTCACTCTATAACTCAAAGACCAATATGAATACAATGCAGTCATTTCTGTCCATTTCCCTCAAATATAATTTAAAGAATAGGCTCAGCAGAGCTATATGAAGCTGATATGAATCTGCTTTTGGTTAAACTCTGTGGTGCTGCTCTCTTGGTATCTCCTATTTGCCCTCTTAAGAGTAGCTATTGCAATGTCCTTGAGGTGTTCCAAATATTTTAATCGTTTTATAGGTGAAAGGAACTGGTTTGTTTTCATTGTTTGTTTGCTGACTTTTTTATTTTTGGTGGCAAAATGAGGGTGGAAAGAAAAGCTGTTTCTGCAGAAGAGTATCTAAGTGATGTTTAAACTGAGAGGAGATAGGAGAGTTGTGTTGGTACTTCATATCACTGAATTTAACTTCATTGTAAAATACCAACTGTCTGCACAAGTTGTCCTGGAGAAATATTTACTCAAGTCTAAAAACTGATTTTCACCCCTTGTCATCCTCATAGTAAAATACAACCATATGTCTGCCTCCTCCACCTGGAGATAATTCTGAGAACTAACTTGACAGCATTTTAATTGCAGACTGAGTTTTAGGAGTGCTCATAATTAAACTACTGGTCGAGTTTACCTATTGAACTCAATGCTAACAAAATCATGTGTCTCATATTGCTTACTAAATCTGCTGGATGCTGTTCTCCTTAGCATTTTCTGTGAAGGAATTAATCCAGGAAGGCAACTGAAAAAATTGACAAGTCTTTGATTTTGATTTTGAAACAATGTCAGACAATTGTGCATTTTGGAGTTTCCAAGAAGGTGACATACTCTTTTCCTCTTGCATTGTAGTTAATAGCGAAGAGCATTCAGCGCCACAATACCCAAAGGGAAGTGTTTGAGTGACTGCACAGGGAATGTGGATTGTTATCATTCCAGTCACAGGGCACTGCATGAAATCACAGGCTCTGTGCTCTTCAGTACTGCCACTCCAACATAGCAGCCACTGTTCCTCCTACACTGCCTTTATGGTACATGTTATAACATTTTATTTGATAGTCGTGGTTCCCATGGTATGTGAGGTTTTGGATTTTTTAAAGTACTAAGCTCTAAATCTTTTGTTCAGGCAGTAGACGAAGTGAGGTGAATTGAAAAAAGTATGTTCTATTAGAAAGTTTTTCACAGAAAAGTGAAAGAAATCTGTGGGCTTGGTAGAAATCTGTGTCAGTATGTTGGGTCCTTAGATGTTTAGAAAAGAGACTGTGTTAAAAGAGGAGGAATTGGCCCTGAACTAAAGGAAGTTGCTTTTAATTTTTATGGGACAGACTTGAAGGAAATAATAGGACATCAGGTAAGAGGGGCATTGCATAATTTTATAATGGGGAAGGGCTTTTGCATAGGAAAAAATATCAAGTCACATTATTTTGCAGACTATGGAGTCCCAGTTGTATAGTTAAGGACATGCTGCAGCATTAATGTTTACGCATAATGCTTTGCAAGTAATTTAGACTGAACTGCCACTGACTTACTTAACATTTATAGGTCAGCCACCTGCAGAAAGGGCATGTAGGTAGATTATTGTTGACTTTATGGTTATGGAAGGTACCTAATCAGTGAGCATGCTGGGAAATAACTTGTTATGCCTGGATAACTCGAACACCAGGCCCTACAATTTCTTATGGGCACGAGGTAGCACAGTAATTTCTCATGACCAAGGCCCCTGCTGAGGGGGGAGGTGGCATGTGGTGGGGATAACAGGTTAAAAAGGGGGAGGAGGGATGACTGCAAGATCTCAGAAGTAGAGTACAAGTGCAAAAACCAAATAACTTAATCTTCCTTTGCCAAACATACCATAGCATTTGCAGTGAAGTTGTTGACTCAAAAAGCAAATGTACTAATTGTGTATTGGGAAAACAGAGCATTCACTTTCTGGCTGCTGTATGCTTTGCAGTTATTCACTAGAGCCTTATGAGATATCTGTTCTTGCCTGTACTGACACAAATACTCTTTTTCCTTGATCATGAAGCACAGAATCACTCTGGCTTTAAAAAAATTTGTAGCAAAGTATTTGAAGACTAATTGTTTTCTGCTTTGCTCCTGCTTTTTCCCCCCTGTTACTTGTCTCTGTGCAGGTACATGTACTCCCTTGTGTGCCAATTGACAACTTTTACCTTTTAAAGTTCACAGTAAGAGTCATAGACTAGAATGCATAATGAATCAATTTCCCTAATTTGGTTTGGGCCCTTGGGTTGTAGTGCAGACATCACTGCTAGTATTCATGTAGCTATCTTGATTCTCATGTTCCTTGTATCAGAGCTGGAGAGAATTGAGATGCTTTGTTTACTTAAAAACAGAACCCCCAGTTGAAGTTTAGAGCATCCAAATGCATCTGTCCACCTTTAGTCCTGGGGATTCATCTCTCATAGATGTGAATATCTAAAAGCCTGCAGTTACTGTTGATCTTTAATTATAGCTTTTTCCACTTGATTGTTTTCTGCTTTTCAGATCTGCATGTTTGCTCATGTACTACCTATAGATAAACACAGCACACGCACAGAGTAAAACTTGAACATATCTTAAAGCTTTTGCATTTATTGCATTTGAAAGCATGGAAAATTCATCTTTCCTTCTCTTCAGCTCTGTTCGCACACAGTATTTTTTGCATAGATCTGTACATATGTATGTAGTATAAATAAATGTAGTATATTCTTCTATAGAAAAAAAATGCTTTGTCAGCATAAGAGTAGAGGGAAAATATTAAAAAGGATTGCAGTGAATTATTTACATATCAAAGAGTGGTAAACTGTAGGAGATATACTTTTCAGTTAGTTTCTTTTATGTTTATACTGTATTGGCCTTGAAAAAGATACTTGGATGAGTAGTGTAAAGCAGTATAATTTAATGAGATTTTTTTCAGAACTCTCACATTTTCTCACTGATGGTGTCACATTATCAAAAACATTGTGAATATTTTAATGAACAAATTTGTTTTCTGGAATTTCAGATTCTTATTTTTTCTGTGGAGAGAAAATATGCTTAGAGTCCTGATGCTTGGCATACTCTATGCTTAAGAGTCCTCTAACAATGAAATGTAAGTGTATGACTTTACAGATATCAAAATGAAAAAAGCAAACTAAGTGGGTTGGTCAGACATAAAATGACTGACAAGCAAGACAGAGGACATTGGCAGCTGTAGGATTGCTGATAGTGAAAGATGACCACAACTATATGGTTACTGAACAATACCTGACTGGATAAAGTTGTGGAAAGACCACTGGGACTCCTGGTAGGACTCCAGTGTTTTGGGATAATTTAATCAGCAAGTGCTCTGAATTACAGATATTCTCCAGTAGAATTTTTAGGTGTTTTTTTGCCAAGAAGAAACTAGGCTATCTTAAGCACTGATAAAAGTGTTCCATTTGGGAGCCAATTCCCAAGAAAATGTTTTTTTGTCATTGTGTAATTCCTATCAAAAGCTGTTTTGACTTTCTAGAAAGTTTTACTTCCAGGTGGCTTCCTCTACTTGTTTTACCTGGAAGAGTTGTTTACATTTTAGACTTAAATAATCAAGATATTAGAATATTAAGGAGATAACTTGAATCTTTTAATATTTTAAGCATTGTTCAGTATAAAAGTAAAGCAGATTAATTAAGAACTCTCATTTTGTTTTGGTACTGTTGAGGGTGGGTAGGCCACGTTGTGTTTCTGTACTAATTTTCAATCTATTCTGGTGGGATTTGCACATTACCAGTGAGCATTCTTACCACAGAGTACATTGGTACTTCTGTTGATGGCTTTTCCAAGTACCTCTTTGTAGGTTTACATGAGCAAGATGCAGTGGCCTTGGGAATAAGATGCTATTCGAGTAGGAATACCTGTACAGAAATTGCAAGAATGAGGCCAGTCATTCCCAAAACACATAGTAAGTGTTTTTGCAATTTTATTTAGAATATTTGAAGATTGGTAGGCCAAGCCCTAAAGACCACACTTGTTCAAGTTCTTGGCTAGTGTTTTTTAGCCAAGACTAAATCCATGTGATTAATCTGATAAAAGGCATGGTGTCTACCTGTTTTTGTTTGGTTTTTTTATTTCTGGTTTTGATTTCTGTCTTAAATAAAAATGAAAATTCTGTGCTAATTTTTGGCTTTCCTGTTTGATCAGATACAGGGTTGATTTGTGGCTTGGCTGAGGTGAAACAAAAGCTAAACCTAAAATACTGACCTCTGTTCACGTTAATCTATGTTTTTAACTTCTATTTCTGAGGGAGTGATTTATTTACAGTGACAGCTTGTTGCTTGTGGTAGCTGCTGCCAGCTTCTGAAGTAATCTTGATAACGTCAAATTGTGAAGGGAAGCTATATGCTTTCCCTTGAATGACTTGCTATAAATCATGTTCATAGCTGGTGTGTATAAGGATGCTTGGGTTGATACTGATAGAAATACAAATCAAATATAACATATGCTAACCCAGTTCAGAGCCAGAGATTCTGGATTATGTCTATTGGGTTCATATTTTTAAATGGAATGAATCAGGCACCCCTGCTTTTATATCAAAGCTTTGAAGTTGGAGGTGATATGGCAACTTAAAGGCCAAAAAAGAAGGAATAGAATATGCAGAAAAGAGTTAATACTGAACGACAGGCACATTTTGAACATGCAGTGAAAAGAAACTCATGTGTAATGGACAAAGCTGCCTCAAGAGCTCATCAACAGTCACACAAATTGATGGCCAAGAAGTGAGTTCAAAGTCACCAACACAAGTGTAGGTTATGGCTGCCATGGAGAAAAGTGTCAATGTAGAATAAAAGTTGTGCCAGTGTTCTCATCTGGCTGTCACAGCTTTTGTATCCACAGTTAACACTAAAATTAGTTATGTTGGTTTTTGGTTTTATGAGGTATAAATTTGTTTGATTTATGGGCTTCCTGAAGAGGGAAAACCAAAGAGGAAGACTTAAAAAGCAAATAATCCTTAGCTGTGCAGCAAAGACAACACTTGAGTTACATTAGATAAACCCATCTCAGCATTTTATTTGCAGTAATTGTACTTAACAGTGTGGCATCTTCAGTGACAACCAAAGTGAAGGCCACCAAATGTCATGTGCCTCATGAGGAATTAATATTTGGAACCTCCTTTTCCCCACCTCCTTTAAGATCAAGCTGTTCTTGTGTCTTCAACTTACAGTATGGAAATAAGATGTTCTGTTCTGGGGATACATGTAATTAATTTTAGCAAAATAGGCTGTTTCAGAAATGTTCAGGAAAACTGTGCTTTGCTGGGTGGACTGAAAAGTCTACATGTTTCAAGTGGGTCCATTGAGAAGGAGAAGCTGCCTTCACAGTTCACAGATTAAGTTTATTAACACTGCTGACTGGGAAAAAGGCTTGGTGCTAGCCCTTTGTTGCAGTTTGTAGTTTGCTCTGCCTAACCAAAAAATGTGGAATTTCTTGTTGTGCTTTGTGTATCTCCCATTCAATTGGCATAAATTGGGCTTTGTGTGCTTTTATTTTAAAAACTATGAACATCTCAGACCAGAGTTGAGCTCGTGCTTACCTTTTCCCTCATGCTCTGTTTCTGTCTTTTCCTCAAGCTCTTCTGTCCCTTTTCTGCCACATGGTTGCAGCTGTGTCCAGGGTATCAGATATGTCATAACATGGTGTTTTTTCAAGTGTGATCCTTGAAATCAGCTCATCAGAAACAGATGCAGATTACTGCAGATTAATTTTGCAATTTTTTTTTTTGGGGGGGGGAGGTAAAATAATGGAAAAATCCTCTTTTTTAAAGAAAATTAATAATGCCATGTTTTTGTCAGAGGTAGTGATAATTGGTAATTAATACTACAGCATTTTATATCTTGTGATAACTAGGTAAAATAAAATTACTTTCTGACTACAAGGTAAAACTTAAATGGTGCTGGCACTGACAAACTGTGAAAGGAACAGAGACCTCCCTTGTGAGAAGATGAGTTTATTATACAGATAAGATTTCCGTAATAAGGGATAGTGATTATGGGGAAAGGCTGAAACTCCATTAACTGAAACAAATTACTGTGACAAAGACAGAGGGAGCGCTTTGCCAAACTTACATCTCCTTTCATAATATTCCAATGTCTGTTGGTGTGCAGTTACCAGTGTCTGGACCTGTGAGTGAGGTGTCTGGCTCTCTTGGCACCCCACCACTGACCCTGCTACAGTTCTATACAGGAAGGGAGTCCCTTTTTCTGGGTATTTGGAGAATGGACCTTGCTAATGTATCAGTGGGGCATTTTGTGTCCCTACAGAAGTAACTTGCCCCTCTAATGCCTCTGTTTTTGTATTGAATTAATCTTAATTGTCAGAGAAATGTATGAGATGGATATGCTCTAAGGAGACATGATGAACTTTGAATTTATCTGACCATCACAATATAGTATTCTGACAAGGATTTATATTCCTTGCTTTGGCTAAAAAAGAAGACAAAAAAGACTGATTCCATTTCTAGATGTACCACTTAGTGTGTGCCCCTCTTTCCAGAAGTGACTCACATATTCTGCATGTATGAACGCAGACAAAACTATGGTAGCTGTTCTCTGGTTGCTCTCTGTGTGGATATGTGGGCAATACATTTACAAGGTGCTCGTGGCTCTCCAACTTTGTATTATTTGTGTAAACTATGGCAAAGGGACTTATTTAAATATAAACCTTGTCATCTTTGTACTAATTTTTGTGTAAAAAATAACACTGTAGTTAAGGATTTTATGTAAAAACTGTTAGAGTTTGCAGTTACAGCTCTGGTAAGAACAGCAGGCAAGACTATAATCTTTAATTTATGTTGTGCTTTGGACATTTTTCAGAAACTATTTACCCATTACCTCTTAGGTCAGTGGCCTAATAATGCAACAAAGCACTTTTTGAAATTGCAGATAATTTTCAGTGCTCAGATCTCTATGTAGTATTGATGGGGAGGAAAGCTGATTAGGATCTTGGGAATTGCGCTTGATGGGAACAATCTGGAAGGAGTGAAAAATTATTAAACACACACAGCGGGAGTTGTAGGATTTACCATTGTCGTGCAGTGCTATTAATTCTCATTGCATCGTACAGCAGCTTGATTGCACACTGTGAATACTGTTTATTGGAGAACGGGTACAATTTTGCTGCAGTTGTTGTAATGTAATACTAAATGCTAATTAGGCTTCTAACAATAATTAGAACCTCTTGCTAGACTTGGAAATAGGAACACTCGATTGAATTTACAGAAACAAAGACCTTTCAGCTGTGCCAGGAACAGTATCTGTAGCAGCAGTACCAACTTTGTAAAGTTGTAGGGGTTTTTGTTTATGTGTGGGTTTTTAGTTGGATTTTATTTTTCCTTTCCCTGCTTTATGCATTTTATTTACAGGATTGCAAATGTATTTTAACAGTGAACATTATGATCTCATTATGTTCTCAATAAGGTTGTTTTCATAATGAAAGGGTAGGAAAAAAGTAAATATTAGAAGGACAACTGCAGATAAATTTGACATGAATAAGTGGGAAGGCAGAGTTGTAGAATGGTTGGTATTACCAAATATAATGTACTATTTCTTTTAATCATTTAGCAATTTGAAAAGGAAGTAACAAACCCCAATCCATCAAAAGCTACTTTTTAAAAAAATAGCTTAATTTTTTTTTTCTCAGTGCAATTTTGAAGCTGTATGCAACTATTTTCTAATGTGACAATGAAGATGAGCTATAGTTCTGAATAATTTAGTTTTTTGCAATGTAAATTTTCTCTACATTTTCGAGGTAAATGTAGTTTTTATTTTGTTTTCAGTGTGTATTTTCTTGGAAACAGTCATATGTCAGGACACTAACAAACTCAATTGCCAGGGAAAGTGCATGGCAAACACAGTTTGATCTCGTTTGCTGATAATTTTGTTATTACTAGATATCCATATATCTGCAGGGATAAACATACAGAAGATAAAGGCCTTTAACCTGTATCACTTCTTAAAGACAAAAGTCTATTTTCCGTCTAAACCACAGCTTTATTTGGGATATGTTGAGAAGATACTGAGCTCAGGTTCTTGTTTTGTAAACTTGTTTTGTAGTAATAGATATAGAACTTAAGATTCTTGTTCAAAACTTGCTTTTTAAAGGACAAATATGCTGAGTTTTAGTAGTTTTTCAGCCTTTCCTGAATAAGAAAATAAGCAGCCTTTGGAAAAACACTGGCAGTTGTTTTAGCATTGAAATACTGGGAGAATCTTAAATACAGAGCTGCTGGTGTGACGCAGTGCTCAGCCGTACAACAAGCAGGTTGTTATCCAGTACAGGGGCTCTGGTTGGGTGGAGAATTTTTGCCACACTTGTGGCAGTTGTTACACTTGTGTTCATTGTTTAGCATTTCATCAAAATATGTACCCCAAAATAGTCACAGCCTGCTCTCATTGTTTTACTGATTTCTCTGAGACTTTCACCCTTGTGAAGTTATCTAGTGCGACTGACAGTGGTAAGCATCTTTCCTCTGGAGTAACTTTGTGGCACACCTTGTCAAAGTTTGGGGGTTTTTAACAAGGTTTAACTAATAAAATGAAGCTTCCCAGAACTTTTCAAGGAAAATAGAACACTCAAAACCAGACCTGTGGTTTAGTATTTTCCTGACGTGCTTTTGGCGTTTGTATGCTCCTTTTGAATTGATGGGCACATTTTCATGCTGCAATTTTCCCTTAATCCCAAGCCACATGTGAGCATTTCACAGTGGAAGTTTAGTTGTGTGCTTTTTTCCCCCTTAAAATAAAAATTCCAATCTGAGACATATTGATCATTCATTAAATAATTAATGAGTGGTTTGTAGTTCATCACAAATTATTGTAATGAATGCTTTGAGTTATGGATATTTACCTGTACAGTTCTGGCCTCTGTTCACGGTTGCAAATTCTATTCTTCAACTTGTGACAATGTCTGTTTATAGAAATTTGAACCTTAGCTAATGAGTTTTTCTTAAATGTGCCTTCTTTATGACACCTTACTATCTTTGGAGTGGCCTGTGCTTTTCTTTAAGGCTTTAGCAGTCATCTGGAAAAGATTTAACTTAAGCAAGACAGATTATTCTGTTTAATTTTCCATTAGCATTTTTCCTTGCACAAGTCAATGTCACTGCAAAGAGGAGGTTTGCTGAGCTGATGGGCAAGTTTTACTCCCCTCAGCCACTGACCATTACCTTCCCATTATGTTGCAGGTATGCTTGTGCTCCAGAGGCAATCGGGGTCAATCCAGTATGGCTGACACGTTATATGTTTGCCTTGTGGCATGTCGCATGTACAGTCTGTGACAAACTGCTGCTCTATGACCTGGTAGTCTTGGGTCAGAGTGAGAGAAATTGGTGTTGTACAAAGATGTATGTTAATACATATATTATTTATATAGGCATTAGTGAATGCTATTGTTGTCTCAGCACAAATCAAGGTCCAGGCCATGGCCTTGGGGCTTTCAGGGGCTCACTTTATCTTGTGTTGTGATTTTTTTGTTCTTTTTTCTTTTTCTCCTACTTATGAATAATTAAAAACTTAAATTACTCGCCATGTTCAAAATTCATATGCTGGGGAAAATAGCTACATGAAAATTAATTTTCTGTTCTGTGAGACTGATGGGAAATCAATTAATCTTGATGTATTATTTTATGCAGAACAGGGTGCAGGAACCAGCAGAGAGAATGGCTACAGCTGTTCTTGTTGGTCGGGCCATATATTATTGTTGGCGGGTTTGACAGCTTCTGAAGGAAATGGCTGAAGGGTATCAGGCAGGTGAATCAACTGTAAAAATTTATTGGAGGATACAAACTGTTTCCAGGGGACTGATATAAAACTTACACTTGAGAACTGAAGTATTGAATGTTTTTTGTGACTGAAGCAGCTTGTTGTCAATATTTATAGCTTTTTTCTTTGTTATATGTCCTATTTGTTTGATTAACTAGTCAGATGTTAGTGTCTGTTTGTAATTTATTTGTTGTGCCTTCTGTAGCATTTTTGATACATAAAGATTTACCACTAGGTAAATAAAGCAGCTCATGCAATGCAATATGCTAAATAAAATGACAGAGCTGTTTACAGCGTGTTACAAGTTTTATAACTCGCTGGGTAGATCAGTAACTTTTGTTTACCTGTGTCACTGTTAAGCTGAAACATGTCACAGTTTATTAAGTGCTGTGGGGTAAACAGGTCTCCTTTTAAATGACTGGAGATTATAATCAATATGCACTTTAATGATAAATCATTTCAGTCTATAAAGCTCTCTGTGTAAACTTGTACATAATGCAAACATTTCCAAAATAAAATGAAGTACCTTCATCGTCCTTAGAATGAGTTTTGTATTTACCTTCCTTTCCAATGATTGTGCACTAGGACTCTTTATAAATAACAGAAGGGAGAGACACTAAAGAAGCCACTATAACAAACTGTGTGTTAAATGTTGATCCCAGTTTGGATGTGTGGCTCCGAGGTCCTAAAGCAAAGCTGAGTCTCGCAATGGCCTGTTATTGTAATTAACTGGTGGAGAAAGAGGCTGAGGCTCCCTGGCATCACTTGATGGGTTTGGGAGCACTGTGCTCTGAATTCCCTTTAAAGATCAAAGCTATTACTGGGTCAGGGAGTGTGGCTGTAGCACTGCTGAATCTATAGAGTGGGATCTCTGTACAGCTTGTAGTCATGGGAAAGAGAGATTAGTTCCCACCTATCCTTGTCAAAGCTTCCTCTCTGGTCCTCTGAAACAGAAGTGTATAGCAACATGCTATTAAAATGGCACTTAGTGGAATGTAGAGACTTATAATACAGTGAAAACCAAGGGTTCCTGCTGGAGAAAGGAATAAGAGATGACAATATTGCTAAAACCTGTAAAAAAATCATTAAGAGCAGGTCTCCTGCAGGTTATTTCCTGTAGTTCCTTCAAAAAGGCTACAGCAAGAAATGTGGAGTTTTTGTGATGAGGGAAAAAACATGTTGATTTTTGTAGAGTTAATTGATAATAAATTAATTTTGTAGGGATAATGTTGGCAATGCTGAGGTTATCAATGATGTCTCCTCTCATCTATTTTAAAATTACTGATGTTTTTTGATCTCCAGAAGAGATTCTGTATCTTTGCCTTTTAACCATGCTCTCCTATATTTATACTATTACTCAAAGATCCTTTCTTCCCTTTTTCACATGAGCCATGCACCTTTAAGAATTTTTTATGCTCATTTAAGGATTAGGTAGTTGTACACCTTACAGCGCTCAACCTGCACCCTTAGAATTCCTACATCCTGGGGTCCCATGAGGTTCTGCTCTCCAGGTTACCACTGGGGTGTCCAACACCATAGTGAAGAGCTTTGATTTAGAGCCCTATGGCAAATTTAAAGCTTTGCTTTATGCTAAAGGTATGACGGTGGTAGAAAAATTCAAAACTCTGAATAGAATTTTCAAGATACAATAGTTCATGATTATAGAATATAATATACCATATATCCATGGCAATAAGGAATTTTGCAAGTAAATTATAAACATGGTGTGAAAATTGTAAATGGGTTGGGGGAAGACGAAAAGCGAAGTAGAAGCTGGGAGGTTCTGACCCTGTTCTGAAAATATGCTGAACTCTTAATACCTAATCAGAAGTTTTATTTCCCTGTGCTAAAGTAATAGGTGAGCTAAATGAGATCCAAATTTTGGGGGAAGGAAAAGAAACTTTCAAAAGTTTCTAAATATTCCAAAAATTAATATTCTATGAGTTTGGAATAAACTTAACAGTTTAACTAAGGTGAACTTTACATGTCCTTCCTGAATTAAAAAGCTATAAAGAAAACTGAAGTTTAAAGTAATTGTTAATGAAAGCTGGCCAGCATGACCTCCCGAAAATATGAACATTTGTTGGTCCAATTTTCACAGATGTTAAACATTTGGTGATGTTACTTGGGGCTGCTTGAACCACATTAAAGTCCAGCCACTAGAGTGTTGAAACAGTTGGGCGCTATAATAAAATATACATAAAAAGAAATTGTGAGACATTAGGTGTTGTTTGGTGATGACATTTAGGAAATTACAATTTTTCCATACATCGTATTCACGTCTACATAAGTTGTTTAGGTATTTAAAATAAAAGTGGTATATATATCATTTGTAATTGCTACTATAGTTCTGGCAGGTGCACATAATCTAACAATATGTCAAATATGACAAATTATTGTTGAGTTACAATATAGCCTTAATAAGAGCACATCTGTTCCCACTATACAGTATAGTGGATGCCTGATTTAAAGAGTTTACTTACTGATATTGTATTGTTGTTTAAATATTTAACAGGCTCTTCGACATGAATCATAAAAAATACACAGTAGTGTATAAAAATGAAGAATCTTACTTGCAGTAATGTTTTAGCTGCTGTTAAATCTATTCATCCCATCAGGAAAGGTTCCTGCATTCCTTAAACTGTCATCTGCAGATGCACATATCATGGGGGTGTCTGTGCAGAGAAAGAGTTAGGAACAAAACCCAACATCACAGAAACACCCACACTCTTGGTGTAAACTGTTAAACAGCATATATGAGTCCTGAAGTAGTGCTTAGGCTGAAAACTACAAATTACTATGCTTGCTTTAACTTCAAGGCCAATACATGCTTGACTTTTGCTTTCCCTACTAACCTGTCTTTATCTCAGCCCATGAGTTTTCTGGCTTTTCCCTTCCAGTTCTTTCCCCAGTTCTGCAGGTGGGGAAGTGAGTGAGTGGCTGTGTGGGGCTTGGCTGCTGGCTGGGGTTAAACCACAACACAAATTTACTTTTCTCTCCTCTGTGTTTGCTCCCTTGCACACTTGGTCTGGTGCCCTGTTTGCCATTTTACTTACAAACTCCAGCTGTACAGAAGTAATGCTGCTCTTAGACATTCATCTTTAGAAGCCATTTTAAAAGACACATGGGAGAGGACAGCAAAAAGAGATGTGGCCCATGATAAGGAACCTAGAGAACCCCTTGATAAAACAGTTGTTTCAAAATGCCAGATTGAGTTTATCTAGGTGTGTAGGCTGTAGAGAATAATGATGTTTCTTCAGCTGCTTTTAAATGTGTTTGGTTTTTTTCTTAATTTTGTTTTTGCTGGCATTTTGAGATGAGACAAGTCAGTGCTCTTTGTTAGTGCTGCCTGTTCCTTGCCTTTCTTGTCCCATTGAGTGTGCCCTAAATGTTGCTTGAAGGGGAACTGCAGGCATACTTCACATTTGTGAGGGAAAAATGTCCTCACTGGGTGCTTGCTCCTTTCAGCTTTGGAGTTCAACTCAGATCTAATGCATGTGACAAACAAGTTTGTGCTCTCAGCTCAACTTGGTGCCCTTATTTCATAGAATCATAGAATGTGCTGGGCTGGGGGGGACACATGAGGATTATAGAATCCAACTCCTGGCCCTGTACAGGACACCCCAAGAATCACCCTGTGCCTGAGAGCATTGAAAGTGTCTAACATAAATACATGTTCATGAAACAATATGGAATTTAGGTTTATAAGGAAATAGTTTCTTTTGCACTTCAACAGAAATAAAAAATGGTTGGTTTATATATTTTTCCATGAAATTTCTAAAGGGGTTTTCCGTTTGGTGTTTTTTTTTTTGTTGTTGTTGTTGTTTTGTTTTCCTTAGCTAAAAGTTACTGTTAGCTTTTAGTGAGTAGTTAAACAATGTTGATGGTAAAAGCATTTGGGGCGTTCATAGCTGCCTGAATCAAGTGGTTCTTTTAGTTATGTATTTGTCAAATCTGGAAGGGCCTAAATGGCATAAGAGATATTTCCAATTACTATTTTAATTATTTTATAAATTACTAAGGTGGTTGTGCTTGTTAGTGCAACTGATTTCCAGCTTTTCTCATTTCTTGAGAAATAGTAGTATTTTTAAAATTCACTTCTGAAATGTGGTTAATTTTTTGAAGAATGTTATCTTTTTCCTGTTGCTCTTAATTTTTTCATTGAAGATAAAATACTGCATGCCTCTCCCAGGGGCACAGTAGCTCATAACTGTGTGCCCTTCATGCTTTATTATGCAATTTAGTTTTTCATGTTTTTTTATTTATTAGCAATGAAATTACTTTGAAAAAAAATCAATTAAGAGGCTAAAATCACTATTACGATGAAAATTTTAGTTAATTAAAGTAAGTTTTCTGGTTTTGTAAGATGGATTTAGTTGTAGTATTGGCTCAATTTTGAATACTTAAAGGAAACTCCTCTGTTTTTACCAAAGCTCAACAACCTTCAGAATTCCTAGAAAATACATGTTTCTTTTTTTATAACAATTTTTAGAATCACCTGAGGAAATTTTTTCATGTGAGAGATCAAATAGTACATTCTGTAACTGTTTACTAGAATTTTTCACCAGATAATACACCCATTTGCTTATTCTTTCCAAGTTAATAATTTTTATTATTTTAATACATAAATTTAGAGCAATGGTTCAGCGACTTGATTAAATATCTGCTTTGGATGTTATTTTATACTTTTATCAGACCAGCTTCACTCTCATAGGCTTCTTTTCAGCTTTTCCTTGTGGCTAGGAAGAATCTGATCTTGCTCATTCTGAAAATTAGAGTATTGCAATATTCCTAAACATAAAAGGCATGAATTTTATCAGAAAAAGTATATTAAAATTTGCTGATAACCTTGTGTGGAAAATAAATAACAGGAGTAGACTCAAACTCATGTCAAGTAAAATTAACTAAAAATAAATCATAGTTGATTTGTGATTATTTTTCTTACTTTAACTGCAAGTTAAGAGGGGCAGTTGAAGATTCTCTTATTAGTCACTGATTTGAAAGTTGAAACAATGTTTTTATAAAACTACTTTGCATTTTGTCATACCTTGTTTTTCAAGTAAAAAGCCTCTAATCTCAGTGTTTATTAATGTTAGATACACTTCATAATTTGGAAAACACTCTATATCCTACTAGGTTTGGGGAGTTATTGGACACTATAATCACTAGTATCTAAATTTATTTCAAAAAAGTTAGAACACAAAACACAAATAGGGTTTTTAATACCTTAATTAAATGAAGATTTTTTTAAATTTTTGGGTTTGAGTAAGACTAATACTTTAAAAATATTAATAAATAAATCTGGAGTTGTTTAAGACATTGCAAGTGTAGTTTTAGTCACATTGCCTAGAGATACGGTGTTTGTTTGATCTTTTTTTTTGGTAAGGATTGTTCTAATAGTGGTAAAACCTGTGTGTTATTGATATGGAAAAATAATACAGCAAAGCAGTTTAGTGGTATCCTCCTTCTTGGTTCCATGGCACTTCACTGCATCACCTGCATGAAGATTGAATTACTTGAGGAAACAGCCAACGTGGATAATGGATACTGGAAACCTGAATTGGGGTCCCTTATATATTTAGGAGATGATTTAAGTTACAGTATCCATGGATGATGTACTGTTGGAATATTAGTGCATTTATCTGAAAGGCCACATTAATTATAATACCCACAGGTATCAATCCCAAGCATCAAACAAGTTGCTATGACTTCATGCTTTAAAAAGGACATGTTTTCTATTTTTCCTGTAAAAGTTAGGTATGAGGAAAAGTCCTTGCTATTTTTTTCAGCTCCGAACATGTAATGGAGCTTGTCTTTGAGCAGATAGTAAGCCTAAGTGCTTTTTCATCTAAAACATTGAATGTGTTCTCTTTTAGCCTAACTGCATAGAACAGCTATTTTATATTTTTATGGGCTTTTTTGGTTTTGTTTGTCACAGCTACTGGTATTAGTTCACTAGTAAATAATGACTTCTCTTTATTAAGACAGACAGATGACTTATTACACATCATGAGCGATCAGAAATCTTTTTAGAGTCATATTTTTAATGCAAGCATTCCCTTTCATGTTTTTTCTTTTCTGTTTGCTTTGTGTGTCCAATGAGATATACAGCCAAGTCTTATAGGTTAACTCATTCATCAGCTGTGATTTGACACTGACAGCTCAGTTCTCTTTTTTTCCTTTCTCTGTAGAACTCTTGACCAACTTAAATGCAAGCCCACCTGCACCTGTGATGAAAATTAGTTGCATGCGAAGATGCATCATTTAAGTCATTGCTGCTTGTGTTGCAAGTGGAGCTGGCTGTTCCTGAATGGGTCTGTGTAAAGAAACAATTGAATGCCATGGTCCTTGGTGAGATCTCAGCACAGTGATTAGCCTCCTCCTATTTCAGAGCAAGCAGACCAGCACTGTCCATACTGGGCTTGCATGCAGGTGGAGACTCTGGTACTCAGTCTGAGCTGTTCCATAGGCAGAAGGTTGTTCCTAAAAAATGCAATTGGCAAAAAATCCCTTCAAAAGAACAAACCAAACCAGCAGGAAAAAACACCATGTACATCAAAAAGAGAAATACTGGCATTTCCTGAAAACATTGTTGCTGCTTTTTGGCTCTTTAATGTCAGTACCAAAAACAAAGGAAATGTGTTACTGTCTATGTTAGGATATGTCCCTAGTTCAGAGCATTAGAAATTGAATGGATAACGATCCATTATACCAACTGGTTATACAGCCCAGTAAATTACATGATCAATAATGCACATACTGCTTATCTATAATATCTTTTAACAGCTTCTAATAATTTATTAATGCTTTATCTAATATATGCAGTGTTTTATCTTTTTACGCTAATAAAACAAATGATACTGATGATTTTGCATCTTGCCTTGTAGTCCTGGGTTTCAGGAGTTCCCATAATTGCAAGTGTTGCTTTACACTGATTGAAATTTGACTCTTAAAGCTTTTGGGGGGGATTTTGGTTTTTGTCTCTTTGTGAAATGGACACTATCAAAATTTGTCTCTGGCCAATCATCTAAACCATTGTTGATATTTAAACTGTGTTTGCATATTTCTAATCTCTGCCCTAGCACTTGTGTTCTCCCTGGACAAAAGAATGCAACCCCCTGCCATGCACATTGGTTTTGAATGCAGGTAGATCTGATATGGGATGCAGGGGAAAGCATGTGCTTTACAAGACTGCTCAGACAGGGCTGATGAAGGTGATAGAGAAAACAACATGATCAAAGAATTCTCCAGACAGGCTCTTGTGTTGTGTGTTATGGCCTGCTATGGCAGCCTGCTGCTCTGCATTTAGATTTTTATAATGATAATCAATTTTAGATTGTTGAGGTTAAATATTAGCATGAAAACTATTAACAATTACAATATATTGTTTATCTAGTTGATGAAGTTGGAAAACAATAAGTTTGGAAAGCCTGCAAAGCTTGCTTTTTTATTTTCTGCAGTTTTATCAGCTGGCCTGATAAAAGGTATAAAATCCACTTTGCATTTATTTGTATGTAATTTCCTTTGATAAACCAGTGTCCTCTGGTGGCAAATTTACCTATTGAAAGTGTAGGGGAAAGCTGTATGAATTAGTATACAGGCCTAGAATGCATGTCTAAGTTACTGTACCCTCTCTTCAAAGTTCTGGGAAGGAAGTGAGTAACGCAGCTTAAGTACTCACTGGGTTAATGACACTTTTTAGCTTTTCCTCATAGATGCTGTTCCCTTTCTTCATGGATTGCAGTGCTCTGATAACCAATCCTTGTGTTGCTACGTAAGGTGTGAGACTCTATCCCTTTGCAGTTTGTTGTGGTTGCGTCAGGAGGGGCCTCAGTGCCTTTCTTAGAGATGAAAACAAAACTATTTTGTAGGAAATCCATTTAAAGCAATATCCTGCTTAGGTGTATACCTTCCATCTTTGGTAGCTGCTTAGTGTAACAGTACATTTTTTTTAGTTTTTGTTCTCCTGGAGTCTGATCCTCTTTTCTTGCATTTTTGTGCCTTAGGTGGTGACTCTTGAATAGGTAGAGGTACAGATTTTTCATATTTTTAAAACCTTGGTATTCTATCATTCTATGAAATGACACATTCCTATGAGGGTGAAATTTTAAGACTGCTGCCCCATTCTTACGGAAGGGGACCCATCTGGCAATCTAGAGCCATCAGTGCTGCTGTCTGCCTGTGTCCACTCCAGCCCCCTTGTGATTGTTCAGCTACAGCATCTGGAAATCCCCCAGCACCATGGTTCATAGCTACTCACTTGCATCTTTCCCAAAGACCTGTTCTTGCAACCCCAGTGTTATGGCAGAGGATTTATCCAGATTGTGTCCTATATGTTACATAGGAAATGAGCAGAAATGGATTAAAATAACAGAGGTTGGTGGATATAAAGATGTCTGTCCCTGTGAAGACTGAAAAGTAGGTTCTGCACTGAGTTATTAAGGGGTAGGATGTTAAGTTGGATCCCATAGTTACATACTTGATTGCAGATGCTGACTTCTGTGGTTGCTAACGTTTAGTTTTATGCCTCTGTATTACTGCCTCTCTAACAACTACTGGCTCTTTTAATTCATGCTGTTTTGAAGAAATATATGAGATAAAATTGGTGTGCCATCGTATATTGTTAACTTCAGCTGGTGTTGGGGCTGGAATGTTAGTGTGGTGGTTTTGAGTATGACTACTTTTGAACTTCTGATATATTTGTATTTTATTTTTAAATGAACTTAAGCTTATTAAATTAATTCCAAAGCTAAATGCCATCAAGTCTCATCACCAGTCACTTAGATTCCTAATTAACTTATACTACACAGACCCATTTCTTTGCTTATATTTCTTTCAAGTTTCTCTAATGTGCTGTGAGTTACACTGGAAGGAACAATAAGATTTAAAGGAAGAATTAATTTAGAAAGTTGAGAATAGAACAGATAAGGGGAAAATGAGAAAAAGCAGCTTAGTATTTTGTCTTGTAAATGGCCTTGCTCTGGTAGACCCAAGAACCCATTTATTCAAAGAAAGGAGGAGCGTTAATGAAATAGATCATGAGCATAGCTATTACGGTAATGAATTTTAACACTCACTTTGTTATATGATATTTTATTTATGAGCTTCCTGATTATTCAGATAAAGACAAGAAGTTTATAGCACTAGATTATGTCTTGTTTTCATAAACATATTCAGTAGTTTAATAAACATAATTTATTTTTTCTCCTTAAAAATCAGCAAAATTTATGAGAGATTATCTTAGGGTTAATGAAGTCTAACATTAAGGAAATATTACCCTATAATATTGGAGCCTTCAGTGCTAGAGTTGTAATTGCTTAATGCTTTTTTCTACAGGCTATTTTTATATAGTACATGCTTTGTGCCATTAATCCTATTTTAACATGTTACTCTTAAGCCAATTCATTGGAAAATATATATCAATGTTTATATTTTTCACTCACTGCCTTCATTAGAAGATGTAATACAATTTCGATAAAAGACTTTTATAAGAAATGCAGCATGTATCTTTTCAAGTGCACTGTTATATTGGGAGGTTACTATCCTGTCTTTAAAAACACTGGAATATTTAGGAACTCCTGTAGTTAAATTTCTTTGACATCCTGTCAGTAACCACTTAAAAATTTACACTTACAATGTAACCTACAATACAAAAAAATTCACAATCATAAAGTCTAGAGATGTTAGTGTGTGAATCTTGCTAATTATCAGTGCAGTATTTATCTTAATGTCATCTTCAAAATGTAAGATTGAAGGCATATGCAGAAAAGAGAGCACCCCACAGATGCATTTCTTAAAAGAACCCTCCTATGGAAATGTGCAACATATTTTTTTATTTCATGTAATAAAAATACTTCTTGTGAATAGCTCAACCACTGAAAAGAGTTAATTTAAGAAATTAATTATTTTTCTAGCTAAAAAATATATTTTAATTTGTAAGAACAAAACATATGCAGCATACTGACTAATCCTACTGTATGGATTAGCATGGCAGAACTGTTTGTGGAGTTGTATCAGTAATGCATTACATGAATTGCAGTTATTACATATGACTCAGAGCAATAATTTAGGGTGATCTGAGCAGATAGTTCATCCTTTGGTTTTTAAATAGATACATTTTTCGGGCTACAGTGTGATGAAAAGTATATTTTACAATTTCAATCAGTTATAAAGGTAAATATTAAGTTAGTATATTTCGATAAATTACGTCAGTGTCCACTGAATGACAGTTTAATTTGCTCTGACTGGTAACCTTGTTCTTTCGTGCCTTGTGTGGCATGTTAGGGAGAAGGTACACAAAGGAATAGTGTAAAGTTGGGAAGCAACTGGCAGGTAGGTTTGCATTTTTTCAGGTTAATTCACTTGATGAAAAGCTGCTGTATGTGATGTGTCATATATCAAAGGCAGGGCATCAGTAATCTTTGCTCAAGGGCACGGGTAACAGACAGAAAGACATGTGAATGAGATGGAAAAAAGCAACTCATCCTTTTCTGCTAACACCACGAAGGAGATAAAGGAAGATTTATGAGTCATCTTGGACCACATACCAGCCAGAAGCATACAGTATTTTTCACATGTTCCAAAAATTGGTGGTAGAAGGTAATCAGACTGTCACGATGTCCATCAGGTACTTTAAGAAGAAATTGGGTCCTTTGGGCTTTTGATTGCATAGTCAGCTTTTTCTTTATGTTGTAGTAGTTGTATTTTTTTCTTTTTCTGAGACAAGTAATTTTTAAGCAAAAGAATGCTACCTGTGTGTTTAAATGTTTTTTAGTTGTTAACATTACTAATGTCAACCAAGATAGGGACAAGCCAATGATCTGCTATGGGCTGATGCTTTGTTTTAGCTTCAGACTTTGAGGTGACCTATTTCACAGAACTATGCATTATGGATATTTCCCAGTGTAAAAAAATATATCAAAAGTAGCTATAGCTAGCAGGCAAAAAACATTTTTATACTGAGAAGGTTGGAAAGTCATCTAATGATTTCACATAAGGCTAAATATTGATGTGAGGTGTTTTGTTAATAATTAATATATTCTAAAAAAGAAAATGAGAAAACCAGCATGGATGGAAATCTTTGTTTTATTTTTATTATTTCACAATAAAGCTTGCCAATGTGATATTTAATACTTGGTCATCAAAACCATTTGTTATTAGGACTTGATAGCTAAAAATATAATCTTGTTAAAACTGATTCCAAACTCCTACCTGAGTACTGATCCTGTACATTAGACAGGTCTGATTCAAGCAGCTGGACTGTTTTTGCAGAGGAGTAAAAGGGGAGTGGGCTTGAACTGACAAGCCAACAGTTTGCAAGTGCAGATTTTAAAACGCAGATATTAATTTGCATTCAGGTTTCAGTTAAGCAGCATATTTAGAATATTTCACTTTTTCCTAATGACTTTTCTATGCTCCTGTGTTGGTGTTTTCCCCTATTTCTGATGAATTTGTCATTTCTGAGTAACTATTAGTGTTCTTATCATTATTCATGTAGCTCACATTTCAATTTGAAGTAACTTGCATTGTTTCAGCTATTTATCCGCTTCCCACAGTTTGGTGGGTGCTGTGGGCCCCTGCAGAAGCTGTTTGCTCTGGTGGAGCTCACCCCCCACTGCCTTTCCCACTGCACTGAATGCTCCTTGGAGTGCCCATAGCCTGTCTGCCTGCCCTACACCCAGTGGGTGGGAGCTGAGCTGAGTTTGAAGCCTTAACATGGACAGCCTTTTGCAGCCCTTTCTCTGGTCTAGCAACTGACCTCTGGGACCACTGCCAACCCTTTCTGCTCTCCTGCAGTTTGAACACAGCCTTCCCAGAACTGCAGCTGTTCTTGATGCTCTGGGTCAATAGTTAACTCCTCGGAGGTAGATGTTAATAGAAACAAGCAGAAAAACTTTGCACAGTACTGTAAAACATGAGTGCTCCCTAATTAGTGATGTTAGAGATGTGTTTTCTAGAAAAAATTGTATAGTCAACACACATCTATGTGCTTCAATCTCATAAATGCTAATTTAGGCTTAGAACAATGACTTCTGGAAAACTGGAATTCTGTTAACAGTTTCCCTTCAATTTCTTGAGTCAGTTTTTTTGTCCTGGTCTGGTCCCACAGTCATGACAGACATGGTAGTCAGTTCTGACAAAGAGCTCCTCTGTATTTTGAGTTTTCTTTCCCTCTTTTTCAAAATGAAGAAAAACTCTTTAAGTTTGTCCTTTCTTAAATCATGTCACTTCATTTGGGTGATGAAGTGAGGGACTATTTCCTCTTTATGGCATTGTGGGAAGCAGGTGGGTCTAGTCTCTATCCAGCTTCATCCATCTCTCGTTATCCCTTTTGTTTTGTCACTGTACAACTTGAGAATAAGTAAACACATGTATTTCCAGCTTTTTATAAAGGAAACACTTCACTGCTTTTTTTTGTATTTCTTCTCTCGTTGTTGTGTTCCTGGAAGCCCAGACCAGGTGTATGTTTTTTCTTAAATGCGCAATGAAAGAAATAAGGAAGTAGTTATTTAATCAGTTTAAGCTGAGTTTTGTTTAGCGAATGAAGGTTGATGAAAGAATATGTTGCAATTCAGTGATTTTTGATTACTCATCATAACTCACTAGTGGCTAAAACAAAAAATCCTTTTTAGCTTGTTGAACTTAAGGAGGGAGATTTTTTCTTTGACTGGGCTCACCTTATTTATGGGTTTACATTTGTGCAGTGTAGCATAGCAGTGGTTGTGTGCATCCTGGGGCAGCTGATTGGTGGTCAGGTGATCCCTCTTGTGATGTTGAAGAGATGCAGAGGGGCTGCAGTGTAGATGCCATTTTCATATCAGGGAATTAGGGGGATGGGTGAATGTGGAGAGAAGAAGCTAGTTCTGGTTCTGAATTGATTCAGTGGTTAAGTCCATTTGGGTCCATGTGTGAGGTATTTTCCAAATTGTCCAGAGCTATAAAACTGAGGAATATGCACACTCTTGAGAAGGTTGCGTATTTAATCAGTAGGAGAGGTCTGAAATGGCATTTGTGTCTGCATGCCAAATAACTTCTTGTTTGATGAATGTTCTCTGATTTTCTGCTTGGGAATGGAGCTCAGAGTTGCTCTAGGCCGGGCTCTAAATTCATCTGCTAGACCACCTTGTGTGGTACAGCAGTATCAGATAGTACAAACTAAACAAGATTGGGCTTGATTAGCCCTGGGAAGGGAAACCCTTAGGGAAAGCCAGTGTTTTCTGAAGGAAGTTGCCCTAGTGATTAGGTGGGTGAGCTCTTCTCTTAGAAGTCTGTTTTGGTGGGCATTGGAGGACAGCTTTGTTTTCATGTGCTGTCTTTTAAGCCATATTCTGAGTAATCACTTTTAGAGTATGTCAGTCTTCAAAAAAACTATCAAAAACCCATGGGTGTTTTGATTAAATACCCTGAGCAAATACATAAATCATACCTACTTAAGCACTTTACATATAGTCAGTTTTAATTTCCTGAGTCTCCCATTTCATCCCCCATGTGTCCTACTCTACTATTGCATATACTCTCTATGCATACTACCTGTAGTGCTGTTGCATCTTCTAGTAGTAGATTAAAATTTTCCATTCCTTTTGAAATAATTAATGCATTTTGAGATAGAGTGGAAAAAGTAAACGTAATGAAGACACAGTTTTGCAATTGAGTAGGTTTATCTTACTATCTTATCTTACTGATGAGAACTTTTAGAATACTGCCAGATGAGTGCTTCTTCACTAGTGAAGATGTACTGCTTTCTGGCCTTAGATTTTTTTTTCTTAGAAATTGAACAGTTTTGAGGAAAAAAACCCATAACATATTTTTTTTGGTAAAATAGCCTGCAATTTTAAATATGTTTCTGAAGGTAGTGAGGGATTACTGTAGCATAAAGCATCGCATTAAAAATGTTTTCCACAAATATGCTGTAAGGTTTGCTGATGCTATTGGCTGTCAGATGTACCAGCAGCAACATAAAATGCAGCAAGCATCACTAGAACAATGTTAACCTGGGTTTCTCACTGGAAATAGATTTGGTGGTTTCATTCCATTTCATAGGCAGCAAATTTGAAAAAAAGAACTGAATATGGTTGACACAATTGAATTTTTAAGCCACCCTTGTAAGTCACAGAATTATAAAGAAATGAGAAAATCCCTTAATTGCAACAAGTTCCCCAATGCGTAAAAGGGACTATCTGGCAGAGAAAATTGGCAGTGTGCTGGTGATCAGATGTAACAGCTGGAACACTTCTATTCAAAGTACTTTAGGAGTAATAAACCTAATAATTTATCCACAAACTGCTGTGATAGCTATAATTCTGCTTTGTTAAAAATCTCTCTTCTCTATACTTATATATGTTATATGTATTTCTATTTTGGCCTAACATTACAAATGTGAAAGAGGTTAATGCTATTTTTGATATATATTGCAAGCTTTTTGTGTCAAAATATTTTATCCAAAGTTTAGAATAATTAGTGTATTTTTATGATACTGAGAATTCCTTCATGAATTGCAGTTTGTTGCTACTTCATTTCCATGTTAATTTTCTGTCTTTCAATCACTGTGTTACTTGGTATGGTATATCTTGGAAAAAGTAAGTGTGATGACACTTCACTGATTATGTAAATGCAACGACTGTAGATTTGATTTTATTCTCTTGATCTTTTTTTAGAGGTGACATCTACAAAGTATTGCTTACATTTTTCCATGTGTATTCAATATGTAAACCAAATCTTCTGGTAAAGACCAGGCCTCATTACTGAGTTATATAGAAATTGATTTCTTTTTCTGTGGATCTCTTATGAAAAAAAAAAATCTAAGCTTCTCCTTTTTTAGACCTCTCAGGGAAATAGTTTTAAATGTAAATGGTTGATCTTGAAGTGCATTATAAGTCAGCATTGTTCAACATGGCAGTTCATTGATGGTAGTATTTAATTATGTCCATGCTGTCAACCTCTGCAATCCTTATTGCTTTGTTGTAGATCAGATACAAAGTATGAAGTTTTCAAAGCTGTAGAGATGAAAGAGTAAACATATTCAAACAGTTCATTCAAATATGCTTAAGGAAAAAAAGAAGATACTACTAGAGCATGTGAAGAAACCTATGAAAACCTGAAAGCATTTTTTCTTTTGATTACAGTGGCAGCCTTAGAGTTCTATCACAGATTAATCTTTATTTAAAATGGAAGAATGCCAGAGAAAGCATATGATCAAGTAGTTTATTAAATAAAGTTCAAGCTTGTAAATCTGTGTTTATTTGCCATTATTAGATACATGAACAAAACCGTATTTCTTTTATGAGTACGTGCACGTGGAATTGAAGAACCTACAGTACAAGGCTTGATTTCTGGTTTTTTGTTTTGCTTTTTGTTATAGTAAATTGGCTCCAAACTGATTTAGCTTGTTCCTATATTCGTTCCAGGACATAACTTTTTGGCTACTTTTGGACAAAAAGTCCTGGACTACAGAGACTTTTGCTTTGACCCAGTAAAGCTATTCTTACACCATAGTTTTTTCTTGTATGGGGTAGGAAGGCAGAGTGAATCAGATCTTCAAACAAACCCTCACAAGTTGTTAATGCTAGATTTTTTTCCCTGGATAGGTTGTTTGTTTTTGAGGTTAGGTTGTTCCTAATAATTAGAACAAGCTATTTAAAAATCACAAAACAGCTAGCAGTCAATTTAGAAATTAATACGTGTGCTGGTTTTGTTACTTTCCACAACCACAGAATCTTTTCCACAACCATGAAATTTGCTGACTTAGTAAACAACTGAAAATGAAATATTGGATGACAGTTACAGTCTTGATGGTGTTACAGATATGCTGTAAATATGTACCCACCTCCACCTTTGACAGACATCAGGAGGGGGGTGCACTTCTGTCCTTCCTCCTGTTGTTTCTTTCCTTTCTTTTGCTTGGAGAGTCAAATGAGTTTGTCTTTTCACCCCTGTAATGCTGTTGGCAGTCTGGGTTTGCAAAGCTTCCTTGCTTTTCTCCTGGTAGTGATAGCTTCTGTTTCTGCGCCACTCAACTTGTGCTCTGGGTTTCAGAAATGGGAAGAAGCCGGGAAGCAAATTATTTGGACAGTAGGAAAAGCAAAGATTTCTACCCCAAGCCATGCTTTTCTTCAGGAGTAATGTTGGCTCTGTATCCCTCTCCAGCTTTGCTGACTGCATCGTGTGTTTCTGTGAAGTTATGTGGCAGAGCTACCTTGTTAGAAAATTCCAAAGAGAGTTTATTGCTGTGGAGAATATTTTTTTGATGGCTTAATGTGGCTGCCTAATACAATGATTAACAGATGTTCTGTGATATTCCAGAGAAGTAAATTGAGTTTTAGTATCAAGAAAATATTGAGTTATATTATGCAGCAGAATATTAATTCTCAATGCCACACCCTAGGCAAAAAAAAACCCCAAAAAACTGGGGAGGAATGCTGCTCTGGCAGGGAGAATTGTTCCTATTATTTATTACCTGAATTTAATTTTAACATTCCTTGTATGCATTACTGCTTGTTGTAGACAAGTTGGGGAACTCTCATCAAGCAACATTAAAAGAATTTTTTTAAGTGATATGCATCTGTACGCTGAATCTGATTAATATCCCTGTAACGTGCAAGTAGAGAAGTAAATGTTTCATCATGTGATAGATTTGTTTTTGAAAACATTTAGTATTGAAAGCTGTAGCCTGGTGTACATATCTTATCTTGATTTCTAATTTTTATTTGGAAAAATAAATTAATGACTATTTTTTAGGATACTTGTGGTTGTAAATAATATCCAAAACAGGATCTGAACATTCACTGCTTACTGCCCATTATCATGCAGCTGCTTTTGGCCGGCTTTCATCTCCTCTTCCCCTCTCTCACTCCTTTTTTATTTTTTATAAAGTAATAAAGTAGAAAGTGACAGAGGGATCAGCTTAAAGTAACAAACATATTGGCTTTGATTTTGTATGTGATACTGCAAATGCAACTTCCATTTCACATTACTGTCAACAGAAATCACATTATTGCGGAAGCAGCAGCCCTTGCTTTGGGATTTCCCTGACTGGTGTTTGGGGATGTTGTGTAAGGGAGGACGCCCTTCTCAACCAAAGGGTCACTTTGCTGCTGAGTTCTCTTTATTTTTAGTAATAACATCCAATACAATTGAAAGTGGGGTCAAGGTGAGGCTAGGACACTTTCAAGAAGAGGACTAGGGAGAAACAACAAACAGATGTTCTTTGATGATAACTGTTGAAGAGAGAGGATTTGGCTGAGAGATCTGTAGCTTTCACTTGTTGAGAGCCTTTAACTTGAGCCAGTGGTGCTGTTTTTCACCCCCCAGAGTAGTAGAGTACCTGCTGTTGCTATCAAGCCACTTGCCAACAGTGGCATCTGTTCAGTGTAGACATCAAGAATTTGAATGTCAATATCTTTTCCTTGAAATGAATGGGAAAGTATTTGTCACTCAGCAGCAATCATTCTTCAAATAAAAGGTTAGCCAGACAGAGCCCTTAATCAAAGAGTCGGTCTTTTCTGTCAGCAGTGCCTTTTAAATAGCAATGATGAAGGCTGGCTGTCAGTGAATGACTTGATGAGCTAGGTGATTGATCTGCATAAATCATTTTCCTTTAACATTGTCAGTGAAAAGTAAATTGGTGGGATTTTGGGGGGTATTAGCTATATTGACATTAATATATAATATTTTAGCTGTGTTCTTAGTCTCAGAGTTTCCATTAAAAAGCGAAAATTACATAGGATCTTAGCTTATATTATCCTAATGATGAAGTATTATTGTTATTGCAATTACCATGCAAATTAAATTCAAAAGTTGAACATGTAACAGATTTTATGAGCTGCAAGAGAAATACTGTTAGTAAAGGAATTAGGAGAAAGCTGTATCATTTAGTTAAATTTGCAGAAGCTTTTGATTTGAAAGGCAAAAATCAGCAGTGTAGTTTAGAAGTATAAGCTTGAGATCTTAATTATGTTATCTGCTTCAAAAATAACAGTAGATGCAATTTCCCAAATATTAGAAAATCTTATATATTGAGGGCTTAATTGTCACTGTAAAGCGCGTTCTCTGTCAGCTTCTCTGCCTTAATTTCACTGCTTTTGATGTGGCAATTTTTTGGGTTTCCTTTTGTTTTAAGGAGTGCCTGGGGCATACATTACTGACTATTGTGATGTTGCCCAGCTTGTGCTGCTCCTATTAATAGTAGTGGAAGTTCAGCTCCTGTCACTGCCTCTCGTTTGAACTAAAGCTGTGGGGTGAGGGGGACTTTAAAAGATGCAAATCATACTTAGCTATTTAATGTGCTTTAGAAATCTCTTCCCAAATACCAGTTTGGATTAGTAAGAAATTGTTGTTTTAAGACTAGGAAATACTGGTTACTCTAGACACAGTTCAAACTGTCACTTGCTCTTTTTCCCCTGTCTTCAGATTAGTTTTTATTTTTGGACTGTATATTCAAAAACCTGTGAAGTAACACTCGCATGCACATCTCCCCACCTCTGCCCTGTCCCCAAAGGCCCAGAATGATCAGTTGGATGACATTCCCTGTGTGTGAAGACTTACTCAACAAATACACAGACACTCTGCAGAAGACCTGTTTCAGAGAAATCTGCATTCCTGGGGCTCATGGATGATTTTTCAGCTTTTTAATCTGTTTTTGTAAAAAAAGGTCTATTTATAATATGTGAATTGCTTCTGCCACCCTCCAACACCTTTACATAGGACCTGAGCCCACAGGACTGAGCAATACAATAAATACAAAAGAAGGTTCTCTCCTTCCCTCCTCTCCTCCTCTACCCATTTGAAAACATCATTTTATTGATTAAGTATTAAGTGTTTGAAAATGTACATTATATGTTTTCATGCACTATTTAAATTTCAACATTTATACTTTTGGAGGTAATTCCAGCTAGCATTCTTGGATAACTAAATATACATCTCTCTGGGTATGAATGGAGTTTGAATGTGTTGGAGTGGATAGGAATGAGCAAATACAGGATTTCCCAGTGTGAACTTGTTGAAGAGAATAAATTCTGTGATGTTGCTTCATTTATAGTTTTGGTGGTGTATGGTTTTATTTTGTTTTCCCCCAGAACTGATGTATTTAAGGTGCAGTTCAGAGTGATTGTCACTGAAGAGTACTGAGTAAGTAGTTCCAAAATGATTGCTGAAACTTATTCTTTTAATGTTGTTCTACATTTAATTTTTTGGGGTCTCTTAGCACATGTGACAATAGCTTGATCTTGTTGATCATATCCATAAGTTTTCTGTCCTCTTACTGTGTGTGGTGTTACAAGTCAGAAGCACCCGCTTTGGTTGCAGATCTTGCTGTTGAATAAACTTCTGACCCAGTGGACAGCAACAATCTTGTTCTGTGGTTTAGCTTTGCTTACAAACCCACAATGGACAGACTTCTGTTGTACCAAGCTTTATCTGAGTTTTCTTTTTCATCTCCAGCAAACAATGCTATTTACTAGACTGCCTCAGTCCTTAAATTCCATAGCCTTTGTTTATACCCTCTCAATTGTTTGTCCCTTTAACTAATAGCTTGGCAGTATCCTGCTAAGTTTTGCTCAAGCTTTTAATCCTATCACCTCTCTCTTATCAGTTAGTTGTTGAACCTTTGATTGTATGCCTTTATCTAAAATCAATGAGCTCCATGACAAAAGGTAAAATTTAGGGCTTCTTGTTATTAATCCCATTTTTCCACAGCTTCTTTTTTTCCAGTCTTGCTCCTGCAAGTTTTTCTCTGACTTATCAGAGAAAGAAAGTTATAATATAAATATAAATATAATTTCTTGATTCTGTTACTCTCTTCAACCTTTTTGTTCAGTGTTGCAGTGGAATTTATGCAGTATTCCCTACCTCTATAAGAAGTTTACTGTTATTCTTTGTGGGTATGTTGCCATTAGCTATTAGATTTCATTAACCACTTAAAGCAGTGAAATTGCTGGATAACCTCTCTCTTATAACCGAAGAATTTCAAGGAAAAAAAATTCACAATGAACGGAGATGGTGAGGGTGTTTGGGAGGATAGCATTGCACAGCACCTTTGCCAGGATGCAGGAATAAGGCAAGTAGCCAGGGAGGAAGATGGAGGTTGGGTTTTGGGAAACACATTCAGTGCTAGCTCTGGGTGCAGCTGCAGGCTGAGCTCTGGGTGAGTGCCCAATGAAGAGGTGATGAGCTGCCATCACTTTGCAGAGTGAAGGGCTCAGGGGGCTGTCAGGGAGCCAGGGGACCACCGGTCACTCAGGGACACGGCAGGAGCTGAGGGCTCGGGAGCAAGAGGGAGATTTTGCTGCTCCTGAACTGCGAGGGAATCAGAGGCACCAGTTTGAGCTATTTCTGTGTTATTGCACCCTGGGTAAATTACTTCATGGAGTGAGAGTTCTGAGATTCTGCGAAGGGAAATCTGGGGTTGAGCTGGTGAGGGAACCTGGTCTGATTGTGTGTGGGATGGGTAGGGAGTCAAGCAGGGATCCACCAGCTCATTGTAGCTATCCCTGCCTCCTCAATGGTCAGACAGGGAAGTTTCCTTAATATAAAAATGCTCATTGAGCTCCTCCTCTGATGAAATCGGTGTCTGTAGTAGAGTCTTTAAAGTTTCTGTACTACGTAAGAGATACTTCACATCTAATGTAGATACATAAACTGCTTTTGGTGGATGTGAAACACAGTGATGACTCATAAAGGTTTTCAGTTTCATTATTAGTATCTTTGATACTGTCTTCTTATGAATATTTGTATTACTACAGCTTGATTTTTAAAAAAGAAACTTATCTGTGTCTTCATAGCATTGCATTTTGTACATTTAGCAAGAAAAACAGCTGCTAACTTTAAATACTGATAACTTTGTGTAGCACAGTGCAATTCTTCCTTGGAACCTTTATATTTGTATTTCCTGCTGGTGTAAACCATGACTGCACACCAGGGTAGGCATCTGTACTGTAAGGCAAAACTTGGGTATGATATATGTTGTATAGGATGGTTCATGTTAAAGCAATATTTTAATATTTTGAAGCAATATTCCATTAATTGATCCCCGAGTTGTGACAGATTAAGTAGTGGGAATTTGCTTACACCATAGCTTCTCTAGATCTTTTTTTAAGATAGTAACTGTAAGTACTCTGTTGGGACATCTTTCTGTGTGTGTATGTCATGGTCTCAAACCAGTTTTTCCTGTATAAATTGAACAGCATATAATTTATTGTAATTTTTTAGAAGCCAATCTGTTTGTTATTTAAGTGTTGTAGTGCATACAATGCTGAGTTTGAATGCTTATTTTTTTTAACAGATGAATTATAACCAATAAACTGTAGCACCTCATTAAATTTCTGTTCAGCAATGACCCCCTGATTTTAAGGGAGTTTTTGGCCTAACACTCTGGTCAGTTCAGTAAGTAATTAATCACATGGCTTCTTATAAACTATTTAAAATCATGTTGAAAACTAACTGATAAGCTTGCTATTATTCAATATAGCAAAGGTTGAGTAAGAATTTGCTGGAAGTTGGCAAAATCCTCTTAAAAGATCATTTCCTACCACAAAAACCTAAAGGGTTGCACAGATGTGTAGTTAAGTATTCATTATGAACATGCAAATAATGCTTTCCCAAAGGAACATTCTTTGATTTTTGAAACTGCTGTTGCTTTTTTTGGTAGCTGTCATGAAACATGCCTTTGCATTGTTAGAGCGTCTATCAGCAGATCTCTCACAGAGAAGCAGAGAGACCATAGGAACAGGCAGATTTCTGTTTTGTGTAGACATGACTTCAGGTTTTAAACAAAATTATGAACTCCTAAGTAATTAAATAAAGATAGGGAACATTTGTTTTATTGGATTTCAAGATGATGAAAATGCTGAGTTATCTGCTTGTTTATACTATGTCTTTAATTTTGATTCCTACTGGCATAAAAAGGTATGAGAAACAAAAAGTAACAGGAGCAGTAATAAAGAACCCTGGGATTCACTGGCTTGTTGTACCAAGACTTGGCCTCTTGGACTCTAGTTAATCTTAGCAATGGAAAAAGTTTATATCTGAAAGTTATTTTGAGAAAAATTGCTACCTCTAGGTAATAGATCCCAAGTTGGGATCCCAACTTGCAAAGTTGGTTTTATTTTATTCAGTTTTATTTTTGGAGGGCTTGGAGGAAGAGGTTGTATTGTTTTCTGAGTTCTGAGCCTACCACTGCAAAATGTTGAATTTTCTCCAATTAAAGTTCTGCAAAAAATTACAAAGAAGTTGAAGTCAAGTGTTAGACTGGAAATAAAAGGTTGGGGGAAAGGTGGAGGAAATTCATAAGCAGATGTCCTAACAGAAATATTGTACCCCTGTAACTATTCCCTAAATTCTCATAGCTTTTAGAGCCTTCCTGACAGTCTAGCTTCTGCAGCAGGTGTTCTTTGAAATTCTTTGATCTACACCCTTGTTCATTGTCTAGTGTATCAAGCATTGGTTACTGCTTTTCCACACCCTTCGCAATTGAATCTGTTTTGTTAAAAACACATCTATGTTCTTAATTATAAAAGTACTGCTTGAAGACTTGTAGATGTAACCATTTAGAGAGAAAAAAATTATCAGTGGTTTGAAAATCCATGAAAATGGATTACATGACATGCAGTGTTCTGGGACAGCACTTAAAAAGCATAAATTATTCCTTCTATATGATGCAGGGGTTTTCTTTTGGGTTTTTTTTGGTGGGTTTTTTTGGTTGTGTTTTTTTTGTTGTTTTTTTTTTTTTTTTTTTTTTTGTTTTTTTTTTTTTTTGTTTTTGTTTTTTTTGCTTGATTTGGGTTTGAATTTTCTCTCCTGTCTTGGAACACTTGAACAAAAATTTGAACAAGATTACTCATATTGTTTAAATATCTGAAATTGCCTGCTATTTTGTCCTCCTCGTCCTTTAGTGGTTTTAGAAGGTGCCATGAAAATGTCTGAAAAAGCAGGGGATTCCTTGGCTGCACTTCTGTAAAGTGTGTAGCTGAGTGTTGCAGAAATTACTTCTATGTCTTGGTCAAGGTTTATAAAAGTGTATGAGTGAAGAGTTTATAAATCATCCGCATTAAGGAGAAATATTTTTATACTTCATAAGAGGTATTTTCCTGAGATTGTTCTATTTGAAGCATAAGGGCCCCTTCTTGATTCCTAAGGTGGTTGTATGGCAAGTCTAATGTTATAAGGAAGGCTTGTAAGCTTGCTAGAATGAACTAATGTAAGACATTAGAAGGGTTTATGCTTAAAATTTTGTTTTCAACAGATGACAGGTGGTCATATTTTGTCTATAACAGGATTTCTTGAGTACTGATCATGTAAAAGAGCAATTCTAGCTATTTGTTTTTCTTGACTGTGAAGTGCTATTACTACTGTTGGTGGCATTCTCTTCCCTCCTAGCACCTCCATGATGAGACGCTTCATTTCACATTGAACTCCAGTTTCTCACATAGCAATTTGTTGAGGGGAGAGGGAAAATAAAAGTTTATCTTTTCTTCAGTGCAAGAACTTCAAGCTCAAGAAAGGCCAAAGAAAACCTACTTTATGTTGGTTCTGTCAACAAGACGTAAGATTCATATTGTGGCTTGTTTTGTATATTTCTGGTTCAGATACTGAAGGAAACACACTGATAACAAAAAGCACTTATGGAAAGGTGAGTGTAAAAATGGCAGCTTCTTATTCAACAGATCTGTTCACTCTTTGAGTCATGAACATTCCCTCTTCTGGCTTTGGTGGGGAGACAATGTGGTTGCTCCCAAGTCCTAGTTATGTGGAGCTCAGAAGCACAGAGGAGCATGGGCTAGATTCTTACGTAAATTATGAGTGGTTTTATACTCAACTGATCTGGGAACAGAATTGAGCTTGACTTTCAGATCCTGGGATAACTTTGTATAGCTGTCAATTACTGAAGAAACTGGTCTGGCAATTAGTGAAGCAATGAGAAGTGTGGTATGTCAGAGGACCACTTAGCAGTTGCTTTTCAGGGGACATTTATACCTTCATAGAAACATTCCCTGGGATAAAAAATGCATTGGATGTCCAAAGATTGGTATAATATGAAGTCTTGGCTGCACAACTACTAAGCAGCCACCTTTTAAATGACAGTTTTTCTTTAGGGTACAAAGGAAGAGAAAAAAAATTATCCATTTTGAAATTCTTCACCTGCTTGGTTTTGTTCTGATTCCTCCCTTCAGCACTGTAGTTCTTGTTTCTGGTTTCATTTCTAACCATTTCAACTCACCATGGTACACAGGCTACGTTTACTTCACAGCTGCACTTATGAGCCAGACTTTGTAAAAGATGTGCTGGTTCTCAGAGCAGGCTTTTCATGGGAATCCTTTGTTGCTCCATGCCAGCTAAAGTGTTTAGTTGAAAGAGTTCACAGTGAATGAAAATGGCTTCCTTTCACTACTCTTCCAGTATTCAAAAGTACATATATCTTAAAAAGATATATGCAAGTGGTATTCCAGGATCAGTTTAAGTCTGGTACATTTTTTGGTAGGAATATGTCAAGAAAAAGTTATGTATTGAAAGGTTCAGCTTTATATCTTCCTTGGACTTCAGCTGAAAATTATATACATAAAATAATTAAAAAAAAAGAAAGCAAGACTATGGCTTTAAAAACTGCTGTGAGGGGAGGGGGCATACTGTACATAGAATCCTGTTCATGCATACATACATATTTGATATGGACAGGCAGTCATATTTTCTTCCACACGGATCAATCATTGTCTTTCAATTCCTGTCTTGTCTGGCATCTGCTGACCCATGCTTTAATTCTGTCAGGTCAGAGATATACGGGCCTTTGTAGTGTGCTTGTACTTCATGTCATGTCCCAGCATTGTTGTACATCTTGTTTCAGAGATATTTTGCTGTAATGTTCTGTGACCTTTTCCATTGAGTGAGGCAGTTGGAGAGCCACTCAGTGAAGGAAAATTGAGCTGTTTTATTCCTCCCTGAGGAGCCTCGTGTTTCCTTTCCACCATTCATTTGAAAGCTATCATTTTCTTGATTTTATAGCTGAAAAAACACCATTGATTCACTGGATGCTAGACGCTAAGAGTCCTCCTATTGACATGCCTATTGACAGTTTTCAGTATATTCTGTGTCTAATTATCACTCTTGGCTAAATGATACACCTTGTGGACTTGAGAGATGGAGTCAATAGCGCTCACTGTATTGTTCTAGCAGCCCCTATTGAGGGTGGTGTCAAAGCACTGTGATTTATGCAATCAGAAAGAAAATTTCTGTTGGTGTACTGCATAATTAAACAAAGTACAGAGTGACTGGTGGCAAAACCAGCTCTGCCAAAGTCATCAGCAAATGAGAAAAGATCTCTTCAGTAAATGGCTGAGACATTGAAGAATCTCTTTTGGCATCTTGCGTTTTTCAATTTTCAAGCGTTCGATTTTTGTTGGAGAGGTTTTTTTTTTCTGCTTTCCATCTCTTCCATTAGATAGTATTAAAAACTAAGCATATTAATTCATGTCTATGTTAGTAAAGTTATGCTGCTAATGCTGTTATAGATGGGAGTTCTGGTACGTTTTAAATGACTACTTTTAAATAAAGAATCTAATTATGTGGTTTGCACACTGAGTCAGGAAGCAAAGTGGCTGCGCTTGGGTTTTGGAAAGTGGAATTGTTACCACTTTATGTGCATCCAGCTCTTGGTCATGAATGTTCATAAATGCTGTTTTTATTTAATGTGATTTAATGTTTTGGTTTGCTCTTAAGTGTTAGATTTTCAGAGAGAGAATGTGAAACAGCCATCTGTGGAGTGGTGAACTCTTTGCATATGTTCAGGTTTGCTTAAAATCTAAACATGTGTATTCAAATATGTGTTCAGTGTATCAGTACATTGAAATCTTAAGAATAGAGGTTTTTTTCTGAAATGTTATCAAATAATATGGCTCAACATTATGGGCTACTTTATAATTTGGGTATATCTAGTTGTGGTTTTTTGGTTTGGTTTGTTGGAGGTTTTTTAGGGTTGTTTTGGCAGTAGGAATTTTGTGAAGCACCTATAGCAGAGCTTTGTGTCTGCTATTTTATTTATTGTTGGTTAATGGAACCAGGAAGAGACCTTATATATCAATAGCCAAACTCTCTCCAGAAGAGAGTTGTTTGTGCTTTTTTTAGTCATTACTAACAATTTTCTTGTGATACTTTTGAGACTGAACCATCTTATTCAGGGCTTTTCCAGTGAGTATGAAAACAGCATACTTGGTGTTTCTTTCCTCATCTCTGTTGTCCTCTCCTGTAGTATTCATTGTGGAAGAAGGCAATTGAAGGCTGGTATGTGACTGCAGCAAGAAATCAATTACAAGGCATCTCTGGAACCATCCAGATATGAGCTCCAGAGCTGGTTTTCTCCTCCTTCTCAGTAGTACAGGAATAGGTGAATAAATAAGGGGGAGTGGTGTGGGGGTGAGGAAGTTGAAATAGTGTTGGTTTAATGTATTCTTTTACATCCCCTAAATTTTTACTTTCATTACTTTTATCATGATAATAGACTTGAATGAAATATGTCAACAGAGTGTCTGAAAATGTCTAAAGTTGTTGAAAACACAAATACATTCAATTACCAGCTCTGAAGAGAAGTATGGACAAAAGACCTAAGGGCTGTTGCTTTTGTTTTTCTTTTCTCTCAAACATGTGAACTCATACTAAACTACCTAGTGCCAGATCAAGCTGCTGCTTGATTCCTTATGTTGTCAGTGTATTTTTCACAAGATTAAAGCAGATATTTGCACTAAAGCCACCTTACACTGCTGCAACTATCATTTTTAATGCATACAGGTATATTCTGGAATAGATTCATATCACTTTTGAAACCTTTGCAATATCTATTCTTTCTCATCAGATCTGAGTACAGATGAGTTGAAACACAGGTCTGATGGACAGCTTCTATCTAATGAGTTTTGCCTTCTTTCTTACCTATTGATGTTTGTCTCTTGGCTGTTTGTATCATAAAGTAAATATTAACTATATTTTGTCCCCTTTAAAATAGGATGCCCAGACAGACCAAAACAAAACTGTGGCTGCATTCTAATTTTCACTGTATGTACTACCATGCACAAGTAATACTGTTTCTGTAGTTCTCATTTCTCATGCAATCTGTGGGGTTTTTATTTTATTTTATTTATTTTTATATATCCAATTCATAACTTAAAGCTAAAGAATCCTGCAGCTGTCGTTATTATACAAACAAGCTTGTGGAAAAACAGTGCAAGGCTGAGCTAGCAGCAAGCATATGGAGTGCTCGTTTTGGAGTGGTAGAAGGGAAAGAATGCAAGGCTGCGTTTTCCCTCTGGGATTGTCAAGAAAGGTAGAGCCCTCTGAGAGAGAATCCAAAAGCACAGCAGATCAAAGTGTGTTTGTGACTGGAATGCCCCAGGGTTAGTGCAGTGTGAGGTGTAGCTTGGCAAATCACCATGCTTACAAACAAAAGAGTGTACTGTATTCAAATCTTCCTCCAAGCGTTTCAGCATTTCAAAATGACAAATTATTGTTTTTGTTATTTCTGCATTTGGAATTGTTTATGCATTTCAAATGATCTGTAAAGTGAATTGTGTGCACTCAACAAACTTCTTCTTTAAAGTAGGCGGGTTGGAAAAAGTGATGCAGTCACATTAAATGCCAACTACTCTGTTCTTCATTCGGTTAGACAAACAGTAGCCTAAAAAATGGCAGTGGATTAAATTGATATAATGACAAGAATTCACATAGTATACTGTAGATGGGAAGAGGAATAAAGCAGTGTCTTTGAACTAATGTAATGCACTTTGATCTGCTATACTTGAAAAATCTAATATACCTGTATTTGTGATGATTCCAAACAGGCTCACAATATGGTAAATGCAGTTTTTACAACCTGCTATTTAATTTTAAAGATTGATCTATTTCATCTAGGCAACATTTCATAAAAATAAGCATAAAAACATGTTTGTTTGTTTGAATTAAAACTCTACTGAAGATTTCACAACAATGTCTCATTGCTAATATGTGTATTGAACAGAAAGATTAATGGAATATATGATTACTTGAGGGTTTTAAATTATTCATTTGATGAAGGCTTTTTTTTTCCCTCTTTTATAAAGAGGAAAAGCCTAATTTTTCTATATTTAAAAAGCATTCAGATTTTAAAAACTGTAGCAATTTCAAGGTTGTGTTTTTGGCACAAGGGAATCATATTGGAAACTAAAAATATAAAGATAAAATTCTCCAATGTATTAAATATAGGGACTTAATTGTCTAAGTGGACTGATGAAGTAACAGGATTTTGCTAATTTTTTTCAGAGTTAGTTAATCTGCAGTTTTTGGAGTCGTCTTTCCCTCTTGAAATATTCCAAAATGCATTACTATTAGGATTGAATTGTAATAGTTCAATATTTGCTAGTACCTAATTTCACAAGTGGTTTCACTTGAAATCAGCAGATTCTAAATGAGAGTAAGATATTACTGCTTGAGGTTGCTCACATTATAGTCACAATTCAGCCCATAAAGTTAGTCATGGCTTTAAGACCCTGACCCTCCCTGCCTTTTTTTTTTCCATTTAGTTTTTAAGGACTGTTGTAGTCTCTAATTAGATCAGCCACAGGTCTTTTCATAAAGTATTTTAAAAAAAGTTCATAAATAGTATCAGACCCTGTTAATATTGTTGACACCTATATTGATAAAATAAAGGTAATATAGAACATCACTTTTCATTTGCTCTAAAGTTAAAGGAATACTATAAATTGATAGGAAAATGTGTTTTGTATTAATTTTTTGCTATAGAATTAGTAACTGTATTCATTTAACAAGTTTTATGATAATATTTGAAGTTCACCATTAAAATGGGAAACAGTAAGGGAGATAAATGTCAGGAATTATTATCTCAAGCAAAATCTTATTCTGTTCTTGTTTTGCACAGCAGACCTCCATACTTGAAACTTATAGCCACTTTTAGTAGCATTTTTACTACCTTTAGAAGTCCATCTGAGTAAAGTAGCTGTGACAGTGTGAACTCACTTGATGTCCTGTGGAATGAATGAACTCTGGAAGTGTTGGAAGGAAGGAATGAAGCAAATTAATTAATAATTATCTTAATTAGTTTTGCTTCGATCATGTTGTATGAAAAATCAAGTGTATTCCGTCAGTGATACAAATATTGTTTGTGAAATCACCAGTTTTTCCATTCTTGAGGTAGATGGTAAGTCATAATATGGAAATTTAATCTATCAGAACCACTGTAACCACTCAGGAGTGCCTTGTGTTTTCCTTATGTCTGTGAGGACCCTCTCATTGTCCATGTCAGAAGGTAGCCAGCAGAGAAATGACAGTGCATTTCCAACTAGCCTTCAAACACAAAAACTACTGAAACTTCCAGACAAAATTTGTTTGTGTGGAGGTTTTTTGTCGGGTTTTGTTTGGCTTTTCTTCTTCCCTGTGTGAATGTATTTATACACATTGATAAGATACCCTGAGCCTTCCCTTCTCCAAGCTGAACAGTCCCAGCTGTGTCTCTTCTCAGCTGAATGACACTTGGGTTCCTTAATCATCTTTGTGGCACTTCACTGGCCATGGTCCAGTGTCTCCATGTCTCCCAGCACTCCAGATGTGGCCTCACCTCTGCTAATCAGAGGGAAAGGCTCACTTCACTCTACCTGCTGGTAATATCTGCTTGTGAGGACAACCTGTTGGAGTTTTGGTGATGAAGATTGGCCCAGTGGAACTCTTTAGAACTGAGGAGCAGTGGTTTCAGTTACGACATTCACTTCATGGTTAACTTAATACTTGTAAAGCAAAGTCATAAATTAACAGTGATGAAGCTGGATTAAGGTGTCATTCTCATCTCCAGTCCTTGTTCCACTTAGGTTGTTTTGATTTGGTATGTCTTTTTTTTTTCAACCCAGATTGTTTTACTGATCCGGCTTTAGATCATGATTTTGAAAAAAAAAAAAAAAGAAAAGAAAAGCATCATTTACTTTAACAGATAAGACTGACCTGGGGCAAGACATTGAACACCCGGGGAGTGGGAAAGTGAGAAATGGTATCATAAAATCTAGTCCTGAGTACATCCTTTCATTGTTTCTCCATGCCAATTAAGTTGTCCAACAGCATGTTGGTCGTTCAGTTTCATCATTATTTGCAAAATATTAGCAAGGGACTGCTTATGCTGTAGATACTGGGGACTCTTGTGAACCGTATGCTTTGTGAAAGACCTCTGGAACCACATTGTTACAGAAGTTTTTATTCAAGACTGGATCATTTTCTTACTAGATTTACTTGGTCCATCTGGGAACCTTGTATTATTTCCAATAATGAAAATACATACATTTATGTAAATTTGAGATGGTAGGTCCTGTTTGTGCATCTGTGGAAAGAAAGAATAATTCTTGCCCGATTTGGCACCCACTTTGAGATGCAGGGTAATGGGTAGGTAATGAAGGATTTAAGCATGCACACAAACTCAATCTTTGTATTGCTGAGAGTTGCTGCTTTGGCAAAAGTGGGAGAAATAAATTTGATGTTGGCAGTGCCCTGAAATTACTGTAAATGTTTGATTTCCTCACCATTTTCTAAGGTCAGTAAAGTCAGTCACAACTTTCATGTTGTATGGATTCATAATTGTTATGGCTACAGCTGGGATACCTACTGCCATATATGATTTCACTACAACTCTGTAAAGGCCCACGTGCTGCTGAGACTGGGGAAGACCAGTGGGTTGGCCAGGGTTTTATAAACTTTCTTTGTGTAATGTCTGGCCTAGCCTAGCAGCAGTAATTCAGTGGTGGGTTTGGCTTGCCATCAGGGCAAGCATCCCAGCATATTTAGGTGTACAGTGTACCACCTTTTACATGGAATCTGGAATATAACAACCCACTAGCCAGTCTTCTGCTCCATTTGCTGCAATTCGGCATGCTCAAGAGAGACCCTGTCGTGTCAGCAATCTGCTGTTTTGTTCTGAGCAAAACTGTTAGCTACTTCAGCTTTAAGTCTTTCTTCTAAAATTTCCTTGATTAAATACTGCTGATTCTCACACTTCAGGCTGCAGGCAACTTGTTGTCCATATGCCTCTGGCAACTTGCACGCTCCTGGCTCTATCACTTTGCTGCCTACTGCTTCTACAGATGTCTGGTGCTTTTGCTGCAGAAATGAGTCTCTCTATCTGTAACAGCAGTTGGAAAAGAGGAGGAGCTGGCAGGCTGCTTGCTTTTGCTGTTAGGCACTGAGAGTGTACCAAGCAGAAATGGGAATAGAAGCCACCAACAGAACACCTCATGGCTGAACAATTCCACAAATTAGCTGATCTTTTAAATACTGTAGGCACTAGTGGAAGGTGTCAGAAACCTTACTTAAAATAGTTCATATGAGAATTGTTTGTGGTGACTTCCATCAATCCCTTACACCATCCCTGTGACTGCTGATAGGGAATTGAGTCCAAAATATTCTTTGTATGGCATAGCTATATATTGTGGAACAAGTCTGGGAGACAGGAATATTTTCTTAAAAAGAAAAGCAGCAGCTCTTTATTACCCATTAATTAGTAACTAATTGCTAACTAGAGATACTCCTTCCTGCTACCTAGAAGTTCCTAGTGTTCAATGGATATGTATTTAATGAAATGAAGCCATATGCTATCTGTTTGTCACTGAATGTTTTTAAAATATTCTAAATTTGGATTGAAGTGTATTTACAGGTTCACAGTAAGGTTCCTGGTAGGTAGTAGGGTAAAGTAGCAATAGTAAGTTTTTTTCGTTATTTTTCTATTCCTGACTTTTGAAGATGATATTTAGAAAACCATCCTAAACAAAAATAGTCACATGTTGACTAAAGAGAGATTACCAACTGAGAACACATAGGGTTTTGACAGAACCAGATCAAAATGCTTTGAATTTTGGAAAGTATTTTTCTCCTGCTATTGAGTACTCTGATGAAAGAGGTGCTGTTGGCATTTTGAAAGCAATTCTCTGTACGAAGCGGGGATTTCCAATTAGCACATTTAAAGACTTGTGTGAGATGATGATTAAAAATGGGACATTACAAAACGAAATTATGTCATGGCGCTTTCTAATAGAGTTCTGAGAAAAGTCAGTGTATGGCAGTGCATTTCATGTGCTTGTCTGAAGTCAATAATTCTTGTTTTCCCTTTTCAATTACAGCAAACCTTTCATAGTTACCTAAAAGTTACATGTAAAGAGTGCTGCAGATCAAATAACAGGTATATTACATGCTGTATGACATGTATGGGGCAAATAATTGCCCCTATGGGGCAAATTGTTTGAAATACAAACATTATGAAGATAGCCTGAAAATAATTATTTGGTAGTTGCTCTTCTAAAAGGCAATTGTACTGGCTAGGTATATGTCTGAGGGTAAAGAGTCACTGTCCTCCCAAAGTGGTAGTGCTTGGACAAAGGCAAACAGTTAGGGAAGTGCCAGAGGATAAATTATAGTTACATAATGACAAATCTGTAGTTGATTGACTACAGATCACAAGCAAACTTAGCATAGGCAATGCCTGCAAACAGGCCTGGACCTAATTTGTTTATAATGATTGAAGAAGTAACTGTGGAGACCCTGAAGGGGAAATGCTATGCTTTTAGTCTCTAGGTAACTGGGAAGGATCATGGAGGCTCTAATTATGCAGCCCATACTGACATTGCTGTATAATTCTTAGAGCAGATCTCCTGGACTTCGGTGGGGTTATTTCTGTGAGTAGTCTAACAAACTGCGATTTCAATGATTCATTAAAGTGTCCAGGTATAAACCTGTTTTCTATTATAACCAGTATTTCTCAGCTGAAGATAGTTAAAAGCCTTATCATTCATTCTAAAAGCAGTATTGATGGTAAGTGCAAATGAGATTTTATAACTAGTTGTCACTCTTTTGCACCCTAAGTTTAATTATCAGAAAAAGAAATATCGTTTACAATATTTACACCAAAGGTTAAAGACATGAGGTACTTTATTATGCAAACAATGGCATTTTAACAACAGGATGCATCCTGAAGGGAGCAGTTTTTTACCATTAGGTTTGTTGGCTGGTTTCTGACAAGTCACCTTTGAGCAGGGAACATTAGATGGTTGATGTACTCAAAGCTAGCTGTTGCTTCCAGATTAGATCTTTAAAAAAGTTTTCTAAATTTATGAATGCACCTTACAAATTACATTCTACAATGGGAGAAGTAAGGAATATCTCTTCATCTTTAAGTTACTTTTTCAATATATGATATGCTTTTGTTAAAAAAAGCAAATGGGAAGCATAAACACAGCTTGGTCTGCAAGTCTGTCATAAAACCATATGGCACTGTCAAGTTAAAAAATACTTTTCCCTTAATGGTACCTTGATTTTCTGTTTGGTGTCTTTAGTAGCAGAAAAATGTAATGGAACAGTCTCTCTTAAAAGATCATTTGGCTTCATGCTACCCTTTTCATGTGTTTTTCAGAGCTGGTTTTGGCTGGCCTGGGGAAAGCTGGGGCTGTATACCCCATGAATTCACTGTGTCTTGTTTGTACTAGGGTGGCTTAGGCTGCCTGGTTTGTGTTGGAGCATGAGGGGGACTCTCCTGTGAGTTCTGTTGGGATGTCCATCTGCAGCTGACAGAGTTCAGGGAGGAGCAGCTGTTGCCTGTAATCTTTGCCCCAGAAAAGGCAGCTCAACAGTGTGTGAGCACAGACTGCTGGATGCCTGTAGTGGCAAGACCCTTTCTGAGCTGCAGTGACTTGCTAAGAGTTTGTAATGCAAATAAGACACAGCCTCCCAAGGTGAAGAACATGATACAAAGTTTGAGCAGAGTGGAATTGTTACAAAAATTGTGGTTTAGTCATGCAAAACAAGTTAGTCAGATACTTGTGTGGCATGGTATTTTCCCTCGTCTATGTATTTTAGCAGGTTTGAGGAGATTCCATCCTAGCCTTTACTGATACTGTGGATAATTGTACTCACAGGGCTTGGATTGTCTTGATCACTATTTGGGAATTAAGAGAAACACATCCGTTTGTGTTGCAAAATGTTCTTTTTACAAGTTACATGTCTTAACCAACCGGAGTTTGAAGGAGTAACCCAGCCCTGCCTTGGTTATTTGGGATGTTTTCCTTTTATCTTCTCTGATGTTGTCTGTTTTGTTTTGAATCTAAATACAAAGAAAGAGCTTCTGTCTTTAGTAGTCTTTGACTTTGATCCTGTTGTTGTTCCCTTGTGAAAGAAAGAAGTCTGAACCCATGGGTGTGCTTATAGAATCAGAGCTACCAGTTGGAATCCAGATCTTTGCATTAGAAATTTGCTCCCTTTTTCTCCCACTGTTTGTGTGCTTTGCTCCTAGGACTCTGAGATCCTAATGTTGGTTCTGAGGGCTTTCGAATGTTCTTTCTGATACTTCACAAAGCGTACTCAGAAGTTTAAAAGCAAATTAAAAATAAATACTAACAGATTCTTCCAGAATTAAAGAAAGATTACTTGGAATCTTCAGAAGCATGTCATCTATCCAGCCTCATGTAGGAAGCTACAAGAGTCTGGGGAGACTTTCCCTGCTATAACAGTAATAATTTGCAACTTGGAACTCAAAAAGAGCGTTGTTGCTAGTGTGTCATTCTCTGTCTCACTACTGAACAGGTTGCTAACTACGTTTTTTTTAATGTTCATGTGTTTATATTGTAAAAGAAAATACTGCAAAAGGATATGTAATGTAATTTTTGACAGGTTTAAAAAAAACCCCAAAACACAGATATTACTCTAGAGATGAGTTGTCTGTTGTGTGTGTATATGCTTAGGGCTGTGGTGGTTTCACTGTAGGCCAAGCTCATTGTACAGGCCGCTCTATGCATATTTCTGTCCACACCTGATAGTTTGTTCATTTTTAAACCTGTTGAACCATCTTTCTCTCTCCCAGGAGATCTTTCTGACTTTATTCCCTTTTTTTTAGCACTCTGGGTGTTCTCTGGGCAGTTTTTTTACCTCATACCAAGAGCTGAGTTGTTTGTGCCTCATGTTCTCATGCCAGTACTCTTCCTTTTGTAGTCTCTTGCCAGAAGTTCCAAGAGCAATCTCACCCTTCCGCAGTCTTTTCTATTTTCAACAGTGGCCTCATGTTCTGTTCTGTTTCTATGCCCTTTTCTCTATCTTACTTTAGCTCAAGGAGTTCCAAAGAGTTTCTCAAGTGTTGGGGCTGACTGAATGAGAACCAAGAGCAAGTGCTGAAGCCAAAGCAGGGACTCAAGAAAGAACCTTTTGTTTTTAACATTCCCTATTGGTAATATTCCTTGTATGTATGGCTGCTTTTGGATGTGAATCCAAAGTATCTTACAAATACTAATACAGCCGTATAACGGCTCTTTGGAGCAGGTGATAGCTGTGTGTCCTCCTTAACTCTTGGTTTTGTAATTTAGTTTTCTAAACTTATTATCATGTATAAGATTGAAGGCTACACATGATGCTGTGAGCAAATGAGATGAGTTAATTTTTCTTGTCTGAGAAGTTTGATTAGAATAAATACTTGGGTTCATTTGAAATAAATTACTAAGACACATATAAACAGATTTTGAGTCTGTTACAAACTGAGATGAGAACACCTTTGCGCTTATTTAGTGCTCTGCTGCACAAAATTTATTTAGAAAATAGTAAAATGCGTTTCTTAAATAGTTGTATTTATATAGTTATATTCTTTATTAGTTTTGCTATGAGTGTTCTTACTCCATAATGAGTGTCTTCTCCAGTTTAGTTTAGTCTATTTTTTTCAAAGTGTATTGACTTAACATTGACCAGGAAGCAGTTTTGTTTTTACAAAATAATGTTCTTGAACAATTTCAGTGCACATTAGACTTGTGTTACATCTCAGCAGCCAGCAGTAGACCAAGGCTTATATTTAATAAGCCTTTCTGCTTTTTGTCTGAAATTTCTCAAAAAGCAATAAATGTGTATCTGCTCTGTGTGGTGCTTGAGGAAGTGAACTAATGCTTATGGAAATCAGTTAACTTAGTGAGTGTGCAGAGAACAGATTCTGTACTTTTGTGGAGGTGTCTCTGAGATTTGTGGATTTACTGAAACCTGCCTGTGGTTCTGGTCAGGTGCTTGCTAAAAGTCCTCAAATTCTATCTCAGCAAAATGTCCCAATGGAAATGGAGGACATGCAGGGCAGCTGGACCTATAATGCTTTACTTGCTGTATGGAATGGATGAATTACAATTTGTGAAAGGGAAAAAAAGTAAACACAGTGTCTAAAGTGTGTGGGTACTTGGAAAGCAATGTATGAGAAATTGATGATTGGAGATAGTTTTGTTATGAAGAAAAGCCTTTTGTGCTAAATCCATCTTGAGAATGTGTTGTACTTGTGCCATATATACTCAAAAGATGGATGCAGCATTGTCAAGGTTTAAGTTTCATACCCTAGAAATGATCCTAGAGAAAAGCTGTACAATATAACTCTTCACGCAAAGCAGCAGTAGCACTAAAAATTGTAAATTCTTGCCAATTCATTTATTGCAGTAATGAAAATCATTTGCTCTCTGTCCTGGACTAATAAAATAAAAAAGGATTTGAAAGTATAAAATTACAGAAGAAGAAATCAAATTTAGGTATTCAAGTAGTTTTCTCAAATATATTTATACTTTAGCACTTCAAATGAATGAAGAGACAGACCAACAATGGCAAAACATCTCTGCTGCGCTTTATTCTTTGAGTGTAATTTTCTTGTTGCCAAATAACAGCATTTCTGGCTGAAGTTCTGAGCACCAGTTATGTTTCTTGCCCAGTTAACTCAATTACAGGTGTGTGGTCTGTCTGAATTCATCAAGATTACACAGTGCTGACATGTCCTATTTAAAAGATGTGAACTCAGTTGTGTCTAAAGTGGAGGCTGGTTCTAGCACACACAATATTTATTCTTTTTATGTCAACCTTTTATTAGTCAGTGTAAAATATTTATGTGTGTCAGTCTAGATGCATGACATCTAGGTGGTGACATTTTTTAAAAATAGGGTTGTACAATATAACTGGATCAGAACGAAGTTCCTCTGAATGCTACCATCAAACACAATGTTTCTGAAGAAGTATTTTTCAAAGACATCAGTGTTGTGAGGATTATGTCTTTTGAGTCTCTGCTGGAGGGATGTCTGGTATAATTTTTATTAGGGCGTATTGCTGGACCTTCTCAGATAATCTGTAAAGTGTTGAATGACTTGAAAGTTTTGTGAAATTTGGACCTAAATATGTTTTAAGATTAAGTTAATCACACTGTAAATTTCATTGTTCTCATTAAAAATGGTTGGTTTCTTTCAATAGAACAAAAGAAAAGTTACTATATTTCTCATCTAAGAATATGGCATGGCAATCTATGAAAATATTTTCACATATATTGTTAGAAATATATTTGTATGAATAGATTGTGCTTCAAGATGATATTATTCTATATTTTTTCATCTTCTCTTGTCAGGTCCTGGTGGCTGCTAGGGCAATCCTGCCAAATGTTGAGCCTAAGCAGGGCAAACCTGGAGTTATGGAAAAGTAGCACTTAAGTCGATAGTTCAAAAGTAGGATTATTGTGATGGACGTTGTTCTATGGCTGTATATCAACAAGAAAATGGGGAGAATTAACTGCACTTTTATCTTCAGCTAACCCAAGTAAAGCCTAGTACTCTTGGGTTTATCTTCCCCTTAGAAACTTCCTGTTGTCTGTCTTTTATTTAGTTGTTAAACTGAAGGGAGCAGGCTGACCCCTTGAAGTATGTGGCTTTTCACTTGCTTCTGGATATTAGGTTGTTCATGGGTAGCAGTACTGATCAAGGTAATATCATACTGCTCGTCAGTTTTAGCCTTCATTTTGGTATTTTTATTTCCTGGACCATATGTTGTGAGGTTTTTTGATTCACAGCAGTCAGACTTCTGTATTTTTTTCAGCTCTGGTAAGGAAATATGACAGCCCATCTGAAAAATGTGGTCACATTCCCTGCATTTTGTCCTAATTTTTATGGAGGAGTTGAGATAAAACCATTTGGGAGACTTGGTATCCAATTGTTCTCTGTCATGTTGTAAGTCTTCTCCTCAGGTTTCTACCACTGCCCAGACATTTTGGTTGTCAACTGTGAGATCTTTCACTGTTTCACTTAGATATCCAGCTGTTCTTGTACTCGTGTTGGAGCCTGACAGGTCCCAGGGTCAATTGTCCCCAGGATTTTTACCCAATCCTGGTTGTTTCTTGTCCACTCAGCTGGTTCCCCTTCTTTAGTATTCTGGTCCTTCACCTACATGTGTGTCCTCTCATCCCATATTCTTACTTGGCAGATTATTATTTAGAGAACTGGGGAATGTCAGAAGCAAACATGATTGTGTTATTGCAGTATTTTATATATATACTAGGAGACTACATGAAAGTTGAATGGCAAAGTCTTAATTTGGCACTCAAATTTCTAAACAGAAGTCATTTGTAGTTTCAACATTTCTTTGGGTCAGCAGGGGACTCATGAGTTTAAGGAGGGAAATGCTCAATACTGGAAAAACCTTCCATAAAGCCAAGTTTGCATGTTGTCACTGGGACACAGCACTTGATCTCAGAGCCTCAGAGTTTCTGCAGTCTTTCATTGGTTCACTTCTGTATTGTCTGAACCAGCCAAAACTACTTGCTATGTATCCTCCTGCTATGAGTGTTTTACTATCGCAATACAAAATTCCAGTGCCAAAGATTGATTTGTTTTATTTATTGCTTTTTCATAGTTGTAAATAAATGGAATTAGTCCAGGTTCTTCAATATGTCCTGGAGATCTTTGACAAAACTACCTGTGTGGTAGGAAGCCTTGGTGTGGAAGGAAGCAGCACACTGTTTAAAAGATACAAACTGGAGGAATCCCGGACACTTGTGGAGGTAAAGTGACACAAACAGATTGGTAGAGGCTGAAATGAACCTGGAAAAAGACCAGAAGATTGGTGAAAGTTCAGTTATGACTGATCAGTTATCAGAGAGAGGGCTTCTAGACTGTCTCTTTAGCACAGTCAGTCTCTAGACAGAGGTAAAAAGCTTAGGAAGGAGCTATAGGGGGAAGTGATTGGTCAGAGACATACATTTAGATGGAATCTGTAATGTACAGTGACATTTTGGGAACTTTTACACAGACAAGTTGTACTTGATATTTTTTTCCTCTGTTGCTATGCATTTCCAGTATTGCTTTGTTCATGACACTTCTGAAAAGAGGCGTCAAGAGTATTTGAGGGTCCATGGAGGAAATGGGCAAAGGACGATTGTGAATACAAGGGAGGAACTTTTTCAAAGAATAACTCAAAAATACGAAAAGCAACATTTGGATTGAAATTATATCTGGCTATAAGGAAAAGAAAGGCTTAAATGATCTGTTTTAAGATATGGAATTGGTCCTAGTGGAAAACATCAGCAATAAGTTTTTTTATATATAAACTGCTTTTTGAAGTGTCTGTTAAAGAAGTCACAGATATCCTCTGCCAGTGGTTTTTCACCTCCTACCTTACAGCCTCCTGTCCCCATTCATATTTCTGTGTTTTCTCTGTGTAAGATGACTATGTGTCAGCTTGATTATGAAGAGAAATTAAAACAATGAGCTGCCTTTCTTGCTGGATAAGGTCACACACAAGATGGAAAAAAGGTAAAAAGAGACAATACTTGTGTAGAACCTCTGATTCAATCCATAGGAAGGTTAAGGTAGGCTTAGGACAAGACCTGTTTTAAAGAATTTAAATCTTATCCTAGGTGCCGTCTTTAATATTTTATGAGTGACTTAGCATTGTCTTTAGCTTATATCCTTGTGTTAATAGGGGGTAAAATATACTAACTCTTTTACTTCCATGAGCAGAAAAATGAAGTACAAATCCCATACCTGTTTTATCATTGTTGTTCCATGGAAAAGCATGAACTCAAGCTGCAGTAGAGGAAGAAATAATTTGATATTCTTGTAGGTAGCAGAAACAGTGCCCTTCATATGCTTTGAATTGTTGTATCGTTTACATTTTGTTTCTTTGTGATGCTTTTCATAATTTTACTAAGGTATACCACACTTGATGCTATTGAGAAGAAATAAAATTTATGTAAGATGAAAGGAAGTGCTGCCAGTATACAGCTTTTAGCCTTGATTTGTTGTAAAGCTAAGAGACAATTTAACATTTGGGCTGGGGAGAGAAGGGGGATTACCTAAGGGATACTGTTGTTGAGGAGAGTGTAATTTTACTGTCAGATATGCTTGGACTTATTTTTGTCAGAGTAATTTGCAGTAATCTATGGGTTATTTGTGCTCCGATTTTCTCACAAGTACCGTGATGTATTTCTTGAGACCTATTGCACGTTTGAGTTAAGGTTTGTCTGAGACTGCGCCTGCCCTGCGAGTCTGGAGCCCCCTTGCCACTGATGGGAGGGCACAGTGGCACCTGTGGGCTGCCTGGGGGGGCCTGCAGAGTGGGTGTTCCGGTGGAGTTCTAATGATGAGCTGGGAGGTGAGCTCTCCCAGCTCTCACTGCTGCTCTCACGGCTGAGAGAGAGCGGGGCCAGCCGCACTTTTGGGTTGGCTTCTTTCTAGAGCTGTGGAGTTGTACTTGTTGCTCTCAGTCCTGTTCTTTTGCTCCCCTGATTCCTTTTTCTGTCAAGGGAGTCATTCTGTCTGTGGATTTATTTCAGGAAATCTAATAAACTATCAATACTCTCTGCATACATAACTCATGAGAATAAATGATGGCTGTGTATCTACATAGTACAAAAGACATTTATCCATTTTAATATTACCCTAATTTTAAATTACTTGAAGATGTGTTCCCCCTTCTCCCAGGAACTTTGTCTGTCACTTAAATAAAGATACCATTTAAATTATTGCAGTTGTATTAAATCCCATTCATTTGTATGTTTTATGTATTTTGTAGCCATATTTTTAAACATCTATTGCGAATGTACTTTACGATTCTAGTAGAAAATTACTTTTTGTATTTCTGTAATGATCCCCTTGAGGATATTTTTGCATAAATCCTTTTTTCTATTTTCAGATACAGATCTGTTTTATAGTTGAGAAAAAGCATTTTTAGCAAAAAATGTGAATTAATTTTTTATATTAAAAACATCCTTTGTGAGCCCTAATTTCTGAAACACGATCAGAGGTACTCTTTTTATAATCTGTATATTTTTTTATAATTACAAACTCCTTTTTTTAACAAAAATACGCTGCTATCAGTTCTGTTACAGTGTTCACTGTACTTATTTGAAGAGGAATATTTTCTATATAGTTTATAAATTTGTCATGGACAATTTCCTGTTAAGCCTAGTAATGGATTCCTTGAATACTTGAACCTCAGAGGAACCTGAATAGACTTGGTTGCAATTTCTTATAAATTTAAGTGATTCTGGTTTTATGTATTTCATTTAACTTGCTTTATAGTTTTCCTATGCCTGTGTTTTTTAATCTGCATTGAGAGATCTCAGGAAGTTCTTGCTACATTTTGCCAAAGAAATTGATTTTTGAACTTTGTGATCTTCTTGTCACGTCGTATTAATTTGTGAAGGGTGCAAGATTGCCTGCTGATTTTTAACAACTTCTATTGAATTTGAGTATATCTTTATGTGTATTCTGTAATATCACACATTTTTGTTATGGAACATAACTTGCTTCAAATTACGCTTTGTGGCAAGTTTACTGGTTATTATCTCTGGCTTAATGACTTCAGATAAAGTGGAAGTGAGCTGATATTAGTTTTCACTTTAAAATATTAGTAAAACAGAATATAATTATTAGAGGTTTCAATTAGTTTTTATTTTAATAATGTTTTGATACTATGCAAGTTATGTGAAGTCTCATGAACAGGATAAAGTAGGATTTCACTGCCCAGCCATGCCATTAGTGTAGTATTTCCTTTTACAGAATTTGCATATCACAAAAAATGTTATGCTGTCATTGCCAAGTTGGAGTGGAAGTCTGAATTCTGATTACTAGTTCCTCTTCACTCATTGCCTAGTTGAGTGTCAGCCATTCTTTAAGGAACTCATATAATTTGGCACATAAGTTTAAGACTATACTTGTTAGAAGAAATGCTGATTTCTGTGACCTTATTAGTATATACCAGTGTAGTATATTTAAGAGAGAGGTTTTAATGGAGGGGTTTTGTCTGCTTTAGTAAGAAATTATTTGGGTAATTGTAGCTGTTGTTTGCCTTCAAAAAATTCATAGGTACCTCATAATTTTTATATAGCTTCAATATCTCAGAAGTTCTACTTGTTTGATCCCTGAGTTATAACTTACTGAATTGTCATGCCTTTTTGGACTGGACATAATGAGTTTTGGATTAGGGTGGGTTTGTTGTTTTTTTTTTTAGTAAATAGAGGGGTTTTTTGTATGGTATAGATTCAAAATATTCTCCTTCTTTTCTTTTGGTCTGTAATTATATCAGTGAGAACTATCACAAAATTTGTTATTCAACACAAATTGTTGTAGAACTTCTTGTAAGGCAACCTTTTGCAGCTGTTTTTGGGATCCTTTCACAAGATCCACTTTTCCCCCAACCTAGTTATTAAAAAGGTAGCATGAAAACCGGAACCACAATACATGCCTGTGTCTTAGATGCCTGTCTTGCAACAAACATTGTTCATAGCAAAGGTCATTGATGTTTTAGAATGCAATGTGCTTCATCCAATGCAACCACTGGCCTCCTGGATGCTACTAATACAGACCAGTGCAGACAGCCAGTACAGACCCAAAGGAACTCTCAAAGGCTCAATCTGTAAAGCCAAGAAATAGCATTAAGCTGCAGAAAACAACCCCTCATTTAATCTGTATAGTTTGTGCAAACAGAGAAAATACTACCAGAAGATGAACCAGAGAAGCTTCCATTGTATACAACATCAGTAATGTTCTAAAGACATGCTTAAGAAAATGGGTATTGGGATGGACATTTTAATTTTTCTGCATACTAATGGAAATAAGAATTGTGAGTTGTTCTAAATTCTGGAAGATGATTTCCAAGGGTGTTCCACATTTAAAATTTTCTGAGTGTTTTTTTTTTTTGTATTAGATTTGACTCTTTTCCTCTGTTTACTCTCTAATATTCTTATAGTGTGTGGGGTTTTTTTTCCAAATTGGAAAAAATATCATAGATTTGGCATGCATTGCTATTCACAATTGAGTTCTAGGGTGCAATTTACAGCAAGCACATTTTCTGGAAAACATGCCTTTAAATATTGGTGTGTTTTAAAGGAGGAAAGCTGGAAAATGGAAAGCGGATGCCCCCTGTGATGTATTGCTGGCCTGGTACCAAAAGATGCCAAGTGTCTTGTGCTAAGGCATTGTGAACATCACAGAATCAGTCCCCAAGCTGATCAGAGTGAGAAATACATCACCTTCATAGGAAGATGGAACTGCTCCTGTTGGTGTGGGATAGAATGTTCGTCTGTTATGCTACACTGTATTCTGCTGTGTAGTACTTTTAAAATACTATCTATCTGTATGCACCATTTAGATTTGTGCATGTGAACTTGCATGCAGTTTAAATGCACATTGTATTCCATTTTCCAGTAAAGTTAACAGAGGAGTAAAAGAAAAATTTGCTTGGCCTATTCTTCACTTAGCTTTTTATTTTTAACAAATGAAAAATACGTAGAGCAGTTGTCATTTGTTAAAGTGTAGCAGAAAGAGCGAAACAGGCCAGTGGATGCTTCATCAAGAACGCTCATTCAGAATGATGAATGTGGCTAAACACACATTTGTTCGTAAAACTTGCAGAGTGGATGAGCATCATTAAGCATGAGGAATAGGTGCAGCACACTGAGAAGAGAGTGGAGCAAACAGATGTTGTGAATTTTCGCAGACATCCTTCATCCACCAGTCCATCATTAATATGGTTGAAGGTGATCCTTTCTTTTTATTTAATAAGCACAAACAAAGTGTGTGCGCTCTAATACTGCTGAACACACTTTTTCCAGAGGGAGTGGGGTTTAGCTAGAGGGCTGCTAAAATGCAGATAGATTTCCCATTTACACATGGTGATGGCATGTCAGCTTTGTGAGCTTGCATGTGTGGTTTGACACGGCTGCTTTCTTTCCTCTCAGTATGCCTTTATTTGACAAGCTTTTAAATATACAGGTCTCAATGTGAAATGAATGCCCTGAAAATCCATTTGATCCATGGAATTATCTTTTTGAAGATTTAACTTAATGTTGATTTTTTGTTTCTCTGTTTGTGTGAGAAAATTCCTTTATATTTTGTCACCTTTCCAGGAATTTCTTAAATTTTCAGTCTTGAATGCTAATTGCAATGTTTATCCCTGCATAAGATTTTAATTCCTGATGTCCAAAAGGTTTGGAGGAGTACATTTTATATTTGACACAAGTTTAAAGTTATTTTGATCTTCTTTTTATACTTTCTTCTGTGATGTTGAACTGTAGAATTTAAAGTTTACTTTTACAGGTACCTAACAATCCTCTTTTCATGTTAATTATTAGTCATTTAGAAATCAGTACAGTCTTTTACAGCAAGGCATGCTCTTGAAAAAAAAAAAAAGGTGCTTAAAGATTTTCCCACATATTTTCATGAGAGGGGAACTCTTCTCCTGAAGTTTTTGCCAGGTTTCTGGGAATTTTCCTACGTGTCCTTAGCCTTGCACAACAAGTATGTTCCAAATATTCATATGCAGGAATTTTTCTAAGTACAAAAAAATTTTTACAGCACTGCAGCTTCAGTTAAAGTTGCAGGAAGGTGACCTTGAAACAAGGGGAGGAGAAGGCAGAAAAATAGAGAAAATCTGATTTTTATATACCATAAATGCGAAAGGTGATACAGTGGTCACGAATATATTTCTCTGTGTAAAGGCCTGCATCCCCTGTATGGACACATCCCAGAAGGGAAATGATCCTCTTTCAGGTATTTCACACCAGCAAATTAATATTCATCAAGCAACCCTATTTTTTTTCTCCACAAAGCAGATAAGGAGGTGAAAACCAATAACTTCATAGTGTCACTGATTCTAATTTGTTCATATCTATGTTTTATAATATTAATTTTCTTGTTATATTTTGAAGTTTTAGTGAAGATGTTGTGTAGAAAAATTATGGAATATTATGCCAAAAATGTTAAATTCCTTTCATTAGGGAGAGCCGAATAACCTTTCATATAACCTTTCATTTGTGAGGTTCATACAAATAGGTCATTTGTATCAGAGGCAAGCTCTTCAGCAAGAAATCCCAAGACCCCTTCTGTGTTCTGCAGACTTTTGAATTTTGCAGTATAAAACTTATGAAGCCACTTTGCTCTCTCCCCCCCACTTTTTTCCTGCAACTTTGTCTTGACAAGCTACACAGAATTTTATTTTTCTTTTCATTGCTTAGTTGTGGAAAAAACTATCATAGATTCTTTTTAACATGAGGATTATTGTAATTAAGGAGAAATGAGCTGGTTTACTTCCTAATTTTCATAGCTTTCTGTGCTTTGATTTCATGTAACTGTTATTGCCTAGTCAAGTTGCTGGGCTATTCTAGATGTGCTTAATGGTTTGCCTAAAAGGAGACTTTTCCTGTGCTTTACCACAGTGCTTGTGGCACTTCTGGTAGCTTATTTTTAGTCTCCTGGATGGGAAGGATGTACACATTTCTATATTTGGGACAAGGAATATTTGTAGGCTTGGGGACTGGTGGATATTCTTATTGAGTACCAGCCTGTGTTAATGACCTCAGTAAAAATCATGGGGTTTGAACTATGACTTTCTTCTAAAAGTTTACTTTAATAGGCAAAACCTTTGGCAAGTTGTAGGCTTCCCATAAATATGAATATGGGTATGTTCCCAGAAGCGCTTAACAAGCCACCTCATTTTACCTCTTTGAATTTCCTTTTGAAATTCTTCTGATACCTAGTGCATACAGGATTTGGCAGTGGCCTTTCATTGTGGTGTTGCATTGTTGGCTTTTACTCTCCCATATTCCTTTGGTCATTGTTTTTCTCCTGTTCCACAGATGCACTTGTAACCTTTTTAGTCCACATTAACTATTTCCCTGTGTGTTTTGTCACTGAAAATTTAAGTTAGGAAGCAGTAATCTGATGAGCAGTGCTGCCTTACAGGGGTCCTTAACATTTCTCCTTTACTTTCACTGCCCTTCAGTTGTTTTGTTCTTATTATAGTAGGGGCTGAATGGTGGACCAGATCAGAAACTGATCTATGTCAAAAACTATTTAAGAAAAAAAGAATTCCTAGTCATGTCATTTCTCTGTTGCTGTTTGCCATGCAACTCCACAAACAGTTGTCCCAGTTGAAGGCTTCATGTGGAAACACAAATGAGCAGCTGAAGGTGGATGGCCTTTGAATCTCGTAGACAGAACTATATAAATACGAGTTCAGCAAAGGCATATAACATTGGAGTTTTAAATGTATGGGGTAGTCATTTGTCTGTTACAAATATTCCAAAGGGGACAGCTTTCTGTGTCAATTTAAAAGACTATTTAGCAATGTTCCCATATTCATCATGGCTTTTCCAAGTAGATTGAATCTTAAAGAAACATCATATTCAATAATGAGTTTTCAGTTTAAGTGTAAATTAGATATAGCTCTTACCCCACTGTGCTTCTCCTTAGTCAGTACATAATTTTCATCTGCTAAACTGTATGGAAACATATCCTGGGCGGACAGTAAGCAAAAATGTTTTTGGAATTCATCTTGATGTGCTTATGCATTAAATTTTATAGTCCTTGTAAAGACAGTCTGTAGTCCAACTAAGAAGCTTGTTGGCAAATGAAATTAATAATGGGGGAAATTGTTTTAGATTTTATTTGGGGCCTACATGCAGTAGTTCTAGTTAGAATTAGTAACTCAAGAATGGAAATGTCCAAGTCAAATTAGGATGTTTTCTGAGATGCTATATTCTTTATTCCCCTGATTTTATCCCATGTTTTTCCTAATATTTGTTGTGTGTTCCTTTCAGAGTTTTAATTTACAATTAGATTTAATTTTGATTGGCTTTAAGTTTTGTGGTACAGAGAGAAGAGTGCATTTCTTGAATTCCATAAAAATTAATGCTTTAAGTACCACACTGAAACAGTTCTTCAATAAATTTTAAGTACTGAAATAACATAAAAATAAGAGCCCCTTGAATACTCTGAGGTGTAAGTATGCCTGTCAAGTCTAAATCCTTTTCCTGATAGATTAACAGTTCGCCCAGTAACCTGAACCTTTATCAGTAATGTGCAAATTTACAAGGAAATGATTGGATCAGCAGTCTGTATAGGTTGACACCAGTCTGAGCGTGTCATGCCAGCTCCAACATTTGTGATACAGAGCGATGTGTGTGCATGGGCAGAGATAATCCTGTGTGGGGGAGTATTGTGGATGCTGCAGCAGCTCTCTTTCAGCTGATGGGCTGTGCTGGCATGTGTGCATGTGCTGATACCAAACTAATCACATTGCTCCCACCCTGAAGAAAACCAGCATGGAAGTTTCAATTCCTAATTCTACAGCTGTTATTTTTACCCCATAGGGAAGGTATTTGAACTTTCTATGCAGGAGATTTTCCTTCTTGTTAAGAGAGAAATAATGATAATGCCTGACTTGAGAAGATGTAAAAGAGGACAGATACATTAACTAGTCTCAACTAATGGGGACCACAAAGTGTTACGGAAATGCAGGTGGGAAGATTACTGCTTAGTAATACAAAAACCTTTCAAATTACGGGAAAGGGAATTGAGGTATGCACTGTTTCTCTTTCAAATTCAGTATCAGGATATTTAGAGGACAGGCTATCACTATTATGTTAAATTGTGCTACCTACAACGTAAGCTTCTGTCTTTGCTAAAGCTGCCAGTTTTTATAAACAGCTGAAGACAGAGAGGGTTTACTAAGAATAATGTTGAAGCCCAAAAGAATCCTGCAGCCTATAAATCTTAATAGAGGTTCTGAGATTCCAATGGGCTGCATGTGTCTGTTTTACCCAACCTCACTCCATCTTGGCTCCCCTGTGATGACTGCAATTTTCTTGAAACAGAGGCATGGTGACTTGAATTTACTCGTGGCACTATTTGCCTACAAACAGGAATACATGCATATAACCTATGCAAATCAATAAAAGCATGTCAAGACCCCTTAGATCGCTGTGCTCTGCTAAAATGCAATTTATCATGCTGCAAATGAGAATAAGAGACTAGGTAACAAATAGTGTCTGATCATTTAACTAGCACCTGTTGTCATGCATTTGAAAACTGCATTTTTCATTTGACGTACAGTAAATTGCATTTTCATATATATTGAATGGAAGAGGGGGACTTGGGGATGTACATTTGCAGGATTTCATGAACAATGGAAGTTTTACAGCTGCTTGCTTGAAGGGGTCAGATCAGAGTCTAAAAATGTGTTTGCTCAGTTTTTGGGAATGCAAAGAATCTCAATTTAAGAGAAAATATAGAAAGTGAGGTTTTCGTGCTAATTCACAGCATTGTTAAATAAATGTAAAATTACTAAAAATTGTTTATAAAAATATCTAAATGAGGTAGCCATTTTAAAATTTATTCTAAGAATGTGCCAAATCAGGTGAAAAAAGGCAAGATCTTTTGAGAAGCACTGTTTAAATTTCTTTTGAGGACACATTCTTCCCCATTGAACCCATTTCTTTAAAAATGTTGGCATTTTTATTTGATGTTTTTGTTTGTTTCTGTGGGGCATTTTTGTTGGTTTTGGGTGCATTTTTATTTTTGTGGGGTTTTTGGTGCTTGAGATTTTGCATTGGGGGTATTTTTCGGGGCTGTTTATTTGCTTCTATTTGTGAGTTTAGGATTTATCACCAACAATGACTTGAGATATGTACATGTAAGGGAGACCTCTTCAGAGTCTGGGGGCTGTACTAGTGTGCAAAGCTAAGACATGAATTTCAGTTTTGAAACAAATACCTTTCTAAAAGATCTAGTATTTCTAGCTAGAGTAGAACTTGTTTCTTATGCTGAGATTAATCCAGTTATGGTTTGTGGTGTGCATCACAATGGAGTGATCTTGGAGACACACAGAAAGTATGTATGGAAATTCCAGAGCAATAAAGATTTTTTGCACTCAACTAAGGGCTTTGCCAATGTTCATGGATTTTGCTGCCCCAGTTGATGTAAGCTAATCTTTGGAGCATTTTTCCTCTATATCTGTTTTTAATGATGCATAGTTCAGTTGGCCTTAGTGGATGTGTTTCTGTAGGTCTCATGATTTTTTTCAGCCCAGAAAAAAAATAGTTTCTTTATTTCACTCACTACCTAAGCTATTTCTTACACCTTTTTATTATTTTGTTATTCTCTGTTCATTAAGGAGTTTGGTCCTTGGAAAGCTAGTGTGGGGTTGGTTTTTCTATGTTCATGTGACATATTATGGGTATACAGGTGTTCCTTCCTGATGTTTCCCTCAGAATTTTCATAAATTATAAATTACCTTATTATATTGTCTGTATGAATGAGATATTCAGGAGACTTCACTTTCTCATTACTTGGAGCAGATGAATTAAACTTCTTTTATGTAATTAACACGCACATGATGCAAATGCTACAAAGATCCTGATCTTTTACCATCCTTCCATTTTCATATTTGTACTGGTATCCTCTATTTACCATCTATAGATTAAGGGTTTTTTTCTCAATGTTGGCCTAGTGCTGGCTATAGAAATGGATTTTGTAAGTGTATAAGCTGTTTTATATGTCATAGGCGATTAATGAATTTTGTCAGCAAGTGGCAAATTTTAAAACAGACAATTGACCACAAAAAAGAAAAAAAAAGTTCACTTTGACTTCTGCAAGGAGAGCTATATACATAGGAATGTTTTTCATAGTATTATTTTTAATGATTTGGTGTGCTGTGGTTAGACTGAAGACTTTTATTTTTTAATTTCCATTAAATTAAAAAAAAACAATTTGCAGATTTCATTTATATACTTCCTTTTTTGTAAAAATACATTTGTTGGTAGAAAAAAGATTTTAGTCTTACTGATATATTGAGGAAATTTAAATAGGAGGTTTTTATGTACAGTCATTTTTTACTAACAGAAGTGACTTGATATGGTAAGTTAAGTGTAAATGTTTGTTTGAGAAAAATCCTTTAAATGCTCATTGGCAGCAAAGAAAATGCATACCAGTGTAAAGACACACTGGTTTGCAATGTTTCAGCTTGATTTTGCTAGCAATGAAATGTAAATTGTGTTATGGTGCAGAAAACTATGCCAAGTCATGGGTTTTATTTCAGATCATTAGTATGATGAGCATGTTGTGTTTGTGTGAACAAAACTCTGATGAACACTAATCTGAATGGCTACTTAGTCATTTCAATCAGTTAGTAATTATTGTTTGGCAACAAAAATACCAGTTTTGTCCAATAAAGCTGGTAGCCTTATATAATTATTCCCTAATTCTTTCCTTCTAGAGTCTTGTCTCAGTATCATGTGTTAGTATGATTATTCAGCTTGTACTTATTGGTTTTTGTGTCCCAGTGGCTTGGCCTCAGACTATGAGCGAAGGTATATGGGAATCACCCTTTGCAGGCAACGGGGCATATGTGCATGCTTGAGGTAAAAACCCCAGTTCTGACAGCATAGGATGAAGGATTTGTTAAAAAAAAAAGTTAAAGAATTTAAGTAAATTACTGCTAAACATCTTGTGTAAATGGCAGTCTTTTGAGGGGGGAAATCTTTAGGTGGACTTTGGTGATTCTTGTAGGTCCCTTCCAACTTAGGATATTTTATTATTCTATGAAGTGTGTGAAAAATACATGTTCTGAAATATCATATTGTTAGCATGTTTGTGTTTTGGAGTGTGTTTTGTGTGTATTTGTCTTGGGATTTTTTGTGGGGTTTTTCCCCTGGGAGCATGGCATTGTTTTATTTTTCACCCTAAATGCCCCTTTCATTTGGAAGATATGGCAGATACCCAGCCCCATTTGAACTCCCTTTAGAGACCAGCAGCATGAGGCACTAGGGTGGAAGGTTTATTTCTGCTGCCACCACCGACCCTGTGTGCATTTTTTCTCTTGGGGCAGCTGGGGCCAGCCAAGGCCAGGGGTTTGGTTCTCAGTGCCAGTGAGCGCATGGCGTTGGCAGCTGCTCAGGGCTGTTTCACATCCCTTGATAAACAGAGGGGGAAAAATGAATTTCTCCTGGAGTCTCATTGCTTCCCATCTTTTGACAATCTACCTGCTTGTGGGGAGAGAGTAAGAGAAGTGCAAAACACTGATGCTGGTCCACTCCTCCTCTGACTTGAAAGGTGACAGTTTTTCTTCTTGCCCTAGGAGTGTTTGGATTATGGAGAAGCTTTAGAAGTCTTTAATTTTCCACAATTAAACTGATTTGCTTAAGGAGGAGTAGATGATATTTTCAGGAAGACTGCTGCAAGTGTGAGTGGAGGCCCCAGTAAATCATTGTTTTTCTGTACCTCTCTAGACTTAATGTTTTATTTTCCCCACCTGTTTCCCCCTCCTTAGCATTTGAAACTTACATTATACAAAGTAAAGGCTATTGCTCTCTTAGGAGAAGGTCCAAGACTGTTACCTGGCCCAAGGTGCTGCCTCTCTGTGAGCTTACTGGCCATGTACTTCCCCTGTGTTTTAGAAAGGTCGTGCACCCACTCCCAAAGATGGAGCTGCATTCTGAATGGCTTGCGTGAGGTGGGCTGTACAGAAACCCTGCAGAAAACAGAGGACTAATTTGTGGCAAAGTGAAAATACTGAAATGAGGTTTTTGTGTTCTGCTCACCAAGAGCAAAACAGACAACTATTTTTTCCCCCTTTCTTATTGGGTAATTTTTTCCTCAAATGATTGATTATTATTTGGTATTATTGCTTGCTGATAAAACTCAATTTTTGTGTGTTTAAGTTTCAGTTTGATCTATTTTCTTGTGTCTAGAAATATATTCTTATGGTTTTAAAATGAGAAATATACCAGCTAGGATTGTTTTGGTGCAAAGATTTCCATTTAGTTAACAGAGAGAAGGAGAGAGAATTTTTTAAATAAAGCATCTTTGAATTGCTTGCAAAGGGAACAGAAAACACATATTTTAAATATTTTGACATAGGAGGTCAGAAGGGAAGTGTTTCATTTTATTGTTTAAATGTTTCATATTTGTCTTCTGTCTATACAGTGTTCCTTTTTAAAACTTCTGTAAAAAGTAGTAGTTCGTGCAAGTAGCCCCTATGACATTCATTTGTAATACCACGCAAATGCTGTGACTTTGCCCACTGTGCCTCTTCTTAGTGTAGAAGGCCCCAAACTATTCTTGATACTTGTTCTGAAGATAAATTAGTGGCTTCTAAATAATGCAGTGAACCCTAATTCTCTTTGATTAGTAGCGAGTTAGATGATAGCGACCCATTGAAATTGGTCATCAGCATAAATAATGAGTGAATGAACTGATAAAATGCAAAGTCACCGGCCATCATAAATCAAATGAAATCCACTTTCTCTGGAAGTCACTGAAATTAGAAGTCCGTGCTCCTATTAATTATTTTGCCTTCTGAAGACGACAGTGTTATAAATCAGCCTTGAAAGGCACTTCACTTAGGAAGCTGAAGGAGTAAGACTGCCTGCAAATTGTTTTGTATACGCACCTAATTGTTTCTTAAGTAACCCACCTTTTGTGGGATGACTGCTGGAAAGCAGAGAGTGTACCCAAAAGTGTAGATTAATGAAAGCAGCAGATATTTCTGTAAGAAAATTATTTGGTCAGAATAATAGCTGTGCCTTAAGTTCAGTCTGAAGCTGAACTTACTGTTCTTGTTAGGCAGGGTTCCTCCAGTCAATTTGAATTTGAGGGGATTCTCATTTATTAGCTAGATATAATTACATGGCAATAAGAAAAGTGTCAATGAGAAGGTCTGGAGCAAGAAAAAAATGGGCAAGCAAACAAATTCAGTTTGAAATTGTGCTGTGCCTTTGTCTAAACAACATATTGCAAGAATTTGGAACGACATGTAAATGGTCCCTGCAGAAAGTATATACTTATTTCTGTTGTAGTTTATATCTATGTATGCATTTATGTATATTTAGATATGAAGTCATATCTGTAGGGCTTTTAAAAATCTGCCATGCTCTCTCTGAAGTTATTGAACACTCCTTGTGCAATATCTTAATTTTTCTTTGTTGTGCAGGAACCTCTGTGTGAGTATCATTTGATTATGCCCAAATGTGTCTTTGCTCATATCACCAGTAATTTAATGAAATAGAAGTAGATGTGCTTTGAGTCAGAGAGAAGATGAATGGTCATAGGACATGCCTTGGAAAAGGCAGAACAATGGCATTACTCTTGTGGGTGTTGGAATATAGTTTCAGTTTTTCCTGTCTCCTGTGATCTAAACTGCCTATAGATGTTGAGATTATATGGGAAACACATTATAATATGTAGGTGAGAAAGGCTGAAAGGAAATGGTTAAAAAAGGATAAAAGTGTGTATAACAGTAAAACAGAAAGAAGAGTGTGTACATGTTTAAGAAAATATGTAACAATAATATATAAAAAGTATAGTGTATTAAAGGTTAGACTCAGTACCAGGCTTTTACTTCATGTATGCTTATCTGATTTTATGTCAATACTTGATCTATGCACTAGACAACCGATTATGAAGAGAGCAAGACGTATGAATACGTATTGTGTGGGACTTCTCTGCACAAAAAAATATGACTTCATGTCATTTTCTACTGAGGCATCATAAAACATATACTGTGATTACTTATGCATATGCAACTCTGCTTAAATATGTGGGTTCTTTTTCATGATGAAAAGCTGGACAGAAAACAGACTCAATTATTTTCCCAGTTTGCCACAAATGCCTTGGAACTTGTGGAATATGAAGATAATTTTAACTGCAGTGTTCTCTCATGCGTTCCTCCTGACTTAATTTACTTGTACCTATGTGGTGTACTCTGGGTTTTTTTCTTTTTAAAAACAAATGACAATTTCAATGGTTATTTTCATTTGCAGTTCAGTGTGGTGGATCTCCCATTTATAAATAGATCTGGGAACTAGATAGGTTTATTGTATGTTTTTCAGCTATTTTGGAAAAGCACCAAATGTAGGGCAATGAAACCGAAATTTGCACTTGGGAATATGCCCGTCTCCTTACTCCTGAAAATCAAACTTTCTCATACTATATTGTCACATTATTTCTCTTTTCATAGGCATTATTACACACTTTTGGTTTATCTATGCATCTTAATATGCTGAAATATTCCTAATTCCAGGAATTTGTTTTACTCTGAAATTCTTTCTAAATGAGTCTAGAGTTCCTATTCCTGTGGGCTAGTGTATGTGACTGTCTTGGGAATTTGAAAATTTTTATTCACTTTAAGATCTGAATACCTGTAAAGGTTTTTTTGTGATATGGTAGGGATTTAATCTCTGATGCTTATTCATTCGTGCACTTGTTGCACTTGGATACCATGGATCAACTGAAAACCTCTGTGGGCCCACTCAGTCCATAAGTGCCCTTTTTGTAGAATCCCCAGTCCCAAACCCAGCAGAGATTAAAGTGTGCAGACTGTGTTGGAAACAACAGTATCATTAAACTATTGGTACAAATAAAGTAATATTTTAAGTTTTGAGCTATGTGTGTTGTGAAGGATCTAAACGGCATAAATCCTTCTCTTTGAGTTAACATTGTGAAGAACAATCTGCATGCAATCACCAGTTTTTTATTCAAAGGACTTTGGTCTCCTCATAGAAATGAGCAAGTTTTCACTGTTCTCAGCTAAAACAAAATCAATTGTGTGAAGTATAGAGAAGTGAAGTTATTAGTATAGTAAAAATGTCTTTATCTACTGACACTAAGTAATGCTTTTGAGTGGCTATTGCATGCAGTCTTTGCTTAAGTATGTTACACATTGTAAATGAAAGAATGCTTTTAGAATTTGGATCAGTCAAATTTCAGGTAATTTATGAATTTGTCTGTGAACTATGCTAGTCAGGAAGGCTGTCTTTGAGATGTGAGCTTTCAGTTCTATTGTCCAATATGTTTCTATTATGATTATTCATAATCCAGTGATGGCCACAGACTGCTAAAGACTGCTAAAGCAAAAAGAAGTTCTTTGTTGAGAAAATGTGAACAACTGTACATGAGCAATTACTATGGCAATTGAGTTACTTATTTTAAAAATAAACCTAAGTTGCATCAGATTTGCTTGCATAAAGATGTTTGATTCATATGTCAGTACTAATTGACAATGCGTGAGTGTAGGGAGCAGTCCAGTAACTGGTTGCAAATGTCAGTCTCAAAACTTCATTTCAATGCCTCTTTCACATTTTCTCTGAAGTGTCAGGATTTCTTATTTTTGACAGTGTCATCATATTTGAGTGCAGTGGCCTGCTATGAAGATTTGCCTTTAGTTAGATGCACGTCAGATGAATTTGTTTTCATATTTTACAGAATTGTATGCAAGTTAACAATCAAATGAAGTAGTATTGTGTTTTTACTAAGAAAACCTATTAGCTGCCATTCTGCTGTAGGAGGTACCTCATTTTAATTGCATTGATCCACTTGGCAAGTCCTCTGTCCTATATGTTATCTGATAGAGGGTGCTGCTGAACAGTCTCCAACTTTCTTATGTCTTTTCTCATTAGGAAAGAGACAATCCTTAGAAAATTGCTGTCTTATGGTTTGATTCAAGATGATGAATTTGATTCTTTTTCTAATTTCAAGAGCAGTTACTTAACCTGTGTAGTGTTTTTTTTTTGCATTGTAAATTTGATAAATGTTTAAGTAGTTCCATTGTGGTCTCTGTTAGAGAAAGGCAGTATGAAGAGAAGTCTAGAAGTCAAGATTTACACAACTCTTCAGGTTGGCAAAAGTAAGTTGTGGCTGAGAGAGGAAAGTACTTTTTTTTTTTCTTCTTCACTATAGGAATAAGTTTAAGCAAGTCATTTCCTGACTGTAGGAGTAAGGTTCACTGTAAGGATTCCCAATGAGGCACTGACAAATAAGCAAAGCAGAATCAGTTGGGAAGTGTTTTGTAGTTGTATTGAAAAGATACTTTCACAGTGTCCAGCCTGGGATAATATCTGATAATAGTTTTACTGACTAGTCTGGGACACCAATGACAGTGCTAATCCTCTTTACATTGACACTGAGCCACAGAATACTTGAGAAAGAATTCAAGCTGTGGTAGAGGAGCCATCAAGGTATAATGCCAAAGGGAGGCAGTTAATTAACTCAGTGTTTAATTTTGGCTATGATAATTAATGGCTAGTTTAGATTGAATGTCTACTTAGAAACTTTCAAAAATCACTGTAATATGGAAGCATGGTCTTGCCTTCTCAGCTGTTTGAGATACCTGGTTGTAGAAATTTTTGTTCATTGCCTAGGATGATGTGTTTGAGCGCTTGAAAGTCAGCAGCCATTGGCTACAGTATCATGGTGTGTATTTGATGGCACAGCCCTTCTAGTAAAGTGTTGCAGCTCTATGTATAGGTCATAACCATGATGAACAACAGAGCTGACCATTTTGAGGGTGGTACTGAAGCTGAACAAAAGGCTTTTACTCCCATGCTGAGTTTCCTGACTGGTGGAGGCAAACCAAGGGAAATGTTGACCTGCTGTGTTCCTGTCCCAGCTGTTCTAATGCCATCTTGGGCCTTCCACAGCATTACTGGGGTGTTTCCAGTGAGATGCCATGGGTGTCACTTGGTGGAACAACATGGTAGGAGGATGCACAAGATGGACCAAAAGTTTAGTTCAGAGACACAGAACAAGTTTTGATTAGTATATCTTGTAAATATTTTTATATCTCGTGGGGTCTCAGTGGTTTATGTCCTTAAAACGCTCAGATACTCAATACAACAATACTCAAAACTTGTTGAATTTGAAATTGAATCAGTGATGGAGTTAAAATAAAGCCAGCTTATGTTGAGTCTGCACAATGTTTTGTTTGTTATTGTAGCTGTTGTACATGGCGGTTTTCAAAAGAACAGATAAAATAGATTTAGTACTGCAACAGCTATGTGACCTGTAGTTAAATACCTGATGTAAATTCTCAGATAATCTTGAGAAAATGTGTGCTGTCATAAATTGATTTTCAAAACATCTGGTTTTCTAAAAATTTTTGAATGTATACAAAATTCTGCGCCTGCTCTTGTAGATATTCTTTCAAACAGTATCTCTGAATTTTCCAATCAAGGGGCTGAACACGTACTTTTTTTTACTTCATATGCTAATTAATAATGTAAATTGATATTTTTACGTGGAAAAATTGTTGTCTGCTCTCTACAGTAGTAAAGAAAACCAAAATAAAAATAGCATCAAATTTTGAATAATGAAGTGAATAAGGAGTTAAGTTTCTTATAGTATTTCTCATTTAATCCTTGATTTTAAAAAAAAAGAAACCCAAATAAAAAAAGCCTGCATGTAAATATATTTTTATGTATGCTAAGCGTAAAGATAGCTCTGTCCTCCCATATTGATTTATTAGATTCTCTGACATTTTAGTTGTGATCGTTATGTTATATTTATGAGATGAATGTTGGATTTGCTCATTATGTTATCCTCATTTATTTTACATACTTTTATGGCTGGTTGTGCTCAGCTTTACATTTAAAGCTTTATTGCAGCTGTTAGTGTTGGGGGGAGGGGGAGGCAAGTACTTATTGATCAGAATTTACATGTTTACTGTTGTAATAATGATTTATGTAATCTTTTTCTACATATCAGGTCTTTCTCTGAAATAAAATAGTATAGTTCAGGAGGTCTCTTCAACTGAAGGAGGGCTTTGCTTAAGAAGTTAGGGACTGGACTTGTTTAGGGTAAAATGGTGAATGCTTCTGAATACTGATGTTGAATTTTTCTCTTATGCAAAATGATGCAAGTGATCTTTACAATTTAACATTTTATTTACCTTTACTTTACACTCAAGATGAAAAAAATGCTAATGTTAGAAGTTATTATTTCTCAGAGATCCTCCTTCATTTAAGGGTCATCTGACTACATTAAGCCTTCCTTGATTTAGTTTTGTGACACAACCCAGTCATCCTGAGTGTCTCTTTTGCAGCAGGGGAAATGGAGGTTTGACAAACACAGCAGCATCTGGGCCCCCCTTTGTGAGAAAGCTTAGACACATGAAAGCTAGGAGGATACTGACCATCTACCTCCCCTTGTGAGAGTTTCTGAGGTATGCTGGGAAAGCCCCTCTCTGCCCTGCAGTGGTACCATCTTTCTGAAAATCCATATTTGAGTAGCTGAAGCAGAGTGAAAAGTGCCTGGTAGTGGTGGGAGTGGCAGCACATCTGAGAGCTTGTGCCAGGGCTTTGCTGGTGAAATACATCCAGCTCTGCATTGCCTGGTGGGACCTGGCCCACAGTTTGTAAATGCCTGCTTTTGAAGATGGAAAGAATTGATGTGCACGTTAGAGAGCTATTTTTATGTAAAGCAGGCTCCAGCTCTTGTACTTTGACTCAGTATTTGATAGTGTAGTTAAAATTTGGCAGCGATCTTAAGAAATAATTTCTTATATAATCTATACCTTCCTTTTGATTTTCTAGGAATAATTTATTTGGAATTGCTGTGTGCTATATAAATTCATCATTGTTTTTACAGACTCTGAATGTCGTGAGCAAATGATTTCTAATCAAGATCTCTAGGTTACTGTTCATAATTAAGCTTAGTATTGTGTATAATTCACTATACCACATTTTCCAGTGACAGCCACGTAAATTAGATATCATCACAAGGGTTCTGAAGATTTATATTGTTATAAGGATACACTGCAGCCTTTTCCCATAAACTAAAGTATGTTTTCCTGGCATGTAGGAATTCTGTAAAAACCCTGCATTTTGTCATCCAACTTTTGAGCTGATGTATATCTGTTGTATAGTCTGCAGAGAGGTTTTGCAGCTTTCCTGTACTCAGTGGTGCTTCTCCCACCAATATACTTTGGATAATGCTGAGTAGATAGTACATTTTGGAGAGATCTCTATCTTGTAAAGCAAAGCATATAAATTACTTTGATTAATATTTCTTAATATCATTCTTCTGTAAAACTGTATGTACAAGTACAGGATGTACTCTGATGGTAAGTCTTTTATTCTCCAAACAATCCTCTGCATCTTCTGGCATTTGATTTTCATTGGTATGATTTCTGACTCTTTTTTTAATGTGCATACTTCTGAAATACAAATTAGTTTTTTTCTAATGAATCATTATCATGTGCTATCATCAAAGGTTATTCACTGAAAACTTGAGAAAAAGGCAATCAAAACTAATTTTGATTGTTAATGGAAATGTATTTTTGGTCTTAAACAGCTTCCTTCAGTAATAATTATAGTTATGCCTCTTGGGTGTTTTTGGACTTCTAAATTTACATCCAGCAGTTCTTTTTCATTTAGTAGTTAATCTTCTACAGAACACTGCAAATTTATACTTCTACCTAACATCAGCAAAGTCAGGAGCGTGTATTCATCTATCCATCCTTTTAAAATACAGATGTAAATGGGTTTTTTTTTCTGTATTGGGAAGAGATGTCTGTGTCTATACTGCTCATAAACTCAAGCATTTGTATCATTGTGTGGTTGAGTTCTGAGTGTCACTTCTAAATTTGAAAAACATGAATTCAATCAGTTCATATGATTTATAGGAATTAACGTCAAGATAATTATGTATCTTTGTGGAAAGAGATTTCTGTTTTTTAGCCACTGAGATGGAATTTTTGTAGAAAAGTAGAAGCATAGAGAGTGTATTAATTTGGGGGTTTAGAAGTTAATACAAGGTACAGGTCACAGTAATAAATAAAGGCTGAATTAGTCAAGCAATATTTCACTACTGAAGTAGTTATTAAAAGATGAGGCTTTTTTCCTCCTGCAGTATTTTCATGTACAGCTGTTAATCACATGTTTCTGTAAACCACTGAGATATAAATCCTCTCCTTCTACCGAAAAGGAGTTCCATTTGAAAAGGGATTGGTGTGTGCCTTTTTCATCCAAATTCCAGCAAAACCATCCCCTCGTGTTAAAGGTCTCACAATTAAAATTCTGGTCCTTTAATTAAAAGTGGAAATCCAAAACATAGCACTAATTTGGGTGTCTGATTTTGTTTTTACTGTAAGTTTGCAGTTCCCCAGAGTTTAAGAAATGGTTAAAATTAATCCTGTGTGCAGTTACTGAGAGAAGAAGCAGGCAACAAATGTCAATAAATCTAGATCTGTTTGAAGCAGACGTCACTAAATCTTAGTCTTGACTGCTCTCTGGTAGTGTCAAGAGCTGCTCTGTAAGATGAATTTGAGGGGAGGATGAAAAAGGTACCATATTAAACCACTGCACTGATAAGTTTAGTTAAGAGGCAGAAGATGTGTCCTTGCAGTGACATTCAGTGGCCGATATTTGTTTCCCTTTAAATAATATGCTGTACATCTATGAGAATGATGGCTTGGTGTTTGTGACATTGCATCTTCACCAAGGTTACTGGCTCCAGGACAGGCAGTCTCTCCTCTCTTTCTCTCTCACACCCTGTCAATAAATATCCACTTGTCTGAGGAAGTGAGATACAGATTTTACAGCTGACACCAGAGCATCTTCATTTCCAGAAGCAATGAGTTTCAACACATGTGAACGTGAAGTAGGGGAGAAAAAAAATTAAAGGAATATATCTTTCAAGTCTTTGTCATAAGAAAGCAGTTACCTCTTCCAGACAACAAACCCCAAGGTTTGGCAATAGTATAACGTTTTAAGTCTTCCAGTGAAACAAAGAAATTTCTATTGTAACATATTGAATTCAATCCAAAGCTTTGTTTAAAACCATATAAACATATTACCTTTTCTATATTATATATTAATATCTATCTATAGGTATGTATATATTTGCACTTAAAAAGAGGAAAGTAATTTAAGAACAATATCATACATACACAGTGATTTTCTGCTCTATTAATTCAGAGTGTTTATAATCTGGTATTAGATAAACCCCTTCACTGTTTGGTTTTACCTGAACATGCAACTTTTATAGCTCTCAAGTGAAAGGAAGCGAGGTGATACTCCATATATACAAATGTATGTATGCATAATAAGCCAGGAATATCTAACACAGGGATTTTTTACTACATGTGGAGATTTTGAGTAAGGAGTTATGTAAAAAAGTGAACAAATCTCAATCAATTGAAAAATATCTCAAATCTTTTAATTTGTAGCCTAGTCTTTCCCTGAAGAGAAAAGCAAATAATTCAGTGGAAATAATTCAATCTGTGGTATCTGTGGTTTATTTTATCTTCAATTGTAATTTATAGGAGCTTAATGTCTTTGAGTAGAAGGACTCTATTGCCTGTTCTTCTCGGGTTTTTTTCTTTTATTTTAAAATTATGTTAAATGTAATTAACAAGTCTGATTTATCATTAGCTGGTACCAAACTGCTAATATGTTCTCTCTTGCTCTCCCTCCCCTTCTCAGGAGCTCTTTTGCTCCCCAGCCTCTCCTCATCCTCCAGCTGAGCTCTGATTGTAGTCCAGGGGCTGGTTTCTCACCATGAGTAGCACCACCTCTCGAGGTAGGATGGAGTTCTTCATAGCGCTTTTCAACTGCTCAGTGGCAATTTGCATCCATGGAGTGGTACCACCTGTCAGTTCTTCCATGGGGGCATGTTCAGCCCTGACAAGAGCAGGGATGTAATAACCATATTTACAGTACTTTTCAGTGTGAAAGCAGCTTTTTCTGGCAGACATTTATAATGCTTGTGGTGGGGACTCTGAAGATTCCTATATCGTACAGGTGTGCTGCTATGAGCAGGACTAAGGCAAGCTGTCCTGAGTATAATTTTCTGAGCCCTTCTTAGGATTTCCTGCTTTGCATCAACTTCAGGGTATGTGGAAATACTTACATCATATGTTATGGGCTTGCTAAAGACTCTTAATCTCCACAAAGAAGCCTCTGAAATGTCCAGCCTGAAAACACAGGTTGCTTGATGCTAAAAAATGTGGATCTATTAAGAGCTGGTGTTTCCTATTGAGAATCAAATTCTGGGATCTTTCTACAAAGGTAATAAATCCTGTACAAGATAGTGTGGTATGGCAGGAATATCTCTGAGATATAAGATTTAATTTTTCAGTGTAATAGGTAACTGTATCTCAGGTTGAAATACAAATATATGATAAAGGTTTCTTTAGTATCTTGAATGCCCAGATTAGGTTTGCAAATATGGTATGTTAAAAAAATGTGTCTGCCCTCAGAAATTTCTTGTTACATTATTGTCTCTGCCTGTCTTACACAATTTTTTCATATAAATATGAGGAATTGTTTGGATTCAGAACTCTAGGAATATATTGGTCATATGCTTTTTGGTGGAAATTGTCTACCAAGTTCTCAATTCTAAAGCAAAGGATTTTACATCTTTTAAAAAATGGCTTTGGTAGTTCTGTTATTTTTAATCACAAATATATAATAAAGCAGCCTGGGTTATCTAATTAGTTGCAAGAAAACCTGGAAAGCATTGCTTTTGTCCTATGTTTTTAGAGACTGTAAGCTTTATCTTTTGAGTCCCAGTTTCTTGATGAGAAGCTGTCAGAGACAGTGAATTCCTTTTTTCCTTTTGCCTCTCTGCAGAAGGAGAGCTGAAGGTTGGTTGCAGTCTGTTGCACAAGGCTTAGGATATTTGATGTAGGATTGGTAGATGTCAGCACAATTATGTCACTTACAGCTCTAATGCCATGCTGGAGTATACAAAATGCTGGTTTTTTCTGTGTGGCTACATATGTGGATTACTCCTATTCCCAGATAATATGTTGAATGGGTAAAAAGATAAAAGGGGAGTGAATCTCATCATGAGCACCTGACCCGGACTTGATCTGTTGTTCTGGAATTAGACTTAAATGCTGTAATTGGGTGCCTCTTCCATACTTGTATCCATGCAAAAGGACAGTATCACTCACTGTCCTAGAGCTGTGCCTTAGGAACTTTCACCCTTGGGTGCTCAAATGTTACCTGAAAGATATAAACTGAAACATCATAGTTAACCACATTGAATAACATAGATGTATAAAATTGCCTTCAAAATATTAAGCATAGCTAGAGAAGTTCATTTAGTTGTTAGAAAACTTACTATATTTTCAGCCAAGTCAACTGTACCATAAATTAGGATCTGTAAGCTAATTGGGATGTCAATCCATTTTTTTCCGTTTTATTTTACTGCTTTGTGATGCTGTAGTTAGCAATTATGTGTGAAAAAATGTAGCCAGAACTTCTTAACATCTTAACTGAAAGCTCCTATGTGAGTTAAGGTTTAAGAAATATGTATTCTTTCTGTACATTTTAGAGTAGTGAGATTCTGGTAATTCATGTGGAATATTTTGCCTGAAAGCAAGCCCTACAAAGAGCAGTGGGGTCCTCTTGTTAAAGGGTGGAGCCTTGAGGTTTTATGTTCTTTAGTTAAAAAACAAAAACCAGAACCCCACAACTTCTGTCAAAAAACTCATGTGTGCGTGGAAGAACAAGAGAATGGAAGCAACACCAAACAACTTCTACAAACTGCTTTGGACATAAGTGAGGAAGGTTAATATTGTTATTTTCCAAAATATTTGCAAAGACCTAACATACCCTTGGTATTTTTATTACTGACTCTAGACTAGTAATTAACAATTCTGGAGGCTACTAAACAGCTTCTGGTGAAAGTAATTGTTCACTTTCAGGAATTCTCTTAGAGGCATATTCAAGTTCATAGCAGATGTTTCTCATTAATTTACTAATGAATATTTTCTCTCCATAGACAAAAGGAAAGGACAGGGAGGTCTATTGAACTGTGTGTTTTTCACTTTGACAAATGGTGAATTTCACAGAGGTTTACAGGGAGTTCTACTGTTCAGGTGCCTCCTGCAGTAAGTTGTAGTACTTCCTTCCCTGTGCGCCTCTTGCAGTGTTCATCCCCACTCTATTTAAGACTGTTGATTACTCCTCTCTTTTATGGGTGCAAACCTAAATGCACAATTTGAAAAATGAATGTGACAGGTAATAATTGCTGTATTTTTTGAAACAGATAAAGAGTATTCCCTGAGTCTTGAACCAACGCTCTCATCATTGAAGTTCTTTAAAAATGTGATTATCGAGAGATACAGCAATGCCGTACTAACAAATAGGCCTTATGTTTGCACTATAACTGAATTATTATTGCTAATTATAGTAAGTATTTTTAGTCATTGATATATGCAGCCACTAAAACACTGCATTTATCAGCTGAGTGTTTTTTCTCCTTAGCTTTGATGTTGCCAGTGTATATTTAATCTCAATTTATTTCTACTAGTCATTGTTATATAAAACCTAATGCATGGAAACACAATATTTATCCCAGCAGCTGTTAAAAATCTGTGGATATGGATTAATGTCAGCTTTTAAATGTGTAGTGCTTTAGTTAATTCCATCCAAGGACAGATGATATCATCCACTAGGAAGGAATATATTAAAAGCTGTCAGCCAGAAGGTAGTAAAAGTAGGTGATATGTTATAAAGAGGACTAAAAGGTCATTCAAAGAAGAGATATTGCTAATAAGTCAATTAAAATTTTCAAGCTGACATTTTATAAATTTCTGTGTAAGTCCTAAAACATTTCCAAAGCTAGCAAAATTCACATCTGAGACAGGAAAAATAGGGGTCATGCAGAACCTGCAGTTTCTTCATGGAATGAACAAATAGGAAACTTGCTACTTTAGGTTAAGACCTTGAGGAGATCACACTGAAAGGGCCAGGTTGGTGTTGTCTGGGCTGTGTTTTTAAGTTCAATATGTTAGTATTGCTTGTGTCTGTATAATCAATGGGTGCTTTCTGTGATGTCTTGCTGTCCTTTCCAAGGCTCACCTGGATTATATGCAAATACCTACTTCTACATGGCTGGATAGGGATTACATTTATTTAGATATGTTTGTTTAGATTGCATTTAAAGGTGAGAGCAAATTCCTTTACTATCCAACAAGTGGGCAGTCATTGTATAAGACACATTGTAGCAATTTACTCGGGATGTGCTTTGATCCTACCTCTGTCAGGTTTCAAGGCTCAAGATGAAATGCTAGTTGAGGTGGGCATGCAATCTATATCAGGGAACGAAACCCTCCTTTCCAAATTGTGTTCTTCCCTTGTTCTAAGTTTGATAAAGTTTGGGTAAAACACAAAAACCTGAGGCTTAGTCCTGTTAAAGAGTTGGTACATTTGACTGTCTCAGTGGAAGAGAGAAAGACTTGAGTACCTTCCAGCACCAGCTCAAAATTAAGCAAATCTGGCATCAGGCCTATTTCTGTTTTGTGTACAGGGACAAAGAAAGGAAGTACATTGCTTGCAATTGATCTTATTTAACATTATTTTAATCCCAAAGATTATATTTTTTCTCAGTCCTGTGGGAACACATCTTGTAAGTAAATAAAAAATGGACATTTAGATTTAATACCAATTAGGGCCCAGATTAAAAAAAAAAGTTCATAACTTGATAACCGAAGTTTATAACTTTATAGGATAAAACATTTGTTTTTCATAAATTGTTTCTGTTCATTTGTTGTTCTGAACTCTGTAGCCATGTGACCAAGAGGCATTTTATTTTTTGGTTTTAAACTCAGAGACTTACCTCTTTTCAGATGAACTGTAATTCTGGCTTCTTTTGACAAGTCTGGGTTTTTTTCTGTTCGGGTTAGTACAGGGCCTAGTGGGGCGCTGGGAGGGGGATTAGCTTTGTGGTTTGTTTTTTATTTTCTGTTTATTAAATTTTTCACAGCTTTAGTTAAGTATCTTGGTTGTCAACTATTCTTAGGGTACCTTTCTCTAAATTAATCTGAGGGCTTGGACTATCTGCATCATTTTTGATAGTGTGAAGGTGCTTCTTAATGGTTACTTTACTTATCAGTCTGCAGGTTATCAAATGAGCAAATATTGAAATGATAAATGATCAGACAGCTGCAGTCATATTCCACTCTCATGTCTGAACTAGACTTGGTTTTGTTTTGCACACTTTGCCTGATAAGATCACTTTTTTCTGTGACCTTCTTACACAAGATCTGTTGTCTTCAAATGTTCTCACTTTTTAGAATTTATTGAGCTTTGTATCAGATTATTACTTGACTGTGTATCTGCAGATTAGCCTGTGTTCTAGAAAAGGAGCTGAATAAATTTCACTCTAGATTAATTTAAAAATTGTTTAGTTCAGTATAACAATACAAAAAGAAAACTAATGAATTAGGACTCCAGACAATATGTAAATCTACTGCAAAGTCTTGGAAATCCATGAGCATTACTTACACATAATTGCAGAAGTAAAAGCGAAAAAAATGCCCACTCCAATCCCCCAGGCTTTTTTTTAAGAGTTTGATAATAATACTAAGTTCTCTGATACTTGGTATTACTTGAAAGATATGTTTATATTCCTGTGATTCTGTGCATGCACACTCTACATGCATATCTATAACACAAAAATATTATATCATCCCTGTATCCTCTAATCTAATGTGATTAGGTTGGCCCTGCTTGTTTCACTTGACAGGCAGGCAGTGACATCAATCAAAATTTCTGCCATTCATGTTGCTTTTCACAGTGCCAGTGAGATTCCTGACAGGTTTCTCTACAGTGGGATAGCAATAACTTTGGGATTTTGGTTTTCACAAGGTGAAGGGGTAGTTATTCATCTGTAGGGATCATTTCCATATTTAAGCTGTGTTCATTTAAGTTTGTACTTAAATGGTATGATAGTGTACATTAGGAGATACCCAGGGGTTCTAACTAATCTCAATAGTTTTATATTCTGAACCAAAGGGTGTTTTGTTTCAAGATTGCACAAGCAACTTTTGCATGTGACTAAGGCATGTCACATGGAAAACCTTTGTGGGTTTTTTTTGGGGAGTGAGGGGTTTTTTTTTACAAATAACATTTCGTATTTTTTCCTTGTATTTTCCAATTGTATTTTCTAATACTCCCCATTTCATGTTTACCCTGAAGTTAATGCAAAGTATTGTATTGATCAAAGCAGTTATATCAGAAATTAAATCATGGATGACATAGATGGCATCAAAATATTTAATAGATATATTCTGATGGGTATTGATGCTTTGAGACTTTAACAAGCATTTTGGTTTAGCAGATTGATGAGCTATGAATTTTTTTTCTGCTGCTGATGCACTTGGAGAGTTCTGTCTTAAATTCTAAACTCAGATTGGCTTTTCAGTTGGGCAATATTTTCTGCCCTCTTTGACTTAATTCAAATTAGAAAGATATCTCATCCTCATTGGTGAGGATTTAAAAATAATTTCTGTGTGTGTGTGATCTGCCTAGCAGGCATATTTTTAGAGAGAAAGAAGAAGCTAGAGCAGAGTTTACTTCAGGTACTTCACTGCTGCAGTTTGCAAATGCATTGAAGAAACACTGATAGAATAGCTCTGTTAACAAAACAAAAAAAAAGGTAGGTTATAGGAGTAGCCATTCAGTAATGGATATAGTACTGTGACTGAATTATCTATTTTTAAGTGCCTGTTGTGCAGTACCAAATGCTAATGTAGGTGCCAAGTGGGAATACCCTCTACCATGTACAAGATGAATGAGGCACTTCAGAGTGGGATCCAAAACAGCTGGCAAACTGAAAAGTGCATGATTGTAAAGCTAGTTCACATTAGAACTAATCAAAATAAGGTGCTGCAGATGGGTATATCCTAAATGAAACTGTCATTTAATTGAAATTTCTCCACCTGTGCTCTTTCTTTAGAAACCAACCTGACAATCAAGAAATGCTCATCATACTGTAATAAATTGTAAAAATACTACAAGTTTTTCCTTTCCCATCCCCTTAGGTGAATGCTTTTCACTTTCTCTCACTCCCTTTCTTCCATTGCTGTTGTGGATTTAGTTCCCACAGCCTCTCTTCCTCCTCAGTGGCAGGGGGAATGAAAAGTGCTCTGCAATCTTAGGAGACCCCCACCAGCTAGCACTCTGTCCAGAAGGGTAAATCATGTAGTTTTCAATCACGCTGGTCACTTCCAGTCTAGTAGTATTGGTGCTGTCTTGGCAACTCTACTTAATTCTTTTTTCTTAAGACTGTGTGATAAAGAGTAGCTGTAATATTTATCTGGTCCTTGGGAATGAGTTCTTTTTCCTGGAAGCGCTTTTGGCTTCTGCTGACCAGGAGTGAAAATGCAGTTTCTCTAAATAGTCTGCCCAGTCCACAGAGGTCTCACATCTCTTTGAGCAGTACGAATTCAGATGGACTAGATGGACTCTAGTGGGTCATTCTTTGGATGTCATGACAGAAGGTTGATGAGAAATCCATGGAGGTAAAATCATAAAATAAATTTGCAGAGGGCTTAAGAAAATTTTGGACTTAAAAAAGAGACATAGTGTTTGGGAAGAGTGTGAAAAGTATTGGATAATATTGTTTTGGGGGTAAGTTCTGAGAGAAATTAATTGAAAACACCAGGGAAATTGTTCTCTAGGGTGACCTTGCCTTAAGTACAGAGGTTGGACCCAGATGTTCCATTGTGGTCTCTTCCAACCTGATCCATTCAGTGATTCTGTGATCGCTCTAACTCCATATGGGGGAAAGGGGAAGATAAGATAGCTGCAAAGTATGATTTTATTTCTGAAAATTTTAGTTGGTATAGCTAAACTTGCCTGTATTTCTTGTGTAGAATACTTTTTTTTGAGTAAAGGATTAGGAAGTGCCACTAGAATATTTTAATATTATTTGTGTTAATGTACTGTATGTGTAGTGAGATTTACTCTGCTTTTTGTTTTCTAGTATTTGATTTAAAAGCTCCATATGATTCTATTTCCTGTCTAAACTGTGTAAAGTGAAGCCCCAATTGCAGATGTGAAATGGCATGGGAAAATTGCAAGATTCTCATCATGTATAGAGTGATTTTCCCAAATTTAAACATGGAATCAATAATATAATGGTACTTAATGGCCTGTGTTTCTGGCCTTCTGCATCAATCAGTAATTGTATTCCAAATGGCATATAGTTTCTGTAAATCAATGCATGTCTTAGTTATTGACATAGTGATGACATGTACACGTAACATAAGAAAAATCTGTCTCAGCACAAACCAATTCAATTCCTTTTAAATCAAACAAAGTTTGGGATGGATTAAATGATATAAACAATTTCCTAGGAAGAATTCCTAAAAGTCATCCTCAACATTGATCTTCTTAATGTGGTGTGCTACCTTTTTACATGTTTTGATGTGTTAAATCAATCCTATTTTTATGATGATGGAAGACTTATTTTTTTACAAGAGGGGTAAATTTCATAGCATTTAAGAGTGCTTTAACTGTTATACTGAATTCTCTGATTCAGTTGCGTAATGGTCTTGAAAACCACTGAAAAATTCCCACTTTCACCACAAAAAAAGGTCATTGTTTTTATTATTTTTCTTACTTTTTTGCCTTTAATAGACCCATAAATAAGGCTGACTAGTCTGGACTTCACTGCTATGTAAAAGCTATTTTAAAACATCTAACCATCTGCTTAATGGCTGGTAATATGTTTCTAATGGTCACTCTTGATAAGATACTTTCAATTTGTTACAGTTGTAGTAATCAAACAGCCAAGCACATTCTGCAGCGATGTGGCTGAGATCGTTCACCAGTTTCCTGTCAGTGAAAGGATTGTCACAGTCTTGCATAGCAAAAGAACAGCAGCTTTGAAAGTTTTGTGTTTTAACAGCATATTTTCAGGATGACAAATATGGGTCAGAGTTGTGAGTTTATCAGATGTTACGCAAATGGGTAATTTTCAGTGTTTAGATGTCCAGGTGTTGTGGCTACTGTGGTTGTAACAGGTCAGTTTAATTAATGATTGTTCTTTTTTTCCTCTGGATTATATATACTGAATTGCTGTCATCTAGGGCCTTGAATTCTTTTGTGTGATCCTGGCAGCTGGTGACGGCTCTGCAAATTATGAGTTTCTTGGCTTAAAACAGATTAAATTGCAGACAAAACAAGCTATCAGCTGAGTAAATACTGCACCTCTGTTTGGCTTCAGTGAGAAGAAGGAGATTAGCGTGAGTACTTAGTGTTCATAATTACTAGTAAGAGGCAAATAGTAGGCTCAGGCTGACTGGAGATTGTTCCATTATATCCAATTAACACCCACTTGATTATTGTTAATTACTTGTGTTGGATGACAGAGGAGTATAGATGTCATACTTCAAACATACAAATACCATCTGGGTCATCAGTATGCTGACACTGATAATATTGTGCTCAGTCTCAGATGCTACAAGATATTTTCTCTGTGCAGTTTTTAGACTTCACTGCTTTTATCACTTCTTAAAATTCTCCTTAAATATACTGCCTAAATAAAGATGGGGTTTTTTGTCCCAAGCACAAACAAAAAAGCTGTATTTTTCCTATTGAATCTTAAGGATAAAAAAAAAACTCTCAACACCACAAGATTTCTGTTGATGATAATTTTTTTGAAAAAGCTTTCTTATATCAGAGATTGAGACTCAGAAGATATTATGGTAATGGGTAGAATGTGATGTGTCTGTTATGCCAGTCAGAGTTACGATTTCCAAATTTAATATGTTGGGATACCCAACTCTCTTAGACTTCTTCAAAACCTGAAAAGTTCAAGTATAGTGATCTACATAAATATTATTGTCACTTTCCTTGGTTACTTGTAAAGCATTGTGATTAATGACTGAAACTAATATCATAAAAAGGTGAGTTCCCCTAGTGCAATGAGTTAATGAAGAACTTTTTCTTTTTACATTATAATATATATTTAAACAGTAAAGGAACAGGCATTAGAAAACCCATTGAAATAAGGAATTCCTAAGTATATTTAAAGATTTAAACAGGGAATTGAATATCTTGACTAGTCATTTGGAATCTATAATGTTAAAATAGTCTCCTTTTAAAGGGCATTCACAGCATTAAAAATCACCTTCCAAATACTGTAAATATATATATTTTATAATGAATAGATATCAGTGAAATGGAATATTGTCATAGGATAATAGGTTTTGGCTGATGAATGCTGAAGCAGAGCCAAAATGCTCAGCTTTAAAGTATGAGGCATTGATCCTGTGACAATCTTTTATTACAATTTACTTTTATTTCTCTTAGCCACTTGGCCAATGTGGATACCATCATCTTGTTGGAATGGGACACTTAAAATTGTAGCATGTAGGAAACTGTATTCATCTAGAGTCTTCATGTTATGTTGTGGCTCTACTTAGAGGATTGTGTAAGGAACACCTGTCAGACTTGCTTCTTACTTTCCAAAATAATTTCTGCCACTCATGATGAAATACATCATCAGTGTTGGGTCTGTAAAATGATGGAAAATGATTCAGCATGCTTCTAATAAGCAGCATTTAAAGATGTGCTCTCCAGCTTTGTGATGTAACAAGCAAATAGGACAGGAGGTGTCTGTATTTTTTCTTTAAAATGCTGTACTACCCTTTTGTGAATGTTACTTGATCCTTTTTGTTGTAGTATTTTTTTGAATGTCAAGTGACAGTTATTCCTTCCTCTACTCTAAAATGATAGTTGTACACATCTCACTGGTAGGTTTTCCTTACTGTAAGCTTTTGGACTCAAAATTTTTTAATGGCCCTTGTTTTTCTGTGTTGGTGGTTATACAGTTCCCAGCAAAGTGTGTTCCTGACCCTTAGTTATACTGGTTTCTAATTTGATTTACGCACAACTAACCTGAAAGCTTATTTCAGCTTGTGTGGAACCAAACTATCTATATCTATGTTCCTGCAATAAACAGGCTGAATTTGCAAACAAGAAAGGTAATGTCAAAGCCTCCTGCAATTTGCCTTTTTTAACAGGGAAAAAAAAAGCATGATGAATTGGGTAGTTCCTCCTGTTATTTTCAAGTGTTCTTTAAGGGATTGCTAAGGATGTTTTACTTGATTTAACTTAGACATAAGTAATTCTCAATTCAGAGCAATGGTTTAGAACTTGACTGAATGTCCTTTTTGTGAAGTAATTATCCTGATTTTCTTGCTAAATGTTATTTTATGCATTACATTTAATAGCCTCTATTTCTTTGGTATGGTAGAATAATGATGACGCCTTCTAACACTTAGGAACAGAGTATATCCTCTGTTTGGTTTTTTTCACAGTTTAGCATTTAGGTATTAGAGTAATACATTTCTCTTTTTGCATATCTTCCCAACTGATATATTAGAACAGTCTGTGTGTAAGCTTTTTAGCTTGGACGTGTTTTTTGCTTCTATAAACAGTCTTCTTGTGTCTTTTTGGATGATGATGTGTATGTTGCCTGTATGGGGATATAAGGTACTCAGTGAATAACTGAAGTCACTTCTATGCAATATCAGGTTTGCAGTATTCAAAACCTGTGTCTAGCTGGGATGCTTTCCTCCTTTTTTATAAATGCTTGGGGTGCCCACTGCTTATCTTGGAGCTCATGGATTTATGAAGGTGCAGGTTTCAGCTGGAATAAAGTTAATTTTCTTCACAATGGCTGGTTTGGGGCTGTGTTTTGAATTTGTTGATCTTTGAATTTGCTGAGTTTTGCTGAACACAGAGTTGAAAGTACAGAGATGTTTTTGTTGTTGCTGAGCAGGGCTTGGACAGAGCCAAGGCCTTTCTGGCCTTGGGAAGAAGGAGGAAGGGTGGATATTTGGAGTTACAGTGTTTGTCCTCCCAAGTCACTGTTACACCTGGTGGGGCCCTGCTCTCCTGGGGATGGCTGAACACCTGTCTGCCCATGCAAAGCAGGGAATTCATTCCTTGCCTTGCTTTGCACAGCTTTTGCTTTCCCTATTAAACTGTATCAGCATATGTTGTGTATGTTCTAACAGTGTGTGTTTTACTAAACTCTCAGGTTTCTTAATACCCAGTTATTCCTCTTATTGTTTGTTTCTGACTCACAGACAAGGACGGGATGGCGTGGACTGTGCTTTCTGATAAATAGATTGGGTTTGCATTATGTATTTCCTTCTGCAGTCTTCCATGACATAACTGCAGTTTCAATGCTTCTTTCCTCTCTCCCTCTATTGTTTTTATGAGAAAAAATTAAAGACAAACCAATGTTTGTTGCAAAGTTTGAGTTCTGTGACAGTTGTGTCTTTTAAATTCTAGAAATTAAAGTTTTGCATTAGAAAAATGGAAATGTATTCATCCCATAGCAAATTGGTATTACAGTAAACGTAAGGCAATTCTTATAATGATTAACACTACACTGAGATTTAGAGAGGTTCATTGTGCCAGGAAGAGGACCAAAACTTTAAAGCAAAATATGAAGTGGGATCCAAACTATATTTTATCTTTCCAGTGAATGTGTTTTATGCATGGAAGAGTAATTATTTTTTAATAGTGGCATACCTGATTACATCAACTGTGGAGGAGATGCTACGGCAGGAATTGTGGTGACAAAGAACAGCCATGCAGTTGTGTCACTGCTCACTTCACAGGACATGATGCCAACAGGCAGTATGTGTCAATGGCTACACTTCAGCCCTGTGTGTTGGAATCCTTTTGTGATTTAAAAAATATTTATTGAGCTTTTTTTTTCTCTGATCACGCATTGCTGAGAGTGTTTTTTCTGCAGTGGACTCCAAAACTTAGATCTCCGTCCTTTGCCTTACTGCCACTTAAAGTCATGGCAGACATTTCAAATCTAGGGGAAATAAGAGCCCTGCCTTTGTATCAGATGTTTTCAGAGAGGATTAAGAAGCACAAATTTCTAATCGAGAATATTCCCGTTGAAACACAAAAGCCCTAAATTCCAGTCTAAGAAATCTGGAATAAGTTGGTTTAACGTTACCTCCAGACAGGTGGGTGAGGTATGGAATTTCTCTTGCCTCTTTCCTTTTGTTTAAATGTTTTTAATGTGAGACTATTCAGTCATTTTCATTACCTTAATCTTGGAAATTAGAAAAACACCAATCTCTTTAAAAATTAATCATTCTTGTATTGGCTTTGCTACTTTCTCCGCCATTGAATCATGTTTGTTTAGAAGAATATTATGTATAAAATTACTTAAAAATTTTATAAGCCCTTCTCACTTTTGAAGGCCTAATGCATGCTAATGATGCATTGATATCACAAAATTATTTTTCAAGGCTAGCTGAAAATGTGATTTCTGACTAAAAAAAAGCGCCATATCATCTTGATTCTTTTGCAGCCTTTCCCTTTCTCCAAAGCACTTTAGATCAGTATGTTCTAAAGTTTTGAAAATTTTGAATATTTCTGGCATTTACAGTTTTGCCAAAGGGTCTGAATGTGAACACTGATTTTTATGGTCCCCAGTGAACCCAACTTTAATCTTTGTAAGATGATAGCATGTGTTCCTTTGCATTTTTTAATGCAGCTGTGGTGATGTAGGATTTATATTACTAACAAAGATCCCATAAATGTTCATTCAAAGCATCTGTGTGATTATATACAGTGCCTAGCAAAGAAGGTCATTGATATGACATAGATGATGCTTTATATGCAATTATTGTTTCAGGACAGTTGGTTTGCTGTATGCACATAGGACATTTTAAACATTAAATTCTGTTTCAGGTCCTTAAGCTGACCACATTAAACAGAAATGTCCCTCCCCCTGCTAAGTTACTCACTCATTTGGCCACACAAAAAGCTTTCAAAAGCTTGTGTTTGTATTGCTGTCTTTTGCTTGCCGCATGAAAGAGGCGTGTGGCTTGCAATAATTGACCAGGACACATCCACAGAGTGATCTGCACAGAAGCATGAGCTTCACAAACCTGGTCATGAGAGAAAACTGCCTGCCCTTGTCATCTTACCTGCTGTGGGAGCACAGGGCAGAGCAGACTGAGGAGCCCTCCCAGGAGGCAAGGCTTGTGAGCTCAGGCTCCAGCCCCGATGAGCCCCAATGCTGAGGGAGCAGAGGAAGGTGGATTGTAAGAACTGTGGGCAGAGGGGAAGCTTCCATCAGTCTGTAAATCCCTACTCACACCAATAAAGACAGGAGCTGGAAAAGCTCTCCTTACTACTTTCACTGTATTTGAAAATCAGGAAAACTGTGTATAACCAAATACTGTATTCTAAGTAGACCATCCTGACATCCTGGCTCTAAAGCATCTGACATAGATGGATTTAGTACTAAACTTTTAATTTGTTTTGAAGTTAAGCAAAACCATCAATGCTTTATTGAAAAGTTCTTATTTGTACATATCCATTACTGTCTGCATGGCTCCAGTTTATTTTGAGCAATCCTTAAATTAGGGCTTAATCATTTGGGGGAAGACGACATGAGTTTAACATTGTGACATCTTTCATCGTTATTGCCTCTTTCTTAAATAATATAATTTGTGACAAATGTGAACATTAATTACATTTAACAAAGAAATATAACTTGAACTGATTGTATTTTAAAAAAACATCCAATCAGTGAGATTATATCTTACACCAAGCTTTAGCTCAAAGTTCAAAAGTCAGAAATCAGATACCATCAGTTATCAAATTATGTTAATGGTTCTAATGAAAGCTTCTGGTATTTTGCTCAACACTGTGTTGCTGTTATGGTAACTAATAGGACAAGAAAAGCTGATGGCCATGAAAAAATTAGAACTGACTGCTAGAGGTTTTTTGGTTGGGTTTTTTTCTGTTTTTTTTTTTTTTTTTAACATATTTGACAGTCTGTTTAGTCACCCAGAGTTACCATGCGGTACACTCAGCTTTTTCATCTGGCATAAGAAGGGCATAAACTGTATTTTATAACCATTTTAGACTACTTTATTTCCCCTTCTTTAAGAAACAATTTCACATTATAAGTTTTTGCAAGCCAGCAAAGGAAAGAAAATGAAAGACTGACATTTTGTCACAAATCTTTACAAGAAACTCTGCAGCACTTACTGCATACATTAATTTGAAATATATATATATTGTAAAATACGTATATATTTTACGGAGTTGAAAAAGGAATAATTGATGACAATTTCTGTTATATCAATTAGATATAAATGTTTGGAATTTGATGCTGTTGAGGGGCAGATTTATTTTGCTGTGTATTGACTTGAAGGGTTGAATGCTGCAACTGAGAAATTTGAATAATCCTGAACCACCTTGTGTATTAATGCAGTTTAGCATTAGCTGAAGCTTTGCAAATTTTCCTAAGAAATCTGAAGGATTTAGTTTTATTGAAATAACACTCTCTCTTTATTTTCCCTTTTGCTATTGATAGCTCTGGAAGATCAATTCCTAATTTTCTTGATTAAAATTATTTCATAATGTTTTGTGAAGTAAATTATAGCACTTTGTTAGAAATCCCTGAATGTCTTGAGGAACTTGCACATTTTATTTACATACTTAAATTGCTGGTGGGACTTGGAGCATTGATAGTGTATGCTAGTACAAGGTTAAAGATGTACCTCTTTGTTCAGATCCTATACCTTTTAAAAGCCCAAAATCTGAAGCTGTAATCCCAAATAATACAAGTAGAGAATACTCCAAGGCTATGAATTACGATCATTATGATTGACAAACACCCAGTGTTGAGGGAAGTAATGATTTATCTCTGTCCAGATTGGACGACACTTCCTTGTAAACATCCTAAGAGCATTTCCATGGCTGAGATGTACATATATATATATTAAAGTCATGTAGTGTGGTGGAATGCTGTGGAACTAGGACTGAGTGGGAGGAGTACATAGAGGGTAGGTAAGGTAAATCAGCTCTTGAGGATTAAAGAACTTCCATGTAGCTACCACATTGTTTTCAAAGTCTTAGTCATGCTCAGTCCCCAAATTTTGATTTTGATTTCCTTTTATGCATAGAACTTTCTCAGTGTGTTCTGCTATATCTGTGGGTAACATGGATGGAATTGCAATTATTGAGTACAGAGAGCAACCTTTTGCTCGCTCACTTTGTACTTAGGTATTGTGAAAGAACAGTGTGCTAATTTGACACCTCCCTCCCAATGATTTTTTAATTAGAAGAGATGCAATAAATATTTTTAAGTATTTTTAAAGGAGAGTGCACTGAATAAAGGGAGAGAAAATGACATTAGGTTTATTTTGGTTTTGTCATACAGGAAGTGAATAAATCTTGGACTTCTGTTTTTTCCCTCCATAGACAGACAAAGGTGCTTCTGAGTTTTGAAGCAGAGGATTCCTCTTTTAATAGTTTTGAACCTGGAAGCTAAAGCAGGCAAGATTCCTGAGAATGTGATCAGTATGAAAAATCTGTGTACAGAAATTTTTGAGTGTGTTCAGTGCAGACATTTCAGACATAGATTTTGAGCTGTCTCTGATGATAAGCTGCCTGTAAATTTGCTTGTTGTAGTCCAAAGTTATATTCTTGCAATTGTTAATTAGTGCACTGTAAAAGCTGCAGGAAGTTATCAAGGGCCTCAAAGCTAACCAATAATATTCACTATATTTAAAGTGAAGGAAACAAATTTTATCTGGAAGAGAAGACAGAAAGAGCACCTTCTACTTTCAAAGTGATAAAAATAATGCTGCAGATATTAATGTTAGAGCATGCCGCTGTCAACAGACCCATGGCAACCTCAGGCTGACTTTCTGAAAGGTAGTATCAAAACAAACATCACACTTCTCATGGAAGTTCTTAAATTTTAATGCCAAATGTGCAATATACCATATTTTAGTGTGGACACAGTGCAATCAAAGCTGTATTATTAAAGCTTTACCTACACTAGCTCTTTTGGGTTTTGACTGTTAAAATTAATTGTGAAACTGTGGTCAAAAACTGTAAGATAATCTTGAACTACATTAAATACTTTTTGTTTCTTGTGCATTTAATAAATGTAGGGAGTTGTGTGCACATCTGGGTACAAACATATACCAAATTTATTTCATCCACTATTTACTCAAACAGAAACTGATAAATAATACTTTCACATTTTTGTTGTGTTTTATTTCTGCCACACCAGGGGCTCAAAAAATGAATGTGTCAGTAAAGGATTTGACAGTGTGTTACGACAGTCATCAATCCAGCAAGCCCTGTAGCCATAAATAAGCTTCATACAGTGCCACACTAAAGAGGACAGTTTTTCTTCTGCAGGACATTGAAAATGTCACAGCAAGGGAATTGTTTGTCCCTGTCTCCACGACAACGCCACCAGCACTTATCATTAAGTTTCGCACCAAGATTTTAATCAGTGGTCTTTGTGGCATAAGACCGAGTCAACATCAGCCCAAATTTTCGAAGCCGTTATTCTAATTATGACGAGAAGCTATAGATTGATGAGCTTAGTTTTCTGCAAGGACTGGTGGCAGTTAATTCCTGTGACCTGTGTGCCTCCGGTAGTCTCTTTTCGAGATGGAGTCTTGAAAGTTCGATTATTAGTGACAGGTTGTAAGTGAGAAGAAGCTTATCTCTCCAGAGAGTGTTGATAACTTGAGACAAGGTTTAACTAGGAAGTAGTGCGACAGTAGATGGCAAAAAAAAGAAAAAAAGGGAAAAAAAGCCCCCACCATCTCTATCTCTAGCAAGCACACTGTAATGAGAAAATACAGACAGCCACAATTTCACAAGTTGTAAATTCTGGTAGTCTTCAACTGTAAATTCTGGTGGAGCCAGTTTCACTCAGCTATCTGAAAATGTGTGAAAATATTTGTCCTGCTGCTTTTCCTGCATGAACACATAGTGCTTTTCAGCAAAAGCATTAAACATTCAGAGCCTTGGTACGTGCAGTTCTATTAGGTTTGTAAGTCCCTGAAAAATGCGAAGAAATATGGCATTTCCTTATGTGAAAAGGAAAAATAGAAGCACTTGCTGCCTCATTTTCATGCCTATTGAGACTGGCCAAACCAGTATTATCATTGGTGTTAATATTATTTATGTGCAAACTGTGTGCTCAGAGCTGTACAAGTCAAACAAGACAATGTGTCCTTGCTCTGAGGGGCTTGTAATCTAAGTAGACAGACAATGCAAAATGTACTAGGAAAACCTAGAGGAGAATTATGTCTGAGTTAATTCATTTATTTGTTCTCAGTGATGGGTAGGCAGTGTTATTTTTGCTGACTAGAATGTGTGTTTGCAGAAGGAATGGTGTCAGAAAGGTGAGGGCTCTGCATGTGGATGGAACAGGAAATATGGGAGCAAAAAATGTGCAAATAATCTCTAAAAGGATTTATTAGTGGAGGAAAAAAAAGATTGTTGGGTGAGTTAAGCATCCAGTATAGTTCTTTCAAAGAGAATAAATGTGGAGACAGAAAAACAGAGTAGTTATTGAAGATCATATAGTTAGGCAGTGGCAGAATCACAACAGTATCTCAGTATTTAGGAGTCTCTAACTGGAGATGGATACTACTCTGCTGGTTAACTGCCTTTTGTCTCTGATTTCTGGAAGGGATTAAGTAGCTTGTGGAACTGTACCGATAAAGTAGAGAAATAATTCTGGAAATCATGCACGCAGTCCCTACAATTTCTTCTGGTTTTTTTGCTTTGCATTTCTCAAAGCATTTTGGGGAAAAGGATGTATAGGAATGAAGTCCTGCTGAGCTGCATGACAGAGGCCTTCCTTCAAGTGATCTGAAAACATTTGAGCTTCTTCTAGGATATCCAGATTTCATGTAGTCAGCATGGGCAGATATATTCGTTCTTAAGTGTGTTCAACAAATTATGAGCATAGCCGGGTACTAAATACCTTGGAGAACAGGCAGAGGAGTGGATAAAAATAAAATAATAGAAGTATGTAGGTGGCTTGAGGAAAAGCAAGGACTGCAAGAAGCATCCAAACATGTTTACTATAACTAACAGTAGTAGCAGAAATTGCCTGTTCTATCCCTAATTCTACTGCTCATTAAATCAGAAATTTCACTCTTTAAATGCTGAGTGCTGTAAATATGAAAGCTGTTGACCTAATTTTCTGTGGGAATTAATAGAATTCCTTAAGCTGTTTCCTAGTGGGAGAAGCTTTCAGTTTCTCTTAGTTTCATCCTTTTATTTCCCGACTTGTTTCATTGCTATGGTCAGCGAGCAATGGAACTTCGCAATATGCATTGTCTTGAAGGTTCAACAAATTGCGTGATGAAGACTCTTCTTTGTAATAAGGATTTTGAAAGATCCATCTGCTTTTGAAGGATGAATAGTATTAGGGGCCTGAATGAAAGCAAGTTTTAAAACCTTGAGTATTTGAGAATACTTTCTTTAATCTGTTGTATGCCCTGTCTTGAGCTTTCAATGAGCTTTGTGTTTGAAAGTGTCCGACTCTTCACTGCTGCCATACCTGTTAATTGCAGTCAGGTTTGACCACGTTTTCCATGTGCCATTTAGCTGTGCATAGCCTTTCCTAGCTGGGGGCTTGCCTGTGTTAGGGCACTGTCTTGCCAGTTGTGCTAGCATAATTCTGCTGGCAGAGTCCTAGGGGAAAGCAGAAGATATACCAGAAGAAGGAGCATTTTCATCTACTGTTGTTCCTTGAACAAATGCACGTTCATGCCCTCCTGACCATTTCTATACCACAGATTTTGCTGGCATGGAGGAGGACATGGTATTTCTGTCCTCCTACTCCTCCAGCTGACTTAGCTGTGCTAACTGAACTTTGTGGCTGCTTACAGCAATGCAGCTGCTTCTGTCTCTAAACTTCTCATTCACAGCTGTAAGACCCATTTATTTTCTTTCAGCGAGTCAAATTTTTCTTTATGGAAATGGATTGAAACTGTAATATTTTGATGAAACAAAAAAAGTAACTGGAGCATATGAGTATTAGGAGATGGGGAAAGGAATCCTTCTCTTCACGTTCTTGGATGATACTGGGAATAAGCAAAAGGGAATGATCATAAATGAGGGGCTATATTAAGATTAAATTAGGTAATGAATAAGATATTTTGTCAAGAAGCACTCTTTTGTATGGTGACAGCTCTAATCCATAGTGACAATAAGATTAAGAAACTGCATAAATGGAGCGTTACAAAGTTATTGCTAAGAATTTGTTTCATAACTGTTGCTTCTTTTGCAGAAACCTAACCCAGATTTCAAATTGACCCTTAGACATGGCTGCAGCTCAGTTCTCTTCTAGCTGCATATGGTATTCAAAGAATGAGTTCAGAATTAAATATGATTTGCAGAAGCAGTGGTTTGCTGCGCTGTTCTAAGTTTCAGGCCTCTGATTTTAATCTGTTGAAAGTTGATGTAACCAGTGGAGCTATTCAGCAGGTTTTGGTGTGTTTTTCTTTCCTTTTTTTTTTTTAAGGCCTGTCTGTCCTTGTTAATTAGAAGTGTACATATTGGGAAATTAACTATGAAATACTAAAAATGATAAATTATTTCTTATTTGAAAGTATAAATTAAAGGTTTAGTGTATATAAAATTTGTCATGTTTAATTGCAAGTTCAATTAAAATTCAGGATAATGATGATTTATACAGGATTCTGTGTAATTTGATATTCATTAGCTTAGCCAGACACATGCTGATATTAGCTCGTTAATTATGTTTCCTTTTGTTGAAAGCAGCCTTGTGAAAGCAATCTGCTCAAAGTTTTTTAAACTCATTCTGCTAAATGAATATTTGGCAGCTGTTCATGTTATTGAGATGGTCACTGTGGCTACACTTCACTCACATAGCATCAATCATACCTACTGAATGACAAACAAGGGTTTCTCGTTACAAACCCATTTATGAAGGTTATGGTTGACATTAAAGAGCTATTGCATGGCAGCATGATATTGCTTTACAGTAATGTTAGAGTGTAATACAGCTAGAGCTGGCCTCTCCCACACAACCAGAACAAATAGAGTTTAATGTGGGACAGGGGGAGAGGAAAAAAAACCATTTCAGATGCAAGTAATATAATCTGCATATGAAGTGCTGAGCTGCTTTCACATCTCTGGAATGTGGAAGGGAACACTGGAAAAGTTGTGAGACATTAATGCATAAAAAAGCAATGTGTGTAGCCTTCTGGGGTGTTAGATCTGTGCTCTTCAGGTGTTCTTAACACTCTCTTCTAAGTGGAACTGACCTGAATAATTTTAGAGATGAATGTCATGAAGTAGTTCCCAGAGAGAACTGCATCCAGCTGGGAAGGGGAGTTATCCTTTGGGAGGAATTAGCTCTGCTCTGGAGGCCTCTAGCCTTTGCATTAAGTAATTTTGCAGAATTTTCAAGGCTATGGGGGATTGAGCAGCTTAACATTTCAGGATCACTAGAGATTTTTATCTGAAAATATTTGAGGTAAATGCATTTGCTGTTTAATGAAAAGACAAGTATAGCTTTGAAGGATTGATGGCATGAAATCTAATTCTTTTGTTTCTACTAAAAAATAAAATGCAACAAATGTACTGAGGGCTGTGGCACTCAAAAAGAGTTTCTCCATGTTTGCTACAGGAATATACAGGTATCTTTATTTTGGAGTGCTGTTCAGTCTCTGTCCTTCCTATTCGCAGTGAGCAGTGAGATTGTTTCTTAGATCTGAAGAAGTCTTCCTTCTGGAGTTCCTTAGTTTTATTTGCTGGAGTAAACTCATGGACTTCAGGGACAGAAGAGGTGCTCACTGGTGTACGTTAGATACGTTTTTCACCCAAGTGAAAAGAAAGTTAAGACTCAGAATCCGAGTGTTGGACTGAGAACAACATTTTCTTTTAATGTTGCTTTCAGAACTCGCTCTTGTGATGTGCTCTTCATTTTTCTGTGTGCTGTGATGGCATCCAATAATGACAAACCAGTATTGCTTTCAAGGAGGGAGCAACAGCCAAAATCAATAGATTCTTGTCCCACCCACCTACATCCTCTAAACGTTTTTTGAGAAGTGCTAATTCTGAATACAGTTTAAAACTCCTCTAAAAGGGGAAATTACAGTATAAAATCAAACAGAAGTTTACCTGTTGATTGCCTTTGCTTGAACCAAGGCACTACACAGTGACTATGTTGCTGGAAGAGTTTTCCAATGACTATTGTCAGCTGGAAGAGTTTCACTTACCTGAGCTTGGTTAGCATAGAAGTTACTCTTATACCTACCTGTACGTTATCCTTCTTGCATAGCAGTGTGATGCTAGTAAAGACTTTTTGACTAGGTAGCTAATCATTGTTAATTCTCTTGGAGGTGCAGCTCTTGGAATAGAGAGCCAGGTGTTGTTTCTGTAGGCAATATAATAGCAGCTACTGTAGGCTTGGAAGAAGAGTTTAATATGAGAAGCAGATGTGATAGAACAGATTTGCAAATCAAGTTACTAAAGTACCTTCAAAAAACTTTAGAGGCATAAAAGTTTGGCAGACCAATAGAACCTTCTTAACCTTCCTTCTCTGACCCTGCAAAGTGCCTGGCTTTTTGTTTCACTTTCTAGGTATCAAACATCTGCTTTGAAAAAACAAGTAATTTGTTTTCTGTAATTGTCCCAAGTTCTTCTGATTGTTTCTTGGACATTGTTTCAAGGCTTCAATTGGCTAATAACATTTCTGGAATATGGTTCTAATGTTCAGACTATGAGGGCAAATTTAAATGCAAGCAGCTGTTTGAGGGTCATTGGTTTTTAGGTGGGCACTTTATATGTTTCCTCCTGTTCAATACAGAAGTGAATATTTAAAATAAAATGTATAGGAATCTGATTAAAATGCTAAATATTTTTCTTTCATTATTTCACTATGAAACACAATTCTAGAGTCCTGCTTGTTATGAAGTGTTGAACATGGATCCTCTAAATCTCATATTCTCGATGAGGAAGAACTAAATTGTTTATAGTTGTTTAATGCTTTATTTGTCCTCCCTTTAATTTAGTATTTCTCGGATTAAAACAGCCTATGAGGAACCAAGAACAGTGAATTGCAAGGAAGCATTGGTAGAAGACCTATTGAATGAACCTGCCATTTTTAACCTAGTTATTTGTTGTAGAGTTGCACTTAAACTTTTCTTTGATAGCATTTTGATTAGAAAAAATAGAATTTTCCAATCAAGTCGTGCACAATATTTTACAAAGTGTTCTGGTATAATTTTTGAAAGCTTCTCCTTTGGCTGAATAAGCCCATTTGTGCTGTATAATAGTACTGTTATAAAGTATTGAAGAGTCTGATTATGGTAATTGTTGCTATTTTGATTCTCAAGATTTTATTAATTTTAACTTCCAAGAAAAGGAAGGATCCACTGATTGTAAGTGACAGTGACGTGTTTATAGAAGCACCTGAGAAGTCACTGTAGGCATTTAGAAAAGAAAAGTCTTTTTAGAAGGAAAATCTTTCATCCCTAGTAGCAAAACCATGCTGGTAACTGCTTATTGAGCAAGACTTTGTCAGCTCATTATCGCAATACGTTGTTGGATAATAGTTTAAAAATTATTTTTAGAATGGAATCCCAGCTGTGCTGAAAATACTACCATTTAATATGTTGCCTGTGATTGTCGTTAACTTTTTTTTTTTGCCTAAGGATTATGAAGAGAACAAAGATTTGGCTGTATGTCTAAGACTGAGCATTGTATGAAATTTTTGTCAGGGGACTTGCTGACCTTATGTAAAGTTGCCTCTTGGAGAAGCTCTTTATATTCTGGCTGCAGTTGCTACAACAGTTGGATAAACTAACAACAGCCAGCATGCCCTGGTGCAATGTATTTCAGAGGCCTGGCCTCCAAATGGGTGTAGTTGCTTACTGCAAAGTTTACAGCTAGTGTAGAAATAATGATCAGTCAGGTGAACCATGTATTTAAAAAGCATAGGCTGATATCTTTTTTAATATATATAATGTGTACCTGCATATATAATTGTATATAGATAATTATATATGAGACAAGACATCCCTTACTCCACACATGATCATGCATTTTCAATTGCTTGCTATTAAAAATGGCAGACCTCTATTAAGATAATTTATTTATCAACATTCACAGCTTCTCTGTAAATTGAGGTAGAATATTGCAGTACATTTTAAGTACCACTTGCATTAGGTTGATTGGTTGTTTTGGTTTGTTTTACTAGTGTGGTTGCCTTTCTAGCTCTTTCATCTTAAACTGTAATGTTCTGCTGTTAGAAAAATATCGGGTTGATCTCCTAATATGTTCAACCCAGGACATCACTTCAGTGGCATTAGTTGTTGTTTTGTGTCCAGCTGTGCTCCTGGGAAAGGTAGACTTGATCAGGAAGGTTATGATTGCCTTCTGCTTGCAGGTATGGCTGACTCAGCAGCACTGTGTGGTTAGTCTGACTTAAAGGAAAAGACAAAATCCTACTATTACCCTTCTCCTCAGGGACAACTGCCATTCTCCATCAAGAAGACAACCATTCAGCCAGAAAGATTGACTCCCAGAAATTCACCACAATCACTTTACTATTTTAAATTTCAGGTGGGATTAGAATTGATGGTGGTAAGGGCAGAGGCTCAGAGCTTTGAATCTTTATTCTTAAGTGAGTTGAGCAAAACTGCTAGCTCTGAAGAAGTTGGTAGTTCTTTTTAACAGTTAGAAAATAGGATTAAATGAGGAAGGGAAAATGCAGTCACTGTTCAGAGGTGGGGAAAAAGACATTTTACCCTTTTGATGATGAGAAACAGAATCCTAAATTATTATTTAGAATTATATTATATTATTATCCAAATATTATTATATTATTGTATTAAATAGTCTTATTTGGATGTCTGTGTAAGTGTATGAATGGTTAAAAAAAGATACAATAAACATATAGTTTCTATAGTAAGTAATTATTGAAAATATGTTTATATCTAAGTGTCATGTTGATAGTAATCATATGTAGTAAGCTGAAGCTGTACCTTTTGGTAAAAAATAAAAATGAATAAAATATGAAAAAAAAGTTAAGTGAGATCAAAGAAACAGTGCAAAACCAAACTAGGATTAAGCACTTGGTTCATGACTGATAGTGCTGCTTCTCTGTATTTGCTATGCAAAAGTGTTCCCATTCAAAGGGGGTAGCAACATTTATACAGAATCTTCCTTTAGTCTGTGTTCATTCATACATGAGATCCATGGAGTTTTCCTAATGCTTTAATAATGCTCTTTGAGGTATCAGTCTTTGGGATGATGAGTATTCTTTGCATTTTGAAATGGCTCTAATTTTTTTTAATGTTCTACAAACAATGCATATCAGACAATGGAAGAATACCAGCAGAATGCCAACATCTTGGCTTTTTTGTTTTTATTAATACATATATTTTATAAAAATGCGATATTTTATCAGACTACTGTGTGCATGCATTCCCATTTCTGCTCCTTTTCTTACATGTATTTTACCTGGAAGCTAGGAAAGGTTAGCAGAGGAAACAAACATGTTGTCATTCAATCCCTTTGAAGTAAGATATTTAGAAAACTCTTGCAAGTTCCAATGAGAATGTTGGGGTAACTGGAGGTCTTGCTTGCACTTGATCAGTTAATTCAGTGCTCTTGAAAATGTAATGTGTTTGAAGTAGAGCATGGCTTCTGTATGAGTGGAAAAGTAGATTTTTTTTTTTAATGGAGGGAGAAGTATTGTTTAGAGCACTACTGTAGAGCCCATAGTTATAGGCTATTGTGACATTTGGGAAAGTTCTGGTAGTAAGAAGGTATCATTCTTTATCAGCATTTTGAAAGTAAAGTCTTCATTGTCACCATCTTTCTGCTCCACAAGTGAATTTAATCTCCAGAATAAGTGGCAGGAACTAAAAGGACATGAGTCTTTGGTATTCCAGTTTGTTGTTTACTCTGCCTTTAGAGCATCACCAGTGATGAAAAGGGTGCAGTTTTATGAGCAGTGCTTTTTCTAACATTCTGAGGGATGGCTGCTATTCATTGCCTTTAATCTGAAAATGGGTTGAAATCCCTGTATGTGAAGTGCAAATGCATGTGTGTTTCATGATAGGAGCTCATTTCACTTTTTGCTTGCATTTCCATATGCATTCTCAGTCTGCTTCACTTTACAGAAATCTCTGAACTGCTTTTAAGATAGACTGGAATCTAAACTGCTGTTAAAAGTTAGGTTAGTCCAGCCATAGTGTCTTTGTAAAATCTTTCTCACCTTCAGGAGAGAATAGGCTTTGTCTGCTTTTGGGAAAATGAGGTCAGGGGACTCAGCCTCTCCTCTGAGGACAGGCTAAGAGAGCTGATGTTCTCCAGGCTAGAGAAGACAAGGCTCTGCAGAGACCTTTTAGACCATCTTGCAGTACCTAAAGGAGGCTTATGAGAAGGCTGGAGAGGGACTGTTCACAAGGGCATGTTGTTGAAGAAGGTTTAAAACTGGAAACAAAGTAGGTTTAGATTAGATAATAGGAGGAGCTTTTTACTCTGAGGATGGTGCACTGCGACAGGTTTTGTCAAGAGGTGGTAGAGGCTCTATCCATGGGCACATTCAAAGTGAGCTTGGGTGGGCGTGTGGGTGACCTGACCTAGCTGAGATGTCTCTACTTACTGCAGGGGGATTGTATGGAATAGATGATCACTAAACTGACTGGACTGTTCTGCCTTCCAACCTTATCTGTTCTGATTCTGTGATTTCTGGGTCTTTCAGGACATGTAAAGCCTCAAAGTTTTAATTATAATGAATTGGAATAATGGGTAAAGAAGATGACTTCTAGGGTTGTTTATCAAACTGAGATTTAAAGGAATTCTATGAAAAAACAAAGACATTTTCCTCTAAGTCAGCCTTCTTTTCTTTTCCCCCTTGGTCATTTGCTTTACTTTACATTTAACATTCTCTAGAATGACTTATATTGTTTATTGAAAAGTTTGCTTTCCCTTTGGATCAATGAACATATCTTCATGAACTGTGAAAAACAACCCCTCTCCCTACTACCCACCCCACCCCCTAACCCAACATAAAGCCCCCATCCTTCAGATGAAGGGGATAACATCAATATTAGTTTGCTTTCAAGCATTGAAAGTTCAAAATGGTTTTATGTGGTAGTCAGAGGAAATAGCAAAATGTTCTAAATAGTGCTAACAAATGTGTTTAATACCTAAACAGGATACTTTACCTTGGATGTGTTTGTGAGAGATAGATTTAAAGGAGGTACCACTGAGATTTATGTTGTTACAGAACAGTTAACTAATGACCCTGTAAAAAGTAGTGTGTGTGTGTATATATATATTTAATTTTTTTTAAGTCTATGACTGTCTTGATGTAAAGTAATATGAGATACAAAGAGCAAAAATAGTTGTGGGTTAGTTTTTTTTTTTTTTTTAATGATGATGTCTTTGAGACACATTTACTAGAAAGCACTTTGTTGGCAAGATGGTTAAAATGGGAAGACAAGTGATCCTCTTCATTCTCCTTTGTTGGTAAATGGTACAGTTATTTTCACTGGTCATTTTCTTGTAAAAAAGGATGCAATGCTCAAAAAACATAACACCAAAGCACAGAAGATATGGTAAAGCTGTCCTTAACTACAGCGGGCACATTCAAACTCTGTTCTTCATTTATCATGAAAATGGACTTCACAGATTCACATGGATTACACTGGTTTACAGATTGCTGTGCTGAAATTGTCTTCTGGGAAGTCTGAATTTGTACAGGAAGTTCAGATACCAGCATGGTTCAGAATAGTGAGGCTCTCTGGAACAAGCTTTAATAAGCTTCTCAGTGGAACTAATGCACAGAGGTTTTAATGCCTGTACCTGTTTCTTACCCCACAGCTTGAAAGGGAAGAAGATTTCTATTTGTCCTGTTGAACTGTAGATGTACTCTTATACATAATATCTATTGTCACAGTGAAAATTTGAAAGAACTGGCTGTACATAATTCAACTACTTGAACTCAAAAAGTAGAAAAATTTGTTTATGCTGAGATGCAAACTGTAGATGGTAACATCAGTAGCTGACCAAAGAGGTTTAAAGAAGGCATAGTATCTTTATTGGGTTGCTTGGGTCAGAACTAAATTCTTCAATTTCTTAAATATGACATGAGAATAAGAATGTTTTAGTTGCCTTGAATGAATATAACTGTTGTGTACATCAATACTTACACTTTTGCTGATTTTTGTTAAATGGCACTCACACATACCGTGTTTTATTGGTGTGATCTTCCTTATTTTTAAACTTTGTGTAAAATTAAGGAATCCCAGGATCATTAGGTTTGGAAAGGACCCCAGAGATCATCCAGTCCAACTCCCCTGCCAAGGCAGGGCCACCCAGAGCAGGTGGAACCATTCAGGTGCATTAGGAACGTGTCCGGAGGAGAGTCCATGCTCTCCCTGGGCAGCTTGTTCCAACCTCCACATAAAGAAGCTCTTCCTCATCTTGAGGTGGAACCTCTTGTCTTTTAGTTTATGGCCATTGCTCCTTGTCCTGTTTTTGGGCACCATGAATAGAGTCTGACAGCATCCCCCCAACATCCACCTTTGAGATGCTTGATGAGGTCTCCTCTGTCTTCTCTTCTCCAAACTAAACAGGCCCAGCTCCTGCAGTGTCTCCTTATCAGAGAGATGCTTCAGACCCCAAATCATCTTTGTGGCCTTTGCTGGACCCTTTTCCAGTAGCTCCTTGTCTTTCTTGACCTGTTGAGACTAGAATTGAACACAGCATTCCTGATGTGGCCTCACTAAGACCAAGTAGAGGGGAAGAGCACATCTGTTGACCTGCTGGCCTCACCCTTCCCAATGCACCCCAGAATCCCATTGGCCCTCCTGGCAGCAAGGACACTCTGCTGGCTCATAGTCAGCTTGTCATCCACCAAGACTCCCAGCTCTTCTGCAGAGCTCTTCTCTAAGAGGTCAGCCCCTGACCTGTTCTGGTACCTGAGGTTATTCCTCCCTAAGTGCAGGACCTTACACTTGCCTATGTTGAATAGATGTTTATCTCCAAATTCTTGAAAAAAATTTGGAAAATTTACTGAATGGAAAGAAGGGTTGAGAGATTTGGGCAGAGTAGCTCAGTGATGTGGGTGTATAATTAGTATCCTATATGCTGTCCAGTGGTCATATTTTCCTTGAAAACCAGATCCAAAATGGATGACATAAATATACAGTGAATTGGACTGAGAAAGTACAGTCAGCTGGCAGGTAGTGTAGTATTTGATTGTAGCTGGTAATAGAAAGATAAGAGGTTCGGAGGTTTTGGAGGCCTCTAATAATGTTAACAGAGAATTTGGAAATTGTGTGAAATTCAAAACAGGATGAATTGCTATTTGGAGAAACGTTATTAGGAGGATGGGTGCAAAGAGTAACTTTCACCTGCTTCTGTGCAAAGTCACAGAAAAACTGTTCAAAATAAACTTAAATAGATCTGGAAAAGATAAATCATGGTAATTCTTAATCAGATTAGCACTTCTATATGAGCAAGTCTTTCTTACTCGCTTGTTGGGAACCATTTAGATGTTGTTTCATTGTAAGGCATCTGTTTGGGGGCTATTGACTGAGCAGCTATTGCTCAATTCCTTTAGTCTTGTCCTTGTGTCTTTGCTTTAAATAGGTTCCAGAAGTCTGAACTTTACTTCTTAACATGCCTTTTGAGAAATGGCAGGGTAAATCTGAAAAGATTTTACCTGAGGGTGAGAGCTTAGATATGCCAAAGAGGTTTATTTCTTTCTTTTTGTAGTCAAAGAGTAACTTCAGGGATGTAACTTCACCTACACACTGTGTTTGCATACTTATAGCAGGTTTTAATTGTATTGAATCACAAAACCTACACAGTGGTAACTGAATGATAGTTGCAGAAGCATTACATATCACAGACTGTCTCATGTCCTGCTCTAAGAAAAAGCCATGCCACCAGTTGCCAAGGGTAGGATTTAATGACTGTGAGCTACTATATTAAAATATGACATTAAAAATTTGGACTTTCTCATTAATCTCTATGTTCCTAGCATTTTAGCACTTTTGAACTTTTCCTTTATACTGGTGTCTATTTATATAGGTTTCTCTTGCTTTATGTTAGCATGCAAGCTTTTGTGCCTAAGATCTTGCCTAGAGAGCACAGTGGTGTTGGCCACTGAACATGTCTGCATATAGAACATTAGCAAGTCACTTCATCTGCGCTTATATGCAGAAAAGAGGGGAGGGAAGACTAATTCTTTCCTTGATTTTTAACTGTGTTTGTCTGAAATTGGCTATGAGGCTTACACTAAAGATACTCCTCCAGAGAATGTTAGTCCTGTGGGGATTTTTTTTTAAGACCACTGAGAGAGACTCATTGTGGCATAGGACCAAGATGTAGGCCAAGTGGAAATACAGCAAAGTGATTTAATAGAAAAGGTAATTCCTATTCAAACTGGATGGTCCCTTATTCATTTCCTCGGATTATCATCAAATTTATGTCACCAGCAAAGGAGCTTTATTGAGTTTCACAGATATATTCCTTTTGCTTTCATTGTCATTAGTTGGCACACTGACATTTTCATATGTGTCTCAGCTAATGCCTCAAAATTACTCCATCTACAAATGTAACAATTGAACAGATAATTTTAATAAGATTCAGCTTGACTTCAGACTGCACTCCTTCCTTTCTTTATAGAATGCAAATTGTAACCTGTTTTTAAAGCCGTGCAATGCAGTGAACTTTAATGGGATTTGACAACATCATATTAAGCACAACAACTACGCATAATGTACCGAAAAATTGGACGTGAAATTGGAAACATAGCTGAGAACAAAGTAAATTTACATGGTTTGGTAGTTTGAATGTCTGATATCATATTCTCTCATGCAAGCTCCATAAAAAGCAAGGGATTTAACAATGGATATCAGCGGAAAGTGCTTTTAAAGTTAAAGCTGATGGATGGCTTGTCAAAAAAAATAATTGCATTGGTTGGAAAGTCGGGATGCGTGCTGAGGGGGAGAGAACAGGATATACAGAGAGGATGATGGGAAGTGACAGTGGTCTGTCAAGAAGCAGTGGCTGCCCAGAGAAGTGTGAAGCCAGAGCTATAAGGTGGCAGAGTAGAACAGGCTGTCAGAGCGGGAAAGTGGCTTTAATACCCTGAAAAGCAAAGGAATCCGCCTGTCAGCCTTGCTCAGCCGTGCTGAAAGAGGAAAAGAACATGGCATGAAGTTAGAGACATTAAACGGGAAAAAAGAGAGGCCAATGAAAGCCAGTGAGGAGGGGTGGTGAGCTGTTATGTTTTTTAATAGACAAATGACACATTTCTAGGTGCAGCAAGAAAGCAAACTGTCTAAGAAATTTAGAACTGATTAGAGGCTTTTTTGAAAAAGAAATACAAGATGATCAGTATATATTTCTGGCATTTTTAAATGTACCACATAGCCCTGTGACCTTCCCTTCACTTCCCTCTTGTGTAACTGTACTTGCCCATTGCTTCTCTGAGAGGAGAAATGGTTTTGTTACGGAAGCAGCTTTGTCCCTGTAAGCATTGGAAGAACTTGGTGTTTCAACCAAAAGTAGTTGTCTCAGAGGTCTCTTTTTAGCCATTTATAAGATGTTGGCTTATAAATCTGTTTATCAACCTAACCAAACAGTTTTTCCTTGAATTTTAAGTGTTGAGATTCATTTGGCTATACATTGTTGCGATTTATACCTGGTACTAATGCAGTGCCACACAAATTGCAACACTCATAGATTTTAAAGGTTTTCCACAAATCTGGGAACTTTATTTATATTTTAAATGTTGTAGAAAAAAATCCCCTGAATAACTGTCTGTACAAGTTTTAAAAATTAATAATTTTGAAATACGTTTTCCTGTTATAATCTGTTAGAAATATCTTTTAAGGAAAAATTGGTAAAAGAGTAAAATATAAATTTTTTTTAAGTCTTTATGTAAATTTTATATGTACATATTTGGTGTAGGATAATGCATTAAAAGGCACTGTGTTTCATAGCTGCTATTTGAGGAAGGCATCAGAAACACAGTCCATACTATAATTTTCAGTGGGTTTTTTACATGTAGCTGAAGAAATAATGTCCAGTAGAAAAAAAAATGCAAGTAAAAAGCAAGGTACAGCTTGTGCACCAGCAATTAAAAAAATGCACACTACATGTTAAAGAAGTTCTGGAATACAAGTTGAAACATGAGTGAAATGGAAGTTGCAAGGAAATATTGTTAGGTAGATTTCAATACTTTCCCGGATTTGACCCAGTTTATAATTCTGACAGAAGTTATAAAATGCTATTAAGTTTCTGGGTGCAGCTTCACAGAATTTGTTCTGATTGCTACTAAGGCCGTTTGGAAATAAAATGCAAGTTAGCAGTTCTCTTGGGAAACAGAAAAGGAAACAAAGGTCACGGTTTTTGGTCAAAATCACTTCTAGATTTTGGGTCAAATGTCATTTATAACAAGAGTCTAATTCAAATATGGACTTTTCAATATGTCCATACAATATTATATGTTTATTTCTGTTCTACTGTTGAATGGCAGAATTAATTTTCTATCTACAAACTCGTATCTAATTAATGGAAAACAATTATGTTGTGATTATAATACACAGATTAACCCCCCCATATAATTGGTTACTCCCGTAGCATACTTGCTTCTTTTGTTGAATACCATGTGTCTGAAAATTTATTGTATCCTGAAGCAGAAGGCCCTCAGTTAAAATATTATAAGCATTATGTTATTTGTCCTTTGTTGAAACAACAGCAGAAAATTGAGAATATTTTAGCACAACAGAAAAATCTCGAGTGTTGCTAGGCATTTTAAACATATTTTTAAATGCTGTATTGAAAGAGAGTATTGTTTGCATTTGAGAATCAACGTGTTAATTTCTACCCTTTATGTATTAAACACTGAATGTATTTGCTTTGGGGGATAAATGGTGGCCCAGCTTTTGTGGATTCTTCATGCTGGACCTGAAGGAAAGGGCATTTTCTTTCTTTATGGGTGCAATTTCAAAATACATAATGAAAAAATCAAATAAGAATGTTCACTCCTTCCTTCTCTCATTAGCATATAATGTAAAATTACAAAACTAAATAAATGAGAAAATTACAGTAATTCATACCTTTTATGTCTAGATACTTTATGACCTTCTAAATGATGTTACAGATTGAATTTTTTTTTAATCCAGGCAATTTTCCTATGGTGTCTGTTGCCAGTACATATGAGTACATTTCAATACATACATATATGTATATAGTCTAAGCAAATGCATGAATGATAAAACTCTCTACTTGGACAAAATGTGAAAAAAAAATCGCTCATACCCCAATCCAAACAAACAACTTTCACAACACTCCTTCAGTGTTTGAATAGAATCTTTTGCTTGCCAAGATACTTTATTTCTCCCCTTATTTAGTTGATTAAAGTCCTAACTAGCAGGGAATGAATGCAATAAAAAGTGCTCTATTTGCTAGGCACAAACCTGTGATGTTAGACCTAGAACAATAACCTCTGCTTGGTTTTCCTTACTCCATGAACATTCAAAAATCTGTGCTGTTGCTTGCAATATAGTGGATTTTGTGTATTAATAGCTCTTATGGTTTGCAAATAATACCACTTTGTGGTTCCAGAAGGGTCACTGGTTTTTTACACTTTAGGAAGATCGCTGCTGTTATCTGTAAATCCATTGCTTGGACAAGAAGGGGATTACACGATATGATTTAAAACAGTGTCTTCTGTATTTTATTCATTCCATAAGGAAATGACCCTTTACTATATACAGCTTAGGTAAATAAATAAAAAGCTTCTATGACATATAGTAGTAGAGTAGTTGCCTTTGTTACCTCAAAAATACCTAAATAAATTGTCTTACTAAGCAAGGTATAAGGGGAATGAAAAGAATAATAAATCAAGGTAGTTCTCATCTCAAGTTTGGAGCACCATATATAATGCTAGTAGTTATCAGTATAATAAAATGGATTTAATGAGAAATCTAAATGTTAGCATTTAGATGGATGCATTTTGGTAGCTTGGAAATTGCCTTTGAAAGTTCACAGAATCACAGAATATGCTAAGTTGGAAAATATTCACAAGCACCACTGAGTCTAACTCCTGGCCTTGGCCCAGGGTCACCCCAAACATCCCACCATGTTCCTGAGAGCATTGTCCAGATCCTTGGACTCTGCCAGGCTTGGTGCCATGGCCCTTCCCTGGGGAGCCGTTCCAGTGCCCAACCATTTGATCTTAGAGGTTTTCTTCAACCCAAATGATTTTATTACTGGATGATTGTCCTTGTAAAGTTTCAAAATACAGCAGTGTGGAAATCACTTCTGCCTCTCTGCAGCGAGGTCAAACATATGAACGTGTAGGGACTAAAAGAAGGGGAAACAAATAGTGGATTATCTTGTGTAAGGAAATGCCTCCAACCCAAAAGGGATCTCGTTTGTCTCATAATAATGGTTTTATATGGAGTTAGAGTATTATTAAGCACATATCCTGAAGTACTCAGCTATTTATATGTGTTCACCTAAAATGCAGAAACTGGTGGTAAACTGGACTCTGAGAGATGATGATGTACATAATTTTGATAGAAATGTTGCATTTTGTTTTTATCCCGTGTGAGAATATTGTTTATTTCTAGGCACAATTCTTTCTTCCTTATAAATTCTGTTGAGAAAGTAAAACTTACACCTTGGAACAGGTAACTCCTAAGGAGTCAATTTTCTAGTGTTGAAAATGCCCTGACCTTCCATTTCATTATGCTTTACTGCTGATCTGCCCACCCAAGATCCTCATATGAATTTCATCAAAATAATTTTGAAAAATTTATTTCCGTAATACCCTATGGGGTATGTAATTGATTGCAAATAGGAAGTAGAAGATGAAGCTCCTGTTTGAATGATTCCAGGTCAAATTAAGATATGTGACACATCAAGGAATTTAAATCATGCATCTCAAAGACCTCTTTTCTCTCACTTGCAAAGTTTATATGTATTTTACTTCTGGTGTCCAGTTATATATATTCATATATGTATATGTGTGTCAGTATTGCAGGGATTAAATATATCTTTGTAGAGAAAACATGCAGAGAGCAGCAGTATGTGATAATGCAGCAATAGACATGGTAACTTGATTTTTATGTCTTTTATGATTTGGTAGGGAACCAGACACTATCAAGAGCAGTCCCACCTATGGTGATCTAGAAGGCAGCAGAATTTTGAAGGTTTTTCAGCAGATCTTCTCTTAGTAAGATCTTAGAGCAGCATAGCTACTGCTTGGTTTGTCTAAATTTAGCTTTTCACCTATTAGAATTTTCATGTTTTGGAATATTTCCTTCATTTTATTAAGTATGACAGAAGATATATCTAAATTCTGAATTCTGTATTTCTAGCTGGTGTAAAGGATCAGGTTAACAAATGTGTTGGATGTAATGAAATGTGGTTTGCACAGTGCTTTAACCTGTATCAGTTGGATGTGCAGTCTAGGGTTCTCCAGCCTGTGTTTCTCTTGCTAACCCAGTTAGTGGTCAGATTTAGCTGGTATAAAAGCATTCTGTCATGCTGAGGAGGAACAGTGGTAGGAGCTTGCACCTTTCCATTTTAATTTCTGGGAAAAATCACCCTCGCATGACAATGCACTTTTTTCCCATTTGTGTTATTTAGTAAGGAAGGGCTGGATGTACACATGATATGGGACAGTGCTTTAATAATTGAATTAGTTTCAGAATAGGACTTCAGGACTAATTTACTGTAGTGAAGGGTATCAGAAATTAGATGCAGAGAGTTCCCCTCTATGGATGACTCCACGTAAAGAGCTGGAGGCAGGCGTGCCTGACTAGATATTAGATACTGACTCATCTCTAGCCTGGGACAGGAAACAGTAATAAGATTGTGTGGAGGAAAAGCTAGTTGCTTTTGTCAGTAGGTCTTACAAACTTCAGGCATTTCTACCTGATCTCTACTGATGATAGAAGTGCCTTAACAACATCATCTGAAGGTCTGTTTAAAATATTAGTAAAGGGGATCAAAGCCCCAGGAGTTTGCTCAACCAAATATGACTGTAGCTGCATAAATAACAGATACTAACTTCCTTTTGTTTATTGAACAAGTCATGTCCTGAAGACTTCTGTAACTCACTATGAACCAGTATTCTGCTTAGATATTGTTTTTATGTAATATAATTTTATAAGTCTTAAACCTTGTCAAACAGGTCATGCAATCCATTACTATTTCTGTTCCAGTGTTTGTTTTTTTTTTTTTTCTTTAGACCCCCTTTGTAAAAAAACTGAGTTGGTTATGTTAGATTCTTCTTGCTCATTTAATTTCTCTTAATACAACCAAATGTTTTCTTGGCATTCCCTCCCCCTTTCTACCTGTAGGTGTGGGGTGTTTTATTCTGCTGAACTTGTTTTCTTCAAGCAAGGACGGACCCCTAAAGATACAAGGACATTGAAAAATATAAAACTGGTCAAGAGAAATGGCAGAAAACACCATGCATACATAAAATACCCCCTTCTCTCTCTCTCCCCTTCTCTTCCCCCTTCCCCCCCTCCCAAAATGAACAATGATTGTGTGGTTGAAGACCTGGCTGAATAAGTATGTCAGGTACTGATTGGAAGAATGATAAATGGAGTGACCTAACAAAGGATTGACTTCTCCAAAAGACAGGCCTTTTTTAATGGATGGAAAGGGAGGAAGCCTCATTTAGAAGGGAAAGGCTGTTGGCAGTGCAGATATGACAAAGGGGAAGTCGACAACCATTGATTTACGTTCGGGAATGACAGTTGAAAAATTCAACAATAATCATGACAAATGAGAAGCGATGCAGTCAGAGGAAAAAATGCCAATACGTTAAGCCTGAGAAGAAATGCCAAGGTCACAAGCAAAGGTTCCCAAACTTCTGCTTTTGACAGCCTTAATGGAAATATTGGAAAAGATTGGGTGTACAGGTTAAAAAGTATGGTTTGGAAAGAGGAATTGTAGGCAATGCTAATTAGTGTTTGTTCTTTTCAAGGTGGTCATGTTTGTTGCCTATAGAAGTTTTGAGTCAAACATCATTAATGGACTGTTCTCCTCCAGAGTATAATTTTTTATTCTTGAGGAACTGATGAAATAAATTAATAGCAACAGGCAAACAATCATGTTCATTTTAAAATATCACTTTACTGCTCAGTAAATAAAGCAAATCTGTGGATTTCTTTATCTCAGTCTTATGCATAGTATAAAGCTTATTTTAAAAAAATCATTCAAGTACGATAGTAAATAAGATTATAAAAGATTTAGATGGAGTGTTAGGTCAGATCTGAATAAGTAAGTCTGGCATCCAAGAAGTCTTTGCTAAATGTAAATCTAAACAGAATGGCAAAACCTTGTAGTGATGAGGTTTTAAAATAAACACTGCCCAGCTTATTTTTGTTTTTCAGTTTATTGAAGCAGTTAGTGGAATGAGCAGACCATGTGTATAAAGCAGTTTTCTACTAGTGCATTAGGTTTAATTATGTTATTAAGTAATTTACAAAATTGCAATATGCAGATAGTCACTAGTGTAATGAAATGTTTACTTGAAAACCTGAGAACACAGTACTGGTGAGAGAAACATTCCTACCCAGAGCATCTTATGGAAATGAGTAGGAAAGCAGTGAATATCAAAACCTATTTTATTTGTGCAGTATTAAGTGGCACAAATTGCTTTCAGATGTATCTTTTCAAATACTCTCTAATACGGCTTTAAAAAGCCCTGAACATGGTTTTCCCCCCCAACAAAACTGCCTTCATATGGGGCTAAAAAGAGTAGTTTCTTAATCACAGGAAATTATAATTTTTCTCACATTTAATTATTGTAGCACATCTCTCAAATTAAACTGATTTTTAACTCCTGATTTGTAAAGGGTTAAGTCCTCACGCACAAGTACTAATTTAGTATGCAGTGGTCATTTTTAGCTTAATGTACTGCAGGCAATTATACATTTGAAAACAAATCTGAAATGCAATCTGCACAAATAATACCTGAGCTCAAGGGTAGGGAAAAAGACACACAAAAATCCTCACCCCAAAAACAAACCCAGAAAGGCTGTAAATCGCGAGGACCTGTTATTTGAGGTAAACCTGGATCTGTAATGGGCTTTTACTGTTCCACTTATACCTGGGGCTGCAAAGTGGAATATAAGGAAACTAGCCTCTTTAGATTAAACATTTTCTAATCAGCTTTATCACTCATATCTGAATTTATCTTATTTGAGGAAAATGCCAATATATTAGCAAGCATATATGATACACAAGGTGACCCTACCAACTTAATGACATAATACATTATCCTTAATGAAGTCAATATCTTGTCTTTTAGCTGTCTGTCTATTGGGGCGATTAATTGCAGTGTCATTAAAGTTAGCTCTCTTTTCATTTGAGCTTGACAAGTCGCATAAAACTAATGTTCTTAGTTATCAGCCACTGGAATAGGATGGAGGATGGAGGAAATTGTAGGACAAATAAGGGGGTACTGCAACAGCTAACTTGAAGGAATTTTTCCAATGACTGTTTTCCAAGCCTTCTATTGCCGACTATGCACTAATAGTTGGAACATTTGGAACAGAATTATCCAGATTGGGGCTTTGCTTTCGTGTATTGAGCTTGAAGTAGAACATAATGAACTGCAAACTATCAGAGGCCACTGTGCTATTAAGACATCAGGACTGAAAAATTTGCAGAAATAGCCCCATGAATAAAGTTAAATAAGATTAGGTACCCTAAGTTAATGCAATAAACAATATAAAAATATGTATTTTTCTCTTACCATAGAGTTTCTCATTTATCAGAGCGTGAAATAAATATAAAGCAATTTAGGAAATGAGTTTATATGAAATAATGGCTTTGCATCTTTGATAAAACAAGTTTCAGTCACTAGTGATGATAGCAATGAAGCTGTGGTGCCTGGTGCTAATTGTAGTGCGAAAGCATCACTCCCTGCCTTCCCCCTACCTCTGAAACTACAAGACAGGATGGCTGTAATTTACAGTGTGTTATCTTTGTCTATAGCGGCAAGATGATATGAAGTAAATCAAGGTACGAGTAATGAAAGACTGAAAATTTATTCCTTGGAGCACACTTTAAAGTGTAGTATCTGTTATAGTGGCACTGCCTGAAGACCCTGAAATGAGACTTGGATGAAGGGCAATAAAGAAGCATAGAGGCTCATGTTAATGTTGTTTGTCTGAGGTTAGTAATTGGGTTCCACTGATGAGTTGTGTGAAGACAAAGTGAGAATCCTAGCAAGTATTGTAAATCTTACATTGTTGGAACAAGAAGCAATCCTAACAAATATTGATCCTTCCTGTGCCCAGAGGCAAGGAAGAAAGCAGCATGCTGCTGAGCCAGTGTTGTTTCAATAGCACCAATTACCTTAGTGAGGCTAGTGCTCTGCATGAAATCCCACCAGGCTCACAAATTGTGAATTATCAATGATTAGGCTTTTTAGATATATCCCCTAAAATCATGCCAGGTTAGCTTTCTGTATCAATTCTCCTTTTAGACCCCAAAATGTATATCTTAAAAGCTTTTATTTTCAGCTTTTAAAAAGCTTTGGATATATTTCAAGTACATTGTGTCCGCTTAATCCTTTCCCTCCCCTATAACCCCTTATCCCCACCCCCCACAAAAAAAAAAAAAAAAGGGACTGATCCTGATCTCATGACACCTGAAAATATTCTTGGTAGTGTTTATCAAATACTTGTTTCACTTGTGTTTTCTGGTTTCTAATTTAGATTAAGTATTAGAAAAAACGTACATTGTGACATAATTAAAGACTTATTTTAATAAAATCTCACATTTTGTATCTGAAACTTTGGTTTATTTTTGACTCTAGATTAATATTTCTTCTAGACAAAACTCTCAATCATTATTAAATAATTTACAAAATTACAGCGTGCTGGAAAATTGATGTTCAACTCAAAATTTGTATGTAGTTAAATGCCTGCTTCCATGCTTGCTTTTTTGTCTTATCTCATTTGAGGTTATTTTTTCATATAAAGTGTGGCTGTCAAAATCCTATACAAAGGAAAGACTTCTCAGTGTGTGAGGGAGAGGGCGCCAGTAGTAGTTTGGGTGTTCCAGCCCAGCATTTTGACAAGTCCCTGTGCTGATGAGATGCAGGCATGTGCATGCTGGGGGCAGAGAATGGGAGACAGAGGTCAGTGGGACATGGAGGCACAGATTGTCCTCCTGTCACCTGCTAATCCTGGGCTCTGGCCACTGGAGCATGCTCCTGTCTTCTGTGGGGTCTGTGGCTGTTGATGACTTAAGGCCAGTAGGAGCTTTATTGTAAATTCACAGAATCTCTGCTCTACTGTCTGAAAAGGGAGGCCTAGTAAGGCAGAAGTGTACTGCATATATATATATTTAATTGCTGCTGGTTTGTTGGCTCTGTTAGCCTACCTTGTGCCCATCTTTTGGGGAATACCCTCCAGTGTGATGGACCTTCTGGCAGGAGCTCTCTTCTGTAAAGGCTTGCCTTTTCTGCAGAGGAGGGAACTTCTTACCCATTCCTATCAATTTTACCTATATCCTTTCCCACATTATCTCTTCTGTGTTGCTTAGACCTGCTTTTGAGTTCTCCTCATGGGCTTACTGGTTTACCAGGCTGACAGATTCTCAACTGAACCAGTTCAGAGTGGTAGAGCAACCACTTGTGCTTGGTCCTGCGTGCTGTGCTAGCTGAAAGGACACAAAGTAATCCCAGGGAAGGGTTCACAATTAGGGTTTTTTCTTTCTTTTTGTTAGGTAGTGCACATGGACTGGTTGGTTTTGGCAGCCACTGAAGGGGAGCTGGATAGACTGAAGGTTCTCTGCCTGTGCTGCTGAGTGGGTGGGACCTAGGGCTGACTTGGCTGGATGTGCCTGCTCCTAGCCTCTGATACCTGGTTTTCAAATGTCCTGTGTTTGTACATGAGCTTGCTAGATATTTCCGTGTAGGTTTGGGAGATGCTGTTGAAAGCTTTGTGGTTTTGAAGGATTTTCCTGCAGAAGATGAGAACCAGCACCCACTGTTTCATTGTGTGTTTCTTTCTGAAGTGATCAGAGGCCAGCAGCAGTTGCAGTGATTTAAAGTAGTTGTTTGATAGGTTTAAGAATCTGTATAAATGGTATCATAGTTGCACAAATAGCAGTTTGAGAAATTCCTGTCTTTATTGTATAATAATCATAACATAAAAATGCTGAGCTTTATTGCTGAAATGGAGCTGTGAAGTTGGTGGCCTGTATATGCGACACTAAATACTATTTAGAGTTTATTCGTATGGTACACACAGAGCTGAAGCCTCTCTATGTTGAAACATTTTAATTGCAAGTGCAGAAAGCACCAGTCTATGTTCAATAAAACTACACAGGATATTATTGAAACCATGTTTTGTCTTTGGGTTCACACACCTGTTGGAAGAAATTCTGCACCACTTATAATATCATTAAATATAGTTTAATATAGTATTAACCAAACTGGGGCTTTGGGGAGAGAAGGTGACTACAGTAATGGTCCATTTTTAGTATGAGAGTTTCTCAGTGTTGCAAGAGACTCTTAATGAGGAAGGAAACCATGAAAGTAAGTGTATCAACAAAATTGGCTTCGTTTCTTTCTTTTACTGTTCAACTGTATTTGTCTACTATTCTTGAGCAATATAGTTTTCCCAAAAGGAAACACGATATTTTTTTAATACTTTGTGGGTGACAAAATATCAAATTGAACTACGGGTGATTGACCCTCAAATTAGAAGACAACTGATAGTGAGCTATCACATCAAAGCTGCAGGTTAAGGGAAGCTGCTTTTTTACAGGAGACAGCCTTTTCTATTTAAGAAGCACTGCTTCTTCTTCATGAATGCTCATCTTTAAACTGTATGGCTTTGATCCATCATTCTCCCTGTGACTGTAAAATACTTTTAATTGCTTATGTTTAGACATACCTGTGAAAAACCTGTGATCCTCCTAGCCCTACATGCCAGCAGCAGTAACTTCCCTCAGTAACTTCAATTTTGTATGAAATTCTAAAGAACACAAACAATTGTGATGGCAGCCAGTGACTTTTTTTTTCCCCCTTCAATTAGCTCTTAGATTTTCTGGATGGGGGTAAGTGTTTTATCATCTTCCCTTAATCTGAGATTGGTGAATATTCCTCTTGATTTAAAACTAGCCATGTTTACTTTCCCTGGTCATTGTCCCACTCACGTTCAGGAGTTTTAGTGGCTGTTTAAACTTTTCCATTAGCATAGATAATGGCTATTTCCCATGTTGAGTTTACTAGAGAAAGTGTAAAATATTATTTCTTTGCCCCACATTTGGTTTGGCTCCTTTTATCACTTTCAAATTATTTAAGGCATTCTGATAATCTCTGAAAATCCAGATGGCTCTGGAAATCTCAGCCTGGCACTGTACAATATCATTTCTTCAGTTTACACTGCCACCACAGGTCACAGTCCGTAGCTGGTGCATACTTTCAGGTGTTCACACTGAGATATTTAGACACTTGGTTTCTTCTTGAAATTTTATGCTGTTTCTGAACCTGGTTCTGTGATCTGAGTCCTGAGCTCTGTAAACGTTGAGAGTAAGATTTACCTCATTTAATTACCTTGTTGATTGTTTTGCCATGTGAGATTCTTCTGGACCAATGGTTGCATATATTTGAATTCTTCACATTTGTGATTATCTTCTCAATGAAAGTAAAGGATTACCCTTCTACCACATATGTGTATATGCCAAATCTGCATCTGTTGGCCACAGATATTTTCAATTCCAAATTAAGGATCTGTACTACAAACCCTATGTTTATTTACAGATAGAATGATGTTATATTTTTATGATACAGATAGGTCATGAGTATTCTTTTTTGCCACCTAGCTCCAGATACCCATCATAAGAATGTAGCTGTTAATCTTACACTGATCTCTTTTCCTAAGCCTCAACAAGAAACTAGGGACTACTAAAAACATACTCCCTTTCATTAAAGAGGAAATTATTACCATATATTTTTGTAATAACCAGTAACATTTCAAATTACTCACATTTATAGCTTGTAATCAAGTTTATGTTTAACCTCTAATCCCCATGAAGTAGGTAATGACTGGTTTGTTAGTTAACTACTCATGGGAAGTTAAGGGCAGTTAACAATCTACCAAACCAGTCATTAACTACAGTAGTGACTGATTTCTCAGGTGTTATTGGTGTTATAAACTTCCTTCAATGGTTTGTAACAGAAACATTAATTTGTAAAGGAAAAAAGCATATTTCAATTACTACGCTGTGACAGGCTGAAATATTTGGTAGTTTCATATTATTTCCTTTCTTTTCTTGACCCCAGCCCCATCTGTGCACTAATCAATATGCAGAAGAGGGGAGTGGTACTGGCAGTAGTCTTAGACTGAATGTAGGGACCTTCCAGAAGCAGCTCAGTGGCAAGTGTGTTAATAGGATCAGTAGAGACAAATATGGACAGCCAGGATTTGAAACACTCTTGGATGAGGTTTCCTGCTGGTAGGTAAATGTGTCCTTGGTAGCACTCAGAGCCTGTAGCAATGGTGTCATGGCACTGGTGTATTGTGATATAAATGAAAATTATTCAGCATGACATGTGTTTTAATTATGGTGTTTCATTTCAATACTTTTTGTTCCATATTATAAAGCATCCTAATTAAAACGTAGTGTTTCACAAGTGTCACTTTGAGGTAGAATGAATGAGTAGACTGTTTAGGTATCACACTGAGGTTAAAAGTAGAGTCAAGCTAAGAATTTTTGTCACCCAGGTTAGCTCTTTCTTTGGTTTAAATGCTTTAATAATGAATTATCTAGCTGTTAAATACCTAATTTCTCCAGATGAATAGCTGCTAGCTTTTCTGATTCTAAAATTGTGCAGCACTATGGGTTCATCCATCCAGCCTATGGGTTAATCAGAGCTACCTTATTCTACTAGTAATTAAGAACTTTGAGTAAATGCCTGGTACCTGGTCTCACATTTGCTGCATGTTCTAATTAATCTGAAACCCATATGAAGCTTAATTAAGAGAATCTTTTTTTGGATCCCAGGCTACAGAAGTAGCCTGTTTGGTATTTTTGGTATCCCATGAGCTCTAAATTTACAGAAAAGTAGACTCTTGGAGTTTTGATAGCTTTCATGCTGTCATATCCATATTTTGTGTGTTTTATTAACCTTAGAATAAACAGTACTTCTTTACGTGAGAGACATCAAAAGGGAAAGGAAAAAAATAGTGAATGTCTTTCTTCAGGATAAAAACTTTGATTTCAGTACAGAAACACTTGAATTAGATTTCTTTTATGATTTCCATTGAATCCTAGTCTTCCTAAGTGGGGGAAAAATTACTAACTTTATTGTCTTATATTTAGGAAGGAAGGTATTAGCATGAAGCAGTTAAAAAGTTCTCTCTTGCATCTCTTTTTATTATACTGTTTCTCACTTACAATTCTCTCTGTTCTTTCTCTTTATATAGAATCTGCCAGTTTGGCAGAATACTTGAAATTTTAAAACAAAAGGTAGGAAACTGAAAACACTCTTAAACTGACCTTCTGGTTTTAATGTACTCTCTTCTGTGTGTGAATTTTCAACACTTATAGTAAATACAATTTGAAACTGAATTTGCAAATTTCCCAATGTGTTCTCTGGTGGGGTTATTTTTGGGGTTTGGTTTGGATTTTTTTTTTTTTTTTTTTTAGGGAAACATTTGTTTTACTGGAAAGCAGCCTCACTGAGCCAAAACATGCAGTCTTATGAAGTGTAGGATGTGTGAGTCTTTCCAAACCAGGATGTGTGGCAGCCCCTGCTTGGAATCAGTGCCCCTGGGAATAATGTCCATACAGTTCCTCAAGCTGCTGGAAGCTCCTCAGATGCTTGCAGTTGATATCTGCTGCAGCTGTTTGTTCCATGGGGATGGACATCAGCCCAAAGGTGCTGGTTTGGATCCGCTCATTCCGCGCAGGTCGCTGAGCAGCTGCCAGCAGTGACAGCTGCAGGTCACAGCCAGCCTGGCCCATGTTTGAACCAGTGACCCAGAGGTGACAGGCACCTTCCAGCACTATCAATCCCCTCAGACAGCAAGTCCCCCTCACAGGCTTTCCACTGGAATTTCCACCAGATAATTGTGTCTGTGATTACCTTTAATGTGACATCAGATCCTCTATGAAAAATATCTCACTGACCTGTCAATGGAAGTTCTTTGATTTGTATTTAACGATATAAAGCACCACTTCACAAAGCATCACATTTTTTATACCTTGGGTGTTACATAGGTTAAAGATAGCCATACTCCAATTGTAGGTTTGCAGTTACAGGCTGATCTACTGTACTCTATGTCCCTCTGGGGAAAAGAATGTGAGTCCCAGCCACAGATTATCAGGAAATTCCAGCCAAACTGCAATTGCATTTTGATAATGCAGTACTTTGTTACTGAGCAGGTTAAGAACTGGTATTCCCATTATATAGCATATAATGAAATGAATGTTATTGTTAAGCATAAGGACAGGATGCATTAGAGGTATCTTTTATTACAGTCCTCATTATAAAAGAACAGCTAGTGCTAAATTGTTATCTGAGTGATAGGTAGAGGTACATTGTTCTTGTGCTGCTGTCTCTGATTAAGACTGGGATAATGCACGGTTCCTGCCTTTTATGTCCATCAGGAAACAGGACAGACCAAGGTAAAATAGATGAACATATGTTGGCAAAAGATTAAAAAGACCAGTAGTAAGGTCCATTAATAATTCTCATGTTTAGGATTTGCTTGGTACTGTACTTATAGAATCTACAACATTTAATCTCTCTTCAGAAAGACCAGCTGAGAGAACCTTTTTTACTCCTCTGAGTGATAGGCCTAGATTTTCGGAGGCAGCACATTTGTCTGTCAGAGCTCTTGGCTGGTGTCGTGATTTAGTTTCCGTCAAATGATGCTGGTGTCCGGTTGATGATATAGCCTTGCTGGATATGGGGAAATTTGTTACCTTTAGCTTTGACAGGAAGATAATTGCTGATGGTTAACAGAACTGTGCAGAATCCATTGGTTTTGCAGCAACACAAGCAATGGAATCTGCCTCAAGAAGTCAGTCTTTTCACATAAACTTCTGTATTCTGCTTCTTCACAAGAGATTTTTTATTTCTTGTTGTATTGGTAGCTTTGGAAGCTTATTGACCTGAATAGCAACAAGACATCTTGCAATGACCAAGACTTGATGATGTAACATCTCTTTATTTTTATTTTTATTTTAATTTTTTTGCTTTATTTTTAAGCACAGCACTTGTGATCTTTCTTTGTTTAAAACAGTTTCTAAAAGTATGGGAAGAGTTGCCAATTGCTTGCCTTTGCTAACTGAAACCATGTTCTGTGTATATAACTTGTTAAATGTAAATCATGAAACTATTAAAACTGGTCTCAGAGTTGAAAGGGAATAGAAAAAAATTAAGATAAAGCAGCAAATAGCTAAAAAGATTATAAAATTCACTTAAAATGCTAGAACTGAACTTAAAGGAGTTAATGTAAATTGGTCAGTGGCCATATTTTGTGATCACTTTCTTAGCTTTCAAGTTTTGTTTATGGGCAAAGACTTGATTGGATTTTTGCCAGAAACACTATAGTTCTTTGCAAGTTTTAGCCACTCTATATCAGTATGCCTTTTCCCAGATATCTTGTAGGGATAAAACCATCTTTCCTGTCTCTGCCTACTTACTTCTCAGGTCTGGACTATGAGATACAAAATTACCTGAAAAGCTTCTCCCATTCTTCCTCCCCCATATGACAGTGAAAAATAAATTGGTTTTTAATAGCAGGAGAAGCAGGATCTATAAATGGAGTGACCAGCAGTATCATCTTACTCATATTATTGGTAATATTGTTTAATAGTCCTGGATTTCTTGAATCCTTTAAACAAAGAGGGATTAAACTGATATTAGTAAATATCTCTATCATAGCTCTTTTTCCAAGAGGGGAATTCAGACAAAAATAGAACAATATTAGGCTCACGCAGAGAGGATTATCTGGTCTCTCACAATACAGGTAATATATGCAGTACTTTGCTTCTAAAATGACTATTGATTTTGGGGTGTTCACCTTTAAAAGGTTTATGCTTGGATTAGCTGAAAACCAGACTCACCTTCATACATACTTTTCTTCTCAGTGTCTTTTCTTCATAACAACTTCCAGACATTTATCTACATATTACCTTCATCAGTTCAGTTTCCAACAAGTGTCTTCACATGCTGCTTTTTTTTATTTTGTTTTGCCCCTAAGAGTAGGTTTCCCTGCACATATTTTTAAATCCCTGTTCTTCTCTGCTCACTTTGGGCTGTGTGCCAGTCTGTGTCCTTTCCTTTGGCTGCCTACTTTCCTCTGCTCCAGTCTGCAGCAGCTGTGGATGCAGAGCTCAAAAAGCTCAGATTCCCCTTACATGTGTGAGCAAATTTCCTTCTGCATACCTTAATTTGGTGAGCCAAAAAATGTTAAGATTCTGGTAATTGCTGACCCTTAGCTTCCATGCTTGTATCCTGTATTCATATCTTGGGAGAAAAGAGATTTGGGATTAAACCGCCTTTTTTTGTTAATGCTATTTTTAAAATAATCATATAGTTTGATTCCCCGTTGTGTTAAGGAAAAGGGAAATTCACAAAGTAATTTGATTTTCTTGGTAGTTGAATTAATGTATATTTTTATACCAACAGTGGATTGCTGCAGATTTTGTGTAAACTTTTTGTGTAAAAATTAGTTGCTGCTATGCATTAATTTCCCAACACAGCTACAGTAAGGAGTTTGCCATTGTAGTCCAACATGCAGGAAGTATTTCTTCACTGTGGTACCAATGTTTGAAAAGACAGTGCTTTCTCTATCACAGAGCTGTGTTTGTCAGGACTCTGTCCTAAGACTGTGACTTAAGAAATCTGTAGCTGACCCATGGCTCTCGAAATGCCCTCACATCTACCTTCTATAGGGCTGGTTTAGTGGTTAAGAACATGGAGGTTATGGTGTGAAGTGATGGAATAAAGAGGATTTCACTGAAAGTGCCATGCAATAGCGCCTCAAATTTAATGATTTTTAAACAGCTTATGGGAAGAAAGGAAACCATGCTGTATTCTCAGCAAGATGTCAGCAAGGTCTAAAATTAGAGAAGTTAGTCTGAAACACCTAACCTTTCCCCTGAAAAACAAAGAATGTTTAAATTGCATGTTGTGTCTCAAAGTTTCAGTCCCCTCCCAGTGCCCCCCTCCCCCCCAACTCTGCATCATTTTATTTTCTTTACTTGGTTTTACCACTGTATGACCTCGTGTTGTATTTTTTCTGAATGACAATGAAAGTAATTGAAAATATTGATTGGCAGTACAGTTAAGTTGTCAACACAACCATTTAATTTGTCAGGAGGACTTGTTAAATTGTCAAAAATCATATAAAAAAACTCCTTCAGTCACTGATGATATACATTAGAGATGTTCACGAATCAAATGGCCCATTTTTGAGATAAATGTTGAAGAAAAATTCTGAAATGGCTTTCTCCAGACTTTTTTTAAGGTCAGATTAAAAAAGGATAGCCAGAAAATACCTGGCTGGCAAACACATTCAGTAGAGCACCTGGACATGGTATTAGTTATTTTCCAACAGCACTCTTACATACTTTGTATTTATGACAGACCGGATTGAAAGTTGGCATTACTTCTGCAGCAGGTGTGTTTATTTCAGCAGTTTGTTTTAATGTTCAAGAACTTTAATCTCAGGTTTTATACGTAGCTCCACCAGAAAAGACAATGCTATTAGTGTTTTATGAACCTTATCTTTGTGTTAGGATAAATATTGCATTTTGTCAACACGGAACTATGCAGAAGTCTCCTTGCGCCTAATTTGAATCTGTACATTTAATCTTGAATACTGGTGCAGCTTTGGATGTGCTGCAGTTCTAATGAAATGGTGACAACTTCTCTGCAGTGTCCTGTTTTCTCCTTCTTAATGTAATGGTATTTTGAACCATAGGTGAGATTTTCTAGGCTGTCTCAGGCAGTTATTTGCACAAGTCCAACCAATTTATTATGCAACTCACAAGGAAGTGTTCCCGCTGGCCCAGGGCATTTTTGCAATTCTTCCTAGAGTTTTCCTTTTCCTGGTGCTGGTGGTACTCCAGAAGTATTGAATGCTCTCATTTTCCATTGGTTTTGTAAAGCAGAAATGAAAAATGTGTTTATTCCTTCTTCACCATTATAAATCTGTGATACTTCCTACATTAGGATTCAGGTAAAGGAAGATTTTTAGCTTTCAGTCCTGCAAGTTCACAAAATGATAGATTTTGTTGTAAAATTGTTAGAGAAAAATATTATTTTTAAAAAAGTAACTAAAAAACTAAAAAGATTGTTTTCTCTAATATCTTGGGATTTGGTCCATGGTACTGAAGAGTCTTTACAGGCAAAGAGTGCTAAGAAATCTCTGATTATACTTAGGAAATACTAGGAGCCACATTTTAGGACCAAAATTTGTATAGTGTAAGGCAACAATATTATCAAGACGGTCTGAAGTATTAAGGGACGTTGTTATCTCAGTTGTGGGGATTTGTAAAGGAGTTCATGGTCCATATCATCATGTGCTCCTAAATGAAAAGCATGTGGATGTTGCTTGCTTTTCTCTGTTGATCAGCATTAAATACAGTATTAAAAGTTTTACAGATGTTTTAGACTCATTTTGCTAAAGTAAACACAAAATTTACATCTGAATTTTTTTTTCTTCTCTGCCAAGCCTATTCCCTTTCTTTTCTATCTGAAGGGATTTTACTTACCTGGCAAAAAATCAAGTACGTTTAATATGTGGAGTTTTGCATCTCTCAGCTACTTTGCAGATTTGTTTTTGTAAGTATTTTGGGATATAATGCACCACCTAAATATATAAATACACATAATTCATTATTACAGTTTATTTTATTTGAATAAAAAGCTTTCTCTTTTTGTATTAGAGCTGTATGCTAGGTTGTGAAAATACTAGTATTTTAAATTTTCCTCTAGTATTTAGAACTGCAACTGGTTTTTAATAAAATAGACTGTTCGGTCCTGAAACGCATTTCTGTAAGCAATCGTTCTTCAACACAAAGAGCCATTAAGAAAAAAGCAGAGATTGGATGCTCTGCAGCTGGATTTAGGAACATGGAAGACTGATAAATAAATAAATAAACAAGCCCAAAGCACAGCAGTGGGGTTTAGGGAATGGTTAGCAATAATAGCTTGTCTTAGGTCAGAGAATTTCTACCTTATCACATCATTGTGTTAAATAAAATTTTCTGAAATACGGTTTTGCTGTTTGAGGTTATAAAAAGTCTCCTCCTGTCTTCCCCACCATAGAAAACCATACCATCCTCACTGTGACAGTCCATGCCTCTCCTGCTCCCAGTAAATACATTTTTAAAACCCTACAGGATTATAAATACAATTGCCAATATACTTTATTTATCAAAGATCATTTAAGAAAAAGCTTGTGTGTTTTATAAGCATGTTAAATTAGCCATCTGTTCATTATATTGGAGATTTTTACATTTTAATTATGATTTCTGATGTCCAAATTATAGGTCGGTGTGTATGCCTTTGTTGCAGTGGCTTTCTCTCATCTATCAGTTCATTTGAGCTGTAATATTACTTTCTTCTAATAAAATTTTAAGCTCATCAAGTCAGGACAGGAAAATTGTCCATGGATTGGTCTCCTACTGAGCTCTGAGTATTAAGAGGGGGGCCGGGTGTCTTCAGAATTGTTCATTCTGCTTGCAGGTTGCAAGGAAGCTTTGTGCCACAGAGAAGCTGCTCTAACCTGAATGTTGGAGGATCCTGACCTTAATTGTTCAGGACAGGGACAATGAATCTTGATCCTTGGAACAGTCTTAGCTATTCTGGGAAATGTAGTCATCTCAAAGTATGACAGTTTGGTTATTACTGATTAGATGTGATTCAGATGCAATTTCCAGGGATCAGTAATTAACATGCACCATCTACAAGTAATATTTTTTCAGGGTCATATTCTGCAGGAGCTTGGTTAGCTCAAATCCTTAAGTCACTGCATTCTTTTTAAAATATTGGATGGATGTCGGTACAAAAGCCTACAACTTCTTTTTTTGATTCTTTTATTTTTCCTCTCCAAGTGGGTAGGCATACCAAATTACTTATGGAAAAGCTAATACAGCTGAAGGTATTACATAGCAGAGTGTGCTGACTAACATTCTCCTGGGAAGTGCTTTCAATAGAACACACCATAAATCCGTTATTTATGAAAAGAGTTCTGTTTCTCTAGAGGTGTAATTTCTTTACTGTTGCCAAAAAAGTATGTAGCAGTCTTTATTTCTGCAAATGTCTTAGGCTGAGTAAATTCTGAATTTGTGATGCTTTGAAGAAAAATGGCATAAGACATTCACGTAATGGAATGAGGGTATTTTGATAAGTGCCAAAATGCACATACCTATGGAAAAGTTGGGTGTCTTGCTTTTAGAAGATAACCCAAGGTGACAACTGGACCTTAGAGTTCATTGGCTAAAAGGAAATGTGAACATGGCAAGTGTAATGGGTGTGAATGCTTTTAGAAGTCATGTGGAAGAAATTGATGTTTCTCTCTAGCCTTGGAATTTCCAATAAGCTTCCAAAAACTAATTTGTGTAGTGCAAGATATGTACTTAGTACTACAATTATACTACTTATATTCTTTTGAGGATTTCCCTTCCTGCATATTTCTGGATGCAGTATACCTGTAAAATGCGGAATATTTTCTGATAAGTGACCTTTCACGTTGCAGGTGCACAGTGCTTTGCAAGGCTTATTTCTGTTTAGGAGAAGTGGAGAACAAGTGCTTGAACTCTAAAAAATGTTGGAGATGGAGCTATACCTATTTGGCTTTTGTAGTTTCTTTCCAGTTTTTGAACAGGACAGATAAATATTGTATGCTAACCTAAGCTGCACAGGCTTTCAGTCTACTAAAACTGCGGCTCTTAGCATGGTTCCTTGTTGTTCTTGTAACGAAAAATGCTTACTTTGTTCAGAACAGCCCATTCTATTAAAAATATATATTGTAGTATATATTCTGTTCTGTGGTCTCACTAGCATTTAGAGAAGAGAGAAAAGCCATTTCTCTACATACTGTACATACTTAATTGTAAGCATATTGTATGCATGAAGTGGTATTTTTATTAGTGATGTTATTATATTTTTAGTACTTTGCATTTGAGGATTGTGACTAATAATTCCTTCTATCCAGCCCTAGTATCTTCTACTTACCATGTAAAAATGGCAATAGAAAGGTGGACTCCTGGATAAGAAAACTTGTCTGAATTTTATACTGGGGTCAATTTCTACCCCTGTGTCAGGCTGTCATGGGATCTTCAAGAAGACTTTTAGTTTCTTGTACCCAGTTTTCAGTGTTTAAAACACAGCTACACAGCTAAAATGTCTATTTATTGTCAATTTTGTATACTGTGCTAAATGTATACCTACATTTATATGTAGATCAGGGTTTTGTTCTTACATTCTGAGTTTGGCCTCTTCAAATGGCTGCAGCCTTGGTCTCAGAGCGTAATGCAAACCACAGCCTGACGTCTATAAAGAGGTTTTTGTCTTTGAGGCACCTAGACAGTACTCACAGCAGAGAAGGAGCTCAAAAAGCTGGCAGAGTAACAAATTAGTATTTGTCTGTGTGTTTATGTCTGTGGTTAAATAATAAATTAATTTTTTTTGGTAGTTATTTCTAAATCTCATACCAACGTCTTAGACAAATAGCATTCTAATGCGCATAAGACCTTGCGCTGTTGGGTTTGCTTGTTTGTGAATGACTGATCCACTGCACCATTAAAAAATATAGTTAACTCCGTTAAGTGAAATAGCACAATAAATTTTGAACTCTTACAGAATGACTGTTTCACTCATCATTGATTGCTATTTACTTATTTATGTTCATCAGTTACTCTTTGTGTTGTCATTCTTTTATGGCTATGTCAATGTGATAAAATCGTACATCTAGCTGTCTCTTGCATCCCTACTTACAAAATCTGTACTACATTTTTCATTGTGTCTTATATTTTTATATCAGCTGCTCACACAGGTGCTGCTTCTTCCCTTTGGGAAAAAAGTATCTTCCGTCAAAGTATTCAGGTATGGCTTTCATACTTGTGACTGTCATTTTCTGAAGAAGGGGCTCCAATTTGGTTTTTGGTTTATTGTTGAGTGTCTGGGACCCATTAGCCTGTAAGTGACAAATTAGTGATAGTGACTCACACTTGTGCTATCTATATCTGGAAGTTAGTTTAAACTACTTTCATCTCCTTTTCATATGATCTGCAACAAAATTCAGGTAAAAGCCATCTTCTACACTGACTCTAACTCTTTAGTCTTTGAACCTGCGACTTGGTGACAATACAGTATTGCATTAATTCTTGCACCATTTAGTCTCCTTATCTAATGGCACAGGCTTATTCTTTGTAACTAACAACAATGAAGGGTGCCTTTAAGAAATCTCCAGTGAGCATTGAGGCATTACAGATTAGGTCAGTAGAACTGCTGCTAGGTTGAGCATGATGGATGAGTGGGAGAATGAGTTTCTGCCGCACAGTATTGTGAAATCTTTTCATTGTCACCAACGGGCCTATGAGGGGCTGATGAATGAGGGAGCAAGTGTCAGAAACGCCCTTCCTTGCCCTGGTACACTTTTAATATCTCCCAGAGCTACAGGATGAGTATTGATAAAAGTAAAGTTTAAAAATAACCATGGAGTGATAGGTAGCAATGATTTAAGGAGAAAGTGGCAATGGGGTTAGAGAGGGTTCATTTTGTAAAAGCACACAGAAGAGAGGAAGCTGAACTGTGTGGATCAGGGAAGGAGCAGTAGGCTTTTTATAAAAAGTTAATGTGATGAGGATGACGAGTTCCTTGATGGATGAGTTACTTCCATCTGGTTGCAGTATATGTAATAAATAGCTGTGCTCATGTTTGACCTCTCCCCACTTATCAGGCACATCTTTGTCTTTTGGGATATCCAGGAGGGAACTGTCCATTACAGTCAAGGGGAAGGGGCCAGAGGGAGAGGAGAGTGACCAACATACAGAGCTTGGGAGGTTATAAGGTTGAATATACAGCAGGTGGAAGTGATGTCAAAAATTTTATAAGGTGAGCAAGACAGAAATACTTCCATTACTTCCTCTGCAGTGTTATTTTAGAATAGGAAGCATATTTTGAAACAATTTCCTACATAAAAATATTGCACAGTTTGATTATTCTTGTTCTAGATTTGTAGATTAAGACTTTTTTGCCTTGATTTCTGTTTTTTTCCCACATTCTTTTATGTGTCTTTTCCAGGGGAAACTTGACAAAAAAAAATTGTGTTCCTTGATATAAACTCTTAAGAGGAGAGTAGTAAGAGTTCCAGCTTATTGATAGAACATGTCTCTGCCTTTGGAAATTTTTATCAAAGCGGATATACAGGAATGAACCAAAGAGTTCTTTTGCTTGTCATGAAGACTTTCATTCTGGAAAGAAATAGTTCATTATACCTTCAAGAAATGTGCTCAGAAACCAAAATGTGGCGTTAGACATTGCAGTGTTGTCAAAGCCTTCAAAAGTAATATGAATTTCTGGTTTTCTATCAATTAAGCTAGAAATGGTATGTCAATAGAAACACTGAAGGAGGAACCTGCATGAATCATGGGAGTGTAAGGAAGTCAAGGTCTTGCACTGCAAGTGTTAAAACTAACGTTTTCCTGCCTTTGCACTAAAATGCCTTTTTTGTTTGCTTGTTGTTTTGTTTTTTTGTACCACTCAGAGACCAAGATTTCTTCTTCCCCTCTATTTCCTACAGAGTGGATTGCATAGTTCTGGGGAAATTAAATAAAAGGACTTCAAATGACTTAGCATTTATTTTAACAGATGGCTTTCTATGAAACTTATGGCTGAAGATATTTTTGAGCAGCTTTTTTCCCCCCATACTGACAATCAAAGAATTACATGTCACCTAATGCTAATATGAATTTGGCATCACATGTTGTAATGGTGCTTATGAAGCCACTATGGTGCCTGCTCTGAAGGGATTTAAAGTGCAGGCATATCTGCTTGCTCAGTGATGGATCTATAATATCATTCAATACATTCAAAAAATCCTTTTGAAAGCTATGTTTATTAAAGACAGGAGGTTAAATTTTAAATTTAGTTTCAATTTAATGTTTAAAGAGTTAGTAGACAAATAGTTGCTAAAATTAATTTTCAAACTATGTAATAGAAACTGTTACCCTTAAGAATGTACCATCTTCCATGAGTGTGTATATGTGAGGGCATTAAAATGCTTAGTGGTGCTTGTGGGCTGTGGTCGTGGTGTCGCAACTGTACTTCATGACGGAAGGCTGAGATTCAGTGGTTGAGAAACAGAAGTTAAAAT